>NW_028301600.1:42500000-45000000 GCF_987345545.1 Pholcus phalangioides | reverse complement strand
TTTTTTAGAGGTTTTTCTACTCACAAAGTTATTTATTAATTTCTATTGTTTTTGTCTTTACCACAGTTAACAAACTTGGTGTGGTAAAATGCCTCCTTAGTTCTTTTCAGTTTTCGCTTCAATAGTTTATTGTAGTTCTTATAAAACTCTCTATCGTCATTACCTGGATTTCGTTTAAAAAGTTCTTATATAATTTTTCCTTTATATCAATCATTTCCTTTGCAGCTAAAAGTGTGTTTTCGTAATTGGCAATGAAAAATTTTGGCGACCAATCGATTTTCAACTTCGTCAATCTTTCAGCGCTTGTAGCTTACCAATAAATCCAGATATTTCGAAGAAAATTATGGCATGTTATAGGATTTTTTCCGTTCTTTTCAAATATGTGCTTAGTTTGCGTGTAGAACTCTTACGGCCGTATTCACCGTCCAGGTTCAGAACGCGGTTCTAAACCGTGTTTCACCTCAAAATTGGTATTCACCACCCCCTTTTCGAGCCTGAAACTGAACCTCCGATATCGGCGATCCAGCAGGGTGGATCGAGTTTCAGCGCATGCGCAGTGAACATTATCGTCGCTGCAAACACAAACATCGACATAGTAATGGCGGTCGCTCTGAATTGTTTTTATGATGACCCGGAATGAAATAGGGACTTTAGAATTAATTTATTAATTATAAGGTGATGAGTGACCGCGTTTAGGTATTAAATGTATGTTAAGTAATTATCCCCGATCAATGAAAGCTTTCAACTACTACTTGAAGCCATCAACAAGTGACAAAAGAAGGTGAGTAATGATACTTTTCTACGATTTCCTTCAAATCTGAACTTCATTCGCTAACAAAATGATCATTATCAAATAATGATTATTTAATAATATACTCATGTATTGATATTAATGACAAATTCGTCTTTATGGTACCTGAAACAGGGCCGTCTTAAGAACACCATGGGCCCCCGGGCCAAGTGGCTTTTCTGAGGACCTACCAGGTAAATTACAGAAAATTTCAACCAAATCTCATTTTTGTGAGGCCCCTCTTCTCTCGAGGCCCCGGGCCGTGCCCGGGTAGGTCCATCCGTTAAGACAGCACTGGTAGTGGGCTCTCTCGATGCAGACTTTTTTCTTGAGTGGGGGCCCCTGAAAGTATTATTATGTAAAATAAAGTGTACATTTTTGTGAGGGCCCCCATTCTCTCGGCCCTTGGGAAGTGCTCCGGTTGCCCCAGCTTATTTACGGTCCTGACCTAAAGGTTAAAATGGCAGGGTATAGTGTCACGCTTTTGAAGTTTTTTCCTCTCTGAAAATAATGTATCATTGGTCTGAAAAGAAGTCATGAATTGCAGGAATAGTCACTTGTATACAGTGTATACAAAAAAATTTTTTTTTGTATTACTTGTATATAAAAAAAAAAAAATTTCCCTAACCAGGACCATCTTAAGAGCATGATGCCCCCCCCCCCCCCGAGACAAGAAATTTTTCTGTGGTCCTACCTGGTAAATTCTAGAAAATTTCAACCAGATCTCATTTTTGTGGGGCCTTTTTTTCTCTTGAGGAGCCTCGTACATTAAGAACTCGCAAAATGTACTAGGCAAAAGCGATCATTACAGTAGTGCATTTTAATTCCTAAACAATACAATATTCACCAACACTCTAAAATATAGATTTGTGTATGAAATGTTTCGTCTCTAATATGAAAATATTTATATTAATGCCAAGCAAAATATATTACCTTTTTTTAGCTTTTACCTCTTGGCAGGAATATATTTGATACTTTGCTGCTGTGTGTAAACATGACATTTTCCTTCTATATTCAGTCAATCTCGCTTATAACATTCCCATGTATAATATTTTCCTGCTTAGTACTCGAATTAATTTTTATTAAGATTTCCTGTTTAAAGCATTTTCCCCCGCTTACATTTTCATGGTAATTTTTTGGAAAAAAAAAACCTTTATAAGCAGAATCCACAGTATTTGCACAAATGAAAACACGTGCACAACAAAAAATATTTTCTGTGATGCATTCTCATTATCCAAAATCTTATAATTATCAGCTCATTTCATTCTATTTGTGCATCAGTATTTTGCGTATAAATATCAGTTCATTCGTTTATTATTTACAGTTAAACCTCACTACAATGATACTTGATATAAAAATAAATCCCTCTACATCAATATTTTGAAAGTCTTGTTTGGAAATTCCTATAGTATAATGTTAAACTGCTGCCACTCGATTACAGATGTGAGATGAGAATATTAATATGAGAAATAACTTGAGAATAATTATTATTTTTGATAAGAATATTCCCCAGTAATTTATAAAAGTAGTCTTTCCAAAGAATATTCTCTAGGATATTATATATAATTATATTATAAATAACTGGAGAATATTCTTGTTAAGAATAATAAGAATATTCTCAAGTTATTTACAATAGTAGTCCTTCCAGAGTCTTTCGTTACAATATTCTCAAGAATTTTACATCTCTAATCTTAATACAACAGCAATCCCTCTACAATGATATTTTTTCTTGATTTGCAGAATATCATTTTATTGAGATTTTAGTGTGTGATCATACCTTTCGTGCTCAAAACACCAATTCAAAAATTCATGAAATTACTTTTTGGAACCTTATTTATGTGCAGTTCATGCCAGCATTGGGCAATGATTGAGTGAAATTTATAATATTTAAGTAATCTATCATTACATAACTAGTACCACGTGATTGCTGATTACATGTGCTTTATTCGTATTATGCAATATGATTTCACTGTATTTGAAATCACAACACATGAGTATGATTTGCTTCATTCTTTAGGGAAATTTTTTTTCATGAAAACTATGTTTTTAATTTTTCAGATGAAACAAGTATTTGGGAGCAAAAGTAGGGTAAAAACATCTATGATAAAATGTGGCCACTGAAGACGAGCTGACTCAATCACGGAAGAAAATCTCAATATTTATTTACAATGTTTGTGTGTGTGTTATACGTACCATTTTTTTTTTTAGCAATCTCAAATACTTCCATATAAATATGAATAAATTATTTTTGATAATATATTTGTCGTTATTTCTTAAGTGAAGAAAATGTTAGCCTTTTTTTATGTAGTTTGAATTTGTGCCTTAATTATGTTCAAGTTACAGTGTAAATTTTGAAAGTAACGAATTACTAGATTGTGATTATCATGTAAATACAGTATATATTTTAAAAAAATCCAGATTTAACTACCAATCCTGCTAGTAAAAAGAGGGATGGAAAATGATTTTGTTGATGAATAATGACGTTGAATCTATCAATATATATCAAGTTTTTTTTTAATTTTTAGTCTTGGCTATTAGTTTACCCTTTAGTTAAACAGGATTCAAAGGCAATGCATTTTACACATTAAAAAAAAAAAATTGTCCATACACTAATGCTTGTATTGACTGTCAGATTTGAAACTTTGTTTACAGATTTTTTATTTTTAAGAATCTTTCAGCTTATATTTAATATAATGAACTGTTTTGAACTGAATCTAACTTTTTATGTAAGCTAATCAAAAAAACTAGTACACATGTTGGAACAGTTTTTTGTTGAAAAGAAAACTGTTGGGTTTAGCATTTTATACATTGAGAGAGGGCACATCTTGTGTGTAGGAAGGATTGCATGCAACTATCATACAAGTTTCAATAAATTACAAAAAATCAGTCTCAGATATTAACTTATTTGGCTAATAGGAAATATAGCTATTAATATTCAATGTGCATCACAAGAATTACTATTAGCATAAAAAAAAATTTTGGAAATCAAATTCACTGAATTTTGTACTTTTTCATTTTAATATGTGTATCTAAAAATTTGATTTCAGGTACAAAACAATCATAATTTAAAAAATATTCAGATAAAAATTACTTTTTGAAAAATTTCCAAATTTATTAGTATTTTTTAAAATATAAATTTTACACAATTGCGACCGTCCTTTTCCCCTTCATTTCATTCACGATTAATAAAATTTGTATGTGCTGATACATTTTTTCTTCAAAGCAATGAAAAGTGCATAAGCTGATTGTACGTGCGATATATAATTTATCTAATCTGAGGATATTAGCAATTCCGTAGCGAAATGGAAAACTATCACTATAGATATAGCGGAAGTAGGAAAGAAAACCGTAGCTGGAATGAAATGGAATTTCCATTAAAAAGGGGATGATAAAACCATATCTTGCTTATCGAAAAAAAATTGTTGAAAAACGTAAACACAAGAATCCAACCGTTGAGTTTTCTACTTCATTAGAAGATCAAAAACCCTTCATCCAATCAGCGTCGGATCTACTCTCGCCAACTGAACCGAGTTTCACTTGATACGCACTCGCGACTCACTGGTGAATGCCAAATTCGTTCTAAAACTGAAACGGGTTTCAACTGATCCGCGTTTCAGGACTGTGAGTGGTGAATACGGCCGTTATAAACTACACAAATGCAGTTTTTTAGACTTGACACATACTTTTCCATAATCCATTATTTACAATAACTCGTTTGAGATAGGACAGGTTTGGTGGGGGTGTTTCATGATCCACTTGGGCTCGTCTATCACCCTCTTTCATTTGGCAGAATAGGGCGGATTCACTCTATATATTTAATTATATTATATTCCACTACCAATCCCGAGGTGCACAGGTTGAGGAAGTTGTTCTTAAACCGCGAACGTGGTGAGACCAGTGCCGTCTTAAGGCATGGGCCCACCCGGGCACGGCCCGGGGCCCTCACATGAAGAGGGCCTCACAAAAATGAGTTCTGATTGAAATTTTCAAGAATTTGTTTGGTAGGGCCTCAGAAAAATCAATTGGCCCGGGGGCCCATGATACTCTTAAGACGGCCTTGGGTGAGACGGCGACCTCCGTAGGGAGGCGACTGCAACTGGCCGACCTCTTTCTTGGTTATTGGTTCATAATGACAATGGATTGTCTAGCATAGCTGCCAACTTTTGAAAATGAAAATTCGGGAGATTTTCGCGCAAACCCGTATTTTATGCTAAAACCACTCCCTAATAAATACAATAGGGATTTTTCCAAATAAAATAGGGATTTTCCAAACATAAAAGTTAAAGCGTAGGGAATAAAATCCCTACTGAAGTCAAATTAAAATAAGCATTTCACACACATGGGAGTTAAACCCTTGGGAATAAAATTCCTACTCAAAAAACAAGTGAAATTGGAGGTAAAAACTTCAATGATGTAATAATCAATATTGTGTTCAATCAGAAACGCTGTGAACAAACATTCTGCGCGAATGACCCCAAAATCATCGGAAGATGAAGGAAAACACCGTCAATTTTTGAAGAACACTGACTTTTTGTGACACTTGCTTGATGTTTTTTTTTCACTTCACGAGTGATGATGGCAGTCCTTCCATGACCGATGTTTATGTCCGTAACACAACTTGTACAAAAAGGAAAAGTCGGCCCTCTTCTGGAACGTTTGATGAAAGGAAATTCATCGGAATAAGTATCTTTAAAATTGATTAAATATGTTTTTGCTTATCATTATTCATGCTTTGTTATATCGCACGTACGTAACTTAAACAAAAGAAATTTTGACCATATGCGCGTCACTAGAATCTTCAATTATTATCCTGAACTATTGGCTGCTAAGCCATTTCCCTGCACGATAAGACAAACAACTTTCTTGTTACCATCAGAGGGTTTGTAAAACTTCCTTAAAAAGGGAATTTCCCCATTTACGACGTGTGACGTCATTTCGAAAGGGAAAAAAAAGAGGCTTCATGCCCCACAAGAAATTTCTTAAGGCGCGTATACACTAGCGCGCGGATCGTGTAATGCAAGCGTTCGCAATCGGTTGTTCAGTAATTTGTACGGTGTTGCGAACGATTAACGAATCATTCTTGATCTGTTTGAACCGGTCCACTGGGAGTCGGTTTTTTCGACGAACACAAAGGGATTCTTCCTTCTAGTTTGGACGGCGTCATTATCGGTGTGCGTGTTTGTACGTGCTTCTGAGCCTATCTAGAGCCTCAATTTTTTTTCCTCGTCTTATTTCGCGAAAGCCATTTATAGTCCTAATAAATTTGTCATTTTTAATAGTCATTTATCGTCATTTTAATAGTCATAGCCAACAGTCGCATGATGATTTCGATGATTATGTGTAATTTTTTTTTCTTTTGTCAATAAATATATTTAAACTGAAATTTTTGAGAAAACATTTTTGAGTAATTTTTTCAAACTGTCCATACTGCAATTTACTACCATTTCCTATGGAAGAGGCGAGTTATGTGTGTAGTGCAGTCAACCACATCATAATGTGTTCAACTTTGCCACGAAGCTGGGCTGAAAGATATCTCCGCAATGTGATAAATCCAGTGGTGAGATTATCCGTATTAACGTGTAATGAAGTTATATATATGTTGTGGGTCTGATGCTTACTGTTTTTCAAATGGGAAGTCGGGAGCCACAAGAAACCAATAAAAAATATCGAACAAGCTAAATTTTTTAAAATTACCTTAACGTATCCTTTCAATTCTTGGATAAGTGCTGCACAAACCTCTGGAATTATTCGTCCAATTGATTGCTGCAGACTGGTATACGAATCTCCAGTTGCGAGGTATCGCAGCGTTACAGCCAACCTGTATAAATTTATACTCGCATTATGCATTGGCTGACTTCGTATTGCTTATTTTCTATTAAGCAACTACAATTACTATCAAATTCACGCCAAAACTTGTCTAAATCGCTCTATAAGAACTACACATTTATCGCAGCACATTTTTTAAAATGTGCTGCTTATAGCTGATAAGATATGCACAATTATAAGCAACTAATTTGACTAATAAATGTAACAAAAGAATTAAACATGACAATTATAAAACTCCAAAAGGAATTTGTGTCTGCAATGATTTGATTTTCTTTTTAAAATTGAAAAAGAAGGGAAGGGGGGAATACAAGCAAAACGTATGAACAATATGAGCTTACCTGTCTTGAGCGGAGATAGGAGAACGCATACGAGTTTCCGTCTTCGAAATTAAAGGTCCTATTCTCTTGAGAAGATCCTCGAAATCGGAAGGAGACATCCTTGAGAAATTTTTGTATTGCCCACTCATACTCTGAGCCTTTAAGTCCAACATTAATTCCGCGCCAGACCGTTTTTTATACAGCTCCGTCCTCCACCAACGTCGAGGTTTTCTCTCTTTTTTATTTAGCCCAGCCATTAATATGACCGCACTGCTCATTACAACTAAAGCCAAGTTTTCCTCACGAGACATTTTTTTTTATGACAAAAACTACTCACTAGCCTATCTACGTTCCTTAATAGTTGTTACCGCCGCTCACAACCTACAGATGGCGTTAAAACAGCTCTCGGATGGAGCCATCGTTGATGATGATGATTCGTTTCGGAAATCGTACCCACTGAATGCATTGCGAGCGCTTGCGAATGGTTGCATTGCACGATCCGCGCGCTAGTGTATACGCGGCATTAGGGATTGTTTTCATAAGCGGGGATTTTTTTTTAATGAAGTAGGGAATTTTTAGGGACAATTAGGGATTTTTGTGATTTTCATAAAAATTCGGGAGATTTAAGAACTTTTCGGGAGGTCGAGCGATGAAGCTAAAATTCGGGAGATTCCCGAAAAATTCGGGAGACTTGGCAGCTATGGTCTAGGAAACGAAAACAAAATTTGCGTTGCGGTAAGCCACTGTATTTTAAAATATTATTTGTGCTTTGTGCATGCGTTGTTCAACCCTGCAGCGAGACTCTTGTATACGATAGATATTTCAACGAAAATTAACAAATTTTTTGGTGACAATTAACAGTATTTCGTATTATCCCAACACCACATCAAAGATACATTTCTAGTGTGGTATCGATTATCCCCGTATATTCAGGAACTCTAGTTTCCTGTATTTTTCTCGATGATATATGGTCTGCTTTATATATGCGATATTTACTTTTATATAAAAGTCTCAAAGAATTTTTATAACACGTTTTCATTTAAAAAACTCCTTTTGTATAGAGCCAGGCGAAGTTTCTATTTCTTTTGTGCCCATCCCTAGAAATAAAAAATTTGGTTCCGAGAAGCAGGTGTGTTAAAAGTTTAGATAGCTGGATAGCTATGTGTAATTGGTTGAGAGTGCCAATAATCATGCGAACGTGTATTTATTTCGTCCGAAACCGATGGTTTACGGACATGCCTATTCCATCTCTACACTTATTAAGTTTTATGAAATTAAAGTGTTTGAAAGAACGAAAATTACTTTTAGAAACTAGTAAGAATTGCGATCAAGATTTTACACTCGATTTGAACTATCAAGCATTGAAATGATAAAGTTCTTACAGCATATTTATTTTGCATATCTATGGCTTTCATATGTTTTTCATATTTATATATGCACCCTTGTTTAAAAAATCTAAAATCACTTATTATTAATATTCTGTGTACTTTAGGTCGCAGCTTTGGAATTAATGGCTAAATAAAGAAGACACGGTGTCATTGGTCGCATTAGCCATGTCACAGGTATTAGAAATTAGTCATTTTCACCTATGGACATTATCGAGGCCGCAACTAGATGCGTGGTCATGCGACCACACATTTGACGCCCCGTTGTAATGTTGAAGGAGAGGTTAAATAGTGGAATTTGCGGCCCCTCTGGTCCGCGGCACCGGACCTGCCGGCCCCCCCACTAGATGCGCCCTAGATAAAATTTTCTGTTAATTGACCATTTACAAGTATACCTCTAAAACTGTTGATAAATAATTTATTTCTTACCCAAAATAATTTATGGTAGTGATCTGGTTGTGAACATTTCGATTGTTTACTTTAGAGATGTAAAATTCTTGAGAATAATTTTCTAAAGATTCCTGGAGGATTATAATCTCCTCCAGGAACATTCTTCCAGAGAATATTCCATGGAAGGACTACTATTATAAATAACTTGAGAATATTCTTATTACTCTTGAAGAGAATATTCTCCAGTTCTTTATAATAGTCATTCCAGAGAATATTCTCCAGTTCTTTATGATAGTCATTCCAGAGAATATTCTCCAGTTCTTTATGATAGTCATTCCAGAGAATATTCTCCAGTTCTTTATAATAGTCATTCCAGAGAATATTCTACAGCTATTTATAATTAGAGACCGGAAGTTCAGGCAAAATGTCTTTTTTTTTTTACCTATTTTCAAGCTTTTTTTGTAAAAATGCCCTTTTTGAACTTTTCCTGCTATAAATGCCTATTTTAACATTAGTTCAAGTTTATTAGGGAATTTCAGAGACCATAATCTGCATAACTTGTATATTTTGAGCATTGAGAACAAAAGAGTTGATGTTTTTGAAACTTTCAAACTCAGTAATATCATCAGGAATCCTCCCACTCCAGCCTCATCTAAACGTGAATAAGTGATATAGGCATTGTTAATTGTAATGATCCCTGGACTATTTCTAGATCTCTTCCCAGTTTACTTAAAGCAGTGGCTGATATTGGATTTCAAATTGATTTCAACAAAATTCACAACTCTACTCATTTTCTTCATTTTAAACATTTCCGTTTCTCTATTCTACCTGCAGTATATCTTTTTATCAACCTTCCAATTAGCATAATAAGGTTTTTTATGAACTTAAGATTACCCATGACATATCGACATCTTACTGGCAGAACCTTGTTTTTTAGAAATAACTCAGAGTGCAATGTTTGCAACAGACGTGAGGCCAACGATCTTGTCCACATAATTTTTTGTTGCCCAATGTATATATCTTTCTGCCGGAAACGTATCTCACAGTATATTAACTCCCTAGAATCAAATGAGCAGTCTCTCATACCAGGGTTGGGGTTTTGGACGTCTGAAACTGGGTTTGGACAGGACACGCGGGATAAACTGTCCAAATGTATCTGAAACTGTCCAAAACCATCTGAAACTGTCCAAAACCACCCAAGTTTCAAAATGTTATGTGGAAACCCTTTGGATTTTTTTTTCTTTTCATGATACATATTAAAAAAAGTACTAGCAGAAAATAAAACTAAATCAAAAATATTTCAAAAAGGTGTCGTTTTTTTTTTTCCCGTAAGTAAATTGTTTCACCAAATTGATGGTTTTAAGCTGGAAATCTGATAGTAAATTAATATCACCCATATAACTGTTTAAATAAACATTGTTTTCAATTTTTTAGTTTGTTATAAATGTTATTTCTACTTCACATCTTATTTTTCATGTATGATTATGAAGCAGGTACTGTATTTAGGACAGTGATCGTCCAAAACTCTGCCGAATGGAGATGATCTCTCCAAACACTTTTCTTTAAAAAATACATTATATTGAAGGTACCAAATACTCAGTCACAGTTATAATCGTTGCATTATTGTGAAACTCAACATAAATATTTTTTATTACATAGCAATATAATGATGTGAATATATATCAATGGTGTAGTGTTTATTTGATGCAAATTGTTCTATTTTGACTTTTCAAACTTTTTCCTTCAAATTCTAAATTTATCTTTCTATTTCACATTCTCAATTTTTAAAAACTAATAAATAAAGGAAAATATCTGAAGAAAATGAGGCCACTATGTAGCACCTACTCAGGACTAACATTACACAATTTCACAAACACTGATTACGCCTATATAATGGTAAAAGATTTCAAGACCCAAAGATTTTGTTAAATTTAAATTGCTGCTCTTATGAGGCTAGGAGCTAATATTTCACCGAATAAATTCAAGCTATATTTACAATTCTATCATATGGGGGACAGCAATATGAAACACACTGGAAGAAGGCTTATCAAAAGACTGTCTTTAACACATTGTTTATTTTCATGTCCCCCAAGTTATGCATCAATTGAAAGAATATTTTCAAATTTTACCTTCGAAATCATCTTGGCACAGACAGGGCAGCTGAATTAATTATGTGCTATCGAATGTTAAAAGGCACCGCTACGCTTGATTATTAGTGCTCGATTATTACAAAAGTTTAATTTCATTCTGTAGTCACATCTATTGCTTTTTTCTAATTTTCTTGTGACAAATTTCTATCCCATTCTTGTATCTTTCATGTTTCCATAAATCTAATATTTAACCTCAAGACAGTTCAGTTTTCAATTGTTTGATAACCTCATTCATATAACCCTTTGCACATACTGTTTTGAATTTCCAAATTTTATTATATTTAATGTAATTTTAATAATATAATATTGTTTATATAATATAAAGTTTATTATTTGATTATAGAAGTCACATCTTTATCAAATTGCAAAGTTTTTCACTTATAGTTATAAATAGGAGGTTTTGGACAGTACGGTAAAAACCATGGTATTTACCGTGGTTTTTTACCGTACTGTCCAAAACCTTGCCAACCCGGTCTCATACGCTTGCTGGATACCCATGTTTCTGATCGACCTTTTATTTTCGGATTATTTAAATTTTTTCGAGATGTGCAATTATTTTTGAACTTGTTTGAAATTTATGAATGAAGCTTATTGTGCGATCATTTCTGAGATTTTTTGAGATTTTTTCTTCTTTACCTGGTGGATTGTTATGTGTAATTGATTTTCCCCGATGATATTGATGATATTTATATTTTTGTATTTATTAGATACAAATGTAATCTTTTTTTTCTCTGTTTTTGTACCATTTATTGTAATAGGCCGACGGCCTTTAATACAATTAATAAATCTATCTATCTAAGTGATATAGGCATGGCCCCCACACCCTGAAGCAGGGTCCCTAGGCTGGGATCTTTTACGGCCCCCGACCAGACTTTCACGGGGTCCCCTTATGATGAATTTATAGCGGGAAAAAACAAAAAAGAATGATTAAAATCCTCACGGGCCCCGGGGCTGGAGCCTTGTCAGCCCACCCATTGTGGGGGGCCATGGATATAGGGAACTTGGTGTTACCAAGCATTCATTCGGTTCGGGGCCCTGAGGCATCGCCCATGTTGCCCCAGCTTATGGCTGGGCTAATGAGGGAACTTTAAAGAACTTTCTTATATTCAAAAAATTATAAGACTCTGCCATACGGCAAAATCTAAATCTTTAAGAAACTGTAAGTATAATTTTCCTGAGCGTATTTGTGTATAAATTAGTAATTTATGCACTGAAATGTGTATGTGCTAGTTCAATTAATTATAAACTTTTTATTAACGTAAGTGTAAATCGATCAGTGAATTTTTTTTTTTCTCACCATATTTTTACTTTATAGAATTTTCATTTGAAAATATAAGTTATTGAAGTTTTAGTTTTTGAATCCTCAGTTATGAAAATCAGTCAATAAAATCAAAATTGTCAGGATAAGTGGTTTTAACAAGTGGTGAGCACTTTATTTACTTTTCATTCAGTCCACAGCATTTTCCATAACTCATTGTTTTTTTGTCATTTTTTTAAAAGGAAATAACGAATATAAAATTTTAAGATTTATATAATGTGTTTTGTAACAAGTCTGAATGTCAAATCATATGCTATTTTTTTCCCTTTGTGAGAATGTTAAAATATTTTGCGACAGATGAGCTAACCCAGGCATCCCATGCATACTTTGGAAATTATATGCTATTAGCGCACTATATATACTGTATTTTAACCTGTTGCCTGGTCATTTTGCCTGTTGTGGCCTTGTATTTGTGTATAAGGAACCCCTTTTTGCCAAAAATTAGGTAACAAAAATAGGGGGTTTCTTATACATAAATATTAAAAAATATCCCTGATAACTTTTTTTTTCATAATTTTAAGCCCAAAAAATCAAGGGGTTCCTTATGCATGTTAAAATACTGTATTGATATATTTTATATATGCAGTAGAATCTCCTGATAACAGACACCTGAGGGACAGAAAAGTTTTCCACTAATGGAGTGAAATGCAATAAAGCCCTATTCTTCAGGGCTTCAGATAAGTTTCCACCTACAAAGAATGTCTGTTACAAGAGGTTCCACTGTAGATTATAAATGTAATTAAAAATTCATGCGCAAAACTTTTTTTCTCAAGAAACTGAAAAATGTCCGGAGGCAGTTTCCAGCGAATTGTGTATACATAATCATAGGCGAAATGACCATGGTGGTATCAGCAATGCGACGTGCAAACCGATGGTCTCATATGCATGAGGTGATATATCTATATATATATATGTATGCTGAAATTTAGTTTTAGTTTTTGCAATCTATTAACCCTCTCACTATTATAAGATATCTAGCTGCTTTTTATTTTGGCAATTACCAGATATCTTGCATCCTTGAAACCCTCTTATGTTGGTGATGGTGAGCCTAGATACACATTGCAAGTTTTCTTCTCCTAAGAGCATGTTATCTACATCTAACTTGTGATATCAACTGTCAGCGGGCAAAGTCAGCTTTTGTTCAAGTTTTGATAGTTATCTCTCTCCTTCAGTTAACAGAAATGACATTTTACAGAAGGTTTAGTTATTTCCATCATGCCAGTTATAATGCAATGAAATTTATAAAACCGTGAAACAGTTAATCCTTAGGATCAGCATTAGGTACCATCATAAGCAGATATAGGGAAGGAGGGGAATCACTGAAGTTATGTATAGTGAAATGGGGGAGGTGTGAATGGTCACCTCTCAATTATGCTAGTAATACAATTTTTTTTATCACAAAAATGAGAACTTTGCTTGGTTTTAATTTTTACAGAAATTGGCACGTTTTTAAGACAAATAAAATGTAATTGGTCGAATCGTCGGCTCTTTTCGGCTCTACAATGGAGAGCCGTCATCAGGACCTCATGGTCAGAATTCACACAAATGAGTCGTGGAGGGGTGATGTTTATGTCTCGTTGTCTGGAGAGTTCACCTTTGTATTTGCTGAGTCTGATTGGTCTTCGGATGTGAATTGGGGTGCCATCTGTTGCAAAGTGTTGAAAATTCTGTCTCGACTGAGGTTAATAAAGCCTGTCCAACCTTCCATCATTAATGAGGAAATCCTGGCATGTCATCCATGCAGGCATGCGTGGCTTCATCCCATGCAAGAATTGCAAAAATGGGTATTATTGGCCAAACTAGGAGAAATCTGAGTTCTCGAACACCGAAAGCATGTTGAGAAGGGACAGACAAATAGTTCGGCTATTGCCCAACACTGTTGGCAACTTTCACATAATTTTGATTTTGATAAAGCGTCTGTTTTTAAAAAAAAACACACATAATTCTGAACTGAATTTTCTCGAGAGATACTTTATTAGAACATGCCAGGATTTCCTTGTTAATGATGGAAGGAACACGCCACCTATGGCATCAGCTTGGACAGGCTTTATTAACCTCAGTCGAGACAGAATTTTCAACCCTTTGGATGTGAATTGGGGGCCACCTGTTGCAAAGACCACTCGGACGCAGCAAATACAAAGATAAACTCTCTGGACGACCACATATAAACATCACCCTGCCACGACTTATTTGTGTGAATTCTGACCACGAGGTCCTGGTGACGGCTCTCCGTTGTAGAGCCGAAATGCGTTGACCATTTGACCAATTAAATTTTATGTCTTAAAAAAGTGTCAATTTTTGTATAATTTTTTTTTTATTCAGGAGAGAGAACCCCCGCCCGTATCCACCTATGGGCAAGAATGAAAAAAAGGGTGTTTCTTGATAGATAAAAAATTCTCATCTCCAAACAGATCTACTACTGAACTACGTAAGAAAGTAGAGACCAGTACATAAGAGCAGTTTTCAAAGGTTTTCAACCTTTCGAGCTTCAAGTAGTCCTACAAAAGAGTAGAAAAAGCTTGTACATCCCCTAGAAATCTATAGAAGGCATGTTCATCTCCTAGATATGTGTAGAAGTCTATTGTTACTACTTAAAATTCATCTATGTTCACATACCCCTAAAAATTAACGGGAGGCATGCCTGCTTTTAGAAATGAGTAAGAGGTTGAGCAATGCACACTGCTTAAACTTTAAGTAACTAAAGGAAGAACAATTTTCAAGCAAGAAATATGAACTCTAAAAATCTGTGTTAATGTAACATGAAAGGTCCTTCAGCCTGAATTAACTTCATAGATTAACGTTTTTCTTGTAGAGTTCTTTTATTCAAGAGCACCACTTCTCTAAAATAAATGTCAGGATGCGACTCAGTATCACATGGGGTACTGCAGGTTTCTTGATTCACTAGATGTACAACCAAAAGGTCATTCAGCATCAACTACATGAAAAACATATTTCATTGACAATATTGTTTCTTCGGCAATTGATGGATGCATTTATTATGATGTGTTTCTGGCATGCATGATATTGCTTAATAATTTAAACATTATTTTTTCAAAGATTTCATTTCACTTTTTACTTTTCGTATTAAAATTTCAAATCTAACAATATTTATGTTGATACAACATCTATTTCCTCTTTGAGTATTTTGCCTGTTGTGTGCTTGTATTTGTGTTTGTATTATTATTTTAAAGCAGCAATTACAGCATAGAATTCAGGGCTTTATACCAAAATTAATTTGTCTGTTCTTTTATCAGGGGAATTCTGGTGCCCCATTGTAATGCATTACAAATACTCAGTGCAGTTATATCTAAGTTTAGCTTGTTATATTTCTCTGCAATTTTCTCCATGCACAAAATCTAGAAATAGAACAGCTATCTTTCTGCACTATATCTAGAGATTATGTTCGTCTATTTTTACCAGATCTATATTTCTTTTAATCAAGAACCTTACACACATTTCAATAACTTGTAAATCATACTAGGTTACTTTTAATTCCATATCATTGAACTTGAATTTAAAGAAAAATGCAATTTAAATTTCATGATTTAAATCAATCATTAAGAAAAATCTTGTGATTTAAATCAAGCTGATTTAAATTGACGTACAATACATAAGACACTTTCATATCGCTGGAAATCCCCAGGCAATTATAAATTCAGAATAACATAGCAGGTATGCATTGGAAACTTGCGTTCCCTTTTGCATATTCTTTCATAGCTTGTTTTTTATTTTATTTGTTTCTATTTTTTTTTTTTTTTTTGAATTTGCTGGTTATTTTTTTGCATACCTCTAAAAGATCTGTCACATACCCCTGGGGGGAGGGGGTGTGCATGTTGGGAACCAATGCATTAGAGCAATGTTTCCCGTCAATATTGTTCTCTTGGGAGGGATGAAATGGTCTGGGGGCAGTAGAAGCTATACGTTTAGCATAGGATCCTCTGGGTTGGCTCGTGAGTTGGGGGAGGAGCGATGAGAGAAAAACATTTTGAAGGAGGCAATGGAATAAAAATTTTGGGAACTATGCATTAGAAGATCACTGAATGCAGATATTTGTTGTTCAATACTTTCCGATTTTAAAAGTTGCAGACTTGTTTGGCGATGGGAATTTTGTTTTCCATCAAGATTTTGTACATGTTCATAAAGCTGTCATCAATGTCTCAGTGGTTTCATATATCTTAAAATTCTATTTTATGCTAATCGTACCTATACATTGGGTGTCATGGCTAGAGCTAGTCAAATGCAAGCACTGGATTTAATCTTGTTTGAAGTTAAATCCAGATATGTACCAAAAACTTATCACTCAGTGCCATGACAAAATTCATGATCAAATTCAAAGATTGACATACAACAATGCATTCTCACTATAACAGTGCATGTTTTTAAAAACTGTTGGGGCAGCTGAACATATAATTTTAAGCTGAGAAATGTCTTTTTTTTTTGTACTGGTAATGTAAGAAATGGTAGATTCTCTAGGTTTAAATGACCAAAAAAGAAGTATATTTGTTTGAATAAGCAAATTTGTATATATTTGTATAGAAATGTTTATGTAATAATCAGTTTCTATGCAGGAGTGTTCTTGTTCTTTTGAAAAACTTCATGTTATAATTTATGAATAAATAAATAAAAATTTGACGTCTTGGCAAAGGAACACTCAATTTTTATTATGTAAAACCTTTGCCAAAAAGAACCTCTGAGGAGACAGAAATGCAAATTGCAGCTATAGGCCTACTTGGAAATTGGGCTTTCTAACTTTTAACTAGCATTTCACAAACTTTGCTTTCACATTTTCTGGGCATTTTAATTTTAAAAAAAGAAAATGTGCATGCTCTTGATATTTTTAATTATAAATTTTATGCCCCCCCCCCAGTATTCTTGAGATAAAAATTCATTTTTAGATGTTTTTTCCTACATTCAGGAAGAAGAACAAGACTCTCTATTGAAAAATTTTCACTCTCTGAGAGATACAATTAATTTAGTAAAAAATGTTTCTGATCTCGAACCAGTGTGCTTTCTGTCACCATTTCTTGATGTAATTCGCTCAGAAAATACATCTGGAGTTGTTACAGCTCTGGGATTGACAGCAGTCCATAAATTTTTGATGTATGGCTTGATAGGTAAGGTGTTTTCATAATTGTTTCAGATTTTTTCAGTTTTGCTGATTTAGTGGACCAGAATGTTTTTACTAATAAAAATTTATGAGTACAAAAATACCCTAACCTCAACATTACATTACTCTCTTTTAATTTGGAAAATAGATGAATAAATGATTGCATATATACTTAAACACATATCACACACAATGTCTATTTGGTTTCCCTTATAAATATTCTGATGCAACTCGCTACTTTAGGAGTGAAATGCTAAATATCTGCAGAATATCGTCATATTGAGATTTTACTGCTACATAATTTGAGATTCTGTGTAGGTTTCATGGTCCCCACAGGGGGGGGGGGGGACTGACAGGGCTCCAACCCTGGGGCCCGGAAGTCGGGGGGGCCCCACGGAAAGGTCTTTTTGATTTTTTTTCTTTCAGATATGTCCCATAAGAAAATAGACAGGACTCTTTAATATCAATCATATCAATTTGTACTCGTATGGATGGATATCTTGAACTACGTACCTTCTATTCTCATTGAAATTTTTTTAACTATGCACATGTACAAATGAACGAAAAAAAAACCCCCAAAAAATGGAAACAAAGAAAAAAACATTGTACAAGGGCCCCCCCCCCCCACTCTCGAATGGCAGTCGTTCTCCTTAGGAAGGAAGAAAAGACATTGTGATGGTCATGGCTACTGACATCAAGGACACTAGCATTTTGTGTGTGTCCTCAGGGCTACCGCGTGACTCCTGCTTTTTCAGTTCGTAGAAGGCCATAATGTCTGGATAGAATGAAAATTGGCGTGAACAGACATTGTATTCCACAGTGAAATTGCCTTTGGGTGCTGATAAAGCACATGAATCCCCCACCAACATCCTGGAACAGGGGCCCCGTAGGCTGCGCTCTTCAGCGGACCCCCCCCCCATACTGAACGAATAGTGTGAAAAAAAAGACAAAAAATGACAAGAATGGTCCAGGCCCCAAGCCTGAAGCTCCGCCAGCCCCACTCGGGTTATGATACTGAGACAGCTTTGCTGCAAGCTTTTGTACAAAATACAGTGGATCCCGCATATAACGTTTTCCTCCTTAGTGGGACTAATTTTGAACACTTCGATCATATCTCCTTGACACCTGCATTCATCCAATGTAAACATATTCAAAAAATGAAGTCTCTCTTCATAACTCAAGCCCCATGTGCCAATAAGGACACGCATAGCTCTTCTCTGCACCCCTTCAACCAAGTCTATGTCCCTCTGTAGGTATGGTCTCCAAAACCCTACAGCATACTCCAGTCCAGGACAAACTAAACCTAGAGGGGATTAATTAACATAAAGGATTAATTTTTTTTCTTATGTGGATAAATCCTACGGTTCTAGCCCAAAAGAATGGTAAGCAGAGCTAAAAATGTGAATTTTTATTAAATTTTTATTTTGAGCATTAAGTGTATGTCCGAAGAGTTTATCCCTGCCTCGAGGCCAGTTGCGATGTTTATTGAATTGTGTTTCATAAAGTTTAAAAACGCTTATTTTTAATAGGGCATATCTACAAATTACAGAGTAACCTCGTTCATACATCACTCAGTTATACGACTTTCATGTTTATACCATGTTTAACTTTGGTAGCAATTGGTAACAATATAACAAATACATTTTAATGTTAAAATATTTCATTCATTTATTTAACATAAAACCTCAATTATTCGATGTTTTCACTTTGACTCAAACTTGGAAACTTTTGAAAAAAGAAAAACGTAATTTATAGCCATCAAATGTGCACAACATTTTTTTATGCAGTGAAAAAGCATTGCTGCAACAGTTCTTGCATATTGTCACCGCAAAAGACATAAATTTTAGGGTGATTGCTGACGTATACGAAAACTGCCAATGATATGGCTGATGACCATTTAGAGTGGACACTTAGGTGATTTGTTTATTGCCTCTTTCTGAGAATACGCAGATGTGGAGAGTCCCGAAGAAATGGGTTTCAGTTGTTTTGACGACCATATGACCTTTCAGAATTTTTTCTCCCCCAATGTTTTTAACAATGTAAGCATTTGTTGGGGGGGGGACTTTAAAAGTTCGTCAGAGAAGGGCAGATGCCTGAAATAGACGAAAAACAGTCTGGCAACAATGGTTTCTGGGCCTCAATAATCACTTTCGGAATGTTTACTTTGGTTACCATGGTTCCCTAGTAATGCGTTTTACACGTGCATATGCCTTTACAATGGTTTCACTTTTTAATCCTGCCAGTATTATATATTTATTCCTTTGTAATGGTTTGTCACTTTTCCAATCCTCCCAATAAATGAAGAAAACACGTGCAGTACGGGTATTATAGCTAGTATTATGCATGATAAAACTGCAGTGAAATCTCGATATAATGATATTCTGCGGACAAAGAAAAATACCATAATAGAGGTATTATCGTTAATCGAGAGACTTTGACATTGAACACTAGCCATCAGGGCCGCAACTAAATGCTTGATCAGCTGAGGTAAGCACATATTTTGACATCCCCTCCCCTGTAATTTTGAAGAAGAGGCTATAAAAGGTGAATTTTGCGCACCCTTCTGGTCCTGGGCAATGCAACGTCCCTTATGGGAGTTGCTTGTTCGGTTCGAAATATCCAGTAATAAGGTGGCAAACAACAAGTGGAAAATGATTGCAAGTAAACTTTTGCATGAAATATTATTTATTAAATTCAATATAAGGTTAGTCAATTTTAACAGTAGGTTAGTACAACATGGAGCCCTCTATTTGACATAAACAGAAAGATACTGGCTCACCAATTGATGATCAACAGTCAAACTTTTATGCTGATCGGACATCCGATGTTGTTAGTCACTTCGACGTAGCTTTTCCCCGCAAGTATCAGTGAAGGTCTCTCAGTTGAGAGCCGGATCGTTTCGGTTAGCACCAGGAGGCCTCTCGGTTGAGGGCTAGACCACCTTGATCAGCTCCAGGGGGCCTCTCGGTTGAGGGCCGGACCACCTTGATCAGCTCCAGCAGGCCTCTCGGTTGAGGGCCGGACCACCTTGATCAGCTCCAGCAGGCCTCTCGGTTGGGGGCTAGACCACTTTGATCAGCTCCAGGGGGGGCCTCTCGGTTGAGGGCCGGACCACTTTGTTGTCACTTACAATGTGTAGCCTTGACAAGGCCAGCTGCTACGTCTATCATCAGCAATGAAGAATTTTGACTATAAAGATTAATTAATGCTTTCGATTCCGGACCTGCCGGGAAACAAATTCAAATACTGTAAACTATTTCATTTTAACTAATTATCAGCTTATTTTCCCAGCCTAAGGCCAATGGATACAGTAGTAAGACGGTGAACCGTCCTACTATAGGGCTTCAGTTAAAAAGAACAAACAAAGGATGAACGCGGAGTCAGAGAGCTGTTACAACGTACGGCCGGTATTTAAAGGAAAACCTCCGACCGCACGTGTCTAAATAAGCCAATCGGCTTCAAGGTCGCCTCATTTGCATGTGATCGCAGGCGGACATCATCACGATCGACCTTGATCGTCGCCATACGATCACTGCTGCTGATGAAAAGTAACAAATTTTATGACAACAGATTTGCGTGACGGCGACTACAAACTTTTACGCCGGGGGACCATCGGCACACTACAGCAAGATAACTGCTTGTCTCTCCTTTCCCCCAGTTGTGGTCCTGCCGACCATGGATCACGATCACCATTGGCGTATGCAAAGGGGGTTTATGGTTCTAACCCCCCTCCCAGAGCCGAGATTATAGGGTTATTTTGCAGAAGAAAATAATGTAACCCCCCACCCTCGTGAAAATTCTGTGTACGCCTACGGCAATCACAAGTTTCTATGGGAAAACCATATCGCCTAACCAATTTTTTTTCTTAACTGGCCCATAGGGGAGCTCTATTGTATTGCGTAAAATTATATACAAATCACATAATCGTATCTTGAAATGTAATAATATTCATTACACACACACAATTATATTTTATTATTTGGTTTAAATATACAGTGAAACCTCAATATAACAATATTCTACGGATCGAAAAAAAATATTGTGGTAGAGGGATTAAAGAGGAAACATTATCCTCATATGTGATCAAATTTATGCTATTGTTGCCATTTTTTCTATATTGGCATTGTTAATATCATCGGAAAATGCCTTTTTATGTATTAATTCGTTACAAAAGATTGTAATTGATTAGTTTATAAAATTCACTTAGATGTGTATTGTCCCTGTAAGGAAGCTTACAGCATAGCTCTTTAACTTTTAAAATAACTTTAGCAAAGTATTGATGTTATCAGACGCCTTCAGAAGAACGAAAACAAGTAGCGAAGTCAAAATTAAATTCAAAACGATTTTGAATGAAATATAAAAAATATTGTTGTAGCGATTTCAAAAATCTAAAAATATCATGTTATAGAGGGATTTATCATAGTAGATGATGTCGTTGTACCGAGAATTCAACATTAAACCAGGCAATTCCAAACAAGATTTGAAAAAAATCTCATTGTAGATGTATTTATTATCGATTATCGTTGTAGCGTTGTTTTGCTACATATACAAATGCCGTATCGTATGCAGGATTTTGTCATTGGGGGGGGGGGGGCATATTCAACATTATTTTTCTTCCCGAAAGGCATTTCTTTTTTTTTTTTTACTGAAAAAATACACCATAATCTTTTCTCAAGGGAGGTGGCAACATTTTTTTTTGGGGGGGGGGGGGTAGAGGGGCCCGTGAAAAATCCTGGCCTGGGGGCCATGGTAGGTTTTGTATGCGAACACCACACACACACTCACTCACGCTCTCTCGAGAAAATTATAAATTTTCTTTATACAAACCCTATAGTCACCTCTGGCAAATATCAAAGCAATAATATATTTTTCTAACATGTCTGAGCATTACCTGCATAGAGATCAACAGGGCATCGTTTTGAGCCTAATTTCTGAATGCCTCGCAGATATGATAAATAAAGTTCATTCTTTGTCAATCATCATCTCAGGGCTTCATAGAAAACATTGCCTAGACTCTCGCAAATCGTAGGGCCACCACCCAGAGGATATGTTGTTACTGTAAATAAAAGCTTATTTAATTATGTTTATATTTGATATTTATACACTGAAGAGCCAAAAAACCTGGTACACCTGCCTAATATCGTGTAGGGCCCCCCGCGAGCCCGCAGAAGTGGCGCAACACGACGTGGCATGGACTGGACTAATGTCTGAAGTAGTGCTGGAGGTAATTGACACCATGAATCCTGCAGGGCTGTCCATAAATCCGTAGGAGTAAGAGGGGGTGGAGATCTCTTCTGAACAGCACGTTGCAAGGCATCCCAGATATGTTCAATAATGTTCATGTCTGGGAATTTAGGTGGCCAGCGGAAGTGTCTAAAGTCAGAAGAGTGTTCCTGGAGCCACTTTGTAGCAATACTGGACATGTGGGGTGTCGCATTGTCCTGCTGAAATTGTCCAAGTCCGTCGGAATGCACAATGGACATGAATGGGTGCAGGTGATCAGACAGGATACTTACGTACCTGTCACCTGTCAGAGTCGTATCTAGACATATCAGGGGTCCCATATCACGCCAACTGCACACGCCCCATACCATCACAGAGCCACCACCAGCTTGAACAGTCCCCTGTTGACATGTAGGGTCCATGTATTCATGAGGTGGTCTCCATACCCGTACACGTCCATCAGCTCGAAGCAATTGGAACCGAGACTCGTCATACCAGGCAACGTGTTTCCAGTCCTCAACAGTCCAGTGTCGGTGTTGTCGGGCCCAGGCGAGACGTAAAGCTTTGTGTCGTGCAGTCATCAAGGGTACACGAGTGGGCCTTCGGCTCCGAAAGCCCATATCGATGATGTTTCGTTGAATGGTTCGCACGCTGACACTTGTTGATGGCCCAGCATTGAAATCTGCAGCAATTTTTGGACGGGTTGCACGTCTGTCATGTTTAATGATTCTCGTCAGTCGTCGTTGGTCCCATTCTTGCATGATCTTTTCCGGCCGCAGCGATGTCGTAGATTTAATTTTTTACAGGATTCTCGATATTCACGGTACACTCGTGAAATGGTCGTACGTGAAAATCCAAATTCCATCGCTACCTCGGAGATGCTATGTCCCATCTCTCGTGCGCCGACTATAACATCACGTTCAAACACACTTAAATCTCGACCTGCCATTGTAGCAGCAGTAACCGATCTAACAACTATGCGAGACACTTGTTGTGTTACATATGTGTTGCCGACCGCAGCGCCGTACTCTGATTGGTTCCATATCTCTTTATTTGCATACGCATGCCTGTACCAGTTTTTTTGGCTCTTCAGTTTATATGGCTCTTTGTTTGAAAAATATTTCTGAATTTATATGCTTATTTTGCTTTTATTTATAGATGAAAACACTCCACATGCTGCTATTTCAGCTGAAAATATTGCTGATGCTGTAACACATGCTCGGTTTATGATGGTAGATGCATCTTCTGATGAAATTGTTTTACTGAAAATCATACAGGTGCTGAGGTTGCTATTGCTCATTCCTCTTGGCACACTTCTTACTAATGAATCTGTTTGTGAAATCATCCAATCTTTCTTCCGTATGTGCTTTGAAACACGCTTTAGTGGTAAGTCTTCCTGATTGAAAAGTTAAAACTGTTCAATGAAAAAATTATTGTAAAGTTTGAAATTCTGATATCTTTGAGTTTACCTGTTTATACTAAACCTTGCTGTAATGGTATTGATGGTCAAAACAGATTTATATTGAAAAAGCAAATATTAAAAGAGGGTTTGCATGAAATTTATTTTTATTAATTTTGGATTGTATGTATATAATTTATCAATAAATCACAATGTGCATTTAAAAACTTAAGGTTTTTGATATCAAAAATTTGGTTTTATTAGGGAATTTATTATTCATTTTTTTAATGTAATTTTCAGTATGTTTTTTAGTATTAACATCAGTCCTGGAACTTTTTAGACAGACCTTGTAGATAGTTATTTTACGAGTAAGTTCAATAGATCCAAAAACTGAATACTGTTTGATTATCTTAGAAATCTTGAGACGTACAGCCGAGAGTGCATTGGTCGACACAGTGCAACTGTTATTCTGTCGTTTGCCTCAATTCACAGAAGATCTGAGAACTGCTAATGTCAAAAAGGTTTGTATGCAAAAAAAACATTCTGATCCTAATGTTTGGAAAAAGGTTAATAATAAGTTTTTTTTCATTGATTGCTTCTGAGTTTATGATGGATGATGTTTCAAACATTGTTTGTGTGTGACCTATGCTTGGAAGTAATTTTTATTTCTTTAAAAAAAATTTTTTTTTTTGTTTCTGAGTATGAATACTGGTTTAAAGGCAAACATATTGTACAGGACCACAAACAAGAATATTTTTCATAAATTTACTGGTAGGACACTATAAGCTGTCAATTATGTAGAAAACTAAAAAAGTTAACAAAAACAGTTATTTTAAGTAATATGATTCCAATCATGGGATTGAAGCTGGGCCTTGTTTTGAATTGATAAGCCTAAATATTAAGTAAACCTCATGGCAGTTATACTTAAAAATACTTAAGTGTGATATTGCGATAGAATTGAAATCAGCTGACAGCAAAAAGTCACCATAAAACTTTGCCTTCACTTCTGTATGTGTGTTTTTTTTTTATGAGCATGGATGATGGCTGCCTATTGTATATGGAACAGGAGAAAAAAGTATGAGTGCTTAGCACCAGTTTATTCAGTTAGAAATGAGTTCTTCAGATTTTTTTTCGTTTTAGAACTTGTATTTTAGCAAAGAAATATAGTGGTGGGGGTAAGAGAGAAATTTAGATTTTTTTTCTTTTGTGCTTATAGTGTTACGCTAGGAGTGTATTGTCCATTTACACATTATTTTAAAACTTCATTGCTATGAAATTTAAACAAGAAAAAAGTTGTCCTCTCTGGTTCCCATATTTTTAAAAAATTGATCAATATATTCAAATGGGCTAGTGATTTGCAGATTTTCATGAATAACTATTTCTATAAACTGATGCTTTTTAACATTTATTAAAACCACTGAAATGTTTTTTAATTAATGTATATTATGTAGATCAAAATGCACACCCATGACATTGCCAAGTCATTGCATTCTTCATCCAGAGAAAGTACTGCTGTAGAACCTTGTAAGGCATCAGATAGTGAAACAATATTTGAAAAAGTTGAAGATCAAATATCCGAAGTCAAAGAGAAAATATCTGATGAAGCCAAAGTGAAAATATCAGGTGAAGTTGGAGAAAAAATACTCGGTGAAGCTGAAGAAAAAATACTCGGTGAAGCTGAAGAAAAAATACTCGGTGAAGCTGAAGAAAAAATACTCAGTGAAACTGATGAAAAAATACTCAGTGAAACTGAAGAAGAAATACCTAATGAAGCTGAAGAAAAAATTTTTTTTGACAAAAATCAAAAATCCATTGTTAAATATGTTGATGTGATTGATACGGAAGCAGATAGTGAAATGTCGGAGGTTGAAAGAACAGACCAGCCCATGAGTAAGGAATTCGATAATTTTACGCAAAGTGATTTAACTCTTGAACTGTGCCCAGAAGAATCTCGTAATTTACAGGAAATAAGAGGATGTACCACATATTGTATGGCCAATGGTTTTGAAAGCTCAAATGAACCCCTGATTACTTCACATAGTTCAGCTATGATATCATCATCTGAATCGGTTAGTATAAATTATTCAATAATCTGGTGTTGGTTCATTTCATTGTTCTAAAACACTAAGTTTTTGAAATTTTTAAAGCACAATTTTATTATTTTGTTCTGGGAGCTATTATGAATAGGAAAACAAGTTTCTTTTGACTTATATCCTTAAAGAGCAGCTCAAACCCTCAGCTCAATCACTTGTTATTTTCAGCTTTGAATGCATTGATAACTGTAACCTACTGATTATTCAACTTAAAAATATTATTTTCAGCTATCTCATAAAAAAGTTTGTGTAGCAAACGAAGATCATATGACACTCTGTGAGGAAAATGGATTTGTCAATCCAAGAGGAATTAGATTTACAGCACAACAAGCAACTGGAAGTATGAGCTTTGACTTCATATACTGTATGATCTTTTATGCTTGGTTACTCAATAGTAACATATGGAATCACTGCTTGGGGAGGTGCTTATCAAACAAATATACTTAAACCAGATAATATATATAATAAAGTAAGATCCAGAATAACAAACACCACAGCAAACAATTATGCAATGGAATGTCATAAACTAACTATAACACAAAACCATATTTATAGACTAATAAAACTTTCATTCTTGAACAATAAATGGCTAGAAACAAAACAAAATAGAACCTCATCTAGATTGAATAATATATATCAAGTGCCGAAAACAAAACGTTATTCCAAAAGAGTTATAAATATGCCGCCCCAAAAATAATGAACCTATAGCATGCGATTTATCATACAAATAATAACAAAAATCCAATCACAATATGTTGTTATTCTCAATAAACACTAGTCTAGAATCCATACTACAAAAATAATGGATCATAAAACAACACAAAATAAATCGTTTAAAAAAAAAAATTCAAAATATTACCATTCTTGTTAATTAACTGAAAAATACATGCGATATAACCATGCGTGAATTTGGTGTATGCCAACTGAGCAATTTTTTGTTTGTATTTACACGTTTCTTTTTGTTAAAATAAAAAAAACATATATATATACACAATTTTTTTTTTTAAATATTTAACCAATTAGTACATTAACAAGGCAGTTGCATAATCCAGTTAACTCTTTAAGCTAATTTATATTGACCCACTGGAAGGACTTGTAGTACCAAAGTGTGTGTCATTGTAATGTCATTTTTTGTGTCGTTCTCGGTTGTTTTGATTGTATGTTTTATGTGCTGTGCTCAGTCCAATTAAAAATATATATATGACATTCATAATAAAAGAATTAAAATAAATATTGACTCCAAATTTTTCTGTTCATTATAATGCCAGTTTCTGATAAGTTACACCTACAAAATTGACCAAAAAGAAAGTTTTTGTTGAAATACTGTTGCTTTCTGTGTATAATTTTGTGAAAGCAGACAGAAATACACAATTTTGTCCTTTTCGCATCTTTCGAACAAGCTCTTAATCTGCCCCACCTCAATTTTTATATTGTATTTATAAAATTGTTCTGGTTATTGTAAGATGTTATAAAATTACATAAAAATCTTATCTTGGTCACCAAAGTGCCAGTGTATGTTCTGCATGCAAATTTATATGTATACACTGATCATATAACAGCTATAACTTCCATTCTGTTCAAAATGTACTGAACAAGAAACTGACCTTTACCTTTCAGGCTGGGCAGTTGTTTGCTGTTCTAGGGACTGCCATACTCCAGGCAAGCTGTGTGAAAAATAAAATCTTACTTAGAAATTCTGGTAAAAATAAAAAATATATAGAATGCAATAACTAGTTGACCCCCCCCCCCCCGACCTTGAAAAATTAACTTCATTCAAAATTCTCTTTCAAAATGTCTTGAAGGAAAAGTGGAGCAGGCCTTCAAAAGCTTTGAAAATGTCATTAAATATAGGAAACAACAATATGTGTCTGAATGAATGAAAAAAACTCCCATTATTTTTTAGGCCAAGTGATAGCTCCCAATTAGAATCAAGCTGAGGGAGACAAATTCTGATTAGTCCAACAAGCCATTTGAATCTTTAAAATTGTTAATATTTCTTTTTCATAGTATCCAATGCCGATAAAATTTTGAGAGATGTTTCTAATGTGAAACCATATCAGAGTACACTAGAGTTATGAGTGTATCAGGAAGCTATATCTATGGACTGATATTACTCTGTCTTGTTATTGCTCAGTTCATTAATACTTACCAAGAATGAGAAATGGTTGAATTATTGAATAGTTCACAGCTTTGAATCAGCCGCAAGAACCAAGAAATTGACAAAATTCAATAACTGTATAAAAAGCGGCTTTGTTATAGGAGGTTATTATGGTGAATTTTTGGTATTTCAACTCAATGACACATCTCTCTCTCTCATAGTAATATTTTTATTGTAACTGAAAAATTAACAAAGAAATATGAGGTTAGATTTTGTTAACAACACAATGTTATTTGGGAGATAGATATGATATCTAATTTTTATATTATCACACTTTTTTTTTAAATTACATACTTGTATGCTTATTTACTACTGTTTGTATTCTAGATTGTGGACCACTACCTTATGGGCTTCCTTGTGTGCGAGAACTTTTTCGCTTACTAATTTCATTGATAAATCCTCGAGATAGGCATAATACTGACTTGACTATTCAAATTGGTTTGAGTTTGATTACTGTTGCTCTTGAAGCTGGTGCTGATGATCTTGGTTCATTTAGTTCCTTGCTTATCCTTGTGAAGGATGAAATGTGTAGAAATCTTTTCACAGTAAGCTGGATTTTTAATAGTAATATGATGAGCTTATATACAATGAAGAGCCAAAAAAACTGGTACACCTGCCTAATATCGTGTAGGGCCCCCGCGAGCCCGCATAAGTGGCACAACACGACGTGGCATGGACTCGACTAATGTCTGAAGTAGTGCTGGAGGTAATTGACACCATGAATCCTGCAGGGCTGTCCATAAATCCATAGGAGTAAGAGTGGGTGAAAATCTCTTCTGAACAGTACGTTGCAAGGCATCCCAGATATGTTCAATAATGTTCATGTCTGGGGATTTAGGTGGCCAGCGGAAGTGTCTAAAGTCAGAAGAGTGTTCCTGGAGCCACTTTGTAGCAATTCTGGACATGTGGGGTGTCGCATTGTCCTGCTGAAATTGTCCAAGTCTGCCGGAATGCACAATGGACATGAATGGGTGCAGGTGATCAGACAGGATGCTTACGTACCTGTCACCTGTCAGAGTCGTATCTAGACGTATCAGGGGTCCCATATCACGCCAACTGCACACGCCCCATACCATCACAGAGCCTCCACCATCTTGAACAGTCCCCAGTTGACATGTAAGGTCCATGTATTCATGAGGTTGTCTCCATACTCGTACACGTCCATCAGCTCGAAGCAATTGGAACCGAGACTCATCATACTAGGCAACGTGTTTCCAGTCCTCAACAGTCCAATGTCTGTGTTGTCGGGTCCGGGCGAGGCATAAAGCTTTGTGTCGTGCAGTCATCAAGGGTACACGAGTGGGCCTTCGGCTCCGAAAGCCCATATCGATGATGTTTCGTTGAATGGTTCACACGCTGACACTTGTTGATGGCCCAGCATTGAAATCTGCAGCAATTTGCGAAAGGGTTGCACGTCTGTCACGTTTAATGATTCTCATCAGTCGT
This sequence comes from Pholcus phalangioides, assembly GCF_987345545.1. NCBI lineage: Eukaryota > Metazoa > Arthropoda > Arachnida > Araneae > Pholcidae > Pholcus > Pholcus phalangioides. The sequence continues at coordinate 44,970,398 of NW_028301600.1, read as the reverse complement.
CGTTGGTCCCGTTCTTGCATGATCTTTTCCGGCCGCAGCGATGTCGTAGATTAAATTTTTTACCGGATTCTCGATATTCACGGTACACTCGTGAAATGGTCGTACGTGAAAATCCAAATTCCATCGCTACCTCGGAAATGCTATGTCCCATCTCTCGTGCGCTGCCTATAACACCACGTTCAAACACACTTAAATCTCGGCCTGCCATTGTAGCAGCAGTAACCGATCTAACAACTATGCCAGACACTTGTTGTGTTACATAGGTGTTGCCGACCGCAGCGCCGTACTCTGATTGGTTCCATATCTCTTTATTTGCATATGCATGCCTGTACCAGTTTTTTTGGCTCTTCAGTTTATTATATACTTATAGCTGACAATACAGATTATGCTTCTTTCATAAACAAAGCTAAATATAGTGCTTGTTGACTTAAATTATAAAAGCGTTACCACATTTTTTGAAAATAAGTCTTTTTAGGTTCATTATGTTTGTGGTTAAGTTTTACAGTAAAGAGAAGGGTAGAAAGGATGTGTCCTTGCCCAGCGGAATATAGTTCCCATGTATTGGAGGTTGATGAGAAGCATTCATACAGAAATTTTCAGAGTTATCAATGATTTTGAAAAAAATACTGAAAAGTGTTGTTGGAAACTGGTAGATTGAATTTGAAACAAATTATTTAGAAAAAATATATATTGGTTACCATTACAATGTTCCACAGCAGCTGCTTCCATATTTGGGGGCTATATCCTCAAAATGTTCTTTGCAAATATTTTTGTTTTGCTGATCTACATTTACTATTTCTTTTTATTTCACATAATTCTTTAATAAAAAAAATAATAAGCTATGATTCAATTTTTCCATCTTGTTTTGCATATAGTTATATAGATCCGAATGAACATTCAATGTTTTTTTTCTCAGAAGAAGGCAGCAATGAATTCAGATATTCTGTTTGATTACAGAAAGTGTTTGACATAAATAACGATTGATTATTGTAATTCTTGATGTAAATAATGTGTCTGTCACCGAAATGTATCTGTTGTGCCAATACCAAAGTAAAGTGCAAGAGGCCCTTTAAGAGGTATGGGTTTTGATTAGTGTCTTTCGTTCTTATGATATCCATAGGTAGTTAGGGACAGAGATTGTCACGAGTCACAATGTCTCAGGAACCATAGTTGTTATAATCTTGTATTTTACCCATGCTTTATATAAAAAAATAGATTGTTTAAATTCTTGTTGTCCAGAAATTTGACTAATTGACAAGAGTAATCAGATGCAGTGCACCATCAAGTAAAACAATTGAAATAAAGATCTCAACTGCGTAGCCATTTTACATGAGAAATGCCATGCATAATCAACCAAGATAGACATTGTCGCACAGCTGGTCATTATTGAAGCTCCATTATTGAAGTGTGATTCACAGCTCCCAAGGGTGTCTTGGTTAGCTATCAACATTGAAGTGTCAATTTTTTATGTGTTCATTATAGTCTGTTTATGATTAACTTTGGAGTAACGAGAAGGGTAGAGGATGTATCCCGCCCAACTATGTTGTTCTTTTCTTCATTATTTTGTAAGTCATGGATGAACAATGATTAAAGGCCTGTTTAAATTAATTAATTTAGTTGTCAACTAAATTTTAACTTAATTCTAAGCAGTTAATTAAATTTTAACTTAATTTCATGTCACAAGTATTTTATTAGTCTCAACACAAATATCAACCATTTTAATTGAGTGGATGACCATTTGATTATACGAGGCCAAGCTCTTTTCTCCATAGTTTTTTTTCATTGATCAATGAAAAATAAGCACATTACCCCACAAACACAAGGTATCAATAATTTTTTTTCTATTTTAATATTTTTTTGCTTTACAATGTAACTTCCCGCCTAAAATTCTTCACTGATTTAAAAAAAAACCATTTTTTAAATTTCTGAAAGTATCAATAATATATATATTTTTCAATATTATAATTATCACTGAAATTATGTAACATGTTTTTGATAAATGCAAAATGTTTTTTCAACTGAGCTTGATGAGAATCAGCCATACCTTATCAAAGTCACACATCCATATTTAGTTTATATAAAAGGCTTTCATTGACATAGAAACAAATGATGTGCTTTCATCGTAGCTTTCCTTTCACTGCAATCTTCACGAATGAACTATAAAATTGGTTTTTTAATATGCCTCAATTTTCTTTTGTCTTCAAAACAGCTTCTATCATATGAAAGATTGACTGTGTTTACTTTTGTCATGAGAGTTTTTTATCTTCTATTTGAGGCTCTGCGGTTACATCTGAAATTTCAACTTGAAGTAAGCTCATTAAAATCAGTTTTATTACTTTGCATGTCAACTTAGTTCTATTGATTTTTAAAGTACTTGCATTTTTTAACAAAATCACTCAATGAAATTACTGAATTGTTTATAATTTTTGCTGTATTAGAACTTTTATTATCCCTTCTGCCAAATACATCTTCTGAGGCAACTCTCATCCATTCATGCACTTCTACTACCAAAAATTTAAAAAAGAACACTCAGAATTTAAGAATAAACTTCACTTTTTAAAGAAACATTGATAACTGGTCAAAGCAAAAGCACAAAGCTTTCCTTCAGGTAACAGGCATTAAGCCAGGTTGCATAGTTAGACTCCAGGAAGCTGGTCAGTATTTTCGTTATTGTCGTTATTTAAATCAATTATTTAAAAAAACCAAGTGATTTAAATCAAGCCGTTTTAAATTGCCATGGTACCAAGGTCTGCAGAAGGCCTCAAAAATCTCACTGTTATTTTTTGGGAATTCACTCAAAGATAAAATTTTAACACATTGAAGTAGGAAGTTTCAAACTTTGTTACCTTGCATTAAAAATTTTTAAAATGCTTTATATATGTATTAGGTTTATAAGTTATCATATATCTCAGATTATTGATGTTCATTTTTAAAGAAAATAAACATTATTATCCCTCAAGCCATTGATTACTGTCTTTGTTAGTATATTTAGTTTCTCCTGTATTACTGGAGTTTAAGCATGTTTTTTAATGGTGTTCTTTTTCCATTTTCCAGTAGTTTATGATATAAGCGGAGACAGACTTGAAAGTCTGTGGGGGGGGGGGGCATGAGGATAATGATGTCAGTTCATATATATGAAAATATATTAGATCAGTCGGTTTTAACCGCGACGCTGAGGGCAATGCCCCTCTGTATCTCTGCCCAGTGTTTATGAGTAAAGTTACACTTTCTCTTGGTCTTCACTTACGACATTACTTTCTTTTCAACTCAATGGATTTTGATTTGTGGTTTTCTTCCCTGAAAATTTTTATTAGATTCTAAAAAAATGCAGATTTTTTTTATAATTTTTGTTTTTTGTTTCAGATGTTTCTACAAATGGTGATGGAAATCATTGTTTCAGAGTCATCTAAGATATCATATGAACAACGGGAAATCGCATTAGAATGTATAACCCAGCTGTGGCATATTCCTGGTCTTGTTACAGAGCTTTATATCAATTATGACAGTACTCTGTATTGTTCCAACTTGTTTGAAGATCTTACAAAGTTATTGTCAAAGGTTAGTGAGCTCTGGTGAAAATACCAGCTATTTTTATTCTTAACATCTCAGCTCTTTTCATATGATATTAGTTTTGCATTGATATGGAAGAAATACATATCAGTTCAGTCTTGCTGCTATTGATATCTGAATGTGTGCCAAGTTATGAATATAAAGTAATCCTAAGAACCACCTTGAGAAAAAAAATGTGTTATATATATAGGGTGTCCGAAAAAGATCTTTATTATTCTAAACATTATTTATGGAAAGGTGAAATGAAGTGCAGTTTGCAGCAAAAGAATGAAATCGAACACTTTTTTAGTAACAATTACCTTGGGCCCAACCGGGACTATGGATCCGAATCAAATAGAAGTAGATGACGCTAGTTGCTTAGCAGCTGCAATAAGAAATGAAAATGACAACCGCACAGGAGAAAGCGCAGTCTGTATTGTGGTCAGTGGAAACAAAATCACCGAAAACCGAGCAAAGAAAGTTTTGTCTGATGAACCATAAAAATCTACCTAGTATGCCTTTATAATTTATGCATGGATGCAGAAGTTTAAAGACACTGGAAATGTTGAGCATGGTAAAAATTACGGCCCGCCATCAACATCAGAAGAAAGTGTTCGAATCAGAGACACATCTCAGTCGAACATGAATGAGGCAGCCCCAAATGTAATGTTTGGTGTGGTTTTTCACACGACGCTGTAATTGACACTTGGTGAAAAATCAAGAAATTTGCATGATCAAAATTTCTTCTGTCTTTAAACTTCTGCATCCATGCATAAATTGAAGGCATACTTGGTGACTTTTTATAGCACATATCTTAACAAATCATTACAGAAACTTGATGCCAAAAATTCATCAGTATAGAAAAAGAAATGGGGGAGGATCTCTCTTTCATTGAAAATCAGCAACTGTATCAGAATGTATTTTGAAATCCTTGTACTTTTCTTTTAAAGACTTCACTTTTTCCCCCTTGATGAATCATGAAAATGTAGAGTTCTGAGAAAGGCTTTGAGTATGTTACATGTCAGTATAAAAATTGTTTTGATGTTTTATGTTTAAATTTTTTATTTTTTTGCAGAATGCATTCCCCCTCTCTGGATTATATTCTGTGCATGTGCTTTCACTGGAGGCCTTACTAACTGTATTGGAAAATATTGAGAGCCACTGTCATTCCCGCATGCTTGGTGAAAACAAATTCAATTCCGAAAAGCATGTCATTAATGATTTAGAACGAAGTAAGTTCTTTTTCCTTCTTGAGACAATGCAAAATATGTATTGATTGCGATTGAAGCTATACATCATGAAACTGGGTATCGCCAAATTTTCAATTTCAAATATCCATTCCTTGAAACAGCCAATGATTTAAAATAATGATGATTTAGATGTATAACAAAGTTTAGGTAATACCATTTTCAAAATGCTCTGTTGTCAAAAGAAAACAAATTCATTTTATAAATCAAGCTAAGTGGTTGGCTCAGCAGCTTTTGGTTTAAACCTCTGTGAGTGGAAGTATGGCTTCAAGCTGAGGGTCCTGGTCTAATCTGTCTTTATGATGTGCATAAAATGACCGGTAAAACGAAATTGACAATGTTTTTGATATCAAAATCATGTTTTTATTAATTAATTTTCAATCAGAAACTACAATGAAGTTATCTAATCTAATATTTAAGCTTCTGAGAAGTTGTGTGATGGCTTATAATGGCAAAGACAAAGGCTTCATTCTAGCAAACAGTGATAATTTATGGAACCCATAAAACTTCAAGACAGATAATGACAGGATCTTTTCGCCAGATGGTTTACTGAATGCTCCATCTGCAGGTCTTTACTAAGGTTTTTTTTTGGGACATTACTGCAGACTTCTGATATTGCATTACCAAATGTATATATATTTACACAGCCTTTTTGCAGACCCACAACATTATGAAAATGCATTTGTTTCACCATTGAATTCACTCACAGGCAAATTGTAAAACAAGATTTGTAGTTAATAAAAGTTAAGTTCACATACTGACTCTGAAGTAAAAAAATTAACATTTTTAGGTTTTCGATTTTTAGTTTTAGATTTAAATTTTTTAATCAGAACCAGGAATTACACATTGCGTACAAGAAAGCTGTGTTCTTCAGAAAGCAGCATCTGGTTATATTGTGGGTCAAGCATTTGCAAATGGGAGAAAAGAAAAAGCTAGAGGAAAAGAAAATAAAGAAAAGAACTCTTTGTGTGTTTCTTCTGGAAATGGCAGAAAGAAAATTTCTTCAAAGATTCCCACTCATGAGGAACTTATGACAATAAAGCATAAGAAAAAAGTAAGCCAAATAAAAAAAGAAAGAGTTTTGCATAAAATAATTTTCTTAGTTAAAAGCAAGATTGAAAAACACAACACACAAATGGAAACAAAAGACAATGTGTGTTTGTGTATTTTTTAAGTCTTATTTTTTGTTAATAAATATTTCTGATTTGTTTTAAAAAGATTTTAGCGTCTGGAACGGAGCAGTTCAATGTTCAGCCAAGCAAAGGCATCACATTCTTACAGGAACATGCTTTGTTGAGAAAGCCTCTAGACCCAGAGGAAGTGGCTTGTTTTTTACGGAACAATCCTCAACTGGATAAGAAAATGATTGGCGAATATATCTCTGCTAGAAAAAATTTGAAGGTTCTTGAAGCTTTTGTGAGGTTTGTGAATGACATATGTAATACACACACACATATACAGTGAAATTTCCATAGGTAGCCACCTCTATTTCTCAGCCAGTTTTTCTTGGAATGGACAATAGGTTTCATTGATTTATAATACAAAAACCACCCCCATTCTACTGTCGCATGTAGTCAGTGGCCAACCTGTCCGTGGCCGCTTCCTTAAAAATAAGAGTGAAGAAAAACAAGTTTTTGCGAGTTTTTTAAATTCATTAAAACCTGATAGTTGTCTCTGTATAACATTAGTCTTTATGCATCAGCATAAAAACCTTTTAGGATCAGTACAATTTTTTGTTCATGTGTGTGACAGTATCAGGTCAGAAACATTTGCAAATAGGATGACGAAAGCTAAAACTGTGATGCTAGCTGATAAGAAAGTGTAGAAATTTGTCACTGGGGGAGGGGGGAGAAGGAAAAGACGAGTAAACCTATGATCTTTATTGAATAGGTGAAGGATGTGAAAATTTTTGCTTTGTTTAAACTTTCTTCACTTTTTAGCATGAAGAGGTGCGTGAGAACACAATGAGAGAGTAAAAGAATATGAGAGGAAAGAATATGCTTGAAAGAACAGAAAATGATTGGAGGATCTGGTATTTAAAGTTGCCTTAAAGTCTGGTATATACAGTGGATCCCACTTATGTTTTCCAAAAAAATGTCATGAAAAACATTGTAAGTGGAAATCCACTCATTTTACTGCACATGTATTTATTTTTTGGACATTGTAAATAAGTTGGGCATAAGAATTTTTGGTGACATTGAGAACTTATTTGCCCTCCTGGATGTTTTTTCCTATCCCCAAAAACTGTCCTGTCCTCCGCTGAACTTGTTTTCAGCAGTTACCTCCAGAGACGACCCCTTTTTCCACAGAATGTTGAGTGGCCATCTTTTTGAGAAGTTTCACTGCATATATATATATATATATACGCACTCTAATATATTGATCAATTTATGTATACAATGGAACTTTGATTAATGAGCGTAATTCGATGGGGTCATTCAAGTATTATGTCAGTATCAATGTGGGGGGTTTCCGATTTGCTGACTTTTTTTGATGACGGGGAGGGGGGGGGGTTGGGTGATGCTTACATCATCAACCACCCTTGGAGTGCAATGTGATAGGCCTCCTCGTGGTGCACCCTGCGTAATGCCAAATCTATCACGTCATTGTCTTTGTATATTTGTGCTCATATCATTCACTTTCAATAGCCCAGATTACATGTTTATTTCCACACATCTTACAGTACTTATCTTACATCTTGTTTTGTCCTGTCTATGTACTCATCTTTTGTGTACAACCCCTCATTGTGGGCCCCGCTCAGGTGGGAACCACGAATGTAGTCTTACAATTAAAGCACAAAAGAAAGCATGGACTAGGTTCCAGCGGTATCCTACTCATGACAAGTTGGAATTTTTAAAAGCAAAGGTAATAGCGAGAAGCACCAGGCTTAACGTGAGTCCTGGCAAAAGTTTAACACAGGGATCAATTCATCTAAAATCATTTGGGACTGGATCCGAAAAATCAATGGTCGTTATCAGTCTCATCCTTTCACCATTTTAAATACCAATAGCAGCACTATCATCAATGATGTGAGGGATATTGCAGACACCATCGCCGCCCATTTCGCCGCTGTCTCCAGTGATGCAAATTATCCCCCATCGTTTCATCGCATTAAATCATCAGCCGAATGCAATTCGTACACTTTCCAGCCTTTTACACTGGAGGTGTACAATTCATTGTTCACCCTTCATGAACTGACGATGGCCTCGCAGCGAAGTCCTGACTCATTTGCAGGGTCTGATGCCATTCATTATTCCCATGATTTGGCATCTCTCACCAGAATCACTCTCACATTTACTCATATTGTATAATCGGATCTGGGTCAATCATTCCCTGACATCTGGTGACCAGCCATAGTTCTTGCATTCCCGAAGCCTGGCAAAAATCCTCAACAACCTAACAGTTACAGACCTATTGCTTTGACCAGTTGTCTATGTAAGCTCATGGAACGCATGGTCAGCTATTGCCTTATGCACTACCTTGAGGTTAACAATATTTAATCGAAACATCAAAGCTTCTTTAGACAGTTTACATCCACAACATGCAATATGTTACGCCTTGAGACATCAATAAGACAAGCATTTGTGAAGAGGGAGCACATGATTGCCATATTTTTTGACATAGAAAAGTCCTACGACCGTATATGGAGGCACGGAATTCTTTCTGACCTCTATAACTGTGCCTTGCGGGTCAACTTGCCCATTTTTATTAAGAACTTTCTGGTTCACCGCATCTTTCACGCACGGATCTGAAGCACATTATCAACTTCAAGAACAAGGTGTACCTCAAGGTAGAATTTTAAGTGTTACTGTTTATTTTAATACTCAATGGGGTGTTAAACTCCCAATGTCTGTTACTGGAACACTTCACGTGGATGACCTGTTAATATCATATATATATATATATATCAATCAGTGAACATGACGACAGCCAAGAGACAATTACAGACCGCACTCAACAAGATCAGCAAGTGGGCACATAATAACAGCTTCTCATTCTCCACTGACAAAACTGTCTCTATGCACTTTTGTTGGTGTCGAGACCTACATGATGATCCAGAGATGTTCCTAAACAATAGTCAAATACCAATTGTGGAAAACATTAAATTCCTTGGCATTACATTTGACAAGAGACTTACTTTCAAACCTCATATTGCACAGTTAAAAGCTTATTGCATGAAGACTATGAATCTCTAGGTCAGCGGTTCTCAACAGGTGCTCCGCGGCCACTCGAGGGTAATAAAATAAATCAATAAATTCGATAAACAAAAAAAGAGGTCTAAATGGTACCGTGATATAAATAATATACAAAAAAGGGCTCCTCGAGTTACAGGGCTCCGCCATAAAAATTATACTCTGAAAAGGGCCCCGCGAGTCAGAAAAAGTTGAGAAACCACTGCTCTAGGTCATGCCCTTCATGTATGTCTCTGATCCCACCAATATGTTAGGAGGTAGGGGGCAGAGGTGACGAAATTTTGCCGACAAGAGGGAGGGGGTCAAAAATGGCTAAAAATTTACTGACGTAGTACTTGAATGGCCCCTTTTCATAAAAATGACTGATAAAAATGCCATTCAATCCATAATACAATGGAATAATATAAATAATGCACACTACAATAATCTTTTAATAGAATAATACAATAACACCATAGATAAATTATACAATACCATGATGTTTACAAATTAGCTTATGCTAAATAATCAGAGAGGGGAGGACTGTTGTTTAGGACAATTTTATGAAGTCAAACTGTTGTCTGCAAACTTCTTTTGATGACTTTGAAAAAGAACCTATCCAATGATACTTGTTTTTGCCTTATTTTTATGATTTTGAGAAAAGAAAAAATTGTATTGTTGTTGGCCATAATCATTGCTTTCACAGTGCTACAGCTTTATTTGGGTGGTTCTTTTGAATGAGATACCCTGACTGAAAACTGTAGGGGAAAATATTACTCAAAATTACACAGTATGTGTGTTGACGAAAACTGAAAACCAGTTATGATAAAGCGAAACTAAGTAACGAAGCATAAAATTTTTGCTTGTAATGCAAAACATCACTCATATATGGAATAACATTTTTTTCATCAAATTTGCTCGTTAACCATAGTTCCACTGTATTTTATATTTTTTTTTGCCATGAAAAAATATGTATTGTCCTTTTTTGTCATTTTCTTCTCTATTCTCGGTTGACTAAAAGTTACTCTTTGAATCCTTGCATACTATAACTTGTTGGAATTACAGTAAAATCTCTTTAAAAAGCCACTCTTTACTCTTCTGAAAACTAGCTGTTCATTAAGCTGGTCCTTTAACCCATAAACTGCGCAAATAGACAGAGTATACCATCCTCTGTTTCACAAGAGAGATTTTTCTTTTCATATATCATCAATCAGCGATTCAGCAGCCTACTGAGCTTGTCTCCATAATAGATCTATTCACAAATACAAAGGCAGCAATAGGCAAAATAGCCAATAAGGTGGCTGAAAAAAAGATGCTCTTAAAAAATGCAAATGTCAAGTATAACTAAAGTAAAAGTGCACTAGTGTATTGAGAAAGCAATGCGTCATACTGCATATGTGCAGAAATAAATAGTTTCCATCATTTTGTTATAATTGATGCTCGCATACTGCATTGAAAGGTAACTCTCTAGGCATAAAATGGGTCTAGAAATGTAAAACCTAATCTGAATGAACTCTTATACAAATGTCAAGTTATTAAAAACTAAATTATGAATACAAAGGTTTTTAATAGCTGGCTGATGCGAAGATATATTTAGGAAAGAGAAAATTCAACTTCCCCTGTGGGGAATTGAACCCACGTCCTTTCACTTTCCGGGTGAGCGCACTAGACTACGAAAGCAACGAATATCTCAATCTTTCCTTGGAGCTCGTGTGCATTGAACGGGACCATACATAGACAGTCATACTTAACTCAGGCCAAAGCTCAATTGCTGGCAATGCCACCAGATGGCGACTTATCCAAGGATGATGTCACTCTCTGCTATCTATACAAAGGTTTTTAATAATAAAAAACAAACTCTGTATGGATAACAGTGTGACATCATCCTCAGATATATAGAATTTGTAAGCATTCATAATATAATTGACTATTCATACGAAGTCTCAAGTTTGCTTATCAGTTAATTTAGACTCGCTGGAAAGCAGTTCACATTATACTTGAAGATAATGCCTTGACTAAGTTCTTGGACTCTGTAACTAATATGAATTTTAAAAGTTTAAAATCCTAATGTATGTTTTGGCATTTAATCTTGTCTTTAAAAAAAGAGAGATGTCTAACAATCAACCAATCTCAATTGAACTTTTTAGTTGTATAGACTTATGTAAAAAGAAATTTGTTGATAGTCAGATTTTTATTTTCTATTTTTGCAGGTCATTCTCTTTTGAAAATACAAGAATAGATGAAGCTTTAAGACTTTATTTAGAAACTTTTCGCTTGCCTGGAGAAGCTCCACTGATTTCGCTTATCATGGAGCATTTTGCAGAACATTGGCATGTAAGCAAATGTATCCAGCTTAGAGGTGTAAGGGGAGAATATTCTCTTGGATGTAAAAATTGGAGAATAATCTTTTTTCTTTTAAATAATGCCAAAAAAATACTAATTTTGTTTATATTATGAAATATAATTGTTTTCATTGCCTGAAACATTTAAAACAAAACAGTTTTTGGCATAATCATCTCATAATGACAACTTTTACTTTGAGAATGTTCTCTCGATCATGGTGAGAGGTTTCAAAAGTTATGAGGATTTCAGAAACCTTTAAAGATTAAAATCTTGAAAAATTATTTTAAAATTGCATAAGTTTTGAGAAATAAGTCCAAAGCAAAAAAATAAAACCAAAGTTGACTGACAAAGAAAACTATTCTTATAATGACCTTTATTCTAAGAAGATACATCACTGTAAATTTCTTCAATGAAAAATACACTAAAATTCTGTATGGCTCCTATTTCTTTGTAAGTTGTTCAGAGCAGCCATGTTGGTTTTGTTTTCTCACATTCTTTTACATACAGCTTCAAGAATGATTTTCTGTTCATTTTTCAGGAGTGAAGTTAAGGAAGCCTTTCAAGCTTTTGTTGATTTAAAACAAAAAAAAATGCTCCAGCAACCATATTAATTTTCAGTTTGGCAGATTAATACATAAAACAATTAGACAGCAAATTATGAATGTTTTAGACATTCTGCAAAAATATATCACAATCTAGAATGTGCAAAAATTAACTACTATTTGAATAATTAAAGTCAGAATGCTCATTGAGAATGGTCCTTTCTTTTGTATAGTCACTTTTGTTTCAAGATAATTCGAACAAGGTATAGTTTTTTTACTAATATAATCAGGTAATTATTATTATTTTTAACTTATTCTCAAACTTATTTTTCAGATATTAATTCAAAAGTTAAATTCTTAATTATAAAAATATTTTCTTTTTTAGCCGTTCTAGAGTGAGATACTATTCTTGAACATTCTTTTCAATGCGAATATTCTCCAAAAGGTTATTACTAAGAATTTTAAATCTCTATTCATACCATTGTGAATAATTGGAGTGCCCATTAATAACAGTTCTGGGCCCGCTGAGAATGAGGTGCTCAATTTAAATTTTTTGTGCAGTTATATATACTTTAGCTTGTAGAAAAATCAAACAAAACAAAGCTTTCTTTCACTAATATAATCAATTTACTATTAATTGTTTTTTTTAAAAACCTAATCTTAAACAGGTAGCATCTTACTAGCATATTTTAGACATTAATTCTCAAGTTAAAACTAAGATTTTTGATGAAAATTGTTTGTTCGGGTTCAAAGACCGTCATCCATTTGAGTTAGTTCTCAACGTTTCCCCAACACTAGTGGTTGGCATCATCAGGAGAATTGATAAAACTGGATCAAAAGTGGATCAGCAGGACTAATGATCCAGTTTTATCAATTCTCCTGATGATGCCAACCACTAGTGTTGTCTCCAAAAGATTAATTACCGAGAATTTTATATACATCTTTAATTCAGCTAAAACCAGTGCCGTATTTGCAGGAGGCTTAGCGGGCAAGTTCAGAGTGGTGAAAATTATTGGATATGAGTGGCCTAGAAAATTGGTAGAATGGGAGAAGGGTGGAGAATTTTTTTTATAAACCCTCAATAAATCTACTCAGACAGCAAGGGACTAGGGGAGGGAGTGCCCAAAAGAGTGACCTGGAGAGTGTGAAAGCATGTGAGTGAACATAAGAGTGACTTAGAGTGTGAGCAAGCATGTGAATGGCCAAATGAGTGACCTTCAGGGTGAGTGACCAAGAGCTTGTGTAAGTATGTGAGTGACCAAAACAGTATGCAAGCATGTTGCAACAAATTTAAACTACACACGACCCAGGTTCTGATCTGGTGAATTGGTATACAGTAAGAGAGAAATTATTCCAAAAAGATTTGAAGTTTAACAAAAATTAGTTTATTAACAAATTTAAACAAATTATTCTGGTAATGATTAATGAAATAATGGAAACATTAAAAAGATTTCTCGTACTGATAGCAACAGTCCATTTGTTAGTCCTGATAGTCTATATGCACTGGCATAGCAACAGTTGAAGAATGACAACACTCGGAGCATGACATCATTTGCCTTGAAGAGAGTGAGCAAAGGCCACAATCCGGCGACGTGGAGACTCAGCGTGGTGAAACAGGAAACCAGTAGGCCTGACAACGGAAGCCGGGACAATGATCAACTGTAAGTGGATCAGCGGGTGACTAGGACCATGGCATGAACAGTATGCGAAGACATGACAATCCAGAACCAGCTAGCAATATGTGCCTAGCACAAGTGAAGAGTGGTTGTTTTTTGTCTTTAAATTTTCTTTCTTCATAAATACAAATACAAATCTAATAGGAACATTGTCTTCATTCTCTCTTTCTCACAATTTTTTATTAATTTTTAAAAATTGTTCATGATCTGAATTTGATCAGTGAGAAATATGGGAAAAAACGCTTATCTTCACTCTCAGGAATAGTAGCTCCAGCATCACACATGTTGCCAACATCACCTGATAATGAAGAAGAGTTTTCTGTCGCATAAAGCATATCAAAATAACAAACTAATTAGAATGTTTTGGTTTTCTAAATTTTTTTCTGCATAAAATTTACCGGATGAAATCATAAATGTCATATAAATGTGTTGGCATACATTTAAGCAAACAAAAGACCTGTTTGACTCTATATAAATCCATAAATCCTTCTAAAACAATATTTTTTTAAGAGATTTTGAAACCCCTGGAAAGATATTTTATATCTTACTCAAAATTGCCTTCAATATACACTGATTTGCAAGAAAAAATCCTGTACCTCAAAGGAAAGATGCATGCATGATATTCTGATAAGCATGAAATTTTTTGGTTTACATTGTGAAGTTAGAATGTGCAAATGGTTAGAATTTCAGACTGAAAGAATAATTACTGAAAAATTTAAAAAGTTGATGACAGAGAATTAGTACCCTGTTGAGCTCTCCATAGAATCAATACAAGATTTTATATGGGCAGACATGCATACAAGCTACATATGTAGTCCTGTGACACATCCGCCGACAGTTTCTGTAATTATGCTTCTAGTTCACGCACAGTAGCTGGTTGACAGATTTGCCCTCAAAGATGGTCCCAAACATGTTCTATTGGGGACAAATCATGCAAACATGCATGCCAATCAACTGTGTCGATCCTCAAGAGACACTTTTGCAGCCTTTTGATCCCTGCTGTAAGACACAACATGTGGCCGCAGTACATCATTGACATTGCATGGTCATAGTGCCACAAATCACTACTAAGGGTGAATAGATAGCATATGCAATAGTTCCCCAGACCATAACACCAATTGTGTGGGACATGTATCGCTTAAGAAAAAAGGCAGGATTGTAGCCGTGCTTATTGTAGTCTGGATTGTGTATCCAGACGTAGATATAGCCATGATGATCATATGTATGCATATACATGCATACATATGATCAGTTAGCTCCACCATTGATGCTGTGGGGGAGAGACAATGCCCCCACGGGTCCCCCCATATCTTTGCCCATGATCACATAAGTGTATATCCCATAAGAGAAATTTTGATTGGTTGTGTATATTTTGATTGGTTGTGTATATTTTGATTAGTTAGTATGTAATGTTAAATTTTTTTCAACACGAATGACAAAAATGTATTTGTGATATTTTTTTTAAATTTCAGAACAGCAACAGTCAGCCTTTTGCTAACAGTGATGCTGCATTCACTTTGGCATATGCAATAATCATATTAAATGTTGATCAACACAATCACAACGTAAAAAAACAAAGTAATCCCATGACGTTGGAAGTGAGTACACCAAATATTAAAAAAAATATTTTTTCGTGGTTTTGGGGGAGTTATTTTAAAACACGTTATTGAGAGAGAGAGAGTCAATTCAAATGCTACTTCTCAGCAATAGTTATTCATAGAACTAATGGGCATACAATATTGACAGCTCACCATGATGCCTTTGACTAAGGTTGATGGCTGTGTCGTGAAGCCGGATCACGACATAATCAAATTAGAAAAAACGAAAATGAACAATACACATTGAGTATACTGAGGTGACATTATTACATTGTTCTGCAATTAAATGTTAATTATTTATTAAACTTCAAAACAATTAAGCTTCATACGAACAAAATATAAATGTGTCATTTTAATTGCTTAATTTGCAATGTCGGTTGTTATATAGGAAATCAATTAAAACAAAAAGCAAATTCATAATTTGAAAAGGATCATATTAAAAAGCTATTCAAATAGAAATTATAATAAAGCTAGGATAATATCACCAAAAGCCACTCGACATAAAAAAAAAAGCATAATACTCATCATCATCATCCCCTGCCCTTGGAAGCACCCCGTGGCAGGAAAATTCTAATTTGATACATTTTTAAATTGAATTTCCAAGAAATTCAGGTCAGTCCGACTTGGATGGGCTGGACCTCCCTACTCTAAAAGTTCCCACCAAGAAATGTGTGATACACTTAGATTTAGAGCGATCTGACAGAGAGAAATGTTATTTTCTAATTGGTCTATAGGGATTATGCGTTACTTTTGGAATTTCATCCAAACGTGGGAACGAGATAGAAGAGAAAATGTTTATAATGTGACAGCAGTCACCAAGTGAAAAATACAAGAAGTCAGTAAATGAACTTCTTAAGACTTTCGCAGACAATAAGAAGTAAAGGCAGGCCTCGGCCAAAAGAGACAAAAAGTGTTCAATTCTATGATTCATTAAAAGTAATTAAAAATACCTAAATAGTGGGAAAATGCTCTCACGACAGCTGAGTCAAAAAAAAGGGCTTTGATACATACTTTAAGAAACTTTGCACTACAACATATATTTTTGCAGATCAGCTGCAACAAGTCACGTTGAGGTCCTAAGCCAGAAATGTTGAATGTACCCAGTTTTCAATTATTTGACACTTGTAATGAAAATTTAGAATCTGTATCACATTTTCTTTTATCAGGATTTCAAAAAAAATCTTAAGGATGTTAATGGTGGTAAAGATTTTGATAAAGAGTTGTTGGAACAAATTTACTCATCGATACGGTAAGTATGCCGAACATTGTAATTTTATTGCCACCTCTCAGTTAACAATTTCAAACTAAATGGCCCTTAGATCCAGATCAGCTATGAATTTAACTCAGGTATGGATGGATTTATGTGGCTATTTCAAATCGGTGTTGAACTGAGGAATTGAAGTTAAGCATGAATAAGTTTTGGGGAGGGGGGGGGGGGAGGGCATGATTTTTTTTTTTTTAAATGCTTGTAATGAAATATTTTCTCACATGTTCATTATTTAAAAGTTTGATTATTCATCTTAATTTTCATTCTTCCAAAATGGAATGAATAAAGTGAATTCTTTCTTTTTCCTAAACTTTATTTTTAATTTTTGTGATATGCTGTATGTGTTAGAGTGGTGAGACAAGGAGGAGTTATGGTTACTCATATTTGGTTCTCATAGTGGTGAAAAACATGTGACTTCTGGAGATATATTTATAAACTTATTAAAAATTAAAGACATTAGGTTCCATGACTCCACCAACCACTAATCAGATAAAATTCAAGGAGTTTATGTCTTGATAGTGTCCTGAATCAGTGTTATCAGACATTATTCATTCAGGTTGATCTGTTCAGTGATAGTAAATGTGGGAAAAATCATCCAAAATCAGTCCGTGGGGAAAATTTCTTGCCATTTTTGGGGAATTCCAAGATTTTGTCAAACAAAAAAACAATTTTTGAATGTTTTTATGAATTTAGTGCAACACTTTTCTTAATGTTAAATACTTGATTAAGTATGCTCCAAATGCTAAGAATTGGGTGTTAATCCTTTAAGCAGTTTTTAAACATTTCCTGATCTGCATTATAACTACCACATTGGGAATTAAAGTGTGTTAAGAGCCTGAGATATTTCGGGGTGAGCGAAATATAGCAGATCAAGTTTGATGAGATATCTCGGGATTGCCACTGTAAGCGTTAAACTAAAATACCCCCACTTGCATGAAAATGCCAAAATAGTTTCTAGTGCAGAACTAATCATTCATAAGAAATTTTGTTTTTAATGTTTTATATCATTTTTTGGTTCTGCTTGCAGTAATAGTTTACATTTTTTATTTATTCCATGTATTTTGATTTATATTTTATTAAATGTATTTTTATTTTATTTATATCGTGTGTCATCACCAGTGTCTTTCCAGAAATGAAGAGATCGTTATGCCTGCAGAACAAACTGGATTGGTTCGGGAAAATTATCAGTGGAAGGTGAATATAATGTAATTTTCTTTTTGCTTTCAATTTGACCTTTGAAAGTTTATTTTTGTGAAAATCAATGAAAATAATTATACTAAATCTCTATGTTTACTATTGCTTTTTTATTTGTGAATGCATTTTCAATATAAATTTACAATTTTCGACTAACTTTCATAAAATTTGTATGCATTCCAAATATGACCTTACTTGAGCTCTAAGATGTTTTCAAACTTGGTCGAAACTCAGCAAAATTTTGAAGCAACAAACTCTGGTTTCTTGATCATGTATGTGCTGTGTATATTCAAATATACACTGGACCATTGAGTATTAATCACCTGTCTAAAAGAGGTAATTAAATACAAATACAAAATCACACAGGCAAATTGCCCAATAAAGTGGCTGATAAAAAATTAAATACAGTAGACACCCCAAAAATATAGACAAACATGTAGACTTAAGTGGATGTCAAGTTAGTCAGGTTTCATTCTAAATTTTTGTCTGATCGTTTTTGTGTACGTAATTATATACATTCGAACAATTCCATTAAACAAAATGCTAATTCTCATTAAATTTAATTTGGGGTTGTTTCTAGGGATGGGCAGAATAGTGATTTGGCAGAATATCCATTTTCTTAAAATTCATCACAATTATAAATAAAATTGATGTTTTAATTAAAAATAAAATTATTGGTAATATCAAGTAATTGATATTAAATTTAAATTCTGCACTTTATTCAAATATTAAAAAACTGGTAATTGAAAGATTTTTATTGCCATGATACTGAAAATCAAATTTAACAATGATATATTGCATTTTAATATTACATGCAAAATCAATTTTTTGTAAGACTTGCTACCAATTTTAAATCTAATTAAGAAAATGTCAACCATTAACCATTATTTAATTTCCACTAGTAATATATAATAAAAACTACAAAAAGTAATTTTCTTATTTTTCCTCTCTAGATTTTCTTTGTTTCTTTTGCCTTTTTCAGTAGCTCAATACATATCTTGTCTAGGTACATCCTTCAGTTAGTATTGTGTCAGTTAGTATATTATCTTTCAGTTGTATAATGTTCATTTACACATTATTGCAGTGGGATTCTATTTTCAGTTTCATGTTTTACTTATTCAAGAAGTTCACCTTGACCATAACCTCTTGCACAAAAGGGATACACATGACAAAATAGAATATAATCAGTAAATTTTTAATGTATGCGAAAAGTTCCAATTAATATAATTTTTTAAAATTAGTTTGTTGTGCTTAGATTCACAGATATCAGCCAAATACCTAAGCATTATTTGCCTGAACCGAATATTCCGCAAAAAGGCAGAATACAGAATATTCGTCCTATTTCTAGTTTCATAATAGAATCAAAATATAAAAAAATTTACTGCATGAAAAATAATCAAGTATATTTGTTTTTCTTTCCGAAGAGAAAAAAATTCAACACTATTCGGTTTATCACCTACGATAGATACTTCATCTGAACTTTGCAGTTCTATTTCTTTGAAACATGAAGCACTTGCTTTTTGGTTGATTTTGTTTTTCAAACCAAGCACAACTCAAGTCTATCACCATCTATGGGTAATTTAAAGTAAAGTGTGTGTACTTAACATTCTGAGTACGTATCTAGTGTGTCAGATTTTTCAGTGCTGTCATCTATATTTCAGCAGTGAAGTGAATGAAGTGTAATGATTGAATTACGTTTTTACCATTTGTAGGTCTGTTGCTCTCTTTGGCGAGAATTTTTAAAGAGGAGATTCTCACATTTGCGCCTCAAAGTTGGGAACCACAGAAAACCAACTTCAGCTGACCACCACTGTGGCAATGGTGGGGTTCGAACCTGGTACCTTGCAATGTGAGTCCATCACTATGACCAATCGACCAGCATAGCTGCTTCTTTGGTTGATTGATTCTAGAATATTGTCGTCTTTTAAAAGCCCTGAAGTTACATGATCAGAGTCAATGCTGACAAATTCATCCTCGATAGAATCCCCCACAGTGTTATTTCTGCTTTCTCCAAATGTAATCTGAAGGACTTTTTGGAGAAACTATAGTTTTCCAAAGACTTGCAAAAAAACCAACATGACAGAAGCATTTCCGAATCGTGGCAATTGTGACTGAGAGAGAGAGACTTCCATGTCAAATCAATCATGTCAACAGTCTAAAACAAATTTTTTGAATTCATTCCGACATCCGCAAATTTACATTGATTTGGCCTGTAATTTTCTAAAATTTTTCATAATTAAAATAATTCCTTGATCCAGTGATTGTGAAATTGCTATTGAATTAGGAGGTAAAAAAGCATAATTTGATTGCTGAAAGGTCCATTATTTTTGGACGAGCAGTGTAATTATCCAAAATAAAAACTTTTAAAAGTTTTCTATCTAGCATCCTCAACTATTTTTGGAAATCTCAGATGTCATTCATGATTTTTGATGCTATCATAATCAACAGGAAGAGTTTTAACATTTTTAAAGCACGGCTGGTTTTTTGATTTTCTTATAACCTTCTGTTTGCTGCCAAAAGAACTGTCAAATGATTTTTGTGTTTTTACCTCCTTCACATTTTCTCCTTTGAAGGCAATAGCTTGGTTAGGCAAAAGGTGAAAAAATAAACCTTTCTCATTACAATAAAACACATCTGCATCTTTATATCCTTCTATCATTGGTTTGAGAATATCATTCATCTAATTTTCAACAGTTTCTTGAGATGCAGATAGCAGATACGCTCTCTCCAGAAACTTTCCTTAAAACAATGTCATAGTGTTCTTTGAAATGGGTTAACCATCCACTGATCGCAACAAAATCACCTTGAATGAGACTTTTTGCAAAATCTTTTGCTTTCTCTTGAATTATTGATCCTGGTAATGGGATTGAGTGAGATCGAGCGGATTTGAACCACAAAAAAATTGCTTCTTCTACATTGGTGAAGTCAGATTTTCTTACACATTTTCTGCTTGGTTCATAAGAAAATTCAGATGTTGACAAAAAATTTTCCTTATTTTTAGTAAATGTTGAAATAGTGTTCCGTGCAACTCCGTATTCTTTGGCGAGTTTACTCTGAGATTTACCCAATTCTAGTTTTTTTTTTAAATTTCAACTTTTGATTTTAAAGTGTAAAGTTTGCATGGAGTCATTGCATTCACAGCCATTGATACTCACGATGAAAACCAAATGACATATTCAGTGTCGAACCAGGCTTTAGCTCTTTTTCTTTTACTCCTTTTCCAAGAAATTTAAAACTGAGTTTTGCCGAAAACATTCTCCACAACAGACAATATTAAAACTCCAAATGGATAAGACTTTTATCCCTATTAGATGTTGACAATATTCACACTTTTTTAACTATGAAAAGAATGAAAGACCTTTCCTGGAAACACCACTAAAATGATAAGTCAGCCAACAGGTTTCAAACATTCATTCTTCATATGTACAGGCCCCCTGTCCCCAATGCATAAAAAAGACACATCATACAGAACGGTGAAATAAAGGATTGATGAAATATACCCACAAACAAGGTCGAAAAGTTCTTGGAACTGGTAACACACAAGTTATTGTAAAACCAGTTGTGGTAAGAGACAAAAATCATAGTCGACTTAAGCCAAACATGGTGAGTTAGTTTTCCGTACATTGAAATTAGTATTGTACCCAGTGGGATCGGAGCCGGGGGTGCTGTGGGTGCTCAAGCACCCACACTCTCTTGTAGAATGGGGCAGAGCACCTACAGGATTGATTCAGGATATAAAAATCTCCTATAGAGATTTTTGATTTTTTTTTTCCTGCAAATATCGAACACAAAAAAAAAGAAGAATTAAAGGAAAAACTGTCTGTTTCCTCTCTATGCATCTTGAATCTTGCTGGAGTCCCCGTTGCCATCACAATTGATAGTCTTCAGGCACAGATACAGCAAACATTTTACTGTAGTGCTTCCCCCCGCTTTCTCACATTTTTGTTTGTGTCCCTTTTTCTTGTTTTGCCTGAGGGATGGAGGGTATCCAGATGCATGTTTTATTGTGGTGTCAGAACCAGGGTGCAGCTGCTGCGTGAGCACCCACAGTGTTTTACAATAAACAAAAACCTAACAAAAAAGGAAAAAAATCTTTTTTCCTTCATTCTATAAGTTCTGTTATGTTGCTCTACGTATTTGTACAGCTTCAGGCACCTACGATGGGTATTTTTGGAGCCCACACCTGCTTTTTTTAGATTCTGTCCATGCAGGCATCCTTCCTTTCCCTCAGGGTAAAAGTATTTCAAAATTTTGCATTGATGTGGTGATCCAGATTCACCCCATCAATGAAAATTCGTCAGTCGAATAAATGAATGTCTGCAAAGAGAGATTTTTTAAGGAAAATTTGTCTCCTTGTTTATGACTGATACCGACAGACATTGGCGTACACGAAGGGAGGGTTGGTGTAGTAACCCTGAGTCAAGATTATAGTGTTATTTTGCAGGAAAAAACGTAACCCCCAGAAGGAAAAAAATCTGGACCCCCAGAAAATTCTGCATACGCCTATGCTGGCAGATATGGGATAATTTGCTTATAAGGTCTTGACAATGGTGTAGTTGTGCATGCACTTATTTCCTTAGACCAGCGGCTTTCAACCGGTGCTTCATGTTGCACTCATGTAGTCACTCGAAGAAAAGAAAATCAGTAAATTTGTTAAAAATAAAAGATGAACCTACGGAGCTCCACCATAGGCATTATATACTAAAAAGGGCTCAGTGAGTAGATAAAGGTTAAGATCCACTGCTTTAGACTGCTCATCAAGGCAAGTCCTCTGAGTGTTTGGACCTTTTATTTGAAGCAACTAGGTAAGCAATAGTTCCACTTATACAATATCAAGTCAACCACTGCTCCCTCGTGCATGGCCCCTCTAGGATGTGGAGGCCATGAGATTGTGAGGGCGCAAAAGATGCCAGCCCCTACAATGGTATCTTTTGCAGGGATCCCTAAGGTGTCACTCAAGTATTACGTCAGCAATAGTTAAGGTAAGCAATAGTTCCACTTATACAATATCAAGTGGTTCGCCAACCATGGCTCCCTCTTGCATGGCCCCTCTAGGATGTGGAGGCCATGAGATTGTGAGGGCGCAAAAGATGCCAGCCCCTAGAATGGTATCATTTGCAGGGATCCCTAAGGGGTCACTCAAGTATTACGTCAGCATCGGGGGGGGGGTGTTTCGGATTTGCTGACTTTTGATGACAAGGGGGGAGGGGGTTTGATGGTTGCTTACATCATCACCCACCCCTTTTTGAAGATATGATATATGCTAAGCTGCTGACAAAAGTTTGCTGGGGGGGGGAAGGGTTGTCAAAAACGGCTGAGAATCTGCTTGCGTAATACTTGAATGGCCCCTAACTGACATTCACGGGCCCTTTATAAGGAATTTATAGCGTGAAAACAAAATGATGAGAATTGTCTCGGGCCCCAGGACTGGAACCCTGTCAGCCTCACCCTTGCGGGAGCCATGCCCTCATGGTCCTAGCCATCGTTTCTCCTCCGCCTTCTAGAAGTGCTGAAAGAAATAAATTTAGAGCACTGAACAGGCATGCATCAATGTTGCAAAGTCAGTGACACCCACTAGGAACCGCAACATGTACTTTTAGAACCACTGATATCTAATGTTTATGTAAAAAACGTTACATTAATGTATAGCAAAAGACTATATTGGGCAGGAGCAGCTTGCTAACAGGGTTTCAGCCCAGGAGGATTCTCTTATCTTTTTTTTTTTGTTTTACACATTGCAAATTAACTATAGAAGGGCACATAAAAAGTTTAGTCTGAGGCTCTGCTGTGGGAAGGCATAGGGAGGATACAGGGAACATCTTCCGAAAAATTTTGTGATACTAACCTTAAAAATTTGCATTTGTGTCCATTCCATTTGGAGCAATATTTTTGTTTGGAAATCAAACAGTGCCGAGTACAGCTACGGATCCTATCTAAAAAGAGTGTGCCATGAGATTGGCCAAGACAGGGTGCCGTTGCTTACAGTATTTCCATGATAGAATTCGCTGCTTGTGGCAGGAAATTTGGGGGAGGTGCCAAATCAAATTTTCATTCGTGGTAGGAGCCCTGTTAGCCTCCCCCCCCCCCACATCAGTTGAGGGTATGATTTTTAGATCCGTAGTTTAAAGGTAGCCCTGCGCATGATCACGTGGGCTCTAACATTTTTTTATTTCGGTTCTTCCGAAGGATTTTAGGGGGTCAGTGAGCGGAAACAATTCACTTTTTATTCTTTTATTATATACTGAATATTATTCTTTAAAGGGGTATACATCTGGGACCATCACAAGGGTTCTGTGTGACAGAAGAAAGGACCCCTTTCTCAAACCGATAGAAATCTTTGTTTTTTCATTTTCCATTTTGTTGAAGCAGACCAGACACAGGCAGTTGTGAAAGGTGCTGTCAGGTAAAATAAACATGTTTCTTCTGAAATGGGGAGCATGATTCCTCCTGAAACTTACATTTCATGAGAGAAGAAACAGCTTCCAGTTTCAAACCCTGATAACATCAGAAAGCGTTCTTGGCTATTACAATTAGTGAAGGAATTGAGAAAAGAGCATATGCAAAGACGGTTTTTCAGTTTGACCGACATTCCCTTGGGCGCCAGAAAGCAGAAGTAGCAGCAGATATATTTGTATGGGGTAAAGGGTATATAGGTATGGGGGAGGTAACTCCAAGGAAGGCTACTGCTTTTACAAGGGGACACCAGTATCGATTGGTAAGAGACAATGCGAGGTTATGGTGTCGCAGGGGGAATTTTTCTCTAATAGGGTTGTTAATAAATGGAATAGCTTACCCCCGGGGGTAGTAAATTGTAACACAATTGACACGTTTAAAAAGAAATACGATAAACATGTTGGGATAAATCGAGAAGCTATCCATACTTAGAATAAGACAACCTATAGACAATAATATTCTTTATTATATATTCTTTATAGGTTGCTGTATTTTTGAAATATGACATCCATATTTTTATGGGCATCTTTTTCTCAGCCACCTCGTTGTGCATTTTGCCTGTTGTGGCGTTGTATTTGTAAGATTTTGAAACCATTGATATTTCTTTCATTTTTCTCGAAAAAAAAATGTTAAAAATGCTATTAAACAATCAGTGAAGTTTGTCGACAACCAACTGTCGAAGCTTGTGAGAAGATTCTTTTGGTTGTCCAATTTTGCCAATGGCCAATTCTTTATTGTGATTGGATGTTATCAGCATGGTTGTGCCTACAGCAACGGCATTGCACTAATTGTCTTAGTCTTTTTTTTTTACATGTTAGATAGCAAGTAAAAGTACAGTACTACCTATGTTTACTGCTGGCCATAATGATTACCAATATAGCCCCCGTTCTTAGATGAACATGGTGATTAATTTTTGCATTTTATCTCGCTAGAAACACAGTTGCGAATTTTCAGGATCACTTCACTGATGTGGCTTATACACCACAGTGACGCGTAACCAATGTCGTCTCTCATTGGTGAGAATTTGGCCTCTCGGCTCGAGCCACCCATGGTACACAGAATTTATAAAAAAATATATTTTTTAATATTTATTTTTACAAATATGTTTTCAATTTTTGATATCCTTGAAGGGGGGTGCCCCCTCCCGGCGTATGCCTATGTGAGCACCCACTAGTCGAAAATACTACTGACACCCCTGATTGTTCCAACCAAGGGAATGATAGATGTCAAGTTATGCGGATAGTTGAGTTATTGAGATTCTGCTGATATAGGGTAATTCTCACGAAATTCAATAAAAAATAAGAAAAAAGTTATCAAAGAAAAAAGAAAACGTTCACTAAAATGACTGACAGGAGAAGGCCATTTCCTTAAGAAATGAAAATTTTTTAAATCCAATTCAAAAATCTATTGATGAAAAAATTAAAAACAGTAGGGACTTTTCAGAAACTGGAATACAAATAGGGCTATTGCTATTCTACTACCATTAACTTCATACTATTTATATTAATGCTTATACATAGTGTTCGCCAATATGCATCTAGATGCAGGAGTCACTCATCAAAATTCAATTTTACTCCAAAATTTGTTGAGAAGTGAAAATATTTCTTTGAATTTTAAGTATTTTTTTATTACTTATTTCTGTTTCATAAACAAATACCCATTTTTACAAAGTTACCCCTTAAAATTTTAGAGGAGTGAAAAAAAATTACTCTTCAAAATTATTTTTCCGGATAACACTATTTTTTTTCTAGAGAATGTGTATGTAAAATGTAAGTGAAACTGAGTAAATCAGTCTTAAAAAACAGTGAAATCTTATTTCTAATGAGCATTTGCAGTTTGTTACACATTGCAATAGAAGCATCTGTTGACGACAGACAAGTGAACTTTTTTAAATTTCCTGACTAATGCACATGATTATATACAACCTCTGACAATGAAGTCAGAACGGCCGATCTGGCAACACTGGCAAAGCAAAATGCTGCACATGCGTAGCGGCAGGTGTTGACCATTTGCCGCCACCGTTGTTCAGGGTAGCGTCGTTTGTGTTCCGTGAAAGACTTGTTTTACAAAGTGCTTGTTTAGTGCATTGGTTCTTAACTGAGAACAGGAAAATCCACAAGGAATTTCTACCTGAGGGAACGATGATGAATGCTGCAAGGTACATTGAAATTTTGACCCGTTTCATGAAACGTCTACGCAGGGTATGACCTCAGTACGCACAACAAGGTTCATGGTTTCTTGTTCACGACAATGCTCGCCCTCACACAGCCAATATCGTCAAACAGTTCCTGGCAAAAAAGGGGGTGGTGCAAATTGAACATCCGCCATACTCGCCAGATCTCAATCCTCCAGACTTCTTCCTATTCCGACGACTCAAACTCGCTTTGAAAGGAAAAAGATTTGACGATATTCCTGACATCCAACGAAACGTGACGAGGCTTTTGAACTCCATCCCAAAAGACTTCTTGCAAAGTTTCCAGGACATGTATAGGAGATCTCAGCAGTGCATAGTAATGGGAGGTCACTATTTCGAAGGACAGTAAGGTAACTTTCGTTAACATTTCATCTACATTAATGTTACAGGACTATTCAACGAAATTTATTGTCAGAGGTTGTATGTTAGCTAAGTGCTGCCATTTATATTTTAATAATTTTGTAATAAAGTTTACCAAAAATATGTGGCCCATATTTTCATTTTTAAAAATTTACAACTCTTGTGCTAATGAATGTTCATCTTGTGTTTGACTAACACTAGTTCTGAAATAAACTTTTTATTTGAATTGAATTTATTCTACTTTGTAACATAATGAAGTTTAGATTGTTGTTTTTTTATATTAATAAATTTATGTATTAACAATATGAGAATGGAAAGGGGCTTTAATTTTAATGCTCTCTAAATGTGACTCACCTTTCATACTCTGATTTGTTTTGGATACAGGATTTCAGGAAGCCTGTGCTTATAGTGATGTATTGATTACTCAGACTGATATTCATCTAGTACAGTGCTTTTATTAAAAGTTTTTCCCTTCATATATAGGTTCTTTTACGGAGAGGGAATAGCTGTGAGGGAGAATTCATTCACACTGAAGATGGTATTTTTGATCATGATCTGTTTTCACTAGTGTGGGGTCCAACGGTAGCAGCTTTATCATTTATCTATGACAAAAGCACAGATGCAAATATTATACAGAAGACTATAGGAGGTTTCCATAAATGTGCATTGATTGCTGCTCATTATGGCATGAGTGATGTATTTGACCATTTACTTATTTCGCTTTGTAAATTCACCTCACTAGTGAGTTCCTCAGAGGTATGAAAACATTTTTTCTACTTTTGGAATATTTTGAATAAAACCTTTTTCAATTAAAACATGAATTATATTTAGTATGGTTTTTTCCCCCGCAGAGCATAAAAATGCTTCCAATCAGTTTTGGAAACAATGCCAAAGCTCAGATTGCCACTAAAGCAGTGTTCAGGTTGGCACATGGCCATGGAGATATTCTTCGTGAAGGCTGGAAAAATATACTAGATTGTATTTTGAATCTATTTAAAGCTAGGCTTCTTCCAGAAGACATGGTTGAAGTAAGAAAATTTTTATCATTCAGAAAAATTCATAACAATCTACATCCATTGCGATGGTTGAAAAATTCAATGTATGTGAATTTCTTAAAAGTTCTTTTACTATGAAAATTGTGCAATAGAATATGGCAAAGTTTAATTCTTTGCAAAAAATTCTACCTGTGTCATACACTCATTTAGTTTTATTATATTGAGATTTTTTATTTTTATGGAAAATAGTTATTGAATTTTTCTTTGTAGAATTAAAAGATTTTATGTAAAAAATATCAATTTCTAGATGCGGGTTATGTGCCACCTCATATTATCTGTCACTTTTTTTCCTGAAGGTGTAAGGAGGCGTCAATCACACATGAATAATGGGAGCAGGTTAAAGGGCAAAGAGAATATATTATATTCATTTTTGATTTAACAGGTTTCGTTACATCCTTAAAACTCCTTAAAAAGTCCTGAGTTATTTCTCCTCTGGAAGGGCCCTTATAACTTCTTACTTTTTACAGCCACTCCTGAAAAAGTATTTTTTTTTTCTAAAGGGATGATCCTTCTTAGAATAGGCATTCCCCATGGTGATGTAATAGCATGGCCTAGAAAAATAAGAGAAAGCTTCTGCCAAGTATAAAGAAGGAGAACAAATAAGAAAAATCCTCCTTTGTAATAGAAAACCTGAAAGCAGGTGAGGGGATTAGAGCATCCAATGGCTATGCATACCTTCCAACCGTTATGATTTTATTTAGTAGGATTATATGCTTTTAAAAATATGATTTTTTTACCGAATCTCTAATACTAATGTTTTCCTTTCTATGTTGCAAGTGGGTCAGCGTTAGAAATAGATGGTCCGTTGATCGACATCACTCCGAGGAAGTAGCCGAAAATTCCCCCCACACCCTACTTAGAAAAGATATGTTATACCTCCTCTCTATTATACTATATTACCCTTATACCACCTCTAAGACACTCCACAGTGGGAAAAAGTGGAACACTGCTCCCTGGGAGTTTTCGTGATAGTTTTACTGGTGTGGCTTTTGAGCCGAAACGATGTCTGAAGCCGCCTGTATTATGCAATATACTGAGCGGCCCCTCAATCTTTTAGCATCCGTTTGATGAATCAATATTTTCCCGAAAATTGCATGGCATCCCAACCATTTATGCTTTCATGAATTATATATAGCATTTTATTTTTTAATTTAGGCAGAGTTTTTTAAATGAAGTTGTGCCAAAAATTGAGTTAATAATTCATGCTTTCTGATAGATTTACAATAACAGGGTTCGCACATCCTTACAAACTCCTTAAAAACTCCTAACTTTTCATTTCCCTCTGGAAGGGCCCTTATAACTCCTTACTTTTTGCAGCCACGCCTGAAAAAGTCTTTTTTTTTTCTCTGAAGGGATGATCTTTCTTAGAATAGTCATTCCCCATGGTGATTAATAGCATTGCCTAGAAAAATAAGAGGAAGCTTCCCCCGAATATAAAGAGGAAGAAAAGAGAAAAAAAAAACTCTCTCTCCCTTTGTAATAGGAAATGTGAAAGCAGGGGATGGGATTGGAACATCCAATGGTTGTGCATACCTGCCAACCGTTCCGATTTTGTCGTATTTAGTAAATTAATACGATTATACGCTTTTGCTTCTAAAAATATGATTTTTTACCGAATCGCTAGTTTTGACGTGTTTTCCTGCCTATGTCGCAAACTGGGCAGCATTGGAAATCGATGGTCCATAAAACGACATCACTCCGCTGAACCAGTAGCCGAAAATTCCCCCATGCCCAGTGGTGAGAAAGTTTTTTTGTTTTTATTTATGCGGCGAAACGATGTCTTGAACCTCCTATATTACGCAGTATACTGAGTGCAGACCTCGCAGCTTTCCTATTTTCCTACTTTGGCCACAATCGTCTTTTTTTTTACCGCAATTCTCTCCTACTATTCCTATTTTATCCCTCCTTCCCATTTGCTTACAGCCAATATCTCACTACGAAAATTCAGAGAAACCGCAAAATGTCACTGCATTTCGCAGTTTTTTTGACGTGTTTTATGTGTTTTATTCACATTACAACTCGCTACTGAAAAAGAAGAAAGGAAAAAAAAATTCAGTTCCACTGGAGTAAGGGTCGACGACAAGCGTATCTTTTTGCCGCCGCACCTTAAAGTGCTAAAAACTGAAGTCCAGTGGGGGAAGCGATTGGTTGCCATAAATAAAAAGGCAAAAAAAAGAAGAAAAAAAAAAGAGAGGAACAGGCTCTATCCACACTCAAGAGATTCCATGAGAGACAATGGGTTTATCTCTCCTGGGATCCCGTAATGAGCGTTCATCCCTGAAGCCAGGTTTTCTTAGGAGTAGGCTTTTTGCGCCGCGTGAACCTAACTGGATCATTTCGTGTTGTCAGAAATGAGTTACATAATGACATTACGCATTTGCGTTTTCCAAGCGTGGCGCATCGGCTCAGGATGGCTATATAGTATATGACCCTGGCATCATCTACTCTATCGGCTGCATGCTACAGTTTAAAGGGAAGAGACACAACACGAAAATGAAGGGAAGATCGCTGAAACGCGCGGCACACGACGCTTAACTCCTCCAGAAGCAGTCTGCCAATTACGTCCGACGTAAAGCGCTGTCGTGAGCCATATTGCGCTCTGTAGGAAAACAGTCGTACTGCTTTTGTCGTATATTGATGAATAGACAGCGTGTCGCGCGGCATAGAAAACCTGCTATTAAAACCCGGCTTTTAAAAGTGACAGCCCGAGCCACGTCTGGTTTTACAGGAGGGGGGGGGGGGAGGACGAGCCGATCAGCCGCTATAGCTGAACCCACTGTTTTTAATCTTCAGAAAATAACTTTCGGGTATCTTTATGTTAGGGGTCATTCAAGTATTGCGTCAGCATGGATGGGGGATTTTCGATTTGCTTACTTGATGACATTGGGGGGGGGGGGTTGGATGATTCTTACGTCATCAACCACCCTTTATAAAAAATATGAAATATTCTTAATGGCGTCTTACTCAGTGCGCGAAAAACGAGTAAAACTTTTCACTAGTTTGTGGGCACCTGAACTAACATTCTCCCTATTGAGTCCCCTACAGAGCCACTCTAGTGATCTTCAAATACTTAGCGGATCCAAATGCTCTGGAGCTGTGCTGCGCGTCATATAAGTGATCCGTGATTATGCTGCAGATCACTTAAGTAATCTGGGAATGTGCCGCGGATAACTTGAGTGATGTAGAACCGCACTGGTGGCAGGACCAATGCTCTAAAACTTTGTCACATGTCACTCAAGGGATCGCTTAATGTGCCACAGATCGCTTAAATGGTCTGGAATTGTGCCATGAGTCACTTAAGCGATCTGTAAATGTGTCACTTAAGCGATCTGTAAATGTGTCACTTGGTTCATTGTTACAAAAATAGATTTAGGGACAGGCCACATCATAAAGCCAGGGCCACATTTGGTCCGCACAGGCCGAATGTTTACCGCGGGTCAAGGGTTGCCAAGGGCTTAGAGAGGTATGGTCGCAATGAATTTCTTGAGCAATTTTGGGTACTTAGCCTTCAAATAGCATTGAAATTAACAAAAATTGATTATAATAACATATAAAGATATTTTGTTTTGAAATTGTAAAAAATATTTTTACAATTCTTTTAAAAAATATTTTGTGGATTATAAAAATAAATTTTTGATCATCTGGGGGGAAGCCCCCAATTCAGATTCAGATTCCACCAATAAGCGTTAGGAGGAAGGGGGCAGAGCGCTGAAAGGGGGAGGGTGAGAGTTTTGCTGACTTTTTCTGACAAGAGGGGTGATTGAAAAATTGCTGAAAATTTGCTGACGTAATACTTGAACAGCCCCTTATTTATTTTAAAGCATACATGTGCTCAACACATGGGTTAAATGTGGCCTGCCTCAAGTGGCGCCGGTACACTTACAGATGAATTAAGTGGCTCGTGGCAAATTCTTACTTCAATTGAGCGGCCCGCGGCACATTCCCAGATTGTTTGAGTGAGTGATTTCGGGGGGGAGGGGTGGGGGCTTTCTTTCTTTCAAACCAAGCACAACTCAGGTCTATTACCATCTATGGGCAATTTACTATCTAGGGAGTTGTGCTGGAAGTGTGTGTGTGTGTGCCTAACAGTCTGAGTGTGTATGTAGTGTTCGATTTTTCAGTGCTGCCATCTATATTTCAGAAGTGAAGTTAGTGATGTGTTATGATTGAATTACATTTGTACTCCTTTGTAGGTCTCTTGCTCTCTATGGAGAGACTTTTTAAAGTGGAGATCGGCTCGCATTCGCGCCTTGAAGTTGGGAACCACAGAAAACCAGCTTCAGCCTTTTGTAATTTTAGCAGTAAAAGTTTGCTATAAATCAATGTATCAGGCCCATAAAAAAATCTGCATATTGACTTCTCGCTCGTTGGTTGGGGGCTCTTGGATTTTAGTCGTTGGTAAAATGAATATGAATTGCAATTTTTTATGGTACTCCAGGCTGGGGACCCTCATGAGGGAAGTTGACCCATTTTGGAAGGGTGCTTGATGAATCTCATTGGTTTTTTTGTTGCTTTAAGATTGTAAAATTCCTCAGTAAGCTGGTGCTTTCAAATGCCACTTTTCATATCACTCTGATGAAGTGGGACAAAATAAACAAGATATGATGTGAAGAGAAAAAGGTGTTGCCGCCAAAGGGTGCAGGAAGGCTTTGCCCCTCCTCCCGGTATAGCTATGTTCATAAACTTTTCCCCAATATTTAATTTTTAATAAAAATTTTTTGACTCATTCACAAATGCAGATCATGTGAAGCTGTCATGACTTGTAGAAGAAAAAACTGGGCGAGTTTTCTTAAAATTCCTTTTTGTGGCTTTTTTGGGGAAAAAAAACAATGTATAGAAAGGATTTGATTTTGTTATTTTGTAGCTTATGAGCGTATTTTCATAAACAGTTTACAGTGATTTAACTCTTATTTGGTTAACATCTGTCCATTCTTTATGGGCATTATATAATATTTTATCACGTGTATATATTGTTTATAATTTTTATTAATTGCATTTTTAATTGGGTTGATGTATTTTTGAAATATATGACATCTATATTTTTATGGGCATCTTTTTCTCAGCCACCTCGTTGGGCATTTTGCCTGTTGTGGCGTTGTATTTGTATCTCTCTCTGGCAAAAGTGGCCACAGCTCAAGCAAGATAAAAACAAAATTTATTGCAAACTCAGTACATCACTTCCCATTTCTTTAAATCATTTTAATACTATATACTACCGCAACTCTCTCTCTCTCTTCTTTCTTACTACACTTCTCAATACCTAATCTTGATCATCGTGCTCTGTTACTGTTTGAATTTGTGTTCTCTTGTCGCTTGTTACTCGTGCATACAGTCACGGCATATCTCTTCCTTTTCAGCTGAAATTCCTACCCATCATTCCCTTTATTCTGAAAGTTGAAATCTTTGAAACATTGAAATAGAAATTAAAGAAAAAAGACATTAAAATGAAAATCAATTCACATGTGGGCTTCTTTTATTGTCTAGTGGTGCAATTTTTTTTTTGGAGGGGGCGTGGCCGCACGACACCTTAAAGACTCCTTACTTTTCATTTTGAAAATTTTGTATGAACCCTGAAGAGTTGTTGCAAATATAAATAATTTTGTAAGAAAAATCTTTGTCGGCTGTGGTTTTTATTTTGAATAATTGGAGGGGGAATGAATATCACTTTTAGAATTTTTATAATTTATGTGATGCTGTTACGAGTTATATTTTTGACTAATACTTGAAGGTTTTAGAACACTTTAGTGACGACAGAAAGCATGTATGTGGATTGATTATTTTATGAATTATTATGATGCTGGGTAACAAATCAAAACTTGTAATTTTTGAACCACTTCTACATCTATATTTTTGAGAAGAGGGAAAGTTTGTTTGCAAATTAAAAATAAATTTGCATATGTGCCCCGCCCCTTTTTTTGCTGTAAAACTTGTAAGTTATGAAGTTTGCCATGGCTCCTTAAAAACTGCTTGAAACTCCTTAAAAAGTCCTTAAAAACTCCTAAATCCTTAAAACTCCTTACTTTTCATTTTGAAAATTTTGTATGAACCCTGAATAATGGAGCATTATTTCCGAAAAATTTGAGTATCGTCAAAAGTTTTTTTACGTCTGAAACTCGTAAAATTACTTTTTTTAAAAATATTTTAAATTTTATATTTTAAAATATAGAAAGTCAGAAATTTTGAACTAAAAATAATATTGCACTTGATATAGTTCAATCAGAAAGCTATTTTGAGTTATGAATATTGGTTGATTTCCAACTCTTTAGCATCCATCTAATGAATTTTTATATTTTGATGTTTTCACGTGATTAGGGGACTCTGTGTCCCAGTGAGTGAAATATTTAATTTTAGATATAAGATTATAGTAGTGCAAAAATGTCAAAAGATAGACAACTAGCAAACAATTTTTTTGTTACTCAGCTGTTCTTTTCCTGAGAGTGTTTTTTTAAACTAAACCGTACCTTATTTTCTCATGCAGCAATTACTTTTTCTGATTGTTAATTATATAACTTCCTAATCAATTTTTAGTATGGGTCCCCCTTCCGCCAACCCACCTCTTTTTCCCGTTAATTTGAAAATGAACTGTGTTACGCTTTTTATGCATAGAGTAGGATTTTTTCCTTCACAGGCTGGCAAGGTCTGGTTATGTGTGTGGGAGGGCATTAGCAATCCAATCATTTTGTGGGGGGGGGGGGGCGCTGGATGAATCTTTTTTGTTTAACATTGTAAAATTTGCAACAGCAGAAGCTTGAGATAAATAGTCAGTGGCCCTGGAATTTACTTGTTTATAAAATGAAATGGCTATAAGTGAAACATTTTCGTGGTTTTCACGGGGGGGGGGGCAGTCTGATATGGCTACAGGTCAGGGTTGACAGGTTTCATTTCTGGGGGCCCTGGATGAATGTCAGTTTTTTTTTATTTAACATTGTAAAATTTACAGCAGTGGAAACCCAAGATAAATGGGGGTGCAACAGGGCTCCAAGCTGGGGACCCCCATGGGGAAGCTGACTCATTTTGGGGGTGGGGTGCTTGATGAATCTCATTGGTTTTTGTTACTTTAACATTGCAAAATTCATCAGTAAGCTGGTGCTTTCACATGCCACTTTTCATAGCACTCTGACGAAGTGGGATGAAATAAACAAGATATGATGTGAAGAGAAAAATGGGTTGGCCATGAAAGGCTGCCAGAGGGCTTTGTCTCCCCCCAGTCATGGGCGGAGATACGGGGGATGTGGGGGGGGGGCAAGTCAAACGTGGAGTCGACTGATCTAATGTATATATGTATAGATGAATTGACATCATCATCGTGCCCCCCCAGCAGTAATGACCTTGCCCCCCCCATACTTCCAAGTCAATCTCCGCCTATGCCCCCAGTGTCGCTATATTCATACACTTTTCCCTGATATTTAATTTTTAATAAGAAATGTTTGACTCATTCACAAATGCAGATCATGTGAAGCTGTCATGACTTGTAGAAGAAAAACTGGATGAGTTTTCTTGAAAATATATTTGTGGCTGTGTAAAAAAAAATGTATATGAAAGACTTTGAATGAAAAATGAAGTTGTTAGTTATTTTGTAGCTTATGAGCATATTTTCTTAAACAGTTTATACATTGATTTAAGTGTCATTTGATCAATATCTGTTATCTCTGTCTCGCAGGAGTAGCCACTGTTGAAGCAATGAGCTCCAGGTCTTTTTATGATAAAAACTAAATCTATCACGAACTTCGTACATCTAAAACCTCACTTCTGACTTCTTTAAATCACTCCAATACTACTACCTTATAACTCACTCTTTCTTACTCAACTGCTCGATATCTAATTCTCATCATAATGCTCTGTTACTGTGAACTCAGAAAGAAAAAAAGAAAATTTTCTTTCAGAGTTCACCTCAGCATAATATCCAAAAAATAACTGTTTCCTTGGTATCTCGGGCTGAGAAAAAAGCCATCTATCTCACTCTAATATCTTTATTTTGTTTGAATGTGCATTATTATACATATCGTAATACTGGAAGGTGTTATGCATGGGATTGAAGTTTATCATTGTGTTGCCTAAGAGCAAATTGATAATTATGTATATAATCTGTATAACCAATGTATGTAGAGTGTGATTGTATGTTGGTTTTTTTATGTATTGAATAGGTTGACAAATACTTTTTGCTGAATTTGAGTTTTACAGGGAATTGAGATGGTTAGAGAGAGAATTATGGTGATTGGGGCCTCACCACCATTAGGATATTGATTTTTTATGAATTTCATTTTTTAACGTAAAATTTACAACAGTGGAAACACAAGATAAATTCAGTCTGAGGCTCTCGCTAAAAATCTGCGAATTGGTTCTTGGGTCCTCTGTTGGGGGCCCTGGGTTTTATTCCTTGGATAAAGAAATACAAATGAACATTTTGCTTTGCCCTTACAAGAGGGATGTCCAATAGGCCTGCATGTTGGGGGCCCAGGATCCATAGAAATAGGTTAATAGGTTTCATTTCGGGGACCCTGGATGAATCTAATTGTTTTTGTTGCTTTAGCAGTAAAATTTTGCCAAAGTGGAAGCCTGCTATAAATCCACGTATGGGGGCCCACTAAAAATCAGTGTATTGGCCCCGGTTTCTTGGTTGGGAGCCCATGGATTTTATTCGTTGGTAAAATATTAAACTTTTTATGAAGTTGGGGGGGGCATGCTAGGGCTCCCTAGCATGCCCCCCCCCCTCACTGGGAAGGGGCCATGCTAGGGAGCCCCATGGGGAAGTTGACTCATTTTGTGTTAGCTTGGCGAATCTTGTTGTTGCTTCAAGAGTGCAAAATTCGTCAGTAAGCTGGTGCTTTCACATCCCACTTTTCATATCACTCTGACGAAGTGGGATGAAATAAACAAGATACAATGTGAGGAAAAAAATGGGTTGGCCACGAAAGGCTGTCGGAGGCTTTGTCTCCCCCCAGTGTCACTATATTCATACATTTTTCCCTGATATTTAATTTTTAATAAGAAATGTTTGACTCATTCACAAATGCAGATCATGTGAAGCTGTCATGACTTGTAGAAGGAAAACCTGGATGAGTTTTCTTGAAAATACATTTTGTGGCTCTATAAAAAAAAAATGTATATGAAAGACATGAATGAAAAATGAAGTTGTTAGTTATTTTGTAGCTTATGAGCATATTTTCTTAAACAGTTCATACAGTGATTTAAGTGTCATTTGAGCAACATCTGTTATCTCTCTCTTGCAGGAGTAGCCATTGCTGAAGTAATGAGCTCCAGGTCTTTTTATGATAAAAAAAAAAATTTATCACAAACTTTGCACATCTAAAACCTAACTTCTGACTTCTTTAAATCACTCCAATACTGCTACCGTATAACTTGTACTCTCTTCTTTTTTACTCAACTTCTCAATATCTAATTCTCATCATAATGGTCTGTTACTGTTCGAATTAGTGTTCTCAAACAGTCGCTTGTTATTCATGCATACAGTCATGGTATACTTCTTCCTCTTCAGAAGTTGTTCAATAAATTCCTACACATCATACTTTTAATTGTGAAAGTTGAGTTGGAACCATTGGACTTTTCATTTTAAAATTTTTGTGTGAACCATGTTCTATCTATATAAATTTTTATTTTTATCTTATTTTTCAGGCAGAAGATTTTGTTAATCCAAATGGGATAATCTCATTGATTCGAGATGATGGGAATGCTATACCACATGTTGAAAGCTCTGGGTTACTTAGCTCATTTTATTCATACATAACATCAGAATCACCACAAAAAGCAGTTAATCAAGAAGATGAATTTGCGAAAAATCGAGCAGTGGAATGTATCAAGCAATGTCATTGTGAGCAGCTATTTGCAGAAAGCAAGTTCTTGAGAATTGATTCATTACAAGAATTAGTGAAGGTTTGATATCTTCTGGAATTATGTAGCTCATTTTTTGTTTGTTTTGACAATTAAAATTTAAGAAATGAAATTATGACTTTATGAAGTTATTTTTTGATAGAAATTTTTTTGTTAAACTCTCCTCTGTGAACAGGAAATGAAATTCACCCTTTAAAAAAATATTACATCTGCATAGAAGTACAGCTAAAGGTCATACTGATATCAAAAAATAAAAATTGGGTTTGAACCGAGTTTTTTAGATAACATGAAATTTTCAATTTAATATTGAAACATTCTTAAAAGGCTCATGGGAGTTAGAAAGTTTTAAATTTCTTACAATACAAAAAATTGTATTGTCTCTATTTCACAAATCGGCGATATACCTGGGGGTCTACCACCAAAGCCTCCTTGATACTACAAGCCTGGAGTATATCTTCATGACATCACAGCCCAGTTCCTACCATGTGTATGCTTCGCTGTACTCAAACATTTAAAACTCGTAACTCACATGTATTTTTTTACAATTAGAAGAAAAAATCCTTATGAGAGAACTTTGCTTTTTTTTTTCTATTACAATTATTATCTTGTATGATGTATGAATACTAAATATGATATTAATGAATTAAATATGAAAAGGTACAGGTTTCAAATTCTCTGCCAATGAATATGTCTAGAGGTTTTTGGTCTCAAGCAAATATTTTTGAAAAAATCAAATATATTTCACTGTTCTCAGCAACTTTAAAAAAAATTTATATACAGTTAAATCCCATTTTAATAAATACCGTTATAGCGAAATTCTCGTTTTAACTAACACTTTTTTAATCCCCCCAGTTAAATTCTATAGGAACTATGCAATAACCTGGAATTTTTTTATAATGAAATTTCATTATAACAAAGTGATTTCTCCAGTTTCTTGGAGTCCATAATAATGGGACTCGACTGTAATAGAGATTATTAGAATTTGTATTTAAAATAAAATACAGGCAATGCAAAGAGAAAAAAGCAATATTACTAGAATTTTTTTATTCAATTGAATTACATTCATATTATCAATCGAATGCACCATTAATTACATTCATATCAATCTAATCTAGGAGCCACTTTGAATAAGACTGGTACAAAGTGATTATCATGCAAGACAGTGACACTGTTTGAACTGCTTCTCTTTTTTGTTATTGATTTCATTTCTTTCCTCTGATGACTTTCTTTTAATTGTTAACTTTGTTGTCAAACATGATGGTTATCAAAGATAATCAAGGATTATTACATCCGCTGGTGAAATAAAGTTTCTTCCCCAATATGATGAGGGTACCATTTGGCCTTTCGCTTCCCCTTGCAGTTGACCTACAGCTGAGAACACATCAGCACTCGGCCACTAACAAAAAATATATAAAATGTTACGGATGTGGTATTTATAATATATACAGCATATAGGCAATGAAATTATTGAATTATAAAATATTCAAAATTGTGTGTATGTAGGAATGCTTACACAGGTAGATGAGACACTAAAATTTTACGTTTTTAAAATACAAGTCAACTTTGCAAGATATTGTTGCGTCGTGCCGCCAGGTCACTCGTCGAACCTCTAGTCACCATATTCGTCCTGTCGCGCGAATCTCTCCATGGTTCTTTGCCGAGGACTTCAACATGGGTAGACAATCACACGAACGAGGATTTGAGAACAAATACTCGCCTTTATTTACATGAACCTCTAAAACTACTGCTAAACTAGAGCAGCCTTCCCAATGTCTTCTCCCTTCGAGTTATGTCTGAGTCCATGTGGAATCTCGTTCTTCTATTATCACAATTGCATGCCACGCAAACCTTGCATGCGTCCACAGCCTCTTCAAATTCTACCCTTCGTAACATTGCCCCCCTCTTCGACAGTTGCACTTCCCGGGCAATGCAGTCCTCAAATCGGTGAGTCCTCCGTAGTCCTTATGGTAATAAGTAAGTCTGATGACATAGACAACCTTGAACTTCAGCGTCCTTTGAATCCACATCACGAACATGTTCAATCTCTTCTTAAGATGATGGCGTCCCTTCCCATGAAGTCTGGGGTTTCGGACTCCATTTC
Organism: Pholcus phalangioides; assembly: GCF_987345545.1. NCBI lineage: Eukaryota > Metazoa > Arthropoda > Arachnida > Araneae > Pholcidae > Pholcus > Pholcus phalangioides. Next base: position 44,930,798 of record NW_028301600.1, on the reverse strand, counting down.
TTCCTGACACGGTAACGTCCTTTCCATGAAGTGTGGAGTTTGATATCTGCCTTTCTGTCATTTCCGACACCTTTCTCTCCATCGTTTTGGACACCCTCCTTTCCGGCGCTTCAGATACCACCCTTCCTGTCGTTTCGTATGTCCTTCCTTTCTGTCGTTTCGGATTCCTAAGCCAGGCAAGGTCTTTCTCCTTGAAGTCGTGAGACTTGGCCTTCGAATCGTAGCAAAATCTCATCTGCTCGGAGCCTATGTCGATCCTGTCTCTGGCGTTTCGATGCACATCCTCAAGGTGCTCCTGGAATTCCTTAACGTTTTCTTCCATAGGAAGAGGAGCATCTTGCAGTCGCCAAAACAGCAGATCACTCGACAGCCGAAGATCCCATCCCATGAACATCTGTGACGGTGAGAATCCACTGCCCTCGTTGACAGCACTCCTATAGACCAGCAAGAGCAGCAGTAACTTTGAGTCCCAATCTTGTTGGTACTTCGACACGAACAGCGAAAGGTGATTATTCAGGAGGGTCTTGGTGAATCTCTCCACCATTCCATCGGATTCAGGAAGAAGCGGAGTAGAACACGTCTTTTCCATTCCCAGAAGTTTGCACATGCCAAGGAACACCGCTGACGTAAAGTTTCGTTTTTGATCGGAATAGATAAGCATGGGGACTCTGAATCGAGACACCCAATTCTGCACCAACACTTGTGCTAGCGTCTCGGCCTCCTCATCGGGAGCAGGAAATACTTCCGTCCACTTGGTGAAACAGTCCATCACCACAAGTATAGACTTGTTACCATCGTGGGTTTCAGGTAACGGTCCTAGGATGTCCAAGGCAATTCTCTCGAACTGTGCACCAACGTTATAGCGTTGAAGTTGGGCACAAGTCCACTTTGGAGATCTTTTCTGGGCGGCACAGGTGTCACAGTTCTCACACCACTTCTCCACATCGGTCCCGAACTGGTCCCAATAGTATTGCACACGAATCTTCCGTAGCATTCTGGTGATGCCGAAATGTCCATCAGTCGCGCTTCCGTGCAACCTTTTAGAAACTTCTCCCACACAACCTCTGGGTATGATGAGTTGCCATCTGAAAGTCTTTCCAGCCTCTGACTCCCAACGGCATCAGAGGCTGCCGTTCCTCATCTCCAAGGAGTCCCAGAGGGCCCAATATCTCTTTGTGGTCGGACTGGAAGAAACGACTTCTTGCCACGCTGGTCTGTTCCCAGTGGATTCCTTCTAGTGTAAAACCACTCCTGCTTCCGAATCTTCCAGTTGTGCCTTTCGAGTGTTCTCGTCACTTCAAAGGTCGTCACTTAAGTCCTAGGACTGTAGAACTTAGTTGAGGCAATGCACATCTTGAAGGATGTTTTTGAACTGTCTTTGTTTACCTGAATCAAAAGTTTTCAACATTCAATTAACCAAAACATTTGGAAAAAAAATTAAAGGAAACAGGTATTTTCTGAAGTAAATCGAATAGGCAACTCAAAGAATTTTTAAAATTGGAATTAATCAAGTTCTATTGTATATAAAATGCATAAATAATGAGGAAAATAAATGTGGGGGGGGGGGGTTCTCATTTTTTATATTTTGGACGTTAATTTTAATTTTTCTCTTTTCAGACTTTAATCTATGTTTGCCCAACTCCAGATTCTTCAGCAGAAGGATCGAAGCAAAATTTCAGTGAAGAATCAGCAGTATTTATAACTGAAATGTTGATCAGGATTGTTTTACTGAACAGGTGAGTTGTTATTGGCAACTGTCTGTTGCTGTGTTGGTGGATTCGAATGGTGATGGGCAAACTATAGTGTGCTTAGAAGTGCTATCTAGCTGGCCCACAGCAGATTTTAAAATAATATATAAATTTTCAATTTCAGTGTTTTAAAAAAATCATTTGGGGGAAGTTAAATTTTTTCCATATGGAAAATATAGTGGTGAGAATTTAAATAGGAATTGATGTATAAAACTTTTGAGTATGCAAAAAATGAAGCACACCCTAATAAATATGCATAAAGTTATTAAAATATATTTATTTCTCACACTTGTGAAGGGTAGACAATTGTCTCATTTTCAATGGAAATCGTAACAGTCTTCAAATTATACACCATATCCAGCACTTAGTTTCTAAGCATAAAAATTCCAATTATGAATCAATGAGTATGTCTGGCCCGCCAATTTTTTTTTTTTGCCCCAGTACTAAAAAAGTTTGCCCATCACTGGATTAGAGTATGCTTGTATTATTGAAACAGTCTGGTACTGGAGTAGAAATCAAAAACAAATTAGATTACGATAGTTTTTATGTTTTACATATTTATCTTCATCAAACAGGGACAGAGTAATAAGCATATGGGCAGGAATACAAGAACACTTATTTAGCTTAGTTGTGAACTCTGCAGCTGCTGAAAAATATTTTTTGCTTGAAAGAAGTGTTGTTGGAATTTTAAGGATAGCAGTGAGACTTGTCAGAAAAGAAGAGATGATTCCGCAGGTATGTCTTATCAAAGGAAGCCTTTAGTATACTAGTGTCTGTAGTGATTTATCAATTTTCTTTCTCCATTATATTTAAAACTGGTAGAGCACAAAAATTTACTCTTCAAAAGTGATTAATTATCAGAAATTTTTCATGACTCTGAAAATGTCTAATATTCTATTCAAAAGGTGATGCAAGGTCTGCAAATTCTACTACTGCTGAAAATGAATCATTTAATGCCAGTATCTCGCCAAGTTGCATATGCCATGCACGAATTGTTGAGAACAAATGCAGCTAATATTCATTTAAAAGAGCACTGGAGTATTGTATTTGCCATCCTTGAACGTGTTGGTGCTGGTGCTAAACCCCACACACCACTTACAAAAAGTTCAAATCTCAACACTCCAGTAAAAAAAGAATGTAGCAATACTGAAGACATTGCTAGGGGTAAGTATAAATGCAAGAGGATAATAATAGTTCATTTATACAGCTATATTTTAAATCTCCAATATGTTGTCTAATGCCATGTATTTTACTAAAAATCCAATTTTTTCTGAATTGTTTAAAAAAACTCAGGCTAATTTTTAACATGTTAAGTTTTTATTTCTGTTATGTTGGAAAGATTTGGAGCTGTTTGGCCATTGTGAATATGAATAAATAAACTTCAAGTTATGTCCACATGAGTGAAGGACTTCAGGTGCCAGTGATCAAGGTGGTGTGAAATTGATGACAAAGTTTGTATATGTGTAGTTGTCTACCTTGACATGCACTATTGTGATGTCATTGGTCAGAAACACTTTGATATGTCCAACACATGTAACTACCAAATCTTTTACGTCATTTGTCAGAACTACACATGCTGTTTGATATACTCTTTATTTTCTGGCAAAGCCAGGTGCAATTTATTTGTTCTCAATGCTATAATCCTAATGTTACTACTACTGCCAAACTGCACATGCACCTCTTAAAAAAATTCCTCTGAGAGAGAATTTTATAATGAATTGATGCATTTTGGGAAATATGTCCCTAACATTAACATGATTGTTTTTAGTGTTGCCATCTGTCTTTCAAATTGAAAAGTGGCGAATCAGCACACATTAATTGCATGCATATGCAAATCAATCAACTGCTTCGATAAGGGGACACCAGTATCATTTAGTAAAGGACAATTCCAGGTTGTGTGTCTCAGGGAGTTTTGTTCTAATAGGGTTGTCAGGAATAGCTTACCTCTGGGGGTTGTGAATTCGAACACAATTGATACATTTAAAAAGAAGTACGATAGACATAGCGGGATAAGTCGAGAAGCTGTCCATGCTTAGATAAGACATCCATAATCTTTTTTATGGGCAGTGTATTATTAATTTTTTTTATATATGCTTTTATATTCAGTATTTTGGTGATATTTGACATCCATATTTTTTATGGGCAAATTTTTTCAGCCACTTCATTGAGCAATGTGCCTGTTGTGGCCCAGGTATTTGTATATATGCATGAATTTAAATGTTGTAGGCCTGATTGTTTCCTGTGTACAGACTTTTCTTTGATAGAGAAGCCAACTTCTATTTGCTTCTTGAGGTTAAAATCCACAGAAAACCAACTCTGACCAATCACTACTGTGTTGCCTATGAGAAGCCATCATTATACCCACATGACTGCACAACAGCTAATCCAAGCGCTGTTATCTTCATAGTTTATTCTTTTTGTTGAAGTGATTCGTGTATTTTTGAGTTTCAGTCGTGCTTCTCTCAAAATCCAAGGGAGGGTACCAACTTTTATTAACTAGTGGAATCTGGGTATCCCTGAAAATTTTTTATGGCAGTTAGGCCGGTATTACACTATAAAAGTTTGATAAAATCCCTTGTATAAAACTCAAAAAATTCAACCAATAAAGTTCATAGGTTACATTCGAGCAAATGAAACTGATAATCTTATTGGTGGCATTTTACAAGTTTTATAAAATTACCTTTATCAAACTTTTATAGTGTAATCCCGGCCTTAGTAAAGGCATGCTGCACAACAGATGATTTATAAGTCTTTCAGCAAAGTTTAAGCTCATTCCAACGGCCAAACAGCTTGTAAGCCTTCCATTGCAATACTAATTTTTTTCTTAGTTTGTTCATGTTATTATTTTGCAGTTGCTCTGTCAGATAGTGAGCTAAGTGTTGGCCATCATAATAATGATTCTGGTTTTACCGAAAGAGGATATATTTCTGATTCTGAGCTTTATGAAAATGCAAATATAGCTCATCACAACATTGAGAAAAAACATCGAAAAGATTTTTACAACTCAAATGAAAATGTGAGTAGCAATGAAACATGCATAAATATGGCTTCTATTGACTCTGGTTTATTTGGTTTTGAGTAGATTTTAAAAAATCAGGAATTAAGAAAAAAAATTAACCAAATAAATTTTTTAAAATAAAGTTATTGATAAAATCTTATTTTATTTTTGTCTTATATTTTGATTCTTGAATATTTTTTGTGTTAATTTCTTCCCATGATTTTCTACCTATTTGCACCATCAGTTTCTTTGTGACAGTTTAAAAAAATTTAAATCTTGGTAGTTCTGAAGCACATAAAATAAATTGAGTTATGGAATTTGATATTATTGTTATTTTGTTATATTTATGCATTAATGCTTGATTAATAATCACATTAAATGATTGTAAATTTTTTTAAAATGCATCTGAACATTTTTGCCATTTTTTTCAACGTTAAAAAGAAAATACAGCGAAATCGGTCTAACAAAGAAAGGGTCAAAAAGTTTCCAAAGAAATCACCACTAATTCTACTCATTAAAATATGCACAAAAATATAAAAATATCCGGCAGAATTATTACGGGTCACTCAAAAATTGTTTGTAAATATTAATATTTTGAATGCCTCAATAGAGGTCAAGAATGAATTTTTTTAATACAAATACAACGCCACAACAGGTAAACGCCCAACGAGGTGGCTAAGAAAAAGATACCCATAAAAACATGGATGTAAATTAGATTAAATCCTGCAATCGTAATCTTAGGGTGATGTTGTTAAAACAACATGATCTAATTAGGTATAGCACAGTCAGTGAAAGAAAGAGCAAAAGAGAAATAACGAGAGAGAAAGAGAGAGTTTCTAGGAAAAAAAAAAACTGGAAAAAAGAACGAGAGGATATTATAAGCTGCTTTTTTGCAGTTTGTTGTGCATTTGCACTATGGGTTATTATGACATACGTTATACAGAACTGTATGGGAGGGTTTCCCGATATGATGGCAATGTGATTTTGCTTTTATTTTGTTATTTATCACTATTTTTTTCTCGCGCAGGAATGGTGATACAGTAGTCATTTTTTTTTGCCAAAAAAGTAAGAGAAACCTGTATATATACTTTTGTGTCTGGTTTTTTTAAAAAAAAAATTCTCGCTGTATCGTGACCACGATATAATTTTTGTTTCTTGCATAGATACAAGATTATAGTTAAGATTAAGTAGTGTATCCATAATTTCTTAAGTGAATCAATATTAAAGATAATCACTATGGTAAGAACTGTTGCCGTGTGACCTATGATTGCATCCTACGGGGAGTTTGTCCCTGTACCCTCGTCTCGTCACATTTGTAGTTGGGGACAGTCCGATTACTGGGTAATAGCCAAGAAAAATAAATCAAAGATCATAGAAAAAGAAATAGAAAAAAATGAAAAAAATAATAATACAGATGTGACGGGCTAACCTTTGGAATGCTAATCGGACACTCTAGTGACTACCAGAACCGGTTGCCAGTTGGTGTTAATATTAGATATATCAATAGCGCAAATGGCTGATATTGCAACGCCCCTTATGGGAGTTGCTTGCCCGGTTCGAAATATCCAGTAATTGTAGTAGCAAACGACAAGTGGAAAATTATCACAAATAAACTTTCGCATGGAAAATATTATTTATTAGGTTCGAATGTATAAGTTACACAATTTTAACACTAGATTAATTCAAGATAAAACCCTCTATTCGACATTGACAAAAAGATAGTCTCATTGGTTTATGGTCATCAATAGTCAATTTTATATGCCGGTTGGACGTCCGACGTTGATAGTCACTTCGGCGCAGTGTAGCCCTGTCAGTACCAGCGGAGGTTTGAGAGCCGGATCTGTTCCAGCAGGGGCCTCTTGGTTGAGGGCCGGACCACCTCGATCAGCTCCAGGGGGCCTAGACCTCGCAGCGCTCCTATTTTTCTTACTTTTCCTATTTTTTAGAAATGTCCTCCTATTTTCCTACTTTCGCCGCAATTGTCCTTTTTTTTCGCAATTTTCTCCTACTATTCCTATTTTATCTCTCTCTCCCTTTTGTTTACAGCCAAAATCTCGCTACTAAAATTCCGAGAAATCGCAAAGTGTCACTGCTTTACCACCCTTTTTGACGTGTTTTATTTGCAGCACAACTCGCTACTAAAAAAGAAGGAAAAAAATTCAGTTCCATTGGAAAGGGGATGAAGGGGGAATATCTTTTCGCCGCCGCGCTGTAGTCAAAGTGCCAAAATCTCGGTGGGGAAAGCGAATCTTTCGTAGATCGGTTGCCGTAAATAAGAAGGCAAAAAAGGGAAGGCAAAAAAGGGAGGGAAGAACAGGCTCTATCCATCCACACACGAGATTCAATGAGAGACTATAGGTTTCTCTCTCGTGGGATCCCATAACGAGCATTCATCCTTAAAGCCAGATTTTCGTAGGAGTAGGCTTTTTGCTCCACGTGAACCGAACTGGATCATTTCGCTTCGACGGAAATGTGTTACATAATCATGTGTTTCCAAGCGTAACGCATCAGCTCAGGACGGCTATATAGTATGACCCTGACGTCAGCTATTCTATCGGCTTTATGCTCCTGTTTGATGGGAAGGGAAATAGAACAACACGAAAATAAAAAGATCGCTGAAACGCGTGGCACACAGGACGCTTAACTCCTCCAGAAGCAGTCCGCCAATCACGCCCGACGTAAAGCGCTGTCGTGAGCCATATTGCGCTCTGTAGGAGAACAGTCATACTGCTTTTCTTATTGGTGAATGGATGGCGTGTCGCGCTGGGTGATTCACGTTGCGCGCAGCACAGAAAACCTGCTTCTAGGTAAACCCGGCTTTAGGTGACAGATCCCGAGCCACGTCTGGTTTTACAGGAAGGGGGAAGGAAAGACAAAACCCACTTTTTTTAACCTTCAGAAAATAACTTTTGGGTATCTTTATGTTAGGGGTTATTCAAGTATTACGTCAGCATAGATGGGGGATTTCCGATTTGCGACTTTTGATCACTGGGGGGGGGGGGGAGTTTGGATGATGCTTACATCATCAACCACCCTTTATAAAAATATGAAATATTCTTAATGGCGTCTTACGTCTTACTCGGTGCACGAAAAACGAATAAAACTTTTCACTATAGTCCGTTTCAGGTTAACTTTGCAGTGAAGAGGAAGCTACGAGGGAACCGCATCACTCGTTGCTATGACAACGAAAGCCTCTTAACCCATGTATCAATGCGCAGCCTTGGTAAGATATGGCTGATTCTCACCAATCTCGCAGAAAAAAATATTTTTTACATCTAACGTAATGCTTGTAGAAAAAATTGCAGTCAGTTAGTAACAATTAGCTAATGAAAAAAAAAAAACCATCGTCGATACTTTCAGAAATTAAAGTGCGGTTTTTGAAATCTTTTTTTTTTTTATTGAAAAGTATCTTAGTAACTCCTATTTACCCGGTTTTCACATTTGAATTTTGGAATAGCCCCAAAACTAATAATAAAAATGATAAGGAAAAATTTAGAATTCTTTTACTCACTTTTCTTGCCGAAATTTCCGTTGCTCACCCACCCGAATGCATATACGTCGATGCCACTTGGTATCATTACAGTTTTAGTCATTTTTTACGGATTCCCATTCTATGGAATCCTCACTTGAAGTTGTAGAACTATCGGATTCTCTATTACTTATTAATTATTGTTGCTCTAACATGTGTTCCATCAGGCCATCTCCAATCCAAAATTCCTCTTCTTTTCAATAACTTGCTTTATGCATTATTGCCAAAAAAAACGGAGAACGTTTTAGCGTGTCTATCTCTGGTGAAAAGAAAGATACAACTGTCACAGAAGGAAACAATACACTGCAAGCCTAAACCATTGTGGGTCTCTCTCTCTTGCTTATTTATATTTATCTGGAGAGACACTGAAGGGGCATCTGGAGAAACACTGAAGGGGCATCTGGAGAAACAGCCTCTGCTGTGGGGGAGAAGATGGCGTTGGTGTGGGTGCAAAAGAGGACATTATGTCAACACCCTCCGCTATCGACTATTGGAATTCAGAAACCACCCCTATCCTACGAACACAGCAAGAAACAGATAATTTAAAGAAAGGGGGGTGCCTGGAACCGTAACCTACACCCATAAAGAGAGCCTCTCAGAACGGTATCGGCGCTGTAGTGAAAGAGGGACACTTACTGTAATCTATGAGTGAATATCTGAATTCGTTGGAGGCTATTTTCGGGAGAAAAAAAAATGTTGAATATTCGTCTGGGTGTGTAGGCCTATAACTACATGCAAAACTGAATGAAAAATTGTATCTATTGGAAAATTCAACAAAATGATGATATAATATATATATATATATATATATATGCAACCAAAAAAAAAGCACGACAATTGGCGGGGAAAATTTCTTGGAAATCGCACCAAAATGTTCTTGAGCTTGCCATCGATTTTTGATAATGGTAACCAATATTTTTTCTAATTTAAAAATTTTAAACGAATATACATTGGTTCAAAACGGTATTTTTTCAGTATCTTTTTCGAAATCATAAAAAAATTTGAAATATTCTATATAAATTATCATCAGAAACCTCCAATGTATGGGAACTATATTTTGTGGCGAAGGAATACACTCTCTACCTTTCTCTTCACTGCAAAGTTAACCTGAAACAAACTATAGTTTGTGGGTACCTGAACTAACATTCTCCCTATTGAGTCCCCTACAGAGCCACTTTAGTGGTCTCTAAATACTTGGCGGATCCAAGTGATCGGGAAATGTGCCGCAGGCCGCTTAAGTGCTCTGGACCTGTGCAGCGTGTCATAAAAGTGATTATGCCGCGGATCACTTAATTAATCTGGAAATGTGCTGCGGATAACTTGAGCGATGTAGAACCGCACTGGTGGCCACACCAATGCTTTAAAACTGTGTCACATGTCACTCAAGGAATCTCTAAATGTGCCACAGATCGCTTGAATGGTTTGGAATTGTGCAACAGGTCACTTAAGCGATCTGTTAATGTGCCACTTGGTTCATTTTTACATAATTGGGTTTGAGAAGGACAGGCCACATCATAACCCCAGGGCCACATTTGATCTGTACAGGCCAAATGTTTACCGCTGGTCAAGGATTACCAAGGGCTCAGAGGTAAAGTTGCAATGAATTTCTTGAGCAATTTTGAGTTCTTAGTTCCTTCAAATAGCATTGAAATTGAAAGAAATTGATTATAGTAACATCATATAAAGATATTTTCTTTCGAAATTTTAATTTTTTTATTTTTTGCATTAAAAAATAAATTTTTGATCGTCTGTGGGGGGAACCATGAGCTCCCAACCCAGATTCCACCCCCCCCCCCCGTACGTCTCTGATCCCACCAATATGCGTTAGGAGGAAGGGGACAGAGCGCTGACAAAATTTTGCTTACAGCGGGTCAGAATTTTGCTGACTTTTTCTGACAAGGAGGGAGTAAAAAATGGCTAAAAATTTGCTGACATACTTGAACAGCCCCTTATTTTAAAGCATGCATGTGCTCAACCCATGGCCTAAATGTGGCCTGTCTCAAGTGGCCCTGGTACACTTACAAATAAATTAATTGGCTCGCGGCACATTCATACCTCATTTAAATGACCCGCGGCATATTTCCAGATCACTCAAGTGGCTTGCAGTGAATTCTTACTTCAATTGAGCAGCCCGAGGCAAATTTCCTAATCGCATAAGTGGCCCGCTGCACATTCCCAGATTGCTTGAATGATCCGCGGCACATTTACAGATCACACAAATAACCTGCGGTGCAGTTCTAGATCACTTAATCAAGTGGCCCGCAACACGTTTTTAAATCAATGAAGTGGCCTACGGATGCTTTCAAATCAATGAAGTGGCCCGACACTCTTCAAAAGATTGAGTTAAGTTGAAATGCACCGCGAGTCATTCAGATGGTCTGAAAGTGTGCCGTGGGCCGCTTGAGTCATCAGGAAATGTGCCACAAGTCACTTCAATGATCTGAAAGTGCGTAGTGGGCCACTTTAGGGGTCTGGAAATGTCAAGAGCGTCACTAAAATCTATATATATATATATATATATATATAAAAATGAATGTATGTATGTCTGTTTGTCCTTTATGCATTACTACACCATTCATCCGATTGCCATGAAACTTTGGGAAGTTGTTGAGTACATTCTCATGAAGGTTTCTGGCATAGTTTTTTTTTTCCTTTTCTTCATTTCCTTGAATTTCCTTTCTTCTGAGATTGCAGCAACGCGCGACGGGTAAGCTAGTAATCTATAAAAAAAATGTATTTTGCCACTTGAAGTGTTAATGTATCGCAGCCCATTAGGTAATCTGTGTGCTACGAGGGACTTAAGTGATTTTGAAGCATGCAGAGGGCCACTCAAATGATCAAATGTGCCTCCAGCCACTTAAAGTAATCTGCAACTGAACTACATGCCACTTAAGTGAACTGGGGGTTTGCCGCTGGTCGCTCAAGTGATCTGGAAATGTGCGTGAGGTCACTTAGGTGATGGGGATATATGCTGTTGGCAGCTTATATCTGGAAATGTGCCGCAAGCCACTTAGGTAATCTGGAAATGTGTCCCACTTGAATGATTTGATGATCGTTCGTGGGCCACTTGTGTGGTTGTTATTAGCCCTGGACCACATAAGATAACTCCGAGGGCCACAGGTCAGCATGTGTGTTTTAAGAAAATGTGTGTCTTTGGAAAAAAACCAGACATTCATAAACATATGCAGGCCATTCTAATCGTTGTATCCTTCGGATGTAATGTAACTCCATGAGGTGTTACATCAAGGGTGTTTAACATTCAGTAGAGTGTTGGCCATTTCATTGATTTTGAAATGTAAATATTTCTGGGTCAATTGAGTACTCTGAAACTGTGCCGCAGTGATCTGTAAAATTTCTGCGGTCACCTAAATGATCTAGGAATGTGTCGCAGGTTACTTGAGTGATCTTTAAAAGTTTCATGGGTCGATTGAGTGCTCTGGAACAGTGCCACGGGGATTTGTAAATATGCTGTGACATATTTACTCAGAGAATGTGCCGCGGGTCACTTGAGTGGTCTAGAACTCTGCCGTGAGTCACTTAAATGTAGATGAACAATATCGCAGGTTACTCTCGTGATCTAGGAATGTGCCACAGGTCACTTAAGTGAAGTGGAACAGCAGCTTGGGTAACTTGAGTAATCTGGAACTGTGACATGAGCCACTTGAATGACCTGAAACTGTGCTGCAGGTTCTCTTGAATGATCTGGAAATGTGTCGCTTAGTTAATTTTTTGCAAAATTTGGTTTGAAGCTGTGGGCCTCAACAGATGACTCCGGGGCCACATTTGGCCCATGGGCAATGGGTTATGCATGCATGTGCTACATTTCTATGGCACCTAGACAGGTTTTTTTCTTTCTCTGAAAAGCATGGGGGAAAAGGGATCACGATTATTAATTGGACTTTTGAAGTAACAGTAGAAATTTTATTAATTTCTTTTTAGTTTTGCTGTTTACATTGTTTTCGATACCACATTCTGTGGAAATGAAAGATTTTTAAATTTGTTAGAACTTGAGTTTCTTAAAATATCAATAGATAATACTATAATTAAAATACAGGGTGATTATAAAAAAAACTATCCCGACATATGGGCCCCTAACTATCATACCATTCACAGAAACTGAATGAAATTTTGGCATAAGGTATTTTGAGGTATGCGCTCAAGAATGATATGGAAAACAACAGTGTCACTCTAACAGTTACGGTTACAGTGAGAAAATTTCGAAAATATCAAGTGGCAACACCAAGTTTTTTGTATTGGAATGTGATCTCCATTGTGAAAAACCCTAAATAGCATTCGAACAGCAACTGTAGCATGAAAATCACCGGCGGTAGATAGGCTAAAAGTGAGGACAACCAATAAGGACAGAGAAGCAGCATAAAATAAAGCATTTTATTGTGTTTCACAAATTTTTCACATGACCTTGTGGACGACTAATCAGGCTGGGATCTCAGCCAAAGAAACGGTGTGACGAATGAAACGAACATTAATGCTCTGGTGCACGGCAAAGTCCTTTTTACTTTTTCCTTGCCTAGCTCCGGGGATTTTTGTGCTACAGGTGCCATTCCAACGCTATTTAAATAGTGTTTTTCAGTATGGAGATGGCATTCCAATACAAAAAACTTGGTGTTGCCATTTGATATTTTCGAAATTTTCTCACTGTAACCGTAACTGTTAGAGTGACACTGTTGTTTTCCATATCATTCTTGAGCGCATACCTCAAAATACCTTATGCCAAAATTTCATTCAGTTTCTGTGAATGGTATGATAGTTAGGGGCCCATATGTCGGGATAGTTTTTTTATAATCACCCCGTATATAAGGTGTGAATCTCAATGGCACATTTTTAAATGCATAATTTTAATCCCATAATTTGAGAATTCAGTTTTTCCCTCCTATTTTTTGTCAATGGTTTTCCTATTTTTCCTACTCTTTTTTTTCAAATTTTCACTTCTAGGCCCGGGGCCTCTCAGTTGAGGGCTGGATCTACTCCAACAGGGGCCTCTCGGTTGAGGGCCGGACCACCTCGATCATCTCCAGGGGGCCTCTCGGTTGAGGACCGGATCTATTCCAGCAGGGGCCTCTCCGTTAAGGGCCAGATCTACTCCAACAGGGGCCTCTCGGTTGAGGGCCAGATCTACTCCAACAGGGGCCTCTCTTGGTTGAGGGCCGGATCTCCAATATGTTACGTTACTACACGTAGCCTTGACAAGGCCAGCCGCTACGTTATTTTCCGACTATTATCAGCAATGAAGTATTTTCGACTATGAAGATAAAATAATGCTTTCGGTTCCGGACCTGCAGGGAAACAAATTCAGACATTTTAAACTATTTCATTTTGAATACCTATTGGATCATTTTTCCAGCCTAAGGCCAAATGATATGGTAGCAAGCCGTCCAACTAGAGGGTTTCAGTTGAATGAACAAAACAAAGGAAGAGCGCAAGTGTTAGCCAAAGAGGGAGGAATTTATACACCCATTTCATAAGATTTTAGGACCACACGTCCTCACAAGACCTTTTCGCCTGAACAAAAATATCTCATTTGCATACTCATGCGTTAATAAATAATAAACATCACAAAGAAAATATCGCATCGGAAATCTGGCAACATGACACAATCTGGAGAGCTGATCAGACTCTCCCGACCATGTAAACATTAAACAAATAACACAAAAGAAATGAAATGTTCCGATGGAGGTCTGCAGCCCCCCTCCGAAAACAAGTGAGTACAATTCTATGTTTTCCATATAACAAGACTTGCAATAACTCCCCCCGGGAGGTTCTTTAATGGAAATAAAAATATTTTTCAGGACGAACCCTTAAGCCTCGCCCAACCTATACAGAATTTGAACCAGACCCCTCCACGAAAATAGCGACATTGTCATCATGAGGGAAATTAATTTATATGGGACATCAGTAGCCAGACCTCTGGCCCGTTCTCGTTCGACAGCCGAAAGATCCCACCTGCCGACTGCAGAACTAAGCGAACATTCTGGCTCTTACCGGTTTGCCAGCGGGTCCTCGGGTGGTTTCTGGTAACTGAGAGGTCCCTGGGGTCTAAAATAAGAAGGAATTTCTCACATAACGACAAGATCACCATTAACGTAGAGGGATCCCGATACATTACAATATGTAGGGAAATTTGTAGTGCGCATTTGAACAAACGAAAAAAATTATTGAAGACTATCCACTTCTGAGTGAAAAGGGGAAAAAGTTTTTTTATACATATCGCCAAGAAGCATGAGAGGTGATGAGTAGCCAACTGTTGTCATTTTTAATAGCTTTAAAAATTGCACTTCTCCGTTAATCTTTTGTTTTTATGTGTTTCTGGGTGAGATGAATGTACTTTAATTTTTCATATTTTTTTGAAGATGACACCTTTGTACCCTTTCCTTGTAAGATGGACTGTATGAAATGGAAATCTGTCTTGAATGGAATCAAGATAGCCTGTTTGATGATCAGTGCTTTGTTTTGCACCTTTATAAACGGAAATTTATCAAAAATGAAATATTATTTCAGTCTTGATGTTTCGTTTCATACAGGTTTCACTATATATATAAAAGAGGTACTAAAAAAACAAATGGGACTCAAGTCATATTGAATACTCTTACTCACCCCAATTGTTGAAATTTCTCAAAAGGAAAAAGAGAGAATAAAATAAAGCAAAGTGAAAATGATTTATAATAATGTTGTCTTATTGTTGACTTATGTTATAGGTTCTGTGTGATTCGTGTTCTGGCGTTGATAAAGAAGAACTGCCTGTCACTAATCAGTATGACATATCCTTACATCAAGAGTTTTTATTGCATGATTTTGCAGCATTCTTGAAATGCTGTGAGTCATTAGCTTTTCTGGTGAGAGATGCTGCGCATATCACAGCTGAAAATTTTGAAGCTTGTATTCATTGCATCAGAACATTTCTAGCAGCAAGTGCAAATGGGGGTATGAAATGCTTTTTCTAAATACAAATAAAATTATATGATGATAATTGTCGTACTCATAAAACTGAGTAAAAATCAGAATTCAAAAGAAATGGTATAAATACCTCTATTTACTGGAGTAACACTGCTCTCTTCATTCCATTTCAGCATTGCACTGATTAATCAATCATTTGTTGATCATGGTTATAAATTTTAGTTGAGTTAATCTAATTAAAATTCATTGAAATTTGGTTAAAATTTTCCATTCAAAGATTGCAAAGCAACTTCATTTATTTGGCAAAAGTAATAATAATCACTTTTTAATTATTTTCAATCAGTTACTCTTTAGTTATATTTACATAGCAATTTTGTCAAATGACCATAATATTTATAAAACAGCATTTCATCGATGCACAATTCACATTAAAATAATGTAAATAAGTTGACTTTTTCAGAAAACTTGGTAAAATGGAGAGATAGCCAAACAATGTAAAAAAAAGTTATTCTGTCCCATAAAACATGATTAATGTGGTCACCCTATTTGGTAAAAAACTTAAGAAAGAGTAAAGGATGTGAAGCGTCTAGTGATTTGACTGAAAAAAAAGTGAAATATACATAAAGCTGGGGTTCTCCAACTTTTTTCCTATTCAATGCTTATGCATTGTGAGGCCACTGACAAAGGCTGGGGGTATAATGTAATAGACCTCCTCGTAGTGCACCCTGGGTAATGCTAAATCTATCGCACTTCATTGTCTTTGCTTATTTGTGCTCATATCCTTCACTTTCAATAGCCCAGATTACATGTTTATTTTCACACATCTTACAGTATTTGTCTTGCATCTCTGTACTCGTCTTTTGTGTACAACCCCTTATTGTGGGCCCCGCTCAGGCGGGGAGGGGTCCTCCCAGATGGGGCATTGCTTCTAGCATATGCCCCATCTGGGATGCTTTTTACCCGCGTGTTTGCAGTGCGTGGAAACCTGTAAGGCTGGAAATGGGGATACTTGTTAGCCTGATGCACTAGCTTTGGCCTTTGATTCAGCCAAAACGAGAGGCCTGGATTAGGCTCGTCTGGGTCAATTGGCTGGTCACCCAGGTTTATCTGGTGGCTGAAGGGGTTACACTACTGGGCAGGTAGAAGGACTGGGCCTGCCAGACTTCGTGAGGTTTCTTGATGCTGCTTAACATTTTTGGATCTTTAACACATCTGCTCATCTGCTTTGGCGGTGTATAGCTCTTACTTAACCTGACGTTGCTACTAATCTTAATTCGTTACTTGTGTGCATCCTCTTGTAGGGCTTCATGGTGGGCATGGTCGGTAGGGCCGAACAAATTATCTCCAAAATGGGGAAAAATTAAAATGCACCAAAATGTCATAGAATTGCTATAAGTGAAACAATTGCCACTGAACTTGCTCCTACTGTCTCATTTTTCTTCCTGCATTCTTCTGATACTGATAAACAGCTGGCCAAAGTATCACCATTCTTAATAGACAAAGCTCTCTATGGTGCAATAGGCACATTAAAATCAGTGAAGGCTCTTTGTTCAGGAGACCTTCTCATTGAAACTAACACACAAACAAGCTGAACTCATTCAAAAGTTCACATCTATTGGAAACATTACCATAACAGTGAAAATACATCCCACGTTGAATTATTCACTTGATGTCATTTCAGAAACTAACTTAATTAACATGGATGAAGAAGTACTAACACAAGAGCTGGCGTCTCAGGCGCAACATCTGCCAAACATATCATGAGCCACAAAGATGACAATTCAGCTCCATCACGTAATATAATCCTGACATTCTCATCACCAACATTGCCGAAAGATATCAAGATCAGTTATTATAGCCTCAAAATCCGGCCATACATACCTTACCCTGTAAGATGCTTTAACTGCCAAAAATTCGATAATTCATGAACAGCATGCCGACGTCAACCCACCTGCGCAAAGTGTGGTGAGAAGGACCACATTTTGTACAACTGCACTAATTCACCATTCAAGTACGTCAATTATGGTGGCGAACACTTCGCATATGACAGAAAATGTCCGAAATGGAGTGAAGAAAAAGATTTAGAAGATCAAGGTCCTCGATAACATTTCGTATATCGAAGCAAGCCGTCGTATAACATCTAATTAAGCTCCAGTAGTTGGAAGGTCATACGTGAATATGGAAACAACTCCATCATTAGCTAATAAGACTAACAATGTCACCAAAGTATCCATAACAACTCAGACCGAACCCATAGCTGGCACATCAACTCAAACTTCATCTAACCAACCATGTAATAGTTGTGGCTGCTGTTGCTCCACTGGATTCTGGATGGTGTCTTTTAAGAGGTGGAAATGTGGTGGTTTAAAGTAATTTATTTAATGAAACTCAACATAACTAAACATACAACAGTTAAAATTAAAACATCTCTTGCGAGCGCACAGCGCCGTGATACTGAACTAAAGGCAGGATTAATTGTGTGTGTGTGTGCAGAGGAAACCGTCCTTTATATAGGTGGCTCGCACATGATCGATGATGTCATGGCGGATTGATATCAGCAGCATCCGATTTACATATCAGATCGCAACACCCCTCTCCTCCGGCTACAGCGGTACAAAGTCCTTGAACCTGGATGGATTTTTGATAATTCTTTTAGGTCGCAACACTGGTGCAGGAATCAGCGATCTCCTGAAGATCGGATGGCATATCAGCAAGCTTGGATTGCTCAGATGATTCACGGGATGGCGACGACTCTGGTTGAGCCGGCATAAAGTCCTCATCAGGTTGCATTATTGGTAGGTTCGGTGGTGGGTCACGCTTGAATAATTGATCCACGTGACGTCTTATCACTTCTCCCGATTCTGTAGTAGCTCCTAGCTTACACTTGATCGTCAGCATCAAATTTTCGAAGAGATCGCTGTTCGACCGGAACTTCCTGTTTCTCCTGTTGATCTCTAGCAAAGTCCGGATGCAGTCTGTCCAGACAGCTTGTTAGCCTCGTCCCCATTAGGAGTTCGGCTGGACTCGGCTTAGGAGTTCGGCCCATAACTGAGGATGGCGTAATGTGTTGCTGTAGAAGGAACTGAGCTAAACATTTACGAAACGACCCAGCCACAATACATCGCAAACCATCCTTAGTCGTCTGAACTGCACGTTCAGCTTAGCCATTTCCTGCCGGTCTTCAAGGAGCTATGAGCACTCGGCGAATGGCAGTTCTGTGCAGGAACTCTCCATACTTTGCAGATTTGAAGGGCAGGCCATTGTCAGATACAATAGCATCAGGAATTCTGTGAACGGCAAATATGTCTCTGAGTTCATCTATAGTAGATGCAGCAGTAGTAGACGACATTTCTTATACCTCAGTCCAATTGGAGTAGGAATCGATGTGAATCAGGAATTTCCATCCTTGAAATGGTCCTGCAAAGTCTATGTGGATCCATGACCAGGGGACCCTAGTCACCTCCCAAGGGTGCACAGGAGAACATGGAGGAGCATGTCTCGTCTCTTGAAAAGGCGAACAACCAGCAATGTGATTTTTGATATCAAAGTCCATTTGAGCCCCCCATACGTAGCAGCATGTCAAGCTTTTCATGCGTTCCACTCCTGGATGAGCAAGATGAAGCTCATATAGAACCATCGAATGCCCCGGCGCAGGCACCACCACTCAATTTCCCCACAGCAGACAGTTCTTATGAACTGAGAACTTGTTTCGCTTTTATGAAAATGCTCTGAATTCTGAACCCAATTCCGCATCTGGCCATTCTCTCAAAACAAAGTTTAGGACCCTAGAAAGAACGGGATAGCGCAAGGTCATTTTTGCTATGTCCCTTGCACTAACCGGAGGACACGTCAGATCTTCCATAAAAAGAACCTCAATGGGTGGCGGAACCTTAAAATCGGGACTCAGCTGTTTTAGCGTACTCAAAGCATCCACATGACCTATCTTTTTTCCTGAACGATGCAGGAGATCAAAATCGTATGCATTTAGCATCAACGACCATCGCAACATTCGCGGAGATATTATATCAGGGGTAGGTTTTGACCTACTAAACAATCCCAACAATGGCTGATGGTCAGTAATAATCGTGAACCTATGGCCGTATAGGAAGTAATGAAATTTTTTGACACCTGATATAATCGCCAGGGCCTCCTTATCAATTTGCGCATAATTACGCTCAGTAGAACTTAAAAGTTCTTGAAGAAAAAGAGCGATAGGAGACTCCTTTCCATCTGGTATTTGATGACTCAATACGGTGCCCACCCCAAATAGGGACGCATCACGAGTAAGTATTATGGGTAGAGAGCCATATCAGAGGGCACCAAAACACTGGAAGAGGAGGTAAAATTTTTTAACGTCATTTAGAGCGTCAGTGTGAATTTTTTTCCATTCCCACGACACGTTACTATCTAATAACCGGTGCAATGGTTCCGCAATCTGCAACGTCCCTTATGGGAGTTGCTTGCCCGGTTCGAAATATCCAGTAATTGTAGTGGCTAACGACAAGTGGAAAATTATTACAAATAAACTTTCGCATGAAAATATTATTTATTAGGTTCGAATGTATAAGTTAGACAATTTTAACAGTAGATTAATTCAACATAGAACCCTCTATTCGACATTAACAGAAAGATACGGTCTCACCGGTTTATGGTCATCAATAGTCAATCTTTTATGCCGATCGGATATCCGACGTTGATAGTCACTTCTGCGTAGCGTATCCCTGTAAGTATCAGTGGAGGTGTTTCGATCAGCTCCAGGGGGCCTCTCGGTTGAGAGCCGGACCACCTCAATCAGCTCCAGGGGGGCCTCTCGGCTGAGGGCCGGACCACCTCGATCAGCTCCAGGGGGCCTCTCGGTTGAGGGCCAGATCTCCAAGATGTTACTTACTTCATGTAGCCTTGACAAGGCCAGCTGCTACGTTACTTTCCGTCTATCATCAACAATGAAGTATTTCGACTATGAAGATAAATTTATGCTTTCGATTCCGGATCTGCCGGAAAAACAAATTCAGATACTATAAACTATTTCATTTTAAATAACTACTAGCTTATTTTCCCAGCCTAAGGCCAAATGATACGGTAGCAAGACGGAGAACCGTCCAACTAGAGGGCTTCAGTTAAATGAACAAAACAATGGATGAGCGCAGAGTCAGAGCTGTTACAACGTACGGCCGGTATTTAAAGGAAAAACTTCCGACCGCACGTGTCTAAACAAGCCAATCGGCTTCAAGGTCACCTCATTTACATGAGATCGTAGGCAGACATCACGATCGGCCTTGATCGTCGCCATACGATCACCACTGCCGATGAATAGTAACAATATTCATGACAACAGATTTACGTGACAGCGACTACAGACTTTCACGCCGGGGGACCATCGGCACGTTACATTCCCCCTGCCACCAGAAAGAAAAATTCCTAAGAATTTTTCTAAGGCCCGGTTTTCCTAACAATCCATATCCTGAGGGAAAAGAGAAACCTATGGAAAACATGAAATGCAATATAATAAACAATCCCGCATTAAATACACTAGAAATATCAAAAATCCCGCATGAAATACAAACCAAAACCCGCATGAAATACACTTTAACCATCAATATACACTCAAAAAAACTTCAAATCCCGCACGAAATCGTAACACCAAAATATAATATATATTTATATATAGGGGCTCTACCCTATCAACCTTCTGAAAACCTGAATTTCCTCACCACTACCTCAAAATATCACACTAAATATCACATTTATCTAAAAATCGCAAAATACACAAAAAAAACACTATCCCCTCCAAAATACATGAAATAACATTTCCCTCCAAAATACACATTATACACACTAATTTTGACAGGCACTCCCCCCTCTCCTACAGGATCGTGCAACCGGAGGAAAAGCCCCAAGTCTCAAACATTTAATTATTGAAAATGACTAGAATATAAATCACAAAACGAGTAGAACATTAATCACATTTTTCGCAAAACTTAGATTTGACCTTGATCAGAAGATCGCCCCAATTTTACGGAGTACTATGATTATTTGGATGCATTTCTAAAATCAATGTTAAATTTTTCAAAAAAAAAAAAAACATTTCTAAGCGAAAGTACTTTCCACCCGCGGTTTGCCACATTTACTGAGAACCGGTCGAGCCCCCAAAATTGCAACGTCCCTTATGGGAGTTGCTTGCCCGGTTCGAAATATCCAGTAATTGTAGTGGCTAACGACAAGTGGAAAATTATTACAAATAAACTTTCGCATGAAAATACTATTTATTAGGTTCGAATGTATAAGTTAGACAATTTTAACAGTAGATTAATTCAACATAGAACCCTCTATTCGACATTAACAGAAAGATACGGTCTCACCGGTTTATGGTCATCAATAGTCAATCTTTTATGCCGATCGGATATCCGACGTTGATAGTCACTTCTGCGTAGCGTATCCCTGTAAGTATCAGTGGAGGTCTCTCGATTGAGAGCCGGATCGTTTCTCCGGCCGGAGCAAGACGGAGAACCGTCCAACTAGAGGGCTTCGGTTGAATGAACAAAACAAAGGATGAGCGCAGAGTCAGAGCTGTTACAACGTACGGCTGGTATTTAAAGGAAAAACTTCCGACGCACGTGTCTAAACAAGCCAATCGGCTTCAACGTCACCTCATTTGCATGTGATCGTAGGCGGACATCATCACGATCGGCCTTGATCGTCGCCATATGATCACCGCTGCCGATGAATAGTAACAATATTTATGACAACAGATTTACGTGACGGCGACTACAGACTTTTACGCCGGGGGACCATCGGCACATTACAAATCGTAGCTTTATTATGAAGGAATCCATGATAAAAATTGATTAACCCCAAATATGCCTGTAACTGTTGCTTATTAGTAGGAATGGGGGCAGCCTGAATTGCCTCAACCTTTTTCTCGGAAGGATGAATTCCATTTTTATATATACGGAACCAAAAAAAATCCACCTTTGTTACACCAAATAGGCATTTTTCTTTTTTGGTGCGAAGTCCGGAATTTCGCAGATGAGTTAACACTATTTTCAAATGGGAAGCCAACTCTTCACGCACCGGCTCTTATGAGAAGGTCATCGAAATAAGGGACTACCCACTGAAGTCCTACAAATATGTCTTCAGTAATGCTCTGGAAAAGACCTGGAGCCCTATTAACACCGAATTGTAACTTTTTAACCTTAAAGGCTCCTTTGTGAGTGATAATTGTCTGTGCCATGGCAGACTCCTCATCCACGAGCAGTTGCAAGTACGCCTGTGTGAGATCAATTTTAGCTTAAAATCCGCCTCCCTTCAAGTTTGACAACAAACTATTTATGGAAGGGATCATCAGATACATGAAAAGCAGCCATAACTTTATTAAGCGTAATTTTGTAATCTCTGCACAAACGAACTTGACCCGATGGTTTCAGAACTGGTACAACAGGGGTTGCCCACTTGGGATTATCAACTTGCTCGATAACACCCTCACGTTGGGAGAACTTACAGAGCATATTCAATTTTTGCCTTGAGGCCGATTCATTAGCCAAGGCCCTAGACACAGCAGTCTCATGAGTTAATTCCGATTAGGCTAACAACCGCTTCTGAATAGCGCTATCCACAATCCCATAAACAAATTGATCATGCAATCTCTCTTCCAAGGTGGCGTCAAAATCACAATTTCCGGCAAGGCGTTGCAGTTCCGCAACATAGTCATTTACCCCTTCTCCGGGCCATTAAATACGTTTATGAAACATAAACCTACAATAAATGACAGATTCTTTCGGACTGAAATGATTTTTTAGGGCAGTAATGAGGTCATCGTAAGATTTATCGGCAACTGTAGCCGGCGCGATCAGTGAACGAATTATACTCAAGGTTCTTGTGCCGCATACCGTGATCAAAGCTGCACGTTTTAACTCGGGTGTATCAATGCAATTAGCCTCCAAAAAGTAAGTTAACTTTTCCTTGTAAAGGTCCCACGAGGAAGGATCTGAAATATCGAATTCACACATTGATCCTATACATGCCATAATTATTTTCTCCCTTTTCTTTGGAGCAGAAAGGAAGGAGGCAAAAAAAAATAAATAATAATAATTCCCAAATGGCCAGAACACGAAACCAAAAGATCGAAATATCAGAAATATCCTCTTACCTCCATCGAGCAGCAACACCCGTGCCAGAACAGATGAAAAAGTCCACGGAAACGAGCAGCACTATAGGAAAAGATCCACAGGATCGAGCAGCACTAACGAAACAACAAGTTCATAGGATTGAACAGCATCACGGAATGATAGTTCATAGGATCAAGCAGCATCACCGGAACAACAAGTCACAAAATCGAGTATCATCACCGGAAAAACGAAGTCGCGGGGATCGAATCACTATCTCGTCACGAGGTGGTAATGTGGTGGTTTAAAGTAATTTATTTAATGAAACTCAACATATAACTAAACATAAAAGTTCAAATTAAAACATCTCTCACGAGCGCACAGCACCATGATACTGAACTAAACGCAGGATTAATTATGTGTGTACACAGAGGAAATCTTCCTTTATATAGGCGGATTGCACATGATCGATGACGTCATGGCAGATTGATATCAGCAGCATCCGATTTACATATTGGATCGCAACAGTGTCCACTACCTCCGATGAAGAAGCAGGAAAAGCAACAGCGAAGACATTAAAGATCTCTACAGGTACTAAATCTAAAACCGTTTCTGGAAATAAAGCTAAAAAGAAACAATTCAGAACCAGATATTCACAAAAAGCTATACAGAAAGCGCTGAAATATCCATCCATGAAGAATGTGTGACTAATTGATGACACATCCATTGGTGACATGGAGCTGGACAATAGATCCGATTCTTACTTGCTGTAAATTAGACTGGAATAAATTCAAAGACCTTGCACCGTCCACTTCTGTTTAATTCTTTAATTTATGGCCAACATAATTCAATGGAATATTCATGGCCTTAGATCCAATTACAAAGATCTCAAGGATTTGATGAATCGATATCATCCTGTTTGTGTGGCATTCTAGGAAACTTTTAGGAAGCCCTCAGATGTGGAACATCGGGCGACATTCCCAGTTCCGTATTGACTATGATAATGAGAGTGAGCTTACTGTGGTGTTGCGCTGCTGGTTCCACATCACGTGTCATCGTGCGCTTTAACGTTGCACACGAACCTGCAAGCCATCGAGGTGGAACTCTCTACAGGCGTAAGAATTATTATTCAGTCATCAAATTTCAGATAAAAAAAATTACGAGTCGAGTCGGGCCAAGTTAAAAATAAACTATCTGCATCAAAGCCGGTTTTATTCACGGCAAGCAAGTAGAAAAAGAGAAGATACATATCAGTCAAACTGTATTTAGTAATCCGCCCACTTGGCGCTACGAACAAAAGCACCAATGAAAAACAGGTTCACTTGGTGCCGTATTCAAAAATAAAGATAACGACATCAGCATCAGAGAGAAAGAAAAAAAGGGAAAAAAATCTTTATCGCTCGACGCGAGTGGATCAACATAAAATGTGCGATCATGGGAAAAGAAAATCAGCATTTCTGCCTTACAATTGCCCTCCTTCACATGATCACGAAAATAAAAGTTCATAATCGTAATACAAGATCATCCTTTTTTAACATCCAATTCAACAATACTCAATGCATAATCGTATTGGGAAAAAAAAAATATTGACACATATAAAAACTTTATGAAAATTTGAATAATCGTTCTCTTGAACATAATATTTAAACCTTCATGAAAATTTTATCAACAAAATTTTTTAATCCGTATTTACACAAAGGTTTCGTAAAAATATCAACTAGATTATTTTTCCGAAGGTTTTTCAACAACTGGCTGTTGCAAAGATATTTCGGAAAGAGAGAAAATTCAACTGCCCCTGCGGGGAATGGAATTCACTTCCTTTCACTTTCCGGGTGAACGCACTAGACTACAGAGGCACAGAATCTCTTAATCTTTCCTTGGAGCTCGTGTACACTGAAAGGGACCGTGCATGGACGGTCGGACCAGACTCGGGCCAAGCTCACAACTGCTGATGCTGCCACCAGATGGCAACTTATACAAGGACAAAATTAAACTGCCCCTGCGGGGAATCGAACCCACGTCCTTTCACTTTCCGGGTGAACGCCCTAGACCACTAGACTTGAATTTTCTCTCTTTCCAAAATATTTTCGAAACATAACTCTATAATTTTTCCATTAATAGATTTTAAAAATTTGCTTGAGCAGATTTTAATTTCTTAAGAAAATGTCTTTCTCCTGGCTGTCTCTAGCACATTTTCAAATTTTACAACGATTTTTTTTTAAACAAAAATATATTCTTATTTTAGATAATATATATTTTTTGGACCAGTATACCTTCATCTTTTTATTATTTTAAATACAGTAAAACCCGTCTTGAACAGAATCAGAAGGGACCAAGATTTTTTCCCTTTAACACAGGTTTCTGCTTAATGGAGGTTCAATTGAGATAATGTGTGAAATTATGTAATGATCTCGAAAAAATTGAAATAAAATAAAAATAAGTTAGTTGAAAATAAAGTAATTAATTAAAAAATATATAAAATATTAATTAGCAAGTAATAATTAAATATTTATCACTTGATATGTGTGTGTGTATGATGCATTATTTATTAAAAATACATACATATATATATACTGCATTTACTTCAACATTACACCACATACAGTCCATTACATACATTAACTATTTACATCGCCAAAGAGTGAGTAAAAAATTAAAAACAATACTGTAAATAAAAATTTTTTTCCAGTGGTCAATAACAGAGTTTTCTGTATGCAGTTCACACCCTTTGCTGCCTGACTTTCAATACACAGTTTTGCTTCAGAAATCATACAAAAAATGCCAAAACCATTATGCTATAAAGCAAAATTTCTGCAGTTTTTTCAAAGTTTTGACAGCATCTGCATAAAACTTCAGCCTACACTGTTTTTTTTTCCAAAATGACATCTCATCTTCATCCTCTTCTTTTGACTTTCTATAAAATTTTCAGTTAAAGTGTCTATATTTGTCATGTCAGGTTCAGTTTATATGTTGTCCGCGAGGATCCGGGTTCGAACCCCACTGGCGCCACAGTGGTGGTCGGCTGAAGTTGGTTTCCTGTGGGTCCCAACTTCAAGGCGTGAATGCGAGCCTTAAAAAGTCTCGCCACAGAGAGCAACAGGCCTACAACGTTACAAATATTCAATCATTACACTTCACTCGCAAATTGAAGTATAGATGGCAGCACTGAAATATCAGACACAACACTAGCTACACACTCAGACTGTTAGGTGCACACTCACTTTGTTCCAGACTCTGCCACGAAGGTGGGCTGGAAGAGATCTCGGCAACGGGATAAGTCCGGTGGCAGAGACCCCGGCGTTCATTCATTCATTCAGTTTATATGTTGTCGTCTATGTTTATGTAATTCTCAGCATTGCAATCATGGAAAGCAACTTGCATGCAATTTTGTAAGTCCTGTTTATATCATTTGGAAATTAATCTTTTGCACTGATTTCTCCTGTAGAAAATCCTGCTTTTCCAAAAGATTTTGTAACAATTTCAGGAAGCAACTGACTTACTACATATGGGTTATTAAAGTCACACTGTCAAGTACGGAAACAGTTTTTGCTAATGTAGGGGCAGATGATGCAGAACTCTCATTCGCAAGCAGAGATTGCATAAAAAAATTTCGGTCAAGCATTTCAACATTTGTGTGATTCCCTTAGCCTAGTGGTTTGGGAAACATTCATAGTGTTTGTATGAAGTTTTCTGTTTTTTTCCTTTCTGTTTCTTCGTTAGACAGGTTCCATTCAATCCAGTTTTTTAATGCTTATGTTAGCATTGAAATCATGGGACCATAATTTTTATCTGTTGAAGAAAGGTTTCCACTCAATACAGGTTCCATTAAATAAAAGACAGGTTTTACTGTATTTTTTTTATCAATAGTTTATAACCAAATAGAAATTTTTCCTATTTTTTTTTTCAAAAGTACACTGTTATAAACAATTATAAATTTGTATTACAATAGAAATAAAAAAAATTTTGCTGTTCATTTTTCCTCAACTATAGTCATCGGTATAGGACCTGAAATAAAATCTGAATGACTACTGTTCCTATTGAGAGCATGATTTCTGCAGTAATTTTAGTTTCAAACAGAGAAAACACCCTTAAGTAGCATTAATATAGTAGATTCATTGCAAAAAGATCTAGGAAAAAAAATTTCTTTTTAGAAAAATTACTTTTAAAGATGCCTTTTGAAAACACAACTTTTATGCATGTTAATAATGTGATCCTTCTTCTAGAAATTAAAACATTTTTGTATGTATTTTTTTTACCATTTGACTTTAGGAAGTCCTGCTGAAAAGAAAATCAGACATAAAGCTAGCAGAGATAAGAGAGAAAGATCCAAAAATTCTAAGAAGAAAGAAAGTAAAACAAAGCGTTCAGTTTCAAAGCACTTGAAAAATGAAGACTATGATGCTGATGATGATGATGAAGAAAAGCATGACCTTTCACCAGCCTATCAACATGTTTCACTACAGGTGCTTTATCTAATTTCTTTAAAATTTACAATCACAATGTTATTTTTTATCTTGCTATTATTTCTTTCATTCTATTATTCATTCTTTTATTTTTCTTCTATTCTCTTATTCTTCTATCTATTCTTCTATTCTCTTTTTATTATTCTATTATTCCTTTCATTCTTTTTCCATCCAAATCAAGATAGTATAACAAGATGTTAAATGCCCAAATATTATCCCCAATCTGGTTGATTTCTGTGCATTTTAAAGTATTTCTTAATCTTTTGTTTACTGATGGTACTTTTAAGTATGATTTTATTTAAACATTTAATTTAACACATGTAATGATGCATTTTCATTCAAATTTGTTTTCAAGAGATTTCAACATGTTCTAATTACTTTGAAATTTCAGAGGACCTAAAAATTCTCTTAAGTAGGATTTTTTACCTCTAATATGCTCAAAAGAACCACTAAGTAGGATTTTTTACCTCTAATATGCTCAAAAGAACCACTAAGTAGAACTTTTTAAACTAAGTGTGTGCAGAAATTAACTTCATAATTTTTTAAAAATTAGATCAAGAGAAAGAGGAAACTTACTATTAATAGAAATTGTATACCATGGGAAACCAACTTAAGTAGACCCAAAATAACAAGAGAACTTCAGCTCAACGCATTTTAGAACTATGAAGTTCCTTCATCATTAGCAGAGAAAAAAATTGAAAGAAAGCAAAAAAGGCAAATACTTTTTATAGCGGAAGTTGCTAGCTTTTCACAATAACGAGTTGAAACGACCGGCAACATGAGAAAATGGAGGAGGAAAGAAAAATGGTGGAACCAATCACAAACAAGAACATGATAGTGATGCTGATGAAAAAAAATTATTGTGGAAACTGTTGTGAGATTTTTGGAAAGGATGTGTGCTAGTTTAGTTAGATCGTTGATCAGTTGGTTCGAGTTTTTGTAGATGTGGAATGATTTGCAAAAGTCCAGGTCAAACGTTGAGGGGAATTTTTGAATAATTTTGGCTGATGAAAAGTCGAATTTATGGCCAAAGGTCCAGCAATGTTGGGCTATGGATGAGTGGTTAAAGTCTTGATTGGTTACATATCTTCTCTATGCTCATTTAAATGATATTTAAGGGCACATTTAGTTTGACCTATATGATAATCCACGTTGCCATGAAATGCTGTAGATGCTCCAAATGTTGAGTCAGTCGATAGGATCTTATAGTTTAGAGAAGCTGATTTTATTGATGGGTGGGAAAATCACAGAAAAGTTGTATTTTCTGAGGATTTTTGCAATTTGTTGGCTAATTATTGGGAAAAAAGACAAAATTATCAAGTTTTTGTGTTCAGGTTTAGGTTTGGTTGCGGAAGTATTTCTGATGAATTTGCTGTGTAGATTGTCAATCAGGGAGCTGCGGTAGCTGTGATTGACTGTTATTGCTTTGGGGATATCTAGTTCACCTGCAAATAGCGTCTGTGAGCAGCACATCCTAATGGCTCATGTCATGAATGTATGGAAAGAGGCATATTTTTGTGTCTGAGGATGTGCAGAGAGGTTGTTTGGGGGTAAAGAAACAACCAAAATATGTTCTGTCTCAACTAAAATACATTCCCTTTCGACAAACAATTCTATAGCATGACTGAAGGTCTTGCCATGGGAAATCCCCTCAGTCCAATACTTAGTGGATAGTATGTAAAATTTTATGTATTTTATGATGTATGTACTTGAAACAGAATGCTTCAGTATAACAGTTTTCTTTTTACATCAGATCTGTTCATGATTGTTTCGTCCTCTTCGACTGTAACGTTAACACTGACCACATTCTGAATATCCTCAACTCCATTGACCCCTGCATTCAATTCACCATAGAGGAAGAAAATTATAACCAACTTGCATTCCTGGATGTATTGGTCATTCGTCATGAACTAAATTTCTCTACTATTTCGTAAACCGTTTGTGTCTTTACCCCCATGCAACCTCTCTGCGTCTCCTCCAGCACAAAAATAAGCCTCTTTCCATACATTCGTGACACGAGCCATTAAGATCTGCTGCTCACAGACGCTACTTGCAGTTGAACTCTATATCCTCAAAACAATTGCAGTCAATCCTGGCTACCGCAGCTCCCTGATTGACAAATTCATCTGAAATATTTCCGCAACCAAACCTAAACCTAAACACAAAAACTTGATCATTTTGCCTTCCTTCCCAAAAATTAGCCAACACATTGCAAAAATCCTCAAAAAATATTACTTTCCTGTGATTTTCACCCCATGAAAAAAAAAAAAAAAAAAAAAAATCAGCTTCTCTCTCTAAACTAAAAGATCCCATCAACCAACTGAGCATCTACAGCAGTGGTTCCCAAAGTGGGCAATATCTTCCCCAGTAGGCAATGGAATGATCCAAGGGGGCTGTAAAAGCTACTGGTTTAACATAGGATCTTATCAGCACCACCTCGAGATAGAAGGCCTCCGCACGTTGCTTGTAACGTCAGTAAGTAGTCTATTTTTCCTCAGAATATTCAGGGGAAAAAGATTCTCTGTGCTCATGCCAGTATCATCGTTGTGCAGAAGAGAAATGAGAATCGGCCAAATGAGATGGCTCAGAATCGGCAATATCTATGCCCCAAATTCAATTACTATGCGGTGCTTGTGAGCCAATCAGGAAGATTCTATGCCAAAATGCGAAGAAACGAAATAGGATTCTGTGTTTCAAAATGTGGCAAATTTGCTAGGTAGTCTGAATGACATTTATGGCAACCCATGTGGAGGCCTTCCATCTCTAGGAGGTGCTGATCCTATGGGTTTGCTTGAGTAGGAGGGCAATGAGAAAAAATGCTGAAGAAGGGGGCGATGGAACAAAAAGTTTGGGAACTATGATTTACAACATTTCAAGTCAATGTGAATTATCATATATAGGTCAAACAAAACGTGCCCTTAAATACAGTTTAAACGATCATAGAAGATACGTAACCAATCAAGACTTTAACCGCTCATCCATAGCCCAACATTGGTGGTCTTTGACCATAAATTCGACTTTTCATCAGCCAAAATTATTCAAAAATGCCCACATCTGCAAAAACTCAAACCAATTAGTCAACAATCTAACTAGCACACCACCCTTCTCAAAACTCTCGCAACACTTTCTGCAAGAATTTTTTCCTCTATCAGCATCACTATCACATTCTTGTCTGTGGTTGGTTCCACCACTTTTCTTTCCTCCTTCTTTCTCTCATGTTGCCAGTCATTTCATTTCGACTTTTTATTTTTTTTATCGTGAACAGCGAGTAACTCCCGCTATAAGGAGTATTTGCCTGTTTTGCTTTCTTTCAATTATTCCCTCTGCTACTGACGAAGGAACTTCATACAGTTCCAAAATGTGTCTAGCTGTAGTTCTCTTATTATTTTGGGTGTATCTAAGTTGGCTTCCCATGGTATATTGTCCTACCCAAAAGGTAATATGATAGAATTTATATTCAATTTAAACACATTCATGACATCTTTGTTTATTACATACTATTTTTTTTTCATTTCTTTTGAATATCAAATATGTAATCATTTATTACATATACAGGCAAAAATGTTTATTATGTTGTATTGAACTTTTATTTGAATATTCAGTTTATATTTAATAACTGTTGAAACATATTTCATATGATCTTTTAGTAATTTTTTTACTTTTCTGATTATTTTTCAGCTTTTAGATTTAATTCACACTCTTCACACTCGTGCTTCAGCAATATTTGGGTATGAAACTCTAGAAGCAGTACGTGATGATGTATGTGAAAAATGCAAAGTTTTGTGGAACAGCTGCTGGTGTCCACTGTTACAAGGTGAGGGATTTTTTTTTACAAAAAAGTACAGCAACATCTCTTCAAGCATATGAGCCACATATTGAAAATACTGTTTCATCAATATGTATTTTGTTTAATATGTACAATTTACATAAAGGTATTGCATAGCCATGGGTACTTGCATATTAAAGGGCTCCTAGTATATATCCTTAGTAAAAAATAAAGCAGCTCTCATTGCAATAGCAATATGTAACAAAACAATGAAAAAAAGGATGAAGTATAAGGGTAATAATTATGGTATGTATAAAAAATTATTTGCAAAAAATAAATGCATTTCATTAGAAAATTTTCATAATACATTAAAATCACGAAACTAAAAAAGAATAAATTCATGACATTTCAAATTAAAAACATAGTACACTGTATGTATACAACAAACATTAAAATTTTTGCTTTCAAAATGCCACATTTCAGCTATAGCCCATAATATTACATAAAATGAATTATCATGGCCAACATATTGTCTCCATATAAATTCAATAGGGCAAGCAGTGCCCTATTATCACTTATTTCATTGATCCTCATAAATTTTCTATTTTCTGCATGCGAGTTCCTGATGCAGGATCCACAAAATTATACTTATAATTCACGTAGTGAAATTTTGATAGCCTGCTTTGTCCAATTCAGTTGTTGATAAGTCACCAACAGTCTGAATGCAGTAATACTGTTTAAACGATAGGTTGTACCGGCGACAATCGCCTAAGTCAAAAGTGTGTAAGTCTGGTTACAGTTTTCCATAGAAATACATATATTATTTCAAAAGACAAAGACAAAATTTCAGGAAGTCTTTCTTTCTTACTATGACTATAATTTTATGGTACTCTTCTATTGGGGGGGGGGGGGCTTCATAAATTAAACTCTTGTGTTGTGACTGAAATCTGGTCTGGTAAATATTTTTACCAGACCAGACTATTTCCCTAAAATATATGCAAATTGAAAATTATGTGTCAAAAACGTTGAATATTTTGATAACTCCTTAACCCATTGAAAGAAATTAGCTGTGCTCGTGTTTGGAGGCAAGAAAACAAATTTCAAACATAAGTTGAAGTTAATTGAAAGTAGCAGACAAGGTGCATTATTGTCAAAGAGCAATATATTAAACAAATTATTTTTTAACTGGCATTGGACTTCAGGTATAAAATTTTGACCTTCTCTGTAAAAATAACACATATCAAACAAGCCTTGAGGTTTTTTTGAAATCCCAGCAAAGTTTTCATCTTCATATACCCACGTTCACTGTGATGGATCCCTGCCAGCCTCCATGAAGAGGGGCCATGCTATAGGGCCTATATGTTATGGTGAAAGTGATAAAGAGCTGTTATTATATGAATAATCACCGGCCATTTCGGTAAGTTTGATAAATTTTGCTCATATACCATGAATCTATCACATTTGTAGGTCATTATGCATAATTGTCAAACCATGGTTAATGTGATAAATGAGTCATCGTTGTGTTTACATTACGTATGTAAGTGAAGCTAAATTATAAGACTAACAATAATTTTTATAATATGCTTCATGTTTCTTTAAATTAATTGTCATGGTGAAATGAACGTGGTACTGTGCATGTATTGCATAGCTGCTTCGTGGTCAAATAACAATAATAGTGATCAGATAATACATCAATATTAAAAATGGTCATCGCTTTTGTAATGTTGGCTTTTTCACGTACACCGAAGCATGTGAAAAAAAACATGCATCAGCAGGTTAATAATGATTTTTAATTTATGTGCAATTATATTTCCGCCGATTATAGAGCTTTATCTCGCATATTTTGTGGGATAAATTCAGTTTTCTCTCAAGTTTTAAACTAATAAAAAATTTCAAATCTACAAGTTCCCATAATATGAAAAAAATTGTATTTACGACTCATCGATCATGATATATATGGATTAAAAATTTGAGAATTATGCATTATCACTGGTAAATGTGATAAATGTAGCAAAATTTATCAAACTTTATTGAAATAATCTGATATTTTATCACTATTATCAACATATATGTGCTGTATATAGACTCTAACACTGTTTTCAACTCTCCCACACAACCTTCAGATAACTTTTCGATATAACTTTAAAAAGTCTGACGAATTCCTTATTTGGAAATAAAAATGCATTGTTAATTTTTTTTTCTATTTCTTAAAATATGAATCATAAAAAAACTTCTATTAAAGAAAGAGTTTAAGTTATCTCGCGCATAGAAGAAAAAAATTGTTTACTAAGAATGAAGCTAAGAAGTGGGTAGCCTTGGTTCTTAACTCGATTCTTAACTATGGAACAAAAATGATTCTTAGTTAAGAATGTGGTAGCAAAGTTCTCTCTCGATTCTTAACTAAAGATCAAATCCATAGTTAAGAAGCGGATTCTTATTAAGAATCAGAAGGTGGTACATCCCCTGTACTATCTCAGCAATTATCCTGATCATGCTTGAATTTCAGAAATGTGAATTTTTCGCAGAAAATCATGTAACTCCGAAAATGCACAACTCTGGGTAGCAAGTTGGGGTATTACTGCATATGGTTGAACCTTTCTTTTATATGGTTCATAATCGCTGCCATCAGTTTGTAGGTATCTATGTCTGGCATGGTTACAAGAAAACCTTTTACAGGAAGTGTTTTTCTTTCATGAGAGTGTGATATCATTGGGAGAGGCTTTTTATTGGTGCAGAAGTTAAGGTTTTTAGGTTGTCTATTTTCTAAAAATTATTTACTTGACATGTTCATGGGATAGGGTGGTTTCCAAATCCCTATAGCCAATCGCGTTGAGTGTTGACATGAGTAATGCATCTTCCACCCACACGAATGCCATCTTCCACACATAGCAGGGACCACCTGTTTCTCCATATGCCCCTTTAGTCTCTTCAGATAAAATAAGTGAGAGGGGCCCACAGTGGTTTAGGCTTGCATCTTTTATGTCAGTTGTCTCACATAAAAGATGCTTTTTTCTTTCACCAGAGATAGCCAAGCTGAAACTCTGCTCCTTTCATTCCTCAATACTATTTTTTTGGTTTTTGAATACTTCCTGTAAATAAAACTTGATAAGAATTATCCGTAATAACCATAAGCAGCACATCAACAAGTGAAACTTTCATGAAAACAAGTTGCATCGACGTACACCGTTCGGGTGTGACAGAAATTTTGGCAAGATAAGTGAGTAAAAGAATTCTAAACTTTTGTGCATAATTGTTATTATTTGGTACTATTCAGATATTAAAATGTGAAAACTTGGTTCATAGGAGTTAATCTGCCTGTTTTTAATTATTTTTTGATTGGCTTCAAAAATTTTATTTAATGTTTATTTCCATATAAATTTAAAAAAAAAATTAAAAAACCCAGAGTTGTTGAGAGCCATAGTTAATATGCAGTATTTTGAAATTATACGCTGCTTTCGTATTATTGTGTAGCATTTTTTTATAAAGGAAAGGAGGGAAAGGAAAAAATATTGCAGAAAAATATTACTGTTTTTCGAAATTTTTAGAGTTACTTACGGCTGAATGGCGCCTATGTTGCACACTCTCTGTCGTCACTGTTTTGGGCATATAAAAAAAAGATTTCAAAAACCATATTTAAATTTCTGAAAGTATCGAGTGTTTTTTTTCACTATCTAATTATTGCTAACTTACTGTGTAATTTTTTCTATGCATTACGTTACAAGTAAAAACAGATTTTTCTCAGTGAGATTGGTGAGAATCAGCCATACCTTACCATGACAGTGCATTGATATATTAGTTGAAAGGCTTTCATTGCCATAGCAACATGTGATGTGGTTCTCGTAACTTTCGCTTCACTGCAAAGTTGACCTGAAATCTACTATAAACTGATTACAGAACAGTCTGCATCTTTGTGAAAATAATATTCACTCTCGCTACTGGAGATAAAAATTCAGTTTGGAGGACTTTTGACTTATGTATACATTATTTCCCCCCCCCCCCCCCCCCCCGTTTATCTATATGTGATCCAAAAATCGTAATCTGGGCCCGTTTCCCTGATTATGATTTTTGTAACAGAATCGGCAAATATGACCAGTTTGGTCGCAGCCATAACAAGTGATTTGAGGATTAGAACTATTAGTTCTAATACTAGGGAAAGACCAATGTATGTAGCCCCAAAAGTTACTCGCTGTTGTCGACAAAAACACAACCGTGACTAACTCCCGCTATA
Source organism: Pholcus phalangioides (assembly GCF_987345545.1). Lineage (NCBI taxonomy): Eukaryota > Metazoa > Arthropoda > Arachnida > Araneae > Pholcidae > Pholcus > Pholcus phalangioides. Next base: position 44,895,052 of record NW_028301600.1, on the reverse strand, counting down.
AGGAGTATTTTCACTATTCTTTTTTTTTTTGCTACTGATGAAAGAACTTCATATAGCTCTGAAACGCGTTTAGTAATGGTTCCTTTTTGCAATTTTGGGTCTACACACGTTGGCCTTTCCCTAGTATTGTCTCACCCAAAAGGTAATTCATTTCTATTAGATCTAGCCTGTCCTTGTCTAGGTATAAAATTTTCTTGTGAAGTAATTGAAAATTACCATATGATGTTGAAAATTGATCAAGAAGAACAAACAACTGTTATGAGGTTTCTGGTTTTCTAACTTAGATATAAGTTCTAACATTGTAGGGTAGTTGTGGAATAATTAATTCCATGTCACCCTTTACTGGGACCGATAAATTAAATGATAGGAAAAGGTCTAATTTACATAATACCAAGTTCAAATACGATCCTGATGTATATTTCTCAGAGAATAAGGCACGAGCTAGTTCTACCCGAGTATGGTATTTAGAGAATGTTTGTCAGAGTAAGTTTTTAAAGTTCCGCCGTAAATTTATTGTTTGACATCTATTTCATCCTGCAAGTGTAAGAATAGTGCATTTGCCCCAAATACAAAAAAAAAAAACCTGTCAGAGAAAAGCTTTATAAGCGACCAAAGTCCTACAAATAAATGCTTTATACTTCTACGGACACACAGAAGGATAAAAATAATTACATCATGAAAAGGACAGGAAAAATGTATAGACAGAGCATTCTGGAAGAGCATATTCCATTGATAACGGAACCAGCATCGAATCACCAGCTTCTGGCACATCTGAATGCATAGAACAAGCAATCTTCTATGTCTTCTTGGAATCAGAAATATCTATGGAGTCTTTAGTGGCAGTTGGGTGTGACGCGGAACTAATGTGAATGTTGGTAAATATGGAGGTGTCATACGTCTGCTTGAAAAAAGGTTAGATAAGATGTTGTGCGGTGAATTATCTGTTTACTGCATATGAACGAATTACCCTTCTGACACTTGTTTCTACATATTGATGATATATGCAGAAACAAGCGTCGACTGTCAAAAAAGATTTATATACTTACATATTGACGGCAGTACATCGGGACCCAAAACATTTTCAGAAAGAATCAGCAAAGATATTAAAATGTGGAAAAAAAACAAAATGGTGTTTCTCTCGTTTCAAGTTATTTCAACAGATATACCCAACCAAACATATTTGTACAGAATAGTCTCAGCTCTCAGCAGTTTGAAAAGACCTAAGGATTTAGCAAACAAATCGTCGGGCAAAATGCCTCGTGCCTGATGGCTAACTCGTGCTAATCGAATTCTACGTTTGTACGTTTTGATGGAATCATCTGAAAATTGAATAATTTCAGCAACGTATGTTGTCAAGTTTTACGCTCCAACTTGGTTTGCTATCAAAACTCACTCTTCCTGTAAAGATAGAACACTGCACCTGTTCAAGCTCATCACTTCAACTAGGTATTTGCCTGCAGAACTGAAAGGCAAAATATATCCTGTAATTCAAAGAAACTCTTTGCACACCCTGAAAATTCATTTATCGCAATGCTGACCGACTCTGAACCACACATCCATGAACTAGCAGTCCACTGCATTCAGAAAAATGGACTCCAACTGTTTCAACTTCCTATTGTAACATTTGATGTATCATCTTACATTGATCTCATTGACTTGCAGAAGTAGAATATATCTGATCCACCAATATTGAAATCCATACCTGATGAAGACATCCAGCTGTTCGTCGTCCAAAAATCAGAACTGCTTTTATTTACTACGCCTGCCATGTCACACACGAACTACTGAAAAGGTGGTCAAGATTGTTACAGAAACTTCAGCCACATTGTGCAAAAAATCTGAGAGAAAGCTTCATAAAAAATCAAAGTCTCGAAACGCTGTGCAGAAATTCAATAGTAAGAAGGATTTTTGCACTATTTGAAGTATGATGATAATATAAATGCCATTTTTGTAAACTTTTTCTTGTAATAAATAAATGTTACTCATGCAATTTGTATTTGTTTTATAGAAAAACATTAATTTTTTTAAAAAAAAACCTTACTGTGACAACTCATCAGAAAAAGTTTTTTTTTTTCAAAATATGTATTTAAAGTCAATCTGGAGGCAGAAGATGATAACCCATTCTAAAAAAGATTTATATGTGAGCTAAAGGCATCAATTGACATCCTTTTTGTGCTGTGCCAGATAGAAATTTGAAAAAAAATATTTTCACATAGAACGGTGACCCACGCTAATGTGCATCCCTCTCTACTAAGTATTTCCACAATGCAACTAAAGAAGCTCTTTTTTTCATTTTTCATAATACTTATGATGCTGAGTGCAGGCAAGTAGATTGCAAGTTAAATATTCAACAGACAGTGATTTTGCATTGAATATTAGAAAATTAGCTTCACTAACATTCATACTAGCTAGAGATGTAGTTGAAAAGTTTGACGATTTTCTAGATAGCGAGTACTACAGAGACATTGAAGGTTTACATCATATTGGCTCTGGAGAAAGAAGAGAAACTAACTTAGAGCAGTGCATCTTTAGTCAAGAATATTTTAAGCATTGTAAAAGAGCTGTGGAGACATAATTTTGAACTATTTAAAAAAATTAAAGAATCAAACATAAGGTGAATTTCTACGAGGAATAGCACATAATTTTCAAAATCATTTTCAAAGTATGCCAGTCCTAAGTCTGGAAAAGTGGGAAGGGAATAGAAGACAACATAATTATTGAGCTGAGTTGTCAGTGCTGAATTGTCTTGCGCTTAACTGTCTTGACACCACTTTCTTTGAGTGGCCTCTCTGTGATATTTTCTAAAGTGGTTCCTCTTGTTGGTTTCATGAATTTTCTACTCATTTAATCAAAAATCTTGATTAATCCAATTTTAAGCAATTGCTCTTATGGTTTCTAATTCAGGGTCTAATGTGTTCTAATCTGAGCAGATGTTAAATGCTCTCGCTACAGGAGTGCGAAATGCAGAGTTTCTGTTGCATGGGAAGACACGATCTAAAATGTGGTGGTAGTGAGACTGGGAAATGCTTATGATTGACAGAGGTTTTAAAATGTGATTTCTGTTTAGTTACTTATACATCCAAGAAAGATTGAACAATTGCTAATCATTATAAAAACTAAGTCATCTTTGGAACCGTCCCAAAACACAAAAGTATCATCCACATATCTCCGATAATATGAAAAGGGTACAACTTTCAATAATTTACCCTCAGACTCATCAATATATATATATATCACAAAATCGAGGAGAGGGGATCAGCCATATATTGCTAGACTGTCGGTTTGGGTGTAAATATATATATGGATGAGTTTGAGTGTAAATTATATTTAACGTCATGCCCTTTTAATTTTATTACTGAATGAATGGACGCCAGAGTCTCTGCCACCGGACTTATCCCATTGCGAGATCTCTTCCAGCCCAGCTTCGTGGCAGAGTCTGGAACAAAGTGAGTGCACCTAACAGTCTGAGTGTGTAGCTAGTGTTGTGTCTGATGTTTCAGTACTGCCATCTATACTTCAAATTGTGAGTGAAGTGTAATGATTGAATAGTTGTAGGCCTGTTGCTCTCAGTGGCGAGACTTTTTAACGGGGAGATCGGCTTGCATTCGCACCTTGAAGTTGGGAACCACAGAAAACCAACTTCAGCCGACCACCACTGTGACACACCGGTGGGGTTCGAACCCGGATCCTCGCGATGCAAGTCCGTCACTATGACCACTCAACCACCACAGCGGCTTCATTTTATTACTGTATTTTCTTTGTATTTGTTATTTTTTGTTGGTGATTTTTCTGAGTATTATTAGGCAAAGTTTACCTACTTTCTTCCATATTATTGAACATGCTACAAATATAAAAGAAACACTGATGGAGATTATGAAAACGTCTGAAAACCATATTTTCTTGTATAAAATTGTTAGAGATTACCAAGTATTAATAATGTTATAGAGCTGCTTTATTTTGAGCCAAGGGTATACCAGTGCCACTTCAATACATAAGTGCAGAACCATGCATTTCATTTAATGTCTTGGTCAAATTTTTAAAGGGATTGCAGAACTTTGTTGTGATGCCCGCCGTCCCATTCGAACATCAGCTTTAACATTACTTCCACGAGCTCTTCTGATACCTGATCTGCAACTTCTTGCTGCGCCAGAGTGGGAAGCATGTTTCAACAAGGTATATTGTAGTTATATATATGCATGTAACTCTCTCTCTTATAGTATACCTGTTGATGTCATTTGGAACGATGTACAGTGTTCAGTCCTCTAATTTATATCAGTAAAGTTCTTTTTCAGTCATCAAAGAAATATTTAAGTTTACCAATGCCAAACCAACACTTTTTTTTTAAGATTGTATTGTATTACATTTTATATCCTTCAAGTAATCTAAATTAAAATTTTCAAACTATTTTTATTGCTTTCACTTAAACCAGCAAATAAAAATTAGCAGATTATAAATTGGCAAAACTAAATTTTCCTTCTAACCACTGTGTACAGTATCCTTGGCTAGCTTGATGTTTCTGCGAAGCTTAACACATTGTTTTGAAAACCACTGACTTCAGGGTTCATACGGGTCAGGGAAAACCTGGAAAAGTCAGGGGAAATTTTTTTTACTATAAAAATTCAGGGAAATCAAGGAAAATGGTCCATTTTTGTTTTAAAACCTGGAAATTTCAGACAACGACCTGGAAAATCATCACGATTGTCGTCTGATCGGGGAAAAAAATCAATAAAAAAATAATAATAGAGAAAAAAATTCCGTCTGGATAAAAAAGGGAATTCCAATAACATAATAATTATTGATAATCCATAAAATATTACAATGTATCGCAAAAACTATAGATACTGCAGAGGCGGAACGAGAATTTCGTAAGTCTGCTTGGAAAAGCGTATTGCTACGACCTTATCGTAACTCTTTCTAGTGTTTCCAGAAACACAACTATGCATTGTAGAAAGACATGAGTACAAAGCTCAGTTGCGATAATTTCATAAGTTGACTTCAGTTAGGAACGGCGGATGATGCACGCGCATATTTTGATTTCCATGTGGGTATTTTTATTTGAAAACAATGAGTTGTAAGAAAACTTGTGTGGTCGGATAAAAACCTGAATCATCAGTAGGCTGATTGGATCGAAGCAGTCAAAAATGACCTGTATAAATCGTGGTGTCAGCTTTGCGGCAAAACACTCAACTTTAGCAACATGAGCAGGTAAGTTATTCAGAACTATGCCAAACATGTGAAATTAGAGGAGTTCAGAGACCCCCAATTGCTAAACTTCTCGGTTCTAGCGCTTACGCGAGTGAAGCGAACTAAAGAATTTTGATGCAATGAAACCAACTACATCTTTGACTAATTATGTCACAAAGGAAACAACTCTAAAGGCTTAAATCTTGTGGGCATTGAAATTGCAGAAAAGGGAAATCTTTCATTTCTTAATTGTGTTCCATTTTTCTTCTCCATCAGGCGTATTTGAAAAAAATAAATACGTGTAAAAAAAATCTACGATTATGATGTCATGATATTGTGTAATTAAAATGATTAATTTTATAATTAATATAAATAATTGTATAATTAATTTTTTATAAATTTTTATTAATTTATATCAATTTTTTTTTTAAAAACCTCGAATTTTTTGAAAATTTAACTGGAAAACCTGGAAAGTCAGGGAATTTTTTTTAGAAAATGAGTTAGAACCCTGTGACTTGTAGTAGTATAAATTTTTTCCAAAAATCTCTTCAGTCAGTCACACAAACCACCATGAGATAGTGCACTTTCTGTACCCATCAATATAAAACAATGTGAGCCAAGATTTCTTGCTTTGTGGGACATTTAAATTGTTTCATGTCTTGATTATTTTAAGGCCATTGGAAATTCTTCCTTCTGTTTGTAATGACCTTCCTTGTTCGTTTGTATATGTGGGAAATTTACAGTATTAACTAAGATTATACTTTTACTATACGTGATGTTAAATTTTATATTAAAATCAGGACTTTTTTTTTCAAAGTAAATTGGACGGGCAACGTCTGTCAGATTTGCCAACTTCTACAGGTGACAGTACTCAGCTGCAGATCTATGGGAGATACTCTCAATGCTATGAAAATCATTTCTTCTTCAGATAAATTTTTTTTGGGAAAAGAAATAATATTTTTGAGTTTCTTGCTATATTTTTATTTTTTGTTTTGAAATCATTTTGATTTTTGCCAGCTAGCTATGGTGTGATGACAAATCTGTATATGCGTGTAACAGAACAGAAGAGTTTAAGAGAAGACAAACATCAGATTGGTGATCGAATTGGTATATCATTCACCGGTAAGAGCGTTGGGTGAAATTTGGGCTTAACTTAACCCAATCCAATCGTTTGACAAAGTTCTGGTCCTTTTGTGAATGGGCCTTTAATACCATTCATGTGAACATCACATGCTGCATCACTGCAGGATCATATGAGTTGATTGGGTAAAATCTTAACCTAGACAGAAGATATTTAAATCAGAGTTGATTGGGTTAAATATGGTGACAAGTTCGTGATCCAGCTCAACAACTGAGCATGATGGTTGTGCAAATAATAAACATCTAATATCAGGACAAGGGGAAAATACAAAAGATATGAAAAACTGACTGAATGAAGAGAGATCAGTGTTTAAGGGAAGGAAAATTCATCTCTGCTCTCACGGGGACATGAACTCAAATCTCTGGTTTGCTGGACGAGTGCTCTACCAATTAAGCTATGAAGACAGATTCTTCCCTCTTAGAGTGTATGCATATGTTGAATGGCTCCATGCAGTGGACAGTGGCAACATTCTGCTAATAGTTCACAGAATACATCAGGACCACTAGATGGCGACATATATGTAGAAAGATGTTGCTCTCTCCTGTTAATACAACAGATATGGAAAACTGGCTGAACGAAGAGATATCAGTGTTTCAGGGAAGGAAAATTCACCTTTGAGATCCAGGATGTTAGAAACAAATAACGAGTGGTCTTATAATAAACAATAGAAAATTTAGATGGGTGATGGTAAATTTTGTGTTTGGTAATGATTTCCACATTTTAACAGTGTTTATCTGCCTTATGTAGTGCCACCGAAGCACAGAAACCTATTACTTCATTGAAAGAGAATGCTATTTTGTGTTGCTTCTCTCTCAGTCTTCAGATGATTTTGGCAATCATAAGCAATGTTCCCTTCAATTATATACAGCTTTTTCTCAGCCCAAGATATCAAGGAAACAGATATTTTCTGGATATTATACTGAGGTAAACTCGGAAAAAAAGTCATCTTGTCTCCACTGAGACTCAAACCTAGGCCCTCTTGCATACCGGGCAAGCCATCCATACCACTGGAGACACGACCCTGCCTTCTTTATTTCACGCACCATGGCGTAAGGCATTGAAGTAGAGGCATTAGTAGCCTCTCTTAACCCTAGTGATGTGTATGGTAGCATGCTTGCCCAGTATCCAAGAGGGCCTGGGTTCAAGTCCCGATAGAGACAAAATGACTTTTCTTTCCAAGTTCACCTCAGCATAATATCCAGAAAATATCTGTTTCCTTGTTTCCCCTAATTTTTTGGTTTTACCTGTGTGATCTGTAATGCAATTTGTCATTCACACCTATAGGGCATTCAGTATGTTTTCATGCACAAAATGCATTTTCACCATGTGCGGGCGTGCCTGTGCAGCTTAAAGATACCAAGGAAGCTTAAGATATCAAATTAATATCAGCTTAAAGATATCAAATTAAAGCAATTTTTAGGCATAAGTGACACAAGATCTCTGATACAAAAGGACATTTGGGGGGGGCTGTCTAGGGTCACCAGACATCCGTATATACGACCCGTAAGGGTGTGTGTAGGGAGGGGTGAAATTTAATATTTATGAAGTAATCTGAGACTTGTCTAATTCATAATGTTTTTTGGGGGTGGAGCTTCTAATTTTGACACAAGTTTCAAATTTTGGGAAAAGTATCATTTCTGTCAATGGAATCCCAAATTTTTTTACAGGTGGCATAAATATATGTTATTGAAATTATCTTTTGTGGACATCTTAGCTGCAAAAGCCATAAATTTTACTGTGATTATCAACAGACAAGGAAACAGAAGCTTTTAGTAGGCTTGTGACAACCTCAAAGATATCAGTGATTTTATAATGTCTATTTCTGAGAATTCTGGAAATGTGATCTCTGAACAGAAGAAATTAAATTTTTTGGTACGCTATCAATTAGTCTCTTTTTAGTTTTTCCCCCATGCTTGTGATTTGTTTGCAGTGTTATTCCTGAAGCATCAGAAAACAGGGCGTCTACCAACACAGGAAAGTCACGAAGTCCCAGAAAAGTCACAGAATGAGAAAAAGGTCATGGAAGTCCCAAAAAAGTCACAAAATTTGAGTGAAGGTCTTAAATGTTTTTGATTCTCCGAAGATCTTTTTTTCTGATTTTTTTCTTTTTAATCTAGGCTTTGGAGAAGCTGTGGCATTTAATATTTCTTTTCTTCTCTCTCAGGTTTTATTCATTCTTTTTTTTGCCCCAGAGGGATGGATGGGTGAGTAGCAACAGAAAAGAACAATGCCAATATGTAGCCACCCTACATTGGAGCAGACATTATATGGGTAGGGACAAAAAAGCTATTTGAACTGGATGAACAAAAAAGAACTTTTCTTCCTTTGCTTATCTGTACCTTTCAACATCTATGCAGCAACAACATTTGTGCAACAACAGCAGTGCTCTCAGGATCACATGATAATTCGTAGAGAAGGGGTGGGAACTGTAATAGACCACAGCAGTAGGGAGTCCTCTTAGGAACAATATTGGTTTTCCATAGAAAGGACATGATCTTCCCCCCACATCTTGGAGCAGGGCTGTTGGATCTTTGGCGGGTCCGCAAGCCAGTTTTCACTGGGGGGGGGGGGGGGGCTCTGTAGTAAAATTTATAGCATGAAGAAACAATGATGGTGATTGTCCCGGGTCTTAGGGCTGCAGCCCTGTAAGCCCCATCTTTGGGGACAGGTGAAAGGGCACAGCTTTTTTCTTCTGCAAAAGAATTGAAAAAAAAATTATCATCTATTTTTTTATTTATTTATTTTGATTGTGTCGATCTTTACTGACTAGCTATAGTGAATGACGAAATCATACAGTAAACTCAGGCGACAGAATAGAATGAGAGAGTTCAAGAAAAGACCAAAATCTGACTCGTTCGTCATTAATTGTGTGGCCAAATTTAAAAGAGTACCACAGTGCTTCCAAAAGTGTTCGTCGGGGCTTCTAGGAGCATTGTGGTGAGCTCAAAATATGGATTTGTGCACACAAAACCTATGGTGAAAAACTGCCAAACTTCTTGGGAAGCTGCCGATGAACCATGAATTACCCAAGGGAGGCAGCTGACAAAAATGAACCATTCGAATACGGTAACAAACTTGCGATCTAGACCAGAGGTCTTTAACCTTTTTCCATTCGCGAGCGCTGCCTGTACCCATCATCAAAAGAAGAGCACTCCTATGTCACGTTTGACGTACGAATGCATGAAATCCGGATGATTTTAACAATTGAATGCAATTTTCTCAAGGTGTTTAAATGAAATGTTGATCAAGTGCTCGCAAGCACCAAATTGGGCATGAGCATTGAGCACTCTGGGTGCTTTAGGGAGCACCATGGTGCTTCGCGATTGAAGATGCCTGATCTAGATGGACACCTAAGCATGACGATAGAGCAAATAACAAGCGTCTAATATTGGACTTAGAAAAATGTGAGAAGGAAAAGGAATATGTGAAATTCGCATCCTTCGAAAAGGCCCTTGGTTGGTCTAGTGCAGTGTTCCTCAACCGCCGGGCCCTGGCATCCTCCAAACTGGGCTGTGCGTGATTTATTGCTTCATTTTTACCCATTTATTTCCCATTAATCTTGTGTATGCCCAGGCCTTCCAATCAAGAAAAAGAAATCAACCGTGCCGTGGGATTCCAAAGGTTGAGAGAAACTGGTCTAGTGGCCCCACATCTTGCAGTAGGGCCCCCCAAGCTGAGATCTTTGGCGGGCTCAGCACAAATTTTTCATGAGCCCTGCATAGTGAATTTATAGTGTGAAGAAACAAATGAGAATTATCTCATTTAGAGTCTTCCAGCTAGTGCCCTCTACTATGCTTCCCTCTGAATTGGAAAATCGGCTGGACTATGTTTGTACCCTTAAACCATGGTTTTGGCTCTTGCATATAAGAAATGTTTCTTCTCATTTTTATTTTACCTGCGGCAATACGTTTTGCTGTGTGCGTTAATACAATCAGTAAAGAAATGGGCTCATTCGTGCACATTCTATCAAGACAGCGTTTTCTTCTGATGCACATCCCTGTCTGGCGATGAGCGTCAATTCTGACGGCAAACTGCTGATTTCAAAAGTCGCGCTGATCATTGAACCGATTGAACAAACTGCTCGATCAATCACACCTTGTTCCATTCAACGTCATTTGGGTCTTTTGCTCTGTTATGAGCCCACTAATGCTATGTGTCGCAGCGCAATGCTATTGTTGTGCATACAGCTTAATATCGATCAATAGTGTGTTCAGTAGTTTTGCATTCTGAGGACACATTTTCAATGAGCAAGAGTGTACCCACGAAGCTTGCTTTGGAAAGTTTTGTCATCGGTGGCAAAGAAACTCTGATACGATAAAAATGATGAAGGGTAGGGGTCTAGGGTTGCCAGACATCCGTATATACGACTCGCAAGGGCGTATGCAGGAATGGATTGCATTGAATATTCATGATAACCTGAGGGCTTAGGTGATTTCACAAAGTTGATTGAAGCCATGGGTGGGGATACGGGGGCAATGAATACAATCGCCGCCGCCCAAATTAAAAAAAATTATGGGCATAGGCAGAAGAGCAAAAGGGGTGGACATTATGCCTACACCTTGTTAGGGAAACAACCTGTATCCACTTATGATTTTTCGGGGGGGGGGGGGCTTATGTAGCTTGATCCCTTGGGGTCCAGTTTCTGTGCAGCGTTGTATTTAAATTATTTGTATTTAAATGTAAACGTTTTTAAAAATTTGAAACAAAATTTTTTTTTTTTTGTTAATTTACTTGCGTTCCCCCCTTTCATTAAGACCCTCTATTTTATTAACCCAAACTCCCCTAGGTGGTCGTTACTCACAGTTTTGGAACCACTGATGTGAGAAAACAGTCCAGCATGGCTTATTTTGTCGAATGCAGGGCTCTCACTCATCCTACTTCTTTTTGGTAAAATGCCCCACTTTGTCCTACTTTTTTTAACAAAATCTTATCAATAAAATTTGTATAATTGATTTTAATTGAGAAGGAAATCATGGACATAATGCCAAATAATACAAATGTAGTAGATTGCAATTAATGATTCTGGCAAAGCAGAAATTGTATTGTTTTTAAGGTTATTTGGGGTGGCGGGATGTATGTGGACCATTTGGTGGTTTAGTAATTTTTCATTTGCTTAGTTTGAGAGTTCAACAAGTAGAGTAGTCCTTAGAAACTTCTGCCTGGTTTAAAAAAAATAATTCTGTATTTACTATTTCATGGTCTTGGACAGTAACTAATATTCATCATTTAAAATTATGGTGCACATTTTGTGTATAGGTGACACAACAGTTTGCATAGCAAAGCAGTTGGGTACATAGACCTATTCTAGGTTTTGTGACTTTTATGATACCTAGTAGCATTCAATTTTAAAATGTATTTTTAGGGCATTCAGAGGCACAAACAATATTTACAGTGCTCAAGTAAAGAGCTAGAAATGAAAGTGCTTCATTTGTCAAAAATGATTACACTAGCATTGACCACTAAAATTTAAACAAATTCTTTTTAAAAGGGATGGACAACGCAGTAAAACCATCTGGTCCCCTTGCCTTATTTATATCAGACCTTGTAATGTACACATTTTGCATTTGGAAGTGGTATCGAAAGAGCGTCATTCTTTAAAAACTTACATACCTTCATAATTCGCTGCGTGTATTGCAAAAGAGAGTTGACAGGCTGGACTGTGGAAGACTCCTAAAAAAGAATGAAATATATATATTGTGAGGATAGCAGAAAAGACCCTATTTTTTGTGGTTACCAAGACCCTATTTTGGCCAAAAAAAAATTTTGTAACTAAGGCATTTCTGTCATTTTGCTTTGGCTTGAGTCAATCTTACAGGATATTGAAATAGTGTGCTATGAAAAATTAAAAAAATTTTTTTTTTCCAAAAACATAAATTTTAGTTATTTTTTTTTATTATGGCATGATTATATGCTGTCTAAGAGGGGTACCCTCCCCCATCCTACTTTTCTTAATTTTTTGAGTGGGAGCCCTATGAATGAGCAAAGGTCACAGAATTTTGCTTTTGGTATTTGGTAGAGACCCTGGAAAACTCTGACCTATATTGCTGAAATCACCAGCCTATCAGTTTGCATAGTTATCACCAAAAATCATTGTAGCAGATCTGGTAATCATAAGGCCCTTCTATTCATATGAGGCTCTGGGACCATGCCTGGGTGAGCCCGTATGTTAAGATGGTGTTTGGAGAACTGATAAGAAAAATCTGCATAATATTGGTTCTGTCTATCATTTTTAATAGTATTTTCTTTGGTTGTGGGTGCATTTACTTTAATTTAAACAAATTTTCAGTTGCATAACTTTCACATTTATATAACTTTTGACATGACTACCTGAATGTCTTATAAACGAGCTTCCACTGTATATATACAGTATAATAATATGGGTAAAAAAAAGTATTTTTCTTTTACAGAACAAATTAAAAACACAGTGGAATTTTGCTTTTGTATTTTATCCAAAGACTGACTTATTGAACCACACGGCTGTATCACATACAACATTTGAAGCTAATAATTTTTTTTTTTAAATCAACATGAAATTAGGATTCCTTTTGTTCTAAAATTGAACTGTATTAAACTGAAAATTTAATTTATTTCAGGTTCTTTTCCCATTACTTGCTAAATTATTAGAAAATATTAGTCCCGATGATCCTATCGGCATGGAAGAAACAAGAATGCGTGGTGCTACATTGCTTTGTAAAGTGAGTTTTTTTTATTACCAATGGCTATTTTTAGAAGATTCAAATTAATTCATTTCTAAAATCTGTGGATAAACAGTATGATGCAGTCATAAAATAACTAATGCAGCGCATCCTGGTTGTAAAATTTTAGTAGGAACCACACAATAAAAATGTTAGACAATTTCTTAAATGACAATAGTTTTTCACTGTATAAAAATACTGGATAGGCACATTCACAATGCATGTATTCAGATTTATATATGTAGAAGTTTCTATTCTGAGGGATATGGATCAGAGCTATTGTTCCTTAAATAGAGGTTTCCCTTATCCAATGTCACTTATTGAGAAGTTTTATTATTTAGTTACATTTGAATATGCCCAATTATTTTGATACGTGCATATATGTACAGTAGCACTCAAAAGTCTTTTCACAAATACAGTAATTTTCAGCAAATGTTTTGCAAGTGATACACTCACATTCAGTCTGTGTTTTAAATTAAATTTATCAGGTTTTTTGCCGAATGAATTTTCAAGAATGTCTCTTTGCTTGCATTTTGATTGTTCTATTTATCATATCTGCTCTTCAGTCATATTGAAAGAAAACTATTTTTTACATTTACCCAAGATTATTAAAATATAGTGATACCTCCGTTTTCATCGATAATCTGATTGGAAGCAATCGGCAAAAACCGAGGCAATTATTTCCATATAAATCGATGGAAATCCAATTAATTTGTTCCAGACACTCAAAAATAATAACAAAAACATATTTTATAGGGAATGAATGTGGTGTTTAATACTAAAAACTGCACCTTCACTGTGCCTAGCAACACTGTATGCAGTGCTCCTCTTGAACTTTTTGAACCAGCCTCTGCTGGCCTTGAAATCACCAAGTACAGTAGTACTCGTCCGAGGCATATTCTTAATGAGATTGGCATGCAACAGTCTAGCCTTTTCACATATAATGTCCTCCGAAACCGAATCACCATCAAACTGTTTTTGAATGATACAAATTAATAGTAACCTCTACATCTTCAATTCCTTGCAATCTCTGTTTCGTTAGCACATTTATGCCTTTCACTACATTAGCCAACTTTATTGCTTGGTTTTTCACCACAATGGAACTTATCATGGATGGTGACTTCCTGTACATACAGCCGATTTCAGCAATTTTAATTCTGCTCTGGTATTTTTCAACAATCTTCTTCAAAGATCTGCTGATTATGCAAACTTTCTTAGGTCCCATGGATTTGTTTGGCTAGATCAGTGTTTCCCAAAGTGGGCAATGGAATGGTCCAAGGGGGCGATAGAACCTACTGATTTAACATTGGATCCTATGGGTTTACTTGAGTTGGGGGGCGATGAGAGGAAAAAATTTCTGATGAAGGGGGCGATGGAACAAAAAATTTGGGAGACTATGGGCTAGATGCACGGGATGATGCCAACACAATAAGAAACAACACCATACCGAGCAGGAGAATGAAAATTAGCAGCAAGGTCACGGGGACACGCTGATGAAATCTGAGGCAACCAACAAAATCGATACAAATTTTCCCGGGAAATAATCGATGGGAAACCGAAACCATCAATAACCAAAGTCAACGAAAACCAAGGTATTACTGTAGTTCTATGAAGTTATCTACTGTATTGAAATACCAAATTCACTTGAGCTTGACTTCACCCTTTTCTTAGAGCCTTAATTAAGCTTTCCCTAAAAAATCGCACACAGAATATTTCTTATATTTTCGAGTGTTTATTATGTTTTCTTCATAATATTAACATAAATTTATATTAAGTAAAATCTATTTGATTAAACTAAATTTGTTAAAACACTTCCGATCCATTCTAAAATAAAAATAAAACAATAGAAAGCTCACTAACCCCAAACAAACAAATTTCAGCTTCATATGTCAATGTCTTCCATTGTATATCAAAGTCACTGCAATGCATACAAATGAACTGTAACTGCAAGCATTATTGCATTTTTCAAAACTTTTTTTTGAACACTACTGTATATAAAGCAGAAGAAAGATATTCATTGGAACATACAGCTGAAATTTTTTTTGGTGTCAGTGAGCTTTTGCCTTATTATTGTTTTTGGAAGGATCTAAAATTCAATTTCAATTTTCAATTTATTTTATTAAATAACAGTTACATTATAAAAAATAACATTACCCAAAAGGCTACCAATACTAGGGTTATAATAATGTAAAATTATAAACTGGTACAAACTTTTGATGGAAAAAAATATAAATTCAAATCACAAATAATCGTAATACAAAATCGACTTGGTAGTGCAAAGTATCATGAAATAAAATAGTAAAATATATATATGTACAATATGTCTATTATGTTGAAGTGAAAAAAAGGGGAGAAATGTTTATGCATATACATGTACATATTGTGGCTGGCTTTCGGAGTGCTACTTCAAATAGACATTAAAAGGTAAATTAATAAGTTTTGCAGGTACGGAACTATGTGAAAATAAATTTCAATATCATTTATTGTGTAATGATATTCTTCAAGCCTGCTTTTGGAATGAGGTAGATTAGTAATTATTTGCATATCATATGGGTATTGAATTGAAAAAACCTTAGTGCTCTGAAAATAAAGTGTTTTTGTAAAATATCTTTGTGTGCACATGTGGTATAGAGTAAATGCAATTTGGTCTACGCAGATTTACTGTGGTGCGCATAGGCAAATGGTATTGTTTTTTTCTAAAGTTTTTTGACAAATGTAGTTTAATCACATATAGAATTAGCTAGTTTTTTATTTTATGTAAATTTATGATAGGATTATGGAGAACACACAATAAACACCCTAAAACGTGAGGAATATTCCACAATTTTTTTTGAGACATCATAGTCAATGCTTCAAGGAAGGGGGTGAAGTCAAGTTCAAGTAGTAAGTGATTTGGTATTTCAAAACAGTTAATGAGTGTATGGATCCACATTCACAATAATCTTGAGAACATGTAAACAGTAATTATCTTTTAGTAGGACATGGGAAAACAACAGATAGGATAATCTAAATACAAGCAAAGAGAGATCCTCAAAAATCCACTAGGCCAAAAATCTGATGAATTAAATCCGAAATACAAACTGAATGTGAGTTTATCATTTGTAAAATATCAACGCAAATGCGTGAACCAGTAAAAAGAAAAAAAAATTGATTTGTCTTAAAAGCGTGTTAAAAATTTTCTATGAAAACGTGAGTTGAGAAATATGAATAAAAAATTGTATGGCTTTTTAAAGCATTTTTTGTGTTTAGAATTTTTTCAATATTAGTTTTTGTATACATAATTTAGGTTTTTCTGCAGCATCTGACACCACTTCTAAGTCTTCCTACCTTTATGGCATTATGGCTTACAATTTTAGACTTCATGGATAAATATATGCATGCAGATGGTAGTGGATTATTGGTAAGTGCACTGAAGTGTTGAACAACCTGATACAACTACAATGGTTGTACAAACTTTACAGTTTTCTCTATAAGCATGCAAAACTGCAGAAATGTTATCGACCCTACAAGTTTGTAAAAGAATCATGTTGGTAATTTTCACCATGCATCCTATAGAGCAGTTTATTCCCCTTTCAAATGTCTGTTTTCTTTTTGAATGGTCCTGACTGTGGTAGGGAGAATATTTTGGCATTCTTGAGACGTGGTTTTCTTTTGTCTGAGTAGTGTTAGAAGCTATTTTTTATATTAGCATTCGCTAAGAACAGTGGTGGCCAACCCTGTCCAGCTCGTTCCACTATCAAAGATCACAAATTTTCCTTCCGGTGGGTGCTATCTCTATACCAACATAAAAAGTTGCATGTATTTCCTAAATACACCAATGCAAAATTCAAATTTTGCAACTTTGACTGAAGTAACGCAACAGGGTTGAGAAGATATAGGCGACAAGGACAGCAGATTGCAGCATGCTCCAACTTGAAATAGGTTAAACCAAATTCATCATGCATGTTCCTTCAGCATTCGAAGGACTATATGCATGCCATTTTCCAACTTGGAAAATTCTTATGTGTACTCTCGTTTAGGATTACCCAATTTCTTGTATATATCGGATTGCCCAATATTTTGTTTCGCGAAATTTTCTATTGGCCTTGAAAATTTCAATTAAATCGGGAAATTTTCAAAAAATTTGAAATCAAAACTTTTTTTAAACAACCATTTTTTTTCCCAAACATGTATGTCTTTTTGTATCTTTAGATGTTTTGCAAAATTTTGAGGAAAATCTTTGTCACACATAGTGCCACAGGTTCATTACCCCTTGCTGAGAGCGTCACTGTTGCTAGAATACCCAGTGAATTCCCTGCCTGGAACGCAATGTCAGGTTGTGTTCAGTACGTATTCAGATTCTGAAGGCTGATTGAAGCGTATAAATTTTGTTACAGAACATTTACTCACACTCAGATGGACAACCAGGTATACAGACAGGTGCAGATCTAAGACAATGTGTCTGGAGGAATGACTAATTGTGTAGGTTTGTAGGTAGGACAGATTTTTTTTTTCTGTACTATTCCTTGATGTCCTACATTATTCCTTGAATGCACAATTGAATCATCAGTTTTAAGAAGAGAATAAAGACCAAAAATGGCTAAATTGCTTTTTGTACTCTTAAAGTGTCTCCAAGCTTCGCTCTACACATGAATGGTAAGGAAAAAACCATCCCCAGTGACAGATATAGGAGGTTTAAAAAGTTAGTGTACCCCAGGACCGTCATTTCAACTTTTTCCGGGGGGCAAAGGACATATACTCAATGTATGTATATATATTATACCATTTCTAGTGTATTTTTTAAATCCGGGGGGGGGGGGGAAGAGCTGTAATGTACTATTCATATACAGTTTTTTTTTCCTTCAATTTCTTGAAAACTGGATTTTTAGACTTATTCCCTTAACATATTATTTGTTCATGTATTTATAGTGCACTTGAATTTTTATAGGCTGAAGCTATTCCAGAGTCATTAAAAAACATGTTGCTTGTTATGGATACTGCTGGTGTTTTTGAGAAAAAAGGTGATAAAGAACCTGGCAATGATCATATGTGGAATATTACTTGGGATCGTATAAATGCATTTCTTCCAGGTTTGAAAGATGAATTATTCAGGTCTTCAAGTCCTTCATTTACAGGATCTATGAATTCTATTAGCGAGGAAAAAAAATGTCCTGAATTTCCTTATGAAGTACCTTGTGATTCCTCTCTTATAGGTAAGGGCAACTTTTCAATTGGTGATTTATTTTAATATTTTATATTCTATTCCATATAAAACACTATATGAAAGCTATCATTATAGTAAATGTTCATTTCAACATTTATCCATCGGAACTTGAAGAAACAACCATATAGAACAATATAAACTTCTTAGGTCTAAAAATTACTAGAGAGAAAAACAAAACACATAGATAAGGGTGAATTTTTCTCTCAAAATAAGTTAAAAAATATTTTCATTTCTTATTTTTAGTGTATATATGTACACTACTTTGTGGTTTCACATTATTTTATTTGAAGTTCTTTTGGTTCCAAATTCATTAAAAATTAAAATTAATGTTTCTCTCGTTCACATAGTTTCTTTTCATAGGCTCAGTTTCAGAAGTACTTAGTGGCACCACAATAATCATTACAATTGACTCGGGTCTGACAAATGCAAAATTTTTCTTTGTAATACATACAAGCAAATACAATGCCACAACAGGCAAAATGCCCAACGTAATGGCTGAGAAAAAGATGCCCGTAGCAAATGTGGATGTCATATATTTCAAAAATACAGCAACCCAATTAAAAATGCAATTACAAACAATATATATACATGATAAAATATTATAAAATGCATATAAAGAATACTTATGGTTGTCTTATTTTAAGTATGGATAGCTTCTCGACTTATACCCCATCATACTGAGAAATGGAATTTTCTTGATGTTATGCCAAAACTAATATTTGGAAGGAAAAGAGGTTTGTCTCCTCCAGAAATCGAACCTGGGACCTCTTTGCATACCGGGCAAGTGCGCTAACCAATACACCAGAGACACACTTTTCGATTCCTTACAACACACATTAGTAGCGTGAAGCGCTGAGCAGAGACATAGCAGCCTCCCTTAACTACAGCAATTTTCGTCCCAGTTGGCGTTTTTGTATTAAAAGATGGTTATTTTTTCAGCCTGAAATATACTGAGAAATTTAATTTTCTGGATGTTATGCTGAAACTAATATTTGGAAAGAAAAGTGATTTGTCTCCTCCAGAAATTGAACCTGGATCCCCTTGCATACCAGGCAAGTGCACTAACCAATACACCAGAGACACACTTTTCAATTCCTTGATAGATGCATTAGTAATGTGAAGCGCTAAGTGGAGACATAGCAGTCTCCATTAACTACAGCAATTTTCACCCTACTTGGCATTTTTTCATCAAGAGATGGGTTTTTTTTTGGCCTGACATCCAGTTTTGGCATAACATCCAGAAAATTACATTTCTCAATATATTTCGGGCCGAAAAATACCAATACAAAATTAGCTCTGCTTCCCCATGGTGATGTAATAGCATTGCCTAGAAAAATAAGAGGAAGCTTCCTCCAATTATTAAGAGGGAGAAAAGAAGAAAAAATCCCCCCCCCCCCTTGTAATAAAAATCCTGAAAGCAGGGGAGGGGATTACAGCATCCAATGGCTGTGCTACTGTAATGAGAGAGAGATTTCTTTTATGGCACTCACTACTTTATGTATATGCGTGTATTATATTTAATGACTGTTTAAAACACCAAAGTGAACATTGTGAATGCGGAATCCATAAGCAGACAATGGTCGACGATGATGGTGGCTAAAGTAAACAGCCCATCCCTCTGGATGGGTTTATACGCAAACAGTCTGAAAGCAGTTCTGAAACAATTTTTTTTTTGGTACCACACCTCTTTGTGTTTAGCTTAACGATGACATCAATGGTTTGCCAACATCTGAAACATGCTGATGGAAAAGTCGGTAGGTTCAATGCAATGCCAGGTAGCTACTACGATTGGGCGCTCATAGTGAGCTTATAGTTGCGATAAGGATGGCTAATGGGTTCCTGAGGAAGACTGGTTAGTTCTTATCTACAAAGAACGGTGGATTGATGGGAGGTATTTTCGAAAATCCAAAAGCTGCCTGGTGTAGTTGGCTTGTGAAAACAAAACCATAAAGAAGACGAACACCAATGTGTTCGTCTGTAGAAGTGCGACCGAAGAGACTGGGCTGTCTCCGATGCCCGAGATGGCTTGTCGCCATGTTGGACTCAATGTGCTTTATATCGCGATAAAGACTCCCATAAAGAGACTTGAAAAGAGTAGTGCGTGTGTCATTCAGGGAAAGAACAGAACTTCTTCACAGTGTTTTCGAGTTTTTAAGAAGTGTCTGAAAAAGTGAACTAAGGAAAAAATGGAAACTATTCTTAAAGTGTTTTGTGTACACTTTCATTGCAAATACTTTTTTTTCCTCTCTCTACATTTTATTGTTGCAATATATCTTTATTTTGGAAACAGTTATTTTCCGGATATTATGCTGAGGTGAACTCAGAAAGAAAAAAAGAAAATTTTCTTTCAGAGTTCACCTCAGCATAATATCCAAAAAATAACTGTTTCCTTGGTATCTCGGGCTGAGAAAAAAGCCATCTATCTCACTCTAATATCTTTATTTTGTTTGAATGTGCATTATTATACATATCGTAATACTGGAAGGTGTTATGCATGGGATTGAAGTTTATCATTGTGTTGCCTAAGAGCAAATTGATAATTATGTATATAATCTGTATAACCAATGTATGTAGAGTGTGATTGTATGTTGGTTTTTTTATGTATTGAATAGGTTGACAAATACGTTTTGCTGAATTTGAGTTTTACAGGGAATTGAGATGGCTAGAGAGAGAATTATGGAGATTGGGACCTCACCACCATTAGGATATTGATTTTTTATGAATTTCATTTTTTAACGTAAAATTTACAACAGTGGAAACCCAAGATAAATTCAGTCTGAGGCTCTCGCTAAAAATCTGCGAATTGGTTCTTGGGTCCTCTGTTGGGGGCCCTGGGTTTTATTCCTTGGATAAAGAAATACAAATGAACATTTTTCTTTGCCCTTACAAGAGGGATGTCCAATAGGCCTGCATGTTGGGGGCCCAGGATCCATAGAAATAGGTTAATAGGTTTCATTTCGGGGACCCTGGATGAATCTAATTGTTTTTGTTGCTTTAGCAGTAAAATTTTGCCAAAGCGGAAGCCTGCTATAAATCCACGTATGGGGGCCCACTAAAAATCAGTGTATTGGCCCCGGTTTCTTGGTTGGGAGCCCATGGATTTTATTCGTTGGTAAAATATTAAACTTTTTATGGCCCTCACTGGGAAGGGGCCATGCTAGGGAGCCCCATGGGGAATTTGACTCATTTTGTGTTAGATTGGCGAATCTTGTTGTTGCTTCAAGATTGCAAAATTCGTCAGTAAGCTGGTGCTTTCATATGCCACTTTTCATATCACTCTGACGAAGTGGGATGAAATAAACAAGATACAATGTGAAGAGAAAAATGGGTTGGCCACGAAAGGCTGTTGGAGGCTTTGTCTCCCCCCAGTGTCACTATATTCGTACACTTTTCCCTGATATTTAATTTTTAATAAGAAATGTTTGACTCATTCACAAATGCAGATCATGTGAAGCTGTCATGACTTGTAGAAGAAAAACCTGGATGAGTTTTCTTGAAAATACATTTTTTGGCTCTATAAAAAAAATGTATATGAAAGACTTTGAATGAAAAATGAAGTTGTTAGTTATTTTGTAGCTTATGAGCATATTTTCTTAAACAGTTTATACAGTGATTTAAGTGTCATTTGAGCAACATCTGTTATCTCTCTCTTGCAGGAGTAGCCATTGCTGAAGTAATAGCTTACCCCGGGAGGTAGTAAATTGTAACACAATTGACACATTTAAAAAGAAATACGATAAACATGTTGGGGTAAATCGAGAAGCTATCCATACTTAGAAAAAGACAACCATAAATACATTTTATGGGCATTGTATAATATCTTATGTATCTATTGTTTATAATTTTTTGATTGCATTTTTAATTGGGTTGCTGTATTTTAGTAATATAATGACATCCATTCTTGTTATGGGCATCCTTTTCTCAGCCACCTCGTTGGGCATTTTGCCTGTTGTGGCTTTGTATTTGTAATACAATTGCAGAATTTGGGAACCACAAAATCTGTCTTCTATCCTAGAAGTTCTGTTGCATTCCCCTAATGAGCTCCAGGTCTTTTTATGATAAAAACAAAATTTATCACAAACTTTGCACATCTAAAACCTAACTTCTGACTTCTTTAAATCACTCCAATACTACTACCATATAACTTGCACTCTCTTCTTTCTTACTCAACTTCTCTATCTAATTCTCATCATAATGCTCTGTTACTGTTCGAATTAGTGTTCTCAAACAGTCGCTTGTTATTTGCATATACAGTCATGGTATACTTCTTCCTCTTCAGCAGTTCAATAAATTCCTACACATACTTTTAATTCTGAAAGTTGGAACCATTGGACTAGTGATGCAATTTTGTACAGGGGATGGGGTGTCTGCTCCCCCATGACTCCTTACAAACTCCTTACTTTTTGTTTTAAAATTTTGTATGAACCATGCCTAGCCAGTTAATTGCACTGTTGTACCAGCTCTTAACCAATAATGCAGTGAACAAACTATGTAGTTCATATAGTTTATCGATCAGACATCACGTCAAAACTGCCTGGTAAATCCAAGAGTATATGAAGCCTTTAAAAAATGAGTCAAAGAAAAAAAATTGCTCAGAAATCTTTCGCGCCTTACCTTAGTGTATCAAAAGAAATGAAACTAAGATGTTCTTTCTTTTAGATTATAAATCAATAAAGATATGTGTTAACCGTAGAATCTATTACTCACATTTATATAAACATAACGTATATTCTTTGTTATATAATTTCCATGAAAAAAAGAATAAACAATTATATATACACTTGTATAAAAATCATATTTAAATGAATTTCATTAAAATCTTTTCGATTTGATTCTTTAGAGACAGAAAAACTTGTACTTTCAAGTGAAAATGACATTATTTCTACTCCATCTGTAAGCATTACGATGCCTGACGAATCCTTGAGCGTACCACCTACTGTGATATTGCATCCACCAGTGTCACCTTCTGTTTATACAATTGCTTCTACTCCTCCTGTAATTAAATGCTCAAATTTATCAACTATTATGTCAAATACTGTTGTTTCTCCAACTGCAGTTCCATTGCTTCTCAGTCCATCTGTAATGGGTGATACTAATATGCAAATGTTTAATACGCAACTTTAGGTATTGAGAATATTCTAACAAGGGCTTAGTATTTCATCGTGTAAATGAGAGATCTACTTTTCCTTAACGATAAGTTATATATATAAAAACAATATTGTGTGGTGTGTGCTCAAAACATTGTGCTATTTGAAAAGTGAATCGCAAATTTCCAATTTTATTGTCAATCATATTTTGGTTTTTGTAAAGAATAGGATTCTCAGTTTTTAATCATTTTATCTTTTCCGTCGCACCACGGTCATTTTCTGCACACAAACTAATTAGACTGGGACCTATAATTCGTTGCTGATTCTGAACTGTAGCCTTTTTTTAATACTCAGTGAGTGGGTGAGTGGTTGGTGTGCTAAGTCCTTGGCAGTGCCATATCTAGCCATTCCTGTGCAAGAATTTGAATTTAGGCCCGTTCTTGGCTGCCCTTCGGGCCCTGTGCAGGTGCACCTGTGCCTAGTTACGGCACTGCTCCCTGGTGTGGGACTCCCTGGTGTAGCAATGTTTTTCTGTGTGGTAATGTTGTCGTCGTATCTACACATAACTGTTGTTTTAAGTGGTGGTATGCAACAGGTGCACCTGGTGTGGGACTCCCTGGTGTAGCAATGTTTTTCTGGGTGGTAATGTTGTCGTCGTATCTACGCATCACTGTTGTTTTAGGTGGTGGTGTGCAACAGGTGCACCTGTGCTCAGTTACGGCACTGCTCCCTGGTGTAGCAATGTTTTTCCTGTGTGGTAATGTTGTCGTCGTGTCTACACATCAGGCAAGTTTACGATGAACCGGGTACCAAATTCACGACACCTCTACATCCTTTGGTACTTACTCCTTTGGTCAGTATTTTATTGACCTGGGCTACTGCACACTTCAGTTTTTATTTTGCCAGAAATAAGTGACTTAGCTGTGCAAAAGTGTGTTAAAAGCATAAATGTGAAGTGTGCGTGAGAAAATTGTATTAATAAACACAACATTGTGTGGTGTGTATGTGGAAAATTATACAATTTGAAAAGTGAATCGTAAATATAAAGGATCCACCTTGTCATCTTATTTTCAATTATGTTTTGGTGTTTCTGTGAATATTATACTTTACATATATTTGTCATGCAGTTATATATTTACCATGCATATATTTATTATTATTAATTATAATTTAGTTGAACTTGGTTAATTCCAAGCTCAAGGGAACAGCAAAAAAAGTTTGAATTATCCAATTAATCTATGCTGGACTCGTAAAATGACTACTACTAAACCTCACATGCACCTCATCAATATTCCTTTTGTGGGACCTCTAACGAATTGGTACATGTTGGAATATGTGTGTATGTGTAGTGAACCTAATGTGAAGTTTGTTGTCGCGAAAATCTGTATAATGCTTGTTGTGTGTAGTGCTTCCAACTGTTATCAATTTTTCTAACTATGAGTGGAGTGTAATGATTGAATAATTGCATTGTGGTAGGCCTGTTGCTCTCTGTGGCGAGACTTTTCTATGGGGAGGTCGGTCACATTCGTGCCTCGAAGTTGGGAACCACAAAAAACCACCTTCAGCCGACCACCACTATGGCAGTGGTGGGGTTCGAACCCCGATCCTCACGATGAGAGTCCGTCATTATGACCACTCAACCATCATAGCAGCTCATAAAATGACTGCACATTGCATCTTAATCATCAATATCCACATAGTATTAATACACTTGATCTTATATCATTCTGCTATATCATTCCACCGTTCTGAAATCATTACTAGAGTTTCTTGCCCCATTCTCACATCTTGATTTATGGAAATAGTTACTGATCATCAGTTCTGAAACTTTTTCCTAATAATTTTTATTGTATTAGGGAAATCAATTTTCATTAAAAATTCTTAGAAGAAACTGTTCTGAAGCTATCTTTTTGCAGAGGTTGATCAACAAAATTCATATCAAGTGCAAAATTTTGATGCATTCTGGCTGAACAATGTTAAAATTGGTTAAATTATCAAAAACCCTAAAAATTTATAAATTATCATTTTGAATTCTTTCTATACGGACAGTCGTTTGTTTCTGAAATTGCTTACTAATCATCCAAACAATTTTGGCAAATCAATTCGTCACAGATAATCTTTTTATGAATTGAGATCATGTGGTTTTGCCAGTTTTGGATCATCAAACCAGGTAATTTTTTTAAAACTGAGTTACTAAACTATGAATCCAATTCGAAAAGCAAATTATATAAATACAAAGGACACCATTCTCAAAAGAAGTGCTCATGTCCTATTACAAGTTGTCATAGAACCTGGGGTTATCTTTTGGACCGGCCCATCTCAGCAGTTAGAATGGCTGTTCGAACCAGAAGTCAAGGTACAAAAAAAAAAAAAAAATGATGCCCATTGTGCTACCAAATTCAGAAATATCCGAATTTTTCAACTTGTAATTTTTAAAGATTTACTGTTCAACACTTTTGGGTCTGAGCTATTTCAACCATGTTTGTCCCTGTGGACTGAGAGTTTTGGCACTTTTCATGATTTTTTTTAAAAATACTTAGAATATATCTTAACAGTTTTTTTTAGCTAAAAATTTCAAACTTTTCTTTCATAATATAGCAATTATTTAAAGGTACTAATAATTAAAAAAGTATGTTTTAGAGTTTAAAAAAGTTCTGCATAAGAAAACATAATTTTTCAATACAAAATTTCAAACAATTCTGAATAAACTTACACAAATGTTGTACAAATATCTAAAAATAGTTGTTATTTAAAAAAAATAGAATCTTATAAAATTTGCTTTAGTATGGTACACTTCAAAACACATTTACACACACAGAGAAACACCACAAGGTTCGCAATAAGTTCGAGTTTTATTTCCTCAATCTTTTTCCAGTTTCTGCCTTTGATTTGCTCTTTTTCATCATCTAAAATGAATTATAATTTTGTAAAATATATGTCCTAAAACATTTGAAAAAATAAGTAATATACACAAAATTTTGTTCAAAAGCAAAAAATAAAATATATTTTACCGGTGCTATCGCCATCATCTGAGAACTGCAATTTTGAATCCCTTACACAAGTAGGCTAGGCTGGTATTCTGGATCATCTGAATCTGATAACTGTCACAGAATCGTGTGCTAATATATCTAAGTTCAGCCAAATTATCGGCATCTGATGTCTAAAAATCATGTATGAGACATCGCAAAACCCAACAAATGTGGCTACCTTACCTAGGAAGACAAATGTGTTTCAACTATACTTCTACATCGTTTCATAAACCAACATTTGCTGGCTGCTGCCATCTATATTTTTTTGGAACTAGAAGATTTATAGATTATGCTTAAAAGCACTGGGAACATATACAGTAGACTTTCGGTAACTTGACACCCTAAAAGTATCGACAAACATGTCGACTTAAGCGGATGTGGAGTTAGCTGGGTTTTGCACTAAATTTTTGTTAGATCGTTTTTGTGTACGTATATGCATTCAAACAATTTGAATAAATGAAATGTTAATTCTCTCATTAATTTTAATTAATGAGAGTTTATAGAATTAATAGTTGTTTCAGAATAGAATCAAAACATATAAAAAAAATTTACCTCATGAAAAATAATCAAGTATATTTGTTTTTCTTTCCGCAGAGGAAACAAAAATTCTTCTACACTGTTCAGTTTATCCCGCGATATACATTCAGCTTTTTCCTGAGTGTGTAGGAATCAATGTATCACATCTACAGCTTTTAATGCATCATGGCGAGATGGTGCAGATACTTCTTCATCTGAACTTTCTGATTCTATTTCTTTGGAACATGAAGCGCTTCCTCTTTTAGAAGACTACGATATTCTAGAATCAATCAAAGTCCTGAAGTCACAAGATCAAAGCCAACGTTCACAAGATCAAAGCCAACGTTCACAAATTCATCCTCTATAAAATCACCTGTAGCGTTATTTATGCTTTCTCCACGTGTAATTTGAGAGGAACCTTCAGATAAATTTTCGTTTTCCAAAGACTCTGAACAAAAACTAACATGCCGAAAGCAGTTTCGAATCGTGGCACTCGTGACTGACTTCCACACAGAATCAATCATTTCAATAGCATCTAAAACAGAAATTTTTGCGTCCGTTCCAACATCCACAAATTCAAATTTTTTTGGTCTGTAATTTTCTGTAAAAAGTTTTCATACTTAGGATAATTCCTTGATCCAGTGGTTGTGAAATTGCTGTTGAATTAGGTGGTAAAAAGCATAATTTTATTGCAGAAAAGTCCGTTATTTTTGGATGAGCGGTGCAATTTTATCCAAAATAAATAAAACTTTTCTTTTCTCACTTGAAAATTTTCTATCTAACTTCCTACACCATTGTTCGAAAATCTGATGTCATCCATGCCTTTTTGTTGCCATCATAGTCCACAGGAAGAGTTTTAACATTTTTAAAGCACTGGAGGTTTTTTGATTTTTCGATAACTAACGGTTTCAGTTTTTTAGAATTGTCTGAGTTTGCAGCCAAATGCATTCATTCCGACATCCACAAATTAAAATTTTTTTGGCCTGTAATTTTCTAAAATTTTTCATAATTAAAATAATTCCTTGATCCAGTGATTGTGAAATTGCTGTTGAATTAGGTGGTAAAAAAGCATAATTTGATTGCTGATAGGTCCATTATTTTTTGACGAGCAGTGTAATTATCCAAAATAAAAACTTTTAAAAGTTTTCTATCTAGCTTCCTCAACTATTTTTGGAAATCTCAGATGTCATCCATGATTTTTGTTGCCATCATAATCAACAGGAAGAGTTTTAACATTTTCAAAGCACGGCTGGTTTTTTGATTTTGTTATAACCTTCTGTTTGCTGCCAAAAGATCTTTGTGTTTTTTACTTCCTACACATTTTTCGCCTTTGAAGGAAAGTGTTGAATAATCACTTGAAACTGCTAATTACGACATTTAATGAACACAAAAACACGGACGGTAATACAACATTAACGAGCGCTATTGCTATCTGGACATCGACTGACTGTCTTGTAAATACAAATATTCTTCCTAGAGATGAAGCCCATGCTGCCATCTGTCAGTCACTTTTCCAGTTAGTAATATTTACAACATTCCTTCCTCCCTAAAGAAAACAGTTAACCAACCGCTTTGGAGGATGTCTGACCCTTGAAGATCTTCGAACTGGAGCTGGCAGTTTCACCTTTGCACATCGGTTGTCTTCGTTCTTCTTCAACCCACTCTCTGCATCTGCATGCTCTGTAGCTGAAGGAACACCAACAGGAGTTGTGTCGACACTATCTTCTTTACTGCCTCCTTGTTTTGTGACATCTGGTGATGGCATGGCTTCCCCACGGTGTAGCTGATCCGCGTGCCTGAAGAGAGAACCCGAAAGTGCTTCAAGACGCACCATGGATCTACCCGTAGTACCAACAACAGTTCGTTTAATCCAGCGTGGTCCTCTGCCGAAGTTCCTGCCCCACACCTCATCTCCAGGACGAAAACGTTTTGCAGGACTAGGATCATCTTGAACTGGAATATAGCTTTCCTCTGGTCGAATCAAGTCCAAACGAGATCTCAACTGCCATCCATACATAGTCCTCGCCGGAGCAACACCTGAAGAAGCAAGAGGTGTTCTGCGTAAGTCTAAGAGTACTCTTTCTAACCTTTCTTTGAAAGAACCAAACTTATTCTTTGCTAACCCAGCCTTGACAGTTCTTACCGCTCGTTCAGCCAATCCATTTGAGTTTGGATGGTAGGGGACTGTTCGAATATGTACAATACCACGACCATGTAAAAACGAAGAAAATTCTTCACTAGTGAATGACGGTCCGTTGTCAGACACTATACTTTTTGGAACCCCAAAACGAGAAAACAAGTTATGCAATACAGAAACAGTAGCAGCTGAAGGCACAGTAATCGCTTCTACCCACTTCGAAGCTGCATCTATGACAATGAGAAGTGTATGGCCTTCCACTGGACCAGCATGGTCAATATGTATCCTGTCCCATGGAACCGTGGTTACTGGCCAAGGAACATGCTTGGCAGGAGGCATGGATGCATCTTCTTGACATGACACACATGAGCGAACAAGAGACTCTATGTCATTATCAATTCTCGGCCACCACACACTTGAACGTGACATAGCTTTGACCGCTGAAATTCCTTGGTGGCTACCATGAAGTTCATCCAAGATGAATTGCCTGAAGCGCAGAGGTATGAAAACTCTAGTTCCATGCAATATCACACCTCGATCTACGGAGAGTTCATGTCGGCTGAGCCAAAATGGATGTAACTCTTCTCTGACAGTCTTTGGCCAGCCATGCTGGATGTATTTCTTGACTTCCACCAGAATAGGATTTTCATCTATTACAGCAGCAATTCGGTGAGAAGTTAACGGACTGTCTTCAAACTGTCTCAATAGTAATACCACAGGTTCTTCATTACCCTTGATATCCAGAGGTAGACGGCTGAATGCATCTGCATGACCAAGTTGTGAACCTTTCTTGTACTGTATTTTGTATGAGTACGCCGACAAAATGAGTGCCCAGCGTTGGATACGTGCAGCTGCCACTGCAGCTGAACTGGCTTTGTTTCTGACAACAAACTGAGCAGGGGTCGATGATCTGTCACCAGTGGAATTGCCGACCCAACAAATACTTTCTGAAGCACATCACTCCAAAGACTAGAGCCAATGTTTCTCGCTCAATTTGACTATAGTTCTTTTCAGCCTTACACAAAGATCTAGAAGCAAAAGCAATAGGCCTTTCACCTTCTTTTGTCTGATGAGACAACACAGCACCCAGTCCATAAGGGCTAGCATCACATGCTAAGATAACTGGCTTATTCTCATCGAAGTGCACAAGAACAGATGAACTTTGTAACACACCTTTAGCACTTTGGAAAGCCTTCTCCTCCAGGCTGCTCCACGTCCATGATTGCTGTCGCTGTAAGAGCTCGTAAAGCGGTGCTAACCTAGTTGCCATGTTTGGCAAGAACTTGGAATAGTAGGTGATCAATCCAAGGAAGGATCTAAGCTCATTCACATCTTCAGGAGACGGAGCTTTCTCAATTGCCTCCATCTTAGATGTAACTGGATGCAAATCTTCTTTATCCACACGATGGCCTAAATACTCCACAGCTGGAGAAACTGACACTTTGCTGGATGTAACTTTGCTCCAGCGTCTTTCAATCTGGTCAGAACTTGATCTAGATGCAACAAATATAGTGCCCTTGTAGTGCCTGTCACCAAAAGATCATCCAGGTAAACAGATGCTCTAGCCTGGTTTTGAAGTATTTTCTCCATTTCACGCTGAAAAATTGCAGGTGCCGAAGCAACTCCAAATGGCAACCTATTGTAGCGAAAGAGGCCTTTATGGGTACTGATTACAACTAGTTTTCTGGATTCCTGATCTAACTCCAGCTGGCAATAAGCATCTTGTAAATCCAGTTTTGAGAAACTTTCACCTCCCGACAATTCAGAAAATAAATCTTCAATATTTGGCCAGGGATACTGTTCCAAGTCTGTGGCTGTATTTACTGTGATTTTGAAATCTCCACATAATCGGATTGAACCATCCTTTTTCAACACCGGAACAACTGGAGCAGCCCACTCTGCTGACCTCACTGGTTCTATGATGCCGATTTGAACCAAACGATCCAGTTCTTTTTCCACTTTTTATTTTAATGCGTATGGCACTGGTCTCGCTTTGAAAAACTTAGGAGAAACATCAGAACGTACCTTCAGGTGAACTTTCACTCCCTTGATATGACCCAGTCCAGGAGAAAACGTGTCACTGTGTTTCCGTTGCAACATTTCCAATGTGCTAGATACTGACTTAACTTGGTTTACACTTCCAGCTGGCAGTGCAAGAAAAGACGATAGACCTAAAGGCCCGATCCATTTTCGACCTGCAAGGGTTACTGAACCGTTCTGTACCACTAGTAGAGGTAGCTTCACAATGTTCGAGTGATCCACGGAGACCTTCACTTGCATCACCCCCAACATCTTGAGTGGATGTTTTGTAAATGCCTGCTGTTGAATTTCAGTTTTTTCTAGCTTCAGAAAAACGTTCTTGTACTTACGGTACACTGCCGCAGGAATTAATGAAAACGGTGCTCCCGAGTTGACGTCTATGGTGATTTCTTTCCCTTCGATATAGCAACACACCCGTAACGGTGGTGGAGCCTGTCCCACAGGGTCGAGATGAAGCAAACTGTAATTTTTGATGACCTCAGTAGAAGAACACAGTCCCTCTCTCGATGACTCCGCTTGCAACTTGTTAACTTCCGGGGTATTATTTTTCGATCGACATACCCGCACGAGATGCTCAATTTTCTTGCAACCGAAGCAAGTTGAATTTTTGAACCGGCAGGCGTTAGACAAATGTTGTGGATCCCCACAACGATAACAGCTTTTGCTCTCCAGTGAAACACGTTTCGAAACTCTGCTTGCTTCGCTCTTTGGTTTCTTTACGCGAGTCGATGACGAAACCTCGGATCCATTGTCTGGTTTCTTTCTGGGAGGCCTTCGCGCCTGAATTTTGTGAACATTTTCCATCGCTGGTTTACGCAAGTCCACAACAATAAAATGAAATGGCGATGTGATCAAGATCGCACATTTTACCGGACTATGAACAATGAAAATATCACAGACTAATTGAATTAACCGTGCATTGTTATAAAAAAGATAAGATAACATAAATTCTATTAAGGATTATACAATTACAACTATATAAACATGTTTCAAAAATAAGAGAAGGAGGCAGGTTTGGCAAATTCCCCAAAGGGCTCCCAACTATTGTTACATTCTCTCTCCACAGCTTCCATCGAAACTGCTATTTCTGTTGCGCGAGCGAGCGTTAAATTAACCTCGGACAGCAACCTCCGCTGGATAGACTCATCTTGTATGCCGCAAACGATACGGTCGTGGAGCATGATGTCCAACGTTGTGCCAAAATTGCAAAATTCTGCTAGATGTTGTAATTCGGGAATGTAAATGGAAACCGACTCACCCGCTCGTCTCACGCGACTGTTGAACTTGAATCTTTCGACGATCTCAGATGGTACTGGATCGAAGTGATGATTCAATGCTTCTATCAGTTCATTCAACGTCTTTGATGTCGGCGAATCTGGAGAAATTAAGTTCCGCAACAGTCCGTACGTCGACGCACCGATGACTCTCACGAGTATCGCGCATTTCCGATCATCGTTTTTGACATTGTTCGCTATGAAAAATTGCTGTAAACGTTCTGTATATTGAGTCCATGACTCCAGCGCCGGATCGAAACTAGTCACGTTGCCGAAACTCATCATGAGAAGAGAAAACTAAGCAGTTCGGGAAATCAGTGGACGAGAGAGAGAGCAAAAGAAACTTACAACACGGAGAAAAACATCCCAACTCGTCGCCAATGTTGAATAATCACTTGAAACTGCTAATTACTACATTTAATGAACACAAAAACACGGACGGTAATACAACATTAACGAGCGCTATTGCTATCTGGACATCGACTGCCTGTCTTGTAAATACAAATATTCTTCCTAGAGATGAAGCCCGTGCTGCCATCTGTCAGTCACTTTTCCAGTTAGTAATATTTACAACAGAAAGCGTTTGGTTAGGCAAAAGGCGAAAAAATAAACCGGTCTCATCACAAACACATCTGCATCTTTATACCCTTCTATCATTGGTTTCAGAATATCATTTTTCCAATTTTTAACAGTTTCTGGAGATGCAGATATGCTCTCTCCACAAACATTCCTAAAAACAATGCCATGGCGCTCTTTGAATCGGGTCAACCATCCACTGCTTGCAGTAAAATCACCTTGGTTGAGACTTTTTGTGAAATCCTTTGCTTTCTCTTGAATTATTGGTCCTGATAATGGGATGAGTGAGATCAAGTGGATTTGAACCACAAAAGAGTTGCTTCTTCTACGTCACTGAAGTCTGATTTTCTTATGCACCTTGTGCTTGGTTCATAGGAAGATTCAAATGTTGACAAAAATTTTTCTTATTTTTGGCAAATGTTGAAATAGCAGACGTGCCAGCTTCTGAAATCCAGAAATTCTCCCGAGGGGGGGTACCCCCCCCCCCAAAAACTCATAGACTCGATCAAAAACGTTCATAAAAAAAATTTCGAAATTTTTTTTTTTAATCAATTGAGAAAAAGTTACATTCTTTCCCCCCCCCCCAAGGCAGGTTCTGCATTGCCCCTGAGCAGAATATAATTCCATGTCAGTCTTTCCATGCAGAATAGAGAAATCGCATCTATATACTGTTCATAAAGTATAGGTGTTTCCTTTCGTGGATGCCATCAGTGAATGATAATCTCGGGTATATGAACTCTTAAAACTTTATATTTAGCTTTATACAGCTTAACGTTTTATATTTTCTTTCTGAAGATGTTTAATCGGAAGAAACTATTTTAAAAAATACAAATTGCAAAGCTGCCGACGTAAAAACGTGTTTCCCGCACGGCTGTTAATGGAATGCAATAATGATTATACAGAAATTTCGGCAACCAAGGTCATGCTCCTGATAAATGATTGCCGATAAACGCTAAGAAAACGAAGTTGCGTCTTTGTCAGTTACTTAAATGCGGTCACAGAGCCTTTTTCTTTACGGCTGCTCCATGGAAATGACTACGCTGTCCTCTATGGATGTTTTCTCTAATGACGACGGTAATCATTGACGCCACAACAACGTGAAAGCTCGCGTAAAATCTAATTTTCTGCCAAAATCCGGAGAAATTTTAACACATCCGGAGAGCGGGAGGAAAGATGAAAAATCTGGAGTCTCCCGCCTAAATTGGGAGAGTTGGCAGGTCTGAAATATTGTTCCATGCAATTCCATATTCTTTAGCGAGTTCACGCTGAGTTTTACCTGATTCTAGTTTATCAAAATTTCAACTTTTGATTTTAAACTTAAAGTGTGAGTTTGTGTGGAGCCATTGTATTCTGCCGTCGATACTCAAGATGAAAACCAAATGACATATTCAGCATCTAACCAGGCTTTAGCTCTTTTTCTTTTACTCGATTTCCAAGAAATCGTAAAACTGAGTTCCACTGAAAACATTCTTTACAACAGACAATATAAAAACTCCCAATAGATAAGATTTTCATCCCTATTGGATGTTGACAATATCCACCCCCTTTTTTTGACCATGAGAAGAATGAAAGACCGTTTTTGGAAACTCCACTAAAATGATAAGCCGGCCAACAGGTTTCAAACATTCATTCTTCACATACACGCCCCCTCCCCGTTCTCAATGCAAAAAAAGGGCCCATCATAGAGAACAAAAAAACGAAGAATTGTCGAAGTACCCATGAACCATGTCAAAAAATTCTTAGAACTGGTAACAGAAAGACAATTGTAAAAACCAGTCGTGGTGAAGGGACAAAAATTGTAGTAGACTTAAGCGGAGTTAAGCTAAACATGTGTCGAGTTAGAGAGGTTTCCCTACATTGAAATTAGTATTGTGCCAATCAAGGGAAATAATAGATGTTGAGTTATCCACGTGTCGAGTTGCAGAGAGTCTACTGTACATTCGGCCATTTTATAGCTATGAGAGTTGAAAGTTAATCCCAAGACTGACTCTAGCTTAGTTCCATTTAACAAAAATGGCATCACGAGTCAGGCTCTGACTTAGACCCGAAAGTGTTAACAAATTCGTCACATTCACACACAGTAACCAACATCCCAGGATAATGAAGATTGAACAAATCGCTTGTGAGAAGCAATGTTTGAGGATTTCCCCCAACTGTCTACATTTACTCATACTAAAATCATGATTCTTTTCCCTTCAAGTTTAAATTATCCAAAATATTTGAATCAAAAAATAAATTCGAGTATTTAATTAGATATAAAATTAAAGGTTAGTTCACACACATAGAAGTTCAAATTATCTGAATTTGAATTAACCCTGTTGAAATTAACCAAGTTTCACTGTAATTATGATATTTCTTCACATGAGGAAATTTTATTGGTAAAAACATTGCATGGTGTGTACGCGGAATATTCTATTTGAAAAGTGAATCGTAAATTTCCAATCTTATTGTCAACTTTGTTTTGGTTTTTCTGTGAATATGATTTTCAGTTTTTTTTTTGCCAGAAATAAGTGACCTAGCTGTGTAAAAGTGTGTTAAAAACATAAATGTGAAGTGTGTGTGAGAAAATTTTATTAATTAACACTACATTGTGGGGTGTGTGCATGGA
The DNA here is from genome assembly GCF_987345545.1 of Pholcus phalangioides. Taxonomy (NCBI): domain Eukaryota; kingdom Metazoa; phylum Arthropoda; class Arachnida; order Araneae; family Pholcidae; genus Pholcus; species Pholcus phalangioides. The sequence goes on along the minus strand of NW_028301600.1, from coordinate 44,859,562 downwards.
ACATTATACAATTTTAAAAGTGAATCATAAATATAAAGGATGAATCCGACCTATTCTGCTAAACGAAACTAGGTGATAGATGAGCCCAAGTGCATCACGAAAACCCCACCAACCATGTCCTATCTCAAACCGTTTTCGAGTTATGGTGGATAATTGATTATGGAAAAAATATGTGTGAAGCCTAAAAAAGACAGCATTTTTGGAGTTTCTAAGAGACCTACATATAAGCTAAGCATATATTTGGAAAAAATAGAAAAAAGTTCCATAAGATGATATTTTCATCGAAATATCTGGATTTAGTGGCGAGCTTCAAACATTGAAAGGTTAGCAAAGTTCAAAATCCCAAATTGTTGCCAAAATTTTTCATAGCCAATTACGCAGATATCCTTCTGGCTACAATTGGTCAAATTTATCAAAAACGTCCATTGCACCAGCTTTCGAAAGAGCTTACAATAAACCATATTGGTGTTCTAGATCAGGAGAAATTTAACCTTTTGTTAGTAATACATAGCTGATATCTCCATTCGTCGAAGTAATTTTAGGAGGTTTTGATGACAATTCGATTTTTAACTTCACCAATCTCTCAGCGATTTGAAGTTCGCCATTAAATACACATATCCTGTAGATGTTGATGATCCTGTAATGTCATCTTATATGATTTTTTCTGCAAAATCAAATTGTCGCCAAAATCTGTAACCACCAATTCCGAATTTTTGTTGAATATCTGCTGCAACAAACGTTGGTTTTAGTGATGTATTATGAACAAAAGGCTGAATTTCTTTTGAACCAGAACACTGATATGGTTTATTGTAGACTCTTTCGAAAGCTGGTACAATGCACAAGTTTTTGGTAAATTTGGCCAATTGAAGCTAGAAGGATGTTTGGTTAATTGGCGATGAAATATTTTGGCAATAATTTAATTTTAACTTAGCCAATCTTTTGGCGTTTGTAGCTTGTCGACAAATCCAGGTATTTATGTGAAAAATGCGTCATCTTATAGGATTTTTTCGTTCTTTCCAAATATGTGCTTAGTTTGCATGTAGGTCTCTTAGAAACTTCACAAATGCAGTTTTTTTAGACTTGATAAATATTGTTTCTGTAAACGATTATCCGCCATAACTCAAACAGTTTGAGATGATATAGTTGGTGGGGTTTCATGATCCACTTGGGCTCGTCTATCGCCCCCTTTTGTTCAGCAGAATAGGTCCGATCCACCGTGTCATCTTATTTTCAATTATGTTTCGGTGTTTCTGTGAATATTATACTTTACATATATTTGTCATGCAGTTATATATTTACCATGTATATATTTATTATTATTAATTATAATTTAGTTGAACTTGGTTAATTCCAAGCTCAAGGGAACAGCAAAAAAAGTTTGAATTATCCAATTAATCTATGCTGGACTCGTAAAATGACTACTACTAAACCTCACATGCACCTCATCCATATTCCTTTTGTGTCCCACAAAAGGAATATGGATGAGGTGTATGGTGAGGTTCTAACGAATTGGTACATGTTGGAATGTGTGTGTATGTTTAGTGAACCTAATGTGAAGTTTGTTGTCGCGAAAATCTGTATAATGCTTTTTGTGTAGTGCTTCCAACTGTTATCAATTTTTCTAACTATGAGTGGAGTGTAATGATTGAATAATTGCATTGTTGTAGGCCTGTTGCTCTCTGTGGCGAGACTTTTCTATGGGGAGGTCGGTCACATTCGTGCCTCGAAGTTGGGAACCACAAAAAACCACCTTCAGCCGACCACCACTATGGCAGTGGTGGGGTTCGAACCCCGATCCTCACGATGAGAGTCCGTCATTATGACCACTCAACCATCATAGCAGCTCATAAAATGACTGCACATTGCATCTTAATCATCAATATCCACATAGTATTAATACACTTGATCTTATATCATTCTGCTATATCATTCCACCGTTCTGAAATCATTACTAGAGTTTCTTGCCCCATTCTCACATCTTGATTTATGGAAATAGTTACTGATCATCAGTTCTGAAACTTTTTCCTAATAATTTTTATTGTATTAGGGAAATCAATTTTCATTAAAAATTCTTAGAAGAAACTGTTCTGAAGCTATCTTTTTGCAGAGGTTGATCAGCAAAATTCATATCAAGTGCAAAATTTTGATGCATTCTGGCTGAACAATGTTAAAATTGGTTAAATTATCAAAAACCCTAAAAATTTATAAATTATCATTTTGAATTCTTTCTATACGGACAGTCGTTTGTTTCTGAAATTGCTTACTAATCATCCAAACAATTTTGGCAAATCAATTCGTCACAGATAATCTTTTTATGAATTGAGATCATGTGGTTTTGCCAGTTTTGGATCATCAAACCAGGTAATTTTTTTAAAACTGAGTTACTAAACTATGAATCCAATTCGAAAAGCAAATTATATAAATACAAAGGACACCATTCTCAAAAGAAGTGCTCATGTCCTATTACAAGTTGTCATAGAACCTGGGGTTATCTTTTGGACCGGCCCATCTCAGCAGTTAGAATGGCTGTTCGAACCAGAAAGGTACAAAAAAAAAAAAAAATGATGCCCATTGTGCTACCAAATTCAGAAATATCCGAATTTTTCAACTTGTAATTTTTAAAGATTTACTGTTCAACACTTTTGGGTCTGAGCTATTTCAACCATGTTTGTCCCTGTGGACTGAGAGTTTTGGCACTTTTCATGATTTTTTTTAAAAATACTTAGAATATATCTTAACAGTTTTTTTTAGCTAAAAATTTCAAACTTTTCTTTCATAATATAGCAATTATTTAAAGGTACTAATAATTAAAAAAGTATGTTTTAGAGTTTAAAAAAGTTCTGCATAAGAAAACATAATTTTTCAATACAAAATTTCAAACAATTCTGAATAAACTTACACAAATGTTGTACAAATATCTAAAAATAGTTGTTATTTAAAAAAAATAGAATCTTATAAAATTTGCTTTAGTATGGTACACTTCAAAACACATTTACACACACAGAGAAACACCACAAGGTTCGCAATAAGTTCGAGTTTTATTTCCTCAATCTTTTTCCAGTTTCTGCCTTTGATTTGCTCTTTTTCATCATCTAAAATGAATTATAATTTTGTAAAATATATGTCCTAAAACATTTGAAAAAATAAGTAATATACACAAAATTTTGTTCAAAAGCAAAAAATAAAATATATTTTACCGGTGCTATCGCCATCATCTGAGAACTGCAATTTTGAATCCCTTACACAAGTAGGCTAGGCTGGTATTCTGGATCATCTGAATCTGATAACTGTCACAGAATCGTGTGCTAATATATCTAAGTTCAGCCAAATTATCGGCATCTGATGTCTAAAAATCATGTATGAGACATCGCAAAACCCAACAAATGTGGCTACCTTATCTAGGAAGACAAATGTGTTTCAACTATACTTCTACATCGTTTCATAAACCAACATTTGCTGGCTGCTGCCATCTATATTTTTTTGGAACTAGAAGATTTATAGGTTATGCTTAAAAGCATTGGGAACATATATTCAGCCATTTTATAGCAATGACAGTAAACAGTTAAGCCTAAGACTGACTCTATCTTAGTTATACATTTACTCATACTATATAAAATCATGATTTTTTCCTTTCAAGTTTGAATTATTCAAAATATTAGAAAAAAATTTGAATGAAAAAATAAATTTGTGCATTTAATTAGATATAAAATTAAAGGTTAGTTCATAGAAGTTCAAATTATCTGAATTTGAATTAATCCTGTTGAAATTAACCAAGTTTCACTATAATTATGATATTTCTTCATGTGAGGAAATTTTATAGGTAAAAACATTGCATGGTGTGTAGACGGAATATTATTCTTTTTGAAAAGTGAATCGTAAATTTCCAATCTTATTGTCAACTATGTTTTGGTTTTTCTGTGAAGAATATGATTTTCAGTTAATATTTGTTAGAAATAAGTGAGCTGTGTGAAAATGTGTTAAAAGCATAAATATGTGTGCAAGGAAATTGTAGAATCAAATCACTATTGTCAAGGAATTCAGTTGGTATTTTTAAATTAGTGATCTTTTTTAATTAGATATTTTTCTATTTTTGATAATGTATACAATTTTTTTTGAAAAATTACAACATCCCCCAATAAATGTGCTGGTTCAAAATTCCACAATATGACTGAAATTTTTATTTCCGTCTTATTAAATTTTATTATTGATCATATCTGGTAACAGATCTGCATGAAGTGGGTAGGGTGCTCCATAAACGGAAAAAATCTTTTCTCTTTTGTTTCATAGAACTAGAATATTCTGATATTGTTAAAAAGGAAAAAAAATTTAACATTCAAATAAAAACTTATGTAAAGATTTGTATGAGAATGCTAATTATAAGCATTAATGCAACAAATTTGATTGTCTTATTCTTCTTTGCTGGTTATGTTACTAAACTGTTAATCTAAACATTATTGGTGCAAAAAAAAAGATATTTCTGCAAATACAATGCTGTGTGGGTTCTTCAGAAAGTAAAATTTTCTATTGCTCTACACAAATTAAGTGCAATACTGCTACTTGAGCTTTTTTTTTTCTCATATGTTACATTTCCCAGGTGCATGTGACGTGCACCTGGGAACATGCACACTCACTTTATTGTTCATACTTCTAGTATTATACTCATGTATTTACCCTTTTCTTCTGCATGTTTAAAAACTTTGCACCAATCTTTCATTCCAGAAGAAATTAAGTTTCTATGACTTTATACCCCAATTTCATATTTACACACATGTAGAGTAATACTTTTCATTTATGACTTTTTGTGCTTTCCCACCCATCTGTGATAAACGATGCAGGTCGTTTTTTTATGTTTATAATAATATAAAGTGCTTATAGAAACGTCCTCTCCACTTGTCAATACAAGATTCATCGAAAGACTGGTTATTTGTGGAGATGAAGATTACAAGGAAGAAAATTCATCACTGCCCCCACGGGGACTCGAACCCCGGTCTCTCGCTTGCCGGATGAGTGCTCTACCATCTAAGCTATGGAAGCAGATAGAATATTTTAACCTTGGAGCATATATATATGTTGAAAGGCACAGTACATGGACGGCGTCAACAATCAACTAATAGCTCGTTAATGACAAAGGCCAACCAGATGGCCATATGCATATAGAAACGTCCGCTCCACTTGTCAATACAAGATTCATCGAAATACTGGTTATTTGACTTTATTTTATAAAATAACCAGTCTTTCGATGAATCTTGTATTGACAAGTGGAGAGGACGTTTCTATATGCATATGGCCATCTGGTTGGCCTTTGTCATTCACAAGCTATTAGTTGATTGTTGACGGCGTCCATGTACGGTGCCTTTCAACACACATATACGCTTCAAGGTTGAAATATTCCATCTGCTTCCATAGCTTAGATGGTAGAGCACTTGTCCGGCAAGCGAGAGACCGGGGTTCGAGTCCCCGTGGGGGCAGTGATGAATTTTCTTCCTTGTAATCTTCATCTCCACAAATAACCAGTCTTTCGATGAATCTTGTAATATAAAGTGCTCTCTTTTATTCTTATATTTTTGAAATTTCAATTCAGTCCCATATTTTCTTAACAAGAAACAGCTAAAAATCACAATGTAAATTGCTTTGTGACTTTTCTGAAAGATACATTCCATCTCATTGAGAGTAAAAGTGAGTTTTAAAATGACACGAATGCGAATTCAAATATGCATGATTTTAGAATTTACTATGACTCAAACAAAAAGTGACTGAAAATTCCAGCGAAACATTTTTGTACAGGAATAATTTTTCATTGTAGAGTAGTAGTTTTTAACATTAAAATTATTAGAATGAGATGCGAGAGTTTTCTGATAAATTGTTTGTTTTTCAAAGAAATTTATTAAATAGAGGTTCTTTATGCAGACTCTACCATACTTATTTTATTTAATATCAAGTCTAAATTTTCTAAAAAAAATTGTTTTCTTTTTCCGAGTCCAGTAATTCAATATTGGGCAAATATATGTGTTATAAATTTCTTTAAAATAGTTTAAAAAATACTTGTATTTTTTTTGTGTGTATTTGATTTCACTGTACATCAAGATTCAACAAATCCAGAAAAAATTTATGTTCCAGTCAAATTTTTAAGGCATTAAACATATTTTTTGCTGAGAAAAAGTGTTAAATAATTTTTTATAATTATAATTTTTTTTAAACTTCTCTGGGACTAAGTCAACCTTTTCTATGTAGCAGATAAAAATTCCAAAATTTTGTGTTATCCATCAGACTATTTTAGTAATCATGCATGTAAAATTATAGGCGCCATTACCAATTTTTTAGTCACTATGGTAGCATGGCAACTAACATTTTTCAACCCTGCTATACATGTACATATAAAACTTGAAGGGTAATTTTGAGTATTCATGAAATTCATGTTAATATTGTTTGAAAGTAAGTTTTAAACTGCATTTTAGTTGAACATTTATGTGTCATGAAAATGACCGATATGATTCAACATCATTAAACCAGAAAACATATTTTGTAATACTTCAAATCATTTGAAGATAAAAATTTGTATAATCCATTGATCCATCTGAATTTTAGGAGGAATATCTTGCTGAGCTTGGCTTTTGATTTATGAGGCCCTTATTTGTATGAGAAAAGGTTTTTCGAACCTGATAAGGATTTTATGTATCGCTAAGTCATACAGTAAAACCCCCCTTTTGTGACCTCTGCAGGACAAAAAAATTTGTTTGTAAAAGAAGGGTGATCGTTAATTATCAAGGGTTACAAAGGAAATTATTTTGCTGTTAAGAGGGGCTCCACTGTTTATGGTGGTTGAATACACAGAGGAATACAGGGGAGGGGTGGAGATGGAAGTGATCGTCTCCCTTCAAATTAAAAAAAAAAAATTGTATTATTGGTATAGGGCAGGGTGCACAGAGGTGGATATTTATCCCTGTTTACTTTTCACACTTGGTGATCCATCCCCTCCCTCATTCCAAGAGCCTGTATCTGTTTATGGTTGAATATGTTAAATTATGGTTATTGTATAATAAAAGAAAAGCATGATTCTCTCATGCAATTTAAGTGAAATAAAATGTTCATAGTTTCTATGTTGTGTTCTTTGGTGGCTTTTCAAAATACAAGTATTAGTAATTGATATGGGTCATTGTGTGTGTAACTTAATGAACAGATTTTTCAATTATTCTCTACTTAACATTGAAATTCTACCAAGGAGGAAAAGTTGCAAAATTATGCAAATCACGGAATGATTTAACTACATGCTAGCGATATTAATTTAAAATACAAAGCGCTACAAGTTTAAATCCAATTACAGCTTGCAGTAAAATAAAAATTAGCACAGAATAGAAAAAAACGACAACATGATAAAGTACCCAAAGACAAAAAGTAACAAAAATTCTACACAAAGATATATGCAACACAATCACAGCAAAAATCTAAAGTCTGTAACAGACGAATGAAAAATATCCAGATGTTCAGGAAGCTCATTATAAAATTCGGAAAATCTGTTTACAGCACAGTACTTATCAATAGTAGTATTGAATGATTTGATTGCAAATAAGCAATTAGATCTTGTATTGTGGCACTTAATATTGAAACAGATTTTGTTAAGAAGGGTATGCAGTCAATTTGGTTAGTCAACAGTTTCTTGAAATAAATAACGAGCAAGTACTCTCTGCGTTTTTTAAACTAATGATATTGAAACTGCTCCATAGATAACTGGCAGATAGAATATTGTTATAAGGACAATGTTTTTTGAAATATAAATACCTTAGAAAATTTTTTTGAATAATTTCAAGACTCGTAATATGGCAAGCATGAAATGGGTTCCAGACAATTGAAGCATATTGCAGTTTAGATCTTATAAGCGTATTAAAAAGGAATATTGAAGTATTACTATTGTTGAAATCTCTCAACATTCTTTTAAACTAGCCAAGCCTTTTTATATGACACACAACAGATTTCTAATGTGATCAGCAAAGTTAAAATTGATACTATAAATAACGCCCAAATTGGTCGCAGAGGTTCTTTTAAGCAATTGGCTATTATTAATGCTATATATAAAAAAGATTGTTCATTCATTCACTCACAAAAAGAATACAAAACATCAATATTGAGATTAAGTCTTAAGTAAGCACCATTCGTGAGGTAAAGACAACTTATTTTGCAGGCAATAACACATCAATACAATCGATACTTTTAAAACCTTCAAATCATCTGCAAAGAGTAGACAATTTTTGATAAGTGTGGATAGATCATTGATAAATAACAACGGGCTTAGGACAGATCCTTGAGGTACACCAGAACTAGCAACAAAACCTTGGCTTATATTGGATTTATAAGATACATACAACACACACTATTGGATAAGTAGGAAATGAACCAATTCATTAAGAGTTAAAACCGATTTTACTAATAAGAATTCTATAATCGATATGATCAAAAGCTTTTGAAAAATCAGTATACATCAAGTTGGGTGATATCAGACATCAAGTTGTCGTTTGTTATGTATGGCGTCTATAATACAGGCATTAAGACTCGGGCGATTAGTGACAGTACCATTGACAAAACCACACATTTTGATTTTCAGAAATACAGGACTTGATCTGATTGAAAAATTTTTGTGTAATATTGATTCAAAGATTTCAATACACAGATAAAATAAGTCTATACTTCTCAATACAAGATTTGTTAAGTTTTTTGAAGATGGCAACAACTTTTGCTCTCTTCCACTCTGCAGGAAAAATTTTGGTACTAATTGATAAATTGAAAATACATAATTATCAATGGAAAAACAAAATATCAAGCTTTATATAAGGACACCATCCATACTGAGAGAAGAGCCTTTAATTTTCTTTATACCACGAACAATATCATCCACAGAAACATCAATGGTAACAACATTAAAAGCATTAGGAAAAGCGGTATTAGAGAAATATAGATATCATTTATCACAAAAATGAGAAACTTTGCCTGGTTTTAATTTATACAAAAATTGCCACGTTTTTAAGACAAATAAATTCAATTGGTCGACGCGTTTCGGCTCTTCAATGGAGAGCCGTCATCAGGACCTCGTGGTCAGAATTCACAGGAATCGGTCGTGGAGGGCTGACGTTTACGGATAAGGATGCCTTTGTAACGGCTAGCACCGCAACACCTGTGCCTCTTCTCATCGTAGTTAATTTCTTTTGCTATGCCACTGCATTAGCAGTGCTTTCGTGTCATTCACGATTTTTTCCTTGTCAGATGGTCTTCTTATGTTTAGACCGAGTCTAAAAGCAACACGTTCATCTACATCTGGAGGCTCTTGTAGGTACATTTGGCAGCGTGACAATTCAGGACAGTGTAATAGGATGTGTTCTATGGTTTCCTCGTTCATCCTGCAGAGAGGGCATGTAGCGACCATGTTCACAGTGAACTTAGCAAGACGGTGGTTTGTCTCCAGTGAGCGAGTCCGAGCTTTGAAGAAGAGTGTTGATGGAAGAGATCCATCATACGCGCTCTCCCAGGAATAGGCTAACTTCCTGCAATAGTAGTTCAATGATGATTTCTTTAGTACTTCTTGCCTCCACAATTCGTGGGCCTTCTTGCGAATCGATGTTTTAATTGCTTGACCTGGTCGCTCGATGTTTTGTAGCACTAGCGTGTTAAGATACTTTTTACCGAGGAAGTTGGTCCTACGCCACCAGGATGTACTTTGGAGGCAATAGAAAGAGTAGATGAAGAGTTTTTTCACCACTCTACGATCATCCAGTGACCAAAGTCGGGCGACGTATGATAGTTTTGATCTTGCTTCCCTTACTTCAAAGGTGGAGATACCAACTTCACCTTGAATTGCGCACGTTGCTGCGAGTGAGGTCGCTCCGAGGGCGAATCTACAAACCGAGGTCTGAGCAGCTTCCAGAGCCCTTCTGGTTGTTTGGTCCAAGACCAGAACTGCATCTGCACAAGAAAGAGATGGTACCGCCACGGCCTTCCATAGAAGTCTTGCAACCTCATATCTGTTGTAGGAGTAGAGTGCTCTACTTTTGATGAGCCCCTGGAATTTTAAGGCTTTTGTGGTCAGATCCCGGTTGTGGGTCTTCCATATTCCCGGGCCAGCACTGATCTTGACTCCAAGATATTTGTATTCATTGCAGGGATCTACAGTGATGTCGCCAAGGTGGAAGGTTGTTTCATTGGATCTGGGAGCGAGATCTTCAGTACTGACCAGATGCATAATTTTACATACGTCTGGTCATCCGAAGAGTTTGCCTTTGTATTTGCTGCGTCCGAGTGGTCTTTGGATGCGAATTGGGGAGCCATCTGTTGCAAAGTGTTGAAAGTTTAGTCACGACTGTGGTTGATAAAGATCCTATCTCACCCTCCAAAGAATCTGGTGTCTACTTCATCCCATGCAAGAATTGCGAAAATTGATATATTGGCCAAACTAGGAGAAATCTGAATTTTCGAGTTCTCGAACACCGAAAGCATGTTGAGAAGGGACGGACGGATAATTCGGCTATTGCCCAACACTGTTGGCAACGTTCACATTATTTTGATTTTGATAAAGCGTTTGTTTTTAAAAAAGCAACACACAATTCTGAATTGAATTTTCTCGAGGGATACTTAATCAGAACATGCCAGAATTTCCTCGTTAATGATGGAAGAAACACGCCACCTATTTCGTCAGCTTGGACAGGCTTTATCAACCTCAGTCGTGACAAAACTTTCAACACTTTGCAACAGATGGCTCCCCAATTCGCATCCAAAGACCACTCGGACGCAGCAAATACAAAGGCAAACTCTTCGGACGACCAGACGTAAACATCACCCCTCCACGACCGATTCGTGTGAATTCTGACCACGAGGTCCTGATGACGGCTCTCCATTGAAGAGCCGAAACGCGTCGACCAATTGAATTTATTTGTCTTAAAAACGTGTCAATTTTTGTATAGATATCATTTGTCGACTCCCTAGTGATGTAATTAGACTTGAAAAAAATTCTCAAAATGCAGTTGCAATATATCAGTAGTCGACAAAAAATTATTAAACTTCATATTTAAAGGAACATTTCTATTTTTGACAGTGCAGAGACACCAAAATTTTTTAGGGTCACTTTTCAGCGATGATTCAATATGAAAAATATATTGTTTATATACTCCCTCATAACTTCAGATTTAATTCTAGCTCTGTAAAGTTTATACTGCCATTAAGTCAAAATTCTATTAAATTGCAATACGTATTGCAGAATTTTTTCTTCAGTCTAATACAATGTATAATATATTTGGAGAACCAAGGAGGTTATCTGTTTAGATTAAAATTTGATAGGGATATAATTGTTGAAGGCAGAGTAGATGCAAGAATAAAACATGTCAACAGCATCAACATTATTGCTCAAGTTTAAAAAATCCCAATCATAATTACTAAAAACTGAGTACAATGACCTAAAATCACTATTTTTGAAATCATAATAACTACGACGAGAATCACTAACAGTACGTCTAATGCAACGAATACCGGAAAAAGAGCAGATCAAAGCCGGGTGATATATATATATATATGTTTATCTATACACACAAGCGGTAAATCATCTTTCGTAACCTCAATTGAGAGAAAACGACTAGAAAATAGTACAAGATCAAGTATTTTCTGTTAAAGTGATTAACTATAAAATAACATTGCTTTAAATCAGTTTCCCCAACCTTTTTTGTCCCCCCCCCCCCGAATGCAATCTTACCCATATGATCCTATGTTACACCCGTAGCTTTTACCGCGCCCAGGGGACGTTGACATCCACGTTGGGAATCACTACTTTAAATCAAACAAATGCATAAAATTTAAAAGATCTGAAACAGATCTAGAGTTAGTCATTAAAATTAGCAAACCAATTGATTTCAGAGAGATCAAAGTCACCCACCAAAGATCATAATACTGTGGTGTTTGGTCAGAACATAACTCCAAATTTACATTTTTGAGATATATAAGCATTGTCATTTAAAAATCAAAAATAAACCATACACACAAATACAACTGAAAATATCATACATGAGCATGTTGTTTAGCCAAGCGCACATATTTATACATTTATCTCACTTCTAATTAGTTATAATTAGCAAGACTTATTACTAGATCAAAAAGCCATTTTTTGGAGATATCATGTTCTGACCAAACACCACAGAATTATCACAAATTCATTCTTTCAAATAGATTTAAAAAATTGATATAACATTGAGTGCTACAATTGGGGATTAAAATAAGCAATACAGAAAAATAAAACTTTACCCGATTCAAGGAAAATCTTAATACAGATTGCCTCGCAGGTAACTTCATCAAGATGTATCTTGGTGACCACAAATTTAGTTTTAACTGCAATCAGAGCACACCCCGTCCATTATTTAAAGAGTTGGAGTACCTGTCTTTTCTGAAAACCGTATATCTATCATCAATGAATTCACTATTCAGGATGTCATGATGAAGCCAAGTCTCAGTCAAACAAATAATATCGTGATTGAGCTAAAATAGACGATTTGATCATGGATAACTTAGTTCTGAGACCTCTAACGTGTTGATAGTACATTTTTACTAGTGTTTGTACAGCACGATAGTCAGTCGATGTTAGCGTTACTCAAATTATTGCTGGTTCCCCAGGAACTTGGTTCTGTGGAGCACTTGAAGCATGCAAACTTGAAGCACTTTAAATGGAAATGATAACATTTTCAAGTATAATCTGTGGCACGCGTGGGAGGGCCTTCAACATTTTAAAAACCTGATCGCGAAAGCAAACATTTATAGCCGCATGAAGTTTTGAATAAAGTCTTATGTCAAATTGTATTTATAATCACTGGAATTTCACACCTACTGTTATATACTCATATAACCCTTCCAGACCCTGGTGCCACAAATGTGTGGGTTTCTTTTTTTTACTGTAGAACTTTTTCTTTTAACTTTGGAGCTGACTCAAAGGATTGCGTAAGTTTTGAGTTAGAAATATGGTGAGCATGAACTTTGGGGTTTTCATCAGAAGGTAGCACTTAAAGTGCCTCCCAGGAAAAGTGTGATTTATTAAAAAGGTTGATTATATAAGATTTATATAAGGTTGATTATATAAAATTTGCAATAAAATTCTGAAAAAAAAGTGAAGATGAATATACCTTTATTTTATTTATTTAATATACAAACCTGTGAAGTCAGAGCCCTTTGGCCTTCACTAGATGCACAATACAAACAATCAAAGAAAACGCAGGGCTATCAATAAAAACTGAATTAATCAGACACGAATTTTTTTGAGTATCAAAAATGAAAAATTTGTAAATTCCAAAAAATGAATGCTCAGGTCTGAAAGGGGCGGAAAAAAAAATACTTGTATAAAATGAGTTTTCTTTTTGTTCAGAAAAATATATTAGGAGGATCGGCTCCACTGGTCAGTTTTTGAGGAAAAAAATTTCAGCCCCCAGTTTTTTTTTGTCAACCCCCTCCCCCTATAGCGAAGCGGATTCAACTCGGCCCATGAAAACAGCCATGTTCATATCTACAAGCTGTTACGATTTTATCGTATTTAGTACAATTTTAGCCAATTGATACGATTATACGGTTTTGCTTCTAAAAATACGATTTTTTACCGAATCGCTATTGTTTTCCTGCCTATATCGCAAACTGGAACTGGTCAACGTTAAAAATCATTGATGGTCCGTTGGTAGACATCACTTCGCCGAACCAGTAGCCGAAAATTCCCCGCACTCCCCACGGTGAGAAAGAGTAGAACCCCGCTGAGAATTTTCAAGGTAGTTTTATTGGTGCGGCTTATGCGCCGAAACGATGTATCCAGCCGCCTCTGACTGTATTATGAAGCATATAGTACTGACTGAGTGGCGCATCAATCCTTTTACCATCCATTTGATGAATCAATATTTTTCAAAAATTTGCATGCCATCCTAATCATTTGTTTACCTTTCTTCAGTAAATTGGAAAATGGGCCACGTTACGCTTTTTATGAATAGAGTAGAATTTTTTTTCTTCTGATAAGGTTGGCAGGTGAGCATGTTTCAGCATCATGGGGTCCCCTCTTTGGCCTAGCAACACACTGAGACTCTTCAAATCAGGGGCAAACCCAAAAGTCTGAAACCTACGAATTGGACAAAATTCATGCTAATTACTTTGCAAGGTGATCTGAGGCCCACCGGCAGGTGAGTGAAAATGAGAGAGGGGGAAAATATTTGGAAGGCTTTTTTTTTTTTAAATCATTTTTCACTGTTATATATTTTTTAATTGCTATATGTAAGAGATCTGATTAGTGCTTCTTGGTAATAAAGGCGCCTATAAAGGAGAGTGGACTCGTGAATTTTTGAACAGGTTTGCGCTCTGAGTGATTTCTCGTTTAGAAGGAATGAGGCGGTTGATGACAAACACTTCCTTCTACAATTCAAAGATATAATTAACATTTATTATACAATTAAATTTACAGAACCTACAAGAACGAGTGGACCGCGTGACTGTCTCGTTTGAGAGGCAAAACCCAAGTCCAGTTTCACCATCGCACAGGCGCGCTCTTTTCTCTACTACGTCGCCATCCAGTGGTGGACGCTGTCGCCACAATACCCCTCCCTAAGTGACGGAGTCACATTGTTGAGTAATTTAGTCTATCCGGAGCTCGGACTATTCTGCCGGAACGGGTACGCTGAGTCGGAATAGTAGTGGGTGCAAACGTCACGTGTCGGGTGGTTGGAATAGTCGTCATCTGCTGTTCTGGTATTGATGGAACTTCGATGTCTGCTCGTCCAGGTAGTGGTCGTTGAGGAGATAGGCCGGTTTGATTCGGTCGATCGAGATGACGGATTCCCTGTTCTTGACACGTACACGGAAAAAGTTTCCGGACCGCGGCAGCACTTCGAAAGGACCTTTGTAGGTCGGTTGTAGAGGGCGTCGGACTGCGTCGGTGCGAACGAAAACGTGTGTACAGGTCGTCAAAGCTTGTAGAACGTAGACATTACGTGTGATGCCATGTCTTGAAGTCGGGATCGGCTTGAGTGTGTCCATGGTGCGTTTCAATTTGTCGTGATAGGTGATTGCTGGCTGCGGAACATGTTGTTCAACGAAAATCTGTCCAGGCAATCTTAGCGTTTGACCGAAGACCATTTTGGCAGTGGTGGCGTTGAGGTCTGGTCGAAAGCATGTTCGGAGGCCGAGGAGAGCCGAAGGAAGACTGTCGACCCAATCACTTGTCATGCTAGCCTTCAATGCTTGTTTGAGCTGACGATGAGCCCGTTTGCTTTAGGGTTGTAAGCAGTCGTATGGATGTGGCTTATTAGGAACAAACTGTTGAATTTGTGGAATAGATACGATTCGAATTGCGAACCCTGGTCTATCGTGATGGTCTTGGGAGTTCCATATCGTGAAAACCAGTTGGAGTATAATGCTCGGGCACAAGTCTCTGCGGACGTATCTCGGATTGGGATTGCTTCGATCCATCTTGAGAATCGGCAGATAATGGTTAGAAGATATTCGTAACCTTGGGAATTCGGGAGTCTGCCCACAATGTCGATGTTTAGATGAGCGAATTTCTCCGACGGCACAGGAAAAACTCGGAGAGGCGATTGGGCGTGTTTGTGTACTTTGGTTCGTTGGCAGGCGATACAAGCACGGGCGAAGTTAGTGACGTCTCGTTTTATGTTTGGCCAGACGAAACGTTCGGTGAGGAGTTTCACAGATGCTTTGACCCCTGGATGGCATAGAGAATGAAATTTTTCAAACACTTGTTTGCGAAATGGTAGGGGAACAAATGTTCGCGGGATTTTTTGCGAATGATCAGCATAGAGGTTCAGTCTGTATTCGGGGAGAAAGGTTCGCTGAATTTTTAGTGAATTTTGATTGTTTGTCGAACTAGAGCCGAGAAGTTTGGCGAGTTCTGGATCGGTCTGTTGGGCGTTGGCCAGAAGAGCGTAGTCGATTTCGTCGAGATGGAGTGCGTCAGCTTCTAACCGAGACAGAGCATCTGCTGGAGTGTTGAGAATGCCAGGCAGATATCGGATGTCGGTAGTGTACTCGCTGATGTAACACAACTGTCGTCGACGATCGGAGACGCTGACTCGAGCTTCTGGTGGAATGCATGGGAAATTGGTTTATGGTCAGTCACGATGGTAAGGTGACGACCCTGCAACTGATGGTGAAAACATTTTACTGCGAGGTAAATAGACAGTAGTTCGTGTTCGTAAGTACTCTTACATTTCTGAGTAGAATTGAGCGAGGTACTGAAGAAGGCTAACGGTTTCAAGCGATCGAGTAAGTCGACGGGATCCTTATTTGAGGCGGCTGTGTTTGGGAGCTGCCAAGATGAGCCTTGCCGATTGGCGACGAACGTGGACAGTCGCCGGTCGCGTGTAGAGCAGTCTGTCGAGGATCCGGAGGACGCGTTGGTGTAGTTGTCATGAGCCGGAGGAACATTTGAAGAAAGTTCGCAGAGAGCGGCCCCAGCATGCGTACCACTGGCATCGGTAAGCAGAAAAAGTCGAGAGTTCGGATGCGGATGAGCAAGTAGAGTTGCGTCGGCGAGCGCTTGCTTGATGTCGGTGAAAGCTTTCAGCTGGTCGTCCGTGAGTTCGAGCGCACGTGTTGGCTTGTATTTACCTTTAAGGCAACGTTGGAGCGGATCGATGATTTGAGAACATAGTGGGATGAATCTTTTGTAGAATGCGATTATACCAAGGAAACGTTTCAGCTGTTTTAATGTTTTAGGCGGTGGATAGTCTTTGATGACCGTGACTTTGTCGGCGAGCGGTTTGAGACCGTGAACGTTGATGGTATAGCCCAAGAAAGTCAGTTCAGAGACAGCTAGGACTGATTTGTTGGCATTGAGCACGAGACTGTAGGCATCGAGACGTCGGAAAACTTCTTCCAGGTGACGTTTGTGGTCGTCGGGTGAGGCATTGTACACCAAGATGTCGTCGAGATAGCAAAATGTGAAGGCTAGACCACGTAGCACCGTGTCCGTAAACATCTGGTACGATGATGCGGCACCTTGCATCCCGAAGTTCAAGCGGGCAAATTCGTATTTGCCTAAGGGGCACACAATTGCAGTTTTGTGTTGATGAGGGCCGTATATCGGGATTTGAAAATACGTCCGAGTCATATCCAATTTGGAAAAAATTGTGCAGCCGGCTATCTGGTTGTTTATGTCCTGAATGTGCGGTACGGGGTACAGTTGCGGTGTCGTGTTGCGATTCAGCATGCGATAGTCACAGGTGAGACGAAAAGAGTTATCTTTCTTTTTCACAACATGGATCGGTGACGCATACTGCGAGTTGCTGGGTCGAATGATACGAAGATCGAGCCATGTGGCCAGCTCGTTTTTGACGAACGCGTACTGTTCAGAAGTGAGCCGTCGGGACTTGCATTGCACAGGGGGATTTTCCTGAGTGTCGATATAATGAAGGACATCATGTTTAGGTGGATCAACTTTCGGGTTGAACGGCAGGGTAAGCGACGGGAATTTTTTCAAAAGCGAATGAAATCCGGAATTCCCGGACACGGACAAGACAGGCGAGATTTGTGAATCGACTTGTTTACCTTTCGTTGACAGTCCTGTCGTCGAGTCAATCAACTGATTGTTGCCGATATCCACCGTCAGTTTGTAGTGGTTTAGGAAATCCGCGCCGATAATGGCGTGCGACGTTTTGGCGAAGATGAAACGCCAGCTGAAGTCTCTACGAAGACTGAGGTTCAGCGAAACGACTCGCGTACCACCGTTTGGTATTATCGCACCGTTCGCGGCGTATAAGCTAAACTCGGCTGAACAGTTGAGCGACGTGGGTGACGGATGAGGAATAATGCTGACTTGGCTGCCAGTGTCGATCAGAAACACCCGATTGTCGTTGATATTACGGACGAAAATTCGACTTGCTGGTTTGAAGAGAATAGAGGAATGCGCCTCGTTTCCCTCCCTGCTCCCAATTTTTTTTTTCATGCGCGTGGGCGGCGGTGTTGGACGAAACGCGAAAAGACGAACACGGTGACCTACATTTGCGCGCTTTCTCTTTGAAACACGAATGGTAGTAACACTTGCTTAGTAGTAGATGCTTAAATATTTAATAGCTGTATACGATTATTAACATGCACGATATATATTTTCATACCGTAATTTATCTGTTTATTTTTAGTCGATTTGGTATCGAAAAATGCATTGATAAATTGAAGAAATGTTTTACAAAAATTTGCAAAGATTTTCTATCATACTGTCTGAAATTTGAAATCGTGATCTACCTTCAGCTGTTTTAATATTTCCGTTTGTGCTCTCAGTGTTTAAATTTGTTGGTTTAAATACAGTAATAAAATCGTTTATATATTGCATTGAAAATAGCGCGATTGCACGAGCTGAATAGTGTCATTATCCCGGATGCAACTAGGGTCACCGATTTGGGAATTCTCATTGACGAGTGGCTTAGGTTTTCTGAACATTGTTCAGCGGTGGTCAAAAAAGTGAATAGAATGCTTGTGGGGTCTCATTTTCAAAAAGGTCTCTTCGCGTTCTCCTAAAGTCATTCTTCTGCTTTCTCGAGGCTTAGTTCGTTCTGGACTGGAGTATGCTGTAAGGTTTTGGAGACCATACCTACAGAGGGACATAGACTTGGTTGAAGGGGTGCAGAGAAGAGCTACGCGTGTCCTTATTGGCACACGGGGCTTGAGTTATGAAGAGAGACTTCATTTTTTGAATATGTTTATATTGGATGAACGCAGGTGTCGAGGAGATATCATCGAAGTGTTCAAAATTTTCAATGGGATGGATAAGATGGACCGTGAATTTTTAGTAAACCGCCAATCGACTGCTTTTAGAAGGGGACACCAGTATCGATTAGTGAGGGACAACGCAAGGCTATGGTGTCGCAGGGAATTTTTCTCTAATAGGGTTGTTAATAAATGGAATAGCTTACCCCCGGAGGTAGTAAATTGTAACACAATTGACACGTTTAAAAAGAAATACGATAAACATGTTGGGGTAAATCGAGAAGCTATTCATACTTAGAATAAGACAACCATAAGTATTCTTTATGGGCATTGTAAAATATTTTATCACGTGTATATATTGATTATAATTTTTATTAATTGCATTTTTAATTGGGTTGCTGTATTTTTGAAATATATGACATCCATATTTTTATGGGCATCTTTTTCTCAGCCACTCGTTGGGCATTTTGCCTGTTGTGGCGTTGTATTTGTATTTGTATTTGAAATATTGAAAAATGTCTTGCGGAAAAGCGGTTTAAATATCTACCTTGTTTGCATCGTTGTTCGGCGATCAGATATGAAAATGAAAATATCGCAGAGTTACGTGAATTACCGTACAGGCTGAATCAACGTGATTGGCTGTGGAAAAAATTACGAAAAAAAAAAAAAAATGTAATCGCGTAACAGAGAGAGAGCGGTGCATTTACGAAATATGCCTATGGGTATGCACGCACTCGGTGAAAATGAAATTATGCGCGAGCAAAAGTACTAGATATGCTATTGGTGCAAGTGACAGATTGTCTTAAAGCGCAGGTAAAATAAAATACCCTTGTGGATTGTATTTATATGGATGCCCCTCATGTTTTCTGCGTATCAAAGTTCCTTGGCACCTACGACGAAACATTCTGTCCGAAACAAGCTCCACGGGTGCAACCACGCACGTTTAACTTTATGTGCAGGCTTTTGGCAAACAATTTGGATGGTCTCTATTTGACGTATCGGCAATAAAATTGGTTATTTTGTTCGCACGTTTTAGAAGAAGGAAGAGAAAGAAAAAAATAGAAAAGGAAAACAGTATAGAGTAGATAAGAAAGGAGAGATTATATATATACAGTAAAGAGTAGAGATCTCTTCGCTCTTACATGTTTTTGTTGGAAGATACATTATACGTGGGGAAAAATCATTAGCTGGAGTATAGAAAGAACGGAGGGATAAAAACGCATAGCTGCGGTTCATAGAATTACAATAGTTTCGCGATGGTGAGGAAAGAAAACACAGAGAACTAGATTGAATTTATTACAGTGACTTTTGGACGAAATATTTCGTCCATTTCGTCCTTGATAGTAAAGGGGTTAGAATGCGTCCCCGCATGCTAATCTGCAAAACACATTATCGGTGCATATCACAGATCGCCTCGCCGCTCACGGATAAAACAGATCAGCGTAGGTAAAGTAAAAAAATTAGAACATTGCTTACGAGTGCCGTGTAAGGTTGCCTTTTGCTATAGCCACTAGAATAGGGGCTATAGTCTTACCTTTTGCAATGCTCTTTTCCGTCACTTCCCTTCAACTGAGTAGTAGCTTTTGTGCTTTGATGGCACTATATAATGCAGATAAATACGGTAAAAACACTGAGCTATAAGTAAACTTTCCTTATAGCTCAGTGGGTAAAAACGAGAAACTCGTTCCCGAACACAAAATTTGCTTCCATTCATCTAAAATCTCTGTTGATTGGCTCTGAAACCAGTCGTTGTTGGACCCAAAACCGACTTTATCAGGGACCATTGCTAAACCACGTGACCTCTTGGGAGGACGGATATTTCACATTATTCCTTAGGCCCGTGATAACATGCTACACATTCATGCGAATGTTACTAATAATCTCGTTGGTTCCATATGCTCGAAAGTGGCATGCTTTGGTGCTACACTTAGTAGCATGTGTATATATATATCTCTCACGGGCCTTATATTTTTTTCCTCATACGGATTTCCCGATTCTAAAATCCCGCTGTTATACGCGAGTTATTTTTTCTATCGTCATGCTCTGTTACCGGCCTGGATTGTGAGCTTATAGCACCATATTCCTTTCCATTTACCGCCAAATATATTCTGTACTACATACATTACTGTAGTGCCGACATAAAGAAAGCATTTGGGGCAGGGCCGTCTTAAGAGCTCTGCCTAGCTAAAAACGCTTGCTTACAAATTTTCATGCTTATTCTCGGAAATTTCAACCGCATCTCATTTTTGTGAGGTCCCGTCTCCTCTTTAGGCCCCAGGTTCATGAGTTAATACACGGCACTGGCGGGGAGCTGAGAGTTGTTAGTCATCCCGTATATATGGGGAGAACCAAAGTTATATAACAATAGATTTGGCCATCTTTTCCCTTCTTTTTAAGCATTTTCTTTTGGTCTGGTACAATTAATCGATTAATAGGGTCGGTTAATCGATCAATTGTTAATAGCAGTTAAAAATTTTAGTTGAGTTAATCGACTCGATCAATTCGATTAAAATTTTTATTAAAAATTTATGAATTAGCTTGATTTTTTTGAAAAACTAATTAGATATGTCTTATAAATCATGTTTAATACAGAACATTTTGTATTAGTGACTAAATTAAAAAAATATTTGAATCAATATTTTGACCGAATTCGATTCATCGGAAACTAATGATTTCAATTTCAAATTGTGAGTGTGATTGGAGTTTTAGAAGACAAGACCAAAATTGATTGTCTTCACTATGAACAGTAATTTTTAGAATTCTTGCAAGTATCAGCTCATCTCTTCACACGTACCATTCGAGAGGAGCTTCTAGAAAAACTATCAACAGCATAATCGAAAGTAGTTTCGAAATCTCTGAATAATAACCAAAAATATATAACCAAATATATATATATATTAAATTGCTTGAATCGGGCAGTCCCCTTATTTTCTTAATCTATTTCTATATATGTTTACCGCTACCGAATAGGTGAGTGAAGTGAATAAATTATATTTTTATAGCATCTATTAATATTATATGGTCACAAAAAGTTTTCGATTAAAATTCGATTAATCGGTCTGTTAATCGATTAAAAATTTTTTATTAACCAGTTAAAAATTTTAATCTTTTTCCAGCCCTAATTTTCTTACATTTCGGGAGGGGGGACCAGGCCCACAAGTCCCCTCCCTCTCGTTACGGCCTTGTGGTTTGCCTTAGGCCAACTGTTGATGAAGCACAATTCATCTGGTAAAGCAGAGAGGTGACAGGAGGAAGAATGTAATATTGAGAACCAGAGAGCATAGTTTCTATCAATAGGATTATAGAATTCCACTGAAAAGGAAACGCAACGTGAAAAGAAAGAGAAGGTATTGAAGAGATCGGATTGTCGTGTGTAGGTTCAAGATTCACACGTGTGTGTAGTCAGTCATCTGGCAATGCATGGGACATGCCCAGGTTTAGGTGGCAGGAGAAAGGTTTTTAATTCTGAAAAACGTGAATAGAAGCTGTCACACGGGGATGAGATTCAATTCTTGAGGTGTAGGTGTGGACTTGAGTTATGAAGAGCGAGTAATTAATCAAATTTTAAAATAATTGAATTCAGTAAAAGCTCTCTTTTGCGGACACCGACAGGACAAAAAAATTCATCCGCAAAAGAGTGGTGACCGTTAATCAGGGGGTTGAAATGCATTCTTTTATTATACAAGAGGAAATTATTATTTGGCCGTAAAAGAGGGGTGACCGCATCTGAGGGGTGTCATTTAAGAGGGGTTTTACTGTAGTAAGGATGAGCTCGCTTGAGAAATGGACATAAGAAAAGAAACCTACACCTGCAGAAATACTAAACCGCATTGGTGCTCACCTGGGGGCACCTGTGATCTGCAAGCAGCATGTGGGTGGCCAAAACGTATTATTACATCAGGGCAATTACAAAGGTGTCAGGTGCACGTCGGCATTAAAGATATTTGGGAAGGGTCGAGATTTATAAAAACAGATGATAGGACAGATCTTCCTCAGGAATGGTCAACTAGAACAGCGGTTCTCAATCTTATCTTGTCCATGGTCCCCTTTCAACCATTTCTCATTCCTGTGGCCCCCTTGCGACCATGATTAATTTCCTACCCCCCCCCCCCCCCCCCCCACCGTTTTCCCGTTAAAGGACAATTGTTCAAATATTATTTGAAGTATAAATATGTGTTTGAATTTAAATTATTTTTAATTTATGAAAATAACGAAAAAGCAAAATAAACATAATACAACACAGTAAAAAATATATAATAAGTTATTTTTAATCAATGTAAACATTGCGCTTGAAGACGGCATAATGCCATCAAGTTACTGTACAGGATGAAGTTTGGATTATTTATAAATTAGTTTTTCTTGGGTAAATTTGAATTTGGGTGAATCAAAATTTCAAACTAATCAGAAATTATAAATAAGAAAATTATCGGTTTATTGATTATATAATTTCGATACGGTGAGATTTACATTCATCGTGAAAATCTGTCTCGTTGAATGACAAGCTATCTCCAAGTGGCTTTTTGGTTCATAATGTGACCTCTCTCCCACAGGCGAACGAAGCAACGTGTGAGTTGGCTTAAACACAACACAATATTTCACATAACAGACACTACTATATGTAATGTACAGGGTGCATAGGTAACAAGACGTATGGTATTTTTACTGGCAAACCGCGTTCACCCTACACAGGAATACTTTCAATTAGAAAAATTATCCAAATAACGTGTAGTACTCAGATATGCCATTCATGTTGCAAGGGGTTGTATAGTGATTCAAATAAAAATGTTAACTTTTCATACGGACACCGTGTGCTCAAAAACCCAATCACAGAGTTGTTGCCCCGTCTCTTCTGATGCCAACAAAACCGTTTTATCTGCATTTAACGTTGTTTTTTGGTTGGTTGTCTTCAAATAAATGTTACTATCAATCACTGTCAATAAAGTGACACTGTATGCATATATACATTCATCTCGAAACCTTATAATTATTGATAACACAAACTTATGACAAGGGCTCAGATTTTTATGACCTAAAGAAGAAACGTAGTAGCTAACAACTTATCAGCAACGACGTTTCATCTTTATGTCATAAAAATCAGAGCCCTACTTATGAGAAATTGGTTACACACACGCAAAAAAATCATTATGTTTGTTTTCGTGAAACTTAAAATATTTTATATTTCAAGTGCTAAATTTCATCTTTCAACTACTCAGATCTTTATGCTCGGCATTGAAATATTCTGCCAACCAATCAAAAATCAATCAAATCTTTATGTTAATGTTACAATAATAGGGGAAAAATTGCGAAAAAATATTCTATGCATTTTGTTTGAAAATAAATTTTTTTGGTCACTCTTTCAATTAATTTCTTCGTGGCCCCCTTATCAGCAGCTATGGCTCCCCTTTTGCGATATTTTCCTCCATGGCCCCCCTGGAATATCCTGGGGGCCCCCGGTTGAGAACCACTGGAATTGTCCAGGGATCAGATTAAAATTACGCTCAAGGTTGCATCAGCATTGCTATCAGCTTAAAAACGTCAAATTAAACCCTTGGTATACGTTCGGCGAATTTATCAGGATTTTGAAGTGATGTCATCAATTTTTAAAGTGTTATTACTCATTAATTATGAGTCAAATCAAAAAACTGAAAACACTTTTCCATATTAATTTTTCATAAGGAATCACGTGTGTAATTCCATTCTGTATATGCAGAAATATTTATATTAGAGCGAGAGATAATTTGATCATTTTTGTCGCACCACTGTCATTTTTTGCACACGAGGGCTAATTAGACCTTGACCTACAATATATTGCCGATTCCGAATAACAGCCTTTTTTTATATACTCACCGAGAGATTGGTGCGCTAACCCCTTGGTGTGGGACTAGTTTGTGGTGGGTAGCGATCTTTACTGTGGTCATGTCGCCGTTTCTGTTGTACCCCTGTGTCAGGAAAGTTTCGGTCTGACAAGGACGAACCGGGTATCGGACTCACGACACCTCTGAAGATTCTCTGGTACTTTAGGCGAGTATATTATCGACCAGGCGAGTATATTAGTGAGCCAGCGTGAAAAATAACTTATTTTAATGCTGAGGCTCTATAACCCTCATGCAGTCTTCGATAATTTGTTCACCTTTCTTCCGAGATCTTTCTGTCGACGACGTTGCAAGTTTTGAACCAGGTTGAGAAGCTGTGTGTGATCTGTGACGTCATGCTTGAAACACAAATAATGGTCATCGCGCATAGCTATGACTCTTAGACGTCCTTTCACGAGTCTTCAGGACACTGTCCGTTTAATTTGATAGTGATTCTACTTGCGATTGATGACGAAACGGTTGATTTTGGGGCTCGTGCTACCTCAGAATGTTGGTACCCACTCCGAGACGTCCTATCGTTACCCAATGATATCCCTTATTCGTCTTTTAAGATTTGGTTATTTAGAAGACTTTTCCTTCACAACAACGCAACGAGAAAATACAGAATCTGTTCTGTTTTGAGCAGCAGTGTACCAAAGACAATGAGGTCTGTCCGTTGAAGCCAAATGTTTCCCAAAGTATTGCCGAGTGTTCCTTCAGGTTCTTTGCTGCATAACGTCCTCGGTTTTTTCCGTGGGTCGTACTAATATTTTATATAGCCGTCAGGGTCATCTAAATTCTACCTTTTTTCATCGCTTTACAAAACACGTAACCGTTTTTTAACCGCATGTACATACTTACGGGTTCAGTTTAGTTTTTCGTTTTTATAAGTTGGTTTTACGCACAGAGCCCGCAAACCAGTTTATTCAAAACGATGGGGATGATCGTTTTGGGCCCCCGATATGAATCAAAACAATCATCGACCTTAAACGATCACCCCCTTAAATGTCTATATGTAAGAAATATTTTAAGTTATAGTGTTTTTTTCTTTGTGTGTAGAATTTGTGTACGTCATTTCGTTCGTAAGAAGTCGTAGACTACAAAAAATTCTATCGACACATCTAAACAAAATCTCTATTATTGTTGATGACTTTCGTACTTGCATATTTGAACCGAAATTTTATTGATTGCAAGAAATCGAATGCTGAAAGAATAAACTTTTCATTTGAAATATTGCTCACGTAGAAAGACTTAGTTGGTTTTAATACAGTAAAACCTGTTTAAATTGACCATCTATGGTGCAAAAATTTTCTGGTCAACTTAGGCCCTCCTCACACAGAGCTATTGAAATTGATCTTGAGTAGCCCGGAGACTAAGAGACTGGAAGACCAAACGACTCGAGATTCCCGTTCTCTCTCACATGGTGCTTCGAAACCAAGGACACCGAAGAAAAATTACACACTTTTTTGTTCATTAATTTCACACGATCACAAGAATATGAAGAAATATTTCAGAATAACAAAACTGAAGTATTGAGATGACTAGCACGCGAGTCGCTATTCAACAGGTTTTTAGTCACCATGAAATGTCATTTAATCTCGCGAACACTTGATCGTATAATTTGCAAACTAGGCAGGTGGCCAACCCGCTAAATTATGACTTTTTTTCCTCTTGAGATATTATTTTTTTTTGCTTTGTCATTTTTTTATATGAGCTGTTGATCCCTATACTGTATCTTAATGCGGGAGTTGTTCAGAGAGAAACATGAACCGCTTTTTTCTTTATCTGCAGCAGTGTTTCTAAACCGCCGGGCCATGGCCCAGTATCGGGCTCTGACACTAGTCACACCGCTCTGTGAGTGATTCGCAGTTTCATTTTTACCATTAATTTGTCGTTAGTTGTGAATATGACCAGGCCTTTCTCTTACATAAAAGTGATTTACAACACTGGGCCGTGGGCTCCAAAGGTTGAGAACTACTGATCTAGAGTACTTTGCAAACGAAACTAAATTTCTAAATTTCAAGTTTCTATCTTTTCTAGTTCATATGATATTTCAACCCAAAGTTTCGTTATTTTCACACTGACTGACTGACTCACTGACCAATCACCAACAATCTAAGGCAGGGGTTCTCAAACTTTTTCCACCCGCAGTACCCCTTCCCTAATCAACACTCATCTCCCGCTCTCCACAGCAGTTTATTAAAGCGTCTCTTCGAAAAACCTTTGTCAGGGTCCCCGCTCCGCTGCGCCCCAGTATACCAGTGCCAATACCTTCTAAAGCAGAAGGCTCTAGAAGGTGTTGCCAGTGCTCCGTGTTTTAGAATCCCTGATCTAAGGCATTACTTGCCCTCTAGAAACTTGAAATTCGACATGGATAGGGCTGGATTTCTGCATGGGCAAGCGGGACATTCGCTCAGAACCCCCATTATTCAAACAACATGTATTCATTGACTAACCATACATCTTTGCCCTTCGTTGCAAAGGGACATCAATGCTTGTTTTTTTCCAGAGCCCCTCATGTGAAAATTTGGCCCTGAGTATAACACAACCCAACATCTTTGGTGGGCCCCCAGGTCAGATTTTTCACGGGCACCTCTGTAGGGAGAAAAGTGTGGAAAAATAGAAGATAAGACTCACTCCGGGCTGCAGCCCTGTCTGCCTCATCCTTGTGGGGACCGTGATATAGTACGAAGGTAGTGTTACTCTTGTCGCTCCAGAGGTACACATATTTGTACCTAATTTTTACATGACAATTCCATAAAAAACATTTTTTTTGAAACGGAAATATAATTTTGTACGTTTACGCGAGTAATAAGGCTTTGATCGCATGCGTATTTGACTTTACAGTACAATAAATTACATGACAAAACAATTAACAACATTTAAATGAAGCTAAGTAAAATGTTGTCCCAAAGCCAAGAAAGGAGGATGCTCACAAAAAGAAGTGAAATCTTACTAACCCTTTCCTTGGCATAGTAGAAATCACTGAATCACCTGTCATCATATCTTTTTTTAATGAAGTAGGCTTTCTTCAGATTTTCAGTAGGTTCAAAGTAAGGGGGGTATAGAGGAAAGTGTTTCATTGAGAAATCAACTTTAAGGAATATCTGGGCTTGTTGTTAAGAGGTTTCTAAGGAGACGAGATATCACGTGAATGCCGGTAAGAGGGTTGAAATCACGCTTTTATGCGTAAAAAATGTAGCCGAATCTTGAAAATCCATACTCGTAGAAGGCTGTGATGTTTCATGGGTTCATGTGGAGTCAAGTATTCCCTTTTATTGATGGATGGTATGATCACTGAATCCTTTCTTTCTAATTTAAAAAAAAAATAATTTTGAACTCAACACAGATTGGTTGTAATCTATGTAATAAAAAAATGTAACGTGAAGTAATTTTTGGTATATATTGTATTTAGTGATAATACAGTCAAACACCCGTAATAACGAACTTCAAGGAACAGAAGATTTGGTGCGCTATGTTCGATTTAATAAGATAAATTCGCTCATTTTGGTTCGAACAACCCATGTTTCTCTTACGAGTTAGATGGTATCACTATTCAGGATGCAACTAGCGTCACCGATATGGGAATTCTCATTGACGAACGGCTTAGGTTTTCTGAACATTGTTCAGCGGTGGTCAAAAAAGCGAATAGAATGCTCGGTTTCATTTTCGAAAAGGCCTCTTCGCGTTCTTTTAAAATCATTCTTCCGCTTTTCACAGGCTTAGTTCGTCCCGCACTGGAGTATGCGGTATGACTTTGGAGACCCTACCTACACAGGAACATAGACTTATTTGAAGGGGTGCAGAGAAGAGCTACGCGTGTCCTTGTTGGCACACTGGGCTTGAATTATGAAGATAAATATTCATTTTTTGAATATATTTGCACATCGGAAGAACGCGGGTGTCGGGGGATATGATCGAAGTGTTCAAAATTTTCAACGGGATGTACAGGATGGATCATGAATACGTCGTCAATCGGATTCTTTGACAAGGGGATACCAGTATCGATTGTTAAGGGACAATTTTAGGTTGTGGTGTGGCGGGGTATTTTTCTCTAATAGGGTTGTTAATAAATGGAATATTTCACCCCCGGGGGTAGTAAATTTTGACACAATTGACATGTTTAAAAAGAAGTACAATAAACATGTCGGAGTGAATCGCGAAGCTATCCATCCTTGAATAAGACAACCATTAATATTTTTCATATGCATATTGTAAAAAATATATTTTTTCATGTATAAATAGTCTTTATAGTTTTTATAATTGCGTTTTTAGTTGGGCGGTTGTATTTCAGAAATATAATGGCATCCATATTTACCATGGGTATCTTTTTGTTCAACCAACTCGTTGGGCATTTAGCCTGTTGTGGCCTTGTATTTGTATTTCATTCTTTCATCTAGTGGGAAAGGACCAAAAAAATGTCTTTCGTTATGAACCAAGTTCACTATAGCGGGATTCGACAGTATGACGAAATAGCAGGGGCGCGTATCATATATCAGAGTCGATATTTGGTAAGCGGAAAAGTTATCATGTATTGCAGCTTACTAGTTAAATTTGGTTGCCGACCTCTGCTATAACTAGTAAAAACACCACTCTTTCACAATGCACTTGAGTCTGTAACCTTGCGTCGCACTTTGGGCATTTACAACTTTTCTTGGGCAACACCGAGTGTTTCCGGTTAGTTTTACTCAACATTGTTATTCGGGGGAGCAGGGTCGACCTTTGACCTTTAGAGGGCACACACACACGGGGGGGGGGGGGCAAAAATGATCTTCCCGAGCAATTTTGAGTTACCAACCTTCAGAAAGAATTTAAATTAACAGAAAATGGTTAGAATGGCATATAAAAGGTATTTTCTCTTTCGATGTCTCAATTTTTTAACCGAATTTTAATTTTTTCCTTCTAATTTTTGGTCAGCTTGGGAGAGGAGGGCGCGGGACCCTTATGCACTTCCCTTCGTACGCCTCTGTCGTAAGGTGAGGTATGATGACTTTCTTACTTCGCTGTGTAATTGCGTAGTCACAAAAGGTTTTCCAACTGTAGAGCAGTGTTTCTCAAAGTGTGCGGGGCGGCTCTTAGAGGCGTCGACAACCTTTTTTAAGGCCGTCGCGGTGAGCTGTTGACAGTGATGGTTGCTTACTCAGTATTTTGAAAATTGGTTCTTTTAGAGGACTATTCCAGGGAGCGACGGAAAAACTTTGTCAGGGCAAAAGAGCCACCCTCTACAAAAGTTTGAGAACCATTGAGCCTTGGAGTGATTTATGAATCAAAGTGTCCGAGTTGATAGGACTTGACTCTACGTGAAATATCACAACTGTTTACTGGTAAAGAATCTCAAGACTTGGTTATATTTTCTACATGAAATGTTTTTGATGGGATACACAATACAGGAAACAAAACTCGAATCATTGTATTCGCGCTCAATATTTATCGTGTCAGTCGCATCAAGCAAGACCCATTTTTATACTAGGCCTTACTATATCTGTTGGTTCATCTCGATCCAATTTGAAATAATAATATTTTTTTTTCTTGCTAACTCAGGTCAAGAAGAGGTGAAATTAAGTCCATTTTGTTAGAAATGTTACAGAAAGAGCTGCTGGTCGTTAGAGAAATCTCTCTGTGGATGGATTTTTTATTTTATTTAAGTTGACTAGTTTTAGTTCTGTTTTGTGTGGATGTGGATTGTCTTCCTTCTTCTTTTTCCACCCTCAAAAAGTGGTATAGAAGAAAGAATAAAAAAGGCTCATGTTTACTGGAGCGGTCAAGGTCAAGCTCGTTCCCGAAGGCATCGAACTCGGAACACAAGCTGCACCGGTAGAAACGACAGTCAAGTTACCGTTCATCAGTTTTCAACAAGAAATCCAACCGTGATGTAGTTCAACACATTTGCGCATCTTCTCTTGCGAAAGGGATGCTGATCCGAAAGTTTTGAATATGATCATTGGGAAATCAATGTGAAATTTGATAACGTGCCTTAAATTTTCCACCATGTGCAACGCATCGAGCTGTGCAAGGGTGAGTGTTCTCTTTCACAATTAATATTTATAATTGAAAATTATTTAATTTGAAATATAAAGATATACTGTATATACTGATTTTAATCCCTCAATGCATAATTTTTTTTTCGAGCTGGTAATTTTTTAAGAAACCTGAAAAATCATTAAAAAAAAAAATCTATCTCGAATTGTGTATTGCTTGTACAGGGCCTTAACGAGATCGTATAGCCCTTTAAGACCGGGAAATTTTTGAAGACACGAATGTTTGTTAAGTATTTCACCAGCACGATCGATCAAGCTCTGTCTTAAAGGAGGTAGAGCCTCAAAAAACATCTATAAAATAAATTTATTAAAAAGTAATATTACATTCCACGCATACAGTATAACTGGCTTCTTTGTAATTCAAACTGAAGTAAGAAAAAAAATTCGCGCGGATTTTGAAACTTCAAGGTTAAAAAAAGAGATACAAAAAAAACATTTTAACAAATTGGAGAAATCACAGCTACACATGCTCTGCAACAAACCAAGAGTTGTTACCGTTAATTGGGACATCTACCAGAAAATTCATAATATAAAATGAAAATAAAATGACCTCAGCTTATGTGCAAAGACAATTCTGAATTTTTATCTTCAAACTGACTGCAGTAATGAATGTTTGAAGAACCCTTTGCACACATATGCAAATTCGTCCTTGTCAGAAAACTTTCCTGACACAGGGGTACAATAGAAACAGGCGACATATGACCGCAAAAAAAAATTGCTATCGCTTGGAGTCCCTCGTTGAGGGGTTAGAGCACCACCCGCTCGATGAGCATAAAAACAAGCCTGCCGTTCGGAATCGGCAATAAATTATAGGTCCCGGTCTAATTAGCCCTCGTGTGTAGAAAATTACCGTGGTGCGACAAAAATGATCAAATAATTTTTTGTTTTAATTCGTCAATTTTGAATTTGATATACGGCTTTGGGAATTTGTATTATTTTGATACGTTATATTAAATAAAAATTCTGGAAGTGTGTGAAAAGCGATTGATCTCATGAGCAGTTAAATTTTTATGTTGTTTTCGTCATTGACGACCATTGATAAGTTACCGATTTCTTTTGAGAATGTTTGCCTTATTTTGTAAGTTAAATGATGTACAGAACTTTGCATTTAAACAGTAATTCCCCATTGATACAAGTGTACTTAAAGTTGCCAGGAATACCACGAGTTGTTTCCAATAAAAAATTCTATTCCTAGGGAAGCCGCGAACGTAAAAATTTTGGGAATCCATTTAGTCAAGTGCTTATCTTGTTTTGAGGAGTGAAGTAATTAATTGATCAATTGTGTAATCGTTGTTAAAAATTTTAGTTGAGTTAATCCGTTGAATTGAGCCTCGAATAATCCGATTAAAGTTTTTATTAAAAGTTTATAATTTAACTTGATTTATTTGATGAAACTGATTAGAGAGAGAGAAATTTCTTGAATTATGTTCCTATACATGACATTCTCCAGATACATGTTCATATTTAAAAATACTTGAATCGATATTTTGATTAAATTTTTCGACATGGGGAATTACAAGTACACTCAATGAAAACTGATCATGATTTTAGTTTCCAATTGAGTCTGATGAAGTTTTAGAAGACGAGAGACCCCCCAAAATTTATTGTCTCCACTGTGGACAACAGTTTTCGTTGCTGGGAGAGAGTTGATGCTTCCCCCCCACCCCCCGGCAGGGCTGTCTTAAGAGTATCATGGACCCCCGGGCCAAATGGTTTTTCGGAGGCCCTACCTGGTAAATCCTAGAAAATTTCAACCGGATCTCATTTTTGTGAGGCCCCCGGACCGTGCCCGGGTGGGCCCATGCGTTAAGACTGCACTGCCCCCCGGCCCCAAAGCAGAATGTTTTACATTATTTTGCAACAAACACGTGGCTGACTGGAAATGTTCTGCAATAACAATTCCCATAATTTTCTATATTTTTCTTAAAATTCTTCCAGATTGTTCTGCGCGCACTTCGCAGATTTCGGCATATTCTACTTTGGGGGCCCTCCAGTAGCAATATCTAGGAAAACACGTAACAGTATGAAGATCGAAAGTAGTTTCGAAATCAATGATTTAACTAAATAACTGATTTTCTAAAAAAGACAAAGATCAGGTGAAGAAATTCTATAATTTAACAAATATGTTCAGCATATTAAATTGCTTCAAGCTGGCACAGCCTTAATTTTTTATCTATTCCTATATTTGTTTACATCTAGCGAACAGATTCGTGAAATGAATAAAAATATTTTTATAGCATCAATTAATGTTATATAAATATAAATACAGTAATATGTTTGTTATAAATGGAAAATGGAAATCATTATTATCGTTTTTCGGCACGTTTTATACATTTTGCGTTCTTCCAATAATACTCACAATTAATAAAAATTTATCATGATTTGTAAAATAAGTTTCGATGATTGAATGGTTAGCGTGTTGGGTCCACCCTAGGCCTGATTTCCGTATGGGCAACATGGTCATTTTTCTAGGGCCCCATGTTTTAAGGGGCCTTCAAATTCATAATACTATGTATATTTTACTCAAAATTTTATGAATTTCATTTGGTAAAATTTTGGAAAATCGAAGAATCCCTAAATCACATCATACTATTTTCAAAGTGCCCATTATAGCTAAAATTTCTGGCTTAGCGCCTTCCTCAAGGGTATGGGGCCAAAACCACATGTTTTTAATTTTTGAATCTGCCCACTTTTTCCTTGTAACTAATGCAATCATTCCAACAGGTCCGTGAGTTGTTTTTGAAAAGAAAAGTAGAAGTAAGAATGTAAATGTAGCGATTTATTTCATGACATGGCGCATAGTGCAAGCCATTCCTTTGCTGTTCGACCAAAGGGTCTTTGGGTGATGATAACTGAAAAATATAACTTAAGGGTTTATTTCAGAACATGCAAAGTTTTCCGATCATTATATAGTTGGTCATAAAATAGGTTTAGAGATAAATTTCAATCTGAACCTATCAAACAATCGGAGAAACAAGCTTGGATCCAGAGGTAGGCAATTGCCGCTCCCAAGAGCCGAATAATATGGGGTGAATTTGTCTGTCCTATATACGGGACTATCCAATGCACCTGCTAAGTCGTTTATCCGACACATCACCCTGGATCCACGTGCCACGGCTTCATTCGCAGCTATAGATGTCTGTCTTCGCTCCATTCAAAGCTGAATATATCTGCCTCGGCTTCACTCGCAGCTGAAGATGTCTGCCTTCTCCCCATTCGCAGCTGAAGATGTCTGCCTTCTCCCCATTCGCAGCTGAAGATGTCTGCCTTCTCCCCATTTGCAGCTGAAGATGTCTGCCTTCTCCCCATTCGCAGCTGAAGATATCTGCTTCGGCTTCATTTGTAGTTGAAGATGCTTGCCTCCTCTCTATTCACAGCTGAAGATGCCTTCCTTCACTCAGGCGAGGATTCGGGGGGGGGGGGATATAGGAACGATCGCCCCTCCCAAGAACCGAATAATAATTTTTGATAAAATTTGACTGTCCCATAAAATAAGGGATGAATCAAAAAACTTACAAAATTTGCCCCTCTCGACACATTGTTCTGGAACCGCGCCTGCTGAGACGTCCACATACCATCTAATGTCTTAATTTAAATGCGCACAGTAAAATCAGGCAAACTAATTTATCAATTTTTTGGTCATAAACCGAGAATTTATCACATTTAGCCAAGATTATGTTTAATCCCAGGCTCATGTTGGTATATAAGTCGTCAATTAATTACTTAATTTACTGAACATGACCAGATTGTGAATGCTCATGTCACCATATGGTCCAGGTTGGTGAAATCGAATGGTAATGTTGGCAATGTTTGTTGATACATATGAAAGAAAGCCGACATTACAAGACTGATAATGTTTTTATGAATGTTTTCATCTCCACAATTATTTCAATGTAATTTTTAATACAAAATATGTGTAGTGCACGTATCATGTACGGGTGAAAATAATTAATAGGTTTAAAGAAGAAAAGAAAGGTTATAAAAATATTTTTTTCCATATTTATCAGACTTTCCAACTTTTTCCGAAATTATGCATAATCACAGGTAAACGTGATAAATGTACTGAAAATTCATGAAACTTTCTTTATTGAGACAATTGATGATTTTGCATAACCACCGGTGTATCACTTTTACACACAGTGTGTGTGTGTGTAACACATATACATTTTAACATCAAAATGTATAGGAATCAATTTCGCCCGAAGAACGAAACGTCGTATAAACGAGGTTATATTGTTCATCGTACCTTCCCCCATTAGTAGACACTCCTCGTTAACGGACAAAACTTTCGGTCCCTTAGGTGTCCGTTATCAAGAGGTTCTACTGTACCGTTTTATACGAAATGAACTCTGAAATTTCAGTAATGTTGAAAGCATTTGGTATCTTAGATCTAAGGGAAAAGTGAAGATTTTTTTTAAATTTACGTTTTATTTCTTACAATATTATCTAGTTTAAGGCAATGCGACATAGATACCTATATTTGCGTATTCGACAGTAATTATGCGTTTTTTTTTTAAAACAATAATTTTTTTTTTTTAATTTTTTATCTTCAGTCGGCAAAACTCGACCAAATGCTGGAAGCCATCATTTATATTCAAGATCTGATTTGTACCCTATGTTATTCCAACCCGAACGCTCAGGAGAGGAATGTATCGGTTCGAATCAGTATTTAACTCGTGTTTGAAAGTAACCGGGGGCGAACGAGAGACTCAGTATTTTAAGTTAATTTTTTCTTGGTAACCGATAGGTGTTTCTTTTACTGTTCTTATTGTTATTATTGAGACTTTTCTCGAATGGCGTATTCCGTTTCGCCACGCTTGAAGACATCTAGCAAGAGTAGGTCAAGAAGTCAGTATGGATGGTTTATTCTTACAATGGAAGACGAACCTGATGTCGCGTGACCAACCGTTGTCTTGAGACTTGCACGAAAAAAAAAAAAAGTTTTTTTTTTCTATCTTAACCATTCCTTTCCATTGCTAAATATTGTTTGTTTTCAATACATCCTGTTAGCGGGCAGAGAGAGTGTATTTTTTTCCTATCCTTTTGAGGTTGAATAATTTTCCCATGACTGCCCTAAAAGCTGTGCATGAAAATCTGAGGAGAGGTTCATTATGAGGTATATATTTCAATGCATAATGTTCCAAGTCCACGTTTCTCAACCGTTCTGGACTCAAGGATCAGTAAAACGTCTGAAACAATTCGACGGGCCAATTGTGTCCCGTATTACGGGACATCCCTGTATTTTTGGTTGTTTCGATTTCTCTCGTTGTTTCACGATGCTTATTTGAATTCGTAAAATTTGCTAAAGATAGTCGTCATAACTTATAACTTATATTATGAAAATTATTGCTATAAATATAAATATCCATCTCACATATTTGTCAGGTAATAAAAAAGTTCAACGTTTTCTTCCGTGCACTACTTTTCAATTCAACATGATTCCCAGTAGCCCTTAATTTCCCCTTCCATTTCAGAAATTTTAACAATTGGTGATTTTGCCGAGTTATGGCATCGTTTTTGGGGACAGTTGGCGATACCCCATATTTTAAGGTTTAGATAACAGTTTCCCGTATTTTTTCCCAGTGAGATATAGTCACCAAGGCATGAGAATGCGTTTTTTATTTGTTGTTTTTTTTTCTTTCGTGCAATCCATTTTGGTTTACGTTGATTTGTAATAAGCCCGTGCTTCAGCAATTTTAACAGTAATTAGAAAAAATATGTGATTTATTGCCTTTTTTTTTCTACCACATAAATGATATCGAGTATTCAGGATGGCAATTTCCTTGATGCGGTATGATGAGTCTAAGTAAATGCATTGAATGTGTAATTTTTATTTAAATGCTTATAGATATTACTAAGGAGTCATTCAAGTATTACGTCAGCATCGAGAGAGGGGAGGGTGTCTCGGATTTGCTGACTTTTGATAACGGGGGGGGAGGGGGGTTTGAAGGTTGCTTACGTCATCAACCACCCCTTTTTGAAGATATGAAATATTCTAAGCTGCTGACGAAATTTTGCTGACAGGAGGGGAGGGGGGTCAGTGTTTTACCGACTTTTGCTGACAGGGGGGGGGGAAGTCAAAAATGGCTGAAAATCTGCTTACGTAATACTTGAATGGCCCCTAACATCAACAACAACAACTGAATAGTTTTTCATTCAGAATTAAATTATCAAGTTTGCCTGTCGACCACTTATGTCATTGTCCACCTCTGGTCCGCGGACCATAGGTTGAGAAACGCTGTTCTAAGTTATTGTGAGTTCCAATTCCGTTTTAATCACATTTATCTGATTCAATATGCATCTTTCTATTTTCAGATTCGACGTGACTTCATAATTGTCGCATTTCTGATTCTATATTCAGTGTCATTTGTCGAAGTGCATCGTCTTCCCATAAAAAAACGATCGAGATTACCTTCTCTAATAACATCAAATAGTGGCTTGCGTTATAAACCAGAATGGTCCTATGCAAGCACAGCTGCCGAGTTTTTTGTTACAGCCGGACTCGATAGAAATAAGCCAACTGCTATCCGTATAAAGAGGTTAGAAGATAATAATATAAAAAGATTTTCTAGGTATACATCTAGAAAAATGAGGGTATTTAGGTCACCTAAAAATATTAGTTTCCTTAATTCCAATGTTAACTATAAAAGCAAAGATCGTTTTCAGGATCAAATAGGTGATAAAGATTTATCATTATTACATAAAGCTCATGAAAAAGATATGACGTCTATTAATCAAAGGAAGAAACGAGACGTAGTTGAAGCTGATAGATTTCCCACAGATGGTGGAAACCATAGTGAGAAAGCATATCCAGATAGCGGAAACAAATTCAAGCATTCAGAAGTACTGATGGGATTATTAAGAAATTTGACGATGTCTCTTCTTGAGAGAACGAGCGCAGACAGTGATGACGTATCTCCAAGAACTGACGGAATCGCTTCAAGAGCTTTCAGACCTCATAGTAATGTTTCTCCTTCTTTGCAGCAATTACTACTTTCACACTTGTTGAAAAATGTTTTGAACCCAAAGAACAACACAACAATTGACAACGGTAACCGCACAACAGGCAGAAATTATCCAGCAGGATTCATCGACAGAAGTGAGCCCATGACTCCAGCTGAACAGAGACAATATGGAATAATTGTTAGTCCTCATCCACTTTCAAATGTACGGTCTCCAGTACCCGTGATACGTGTTTTAAAGGGAAAACTGATTTCACTTCCTCAGCTTCCACCAGAACTGATTCCAATCTTACTCGGTACTTACAATCCCACTTATACCAACCCCGATGAACATAAACTGACCGAAAACATTATTGACTCTGCTATTTACACTTTGTTACAGAACGAAGATTTACTTAATGTAGAAAACGTGCACCCACAAAACAACCGCGTCCGTCTTAGTAACATATCAAACCGAAAATCTCCATCATCAAACTATGTGGGATCTTTAAAGAACAATGAACCATTAGTGAAGTCCACGTTTCGACCATTGGATTTTCAAGCCGATTGGATTTCAGGACCAAGGTGCGATCGCCTAACTGAAGAAATCTGCCTGGATGATTCAGACTATCCAAGGTAAGAAAGTATTTTGATGGTATACACTTTCTACCCTCTCTGTATTTTGAATTTCTATAACGTGGTTATTGCCTGATGAGGTCTATGAATTTTTGACAACTCATTTAGAAATATTAGTATGGTCAGATGAAAACGAACTTCATCCATCTAGTAGATATTCATTTAACAGGCTTGACTGAACAAATTCCCAGCTCAACAACATATTGATTTGTATGAAGATTCTCACTGTTTTCTCTTGTGTATGGATAATTATGGAGTATTCCAGCCTCAGGGCGTTTTATCCAACCCAGAGACCTACTGTCAATGTCATGCGCTAGTTGCTCACGTTTTCGTGCTCGTTTTGAGTGATGAGCTTCGCACATTGTATAAAATCACGATCAGTCGCTTGACTGCTATCGGTAATGACTTTCCTGAAAAAAACCCCCCTTTTTTTTCCTGCCTATCCCTCAAAATTAATGCATGTTTTCATACGGCCATAAAACTGATGAGTCTCTCTTCGATTGCGATTGTTCCGTGTTTCTTTTGTGTTTTCTACGAGTAAAACATAAAAAAAATATAGATTGTGGTTTTTTCTCGGCAGGATCAAACAGTACACGATAATTAGTTAACTGAGAAGGGTTTCTAATTTACTCCCTCTCTCACACAATTTTTATGAAAAATATTGTATCCATAAATACAGTGAAACCTCGGTACAACGATATTAGATATAACGATAAATCCCTCTACAACGATAATTTTTTGAATCCTGTTTGGAATTGCCTGTAGTCTAATGTTAAAATCCTCTCGATACAACGATATCCTTTACTACGATAAATTCCTCTATAACGATATTTTTGAAGAAATTTAGAATTCAGTACAACGATATTTCATTATATAGGTATATTTTTTTCGCTTTTAATATATTTCCAAATTCCTAACGAATTTTTGTTCTTCTGAGGGCGTCTAATAACATCAGTGTTTTGCGCAACGTGCTGTCTGGGAGTGTTAATGAAGTTGCTGTGAAGCTACTTTTTGAGTAGTACACAAAAGTGTAATGCAGTAAGCTTTTTTTATAGGGACAAAACGTAACTGAATTTTATTAATTAAAAATTGTAATTAATTTTTAAAGCCTTAAGAGCACTTCTGGTGGTACTAACAATGTGGACTTAGAAAAGATGCCAAGAAAAGCATAAATTTGGTAGCGCATGATGGTAATATTGCCTCTCAATATAATGATAATCCCTCCATAACGGTATTTTTTCTGGGCCCGCAGAGTATCGTTGTTTCGTGATTTCACTGTAGTAATAACATGAAACGTGTTTCTGGTTAATATAAGAAAAAGAATTGAGCTGATATCATGATATATGTATAGGCCAATCTATAGTTTAAAAAGAAATTCTCCTTGTTCTGAGTTGTCTGCAGTCGTAAAGCCGGGTTTTATTAGGAGCAGATTTTTAACGCCGCGTGCAACGTGAATCAGCCGGTGCGACACGCCATCCACTCACCAACAGGAAAAGTGGTACACTGTTTTCCTACAAAACGAACACACCTCACGCCAGCGCTTTGAGTCGGGCGTGATTGGCTGACTGCTTCTGAAGGTGTCAAATGCGTTGCGCGCTGCGCGTTTCGCCGATCTTTTTTCCTTTTTTGTTGTGTTTTCTTTCTCCCTCCCCTTTCGGCCTCTCTCTCTCTTTTTTTTTTTTACTGTGCAAAATGTCAAAAATAGTGGACACGCAGACGAACGAACAGATGATGCGCCACGCTAGGAAAACACAAACGAGTAGCGTTTTAAAGTTACACGTTTCTGCTGATGCGAAATGATCCTATTCGGCTCACGTGGTGCAGAAGAACCTGCTCCTAGGATATGCCGGCTTAACTAATCATCAGAAAGCTACAAAACCGTGGAAATGTGCTAATGAAGAGATGGCAAAGAGTTTAGAGCAGCGGTTCTCAACTAGTGCTCCGCAGAGCCCTTGGGACTCCGTGTGCACTACCCAGGGGCTCCGCGGCCATTCGAGGAAAGTAAAAAAACAGTAAATTTGAAAAAAAAAGAAGTTATAAATACTTTAAATAACATAAATAAATCAGTAACTGATGTATAAATAAAAAATAGGCCTACGGGGCCCCGCCATAGAAATTATAGACCAGAAAGGGCTCCGCGAGTCAAAAAAAGGTTGAGAACCACTGGTTTAGAGAAATAATGAGGTCTCTTTCCATGCTCCTGAAGTCATTCTTCCGCTTTTCCGAGGCTTATTAGTTCGGCCTGGACTGGAGTATGCTGTAAGATTTTGGAGACCATACCTACAGAGGGTCATAGACGTGGTTGAGGGGATGCAGAGAAGAGCTACACGTGCTCTTGTTGGCACACAAGGCTTGAGCTATGAAGAGAGACTTGATTTCTTGATTATGTTTGCATTGGAAAAATGCAGGTGTCGGGGGAGGGGTTAAATTTTCAACGGGATGTATAGGATGGATCATGATTTATTTTATTAGTACATCGTCAATCGAGGGGAAGACCAGTCTCGTTTAGTAAGGGAGAACTCCAGGTTGTGGTGTCACAGGGAGTTTTTCTCTCTAATAGGGTTGTTAACAAATGGAATAGTTCAACTCCGAGGGTCGTGAATTCTAACGCAATTGATACGTTTAAAAAGAAGTACGATAAACATATTGGGATAAATTAAGAAGCTATGTAATAGATAAGATAACCAAGTAATCTTTTTTATGAGCAGTGTATTATATATTATGAATTATTTTCTAGATATACGCTTTTATATTGGGTTACCGTATTTTAGTTATGGTAGACATCCATATTTTTTTATGGGCATCTTTTTTCAGCCACCTCGTTGAGTATATACAGGGTGCGTAGGTAACAGGGCGTACGGCATTTTACTTGCGAACCGTTGATCCTAGAGGCATAACTTCCAATTAGAAAAATATCTAAATAACGTGTAGTACTCAGATGTGTCACTCGTGTTGCAGGGGGTTGAACAGTTATTAAAATAAAAATGTTAACTTTTTTATGGACACCCTATGCTCAAAAACCCAATTAAACAGTTGTTGCTCTTTCTCTCCTGATGCCAACAAAAAAAAAAAACTTCCACGTTTCTAAGTGCAATATTCACTGAGATATTTTTGAATTCGAAAAAACGGAGGAAATTTGGGGAAAAACAGCATTAAATACAGGTAAATCATTTTATCCACATTTAACGATGTTTTTCCCAACTGTCCTGCGTTTTTCGAATTCAAATATCTCAGCGAATATTGCACTTAGAAACGTGGAAGTTTTCTTTTGTTGGCATCAGGAGAGAAAGAGCAACAACTGTCTAATTTGGTTTTTGAGCATAGGATGTCCGTATGAAAAGTTATTTTTATTTTATTTTAATAAATATACAAAAAAAAAAACCCCTTGTAACATGAACATATATATCTGAGTACTACACGTTATTGGGATACTTTTTTCTAATTGGAAGTATGCCTCTAGGATCAACCATACCATACGCCCTGTTAGCTATGCACCCTGTGTATTTATATAAAACTTTAAATCACAATTGCGAGCAGATCATTCCTTTAAAAAGTCACAGAGAGCAAAAGATCTTCAACGGTACGAACATTCAATCATAAGACTTCACTCATAGTTTAAAAAATAGATGTCTGCATATAAAAAAAATTCACGCACAACAGTAGATACGCACTTGGGTTGTTAGGTACGCATGCACACTCCCGGCACAACTTATTTGGTAGTTGTCGGCCGCCAATGTCGGTTAAGTCGTCACTATGGAAAAGTTTGAGGGAGGGGAATAGATGATTTCTATGGCCCTCTTTTTTTAAAGAAAGAGCTTGTGTGATAACAGCATTACCATGTGTTTAAACGTTACCATAATGGCCTTATGTACTGAAATAGCGCAAGTAACGAAAATTACACTGAGGAAGTTCATTTGCTGACTAAAAAAAAAGTTTTTGATACGTTAATCGACTGTTCGAGCTGAACCTGATTTCTGCATGGGTATGTAAAATGTAAAATGCATGCGTATGTAAAATTAATGCGTAATAGTTATGTTATAGAGAAAAGTTAACTATTCGAACAGTTCTGAGTAGTTGAAATTGAAAATTACTAGTATAAGTGTACTTAATTGTACCTGTGTATTTTACCATCATAAGTAAAGTAAAATACTAAATTCTAAAAAATTTTTTTTAAAAATGTCGTCTCTTTTTTCTTTTATAATCTATAAATTTTATTAGTGTATTGCAATTTAAATTCATATTTTAATAAATGTTATATTACTTTAAGTCTATACGATTTTCAGAGTATTGCACAATGAAACTGACAGCACTTCGCTTAAGCCGTCATAATTTCTTGACAACGTGAATGACTACTTATCAAGGTTTTATTGTATATGGAATTTCAAAGGGGTTTTAGTGATTTCTGGTTGGTTGAAGGGCTAATGGAATCAGCTATGCTATGCATTGAGGACTACCACCTTGTTATCTCAAGACACTGACGTTCTGGGATAAAATCACTTGTTTCGGTAAAAATTTTCACCAATAA
This sequence comes from Pholcus phalangioides, assembly GCF_987345545.1. Classification (NCBI taxonomy): domain Eukaryota; kingdom Metazoa; phylum Arthropoda; class Arachnida; order Araneae; family Pholcidae; genus Pholcus; species Pholcus phalangioides. Next base: position 44,816,868 of record NW_028301600.1, on the reverse strand, counting down.
AGCACGTTTTTGTAAACTGAACGTGATATGGGGGGGGGGGGTATCGAAAAATGTAACAATGAAAATGATTCTACTAAATATGTTTGAATACGTTGCTTGGTGCACGGCAGACGAGTAAATTGCAAAAAAATGGCAATATGTGCAACCTTTTGAAGATATATCGGATAAGAAAATGCTTTCTAGTAGTGAATTTTGTAACTAACTTTTCTTTCATATAGAAATGTCCTCTCCACTTGTTAATACAGGATTCATTGAAAGACTGGTTATTTGTGGAGATGAAGATTACAAGGAAGAAAATTCATCTCTGTCCCCACGGGGACTCGAACCCCGGTCTCTCGCTTGTCGGACGAGTGCTCTACCATCTAAGATATGGAAGCAGAGCGAATAGTTCAACCTTGGAGAGTATATATATGTTGAAAGGCCCCGTACATGGACGGTGGCAGCAATTAACTAATAGCTCGTGAATGACATAGTACACCAGATGGCCACATGCATACAGATTGCTGCCGCCGTCCATGTACGGGGCCTTTCAACATATATATACTCTCCAAGGTTGGAGTGTTCTATCTACTTCCATAGCTTAGACGGTAGAGCAAGCGTGAGACCAGGGACTCGAACAACTTTCTTCCTTGTAACTTTCATCTCTACAAATAACCAGTCTTTCAATGAATCTTGTATTAACTTTTCTTTACCCTTAATTTTCTTTCAATCTCTTCATTAAGACGTTCTCAAAGTTCTGTTGCTTTCTGATGAATAGTTACAGTTGCAGAATGCTCAGAAAGAGAACCTTTAATTATTATAGATACCCTGTGTAAGTGATGAAATTCCTGCATGTCCAGTTTTAATTATTTTTTTAATGTGGAATTTATGTAAGCGTTTACAGTATATGGGCAGTTTGAAAGTGAATCGACAGCAAATCGACTAACTTTCGACAGCTGTAGTACCTTTAAGAGAAATTTTAAATGTTCGCCCTTCAGAAAACATTAAAAGTTCTTCAAAGGGGATTGCATGCATATTTGAGCTTATGATTTCATAAACTATACCGCATGAAAGCAATGGTGGAAATTTGATAGACAAATATAAATGACATAAAATAGACTCATAGGCATAAGATTACATAGACTGCTCATCCTTTTGTCTGATACTCCTCTTTTTTTAAAGCTCGCACTCCCCAAGTGAATTGAATAACAGGAGCATGGTCTTCATCACTTGGCGTGTTATCTCGGTACATGGCGACACCTTTTTTTATACTTCACGAAAGGTGGAGAAAATTTAGATTCGCTATTCGTGGTTTTATTTAAAATTGGATATAAAGCGCATATAATATGTATGGTTAGGTGGCAGAACGGGAAATGCAAATGCGATAATTTTACGGTGTCGAACTTTTGATAAGATTTGAGATTTTTAATTAAAATTTTTTAAGTAATTCTCTTTTTGCTTGATAAATTTGTTAAACTTACCTTCTTATTCCGTGGTTGAATGGGCAAGAGATCAAAATGCTAGATTTTATAATGTGATTTTCTATTTTTAAAATCTCCTGCTTAGCTCAAGAGAACTTCCTAAAGAAAAAATACTCTTATCATGATCTGTTTTTGAGAATCGAAGCTTTTAGTTTATAGATTCCAAAAAAAAAAAAAAAAGGAAAAACCCACTACCAATAAATTATAAGCATTCTCTACTCAAAGTTTGATACTCTTTTAATTTAATAAGCAAATGTTTGTTGGAAGAGGTCGTCCGTTTTTGCGAAAGATTATCCTTCCCATATGAACACTTTTCACATAAATTTTAAATAATGTATAACTACTTGAAATAAATTGGTTTTTGAGAAGTCATAATAACTCATAGCACACGCATAAATCTAAAAAAATTAATTGAATATTTACAAAATTTTTTCTCATCAAATTAGTTTTTGAAAGTGCATGAGTTGAACATTTTCTATTCTAGAAAACAAAACGACGTGAAAAAAAATCACCAAATGACCCCAAATTCATATTTAGTCGAAAAATTCCGAATAATTAATTTTAGAAATATTATTCGTCATTACATTCATTCGAAATGAAGCACAATGATGGTGAACGTTCTAATTTACACGAATGGTGCATTTTTAGCCATTAAAAGGAGAGTAATGTACTCTTTTGGAAACAAAATGTCGAGCGAAGAGTGTAATAAAGAAACATTAAAAAATTGAAACATTTAAAAAACATGACAAAAAATTAATATATATTCGAGAAAAATGTGAAATGAGGTTTTCATATGCAAAGTATTGTGTTGCCACCTTTTATAAATCTTTAATAGCGTTCAACAACACATTGCTATTTGGTCGTTTCCGACGATTTTTTAAGCATTCAAGCAATCCACCCAACGAGTGGCCATTGGAATAACAAGGAATTTCTTTTTTTTCCCCTCGTACGTGGTTGTACCCACTCGTCACGTGGTTAGGAGCAGGAAATACAAGCAACCCCGCATGCACAATATAGTAGTTATATAATATCTATGAATAGGTAATAAAATTCAAGTTTTTTGTTCGCCATTCCCTTCTTATTGAACTGTATCTGCACTCGCAGCTCAGCTTCTTTTTTATTCTTTTAATTCCCACTGTGTCAAATGGACAGGAAAATGGCCGCTGGGAAGATACAAAAGAATATTAGAACAGTTCATTTTGTGACATGCATTTCTACAATAAAGAAAGGAAAATAAGTTCCTGCTTGATGCGGTAAAAATTTTTTTTGTACTATAGTAACTCCACTCTGTATTATGCCAGTTTTATTATTCGACATTGTCAAGAATGACTGGCATACGTCAATGAGGGCTAATGCAGCCATATGTATGTATGTATGTGAAGACTTTTATTCGTCTCTTTTATACAGATTCATCGTATTCTTTATTCGCTACTTCTGACGTTTGTAGATCAGTCTCATAAATCGTCTGACATAATTATGTTTTCGAATATAGTTAAATTATCTCAAAATGATAGGTAAGAGAAACATAAGTAGGTCTTGGTTGGTAGAAAATTGCGTTTTCTTTTTACTGACCAACCAATGAACCATCTGAATACTACTTCGATGAGAGATTGCACAAGAAATCGCCGTGAATACGCGATTGAATATACCGTGCAGGTTTATATCCCAAATTTTCTTCTAGTGGAAAATCACAAAGAGATGTACAGTGTGTTACTTTTTGAACCCTAATGAATAATAAGTATTACAAGTTTGTGAAATTACTCCTTTTGAATTTTTTATCTTCAAACTCGATAAAACGTTGATGTGTATTTCGAGAAAATAACGTGAAAACCTTTTCCGTAGTTCTTCTATCAAATGAGGTAACGAAATTTCGATTTTCTATTGCACGTCCAGTTCCCTTGGAAGTACATGCATATTGTTACGGTATTATGTGCTAATAATATGCATACTTAGTAATCGTCTTGGTAAATTTGATAAATTTATCACTTTTACCGACGAATACGCATAATAACCAAGCGTCGTTGGTAAATTTGATAAATAAATACTAAAAAAATATTATCCCTTTTACAGGCAATTATGCATAATAACCAAGTATCGTTGGTAAATTTGATAAATACTTGAAATTTACAGCCTTTATCTGCGATTATGTATAATATCCTAGTGTAATTGGTGAATTTGATAAATATGAAAAAATTACAAATAAGTCTGGTATGTGTGATGAACATAGATACTAAACCCGATACAATGATACCAAATTTTACGATTGTACCCGACATAATGCTAACAAATTTTACGATCGTACTCTCATATAATGATACAATACATGTATGAATTATCATGCACAGTATATCATATAATACGATTCATCATGTTTTCCAACGACGCGACGCTTGGGTATTACGCATAATCACCGGTAAAAGTGATAATTTTTTTAGTACGTATTAAATTTACCAACGACGTTTGGGTAACTATGCATAATCGCCGGTAAAAGTGATAAATTTAGGGAAATTTATCGCTTATACCGAAATGCTTGGTGAGTGTGCATAATAACCGCATTTATCACATTTATCGTACCTATATATTGTATTTATATAATTCATTTTTCAATGGTGTCCGATACATATGCCTACTGAAAGGAAAAAAGCGCATATCCACGTTGCATAAAACAGTGGTTCTCAAACTTTTGTTACCGGCGTTTCTCTTCCCCAATTCATAGTTCATCTGTTGCTCCCCCACAATAGTTTGGTAGATATTTTCCCATGTAAAAGAGCCACCTCAAAGCATAGTCACATAAATCAATATCTCTAGCTCGCCGCGACGCCTCTGACAAAGTTTGGCTACGCCCCAGGAGCCGCGACGCACACTTTAAGGAAAACTGGTATAAAAGAATATATATATATACGTATATCAAGCAGCAAATTGTCAAAATTTCGCATTTATGTTTTATTTTGATATGTAAATTACGAAGGCTGCGACAGCTGGATGATGCGAAGACAAACCTAGAAAAGAAAATTCAACTTCCTTTGCGGAGAACCGAACCCCCGTCCCCTCACTTAACGGGTGAGCACGCTGGACCACTACGCTACAATAGCAACGAATCCTCTCCTTAGAGCCCGTGCGCGCTGAACGGGACTGTACAAGCCAAAGCTCACATTTCTGACACTGCCACCCGATGGCAACTTATCCGAAGATGATACTCCCCTTGTTCCGCTATAATAGCGGAGAGTGTCATCATACGGAAGCGATGTCATCATCACATCGATGATCATCCTCTGTGGCAACGTATCTGAAGAGGATGTCGATGATGGGATGATGGAGAGCGTTATCGTCTTCGGATAAGTCGCCATCTGGTGGCAGTGTCAGCAATAAGAGCTTTGGCCTGAGTTAGGTCCGGGTGTGACCCGTTCAACGCACACGAGCTTTAAGGAGAGAGGATGCGTTTGCTTTTGCTGCGTAGTGGTCTAGCTCGCTCATCCGGTAAGTCAGAGGACTTGGGTTCGATTCTTCGCAAAGGCATTTGAATTTTCTGCTCTGGATTTTTATCTTCGCATCACCCAGCTGTAGAAGCTTTCGTATTAATAGTGGAGAGTGACATAATTTTCGGTTGTATAAATTATGTTATATTTCACAAAAACTAATCAATGTCTTTTTCGGCCCCCTCTTGCATAAATGCGAATTTGAATTTTTTGGTTTTGTGAATATTTTGACTTTGACTTGCATTTAGCAGACATTACCGTAGAATGATCTCAGGGTTAAAGTGTAAAATCATTCAGACTTCAAGTATGACGAAGGGAAATTTTTGTGTTCAGAAGGGGTAAATTGACTACATTGTGCAACACGTTGTCATGATTATAATGTTCCATGTACAGGGTGTTCGTAAGCTGTTTAGAAAAAAAATTGGAAGGGTAATCCATAAAAACGAAGAATATTTACTATGGAACAGACCGTGTACTTGCCTGATATGCCTGTGTCAGACAAAGGTATCCACTTCTTCCAAAAATTGACTTACCTGTAATCTTTGCCCCCAAGAGGGCCTACTAACGAAAATTAAAAGTTTAACTAAATATGCACAAACGCTATGGCTTCACGCAACAGTATAATAATGATATCTACACTGCTGGCCACCCAAATTGCAACACCAAGAAAGACAAGAGATATTGCAACAATATTTATTTTGTAGATAACATGTTGACCAAGCATCAAATGATTAAATTTATAGACTTCTGTGAAGTGTGGTTCCTGCCAAAATCAGTAGCCAGAGTAGCCGCCATTGTTGGAGATCACCGCTGCCACACGCCTCGGCATTGATTCAAAGAGACTTTGGATGTGTTCTTGGGGTACAGCAGACCAAGCAGCTTCCACGCGTTGCCAAAGTTGATCTGGTGTGGCAGCTGGGGATGTAATCTGGGTCAATCGTTGAGCAACCATGGACCACATGTTTTCTATCGGCGAAAGATCCGGAGAGCGAGCTGGCCAGGGAAGCAATTCAATCTGGCGATTGACGAAGAACCTTTGGACAATGCGTGCCACGTGTGGTCGCGCATTATCCTGTTGAAATATGGCTGTGGGCAAGCCCTGAAGGTAAGGAAGGACAACTGGCTCCAACACCTCGGAGATGTAGCGCTGGCTTTTTAAAGTACCGGCAATGCGTACTAGAGGAGTGCGAGAGTGATATCCAATACCGCCCCATACCATAATACCCGGTGCAGGACCAGTGTGGCGGTGCATAACGCAGCTGTTCAGCATCCTCTCTCCACGGTGTCTCCAGACTCGAATCCGACCATCGTGGTGTTGCAGACAGAAGCGTGACTCGTCAGTAAAGACAATTTCATTCCATTGTGCCGTCCACATCCTTCTTTCATCGCACCATTGGCGGCGGAGACGTCTGTGGTTCTGCGTCAAGGGTAGACGAAGCAATGGACGTCTTGCGGACAGACCACTCTGCTGTAAATGGCGTCGAATGGTACGCGCAGACACTGGATGATGCGGTACAGACTGAATGTGCTGTGCTATGGTTCGTGATGTGGCTGAGCGATCCGTCACTGCCATACGCACAATACGCCTGTCATCACGTGAAGTGGTGCACTGAGGTGGATGCGATCGAACACGTCGGTCCGTCGTACCCTCCTGCATCCAACGATCACATATCCGCATTACAGTTGTTTGGTTTCGTCCAACACGACTACCGATTTCCCTGAAAGATAATCCACAATCTCGGTAGGCCACTATCCTTCCTCTGTCGAACTTGGATACTTGATCAAAAGATGATCGCTATGTTTCTACGGGGCATAATTGATCGTTTTTTTGAAAAAACCACAAGAAAAACACAATTGCCGTACTTCAAATCGTCGAAATCTCCAAGCCTTAAATAGCGCTTTGAAGTGGCGCCACAGGCGCGCGTGATGTGCGTCTGCGCTGAAATTCTAATCATTTGCATATCTCACCTTCGCTAATGCATGTTGTAAATTTCATATTATTTGCATGCTTCCTTCAGGGTGTTGCATTTACGGTGGCCAGCAGTGTAGATACACAATCTTGTAATCCAATTACATAGATACATAATCTAGTTCAGTTACATAATTTATCTAAAAACTAGATTATTTACATTCCATGCAAAGAAATTCAAAAAAGAGCTTTTGAAAAAAAAAAATTTAATTAAAAATTTTTTAAAATCTTTTTAAATTTAAAAATTTAAAAAGATTTTTAAATTAAAAAATTAAGTATTATTTTTCTGTAATTGTCTGTTATTTCTAGTTATACACATAAGAATAGAATGGGAAAAAACAAACAAAAACTGTCATTTTCTGTGCAGAAAAAATTTAAAGAAACCATCAGAAAAACGTGGTTAAATTCATAGCTGCCAATTCTTAGTATGCTTAATCCACCATGGCCTTTACGTAGTCATTTCGGATGTTTTTATCGCGGTAGTATAATACAAGATATGATAGCATTGTCACGCTTTCAAAAATCAAGTTTCCTTCAGCTGGCTTCGAGTTTGATCAGCCAACCAGCTGCAACTGTCGATACAACTTTTTCTCATTAGAAATTTGGACGTGGCAGCATATGATTGATGGATATGTTCTGGAGAAGTGCTGCTTCTCGGCAGAGAAGAAATGACGTCAGAAGTGAGGACATGTATTTGTTGGACGTGTTTGTAAAGGCCGAAACGCACTTCACTGTCGTGACGTGATAATTAGGTCACGTCATAAACGTTGTGTAGTGTGTTTCGGCCTTAAGTTTCCTTTTTTTGACACTGAGTAGATTGCGACCGTAGGTTCCATCGTAAATATTGTTCGTCTTGATGGGAACTATTAACCCTTCCATTTTTTCTGGACAGTTTACGAACACCCTGTAGAAAATATTATTATTATTATTTGACAAATAATCTTTTCCTAATCGAAGATTCGATGATAAAACTGTAATTTGATTCTAGTTCGGCCATTATGAGTAGTATCTACAAAGACAAAGCAAAGTTTGATCTAATGTATGCCGAAATTAAAGAAAGAAAAAGTCAAGTGGAAGGACTGAATCGGAAGCAAGAGTTGGCTTACGATTACAATCATTATTTTGGTCAAGCTTCGCAGACGTCTGAAACGGTGCGGCCACTGGAATATGGGCCTCGGGGTGGATTTGTTTGTCCTTCTGAAGTCCATTATGCTAAGCCTCATCGAGCCAAAAACCGTAAGGGAGAATGGAAAGTGGTCGTCAATGTTGGAGAATATTCGCAAACTTTAAGGATGGAAAAGTGCCTGTAAGTTAAAAGATTTTATACTCACAATACATTTATGTATTTTAAAAGTTAAGCCTTCCAATTACTACTTTGAACATCTGTGAAATTCTCATTAAATACAGACAGTATTAGTCTATACAAAATTTAATATATAATATCCCTCCTCTTTGTACTAATATAGGGCTGCTGGAAGCCAGTGCAAATATGTAGTAAGTCATATGCGTTCAAAATGCTCCCAAGTGTTCAGTTATCACCGACTTCTCGTTTTCAATAAAGACCAAGGCTTGCACATCGATATCTTCAGAGTTCCATCTGGATGCACTTGTCATATAAGAGGAAAGAACAACTATTATTCTCAGCCACATATGTCTGTTCGGGACTATACAGAACTTGGCCATATTGAAAGTGCTCCCTCCTCTGCATCAGCATCAGAGAGTGAGTTGAACTGTCTTATTTTCCATATATTCTATCATATACAGGGTGATTAAGGAAAGATAGGAAAAACTTTAAGAGGTGATAGTACACACCAATACAAACAATTGTCATCAGAGAATGCATGTTCTAACTGACATGAAACGCAAACGCGCTAGCGCGATTCGAAACGGCCGCTTCGCAAACGTTAAAACGACATTCCTGTTGAAATTTATCAGGAGAAAAAGAACACCCCGCATGCAAGTGTAACCTGGGGAAGAAGAAACCGTATGCGAATCTGCGTCACATTGAATAAAAGGTGCGAACGCCAGCCCTGTGAAATTATTCCAGCGTGCAAAACCGTTCTAACAGTTTTAACGTACGGGATAATGACACAATTTATTAATACCGAGTCCGCGCCCTTTATTCACTGTGATGCAGATTCACATACGGTTACATCTTCTTTCCCAGGTTACATTTGCATGCATGGTGTTCTTTTTCTCCCGATAAATTTCAACAGGAATGTCGTTTTAACGCTTGCGAAGCGGCCGTTTCAAGTTAGACCATGCATTTTTTGATGACAATTGTTTGTATTGGTGTGTACTATAACCTCTTAAAGTTTTCCCATCTTTTCTGAATCACCCGGTATATTTCTACAACCTGGTGAGAGAGAACGCACAACAAGTATGGTTAGTTGAACAACGACACAAGAAATCCAGATCTGTTTTTTAAGTTTTAATATAAATGCTGAGGACATATTCATGGCCCCCATAAGGGAGGTAGTGACAGGGCTCCAGACATGGAGCCCGGGACGATTCTCGTCATTTTTTGTTTTTTTCACGCATACATTCATCACAAAGGGGCCCCATGAAAGTCTGTTCTGGGGCCCCGCAAAAGATCCTAGCCTAGGGGTCCATGTTCCAAGATGTGGGGCCCATGGACATAGTTTACCATGGCTGATGGTCATCAGAGCCATGCGCAACACTATAACATGGTACAAGATTTTCATTCTATCATTTTTTTCTTTACAGGTTCCACAAATGACAAGAGAAAAAAATCAACATTCAGTGATACATTGTGGGCCATCTTAGGTGGAGGTAGACAAGCCGGTGTTTTAGCGCAGTCACCCCAGTTTCTGGATGAAGTTAGAAAACAAATAAGCTGGACTCAACAACTCCAACAATTTCCACAGTTTTATAAACAAGTATCGCCTGAACAAGTACTCAAACAGTTGTTAGAAGAAGACGAAGAGCAGCGAATCAATACTGGTAAACCTACAATCTTACAAATACAAAGATATAAAAATGATCATGACAGCAGCGGTGGTTACGCGACACATCACGTGCCAGTGACTGTTCCTTTGCGTGAGTCAAATCCAGTTCCACCTTCGATAAAAATACCTCGAATTCCAATTCCTAGGCCGAAACCGATTTTCGCCTTGAGTCCTACGGGGAAAAGTACTATCAACTTACAAACCGATGGCTTAAAAAAGTTTGAGTTGCATCCTATAGAAAGTATTTCCAGCGAAGACTTGAAGGAACCAGACTTCATGCGTTCTGATGTTTTCTCAGATGTAACGACTCACAATGAATATGATGAAGCTACACACACAGAATCGTCTCCATCAACAACGTCAAAACAATCCAGTGATGATCAAGAATTTTCAGATTCTACGCCTACGACTGCTGTTCCTTTAGATGAATCCTCTAGCAATACTGAAACGAGTACTAAATCTGTTTTGGATTCCTACGGCAGAATCTTTTACGAGAACTTGTTTGACTTCGCCAAGCCTGATAAGTTACCTGATTCATCAAACAAAAATGATACCGATACAAAAGAAGAACAAACGAGTGCAGGTCAAAAGATAAATTTTTCATATCATCCTATACTTGAATACTTGTCTTTATGACATAGGCAGAGGTAATATACGGGTGCATTCAGCCTGAAAATTAGAGCAAAGAAAACAGGAGCTTTTTTGAAAAAATATAGCAGAAAAATGCATTACGCAAATTTTATGCATCGAGAGAAATGAAAGGAAACGAAAAGTTTAGAAGAAAAAGATTGTTATAAAAATGGTTTCGATGTTTCAGTGATAATTAAAGAACCAATTTTGAAGTGAAGGAAATGAAATCCTTTTCGAGATAGAGGAACAAATTTTCAAACTGTTGAATCAGTACCACATGAACAATTGGACAATGCTGTAGAAACTCTATGATCAACAAACACACTGAATTTGACCTGTAAAGATGGAATTTGGTGAAAATAAAAATTAATTTATCAGTTTTTATAACTAAAATGGCCAAATGAACGACAAACACAACCACAGCAAACATAACAGAACTAGAGAAAACATTTTATAGCTATGGGGGAGGGATGCAAATTTCAATAACTACCATTTGTTATTGATGCGAAACACAAAAGCTATCACAGGGTTACTAACATAATTCCTTCAAACATACAAAATAGAGTACATACAATACAATTGCAAATTTTAATTTTAAGTTCCATCTCATTTCTAAGTAGTTTTTAGAAACAGATCAAACAGCCAAATTAATACACCTTCACACAGTGCTAATTTTTTTTATAATTTTTTACAAAATTATCTCGACTCAACTATTCAAATAATGCATGCTTTTTGATAATCAAAAAAATCGTTCTTCAAGTGATCGATCGTTATTTTAGATAATCATTGAATTTATGAAAGTTCAATGATCATCAAAAAGAACAATCATTTAACTTCCAAGAACTGACAAAACCGCTAAGTGTTAGTAAAACACAAAAATAATTTCCGATAAATGATGATATCGATTTTCTTAATTATGGAAGTTGGAGATAAATAACGTTCAACCTTGAATGTAATTTTTTTCCCAGTGAGTTATGGATCGCGCAACGAACATAAAGGATTGAAATGTGTGTAAAGGGTTAAATAACCCGAGTTCTATTTACTTTGAAACATTCTCTACTTTTTCAAGTGGGCAATGGGCAAAAGGCAATATTTGTGATCCGAGATATTTAGAAGATATCACAATACGTTATTTTTTTTTTATTTGTTCAAAATTTATGTTCCTTTATCATCGTATTATTGACTATCATGGTATCAGGAGCAAAAAGTTACGTTTGAACTGCGTCATTCGTCAATCGACAGTCAAAGCGGAAACTGCTTATAAACTTATTGCTGTTCTGTGCGGGAATTTTTTTTTCTTTCGCATTAAGCGGAGATGTTCAATAATGATGTCCATAAACTGGTAAGAATATGCATTGTATTTATAGATTTTAATTTTGAAAAATTAAACAAAGCACAAATAATAACAAAAAAGCTAATGTTTTTTGGGAGAAAAAAAACAACATCATGGTACCAATCGAATGGTCGAAAAGTTTGAACTTCTAGTGCAGTGTTTCTCAACCTTTCTGAAACCAGTAAAATGTCGGAAACAATGTGACGGACCACCTGTGTCCCGTATTACGGGACATTCCTGTAATTTTCGATGTTCCGATTTTTTAAAGACATTTGTCCCGTTTTTCCTACGATACATTTTTTTGGAATTTTAATTGCGATTGGTGATTGTGCATACTTCCGACAATGTTTTTGATGAAAATTGGTGATGTCCCATGTTTTACGCATTATTATTTAGGATCCTAGTTTATCGATTTTTTTTTTCTCAATGAAATATGGTCTATTTCATTGTATAATATATGGTCTAATATTCAAAAATATTTGAATATTTTCTTCGAGAAATACATTTTTGTTCACTGTGATTTGTAGCAGCCCTTTATTTCAACACCCTTCAACAATTTTAGGAGTAATTATCAGATTGTAATTTTTTGGAAAATTTAGTGATATCCTGTATTTAGGATCGCAATTTCCTGCATTCTCCTCGATGATGTATGGTGAAACTAAGTATGAAAGTATAATTTTATTTGAACCCATATGGAGATATTACTAATATTAATTACAACGGGTAAATAATTTTATCAACTCTGCCATCGGACCACAGGTTGAGAAACGCTGTTATAGTGGATGAATACCATATTTATATGCGAGTTTTTTTTTGTCAATATATTTATTTCAAAGAGAATATTCCACATATTTAAATATATATATCGTTGAATAATACTCAAAAGGAACCACTATCCATCTGGTTACGACTCATGTTGTGACAATGACCAATAATTTTAGATGATTGCTGCTTAGAGAACCCAGAAGATCATACACCTTTTGTCCCACAATTTCTGGTAAATCGAGTCTTTTTATTCCCTATTTATTAAATTTAAGATAAAAACTTGATGCACCTCATCGACCAAGATTTTCCAACAATGGTCCGCCAGTTCGATAAGCGCCCAAATTAAGCATGTAATTAGATTCACCTGAAAATGACCGCATGGCTCCGATGTTTAGTTTGATCATACTTCACTGTTATTGTCCGATAGCGAATTCCTTAACCATCTGCCATAGAAAAAACTTCCAGTTACGATAAAATGCTTCAAACGTGCCAAAAATTTCATCTTTCATCGTAGAAGCTGTTTAAAATCAAAAAAATTATTTGTTAAAAGTTACAAAATTTGAATTTTTAACTTTCCCGTGTTCTATATACAGTCAAACCACTCTATCTCGAAACTGACGGGACAGAAAAAAATTTCGAGATAGAGAGTTTTTGTTGTAAAAAGAAAAAAAAAACACGATAAAAAAAAGAAAAACTCGAGTGATAAAAACTAAAAAATACTGTACTGTACTATATTTTACTATATACTAATGAAATTATTGGTTAAGTTACACAATCAATATGTTCAATCACACTATATGAAAATACAGTAAAATACGTTCGAATTTTTTTGGGGTTAAATTCAATTTTATTTACATACCTTTTTTTAACATAATCTGTAAGCTTAGATTAATGCATATTTTCTGTTCTTTTGAGCCTTTACAATATCATCTATACTAGCAAGAGCTGCAAATATTTCGGATCCTATCTTCTCAGTTTGCTCCAGAAAATAATGCAGCGTTTTTACAGCACGTGTTCAAAGCATTTTTCACTGTTATTTCCTTCTGCAGCATTTTCTGCTGTATTTTAGTTACCCGAGTCGGCCATACATTCAACAATAATTTCGATATTAGTCAAGGTGCTGCAAGTTTGTAGCGAACTTGTCCATTTCCACAAAATCGGAAAATGAAATTTCTAGCTTCAAGTGTTTTTTAATAATGCCTCAATATGCTTTGAAATTTCATTTTCAACATTGTTCTTAGAATCATTGAAATTCAAGTGAACCACCATCTGATCCTTCATCAGTGAGATGACTGATTCCAAAATCGAAGCTTTCTTGAAGCAATTTTGAATTGTCTGTTGGCTGACTTTTTGCCATGCTGAACAAGACATTCACGTGGCATCCACCCCTTGTCAATCGTAGTACCCGCCTATGATTGATAAGATCCATGTGAACACAATGCGCTTTATTTATTATTATTTTATTTACACAATATTGCTTGGCCGAAGCCTATACAAGGGATATATAGAAGGGTCTATACGAAGCCTATATTATGCGGTGGTATAAAGTTTGAGAGAAACGATTGATGTTACAAAGGAAATGAGAAACTGTTGTACAATCAATAATGTTTGACGGGAGGTTGTTCCAATCGGTAATTATTCGAGGAAAGGGGGGGGGGGGTCCCAGATTTCACTGGCGTATGAGAGTACAAGAAGGATGTAGATTTGGAAGCAGAGATGTCTGAGGTGACGGGTGGAGTTCTTGAGGTTTCGACGAAGAAAAAAGATTTTTTGGAGACACAAATGAAAGACGTAATCAACATAGAGATTCCAACGGGGAGATCGGCAGAAATAATTACACCCAAATATTTATAACTAGAAACTTCGGTGATCAAAGAGTTATATCAATAACTCATTGATAGTGTAAGAAGAATCGAGGGGAAAGTCTTTTTGCGAGTAATTTTCATAAAAACTGTTTTTGAAAAATTAAGGGGTAATTGCCTCCGGTGAAAATGCATTCATTGATCTAAATGCAAGGAATTTTTTTTTTCGAGATATAGAGTTTTTCGAGAAATAGAGTTTTCGAGAAATAGTTTTCAAGAAAGAGAGGTTTGACTGCATGTATAAATAATATCCAAAAAAATTCATAATTTTACGACCAAAATTAACCGAGTTATAGCTAAGCAAAGTTGAAGCACCTTTTTTGATGAGAAATGGAGATCATAAACAAATTTATTCCCAACACAAATAGTTTCGATTAATTTAATTTATTCATCAGAAACATCCAAACTCTTTGTCATTGGATGAAATTCAAGAAAATCACACTGGCTATTAGATGCAAATTTTTATATGGTCCATAAAATTTTCACTGGGATAAAGTATTTTCTGGCAACGGATTAGGCCTAAAGTTCATAAAATTCAACGTTTTATAACTCGGTCGGTTTCAGTGGCAAAATTATGGATTTTTTTTTGTTTGATATGCCAGTGCATGAAGATATTTTTGCTAAATTTGACTAGTATATAGGGACCAGGGATCGTACAGAAATCCAAAAAATTCTGTAACTTTTCAAAAAAATACTTTTTTTCGGCTTGAGTTACTTTTAGAACGACTTAGTGACAACATTTGATACACACTCTTTTAGGAAGTTTTCTTTCAAAGACTCACGGACAGAATTAGCTTATGGACAACGATAAGAGTGGACACGCTGTATACATTAAATTATTATGAAGAAAATTAAGCTTTCATACCTTCCGTCCAAAAAAACACTTAACGTTCTTTCGTTATAAAAATTTGCAAATCAAGTATCAGAGAAGCCCGACGTGAACATTATTATGACTAAATAATCCTGCAAAGTAAATGCATACTTTGACATAGTCAGACTCAGGAATAAAAGTAAAAACTATATCTTCAAAATACAAATACAAAGGCCATAACAGGCAAATTGCCCAATGAAGTGGCTTGAAAAAGATGCTCATAAAAAATATGGATGTCATACATAACTAAAATACAGCAACCTAATATAAGAACATGTATCACAAAAAAGTAACTAATAACTAACTATATATATATGTGTTAAATAGTATATCGGTAATAAAAAAAAAGATTAAAAAATAACATAACCTTAAAAAAGATTATGGTTGTCTTCCTCCCATAATGAACATCGTGTTTCTTTTGAAACCTTTATTTGGGCGATGTTGCTCTCACAAGTGACATGGTTTACTTATATTTTTCAAGTAAACGCATTTCATATTTTGAGCTCCTTTCGGCAATAATGCTTCTAAGCAATTCTTAAACATTCGATTTTTACTTGGGAGATGTTTATGAAGTTTCTATAATTACCAGCAGAATGACTGAAAAGTACGTCTCCTATTTCTTGACAAGCCAAGCAAGAACGATTTTTGACCATTGCATTTTTGAGGGAAATACCATATGTGGAGGAGGCATATTGCTGCGCATTTTTCAACAATGATAAAAAAGTAAGTTGGTAAGCAATAAATGATATTTTTATACTATTCAAATCTGGGTAAATCACACACGATGTTCTGTTAATGGACCGACAAACTCAGAGAGTTGTTAGTAGGCATCAAGAGGAACAAAAATTGGAATGGAACATGGTGTCGCAAACCACGTTAAGAGGGTGAAAATCGCGAAAAACGCATGCAGGTTTCGACGTCACGCTGGAAAGACAAAAAGTACAACAATAAGTACAAAAAGATTTATTTGATTAATTATTATAAGATTTGTTGAAAGTGGCAGCCGCTGACGTCATTGCACAGTCTACAACGACGTAAAAACCGATTCCCGGACGCACTCGAAGATACCAGGTATGCTTTTGATGTCTGCAGTAGCGGCGACAATCCACGCCTCTATGAGATCCTCCTGTGCTTCCACAGGCATCGCATAAACGAGTGATTTAAGGTGACCCCATAGGAAAAAATCACATGGATTAAGATTCGACGATGTTGGGTGGGAGGTCCCCGTCTCCCGTAGCAGTCGATCGATCGTGGAGAATGTAGTATGGTGCGGACAACGCCTCATCAGATATTGCTGTTGGTACATCCGCTGTGCTAAGCGCCCATTGCCATCTGCTCGACCGTAAATTACATACTAGATGCATATCAGAGTATTCCTAGTTCGTGTAGTCAGCCATCACGATACTCATTGAAACTGACAATTAACTGCTACACGTGCTTACTACCGCAGCGCGTGATCCTACCCCAGCACATGCGTTTCGCGACGCTGCTTACGTCAGATATGGTGAGCGAAGCCCCGAACGTATTCAACGATCAATTGATATCCACCTTTCGTCTCCTCTGGACTCAGATCCGCATGCTTTTTCGTGATTTTCACCCTGTCAACGTGGTTTGAGACACCATATTCCATTGTAATTTTGTTCTTCTTGATGTCTACTAACAACCCTCTGAGTTTTTCGGTCCATTAACAGAACACCCTGTATAAATCCAGCGTGTGTTCCCTGAATTGCACTATCCCATATTTTTAAAAATATTGATCATATTTTTTTTTCCATGTAATACCATTCAGGGTACCCATTTGTTTAATGTATAACCCCTGAAAATGTTTCTCATCTGGTTATTTCAATGTTTACCAATTAAAGGGTTAAACGTGTTACAATTTTGTTAGAATTCACGACACCGAAGGTAAACTATTCCATTTATCCACAACCTCATGAGGAAAATTCCCTGCGACACCGCAACCTGGAATTTTCCCTTACTAAACGATACGGGTGTCCCCTTGACGCAGCAGAGATAATGAGATTTACAAAATTAATTTGCATAGGTAATTTCCATTTCCATAATTAATTTGCATAGATAATTTTCATTTTCAAAAATAAAAGAAATCGTTGTCGTTACTTACAATCATGTGTTCCACCAGCGTATGTCAGCTAACTATGCAATCCATTTCATAAAACATGATTGAGCATCTCAGGTAGTGTTTTTCAAAGTGGGCAATATCGCCCCTTGGTGAGCGATGGAATGGTCCAGGGGGCGATAGAAGCTACTGGTATAACATAGGATCCCATGGATTCTCTTGAGCTGGGAGGCGATGAGAGAAATAAATTTCTGATGAAGGGGGCGAGATGAAACCGAAAGTGTGGGAAACTATGATCTAAGATATTTTTTCTAACAAAAAATCAGTAGCAATAGTTGTTGGTACTGTATAGTGATGGAAATCATAAGAGCAGGATAAAGATCATAAGTCTATTGACCTTCTAACATTGGCCTCACGCCAAAACAATTTCTCTCCCGCCTAAAATTAATTCATTGACGCTACAACGTAGCTACAATATAAATTTCACTCTTACACAAGTCAATCATTGCCTTCATTTAGAAACTGTCTTTGTCAAAGACTTGTATTGAGACAATCACAAGATCTTACATCTGAAGCTGTTATACCATCTCCATTAGCGATACCGTAACTAGAAATGAAAGTAAAAAACAGGAAGCATTACCCATCATTTTACAGTCAAACTCAGTTATAACGACAGATTAGAAGAATCCACGAAGTTTTGTCGTTATAACCGAGGTGTCGTTTCCATCGACGTTGACGCTTTTAAGGTCTTTAATTGAGATGAATATATAATCAGATGCAACCAAGTTCTGTGTATGAAGTTTTTGACGTGAATATGTCTTTTAAATTATCTGATGATACTGGGAGCATTTGCAAAAAGTTGCGTGACGAAATTCTTTAAACACTCATATCTTAAGAAGTATCCAACGCAAGTCAAATGACCCAGAAAACTCGCAGATTTGTGTCCGCCATAAGTAATATTGTGAAAAACTGGCAATTTAGTCATTGAAATTTTATCTCCTGGGTTCCACTTCTTTATAAACTGATAGGGATATATAAATACAAATACAAATACAACGCCACAACAGGCAAAATGCCCAACGAGGTGGCTGATAAAAAGATGCCCATAAAAATATGGATGTCATATATTTCAAAAATACAGCAACCCCATTAAAAATGCAATTAACACAAATTATAAACAATATATACACATGATAAAATATTATACAACGCCCATAAAGAATACTTATGGTTGTCTTATTCTAAGTATGGATAGCTTCTCGATTTACCCCAACATGTTTATCGTATTTCTTTTTAAACGTGTCAATTGTGTTACAATTTACTACCTCCGAGGGTAAGCTATTCCATTTATTAACAACCCTATTAGAGAAAAATTCCCTGCGACACCATAACCTTGCATTGTCCCTCACCAATCGATACTGGTGTCCCCTTGTAAAAGCAGTTGATTGGCGGTGTACTAAAAGTTCATGGTCCATCCTATCCATCCCATTGAAAATTTTGAACACTTCGATCATATCTCCTCGACACCTGCGTTCCATTGTTTATCCATATATCCATTGTTTATCTGGTTTCCAGCTAGTAGATGCAGTTCATCAAAAATTACTGTTTCTTTTGCAAATTAGTCCATTCAATTACATTCATAGTTTAAATTTTACAGACAAAAATTTTTTCTAAAATTTTCTGCAATTTTTTTTTATTCCTAACTCCTTATTTGGCAAGCGGTGGGGTCGCACGGGTCGAATAGACACTCAAAGAATTGATTCACGGACTGGTAGACTTCAAGAGGAATTTTATTATTGGAACGGAAAGCGAGTCGCATGGATAGTACTGACTATCCGGAATGAGTGAACCCATGATAGTACCAAGATAAAATGGACTAGATTGGCATGGACCAGGCAGACTATCTGTAATGTGAAAGGATATGCATACGCACGACCTGGTGCTGCTGTATGTCCATGAGATTACACTTGATCAGATTTGCGGTACATGTATTCGTATTACTTGAGTACTTATTATTACACATCTTATTATTTCTTGAAACAGAATATCGGTATTTTGGTTTGAGAAAGTGTTTAGCCTGCTTTAACGTGGAATGCCACCAACCTGCTATGTCGAAATTTAAAGATGACTGCTTCTCGGTTTCCGAAACAAATAATCATCGTGTCCGTGTATGGAACTCACTTGTTCAAAGGCACAATATGAACACGACCATCCAATATTACACATTTTTCCTCTTATTATTAGAAAATTGAAATTATTAAAGATTAGCTCCCATCCTTCGGGAACGTTTCGATATCTCTGAGATAGGAAGCAGGGTGTGTCCGGTCTTCAAAGGTATGCGTAGCTTAATCAGTTGTATTTTCGATCAACTTGGAAAACGTCCGTTACTGTGAGCAGAACACCAAATATGCATTCGGCTACAAATACAAAGACCATAAAAAGGCAACTTGCCTAACGAGGTGGCGGAAAGAAATGGTGTAAAAATGCCTATAACAAATTTTAAGAGCAAATACGTGTGTGCAAAAAAGAAGTGTGATAACAACATAGCCAGTTACTTCATCACTAGAAATAATTGATGTAAATAGTCTGTTAATTAGGTCTGTTGAAAATAATGGCTTAAATAATGATAAGGAAAATAAATTCAATAAGGCAGTAATTTTACCTCGTTGCTGGCTGCAAGTGGCTCGAGGGCCAGCTGTTGGCCACCCCTGATATCAAATAACATAACAATGCCGGACAATGTCGTGTGAGTTTGAAGAGCTCACCACTCGAATTAGCCTCGATACATGTTTGTGATTTTTAAAAGTACTACTCCTATTTATTAGAATACACACGTATGGCCGTCCGAACACATGGGAACACCAGAGCACGGCTCGGGGCCTCTAGTGTATAGGGACTGTTTTATGAAGCCAACAGTTCATCATCTTCGCGTACACTGTGTATCATTTTGTACTACTCCAATGTGCATGAAAAAAAAAAGTTGCTCATTTCCGATTTTCAATTACTATCTACCAGAATTTTCCACTTGCAGTGCTACTGGTTGTTGCAGACATACATATGCAGGGTTCATAGCTAACAGCTGACACCGCAATTTACTGGTGAACCGTTGATCCTAGAGGCAACTTCCAATTAGAAAAAAGTATCCAAATGACGTGTGGATCTGAGATTGTCATTCATATTGCAAGGTGTTGTGTAGTTATTTAAAGGAAAATTAACTTTTTATATGGACGCCCTTAGCTCAAAAACTAATTAGAAAGTTGTTACTCTGTCTCTCCTGAGCTCTCAACGAAAGAAACTACATTTCCAAGTGAAATATTCGCTGAGGAATTTGAATTCAAAAAATGGAGAAAAATTCGGAAAAAAACAGCATAAACTTACGGAGAATGCGTTTTTATATAGTTTATGATGTCCCCCAAAATTTTATCCTTTTTTCAATTCAAATATCTCAGCGAATATTTGGAATTGTTTTTGTTGAATTGTTTTCGCCTCAAGAGAGACAAGGAAACATCTTTATAATTAGGTTTCTGAGCACAGGGTGTTCATATATAAAAAGTTAATTTTTTTTAATTTTAATAACTATACAACTCCTTGCAACACGGATGACGTATCTGAGTTCTTCACGTTATTTGGATACTTTTTCTGGAAGTATGCCTTTAGGTTGAACGGTTTACCAGTAAATTGCGGTGCCAGCTGTTAGCTGTGCACCCTGTATAATTGATCGTAGTCATTTTACTGTACCGTTATCTAAGTTGCATGGCTCTGTAGCTCTGTCTCCGTTTGCAAGCTATTTCAGATTAAAAGGAATGCCGTGTGTATATCATCCCAGTAGGTAAACTTGTTGAAATTCTTGATCATCACAAAATCTCCTAAATCAATGAATTAGAAATAAGCATAGTACTTACAAAGAATGGATAGTGATCGAACGATAATTATTCGAATAATAACAATAATAATTATTATTATTCAACCTCGTGATTTTCTGATTTTAACCTTTATATATGTGGATATTCTCTGTTTCTATTTGATATTTGGTCTGGGAAAAAGAGTTTGAAATTATTCAATATTTATTTTAATAAATCACTTCTTCCGTGTTTCCAAATTTGTTTTTATAAGCGATGGAGCATTTTTGTTGATTTTTTTTATCAGTCTGAAAAACTTCGTCTATTTCTCATTATCTTGTCCCTCGTCGAAAAATATCAAGATGAGAGAGGAAAAATAAATCTCTATTGAACTCTCAGCAATCTCGTAAAACCCGGAAGCGTAAACACAAACAAAATTTTCATAAACAATTCTTTGTTACATGCCATTTTGTGATATCAAAGTTTCCACATGTTCTCTATTTTAGACCCAATATCACGTTGGACATGAAGGTTGAGATTCTATTAAACTTACCAATTCTTCCCTTATTTTTTTAAATAAACCAAATAAATAAATAATAAGTTTTATAAGTTTTATTTATTAATTAATAATAATTTTATATTTATTAATAAGCAAATGGTTATTAATAAATAGATTACAGTTTGCTTCTTTGAAAAATGTTAAACCTAGTAACCTATATATATATATATATATATATATATATATATATATATATATATATATATAGGTTACTAGGTTTAACATTTTTCAAAGAAGCAAACTGTAATCTATTTATTAATAACCATTTGCTTATTAATAAATATAAAATTATTATTAATTAATAAATAAAACTTATAAAACTTATTATTTATTTATTTGGTTTATTTAATATATATATATATATATATATATATATATATATATATATATATATATATATAGTGATCATTTGCGACTGTGGTGAGTTACATGATGGGCAGATTTACAAATTCTGAAATGGCACCTGTGTGACCTTAACAGGAGAATAAAACGCATTTCAAATGAGACATTAGAAATGAGGAACTTTAAAAAAATGCTTTCAAAATAAGGGATTCGTAGCAGTTGTGTAATTTTCGCCTAATCACTCAAATAAGTCGGTATAAACACGTCATTTGCACCCATAAATTCTTGGTGCAAGAGTTCAGAATTATCCTGTATGATTAAACTGAGACTTATCCGGAAGTGGGTTCGATTCCCCGCAATGGCAGTTGAGTTTTCTTTTCTGGATTTATCTTCGCATCAGACAACTGTCGAAACCTTCGAACTGAGACTTGCAGTCAAGAGTTGATTCTGAATGATTGTTGAAACGCTTTTATGCTCAACCTAAATCAGTATTCGAACTCCATTTCTCGCTAATCGATGGTCGATGCAATAACAAGGGGAGAAACAAGTGAATTTTTTCACGCATGCTAAGCCAATGATACGTATGATAATGATAACCAATGATATATAACCACCGGGTGCCCTTGGGGCTCCGCGGAGCACCGGTTGAGAATCGCTGCTCTAATCCATGACAGCCTTACAGCCCGAAAAGACTGTAATAACTTCATACACATAATGATTGCGTAAATTTCATATCCGGTTCAGCAGCTTGCAGCTTTTCTTTTAAATCCAATGCCATATAGAGATTTCTATCTCAAGATTATTAAGTTCCTTCTTGAGATTTAATTGCATAAAAAATAAACGTATTCTGCGGTTTTGAACTTCAAAGGGCAATGTACACATACAGGAAGCTTAAAAGGTGTTTACATCAATGTAAATCCATCTGATAATGCTGAAAAGGAAGACATTTCTACAAGGTTACGCTACATTCTGTGGGCGAAGACCCATACAATCGATTAAAAGCGTATAACAACTGGCTCGTTCGATGGTACGCTTGTTGCCGTCTACGAAGAAACTCGTATTCTATTTAGATGCTCAGAGTAGCCACGTGCTCCCCAATGACGGTTTTGTTTATCATTCTTTGGAATCACCAACCTTAAAAAAAACCATTTGAAATGATTGAACATCTCTCTTGCTCCATGTGTGTGTGTGTGTCATAAACTATAAACGACAGGTATATTATACAATTCTCGTAAGCGATTAAGTGAAATTTCGCTGGCGTTTGTTCAACGTGATCAAGGAAGCGAGACCATATTAAACCGAGTCCAGGAAATCTTGCACCTTCTTCTGACCGAATTCATTTCCTGCAACATTGTCTTGTATTGTGCTATAGACAATGACTGGAAACTCAATCGATTTGTTGCGTCTGCCGTGAAATCGTAATGATGATGCGAAATTCACTCCAAAATACAAAGAAAAAAAACGGCTTTACTTCAAACCGTATAAAAAAAACAACACGAAAACTAGTCCTTTTTCGATTTCCAAGTTTTATCAATTAATTCAAACTATTCTCATCAATCATACATTTAATTATCATTTTACGTGCGTTTTAAAGAATTTAGGTAATTGATTTTCAAGAAAAATTATGCGTATTCACGCAAAAAAATGTTGGAGTTAATTTCTTATTTATGCTAATGGCCATAAACTATTTGAGATTTTTTTCTGCGAGTCTATGATGCTTCTGGAAAATTTTTCAGCTTGGATTGTTCTATAAAGAAGCGAGAGAATGAATTCGGAAGAGTAAGCGTTTAGTTGTTTTTCTTC
Organism: Pholcus phalangioides; assembly: GCF_987345545.1. Classification (NCBI taxonomy): domain Eukaryota; kingdom Metazoa; phylum Arthropoda; class Arachnida; order Araneae; family Pholcidae; genus Pholcus; species Pholcus phalangioides. Next base: position 44,792,913 of record NW_028301600.1, on the reverse strand, counting down.
TGCAAAAACAATCGTTTACAAATATAACGTAAACGTCACAATTTAACGTCATAAAGATAAGCCTTATCTCGAGCTCTCTAAAGGCGAAGAAAACAAAAATACTCACGGCTGTATTTGTTCTCTTTCAAGATAAAACAATTGAATCGCTGAAATCACAAATATGAGTACGTATTTGATATGGTGACAAGTTTTGTTTTGAAAGAAGTGTGTGTATGTGTGCTTCCAGGCAATAAAAATGCTTTCAATGCTTAAGACAACGAATGGGTCGTTTTCTAAGCAAATCGTGTTCTTTTATTAATACATTGATACATGTTTTGAGTAATTAACAAAATTGAAATAAGGGACACATAAGTTCGTGTTCTTTTCCAATCACGTGACACCATATGATTTTGAAGTTAATAAGTGGTGGTTATGCAATTTCATAAAATGTTAAGCTGTTGTCTTGGAAATGTTTATTGTCAATCGAAGTAGCGAATCTTTTTTTATTAGTAAAGTAGAAATCCGTTATAATGATATCTCACGATCAAGGGAAAAATTGTCATTATAACGGACTTCTCGTTATAAGCGGATGTTTTTTGTAACATTAGCTTTTTGACAATCACCTGCAAATCACTCGTTATATCGAGATTGTCTTTATAAGCCATCCTCCTTATAACGGACTTTTACTGTACATGCCGATATTTCTCAAAATGTGCGTTGCGGTTCCCACAGAGGCATCGCCAACACCTGTCAAGGGGGTTCACAGTGAGCTGTTAAAATTGATTATTGCTTATTCAGTGCTCTGAATTGTCTTCTTTTTAGACTATTCCGGGGTGCCGCGGAAGAACGTTGTTATGGCAAGAGAGCAGCGGGTGGTAAAAGTTTGTGAACCACTGGCATATGCGATTACCACTTCTATTATGCGACAACATATTTATTATCCCCATTAAAGTAACTGGAACAACAAAGCTTTGACTAGACATTGCAAACCAGTTGATATTTTGTTTCGAAACACACTTCGTTATTATTCCGTCTAGTACTCAAAAGTGTTGATGATATAACGTCATTTTATGTAATGAGAAATAATTATTAGACCGAGACCCACATATCTTAGAATCGACTCTGAAAGACTATTTGTAGCTAAAAATGATTATCCTGAGGTTAATGCCCTATTCCCTCAGTTGCCAGAGAACAATGATGTAACGACGAAGTGGGAAGACAACTTGTATAGCCATGACATTAATTTTATTCAAAAGTTAGAATTAAATGCCTTTTTTTTTTAAATATTTGTGATAGCTCCATCCTCAAAAACTTATCAGTACGAAAATGGAAAATTGTAAAAATCATTGTTTCTTTATGGATTACGGGATATGGGTCATGTAAAGCTAAGAAATTTGAGCTTTATCAACTTGAATAGATTTGCCGAAAATCCAAAAATATCGAATATAAAATCTTTTTTAATTCTTTTTACCGTACATGCACCTCGGGGGGAACATTCTCTGGGGAATTTTCAATAGTACATGCCGGAACGTGTGTTCTGGGTCTATTGTGTGGCCTTAAAGTATTTATGTTGTCAGAGTTATGCGTTTTTCATGTTCAACTGGTACTGTCATTTGTTTTTCATGGTTTGAAATGAAAATTGCAAGTGCCTGAACTTTCGTGTTATGTAAGCATCGCGTTGAAGGTCTGCCTGTCCTGTACGGAGAGACTTTTTTAAATGGGAGACTGGCACACGCGCATTCGACCCTTAAACTTTGAAAAACGCAGAAATCTAATTTCAGCCGACCCGCTGTGCCACCAACGGGGTTCGTATCTTCTCTTTTTAAATTTCTTTCATTTCAAACCAAGCACAACTCCGGTCTGTCGCCCTGGACAATTTACTACGTGGTAAATTGAGCTGAAAGTGTGCGCGTCACTCAACAGTTTGAGTGCGTATTTTATATATAGTGTTGTGTTTGAATTGTTAGTGTTGCTATCTACATTTCAAATTGTGAGTGAAGTGCAACAATGATTGCATATTCGTACCCAGAGCTATAAAGCAAGGGCTGTGTCAACACTTTGAAATTGCTTTTGCGCCTTGCCGCAGTGGGCGAGGTCTCTGATTAGGTGCGTGACGTCATTGCTCTAATACTTTTCAACTAAAGCGCGACCTTGAAATACCAGGTGGTATCCAATGGCAATTAATCGGTTCAGACAGTGCCATGAAGTCAGCTGGTGCCGACTCCGGCGTCCTGACCTGATTTGTACCGTTGTAGGTCTGTTGCTCTCTGTGACGAGACCTTTTATCAGGAAGATGTTCGGAGCTCAAGAAGTTGGGAACAAATCTCTTTTCGACTACTAAGCCACACATGCAACTCGTTCATATTCCTCTGCGGAACTTCTAACGAATTGGTACATGTTGGAATGTGCGCATACGTGTTGGGAACCTACCGTGAAGTTTATTTCCGTGTATTGCTTGTTATGTGTAGTGCTGCCATCTGCCATCAAATTTTCTAACTATGTATGAGTGAAGTGTAAATGATTGAATAATGGTAGCGTTATAAAGGGAGGGGGCCTGTTGCTGTCTGTGGCGAGACTTTTTTAACCGGGAGATCGGCTTGCATCTGCGCCTGGAAGTTGGGAACCACAGAAAACCAACTTCAGCCGACCACCACTGTGGCAATCCCTTTTCGGCTGCAACTTACACCACCTATGGGCATTTGTTAATCTACCAGAGACAAACAATGCAAGTATAAGTAAATGAGTTAATTAATTTAGTTGCGACCAAGGAACCCAATTAATACTTTCAACATTTAACAAATTACTGCACATGCCAGGGATAGAAATTTTTCGCACTGCCGCCTGCAACCTAAACAACAAATGTGTGTGTGTGTGTTCCTTTTTCCAAATACTTTCCTCCTTCCGTCTTTTTCGCAGTCATACTCACAACAATGAAACGGGAAAGTGATACATAAAGAGAAAAAAAATATCATTGTTTAATCTACATTTTTTTTGACAATATGATAAAACAAAAAAAATAATATCTTATCGGTTTTTTTGTAGCGATCGACCGACAGATCGAAGTCGGGAGCGACGTCTTATTGAGTAACGATCGCCCCACGTTCCTTCTTAGACTAATAATTTTGTTTCTGGAAATACCGATTTCTAGAAAACTCGTCTAAATTTTTTCTTATCTTGCAAATAATATCAGGGAAAGAAAAAGAAATGTCCAAAATATATATATATATATATAAGACTTGTATACAGTTATTTCTTTTATTGGTTACAATACAACATTTTTTAGTACGCATAATCAAAATCACACAAAACCGAGTTTTGATAGATCTGTGAAGATGGATTCATTTAAATGTTCTAAGTCTTATTTAAGTCTTAGCGGAACTCAAGTACTTTCAGTCGTGGACCTCCAGGAAATCTTATGTCTACCATGGGAACCTAACCCCCCCCCCCTTTCGGTTATGTAACCCAAAAAATCTCGGTGTCTGATATGGATCCCCACTTTCAGTCGTGGGGTCCCGGAAATATTGGTGTTTGTCATGGACCTCCATTTATAGCCTTTACGGCGTAGTGTCCCCATAGTAGGACCACCCGCTTACATTATTTTCTGAGTTTTGGAAAAATGTCTGCCCGTTAAAGGGTTAAAGAGGAATGCGATAGCCAAACTAAAAAACGTTTAGTTTTGCGAACTAAAACAACGTTTCATACCCTATCGAGAGCTCTGTCGCCACAAGAACAATTTTTGTCAAATGATAACAATATTATTACTGCAGTCTGCAAACGTTGCAGCTGCGCTTTTGCGCGATAATTTAATTAAAACTTTTCTTTTAAGTAATTCGAGAAAAATTATTTATTTTTTCAACTTGACATTAACTTATTTTTTAATTCTACATTTGGGCCATGTACCCTTGGGGCTCCACGCAATCCCATCTGGGAATCACTGAAAAATTTCACTCCTCTTGAAAATTTTAACGGCAACTTTCGTAGAAAGAGGAGTATTTTTTTTTCTTTTTTTATCAATGAGAAATAACTATGTATTAAAAAATTAACCTAAAGTTTAAGGGATTATTTTCACTCCTCAACGAAATTTGGAGTAAAATCGAATTTTGATGCGCGAATCATGCATCTAGACGCATATTGGCGCACACTGGGCCACATGAGTGGCGGGCTCTTGTGGGGACACCGATTTTATCTCTTCATGGGTTCGACAATAAATGTGTTGTTGATAGTGTTTTAATAAAGTACAGCAGTATCCAGTGTTAGCTGCCATGCTGTCGCGTGGGCATCGTGATGAACTCCCACCCAGAGGACCAGGCATCGATTCCCACAGGCGGTACAGTGATAGTTGGGTATTGTAATTTTTGTGCCCGAGCGGCGTAGTGGTAAGATGCTCATCTACCACTGCGAAGGTTGCCATCAGGTCCCAAGTTCGAACCGGAGGAAGAATATAATGTAGATAAGATATTTTCTCTACGAACTTGAGACGACCACCGATAGATGGCACCTTCATTTCCAACCCAATTCGTTGATGGCAGTAAATTTCAGTATAGTGATATGGCTGAAGTTGGTGTGTGGTGAAGTAGTGATGGTTGGCTGAAGTTGGTTTTTTCCGTGGTTCCCAACTTCGAGCCGATCTCCCCGTTAAAAAGTCTCACCACAGAGAGCAACACACCTATTACGGTACAAATATGCAATCATTGAACTTCACCTACAATTCAAAACAGAGATGGCAGCACTAAAAAATTCACACACAAACTAGAGATTGTTAGGTACACGCACTTCCGGTACAACTCACTCGGTAGTAAATTACCAATTGTGATAGATCAGAGTTGTGCTCGGTTTTAATGAAAGTTACGAGAGTTATGATACATTATTCATATGTTTTCGTGGCATGTTGTGTATTTTTTCGTGTGAAAATTGTTCTGGGATCTTTGGAATCAATAGATTACGGAAAAACGAATAAGGTGAAATTATTGTTCACGTCAAATTCAAGAGTCAAGAATGTAAATTACCTCTTGTAATCATCAAGAGAAATCGTCCTGCTTTGTCCGGAAAAAAAAAATTGGATGGAGAAATTCAAATTGAACTGGAGAGAACTGTGGGAAAAGAACTTTTTTTAGTATTGAACAGCTAAAAAGAAAGCATGCTAGCTTTTTTAAGCCTATTACACATTCCAAAGATTCCCCGAAACAATTAAAAAAAAAATGCCAGTTCTATCTTTTGTTAGGTGTGGATTGATAATCATAATCTCTGATGTGGCAGTGTCTCATAATCTCTGATACAAGCAATTTCCTTAGAAATATTATAACCAGAAAAGAGAGCTGTAAGTGGAAGTTCATTGGAAATTCAAAATGGGCGATTTCTCTTATTGTTGTGCCTAAGAAAAATATTACAGTTAAACTAACAATACGGCAGCCTAGTAGGTATGCCCAACAATTAGACTGTGTAGACGTCTCAAGGCGATAAGGTATCAGATCTCCACCAGTATCTAATATCTGATCAACAGGATTTGTTTGCTATTCTCCGAAGTGGTAAGTATTTCACGAAATTGCATTTAACACAAACCTATCGGCTAATTGAATTGGATAGCTGGTCACAAGAGTTACTAACTCTAAACACTCATTAAAGGTTCGGTCCTAGACATGGACTAGACTTACTAGAGTTACTCTAATATATACTTATCCTGTAAGTCTTAATCTCATCAACCGTCTGTCGTAGAGGTATGATTACAATTTAAAAAATCCTCAACAGGCGTTCAAAAATTACTCTGTACCAGTTTTGAGAGTGAAAATACAGTGTATAAAAGAATATTGAAAAAAAAAAAAAAATCAAAATTTTTATACTTTCCCCCTGTGCTTTAACTTTCAATTGGAAAGTTGTTGCCCTGTCTCTCCTAATGCCAACAAAAAAAATTCATGTTTCCAAGTGCAATATTCACAAAGATATTTGAATTCGAAAAATGGAGGAAATTTGGGAAAGAACAGCGTTAACTGCGGAAAAACCGTTTTACCCGCATTCAACGCTGTTCTTTCTTAAATTTCCGCCGTTTTTTTTAATTCGAATATCTCTGTGAATATTACACTTGGAAATATGGATTATTTTTTTTAAATAATTTTTCATTCAATTAAAATTAAATGCTAAAGTTTTCCTTCGGACTATCTGCCCAAACTTCGTGGGCCATAAGTGGAGAAATGTTGCCCTAGTTCATTGACAACACAAATTCGTCTTGCTAGCAATGATACTTTCATTCTACATAGAATACAGTAAAAGTACTTTATAACGACAAACATAAACACGGAAAAACTGTCTTTACACTTCTCGTTATAAGCGAATATTAATTTTTTTTCTTTGTCAGATTTCAGATAAAACTTTGTAATTCTTTACCTGCATCATAATTGTCTTGTGGGTCATTTCGTTCTGATATTTGGTGAATGGTGAAATTTGGTGAAGATTAAATAACGAAATTGATTTTTGGCTCACAACAGATTGATCTTTCTCTAAAAAAAGCGGGTCCCCACAGAATGCTTAAACAAAGAACTACTTCAAAGCACTGGAGAAACTGGAGAAACCGCGAGACACCCAAAGCACTGAATAGGCACACATCAACAGCTTACCACGACGCCCCTGATATAGATCGGCGACGCCCCTAGGAACCACGACACTCACAGTGAGAACCGTTGTTATTACGGAAGTTTCCTTGAGATAATTTGCAACGCATTATAAATACGAATATGTTTTGTATCTTTGCAATCATCTGCAAATCACTTTTATATTTTATCTGTTTTAATATTCTATTTAATATTTTATCTCTTTAACAGCGACGCTCTCATTATCAACTGTACTCGTTATAACGAACTTTCACTGTACTCTGCGCTGAACATGATAATTGATTTTAATAGAATATCAATATTAAATGGGGTAGGGAAGGATCTCCATCACATACCAAATGAGAATGTTAGTTGCTTCGAGATGCGAGTTTTCTCTGATAAGAGTAACGCTCAGGGACGAATTAAAACTCGTAACTCGAGGTATCACTGCATAGTTATTGTATTAGAAGACTATGCAAAGTTTATAGCAAATACACAGTGTAGGTGGAGTTCATAAATTAAACCAGCCGAGCATTATGTTTGGAATAAGTATAACAATACAGTATGAGGAGGAAAATGATTTACAATGTTTATTATCAGCTTGTTTAAATAGAAAAATAGAAAGATCTCATGTGCATTTTCTCTCTCTTTTTAAATCTATTTCTCAAAGAATTTACTGTTTTGACTCGAGACATTACGTGCTTTTTTGTACACGTTTTTGTTGTGCATTCAGTTTTAGAAGTTTCTCTCACCTTTAGACCCGAATTCAACGTAATTTCTGGTTGTTTACGTGTGTGACGATGGCACCATTTCATTGCGATAATATAATTTATTACAATTATGACATCATCACGTCAACAACTTCAGAAAAAAAAGAATTTTTTTTTTTAAATTTCAGAATATGTATTGAGATTTGGAATTGGTAATTATTGCCTTTATATTCAAATTAAAAAGAAATTAAAAAGTAATTATTATTCTATAAATACCATCATAATTTTTTTCTTTTAGAATTTGCTTTTTTTTTAATTTAATGATGCCATTATGATAATGATGAAGCTTAGAATCATAAATTATGCAATACTAACACAATAGAGCACAGAAATGCACATAAAATTAATGAATTGGTGACCCATTGAAAAAATTATTTGCTAATAACGTTTCTTGTAAAAAAAAAAAATCATCTTCAATAACGTCGTATGAAATCGATTGTTTTGTGCATGTGTGTGTTGTAATGTGTTTTTTCTTCTATTCGTGGTGACATCATTAATTCGTTGACGACGAGTTAAATAAGGAACAGAAAATAATGATTGAAATGATAAGTATTTAGTGTTTCGCGTATTATTTGCTTTTGCTACAGGTGCGCGTTTCCATTTTTCCGACACTTATTTTTTTCGTATCCACTTACATGATATTCACACTTTTCATTCCTAATGGAAGAACAAGAAGACGCTTCTCGACGTTCCATACACGTAGGTAATATTTTATAATAGATACTTCAAAATCGTATAATTTTATATCGTTTTTTTTATGAAAATGAAAGACGATTTTCTTATAGTGAATAAATATTTTATTGAATTATATATTGTCCATTCCAATACTTTTTGCCACCTTTCTGGCAGTAGCATGATTAAACGCTCATAAAATTTTTGTTCTTTGTTGGCAAAAAGCTGATTCAGATGATTTTTGACCTCCTCATTTGAAGTAAAGGTTTTACCGTCTAAAAAATTTTGTAGAAACCGGAACAAATAATAATCAGAAGGTGCCAGATCTGGAGAATATATGGTGGGTTTGGCAGTATTATCCCATCATCCAAGCTGTAAAAGCTTTTGGCGAGTTAACAAACTTGTATGAGGTCCCGCATTATCTTGGTGGAACACTACACCTTTTCTATTGATCAATTCTGGCCTTTTCTGTTTAAGTGAATCATTCAGTTTGTCCAGCTGATGAAAGTACACTTCAGAAGTGATCGTTGTGTTGTCCGGTTTGCATCAATTAATGCCTTTATTGTGTCTTCATCAGCTTCAACTGGCCTTCCAGAACGTGGTGCATCTTCAACATCAAAATTGCCGGATCGAAATTTTGCAAACCAGTTTTGGCACTGGCGTGCTGTCAATACATCTTCTCCATACACATCGGATAATTTTTTCTTGCTTGAATAGCATTTTTACCTTTTCTATAGTAAAAAAGTAAAATATGCCGAAAATGCTGCTTTTCACTTTCCATATTTGAAAGGGCACCAACCAAAACCTACTGCGTAGAATCAATCGAACTTTTTCACAAGTAAGCCTTGCTATATCAGCTGTCAAAATATATAATGATTATTCGGTTTAAGTGTGAAGTTGGCTGTAATTAAGTCCTCTGTTTTTGTTTTTTTTTGGAAAAAACGAAATTACTTTCCGAACAATCTAATATTTAATGCAAAATATTCGTCAAAACTATTTTAGTCACCTTGTTTCAAAATTTTTTGATTCATACTAATCTCAAGTTTTTTGTGTGATACAGCTTAATGATATTGTTTAATGCTATCCATTCATGACGTGATCATGAATGGATAGCATTAAACAATATCATTAAGCTGTATAACGTCCATTCATGACGTGATCATGAATGGATGTTTCAAATATGAGTTTTAATATGTCAAAACTATAAATAGTCAGCATGTTTTAAAATTTTCATTTATACTAATATCTAGTTTTCTGATACAGCATATTGCATAACATTGTTGAATGCGAAATGACGTGATCCTGAATGGATCCTTCAAATATGGGTTTTGCTATATCATTCAGTGCTAAATGGGTGTTTTTGTGTTTGTGTGCTTTCTTCTTGTTTTTTGTGGACAAACAAAGACACGAGATTGCCGGTCAATAAATTAAATTCCTCGAAAAGCATCTTATTACGTGGTTTTCCTGCAAGATTTGTAATCTATGAACCATGAATGCCATACAGAGTCTGCTTATGACATTCACGGTTGACATGCTTACGGTTACTAAAAATCAGCTTGCTGATACTACTGATATATCATTTCCTCCGGTTATCGCTCCTTATAACACTCTAGAGTTTTCTTTTCTGTTTCATTTACTTATTATCGTCATATTCACACGTAACTATTTGCCAAGGACTTCTTTTTTCCCACCTATTTCGCAAAGCATAAAAAAGATCGCGCATGAGTCTTCGGCCCTCCTTTTTACATGTGAATTCAATTGCATTCAGTACTTTTTTACATTTGTGTCCATCTAGTTACTCGGTTAAATTTTCTTTCAAACATGAGACCACCGGCAGGCTTGATTGGTTACCCCAATATCAACAATATCCAGGTAATAATAATATTAATTTTTTGGAGAATATAATGTTCGTTTACAAAATAATTTTTTAAATGGTGTTTTGATATTAACATGCATAATAATATCATTCTCGAAGGGGTGAAGTTTGTAGCAGATTAGAGCTAAATGGAAATATTTTTGCTATAATTCTGGAATTTTTAACCTCTTCGCTCCATAGGTGCACATGTGTGTAACTTCATTTTTAATGGTTTTAAATGGTTTAATGATTTTTTTCTCAAATTAAGACTTAGACTTGCGGTATGCAAAAGGGTACCTAACTCAAATGATCCTTGTAAAGTATCGACCCAAACTAATTAATTAATTTTTCAGTTTTTATATAAAAGGCATTTTCACATACAATAAACACAAAAAAATTGAACTTTTTTAATGCTTTTTTTTTGGCGCAGGTTTGGAGAGGATAACACGTTTAGGACAGGCCTGTTTGAGTCTGAAAGAAAAAATATTTGTATTTGACATATTTATATCCCCTTCCCATGCTAGAAGCACGAATGTGCAATGTCCTTGGGAAAAAACAACACGGGAATTGAAGTTCGAATATTTACTCTACCCATGTTACTCTATGGAAGTTATTTTCCTAGAATGTTTTGTAACATGTGTTTCAATAGTGATGCACATTCGCCGTTTCACGCAAAACAGATAGCAAAGTAAGGTATCCAACCAGCTGAAAAAAGTAAAAATTTGCACATTCATGCTTCTAGCATGAGGGGGAATGATATTTTTTTTGCTATTATCTGACTTTTTGTTCTAAGGGATATGATTTTAGGTTGATAATTCAAAGAAAATCTAAACTGTCATAAATCTAATCATCTTAACGGATGGACCAACGGGGATTGCTCACCTAAAATGATTTAAAATTTTTTTTAATTTCTTCACTTATGCTTGAACTTGGCGATTCAGGGTCTGATTGCCGCATGAGCAAGTGGGGTCTTGTAATTTTAGGAGGCCCCAAACTTTGAACAATATTCACTTACTAACCAAAGATTCTTTGATCACAGTCAAAGTGGTTCCTGATTCCTGCTTTGACCATGACTACCTCATGTCAATGTTAGACCCTAATTAAAATTGATAATTTCATATTGTTATTGGCAATTTGATTCATTGTTTCATAGCTAAAACAAATATTTCATAGATATGAACCCCTGAGCTTATTAAGACGGCACTGTATATGATTTCAAAAATCTTTTAATGTGTTAATTTCTCTCACATGCTTTACGCCATTCTCTACGGATACATTAATTCAGATATGATCGAAAGAGAGAAGCAGAGGGTGCACCACCTTCACATTCTAAAGTCGAGTTCTTAAGCCCATTTTTAATCCTTAGCCAAGTAAGAAATTCTTGGAAAATACTTGGTAAGAACTTACTTGGCTTATGAACCAAATTTCAACTTAAAATTTGGCGCTCTCTAAGGCTAGGGAGGTGGAACTCCCTCATCTCAGACTTTTCATTATCTACTCAGAAAAATGAATTTTAATAGCATTTAAATTACGAATCATTTTTCTTCTAAATTATAAAAATAATGCCCATACATTGTATTAGTTTGAAAGGGAAAAAATATTCTGAGATAAAAGCCATATATGATACCACTCTGTTTTCAAATTGATGGATTTCTTTATGTCCCGTAAAAATGTTTTTCTGACTATGAATTCATTTCATTCTTGACAGCCATTGTGGAACAATATAAGCGCAGTTAATAAGAATAAAATAAATAAATAATAATAATAAACTCTACCCAACCTAGTTATAATTTTCGCTTCACTTCTGTAACGTAATTCAAACAGCGATGGCCTTCGCACGCTCTGTTGCTTATTACCATTGTTTGATGGCATAAGTTCCAGGAAGTCACATTGAATAAATTAGAATTGATTGAGTTCTACATGCAAACTTGACTTTTGCATGACGCAATCATGCACAGATATCCCTTCAATTGAAAGGTTCGGGGTTCGAACTCTTTTATTCTTCGAAAAAGACCATCTTAAAATTGCTTGTTTTTTTTGTTTAGAATTTTCATGCTAACAAGGCCAAGTGAGTTATTAGAATGATGTCTAGTCGTCATTCTATCATATACGGCTGTAGGTAAATATGTAGTTGTGTGTGCGGGGTACTTGACATTCATAGGTTATAAGAGTAATTAGGCAAGTCATCTTTATGAGAGTGTGGCTCTTGTTATTTCTTTTCTCGGTTATATTAGAGTGCCTATTCTGTTGTAGCAGGACATGTTTGGCTCATTGGAGATACTTAGCGGTTTCTTTGAGAATTATTTATTTCTTAATGGTATAGTGTGTTTCCATTGTTCGGGAGAAACTTCAATTGTTGAATGGTTATTGCTGCGAAAGAGTAGAAAAATAAGCGGGAGTAACCACTTTTAGTTAATTTATACTATTTTTTTGTATTATCTTTCAGAATCAGGAGAAAGCCACTAATGTTACCTACCAAACCCACCATGTGTCTCGCGACAGAAGGGGACAGATTTTGGGACAACGAGCAGGCTTCCGAGGATGTACTATATGGTTCACCGGTAAGTTTTGATTAATATTGACATGGGTTATGAAATTCAGAGTGGAGTGCATAACAGCTCATATCTCCCATTTCGCTGGTGTTAGCGCTGAAGGCATTGCAAAATCACTGCCGATTGGGAAGCTTCATCGAATGTTGTGCTTCGAAGAACTCAATTGAAGGGCTTGCAGCAAGAAGTTTGGCACTTTTGGGAAATTAAAGAAATTAAAAAAACCTATCATGAGCTACCCCTTCTTTTCCCAATCTTACGATGGCATTAGCGCTATTCATTGAGAAACAAAGAAACTAACTGCTGCAGTTACCTTCGTCTTACGCTAAATTCAAAAGGTTTTTCTCAACAAGAAAATGGACTTAACCCAAAATTGTTGCCAAAATGGAGCTAACTCCTTCTTGCTGCAAGCCCTTCAATTTTACTTCTCATTTATTTATTGTTTTTAGCTAAACAAAAATTTTAGCCATACCTATTTCAAGTTATTTCCTCATAATTGATTTGCTCACCATAATCAACAAACTTCTGAAAACAAAGCAACCAATTTTTTTACTCTGTAAAACATTGAAATAAAAAAAAAAATTGTCCCCTCCCAATCTACCATCATCTACTTGCAAAACTTTTCGCTTTTAGAGTACACATGAATGTACGTATTGAATTTTAAAAATGCGATTTTTTACAATAACTTGACCAGCAAAGAGCTGGCTCAAGCGCTATTATCTCGTGATTCCCTTCACTGCAACACCGATGCAGTTGCAAAATAATTTATATTGTTATTATTATTACTATTGTTTCATAATTCTACGTATTATATACCTCTTCGGGCATAATAACGAGTGATCTGTCCTTGGTGATTGGGAAGATCACTGATATCAAACGAACATTATATAATAATTACGGTTATCATGCATACTAGCTCCATATTTCAAGTGAATTCTCTTAGATTTTTTCAAAAAAGTGTGTCTTCCCATCCGCTTTTGATTATAGCCGTATATATCATGTCATATAATGGTTCGTGGTCACCCATTATTTTCAATAAAAATCCATTTCAAAAACTTGTATGACTCTCACGGTCCAGTAAATATCAATAACGTCGGGTGCTGCATTTCTAAGATTATGGAATGTCGAATCCTGATATTCGGTATAGCACTGGTTCCATAAAAACTTGATGTTTATTGAAGTAAAATTTTGCTCTGTTTTTCTTGCCATAAATAACGTTAGCCTATTTTAATTCGGATCTGGGGTGGCCAGGGTATACCATTTGGAAACTTTCCTTGTGCTGTACGGTAATCTGATGTTTGTGAAGTGTAAACATGATAAAATTAATATGGTTCCTTCATCATTAGTTTTTCAATCATTATTACCTGACAAAAGTATTTTTGCATAAATGTTTACACAATATTTCTTTACCCGTATGAGACATTTTTCCGGCTCGGCCAAGAAAGGACATAGAAAGCACCCCTTTCGCAGAGATATATTAAAAAATATAGGAAATTCTTAATACGGATTATAGACCCCCCCCCCCTCCCCATCTGCTGGGTTTTTTTCTGAGAGGTTGGAATGAAAATGAATATTTTTAAAAATAATCCATAAGAGAAATACATTTTGTGTAGATAACAATAGGCTTACGGGGGTAAGTAAAAGGACCAACATTTCTAAATAAAATTAAACCAACAGCAACAACCCCTTCCATTTCTCAAGATGTCATTAATGTTGATACAATCAGCATGCTTCTCACAGCTCCTTGATATTAAAATCAACAGATCTAAGAGCCAACCCTAAAAATGTACTTACTCGTAAAAAAATACTAATGATTCGCATTCATGTTTTCAAATTCCTACACTTTTTAAACAAAAGTTTTACATTCAAATGTAATTGAATAAATGATAATACTTTATACCATAGAGAAATATTGACAGTAATTTATTTTTAAACTGACTGAACTTTTAGCTAGAAAATTCAAATGAAAGATTTCACTTTTATAATGAATAATGCAGTAAAAATGGTCATAAAATGAAGAGTCATAAATGAATATTCTATGTCATGGATATTCAGTTTGTGTGTGTCTTAGCGGATCGAATAATCTCATCGATGTGATTCTAGGTCTGTCTGGAGCCGGAAAAACAACAATATCCTTTGCTGTCGAGGAGTACCTGTGCTCTTTCGGTATTCCTTCATACGCTCTCGATGGTGACAACATACGTCACGGTTTGAACAAAAATCTCGGGTTCAGCCCAGAAGACCGAGAAGAAAACATCCGTAGGGTCGCTGAAGTATCCAAACTTTTTGCCGATAGTGGTGTAGTTGTACTGTCTAGTTTCATCAGTCCATTTGCCAAAGTAAGATTTTTTGTTTTCTCAAATACGTCAACCCAAAATATTTCTACTATATTTGTTAATTGAATTATAACAGGTGAAATAGGTCTATCATCAACAGATTGAAATACAGTATTTGTTGAAATGTGGAATAGTAGGTACTGGCTACACAACAAGAAAGAAAAATCATAAACAATCATTAGTTGAATGGGGCCATCCTTCCTTTATTATTTAAGCACTTATACATTAATTTAATTCTAATATACGATTGTCGAGTCACAAAGCCTATAGAAACATCAGAAGATCGATATACTGCACGCATTGAGTGAGCATAATTATATACAAATACAAATACAAAGACCGCAACAGGCAAATTGCCCAACGATGTGGGTGAAAATAGATTACCATGAAAATATGGATGCCAAAATATAACCAAAATACAGCAACCCAAAATAAAAGCATATATCACGAAAGAAAAAACTAATAAGTAATAGTATAAGGACAATATAATATTTGTCTAAATCCACACTGGCGGGTTTTTATTGTCTCTTAATACTAATAATAATAATACAACTGCCCATAAAAATGATTATGGTTGTCTTATCTAAGGCCGGGATTACACTATAAAAGTTTGATAAAACACCTTTTACAAAACTTGAAAAAAAAAAACAACCAATAAGTCCATTACATTCGCTCGAACGTAGCCGATACGCTTATTGGTTGAATCTTTCAAGTTTTATAAAAGAACTTCCATAAAATAGTGTAATCGCGGCCTAAGTATGGATAGCGTCTCGATTTATCCCATTATGTACACTTTGTATTATACTTATGGAAATAATTTGAAACTCGTCTTTCACCCACCACAATTTACCCCCCTAGAGATCGAGATCGTCTTTTTTTAAAACTACATTTTTAATAATCTTTGATGAAAATATCTGCCACGAAACAGGCTAATTAAAGCCAGAGAAAAAAAATCAAGATCATACATGTAAGTAAGTACCAAACATTTTCCTCCTCAAGTAGTTCATAGATGAGCCGACAACAGTGGAAATACAAGTAAGACTTGCTGCATTGTTACCAAGTATGACTGATAAGGGGAACTTCGTTGAAGGTGGCATCATTATTGATTTATACATTATCACTACTTCTCTTTCGCTACTAAAAAGTTAACGGACGAAAATTTCTAGAATTGTTTGGATAGCGTATTCTTGTATTTTCATCTGACGTTTTATATGCTGCATGGTCTATGTCTTCAGAGAAAACCTTCCTCTGCTGTAGAATCGCGTGAAATCGGTGAAGGTAGAGCGATTCTTATAGAGTGGTTTCAGTTATACGCTCTTCGATTCTGTAGTGGAGTGGTTACACCTTTGAAGCAGGACCGTCTTAAGAGCATCATGGGGCCCCGGTCCAAATGATTTTTCTGAGGTCCTACATGGAAAATTCCCGAAAAATTCAACTACCTCTCGTTTTTCTGAGGCCACCGGGCAGTGCCCGGGTGGGCCCATGCGTTAAGATGGCACTGCTTTGAAGGTGAAAGCGGCTGCAGTGATTGAAATGGTAGGGGGAAATGCAAAACACACCGCTGTGAAAAATTTCACTTCATCAGACGTCGACCGTGAATGTCTACGTTAACGTATAAAATGAAAGTTTTTGTTTCGTTAAATGAATAGGTGGAGAATCGAAAATTTTTCAGTAATATTTTCTGAAATGAATACGTCACGTCGTCCATTTCAAACTGTTTATTATAAATACATGAAAAGAGACGATTGCTTATCAGTTTGCTCATTCCGATTGCAGGATAGAAATCAAGCAAGACGTATTCACGAGGAATCCGGTCTTTTGTTCTTGGAATGTTTTGTTGACACTCCTCTCGAAGTGTGCGAAAAAAGGGATGTCAAAGGATTGTACAAGAAAGCGAGAGCTGGTGAAATCAGAGGTGAGCGAGATGGCTTTCTTTTTTAATTTACCTTAAGGCAGCGGTTCTCAACCGGTGATCCATGTGCACACGCTCCAGAAGAACAAAAAAAAAACAGCAAATTTGAAAAAATAATTATAAATATTTTTAAATATTTTCAAGTACAAATCACTAACTGATCAATAAATCAAAAAATAAGTCTACAGGGCTCCGTCATAGAAATTTTTTTACCAAAAAGGGCTCCGCAAGTCAAAAAAGGTTGAGAACAGCTGCCTTGAGGGTAGTATCGTGATATTTCAGTGTTTGAAATTGAGATAAACTGAAATTTTATTAACACACACACACACTGGCGGGTTTTTATTGTCTCTTATCACCAAGCGTAGATTAGTCCGCATAAAGGTGATTGTTCCTTCCCCGAAAACATATCTGATTATTTGATCATTTTTGTTCCCCCGCAGTCTTTTTCTGCACACGAAGGCCAATTAGACCGGGACCTACAATTTATTGCCGATTCCGAACGGCAGCGTTAGAAATTTTGTTTTTTTTAATGCTCACCGAAAGGTTGGTGCGCTAACCCCTCGATGTGGTCCTCCCTGCGGTAGCAATCTTTTTCTGTGGTCATGTTGCCCCTGTGTGAGGAAAGTTTCTGACAAGGACGAACCGGGTATCGAACTCGCGACACCTCTAAACATCCTTTAGCACTTTAGGCGAGTATCTTATCGGACTCCGCACCCCTCCCCGAAAACATAATAATGCACGCGGTGAAAATGGTCGTTTTGCGCCAAATGAGAATTCTGGGGGTATAAAGAAAAGTATTTTAAAAGATATATAAGTATATATAACTCGACTGGTTCATTTAATTCAAACACAATACACGTGTGGCTTCTTTTCGTTGCCAAATCTCGCTAAAATCGATATCATAGTGGTACGCAAAAACCAGTTTCATTATACGTATATGAATGCTGATACGGTCAGGGCGAGGTGTGAGAAATTTTTTCACTCAACCGTGAGAAAAATGAATATAGAACCGCGTTGCAAATGGTTGAAGTGATTAACATCTTCACGTACAGGCTTTTGGCAACAAATTTGGATGATCTCTATTTTGCGTAGGGGTGATAAATCTGGTAACCTTGTCCTAACCTAACCGTACGTTAGAAAAAGGAAGAAGAAGGGGAAGAAAACAATAAATAGAAAAGAGGAAAAAAAAACAGTATAAAGATAATTAGATAAGAGAGTATACAGCAGGTTTATCACCCTCACCCTATGTTTTCTCTTTCGCTCTTACATCTATATAGTAGAAAGATACATTATATGTAGGGAAAAAATCACTGACAAAAGTTTAGAAAGAACGGGAAGGAAAAAAAGCAACTTCAGTTTATAGGGTTACAATAATTATGGTGAGGAGAGGAAAGAAAACACAGGGAATTGGATTGAATTTATTCCACTGGTGTCAGGGCGAAATATTTCGTCCGTGATCGTAAAGGGGTTAATTACGTTCCGAAAATTTGCTAAAGATACTGTTATATCTTTTTTCAGTAATGATTTAGACTTCCATTATCTGTTACTAAACGTGTATATAAAAGAAAACTCAACTAACTCTAGTCTCTTCTCTAAAATCATTCTACTATATGAAGCATTCTATTATCGGATATATTTCAGGATTCACGGGAATCGACTCCTCTTATGAAAGACCCGACAAACCCGATGCCCACATCCGAGCTGGTGAGCTATCAATCGACGAATCTGTACAACAGGTCATCAAGCTGTTGCAGGACAAAGTACGCAAATGTCAAACTTTGTTGACCTTTTTCGTATTATAAAAGGTTCAATGGTTCAATATACATTTCAAGGTAATGTGTGGTTTACTTCTCTCCGAATTTTCCTCTAAAAATTTGTTTCAATTTCAGGGTATTGTTACGGAAAATGTTCTCGCAGGCGCGTCAGAATTATTTGTTCCAGCAAGTCAAGTTGAAATTGTAAGAAAAGAAGCAGAATCTCTTCCATCTGTTGACATCAGTGTTTTAGATCTGCAATGGGTTCAAGTGTTATCTGAAGGATGGGCTACACCATTGAAAGGCTTCATGACAGAAAGAGAATATCTCCAATGCCTTCATTTTGGATCAATGAGAAACGGTATGTGAGATATAAGGTGAAATTTTTTGATTTGTCATCTACGAGATATAAGTAGTATGTATAATGCTTTCGATTTTTTTACCACATAAATTATATACTTGTGGGACTCTCAGTATACAGGGTGTCCTATAAGTGCTAATGCGGCCTTTATCTCATTAACCATTTGCCGTGGAGGTATGGTTTCAATTTAAAAAATACTCAAAATCTGTGCAAAAATTACTCTGCATCACTTTTGAGAGTGAAAATACAGTGTGTCACAAAATAGAAAATTTGAATTTCTATACGATCAACCTGTCCTCCAATTGAAAAGTTGTTGGCTTGTTTTTCCTGAAGCCAACAAAAGAATTTCAAGCTTCTAAATACAATATTCGCTGAGATATTCGAATTCAAAAATCGGAAATTGGGAAAGGACAGCATAAATGAGGGGTGAAAGCCAGAAATCCTTTGTGAAATCCTTGTTCCACACTCTGCTACAAAGCTGGGCTGGAAGAGATCTCGGCCACGGGATAAGTCCAGTGGCAAAGTTCTGGCGTTCATTCATTCAGCATAAATGAGGGAAATGAGCTTTGTCCGTTAGTTTTTGCTGTTCTTTCATAACTTTTCTCCGATTTTTGAATTCTTAGTGATATATTGCACTTAGAAACAACGAATTTTTTCTGTTGGCCTCCGGTGATACAGGGTAACAACTTTCTAATTGGAAGTTAGAGGACAAGGGGACCGTATAAAAATGTAGATTTTATATTTTGTGATATACTGTATTCTCACTCTTAAAACCGGTACAGGGTAATTTTTGAATGCCTGTTGAGCATTTTTTAAAATGGAATCATACCTCTACGACAAGCGGTTGATGAGATAAAGGCCGCATTAGCACACCCTGTATACGAATTGGATAAGTGATCAGGTATAGATTCAGAAAAACTATTCACCATGAAATCCAAATGAGAATCACTGATCATACTAACGATTTCAGTGTGTCCGAATTGATTATTTTTACTTTCATCGTAGGTGGAGTGACCAATCAGTCGATACCCATCGTACTACCCATAGCCACTGAAGATAAAAATCGTTTGGTTGATTGCGAATCCATTGCTCTTCGTTTCAATGGAGAATGTGTGGCCGTAATCAGAAATCCAGAATATTTCGAACACCGCAAAGAAGAACGCTGCTGCCGTACTTTTGGTACCGGTGCTAAAAATCATCCATACGTTAAAGTAAGTTGGGAAATTATTCATCGTGATTTTCGAGGGTTTTTATTGATCGCCTGAGCACATGTGCTTATTTTATATACCTACATATATACATACTTCTAAGGCCGGGATTACACCATAAAAGTTTGATAAAAGTTCCTTTTTAAAACTTAAAAATACAGCCAATAAGACTACCGGTTGCATTTACGGAGCATGTAACAGCTACGATTATTGGTTGCATTTTTCAAGTTCTATAAAAGAACTTTTGTCAAACTTTTATAGTGTAATCCCAGCCTAATATTTTATTTCTAAATTTTCCAGATATAGTAAACACATGAACCAACTTAAAAAAATAAGCCGTTTCAAAATAAGTTGATGGGAAATCCGTTCACATGGGAAATGGAAGTAGCGCATTTTTAAAACGGGCTTCAAGGATTGAAGGACTTTCATCAAAACCCATTTACATGGACCGGCACTTCAACCCAACTTTTCAGATGCGGTCAGAGGTCACGTGGATCGACCGGGTCAATTCGCCACGTAAAGAACGGTTGTAGGAAAGAAGATTCCACTTCCCAAGTATCCCCAACAAATAAGGGGCAATTTGTGCTCATTTTTTTCCCTACGAGGGAAAAAAACTCGTCAAGCGAGTGCTAGAACTCACAATGCTACCAAAATATTGCACATGTAAATGGGGTTAAAATGATAAAGCCTGAGCAACGTCACAAATTGTAAAGAAAAAAATAATATTATCGATAAGACAAAATCTAGAATTTTCACTCATTGGGTATTAATCAATGTAAATTTTACAGGCGTTCCTTAAAAGTTGATATTTTTTCATTACAGATGATATATGAGAGTGGTGACTGGCTTGTTGGAGGCAAGTTGGAAGTTTTGGAACGAATCCGATGGAACGATGGATTGGATGATTATCGTTTCACACCCAACGAACTCAGAACAAAGTTCAGAGAAACTGGTGTAAGTAAATAAATCAATTAGTAGAACTTGGAAAAAAAAGAAAGTTATCTCGAATCGTGCGAGCGAGCGAGCGAACACACACACACACACACACACACACACACACACACACACACACACACACACTAATTTCCATCTGTTTATGTCAAACAAAATTATCAGGTTCAATATGCAGGATTATTCAACAATTAACAATCACTTTGAATATTAACATTGGTTAATTCATTTAACCAAAATATTAGTTTATCATGGCGTTAATTACACAGGGTGCATAGGTACATAGGTACAGCACGTACGGCATTTTACTGGTGATCCGTTGATTCTATAAACATACTTCGAATTAGAAAAGGTATCCAAATGAAGTGTAGAACGCAGATACGTCATTAATGTTGCAAGGAGTTGTATAGATATTGAAATAAAAAATTAACTTTTCATACAGACACCCTGGTGCTAAAAAACCCAATTAGAAAGTTGTTGCCCTGTCTCTCTTGATGTCAATAAAAAAATTCCACGTTTACAAGAGCAATATTCACTGAGATATTCGAACTACAACCCCTTGCAACATGAATGACGTATTTGAGTTTTACGCATTATTTGGATACTTTAAAATCAACGGTTCGCCAGTAAAATTCCGTACGTGCTGTTACCTATGCACCTTGTATAATTTATACGTAACATATTGAAAATAAAATATGCTATCAAAGGAAAAAATTTTAGAAATACAGTATTGAATTTGATAATTTTACATCATAGTGTAGACCTGTAAGGCAATTTTTATTACTCGCGTTTCCCTTTATGGACATCTAAAATTCCTATATGGAAAATCTTCACATTAAAATAATCTGCAAAGTGAAATTACCGTTAAAAACCTTCATTTTCTATGTCAATAGGCCGACGCAGTTTTTGCATTCCAACTTCGCAATCCAGTTCACAATGGTCACGCACTTCTCATGCGAGAAACCAAGAACCAATTGTTGGCAAGAGGCTTCAAAAAGCCCGTTTTATTGCTTCACCCACTAGGTTAGTACATTCGTGTATTTTCATATTACCTTAGCGTAAAATTATCGTTCTTGTAATCGTAATCACTTTCCTCACTCATTCACTCCTTCCATGATGAATTTTTGTTGACACCTCGGGACGATGTGTGGTTTAGATCAAGAGTGCTCAACGTTTTTAGAGTGTAGCTACTTGAGTAATTTTGTAGTGGGTCGTGGGCCACAAAGAAGTGGAATGAAATAATTCATAATTTTGGATTTTTTCCAGTTTTATATAACATAATGACGGTTTAAAAACAAAAATCACCGTCACGTTCCTCTGAAATTATCTCCGTAAGCAAGGCCACAATTAGGAAAGAACAGTAGGAAAGGTGTCTCTTTTGGTCGACAGACCAGGGCTCACCAAATTCACCCTATATTTATTCAAAATGGGGACCCCAAAATGAGTGCTTTCCCCGGAATCAGAGTAGTGCTTTTCTTGCGGACCAATCCATTTGATATAGTGTAGGGGGTGTCCCCAGTGCATTACTTTGCCCTGGAGGAGAGTGGAGTTCCTGATGGCGCTATTTATTAGAGGTCCCATCAGCATCTACAGTAAAAAACTACAAGACACTCATCATAATACCAACTGTTCAATCACAATAAAAAATTAAACAACACTAGATTCGACGCGGATTTCATATATATATATATATATATATATATATATGCATTTTTCCCTTTTTATCTATTTCTGATCAAAAAATTTTCGAGGTCACGGGTCACACTAGATGGCTCTCAGGGCCAGGTTTGGCCCACAAGCTATGGATTTTTAAGCATATATGGCCGGGGTCTTCAACCTTTCTCGAGTCGCGAGCTCTTCACATGCCCATCATCAAACGAAGAGCACCCTGACAGCAACTTTGACATAAGGTGTGCTTGAAATCTTCGAATGAAATGTTTGCAGGGTGTTTAATCGAAGTGTTGACCAAGAGCTCGCGAGCACGAAATCGGACACGAGCATTGAGCACTCTTGGTTCTTGGTGCTTCGAAGAGCACCATGGCGCTCACGAGCAACAGGTTTAAGATGGCTGATATGTGGTTTAGCTACCCGGAAAAAAAGTCGCTAAAATGCAGAATATTTGTTTATAGTATCAGGGAAGAGTTCAATGACTGAATTCAAGAAAATCGAAACTATTCAAACACAAAATATAGCAATGAAATTTTCACAGATTTCAAGCTTTATTATTTTCCTATCGACATGAATTTCAATTTATGAACTCACTAAATTATAACTATCGATATTCTATAGGTGGGTGGACCAAAGATGATGATGTTCCGTTGCCTGTCAGAATGGCTCAACATAAAGCTGTTCTTGAGGAAGGTATTCTCGATCCTAATTCAACTGTTTTGGCCATATTTCCATCTCCGATGATGTACGCCGGACCAACAGAGGTAATGGAAGCAGTTATGTTATACGTAAAATGAAGATCTTCGATTTATCACAACACTTCGTGTGACTAAAATTTACCCCTTTACGATCGGTGACGTAATATTGCTTCCAAATGCCAGTGGAATAAATTAATTCCAGCTGACTGTGTGTGTTTCTTCAACCTCTTTTTTCTTTATCGCGAAGCTTATTGTAACCCTAAGAAACAAAGTTATGTGTGTGTGTTCTTCCCCTCTCTGTTCTCAGCTTCCCCCCCTCCCTTCTCCATGGCATTCCCCTCACATATAATGTATTTTCTCAGAATTAATCCTGCTATTATATAATGTACACGGAAGTGAGAAAGAGAACACGTAGGTGAGGGCGAAAAAGCAAGGTACTGTACATCGATTATCTCTATGTGATTTTCTTATCTAATTATCTGCTGTCTGTAATGTTCCTCTCCACCCTTGTTGCTTCTTTTTATTTCTTTCCCTTTCTTCCTTTTTTAACGTGCAAACAGGGCCACCCTATATATCGCCTATACGTGTAATACAGATCATTCGAATTTATCGCCAACAGCTTGTACGCGAAGGGGCTAGAAATTAGTTTTTTAGTTGCAAAAAGTTTCCGAGTGTGGTATCCTTTGTCACATTTTGAAAACGGAGGGAAAAAATGGTGTTAAAGTTGGATCTTTTTCTCTCCCTTCCCTGATGAGAGAGGTGCTGAAGGAGATGAAGGATTGGGTGTGTGTGGAATAATCCTCGTTTGGGCAGAGTAGCAAATCCACGCCAGTGTTGCGCCTATAAGAAACGGCAAAACAATTTTTCCATTGCAGCTGAAAATCGCCCGCATAAGATAACACATCTTAAGTTAGTACATCTCAATCAAATTTAATGCTTTTGTTTTGCTCTTTACAAGTTTATGAACTTTTTTGTTACGAATTACAGGTTCAATGGCACGCTAAGGCAAGAATGTCCGCTGGAGCAAACTTCTACATTGTAGGCAGAGATCCAGCTGGTATTCCACATCCGGACACCAAGAAAGACCTCTATGATCCCACTCATGGAGGACGGGTACGAAATATATATTTCTTCCTTTTTATAACTGAGTGACTTTTTTTCCCTGTTCACTGCTCGAAAATCTGTCAATGCCGATTTTGTCGTTCAAATCGTCAATACCCATACTTTTCAGGTTCTAACAGAAGCACCTGGTCTATCCCTGTTGGAAATATTACCTTTCCGAGTTGCAGCTTATGATAAGAAGCAGAGAAAAATGGCGTTTTTTGAACCAGACCGCAAGGAAGACTTCGAATTCATCTCTGGTACGAAAATGCGGTCACTCGCCAAGACAGGATCTTTGCCCCCCGATGGCTTTATGGCACCTTCAGCGTGGAAAGTTTTGGAAACTTTCTACAAAAATCAGGCAAAATAAACGTTTCGTAAAAGAACTGGGAAATATTAAATGCTGTAGTAATCGAGTTGAATGACACTCACAGGGAAGTCCAGACTCTTGTACAGACCTACTTTTTGGTGGTAAGGCATGTTTTCTGTAAGCAACCGAGTCTTGCACGAAGTACCTTAGAAATGTAAAAAGTTTTATTCAAGAACACAAAAATAAAGTTTTATTATCTGCCGGAATTTTGACTTGTTTTTTTTCTTTTACGAATTCGTCTGTAGATAGCAAAATAAGAATTGTACAGTGAGTGCACACTCAATCAGCACAAAATGAACGCTAGGGAAGGTTTATAAGGCCGGTTGTCCTCTGAAAGCGGCAACATGCGATATTGAGTGCGACGACAAAGGGCGTCTGACGTCGTCCACTGAAGGTACTCAGTTCGCGACTGCACTCATGCAGACGAGTGTGTTCGTTAAATAATCTCGAAAAAGTATTGAAAAACTAAATTTTTTGAGAAAATGAGAAAATTAATTTATTTATTTAATAACGTCCATACTTAATGAGACATCTGACACACACAAACTATAAGATGCCGTTCTTTGTTGCAAATAAATGAATAATTATATTTATAATCGATTACTACTTACCATCACAACCCGATCGTCGTGAGACAGATTAGTTTTACTCTACTGTTAGGTATTTTGAACTTGTGTGTAGTGTGGGGCTTCAGCTTGGTGCTGTCGTTATGTCGCACTAAGCCCTGAGGTCGAAGGATATAGTTCTTTTTTTTTTTTTTAGCAAAAACTACACGCGGACATTAAGAGGGTTGGCACTACCCCTCGATCCTGTCTCTGCTGGCTCTTGATTCGGGATTTATTTCCATCTCAGACTATCAGATCTGTACTCGGCGCCGTCTTAACGCATGGGCCCACCCGGGCACGGCCCGGGGGCCTCAAGAGAAGAGGGGCCTCACAAAACTCAAAATCAGGTTGAATTTTTTTATAATTTACAAGGTAGGGCCTAAGAAAAACCACTTGGCCCGGGGGTCCATGATGCTCTTAAGACAGCACTGTCTGTACTGAGTAGGATGGCGGCGTGTAGTTTACGATGTTAACTGAATACCCTTAGGGGTGAGACAGAGGTGTGTACTTGAATTACCATCACAGCCCATGAATGGCGATTATCAAATTTTTAGCTTCCATGCTAACGCGGGTACGGAGGAAGAGAGAGAGACACCGAGGAGAGGAAGGAAAAAGAAAACGGAACGAATGTCGTGAAAAAAAATAAACAACCGTACTGCGCCTGTACAGATACAACAAGTGGCGTGTGACCCTGTTAAAATTGGAAATTTTTCTCCTGCTGTTGTAGAAGGAAATCACTAGATCGCTGCTAATGGATGAGGTTCTCGTACTTTCTGTGCATTGGGATCAGTCTTGCGAATACAGGCATCTGCACGCGACATGTACACTTCAAGTTGCTTCCAGTGGACGACTGGCCTAAAAATTGTTTTGTAATTAAATGAGCGATTCGAAAATAAATGCTCAGTCTCAGAGCACAATACAATAATTTAAAAAGTACTACAATTGACATTCGATAGGACAACACCCAAGTGCCATCTTAACGTATGGGCCTAGCCGGGCACGGCCCGGGGGCCTCGTTGATTTTTCCGAGAATTTGTGCGGTAGGTCCTGAGAAAAATCACTTGGACCGGGAGTCCACGATGCTCTTCAAACGGCCCTGCAACACCCTCGTTCCACAGAAAACGGACGTTATATCGAACGTTTGAAAAAAAAAATTATCTTCTTAAGAGAGTTCATATTTGGACGGAATAAAATATGATTAATTTTGTATAATGAAGCAGTTGCAGTGAAATAATTAAATATTATAATAATAAAATTTTAATAATTAATTACACGCAAGCATCAATGAACCAAATTCTCAAATATCAAGAGTCAAGGTCAAACACAATTTTGGCAAACGAAAGTCAAGGATTTTGTAAATTTGTTGGCAAAAAAGAGGCGGGACAGAGCTGAGTCCGGACATTGTATTGGATTCAATGGCCTTTGCAGTCGTTATATTGGATGAAAAATAACATGAAATGAATAGGAAAAAATTTGAGACTTTCCGTATCGGTCGCTATAACGGAACAATAGTAATAACGCATGGCCATTATAACGAGCGTCGACTGTGTATATATGCCAATCCTTGCAAAAATGCTGTAGAGTTGGTAAGAATCATCCAAAAAATAGGTCAATTTACTTAAAATGACATTCTATGAGGGGTTCCAAACGCCCCGTATGTGCGGGATTGTTCCAAATTTGTTTCAAAAACATCCCAGTGGTCCACAATTTTTTACTGTTATTATACACACAGGGCCACAACTACAGACGGGTCTGGGTCTGGTGCCCCAGGCACTTTACCAGTGATGGGGGGGGGGGGAAGCGAAATTCACCTTTTAACTGCTAGATCTACATTATACGGGGTATCGAAAAGCGTGCTTGCCCCGGCTGACAAAGCATCTAGTTGCGGCTCACATACACACACCACTAGAACCCCGCTAATCCGAACAACTCAAACATAAGGAGTGAGTGAAAAAAAGATAGGAGAAAGCGCAGAGCCGCCCTCACGGATGTGCGAAAGGTGCGGTCGCATCGGCCCCGCGCTTTGAGGGGCCCCGCACACATGGTAATCGAAGTGAACAAAAAATATGTATCAATTTAATTTTTTCTGTTAAGTAAAACAAGGTGTCTGAGCTTCAATTAAGAAAATAAAATTATACGTATTTCACGGAAACTTATTCGTCTCGCGAAAGGGGCTCCCCCACCCGGGGTCAATAAATGCATTTTTGTTTCTCGTTGTAGACCAAAGGGACACAGAGCCCCGAATCTAACAGGGGCCACAAATTATTGAATGCTTCCATCAATTCTCTTAAATCATTTCTTTTATTAATCTTGAATTTTTATCAGTTCTTAAATTATGTCTTTCATCAATTCTGGAATCATTTCTGTTATTAGGTCCTAATTTTCATTAGTTTTGGAATCTTTTTTTTGTCATTGGTTTAAAATTTTCTTCCGTTCTAAATTTTCATCAATTTGAAATTTTATATTTCAATTATGTGTGTGTGTGCGCGTGTTACTGTCAAAGTTCGAAATTGGACACTTCGCGAATTGGCGAATTTCGTTACATATTGATACGGTCAATGTCCGAAATTTGGTCATTATCCGGACAGTTCGCGAAGTGGCTGGTGATCCCTAGCTAAAATCCGATAACAAAGGACACGATTCGAGATCATCGTCAAGTTGTGGTGCATTTTATTGCGATAATAATTATGTCCACTAGTTATGGCACCCCATAAAACACAATCACGATGCAGCATTCTTTTTTTTTCTCCAAAATTTGGCAGAAAAACTATATGTTTATGTAATTATTTTATTGTTTTTCTCTCAAATTTCACTTTTTTTTTCTCCCGTCACATAGAGCCAATACAGCTGCTATACTGTGTATAGACATGTATCAAGCGTTCGCGATTAAACAAAAGGATTTGTCTCCTATAGGGTCGTCTTACATCTGCACATGGAGGTTTGGCCAAGAATCTCCGGCCACTTCGCGAAATGGCAGGTGGAAGTCCGAATCATTTCTGCAATTCGGACTTTTGGCGAAAACTCTTAGCCAATTCGCAAAGTGGTCATCCCCTTCGTGAATTGGTTGCACTTCGGGCTTTGGCAGCAACATATATACTGTATATATATATATACAGTAGACGCTCGATGTAACGATCCCCCTTCGTGCCGTAGAAAACGGACGTTATAATGTATTGGGAGGGTTGTTATATCGAAAGTAAAACATGTATGATAGTCGTTCCATGAAAACATTTGGGACTCATCCTACTGGTCGTTGTAATGACATTATAATGGGTGTCGACTGCATATATTTGCGTATGTATTTTCCAGCATTCCTGTATATTCTGTAATAATGTATAAATTTTTTTGTATACCCTATACTCCCCCACAGAACTGTTAAGACTAGGGTGACCATACGTCCCGTATTTCCCGGGACAGTCCCGGTATTTTCTGTATTTTTGGTCGTCCCGACTTTTTCGCAAAAGTGTCCCGGTTTTTCCCGTATTTTACACGGCGCTTACTTGAATTTTTATTCTTTATTGAAGTCAAAGATTGAAATTATTTTTCAACTAATAAACTATATTATGATAATTACAACTATAAATGAGAATATTTATCTCCCACATTTGTCTTGGTGAACGTTTTTTTCGTGAAATTCATTTTAATCCACTGCAATTTGCAGTAACGTTTCATTTCCCACCATTGTGATTTTATCGTATATTAACAATATTTGGCAACTTTGCTCGATTTTGGCGTCATTTTTGGCGATAATTGGCGATGTCCCGTATTTGGAATCTCAATGTCCCGTATTTCTCTCGAGGAAATATGGTCAGCCTAGTTAAAACGTTCTTAGCTCCGCAATTATTTTCGCACTGGGCCTCGTGACTGGTAAGGACCACCCTGGGAGGAAGGACCTCTACTTAGTCCTGTACTTTATAACCACGTCACCCCCTTCCCCTCCCGCAAGATTTTTTTCGTGTAATTCATTTTAATCGACTACAATTTGCATAGTGATTTGTTTCCCGCCATTGGCAATTTTTCGATGCCTATTTGCATTAGTTGGCAACCTCGCTCACCTTTAGCATAATATATAATATTTGGCGGCAACTGGCAATTTCTCCCGTATTTTTTCCGTAAATGGGATCGCAATTTCCGTATTTATCACGGAGAAATATGGTCAATCGAACAATGACTCGATTTATGAGAGAAATAAAATTGTGCTGCCATCTATGAGATAGTATAAACGCTCCCAACATTACTCATATGTACAAGGTTTTTTTTTTGCTTTCATTCTGTGATCTAATGATTAGTAGAGCTAGGAATTCTAAGGCTTGCATGTTTTTTATGAATTTTAGATATTCCGCTGTTTTTACGCAATAGAGAAATTTTCCATGATTTTCAGTAATTTTAAGGCATTTTTTTCATATTTTGGAGCATTTTTTTTTTTATATTTGAGCATTATTTTGTATTTTACTTTCTCTTCTCTAACTTTATCTCCCGCAATTGGCGATTTAAGGCCCCTTTCACACGGAGCGGATGCGGGTCCGGACAGACTGGTCCGGATCCGCATGCCCTTTCACAGGAGCACATATTTGCGGGCGTTTCGCCAGTTTCGCCCGCATCTTTAGACTGATTTTGTTTTCACCCAGTGAATGCCATACGTGGATAGCGCGTTGTTTAATAAAAGTATTTAATTTTTTTTTGAAAGTTTTATTCACGGTTTTCTCTGCGAGTCACTCAATCCAGTACGCTCTTAGTTTGAAATTTTGTATAAAAACTTTTTTTTCTAATTTTATTTTATTTTTTGCAATTTTGGTAATTATTTTTTCCTTCGGATGTGGCGGAAATCCCCACTAAATTTCCGCATTTCTACAGTGAAATCAGCAATTTTAACATTGATTTCTATGGAAATCATCCTGTGCCTGTCTCTCAGTGATGCTGATGATGATTATGACGCCAATTCAAAAAGCCTCATTGGTTTTTATGGAAGTTGTTATATATAAAATAATTATTGTGACGTAAATACAAAATATTTTTGTGAGAGCAATTTTAATCTGTAAAGTATTTAAAAAGAAGAAAAAAGAAATGAAAATAAAACTTTTTGTTTCGTCTCACTTTTTTATACTAGATGGCGCTTTATACATGAAATGGAGAAATTTCAATATTTTCCGATTGATTTTTTTTAGCCTTCGGAATTTAAAAAGAATTGAAATTACTTCAGTAATTTGAAGTACGATGTCAATCAATCATTGCTGTCTGGAACAAATAAATTGACTTGAAATGAGACTTTGATAAAGAGAGAGAAATATTGGAGAGTTAATAATCACATTGTGGTTTTTCACTTTCAATCAGAAAAATAGATGGCAGCAGCAATTCTTTTTCTGTAAGCGTATTGTATCAGTGTTGTATGGTAGGGATAGGGTCACCACTCACCAGATTCGGAAACTGAGAAAGGACACTCTTAGTGACGTCACTTATCCTAATTTTCACAATAGATGGCGTAACTATTCTGGCCAATAAAAAACCGGCCACAACAATAATTTTTCCCAATTCTAAAACAGAACTGCTCAGAAAAGCAGAAGCAGAAAAAATTCTGGGAATTTCGGCGACTATATTGGTGAATGAGTGTGTGGGAAAAAACGCACAAAAGCACTCATATCAATGAAGAAATATATGTTTGAAAGTGGAGAAAAAAATATATTTTTTCCCAGAGAGAAAGAAAGAAAAATAATTCCGGAAACCTGAAAGGGGAGGACAAAAGGGCGAATTTTCCGATACGTAGGAGGACGCTTAAAATGACATCAAAAAGGACATGTAGGGACATGTCCTCCTAAAGAGGACGGTTGATAACCCTAGATAGGGATGACCAACAGCTATACTGCGACTAGGTAAATGACTGTGTATTAAACTGATTTTCTTATCATTGTTTAAGAGCCAAGACCGGTCTTGGGCCACGTGGCTCCCTGTGCAAAACAAAAACCAGCAGTCAACGCCCCCACCCAAGGCGGCGATTTATTGCTAGTCACTATTGCCCCGTAAACAAACAATGGGACAAATTCATTGTCTTATATTATCGAGGTCTTGGGAGGCGCGGTCGTCCTCATCGCCCTTCTGATCCTACGCCTACCCCGCCTTCTCTTCCAAGTCGGCTTTCAAGGGACGAAGTTAGTTAGTTTGTTGCAAATTTTACAATGTTAAACAGCAAAAAACAATGGGATCTATCCAGGGCCTCTAAACGAAACCTATCAACTTCTCCATGGGGCCACCGACCTGGAAGCTTGTCCGACATCCCCCTCTGTGAGGGGCCACGAAAAATTTTCACTTGTATTCAATTTACCAATAAATAAATTCCAGAGCCCCCAATCAAGGACCCGGGACCCAATAAGCAGATTTTTAGTGGGGGCTTCAAACTGGATTTATCTCGGGCTTCCGCTGTTGCAAATTTTACAATGTTAAACAACAAAAATCATTGAGATTCGTCCAAGGCCTCCCGAAATGAAACCTGTCAACTTTTCCATGGGGGCCCTGACCTGGAGACTTGTCGGACATCTCCCCTGTGAGGGCCATGAAAATTTTTTATATGTATTCATTTTAACAACAAATAAAATCCAGGGCCGCCCAATCAAGGAGCCGGGACCCAATTCGCAGATTTTTATGGGGCTCCCAGACTAGATATATCTTGGGCTTCCGCTATTGCAAATTTTTCAATGTTAAAGCAGCAAGAAAGCAATGAGATCCGTCAAAGGCCCCTGGAAATGAAACATTTTAACTTCCCCATGAAGGTATGTGTGCAATGCCATGCCCTGGGTACCCCGACGCTGTGTGTTGCGAGCACTGGTGATGGATATATGTATATTATACATATACATACCTCTCTCGGCATGGCCCTCACATGGGCAGGGCTGACAGGGGCCGGAACGATTCTTACCACTTTTTGATTTTTCAAACGATAAATTCACCACAGAGGGGCCCCGTGAAAAAGCCGGTTTGGGGGCCCGCCATCTATCCCAGCCTAGGGACCCTGCTGCGGCCTCTCAGTACATATACATAATTTGGTCTCGATAGGTCAAACAGTTCTCGATATATACAAGAGTTAAATGAAAACTTCACAAAAAACGTAACCGATTTCCGTTGCATAGAAACAGGCCCTTTTCGAGTTTGTGAATTTATATTATAGAGTAGATATATACAGTCGAATCCCGTTGTAACGAACTCCAAGAGACCGGAGAAATCACTTCGTTATAATGAAATTCCGTTATAAAAGAATTCCAGGTTTTAGCATTGTTTTATGTGAACTTATCTGGGGGATTAGAAATCGTCGTTGATATCGAGCATTAAATTACTCTGTAGTAATTACACTTTTCTAATTCGATGGGGGGAAAAAATAGAAAATGTTCCTGCAACACGTTGACCATTGATCAATTAACCATTAGTAATTTTTTTTGACGCAATTTTTTGTGAATGTACAGGGCGGCCATAAATTAATTCACCATTTGAAGACTTCTGCTGTTATAATTAATTAATCGAACAAGACCGTATTTTGAAATAAATTGTGAAACTTTGGAAGAGGTGTGGTGAGATGAATTCCGTTAAAAAAAAAATTGGTAAGAAAATTCACCGATAGAGTAAATTTTACCACTGTTGCGTTCGAAAACAGGTGCGCGTATTTGCACGTAAAACAATGGAATATTCTAATTTTTAACTTTAATTTCCAGAAGTAATTGCGTGGTGTGGCTACAGGACCGTACTGGGACCAACTTATTTTGATCGTATTCCTCCTAGAAGTTTATAACCTGCTCCATAACTGTTCCCTTGTGTATGTTATTGGCATTCCCAACCTGAACGTTCTGTAATGTGACTAACGAGTTTCATCAACAACTTTTGATACTAAATTTTTTACGTGGAGTGGAATCAATCTCCAGATACTTTCAAAGGTCTGAGTAAAAAAATTGGTGTCAGGTGTTATTCCGTTTAATGTTTGGCTATATATATGACTCCGAATAAAGAAGGTTATTTATGATCACCCGGTATTTTTCCTACTAGTTGATTCAACTTAATGCTCTAGTCATGCTAGATTCTCTCTTCTCACAAAATTTTAATTCAAGTTCTAGGAATGATATCTGCTGTCGACGAGCAACAAATTTGATTTTATGATGCTTTTACAGAAAAATGTGGAATTAACATTGTTGTAATTTCTACTGAAAATTACTGAAAATATTTTTGGAATAGGAATGACACATTTTTGATTTTATTCTTTGAAACATTAATGGTGTTTTCTTCTTTTTTTGTTATTTTCAGCAAAAATCGAGACTCTACTACTGACGAACAAGTTTGGAGATAGGCATTTTGGCATGTTTTTCAGAAACCCGATTATCTATTGTGATAGTGAGTGCACCGTGTTGAAAGAAGTCCATCTTCGAGAAGACATCTCAAGCTCTTGACATGAGACAAAAATACGGGATTCTCTATCATTTATGTTTTAGCGAAGGGAAAAGAGAGTCCAAGATGGTATTTTTGCCATCTTGGGCGGAAGAGATAAACGAGGCCTCACTCCAGGAGCTGGCAGAAGCTCTTCCCAACCACAAATAGGATTTGTTACGCAGTTTAGGCGATGCCGACATCCGATCCCCTCGATACCCCCTGTTTGTCCATTACGGCGAAAGAGATTCCTGACAAAGCAGCCATTTCACCTTTTGTGGTCGCCGCGTTGGAATTCACTTAGACCCCAAGAGGAAATGACACTAGATCCTCGAATGCATCCGAAACACGATTATTTTTCCCCAACGAAGGTAGTGAAATAGTGTGACAGGCGGTCTTTACTCTTTGGCAAGGGATGTTGGCATCCATCTTCACTTAGAAATGACGACTTTCACCAGCGTAGGTAACGTCCGCCGAATCATTTGTCACTGGATTCCGCGCTCCCGCGCGAAAAAGCGATATTCTTCAAAAGCGACGGCAGCGGGGCGTAAGCGCCCTGATAATGTTTCGCGAGCCCATTAAGATAGATGTTCGCACCTCGATGGTTCCTGCGCGAATAACGACAAGATTGCTCCACACTGAAAAGAGTATCTTCGTCATTGTGGCTTTTGAACACGGCACTAAGCTGAGGAACGAACGGACAAATTGACGTTCAAATTAATTGGTTCGTTTCTCGACTGTACCCGACGCATCAGTCGCAATGAATCACGCGTAACCTCACCTATTACGCACCCCCATTTCCATACACTCCATCGAAATTTAGATTAAAGAACCCTTAGACAACAGACATCCCCCCCCCCAAAAAAAAACAACATGTATCTTAACTCAGTGTGCCTGTTACGAATAAATGGTTTATTATGCCGAAATAAATTACGAATTTAAGTATAATTCATCTCGCTGATTTTTTTTTTATAAAGAATATTTCTATTTTGACTCTGGAACTAACAAGAGAAATGACACCTAACATATGCCCTGTCGTCCCCCTCATACTAGGAGCATGAATGTGCAAATTTTCACTTTTTTTTAGCAGCTGGTTGGATACCTTATTTTGCTATTTAAGTTCCGCCTGAAACGCGAATGTGTACCCGTACTGGTACACATGTTACGAAACATTTTAGGCCAATAACTTTCATAGAGTTATATGGATTGAGTAAACATATATACAAATGACATTTCCCACGTTCTTTTTTTCTAAGGATATTGTACATTCGTGCTTCCAGCATGAGGGGGACTATATGAAGCACGTCCACTGCGCAAAATCAAAAAATAGCGTGAGAAACTCGCACAGAAGTGAAACTTGCAAATATGCAAATGAAATTTGGAACACGGTTAGTTGATGCCGTGTATTTCTAGCACGGTTAGTTGTAGAGATGGACTGCCGACCAGCTTGTTGTCTGGATCAGTGACGTATCTGTATATATCGTAGTTGCAGTTTTTGAAGTATGCTGACCATTACACAAGTCTTTTGGTTTTGTACTGGTCCCAGGTGTAGGATAGAGATTGCAGAAGTCCCTTGTCAGTCGGTAGCCATGGTGATACCTTTTCATAGTCTGCAAGGAGTTTAGCAGGTGTTTGAGCCTGAGCACTAGACATTCCATAGGTATAATTGTATGTTTGAATAGATTTTAGAGTCACATACCTGCGTATAGGTATCTGTAGCCAATTCCTGGGTACAGCAGGTTGTGCTTAGTCCGACGATAAGTCCCACGGCGATAACGAGTTGTGAAACGTATCCTGCGTCTCCGGTATAGTAGCCTGCGAGTTCTCATCCGGTATATTGTTGCCGATGGTGACGGATTTACAATCAATACACAATACATGAATGACAATACTTAATCATGAAATATACATAGTATTCTCATTATACAGGGTGCATGGGGGGAAGGGCGTATGGCATTTCACTGGCGATCCGTTGATCCTAGAGGCATACTTCACTCATGTTGCAAGGGGTGTTGTGCAGTTATTAAAATAAAAATGTTAACTTTTTATACGGACGCCCTATGCTCAAAAACCTAATTACAAAGTTGTAGCCCTGTCGCTCCTGATGCGAACAAAGAAAATTCCACGTTTCCAAGTGCAATATTCACTGAGATATTTGAATTCGAAAAACGGAGCAAAGTTGGGGAAAAACAGCGTTAAAAATACGAATAAACCGTTTTATCTGCATTTAATGCTTTTTTTCCCCAACTTTCCTTAGTTTTTCGAATTCATATATCTTAGTGAATATTGCACTTGGAAACGTGGAATTCCTTTTGTGCGCATCAGGAGAGACGACAAAAACTTTGTAATTGGGTTCTTGAGCACAGGGTGCCCATATAAAAAGTTAACATTTTCATTTTAATAACTGCGCAAAAAAAACAAAAAAACTTCTTGCAACATGAGTGAAATACCTGAGTACTACGCGTTATTGGGATACTTTTTTTAATTGGAAAGTATGCCTCTAGGATCAACGGTTCGCCAATAAAATACCAGACTCCCTGTGATCTATGTACCCTGTATATACACGTGCGTAGTCTGAGAATGACAAATCAAAGACATCCGGAACAATCAGAATATATTTTGGGATTCCGTGCCTGGGGTCAAACCTACTCCCATCGACACACTTGTGATTAATCTTGAACTTTTTTTTAATGTGCTATATCATCCGAAAAATACTATTGCATTTTAAGATTCATATAGAGGATTACACACACACAATTCACCTTGTTATATATATACTCTGGAAGTAGAAACTTTTTATTTATTCTCCCCCAATATGTTTGTTTCCAAAATGTATGTCATGTTTTAATTCGGGTATTTCACCTAACTTATTTGTTTTTTGTTCTATTTTTCTCTAATGTATCTACTGTTTGCTACATTTTACTAGATATTACTTGTAATTCCCCATCCTGACTGTCACCAATGTGCATGTCAATAAACAATTTTCGTTTTGATTAACACTAGACTAACTAGTCATTTTGACTGTTTTTGATTTTGATTAATCACAATCAAAACGCTATAGTAAATCTATAATAGTAACGCTATAATCTCGACAGTATTTGACGTACACTATCAACTTCAGGTGTTTTTTCATTATTTCTGTACTTGTCTCTGTGCACAAAAATTTGAAGACATGAAAGGTTTTGTTCAGGAGATATCGACGTTTATACCTAGAACGGTCAAGAGCAGTCATTTAGACTGCTGTACAGGGTGGGCAAAAAATCCGTAGAAACTTTAAAAATTCATAAAAATCGGAAAAATTACCGAAATAAAAAACTGTTTGCAGGGTTAGAATCGCTAGATCACAGGAAGTTTTTAAGACAGGAAAAAAAAACAACTCAAAAACAGCCGATAGGTGGCTCTGACGTACACGAGTCAAAGAAAAGATAAGCAAATAACGAACGGAATGCCTCCAAATCGTTTATTACAGCACTAGTTGTTTCCACATGACTACCACCACAGGGGATAACACATTGCAGGCGAGTCACAAATCCAGCTACAGCAGAGTGCAGCAGGTCCGGATGTGTACATGACACCTCTCGGCGGGTCACATATTTCAGTTCCGACAGATTGGATGTACCGGGTCAATACACTTTTGTTTTTACTTGTGCACACCAACGCCACCTATCGGCTGTTTTTTAGTTACTTTTTCCTGTCTTAAAAAATTCCCGTGACCTGGCGATGCTAACCCTGCAAACCGCTGTTTATTTCAGTTATTTTTCCGGTTTTTATGCATTTTCAAGTTTTTTACGGGCTTTTTGCCCACCCTGTATGTAAATTGTACATGTGCTTTTTATCAGAACTAAATGATATTTCTGACAATAAATCTGAGGCTGATGATGCAAACTCTGACAACGAAGATCATGATTTTGTGCTATATCTACCCGCAAGAGAAAGTAGTGATTCCGGAAGTGACTGGTCTCTGAATGAGATAACACTGGTGAAAAAGAAAGACAAAGATGTGTGTATTTTTTTAAATTGTGTATTTTTCACAAATTAATTTGTAAAATTAAATTTTCAAATCAATTGGCTCGTTTCATACTCGACGCGTTAGTCGTAATGAATCACGCGTATAACCCCCCTTAACTTATTACGTACCCTATGTTTCAATGCTCTTCGTCAAAATTCAAATTAAACAACTCGTAGATAACAGACATTTCCTCCCCACAAACATGTATCTATCGCATCTGATTATATTTTTTACTAAAAAAGATCTTGGAAACAACATCCACGGTTGCAACTACACCTTGGTTATAACGACAAAATTTCGTGGAATCTTCGATGCCGTTATGACCGAGTTTCACTGTATTTTTATTATTCACTTTATTTCACTGTTTAGTCATGAAACAAGGCCACCTCGTATTGCTTACAAACACAAGAAATTCTAACTATAGTGAAACCTCGCTACAACTATATTCAATATAACGATAGATCCCTCTATAACGATATTTTTTAAGGAGATTTTGGATCTCCTACAACGATATTTTTTTTTATGTTTCACTAAAAATCACTTTCTAGACATTTTTAAATTCCTTACCAGATTTTATTTTTTCGAGGGTGTTTAATAACATCGTTTTTTGCCCTATCGATCCTCAGAAAGTGTTAATGATGAAGCCATTAAGCCACTTTTTGTGTAGTACACAAAAGTGATGTGCGGTAAACCACTTCACAGTGTGGAAAAACTAACTGAATTTTATTAATCAATTATAATTTTTTGTTGCGAATATAAAATGGGCCTTCACTAGCAACCCGTTGATCCTAGAGGCATACTTCTAATTAGAAAAAATATTAAAATAACGTGTAGAACTCCGATATGTCATTCATGTTGCAATGGGTTGTATATTTACAAAAACAGAAAAGACTAACTTCTTATACGGACACCCTGTTCTAAAAAATTCAGCCAGAAAGTCTCTTCAGCTCCTGTCTCTTCCGAACCCAAGAAAAAAATTTACGTTTCTAAGTTCAATATTCGCAGCGATATTTGAATTCAAAGAATGGAGAAAAGTTAGAAAAGGGCAGCATAAACTAATAGACAATGCGCCTTTCCTTCGTTTACGCTGTTCTTTCCCAACTTTTCTCAGATTTCTGAATTCAAATATTTCAGCGAATACTGTACTTGAAAACGTGGAATTTCTTTTTGTTGGCCTCACACAGAAAAGATAGGGCAACAACTTTCTGATTGTGTGCGTTAGAGGACAGGGAGTCCGTATAAAAATTTCCGTCAACTTTTTATTTTATTTTAATAACTATGCAACCCTTTGCAACATGAATGACGTATCTGAGTTCTACACGTTATTTGAATACTTTTTCTAATTAGAAGTGCACCTCTAGGATCAACGGTTCGCCAGTAATTTGCGGCAGGGGCAATTATGGAATCATCCTGTATACTTATAAATGTATTTTATGGTGGTACTAACAACAGCATATATAAAAATTTGGTGGCGACTGATATAACAATAAACAATAACAATAATATATTGTTTCCTGCCCCTCAGAATATCGTTATAAGCTTTCATTGTACAGTGCTAGAATCCATTCACTCGACTGGTTTCATTGAATAGAGAAGGATCCGCATTCGAGACGACTGACACGGGGAGAACGCAACACTATTCAGAACCTGACCCCTTTCGTAACCGAATAACGCAAACTACGTACTGTGTATCGTTTAACGGTATATCATTGAAATGTATTGTGCGCTGGAATTGTTTAGTTATTAGTGTTTATATAACTTTATTTTTCGAAAAGGTATTCCATCAGACCTCATTTTTCACGATTTTAACATACAATAATCCTCTTATTTGTCGTTACCAATTTTTTCGTAATCTGTCTATTTTGTAATTGTGTATCAACCCATTGCACTTGCGACGGGTAATCTTATCAGTTGAGGAGTGAGGTTTGGGAGGTGCTCATAGAAAGTAAAAGAGTATGAGCAGAGACGGCGCCAAAACACGTTGAGAATTGAGACGAGTT
Organism: Pholcus phalangioides; assembly: GCF_987345545.1. Lineage (NCBI taxonomy): Eukaryota > Metazoa > Arthropoda > Arachnida > Araneae > Pholcidae > Pholcus > Pholcus phalangioides. Next base: position 44,753,137 of record NW_028301600.1, on the reverse strand, counting down.
CGCGCCTTTTGATAGAGCAAGTCTTTGAGAATGTTATCAAAGTAATTTCACTGTTTTGGTATTTCAAAGTGACGTTCCCGTTTTGGAAGGTCGGCTTAATTGACTTTCGTGCGGCCGGGTCGTGCTAAGAGAGTCACTCGGTCGTTGTATGATAGAAGCTTCTACAGAGAGGACTCAACGTTCCCTTCCGTTTCTCTTCCTCAACGTTCCGTCATAAGCGAGTTCCTACACACACATTACACGGAAGCATTAGCAAATATTTAAACCAATTTTCTCGCACGTTGCGCGGCAAATCAAAATCAGCTTAGCGAGAGTGAACGGATTCAGCCATTGGTTGAAGAGAGAAAGAGAGGCTTTGAAATGTTTGATGTAACAATTAATTTGTGAACTGTACCGCGTGTAAGGTACTAGATATACGTTTCCTCCTTGAATGCTGTCAAAAATTGGCAAAGAGAATATTTTATCTGAAATAGTATTCAATATGTTGGTTATACGTGTTGCCTTCTGGCGTAAAATACCTATTTCTTTATGCGAAGCCTTTCTCTCTGTTCGAAATCGAGAGTTTCTCGAGCAAAGAATTTTGCCTGAATCTTTTTACTCACTTTCGTCGGTATCATTTCTAAATTCATCGTGTTTAACGACACCACCGTGCAAAAAGATGAAGTTACGAATACGATGCTTTATGTATTTCACATAATAATGTCCCGTTTTAGTATTTTCTAGTGGTGAAAAATGCATCGACAAAGTTATCTAGCGCTAAAAGCCTTTGCTTCTACGTCACGAACAATTCCAGCTCGTTTTGCGTACCTTGAAATTATTTTCGACACCATTACACGCTTGGGCTTGAATGACGTGTCTTACCTTCTTTTAGTATGAAGTGACATTTGCGCGGTTGTGGATCTGAGAGCGAGAAGCTTTTATCTATGAATTATTTGAAAAATTGTAATATACAAACTTATATAAAAGGAAATAGAATAATCTCGCGAAAAGGTTCGTTCACACTATGATACGAAAAAGAAATTCTCACGTGTTTTTAAAATTGTGGAAATCATAAACTTCAAACTACTGGGTGACTAAAGAAATACGTAAACATTTTAAAATCTTTACCAGAATAATGAACGTAGAGAAATGGAAGAAGCACAGATATGTATAAAAGGTGTTAATGATTCCAGTATTGCCCAAAAGGTAGTGCTGGACAGTAATGACATCGGTCACATATCATTTAAAACGTGTATTAATAAATATATATTAAAATTAATATAAATTCCATAGAAAATTTTAAACAATTTCACAACGGAGCTTTATAATTTTTCAACACACATTTCCTTTGAATAATCGAATGCATACATTTATTAATGCCCCATAAAATTTAAACAAGCACAACGAGAGTCAGCTGTCAGTGATCTGGTAATGGTCGCTTTAAAAATATTTTAAGATATTGCAAAAATACTTTCATAATGTCCTGCATGGCTTAGACTCGACTTTTAACCTTAACTAACCTTCAGTCGTTGAAAATTGAAATCGTCGAGACCGACGGTTCAATGTCTTGTTTAGGAAAAGCATTGTTATGCCATGCATATAAGACTATATAACGTGAAATATTCTGGGTTTTATTGAACTAATATCTAAAATCCTTCTTACTTTGTAACCCTTTCAGACCCTGCATGTACAAATTTGGTGTGGTTGCTTTTTCTCATTGGTGAATTTTTTTTCAATGTGAGTGCGTTAAGCTCTGACTTAAAGGATTGAGTAAGTTTTGAGTTGGAAATATGACAAATATGAACTTTGAATGCTTTCATCAGAGGGCAGCACTTGAAGTTGAATTTTCAGGGATTTCTAAGATGGCATCTAGGAGAAAGTGCTTCTGGAATAGTGTGATTTACCACATGAAATTTAACAATAAAATTCTGGAAAAAATTGTATGGGAAGATGAATACACCTTGCATCACACATCTTGGCTGAAAAAAAAATCTGAATAGGAAATGAATTTCTTCTTCTCAAGAAAAAAGGAAATTTGAAGGAAAAAAAAGATTTGCTGACATTTATACAAATACAAATACAACGCCACAACAGGCAAAATGCCCACGAGGTGGCTGAGAAAAAGATGCCCATAAAAATATGGATGTCATATACAGGGTGATTATAAAAAAACTATCCCGACATATGGGCCCCTAACTATCATACCATTCACAGAAACTGAATGAAATTTTGGCATAAGGTATTTTGATGTATGCGCTCAAGAATGATATGGAAAACAACAGTGTCACTCTAACAGTTACGGTTACAGTGAGAAAATTTCGAAAATATCAAATGGCAACACCAAGTTTTTTGTATTGGAATGTGATCTCCATTGTGAAAAACCCTAAATAGCGTTCGAACGGCAACTGTAGCATGAAAATCACCAGCGGTAGATAGGCTAAAAGTGAGGACAACCAATAAGGACAGAGAAGCAGCATAAAATAAAGCATTTTATTGTGTTTCACAAATTTTCCACATGACCTTGTGGAGGACTAATCAGGCTGGGATCTCAGCCGAAGAAACGGTGTGACGAATGAAACGAACATTAATGCTCACGGCAAAGTCCTTTTTACTTTTTCCTTGCCTAGCTCCGGGGATTTTCGTGCTACAGGTGCCATTCCAACGCTATTTAGTGTTTTTCAGTACGGAGATCGCATTCCAATACAAAAAACTTGGTGTTGCCATTTGATATTTTCGAAATTTTCTCACTGTAACCGTAACTGTTAGAGTGACACTGTTGTTTTCCATATCATTCTTGAGCGCATACCTCAAAATACCTTATGCCAAAATTTCATTCAGTTTCTGTGAATGGTATGATAGTTAGGGGCCCATATGTCGGGATAGTTTTTTTATAATCACCCCGTATTTCAAAAATATAGCAACCCAATTAAAAATGCAATTAATAAAAATTATAAACTATATATACACGTGATAAAATATTTTACAATGCCCATAAAGAATACTTATGGTTGTCTTATTCTAAGTATGAATAGCTTCTCGATTTTACCCCTTTATACCCCTATTTACATTTTTAATGTATTTTTGAGCATCAAAAATGCAAAAACATCTTGAAAATGAGAAAAAAATGAATGTTCGGGATATATAAAGGCAAAAGACCCTAACCATTTTATCTCGACTTGAAATTTTTAAGTATCTTTATTTCAAAAATGAATTTTGAAACCCAAAAATCAACTTGATCATTATATCCTAAGAAAATTTGAGGAAATATTAGAAACCTTTTTCAATCAGGGTAGTTCTTTGAGCCTTCCATCAGGTGTCTGTCAGGCACGTTACAAACTATTCTCGTTTTATATTATACTTTTATATTACATCCAACCTAGGGTGAAATCATGATTCCAAAAAAAAAAAAAAACAACGGTGAATCTTTGAACTGAGTAAAATACTCTCATATTGAATTTTTTTTTACATGGTATATCTATTCAAATATTTTAGTTATTGATAATAATCTGAGTAATTCAAGACTCATTCTATTTTTCAGTTTCAATACCATTGTATCAACCAGAATAATTGTGGTTCATCTGTTGTCCTGTCTTCTTGCAATATATGTCCAGTCCATTTCCATTTTAAACGTTTAATTCTTTCCATGATATCATGTATCTTTGTGTGGCTTCTTATCCAAGTAATTCTGTCTCTCCTTGTGATGCCTAACATACATCTTTTCATGCTCCTTTTGTGTTGTCTGTAGCTTTTGTATCGTCTTGCTTGTGAGTGTCCATGTCTCAGCTACATAAATAAGAGCTAGTAGCTCACACTGGTTAAACACTTCTTTTCAAGCATAATGGCATGTGGCTCTTCATAATTGCACAGTTTTTGCCAAAAGTGCTTCACCCGATCCTGATTCTTCTGTTTATTTCATTAATGATTCCGCCGCCCATGGTAATTTCTTGTCCCAGGTATACATAGCTTTCTACTTCTTCTATCTGTGTTGTTAAGCAAGATCTTCTTCAAAGCAAAGGAGTTGAACGTAACTTTAGTATTTTGCAGATTCATTTTTAAACCCACCTGAATACTTGCCTTCGCCAGTTCTTGTATCATTTGTTCTAGTTCATCTGGATTACTGCTGATAATAACAATGTCGTCAGCAAAACGCAAATGGTTGAGGAACTCCCCATTTATTTTAATTCCTTTCTCATCACAATCCACTTTTCCGAATACTTTTTCTAAGACAGCGGTAAAGAGTTTTGGCGAGATAGTGAGTATCACCCTGTCGGACTCCTTACCCAAGTTTAATCTTTGCTTTTTCTTTATCCAAACGAATGGTTACAGTTGCTTTGTCATACATTTTCTTAATGATATTGATGTATGTCTTCTTTACCCCAATTACCTATAGAAAATTTCTATACTGCTCAATAAATGCTGCAAATAATTGCAGATACTATAAATTCCGTTTAAGTATTATATTATTCCTTTAAGCATTATAAAATCCTATAAATAACATTTTCAATTTTTCAAAAGAAAATTGCGAGACAATAATTCAAAACATTCGACACAAATTAATTCATTGACGATACCGGGTGTCCCGTAAGTCCTAATTCGACCTTTATGTCATCAACCATTTGTCGTAGAGGTACAATTCCAATTTAAAAAAATTATCATAATTTGTTTGAAACTCACTCTGTGCCAGTTTCAAGAATGAAAATGCAGTGTGTCATAAAATAAAAATAAAAAATCTAAATTTTTGTACGGTGTCCCGTCCTCTAACTTCCACTTAAAAAGTTGTTGCTTTATCTCTCTTGAGCCAACAGAAAAATGTTCACGTTTCCAAGTGCAATATCCGCTTAAATATTTGAATATAAAATCGGAGAAAAGTTGGAAAATAATAGCATCAATGAAGGGAAGGAGTATTGTTCGTTAGTTTATGCTGTGCTTTCCCAACTTTTTTTTTTAAATTTTTGAATTCAAAATGCTGCACTTACAAACTTTTTTCGGTTGGCCTCCAGAGAGACAGGGCAACAACTTTCTGATTGGAAGTTAGAGAACGGGAAAGGGGACCGTATAAAAATTTGTATTTCTTATTTTATGACATACTGTATTTTCACTCTCGAAACTGCTCCAGAGTGATTTTTGAACACATTTTGAGCATTTTTAAGATGAGAACCTATGACGAACGGTTGTTGAGATAAAGGCCAAATTAGGACTTACAGGACAGCCGGTATAATCTCCTCAATGTAACTTTCATATCAAAATAACTCTAAATCAGTATACTTGTGACGGACTGGCATTGCGAGGACCCGGATTCAAACCCCACCGCCGTCACAGTGGTGGTCGGCTTCTGGTTTTCTGTGGTTCCCAACTACGAGGCGCGATTGTGAGCCAATATCCTCGTTAAAAATCTCGCCACAGAGAGAAACAGGCCTACAACAGTACAAATATTCAAACATCGCACTTCACTCAGAATTTTAAAGAACCCTGGATGGATCGTACGATCCCTTGGGTTAAAATTGGAATGTAATATGTGTTTGTGTATTTTTGTTCTGTATTTGTCTTGATGTGTTAATTAAATTTCAATTTCAATTTATAATATAGATGGCACCACTAAGAAAATTCACACACGACACTATATACGCACTCAGACTGTTAGGTACACATACTTTCACTTCCGGCACAACTCACTAGTAAATTGTCCATGGCGATAGATCTGAGTTGTGCTCAGTTTCAAAGAGAGAAAGTACATATACTCAATTTTTTATTTTAAATACAGAGTGTCCCTGAACTAACTCATGGACCAAATTTTGAGGGAAGGTAAAATACACGTAAAGAAGCATTTTTGTATAGCAATGAAAAGTGTTGGCTTTTCCGCCAACACTTTTAATTTTCGACCGCCAATACACGAAATGCTGAGGAAATGAATGACGCTTGGCAGCGTCTAGCAAGTGATTGGCGTACCCTTTCGAAGATGCCGGGTATTTCACGAACAGTCGCAGCAGCGACTGAAAGTTTTGCAATGAGGTCCACATCAGAGTCAATCGGAGTCTCGTAGATGAACGGCTTGAGGTGTCCCCATAAGAAAGAATCGATATTTGATAAATCGGATGAACATACTGGCCAAGTAACTGGCATACCTCGTCCAATCTATCGAGGGCCAATTTAGGTAATTACGCACATTAATGTCGAAATGAGCTGGAGCCCCTTCGTGCATTTCCGACCTCACATTGCTATACAAAAAAATGCTTCTTTATATGTATTTTACCTTCCCTTGAAGTTTGGTCCATTAGTTCGGGGACACATTGTATAAATAGTTTTTGAAACACCCGAAAACTGAATAACTTCAATATAACGTGTAACAGGGGTTGAATTGAAAAAAGAAATTAAAATTTTATTTTGACTCTGGAAGGATTACATATCCAAGTCACAGTGCTATGTAGGTCCATGTCTTGAATGTAGATTTCCTTTGTCTGATGTGGATTCTGTGTTTGTTTTCTGTTGTTTGTATTTTGTGATTATATTTATTGTATTTATTTTTGTGATAGTTCTTGATCAAAGGAGAAAAAACTACATTCTGAGAAAATTACGTTCAAACTTTTTTTCCTGAACATTTTTATGCGTATTTCCAATCAATCGACACAATTTCTTTGCGTACTAAAGTGAATTATATTTTTCTAAGAAATTTCTGAAAAATTACTTTCAAAAAATCGATTTGTTTTTGAAAGCCACTAACGAATCACATTCGATTCAACCGTTCTAGATACAGTAAAACCTGCCTACAACGATACTCGATTGAACGATAAATCCCTCTACAACGGGTTTTTTTTTCAAATCTTGTTTGAAATTGTTTATCGTCTAATGTATGTTCCCAAAGTGGGCAATATCGCCCCCTGGAAGACGATGGAATGGGTTCGGGAGGAAAATTTAGTATAGGGTGTTATGGTTTGACTTGAGTTAGGGGCGATGTGAGAACAACTTTTTGAGAGGGGGGGGGGGCACTGGAACAAAAAATTTTGGAAACTATGGTCTAATGTTAGTCTCCTCTCGGTACAATGATATCCATGATATCCTTTACTATATTATTTACTATAAATCCCTCTATAACGATATTTTCTGTAATTTTTGAAACCGCTACAACGATTTTTTTTTATATTTTGCACAAAATCTTCTTGAATTTAATTTTAACTTCATCACTTGTTTCCTTTCTTCCGAAGGCGTCTAAAAACATTAATATTTTGCACCACACATTATCACCGAAAGTGTTGATGAAGTTGTTGAGACGTTTAGAGAGAAATTGAATTCGTATAATGGGATGAATCGAGAAGCTATCCATACTTAGATAAGACAACCATAATATTTTTATGGACAATGTATTATCATAATAATTATTTTTTTCGTAATAATTACTCTCATTTTGAATTGCCGTATTTTAGATATATTTGACGTCCAGATTTTTTATGGGAAACTTTTTTCTTTTACCTCGTTGGGCATTTTGCCTGTTGTGGCTTTTGCACAGTGTGGGCAAAAAGTTCACACATAGAAACTTTAAATATTCATAAAAACCGGAAAAATAACCGAAATAAAAAACAGTTTGCAGAGTTGGCATCGCTACGTCACGGGAGTTTCTTTAAGATAGGGAAAAATAACTCAAAAAACAGCCGATAGGGGCACTGACGCACGCAAGTCAAAGAAAAGATAACGAGCAAAATGCCTCCAAATAGTTTATTATAGCGGCATGTGTTCCACATAACCACCACCAGAGGGGATAACGCATTGCAGGCGAGTCACAAATCCAACTAAGCTTTATCCTTCGCACTCAGCATCCCTGTTTACATGCACAGTTTATAACAGTGAACTGATTGTGGATTAGGAGTGCGCTAGTTCTTATAACCGTCTCATTTACATATTTCCACCGAAGTCACTCGTACCCGCGCCACCTATCGGCTGTTTTTTGAGTTATTTTTCCCTGTCTTGAAAAAATCTCCGTGACCTACCTAAATCCCTGCAAACCGTTTTTTATTTCGGTTTTTTCCGGTTTTTATTCATTTTTAAAGTTTCTACGGACTTTTTGCCCACCCTGTATTTGTATTTGTTGGTATCGCTACTTTCTGTGTATTTACTTTTCTGGAACTTTACCACACTGCACGAAAGTGCAGGTGAAGTTCCTTACGGGGGCGATGCCCCTAACTGAATTTTACTAATTAATTCCATAGCAAATAATTTTGTGTTAATGAATACAGTGAAAGCGCATTTTCTGGTGGTGCTAACGATGCCAACAACAGCATAAATTTGATGACACGTGATGATAATGTTGCCTCTGAACATAACAATAATGCCTCTACAACAGAATTTCCCAACATTTTGTTCCATCGCCTACTTCTTCAGAAGTATTTTTTCCCATCGCCGTCATCTCAGACCAATACATAGGATTCTATAAATAACAATATTCTATATTATAACAATTGCTTCTACTGTCCCTCCCTTTACCATTCCATAGCCCCAGGGGCGATAGTGTCCACTATGAGAAACGCTGCTCTACAGCGATATTTTTTCTTGGTCTGCAGAGTATCGTTATATCGAGGTTCCACTGTATTGACATTCGATTTTGTTTACAGAAGATGCGTAATGTAGTTAGGGTACAATTAATCAAATGATGTGGTAAAAAGCAAGCAATTGTACAGCGTTTAATCAATTGAACATGGTACTTAGATTTTTATGAGAAAAGATAGAGCGAAGCAAAATAAAGGCTTCATTTAGTGATCAACGAGCCAAGTATAATTTTCTCGTCATTTTCCCCTAAAAGAGTTCGAAGGCACATACTTATTTCCTTTTAAGCCGCAATTTCCTCGCAAAAATGAGAAAAATTGTTCCGCTCGGGAAAAAGATTTTTCATTACTTTTCGCAGTGCAATGAGATGATATGGTTCGTTGGTACATGTATGGTGCGTGTGTGTGTGTGTGTGTGTGTGGGAGTCTTTCTTATTTCATCTCTTTTGGTGATTCCTCCTCTTTCTCCTGCGATTTTCCTCAATTAAATTGCGCGATCTTGGTTTCGATTTAGGACCCGGTGAATATTAGTCTCGCTCTTTTGGGCAAAAGAAACATTCTTATTATTAAGGTTTGTTTGGGAGGAGGAGGGACAGGGCACAACGAAAGACAGAAGAAGTAATGGCATGCGTAATAAATGAGGTTCGCGAAGCGAATTACTAAAATAATTACGAAAATAGGAAGTCGGGAGGGTGAGTAAAAGTGAGTGTTGGTGAGAATGAGCCGGAGAGTCGTTTTGGTAAGTATTATTATTAGACGCCGAGCTTTTCTTTTCAGAAGAGTCAGCAGCAAAACTATAGTAGAATGTGCTACATGTAGACTAGGGAATAAAGGAAGCGGCCAACTATATTCCACTGTTCACTCTTTTGTCTTTGCCGAAGAAGCATTGTTCAAAGGCGAGTGAATGAGTGAGTGGCTGGCTCATGTCGACGAGAGAGAACAGCCAAGCCAAACCTCTCGCGACTCGATGCTTTGTTGCTTGCTTACTTGCTTGCTACCTATTTCGGTTCCTCCAGCGACTGTAATCTCATAATGATTTGAATGGAAGGAGGGACATAGCGCGGAAAGATGGCAAGAGAGACACAAGAGGAAAAATTTTTTTGTAATAAAGCGTCTCAGTCTATTAAATGTTGATAATACCAGGCCGTGGTAGACTTGGATACCGGTCGGTGATATCGTACAACAACAGTCAGCTTTCTTCGTTGTCGAGGGTGGTTGGTATGTATAGTATGTATGTATGTGTCCCTGTGGCAGTCAGTCGGAAAAGGGAGGCACCGGAGGACAACAGAGAAGAAAAGATAAAGCCGCTCCTAGCAACTTCACAAATAATTGATGACTCTGGTATTAGTGATTTGCTTGATAATTACGAGGTATAGTTTATTTATTCATGATATGAACGTACTTTTCCTCTGCGTTCATAAATGAATACTTAACAGCTGAGTCGTGTATCGGAGCAGCGTTTTTTTACTGCGCGTACAATATTTGCATATATTAATATGCTTTGGAACGCTGCGGCCGGCATATAATTCAATTACACTTTCTATCTCCCCGGTTTCTCGCTCTTTTTCAACATTCGCGAACAAGGATTAACAAGCGTGCAGATTGTCATTCGAAAATGAAACAACTGTGGTGGTGGCGAAAACCTAAATAAGAATTGAATTTATTTCGTTTCCAGAAGGAAAGGGCAGCATCAAAAAGTAGAGTCACGGTGTGTGGTGTGGTGTGGAGTGTGGTGACGGTACGTACGCGTTTCTCGTATTTAAACATTTTTCAGTTTTCCGAGTCCCGTTGGAACTTCATTTTCATTTCGTGGTTATTACAACTGCGGTAGAGGGAGCCGGCGATAATTACGGCAGCCAAATACGAGCTCAGCATGCATTTTTTCGTCTTTTTTTATTTTGAGCACGGTTTTTGCCCCGGGTTCATAGATTAATTGTTAATGACATGCACGTTGTTTCGGTAATTTTGGAGACCCGCGTGAATCCAGTTTTGTTCATCATTATTGATGCATCTTGTCATGGGCTGAAGGAAAACGAAACTAAAAAAAAGAACGAAAACTAATTTCGTATTCTAATTTGAAAGAAGGGCTTTGTCGTTTCTGTTATTGTTCTGTAGATATGTATACGGCATTATTCTTTTGTTGCCACGCTATTTTCATACCCAATGTCATTTTTCAACATTGTTTTGTGTCTTTTGATTGATATGTAATGTATTTTCTGTTATCTACCACACAATAAAAAGGGAGTCATTCATTATGTCGAGAACATATCTTTTCAAGTATTTACGTACTATAACAAAAATATAATTAATTGAATTTATTATTAGTCACAATTCAATGATAGGTTAAAAAAGTTTTATATACTGTACAGCATAGATTTCCTACTGGGGTTTCGCGAAATCAAACATCATGGAACCCTTTAAAGTTCCGAAACCCCTCAGAGCTTGTGAATAAAAAAAATTCTTGTTACTGATGCTGTTTTTTATTTTGAATTTTGATGAATAAATAAAGGCGTTTAAATAAATTCAGACTATTTGAATGACCAAACAACCGGAAAACAGTTATTCCAGTAGTTTCTTCTCTCGACCTCGTAGATCAAAACCCGTGGACATTTTCCATGGAAACAGTCGAAGACATTGGAATGCAATTTTTTTTTTTCAAATCATTTTTTTGATCAATGTTAAATTAGCGGTGGAATCACGGTCTGGGGAGCATTTTCCCGGTATACGCCAGTGCCTACCTCCATATTGTTGCTGACCAAGTTCACCCGTTTTTGGCCATAATGTTTCCTAATAATGAAGGCTAGTTCCAGCAGGACAATGCATCTTCCCACGGGGCTGGAATTATCTCAGATTGGTTTGAGGAACATGATTCAAAGTTTCAATTGCTTCAATCGCCCCCTCAGTAACCTCGATCTCAACCCAATTGAGCATTTGCGGAAGAGGTTAAAAGGTCTGTTAAAAGCTCCGAAACACTACTTACTAATCTGAGGGAATTAAGAGCTGTCATTTCATTAGCATGGGCTCTGAAATGGGCTCTAAATCAGATTAGTATTTCTCTTCAACGGTTTCAGCAACTTGTAGAGTCCATGGCTAGAAGAATATTTGCTGTCATCAAAGCCAGAGGAGGTGCCATACGATATTAGTGGCGAGTAGTAGGGTGTTCTTAATTTTTTAGCCACTGGATGTATATGTGACCAGTATTTTACGGGACATTCCCATATAAGTCGTAAGAACGATTATTTTTTGAGGAAAAAACTATTCTCTAGGTGTTAGTTTTCTTGAGCCACAAAATTTACGTGAACTTCACGGAACACCCAATATATTTAGAGAAATACAGTGGAACCTCACTACAACAGTACTGGATATAACGATAAATCCCTCTACAACGATATTTTTTCAAGTCTCGTTTGGAAATGACTTTTTCTAATGTTAAACTGCTGCCTCTCGATACAAAAACAATCCCTCTACAACGATTTTTTTTTGGTCCACAGAGTATCGTTATATCCAGATTTCACTGTATTCAAATTTGTTTGGGTTCTGTGGAACAGCCTTATAATCTTAAAGGGTTCCGCGAGAGCTTTTACGCGTTGGAAACCTCTTCTGTAGAGTATCTGAATTTTCTTATTTGGGTAAACTTTTTATTATTTGCTAAAAATGGTTATTTCTCTAGCTTGATGCGGTAAAATTCATTTTTTATGAGTATATCGAAAGTTTTCGTTCATTGAAAACTTTTTCGGGTAATATAAAATGCATATTTCAGATAGTAACTTGTAAATTACAATATGCTTTCAAAACTGAAAAAAAAAAAATCTCTTATCTAGACAAGTCATGAATAAAAATAATCAATATCGAATCTTGGGAGAAGGCTACAAATGGCCGTTTTGCAGCCGTTGGATTCTGTAACTTTTTCTGGGAAATGCTGTACTTGAATAATGATGTATATAGAAGACGGCGGGGGAAAAAAAGACCGAATATATATTTTTTTTCGTCATCAGAAATGTTATATGAAACTCGCGGCATTTGCATGCAGGAAAAAAAAAAGGAGTAAGTAGTAAGTAGAATTGAGGAAGATATGTAGCAAAAAGATAGTTTAGTGGGAAAAGGAAGCGCAGCCGCAGCTTTTAAAATGAATATAAATGTGTCAAGCCATCTCGTAGCCAGTCACACGCTGATTTGTGCTGCTGCTGATGCTTCATATCTGATTTAGGCGAAGTAAGAAAGTTGCTTTGCGAACTCTATTCAAATCTCGTCCAAGCGGCTTTACTTTTCTGGGAGCATAGCTCGATCATGGCAGAATGGGCGAGTCATTTGATCATAATGATCTACTTCTTCATCGTTCTTCTTCTTCTTATTTTAAGATTCCATAAACACGGAAAAAGTTCTCTCTTTTCCTTGCTTCTTCTCTGGAGTACCAAAAAATAAAATAAAATTCACGGTCTCGAGCAAACATTTTTGATGATTTCATTTCGGATTTACTTATTGATAAAGAGCACAGGGAAAGAGGCAAGAAATAATGATTTCCGAGATCTTATCATGTGCTTAAACCAAGACACTTTCTGTCATTCTCGCTGGGATTAAGCGGTGGTTTTCGTGGCTGCACGCGCATATATAGTATATCCTGTATATCCGCTAGGGTTAAGGAATTAGGATGTAATAAAAGACACCGCGCAGATGTGCAGATGTATATCTTCTTCCTACCATTACGGGCTTATTATAAAGAAGCAATTTGCGATGGATACGAATATCTTTCCCGGTAGTGGGAGGTAATATACCACCCTCCTTCGGCCCGAATAGCTTCTATTATTATTATTTTTTTATCTCTTGTATCTCTCTACAACAATTCGACGCCGCATCCCTATTCCCTCCATCACGCGCTCCGTTTGATGTACTCTGGTTTGGGCCATTGATCACGAGAACAGTCAATATCACAAATAATCTTTTTCCTCTTTATATATATATATTATTATTTTTTTTGTATCCCTCTCTTCTCCTCATTGCAGCCATTGAGGACTAAGCCAGAGCGGGGAGATTGCGCATGGGATTCAAAGGCAATAATGCGCTTTTAATGATAAAGACTTAAGTTACTAGTGCCCGGCGATCCCGTGGGGGCAAGAGTACGGGAAAGATTTGGTGAAGGTGGAACTATAGCCCCAACCAAACTGAGCACAGTGCTTTCTCTATTACTACTACTACCTTCCTACCATCGCTTACTTTTTGGTCCCATTCATTCCTCGCCTTTTATACGGAAAAGCAACTCGCTTCCACCCTACCACGACTGCTACTATTTGGCCTTTCCCAAGTGTGCGTATATATGTGTGTGTGTGCATGTGGCTCTTCTTTTGTGATCGATCTTCGAGGAACGCCTTAACTCCGGTTAATTTACTGAGCAATCACAGAGAACGGCAGACTAGAATCGTACAGCCTTTTCTCTTGTGTGGAAGAGACCAAAAAGGTGAGACACAGGGATTTTAGTGTGTATGGTGCAGCTATAGAGTGAGAGAAAGAGAGAGAGCGAAAGATCCCTTTGCCTGCCCTTTTCCACACTTTTCACTCTTTTACTTCACCTCAACACAGAGGGGATTTCAAGAGGATTAGTGGCCACACGAAAGCAGCCCCTTCATCGAAGACGGCAATGGTTCTCCAATAAAAAGATTAACTTGGCGTGCGACAAGAACCGTGGCGACGCAGTAATTAGCGGATCCCGTTTTAAATTAGTCACGCCGAAAATGCCGAAATAATCCAAAAAGAACGCAAACCTGAAATGAAATGGTGGGAAAGTGAGCTTTCCCTTTCTCTTTTCATTCATTTCGTGAAATATTCTTATATTTTGACTTTTATGGACTTATTTAATTTTTTTTCCTTCTTTTCGAATTCAAAGAAATTCTTGATGAGGTTTTTCAAAAATGATTGAAATATCTATGTAGTAAAATTTTTTGTGTGGTGTTTTTTCGAAATTAATTGAAATTATTATCTCTCATTCATCGGATTATAATTAAAAGGAATTTAATCATGAGTGTATCGTTTATTTGTTGGAAAAAATTCGAAACTTTCCATTTCTATTGATAATAATCATTCAGTATTGAAAATATATTATGATTGAAATTCGAATGTACCACAGAATAGGATTCAAGGTTTTTATACTGGGCACCAGTGTTATCCGAAAAAGATTATTTTGAAAAATAATTTTTCTTCCAAATTTTTAGTAGTAGTTTTGTAAAAAGAGGAGTATTTTTTAATGAAAAATGGAGAAATAGTTCTATTAATAAAAAAAAAATTATTTGAAATTTAAAGAAGCATTTTCACTCTTTAATGAAATAAATTTGCGGGGAGTAAAATTGAATTTTGATGCTTATTGACAAAAACTGCTGGGCACTCATGAAATTCAAATTTTTGGCTTAAACGTGATTTTCGTTCTGAACTCGTCGAAAGTTCAGACGGACGAGAATTTTTCGAAGACTGTAGAATAGGAATCGTTAAAATTCACGCGATAATTGGTCATACTTTTTTTTACATCATTTAAATAAAGAAGTTTCAGACCGACGAATTATTTTTTAAAACATAATTCATACAAATGATCTAACGTTTTGAGATCGATCTATTTCATTTGTTAATGCATCGAGTCAATGTAAATGCAATTAGGTCCTAACGCACATTGCATTCCTTACTAAGACTCATCAGGAGTAAAAGAAATCATCATCTCGTCATCACCCCGATTAAGATTACGAGTTTCTCCCCATCACTGCAGAAATAGTTCGATTTCCCGAACAACGTCTTTAAGAAAGTTCGGGGTCTTCTCAGCCGATGTTCTTCAGCTCGAGCTCTAATTGGGTGCTTTAGGTTCGAAACTCCTTAATTGGTCAGTTCAATTACACTGGCTCTGCTTGGCATCGGCCAAAAGCTATAACTTCGACTCAAATAACGACCCATGTGTATATCTCTTTGCCATTATCTTCTTCTCTCTTCCACAAACTCCTTTTTTATTTCTTCATTCCAATACATATATATTTTTCTGCTCTAAGCAAGTCTTACTCCGTTTTGTACCAGTAAGAAGAAGGCCGCCATCATCGCGTTGCTTAAGAAGTTGGCTTTTGGTAGGATATGTGTGGGTGAGGAAAAGAGCTGAGACACACACACACAAAAAGGGTAATTCTCTGGAGGCTAACCTGAAAGCAGCTACCGTTGGCTAACGTTAATAGAAGTGCGCGGGTATCGCCTTAGCGGTCGGCTAATAAAGCTTTGCCGGTAACAAAGGGCTGAAGATCACCGGAGTCCACTTAATAAAGCTGGCTTGCCGGAATGGTGACTCCGAACGGGTCGTTAGTGTTCTGGGCTCACGCCGCAAATTGATAATAATGACGACATCAGCCCACCTCTCCTTGTCGCCTGTTAGAAGATATCAAGAGTTGGTTGGTTGGTAGGTCGGAGAATGAGAGAGAGAGAGGTTTCAGGCAAAGGCGGTAGGAGAAGAGAATTTCTGATTTATACCCGTATGTTGCCGAAGAGCTCCTAATAGCGGCGCACCGACGAATGTTTCCCCATTGAGTTGGAAGGTACACGCGGCTATCTCGTTATGAACGGGTACAACCGACGTAAAAGCATCCGCCGTTGATCTCTGCCAAAAGAGACTCTCTCTCTCTCTCCTCTTTATCCTCTATCTCATTCTTCTCTTCTCTTTCACCGCAACCTCTCGCCTCTTGTGTTCTTTACTTACTTTTGCAATCTTTCCCTCCGCCCTCCGGTTATCTCGGCCTGCCAAGTTTCTTTGGTCTCACC
This sequence comes from Pholcus phalangioides, assembly GCF_987345545.1. NCBI lineage: Eukaryota > Metazoa > Arthropoda > Arachnida > Araneae > Pholcidae > Pholcus > Pholcus phalangioides. Next base: position 44,736,854 of record NW_028301600.1, on the reverse strand, counting down.
CGCTCTCATCTCTAACTTACTACCTTTTACTTTTCGCCATCTGTTAGCGTAGCTATCCCTTTCAAGAGGAGGGAGGGGGAGTTGAGATGACCAGAATCATCCAAACAATTAAGTACTGCCAGTCCAAGAGGCCTCTTTACTCCCGAACCTTTGGCTGAAAGGGTTGATAGAGAAAGACAGAGAATGCTTCGAGGAGATGGAGAATCGGTAGAAAGAGAGAGAGAGAGAGAGAATTATAATACATCCTTACACTCTCTCTTTAGGAAGGATATGGTCTCCCAATTCGATGGTGGTCGTAAAAGGAGTGAGACAAACCTCCGGTCTTTTCCCAACGACCACCAACCTTCAACCCTGTCGTAAGCCGCTATAAAGTCTCCGGGTGCATTAAAAGCAGTCGGTTGATGGGATTGCTGGGACAGTCACTAGTGTTGTGTGTTCGTTCTCTTTCTCTTCTTTTACCTCGGCGTTATTTAGGCGATGAAATAATTGGCTTTGCTCGACCGCTTCGTTCCTGCCATATATTTACAGCACGAGGGATGTGAGGTGGCAAAGAGTGGTAAGAAACACAAAAAAAAAAAAAAAAAAACCACTAGCTTTTGCCTTTCCCTAAGAGACACGTCTCTGGTAAAGAAATAGAGAGAGTATGCGTGTCTAAGCTTAAAACAAATGGAATAGGTTGAACGGGTGAGCATATAGGCGTATGGCATAATACATCTACACATTGCAACGCAACTATTCCATCTTTTGGCTCGCAATTTCGCGGCTGCTTTTTACTCTGAGAGGGTAAAATTCCAAGAGCTATATCTTGGCTTTCTTCTCTTTCTAAAGACAATTATACCGTCTTCAAGAGAAAAAAAATGGATGCAAAAAACTTGAGAGGAAATGGGTAAAAAGATATTACGAAATACCAATGTTTTGAGTCGGGTAGTAATAGGGATAAAGTAAAATAAAAAAAAAAAAAGGGCAAAACACCTCGACTAATGATTTTAAAGGAAGCAAAGTGTAAGACAAACTAATAGATGGCATCTGCATAAATAGTATCGCGTTTTTCTTCAGGGTTTATTTTTGTGGTAATCAAATTCGAGAGATACTTGAAAATGGCCATCTTCATCTTATAATTATGTTAACTTGAAAAGAGATACGTGAGAATGAAGTAAAATATGAAATATCACAAGAGAGGTTTAATAGGTTTTTTTTTATTTTAAAGATTACATATTTATTAAATCCGATGACTTACCATTTTTTTTTATTTGATGAAGATTTTTTGGTTTTTGGAGTTTTAAACGCTAGACATTCCATACCAATTGGATATCCGCTATTTATCTCGAATGATCTCATCAGGTTTTATTCAAATCAAAAAATGTTTTTTTTTATAAATAAATTGTGTATATAAAAATATATTTACAAGAGTTCCAAACTGAAATAATTGAAATAAACGTGTATAAAGCTTTGCTTTATTACTATTATGTGATCATTTGAGATTAAAAGAGAAATTATCTCAAGTACAATCTCTAGAAAAAGTATTTAAAAATGTAACAAATCAAAATCGGTATGACGAAAACAAAAAAGTTTATTACAACTCGGTGAATGATTTCGAATGAAGTCTATTTAATTAGACTATTAGACTCGTAAGAAGACAACAGAACAACATGTTAAAGTCAGACTGATATAGCTTCAGTTAATTTTAAAATACTGACACTGGGAAATATAATTTAACAATGAGTTTGCTTGGAAAAAGTACCTAATATCCAAATAAAATGATGTGCAGAAAAATTTCCGTTGGCAATAAAATGCATAAAAGTAGTGTTCTAGTACTAGCTGATTGTTGATAAGCTATTTCGGTGATTTTTGTAGTGATATGTATCAAAATTGTTAAATGTAAGGATATTTCAGATGAAGTTCAACAGAGTATTGAACCATGTTAATGTATAGGAAAGCAAATCGAAGAGGATGAATAGTTCACAAAGAATGATATCAAATTTAATACATATCTAAGGCTCGATTTCAGTCTGAGTGATTCATGTTCCAGATGACCAATATATGCACTTCAGTTAAACAGGGCACAAACGTCATTCGAATATGCAAATGAAAGGAGAAATCCACTTTGAACCTGATGAAGTTTGAATGATTGAAATAAAACTTGTATTAGGGCTTGTGGCAGAAGCTTAAAAAATCAATCAAAAGCACATGAACAATCATTTGGTCTAACCTTTCTGAATAGATCCCACGATTTTTTATGCAACTATTATTATTATTCCAACTGTTTTGTCACATACGCGTGTCCCAAATGATTTTGTCCAATTAATTTTTTATTTGTTGCAAATTGAATTTCCTCACATTCATTTACATATTTTGATGATATGCGTATCCTTTAGCCGAATTGTTATTACTCATCTAGAATGTGAAATATTTTGACTTACTTGGATATATTAAATTTGATACCTTTCTTTTCGAACCATTCATCAATCTCTTTCTCCTATTTGTATTTTATTATCTTTTGACACGGTTCAATGCTCTGTGCCTAACTTATCACTTTACTACAAAAATCACTTATCACGAATGAGCTAGTACTATAACATCTATACATGTTACTACCATCCAAAGCCTTTCTGAACATCGTCTTTTTTTTAAATATCAGATCCTATTTCTAAGCAAATTCACTGTAGAGCAAATGACAGTTCATTTTACCACTACGAGATCAATATTCTCATATAAATGACGCTCAACGAAGTCAAAGTTTAAATGATAACCATATTTAGTGATAATCTTCGTTTCCATCGTTGAAAGGAATTCATAAAACGATTGTCTATGCGATAGATTTTCCAATGCTATTTCTCAGAGCCCTTGAGTTATGCGAGAGCTTTTTCTTGGGTTCCGCGGAATCGGACATCAAGAAACCCTTAAAAATTTCGGAACCCCTCAGAACTTGTAAATAAAAAGTTCTTTTTTGTTACTAATGCTGTTCTTTATTTTGAATTTCGACAAAAAAATATCGTTTAAATTCAGACCATCTGAATGATCAAACAGCAGACGAATAGTAATTCCGGTATTTTTTTTCAAAAACGACGGACATTTTAATCATGAAAAGAATTAAACAAAGACATTGTTCACTGCAATTTAATGACATTGCACTGCTTAACATGATTTCACTGCAATTTTTTTCTTCAAATCAGTCTTTTATTCAATATTTTACAAAAATCTGTTGGATTTTTTTTTTAAATTCTGAATCTTTAAACAAGGAGACGATTCCAACTCAATTCGACGGTAAGACACCGTGAATATTACTTCCCGTTTTATTTGGAAATCGTTTAGGTGACCAAAGACACTCTTCGACAAGGGGACACCAGTATCGTTTAGTAAGGGACATCTCCAGCTTGTGGTGTCGCACAGGGAGTTTTTCTTTAATAGGGTTGTCAATAAATGGAATAGCTTACTTCCGGGGTTTGTGAATTCTAACACAATTTGACACATTTAAAAGTATGATAAACATGTTTCCATGTGTGAGCAGTATATTATTATTATATATTTTTTTATGGGCAGTTTATTACTAATTTTTTTTGTGATATATGCTTTTACATTGAGTTTGCAGTATTTTGGTTATATTTGGCATCCATATTTTTTATGGCCATAATATTTTCAGTCACCTCGTTGTGCAATTTGCCTGTTCTGTTCTTTTTATTTGGATTGCATTGTATTGCATAAATTGAGAAGCTATCTAATAAGGCAACCATAATGTTTTTATGGGCACACGAAAATAATAATAATAATTGATACTATTATAGTATTAATTTTTATTATTATTATTATTTTCATGATTATATGTTCTTATATTTGGTTATTTAGTTATATTTGACATCCATATATGTTTTATGAGCATCTTTTTTCAGCCACCTCGTTGGGAAATTTGCCTGTTGTGGCCTTTGTGTTTGTATTTGTATTTTACGGGACATTTCCGCATGAGTCATGAAAACGTTGTTTTTTTTTTTGGAAAAAAATAATTTATTCTCTAAGAAAGTGAGTTTTCTTGAACCACAAAATCACGTGAGAATTACGGGACACACAGTATATTAAATAAATATTCAAATGGGTTCCGTGGAACCCTTATGGCTGTTCCACGGACTCATAACCATCAAGGGTTCCGTAAAAGCTACGTTGGAAATCTCTGATCTATGGAGTGAAGTTTAAAAAAAAATTCAAGATATTTTGGGCCGAAGTTACTAAAATCCTTATTGCGATGTGTTTTTATCAATAAGAAAATAACAAAGAATACAAAGCTTCTATTATTATTATTATTTTCTAATGTCGAACTAAAAGGATGAAAGACTACTCACGCAATAGGGGGAAACACTATTACAAAATAATAACACCAGCGGGAAATTTTAATTAATTTCGCACTTTTGTGCGTCTATTACGCATGTCGAACTTGATCCGGAACATGGGTAAAGGGAATCGCAGGTGGTGCGCGTGTCTCCTGATGCATCTCATGGTATTCATTTCGCCGACGGGGAAAGAGAGAAATCTGTTGTTGAATTTCTGTTCAAACAAGAGAACGTGCTTCGGCCGCTGTTCCCCAGGTAACCATATATGTCCATTGATCGGAAGTAATTAGGGAAACCGCCGAGGCCAGACCACTATTGATCACAGTCATTAGGAGCGATCGAACAGCGACGAGAATTGCCCATTAATTAATAAAGCGAGCGTTCGCCGAAAACCTAGGACGATGGCTAATGAGCTACAGCCGCAGAGCAAAGGAAGCTGCTGCTGCTTCTCTAATGAGTAACTGATACCGGCTATCCCGATCAGGTAACTCACAAACTCACTTTTACCCTGGGCTTATTCTATGCCTGACGATAACGATGCGCCGGTAGTGCGTGTGTGTCTGTGGTATTTACTTTTTCTCATACGTTTGTTTCTGTTTATATATTACAGTGGTTTCTCTCGTGATTAATTTCATACGCGGAACATATTACCATTAAATAAAGTTTCACTAATACATGTTCTGGTCTTGAAATTTTAAACGCGCGTGACTTCATTCTCATTTTTAAATACGGTAAAACCTGTTGCCGTATTCCCTGGCCGGAATATGTCGCAAAATTCAAGTCACTGATTCCAAATGATTCTTAACCCTTTCAGAACTGAGCATTAATTTTTTGGAATTCTCAAGATGTTTTTGAATTTTTGATACTCAAAAATGTATCAAAAACATATACGTCAGCAAATCTTTATATTTTTTCAAATTTTAATTTATTTTTATTTATTTTTTGTGAAAAATAATTCATTCGTTCAAATTATTTTAGCCAAGATAATGCAGGATACAAAGTTTTATCCAGAATTTTATTGCTAAATTTTTTGTGATAAATCACACTTTACGCAGAGGCACTTTCTCCTGGAAGCCATCTCAACCTTCCCCCCGAAAGTTCAACTTCAAGTGCTGCACTCTGATGGAAGCCTCTAAAGTTCATATTTGCCACATTTCTAACTCAAAACTTATACAATCCTCTAATTCAGAGCTTAACTCCCTGACGTTAAAAAAAACCAATTTCTTCAGTGAGAAAAGTCGACCACCACATGCAGGGTCTGAAAGGGTTAAATATCTGAACTCTAAGACTCGATTTATTTGAACCTTGTTTGGTTCTCTGGATATAATGATCTTTTGTTTTCCAAACTACGTTCAACTAGTTCTAGCTACATGCCACAACAAATCTGAATTTATCAACCTTTTAAAAGTGGCAATTAAAAACCACTAACCCCCAACCTTCAAAATGCTATATCATTTTTAAATAAGTAGGTTTTCTTCCAATTTTCAACAGGTGCAAACTTCGTAGGTATAGGGAAAAGTTTTCTATTGAAAAATTATTTTTACAAAATATCAGAGCTTGTCAATGCAAAAATAAGAAGCTTTTATGAAGACGAAATATCTCGTCATTGCCGCTTAAAGAGTTAAAGATGTCAGACACTAAGCATATCCACCGCGTAGATCAAATGAGTTACACGGAAACGTAGTAGCACTCACGAAGTATTTTTGCATTTCTTGATCATGTCTGTAAAATTAGAATAAGCTGAGCGAGAAAAATTAAAGAATTGTACAGCAAAACATGACGTTGTAACACAGAAGTGACAGCATATTTCCGCATGTTTTTTTCAATATCTGAATATACAGAAAAACGTTCAGAATACAATATATGTATTTCGTATGAGGTTGATTATAATTAAATTGAAGCAATAAGTAGATCTTCAATTTTCATTATCATCATCAAATTCCTGGGAAAAACGCGTTCGTCACAGTGAAAAAGTATTTATTCTTATTAGCTAATTTATTCATTTGTTAATAATATTTATATCGGTCCGTTGAATGTATTCTGCATTCCTTACCACGCTTTTCCCGGCATGCTGGTAATGGACCTGACCCCCTCCCCCCCTCCCCGACATTCAAAAAGGTCACGTCCTTCGTTTTTTGCGGCATGCCGGCTAATGTTGGGGAATACGATACACTGGCCACACCTTTCCATCTAAGTTGAACGATTTTTTAGGTAACTAAAAATAATATATAATACACAAGACCAAACCTTTCTAACTTGACAATCCTCTTCTCTTGTATGTTTACCGCTTATGCCAAGGATGCTCAACCTTTTGAAGAATGCGGATAACTTCGTTGGGGTTGAAAAAGTGTCGCGGGTCACATAAGTGATCTGTAAATGTGCCACGAGCCAATCAAGTGATCTGGGAATATTCCCCAGGTTACTTAATTGATCTATAAATGCATCGTCGGTCACTTAAGTGATCTGGAAATGTGCCGCGGATCACTCAAGTGGTTTTGAAGTGTGTCTCGGGACACTTAAAAAGTGAGAATGTGCTGCGATTCACTTAAGTTATCTAGAACGCTAGATCAGCATCCCTTAAGTGATCTCGAAACGTCCGACGGGCCACTTAATTGAAGTAAGAATGCGTCGTGAGCCACTTAAATGAATTGGAACGCTGCTCTAGATCACTTCAGTGACCTGTAAAATGTGACGCAGGTGACTTAAGTAGTCTGGGAATGTGGCTCCAGTCACTTCAAGGATCTGGTTATGGGCTGATTAGTTCATTTTTACAAAATTGAGTTTGAGGTCGCGGGCCACATTAGATGACTCCGAAGGCCACATTTGGCTCGCGGGCCATAGGTTGAGCATGTATGACTTATGCGCTTAATCTTAACGCGGTAAAATAAAAAATCCCATTCATAAGTTGACCTCTGTATGGAATTTCTCTCAAGGGCTCAAGAAAAAAAACCAGATTAATCGTTTTTCTTGGAAAATATGGTATCAGAAGTATTAAAACTTCTGTTAAAGATATTACTTGCACTACGTATCATGTTAGTATCCAAATATTGTGTAAGAAAATTTTGGACTTGCATGCAAACATTGAATAACATTAGGTTGAAATAAAATGTAATGCAAGACATCAACCAACAGAATATATGAATGTATATTAGGATGACAAATATTTCAGGAGTAAATCTTAATGTAAGAGAGAATCAATGAAAGTAAGTGCGAATAAATAAAAAGTGAATATTATAATTATGTGATAACGTTAAGAAAAGAAATAAATTCTTATTAGAATAAAGTTAAAATTTTTCATTATATATTATGTATGATTAATAATAAATTAAAAATTAATTAAAATAAAATAAAATAAATTAATCAATTTTTAATTAATTTTACATTATTAATAAACTGAAAAAAGTAAAGCATTCTAGTCATCTAGAAATTGATCAACATTTTCTTATAAATGGGGTTTTGAAGATATTTTATTGATAAGAATGTGGAGCAGGGTGTGTATAGTTAAAATTGAATGATAATTTAAGTGGTATACATAACTTTTATTATCATTTTACTTGATTTAAAATTATAAGCATTGGCGGGACTAGAAAATTATTGCACTGTAGATGTTTTGTTTGACTTGCAAAAGTTTTACTGTATGTGGTAAGATGCAATTATTATGTTTGAAAATTATTATTTGCATTGAACTAATTAATTTGAACCAGCACTATTGAGACATTTTTAAACGGGAAGATGGAAGAAACTCCAACGATTTAAGTATGAAATCAGCAGTTTATCATGCATCTCTTCTCATACAATTATCATAACAGCATTAAAGCGAATATCTATTATTCCCAATAATGTTGTTTTCACGGTCATAAGAGTAGATATGTAGGAAAGCCCTTCAATCAAGAAAAGACTAGAGTGAACACAAAATTCGTAGTAATTTTTACTCTCAGTAAAAACACAGTTGAATATGATAAAATAGACAAAGGAAAAAAAACTAATTTGAAACGAGAAAGAAATTGGTTTTTCTTCATTAAATAAGCAATTAATAAAAATGAAACGTATCACGTATTTTAACACCGCACACACACACACCGTTGTCCCGTTCGATGGAATATTCAGTGGCGTATAATGATTATCACCAGTCTTCTTCTTCTTCAACATGAAACCAATTTAAATTAAACGCAAAATGAAAGACAAGATCAAAGGAAAAAAAATCAAGAGGAGATGGATAAACTGTTAATTAGTATGATAATTAGTGAATTTAAATTGCGAACTCGCGAAATGAATTTCTAAAAGATTGGAACACCGCGTAACGGCAATTAGACTGCTAGATAAGATAATTCGGGTAATTATAATTTCATTTACTTTCTTTTTTTTTATATTCTGGGTAATATCTTTTGAAATGCAGCAACCATTTTCTGTGAAGAAACGTCCGGTTTCAGTCAATTTAGGAAAATAAATCAATCGAAAATAAATCTTCTTGTTATCTTTGTAAGAACGAGAAAAATCACAATAATACGGGTTACATATATCATGGTGGCTTATATACACTTAAAATAAGAAGTTAAATTCCCTTATTAATGTGTCTCTTATTTTTTGTGTTGCAATATCTGATAAAGAACCATTCGATATCATAAAAATTTAGACGAAACGGCAGTTTTTCACGGCTCAATTGTCTAACATATTCCGTGTGTATCTGATTACTGAATATTTTCATGGTAGTCATGCTAAAGGGTACATCCAACCATGCACCAAAACAATTCCAACAAAAATTATTTTTATCAATTTCGTTTCAGTTATTATCGATCATGACGTTGTGTAAGTGCTCTTCTTCACGTCGGGCAATGACTCTTTTTCTTGCAAAATGACACTCCTAGTTGATTTATAAATATCATCGCAAACCGAGGTATGTGTGCTTCAAACATAACACACTATAACTAAAACGTATGTCTAAAGGCCACTGCACACTACTCTGACGTGGTGAATTCTGATTCGTAGGAATTTTGTGACGTTAGAATGACATTCCCACGTCACGTCAGAGTAGTGTGCAGTGGCCTTTAGACATACGTTTTAGTTATAGTGTGTTATGTTTGAAGCACACATACCTCGGTTTGCGATGATATTTATAAAGCCATGGTCTTTAGCCATGGCTTCTACGTAGAGACATGGCTCCAGCCCGGGAGGCTCAGGATGAATCATTATTTTGTGTGTGTTTGTACAATAAAAATTTACTACAGAGAGGACCATAAAAAATCCTAGCTTGGGGCTGACAAAGCTCCAAGACGTGTGAATGCGTGGGCGTGATCTTGGCATATACATATAAATACGGTATTCGCACAATGATTAGATGACAAAAATGCAGTTTCGGACATTGGATTCAAACTTTACTTATGGAAACGTACAGTAGCATATCCGTAAACTCAACAGCTAAGAGAATTGTTATAGCATACATGCATATACCATGGCCAGCAGACTAAATTTGGCCCTCGGAGTCTTCTGATATGATCCGCGACCTCCAATTTTATTTCGGTAAAATTAAACTGAATAGGAATGAAATAAAATGAACTTTATAGGTTCCTAAAATTGCGTTGGTTTTAATTCTAAAACTTTAGCTATGCAGTATAAAATATAAAAACATTCAAAATCATGAAAACTTTAATTTGATTGGAGCCTGCGACTGTTTATCAAACTAAGCAAGTGGTCTACAAAAGATTGTCAAATCACACAAGTGACCCACACTCTCCAAAAGGTGGAGCACCTCTGTATTAATTGAGGCTTTTCAAATATTTTTCTATAACATCAGATAAATAATAAAAAAAAATTATGTTAAGAAGTGTCACGACCCTTGAAGTCAAATTTTTAAAAATGACTTCAAAAAATATTTTTCATTCAATTTCAAATTAAATACTAAAAATTTCGTGTCAATCGGTTAATTTGTTCTTTAAAAATAAAAGAAATATGAATTATTGTGTACATTTTTTTATACAAGAGAAAACGTTTTGAACGTGGTTCTTTCAGATTGCAGTATTTAAGTTCATCCGTAAGATTAAAAAACTGCTGCACCAAAAATTCTTAAATTTTGCAGAAATGTTTACTTGACATGTGTTCGTAAAATGGACTTCGAATTCGGATACCTGATCAATTGTTAGAATTTTATAAATTCTGAAAAAAAATTGAATGTTAGGAGTTTTTTGAAAAGTTTGAAAAAAATACACAAATTCCAAAAATCTAAATGCAACATTTTTTTAAAAAACACTTCCTCTTAATCAATTGCTAAATCCAAAGTCCATTTTACTAACATATGTTGAATAAACATTTCTGCAAAATTTCAGAATTTTTGATGCAGTAGTTTTTTTTTAATCTTACGGATGAGCTCGAAAACTGCAATTTGATAAAATCGCCAGGTCACCACGGCAACTAAAAAATTGGTATTGGCACCTAAAATTTTCTTAGTGTGTAAAAAATTGGAGGCTGAGAACAGCAGGAAACGTTTGGAATTTTTAGCAGCATTTCTGTCAAGATGAAAGAAGCTCACTGTGCCCTGAAAAAGTCAAAAGAAGGCTTATTTTGGATCTTTTTCGGGGATTTGTCATGCCCTGGTATACATATATGGTTTTAAGCGAGGTAACTGCAGCTCCGTCTGAGTAACTAAAGATGAAACATGAGCAACTGGTCTGGCTCTCTCTCTCTCTCTCTCTCTCTCTCTATATATATATATATATATATATATATATATATTGTTCAAAAACTGAAAATTTAATTTAAAAATATTTGTTCAAAAACATTTATACAAATAGTTACAATTAGTTTCCGAACAATTTTTGTCCCAGTAGTAATTTTTGAAATCTTTGTGGGACGCGCGCGGACGTCCCGTTAGTAGTCAAATTGTTAATACAGAAATGCATTTTTTGACACAAAAATATTTTGTTGTATTCTTTCACCTCACCCCCCCCCCCCCCCCACCCATTTTGTTCCAATACATCGTTAACAAAGTCTTTCATCAAACTGCTGAATTAAAAAAGCCCCATTCTCCAGTTTATTTTTTATATTTTATTACAATGGCACAGTAAAATCCAGCTGAACAAATTACTGTATATTTTGAATATGGCCTTGGTATATATATATTACTCGTGTTTTTTTTCGCTTCTATTCTTTCAGCGTTAATATTTTTGCACTGATCGCAAAAGCAGACCATCGGTCGGTCGTTAAAAGGCTGCTAAAGCCATCAAGCGATGGGAGTCCTCTAGATGAAGAGCGGCCCAAATTAACGTAATTGAGGGCAGGAGATGGAGAGTAGGTTGAAGTGCGGTTCGCCGTGTTCTTCACTCTCTTCACGGGGACCGCTTGACTCTTGGACGGACTGCCTCCCGAATAATCCATCCACTCACGGCGTCATCAAACATGTATGAGTCTTTTAGGCGTTACTCGAAATTTGAATAATTGACTTCCCTGTAAATTCATCGGCGGGTGACAGTGGGCATGAGATTATACGCTTTCCCCAGGGCAATAATCGGCCGTTTAGTCCTACGGCGAACGACAACGCCGTCCTTTAATGGTTACCCCGTGAAACAAGTGTTATCAACGAAGGCATTAATTTGAGTCCACCGCCCATTCGCCCAAGAGACAACGCCCAAATGCCACTAGCCCGCGCATCCATCTACCCACACGCACTATTACAGTGAAAAGCTTGTAGTATGACGACGACGACGACCGACCGAACGCTTTTCCTACATCCAACAGCTGTTTGCTAACACAGTTAACCATCATTTTGACGGAACAGCTCTACTACAAAAGTGAAAGCCATCAAATGCATTTCCAGAGAATTGGGAAAAGGAGGCGAGTAATCACGAGTCGAAAGAGGATTTCAACTGCGATTCTACTGCTACTACTATTAATAGGCAGAGTGTTTCTCGAATAATAACAAAAGGGGTTTAGTTAGCGTTCCGAAATAAACAAAAATATTTCGTATACAAGTCCGTATGAGTAACAACTCCATACAGCATTTTGCGTCGTATTTCCCGATAAAAGTACACGTTTGTTTCAAAAAAAATATTGAACGTCCTGCTGCAGGCGCGGATCCAGGATGATATGTTGAAGGACGAATTGTGTAGGTTCTTTGAATCATTGGAATCGTATTTTTGGGACAAAAATTTCCCATATTATTCGGATCTTAGGAGGGGGGCGATCGTTTCTATCCCCCTACCCCACTGGATCCACGCCTGAGCAAAGGCAGGCATCTTCAGTTTGTGAATGGAGCGGAGGCAAGCATCTTCAGTTGTGAATGGAGTGAAGACAGAAATTTTCAGCTGTGAATGGAGTGGAGGCATTGGATCATCCCAATCCAATGTATGTGCATTGGATCATCCCACATATCACGGGACAGACAAATTTACCCCATATTATTCGGCTCTTTTGAGGGGTAATCGCCCCACCTCCCCCTTCTGGACCCGCGCTTAACGTCCCACCATAACCAAGAAGCTGTATCGATGCTGCAGCAATTCACATAGGCAAAATCTTGATGAAATAAAATTGTCATCTACATAGTAAGTTTCAACTTCTGGAATTAAAAGGTAGAGATTCTAATGTACACCATCATCTAGAAACGAACTTGTGATTAATTGGCCTCTAATTTTTGGTTCCAGAAGCTCAAGACTGAGATTGTTGTATCGATGCATTTAGGGTATCAGGCAAAGCTTCAAAAATAAGCAAAAACTTTTTAGGTGCGTATGTGCCATGAAGTGACAAGTGAGCTTATGAAAAAAAAAGATGTATTCGCGAGTCGTCCCTTAACAAAAAAAAAACACACACACAAAAAAAAAACCGTAGAGAAAGTTTTTTGTGTGGCAAAATCTTTTTCGCTTTTGTATCAAGTGATCCACTTTGAAGAGTACAAGAAGCAAAGTAAAAATACAAAAAAAATGAGGATGGTATTCCTCCACTTTAGAGTCACTCTGCCCTCCGGTATAGACAATATTTTTCCTCCCTACCCTTTCACTATGAATTCCTAAATGCAGCTTTTATACCAGGGGGCTTTTCCTCAATGCTTGCTTGTATGATGGAAGTTTACCGCATATGTGTGTGCATACATATATACGCATTCCATCACGTTCCAACGATATTTCCGTTCGGTTGGACAAAAACGTACGACAACAAATCATCACGCAACTTTTTTTTTTTTTTTGAATATTTTTTTAGCACCAAAAGAGACTGGAACAATTACTTTTGTCAATGTGCGAAGAGAATATATGCCTCGTTAAGATTCTACCCCAGGCATCGAATGCACCACCGTCGTGTAATATTTTTTTTCCCTCTCTCTTATGTAGGAAAAATATTTTTTAAGCCTCGAAGAAAGCTGCATTATTTACGATTTTTTTTCCTATACGCGGAAAAAAAATTCTTTTACGAACAGTGACATTTTTTTTTATGCTTTTGTCTCATTGCCATCAAAAGCTTTCTGTAATTTAACCAATGTTTTCCCAAAAAAACATTTTTTTTCTTCCCTTTTGTTGCCTATATTCAGGTATTTTCTCTACATTTTACGGTTTTTTTTTTAAAATGTTTAAATCCTTACAAGAATTCTAGGTTCTGTATAAAGATTCATATAAATAAATATAAATACGCACACACGCACACATTGGTACGGTGTTCTATGTAGAATAAGGTAATTAGGAATATGCGTAATAGAATTGAGGCAAAAGATCGAGACCCACTCACTCACAAGCTTTTCTAATTTTTATTTACTGTGTTTTCTTGGATTTCGAAGCTTTCAGAAAAGGATGGGGAGGAAAAAAAAACACATTTATATATGAAGAATCCGGTGAAAAAAGGTAAAGAGAGAGAGAGAGAGATAAGAAAATAATAAGAAAGAGAGAAAAAGAGATTAAAATGATTTCCTTTCGTTACCGAGAAATAAATTATCGTTACATACTGTGTTTGAAACGAAAATTTTTCCGAAGCCCGAAACGTTTTTCTTGTATTTACTTTTCTGTTATGTTCCCTTGTAATTAATCAACCAAAACATGTTTCCCCATTTCTTTTTTTCTCCCATTTTTATATATACATTTATTTTCCTCTCTCCTGTTTCTATTTAGGAACAAGGGATTGGGACAAGATGATGTAAAACCTCTTACTCATTACCAAAGAACAGATAATAAATAACTTCATCATGTCTTTGAATGCATTAAAGAAAGGAGGAAGCAATGGAAAAAAATATATATGCGTATAAAAGAAAATTGAAATGAATAGTCGTATGTGAGTTTTCCCCATATCTGGAGATTCCGGGAGCAATGAATGGGAAAACGTTACGATTCTCACTGATAATGAGATAATGAAAAAGGATCTGCTTTTTTTTAAAGAAATATAATACATTTTTTTTGTGTGTGTGTTTTAATATTTGTACAATCGTTCAAAGGATTTTAGAGTCTCTTATTGTTGATATCGATTTTGTATTGTGAGAGTGCCATTGATATTATTGATGAATTTTTAATTAAATATCGAAATAAAGTTAAACCTTGTTAGCGGGTCACCCAGATAACGCGTCACTCCGTTTACCGGGGCACTTTTTGAAAATCCTGATTGATGTTCTTTCTATGACACACACGTGTATGTTATAAAACTCCTGATAATGCATATCTCTCAATCCACTTAACACTCTATAGTTTGTGCATATTTGAATCTACACTGCTCAGAACAATTAGGGGGATATGTATTATTTACTTAAATTTATTAAAATTTAGTTGAGGACAAGCTCTTGTGTGACACAACTCTTTGTGAATACCTAACAATGTTCTTTGTAGATATTTTATCAATTAAAATGTTTAAAAATCACAATTAAATAAAAACGCTAGTTTTAAGTTTAAAAAATTAGTCTCAATTTTTTTGGAAGTACATCTTTTAGTGTCATTTCAGTACAAAATACAACTGTATAAGTACCATGCCCTCCTCCAAGGGTGGAGTTGACAGGGCCCCATCCCTGGGGCCGGGACAATTACCATAACTTTTTGTTTTTTCATGCTATAAATTCACTATAAAAGGGCACGTGAAAAAGTCTGGTTTGAGGCCCACCAAAGATCCCAGCCTAGGGGCTAGGGGTCCTGCTTCTGGATGTGGGGGCTATGCTAAGTGCAATACTTTTTTTTTTTTATCTAGAAAAGATTTGATTCCTTGTTGGTATCATTTTTGAGAGTTGCTGGAATTTTACGTGTTTAAAGATATATAAAGTTTCTTCAAATTCAGATGGTTGGAAATGAAATTAAAGGTAAGAACTAATCAACTTTTATAAGGAACATTTTACCTGTTCTTTATAGATAACATTAAAATCAAGGCAAACTGCATATTTTTCCTAATTCCCTTTAATCAACAGCTTTGGTTCTTAAAAAATCCACTCTAATCAATTAAATTGCTATGCTGATGTAATTGTTTCAATTAAAAAAAATGTTAACAGCAACAATTTACATTCGTTTTTGTAATTTTGTTTTCAATACGTTTTTGTGGGGAGTGAACCATAGAGAGTTAAGGGGTCACTTTTTTAAAAGCACTCCTTCAAAAATTTCCATTAGAATCGGATATTACCGATACGGTATCCGAAGTTAAACGGCAGTTATTTGCCAGAGTATGTTTCCCACATGGCGAAGGCTGATAGGCCTCGAGAGCCTATGATGATTTCACCATTCAGAAATGAACAGAAAAGCGCGCATGGATTCGAACTCTTAAAACAATTTTGTTTTTCGTTAACTAGGAAACTAGGATAGTTTTTTTATTATAAAATGTCAGTCGATCAATAACATTTTAAAAATCTGATTTTCATTCAAGTAAATAATGTGATTGGTCTTGAACTAATATTCTATTCTATCAATAGAGTTAATCTTGGGTCATTCATGAAATTACACGATTTTAGATAGCAGGATGAGTTGATAGTTGATTTGTATCTGTTGATATAAATATGAAGAAAGCCAACATTAATAAAACTGATAGAAAATTTTATATTTTTCCATCTTCTTCATACTGGAATAGATGGAAACCATAAAATTAATGGAATTTTTATGGCACGATACGTAAAGTGAACGCATCACGTACAGGCAAAACTGATAAGTTGTTAAATTAGTGTAACATAATTATAGTGGCTTACACAGGCGTTCGTTGGGGGAGGGAGGGCTGTGAACCACCCTCGAGTGAGATTCTAGTATTTTTTTTTAGTAAAAAACAAACCCTCCTCCCTGGGGAGAAAAAGAATGGACACCCCCCCTTCCTAGAATATCCTGCTTACGCGTTTATGGTGGCTTTTACAAAATCATCACCGGTGTAATGGATGGGCAAATTGCTCAGGGAGAGCCCAAAATTAATGACATTTTTTTGGAATTATTTCGTTCATTGAATATAAATTCAAAAAATAATTCTGAAATTATTTCTTTCCCCCGGGTCCTCTGAAAAAAAGCCTTTTTGATTAATTCTTTTGTCAATTCAGAAATTATTTTATTCTTCTTTCTACGTGTTTGATTAATTATGAAATAATTAATTCCTTTCACTAATTTTGAAAACTTTTTTTGGTTAAGTTGTTTTTCACTACATTTGTAAATTCTATAAAAACGTATGCCTTTCTGAATGCTAATTTTACTTTGAGATACCTGAAATAATGGAGAAAGTGACCCCCCTCGATCCCATTAAGACAGACCTGGTAATACATGTGGCGTAAAATGCCGACTGGCAGTCGAGTGGTTAGGGAACTAGCTTCTCACTGTGCAGGTCTGGGTTCGAATCCCGGTTCGGGCATGGATGTTTACTAACAAATTCCCTGGACGGATCATGCTGATCCTTTGGGAATACGTGAAGATCACGTTATTATTATTAAAATGACCGCGGCGCGACAAAAATGATCAAATGATAAAGTTGTTGCTTTGTTTCTTCTGAGCCCAACAAAATGTTCATGTTTCGAAGTGCAATATCCAACAAGATATTGCTAATTGAAAGTTTAGAGGCCACATCTCAGAATTTGGTAGTTTAATTAATTTAGTTTTAATAACTGCAACTTTAAGGAATCTTTCGAATTTTTACGCGTTTTTACAAGTTGGTTGGTATGTTCTTTAAAATAAATGCTATTGTTTTCCCTCATTTTCAATGGTTTTGGATTTCAAATATCCGACTACTATTGTAACTAATTGCTAATAGTTAGTTGCTAACATTGCAAATAACTCAGGTACGAAATACCTAGGCTCTATAACAGTGATTCCCAACGTGGCGGTAGTTCCCCCTGGAAAGTTCCAGGGGGGCGGTAGAAGCTACGAGTATAACATAGGATCCTATGGGTTAGATTGCGTTGGGGGGCGATGGGAGAAAAAACGTTCTGAAGAAGGGGGCGATAGGACAAAAAAGGTTGGAAAACTATGCTCTATAATAACGTCTAACATATACAGTAGATATTGTAGTAGAGACTTATATGATAGTGGATGACATTGACGAGCGATTTTCCTTGGAAACGATGCACTTGGAAACATGGAATGTTTTTGTTGTTCTCAGAAGAGATAGGGAATTAACTTTTTAATTGAAAATTAAAGGACGGGGGAACGCATAAAAATTACATTTTTTTATCTCGGTACAACATACACGGCCCCTACTAAAAAAATAACAAATCTAAAATTGTCACGTTATTTGAATACTTTTCCTAATTAAAAGTATGTTTATATAACCACAGATTCGTGAGTTATTTGAGCTAATACGGATTAATAATGCTAATACCCCTATACGTAATTAATTTCACACTAATTTCAATCTTCCTCGATAAACGAATAATACCGGTAGCCAATGATAGCACTAGACCGGTCCCAATTAGGCTGGATAAAAGAGATTTCACTATAATTAACTTTTTTTTCTAATGGGATTATGTTCGAAAATTACACCATTTCCTCGAAAGATAATCCATTTACGATCTATTTCGATCTTTCGTTCAGATTGCATTTAATATGAAATATATCTATTCTCTATAATAACGTCTAACATATAGATGTTATAGTAGAGAGTTGTATGATTATGGACGAGTTTGACGAGCGATTTTCCTTGGAAATATGGAAATTTTTTTTTTTTTGGGCTCAGAAGAGACAGGGCAAAAAAATTTTTAATTGAAAATTAGAGAATAAGGGAACAGCACAAAAAAAATTGTATCTCGACACCTATACGGCCCCAGTAACAAATGAAAAATCTAATATGAACACGTTATTTGCATACTTTTTTCTTGATTACAAGTTTGTTTATATGACCAACGGTTCGTGAGTTATTCGAGCTAATAGGGACTCAAGTTTTAACCCTGTATACTTAATTAATTTTACACTAATCCCACACACAATCTTCTCTCGATAAACTAAATTTTCTCTAAAGCGGTGCCAATCAGGCCGGAGATAAGAGAGGGGTTTTATTATAATTTATTTCATTTTTCGAAATTGAATTATGTATGATGATTTGAGCTAATATGATTAGATGATTCTTTTGTACACCAAAACTACACCGTTTCATCGAACGATAATCCATTTACCGTCTTTTTCAATCTTCCCTTCAGATTGCATGGTATATGAAATATCTATTCTCTATAATAACGTCTAACATCTAGATATTGTAGCAGAGAATATGATAGCGGATATGGCTTTGACGAGCGATTTTCCTTGGAAACATGGAATATTTTTGTTGGGCTCAGAGGAGGTAATAACATTTTAATTGGAAACGAGAGGATAAAGGGACCACGTATAAAATTAAATTTTGTATCTCGGTACATATACAGCCCCCAGTAAAAAATGGCAAAACTGACACGTTATTTGAATGCTTTTTCCAATTAAAAGCATGTTTATATAACAATGATTCGTGAGTTATTTGAGCTAATACGGTTTAAT
The DNA here is from genome assembly GCF_987345545.1 of Pholcus phalangioides. Taxonomy (NCBI): domain Eukaryota; kingdom Metazoa; phylum Arthropoda; class Arachnida; order Araneae; family Pholcidae; genus Pholcus; species Pholcus phalangioides. The sequence continues at coordinate 44,717,674 of NW_028301600.1, read as the reverse complement.
AATGCTAATACCTATACACATAATTAATTTCACAGTGGTTTCAATCTTCCTCGATAAACCAATATTCTCTAAACCGGTCCCAATTAGGCTGGATATAGAGGTTTTACTGTAGTTTACTATTTTTTCTCCAAATGGGATTTATGTACCAAAATTACACCGTTTTATCAAACGATAATCCATTTACGACCTTTTCTATCTTCCGTTCACATTGCATTTGTAATACGAAATATCTATTCTCTATAATAACTTGCTTCTTAATAACTTATTTTGAATAGCTTACCTCCAGGAGTCGTAAATTCTAACACAATTGATACGTTTAAAAAGAAGTATGACAAACATATTGGGATAAATCGAGAAGCTGTCTATACTTAAATTTAAGACAACCATAATCTTTTTTATGATCAGTGTATTATATAGTATTACTTATTAGTTTTTTCTTTCGTGATATATGCTTTTATATTGAGTTGTTCTATTTTTGTTATATTTGACATCCATATTACTTATGGGCATCTTTTTTCAGACACCTCGTTGGGCAATTTGCCTGTTGTGCCCTTTCTGTTTGTATTTGTAATAACGTCTAACATATAGATATTTTAGCAGACTTCTATGATTGTGGCCGACTTTGACGATCGATTTTCCTTGGAAATATTTCACTTGGAAACATGAGACGTTTTTTGTTGGGCTCAAAAGAGACAAGGCAACAACTTTTTAATTGAAAGTTAGAGAATAGGGGAAGTCTAAAATACAGTGAAATCTCGCTGCAACGATACTCAATATATAACGGTAAGTCCGCTACAACGATAATTTTTAGGAAATTGTGAAACTGCCACAACGATATTCTCTGTGTATTTCGCTCAAAAGCACCTTCAATATATTTTCAGATTCCTCACCCATTTTTGTTCTTTCGAGGATCAAATAGCATCTCGGTATTTTGCACTATTCTACTTTTTAAAAGTGTTAATGAAGTTGCAGTGAAGCTACTTTCTATGTAATACACAAGAGTGTTGTGCAGTTAAACTACTTGACAGGGTGTAACAACTCGCTAAATATTATTCATAAACTCATCAATTACAATTTCTTGTTGTGAATAAACACTCGTGAATGCATTTTAAGGTGGTATTTAGAAGAAATGTCAACAACAGCTTTAATTTGGCGGTGACTGATGATAATGCTATCTCTCGATATAACGGTAACCTCTCTATAATCATATTTCTTCTTTGTCCTCATAGTAAAGGCATCCCTATCTTTATGCGATTAATTGGTTCTGCTAAATGATCACGTAAGGCGAAGTCGCATTCAGTAAGTTAAATTTAACATGGGTAATATAGGGATAGGAAGTTTACTTTAGAAAGATAAAAAAAGGAATAAACCCAACTTTTATTTCCAGCAGTAAAATAACTTTTTTGAATGAATTGGTTATTCAAACTTTGAAATAAATCTCTCGAATTTAGGCTATATTATAATGAATTTAACTAATATTTTTTTACATTCTATCTTTACGATTTCTGATTGATTCTATTGAGTGTGGATATTCATTCTTTTTTGAAGAGCCTGGTATGAAAACTGGCTCTCGGATAACTTTTTCTCAATGAAACAGTTGAGATTCACGTGATAAGCAGCATTTTTCGTCTCTTTATGAAAATTTCAGCACGGGAAGAATAGCCAGACAATTCTGAATATTTCTCACATATACGAAAATTCCAGTTTCATTAGAATCTTTTTCTTTGGTTAAAATTTTGATAGAATTGTCAATGTTATCAAAAGATGTTGATTAGTGAGATAAATTAGATTTGAGCGTTTTGTCACATTTGTCTTATCTAAATAATGAAATTCAAAGGGTTTTTGTCATTTTAACTACGTCATACCTTTAATTTACAAGCCCATTTTGAGGATTAACATCAAACTTCATGCCAAATTTCACAGGTTACAATTTCTAAAATCAACTTTCCAAAATCGCGTTATAGCGAAATCACGTGAAGTGAGACCGCGTAAAGCGAGATATACCTGTATGTTATATCGAGGTTTTACTGTACTTTTTTTTTCGAAATAGGATTATGTATCAAGGATAATTTCTGTAATATAAAAATTACACCATTTCATCGAACGATAATCCATTTACGATCTTCCGTTCAGATTCCATTTAATACGAAATATCTATTCTCTATAACAACGTCTAACATCTAGATATTGTAGTAGAGACTTGTATGATTGTGGACGACTTTGACGAGCGATTTTCCTTATAACGACGGTGATTATAGGATGTCTGGTGGAGAGATGAGCTCGGGAAACCGGATGGGAGATGAAAGAACATCTATCTCTCTTTACAGCAGTTCGAACCCAACCTTTGAAAATACGATGGGTAAAAGATGGGGACGACACACAAGAGCTAATGGAAACCCGATGCCTACGTGAGTTGCGTCATTGTTCGGATACGCATCGCCACTCCTTTTGCAGAGAGAACGTACTCGGCGAATTTAGAATCTGTAAACATGATGATGTGATGATGACGAGGAGAGTAAGCCGAGACATACACATACAGTTCCCTATTTTGTGCATCATCCAGCAGTAATATAAATCTAACCACATGGATCATTCAGAGGTAATGCAGCATTTACCTCCCTTCTCACCTCCAACGAAGCAGAATGCGCGCCTAATTCCAAAGGCGGGTGGTGAATGTATTTCCTCCAATATGTGTGTATGAACGCCTATACTATATACATATAAATATATATCCACACCCTCATTCATACTTATTACGCCATGAATGCACTAAAAAAAGCATTACGAGACGTAATTTTTCCGAGTGTATGACCGTAAGAAATACCTAATATGACTTAACTTCCGTATCTTACCTAGCATTATATAAGGAGAACACTAACGCTACAAACGCTTTTATAATGCTAATTTTTAACAAAATTATTCATTTTTATTCCACAAAACTTAAAACTATTATTATTATTATTATTACGCTGTAAGTGAGTGATCGTCGAAATTTTGCGGAAACAATAGTATTATTGTTAGTCATTCATTAGAAAAATCGCATCACAAAAGAGAAATTTTAAAACTTAAATTATTCCAGAAATTATTTTTTTTATGGAATTTGAATAAATATTGATCTATAAAAACATGAAAAAATTGGACATTTTTCAACATAATCGGAAAATTAATCCAATTGCCTATTTTTCTCATCATCCAGCCATAGGCCTTATGTAAATCTAACCACATGGAAGGTAATGCGGCATTTGCCTCCCCTCTCACCACCAACGAAGCCCTGTCACTGGTAAATTTTATCGTCTTTATTTGTGATTTCCATAATATCCTAGTGTATTTGTGGTGAATTTGATAAATATGAAAAAAGTTCCAAATAAGTCTAGTATGTGCGATGAATATAGTCGGACCCCGATATAATAATAACAAATTTTACGATCGTACCCCAATATAATGATACAATACATGTATGAATTATCATGTACAGTATACCATATAGTACGATTCATCATGTTTTCCAACGATGCGACGCTTGAGTATTACGCATAATCGCCGGTAAAAGTGATAAATTTAGGGAAATTATAAATATATATCTGCTCATTCATCCTTATTCCACCATGGATGCACTAAAAAGGCATTATGAAACGTAATTTTTCTGGGTGTATGACCGCAAGGCCGGGATTATAATATAAAAGTTTAATAAAACATCTTTTACAAAACTTGAAAGAAACAACCAATAAGCCTAGTTTCATTCTCTCCAATGTAACCGATACGCTTATCGGTTGCATTTTTTAAATTTCGTAAAAGAACGTTTACCAAACTTTTATAGTGTAAAGCCGTCTTTAGCACTCCCGTATCTTAGTCTTACATAAGAAGTACAATAACACTACAAACGCTTTTATAATGTTAATTATCGATAAAATTATCTTATTTTTACCCTGCAAAACTTAAAACTACTGTTATTATTACGTTTTAAGCGACTAATCCTTGAAATTTTGCGGAAACAATAGCATTATAGTAAATCATTCATTAGAAAAATCGAATAACTAAAGAGATGGAAAATATTTTTAAAACTTAAATTATTCTAGAAAATTTAAAAAAAAATATATTTTTTTTGTGTTTTATGAAATCTGAATAAATATTGATCTGGTATAAAAAAAAATAAATTAGAAAGTTTCCAACGAAATTGGAAAATTAAAGACAGCAGGTTGTTAAAAAAATAAGAGATATATGCATATGTATAAAAGGAGAATAGAGACGAACAATAATTAAACTTGAGAATTTTGTCGTGCGGAATGGCAGCTTGCATTCAAAGTTTGCGGAGAATTAAGGTCTTCATTTTAATATTAAGAAAAAAAATTGAGAGGGAGAGAGAAGGACAGGAATTTTTCTCGTTTCTTGACAGTTCAATTATTTCCTCCGCTCAATTTCTTTCCCGGAATGAAAAACAAAAGGAAAAAAAACAAAAAGCTATTTTCCAGTAAAATAACAAAATAAAAATACCATGACCATGAATAGACGAGAGAAAACTTAATGCATAACCGCAAAACGCCTTAAAAATTCAATGCTTTTAAAAATTTCAGAATATTGCGGGAAAGCCGCATATTTAATTCAGGCAATTTTTTTATTTTTGTTAAATTTTAGATTTTACCTTTAATTTTTCCATCGTCTCTCGCTCTTTCTGCATTGGTTTCTTCCGAAAAAAAAAATTAAATAAAACTCATTAAAGTTCAGAAATATGCATGGACGATACTGAGTAATAATGAAACGCTCTTTTCATTTCACACAATAGAAATTTTATTGGCTTTTTTTATATGTATATATATAAATTATGAATATATATATATAGAAATATCAAGTTTTGGTGATTTTCCTAAAAATTTATTATATTAAGGGATACGATAATAACTCCTTGTGATATCATTATTTATATCGGTCTTTAAAGTATTGTTTCTTGAGGTGAAGTTCGTGGATTTCTTATAGTGTCTTGACATTAAAAATTGCGATAATCTAGTTTTTTGTTTCTTTCTTCAGTATTTGTTAGTAATGATTGAATTAAATTATTTGAAGGATCTATATATATTCAAATGACATGTGTGTGTTGTCCTGAGACTGGCTTATTCAATGATTCAAACGCGCCTAGCCGAAGCCACTGAACTCTTATAAATATGTAATTTTCTCATTAATTTTATCACTCACTAAGAAGGGTTTTTTTAAATTCGACCCTAAAGCTAGCATCCCACTATGACTGGGTCCAGGCATCGTCCTCGGGCTTCGGGGAAGCAATAATTTATGGCTTTCAATACAAAGGCCATAGAATAATGACGAAACGGGAGATTTTTCTCCCCCACCAAGCGTCTTCCTTTAAAATTCCCGCGAAGTACAAATTTTCTTGACTTCTGCTGTGGTTGGCGATTGCATTTTGCTGTTTGCGGCGTATGTCCAACAAAGGTTTTTTATTATCTTTTACCTTAACTGTCAGGACACAGTCATAGTCTACGGGGGGGGAAGGGGGGGGGGGGTCATAAGTGGATTCGAAGGTAAGATAGAGAAATCACGCCGATCCGAAACCGCTGAAGTTATAAATATGAAATCTGGTTAGTAGTTACATTTCATGATGCAAAAACTCACCAAAATGGTTTTTTTAATTCCTCCCCTAGAGGGGGTCTAAACTTGATATATAAAAAAACAGGCCGAGCAAATACCATTGAGGCTATAAATATTAAATTTGGTCAGTATTTTTATTTTGTAGTGTAAGAGAGTGACGAAGAAGGGACTTTATAAATTTGAACCTCTAGGGGGGGGGGGGTGTCATAAGGTGGTTCAAAGATTATATGGGGCAATCATGGCCGAGCCGAAACTACTGAAGCTGTAATTCAGAAGATTGTAATGTTCAGAATTAGTAATATAGATACCCACTGAGACGAGATTAAAATTCAACCACCAAGAGGAGTCATGAAGGATGTAAATGTGTTATATGGGGGGGGGGGGATCATCGCCGAGTAATTTACAGATTATCAAATCCACGCGAGAGAAGCCGCGCTGGTAACAGCTATTGGAATTATAATATTGTACGTGGAAGACTGAAAAACAAAAACTTTTCACCCGCAGAGACTGCGAAGCTGCCCTTAGGGGTGTGCAACAGGTGCAGTCGCACTAGGCCCCACACTCACTGTAAATTATTGGGAGCTTTTGGCAATTCTGAAATTATTTTTTGAATTATTCTGAATTTTCATTAATTCTGAATTTTTTTCTACCGTTAATTCTGAATTTTCATTCATTCTGGAATTATTTCTTTCATTTATTTTTAATTCATCAAGTCTAAAACGTTCATTAGTTTCAGTAATTTTTTCCTCCCATTAGTTTAAAATTACTTTCGGTCTTGAATTTCTATGAGTTTTTGTGTTAATTTCTACAGGGTGGGCAAAAAGTCCGTAGAAAGTTTAAAAATTCATAAAAACCGGAAAACAACCGAAATAAAAAACGGTTTGCAGGGTTAGCATCGCTAGGTCACGGGAATTTCTTTAAGATAGGGAAAAAATAACTAAAAAACAGCCGATAGGGGGTGCTGACGTACGCAAGTCAAAGAAAAGATACCCAAATAACGAACAGAATGCCTCTAAATCGTTTATTACAGTAGTATGTGTTCCAGATGACCACCACCACAGGGAATAACGCATTGCAGGCTAGTCACAAATCCAGCAACGGCAGAGTGCAGCAGTTTACATAAACACTGTTTACAACGGTGAACTGCTTGTGGATTAGGAGCGCAAGTTCTTATAATCGTCTCTTTGCATATTTCCACCGAAGGCGCTCGTACCAGTGCCACCTATCGGCTGTTTTTCGAGTTATTTTTCCCGTCTTAAAAAAATTCCCGTGACCTAGCGATGCTAACCCTACAAACCATTATGACCAACTTGACCCTGCAAACCATTTTTTATTTCGGTAATTTTTCCGGTTTTTATGAATTTTTAAAGTTTCTACGGACTTTTTGCTCACCCTGTATCTAATTGCGTGTTTCAAATTTTTTGTGTGGATATATCTCAGTATTCCTGCACGTTTCGAAATAATGGATGTGAATTCATCTTCTCGACAAAATGTATAAAATCGAGATAAAGGGCGCACTCGGCGTCGCTATTATTTTTGCACCGGGCCCTGCGTCTGGTAAGGGAGGACCTGAGAGACTTGTATTAATAATCATTTAGTTTCCAAAGAGGGTACGAGGAATTTTCTTATGACACGAAGCGTAGAAATCGTTGGAGCAGCTTTTCTCAACCTATGGTCCACGATGATGATATAGATCTCAGACAGACTTGATAAAATCATTCATACATTGTAATGGATATTAGTAATATCCACGTGGGTTCAAATAAAGTTATACCTTCATACTTAGGTTCACCATACATCCTCGACGTGAATGCAGGAAATTGCGATCCTAAATAAGGGATATCACTAAATTTTGTCAAAAATCGCAATTTATTGCTTTAAATGCAAATTACTAATTGCTGCTAAAATTGTTGAAGGGTGTGGAAATAAAGGGCTGCTAAAAAATGTATTTCGCAAAAAACATTCAAATTATCTGATGACCATTTTTCATTGAGAAAAATAGAATACGGTAAAAACTGGGATTTTAAATAATAATCCATAAAATACGGGACATCGTCATCAAAAACATTGTCAGAAGCAGGCACACTCACCAATCGTAATAAAAATTCCAAAAAAAAAAAAAAAAATTGAGGACAAATGTTAAATGAGACGAATATGTGAAAAGAATACTGTATTTATAATTTTTGCCATATTTATTTATCATAATATAATTTATATTATGAAAACTGTGTATTTACAACATTAGCAAATTACAAATTCAAGTAAGTATGTTAGAAAAAACTTGAGACAAATGCATAAAAAAATCGAAACAACAAAAATTTCAGGAATGTCCCGTAATACGGGACAGAAGTAGTCCGTCAAATTGTTTCAGACATTTTGCTGGTCCTTGTTTTCAGAAAGGTTGAGAAACACTGCGTTGTGGAAAATACGCTTTTTCCTTGCCATGGTATAAAATGTCAAGTATACATTTCTTTCACTTTCATTCCTTCCTTCTATGAAACAGTTTCCTCACTGAACAAAGTGGTTTTGACTTTAAGAAAAACATGCATACGCTGTATAAGAGAACTTCCATGCCTTTTTATTATTGGAAGAAAAAGGTAAAAAAATAGTTCCTTTGAAATCTTCTATTTCTACTATAACAAGTGAGGTATGAAACTATGCAGATTTTAAAGTGCGTATCGATCGATCGATACGCAACGTTTTCATTTCCGTTCGTGATTTTGCAAATTTTTCTCTACACATATTTCTATTCTTTTGAAAAAGGCTATCATACCGTAATGGATTTCATATATTTTAAAATATTCATATTAATATACTACGGATGCGCTATACGGGGTGTCCTGTAAGTCCTAATTTTTCCTTTATCTCATCAACTGTTCGTCGTAAAGGTATGTGGTTGTATTTTAAAAAATACTCAAAATGCGCTCAGAAATCACTCTGTACCAGTTTGGAAAGTGAAAATACGGTGTGTCAAAGCAATTGACATTTTTATACGGTCCTTCTATCCTCTAACTTCCAATTGGAAAGTTGTCCTTTCTCTCCTGAGGTCAAAAGAATGTTCAACCTTTTTTCAGTGTAATATTCACTACGATATTTAAAAAAAAATCTGAGAAAGATTAGGATGTAGCAGCATAAACTAATGAATAATGATTCTTTCCCTCATTTACGCTGTTCTCTCCCAACTTTTCTCTGATTTTTAGAATTCAAATATCGCAGCGAATGTTGCACTTAGAAACAGGGAAATTTTTTCGTTTGTCTCAAGACAGACAGGGCAACAACTTTTTTTTTAATTGGACAGAACACGTCAAAATTTACAAAAGACGGACAGATGTCAGGACAAAAATACACAAAAAACAAACAAAGCTAAACAAAATTGGACATGGACATACAACCACTTTGTGACCCTCAAGGGACTGCTTGCCCTTCCAGAAGGTCAAAAATAATTTATAATATCAAATTTCTATTTTTTCAATCAAAGCAACCTTCATTATCTTCTATTATCATAAACAGTAATCATTTATACACACGTGTACACACGCACAATGATTAAATTTTTGTCACAAAAAAAATATCGCAAATTGCTGAAAATATACATATTTTTGATAAATATCTCTATCTCCAAAAATGAAACGTGTATTGTAAAAGTGGAAAAAAAATCTTTTACAATACAAATATTTCTATTGTGTATTAGTGTTTCGAAAACAATACTCTTCGCGAAACCAAAAATATTAAAATTTAATATCTTATTAGTATGAATATCAGCTTGATATTGATTTAATATTTTTGAAGCATTGTAACTAAAACTTTTTTTGAATAGAGTTTTATTTGTTTTTGGCACTTGATATTCAATACTTAATCTAGTTAATGATCTATTTTGATTCTTTATTAACCATTCTTCATTTTCTATAACAAATTTTATTATTGTGTTAATGGACCGACAAACTCTGAGGGTTGTTATTACACATCAAGAGGCACAAAAATTGCAATGGAACATGGTGTCGCAAACCACGTTGAGAGGATGAAAATCGCGAAAAACGCATGCAGGTTTCGACGTCACGCTGGAACGACAAAAAGTACAATAATAACTACAAAAAGATTTATTTGATTAATTATTATAAGATTTGTTGGAAGTGGCGGCCGCTGACGTCATTGCACAGTCTACAACGACGTAAAAACGATTCCCGGACGCGCTCGAAGATACCAGGTATGCTTTTGATGTCTGCCGCCGTGACGACAATCCTCGCTATGAGATCCTCCGGTGTGTCCACAGACATCGCATAAACGAGTGATTTAAGGTGACCCCATAGGAAAAAGTCACACGGATTCAGATCCGACGATGCTGAGTGGAAGGTCCCCTTTTCCCGTAGTAGTCGAGCGATCGTGGAGAAAGTAGTATGGTGCGGACAACTCCTCATCGGATATTGCTGTTGGTACATCAGCTGTGCTAAGCGTCCATTGTCATCTGCTCGACCACCTGCCGCTGTGGTGGTCGAGTGGTTATAGTGCCGGACTCGTGATGCGAGGATCCGGGTTCGAACCCCACAGTGGTGGTCGGCTGAAGTTGGTTTTCTGTGGTTCCCAACTTCAAGGCGCAAATGCGAGCCGATCTCCCCGTTAAAAAGTCTCGCCACAGAGAGCAACAGTCCTACAACGGTAAATCATTCAACCATAACACTTCATTCATAGTTAGTAAAACTGGGGGCAGATGACAGCACTACACATAACAAGCATTACACAGAAACAAACTTTACGTCAGGTTGCACTACACGTACACGCACATCCCCGCATGTACCGATTCGTTGGGGGGTTCCGCGGGGGGGGGGGTGCATGTGTGGTGTAGCAGTAGTAGGTAGGAGCTCGGGGATCCATGATGTTCTTAAGTCAGCCACCTCGTTGGGCAATTTGCCTGTTGTGGCGTTGTATTTGTATTTGTATTTGTATTTGTAAATCAGATGCGTATCAGCGTATTCCTCGTTCGTGTAGTCAGCCATCACGATTCTCATTGAAACAGACGACTAACTACTACACGTGCTTACTACAGCAATAGCGCTAATTTACGTCGTCCGCAGGGCGTGATCCTACCCCTGAGCATGCGTTTCACGACGTTGCTTACATCAGATATGGTGAGTGAACCCTCGAACGAATTCAGCGATCAACTGATATCCACCTTTCGTCTCCTCTTGACTCAGAGCCTGCATGCGTTTTTCGCGATTTTCACCCTCTCAACGTGGTTTGCGACATCATGTTCCATTGCAGTTTTTGTTCCTTTTGATGCCTACGAACAATCCTCTCAGTTTGTCGGTCCATTAACAGAACACCCTGTATAGTTTTGTCTTATGGATTATGCGTGGTACTCAGTTTTGTTCTGGTTAGAGGGATTAGTTTTTATTGCGAATCTGATTTTATTGTATATATTATCTAATTTATTTATGTTAGTATAGTATGCTTCTCCCCAATCACAGATTCCATATGTTACAATTGAGTTACCCATCCATGCATAAAATATATATTTAAAAAATCTTCATCTATATATTGTATTTTTAAGTCTGTAATACACTGCTGCAAAAATACATTTAAAAGTTCAAAGTTCCATTCAGCTCTTCAAGCGGAGGTGCTAGACGGGAGGACACGAATGGTTTCATAATCAACCATTACATGTAGTTTTTATTTTGTATATATATTAATTTTTTTTTTTTTTGTAAATATAACCAGAAAGAGCGAGTCAACAAGACCGAAGCTAATCCTTAGCTAAAGCTCTCTCCAGACAATTTCTCATTTAAACTAATCCCACATTGCTCACCAAAATAGGTTTAGAGCGGGGCGACTCGGTCTGGCAGTTACATATATGTATATGAAGGTATGTGTATTTCTCTTTCCTCTATTCAAGTTCTTCATGCATTTCATGTCCACAACACACGTGCGTACTCATATTGTCGTATTCGTGTTGCTCACCGAATAAGGTGCTAAGCGAGATTCTCTAATTGTATATATTTCCCCACACAATATTTCTATTTTGTATATTTTCATCAAATCCACCGGAGCGAGTGAACTCAACCCAATAAAACTGATGCTGGCTTTTAGTCCGCAAGTTATCAAACCCATTTGCTCACCAATCAGGTGTTAAGCGAGATAACTCACTCCGATGGATATTTTACATTTCACAATAAGATTCTCATTTTGTTTGTTTTTTTGTATCCTGTGTATATAATATGACAAGTGTAAGATAACAGATGAGATGACATGGCCCTCCATTTCATTGCTTTTAAAATATACCTCCATTCTAATATGTGTACGTACATTCATCCGTCTAACGAAACCCAGAAACTTTTCTCCAACTCTCAACCCCATCTCGTCTGTAATCACCACAAAATTTGTTAATCGCGACAGTACCCAATTGTGCGGGGAAAATACAATTGTATGTTGTAAAAATTTTGTATTTTTTTTTTGACCCAAAATAAAATGTTCCGCCATGAAGCTGGGCTGGAAGAGATCTCGGCAACGGTTTAAGTCCAGTGGCGAAGTTGTGGCGTTTCATTCATTGCTGCAAAAGCTCGAATTTTTTTACTTACTTTTTTCACAGTGCTAATTCCATTTGAGATCGTCCTGTATTATTATGCCCAGATAGTTATAGTCGAAAACTGTTTTTTTCTTGGCAGTTATAGTGTGATATGCTTTGACTAGAGGAAGTATATATAATTTTTTAATTGGAAGTTAGAGGATAGATGGAGCGTATAAAAACTTAGATTTTTTATTTTAGGATACACTGTATTTTCACTCTCGAAACCGGTACAGAATGAATTTTAACAAATTTTTAGCATTTATTAAATTAAAACCATACCTTACGACGAAGGGTTGATGAGATAAAGGCCGAATAAGGACTTATAGGACATTCTGTATATTCATAAGTCAGCGTTCACTTTGGAGTTGGGACATTTTTTTGAATTTCTAGAAGAAAACATGACGAATCGTTCATTAATTTCGGGCATGTAAGCATAATGTTGATCTCACATTTTCCAAGGTAGATTCAGTCACGATTTTTTTTAGGGGTCTCACAAAAATTAAACAAAAGAAAAGATGTTCATGATCAACCCTGTATCATAAAAAGCTGCAAATAATTTGTAACTTTCACATTTCAGTGAAAATAGCACTTACATTCCCGAAAATACACATATACGTCTCTTTTAAAGATTCCAATTTTTATCATATTTAATTTATTTCATTTATATTAGTTTTCCTTTCGTGATAAATTAGGTTGCTGTATTTTGGTTATATTTGACATCCATATTTTTATGGGCATCATTTTTCAGCCATTTCGTTGGGCAATTTGCCTGCTGTGGCGTTTGTGTTTGTATTTGTATGTGTGAGTGTGTGAGCAATATCAATTTTCCTCATTCAATTTTTTGTCAGCTTCTTAAACACACTCCTGACTGAATCTTCATTGAAAAGTGTGAGTTCAAGAATCATGTTTACATGTCCGAAATTACAGAACGATTAATCAAGTATTTTTCTAGAAATTCAAAAAACATTTGCTACTGTACTAAGAATATTTTAAGGTGTACTAAAGTTGAAGAAGTTTGTTATTTCATCATTTGGATTTTTTGCTGTTTTTATAAGAGAATGCAAAAGACTTTTTACAAAAAAAAAAAAAAAACTTTTAAATTTTGAATCATAAGCGTAGATTCTCTTGAATTTGATTTACAAAGACAAGGGAATCACTGAACAACGAGGAAACTTTCGAAAAACTTTCTTTTAAGTATAAGGGAAAATATCCATTATTAAAATAATATTTCTTTTCTTATCTTTAAAGATCAAAAGAAACAGAACATTTCGATCTATCGAACCCAGAAAAGAGGAAAAGATACTCTGAACTTGCTTTCTAAGTATTTGAAAGGTAATGAAGATAGAAGTTGTGAGAGTTAGCAAAGTACTCCAATGACTTTTTCGTTGGGTATACTACAGTTTTTTCCCCCCAAAAATTAAATAAAATAATTTTTAGAAAGAAAATATAGGAAGCAGCTCCAAATAATCAAAGTTGTTTTGATATCCCAAGTTGCTGCGTGTCGGTTTCGTTTTGAGAACGAAATCTTTGAAACATTCGCGAATATTTTTTGATATTCATATTTTTGCGATATTGATTACAGTATTACGCCGCAGTTACGAAATAGGCGGGACTGACGATAAGTGCGTAAGTCGGGGTACAACTTCGCATACAAATACATTAAATATTAGTTGATTGGGACTAATGTTTACGAAAAACACTAGTCTTCCAAAAAACATTTTTTACCAAAAATGCAGTTTTTCGTACATAAAAAAAATTATTATTAAAAGTTTAAAATTGCTCCAAAATATATACAGACGCATGTCGCTTGTAGCGCGGTATTGGATAATGCTTTAGTCTATCGAAAGGAATGAGTTTCTTGTGGTAAAGATGGTCATATTTTATTATTAGGTTTTTGTTTCTTTGCATAGAGTAAAGTAAACAAACTTCCACGAGTGTCAAAATTAATTATAGTCACAGGTGAGTGACCTGTGATAAATATTACAAGCAAATATTAAAAAGCATCATTTTGAACTCAACGTATTAAGCGGTGAGAAAAATTCTTCAAAAATGGAAGATATGTTTCCAAATGGTTCTAAGGCCCAATTTGATTTCCAAAATCACTAGCGAAGTTTAGATCTTGAGCTTCCTCTCCCACACAGTTTCTACTTTTAACACCTTGGAAAACATCTCTGTTTGGTTACATGTAGTATTCTGATTTGAATGGACAATATACTGTATAGACCTATTCTTTTTCTGATTATCACATCATAATTAAAATACCCCATAAAATTCAAATACAAATACAAAGGCAACAACAGACGATATGCCCAACGAGGTGGCTGAAAAAAAATGTCCATAAAAAATATGAATGTCGAATATATACTACATCTAAACTACATATCAAAAATACAGCAACCCAATAAAGGCAATAAAAAACGAGTAATTATGATAAAATGACAAATATGCTACTGCCCATAAAAAAATTATGGTTGTCTCAAGAACCAGATATTTTTCACTGAAAAAACGCGCAACTCCGAAATCGCGTAAATCGAGGTGGTGTTAAGTCGGGTATGACTGTATTCTGAAAATTCCATACTAATGGGTTTTGATCATGCCCGTCACATCCTGCATCGGTGCCTCTCCAGGCTACTTTACCGCACACCAACTCCAGTTATAAATCGCCATACGTAAATTTCCAACCAGTGCAGTTGGGTGAGAAATAAAGGCACCACATCTACCGGTGACCGCCTCTGGTTTGAGAGCTAAAGAACTTGTTTCTGATGTTCTTGCCCGGATTCGAACCAGTGGATCTTGACGGTAACCTTTAGAGTGGAAGACGAACATCTTACCTCTATGCCACTCGGGCGCTTAAAGGGGATCTAGTCTAGGATGGGATCTTTGACGGGACTCAAGCTGGATTTTTCATGGTCCCCTGTACAGCGGTGTAGTGTACGCGGGAGGATGGCATAGGTAGCTCGGCCTCCTCCCCAAGCCAACCAAAAATTAGAAAAATTATAATATTTCTGTGAAAAGATTGAAATACGAGAAGAAAATGCCTTTTATGTAGTATTTTAAACAATTTCTGTTAATTTAAATGTTTTTTGAAGGGTGTGGTAACTCCAAATTTCTAAGAGAAGAACATTCTTGTGCCCTCGTTAAAGGCTGATCCCGCGTACGCCCCTGCTCTCTTTTCTCTTCGCTCCAGAGGCACGCTCATTTTTAACGGTTTTAAATGGCTTTTCGTGATTCTTTTTTCAAGTTAAGACCCGAGGTACACATTATATATAAGGGGGGTGTACTTTACTCAAAAATCCCTAGCAAAGATATCGACTTTAATTAATTAATCAATTTTTTTTTCTTTTTAAATTGCATTTTAACATACAATAAACACAAATCAATCAAAAAAACATTTTTTTTAACCGTCAGTTTTGGCACAGGTGTGAAGAGGATACAGTGAATTTATAGTGTGAAAAATGAAAAAAACCTCAAAAAAAAATGAATTGTTCCAGACCCCACATTGGAGCCCTGCGAGTCTCCCCCTTGTGGGGCCATGGGTTTTGATACGAACTGTTAGAATATAAAGGGTGTTTCATTTGTGTATTGTCGCCGATTGATTCGAGTAAAAAAAAAAATACGCTAGACAGAGCCTGTCAACAGTTTTCGCTCAGACAGACACCTTTTGAGTGTCGAAAGAGGTAAAGAGACAGACAGAAAGGGAGAGAGGGAGTGTATAAGCCAAGGGAAACGAAGTGCTAATAAAATAAACGCGTTAATAATTGATATCCAATTAAGCGAAAGCGCCTGCGCGCCATGCCGCGCTCGTGCAGCGGAAAGTGTGGCGAATCCCGCGGCGGTTTTGACGAAGCTACTTCCATTTGGAACTCTACCACCGCACCACAACACACACGCGCGCGCTCTCTCTCTCTCTCTCCATCATGATGAGGTGGTGAGAGGCAAGTACAGAAAAGTACAAAACAGAGGGAGGAGTGTAGATATAGAGTGGAAACTTAGTAGATGGTTCTCTGGAGACGCCAGCTGCCTGGTGGCTAACGAGCGCGTAGAGGGCTATCATCCCCTCCCCACGCGGCGCAGTTTGTACCATACGGGGTGGAATGGAGAATCCAAGGCGGGAAAGAGTGACTTCACGGCCGACCTGAGGTGTTTATTAACTGTCATGTCAAACAACGGTCTCATTTGTCAAGTGCTTTTAAACGGGAGCGCTGATACGTGGCGCTCGTATGTGTATGTGTGGCGCGTCTCTCTCTCTCTCTCTCGGAAAACCCAAACCCACCATTCACACTGTCTCTCTCTTTCATTCGCTCTCATCCTGGTGGGTAAGGAGCAATCAACCCCACCGCGGCTGAACTGGAAACCACAGAACACAAAACCCAGTTTTCTGGTGCTCTCGAAACATACGAATCATTATCATGTAAATTGCTCAAAACTACGAGGAGATTCTACTGTTTTGTGTGCTACGAACGAAGAGAGGGCGTGTTGGTGTTTGTTACTTTGCTGGTTGATATGCAATGTTAAATCTGGTAGTATAGGCACATGCGTGTTTATGCGGGGTGGGAACTTGAGTCCGTTTCACCTCAAATAACTTGTATAAATTGTCTATAGAAACATATCTTAAATTAGAAAAAGTATTCAAGTAACGTGGCGCTAATTTTAGATGTACAGTCGAGTAACACTATTATAACACACCCCGGATTTATCATATACCGTGGATATAACATACGATTGTGTAATCCTTAAAATTTGGTTCATTGACGCCTATATATTTTTACCTCTGCTATAACATACCCTGCTTAAAACATAAAATGTGAATATAACATACTAAAAGAATGGTCTTAACCAAAAAAATAATTTGGATATAACATACTGAGAAAAAACTGGAAAAATATTGTCAGAACAGACTTTTTTGTACAAGATTCATTGTATGCGGATGATATCCCAACGTTTTCTCACAAAAATACTTACATTTTTCCAATAAACGTGAAATATATTGCATTGTCAAAATAGTTACATTTCTCATCAACAGATAATTTAACTATTTAAGTCAATTTTAGCGCTACCTATCAGTAATAAATGTAAATATTTTGACAATAAAATGTTTGACGTTTAACAAAATCCTGTCTTTCTGTGCAAACTGCATCATATATGTTTTTCGAAATATTAAATTTTTACTTGTTTTTGCTACTTTATGATTACTTTATGGATCAATAAAAGAACAATTGTTGTAAATTATCTCACTCACTATTGAAAAGCTATGCTAATTCATGTGTATTATTGATAGGTGACGTGTATATATAAAACTTATAAATATCAGTGGGTTTTTTTTGAAAAGATTGCACAATACTGTCAACTTCAAAGGAAAACCGTAGCATAAACTGGAAAAAAATCATTAACATTTCCAAAAATGTGTGCATGTTGTTGTATATATTGTTTTCTAATAAATTTTCAAAGCTCTTCAGATATCAATCAATAAACTATATTCATATTACAGTATATTACATTTCAACTATGCGCTGCATAAGCTTATTTTGTCCGCGACAATCTCAATAATGCATTTCATGCATACGATATGATGTTGCTGCGCAAACTAATTTCAAGACCTCGCTTATAACTTCGGTTATAAATTATACTTAGGTTATAACATACACTTCTCGAATCACCTGGGGGTATGTTATAACCGAACTCGACTGTATATGTAATGTGTAATTTCCCTTGGCACGTGTATCGAGATACAAAATTTAACTTTCTATACGGTCTCCCTAATCTTTAACCCTTTAAGCGGCATCGACGAAATATCTCATCTCCTTAAAAGCCCCATTTTTCAGAATTGTTAATTCTGATATTGTTAATTGTTAATAACTTAATATTGTTAATTGTTAATTCACACACACACACACACACACACACACACACACACACACACACACACACACACACACACACACAGCAGACTCTCGACTATCCGGCCTAGTTAAGGAGCAATGATAATTTTCTGTGATAAAAATGAGGAATAATTTAATTTGCCAAGGCATTCCAAGTGTAATCAACTTGTGAAATCATTTATCAATGAATAGTGAGATAAGTTTAATTACCTATTAAACTAATAGTAAGAGTTTAGTCTACATTGATACATTGAAACCTCGATATAACGGTGGTCTGCGTACCAAGAAAAAATACTGAGGGACTATCGTTATAAAAGCCAACATTACCATCACGCGCCATCAAATTTATGCTTCTGTTGGGATCTTTTCTAAATCAGCGTTGTTAGTACCACCAAAAAATGCACTTCTGAGTACTGTATTTATTCTCCTAAAAACATTTTGAATAATTAGTTCATACAAAGTTCGGTTGGATGTATTGCCCCTGTAAAGAGATTCATTACAATACACTTTGGTTGCATCAAACAAAAAGTAACAATACCGTAAACTTCATCAACACTTTCGGTGATCAAGTGGTGCCAAATACCGATCTTGTTAGATTTCAGTAGGATAGATTAGTCCTCGGAAGAACTAAAAATATATCGCATTTTTTAAATATTTCAAAGTATGTTACGAGCGAACTATTGAAAAATATCGTTGCGCTTTAAAAATCTCCTCAAAAAATATCTTTATAGAGGGGTTAAGTTAATAAAGAATATCGTTACATCGGTGGCTATAGGCGATTTCAAACAAGATTTGAAAAAATACCGTTGTAGAGGGGTTTATCGTTATATCGAGCATCTTTGTAGCGAAATTTCGCTGCATTTTGTTTTTAAAAGTGTGTACGTATTCATACTATACAGAGTACATGATTTTATATTTCCTGCAATTAAATTGGACATTAAAAATTTATATTGTGTGAAATGTGTACAATATTTTTATACTTGGACTTCCTTTTCCTGAATTAAATTTTCAAAACGTACACAGTACAGTACATAAACATTTATAATGTACTGGCCTGTACTTAGAGATCAGAATATATGAATATCAGAGTGGGTTTTGAAATAAAAAGGGGTTGTTTTTTAATGGTATGAGTGAGTATTTATAGACCTTTGGCCTATCTGGCTTTTTTGTTATCCGGTCTGCGCTTCCGTAAAATTAGGCTGGATAGTCAGAGTCTACTGTATAAAATTGATTTTCCGTGTCTCTGTGTGTGTGCGTATATTCTCTATACAAATCTACAATTTCAGACCCATCTTCGCCAAATTCAGCATGTATACCAAACAGGGTCGAACTCAAACGATAGTCAACATTAAAAGTTCGTGAAAACTGTGCGGAAGGCCGAAATGGGCAAAAAACTTCTGGGCAACAATGGTTTGAGGGTCTCAACAATCATTTTTGGAATGTTTAATTTGGTTATCATGGTTACTAAACAATGCGTTTCAGAGATGTTTGTTCCTTTACAATTGTTGGTAAATTCTTAAACGCTCCCAGTATAAGGATAAAACCCGAACAGTATCGGTTATTTTTGCTAGCATTTTATAATTGATTTTGCAATGGAACATTTCTTAGTTTGCACCTGAAGGAAATTGGAAGAAAGCCAACTCTTCATTAAAAAAGATAAAGAATTTTGAAGGAGGTTTTTTAGTGATTTCTCTCTGCTTTACCGCTAGAAAGGTTAAATTCCAATTATGTCGTCTCTTCTGAGCTCAAGGGAAAAAAAAATCCATGTTTCTAAAGGCAATATTTTATGATTATTCTGTTTGGTAACTGAAGTAAGTTGCTTTGCATCAGTCCCGGGTTGTGAGCGGTTCTATATAACTATCTAAAGGCAATATTCTCAGAGATA
Organism: Pholcus phalangioides; assembly: GCF_987345545.1. Lineage (NCBI taxonomy): Eukaryota > Metazoa > Arthropoda > Arachnida > Araneae > Pholcidae > Pholcus > Pholcus phalangioides. The sequence continues at coordinate 44,697,756 of NW_028301600.1, read as the reverse complement.
TCTGAATTTAAAAATTTTGTAGAAAAAATTAGGCAAAGAAAATCATGTGAAGCGCAAAACACTCTTTCCTTGAATACAGTGGATCCCGCTTATAACGTTCTAACTTGTAATGTTCTCCCGTTTAGTACGACTTATTTTCGTTATCCCAACACTTTTACTAATACTCATTAATATTTCCTGTTTAAACCCTTTTCACGCTCACGACGTTTTTTTATGACAGTTTTTTTGCGAATCTTTAAAAGCACTGGATACACTGTATATACTGTTCTTTTTCTAATTTTCAATAAAAAAATTTGAATTAAAATATCTCGTTAAATATTGACGCGGCCAATGTCCTAAATTCGGACATTGGCCGTATTGGCCGGCCAGTTCGTGAAGTAGCCGGTGATCTCTGGCCAAAGTCAGATAACAAAAGCCATGATTCGGGATTATCGTCAAGTTGGCGTATGTTTTCGTGATAACTATGCCCACGTTAGTTATGGCAACCAATCAAACCGCAGTCACGATGTGGTAATCATTTTTTTTTCTCCAAAATTTAGCAGAAAAAACTATATGTTTATATATAATTATTTTTATAGTTTTTTTCTCTCGTCACATGGAGCTAATCCAATACAGCTGCCATATATAGTCATGTATCACACGTTGGCGATTTAAAAAAAAGTTTTCTACCGGGCCGTCTTACATCAGCACATAGGAATCTCCGGCCACTTCGCGAAATATCCGGCCAAAGTCCGAATCATTTTTGCAATTTGGACTTTAACCAAAACTCTTGGCCAATTTTTGAAGTGGCCGGCCCCGTCGCAAATTGGCCACACTTCAGGCTTTGGCAGTAACGTATACGATCTTTAGTGACCCTAAATGACATACTTAGAATGGACATTTGGAAACTTTTTTTTAATTAAAAGTGTTTTTCTATAACCATCGGCTCACAAGTTATTTGAGATGAAACGGACTCAAATTTTTACCCTGTACAATACACGAGGACACGGCTAATTTCGTGGTGGATGAGAAACAATTTGGTCAGTGGAATCGTGTTAAAACTGGATTTACGAAATTTAAGAATCTGATGTATTCAACATGAATTTTATCGTGTTTTTCTTTTTTATGTGATATTTTTTTCTCTCTCCTTCAGACTTCGTACTGGAATTGTATGAAGTTTTGTATAACCCCTTTTGATCGGTATAGCAGAAATCCCTGTGAAATGTCGTATCTTATTTTTTATGAAGTAGGCATTCTCACGATTTCCAGCATGTGCAAATTAAAGAGGGTACGAAAATGTTTCTTTGAGCTTGTCTTCTTTGCTTGTCCTCGCCAAAATAAAAGGGTTCCAAGAAGGCGAGATATCTCGTCAATGACAGTGAGAGAGTTGAAAAAAGCATGGGAAGCAATTCAATCAATCTCGGATTTGGTGGTAGTTGGTTGTTTTCCAAGTGAAAAATCTCCCGGTTGACGTTTTCTTTGAAAGGACCCTATTCAATACTGAAAAAATACTCGTAGAATTCGGATATATAGTGGAGTTGCACCTGAACTGTCTTGATCATCTGCATGACGCCCACTCGGATTACTCTCTGGCTGTAGAACCTCTGTGCATCGAAAAAAGGAAATTTTGTCCCACTATAATCGTCCCCAGAAGGTGGTGAAACTCGCCCCCAACTTAAGCTATAAGCGTAAGTATATGACTAATTATAGAAACATAAAATCGAAACATGTTCATCGGTATGTGGTGTAAACAGACCCAGTGGCTAAAAAAATACGTTGAAATCAATGCAGAAAAGCGAAAGGCAGCGCAGATTGAGTTCGAGAAAAGCTCATTCATGCTCATGAGAAATAGTGTATATGGAAAACACACACGAGAAGGGAGCGAAAAAGTTGGTTGCATCGCGGCATTCGACAACTTCAAAATTTTCTGTGGTGGAATCTTTAAAAAACAGGATGGTGCTCAATCGCTTCATATTCGTTGGATTCACAATCCTCGATCTGAACAAGGTGCTCATGGTAGATTTCCATTATAATTTCGTGAAGAAGACATCACTCCTTTTCACGGACATCGACACTCTCCCACGTACGAGATCAAATCTTCTGATGAATACAGAGATATGCAGTGCAATCATGAAATGTTTGACACCTCCAACTACCCACAGTCATCCTCTTTTCAGCAATCATAACAAAACATTAATGCGAGAGATGTCAGACGAATTGAAGGGTGTCCCTGCCACACTGAGTTCCTGAGACTCCGTAGCAAGATGCATTAGATACAGACGATAAACTGTGTATAAAAGACTGCGAAAGGTATCAGGCGACATGTTGACAAAAATTGCCAGCGACCTTCATCGGCTTCGAACGATTCACCTTAGCAAGCCTGTGTTCTCACAATAACGAGTGGTTTCTTTTGGAGAATTCGATCGGCACATTGCCATACGGTCATTGCAACATCTCTGACTCTACCTCTGTTACATCATCTGGGTTGGCGGGAGGAAAAAGAAAAGAACTTTTCCGGTGTTACATATAACTCTTCCGGTGCTTTTGGCGTCCCAGTGAACAAATCTTTCACTTGGTGGTTCTTTTTTTAGGGGGACCCTTTTTTCCATCTTAAAAAAAATAACTGGATGAGATGCAAAGAGAGTTTGCTCGGTCGATCACTCTGTCACATTTAAATTAGCCGTGGCCGGGGAGGTTGATCACGGGCATCTCTGTAACATAGAGTGGCTCTTCTGGCTAATACTCTCGTATATAAAAGAAGATGAAGTAAGTATGACACCACACTCACTAGAAACATATGAAGTGAAATTAACTCTCAAGAGATAAGCGGGGCAGGATCTTGGACTCGGCAAATAAATAAGACTTAATTGATTATATCTATATTTTATTATTCGTAAATTTATTACTAAAGAATACACATTAAATGAATAAGACGTAACTAACGATTGTAATGATCCTGCCGATAGTCTGGCATCCAAACAGCCACGACCAAACGCACTGCACCCAGAGATAAGACACCCTTTGCGAAAAGAAACTCTGGTAAAGTTCACGTTGACCCCCCCCCCCTCGACTTCAGACGTGACCAGATAGACCCGAACGGTGATATCCCTATCCACAGCGCTGAAGGGTGGGGGGAAAGGCCGCCGGCTTCTGGTCCGGCTCCCATAGATATAACATGGAGTTTGCACCCCATTGCCTATATAACTCTACTCCTATTCTCTAGAAATATCTATCTCACTATATATTTAACAGTATATATACATCAATACTATTTATACGGTTCTAAACAATGTTCGTACTCGAGTATCGTATAAATAACTGCACTCACTCCGTCAAACGTTTTCCCAATGCGAAATATACAAGATAAAATCTGCTGTAAAATTTAAAATGACTGACGTCAGACGCAATTCCCAAAAGATAGAGGAACAAAGTAATCGGAAAGATATAAAACAAAGAGAAATGAAATTTTGGAGCTGGAAAATGTTCCAAAGATTCCGCTTTGGAAAACGCGAATGGCACATGTGTATGTACGGTACGTATATCTGGAAGATGCATGAGGGGAAAAAATATATATACATACATACACATAAGCATTGCGTTGCCGTGAATCTCATGGAATTGAGAAAGAAATGACAAGAAGTCTTTCTCTCGGTCGTGCTTGCTTGAAGGCATGCAACAAACACAGACAAGACGCCTTCGAGCTACCCCATCTGGAAATCGGCCTATGTTCTAATGCTGTAGAGATGATTCCGCTCAAGTGCCGGGGAATGATAAAGCGATTTCAGCAACTCGCAGTGCGTAAGCCGTTGTCTGTTGACAGATGGGATCTGGTGAAGTTGACGTCGACTGGTTTCTGGGTCCCTTGGTACCATAATCACATAATGGTAAACGTCAAATACAAGACGCCGTCGTCACAGGCTCTTTATATCTCGACCGTTGCTAAGGTTGCAGACGCAGTTCCGTTAGAAATTCCGACGTTTTAATACACCATTTTATTTATTTATTTTTTGTCATGTTTACTTCATTCTCCATTCTCGTTTTATATATAAGCTCCATTCACTCTTTGTTTAGTTCTATACAAATAAATACTCCAGAGAGCCAAGAAACAATTAGATAGTAATACAGCTTGCAATTTTTATACCTAAATACTCTTTAAGACTGAATCGCTGTCGTATTTGCTTAGGATTCACGGAGAATTTAGTTTAGTTTTCTTGGAAAAAAAATTTCTTTTTTTAAATGATTCTCTTACATCAAGACAAAATGTAATTCAATATGTGAAGCAATTTTTTTATGAGAAAAGACTTACTAATACGTAATTCAAACTTTGTAGTACCGCACTTTTTATCAGAATCTGAACATTAATAGGAGATATATCTAATGGATTAATGTTATAAATTTTATTTTTTAACTAGATAAACATTTTCAATCGTAAAACTATGCATAGGATGGTATTTATACTTTCTTCCACTAAAAAAATGGCAACTTTTTTCACTAGTCACATAATCACATAATGGTAAATGTGAAAAATACAAGACACCGTCGTCACAAAGACTTTATCCTGACGAGTTCTGTAGAAATTACGACGATTTACCACTTTTTCTTGTTTAGTACACATTTTTTTCTTGCTTAGTACACTAATTAATTAATTAATTAATTTTTCGCCATGTTTACTTCATTCACACTTTCACTTTTTATTTACAGTAGTTCTATACAAAATACTTTGGAGAGTCAAGAAACAATTAGATAGTAATACAACTTGCAATTTTTATACCTAAAAACTCTGATACCAAATTGTTGTCGTATTTGCTTAGGATTCACGAAGAATTTCGTTTAATTTACTTCGAAAAAAAATTTCTTAAAAAAAAATGATTTTCTTAAATTCAAGACACAATGTAATTTAATATGTATGGAAACAATTTTTTATAAGAAAATATATATAATACGTAATTCAAACTTCAATTTTTAAATTTATAATTGGGAAGACGCGATAAAATTTCAATCAAACATTTTTTCTATTATTTTTGTTAGAATTTGAACATTATATACGGGATATATTTAATGAATCCATATTATAAATAATATTTGTTAACCAGATAAAACATTTTTAATCATGAAATTCTACATAAGATGATGGCTATACTTCCCCTTCCACTAAAAAAATTCCAATTTTTTAATCAATTATAAAGTTTTATCCTTAACTTTTGCAATTTTTAGATGAAATTTTATTTACATCAAATATGTTAAACTTTAAATAAATGCTTATAAATTGTAATTATTTTTTGAGGGAAATATTTTTATCGTTACAAAAAAAAAGAGAAGAGAGATTTTATGTTACTTCAAGAAGATTTGTTACTTTCGTATAGAAAAAGTTAGTTATTAAAATATGATTTGTTATCTGTTTATTTTTTGAATACATACTTACATATTTGTAAATATTGAAGAAAAAAGATCTTCCGATCTGAAACATGATCGTTTTCTTCGACGATCACAAAACGAAGATCTTTATGAATAAAAAAGAAAAAAACCATTTTGAAATAGATTGACGATGATACTCTCAAGTGCATCAAGCATTTAATATATAAAAGATTATTTATTATTATTTATCTTAAAAGTATATATATGTTACTGCCAAAGCGCGAAATTGGCCAATTCGCGAAGTGGCCTGCCCCGTCACGAATTGGCCAATTTCGTTAAATATTGAAACAGCCGATGTCCGAAATTCAGACATTAGCCGGCCAGTTCGCGAAGTGACTTTTCATTTTGATAGAAACGGCTATTTGTACTAAATTTGGAAATGATAATTTAATTTTTTTTTGGTTACGTCTCGAATCTAGATTATTACTTATACATAAAAAATTTATATACAGGTTTAATTTGTAATTCGACAGAGATATATATATATATATATATTGGAATTGTTTTAATTACAAATACGCAAATAAAATCATTTATATGTTTCACAGAAACTAAAGGCTATCGATAGTGAATATGAAGGGGGGACTATTTCAATTTGACAAAAACGACTATTTTTACCATGATAGTTTTTTTTTGTTATGAATATAGATTGATACTTATACTGGGTGTTGCCTTGAAGTGGTGACAAACTCAGAGAGGTGATATTAGGCATTAAGAGGAATAAAAATTGCCATAGAACATAGTATCGCTAACCATTTTTAGTCGGTAAAAATCGCAAAAATACTTATGAAGGGTGTGACGCCGAGTGGGACAAAATGGCCAATAATAAACAGGAAAAATATTTATTTGACAGCATTTGATTACAACACAGCCTGCGGTGTACAAAATAAAGTACAATAATAAGTACAAAATGAGTACAAAAAAGTGAAATAAATAAGTGCAAAAAAGTGAAATAAATAAGTGCAAAAAAGTGAAATAAATAAGTGCAAAAAAGTGAAATAAATAAGTGCAAAAAAGTGAAATAAATAAGTGCAAAAAAGTGAAATAAATAAGTGCAAAAAAGTGAAATAAATAAGTAAGTGCAAAAAAGTAAAATAAAAAAGTGCGAAAACCATTTACTTATCAGCATGATTATAATACCGCCTGTGCAACACAGATGTTAGACGAAGAGAAATGATTACAGATTTTGTACTTTTTGTTTTTTTTTAAATAATAACGTGATCATCACGTATTCCCAAGAGATCTTTACGATCTGTCCAGGGAATTTGTCAGTGTTAGTAAATATCCATGCCCGAACCGGGATTCGAACCCAGACCTGCACAGTCAGAAGCTAGTTCCCGAACCACTCGACTGCCATGCGGCGATGCGGCCTTATTATTGTACACCACAGGCTGTGTTGTAATCCTGCTGTTAAATATTTTCTATACTTATTGGCCTTATTGTCCCACTCGACGTCACACCTTCATAAGTATTTTTGCAATTTTCACCGACTAAACGTGGTTTGCGATACCATGTTCTATTGTGATTTTTGTTTTTCTTGATGACTAATATCACCCCTCTGAGTTTGTTGCCACTTCAAGGCAACACCCTGTACATATAAATAATTTAGAAGTTTAATTTGCTAATTAGACAGACAATGAAATTGTTTTAATTACGTATACGCAAATAAAATAATTCACATGTGTTTCCAAAACTGAAGGATACATTGGATTTTACTTTGATAAAAACGACAATTTTACTGAAAAAATTTCCGGACTATTTTAATACAATTAACCTCTATTTTTACAAAAAAAAAAAATAAATTCACGTTCATTCTTTTTTTTTGGGGTAAAAAAGCATCATGATAGAATTCCGTCGTACAAATTCTTTAGATAAAATTTAAATATATCCCTCAATGTAAAACTGAAATAAAGCATAAAAAAGTTGGAGAAATGTGGCAAGGGGATTCACTCGTCTTAAAAAATAAATAAATTCTTTTCAGTGAACTAAGGATAAGCTCCAAGGCTAAAAATCCTATCTCTGAAATCAGAGTCAGTTAAACAGTAAAAAAAATACTTCTGTTTTTTAAATTTGTAAATATAAATTTCTTTTTACTTGTCAGCATTCCCCGTTATCTATTTCATAGGACCATCTATGCATGCAGGGCATTTCGTAAAACCGAAGCAAGATGGACGAAGGAGGCCGGTTCTCTACAGGGTGGAGGACGCATTTCCGATTATAGCACCAACCACTCGGACACACACGATATATAACAGTTCATCCACCATCCAGAGAGATATTCTTGGTTTTATACGTTAAAAAAGAGAATAATAAAGTAAAAGGTTATCGATAAGGTAAAAGTAAAGACTAATTTCACTTTAATGAAACCAAATATTTTACTGGAAGCATTTTTGGACTATTCCAATATAAATTAACCCAGTGGTTCTGAAACTTTTGTCAATCACGGACGGTTCCCTTGCCAACCAATTTATGGTTCATATGGCTCCCCAGAATAGTTTGATAGATATTTTCTCATATAAAAGAACCAATTCAAAGCATAAATAGCCACACAACTCAATATCTTCAGCTCGCAGCGATGCCTCTGACAAAGGTTGGCGACGCCGCTAGGAGCCGCGACGCGCACTTTCAGAAACACTGAAATAACCATTACTATTTTTTCCAAAAAAAAAATAATAAAATTCCACGTTCATTCCTTTTGGGGAAAAAATATGATAGAATTCTCCCTCGTAAAAATTCTTTAGATAAAATGAAAGTAAATCCCTTTCTCTTCTGTTTTTAATGTTGGAGGGGGTAAAAATGATTTTTTTTTTTTTAAACTAAAAAATAAAGCATACAGAATTTTAAGAAATGTAGCAGGGGTTTCAATTCATTCGTCTGCAAAAAAAGATAAACTAAATTTTTTTCAGTGAACTAAAGATAAGTTCCAGGGCAAAAATCATATACACTCATGTCCATAAATTAAGGATAATGCCAGGTCCGGCAAATAAAGGTTCAGAAACAAAACAAACGTTACTTATTCATAAAACCCATTTATTAAACAAAAGATAAAGGACAAAAAACGATGGTGAATGTATGATACCATTTATAAAAACTACGATTTTTGCTCCCTGGAGCACTTGTAAAAAATATCTCCTTTACAAAAACTTACTATTACATGGTTGGTATGATGGTTAATACATTGTATGTCTCCCATGCGATGAAATACAGTCCGTACAACGCCTAGGCATGCTGAGTATCAAATTATCGATCTGATCTTGGGGAAGATCACTCCACTCAGCAAGCAATGCTCTCCGAAGTTCCGGTACACATGTAGGAGGTGGTTGACGGGCTGCAACTCGTCGGCCAAGCATGTCCCACACATGCTGTATCGGATTCAAGTCAGGTGAGAATGCTGGCCATTCCATACGGGTTATATCCTCAGATTCAAGGCATTCGTTTACGATGTTTGCTCGGTGAGGACGGGCGTTGTCATCCATAAACACAAATTTGGCGCCCATGGCACCTCAAACAAACGTACATGTTGTTCCAGAATGATGTCCCGATAAATTTGGGCTTTCATGGTTCCGGTTTGAACATGCAGATCTGTTCTGGAACCCAGTATAATTCCACCCCAAACGAGCAATGCTGCACCACCATAACGGTGTCATTCAATGATGTTGTCTTGGTGGTAACGGGTACCTGGCGTTCTTTATATGAAAGTCCGACGTGAATCAGACTGCAAGCTAAACCTGGACTCGTCGGAAAACATCACACAAGCCCACTGTGACGATGTCCACATTGCATGTTCTGTGAGACTGTGAGTTGTCGTGAGCGGAACACATCTGACAGGCCTGCGAGCATATAGACCAATATCTCCCAAACGACTGTACACGGTTTGCCTTGAAACTGTGGTACCCGTGGCTGCAGATAGCTGACGAGACAGGTCGGATGCTGTACTCCGTCTGCTTCTTTTGGCAGTTACTGCCAAATACCGGTCTTCATTCGGCGTTGTAACTCGGGGGCGACCTGTACTGTAACGTCTACTGACATTTCCGTTATCTTGGAATCGTTGCCAAAGCCTAGAGATGACACTTTGGGCAATTCCAAGTTCCTCGGATACTTCCATCTGAGTACGCCCACATTCCAGGCGGCCGATAATTCTACCACGTAAAAAATCATCCACATGCGTCCTCTGTGTCATAACTATTCGCTTATGGCACTGAGCGCCTTACAGAACTCTTGTGAACAATTTCACTTCTTTGCCACCATTCCTTATATACCCCCTCTTACACTCTCGTCATTGTGACGTACTATCGGCATCATCTGGTGGCTTCCTGAAATTTGCATCTCATTCTTGAAGATGTGTGTGATAATTCTGCAGGTGAAATTTTTACTTTAGATTTCGATTTCCGTGTGATTCTGAATTATCCTTAATTTATGGACATGAGTGTAATTGAAATCAAAGTCAGCTATACAGTAAAAAAAAAAAGTCTGTGGTGTAGATTTTCATATGAATTTTCATTTTTACTTCTCAGCACCCCCCATCTTCTATCTCATGGGACCACCCCTGTATTCAGGACATTTCGTAAAACCGAAGCGACGTATACGACGGAAGCCGGTCCTCGACAGGGTGCAGGATGCATTTCCGATCATAGCACCAATCGTTTGGACATACGATATAACAGTTCACCCATCATCCAAAGATACATTCTTGGTTCAAAATGTTAAACAAAGGGAATAATAAAAATAAAAGGTTTTCGACAGTAAATATAAAGACAGATTTCACTTTAATAAAAGAAAACATTTCCGGACTATTCCAATATAAATTAACCGTTACTATCTTTTACAGAAAACATTTCCCCGTTCATTTGGTTTGAGGGGGGAAAAGTATCATGTAGAATTCTCTCGTAAAAATTCTTTAGGTAAAATAGAAATAAATCCCTTTTCTCTCTCTCCTAAGGTTGAGGGGGGTAAAAAACGAAACGCAAAAACTAAAATAAAGCATAAAGAAAGTGAAGAAATGTAGCAGGGGATTCACTCGTGTCTTCAAAAAAAAAACTAAATTCTTTTCAGTGAACTAAGGATAAACTCCAAGGCAAAAATCATATCTTTGAAATCAGAGTCAGCTATACAGTAAAAAAAAAAAAAAAATCTGTTTCGGATTTTCGTATGTATTTTATTTTTACTTCTCAACATTCCCCGTCCTTTATCTCATGGGACCATCCATGCATGCAGGGCATTTCGTAAAACCGAAGCAGGATATACGACGGAGGACGATCCTCGACAGGGTGGAGGACACATTTCCGATCATAGTACCAACCATTCGGACATACGATATAACAGTTCATCCACCATCTCTCTCTGCTCGAGATTCTTGGTCGTATACGTGAAAAAAAAAAGAAGAGAATAATAATAAAAATAGAATAAATCCAAAAAAAAAAAAGGGCAACAAACATCCCATATCTATTCCCCCAAAGGCTTTGTTGTTGTTTCCTCTTGGGCAGCTGTCTTTTGCCCGCTGGAAAGAGAGCGACAGACATACACAACACACACAAGAACAAACAGCACGGCGACCTTTTTTTCCCATTCCCTCTGTTCTGTCTCTTTTTCTTTTTTTTTTTTCCTGTTTAGGTCGCTCGCTCGCTCGGTCACCTGCCATTATGATTGGAGTCAGGCCCGAAGACACCAAAGTAGGCGGAGAGCAACTTTTCTATTCCGTGACTTTTATATATATGTAACATACATACATACGTATACCTTTGTTGGTGGTGGTTGTGACTGAAAGAAGAAGAAGAAAAAAAAAAATGAGAAAGAAAAAAGGAATTTAGGTATATATATATATATAGAAAGGAGGGAAAGAATGCGATGGCGCGGATGGAATGGAGGAGGAGCTTCGACGTTAGGCCCTACCCTCGACGCCCCCCGGACGCCCGTGGCTTTCATTTCGCAATCTTTTCATCTCGACTCTTGGCCCTTCCTCCGACTTTTCTTTATATATATATATATATATATTTTATTTTTCTCTCCGACTTCTTCACAAAGGGGACTTCGGAAAGGAAATCGAATGGTACAAAGCCCGTGGGTTTTATCCGACTAATAGGCTTTTATACCAATGCGCAAAAGGTTTTTTTTTTTTTTTTTTTTTTTTTTTTTCAAATAAAAAAAAAAGTTGAGTCAATTTTTTTTTTTTTTTTAACTTTCTTCCTTTTTTTTCCCCCTTCATCGTTCTTTTTTTTATATTTTTTTTACTTATTTCTCTCGATTCGTGTACTGCATTTTGATCTTTAACTATCCCTCTGTATCACTTTTATCATTTTTTTCTCCGTCTCTTATTCTTTGGACGTATTGAATTTCTGTGCTAAAGGAAGTGTTGGTTGATGAGAGGTAGGAAGAAAAAATATTTATATATATAAATATATATATATATATAGGAGAGAAAAAAAAAAAAAGCAGGTAATTTCTAAGACGAGAGGAGTAAATACATTTTAGGGCGAATGCTTTTCACTTACGGTCTCATTTTCCGCTCTGTTTGATTGGGATCCGAAGGGAAACTGAGCCAATGGCGTTACAATGTAATCAATGAATACTCTCTCTACATAGTGTCTCTATACTGCCTCTTTTACCCTTTTCTCAAATTTATTTTATTGATCGATTATCAAAAAATATAATAATAAAATAAAAAGAGTAATGATGATAATAATTCTTTTCATCTTTTGTATATTTCTCTATGCTAATCAGGGAATCAAATGATCTTGCATAAAGAACCGATCTATTTTTTTTTTCAAATAAATGACAATCTCATCATATATAAATTATTTTAAATATATTTCTGTAATATAATTTTTGATTAGGCATATTCGTTTTTTTTTTAATGTGGTTTAGGAAATTTATAATAGGCCTACCAGATTTGACTAATCGTTTCGTGAAACCAATTATTGGAAAAAAAGTTTTGAAATATACATATTATATCTTGTCAATTATTTTATTTTATGCGATATTGTGTTGCGCCGTTCTATAAATTTTCAATCAAATTGAAATTTATAGAACGCAGTTAGACTTTAAAAAAACTTGTCCAATCGAAGAACGAGGACTATTTAATGCATAGTCTTTATGTAGGTTTACTGCCTCTATTGTCCCTTCTTCAAATTTATTTCATTCATTGATTATCAAAAAAAAGAAAAGTAGTAATAAAATGAAAAGTAATGATAATAATAATAATGTTAATTCTTCCAATTCCAATCCAATCCGAAGGTGCCCACGCACCCTCGAATGGTTATCGCAGCAAATCCGTCGGAAAAATATATTTGCTTTTGGTGAAGTGCTATTGAGCACTCTCTTAAAACACCCTCTATTCCCTTTGCTATTGTGATTCGACCGCACATCCTGTGATAAAAAAATGGTTGTTTAGGCTTCTTATATCACCTCTTAAAGTTTGCCCCATGAATTTAAAATCATCCTGTAGTATTTTTGGAATAGCATTTTTGGTTACTAAATTTTTTTAATGTTGTTTTAGAAATTTATAACACCAGACATGCGATTAATCGTTTTGGGAAACAAATTATTTGAAAAAAAAAATAGTTTTTCCAACCTGCATTTACTGTTAATTATTTTATATATCACGTAATTTCATTTTTGAATAACTAAAAGAAAGTGTCTTGTTCGTTTTTTGTTTTCGATCAGCCGTATCTTTCCTGAAATAACCACGATAAAATTAGATGATGTTATTTCCGATGGACGTAGCGAGTCACCAATAGCGTCATGGCTTTTACCAATGAAAAATCGGAACAGACACCCAGAGCTGCTTCAGAGTATAATGGGCCCCGGGCGAAGTGAATTTCCTGAGGTTCTACCTGGTAAATTCTAGAAAATTTCCACCAGATCTCTCAGTTTTGTGGGGGCCCCTCTTCTCTCGAGGCCCCTTGGCCGTACCCAGGTGGGCCCCGTGCGTTAGGACGGCACTGCAGATACCATAAATTTGTAAGCATTTTAAGCATGTTCAATCGAAGAGCGTAACTATTTCATACATAGTTACAGTCTCTATACCACCTATTCACCCTTTCTTCAAATTTATTTCATATATATTATCAAACACATAAATAAAATAAAAAGTAACTATTATAATTCTTTTCATCTTTTGTATATTTCTCTATGTTAATCAAAGAATGAGATGTTTCTGCCACTCATCATCATCTCTCTCTCTCTCTCTCTCTCTCATCTATTTTCTTTTTAAATAAATTCCAATCATGCCATATAAATTATTAAACAGCGGAAACATAATCTAACGCCATAAAAAAAAAATTCTGGAAAATAGAACTTTTAATTATTATTTTTCATTAATGCAGTTTTGAAAATTCATAAGACCAGACTTGACTAATCAGACTTGTATCAGGTATATATGAACAACAGAAAATCAAATATTTATTTTTCTTTTCAAGTATATGTACATCGACACACTCCAAATTTGCAACGGGATTACACCAACGTGTAAAACTGAATGCAATCAGCATAAAAATTACCACGTATTTTCGAAGTCTCGCAATTTTTTTACACATTTTACGTTAAAAAATACAAAGTGATCCGTGTTTTCATGACATCTCATTGCACAAAAATTTAAATAAACTTGCGTTATTTTTCTTGAAAATGATTTCAAGTACGAAGAAACAGTTTACTGTTACTTATTTTATTTTATGATAATCTGATTTACTTTGTTTTTTCAATTACTATAACAAAATGTTTTAATGAATCTTTTTCGATTAGACGTATCTTTCTTGAGGTAATCGAGTCGAAATTTGATAGCGTTACTTCCGATTAACGAGTCACTGAAATAACGACATGGCTTTTAGCACTGAAAAAAAAAAATCGGGAAGTTATACCATAATTTTCAATTAAATCAGCTTCAAAAAAATCATGTCCAATCGAAGAACGGAGCCGTTTCGTACCTTTAATGTAATTTGGAAACAACGTCCTTCATCCGTTTTTGTTTTGTTCTAACTCATATTAAATACAGTTTATAATTCGGTAAAAGGAATTCTTATTTTAGCTAAATGATATTTTTGGCACATTTTTATCTCTCATTTTCCTTCAAAAAAGTTTTCTTTTTCCGCTGTATTTTTGTTCACAATATTTTTTTTCAAGTTCGGCGATCTCCGATGGTTTTTGCGAAATATACAAATGTTCATGTATTTGATCGGAAGCTCAACGTAACTTTTCCTACAACTTACGAAAATTTACGATTTGGTGAGATGTTTGTTAAAACATTGCGTCTGAAAAAAAAAGTCACATATTTTTTCTTTTATTACATAAATCATGATTACGAAGATTTAAAGCTCGGTTTGTATGTTATTGGAAAAACGGAAACTATACTATAAACAATTCCAAGCATTACCATCACTATCGATTGGTCACAGAGTGGTCAGTTAATTATAGGATTAGCTTTTAAAGATTTGTCATCGAGAAACATAGGGTGAAGAGAGCTTATGAGTAAGTAATTCATCATTTGGACTGAGTTTCATTTGACGTCATAATGTGCTTCATTCACTAACACATTAACCCAGATTTTAACGATATCGATTTTTGAAGTATTTCAGAATAATTCTTTTTTGAATATTTGTTTGAAACATGAAATATACTTACAGACGCAAAAATTAGGTTTAAATATGGACTATGGTGGCTATATAAAGGAAAAACTGATCAAAATGAGAAATACAAGCATCTCTTTTGGGAAGAAACACAAATGTCATTTTTGAAAGAGAATCCTCTAATGTGGGTTATTAGGCACAGCATCGGTCAGTGGTTTTGCATTTCACTCGAGAAAGTTAGTTTTTGTAATTTATTTATTCGTGCCTAGCAAATAATTGACTCTCCTTGTATTTGCTCTTCTCCTCATTCATCACTCTTTAAATAGAAACGTAAAATATCGGAAACTTATCAGGTGATCCCAGAAATTTCGTTCTGTTGAGGCAGTTGCTGTTATATGTAAGCGATGTTTCTTCTCCGAATCATTCAAAATGATATGAAAAATGTTATACATATTCTTTCAGAAGGTTCCATTGTACTCGAACGAATTTAAGTCCCTATTAACGCTGCGAGTTCTTCAATTTATGACTAGAGCAGGACTTCAACAACTATCCTGGAATGTTGATGTGATGTTCGCGTCTCACACAGGAATCTCAAACACCTTTGGCAAAGAGATCAGCCTCGGAAATTTATTTCACATAATGTCCGTGTTCGTCTCACATTGAATTTTCTTTTCAGACAAGACTCGGAAGAGGTGCGCGTACAGTTGTCGTGGTTTGGCCACTTGCAAATGAAGGGTGGTGATAGTACAGTGATGAATACGTCGCGAGAGAAACTGTCGCGTCTCCCGTAGGAGCGCCAGTTGTCGAACCTCCACTATCGTGATAAAGTATTGGCACACGCACCATCCGTTGAGCATGCGCCATATTAGCGGCTTCTAGTTCCGCTGCTAATTGCCTTTTCCATTTGTTCCTGCGGTTTTGAAACCATATTTTAACTTGCGTTTCGGTGAGGTGCAAAGAAGCCGCCAAACCAGCTCTTTCGGAACTCGAGAGATAACGTTTCATGTCGAACGTGGACTCCAACTGAAACACTTGACTCCGGGTAAATACAGTCCTGGTCTTTTTCTTTCTGCGATTATTCTTACCTTTCTTGTCGTCGACGCTGCAACCGTTGCCGCTACCTCCACCACCACTGCAAGAATCGTTACCGCCACTACCTGGACCTAATACTGTCGGACCGACAGACTGCACTTGTTGCTGCTGGTCGATATCCTGGTCCGTCGATGGCATTCCAGGAGAAAGGGGACTAGATGCTCGGCTGTCGGAATTGGCCAAGTCATCGTTGCTGCCAACAGGCACAGGAGGTGAACGACTTCCCCGGCAAAGACCTAGTCCGAAATAAATGAAATAAACGCAAAATTCAAAAAACGGTGCTACATATCATTTAGAGGTTACAAACTGATAAACAAAATCTCTTCGTGAATAAAAAAAATTCTAAAGCAAATCTCTATTACCAACGTTTATATATGAGTTGACATAATCATTTTTAACCCGCGATTAATAAATGCGTACTAAGAAGCATTTTGCTCAAATAGCATTTAGTAATGAGAACATTTCGGTTATAATGAACCTTCCACGATTTAGTAAAAAAAAGAGCGGTAAATAAAATTCTAAAAGAGATCAAATAATCAAGTCAAATAAGTTTCTCTGGCAGAAAAGTGAAAACTCGAGTGCTTTGTACGGTTTGAAGACATTGCAGAATAAAACAATTTATTTTCAAAAGCCAACGATTTTCTTTGGCCTTTTTGGAAACAATGGGAGGAAGATTACTTCATTTTCTGTAACTTTGGGCTCATTTGTAAGGCCAGCAAAGAGCATAGCGCAGGAAAGGACACATAAGCATTTCGAAAGAAATGAAAACCATTTAACGTTAAGTAAGGTTTAAGCAAGCGCTCTCTTCTCTCTCAAATAATGGAACACTAATGAAGTCTAACGCAGTGCCCTCCATCCCCTACTTCATGAAAGCGGAGCAGTTGAGCGCGTTTGAGATTTTCCAAGAGTTACAGATTAACATGCAATCGTTTGTATTTTAACAAAGGTACTGAAAATTCTGCCGCATGACCATTCATTAAAGGAAAAACATTCATGGCTCGAGAGGAAACCACATTAAGCGAAAGTAAGGATTAGATTTTATTTTGCAACGTTTTATATTATGCACTTGAAATGGTTAAGAACTCATTCAAAAGCCATTAAAAGGTTGAAATCGCACATGAATGTGTATAAGATTCTCCCCTTCCGCTTTCTCCTTCCCAATCTCCTTTCTCCCGTGCGTTTTTTACTTATTTCTCATAGAAAGAAATGCGGTGTATGCAAATGATAAAATTCTGAATTGTTTTTATCGCCTTCTGAAAATTCTACTTTTCATGGAAATAAAAGGCAGACATATTTCCACGAAAACCGAAATTCAATCGAAAAACACGATACGAAAGCGTTGAGCGAGTATCGTCATGAGGGCGGAATGTGAGCTTATTCCACGAGTCCATATTGCAATCTTGAAGTGTATTTATACTGCAATGCATTTTTGTACCTTATCCATAATGCACACAAGTTAATTATATTTTAATGCTAACGAAACACGTTCTGTCTCATTAAATTCTGGAATTCATTTTGGCAGTAATTTTTGATTCTCAAAACCATAATATCACTTAAATTATAGGCCTACTCTTTAGGTTATTATGATTAATCTATCATTAAATGCTTGTTAGTTCTCAGAATGACCCATCAAAATTGCAATAAAATTGAAAAATAAATACATTCCACTACTTTTATGAGCATGTACCATAAAGTGAGGTGACTTGGTGACTGGCGGGGTAAGTTCGGTACATGATCTATTTTTTTATGTGAGTGACGCTATAGCCGCTGTGAATGAAATAGAAAGGACATTCTAGGTTCAGCCACAAGAATTAGCCTCCATGATTAAAAATTGCGCACTAATCTCTCTCATAACTATCCCACCTACTTTCATCATGACCTGTGTTTTGAGGTTTGACCCCCCTTCCTGGGCAGCAAAATTTAGTCAGCTCTGCCCTCTACCTCCTAACGCATATCGGACGTAGGGGGCCCACAGACAATCAAAAATTTATTTTTTATGCAAAAAATATTTAAAAATTTTGAATTTTCGGAAGAAAATACGTTATTATAATCAATGTTAAAATATGTTACTATCATCAATTTCTGTTAATTTCAATGCTATTTGAAGATTAAGAACTCAAAATTTCTTTTTTAAGATATTCATTTCTACCCACCCTCTAAGCCATATATGCTGAACCCATGGCCTGCAGACCAAATGTGGCCCTCGGGTTTACCTGATGTAGTCCGCCACCTCACACCTAATTTTGTGAAAATGAACTAAGCGGCACATACATAGATCACTTAAGTGACCCATGACACAGTTCCAGAACACTTAAGCGGTTCGTGGCACATTTAGAGATCCAGTGATTGACGCGTGGCACAGTTTTAGAGCACTAAAGTGGTTCTGTAGAGGACTTATTAATAGGGAGAATGTTAGTTCAGGTGCCCACAAACTAGCGAAAGGTTTTTCTTGTTTTTGGCACACCGAGTAAGATGCCATCGTGAGAATATTTCATATTTTTATAAAGGGTGGTTGACGACGTAAGTACCATTCAAACCCCCCTCCACCCTTGTCATCAAAACTCATCAAATCCGAACCCCCCATCGATGCTGACGTAATACTCGAATGACCCCTTTCATGAAAATATTGCAAAACTTTATTTACAGAGCTTTGCGCTTACGTCGTGCAGTCTTGTTAGAAGTTTGATTTGGTAGGTATAGGCAAACTGAAAATTTTTCAACTGAAAAAATTTCAACTGTGGATGATAAATTATCTAATTAAATCAATTTGTTAATTAATGGTTGTATTAATGTGAAAAGTGAAATGTTTGAGAATTGTGGTGTGTGTGAGGACAGTATTTTATATTCATTTCAGGCAAACATACTTACACCACGAGCATATGAGAAAATATTAAACTCAGGCCCTATAGAAAAGTTACACTTAAAAGATTAACACCAAAAAAGGCATCTTCGATCAGGAAGATTTACATGGTATAGACATAAAAAGAATAATTCCCTGGATTTATATTTGTAGTAAAAACAAAATTTATATGTATTTACATTTTTTTTATTTGCCCTTAATTATTTTCAATGGGATCAGATCAGAACATGCGCTTCGAAAGGCGAAATATCAAGGTAATAGAGTAGTGTTCATAAGTCACCCACCTAAAGAAGTGACACTTGGGTACGACTTTGAATTCATTTTTCTCCATTATAATAAGTTGCAAAACAATTATCCTTGCATAACGTAGAGAAAAACCTTTCTCTCTCTCTCTCTACTGGTCCAACTTTTAGTAAAATATATTATTTCATAAGGGAGATAATACAAAAAATGCCCAAAAATCGGTACCCAAGTGACCCACTTTTATGGTATATTTGAAATAATGAGTATTTTGAACTCTGACACTAAAAATTAGAAAAAAAAACCAAAATACATGTAAAAAATATAATCGAATTTATTCTCAACGGATTTTTTTTTTAGCAATTTTTAGTAAATTGAGGATTTTTTTTTACGAAATACTAAGACGCTTTTGTTGCTGCGTCATTAAAGTAATTTATTGACACAGATGAGTAGAAATAATTACATTTCAGCATCTGCACTAATACAAAACCTAAAGACAGGCGGGAAACAGAAAAAAAAAATCAGGAAGCTTCAATCACCGGTAGCAGCCCTTACAGTGTTAATTGTGTTACATTCTTAACTTTGAGATTTTCTTAGTACCAGACTGTCGCTCATCCAAAGTCAATTAACACAAGAGCTAAAAAAACATACTGATAAAGTATTTTCCCATTCATTAATTAATGAAGAAAAACTTTCAAAACGCGTGAGAACTAATTGATTCGAAGTAGAATTTTTCTTAGGCACGTTTCTCTCTCTCTCTTTCTTACTCCAAAAAGACGGAGACACATCATTTGCCGCTTTTCTAAAAGATAATGATGATCGAGTTAACAGATTAACTTCCGTAACTATGATGGTAAGGGTTTGAGAGGAGAAAAAAATAATAAGTAAAGGATAAAAAAAAAAAAGTATTGAGATTATTGAAAGCGCATAGATTTTTGCGTTTTCGTTTTTGAGAAAACAGTCGTTTTCTGGCTTTCAAACAAAAAAATGTTTAGTAAAGAATTCATAAGTATTTGTAAAAAAATATGTCCGACACACAAAAGGATAAAAAAAAAATAATAATAAATAAATAAAAAAAGCAGGCAAAGTACTTGACGCCGCTTCAAAATTCGAACACTAGGTGGTCGCTTCAAATCAGTTTTGCTGTCAAAATCCATTAGCTGGTACAGATTTGGAATTATGGTAGCGATAATCTTTAAATTGCTTTCATTTCGGTCGCGCTCCCTCTTCAAGATAAACACCTTTCGTGGGCGCATGCAAAACAAAACTTGTTAAAACTACAAATTTCGCCTCTTTTCCAACTTCATATAAATAAAAAATATATATGTATATATAGAGAGAAAGAGAAGAGAGCAAATAATCGAATTATAGAGTAGATGCACCTCAAAAATGGAACTTGTAATTGGATGACATTTTCTAGGATTTTTTCCCCCCCTTTACCTCTTTATCTGTCTTTTTCTCTCTCACTTTCTTTTAAAAAAAACACTCCTTGTCTTTCTTTATGTTATATGTACGATTTTATATACATTTTTGTATTTGTGAGTCATTCGGAGATGTATCGATGTTACTAATTGCGTTTTGTTTCCTATGAGCCCTCCCCATTTCGTGAATTAGCTTGCAAAATTGCGATTGAATTAAATAAAAAGTAGTCTTGAAGCGTCACTAAAGTACGTGTCTTGTATTTTCGCCATTTTGTGATATATTATCGTAATTTTTTAAGGACATGAACTGGGATGGATATAGTTGTTTGATTTTAATTTTATTACTATCGTTAATGATTGTAAGCGTGTTTGAGATTTATCCGTAGAGTTTTCGTACTGTCTTTGTGTTTTTATTGATTGTATCTCGATGGAATTTAAGAAATACCAAAACTCAAAAATTTAGATGGGTGTTCTCTAAGATAGTTAAGAGCTTTTTTTTCTTCTGAAATTTTGAGAAACTTCAATTTCAATGATATTTTACGTCGTTAGATTATAGACATATATATAGCAGGGGTTCTCAAACTTTTGTCACTCACGGCTGCCTTGCCCAATTCATGGTTATCAAATTCAAAGTGGTTTTTTTTCAGCGATTTTAACTATAATTGGGAATTTTGAGGACTTTTGAGGACACCCTGACAACATTTTTGATGGCAATTGGCGACATCCCATATATGACCTAATTATTCAAGAGATCCCAGTTCCCCTTATTTCTCTCAATGAAATGAGGTCAACCTGTCGTTTGAATGTTTTTTTTCGTCAAATACATTTTTGTTTACTGCAATTTATAGCAGTCCTTTATTTCCCCACCCTTCACCCATTTTAGCAGTAATTAGCGTATTAGTCGAAAATTTAATTTTTTGGCTGTAATTAGTGATATCCCGTATTTAGGAACGCAATTTCTCACATTTTCCTTGATGAGGTATGGTGAACATAATAAGTATGAATATGCAATTTTTATTTGAACCATATGGATATCATTACTATCAGTTAAAACAATTGAATAATTTTTTATTCAAATAGAACTAAATCATCAAGTCCGCCGGCGGACCACCTCTGGTCCGTGAACTATAGATTAAGAAACGTTGGTTTACAGTAGATATTTTCACTTATAAAAAAACTACCTCAAAGCGTAAATAGGCACACAAATCAATATCTCCGGCTCGCCGCGACGAACACTTTGAAAGACACTAATAATAGAAGAACCTTTCATTGTAGAGCGAGCGGGTAGACCAGGAATTTTAGCCAGCCCTCTGCACTGATTTTCCAGTAAAATTACATTGTAATTTTTTTTTAAATTCAATCCCTATACTCTAGGCTAGAGCCCTGTTAGCCTACCCATTTGTTGGATAGATTGCATAAACTTAGACAGAAACAACTACGCTCAGGAACGCTGTGACACGTTCTACTATCGATATGAGACACTACTCGGAGATTCATCGATTCTCTACTTTTGATGCGTTTTCAGGGTTCAAAGAATTAATTCCGAAATTTGTAAATATATATAATATTAACCTCTCTTTTTCTGACTCTGCCCATTGTTTTATTCATTGATTATAATTTTGATTGATTGGATTCAGTTTCACTATCATAAAAAGTCCAAATGAACCAAAGTGTATTTAATTTAAATCATCCAAATCATTTTAAATCATTTCAGTGTAAATTTATTTAAATCAATGAGAAAAATCAAACAATAGATAAATTAAAACTTACTTCCCTTTCCAATGTTTTGAGTATTTTGATCAAATGCCTCGATTCTTTCCTAACTAAAATAGACTTACCTTGAGTAAAATTGGATGGTCCATCGAGTAAAGCCCTAACCTCATTTTTAATGATGAAACACGATATTTAAAACATTTTTTGTTTGTAGAAATATACCACAGACTCTTTGATTATTTATATTTATTAACATTGATTATATAATTTTACTAAA
Organism: Pholcus phalangioides; assembly: GCF_987345545.1. NCBI lineage: Eukaryota > Metazoa > Arthropoda > Arachnida > Araneae > Pholcidae > Pholcus > Pholcus phalangioides. The sequence continues at coordinate 44,675,202 of NW_028301600.1, read as the reverse complement.
TTTCATTGCACCGCTTTTTGAATTTGGTAACTATTTTGATATCTTTTGCCAATTTTATGCACTATTTGTCAAGAGTTCCCCATTTTTAACTGAAGTAAGATTATTTGGTTAATTAATTGCTGATCATGAATTTCCAAGAGTTGCATAGTTATCAAAATACAAAAATTAAGTTTTTACACCGACACCCTGTCATCAAAAGCCCAATTAAAAAGTTTTTGCCGTCTCTCCTCAGGCCAATAATAAAAATTCCACGTTTCGAAGTCCAATATTCACAGAAATATTTGAATTCAAAAAACTGAGAAAAATTGAGAAAGAACAGCATAAACTAACAAACAATGCTTTTCCCCCTCGTTTATAATTCTTTTTAAATTTCACTTGGACAAGTGCAACTTTTTTTGTTTTCCTCAGAGGAAGGGCAACAATTTTCTAATTGGGTTTTTGAGGACAAGGTGAATGTACAAAAGGTAATTTTTGTATTTTTACATTTATATTTATACTATACAACCCTCTTGCATAATGAATATCTGAGCTCTACACGATATTTGAATATTTTTTCTAATTGGAAGTATGCCTCTAGAATCAACGGTTCACCAGTAAAATGCGGCAAGGGGAATTATGAAATCACCCTGCATATTTCGCTTTCCCTAGTATGTGGCCAAAACAAAAGAAATCATAACACGCCAATAGACAAAGATCACTACTTAATAACACGGTTAGTCTACCGGGATCATATCAAGGTTTGAGCATAAATTTATCAAATCAGGAATTCACTTCACACTGTAGGTCCAGCTACATTTATTCATCTTACATCTCATATATACAGATTGCATAGCAAACACAAGGTAAGGCATTTTACCGGGGAACCGTTGATCCTAGAGGTATACTTCGAATTAGAAAAAGTTTTCAAATAACGTGTAGGCCTCAGATATGTCATTCATGTTTCAAGGAGTTGTATAGTTATTAAAATAAAATAAACTTTTTATACAGTCCCGATGTGCCCTAAAATGCAATTAGAAAGTTGTTGCCCTGTCTCTACTGATGCCAGCAAAAGCAATTCCATGTTTCTAAGTGCAATATTCACTGAGATATTTCAGTTTGAAAAACGGAGTAAATCCAGAAGAAAACAGCATCAAATGCGGGTAAAACAGTTTTTCCTCAGTTAGAACTGTTTTTTCACAATTGTCCTTCATTTTTCGAATTAGAGAATATCTCAGTGAATATTACACTTAGAAACATGGATTTTTTTTGTTAGCATCAATAGAGATAGGAAAACAACGTTCTAATTGGATTTTGGAGCCAAGCGGACTGTATAAAAAGTTATTTTTTTAGTTTAATAACTGTAGGTCTATATCCCCGAAACACGAATGACATATCTGAGTACTACACGTTATTTGCATACTTCATCTAATTGAAAGTATGCTTCTAGGTACAACGGTTCGCCAGTAAAATGCCATACCCTGTGTTTACTATGCACCCTGTATATATAAACCCCAATGGTTCTCAATATTTTTCACATTAGCAGTTAAATTTCTCAATGATCATATACCCACGACGAACTCCCGGCAATAACGGTTTGCTGCAAAAAAGGAGGTAGATCCATTTTCCGGATGATTTGAGTTACAATATTTATCGTATTCAAATATAAAAAATTCTTCTTTCGATTGTTGTAAGAATTACGTAGATCCGAGCTACGTATATAAATAAATAAATAAATAAATATATATATATATATATATATATATATAGTTTCTGTGATCCTTAACATATTTCAGCTAGGTATCTTTTTCTTCTCTGGAGGAAGATGGAGGCGTGTCCGGGAGTATATATAGCTCCTTTCTTTCAGGCAGCATACATCTCTGCCTTTATCAGTAAAAGCTGCAAAGTATGAGGATGTGATGGAACTCACTCTTGCCGTAAAATACGTTGGGCAGAATGAAACGTTTCTTACGAATTACTGAGAGCGAACAAAGTGACCGATAAGCAAGAGATTAAGCAACAGTAATTTCACATTTTAGAAGTATTAAATTCGTATTTCCAGTTTAAAAAGGAATTTATAAAACAGTATTAGTTTTTAATGCAAATAAGTCTTTCGGAAAGGGGTTCATAATTTGGTAAGAAAAAGGAGATATATAGCTCCGAAATAAAAATATTCAATCTGTAGCCACATGCAAGAGATATTTTTCTATGCTAACCTCTTCGCTCTCCCCAAAAGAGAAGCACACATATGCGTACCTCATTTTTAACGGATTTGAATGGATTCAAATGGTTTTTTTTAATGATTCTTTTTTCAAGCGAAGACCTGACGTATACTTACGTGTACCTCACTGGTCATAGTAAAGATGACGACCAAATTAATGAATTAATTATTATTTTTTCTTTTTAAAGTACGTTTTGACATACAATGAACACAAATTAATCAAAACAAATTTTAATAGTCAGTTTTGGCTCAGGTGTGAGGCTAATGAAGGGGAAAGAAATGAAAAAATAAGTGATAAAAAATTTGGTGGCGCAACTTGAAAACTGATGTTAAAAATTAATTCGGTTTGGTAAAAGTTGTTAAAAGTGCGGCTACCTCCTTTTGCAGCAAATCCTTGAATAATACGAGTTCGTACTTTCTATTCATTCACTAAAACCACATAAATATCACCATATGACCATTTCCCACTTCTCAGCCAATGGGAGACGAGCAGCAGCGAGATCAAAACGTTGCCCCGCAGGCTTTCTTCTCTCACAGCGAAAGCTAATAATAATAATGCACTAATAATCTGAGGAAGTGGTGGCATTTTACCAGTCTTAAAATTAAATTTTAATGAATTCCAGAAACCACATTTAACTTAAATTCCCGATCTTGACAACCTTTCCTCAACTCAAACACGCACTCACTTTTACACATACATTACTCACTTGTCTTTCCCTTCACATGGGTTCCCCAAGAAACTCCAGTTCTTATGGTGACTTGCCCGAAATAGGGCCAGGAATAACTTTTAAACCTCTGATTCTGGTTCTGGATATCACCATTTCGGTGTGACGCTCTTGTCAAAGTTTGTCGAAGTCCCAAGATATTTTGAGAATCATGGCATAAAAAATTTTAAATGCAACAATATAAATCCAAATGACAAACACGCATTTTCAGCCTTCGTTAGGATTTGAGTTCAGCCATATTACTTATATCGGTTACTGTTCAATATCGGGCTATATCGTACGCATTAACAAATATGAAAACAGACTTATTTAATATGTGTAGTGCGTAATCTATATATATATATATATATCTTTTTTTTTTCGATCTTTCTAAATAATACGTAGAAATTTCCACTGCAGACCAGGTTTACACAAATGCAGAGAAATAACACAATTTTTTTTTCACGTACGATCACCATTGTGGTTTCAAGATATAATCGGAATGCAATCTTACTTGTATCTTCAGATATATCGCAATGGTAAAACAATGGATGAAGTTATTAAACCATTCACGTTCACTATGGGATCGCTCAATTTTACAAGCATCACTTTTGTTTTGGCCACTTGTTAGAACAGGAAATTACAAAGGCAATGCATATAGTTAATAAATATAAAAAAACAGTTCCTAAAATCAACTAAGTCACTCCAGCCTGAGATTTCCCCTGCATTGTAGAAAAACTAACTTACAAGGATATTTTTCGATGTCGACCTGAATGTTTATAAAAATTTAATTTAAAAAAAATAGTTGAAAAGTTTTGACAGTTTTCAGTTAGTAATTTAAAAAAAAAAATCTAAAATTTGAAATCAAGTCAGATTTTCTTAACACAATTCCGCTATTCACGTACCCACCGATTTTTCATCCCAAAACTTAGTGGCTAAAACCACGAAACTCCCCTTAAAACCAACACAAATGTCTGCACCACCCATTACTTACCGTTAGGTATAATATCAGCGAAAACCGGGTATGAGTGTTTCATAAAAAAAAAGTAATAATAATACTTTTTAATGCCTTTCATCATAAGTTACCTCAAAATATGGTCTGCAATCGAAAAACTTGATCATAATATCACGAAATATATTCGCAAAATATTACTTTATAACATACTATCGTTTATGAGATAACGATGTGAGAGTTTTATCATTATTATTATTGATTTTTATTTTTATTTACTTATTCAAAACATTTACTTATATATACCACTTCAGCTCTCTATTTAAATATGTTTATACATAAATAAAAAAGAATCACGTTATCAAAGGCATCAAAGAAGCATCTCGAAAACCAATAGCAAATTAGAAAAATTTAACAAAAAATAAAAACCTAGTTGTAAATGAGTGGATGCGTGAATTTTTAATCCAAGTTGGAACTTTGCGGATACAACCTCAGGGTAAAAATGGCGGACAATCTTTTTTTTATGTATGGGAGAAGACCTTTTATTGTTTTTATCCATTAGGGTTATAAACGATTCCCATTAAGTTACCCTGCGTTAAAACGAGCTTCGCATCTTTAATGAAAAAGAAGTGTTTTAACAATTAGTCTCTTCCATTTTGAACTTTTTTTTTTTTGCTCTCTTGTTCATTACCGATACTTCGTTGAAAGAAAACGGCTTAACATGTTTTCAATAAAACCTTATGACACCGTTCACTTATCCATTTTTTTCTTACCTTAAAATGTTGTTAGTAATGATGATATTAAAGTGAACACTTGAGTGTTCAGATAAATCCTAAAATGTATAAAGAAAGAAACTTTGCGATAAAACCTTAATAATATAATCATGCAGAAACAAAATAAAATTATTCACTCGATATTTATATTTTTGGATTTAAATCCTTATAAAAATACTGTGTATTATGATATTTATTTTATTTTTTCTAATTATCCATATATCCATGAAAATCGACAAAAATGTATTATAATCGCGTAAATAAAAAAATTAGGATATTAAAGTGAACACACTTCAATATTTAAATAAATCCTCAAATGTATAGAGAAAGAAACTTTACCGATAAAACCTTAATGATAAAATCATACCCCAGAAGTGAGTAAAATTGTTTATTCACTTGATAATTTATATTTTTTAATTTTAAAGCTTATAAAAATACTGTGTTATGATATTTAAGCTTTTTTATTTCATTTTTTTATTTGTCCATATTTCCATGAAAATCGACAAAAATGTATTACAATCGTATATATAAAAAATATATTGGTATTCGATACTTTTGATCTGTACAAAGTTGTGCAAAGTCAATGCAAACTCGTCATTAGAGATGTTTTTGGGATGTTGCCAAAATACCTATGCATAATTAGATATTATTTTGGATATCTGCAAATGTGCACCTTGCTAAGAATGTTTTTTTATCGAAAAAATGGCCAACATAAAAAAAAAAGATTCCTTTGAAATCGTTACAATTTCAATAATGGTGAGTAAATATCAAAAAAATTATTTAGAATTATATTATACAGTTGAACTCGATAAATAATGACCTCGATTGTAACGACACCTTGGTTACAACGTCAATAATTGGTGATCGTGACTAATTCCCATAGAGAGAAATGTTAATGAACCTTGATTATAACGTTAATGGAAACGTAATGACCTCGGATATAACGACACTTTTTTTTCGTTATTTATAATTAGGGTTATAATATGACACATATACGAGACATTTTGTAATTTTGATCTTCTTGACTTTTCTTATTAAAAAAAAAAACCTTTTCGAATAAGCTTACTTATAATTTGCATAATTTATGGATTAGAGATTATAATAATTATGACTATAAATATGAATAATCATTTCGAATTATTGTCATGTTTCACTGCCGTCTTAACGTATGGTCTCACCCTGCAAGTGAGGAAAGGGCCTCATGAAAATGAGATCTGGTCAAATTTTCAGCAGTGAGTGCGTAACTTTGTTAACAGGTATTTTTAGCCAAGTATATAGGCCCCCAGAAAAATCATTTATCCAAGGGGCTTGTGCTGCTGTTTAGACGGCCATGGCCGCGTTCAATTCTTTTTTTCCACGAAATACATTTTAAATCACTGCAGACTTGCTGTAGCCCTGCATTTCTCGCCATGAGTTAACGTCAACCTTGGTTGTAACGACACGTCGGTTACAACGACAATTTTTTTTAAGTTTCCAATGTCATTATAACCAAGTTTGACCGTACGCTAATCCGGATCACTGGAAGTCAGTTGAAACAGCCCATTTAAATACAGTAATATAAACTTCTACGCAAAAACATGAAGTGAAATGTTTTCCTCTTTTATGTTGGAGGGTGGGGGGGGGGGGGTCAAGAAAGCGTTTGACCATTCCTTCGAATCACAAAAATGAATAAAACCGGGCCGCGGACTTGAAAAGGTCTAGAACTATTGCCCTAGACCACTACACTACAAAGGAAACGAATATTTCGATCTTTCCTTGGAGCTCGTGTGCGCTGAAAGGGGCCGTACATGGACGGTCTGACCTAATTCAGGCCAAATCTTATCATTGATGAAACTGCCAACAGATGGCGACTTTTCGAAGATGGCATCACTCTCCGCTATCCATAGGAAGGTTTTTAACAGCTGGCTGATGCGATGATATATTTAGGAAAGAGAGAAAATCAAACTAATTATACTGTGTGAGCTTCGGCCTGAATTAGATGTTACCGTCCATGTACGGTCCCGTTCAGTGCACACGAGATCCAAATAAAGATCGAGATATTCGTTTCCTTTGTAGTCTAGTGGTCTAGGGCAATGGTTCTAGACCTTTTCAAGTCCGCGGCCCGGTTTTATTCATTTTTGTGATTCGAAGGAACGGTCAAACGCACGACCAACGGAAAATGAATGAGGAAAAATGAAACGGCTAATCAGTCGCTGCCCGGTATTAATGATATTAGGGGCCAGTGGTTGAGAAACACTGGTCTAGGGCACTCAACCGTCAAGTGAGAGGATGTGTATTCGATTCCCCGCTAGGACGTTGGATTTTCTCCTTTTCCTAAATATACCTTCGCATCAGCCAGCTGTTAAAAACCTTCGTATAGTAAATATTTACATTCAAACTATCATGAATAACATTATAAAACAATGCGACGGAATCTGAATTCTATTCAAAAAATTACTTTATAGTCTCAGCCTGCTTTGCGAATATTAAAAGAACATTTATCTCAACTTGAAAATAAACTGAAGTATTTACACGCACACATACAATGGAAAAATTTATAGAATTTATTCGGAATAAAATGTGTTGGGGGAAAAGTGAGATTTACACGTGTTTCATGTACATGGGAAGCGACAACGGTGTTCTGATAAGAAATGTTCCCTCGAGTCAATTGGAGTGTTTGAGAGACCTTTGAGTTTGACGCAATATAAAAATGGGTACATTCATTTTGAACCAGTTACAAGAGCTGGCATCTTTTATTTTAAAGAATTGGAAGTTTTTAAGAAAAGAATAACGTAGGCTGAGTACAACATTAGGAGGATGACACACACACGCATCTCTTAAGGGTCGCACGAGCATGGCAATGTTTTCTCGTTTAAGAATTGAACGACATAAAATCTTGTATTTCAGTGATATTGTTGTTTTTCCCTCTCTTTCCTTTTTTCCATCTCAAATACGAAAAAAAAAATCCGCTAGGGATTATTTTCCTCCTCCTATTATGTTTTTTATTCAAGTTCTAGTTTATCTTATATTCCATATTGATCTCATGTTACTTCTGCGATTTCGGCTCAAAAAAAAAAAATCATACGTCAGTAAAAGAATTTCATCCATCTCTTCTGTTTTGTTTGTATATTCTTCAAGTAGATACAACGATGAACACAGGCCTATATTATGTTTCTATTTCTTTTTCTAAAAATTTCAAAAAATATATGTTTTTTCTTTTCAAAGTCTTAGAATGACTTATGACGCTATATTTGTACATCGTTTTTAACATTTTGCAGTGAAACCTCGATATAACGATACTCTGCAGTTCAAGAAAAAAATATTGTTATAGAGCATACACGCTCAACCCATGGCCCGTGGGCCAATTGTAGCCTTCGGTATCATCTGATGTGGTCCGTGTCCTCAATATTAACTTTTTAAAGTGAACTAAGCAGCACACATACCTTTAAGTGACCAGCGGCACATTTTCAGACACCTTAAGTGACCTGGGGCACTGTTCAAATCACTTAAGTGGCTCGCGGCACATTCTTACCTCACTTAAGTGGCCCACGGCACATTTCCTGATCATTTAAGTCACCCGCGATACTTTCATCTATAATTTATCGTTATATTGAGTATTGTTGTATCGAGGTTTCACTGTATATATTTTTTAAATCGCTGAATGAATATTTTCGTACCGTAATGATCACAAATGAGTATATATAGTCTGTACCTTTGAGGAATTTCATTGCTAACCTATCATGAATTTCAGGAAACCAACCAGTTTAATCGAAAGCTCTACCGATCAAAGTTTGTAAACAACTACCCTTATGGTATCTTTGTGACCTTAAATACCCTTAAATATGATCGATTCATGAAGAATTCGTGTTTATATCATTATAAAATCAAAATTTGAAGTTTTAAAAAACTTTGTAGCCAAATAAAAGTACTATGGTATCCAAAAAAACAATTATTGCTGCAACTATACACACTGTATCATGTTGAGAACAAAATTAAGCTATGATATAACAACATGTTTTAAATACAAAGCCAGTATTTTTCAACCCTTCTCCGTCCATGGCCCCTGTAAATCATGATTTTTTTCTGTGCCTCTCCTGGGGCACTTTCTGGCAAAAAATTAACAGCTGTTTGATTGTTATATACCTATTTCTTACTCATTTTGAGACCAACGCAATCATTAATTATTTTTACCCGCGTGGACGTATTGTTTCTCTGCATGGTATGACAAAATATAGTGGAGAATACTCCATAACATACACTCTCCCATTAGTGGGCACTTCCCATTAAAGGACACGTCTGAAGACTGAAACAGGGTCTCAATGTATTTCGTTACATATTAACGGACACTCCACGTTTGCGGACGAAAATTCCTGTATGATGTTCGTTATTGAGAGGTTGCACTGTATTGACGTGCAATCATACCGGGTGATTTCATAATTCCCCTTGCCGCATTTTACTGGCGTACCGTTGATCCTAGAGACCTACTTCCAATTAGGAAAAGTATCCAAATAACGTGTAGAAATCAGATACTTCATTCATGTTGCAAAGGGTTGTATAGTAATTAAAATTTAAAAAAAAAAACTTTTTATACGGACACCCTGTCCTCATAAACCCAATTAGAGAGTTCTTGCACTCTCTCTCTTCAAGCCAACAAAAAATTCTACGTTTCTAAGTGCAACATTCGCAGGGATATTTGAATTTAACAATCGGAGGAAAGTTAGGAAATAAGAGCATAAATCACGGAAAGAAACGTTGTTCGTAAGTTTATGTTTTTTTATGCTGGGAAAGATCTCGACAACGGACCAAGTCTGGTGGCAGAGTTCTGATTCTTTACTTTGCCATGTGTTTTGCCAAAGAAATGTTGCAATAAAAGTTCTTTTGAAATCACGGCAATAAAATAGAACATTCCCAAAAACACTGTGTTTTCTCTCTGTGAAATATTGACATGATACTAAAAACATACACCTACATCTTAGATCCGGGCTCCTAGGCTGAAATCTTTTACGGACCCCTGCATAGTAAATTCGTAGTGTAAAAAATACAAAAATTATGAAATTTGTTTCGGGTCTCCGGAGCTGAAGCTCTAGCAGCCTTGTCCTTGTGGGACCATGGTTGTCATATATATGTAGTAGTCGGATCTGTTTATAACAAAGTCGGAAAAACAGCGAAAATAATCGTTACACACGAACTTCGTTATATCCGTACTGGCTTGGCATACGTGGGAGCAATACGAAAGTCACGGGAGATGAAAAACTTCGTTACATGTGAAAATGCGTAATATCCGTGTTCGTTATAAGTGAGTCTGACTGTATAAATGAAAGTTTAGTGTTCGCGGAAGTGTTTTTGCCGTGTGTGGTCGCTCACACTCGCAGCATCAGCAGCAGGCGATTAATCATTATTGTCGGACAGTTTTTACATGATTTCGGGTGTTATCGACTTCTGATTGTGTTTCAAAGTAACTATCGTTCATATCGAATCCTTCTTGACATACAGTAGGCTGTGTACATGCAAAATTTGGTCCTAATCATTTAAGATATCCCGAGATGTTTGAGCGTTGAAAAAAAAAATTAGCATCAAAACGTAGCATATTTGAGTTAAGTTTTTTATTTTATTTACAGGGTGTCTTAAAATTATAAATATAAACTTTGAAGGGTAGTACTAAAAACATATGAATGAACTATATTCACATAGGAAAGTATGCTACCCGAAAGTGGTAGGTGGTGCTGCTCAATATCGTGGTAGACCAGTCACGTGATTATATACACCGAGTTTTTATCGGGTATTGATTTCTTTTAGTGGGAAACCGAATGATGAACCTCTCTGCCACTTCTGACATAGATTTCGTGGCTAGAATCATTAGCACCTCTGCTGCCATCTCTGTTACACCGTGTCCGGTAGTCAATGCGACGTCAGTGCGAGACATGCATCACTGCTAATGGTACTTCCTAACTGTGAACATCTGTTGTGCCACCATTTATTGTATGTAACTTGTATATTGTGCTATTACATTAGATGTAATAAATTTTTTTCACTATCATATCTGTATTTATTGTATCTTCCAGCACTTCCGATGATATCCCGGTCACCTACCTATGTAGATATGGTTCATTTACAAGTTATCTATCATCAATAAAAATTCGAAGACGCAATTTTGAGACAGCACGTGTGTATAGTAGTAACTTCCATTCATCGAACGGATATGATACAAGCGACGAGTAACCGCAACACTTTATTCTTCTATACATTCTAGGACAGACATCTCCAACCTGTTGTTCACGAGCACTAAAACACCCAAGGGTGCTCGATGCATATACTGATTTCATATTGATGAACTTCTCGATTTAGCTACAGAAGGATCAATACGTACCTTCATATTTTAATCATTCTTGATTGACTTCATTCGTAAGAAGTGAAGTTTCCTCGCTACCATCAGCAAAACATGAATTTACCACACCCATAAATTATACCATACTAGTACCATTATTATGATATATAAAACATTACCAGTTTTTTGCCGATTGATGCAATTCATTACCAGCCATGAAAAAATTTGGAGCCATTTTTTGAGAATATAAAACTCACTGAAATATTGACTGAAGGAGCACGAAGCTTCATTTGGACACTTGGATTGGCCACCACCAAATCCAGACCTACAATATATTCATTTGAAAGCTTATGGAACTTGTTAGAGAAGAATTAGAGTAGTCATTCAATTCTGCCTTCCTTGTAACACAAGATTATTCGTAGAACCTTAATATTTGAAGAACTGAAAATTCATTTCGAGATATTGCATGACTCATAAACTTATTGTCATGACAAATATGAATGCAATTTGTACTGAAGGTGATCCAGCAAAGTGTTAGAGTATGCGAATTTTACTTTGGCAAGCAGTACATGTAGGGGCCTACCTTCTTTTTCTTGCACCAATCTGGAGCACTAATAGAGATTATATCAGGAATATCTTGCAATGATCTAGAAAGCACTTCTTGGTCTAAAAGCATTTTTGTATTGCCGAATCATTACTTAAAAAATAGTTTGGTGCTCTTCTTGTCACTTTCATTATGGCAGGTGTTTCGTGAAGTGTCAAAAAAATAATAATTAAAATTACATGATTGCTTTCAAAATTTAAATAAGATATCACAAAAGATATCAGAAGGAAGAGAAAAATTGAGCCGTGAAAGATTTTACCGAGTGAATTCATAAAAAATTAAAATTTTATAATTTATATATTTAAAAATTTTTCAAAAATGTCACTTAGTAAAATTTGCACTTTTCTTCAATGCTGAAACAAATTTACTCTTTTTGAAGCTGACAATTTTTGAGACTTAGTTATTTTACACATTGCTCTTCATTCAACCTTTCAGACATTGCGGGCTACATTAGACATTTACATGAATCCCGTGGGCCATCAAGCCATACTAGAGAAATTTAGCATTGTGAGACGTATTCAGATTTATGAGCACTTTATGTAGTGTTCAGATGCACAACGTTTATATTTGTGAATCTTGAAAGCATCATAGCTTTTTTGATTTGATCAATTTTTAATATTAAGTAGCGATGTGTGGGGTTTTTTAGTTATCACCTGGTCATAGCAAAGATTTTTGAGGGCCACATATGCCCAAGTGCCAGGCGTTGAATATTTATGTTTTAACACGTAAAAAATGGCAAAAATCAAGAAATTCAATCACCGGGGGTCTCGCAATAAATTTTTATCAAAATATATCATGGGGTACATTTCTCTTTTAGTACAATAAAGCGTAAATTTTGCTGGTTGACGTTTTTATGATTAAGTGCGGAGTTTGAAAACAAATTCTAATTTTATAGTTACTGGAATTAATATTTTATGAAAATGTCTCATTATACCACAGCTCAAATTCTCTTCTTTTAAAGACCATTTTTAATCCTTTATTTGGCAGTGTTGCTCTGAAGCAAGATGAGTTTCTTATTGTTTTCAAATAAAGGCATTGTATATTTTGAGCTCATTTTGGCATTAAAGCTTCTAAGTAACTACTAAATATATGATACTAGCTATAATACCCGGAGCTGCCCGGGTTTTCTTCAATGAGGCTGTTAGAAACACGTGATATCTCCCTCTTTCTTTGAGGGACATGCAAACCGTGTCTAAGTTAACCAATATGGCGACTTCCTGTGCGACTCATGAAATAAACAAATCTAGATTTAAAGAAACATAGAAATGAATATATACTTTTCTTTCCTTTTTTAAGGGGCGCTATGCATTTCTATTCCCCCCCCCCAAACTTCAAGTTAATTATCTGCCTGTTTCAGCTTTCAAAAATGCTTAATTAAAGCTGTGGAATTTTTTCGATGTACTTTTTATGGGCCCATAATTAATTTTAAAACAACCTAAACTGTATGAATTGATGCAGTTGAATATCAGAAGATAATACGGAGACATTAATTTTTCATGCTTGAGAACATATAAATAAAAAGTTGAAATCAATGTTATTACATGAATACCCAACTCAAAAGTAGGTCCGGCTAATTACTTCATATTCAATCTCCTGGGCTTAGTATACCTCTAAGCAAACACAATATTTCAGAAATCGGGAATTCTACACAATTTTTAAAATTATTGATGTGGCGGAAAACCCCACCAAATTTCAGCATTTCTACAGTAAAATCGGCAATTTTAACAGTGATTTCTATGAGTCTGACCCTTTTCCTAACCCTCAAAGCGATGCTGATGATGATTATGACGTCAATTCAAAAAGCCTCACTACTGAGAGTATTGAAATGGAATTGTATTGAATAGTAGTATGTGCAGTATTGAATAGTAGTATGTGTAGTATTGAAAGTATTGGCAAACCATTATAAAGGCATAAACTATTATACGTACATATACATATACTAACAGGATTAAAGAAGTGACAAACCATTGTGAAGGCATATACACGTCTGAAACGCATTGCTGGGGAACCACAGTAACCAAAGTAAACGTTCGGAAAGTGATTGTTGAGGCCCGAAAACCATTGTTGCCCTACAGTTTTTTGCCCATTTGGGGCACTTACCCTGCTCTGACAAAAATTTAAAGTAGCCTATCGTTTAAGTCGTGTCCCCATTTGGTATATATGCAAAATTTGGCGACGATCCATCTAAAATTGTAGATTTGTATAGAGAACATTTATACACACACACAGACAGACAGACAGAAAATCAATTTTATATATATAGATTTAAGGAAACTGATATTTTTTCTGGATTTAATGCTGAGATGAACTCAAGAAGAAAAGTCATCTTGTCTCTGCCAGGACTCGAACCCAGGCTCTCAAGCATGCTACCATCTACACCACTGGAGACACGACTCTCTGCCCTCCTTATTTTACGCACTGTGGCGTGAGGCGCTGAAAGTAGAGGCATTAGTTATCCTCTGTTAACTTCATCAAATTACCCCCAGGTGGGATGGTAGATATAGATGGCTTTTTTCTCGTTCCAATATTTCAAGGAAACAGACATTTCCCTGTCTCCAGTGGTGTAGATGGTAGCATGATTCTCCGGAATGCAAGAGCATTCGAGTCCCGGCGGAGATGAGAGGACTTTTCTTTCCGAATTCTCCTCGGAATAGAAATCAAGGAAATATATGTTTCCTTGATATATTGGGCTGAGGAAAAGCCGCCTATCTCATTCGATTTTTACTTGTGAGCTGTTCATGAAGTTTCTGTAATTACAAGCAAGAACGATTTTTGATCATTGCATTTTAGAGGGAAATACAACGTGTGAAGGAGATATATTGCTGTGCATTCAATACAGATAGAAAAGTAAGTTGCCAAACAATAAATGAAATTTTTATACCAGTCAAATCTACGTAAATCATATAACATATAAACACAATGTGTTGCCTTGAAGTGCAACATTTCATATTTTTTCAAATACTCACAATACATTTTTTTTTTCATGTAATAGCATTCAAGGTACCCCATTTGCTTAATATATAATCGTTCAAAAATTTTCCCCTTTGCATATTTCAATGCTTGTCAAAAAAGGAAAGGGTTGATAAGTTTTTTTTTTCAGTTTTAGAATCAAATTTACCATTTTTATTTCTCTCGAGCCCCACCTGTATAAGACCTGCTACCTTTGACTGTATATAAGCTGATATTTTTACTTCTACCCGAGTATATAACCATTTGCTATTTCTTGATTTAATTTTTTTTTGTATTGTGTAATTGCATTTTGAATTTGGATGTGCATTGGTATATTATGGTGCTCATATTATGTTGCATTGTACATACAGTGAAATCCCTATATAGCAGGCCTGTTCTATGGGCGAGAAAAAATGTCGTTGTGGAGAGAATATCGTTACAAAGAATGGCAGCATTATCATTATTTATTCACCGCAAAAAATTAAAATTAATTAGTTGACTTATTAAATTCAGTTAGATGCATCATTCCCGAAAATAGATTTGTCTATCACGCTATTGCATAGACCTACTACACGGAAAGTAGTAATACCAACAACTTTACCCAAACTTTTGATTAAGTAAAATTAGTCGAGATGAAGCAGTAATCTTCGTCTCTTTATGAAAACAACAAGAGAATTTCCAGAGAATTATGAATATCCCTCCTCACAAATGCGAAAATTCTTGTTTCATTAGGATCTTTTTCATTGATCAAACTTCTGATAGTATTGTCGATTGTTGTCAAAAGATGTTGATTAGTGAGATCCAGTGTGTGTATGTGTGAATTGGATTTGAGCGCGTTTGTCATACTTTTTTCACATTTAAATATCAAACCCTGGGCCAAATTTCGCAGGTTTTTTACAATTTCTAAAATCAACTTTTCAAATGCGCGTTATAGCGGAATCACGTTAAGTGAGAGCGCATAAAGAAAGTGATATCTATATACAGGGTGATTTTGAATTCAGGGAAACTTTAAGAAGTGGTATAAGATACCTAAACAAGCATTTTCGGTCGTGGAATATGCGATCGATTCGCAATAGCAAAGGCGGTGGAGGGGCTTTTTAGAGAGTGCAGAACAGCACTTCACCAAAAACAAATATAATATTTTTCCGACGGATTTGCTGTGATTCGAAGATGCACATGCACCTTCGGATCGGATTGGAGTTTGTTTTTTATTGGTAAAAGGACCATCAAGGTTATGCAGCGCCAAACAATGATCAAGCGGTATAATGACTTGTGGTAGAATTTGCGTAACCCAAGTTGCACCATGAGACCGCATTACAATACCATGCACCTTCGAATGGTTCATTGCACTTACTGCAGCAAATCCGTCAGAAAATATATTTACTTTTGGTGAAATGCTGTTGTGCACTCTCTAAAAACACCCTCTATCGCCTTTGCTATTGTGATCCGACCACACATTCTGACCAAAAATATGCTTGTTTAGGAATTTTATATCACCTCTTAAAGTTTGTCCCATGAATTTAGAATCACCCTGTATAAAAGCCATATAGCACATATTAACATTCATTGTAATAGCCGTAGACTACTATAACCAAACCGTCAACGGGGACATTATACATCGCAAAATTGAATTCTATATCCTTTCGATTCCACCCGATATCATCATTTCAAGAAAAGATGGGAGACCAACACATTTAAAGAGATAGAGAGGGGATGTGTGAGGTTTAAGTACGAATCCTACTGATGGATGTCTAGGGAATGATCTAGTACGGAAACCACCGGAACCTAAGCTATAACCGGGTAAGTTTTCCCGCTCCCAATTCTGGTCGTCGCAAAGCAAAACCAAGCTTTTATACTCCTCCCAAGCAGCACCAAAGTTAGTCGTCGTCATCATTACTTAAACGGGCTGCCGATTGAGTGGTTCGTTCTGTATATACTGACTGTACTGGGGAAAAGGGAGCTTTCAAAATACTCGGTCATTTCTCCACGCGCCCCATCTTCCCTCGTCCCATACCACATAGGACTGTTCATTCATTCATCCCACCTGCTCTATTTTTGAGCACATAATCAGCAAGGATTCACGAGGCACCGATTCACTGGAGAGATAACATCGCTTCGATGGGATGAAGATCTCTCTTCCCTCTGACTGCCGAAATAACAATCTCCTGCCTTTGGGTGAATAGATGTATGTTTGTACCGTACCTATGCGTAGATATATGTGTATATACATATACTCGTGATTTATAAGCAAGAACCATACCTAGAAAAGAGAAGGAAGAGCGAGAGAGAGCTTTTAAACCCCGCCCGTATACACACCAATGCAATGGAGTATTGCTGAAAACGATGTTTAAGTTGAAATGATCAAAAATGTTAGATTATGGATTCGATTTTTAATCTCCTAAAAAGCATCAGTGTAAGTAGTAAGTCCTTTTTCCGTTTTTCAGGAAGAAGAAAAAAAAATAGCATTGAAATGAAATTTCCTCTGTATATTCGCATTTATTCAAAACGTTATTTCATTTTTTTCTTCATATATAATAATCTCGGTGGAATTCGAAATCTTATTGGAAACTAAAAAAAACGGAAAAAGATAGGGTATTTTTAATATTTCGAATATAACTTTTTCTTTAATCATAAAATGCATCTTCTTTTTTTATGCAATAAAAATAAATACAATGGTTACATAGAATTCATATTTTTTTCCAAGTATTTTGAAGATAGTAGAGGAAAATTAATTAGTTGCTGAACATTGTGTTGAACTGTTTGATTTTCGAGACTTTCTGTGTGTTGTGATCCATTAAATAAAAACTTTGCGATTTTGTAAGGTTTAGTAAAATATTTTGATGTTAATGGAATATTTGAATGTTTTTTTGAGGAATTAAACTTCTATGGTCTAGTGTATATTTGAATATACATGGTATCATGTAATATACATGGTCAAAAAACCTGGTCCATGAAAAGACTAACTGCTTTTGCCAATTTTTTGGTATTTTAGAAAGCAAATCCTTTCATGTTATTTCAGTAAAAAATATGGCTATACATGTACAATACATTATGCCTAGAAAGGGTTCATTCCTTGTGATTTTTTGGGAGCTGCTGAGAAATTTTACGAGTTCATAGATTTATAAAATCGCATCAAATTGAAGGAATTGGAAATAGAATTCAATATAACCGGGCTATTCAACTTTGCTAAGCGAAATGTTTATAGATAACAATAAAATAAAGGACAACTGTATATTTTACAATTAATTGGCCGTTGTAGCTAATTATAAAAACCATTCTAATTAATTTAATTGCTTTGTTGATGCATTTTTTCAATTTAAAATATGTTAACAGTTCCCATTTACATTCGTGTTTGTGAAACAAGAAGTTTTTCAATACGTTTTGTGAGTCAACGAATAAGATAAATACCAGGAAATATAGTATTTCCTGGTATTTGCCTTATTCGTTGACGATTTTTTGAGTATTATTAGGCAATCATCTACTTTTCCGAACCATAGAGGGTAAAAAAAAATATAATAAACTCTTTGGGGGGAAATATCCACCATTAAGATGAAAACGATTAGATTACGCAATTACAATTCCATGTTCACTTCAAACTGAATATTCACTTCAAATATAAATACAGGGCCACAACAGGCAAAATGCCCAACGAAGTGGCTGAGAAAAAGATGCCTCCCATATAAATATAGATGTCTCATGTTTCAAAAATACAGCAACCCAATTACAAATGTAATCATAAAAACTAAAATCTATATATACATGATAAAATATCATACAATGCCCATAAAAAATATTTGTGGTTGTCTTATTGTGTATTTCTAACACTATCCAAGTCCAAAAATTCTAAAAAAATGGTGAATGTTTTTTGCCTTTAGTCTTGTATATTTTGAATATTTTTGGGAGTCGCAAGCGGCAGTGACAAAAATATATCTCGGTATACATAAATGTGTATGTATAGTAGAAAAAGAGAGAAAAGAAAGAGCAGAAGAAACTGCAAAATCTGGAAGAGAGTGAAGTTTAAGGTTACACACGATCTCCTAAACATTTGGTTACCCTTATAGAAATCAAGATGGATTCAAGATTCACACAAAACTTTTCAATAGAGTTTTGTAGATATTTCATTTCGTAGCTGCGGGAGATTTGATGTGCATTGCCCGGATTGGGAACGGAAAACCAATGTCGGTTATATACATACGTATGCATACTCACTCTCACACGTATATACATGCATATATTTTGCTCCACACCATCGGTAAACTACATTCGTTTTACTTTTGGGACGAGCATATTACGGATTTGCTTTTGCGGTAACGGAATATATCGCCAGCAATCAAATAGTGACGGCAAGTACTGCAAGCTACTATTTCCGAAAGCGTTGTAGCGTTGCATATGCGCGTCACCGAAGAAATGTTCTCTCTCTTTCTACAACTGCATCAGACATTGGTTCTGGTTTTTTTTTTCCATAAAAGCCCTCGACATTATTTTCCTTTGGCCCATAAGATACGCTCGGTCTAACCAGAACTTTCCCTTCAAATACTACATAACCATTTTCAGTAAAGAACGAACGCTCGTAAAAATATAAATGTGCATTTCTAGGTGAAAAATATATTGAATCGCAAGATTACCATCAAAACGAGATTCATATTTTCGAGGCAATTTTTTCTGAATAAAATTGAACTGTTCTATATTTCATAACATTTTTGACGTTTGGTTGGAAGATATTATTCAGCTATAAGAATCATAGATGAGTATCTGGGTACGTACTCGATTTCAGTCTAAAAATTGACGAAATGAAGTATACTTTGTTGAGATGTTAGTAGTTCAGTTCGATTCAGCAAAATAAATAAATCCCCCTAAGTTACGCTATTGGGGGACCGACGATAACCACGGTTGAGGTATGGTTTTGCATACAAATACATATGAATATTAGCTAATTGAGACCAAAATTTAGGGGGAAAACACGTCTTTTTCGCGTTCTTTGTATGGGTGTACCACTATGTTACTTTCTTATGACTTCATAAAATTTAACTTGCCTTGTGTCGGCAATCCGGTTCGTTAAAAAAAACTGTATTCCCCATAAAATATGTACGAATGAGATGAAGTGTTAAAAGCTTTGAACATTTTAACAATACCTTGGTTCCCCCCTCTCCCCCAAAGCAGAATATGCCGAAATAAAATTCGACGTACGTCATACGTCGCAGAACAATCAATGCTACTGCAGGAATTTTAAGAAAAATGTAGAAAACCCATGATGGGAATCAGCCTTTGGGCTCATTGCAGAACAATGTAAAACATTCTGCTTTGGGGCCCTGGTCTATCGAAAGAAATTAGTTTTCTGTGTTAAAAATGAGTTTCAGCCAAGGTGAATTGTCAACAATGAGAATCAGATTAAACGGTTTTTTTCCAAGACTGGAAATAACGTTGGACTTCAGAAATGAAATTTTTACTTTATGTCGAAAATGACAGATAACATACGAGATTCCATTTTTAAATCTAGGCAAAGTTTTCATCTTTATATAGCTACTGTAGCCTTTCAAAACTTAGTGCAGTTTCATTACATATGATCGCGTCTGATCGAATAAAACAATTCTTACTTGATTATCACTGAATAATCTCTACAATTTCAGCAATGATCCCGTGATTGTGCTTGAATTTCAGAAATGTTAATTTTTCACAGAAAATCGCGTAAGTCGGGGGGGGGGGGTGTTACTGTATTCCATACAGATTCTAATACAAAATTTAAATCTTATGTTTTATTTTAACAACTGCAAAGATTTGGTAAACGTACAAAAAAATTATCCATTATAATAAATGAATTTTATAACTTCCTTAACGATAATACGATTATTTTCATTTCGGAAAGAAAGATCTTGCCGATATAATACGCACATGACTGTACGCTACTTGACTTTAAATAGGCATTCAAGTAAGAAATAAACGGAACTAACCATCTATAAGCGCCTCACCCTATTAAAATTTTATGAAAACATTCCAAATCTGTAGAAGATATAATAAGACCAAGAAAAAATTTATGAAAAGAGATCGCTGGAGAGAGGAGTTTTCGCAAACAAAGCTCGCCAATGACAGCCAATTGATAGATGACTCCGTTGTATGTCCTCCTGAAATTTATCGCAAGAACACCAACAACGTATGCGGCATCAACTCAAACCATGGACCGGTGTAGTTTGGCATCCGACAAGCCGTCGGCAACAGCAATTGCTGGAATTTGTTTTTCCTTTTAGGTTGTTTTTTAGTAAATAGCATGGCGCGATTCTCCGCCAGATTCGGCAAACCATAAATTCTCTTCTTCTCTTTTACTCCCTAATTAGAAAGAATGTTGATTGATTTGTTGGATGTTGCCGGAGGCTTCATACAGACATTTCACATTACCACATAAAGAAATAAAATAAATTCTAACAGAACGCTAGCTGGTAATTCAGTTCGAATTGCAAAATTGCAAACGATCCACCCAACTAATCGGCCATAATTTTACATCCCATATTGTTTATTTATTTTTTAT
The DNA here is from genome assembly GCF_987345545.1 of Pholcus phalangioides. NCBI lineage: Eukaryota > Metazoa > Arthropoda > Arachnida > Araneae > Pholcidae > Pholcus > Pholcus phalangioides. Next base: position 44,654,199 of record NW_028301600.1, on the reverse strand, counting down.
ATACTCTCTTTAATTCCGTATTGGATTTATATCCAAGAATATTCTCATTATTACTTTTTATTTGCGAACTTTTCTCTTCAAATATTCATTCGACTTTGAAAATGTTCATGATATTTGGTGAGAGTATGGCTTGTTGACGTTCGGATACCAACTCACGTAAATGGGAAAGAAATTCCGTTTTCTCTTTCATTGTATTTATAAACTAGGTTCGAATCGATTCGTTTGCACGGTAATAATACAGTGCCTCCAACAATCAATCGCAAATTTAAAATGGAATTACTCACTTTCTGATAATTGAACTTACCATAAATCATTATTTTTATTTTATTCAATACATTTTTTTAAATCACAATCTAAGAAAACGACTGTTTTTGTCATACATAAAAGGTTCATTTATCATTTCTATGTACCAGTATGCTACATAATCCTTAGATAAGTGAGTTTTTATGTTTTTAAGTTTTTAAATTATTGCTGCTCGAATTTTAATAATGTCTTCAAGTAGGGGGATAGCTATAAAAGATTAGCCTACGCATGCAAATTTTTTACTGTTAGCAACAGCACAATTAAAAGTGAGACTATGACCAAGTGAACACGTTTTTTTGGAAGTGTCTCAAGAAGCCATTATTTATTGATGACATCTTTCATGTCTTCGATTTATTTAGGTAACATGTGACTTTTTGTCATGTTATAGTATGTAATTTTTCTGCAAAAGAATCTTAATTTTTCTGTAGATAGAAGATTGATAGAAGATTTCAAGTTACAAGTTATTATGCAGATCCTTTTATGTCGAACAATATGGTAACGCTAGAATTCAACTCTATCTTACAAATAAATACAAATACAAGAACCACAACAGACAAAATTCCCAACGAAGTGGCAGAAAAAAGATGTCCATTATACAGGGTGTCCTGTAAATACTAGCAGGGCCTTTATCTCATCTACCGTCCGTCGTAGAGGTATGATTCCAATTTATCAAATGCTCAACAGGCGTTCAAAAATTACCCTGTTGTAGTTTTGACTGAATACAGTGTGTCACAAAATAAAAAAATCTAAATTTTTAGACGGTCCCCGTGTGATTAAGAACCCGATTGCAAAGTTGTTGCCCTGTCATTCTTGATGTCACCAAAAGGAATTCCTTGTTTCTAAGTGTGATATTCACAAGGATATTTAAATTCGAAAAATGGAGGAAACTTGGGAAAGAACAGCGTTAAAAGCGGATAAATCGGGTTTTCCGAATTTAACGCTGTTCTTTCCCAATTTTTCTCTCTTTTTCGAATTTGAATATCTCTGTGAATATTGCACTTAGAAACGTGGAATTTTTATTTGTTGGCGTCAGGAGAGACAGTACAAAAACTTTCTAATCGGAAGTTGGAAAGGAGACCGTATAAAAATTTAGATGTTTTTATTTTAGATGTTGTTATTTGCACACTGTATTCTCACTCTCAACACTGGTACAGGGTAATTTTTAAACACCTGTTAAGAATTTTTTAAATTGGAATCATACCTCTACGACGGACGGTTGATAAAGTAAAAGCCCTGCTAGCACTTACAGAGCACCCTGTGCATCTGAACTATATTAAAAATACAGCAACCCAATAAGAGCAATAAAAAACCAATAATTATGATAAATATATAAATATACTGGCTATAAAAAATATGGTTGTCTCATCTAAGTATCGATAGCTTCTCGATTTATTCCAATATGTTTATCGTATTTACTTTTAAACGTGTCAATTATGTTAGAATTCACGACCCTCATAGGTAAGGTATACCATTTATTCACAACCTTATTACAGGAAAACTCCTTGCGATACCACAACCTAGAATTATCCCTCACCAATCGAAGCTGTTGCTGCCTATCAACAATTTAGAAAAGCAATAAACAGGCGGCTAAGAGTAGGCCTACGCTCATAAGCGCAATGCGAGCTTTCTCTCTTAAAATGAAATGAAATCTGGCAGCGAAGAAAGCGAAGGCAGGGCGAGACCTTAAAAGGAAGAGAAGAGTTAAATGCATATGGAAAAAGCCCTGAAAACACAGGGAAAGAAATGCCAAAACTCTATCGAAATACTGTAGCGAATCTCTTTGAAAAATAAAAGAGCTCTTGCTGAAGGAAAAAAAATTAATAACAAAAATCATGCAGGCCTGCTGAAAGGACCTTACAGTCTCTCGGAGTCACATATAGTAGCCTATATGTGTGTATTTTGTGCCTTTGAGTAATTTGTGTTTGTGCATTTGTATATTACATATTTGTATTTGTATCTTGTGTGTGCGCTTTGTTTAAATAAAAACAAAACTCCTACGATGAAGATTGGATTCGGAGTATAATATGAAAGGAGAGGGATCATGAGGAATGCTCTATTTATGAAGTTACGAGAACGGATATTTGTTTGCGACTACTGTTAAATCTTTCGGTGCGTACTCTTGGCCACCAGCCTTGTATACTCTCACCCGACAAGGCAGAAAAGAGTACGCACACATTTGCCATCTTTTTTTTTTAGAAAATTTGTAACTTATTTGTTTATAAGGCTAGAGGTTTTATTTCTCGTAATTTTATACTTCATTTAATAAACTATATTTCGTGAAATTTTTGGAAATTCATCTTTTAAGTTTCATTTATATGATTAAAAAATCCACTAGTTACGTACTCTTACCCACCTTTCCACTACATATTATAAAGTCAATGCACAAGTGTAGACCTGAACAATTTGATGCAAGGAAATTTGAGTATGCAAATACGCAGGATAGCGTCAATGGAGAAGGAGCCCGCTCATCATCAATATCCATTGAATATCTTTCAGAATTGATTTTTTCTAAAGAGTTTCTTTTTTTTTTTACGTGGGCTCTCTACGATGTGTGTACTTTGGCCTCTCTTCAACCTGAGAGTAAATCGCTAGCTTTCTTGTTCTCTATGAGGCTGTGTAACTCCAATTAAAAAGTCATTGTTAAGGGGAAATTGATGCATTGGGGCAGCTTGAGACGATCTGGAATGTATAAGTTAGTACAGACCACGTTCACGGAAAACGGACGTTATATTAGGAGGCCGTTATAACGAAGGTTTGAGAAAAACATTGGCTACTTAAGAGCTCAATATCTGAATGGAAAAAAAAAACTATATTGTTAATTTTTTGTTGCAACGTAAGAAGTTGCAGTGAAAATGCACATAGTAATAATAATAAATAATGAAAATGATACTAAATTTTTAATAACTAATTACATGCGCTCATCTATGAACCGAATTCTCCAATATCAAGGGTCAAGATCGAACACAATTTTGGCAAATGAAAAATATGGATTTTGTACATTCCTTTGCAGAAAAGAGGAGGGACAGATCTGAGTTCCGCCGTTGTACTGGACTGAGGTCTTCATAGGTCGTTATATTTAATGAAAAATAACATGGATGAATCGGAAAAAAATATTGTAACTTATCGTATCGGTCGTTATAATGGAATTATCGCGATAACGCATGGGCGTTATAACGAGCGTCGATTTCAGCAGCAACAAGATGATGATGCTTGATACTTTGAATGCGTATTTTTAAAATTTCTTTGGATTATAAAGAAGTACACTATCAGTCCGAAATGTGCATGTAAATCTAATTATTAATAAGCGAGTCACTTTTATCTATGGCTCTTGATGACATTTTGTCCTGAACTATAAATGACTTGTAATATTATAACCGTGAATAATGACGATTAGTTTATAGTATTTCTTGCTATCTTTTTATACGTCGTTTAACATTTAAAATTGGGAAACGTCATTTTACACGAATTTTATAAAATTGACAAGTTTGGCGTCAGCTCATCCTACGCTAGTTATTATTATAATTAATATCATAAAATAATTTACTTTAATTTCTTAGTGCTCATTATAACAAGTGGCATATGTGTTTTGGTAACTAGATTTGCTTATGCCCGAGTGTGATTCAGGAAGCTTTTCAATTTTATGCTACTTTTTGGATTATATCAAGTAAAAGAGAATTGTCTGGGAATATGCTAAATTTATGCGAAAATCTGTTTAGAATGATGATGGTCCTGAAATGTGTATAGCATAAGCATAGACTATTCAGTTTCTTACGAAAATATGTGAAAAAAATATTTTCATCTATTTTTTTCGACAAAAAATAGCGATAAGTGGTCAATTAGCTTTTGTCTAAAGGAATTTGTGCAATTCAGTAAGCTAAAATGATGAAAATGTTACACATAATCGAAATTTGACAATGTCATTTAATGTGATAGCATTTAAATTGTTCTGAATATGTTATTATAGTCTCTTTACAACGACAAATGAGATCTCTTCCGTACAAAAAAGATTAGGCTACTCTCAGACTACGATAGTTTTCCATGTTAAAATGGCTTCTTTGCACAAAATATTTATTTTCTCCGTACATATACGTACTGATGGAATTCTTCTCAGCGAGTTGGGAAACAGCAATCTCTTTTAACATCAAGTTTCATCATCTTCTTCGAAGTTTCGCTCGTCTATTCGGGTTATTGTTTCACAAACTGTAAATCATAAAGTGCAAGAATGCATTCCTTTTTCCCCTGAAGGAGTAAACCTCGATGTCTTCGAACGGTGTTATATTTTCAAACTAGTCTCCCCAACTCATATTTCATAGGGTTTGTTAACAGAATAACGTTCTTCCTTCTAAGAAGAATAAAGAAGCCTGATTGGAGAATTCGAGAGGGAACAAAATTTATGGATATGCGCCTAAGAGGATCGAAAGGAATGCACCGAGTGAGTCTATTTGGTCAAATATGAGGGAAGGGGGTGCCTCCATCTTCAGGAAAGACTCCTTACCGTTAATCACAAAACAGCTATCTAGCGCTGAATGCGAGACCCGTGTTTCGAAAACAAATTAAGCCAAAGCCTTGGCAAAGCCACCGCGATTCCGTTAAAATTGAAGCCGTCAGAGGGTTGAAGCCAAAGAACCGCCGTCCAATCACGGCTTCTTTAAGTGATGGTTATGGGACTCTTGGGATCTTTCCATCATAATTTCAAGTGTATTAAATGCCTTAAATTACGGCGGCTGCGTCCCCCGAGGCTATAACCTTTAATCAACGCCACGTTTCAATGTTTCATTACTTTTAGCGAAGCGGACAACTTCACCGACTGCTCGTCACAGAATCCTATGACAGGTGGTTTACGACCTCAATGTCTCGTGAAATTCGTGGTACTTAAGCTCGTCGAAGATGTCGGGGAAATAAAAAAAATAAAAAATAGGTGAAACCTCTTTCTATACGCACATTCAGAGTGCGGCAATCATTTCCCTTAATTCACTTTCCAACGAACCCTCACTTGCAAATATACATCTTAATTTCATCTCTCTTCACGCTTTACCCTCTAACATATATCCTTCCAATTATCATTGTCGGGGCTTCTTTTTTCATCGATATGCGTGAAATTTGCATATGCTCCCGGCTAGAGAAAATAAATAAAATATTACCATTCATTTTTCTTTTGGGAAACATATATTTTTTTGAACTTTCAAAAAAAAAAAATCTCACTCAATGTCGAAAAAGTAATGGTATGCGTATCGCAGGAATTGAATTTCAATTTTTATTATTACGTAAAAGGAATTCACGCGTCCATAGAATTATTGAATTACTGTATATCAAATGGTTTCGTTTTCTTTAAATTGACAAATTAACGAAAATTGATGGCAAAAGAAAAAAAAATACATTTAAACAAAACAAAAATGTATTTGACTTCAAAAATTTTATTTCTTATTTAGTAAATTTCAGAAAAGTTCCATTAAAAATTGATAATCAATCGAATTTGGTTATCGAGATATTTCAGTTGGTAAAGTATGATACAGAATATCTGAGATACTGTTTTATATATAACATTTCACGGACAAAAAATTATTCTGAAAAATGCATTGCTACGTGTTGTGGCATTCTGCGCTATAAACGCGATTTGTATTAAAAACATGTTGCAAGATTTTTTTAACAATTACGAATAATTTATCGGTGAATAATTCTGTTTTGTTCGTATATAAAATTCAACAAAATTAGCTCTTTTTTATTATGAGCATGGGCGGAGATACGAGGGGATGGCGTGGGGGGCATCGTCCCCCCCAGCGTCAAAGGTGGAGTCGACTGATCTAAAGTATATATGTATATATGAATTGACATCATCATCATCATCGCCCCCCCCTGCAATAATGAACGTGCCCCCCCCCCCAGACTTCCAAGTCTATCTCCGTCTATAGTTATGAGGGAATTCTCATATGTTCATCGTCTTGTCGCTTATTTTGAATCAATAGATTTTATTAGTATGAATTATAGAAGGAATTTTGTAATATGTAAAATGATTATAGAATTCTAGAAGACTTTCATGCCAGAAAACATGAATGCAATTGAAAGTGATGAGTATGCAATTAATATGCGAATGAATGAGGTCATATATAAATTTATAAATACCAATATAATCATGTTCATATACATGGGAACTATTAATTGACGAATTAGAAAGATGTTGAATAATTAACGTTAAATGTTCCTTTTATTCGGAAGATATATGCCGACATTTAAATTATCTTCATTTTATTAATCGCGGATTGATAAGTGTAATAGTTTGTCACCTGGTTGAGTTGTTGGTGTGCTAGTCTTCGGATGTGTAGGCCTGGGTTCAAATACCTGTTCGGACATGGATGTCTACTTACAACGATAAATTCCTCATATTGATTACGCGATCTGTTAACACTAAAACTACCGTAACAGTCTTTTGACTGCTATTGCAAAAATGCATGATACTGCTGTAAATGTTGGTATATTTTTAGATTAAACCAAGTAACTTAAGAACTAGAGGTGCCTGTTTTGAAATATTGCCGTATGAAGATTGTTAAAGAAACGTGGGGGCCCCTGGGGCCCCAACCCCGTGAAACATATTATGTTAATATTTTTCCGAATTTAAATTGCGTATTATTCAATGATTTCAAAATTTCGGAATGTGGGTTGCTCCACGACAATCAAGTGACACCCCTTCCAACTCAGGGGTTCCGATAAGGTAAAACAATGAAGGGCTACAAGGGATGTCAGACATATCGCGTATATATCCCCATATTCATATCTCCACGACCCAACCCATACGGGTAAAGGGCTTACATCCCGGAAGGAACAGAGTCCGGGTCGTGTCTGGTCTTACAGACATTTCGTATGCCCACCCGAGTGGCGTGGTGGTAAGATGCTCGTCTATCACCGTGAAGGTTACCATCACGGGTCACAGCCCCAGGTTCAAACCCGAGGGAGGATATAGAGAAGATATTTTCCCTAAAGAACTTGAGGCGACCACCGATAGATAACGCCTTCATTTTCAACCCAACTTGTTAATGACAGTAAATTGTAATCTAGCGATATGGTCAGAGTTGGTGTTTGCGTAGTAGACTTTTCGTATATAAGGAATTCATAAGACACGCGGGGGGAGGGGGATACGGGCATTGCTATGTGTGTTTATGAATCGGTGAGTGCACGCGTCACAAAAATTCTAGGTGGATCAAGTGACCTGAATCCTGAAGGTTCCGCCATCTTTGCTCCACCCAACTGGAGCAGTCGAGATTTAACTAATGCCCAATTTACTAGCAGAAAGAACATGAGGTATCATCGTAATTCTGTTGCTTTTGTTTTCAAGTTGTTGCAACAGGCAAACAATTTTATCATTTTTCATACAATTGCTTAATGATGTCAAAATAATTGTGTTACGCACATGTAAAGACAGACTATTTTAATGCATTCTACCGCCTCTTAGAAATTAGTCCATCTGTTTTTGAAACACCCTGTATGTTTGCTTCCGCCTCAAATGTAAAACGAAGCATGGGTGATTCTATACTCTATTTTTAGAAGAGAAAAATAAATAATAATTTTCTTTCTTATATATATATAAAAAATGCATTCATATGGTGTATTTAAAATCTGGATGAAAAACGAAATTTCCAACTGGTGTCAAATTAACAACTCGATATAGTATTAAGAAAACGTAAAGATCACGTTTACTTTAAAATGTTATTATTTGCATTTCGGTATATCAACATCAGTTACGAATCATCTGTAAAAGTTTGAGCGTTCGATAGCCAAAATACGCTTAAATGACATTAATTACTAAACTTATCAACCATTTTTTAATATTTTCAAAAGTTATAATTTCGTTATAAATTTCACGTCCCTTTAGTAGGAATATTCTTGCAATTTTGTGATGTCACTGTTCTCACAACACGTATGAACACCAATAGCGAGTTGAAGCTCACTTCCGCAGCCAATTTACTTGATAGGCTGATACAGAAATGAAACCAAGATATCCTCAGCCGGTTAGGTCAGATAGTATAGTCATTAAGATAACAAAATTACGCTTGCGAAACATATTTTAGCATGAGAATCAGATAAAAAGTTTTTGTCATTTTTTATTTAAAAAAATCCTGAGTAGAATCTATATCTATATATTTCTAGAACCATACAATTTGTGCTTGCATTTCTTTGGCATGGATATCGAAACGGACTTAATAAAATCTGCATGCATTGGTAATAGTGATAATATTGAAAAGTGATCCGATGAATGTTTTAGTGTGAAAACTTTTCAATTTCCGACCACGATTTCCCCATGATAATAATCATAAGCGTCGGAAGTGTTTTAGATCCGTGTTTGCTCTGTTTGAGCTTATGCAGGAAATTCATATTTGTAAATTAATTCTGGCGATGATTGAAACTGCGCAAAATACTGTGAGTGTTCGTGCACCCCTCCCCCCCGGCTCCGACGCTGCTGATAACAACTATAACAATTGCGGTCGCGTGTTTTACTTGTGAATATTTCTGAATTACGTCGAATGAACTAACGGATATTACCTATTACCGTTTGACAATACAAAAAATAACTGTAATCAATGGCAGAATGCAATGTTTTATAAATTTCACCATCATATTTTGTTAAAGACGTTCTGCGCTCGAAAAGTTATAATGTTATAAATAAAATCTTCTAACGTTTTCAAGAATATAAGAACTCACGGCTTATTGGAAATTTAAAAACTGAGAGAAATTCGAGCGTCTCGACTAGTAAATTATATATATATATCAGTTTTTTTTTTTTAATAGTAATTAAACAGAACAGAAAGCAAGTCAAAAACATTTTGATCTTTGAGAACTATATAAATTTATATTGGAAAATAGACAAGTTATAATTTCAACGTAGAGCAGTCTTACAAACTTATCGTCCCCTTGTCAACAGTTGTCAACAATAAGCCCTACAATGTTTTCAGCTCCCCCTCCTCCCCTGCCGACTTACTAGACCAACCCATGCGATCCTATGTTGGATACGTAAGCTTTTACGTTTTCGCGATCTGCTCCTACCCCTCAAGGGGCAATAACACTTAAGGAAACATTAATGCAAAGTAATGTTTTTCTCGCAATGTTAATTGCATTGCCAAAAAACAAACATCAGTTTGAATGTAAGGAATTCCCCTTTTTCTTGTTTTACCTTCAATTTCCGATAATGCTTTTTGACTATGTTTAATATAGGGCATTTTAACTAGGGATCCTTGAGGAGATTTAAAGGGGACCGTGAGCTTGGATGAGAAAGTAGTTAAATCTTTGTTTTTACATTGCTACGTATTCAATATTATTTTGTTAAGGGATTTGTGGCCCTTTATCGGCACAGAGGTCCGCAGACTTCACGCGTCGGTACAAAAAGTCTATGGAACACATGCGGTTAAGAACCTCCGGTTTAATGCGTTCGCTACGAGGTCTCAGCGGAAAATCGACCACAGATTCTAGATATTTTATTGTTCTAACATGACACCAATTGATATTTATAATATTATAAGTAAGTAAAATTAGTAATTTTGCAAACCGACGCACATATGTGACACGGGGATATAGATTAAAATTTCTTTTGTAGCCCGCATGTCACATATATGACATATTTAATTAAAAAAATTAATTATATTTGAAAGATTGAAATTGATTGAAAAAAAGCGTTATACAAGTTATATTGTATAATATTTCGTCATGTATATATATTGTTTGTAATTGCATTTTTAATTGGGTTGCTGTATTTTTGAAATATATGACATCCATATTTATTATGAGCATCTTTTTCTCAGCCACCTCGTTGGGCATTTTGCCTCTCTGTTGTGGCGTTGTATTTGTATTTATTTTCTCATAAGACATTTCTCAATACATAACTCAATGGATAGTCCTGTATTTGTGTATTCGTTTTAGAAATTCGACAAAAAAAATGTAATTATCCTCAGACCAACACCATATTTTTATCTTTATCAGTTTACACTCGAACAATCTGTTTACGACACAATTTGATGCAAACAGTTATCTTAAACTGTTAAAGACTGTGTCACATATTAATGACGTTGAGCTCATATAAGAAAATTGGAGCGTTATATACCATAGGCCTACATATGACGCTGATAGCAAACGTATTAATATAAGTATGCATGACTTCTAATCAATCAGATTTAGGTCACACGTAATAATAGCATCGAGCAGTTGGACATAATTCAAATTTAAATTAGGACTTTTTTATGTGCATTTGGGGGGGGGGGGGTAACGTTATATGTTTAAATATCGCATAGAATTTTACCCTATAAAAATAAATTCAAAGTTTAACTTCAGCCAAAATTTCATGCAAGCTCAGGAAATTCGTAAAGAGCTTGCGGAAGATATGAAAGTTACGGTTGTAAAGTGAAACAGCATCTAGTTTTATGCATATTTTGTACAACTTGTATTAGTAAGTGTTTATTTTTTAGCAAATGACACGTAACGGTACGGTTTGGTGTGCCCACTGAGAGAACGAGAACCACTCTCTACTTGGAGAGCCCCTCCTTTCCCCGCGAAATAATTAATGTGTTGCTGACCAAAGTTTTGAAGTAACTCAGAGAAAATAAAAAATAATAAATACACTCACCTGTACCGCCGTCCTTGGACGGAGAATGGGCATGAGCCCATGGGAACCAAGGTGTCGGCTTTCGGGACAGATGTCCGGCGAGGTGACCCACGGAACCTACCGGAAGAAATGCCGGTGGCCGCAACACTGGTATCTGAGAGTCCAGATAGAGACGTGCTACTGTCGGACCGGGTGCGAGTCTAGGTTCATCCTGGATAGGTGCCGACGGCAACGGTGATCTTCTTTTTGGATCGCTTCGGCTAAGAATGCTTACTATAGAGAAAGGGTTCTTAGCCTGACACGGTGGACACGGTTGTGGCGAAGATGTCAGTGGCGAAAGGGAACCATCCGGCGACGGCGATCTGGATGCTTTGTCCGTGGCCATTTAATGAGGAACGCGTGTAAGAAACTGAGTCACGACTTGGAAAATGCCATGCAAAACGCTCTTTCAATCGGATGTTTTGCTTTTGAGGTCAAAAGTCAAGATGGACCGAGATAGCCGTTGTCAGAGTTTTCGCGCCCGGCATTGAGAAAAAGCTATTGCTCTGTGTTGTATCGTCAACGTACAACCATTGGTCCGGCGGCTTTCATCGGAGCGATCGACGATTGGTGGCAGCGAACGAGAACCCTCCCACCTGTCGCCGTCGTGGAGCGGGATTGGTCGAAATAGTGGAGAGTGAGAGTAAAGGAGGTTTTGTCGAGATGAACATTGAAAGATAGATGGAGGATATGATGGAAAAGAGGATGGTGGACTATCAAAGCGAAAGTGATTCTACGTTTTGGACAAGGCCCTGCGCTCTCGAAACGTTTCATTAACCCTGTGTAGGAGGGTCGCCGATTCAGCAATTAAGATACGCGCGAATAAAGAGCTCGTGATTTGCGTTGATATGAGATGATATATCGTCGCTACTGATCTGCGATGCATTATACACATTCACATCCCCAACAACCATAATTAACGAGAAATAGGATCCTTCGCTTCTTCCTTTCATTTGGAGAGAGAATCTTTGCATTTAACAAATTCGCGGTCTTTAACAGTAGCTACAGTGGAAACCCTTGAAATGGAAATAAAGTGTATGTAGTCCAAGTTCCTTTCAACGCGGGATTAAAGCTAATTAGCTACAACCGAACCGTGGACCATGCTTAAATAATCCTTTCTATAAAGTTAGTTCTGCTATTCACACGCGATTATTAGTAAGGACATTAGTGGACATAAAAGGCTTTTATAACTTCATTTCGAACAGCATTTTCGCATTCATCCGAGTAATCTAATTTTATACCATGAGAAGTAACAGGAAAAAACCTCGTGATGTTTTTGACGCTGTAATCGAGTCAATAATTACTTAATTGCAAGAGTCATTCACACATCAATTTGCATAGGCTGCTTTAAAACTAGAAATATTTTTTTAATATATTTAATAATTTTAACCGAAGTTAAATATTTTTCATATACCTGATAGAGATGTGAAATTGATTAGAATATGATTTTTATATAAGATTTTCAGTAACGTAAATTTATGTTAAAAGTAGGGCTAATGTTAAACTTATTTTTGAATCTGCTTGGTAGATGATTTTTCTTCCTCTTTTTCGGGGCTTAGTTAATCCTGGCCTGGAGTAGGTAGCCTACGCTGTACGGTTTTGGAGACCATACCTACAAAGGGACATGAAATTGGTCGAGGGGATACAGATATGAGCTACGCACGCTCTTGTTGGTACATGGGACTTGAGCTATCTAACACCAAACATGATACCTACTCTGTCCCTTGCGGGATGTAAGCGGATACTCGCGAGAGTAGACGATGCTGGAAAAATCATTCAGCATCCAGGCCAAGCAGGATCACCCGTAAGAGCCACAACCCGGCATCCAGCCCCCGAGGCCACCCAGAAGCAAACGCGAGCCAAAGAGCTTGCGCTATGAAGTATGTTTACATCGGAAAACTGTAGGTGTCGGGAGAAGGTGGATATGATTGAAGTGTTTAAAATTTTAAACGGGATGAATAGAATGGAAAATGAGTTATTTGTACACCGTCAATCGACTGCTTCGACAAGGGGACACCAGTATCGATTGGTAAGGGACAATTCTAGGTTGTGGTGTTGCAGGGAGCTTTTCTTTGATAGGGTTGTGAATAAATGGAATAGCTTATATCAGGGGTCGTGCATTCAAACACAATGGACACATTCAAAAGAAATACGATAAACATATTGGGATAAATCGAGAAGCTATCCATACTTAGATAAGACAACCATAAGTTTTTATGGGCAATGTAGGCTATTTTATTTTATCATAATCATTTGTTTGAATTAGTTTTAATTTAGTGTGTATTTGTTTTCTTGTAATAATTGCTCTTATTTTGGGTTGCTGTATTTAGGTCATATTTGACATCCATATTCTTCATGGGCATCTCTTTTCAACCACCTCGTTGGGCTTTTTGCCTGCTGTGGCATTTGTATTTGTAATAGGCCTACCTACTGTAAAAAAAAACCTAATATGCAGAAAAGACTGAAAGAGAGACTGAGGCCGCCTATATAATATGTCATACCACGGTTTAATACAGCTCTAGGTGTATGGCATCCGAGTTTCTTTTAAATGCGTTAAGTGGCATGGAAGAAAAGCTGTCCGAAATCAACTCGAGAAACTATATGGTTGAGTCTAATTAGCCCTCGTGGGTAGGGCCTATAATACGACCATGGTAAGAAAAGTATAAATCAAAATGAAGACTAATATGCATAAAAATGGGTACAGATACATTCGCATGCGTACAAGATATACATGGGGTGTTTCACTTAGAGTAGCCTATTAAAAATGAATAGAAATTCAGTCGAATTCTAAAATTGAAATCAAAAATTACACACCAGAGCATAAAGATGGATATCTGCTGCATTACTATAGTTATTCTTCTATAATATTAAAATTAGGAATTATAAGGAAAATCAAATTTTTATATGTTCTCCATCCAAAAATATCAATTAATAGAACTAATTAATAGAGTGAATTTTTTTTTTTAATTTTCAATGAAAGAATTAATTTTTACTAACTCCAGTTTTTGATTGGGAGGAGGCAGTAAACATTTTAATATTTATACTTCCCTTAATTATCATTTTACCTGTGTGAAACTATCATAGCCCAATTTTCCTCTTCGATATTTTTTTAAATATTTCAATTAAATTTTAGAAATTAACTCTTATTTTTGGAACTTTATTGCTTTCGAACACTCTTTGTAAAACACTGTGCATAGGCCTACTAAGAGTGCAGGGCTGTAACTAAGATTTTTGTGTTGTTTTGCCGCTCGAGGAAAACACGATTTTGCCACCTCTCACTGCTGGAGCAGTTGACTCCTTGCTCCCCTCTAGTTCCAGCCCTGCATGACTGCTCAACCTTTTTGAGAGTACGGGTTACTTCATTGGTTTGAAAACGTATCGCAGGTCACTTGACTGACCTGGAAGTGTGCCGCGGGTCCCTTAGGTGGTCTAGAAATGTACTGTGGGTCACTTGAAAATCTTGAAATGCGCAAGGACAGCTAAATGGATCAAGAAATATGCCATCAGTGATTTCGTGTGATTTGAAAATGCGCCGCGGATCACTTGAGCGACTTAGTAATTTTCTTGGGGCTCTTGCGTGGTTTGCTAATTGGTCGCGGGTCAAAATCGAATAGAATTTTTTATAATTTTTCAATTTCTTATAAATTTTTGTACAACAATATGAGATAACCACTGTTTAACCAAACAATGCATATAAAAATAATTATTTATATATTTTTTTTACAAAATTACTTCTGCGGTCGCGGGCTACATTAGATGACGCCGAGTGCCACATTTGGCTCGCAGGTCATGGGTTGAGCATGTATGGTGTATTCTAAAACTGACCACTATGGTGGAGACTGGGGATGGTTGTCACACTTTTTACATTTCAATATTAATTTCGGGTATGTAATTCAAACCAATCCAAATGTTTTATATATCTACATCAAGTTCGAACAATTGGCGTGTGCTAGAGCTTTTTTGCAGATACAAAAAATCACTCTTTCTACGAAATATAAATTTTTAAAAATTTCTTGTCGAGTGTGACAGCCACTGAAATTTTTAAAAATTTATATTTCGTAGAAAGAGTGATTTTTTGTATCTGCAAAAAAGCTCTTGCACACGTCAATTGTTCGAACTTCAGCCAACTCCATGTACGGGGAGAGTTGTCACAGACCACGGGGAACATGGGGTACGTTGTGACACAACGTTAATTAGGTATTCACTCATTACAAAACATTGAAAATGGTGGAACTAAATAAGCTTTATAAAATTGAGCATAAATTCTCTTGTTCAACTCCATTTTATTTTCAATCTGCCTATCAAAATGGGAAAAAGCTGAAATAATTGATTACTTAGGTTTATATAGATATCTTTTATGTATCCTACTTCCCTTGCTTGTTACACTCGAGAATTATGAATGCTGATAACGTAATTGAGCTGCAATTTGTTTGGATTTTACTTATGGCCGCTTTTGAACAGTAATTTTGACTATTGTGACAAGCATTGTCATTTGTAAACAGTGGCATCTTAACACAGAAAGTGGAGGGGGGGGGGTACAGCAAGTCCCGCACCGCACAGAGTGAAATAAGAGCTTCCAAATTATTGAGAATCTTTATTAATATACATATGCAACATTTTTAATGAGTAAACTCAATGGGTCTAAAAATATATAGAGATCTGGGTTTTCTGCCCCCAGAGTCGCTCCTCGAATCAACGCTGAGGGCATATATCAGAATATAGAATTGTAATTTCTCAGGCTACATTGAAATAAAGTTGACGAATTCACTATAATACAGTACTATATTCTTTAATTTTTCATACATATTGAAAAAAATCAACAAAGTGAAGGCAAACTACCACACTGTAAATTCCCTTAGGGGTAAGTTGTCACATGAGACAACCACCCATTTTTTCGTCAGGAGACAACCAGCACCAGATCCACATTATCCAAAAAAAAGTTATTCCGACAACAATTCTTTTGTTAACAAGGAAGTTTGTGTGTGTGAAGTTGTGTGTGTAACTATGCAAAATAATAGCTTATATATATATTACTTTACAAAATAAACATACTCGATGAAATCGATTAATAAAGACATGAAATTGAAATAAAACAAAAACTGAGACAATGAAAAATTACTAATACAGTTAAAATTCAGAAAAAACTTTTATAAATTTACGAAAGTGTCCGAAGCTGATGAATACTAAAAAGAATTCCTTTAACTAGATGAACAAACTGTACTATTATGGACAATGGGCATCATCCATACACCGAGAAATTAGGCGTGTGACAAACTACCCGTGACAAAAAGCCCCGTTCTCCCCTAATGATCAAACGCAATTTTACAGGGGCTATATCGCGTCTATCAGTGGTATAATGGTCAGTGCGGTTGCCCCGTATGAAAGAGGTTCTGAGTTCGATTCCCGGTGGAGAGAATGACACGTTTACCTTCCCGAGCTAGGGCATAAGCTGTGCAGCATGAACACTGAGCCAATGAAGCATACAAGTTGTATGTACAACCGTGCCGAATGAGGCATCTGTTCGCGTGGCGGCGATATCTGAGAGCTGGGCCAAAATGGCCAAGTGTCGTGTGACAGCTCGATTCTTTTCTTTTTGGCCCATTGTTGTGTATTTGTAAATTTTTTTCTTTTTTTAATGTGTTTTATTGTTGTGTATGTAACACATGCATATTTTAATATGCATAATACAGAACACGACACCACCCAGCCCCTCATCCGGGGCAATGGATAAAATTGACAATCATTAATAGAGCTTGGGCTGTTAACGGTATGAAATGAAATGAAGGGCTATAACGTGAAAGTTTTTTCCCCTGAATTCACCTTACACAGTCGTGGGGATTAAGCATTAAATAAGATTTCAGAGTTTTCTATAGTATTTAGAGAATTCTCATGTCAGTTATGTATTAGATGAAAACCCTTCAGTGAAAAAGTTTTGAAAACACATTGAAAAAAAATGTCACTTATATGCACCATTTACCCTTCTGTGGGACAATACAATGGTGTAAAACGCCCCTTTTTTAAAGAGACGAGAGAATGGCTTTCACAATGAGTACGAGAGGGGGGTGGGGGAAACACAGCGGCAAACCCATTTATAAACTCTTCTCGATAAAATGTCATCTATACTTTGACAATGGAACCAACTCTTCCCGAGGAGTAAAAACCATTAAGATACATACAACCTTTTCTCCCCGCCCTCCGTTCCTACAAACAACTTCATTCAGTTTCGGCGGTAGATGGGAATCATTCTCATCCCCACGTGATATGAGTTCCAGTATTGTCCGGTCCTGACCTCATAAGACCCCCATTAGCCCTACCAAAAGGGAAACCCGCCGAGCCCGAGCCTCGATAATAAGTCTACACACTACTATCTCTTGCCGCTTCTAAAGGGAGCACCTGAAATGGTTGATGTTTCTACTCCCCTCTATTTTCAGGAATATCCGGAATATTCCTGGGGTGAATGGGTGGTGGGGGTCGCATGGAAGGCTTACACAGGGAGAGAACAAAACTTATAGGATGGTGGGGGGAGTTTAATGCACAAGCAAAACCCCCCGTACGAATCATCACGGGGAACTTGATGGAGACGAGCTCAATAAGCTGCTTTTCGCTGGAGATGAGGGGGGTCAAATGTCGTCAATACCAAAAGAGGACAGAGAGGGAGTACTTCTGCATATTACATGCAAGAATTGTATAGTCATGTTGGTTTCAACTTACTCTTATGGTTTTAAATAGATAGGATGTGTCGACGCAGTTGTGCGTACTAAAAACGTTCTCTCTCTCTCTTTTTATAGAGATGTCTTCCTCAAAGTATCTTACCATTCTTGTGATAGACAGCACGATAAAAGAAGATAAGGGGTGGAAAGATATTTCGGTGTTGTGTGTTACAATAACTGTGGGCCACACGAAGTCTTGAACGAACATTTAGAACAAAAATTGGCTTTCTTTATACTTTTTTTTCATCCCCAACCTTTTGTGTATGTGTACATGGATACTGCTCTCTCTTTTTCATACGCACTCAGGAGGGACTGACGATTGCCATAGAAAACTGAATTCAAATACACGCTCGCTTTGCCCATGATGTTTGTATACAATACTGCACTTTAAGTGCCTAAAAGCATTTTTTTTTTGTGAATGACGATCGCCTTAGGGGAGGCATCACTTACGAGCTTTTCCCGATACCATTCCTTTTTTGGCAAAGAATTTTGCACACCATTCATTTTTCTATTTTTCTATAGATATACGCATACATATTCATTATTGTAATCCATATAAATTTGTGGGTAAAAGCTAATGGGAAATACACAAATTTCCTTCAAAATATATTAAAGGTAAACGACACCTTGAAGGTTAAAAAGTTAGTTATTTGAAACTACTATTCAACAGGTCACGAGTTGGAATCTTGATTTTAACGTGGATCACACGTCATGTTAGGTTTTCCCGAGAGTTCTGGAGTTTCTATAAAGTGCATGTGCTTCAACTGTACTTTTATCGCATTAATATTAACATTTTGTGGCAACACGTGAAAGTTGAAAGTCAAAGTTAAAGTTACTTACTGCAGTGGTTCTCAAACTTTTGTCACTCGCGACTTTCTTGGCCTATTCATGGTTCATCTGAATCTTCCCCTGGATAGTTTAGTAGATATTGTGTGCATTCATAAGAAAGCCATTTCAAAGCGTAAATAGGCACACACATAAATATTTTCAGCTCGTCGCAACGCCACTGACAAAGGTTCACGATTCTCCTAAGAGCTGCGACGCACACTTTGAGAAACACTGGTCTACTGAGATGTCTAGTCTGGCTTTTGTCATAATCGGTATATTTTGAATATTTATACAGGAAATTGACTCTGTCAAGGAATTCGGGGAAAGTTCAATTAGTTATTAAAAAACAAAAAAAAAGTTTTAGAAATTTTATGTGTAATTAATATTTTTTAAAAATTAATTAATGTTTTTTTTAAACGTCTATTAATTAATTAATTTATTTATTTATGATGTCTAACTCCATATGGAGATGTTGCTATACTATGGGGTAAATTGAAAAGCTATCTATACTTAGAGTAAGATAACCATAAATATTTTTTATGGGCATTGTATTATATTTTATCATGTATGCATAGTTTTCAGTTTTTATAATTGCATTTTTAATTTGGTTGCTGTATTTTAGAAATATATAACATTCATATTTGTTATGGGAATCTTTTTATCAGCCACCTCGTTGGGCATTTCGCCTGCTGTAGCCTTGTATTTGTATTTATATACGAGAACCAACAAAAAAATACAGGAATTTCAGTCTAAAAGATGAGAATCAGAATAGACGATATGTTGCAGTGATTGCACGTTATGAAGGTGGAAATATCGAAGAAAATCAGAAACTGACCATTTAAAATTTAGAGATTCAGTTCTTTTGGTCACTTAAAACAAATTCCATGAGGCAGGCTGGTATATCTCACCACATCCATCGTACTGATTAGACGTCATTTCATATTACTTTCATTTATTTTGCTACTATTTAAATTATTTTAATGAAAATCACGTAATGCTGCTGAGCCACGTGGATGAACTATTTTCCTGGATAAATAGGAGGCAAACCACTTAAACTCTACGCGGACAAAATTGTGAAAATACTCGAAAATAGCTGTTAACCCTTTCAGACACTGGGGCCAAAAATGTTTGGGTTGCTTTTTCTCACTGTAGAATTTTTTTTTCGTTTGACCTCAGGAAGTTAAGAACCAACTTCAAGGATTGTGTAAATTTTAGAGGTATGGTGTGAACTTTGGGGGCTTTCATCAGAGGGCAGCACTTAAAATTTAACTTTCAGTGATTTTTAAGAGGGCTTCCAGGAGAAAATGCCTCTGGGAAAATTGTGATTTATGACATAAAATTTAGAAAAATGAAATTCTGGAAAAAAATGCATGTGAAGGTATATCATCCACATACCCTGCATCATCTTGGCTGAAAAAAAAATTGAATTATGTTTTATGAATTATCTTGTTAAAATAAATTATTTTTTACAGAAAAAATGAAAATGTAAAAAATAAAGATTTGCTGACATTTATGTTTTTAATACATTTTTTGAGTATCAAAAATGCAGAAACATTTGGAAAATTCCGAAAAATGAATAATCGGGTCTGAAAGGGGGTGTAACAGCTCATGGGTGGTCAACATCTTTCTGTTCGTGGCCTAACATAATGGTCAGCTGCAGTGTCTCGGGCTGTACCAGTGGTGCCACTTTGGCGTATAAGCCACAACATTATTTAAATGAATTAATTATTTAATTATTAAATTACTTTCGTCACTAGAAATAAGTAATTTGTATCAGTTTGTTAGTCAGAAAATCTGCCGTTGGAATCGATCGCTCAAATAATGATTATAAATTTAGTTTAATACACGCTACTTTTACCTTGTCGAGGACCCCACAAAATTACTTCACGAGCCATCTATTGGCCACCCCTGTAATAGCTCAATCCAAACTTTTGGTTTCGTAATAAATGGTAGTGTCGTGTTCAGATCATAATAACGTTTAGGTAAAACCAATTTTGTAATTACATTGAATAACAATCACTAATAATGAAATATAATTTGAAATGTATATAACGAATGTATATGAATATCTCAGAACTTTGTCGATTGGTTAAACATCAAAATAATATAAGAGGAATTATGTTTATACGAAAATTAACAATAAATTATTCTGTTGTTTTTCTAGTACGTGTATAACAAAAAATCTATACAAGTCGTGAGACGTATTTCTCTACAAGTTAACACAAAGTATTATGGAATAGCGTAACGCGAAGTATCTTTCGCTTTATCCATTCAGCGTAAGTACGAACAGTTCCAGTAAGTTCAACATATTCTTTGAAAGGGAGCAGCATCGGAAAAGGAAAAAAAAAAATAGACCTATACATTTTCGTGAAGATGTAACAAAATTGCTTTCAGTCTTCTGTGAAACACTGGAAACCACATCTAAAATATATATATATATAAAAAAGAGGAACGGGATATATGAACCGTGATTTTCTGTGGACTAGATCCGAAGAGAACATAATAAAAGAGATGGATAGATAGAGATAAATATATATGTATGTGTGTATATAAAAAAACGGGGGGGGGGGGAGGGTTGGTATGGGGGATTGCATCCCACAAAAACCAAGTCTTTTCTAAAGAATCATCCTTCTGTGCAAAGCAACGATGTCATCATCGTCGGAAACGGGTTTTCTGGCACGATCCTAGCCTTTGGAGTGAGGCTTTACAGAGGCATTTTGATTCAGCACGTTTGCCGCCCTATTCCATTATGCAGGAATCTCCTTCTCTCCCGACGCGTCAACCTCACCATCCCGCTTTTCTTAGCCGCTGCAAAGCCAACCCGATCATCCGTCCATCCCAGCCAGCCCTTGCCCTGTCAGCAAGGTCTAAAACGGGGGTTAGCCGTCTTCGTCGTCTCTTCATCTATCTATCGCCAATGTTGCTGGGGCGTATTGCCTCTGCTGGGATGGCCTCGCCAAGAACCTCAAAGCGCTCCAACTTTCAGGTGTATTGCACACGAAAAGCTTGTGTCGGAACGAAAGGGCGATGGCGGGAGACTCGTCGAGAGGGGCTACGTGGGGCACGGGGCCCCCTCCACTTCTCCTACTCTTTCCGTTCTTCCTCTTTTCCCATGGGGAATAAGGTTTCTCCTGGGCCACCCTCCTTCTCTCTCATCTTTTCCAGTGTTGTGGCATCTCTTTATTTTTCGTCTTCTCCCTTCCTCTATGTTGTATATATTCGAGGTCTTTCTCTCTTGTCCCATCTTTCTTGCCGTGATTCTATCTCTCGCTTCCGCTCTCTTCCCTTGGCTGGACGTATTTCTGCGCCTGGACGAGATTGCTTTTCCGCCTAACTGCACCAAAATGCGAAACGCGAGTTTAAGGAAGACGCCTTCCACCCGTCCGTCGTCGACTGTGTTCACTTCGGAGGGAAAAGTGAGTAAGGGTTGGTTGGTATGCGAAGGAAAACCCTCGAGAAGGAAAACTCTTCTATTATACAGTTACCACTCGGCTTCCACTGCATCGAGATCTCATCAGGCGTTGATCTAGTAGAGATTAGGAAATTTCACGCCGCATCGAGCCGTCGGGCGAGGAGTTTTGGATCTCGCGGGATCGCGCCCTACGTCGGCTGACACCCGGCATTACGCACAAACGACCGACATGCGTCCAACATAAACTGACGTTTCGCAGCGACCCGCAACCGTCGTACACGTTGTCGCTCCACCCATCCGCAAACACACCGTCCCGCGTTCAAATATGCAACTTCTTTCTATTCCATGCTTTGCTTTACAAAATGCGAAAACATTGTTTCGGGTAGGGTAGTATCATATATATACCATCACACACACACAAATACATTTATATACAAGGTGCATAGCTAACAGCTTGCACCGCAATTTGTTGGCGAACTGTTGATTCTAGATTCATACTTCCAATTAGAAAACTATTCAAATAATGCGTGGACCTCAGATACGTCATTCATATTGCAAGGTATTGTACAGTTATTAAAATAAAAAACTCAAATTTTTATATCGACATTCTGTGCCCAGAAAACCTAATTGGAAATTTGTTGAGACCAAAAAAATCCTAATTTCTAAGTGCAATATTCGCTGAGATATTTTAATTCAAAAAACGGAGAAAAGTTGGGGGAAAAACAGTAAGAAAATGTTCCTTCCTCATTAATGTTGTTTTTTCCCCCAACTTTCTTCGATTTTTGAATTCAAATTCCTCAGTGAAATTTGCACTTAGAAACGCGGAATTTTTTTCTTGACCTCAGTAGAGACAAGGCAACAACTTTCCAACCGTGTTTTTGAGCACAGGATGTGCTTGTGTAAAAAGTTATTTTTTTTATATTTTAACTATGCAGCCTCTTGCAGTATGAATGTTATGAATGACGTATCTGAGGTTCACACGTTATTTGGATACTTTTTCTAATTGGAAGTATACGTTTAAGATCAACAGTTCACCAGTAAAATGCGGTGCGAACTGTTATCTCTGCACCCTGTATACATATACAGGGAAGGGTGGGGTGCTCAAAACTAACGTAACAAACTTTTTCGATCGATCGAGCACACCATCGTGAGTGTTTTTACATGGTCGAATATGAAGCGGTGAGTGAAAAATACTGTAATAAGTAGAGCTCAGAAGTTTAGGCTCACTAAAAAACTGGTGAGAAAATAGGCAGGCAAAAAGTTACTAAAAATACTTGAAATGAGCACTGAAATAACACATTTATAATTAATGGAAGAAAGGAAAAATGAACGTCGATAGCTCGACACCCTAAGAATATCGATACACATGTCTACGTAACACGTTTATGACAGCTCCTCAAATTCAAGACCAAATTTCCCAATTTTTTTATACATAATAACGGGTTATTTAAACATATTTGAGAAGTTTCAAAAATTGGATATTAATTAATCTTTTTTATCGTTGTAATTAATGTAAATTTACAACTAATAAACATATTGATTTATATAAATCAACTAATTTAATGTAATTAAAATAAACAATGGTCATGATATTGAGAATAAAAAATATATTTTCTACTATTTGAAAAAAAAATTATTTTTGCTTATGGTCATGGGAAAAAACTCCAGATTGAAAATCGGGATAAACTTTCCAAAAATTAAATTTTTTAAAAGCCATAAAAAATTTAATTTCTTTGTAAAAAAAAATTTTTTAAATACTACGGCACTCAATGAATCTTTTAGATTCCAAAAATGTTAATTTCATTCAAAAATTTGAATGAAAATTAATTGAACAAAATTTTTAAGTAAAGTGTTGCGTAAATGCAACATCAGTCAAAAATGGGATGTCAAGTAGCGAAGTTCCATTTAATCTCACGCTCACCATTTTTAAACATCATTTGTGCCATGTGTATATATATATATACAGGTTGTCCTGTAAGTGCTAGCACGGCCTTTATCTTAGCAACCGTCTGTCGTAGAGGTATGATTATACTTTAAAAAATGCTTAAGAGGCGTTCAAAAATTACCCTGTACCAGTTTTGAGAGTGAAAATGCATTGTATAATAAAATAAAAAATATATAAATTTTTATACGGTCCCCCTGTGCTCTAACTTCCACTTGGAAAGTTGTTGCTCTGCCTCTCCTGATGCCAAAAAACAATTCCATGTTTTCAATTGCAATATTCACAGATGTATCCAAATTCAAAAAACGGAATATTTGGGAAAGGACAACATCAAATGCGGGTAAAATAGTTTTTCCGCATTTAATGCTGTTTTTTCCCAAATTTTAGCCATTCGATCACGCATTGCAAAAAATGCTTTTTCAGGAGTGTTTTCTGACATCTTGAATTTGTTTTATTATTTATTTATTTAATATACAAACCTGTGCAAGAGGCCAGTAGGCTCTAACTTCACAGGTGCACAATTCAAACAATCAATAAAATTATATAGAAACAGCAGGGAAAAAGCAGCAATACACACGAACATATGCAAAGGGAATGCATGAAAGATGGCACTAATAAATTTAAAAAAAATCCCCGAGAGAGAGAGAGAACACGTAACAAACAATAAAATAAACATGCATACCCAAATAAAGTTCAATATATAGATTAAAAATATACAAAATATATGTATAAATAAAAAAAAGCATTTCATGTGTCATTTCAAATTAAAATAATCAATAGAACTGATGAAGAAAAAGTAGCAATGTCAGTAAAAATAACAAAAATTGAAACTGAAACAAAGGGGAAAAAATAATTTAAAAAAATGACACCTATTAATAGGTTAAAAAAACCTATCTAGCACACAACATACAATTTTGTTAAATTGCTTTTGGAACACCTTGTATATCTACATATTGCGTTATCGGACATGTTTCGGGACAGACAACGATCGCCATTCTATAAAAGCAATATATTTGGAAGATATAAAAAACGCTATTAAAGCAAGGATATTTAACCTTTGTTACCAAATGAAAGGAAAATACAGATTGCAAAGACTAAAATAAATATAGACAGAGAACTTAGAATCCTAATGCATCAATAATTTCTCCATTAGTGAGATAAAAGCGACGAGGGAAAAATAAGATGTTCCATATAGGATTCGAGGACGTAGTGTTCACAAACGTCTCCCGAGTCCTTCTACAGATGTATGAAGTTGTCTTGCAATATTTTGCTATCAGTTATATATCGCGAATTCACAAAAAATAACCTATATTGTGTGCATGTTCTAAGTGCAATAACATTTTTGAATGTCTAAGAAACCTGTGTGTGTGTGTTCCCCTAAACTGGTGAATTCTAATAAAGCATTTGATTGACATTTACCTGATTCTCATGAAATTCAGTGTTTAGTATTTCAAATTTTCTTTGTATCCTCCAATTTTTGATATTCAGTGAATAATTTGACTTTACAAAGTATTTTTTTAGGTTTAAATATATGATATATAAGTATAAGAAGGGGGAAAAAAATACACGCGAGAATCTCGGGGTTTTCCTCGAAAAACGCTTTGAAATGCTATAACTTATTCAAAACTTAGAATATTTACTCAAATTTGATGCCATATTTCCTCAGTTCCCACAGAGTTTTAGGATGATATCAAAACAGTTTCGACGTGATACGATACCTTACTTCCGTTGGGACCTATTTACGGGGGGGGGGGGGCCCGTGAAGAGCCATAGTAGATATCTTAGAGCATTCTAGGTTTTCCCCCTCGAAATTTCATTTTTTTTGCACATGTTAGATCAGTAGGATTTCCTGAGAATTTTGATATCGATACACTGTATTTGAATAAATAGCCATTGAAGCCTCGTAGCTTCACAACTATAGAACGTAGAAATACGGAATTTGAAACATAGTATGTTCTTTTTTGAAAGAATTTCAAGTGTTTTTCGATTCACATGTTGGTATAGGGTTTCTCATGTATTAGTAGAAAATTCTGAAAGAATTTTGAATTTCCTTTCCCCTTACGATTGGTGTGCAAGTGTATAATGTTTAGTTTACTATCTGCCTATAGCTTTTGGAGAACTGACTGATCTACTTATGTGATGAGAAAGTAATGAACAATATCTATACTTAACTTATTGCAATTGCAATGGCAGCGTTTCCTTCGAAATAAGTTTATTTCAGCTGTTTGGTTATTTACTTGTCTTAGATATTACCGCATACTGTCAACCCTTGAAATACGAATGGCTCGGTTTGCGGAAAACAAAAAAAATATTCGGTTTACGAACACCAAGCCGATAAATCCCCCAAAAAAGTGTCATATTCCAGAAGTCTACGGCCAGCCACAAAGCTTTTTTATTGTTGTTGTTGAAAGAATAATTGGGTGAAGAATTAGATTTCATTAAAGTAAAATTCCTGCCCCCAAAATATGACTTCTTTCACCCAGCCTATTGCTCAGCCGTCACTTGAAACTTTATGAATCTGTAAAAAAAACAGTGTTTTCCAAAGTCGGCAATATCGCCCCCTTGTGGGCGATGGAATGACCCGGGGGCGATAGAACCTACGGATTTAACATAGGATAACTGGGTTATCCTTATAGGATTAACATGGGTTCACTTGAATTGGGGGCGATGAGAGAGAAAAATTTCTGAAGAAGGGGGCGATGGAACAAAAGTTTGGGAAACTGTGCTCTAGACCAAAGAATGGTTGGTGCTCAACCATTCTTTTAAAGAGTGCGAAACACTTCTGGTTTGGAAAGGTGTCGCGTGCCACTTGAGTGATCTGAAAATGTGCTACGCACCCCCCCCCCTCCCCGAGTTATCTGGAAATGGTAGGAAAACATTTAAGTGATTTAGAAATGCACTTCGAGTAACTTAAATGGGCTGGAAATATGCTAAGATCCACTACATTGTCTATAAAAAGACCGCGGGCTGGGGCTTAAGTGAACTGTTAATGTGTTGCGCTTAAGTGAGCTCTGAGTAAGCTGAAAGCAGCTCAAGGGATCTGGAAGCGCACCTCGTGCCACTTAAGTGATCTGCAAATACACGACGATCCACTCGAGTGAACTGGAGGTGTTCCGCGGGTCACTCAAGTGATTTGGATATGTGCTGTTGACAGCTTGAATGATCTGGGAATTTGCCGCGAGCCATTAAAATAATTTGATAATGTTTTGTGGGGAACTTGAGTATTTTGTAATTTGCTGTTGGTCATCTCAGATGACTCAGAGGGCCACATTTGACCCGCGTGCCATGCGTTGAGCATGTATGTGCTCTGAACCGAAAAACTTTTATTTTAAAATCAAGGAAACAATTATTTTCTGGATTTTATGCTGGTCGATGTGGTGGTCGAGTGGTCATAGCGACGGAATTGTATCGCGAGGACACGGGTTTGAACCCCACCGCCGCCACATTGGTAGTCGGTTGAAGTTGGTTGTGTGTGGTTCCCAACTTTAAGGCGTGAATGCGAGCCGATCTCCCCATTAAAAAGTCGCACCACAGAGAGCAACAGGCCTACAAAACGGCAAAGATATTCAATCATTACACTTCATTCACAATTTGAAATGTAGATGGCTGCACGAAAAATTCACACAATACTTTATATGCACTCAGACTGTTAGGTACACTCACACTTCCGGCACAACTCAATCGCTAGTAAATCGCCCATGATGATAGACCGGAGTTGCACTCGCTGTGATAGAAAAATGATTTTACATTGAGGTGAACTGGAAAGAAAAGTCGCCGGGACTCGAACCCGGGCCCTCTTGCATTTCAGGGTAAACATGCTACCATCCACATGACGGGAAACACCACCCTTCCTTCCTTATTTCAATCACTATGACGTGAGGTGCTGAAGTAGAGGAGGCATTGGTGGCTTCTCTTAACTTCAACAAATGACCCCCAGGTGGGACGATAGAGATACATAGACGTTTTTCTCAGCCCAATATATCAAGGAAACAGATATTTTCTGAATTTTATGCTGAGGTGAATTCGGAAAGTCATCTGGTCTCCGCCGGGACTCGAACTGCCGCGGTTGTTTAAGTAATCTGGAACTGTACCACGGGTCAGTTAAGTGATCTGTAAATTCGTCGTTGGCTGCTTAAGTGATCTGTAACAGTACCGCGGGTCACTTAATTTCTCTGAAACTGCGCCCCAGGTCACTTAAGTGGTCTTTAACCCAGGGCCGTCTTAAGGGCCAATTGGCAAACTGATTTTTCTGAGGCCCTACTTAGCAAATTCTCGAGAATTTCAACTAGTTCTCATGTATGTGTATTTATGTGAACCTACCCTTTTCTTGAGGCCGGGGTGGGCAAATGCATTATCAATCATAGCAATGCATAGACAATCACGGACGCAATATTTCGTCCAAACGACGGTGGAATAAATTCAATCCAGTTCTCTGTGTTTTCTTTCCAGTCTCCTCATCATCGCAAAGATTTATTGTAACCTTATGAACCGAAGTTGTTTCTTTTCCTCCTTGTTCTTTCTATACTCCTGTTAGTGATTTTTTACTCACATAAAATGTATCTTTCTACTATATACATGCAAGAGAACCCGTAAGGTGAGGGTGAAAAGAGAAATATACTGTATACTCTCTTATCTACTTATCTATAATATAGCCTATATATTTTTTTCCTTTCTACGTATTTTTTTTCTCTCTTTCCTTTTCTTCTTCCTTTCGTGCGGTTAGGTTAGGAACAGGTTACCAGATTTATTGCTGATTCGTTAAATACAGCTCATCCAAATTTATTGCCAAAACTTTGTACGCGAAGGGATTAAGTGTACCCAGGTCACTTGAGTGATCTGAAAATGTGACGCGGACCACTTAATTGAAGTGAGAATTTTCCACGATCACCTAAGTGACCTGTAAAGTCGTCGCGGGCTGCTTGAGTGATCTCAACTATGTTGCGGACCAACTAAGTGATCTGGAACAGTGCCCCAGGTCACTAAAGTGATCTTTAAATGTGCCCAAGTCACTTGAGTGATCTGTAAATGTGCCCAAGTCACTTGAGTGATCTGTAAATGTGTCGCGGGTCACTTAATTGGTATGCAAATGCACCGCAGGCCACTTGAGTGATATGGTAATGTTCCGCGGGTCATTTAGGAGATCTGGTATATAAGATACCACTTAGTTAATTTTCACCAAATTAAGTGTTTGAGACCGCTGGTCTCATCTGGCCCGCGGGTCATAGGTTGAGCATGTGTGCTCTAAAGAAATTATTGCACCATCAATGGAAATAATTTACACGCAACGAGCTCGGTTGGCTACTGCTGCTGCTGCCGCCGCGACAAATAAAGTAATCGTATTTTATTTCCCCCTGAGCAACTGAAATATATTAATGTATTGAGAATACGCAAAGAGAGAGAGAAAATTATGCATCAAATAACGCGCCGCATGTGAGAGAGCATCTCTCACCCTCTCTCTCTCTCTATGCGGTCACTCCTTCTTTGAGGGTTTCTTTCTTTCTTTTGACATACAATCAAGAAGTGGAATCTTAGATTTAAAGCCTCCGTTGTCAAGAAACGAAGATACTCGAATCTCCCTCGAGGAAATATCTTTGCCGTCATTTTGCAATGACGACGGAGGAGCATCGGACATTAATTGAAAGAAATTTCCGACAAACCCAAGAAGTAGATTCTCTCTCTATCTAATTATATTCATTAATTTTAACCATTTAAGCGTCAATGACGAGATATCTCGCCTCGATAAAAGCCTCTTATTGAGACAAGCCCAGATATTTTGTAAAGTTGATTTCTCAATGGAAAACTTTTCGATATACCTCTTAGTTTGCACCTGCTGAAAATTTGACGAAAGCTTGTTTTACTGAAAAAAGTATGCATTTTCTGAATCGGGGTTTAGTGTTTTCGAATTGCCGCCCGCTTAAAGGGTTAAAACATGAATGGAGAGCAGATAAAAAATGAAAAATCCCCGATTAAAACAGATGCCGCGAAAGCCGCATTGGTGTTCCACTGCTGCTGTTTCTCTTGCTTGCTTATAACTCTACTTGCTACTTACTATCTTGGGTCTTTTTTTTTACTCCTTTCTTTATTTAGCGTTTTGACAACACGAACCACCTCACCTATCAATTTTCAAAGACTGCTGTCGTTGCCGTGAATGGTGCTCAAAGAATGGTGTCCCGTAAAGCGCACTTAAACTCTGCAATTTAAGAACAATCACTTCTAGTAGATAAAGATTTATTCAAAAAAAAAAAGAAAAGAATCGTTTTTACAACTTATAATTTCCTGATGAAACGAAAAACGACATTCATGAATTTCTAGAGCTTCTGCTTCGAAAATTTGATGTGAAAAAATGTAGTATTGTTACTGTTTCTAAGTTTCTCATTCAAATTGGATTGGTTTTTTTTTGAAAGACATTATCTCGTTAAAATTCAAAATTAAGAACAATTTTGCTAGTATTAGTGACAAGCAAGTTTTCTTCTTTGAAAGATCTCCGGGTTCTGAGACTTTTAAGGTTTCCGTGGCGTTTGATCATGTGGAATCCCTAAAAAGCTGTTACGAGCACCAGTTGGAAACCCACGAGCTAGAAAAATTACTGCATCATCAATGGAAATAATTTACACGCAACGAGCTCAGCCGGCTACTGCTTCTACCGCGACAAAAAAAAAAAAAGTAATCGTATTTCATTTCCCCCAGAGAAACTGAAATATATTAATGTATTAAGAATACGCAGAGAGAGAGAGACAGAGTGAAATTATGCATCAACTAATGCGCGGCATGTGAGCATCTCTCGCTCTCTCTCTCTCTCTCTCTTTCTGCGTTCATTCCTTCTTTGAAGGTTTCTTTCTTTTGACCCACAATCAAGAAGTGGAATCTTAGATTTAAAGCCTCCGTGTCAAGAAACGAAGATACTCGAATCTCCCTCGAGGAAATATCTTTGCCGTCATTCTGCAATGACGACGGAGGGGCGTCGGACAGTAATTGAAAGAAATTTCCGACAAACCCAAGAAGTAGATTCTCTAACTCGGCCTTAATTTTAAAACATGAATGGAGCGCGGATAAAAAATGAGAAATCCCCGAGTAAAACCGGATGCCGCAAAAGCCGCAATGGTGTTCCACTGCTGCTGTTGCTCTGCTTGCTTATAACTCTACTTGCTACTTACTACCTTGGGTCTTTTTTTTTTATTTTTTACTCCTTACTTTCTCTCTCTCTCTAGCGTTGACGACACGCACTCCGCAACCACCTCACCTACCAATTCTCAAAGACTGTTGCTGCTGCTGTAACTCGGGGAATGTGGAGCTTCTCCTACATCATTCCGAATTCTATTACTTGGGTCTTGATTCTATTTGGTCTCAGAGAGATCCACAGAAGCGCCGACTTCAATAAACTGGATGTTCGCCGTAGAAACCGTTTACGACGCTCCTCTTCCATCCATCTACGTCTCTTTCTATCTCTATCTCTCTCTATCTCTCTTCTAGTAGTATTTGTAGTAGTAGTAGTGGCTTCGATCGCAAAAGGTGGTCTATTCGAGATCCAGTTACGGCCCTCCGATTTACGGGCCTATTTGCCACGACCGGTGTCCACTTACGAAGGGGTTGCACGGGGTTGTGGAGTTTTAGCAGGAATGGGGGTGGTGGGAAGGTAACATACCCTCTTCGAGAACAAACCTTTCTCCTTCACCATCTTCCTCATCCCGTTGTATCTCGGAGCTCTATCTATTTGGTTGCGCTCTTCCAGAAGAGAACCGGAGGTTCCCGGCCATTACCAACTATTAGTGGGAAGAGGAATCACGGCGGCCGTTTCGGGACAGATTAGCCATTAGTCCTGGCGCGCCGCTGATGGAGGACGCAGAAAACCCTTAAATGTGCTTTAATGGAGCCGCCGCCGTGGAAATCCCTCCCTTTCAGGCGCACCGCCAAGGCGACGAGCTCTTCTAATAACGACTAATGGAGTGCTCATAAAACATCAGCGGGCGAGGGAATTTCGCTGCAAGGAGCACAGGCAGTTCCACCAAAAGGCTCGGAATATAATCTCATTCCGATATTTAACCTCGAGTTTTTCCAATTACTGTATTAAACGTTTGCTTCAACCGCGAAGCAGAAATTGGAAATGAAACGAGCCTCTCGGCCCTTTTTCCTTTCTTTTTCCTTCCATCACTTTTACATATTAAAAAAAATATATATTCAAAAACTAAAAAAACTATCATTAAAAAAATTGCCACACATCGAGCGAATTACATTCATGCCTTTCATGTCATTATATTAATGTTTGATGCCCGATTCAGTTTTTGATTCACTCATAATCTTTCTATATGATTAGGCGCTTACTCAATGCATGGGTGTAAACCACCCATACTTAGTAAAGCGCTATTTAAAAATCAATTACTGTGAGCCATAAGGATATTTTTATTTAAGAATTGATGTAGCATGATGAATTAGTTTGAATACGTTGATTGTGTCGAAATACGGTTGTCGCAAATGTTATTTCAAGATATTTATACGGCCCTCATACAAGATAGCTACACATACAGCCTGAAAGATCATGAACATTCCTAGAAATTTTCCACGAAACGTATTTATCTACATAAAAAGAATTTCGTTTACAAAATGATAACTAACAAAGACGTAATTTTCAGCCAGTTTTTAGACATAGATCTTTAGGTTAAATAACAGCATTACAAGCTCGTTGGTAAGTATCATAAATTATATTGAGTCACAATCGTTGTGAAATCCACTAAGTCTTTCGAAGCAGTTTGAGGCCTATATTCATTTATTTTCAAACTATTATTCCAATATTTAACCTCGAGTTTTTATAATTACAGTATTAAAACGTTTGTGCTTCAACCGCGGAGAAGAAATTGGAAATGACACTAACCTCACGGCCCCTTTTACTTTCTTTTTCCTTTCATACTTTTCTTATTTAAAAAAAAAAAAATTCTCAGAACTAGAAAAAATATCATTAAAAAAATTGTCACACATCGAGCGAATCACATCATGTCTTTCATGTCATGTCATTATATTAATGTTTGATGCGCGATTTAGTTACCTTGATTATGAACATTCCTAGAAAGTTCTCAAGGAAATGTATTTATTTGTATGAAGAATTACGTGTCCAACAAATGATATAATAAAATATATAATAACAAAGCGGCAATTTATCAGCCAATTTTTAGATATAGAGCTTTGCAGTTAAATAACAGTATTAGAAATAATCGTTGGTAAATGTCATAAATATATTAATTTATCCGTCTAATTTATAATAAATTAAATAATTAATTTATTAGTATTCCGATATTTCCCCTCGAGTATTTCTATATATAATTACTGTATCAAGCGTTTGTTTAAAACGTGAAGCAGAAAAGGGATATGAAATGAGCCTCATCGCCCGTTTTTCTTCCATTTTATTTTCGTCCCTTTTCTAAATTTTTAAAAACATACTCCAAAACTAAAAAAATATCATTAAAAAAATTGTCACGCGCGCATCGAGAGAATTACATTCATATCTTCAATGCAATTGTATTTTTTGATGTGCGATTTAGCTATTGATTCAATCATAATCTTTCTTTAATTAGGTGCTTACTCAGCCGCTGTGGTGGTGGAGTGGTCATAGTGACGGACTCGCGTCGCGAGGTCCGTGGTTAGAACCCGACCGTCGCCACAGTGGTGGTTGCCTGAAGTTGGTTTTTTATGGTTCAAAGCTTCAAGGCGCAAATGCGAGCCGATCTTCCGTTTAAAAAGTCTCGTCACAGAGAGCAACAGACCTACAAACAGTACAAATGTAATTAAATCACAACAGATCACTCACTTAACTTCTGAAATATAGATGACAGTACTAAAAAATCAAACACAAAACTACATATGCCCTCAGACTGTTAGGTACACACACAGTTACACTTCCGGCACAACTAACTAGGTAGTAAATCGCCCATAGATGGTGATAGACCTGAGTTATGCTCGGTTTTTAATCTTAAGTGTCTATGTGTTCAATATTTTTCGTAATGTACGCATTTCAAATCGGGTGATTCTTTTTCAAATACTTTAAAATATAAATGTAGCTAATAATGCAGTTATTTATAATCTACTAGCTTACCCGTCGCGCGTTGCTGCAATCTCAGAAGAAAGGAAATTCAAGGAAATGGAGGAAACGAAAAAAAAATTTAAAAAAAAAAAACAAACAAAAAACTGCCAGAAACCTTCGCGGGAGTGTACTCAACAGTTTCCCAAAGTTTCATGGCGATCGGATGAATGGTGTAGTACTGCATAAAGGACAAACAGACATACATTCGTTTTTATACATATAGATTATTGGAACAGATTTTTTCAGTGAGAGTGTAGACATTTTTTTAGAAAGTTTTTGGACCCTTAGGGTAACATTCATCGCAATAGTTTAAACTATAGTCACAATTTTTGGTTGGATATCTTCACAGATCGATTAAATTCAGCTTTTTAACCAATTCGTATCAATCTCCTATCCAAAAATGGTGACTATAGTTTAAAGCTTAAACTTTAAACCATGTCAGTGAATACGGCCCTTAATATCGTAGCTCTTTTTTTTTTTTTAATTTTCTTTGTTTCCCATTCATTATATAAATAACATTGGCTGTCTTATTATATAAATAACCCAAAATCATTTTTTCGATACGTCAATAATGGATGTAAGGGTACAGTTGGCCCCCTCTCGATAGGAGGGTCTAGGTTAGAGAGCAATGTAGACATGTGTACTACACATTGTGTAGTGCTTTCAATGACTTTTTAGCGTCGGTTTTTAATGGAGATAATGATATTCAATATAAGGGTGTTGCATGGGGTAATAAAGTCCTCAACGATATTCAAGTGGAAGACGTGGAGGTCCTGAATCTTCTAAAAATGTATGTGCAAGCAAGGCACCAGGACCAGATGATATCTATCCCAGGGTCCTCAGGGAATGTGCTAATGAATTGTTGGGGCCAGTCGCACAGTTATATAGGAGCAGTGTTACTGAGGGTATCGTCCCAAGGGATTGGAAACTTGCTAATGTTGTTCCGATATTTAAGAAGGGTAGTAGAGAAGCTGTGTCCAATTATCGTCCAGTGAGTTTGACGAGCTCTCTCTCGAAAATTTTTGAAATTATCATCAAAAGGCAGTTTGTGAAGTGGATAGACGAGAATAATGTATTGTCAGAAAAATCAGCATGGGTTCAGGAAGGGGAAGTCATGTGTAATTAACCTCTTTTACTTTACTTCTATGATCACGCAAAAATGTAGATGTTGTTTACCTTGATTTCCAGAAGGAATTCGATCGGGTCCAACATGGTAAACTCTTGAAGCGTTTACATGAGATTGGGATTGGGGGCAACTTGCTGAATTGGATAGAATCGTGGTTAAGAGATAGGTCTCAACGAGTTATGGTGAACGGGGAATTCTCTGGTTGGACAGGCATCACTAGTGGAGTTCCTCAAGGAAGTGTCCTTGGCCCCATACTTTTTTCACTTTTTGTCGATAAACTCGATCAGGGTATCGATGGGATTGCTAGCAAATTCGTAGATGACGTGAAGCTAATGGGGGGTAATCGGGAATCAAAGCGATAGGGAGTTGATGCAGGCCAACTTAAACAGGATTGAGCATGGGCAAATGAATGGAGCATGACGTTTAGTGTTGATAAGTGCATGGTTGCTCATTTTGGTTCGAACAGCCCATGGTTCTCTTACGAGTTGAATGGTGCCACTATACCGGATGCAACTAGGGCCACCGATTTGGGAATTCTCATTGACGAGGGTCCGGGATGCAGAGAAGAGCTACGCGTTTCCTTATTGGCACAGTTATGAAGAGAGACTTCATTTTTCGAATATGTTTACATTGGATGAACGCAGGTGTCGAAGTGATATGATCGAAGTGTTCAAAATTTTCAACGGGATGAATAAGATGGACCATGAACTTTTAGTAGACCGCCAATCGACTGCTTTTACAAGGCGACATCAGTATCGATTGGGAAGGGACAATGCGAGGTTATAGTGTCGCAGGGAATTTTTCTCTAATAGGGTTGTTAATAAATGAAATAGCGTACCCCCGGAGGTAGTAAATCGTAACACAATTGACATGTTTAAAAAGAAATACGATAAACATGTTGGGGTAAATCGAGAAGCTATCCATACTTAGAATAAGACAACCATAAATACATTATGGGCATTGTATAGTATTTTATCATGTGTATATATTGTTTATAATTTTTGTGATTGTGTTTTTAATTTGGTTGCTGTATTTTTGAAATATATGACATTCATATTTGTTATGGGCATCTTTTTCTCAGCCACCTCGTTGGGCATTTTGCTTGTTGTGGCGTTGTATTTGTATTTGTATTTGAAAACTTTTCAGCCTTTCGAAGCAGTTTGAGACCTACATCTATTTATCTTCAAACTAGAATTCAAATACAATCCTATTAAAACTAAATTATCAATCATTTGCACAACCATAATGCTGTAATTGTCTCTCTCCATCTTTAGTTCAAGGGGTCTCACGAATCTTCCTGTAAAAAAACACTAGATAAAATACACACTCTGATATTGACATTTTTTTGCATTATAAATTTACTACAACTAATTTAAACATTTTGAATTTTATTCACAATAATCATTTTATTAAAACGAGTAATTTTATTTGTGAAATTTCGTTAATATGACAAAATTTAAATATTTCAGGAATTTTACGTTGAGGCCTTACCCTCACTCGAAAGATTGCTGGAGAAATAAAACATAATAAAAAATATATCTACGGAGATAAAAATATATATATATATCTACTGGTAACAATCAATCCCAATTACCACGAAAATGTATCAAACACTGCATTCAACAAAATTGAAAACACAATACAATTTTCTGCGTAAAAACTGAAACAGGTTGCGAAAGAGGGAGAGAGAGAGAAAAGGAATCATTTCACTGAATCATTGATAAATTCCGAAGCGGGAAACTCGCTAGAATCGCGGCGTTGAGTCATTTAGGCGTAACAGTTTCATTTAATACAACTGCCGCTTAATTCTACCATGACCTACGTTTAATTATTTGAGACCTATAACGAGGACCGGGTGGGGTTCCCTCCGCTATCAGTGATCATCGATTGGGCTTTTATGTACGTACGTACATACATACTCGTCCATAGGGTAGAGAGAAAGAGAGAGTTCCTTTTCGGATTACATACATACATCGGTATATACCTACGCGTCTTCCATTGAACACACACAGAGAGCTTTTTTTTTTCAGTCTCCCTTGTTTCTAAAAAATTCATTTTGCTTCGTACGGTTGCTCTTTGCTCTAAATACAAAAGAGCACGCGACGAATCGTATATATACAGAGACGTATACACGAAAGAAAAAAAATCACCACACACACACATATATATATAAAAGACAGCGAAGGAAACGTTTAGGTAAGGAAAAAAACTAAGAACGGGAGGGGGAAAAAACGTCGAAATCTAAAAAAAAAACGTGAAAAAAGAAACAGGAAAAGGGAGAGATGAAGAGAAAGGCTTTGAGTTCTTAATGCTTTCTATGGAACAAAAGTAAAAAGGAGGGTAAAGTTAGCTTCTTGGCATATAAGATGATTTTGCTAAAAAAACCACACTCTGGGGCACATCAGGGTCTCTCTCTCATCCCAGACTCTTAATTCTTAAACTCCGTTCCACTTTTTTTTTTCTATTTTTTTTTTTCAAAGGGATTTTTCCTTGAACAAGAAATCCCGTTCCATTTCCTCGAAAATACCTTAAACGTGAAATTCCTTAAAATTTTTCATTAGTTTCGTTTTCAATAATTTTTAATTTGTTATGTAGTATAGTAGAACTCGTTTTTAATATGAGATCACTGATGATATTCGCATTTTTGAAAATATCTTTTGTTTCTCATTTATGTAAAATGTATATTACGAATTTAACTCTTTTTCACGGTGTATAAATAATTTATTATTAGGAGTAAAATTTTTCGGATTCCGGCAAGTAAACTTTTTTCTTGTACCGTATTTTCCTGCGTATAATCCGCGGATTATACGTAAATAAACATTAGAATTTCTTGGTGCGGATTATATATTGTATGCAACTGAGTCTTATCTGCAGATTTTTTTCAGACAGGTTGGAATAGACAGGGATATTTTCAAAATTAATGTAAATTTTCAACATTAATGTTAATTTTCAAAATCAATGTCACTTTTTTTTTAATTTATAGATGAATTATGGATGTATGAGTAGAAAAATCAACGTTTTTTTCGGCTGAAACGTGATAAGTAACCTCTTCAACCCCTCTGTGGTTCACCCTCATAAAAACGTAATCAAATGTTTTTTTACAAACAATTTAAATTACTTTTGTTAGCATATTTCAAATTGAAACATTAACACAGTAATTTAATTAATTAGAGTGAATTCTATTAGCTAAAATATTTAACTAATAGTAAAATATACGGTATTCCTTGATTTAATGTTATCCATAAAGAGATAAATTCTTGTTTAGCAAAGTTGAATAGCCTTGAATTTCATTCCAATTCCGTCAATTTGGTACGCTATTATAAATTATTATTATTTATTATTCTGAACACGTAAAATTTCAGCATCTCTGAAAACATGACACCAACAAGGAACCAATTGTTTTTACATTAAAAAAAAAAAGTACATATACTGTACTTATATCTTGTTCCAAACTCTGCCACGAAGATGGTCTGGAACAGATCTCGGCAACGGGATAAGTCCAGTGGCAAAGTTCTGGCGTTCATTCATTCATGTACTTATATCTATGTATATGTATTTTGTTGTATTGAAATTACGCTAAAACATGTTCTTTCTGAAAAAAAATAAGAAAAGAAATGGGCAGAATATGTTTTTTACCATGTATTTGCCACGTATATTCAAATATATATTGGACCATAGAGTATTCAGCTTTCATTATTGATGAATGAAATTTACACAGGTGGATTATACGCCAGCGGACTATATTTCTCTCATTTACGTAAAACCTTATAAGGCATGGATGTACTTACACTTGGTATAGAAGAATACACACAAAATATGTAAAAGGCCATTACGGTAATAGTATAGTTAACATGAGAACAGAAGAACAGTAAAAAATCTTTGTATTTTACCAAAGGCTGTTCACCTCCTGCCAGATGATGTCCACGAGCTCAATTTCGAAATTCTACTACAGGCAAGAAGTATAAACATTTAACATGAACGAATATTTATGTAACATCAAGGTTTGTCGTTTCTCGAATGACTTTCCGATTAGAATTTTTCTTGAAGTAAAAAACACTTGTATTTCTACATGGTATATTATGCAGGGGCCCTAATTTACTTGATGTTTAACTATGGGGATTCTTTAGCTTATGCTAATTGAAAAACATATTTTACTGAAATATATATTTTCAAACGCAGTTTTAAGTTTCCAATTAGCATGACGTTGCTTATTTATTTTCTGATTTTTATCCATCACATACGGGCATTATTATAAAAAAAAAACTCGTATTAATCGAGTTCGACTGTATTGAAATTAACCTCATAGGAATTTTCACGTTGATTTCATGTGAGAATTAAAAAAAATGTTTTTATCCTATTATCCATGAAAAAGAGATTTTAGGTATAAAAAAAGCAATTTCCTGAGGGAATTGTAAGGCAAAGAAAATATCATTTTCTTTATTCGATCAATATCGAAGTGAAATAGGAAATCGTGATATCATTGTGACCACGGAGCTTCACAATTGTAACTTCATTTCTAACTCTATCATTCTCTCGTAATGGAATTTTATCTTAAGATAATCTTGCTATAGTTCAAACATTTACGAAACTCTTCAATTTGGATCTAAAGATTGAGTCATGATTTCTGATACTTTGGATTTTTTCCCCTATAGATTGGGAATGGTGTCTCCACAAAGGACTATTTCTTATTGTTAAAAAAATCCATTTTGTGTGAAAGGTTTTCTGTCTGATACCATAACAAAGAGCAAGTTGAAGACGGACGCGCTTTAGAAAGTTCCACATGTCACGCGTAGCTCAAATATGCTGCGTTTGACCTCAATAAAAATTAGGACTGGGAATCGATTAAAATTTTGAACTGGTTAATCAAAAAATGTCGACCGATTAATAGAATTTTAATCGAATATTTTCAAATGCTATCCATTCATAGCAAGCATAGTGTTGGTAACTATATAATATCAATTGATGCTATAAAAATATATTCTGCACGCATCACGCATTTCACGCATCTATCCACTGAATGGACGTAAAGAAATACAGAAATGATTGAGAAATAAAGGCCGCGCCCTCTTGAAGCTATTTAATATCGTCCCCACTTTGCCAGAAACATGAATGTGAAAATTTCTAGAATTTGGAAAACGCTTGAATGTTCACTCTATCCATGTTACTCTCTATGGAAGTTGTTCTCCTTTAAATTTGTTTCAATACGGCATTTGCGTTTCTGTAAAAACGTACATAGCAAAATAAGTGATTCAACCAGCTGATAAAACCGAATCCGAGTGGCGTCGTGGTAAGATGTTCAACTCCCACAATGAAGGTTGCTGTCACGGTCCCAGGTTCAAACCCGGGGGAAAAATGAAGATACGATATTTTCCCCTAGCGAGCTCGAGGCAATCATCGATGGATGGTACCTTCATTTCTAACCCAACTCATTATTGGCAGTAAATTGCAATATATCGGTAGGGACAGAGTTGGTGTTTGGTGAAGTAGCTGATAAACCCAAAAGTGAAAATTTGCACATACGTGTCTCTGGCATAAAGGGGACGATATATGCTGATAAAGACATTTAATCGATAATTTAACTTTTAAAAAAAATTTTAATTGAATTGATCGAATCGAATAATTCAACTAAAAATTTTAACTGTGATTAACAATTGATCGATTAACTGACCCAATTAATCGATTCATCGGACCAGCCCTAATAAAAATATTCAATGATTAATTTCACTTGAAAGCATTTTTACGTATTCTGTATTATGATACAAACTGTCAAACTCGGTTATAACGACATCGAAGATTCCGTGAATTTTTGTTGTTACAACCGAGAGGTGGTAGTTTTTGAGACCTTTTCCTTACAAAAAATGTATTCAGATGCAATCAAAACAACAGTGTGCAAAAACCCGTTATTTCATTATGATTGGGGGGGGGGGGGGGCTATAAGCGAGAAAAAACCAAAAATCGGGGTCATGAATACAAAATATCACCAATTCTCGTCAAAATT
The DNA here is from genome assembly GCF_987345545.1 of Pholcus phalangioides. NCBI lineage: Eukaryota > Metazoa > Arthropoda > Arachnida > Araneae > Pholcidae > Pholcus > Pholcus phalangioides. The sequence goes on along the minus strand of NW_028301600.1, from coordinate 44,613,190 downwards.
ATCGCCAATTGTCAGAAAAATCACCAAATGTGACTAAGAAATAACCCTTGGTGAGAAATACCGCACTAGAAAATATGCAGTGATTCAAAATGTTTTCATGGGGAAAAAATCAACATGGCAAATAAGTGACCTGAATATTTATGGTCATATTTATTTTTATACAATTTATAAATTTTGCAAAATACTCGTCTCATACTCTCATTCATTCCTTCATCACAGACTCTATTAAAGATTAATAATTGAAGTAAATTTTTCGTCCGAAAAATCCGGGGAAAACGGGACATTTTTGTAATGAGAAAAGTTGGAAAGGGTGAAATTATACGAGAAAATATAGAGTCTCGTCTATGGGTCATGCTGATTAGGAGCACGTCGAAGCCCCAAAAAATTTTCAAAATCATTTTTATCTCACCGTTAGGAATAAAAAACCTCATAAAACGACGAAAAATGTGTCGTCATATATGAGTTCGTGCGTTTTCATCGACGTTATAAGCAAGGTCCATTAACATTATTCTCTAAAGCAGGGGGTCTTCTATCTTTCTCGAGGCACTGCTTATACTTATCATCAAAGAACACCCCATACGACAAGGGTGCTCAACCTTTAGGTGAGTGCGGGCCACTCCACTGGTTTGACAACGTGCCGCATGCCACTTAAGTACGCGACAGTCACTTGAGTGATATGTGAATGTGCCACAGGTCAGTTAAATGATCTAGAACTATATCGTGGGCCACCCAAGTGATCTGTAAAGTGATCCGGAACTGAGTTATGGGCCACCCAAGTGATCTGTAGATGTGATGTGGGTTCACTTAAGTGATCTGTAGATGTGATGTGGGTTCACTTAAGTGATCTGTAGATGTGATGTGGGCTCACTTAAGTGATCTGTAGATGTGATGTGGGTTCACTTAAGTGATCTGCAAATGGGCTGCGGGTCACTTAAATGGTCTGTAAGTATGCCGCGGGACAATTGAGTGATCTGTAGATAGGCCGCAACCACTTGTGTAATTTGTAACTGTGCCACACGTCCCTTAAGTCATCTATAATTGTGACGTGGGTCCCTAAGTAATCGGGAAATATACCTCTTGCCGCTTAAGTGAATGTGCCGCTTAGTTTCACAAAATTAGGGTTTGAGGACACGGGCCAAAACATATTACTCCGAGGCCCACATTAGGCCCGTGGGTCATGAGTTGAGCAGGTATGCCTCACGGCAACTTTCACATATGTATCTTAAATTCTTGAATGCAATTTGTACAGGATATATAATTGAAGATCTGATCAAGTGATCACGTATACGAAATTTGGCATGAGAATTGAGCCCTCTTGGTGCTCACGAGCAACCGGTTGAAGATGGCTGCTCTAAGAGGATTAGCCCAGACCACCAATTATTGTCGCTATAACCAAAGGTACATTTATGGTTTTTTCCGCCTGCGGGCTACACGAATTTTTTTTTTTTTTTTTTTTTTGCCGCCCTTCTCCCATTCTAGTTTAATTTCTTGAATACTCTTTCCCCGAATTCGCCAACCTGTGCTAATAACCCGCTAGGCCTCTCTCCACTCCTCCAAGTGCATTTGCATTTCTGAGTCACTCTTTTGGTCCCTCCCATGCTTACACACTCTTTAATTCACTCTTTTAGTCATTCATATGCTTGCACACGCCTGGTCACTCATATGCTTGCACGCTCTAGGTCACTCACATGCTTGCACACGACGCTCTGGGTCACTGTTTTGGTTACTCACTGACATGGTACCTCGTTGGGACACTCTTTTGATTATTTACACCTTCACACCTGCTCTAGGTCGAATGATCAAACTGTAAGAATGACCAAAAACATTCTTTTGGTCATTCACACGCTTGTACGCACTCTAGGTCACTCTTTTGGTCATTCACATGCTTGCACGCTCTCTAGTCTACTCACTGACCTGATCCCTCGCTGTGCAGGTAATTCTTTTGGGCATTCACTAGGTCGCTGTTTTTGCCATTAACAAGATGCACACTCTCCAGGCCACTCTTTTGGTCATTCACAAGCTTGCACATGCTCTAGGTCACTCACTGACCTGGTCCCTCGCTCAGTAGGCCATTCCTTTTGGTCATTCATGACCATACTTGCTCACGCTCCAAGTCACTTTATTGTTCACTCACGTGCTTGAAAACTCGCTAGGTCACTTTCTTACTCACTCACTGACCTAGCCCCTAGCTAGCTGTCTGTGTAGAGGTGGATTCCTTGAGGGTTATACAAATGTTGTATAACCGCCTTGGTTATTGAAGCACCCTTCTCCCATATTCTACTGATTTTCTTGTCCAATCATTTCTCAAATTTTCAGCCCTGAGCTATAATACCCTGTAAATACGCCACTGGTTATAACCGAGGTGTCGTTGCAACCGAGGTTCGTTATAACCGAGTTTGAATGCATGGAACTAATATGAATTTGTTTTATTTGATCGTGCATCAGATTTTAACCCCAAGCTGAGGATGAATCAGAAAAGGAGATTGAAGTGAATGAGTCGAAGATGACGAACAAAACGCAAGTTGTCAATCTTTTTTGTTCGGGAATTAAGAGCCCTCTTTAAAAGAGCACGTGATCATTATGTGTAGTAAGGAGCTTAACAATAGGGAATGGATGGGTAAAGGTAAACGGGGCATCGCTTCGGCCGATGATTTCCCAAGAGGCCGAAGCTTACGAGCGAGAAAGAGACGATTTACCAGGGAACCTACAATTAAGCAGTTAAAAGCATCGGTTGCTGCTTCAGCAACGGGTGTCGGTTTTCATCGCTCGGCGATTCTACAACAAAAACCAAATTCGTTCCTGTTGTTCTATAAAATATCACTGCTTCTAAACACTGAAAGGGGAAAGTAATAGAATCTTTTCTGACTAAGACTATAACTTATGTATCCTCACGAAAAATTAACAAATATGACAGGTGCCAAAGAAGATGCGTGGTTTATTCAAAAAGTATCCGAGCTTATTTTTTCGCTCGTGAACCAATAAAGCTAGGGAAGCGTGGTTTGGTGCAGATGTAGATCTAGGGTGATGTGTGAGAAGGGGCGATTTATTGTTTATGGTCGTTGAATTGCCCCGTATTTTACGGGACAGACAATTCCCCCCCCCTCCTCATTTTTGGCTCCTGGGACGGATGATTACCTCATCTACCGCTCTGAATCCACGCATAAGCCGATGCAGACAACTTGCCTGCGAATAAAGACTAGACATATATTTTCAGATATTAATGGAGCCGAGGTAGACATCATCATCGGCAAATAAAGCCGAGACGATAGCCCCAGCTACAAATGAAGCGGAGGCAGACATCTTCAGCTGCGAATGAAAAGGAGGCAGATACCATTAGCTGTGAATAAAGACGAGGCAGATATCTCCAGCTCCGAAGCAGCAGAGGCAATTAAGCTTCTAATTGAGTGGAGTGTGACATCATCAGCTGTGAATAAAGCCGAGACAAACATCATCAGTTGCGAATGTACCGAAGGCAGGCATAATTAGGTTCGTTGAATCGTCCCGTATTTTACGAGACAGATAAATTTTTCCCACATGTATTTGGCTCTTGAGAGGGGCGATCACACTCATCTGGATCAGCGCATGGTTCAGTGCATGTATGTAGGCAATCTTACTGCGCATGCTTGAATTTTTTCCTGCCTACAGAAGCTGCCAGTCGCCGACAGACTGCCGATGCGAGGAAGTGTAAGCAAGCACCTGTGTAAAATTTTTGTTTTTGAAAAAATGGCAGGAAAAACTTGAACACAACGCTAATGCACTAATCGTGATGGAGCTGCCAATTTCGACGCAGAATCTCTTGGTAGTAATCCTTGGTGATGGTTGTGCCGTGCGGTGCGTACACGTGATGAACCACGCCACTAAGGTCATAGAAGACGGTCAGCATGAGAGTCACATTGCATCTACTGAAGACCAAATCGTCAGTCAAAATGAAATTAAAGGATACAATTCTAATGTTCGCTAGTCTGCAAATTCTCTGATCGTGATTCCTGCATCACCAGAGGCCACTTGGTCAATGACGATCTCATTTCTGGATGTTGAGGGCCTACCAGAACCTGCTTCACTCTCCATCGGTGTTCGGCCAATCTTGGAAGCAGTAGTTCCACCCCTTTATCGATGTGGTGTCAATTTTTCCATCTCCGAAGGTCTGTTGAATCTTACGGATTGTTCCCACTCAGGAATCACCAAGGTTCACACAGAATTTAATTCAGTAGCGTTGTTCAGATTTTTCCTGCCATTTTGTCAAAAACGAAAATGCGACGGCGCTCACTTACACTTCTTCATTCATCGGCGGTCTGCCGGCAGGAAAAAAATCCAAGCATGCGCACCAGGATCGCTTACATACGTGCACCAGACCACGCTTCCCTAGCTTTATTAGTTGGTGCACGAAAAATTATGGTCGGATACTTTTTGACCAAATCTCGTAGACACGTGTATATATATATACGGAACCTCGTTTATACGACGTTTGTATAAACGGGGAAAATCGCACAACTGAAACATCCTTGAAAATGACTTTCCTCCCTAGAAAATATTACAATAATTCAATGGTTTTGATTGTATTTTAAATTTTCCTATATAAAAATCATACATGAGAAGAAATAACCAAAAATTTTAATTTCTTTTAAATAATATGAAACAAGGTATGTATTCAAGGAAACAGTTGTTTTTCGGATATTATGCTAAGGTGAACTTGGAAAGAAAAGTCATCACGTCTCCACCGGGACCCGAACCCAGGCCCTCTTGCATACCGGGCAAGCATGCTGACTTTTCTTTCCGAGTTCACCTCAACATAATATCCGGAAAATAACTGTTTCCTTGATATCTTGGGCTGAGAAAAAAGCCATCAATCTCTCTATAAATACATGTACGGTACAGGGTATCTGGATCAAATGTCCCTATTTTAATCAGTTCCTGCACTTTACAAGAAATCGGAAAGGATAAGAAAAAAGTTTATAAATTGAAAAATTTTGTAATGACGCTTTCAGAAAATTTGTGGAAGGAAAAAATTTGGGTGGACAAAATTTTCTAATATCGTCGTCGTCCTACGTAACATTACTGACTTTTAATCGCTATTTGAAGTTAGGGACATTTTATCCGGACACCCTGAACATTAAACAAGAAACCGTAGTTCACATAACATGTCACTGTTGCTTAATCTTCAGTAGTCTTACATGCTATTCTTTCCAAGATTTTAAAACAAAAATGCAATTTTAAACTTCCTTGAAATATCTTATCGTCGTTTGTTTTGTTAATTGTTTTTTTATACCTAAGCAAAAAAAGCAAATATTTCATTGAGTAAGTTCTTCAAAACTTTTGTAAAAGAAAGAACCGAGGGTGTGTGTGCGAGTGTGCGTGTGTGTGTGTAATTATGTTCCCTATTAGCAGATTTGTACCATCCTATATTCTTTCAATGCACTTCCATACCATCCAGGAATAACGCCGTAGACATCGAAAAAAAAACAAACAAAAAAAAACCGAATGAGCATATCTCATACCTGGCAGAATAGTCACAACTCAAAAATCGTTAATTTCACGTTAAGATCACAAAAGCATGGCCTGTCACAATGCTATCTACAGGTGCTACAAATCCAACTACAAAAATAGTTCATAGTGGATGGAGGGGGGGTATGTCACACACTGCTCCTTTAAAATACATTACAACTTAGCCAGTGGAACAGTATTTGTTTTTGTTTTTTTTGTTAATTGCATTTTTAATTGGGTTGCTATATATTTTTTGGAAATATATGACATCCATATTTTTATGGGCATCTTTTTCTCAGCCACCTCGTTGGGCATTTTGCCTGTTGTGGTGTTGTATTTGCATTTGTTTCTCCTGAAAATTAGAATTGTTTTGAGTTGTGACTATTCTTCTAGGTGTGCGATACAGTCTCATTTCAAACAATTGAAATCCGTTTCTTAAGGACTCGTTGTGTCTGTTGAATTCTCAGCAAAATACATAACCAATAACCAGCTCAATCATTTTTTTTGGATCAGTCAACAATTATCCCGAAGTTTATGGCTTTTTTTTTGGTGAAAATATGTATCACAAAAAGTATTTGAGAGCTCTCGACGTGTTTTTACAATCTATCAAAATTCCTGTATGTAAAGGGTAGACATTTGGGATTCGAGTTGAAGTGAAATCATCGACTAATTAAGGTTATGCGTCAAATAAATGAAATATTTTAACATTGAAATGTGTTGGAGGGAATTACGACTGTCAAACATTGCGACGTTTGGCTTCAGTCACAATTCATTCCAATTAGAAAGTTGATGCCCCGTCTCTTCTGAGCCTAACAAAAAATCCCATGTTTATTAACTGCAATACTTGCTCAGGTATTTGAATTCAAAAATCGGAGAAAAAGTGGGAAAGAATGGCACAAACTAACGGCTCATTATGTTGCTCTTTCCCACTCTTTCTCTTATTTTTTAATTAAAATATGTGAGGGAATATTGTAGTTCAATACATGAGATTTTTTTGTGCTCAAAAGAGAAGGCAATAACTTGAAATTGGAAGTTGGAGGACAGGGGGAATCGTATAAAATTTAGATTTTTTTATTCTGTGATACACTGTATTTTCACTCTCGAAAATGCACAGGATGATTTCTGAACACATTTTGAGCATTTTTTAAATTGGTACTATACTTTTTCGATAAAATATTGGGAAGATAATGACCGAATTAGGACTTACAGGACACTCTGTATATCAATATTTTGCAAGTACAGTAAAGCTTCGCTACAACGATACTCGATATAACGATCAACTCTTGCTTGGGATTTTCTATAGTTTAATGCTAAACTCCTCTCAATGTAACGATATACTTTACTACGATAAACTCGTCTGTAATGATATTTTTTGAGAATTTTGAGAATATTTCAAAACCACTACAAAAATATTTTTTATATTTCGCTTAAAAAATCCCCAACAAATATTTTTAAATTCCTGATAAGTTTCCGTCTTCCAAGGGTGTTTAATAACAGCGGCATTTTTTGCCTTCCGAGTGTTATCGAAGTTGCCATAAAACTACTTTCTGTGTGGTACACAAAGGTGCTGTGCGGTAAACAAGTTTAAAGTATTAAACAACTAAACTGAATTTTATTACTCAACTAATGAAATATGATTTTTTTTTTGTTGCGAATAAATGCTTATAAATGCATTTTATCGCGTGGGTGGTACTAATAACTCCAATTCATAAGAGATGCCACAAAACAGTTGTAGCCATTGGTTTTTATGACAAATTATAGTATTTTACAATCTACATATTGTTTACGTTGAGAAAAAATAATTGTTTATTTCTTGACATGACAGGAACAAGTTGTATCTTATTTTAATTGGTCATTTGTTTTTTCGCAGTTTGACCTAATTGGTCCTTGCGCCAATAAAACCAAAACCTAATCCAACCCAAATGGAACAACAGCATAAATTTGATTTCGACTGATGATACTGCTACCTCTCGATACAACGATAGCAGAGTATCGAAGTTTCACTAAATATCATGTTGCCGTATTTCGTATACCCGTTATTTTTTCGCTCATTGCATTTTCAGAATAGTCCCATCGAGCAATAATACCATCATCCATGACACCACTTGTGAAAAATCAGAGTAAAAAAAAAAAACGTGTACCGTAGTCATAGATATAATAAAATGGCTCTCATCACAAATCTCATAATTTTTTTAATAGCATTCGAATAAATTTCGATCACATATCAATGGAAATGCAAGCTGGGGGAAAAGAAAACAATGTACTAATATACAAACGAGCATATTGGAGCTTAAAGGGGGAAACTTTAAAAATTGAAGATTTAAAAGTATTATTTTTGTGTTTAAAGGGGTTCTTTTTTTTCCCCCCCTTCTTAATTCTTTCTGTGGTTTTAAGTGCTCGCAAGAACAAAATTGGGTAAAAATTGTTTGGGTTTTTTTAAGACGTTGAACGCAAGTGCACTTACCGCCACTTACCAGAAAAGAAAGAAAGAAAAAAAAAGAGTTTGAGAAGATCTCTTGGAAAAACCACCAAATTTTTATTGTCCTCGCCTGGGAAAACGAGATTCTTCGTAATCTAGTTCCAACGAAATAGGAAAAAAAATGTATGTATTTTTTTTTATATACATAGTACAGAAATATATACAAAATACAGTTTGAAGCATTTTTCGAAGAATGAAATCTCCTTAAGAGAACAATTGAAAATTTTCGAATACGAACAAGTCCCTAGAGATAACCGACGAAGAGTTTGCCTTTGATGGACTTTTTTGTATGTTTGTTTCTTTTATCCCTGGTTTCCCAAGAAAATTGCTTAAGATTGGGTATTTTACGTAAACAGATTTCGAATTGGATTCCAATGATTTTCTTTTATATGTACATTAAAAATTGACTTCTTTGATATGATCAAAAGAATAAAAGTACTCCTAAACTTCGAGGAGGAAAAAGAAACCGCTTCTGAGATTTCGATTTAATGCTTCAGCAATCACAGAAGTACCTCTTACTAGAAAATTTATTATCATTTTTATCTGTTTCGTATACACGATGTCTTCAAAAAAGATAATACGAGAGTACCAGCTATATTTCTCATCATATTCCATTTAAAAAAATGGAGCACTAGTTCTATTACTTACACGAAGAAAAAAATGAATAAAAGTTTCGTATGCATAAAGAATGTGAGTCTTTGAATGTTGCTTTCAAGCTGAATTATTGCTTTCATAGTGCGCGTGATTAATGAGAACTATAATAATAATAATAATGGTCTTTATTGATTTAAGCAAATAGCCTCAGCAATAGGTGGCAACAGTACGAAAAGAAAAGTACAAAAACAAATTACAAATAATCATTTTACGAAAGATTACTGAGAACTACACTTTATTTCCGAAAGTTTGTGTGTTTTTTTTGGAAGCTTTGATTTTCTTGAATTTCTAGCTAGGTGAACCGTCCTGAAATTTCGGTCACGTGAACCCTATGCTTGTGCTCACAATTCCCAGTGAAAATTTAGTCACTAGAGCATTTTTTGTGGGCCAACAAAAAAATTAAACAAGAAACAAAATGTTTTTGATCAACCCTGTATCAAAAAAAGCTGAAAATGGCTTGCAAACAAATTTTAAAAAATATTGTACTAACTTTATCCAATATCTTTGTGCATTTTGTTGAGAATAGTAAACGAAATGAGTATATTTACGAAAATATGTTTTCTATAAAAAATCTAATTTTCATCGAATGGTTTTTGTTTATAACATGCCGCGTTTCCAACCAATTTTTACGAAATTTAAAGAACAGGAAGCATATCATATGAGAGATACTCTATAGAAATTTGAAATGTGGCAAATTATTATTCACTGAGATATGTGTATTTTTAGTGAATGATTAATAGCAAAAAATATAAATTTTATTTTTCATAATTTGATTACCATATATATAGTGCAACTTATATTAAAGTTCCAGCTGAATGTCATGAAAATTCAGAAAGATATACATGATATAGTGAGCTGTAATTTCAAAATTTGATGAAAGTAACTGAATAATAAGGGATTTTTCACAAATTGGTATACGATTATTTTCTGTTATTTGATTATTTCGAGAATAAGCCCACAACATTATGATAATGAGTGAAGACACGTATCTGATGCTAAGTAATTTAGCATAGCACGCGTGTATGATGTCAATATAAACAAACTGAAACCAAAAATGAAATAACAGAAAATAATCGTATACCAATTTGTGGAAAATCCCTTATTATTCAGTTACTTTCAGCGAGTTTTAAAATTATAGCTCACAATATCGCGTATATCTTTCTAAATTTTCATGACGTTCAGCTGAAATTTTTATGTAAATTGCACTATATATACAGCAGTCAAATTATGAAAAATAAAATTTTATTCTTGCGCATATATATATATATATATATATATAATGCGCAATTAATAATCATTTACTAAAAATATTCATATATGTCATTGAATAATGATTTGCGAACATAGGATATGTAATAGGAATAACATAGGATCCTATGTTATACCTGTAGTTTCTATCGCACCTCTGGACCTTTCCATCGTCCACCGGGGGTGATATTGCCCACTTTGGGAAACACTGCTGTATACCGATATAATACTGGTACACTGTTCGTGATATTCTGAGATAAACAATTTTAATGAGAATAAAGTAAGAAAGCAAGGTGTTAAAAAATGGAGTAGGCTGTGTCATACACACGGCAGCGTGTTTTGACGTGAATACGTACTCTGTGACTTGAATCGCGTGGTAGCTACTTTCTTTCAAACCGAGCATAATGTTGGTCTATCGCCTTGAGCAATTTACTACAAGTGTGAGTGTATCTGTACCTAACAGTCTGAATGCGTACATAGTGTTGCGTCTGATTTTAAGTGCTGCCATCTATGTTTCAGAAGTGAAGTGAGTAAAGAATATTTATACCATTGTAGGCCTGTTGTTTTCTGTGGCGAGAAATTTTAATGGGGAAATCGGCTCACATTCGCTCCTCGAAATTGGGAACCACAGAAAACCAATTTCAGCCGACCATCACTGTGGCGACGTTGAAGTTCGAACCAGGGTCCTCGCGATGCTAGTCCGACGCCATGACCACTCGACCACCACAGCAGAGCGTGGTAGGTACTGCCATAATGGGTACTAATAATACATTGGTATCATCGGGTTTTTCTTTAGAATGTCTAACAGACGACACCATTGGCTTCTATTTGAGTCTCGAGCCTTTCGAGACATGGCGTAAAAAAATTTAGTTACGAAAACCGCCCGTGGTCCTATAGTCTAGACCGAAAGACGTATTGAAAGCAAAGTGGTATCATTAGATTTGTGTTAATGAGATCTACCCGCAGATGTCTCTCAAAAACAGAATACTTCCTGAGATATGAGCGTTTAAACTATTCCGTTACGCAACTTTTTGCCAATGCAACCCAGTATCGTGAGATGATTTAAAAGACTTATTCACGTCAAAAAAAGAATATCGAGTTCTCCTGTGCCAACGATGTCATTTTTCGTTTAGTGAATTCTAATAGTGTCTCCTGCCGATTTCCGTTAGTATTTGATCCTCTTTCGTCCCGTGAAATGTCTGATGACATTATTACAAGGTTTTGAAGCGCATTACCCTCCTACTCCCGAACCCTTCTTTCTTGTGTCTATCTATCTATTTAACTACCTCTCTCTCCACCGTCGTTCATTCATCCATACTCAGTAGCAGCAAAGTCTTGCTTATGAAGTGATAGCTGCACGCGACAACATATTTCTACTATCAACAACACTCGCAGCTTCGGAAATGATTTTTGCGAAGAAAGATCGACCGCTATTAAAAAGCATTCGCCCGAATAGAAGAGCGAGGAGATGCAAAAGAAGAGCGAGGGAGGATTGCATACACAGCAACCAAGGCTCATCAGCAGAACGATGGACGATGGGAAGGTGGATGTACTTGGTTCAAGAGCATTAGATACAGAAAGAGAGGGTTTAGGAGAGTAAAAGAGAGACAGAGAGAGAGAGAGTGAAAGAGTAGCGAAAACTCCGCCGGCTATGCAAATGAGGCCATAAATAAATAGCTAACGAGTGTTCGTTTTGAGGAATGATGCTTCCTGCCTCCAGGGCTGATCAGGCTTTGCTAAATTGAAATGATTTCCTATCTCACAATTAGGGCCGCCTAATTAGTTCCCTCGACAAGAATTAGATTTTCGAAATGAATGTCGTAAACACAAAACGCCCGCCTTCTAATCTTTTCAGGAACTGAACACGGAGACTAAACTGTGTACACAACGTTTAAAAGCAGTGACGAGGATGCGAGTTATCAATTCATTATTTCAAAATTACCTCGGCGCATCGCATTCATCACTTCGTCTCCTCTCGCTCTCTCTCTCTCTCTCTCTCTTAACTCTCTTTCTCCTTGTCCTAACTCACATAACTTCACCTGCACTTAATATATATATATATATATTTTTTTTTGCTCCCATTTCCTTTTCACTCCTCTTCCAATAACTTTCATCTTGGCTCTCATCTGTTGTGACACCATCACCACTATCAGCCTGGCTACGCTCTGTATTTTCCTCTCTTGTTTGCATTGCATTACTTGTAATAAAGATGCAAATGATGTATGTATACATGGAAGACTGAGAGAGATAGAATGAAAGACTCATAATAATAATAATATTAATAATAATAAAAAAGGACACGCTGTGCTGCCCATTTAGGAAACATTAAAAACGGGAGCGGAATTTATGAGAGTACACGGTGTTTTTGACGGTGCTTCCTTAAGAGGAGAACGGTATGTAAGTCACTCGAGGAAATTGCGTTTTAGTATGCTAATTTACACAGATCATTTCATTTTACTTGTTTTTATGCAAAATACACCGAGAAACAATTTTAACGATAATTATCTGAGCCTCGTAATTTGTTTATAACACTTTGTAATAAATAAGCCGTTGTTTCTCTCCCTGGAGCCAAAAAGAAAAATTAAAACAAAATTATTTTTGAAATTTTTGGTTGAAAAAAAAATTATTGTGTATTTTATACACAAAAATTTTTTTAGTATTCATTAAATAACGTAAAATATTCTTTCAAATTCGATAGAATAATGCTCCTAATTTATATTAGGAGCTTAATATACCCGTATAATATACTGGGGTGATTTTAAATTCTTTTCGAACGATTTATTGGATAATAATTAGACATTGAGGGATAAGGATTATGTAGAGATAAATTCAAAGGATTTCAGTGGTTATTGAAAGTAAACATTACGCCGGATTAGATCTCGTTTGATTGATATGTCCTATGAAATATAAAATATGCACTCCTGTTAAACATGATGCACAAACCACCACACTGGACTATACGTTCTGAAGCGTAAGCAGGATCGAATTTTCAGAGGAGGCACACAAGATTTGAGAAGGGGATGCACGAGAATCTCCCCAAAAGGAATTTTGAGTTTCTAATCTTTTAAAATCATTTTGAATTTTCAGAAATTTATTAAGATGACATGCAAAGGTGTTTTCTTTTGATATTGAAATTTTATTTTAAATTATTCAAAAATGTTTTCAATTTCTGATGGTTTTGTGGGAGTGTACGTGCCCCTACCCATTCCTACATGCCCCCTTGCGTATCCCTATGACCACGTCTACACCAACTCTGACTGGGAAAATCATCAAATAAAGTACTCACCAGTGTTCAATAAAGTGAACAATATCACCCTCGGTGGGAAAATAATAAATAGAATGTCGGGAGGCTATGAGAGAAAAAATTTTTCTGGGGGTGAGGAAGCAATGAATAAAAAGTTTTAGAAACTACTAACGATCTACACAAACCATACATATACTGTATTTGGTGATTTTCTGTCAGAATTGGTGGAGACATGGTCGTAGGGGTACGCAAAGAGGGCATATGGGAGGGGGAGGTGCACGTGCTCTCCAACAAAACCGTCGAAATTAAAAACATTTTTGAATAATGTAAAAAAATAGTAATATCAAAAGAAAACACCTTTGCATGTCATCTTAATCAATATCTGTAAGTAACTCAGTAAGATTAGTAACTCAAAATTTCTTTAGAGGAGATTCTTGTGCTTCTCCTTCCCAAATCTTGCGGGCCCCCACCGAAAATTCTATCCTTCGTACTCCTCAGAACATACAGTCCAGAGTGGTGGCTTGAGCATTATGCTTAACTTTTGGATATGAGTGTACAACAATTAGCATTATATTTGTAAAATTTACATTTGTCTATGAATCTCCACCTATAGCCAAAAAAAAAATTAAAATAGTATTTTGTACATTTTCAGTAAAAAAAAAAATACTGTGTATTATACACACAAAAGAATTTTTAGTGTTATTAAAAAACAACGCAAAATATCTTTTTAAACTCGATGGAATTCAGCGCTTCTAGTTTATATTATGAACACTTAATATGCTCGTATAATATACTGGGTAATTTCAAATTATTTCCGAGTGATTTATTGGACAATAATTAAGTGTTGAAGGAGAGGGATTATGTGGAGCTTAAGTCAAAGGATTTTAGTGGTCATTTAAAATCAACATTACGCCGGATTAGATCCCGTTTGATCGATATGTCCTATGAAATCTAAAAGATATATCAGTTAGCAGTATTGTCTGAGGCTACAAGTCATATCAATTAGCGTTAGTGAAATTTCCATTTGTTCATCAATTACTGAGATAAAGATATTATTAACCCGTTGATTCCTGTATTTGGATATGAAAGAATGCAATATAATTCCACTGTCTTTTCTATTGTCTGAGTTTATCCTTTAAAGACCTGAAACAATGAGATTTGATCGTAGTAGACTACATACTCACTTTGCTGGGTGGGGAAGTTAAAGAGTAGATAGAGTGAGTGAAAGAGAGGGAAGTAAACTTCACGTCTATTATTAGGTGTGGGGTTGACGTCAATGGGCGGTTTGAAAACACAACATTCAAACTAAACAGAAGCAGGGCTCAACAAACGGCTTTAGCACGTGACTACCGAGTCGACTTCATAATCCCCTCTTCTCCTGGAAAACGCTTTCATATCATCGCTTCAAATTTTCCTCTTAACTGGTACCTTAACATCACTTCCATACATTCACTTTACAGCCACCGTCACTGCTTTCTACCCTCCTTTTTCACTGATTTACCGAGGACAATGGTTATTTGGCAGAAATGGGAGAACATCATAGAGCATGGGTAGAAGGATTTGTTATGTCGGAGAGGGAACATCCAAAAGAGAGAAGATTATCCTCTTTTGAGTGGAGTTGGAGTGGATAGTTAAGTTTTGCTTTCAAAAACGATGGTATCACATCGAACATTGAAAACCCCAGGGCAGCATCTGTTCTGCTCTATGATTTTTATTCCCTTAGCGGGCAGACGCGTGAGTCCTCACCGCAGGGGAATCATAATGGACGACGTCATCTGTTAAAAAGACCCGACAACAAAATAGCTTTTTTTTTTTCCTTTTCGGCTCTCAACTTGTACCCCACGCCCTTGGTAGGTACTGCCTAAAGTGGTTATCGTCTACTCTTTCTTCCGATGTTTTCCGTACACATACCCCCCCCCCCAAACCTAAATGACACTGAACATTACTTAGAAATCCTTAGAAAAATGTGATGGCTATCAAATTGTCTGTCGATGTGCGTAAGCCTATGGAGTTCAATGAAACTCTCGAAAGGGTCAAAGATGGTCCTCGGGGAACAACCGCTAGGTTTAACATGTGTCACGAAGAGGTCCTAATTCAACCTACTGTTGTTTTCGTAAAATGCATTCTCAACTTCTACTCCTTGTAATAGTATTAGAGACGCATTCCGTTCGCGATCACTTTGATACTTGAAACAGGACACTTGAGTTCATTCCGATGGTTACGCTATTACAGAAAAGCCTCGACAAATAATAAGATGTCCCTTCATGTTTAAGTAGCGACTTGTTACATATAATTTGAGAGAAAGCAATAAACGAATCTTTTAACAGTTATCAACGCACTCGCTAAAGGGCCAAATTGTATCTTTCAGTATCGTCTCGACGTTTGTTCAACTTCATAAAGTTACATAATGTGTGTTTTTGGCTGTCATCGAAGTTCGAAGATGATATACCTCTCCGCTATTAATACGTGGCTTTCGAAGCTGGCCGATGCGAGGAGATAAATTCAGGAAGAAAGTTCAACTGTTATTGAGGGAAATCAAACCCATATCCTCTCATTTGTCGAAGAGTGACATCATATTCGGATAAGTCGCCATCTGGTGGTAGTGTCAGCAATGTGAGCTTAGGCCAGAGTTAGGTCTGGATATCCATGTATGTGTACGGGCCTCGTACAGCGCACACGAGCTCTACGGGAAGAGGATTCGTTGCTTTTGTAGTCTAGTGGCCTAGGATGATCACCCGGCAAGTGAAAGAACGTGGGTTCAATTCCCTTCGAGAACAGTTGAACTTTCTTCCTTGATTTATATTCGCATCAGCCGGCTGTCGAAAGCTTTGTAATATCAAAGTCTATTAAAGACTTAACTCTTTCAGACTCGAACATTCGGTTTTTTTTGGAATTTTCAAGATGTTTTTTATACTGGAAAAATACCTTAAAAACATAAATGTCAGCAAATCTTTATTTTTTTCGCTACTATTGTTTTTTTTTAACCCCAGGACGGCTTTCATAAAAGACTGCCAGAAAGCTATTGCGCTCAACATCATTATCTTCATAACCATAATAACAGTTTTTGTAATATATATTGCACAAAAACATGCAATATACATGTATGTTACAGTAAATGTGATAAATCTGGTTATTATGCATAATAGGTAATATACACAAATTTCAAGTATTTCGATAATTTTGGCAAGTTTGATAAATTTCCCTAAATTAATTATTTTTACCGGCGATTATGCATAATACCCAAGCGTCGCGTCATTGGTAAACATGATAAATCTACGTGATAATTCATACAAATATGGTTACATTATATCGTGGTACAATCGTAAAATTTACCATTATATCGGGGTACAATCGTAACATTTATCATTATATCGAGGTACAATCGTAAAATTTATCATTATATCGGGGTACAATCGTAAAATTTATCATTATATCGGGGTCCGACTATATTCACCATGCATACTAGACTCTCATTTGGAATTTATTTCATATTTATAAAATTCGCCCATTACGTTGGGGTATTATGCATAATCACAGATAAAGGCAACGCAACAAATTTCAAGTATTTATCAAATTTACCAAATTTGGTTATGGCATTTGGTTATTATTCATAATTGCTGGTAAATGTGATAAATTTATCAAACTTACCAAAACGATGATAAGTATGCATACTTTATCACATTTGCCGTAAAGTATACAGTAGGCTATATCAAAACCATACCAAATCGAAAAACTGATATCCTTCAATGTTGTCGGCATGCCGGATTACGCGCGAAAAAAAATACGGCACATTTATATATATATATATATTTTTTTTTTTCCTGAGAACGTAGTTTCACATTCAAGGTATTATTGTCAAAATGGACTTTAAAAGATATTTTTCAAGTCTCCGTCCACTTTAAAACTTCGACCAGTTATCATCGAAGAGGAATGCCTATTGAACGTTAAAGGCAAACATGAAACTTCTATTTGGCCATAAGGCCGTTTTATTCAATCTTCCTTTTCTTCGTGGGCCTCTCAGCTTTCAAACTAGACCAGAGCTACTTCAACGCCAGAAAATGCATCTTAAAGAGTCAGTCCGAAAAATTCAAAAAAGGGACTAAACTTTGGACGGTATAAAAGTATATGCAATGCGCCGTAGTGTGAGGTTATATCGCTGAAAATATCATATTTACTCGCGTATAGGACGAAGTTTTGTATTCAATTTTCACTGCTTCAAAAACCTAGGTCGTCCTATATGCGTGAGCGAATATTTAAACAATAAAATGTTACTAAAGGACAAAAAAATCAAGTAAAAATGGGAATTAATGATAATTTTGACTGATTGAAATGATATTTCAGGATTCATTGAAAATGATAATTCAGAAATCATTGAAAATGATAATTCAGAAATCATTGAAAATAATGATTCAGGAATCATTGAAAATTATAATTCAGGAATCATTGAAAATGATAATTCAGAGATCACTGAAAATGATAATTCAGAGATCATTGAAAATGATGATTCAGGATTCATTGAAAATGGTAATTCATTCCACATTGAATATTCAATGTGAATGAAAAAAATGAAGTCAGACTTGGAGACTAAAATAATTTAAAATTAATTTATAAAGTAATCAAAAATTGATGAGAGAATTAGTTCCAGAATCAATAAAAATACAGAATTTATGAGAAACATAACTTTCAGAATTTGTAAAAGATTTCAATATTTTTTGGGGTCCTTATTTGATTAAGAGGCCAGACACAGGGATCCCAAGAAAGGCGTCAGAGCCGGGGGCGTAGTGGGTGCTTAAGCGTGCACAGTATTTTGTAATATCATTCTGAGCACCCACCACGAAAATTTATTCAGAAACCCCATACATAATAATACCCCTCGTCTCGACCAAAAAAATTTGTTTTATTATTATCTCTAAATAAACAAAATAAGAGAGGAGTTAAAGTTACTCTTCATTTGGCAATGCTGTTCTCAAGCAACATGGTTTTCTTACGTTTTTCAAGCAACGCATTCTACATTTTGAGCCCGTTTCGGCATTGGTGCTTACACCTAAACAATCGATTTTTAGTTGCGAGATGTTCATGAAGTTTCTATAATTACCAGCAGAATCACTCAAAGGTACATATATCTCCTATTTCTTGAGAAGCCAAGCAAGAACGATCTTTGACTTTTGCATTTATGAGTGAAATGTCATGTGTAGAGGAAAGATATTGCTCTGTATTCTTCAATGATAGAAAAATAAGTTAGCAAGTAATAAAAATGACATTTTCATATTATTCTTATTTATGCGAATTAAAAAAATACAGTGTGTTGCTTAAAATTCCTCACATTATAGTTTTTTTTAAATATTGACACAATTTTTTTGTCATGAAATGACATTCAGGGTATCTCATTTGCTTAATATATATATCCCCTCGAAATTTTTCTCCTCTGGATATTTCAATACTTGCCAATTAAAAGGTTAATAAATCTAGTTTTCCTTATTTTGATCCCTAAAATCATATTTCGTCCTATATTGAGAGTAAATACGGCATATTCCTTTTTAAACGAAAAATACCGTAAACATTTTTTAAAAGCATATTGAGCATACAGTCTCAGTAAATTTCAATTCTACGAATTTTCTTTTCATAGATAAATATCATTCATTTAAAAAAAACAAAATTCAAAAATTTTAATTTTTGAAAAGCTTTCTAAATTATAATTTCATTTCTTTAATTTTTTTAAGCTATTCACAAAACTCTCATTTTTGTTTATTTTTAATTAATCTTTGAATATCATCATTAGATCAAAAAAAGAATTCAATTAAACTATGTTGTATTACGAGTTGCAAACAACTTACTTGAATTTTCCATTGAAAATATGAATCAGTATCTTTATTCGTTTTCCAATTTCATTCAATGAATAAAGAAAAATGGATATTATATTGAAAGGAATGGATTATTGCTTGCTTTTCTTTTTATTTGTTTTTTTTTTTTATGTGTTTTGCCAAAAACGTGCGCATATATACATGAAAACAACGTTTTAACCGCATTTAAGTTTAGTGCTTTCATTGCATCTCTATTCCACCGGGTAAATACCACAAGCTTTTAAAGGGAATGGGATCTTTTATCTTTCAGGATGTTGCATTTGGAGAGAAATGCCATGCGATTGCGGAAGCGATTAGATGACATTATACCGTGTATAAAAAATACTTTCGGTATTTGTAATGTATATGTTTTCTTTTCTGGGTATTTCTGATGATTTTTTTTTTCTTCTTTATGGGAAGAGAGAGAGAAAGGAACATTACACGATATATATATATCAGTTTCATTTCTCGATGGAGTGTTTTCTTTTATAATATTGCTGCTGTCGTGAATAAAAACATTACGAGTGTATCATTTAAATGCTATTCAAAATAGAAACTACTTATTCATTGAAGAAATAGTTTCTCGAAGAAATTTATGAATCTTTTTGTTGACTTTTTTTTTTCTTTTAAATACGTGATATCAAGCAATATGTTTTCTGGAAGAAAATATCAACTGTCGTGAATATTTGAATTTTAAATGTTACTGATGCATTGTTCAGATATCGTACATTATGTTGACGTGTGAATTTTTTGTTGGCTCTTTTTTGATAAATACTTTTTTTATTTTGATAAAAGTTCGTGTATTTGAATTTTTGTTTATTTTTTTGTTAATTACATGAAAATTGAGTTTTTACAGTTTGAGAATTTAATTTCTTTCTTATGTGAAGTGTATTTATATTTACGGCATGTGAATTTTTTTTTACCGAGTATAAGAAATACTTTCATTATAATTGTTTGAAATTTTTTTTTTCCTAACTGGTAAATTTGATTTTTTTTTAATTTGAAAATTAATTCAATTTCTCAAATGTAAAAATTTATTTTCCTAATTTTGTGAAAAATTAGTTTCTTATTTCAGTGTATTTTCTTATTTGTCTAAAATCTTTTTTTTTAGCCGATTTTTTCTAATTTCAGAGTTCAATCTCTAAATTATGTGTTTTCCTATTTTCATCTCTAAAGTTTAAATTTTTAAAGCTGTGCAAATATTTTGAAATATATTTGCATTCAATATACTTCATATTATAAATATATAACATTCAATATACTTCATGTTATAAATATAAAAATATATTATATATAATAAAATCTTTGAAACATGTGAAAACTTATAAAACTATAATAAGCTGCTGAATTTCTCTCTTTTTGATGAAAATTGTTTGTTCGGGTTCGAAGACCCGATGTTCAATTTTCATCAAATGATGGCCGCGAAAACATTATCAACTATTTCTCTCTTTTTGTTTGTAAAATTTATATTTCAGTCTAATTTTAGCATATATAAACTGCAAAATGTTTATTCCATTCAGATACCCTTCGTAAAACACCTTGTATTTAAGCAAACAATGGCTGTGAAAATCGTGTGCATTTGTGCAAAAATGCCCTGGTGGGCATTTTTTAGAAGATTTGGGACCTCCACATCTTCCACTTGAACATCGTTTAGGATTTTATTACCCCACGCAACACCAGTACATTGCACATCTTTTCTCTATTAAAAACCGACACGAAAAAGTCATTGAAAGCACTACACATGCCTACATTGTTCTCCACCCTAGTCCCTCCTATCGAGAGGGGGGCCAACTGTTCCCTCACATCCATTATTGACGTATCTAAAAATGATTTTGGGTCAGAGCCAATGTTATGTGCCAACCTAGATTCAACTTCTTTTGTACTATCCCTTATCGATTTCCTCTACGCTCTTCTTTTATCAGTAAAAAATGACAGGTCACCTCATCCACTTTTATACTCTTTACCCCCCGTTCACATGGGAAATAGAAAAAGCGCTTCAAGAATTTTCGCCAATGACTGCTCTCCATTGCTTTCCTTACGAAGGAAAAAGTCGTCGTTGCTGGAACTTCCAATGCTACCGCAATATTTGCACTGTGAACGGGGCTTCTGGATGCTCTTTTCTTTTTCAAGATAAAGGTTACGCTTGCTATCCGTGAACCATAGGGGACGCGATGTACAAACATGCTTTTTTTGAGGAAATGGTATGACATCGTGCGAAACAGAGGACAGCTTCGAACTAAATTCTTCCCATTGACTTGCCACCCCGACTGATTCCAACCGGTCCTTGAAAATTACCGCTGTCCTTTTTCCTCAAAAGATCAAAGTTGGTTCTGTGAAAACAAGGAACCATACTTTTGCTCTCAACCTTGCCCGAAGAAAAGTTACAGATAAAATCAATGACACGATGATTAATAGAAGAAAACTCGTCCCCTACCGAAACATGTTCAACTAAATTCTCGGAAATATTGAGAACAAATCCAAAATAGCAGTACTTCTAGTAGCTTCTGATACCTGCTGATACAAGAAATTATCGAGCACCAACTTACCAACTTAAAAAAAATTCTCTCATACTGATCCCTAGCCGATAGTTTCTCACAATCGATGCCCCGATTGTTAAAATCCCCTAATATATTATTACCATCTTATGTTTATACATGTACGAAATTTCTTCATCAAGCTTGGAGATGTAGTTTGGATCCAGATTCGATGGGTTATAACAAACTCCTATAATAAGCTTGCAGCACTTTTTGTTTTCACAAGCTCAATCCATATAGTTTCAAAATAACTTCTCTGTACGTTACACTCTCTATCTAGCCTTCAAACATGATTTCACGTAAATCGAGACTCCGCCCCCCTTTCATATCAGATCTATTTTTGAAAAAAATATCGTATCCTGAAATGTGTAAGAACGATTCAAGATCGTTCTTAATGGCTACAAGATCTAGGCCTTCCACAGCTATCATAGTTTCTAAAAAATGTTTCTTATTGTCCAAGCTCCTAGCGTTAATTAGTATACATTTTAATGTATACTAATTAACGCTAAAATTCTGTCCACATTAATTCAGCAAAGACGCGATCTGACATTTATTTGGCAATGTCGGAATTTAAAAGAATCTGAATTACATTTTTATAAAATTTCGAAATTAGTGAGATCGATCTGATTTCTAAAAACCCATTAAAGGATTTTTTTTTAACTCTGCAGTGACAGAAAGAATTTTTCAAATTGATGTCTCGTTTCCGCATTTTAACGCATTCCTTTCAATGAGTCCATTTACAAGATGTCATCGATCAATAACTCTTAAAAAAATTCAGATTTACAGATCATCTCTCTTCTATAGTTATTGGTCTAAAAAGAAAACGTTCAAGAGTTCACGCTTCGTTTTAATTACGAAAACAAAAAGCCAGTCATACAAATTAAGCTTTGCTTAAAATGTCATCACCATCCTCTCTATATTTTTTAAATAATTTCAATTTCATCTTTGTTATCTTATTAATTTCTTCGCTCGAAGTAGTTTAATGAGAAGTTATAGCTTAAGAAATAAAAGATAATTGATAATTAAATCTCGTATTTTGATGGTCTACTTATTTTCTCTCATTAAGATCCATCACGATAATTTATTTTTTTCTTATTTTTGTGGGGAAAAATTAATCGGATTTTTCTGAAATTTATTGACTAATCATGGTCGTTATAACAAAATTGAAGCCATTTTAATAATATACATTTCGAGAAGAAATTTTTTTTGGAGTCATAAAACAACCGACCGACAGGCATAGCGCTCTAAACCCAGTTCCACTTGAGCACGGCCGGGGAGCCTCAAGTGTGTAAGGCAAACTTCTTCAACCCGTTGTTCGCGAGCACCACGGTGCTCCCTGAATCACCCCGAGTGCCCCAAGCTTGTGTCCGATTTCGTGTTTGCGAGCACTTAATCAACAATACCAATTAAACATCTTGCACACATTGCATTCAAGGATTGAAATCATTCTGATTTGATGCCCATTCGCATGTCAAACTAACTGTAAGGGTGCTCTTCTTTTGATGATGAGTACAGGCAGTGCTCGCGTCTAGTAAAAAGTTGAAGACCTCTGGTGTAGGGGCATCGTGATAATGAAATTCGGTACTACATCGCATGATTTTCGACACAAGCGTGTGCATTGGTAGGCAGGCATTTTCAGATAGGTAGTAGCCTCAGAACATTTCTTTACCCAGAGGCCTGTCGTTGTTCTTTAGATAGCCCAGCCGACAATGCCAAAACGTCCTCTATCGCCGATTTTTCAGACTAATTTTCTTCATTGCGGAATTTATACATCATCAACTTTCAAAAGTCTCAATATAAAATTTGATTCACTTCTCTAAATCAAACTTGCATGTTATGAATTATGTGAACTTTCACTAGTTTTCATACAAAAGTCACGTTTTTTTTCAAGGGATTAGAAAAATACTAAAAACTGATAAATATATCTGATGGAGTTTGTATAGCTGATGATAATAGACAAATCAGCATGGGACCTAAGATAGGGTAACCGGACGTCTTCATTTTTGATGTCATTTCAAGCCTTCTCCTACGTTTTAGAAAATTCGCTTTTTTTTCCCCCTGTTTTCAGGTTTCCGGAATTATTTTTGTTTTTTTTCTTGGGAAATTTTTTTTAATCACCCTGTAACACATATATCTCTTATTTTTTTCTCCCATCCATTTTTACACGCTTTGACCACTCGCTGTCGGAATTCCCAGAATACTGTACAAGAACCCAAGTTGCCTCCGAGCAGTGCAGATGCTATTTTAACCACGGCCCAAGATAATATGAAAAAGACAGTCCGAAAAACAGCTCTGGAAGAAGAAAACTGCCACATCGATTTTGAGAATACCAATGTTTGCTCACCAACAGCTAATGCCGTGTACCTTGCACTTCTCAACATTTTTTGACTGACGGAGCCCTTTTTAGTATATAATCTCTATGGCGGAGCCCCCCGTGCTCCTCGTTTTTTTGTTTTTTTTCATTTATTTATAAGATTTACTGATTCATTTTATTTCCCTCGAGTGGCCGCGGAGCACCGTTTGAGAACCACTGCCGTGTACTAAAGTGGAGAGGGAGGGGGGGGGTGTTACCTCTTCCATTCAGAAATAAGAAAATTGGGTGCAAACGACACTCGATGGTAATTCCTACAGCGACATCGCCTTTTTTAGCGGTTCTGTTTTATACTTGGGAAAGCATATTCTGGTGGCGTGGTTTTTTGTTAGTACAGTGATGCTGTCTATCGTGGAAATTTGAAAAAGCGGTGTTACCAACAGTGCGAACGCACAAGCGTCCTCCTCTCTCAGTTTTTTAAATTGTTAACCCTACGCTAAGAGGAACTTGATTGACAGACTGAAAGAGTTTAGGCCGGGATTACACTATAAAAGTTTTCTAAAAGTTATTTTATAAAACTTGAAAAATTCACCCTGTAAGATTATCGGTTGCATTTGCTCGAATGTAACCTATGAGATTTATTGGCTGGATTTTTAAAGTTTTACAAAAGGGATTTTATCAAACTTTTGTAGGGTAATACCGGTATAAGAGATTATATTTAGTGATACAAACGTCGTTATGTGCAAGTTTCGTAATGTTCGTCTAGAACATAGTTTCCCAAACTTTTCGTTCCATCGTCCCCTTCTTCAGAAATTTTTTTTCTTTCATCCCCCCCCCCCCCAACTCAACCGAACCCATAGGATCCTATGATAAATCCGTAACTTCTATCGCCCCCCTGGAACATTCCATCGCCCACCAGGGGGCGATATTGCCCACTTTGGGAAACACTGGTCTAGAAGGACTGAAGAGGAATGCCTTGCAAAGACAAACGATCTCTGCTGAATGAATGCAAAATTTTTTATTTGAAAATGCGCATTTTAAGTTTTTGAATTTTTTTTTCGTTTCTGAACAATTTTGAAATTTCTGATCAGAACTTTTGTTTGTGAACAAAAGGAAAATTTCTGGTCCAATTTTTTTTGTGAACAAAAAGAAAATTCCTGATCCGAATTTTTTTTTTGTGAACAAATGCAAAATTTCCGATTTTAAGAACTTTACGTATCTCTAGCTATGACGAAAACGATATCAAATCAAATTACAAGTGCTGCCATCTGTTTCTCCCAATCAAAACTAAATATTCCATGCAGTATTTTACCAATGCATACATACAATATACAAATACAAAATGAGTAACCCCAACAGGCAAATTGCCAAACAAGGTGAGTGAAAAAAAAATTCAGAGGGAAAAAAAATAAATATAAAAAAACTGAATAATATTGGGGGGGGGGGGGGGGGAAGCCCATGAAACAATGGAAGTCATATACAGTCATTGTACCTCGACTAACGAAGGTAATTCGTTCTGCGAATCAAACTCGTTACCCAAAACGCAATTTCTCATAGGTTTCTATGGAGACTCGATTAATTCATTCAGGGCCCGGTGCGAAAATAATAGCGGGGTCAGAGGCGTCTCGATCATTTCGGGGCTCCATCAGCACCGCATTTTATATTGGGAGAATTCTGTTTGAGAGGGGAATCAAAAATTGAGAAAATGAAAATCATGAAAATTCAGAAAATGAAAATCATGAAAATTGAGAAAATGAAAATCATGAAAATTCAGAAAATGAAAATCATGAAAATTCAGAAAATGAAAATCATGAAAATTCAGAGTAAATACAAAAAATAATTCCATCACCATAAATAATTCCAGTAATTGATTTAAATTCAGAATCATTTCTTTCTAGATGAAAATGCAGGATTCCAGAATTTTTATGAACTTTTATTTACTATTAGTAATATATGACATCCATACTTGTTATGGGTATCTTTTTCTTAGCCACCTCGTTGGGCATTTGCCTGTTGCCGCCTTGTATTTGTATAAGTATTTTACGATATCTATAGCACGTCTACATATATAGTATATGGGATCTATAACGTCTAGGTATATAGATAAAAAACACTGATAAATCTAATTCGAATGTATCGCGCATAGTTTCTGCGTGCTCGGTCATAGTCTAGCAACAAAATCAGTAACGCATTACATAATTTCTATACATACATTGGCGTACGCAAGATTTTAGTGTTATTTTGCAGGAAAAAACGTAAACCCCCCCTCAGAAGGAAAAAAAATGAACCCCCCTGGAGAAAATTCTTCGTATGCTTATGTATACATATCTTTAACCGCTCGTCCTAAAGTGTATTTTGAAATAATGAAATACTTTCTCAAAATTGTTTCGTGGACCGATTAAAATTCTCGACGGATCCTGCCATTGGTTTGTGCCCTCGTGTGTTTTAAATGCTTGCATTATACTTGAATATACAGAAGTGTCCCACAATCTTTGACGGTTTTCAAAATGGGAATAGCAAGATAACGGAGACAGATACAAAGGCACGTTTACACGAGGCAAGTGATTTAGTTGATAACTAAATTTTAAGTTGCCAAGTACGATACAATGTATGCAGACGATAAGGGCCGTTTACACGGCTTTAGTTGGCAAGTGCGCCAGTGATTTAGTGGTTAAGTGAAATAAAAATTGTTCTATTTTTTCCGGTTATGCGCATGAGCCAGTGGGCGTGACCTGCCGCTCTCTCTGGAGGGGTCTTTTTTTCTCTCTCACGGAGGGGTTTATTTTGATCTCAAGCGTGAACCTGTTCATGCTTCGTCTTCTCCTACCGTTTCGCTAGAATTCCGCTGAAATATAGGATGATGAAGTGGTCAGAGGACACAACCTTAAAATTTGTTGAAAAATATCTTCGCCATGGAAGTTTGTTGAACTACAGAAATGAAAACTACCTTAACAAACAAAGCTAAAAATTAATCGATGTTGGAAATAGAAGCTGTGGAATATTCGGTCGACGTACTGCCAGTTGAAAAAAAAAATTGAAGGTTCAAAAACATATCGGGTGTGGAAGATTTATTATATATTAAAAAAAACTGGACGGGGAATATTTCTCTCATCCAGAAGGAATTTGCTGCCACCTATTGTAAAAATACATAATCAAATATTTAACAAAGATAGCATCTGTATTAAAATGCATCTGCATTAAATTAAAACAAATAATTTTTATATTTTAATGAATTTTTTTTATTTAACTTTAACCCTTAGAATTTCCTACAAACGCCAAGAATCTTCTCCCATAATCTTTTCGGCTTACATAATAAATAATTTATCTCCTCTTTAACTTCGATTAAAATATCACATAATCGATATTTACGTCAGTCTATAATATATGTTGTGTATTCTTTTTTTCCCCTCTTGTATAATAAGTGAAAGTGAATAAATGTAGTTTTCAAAAAAAAAGAAAAGAAAAAACATATAATATGGCTCTGATCACAGTATTCGTTAGTTCTACCGGATCATCTTCATCCATTGTTGCGGAAGCTATGAGCTTTGAAAAAAAAAACACCTCTTTGAATGCCCCCCAGATATATAAAAAAATCATTACTATTATTCTCTCGCGAGGTGTGTCTCTCTCCCTCCGTTGATTCGAGTCGAATGTAGCGCGCATGCGCCAACTGCGCTCGCCTCCAATTATCCAATGAGCATCTACTTACTACTTATCGTGTGGCCACATTTTTTTGAACAATCGGTAACTTAAAATTTAGTTACCAACTAAATCACTTGCCTTGTGTAAACGGGCCTTTAGTCATTCTTGCGGAATGTAAATGTGCGAAGTCATTTATGTTCCAAGGGGTTTTATATAGTTATTGAAATAAAAAAATTAACTTTTTATATGGACACCCTGTGCCCAAAAACCAACACCAGCTATAGATATGCTATGCTATATTAGGTGTTGCCAAAACCAAATTAGAAATTAGCTCCGTCTCTTCTGATGCCAACACAAAGAAAGTTCCACGTTTTCAAGTGCAATATTCGCTGAGATATCTGAATTCAAAAATCGGAGAAAATTATACAAATACAAATACAACGCCACAACAGGTAAAATGCCCAACGAGGTGGCTGAGAAATGGACGAGGTGGCTAGGGAAAGAAGCGTTGCCCCAACTTTCCTCCGTTTTAGAATTCGAATAGCTCAGCGAATACTTAGAAACATAGAAATTCTTATTAATTAAACTGGTTTTGTTCTTTCCATTTTTGTTCATACTCACTAGTCCGGTTCCTCGCTCTCTAGCCAACTATTTTTCTCACTCACTGACCTTGTCCCTTGAACTTCAGGTGACTCTTTTGGTCAGTCACTGACCTGGTCATTGGTCACTCACTCACTTGGTCACTCACTCACTTGGTCACTCTTTTTGTCGCTCGCTGACCTGGTCCCTCACTCACTAGGTCACTCTTTTTGTCGCTCGCTGACCTGGTCCCTCATTCACTAGGTCACTCTTTTTGTCGCTCGCTGACCTGGTCCCTCACTCACTAGGTCACTCTTTTTGTCGCTCGCTGACCTGGTCCCTCACTCACTAGGTCACTCTTTTTGTCGCTCGCTGACCTGGTCCCTCACTCACTAGGTCACTCTTTTTGTCACCCAGTAACCTGATATCTACTGTCTAGCTCTCCACGTCACTGTTTTAGTCTCTCGTTCTCTGGGTCTTTCTTTTGGTTGGTTACTTACCTGGTCCTTCATGCTCTGCAAGTCTTTTTTTTGGGTCAATCCCATGTTTGCACTCTTTTGGTCACTCACCGACCTGGAACCTCACTCTCGAAGTCACGCTTTTGCTCACTGGTTTGTTAAATCACTTTGTCCCTCGTTCTCTAGGCAAATATGGTTTCACCGTTTTGTAGGCTAACAAATTTTACAGCCCCTCACCCACATTCTGTTTATGTATATATGGGGCGCAAACTTTTCGAAGCGCAACCCCATTTTCACCGAAAGGGAAATTAATCTCGTGGAGCTAAATTTTCCTCGAAAATTTCTTTTTCGAGTAAATTGACCATACGTCTCGTATTTGCCGGGACAG
Source organism: Pholcus phalangioides (assembly GCF_987345545.1). NCBI lineage: Eukaryota > Metazoa > Arthropoda > Arachnida > Araneae > Pholcidae > Pholcus > Pholcus phalangioides. The sequence continues at coordinate 44,584,332 of NW_028301600.1, read as the reverse complement.
TCCCGGTATTCTGTTTTTCTGGTTGTCCTGACATTTTTTGTCAAAATGTCCCAGTTTTTTTCGTATTTTCAACGAAGTCAATTTGACTTTCATTCTTCAAAAATCATAGATTAAAATTATCTTCCCAACTCAGTAATTACATTACAATAATTACGACTGCAAACAAGAATATTCGTCTTACACATTTGTCATGTTTTTTTTAATTCACTGCGATTTGAAATGGCGCTTCATTTTCCCTGATTGCGACTTTTCTGTTATTTTACCATGTGAGTTGACGACTTCGCTTACTTTTTTCATCGTTTTTAGCTATTATTGGCAATGCCCGTATTTTCCTCGAGCAAATATGGTCAACTTATTTTCAAGTAAATTTTTTCCGTCGTATTCCGAAAATGTGCTGCCATCTGTCGGGAAAAATACGTAGTCAAGTATTTTTGTACGTAAATGCAGTACTTTTGTTGTACTGCATTTATTTATATGTATTTCTTAAAAAAAATTATTTTGTTTGATGTATATTTCAATCTCTCAACATTTCCCACAAATGCTGAGAAATTTCTCACGTGCACAAATTTTGGCCAATTTTCCCCACGAGTTACTATCACTGGCCTTTGCGTAGTAAGGGTTACCCTGGAGCTGATTCAAAGCTCTCTGTTGGGAGCAGACATCGTACCGCGAAATACGAAATACAAATGAAAGACAAGACAACAAAACAATACATACACTATGCAGCTCTTAGGGACCCACTTGGTCCGTCCTAGAGCTTATAAAAAATTTCTGTATCTCTCTTGATTTATTTCAGTTTCTTTTAAAGGTATTTCAAATTTTGCCTTGATTACCTATTTATATTCTCGATAAACGTTTCAAAATTCGTTATAGCATTTGAAAATATTAAAATTTCTTTCTTGAGATGTTTATTTATCATAAGGTCTGAGATAATTCTTTTCCGAATTTGTTACAAATGGAAGGAATATAATTTTTTTCCCAAATGTTACATAGGAAATGAATACTTTTATGAACAAGGTATTTATTTGTTTTTGGAGTCGAATAGAAGAAATTGTATCTGTTTGAAGTTCTATTGTTTGTTAGTTGTAAGAAATAAATTATGGTTTTTAGCCATGAAAATTATCATTTTATGCACATAAATTTGCCTTAGGTCAAGTATTAAAATTTTTGGTTTCAGTAAATTTGTATTATTGAATGTCGTTATCTTACGTTTTACACGATTATATGTGTTAATTAAGTTCTTTATGTTATCGTGGTAGGCACTTCCTTACACTGTAATAGCGTAATTTACTCTTAATTGGATCCAAGCATGGAAAACTGCTTTAAGGAGTTACGGATTTATAATGTTTCTTAATCTACTGTATATAAAGCTACAATTTGTTTTCTTATCTTATTACAGACATTATTAGAATAACTATTCCATTTCAGATCGTATTGTATAACTACACCTAAATAGGTATATTCTCTTACTCTTTCTAGAGTAGCTTGTGTTTGTTTTTCATTCTTTTAGTAGTAGTATGTTTGGTTTCATTAATAAATCAACGGGATCAATAGCAGCTCGAGACAGAATTTTCACCCGCTCGAGCCCTTTTTTAGCACCCCGATGTAGGTGTCACAAGATTAAAAAAGGCATCGGTCATGACTTATTCCAGGAATAATTTCTCCGACTCACTGCTCAACTGTATGAGGCAAGCAGTTGATTGAGATGAAATACAATATGCAAAAAAGGCGATTCCGAGAGTCACTTTTTTAAAAACACGAAATGTATCGATCTATCATAGGCTGTTTTCTAATTATCACACAATATAGATTGCTGTCATTTCCTCTCCCCATTCTCCTCGTCTAAGGAGCTATTGGCCCTATTATATAGCTTAGCTTTTCTTTTTTTTCATTTTACTCATCTTCAAGGAACAACTTGTTCAGATTCTATAATTCCATTATGTTTGTTTTAGGGCTCAGAATCTCAGAGTTGCTTTTCATCTTTTTTCTAGACACTGACCTAACGCAAGCTAGTAATTCTAGCCGAGGTGCCTATGGGTAAGTTGGTATTTTTAGGAGCTTTTTTAGGTTGGTATTTTTTAAAATCTCTCTAGACATTACTTCCTAGGCTCGGTGGTCTTCCCACAATAGGATTCCATATCGTATTTAATTTTTTCAGTAGGCACCTTAAGACCAGTTTACACGCGTTAAATGATTAAGTGTTAACTAAATTTTAAGTTTTCATGTATTTTAAAATGTATGGAGACGATAAGGACCGTTTACACGCCATTTTGTTGGTACGCGATAAGTGATTAAAACATTTGCATCATAAACACATATATGCGCGGAAATTTCCTGGCCATTATCACCAAAGCGCATATATGCGAGCTAGTTTTTCATGCATAAGAACAAAACACTAGATCGCATAGCCATAGTACGTATGCACGCAGTCATGGGCGGAAATACGGAGGGCGTCAAAGGTGGAGTCGACTGATCTAATGTATATATGAATTGACATAATCATCATCGTACCCCCCCCCCCCGCAATAATGACTATGCCCCCAGACTTCCAAGTCTATCTCCGCCTATGCACGCAGTTAGTGGAAAGTGATGATTGCAAATGGATTAAAGTATTTTTCCGGGTAAAAGCAATAATAAAAAATTGATAAAAATGGAGGAGTTTGATTCAAATAGTAGTGAAGAAGTAATTAGACCTACAAAACGTAGACCTATTATTGCGATATCTTCTGAAAATGACGATAGTGATCAAAGTGTAAGTAATTTTGAAATATTTAAAAAAAAATTTTTGGTGATATGGGCCAATTTTCCACTTTTTCGAATGATGCAAATGGGTTAAGTAATTTAGTAAATAAACGCGATTCTATTTTTCCCGTTAAGTAGACCCATGCACATGCGCCAGTGGGCGTGTCCTGCCACTCTTGGAGGGTTTCTTTTTGCTCTCTTTCGGGGGTTTATTTTGATTTTAACGTGAACCTGTTTTGCTCCATCGTTTTCTTCCGTTTAGCGATAGCTAGAATTCTGCGCAAATATAGGATGGCGAAGTGACGGGAGGACACAACCTTCAAGTTTATTGAAAGAATATCTTCGCCATGAATGTTTGTTGAACTATAGAAATGAAAACCACCTTAAAAAACAAGCTAAAATCGGTGTTGGAAACAGTGGAAGCTATGGAGTATTTGGTCGACGTGCTCCCAGGAGTAGAAAAAAAATTTAAGATTCGAAAATATCGGAGGCTGGTTTTTGTAGGATTTATTATATATTTAAAACTGAGCGCGGGTTTGGAATATTTCCCTCATCCGAAACGAATTTGCTGTCATCTATTGGTAAAAAATACATAATCAAGTACTTAACGCTAAGAAAAGCACTGCATTAAATTTAAAAAATAAAATTTCAAATAATTTTTAAGTTTAATGAGCCCTTAGAATTTCCTACAAACGCCAAGAAGTTTCCCACATTGACCAATTTTTCCCGTGAATGTGTCAAATTTCTTATGAATTAGGTATATGATTGGTAGGAGAGCTCTATGAGCTTAAAAAAAACACCTTCCTCTTTGAGCAGGCTCTCAGCACATGCTAGGCCTCCATAAATATTATCCAATGAGCATCTACTTAATCACTTATAGCGTGGACCCTTTTTGAACAATCGTTAACTTGAAATTTAGTTACCTAATTAATCACTTAACGCGTGTAAAGAGACTATTTCACAACAGAATGAGCGTTCGGTTGTCAGAACTAAGGAGCCAAAGAAAGGTGTTTCTTGGAGCTCTACTCTGAACGATCAACAGTTGACAAAAAACCCTCACAAAGATGTAAGCGAAGAATTGTCGTTTGGAAGGGAGCGGGCTGCCCCGACCATGCTTTCAGATGAAGAGCTTAATAGCTATTTTCAAAATTTATACAGGGGCTAAGTGGACCCTGCCCAGGGTGAGTTCGAAGGAGCAGCAAATTTTAGGAATGAGTGGCTAAAAGAATTACTACATAATCGGAGAAGGGCGGCTATATTTTGTAACCACGGATTCGCCTCAGCACAGAGAGACAGAGAGCGAGAGACTAGGTGAGTGAGTGACCTAGAGAGTTTGCAAGCATGCGAGTAAGCAAAAGAGTGTGCAAGCGTGTGAGTGATTGAAACAATGCACAAGCATGTGAGTGATCAAAACAGTGTGCGAGCATGTGAATGGCCGAAAGAGTGACTTGGAGATTGTGCGAGAATGAGAGTGACTTGGAAAGTGTGTGAGCATGAGAGTGACTTAGAAAGTGTGTGAGCATGGGAGTAACCAAAAGAGTACAGAAACATGTGAGTGACCAAAGAGTGACCCAAAAAAAGACCCAACACTTTTCTCTGTCTTCTATCAAATGAATAGCACAAACCCAGTCATATTGAAACTGCAAGAGAAAGCATGTAAATGGAGTTTTTTTTGTATTTTTCTCACTTGGGTATTCATCCTTTCAAGTCAATAGCGGCAGAAAAAATAATAATTTACTTTTTTAAATTTTTTAGTAGATAAAATGCCATTTAAGAGAATAGGCTCCAATGTAGGTACTCGTAAAACTTTGATTGGGGGAGCAATCGCTCTCCCAGCTCAGCCAGGACTACGCCACTGTTTTTTATGTCTATGCAAGAAAAAAATTATATCGATACGGCGAGAATTTTTTTTTTCAAAAACCGCCAGAGAGAGAGAAAAAAATAGTTTTCCTCTCAATTTTTGAAGAAAAAAAATGATTACCCCTTCGTCCCCACCCCTGCGCGATAGGAAAAGAGCGATGAATGACAAAAATAAATTATATGACAAAAGCGAAATCGCATTGCCGTTTATAAGGGGAAATCCTCCCAAACAGTTCTATATAATTTACGTCGTAATAATCCATGTAGTGCACACGCGCGACAAACACGAAAAAAAAGTAGCTTATTAATAGGCTGACGATATTTGCTCGAGAAAAATACGGAAAATTGTTCGTCGAAATACGGGGAAATACGGGACATTGCCAATTATCGCCAAAAGTAAGCAAAGTCACCAATTCATGCTAAAATCACAGGAAAGTCGCCAATCGCTGGAAATGAAGCTCCACTTCAAATTGCAGTGAATTAAAAAAACCATGACAAATGTGGGAGATGAATATTCTTGTTTTAGTCGTAATTATCGTAACGTAATTTCTAAGTTGGAAAGATAATTTCAATCGTTGATTTGAAAAACAAAACGAAGAATAAAAAGTCAAGTTGGCTTCGTCGAAAATACATAAAAAAGTGAAGCAGTTTTGCAAAAAAGTCAGGACAGCGAAAAAAAACAAAAAACCGGAACTGTCCCGGGAAATATGGGACTTATGGTCACCATATTTATTAAAGTCTATCCGCTTGTCTGTATAATTTAGGGTTACCAGAAACACTGAGAAAGGAGGACGACTACGCAAGCACTCTTTCAACGTTACTTTTCCCGATTTTCACAACAGATAGCGCCAAGGAATCAGTTTTCGGTGTGATTGAATCTCTCCTGTTTTCTTTGTTTCTGAATGGAATAAGTAACACCACCCCTCCCCTTCAGTATACGGCATTAGAGTTGGTGAGTAAACAGTATAGTATTGTTAAAATTGGATGTTGCAGTTTTTTCTTCGGAAGCTGTTTTATGGACTGCCATTGTCATATTTATCCTGGGGCAAGCTGATCCATAGAATTAGGTTTACCAGACGCCCAACTTTAGGATAGGGTTACCATCCGCTCACCTTTTAAGGATCAATTACATTGGACGAGTTTACTAGCTACTTTCCGGCGGATAAACTAGCTGGCGAGCAAACCGGTTTCAACTAGCGCAGCGAATTTCAATTACACAGGACTAGTGAAATCGCTTTCTAGATGAGCGACCAACTCATTTTCTTTTAATTCCTTTTTATGTATTGTCATTATTCTCTTTTGTTGTGAGCCAAAGCGAGAGGAAAAAAAAGTAGCCACCCATCCATATTGCATCCGGGAGATAACAAAAACGCCGTCGAGTAGTGAGAAAAGTAGCCCACCTTTCAAGTTTACTCATATTAGCGAGTTTGTTTGACAACGTTATCACACGGCGACTTTAGTAGCAACGAGAGTAGAACCGCAAGCGAGTAGCTAGTCAACTCGCCCAATGTAATTGAGCCTTTAGATGTTATTTCAAGCGTCTTCCTCCGTTTCAAAATACTGTAATCGTCCTTTTTTTTATCCTCCTTTCAAGATACGGGGGGGGAGGGGGCGTGCATTGCCCCCCCCCAGAGTCAAACATGGAGTCGACTGATCTAATGTATATATGTATAGATGAATTGACATCATCGTCATCGTGCCCCCCCCCCCCAGCAATAATGAATTTGCCCCCCCCCCCTCCCGCAGACTTCCAAGTCAATCTCCTCCTATGCCTCCTTTTCATGTGTGTTTCTGGAATTATTTTTCTTTTTTTCCCCCATGTTTGAAACATGTATCTCTTCATCGACATGTGTGTTTTTGTTTTTACGTTTCTTTTTTGAAAATACATTGGCCAATAGCCGTCGAAATTCCCAGAATTTGTTTTACGCGTTTAGTTGTAGGGTTCGAAAACTTAGAAAGAAGAACCCCTGCACGGACATCCTTAACGTATTTTTCCCCAATTCCCCAATTTCCGGCGCCACAACAAATGTTCCTTACTAAAACGGAACCGTGAAAAAAGCGAAAACAGAAAAATTTTGGGAATTTCGACAGCTATTGTGTGGTCAATGCGTGTAGGAAAAAAAAATTACAAAACACTGATTTCAATGAAAAGATAGACACTGTATACGTTTCAAAGACTCCACTTTGAATGAAAGTAAGAAAAAAGAAAAATAATTCTGGAAACTGAAATAGAGGACAAAAGGTAGAGTTTTCTGAAACTTAAGAGGACGCTAGAGAAATGACATCAAAAAGGGTAACATATTCTTCTAAAGGAGGACGTCTGGTAAGCCTAGTTATTTGAGAAACATTATTGTTGTGGTAGATTTATTGATCAGAATAGTGGTGCCATCTGTAGTGAAAATTGGAGTTATTAAAGGTGCGCGCAGGCGTCTGTCTTTCTTTCTCAGTTTTCGAATCTGTTAACCCTATAGGGTTTACCATCCGTCCTCCTACGTCTCAGAAAATTCACCCTTTTGTTCTCCTTTTAAGGTTTCCGGAATTTTTTTTTCTTGGGGAAAACACATATTTCTTCATTGATATGAGTGCTTTTGTATATTTTTTCCCACACGCATTCACCAATAACCGTCGAAATTCCCAGAATTTTTAGTTTCTGTTTTTCTTAACGGTTCTGAAAAACTACTGTTGGGAAAAATCATTGCAGGATTTTTGGGGGGTCAGAATAGTGGTGACATCTATTGTGAAAATTGAGATAAGTGACGTCACTAGGGGTGCGCGTTCAAACGTCCTCCTTTTTCAGTTTTCGAAAATTTTTCAGTTAATCCTCATTAGAGATTCTTTCCTCCATGAGTAACCCTGATGGCCTCTCAGTCTTCCAATATGCAATATATCGTTATGCGCTGCCATCTATCAACCATTTAATAAACTATTTTTTTAGTAGATTTTTCTTCCCATATTTTCTTTTTTATCGGAATGATTAACCCTCATCCATTATACAAGAAATTAAAAGCAATATTCCTGTATTTGATAAAAAATATTTTCCATTTTCTCCCGATATTTTCACAGAAACCAAATCATTTTTTTATTTATCGTAATAAAATCTCCACACACACACAGTGCCGTCTCAACGCATGGGCCCACCCACAGAGTAAGAATAATATCTATAGTAAGAATTATATCTATAGTCTATGGGCCCACCCGAGCACGGCCCGGAGGCCTCAGAGAAATTAGAACCGGTTGAAATTTTCGAAAATTTCACAGGTAGGGCCTCAGAAAAATCACTTGGCCCGGGGGCCCATGATGCTCTTAAGACGACCCTGTACAAACACACACAATGTGGACTAAACATAAATTGCTTATGTTGATGAACTGTATAACTTTTACATGATAAGTTATCGAAAAAAACCCACAAAAAATACCCTTGTGTGAACCATTATTATCGCCAGAAGTGCCGAAATGAAGGAAACATTGCGGGGGGGGGGGGGGGGGCTGGAAGTTGCTGGTCTCCAGTATATACGGAACTCAAACGCGTACGCAAGAGAGTAAAGGTGCACTATAATGTACAGTATTTTCAGAATTATTGGGGGCTCAAAGTGCCTCAGCTCCTAGGTTCCGGTGCCTATGATAATCACTGAAAGCAATATAGGAGAAAGGGGGGGGAGGGGTCAAATTGCCTCAGTCCCTAGGTTCCGGGGCCTATTTTCATCGCTGAAAGTAATATGAGGAAAATGGGGGGAAATTATGGGACGAGGCCTAATTTCAGTATTTTTTGTTTTTCAAATATTTTTTTTTCTTTCACATCTCAATGATAACAATCAAGCTGCTGTCATTAAACACAAAAAGTAAACCATTCCTTAATATTAGGGGGAGAAAAAAGACGAAAATCAGTTTTTCATCCTTAAAAGTAAGTTGGATTTTATTTTGTCTGAATGACTATGAAATACTAAATTTCTTTACATTGGTGAAGATACTGCTAATTTGCATACTTTGAATATTGCACTTTTCATAAATCTCAGTTAAATTTTTTTTATGATGAACATGTGCCGTTTAGATCACGAAAATATAAACTTTCAGCCTTGTCTAATGGGACAAGCATAGAGATTAGTACCCTCACAACAAAGTCTTTTCTCTCAATCAAGGCCGTAGGACGGGGGAAGAGGGGCACTGGGGAGTTTCGTCCCCCCCCCCCAAAATGTGAGAAAATGACCGATAAAAGGGAAAAGGGTGGCCAAATCTATTGTTCTATCACTGGTTCCCCCCCCCCCCGAAATGAAAGTGGTTCCCGTCCCCCTCCGAACGAAGTTTCTGGCAACGGGCCTGCTCTCAAGTAAGATAGACAGAATTTTATTGTGAGGCCTGTTGCAATTGAATATAGAGTCGGTGCCGCTTATTAGAATCATGGATAACTTTACCAATCGAGTATTGTTATCGTTTTCGCAAAGAACGGAACGGACAACTAACATAACATGAGAAAAATCGCTTTTGTTTATCAGAAGTTCAGATAATGTTATCAATTTTTCCGCGTCGAAATTCTTTTTGGTGCATTCTGAAGCCAAGGTTTAACCAATAAATGAAAGTAATAATTCTTGAATAAAATTACTGAATGAAATGATTTTTGAATTTTTGAAATAAATAATTTCAGAATTACCGAAATAAATAATTAAAGTATCATTTAAAGTGATTTCAGATTAAAATTAATCTCAGAATCATTTAATTTAATCAATAATAAATCAAAACCTTTTTTCAGATTCGTGAAAAAAAATATTTCAGAACTAATCAAACTCTTGATAATTAATAAAAGAAATAATTTCAAAATAAATAAGTCTTCAATTAATTTTTCTCCCTGTTTAACTCGGGGGCCCCATTGGTTTCTTCTATTAAAATGTCATTAAATTACATGAGTTGGTGGCCCACGGGCTTCGCGAAAAATTTCAATTTGGCCCGCCGTGTCTGAAAGGTTGAAGACCTCGTGGCGTATTTACAGGGGGCAGGCTTAGTGGGCTACAGCCCAGGGCGGCAAGTTCGATGGGGCGGCAAATTTTAGGAATGAGTGGCTAGGGTGGGAGAAGGGTGGAAAAATTTTATAACCACGGATCCGCGCTTCTGCCCCGAGAGCGAGAGACTAGATCAGTGAGGAACCTAGAGAGTTTGAAAGCATGTGAGTAAACAAAAGAGTGACCTAGAGTGTTTGCAATCATGTAAATGACAGAAAGAGTGACTTAAAGCCTGCAAGCATGTGAAAGACCAAAACAGTGTGAAAACATGCAGGTGACTGAAACAGTGTGTAAGTATGTGAATGTTCAAAAGAGTGACCTAGAGAGTGCGTGAACATGAGAGTGACTTAGAAAATGTGGGAGCATGGGAGTGACCAAAAGTGTACGCTAGCATGTGAGTGATTAAAAGAGTACGCAAGCGTGTGAATGACCAAAAGCGTATGCAAGCATGAGTGACCAAAAGTGTACGGAAGCATGTGAGTGACCAAAAGACTACGCAAGTATGTTAGTGAGCAAAAGAATGCGCAAGCATATGAGTAAGCGGCCGTTCAAGTATTACGTAAGCAAACTTTTAGCCATTTTTGACCCCCCTCTTCCTCCACCCCCCGTCAGCAAAAGTCGGCAAAACTCGAACCCCCCCTCCCCCCTTGTCAGCAAAATTTCGTCATCACTGCGCCCTACCTCCTCTCGCATAATGCTGGGATCAGAGACCAGGAGGCTCTAGCGCCTCCCCCCCTAATTTTGTAAAAATGAACTTGGTGGTACATTTTTACAAATCCCTTAAGTGGCCCGTGGCACATTTTCAGATCACTGAAGTAATCCTCAAAGATCACTTATAGATCACATATTCAAAGATCACCTAAGTAACCCGCGACACAGTTATACAACACTTAAACGATCCGTGGCACATTTCGAGATCCCTTGAGTGACGTGTGGCACAGTTTTAGAGCACTTAAGCGGTCCCCAGTGCGGTTCTACATCACTCAAGTTACCCGCGGAACATTCCCAGATTATTTAAGTAATCCGTGACATAATTACGGATCACTTGAGTGATGCGTGGCACAGTTCCAGAGCACTTAATTGGCCCGGAAACATTTCCAGAGCACTTGAAGGATCCGTGAAACATTTAGAGATCATTAAAGTGGCTCTGTAGGGGGGATTAGGTAGAATGTTAGTTCAGGTGCCCAATAACTATCGAAATGGGTTTTTTTCCGTTTTTGGCGCACCGAGTAAGATGCCCATGAAGAATATTTCATATTTTCATTAAGGGTGCTTGATGACGTAAGCATCATCCAAACCCCCCTCCCCCCCCCCCCTTGTCATCAAAAGACGGACTTGGAGACGCAAGCATATTTATAGGCAGGGTGACGAATTCGAGGAATGAGTGGTCAAGGAAATTAAACTAGAATGAGAGAAGGGCGACAAAATTTGGGTAGCCCACAGGCAGGGCCGCCTTAAGAGCATCATGGGTCCCGGGGCCAAAGTCATTTTCCTGAGGCCCTACCTGGCAAATTCTTGAAAAATTCAGTCTCTCATTTTTCTGAGGCCCTAAGGCCCATGCGTCAACACGGCACTGCCCACAGGCGATCAAACCGTAAATACGCCTCTGTGAAGATCCTTGCAGTAAGTAGAAAGGTTTTTGCTTCATCTGAATACTGTTGGGAGGAAGGGGGGGGGGGCACAAAAAGAAAATATGGTCGAAAAGGGGCCATGGGGAAAATGCTTAAGAAACACTGCCCTATATATAGTAAAAAAGTTCTGTTATTATTATTTTTTTCAAATACAAAATCATTTTATCGCAGATATTCTTGAAGACAGTCGAAGTCTAAATATACTATCACAGATGGCAGCACAAGCATCTCATTTGGTGGTTAAATTAATGTTTATTTGCTATCCTTGTAGTAACAAACAAATAGAAACAAACCGACTGGTGGATATATTCGCGGCTTTTCGTCGATGTCGATCACAAAAAAAAAGTTTTTCCGACACAAATCACACTAGTTTATCAGCATTAAAAAAGTTGCACCCGCCCGGACAGGGGCTCGAACCCTGGACCGTTAGGTTAAAAGCCTAACGCTCTACCGACTGAGCTATCCGGGCGTAATAGCTAACGCGATATCTTACTACGGCCACAATTTGAGTTCACATATTTTTGAGCAAATTTAATCAAGAACTATTAAATCGACTATTTCCCGATTGTGACAAAAAAGGAAAACTTTCCAATTCATACATTCACTCACACTTTACACATACATTACTCACTTGTCTTTCTCTTCATCGGGGGGGGGGGGGACGCAAGGGCCCCCAGCCCGTATGGTGACAGATGGCTCGCGTTAAGACATCACCTTAAAATTCTAATTCTGGTTCTGGATATTTCTGAGCTAATGGTTACAATACTATTTTCCAAAGTGGGCAATCTCGCCCCTTGGGGGAGATGGAATGGTCCAGAAGGGCGGTATCACATGTGGATTTAGCAGGGCCGTTACCATGGCCCCTAGGCTGGGATCTTTTGCGGGGCCCCCGACAAGACTTTCACGGGGGCCCCTTTATGATGAATTTATAGCGTTAAAAAGCAAAAAAATTGTGGAAATTGTCCCGGGCCCCGGGGCTGGAGCCTTATCAGCCCACCCCTTGTGGGGGCCATGGCCGTAACTAGGGGGGAGCAGGCAGGTCACGTGCTCCGGGCGTCAAACCAGAGGGGGCTCAAATTTCATTCTGAAACCTGTCCTTGAACATTACAAGGGGGAGTCAAAATGCGCGCTTGCCCCGGGTGACCAAGCATTTAGTTGTGGCCCTGGGATTTAGTATAGGATCCTATGGGTAAACTTGGTTTTGGGGTTGATGAAAAAAATGTTTTTTAAGGAAGGGGCGATGGAACAAAATTTTGGGATATTGGTATTAACATAGGTACATGATCAACCCATAACCCGCGAGCCAAATGTGGCCCGCCATCTCAACCAGTGATGACAACTCGTGGAAAATTTCCCACGTTCGTGGGAAAAATTGGTCCACATGGGAAATTTCTTGGCGTTTGCGGGAAATTTTGCGAGTTCATCAAAAAGAATTTTTATTGAAAAAAATATATATAAATGCAAAACAATGCTTTTTTCTAGTGAAAAATACTTGCCTCCATATTTCTACCGATAGATGGCAGCACAATTCTCGGAATGTGTGGGGAGACATTTAGTCGAAAGGGAAATTTTCGAGGGAAATTTCGCTTGACGAGTTTACCATCCACTGAGCTATAAGGAAAGTTTACTTATAGCTATTTCAATTAGTACGATATTGTCTAAACCACAGTCTAACTCTCTTAAGGACCAGAGAGGACGGTTAGAGAAAAATCGAACTGAACATGGAATGTTGAAATCAATTCGAAAAATTAACTACTAAATTTTTTAGTTACCCCCCTTCAATAAACTTGAATGCATGTAATATGTATGTTGAAATAATTCATGCATATACAATACAACGTACGTTCCTCTCTCCAGCGAATATCCTTGAATTCCCGTATATAACGGGTTAACCCTGTCCCCCTCCCCACAATGTTTCCTTCGTATCTGCACCTCTGAAATATTTTATTACATGTACAGTACTGTATTATACAGGGTGTCTTCGGCCTTTATATCATCAACCGTTAGTCGTAGAGGAATAGTTCTAATTCAAAAAATGCTCAAAATATATTCAAAAGTCACCCCGTACCAGGTTTGAGAGCGTGTGACAAAATACAGTGCGTCACAAAATAAAAAATTTTGAGTTCTTCTTTTGAGGGCACCCTGTCCTCAAAATCGTAATTAGGAAATTGTTGTCCTGTCTCCCCCACCCCTGAGGCCAACCAAAAACTTTCCGAGTTTCTAAGTGCAATATTTGCTGAGATATTTTTGAATTAAAAAATCGGAGGAAAGGGGGGGGGGGAGAATAGCATAAAATAACGGACAACTGTTCTTTCCCTCAATTATGCTGCTCTTTCTCAACTTTTCTTCGATTTTTTTAATTCCAATATGTCAGCGAATTTGCACTTCGAAACGTGAAATTTTTTGTTGCCCTCAGAAGTGACAGGGCAACAAATTTTTAATTGAGTTTTTAGAACAGGGTGCCTATGTATTAAAATTCAGATTTTTTGTCACGTACTGTATTTTCACTCTCCAAACTGGTACAGGGTGAGTTTCGAACACATTTTGAGCATTTTTTTAAATTGAAACCATCCCTCTACGACGAATGTTTGACGAGATAAAGGCCGAGTTAGGACTTACTGGACACCCTGTATAGATGCTATATAAAGATTAGGCAAATAAATTTAGGTCAATAACCCCCAACTCACAACATCGTCATCAGCAAAGGTTTTAAACTTGTCAGAAATCGCGGGCCAAAATTTAAATTCCCCACGAAGCCCATCGGTCATCAGCTCGTACGGAAGTATTCTGACCGTGACTGTGAACAAGTGATACAGAGCGCCAGATCAAATAATATTTAAATTTTAGATCTACATCTCCTTCATCATGGGTTTTCACTACTAACGTGAAAAATTTTAATAAGACCTTATGTTATATTCTTATTTGTATTCTGAATTGTAAGATAGAATCCAGATTTATAAGTTCCTCTCATGTAATGTACGGTGGCATCTTAAAAGAGTTAACGGGCCCTGAGTAATAAACAGGTGCGGGAATAATTGAAGATTTTCATTTATATACTGGCATTTTTTTTTATTAATTACAAATTTTGATTTGTTCTAGCATTTGTTATTAGTGATTCATTGGCATTATTTTTTATGGGGAAAATTAGCCCAGACCGCGATTTTGACGTTATAGCCGAGGTGTCGTTTCAACAGAGATTAAATGTGTTTGCATTTTACAGAAAAAGTTGACACAAAGCCTGACGAGAAAGAATGCGGCAACAGGACGTTATTCGTCACCCGCGGGACGTTGGTGCCGCTCGAAATTCTATGTCTTTCCCGAAATTCTATTCTTTCAGCGATTCTGTAAAAGTTTTTGAATTCTTTCATATATAATTATTCTGTAATTATTTGTTAGTTCTGTAATTATTTATCTCCGTAATTCTGAAAAAATTATTTATTTCTGTAATTCTAAAACTCTAAAACTATCTCTTCAATATACTGTATCTTGAAAAATTACTTCTTTCAATAAATCTTGAAATTATTTCTTTTAATAATTACGCAATTATCTTTTACCAAGTATGCAATTATCTTTTACTAATTATACAATTAACTTTAATAATTATGAAATAATTTCTACGCAAATTTTGAAAACATTTCTTTCATTGATTCTTAAATTATTTGTTCCACCAACTCTGAAGTTATGTTTCAAAAATTCTACTAGTATTTCTTTAAATTATTCTAGAATTATTCTTCCACTAATTAGAAATTTTTATCAATTACAAAGTATTTTCTATAACGCTGGAATTATTTTTTTCATTAATTTTGAAATTTCTTCTTTCATTAATTCTGAAATTATTTCTTTCATTAATTCTGAAATTATTTCTTTCATTAATTCTGAAATTATTTCTTTCATTAATTCTGAAATTACTACTTTCAAGAATTCTGAATTTTTTTCTCTCTGTGAAGGAGTTTTTCAGTAGCTTTGTAATTTCTGTAATTACGTATGTCTTTTTGGTTGATGACTTTTCTGTTCTGACGTATATGAAAATCAGGAGCCCCCAAAAAACTATTTGCGTTTTGGTTTTCCCAAATTGTTAAGACAGCCCTGGTAATGTATCAAATAAACATCGTTACTGGTCGATGGGCTACGGAAAAAAGCTTCGAGGAACACCCCTGAACTAAGGAATAGGATTTTAAGGCCGGTTTACGGAAAGATTCGGTTAAAGCAGTACTTCCTCAAAGTGTGCGTCGTGACGAGCTGGAGATATTGATTGGCGTGCGTATTTAGAAAAAACGGTTCTTTAATAAGGTAAAATATATCTACTAAACTATTCTGGGGAGCCACAGATGAATCGTGAATTGGCCAAAGTAGCAGCTGGTGACAAAAGTTTGAGAACCACTGAGTCAACCCTTTCCGACTCGGTATTCCTAGTCTGGGCACACCTAAAAATTCCCTATTGAAACATTGAAAATAAACGATAAATAAAATGAAAATTAGTTTTAGGGATTACTTTGAACCTTCTTTATCAACACTGGATAACAGCGCCACACAAGTCGATCCATACTTTTGGCCTGTGTTTATTTTTTGAAAACCCTTACTATTTACGCACACACAAAGAAATGGATTCAAATTTCAAAGATTTTTCTATTTTTTGGGATATAAATAGGATTTTTGGAAAAAAAATTCTATGCTATTTTGTTGGCTGTATACTAATACTATAAAACGGCAAGTGAAATCTTTACAAAATTATACCTGCGTACTCCTCTAGGCGTGAATAGACTGCCTACAAATTATCTTTTTGAAATTCCAACTTTAAAGGGTATCGGACCGGAAAGGGTTGAAGGAAGGTCAACTAAGAGATATTCCACTGTATTTTAATTACTGAAAGTATAAATTTGACCAGGTCTGGCAGCTGCTTCCATAGCATCACTTTTCCTGCGATGCCATTTCGCAATATTTTCCTCATTTGTACCACGGCAATGGTTACATTTACAGGATGATTATAATTAAAGTTCCCGTACTCTGAGTAGTTTTCTCAAAAACTGCTTATTCAAATACAGCCATATTTTTAGGACATCTTAATGATGAAGAATAAGATCAAGGGAGAGAAATTCACATGAAATAAAAATAAAAGTCTAATTTTTGGCAACCAGGCGAAAAAGTTGAGCTTTTTTTTATTGCATTTTACATTTTCCCATGGTCCATATAGAGCAGTAGTTCCCAAATTTTTTTTCTTCCCACACCCCCAGAGCAATGCGACTTACCTTCCCTTGGATAATACGTTTTATCTGTTAGAAAATTCAGGGTCTTTTTTTTCTGTAATTGATTATATTAATTATCCAATAATTAATTTCTATGAATTCTTTTACTTATTGTTTAATGTCTTTTCGGCTGTGGCTATTAATTAACTTTGGCTTCATTTTTTTGAAAATTGATTCAGAAACGAAACTAAAAATTTACTATTTTTTAACATTTTTTTTAGGTTTGTAAAAAAAGATCCATTAAAAATAGATATTCACTTATTGATTCCAACCACGACACCTATAAATTAATATTTCTTTGACACTTGACTGAATTTTTTGACATTTTTTCTGAGCCATGTGTGTTCATGGCAGTTTCAAATCTCAGCACAACATACTAATAACACGAGGTACCAATGTAAACAAACCACGAAATAGTTTAAGTAAATAATGGTATTTTTTCTCAACCGAAATGGAAAACAAGTATGATCGCTAATCGAAAAAAACTTTTACAACGCAAAATTCGTATGACACATTTCTGCCAGCAGAAGTCAGAAGATGAGGCGTCAAAATATTGGTACGATTCATATTTTTCAGGAATTGAAGAATTCAATTTTTATCATCATTTTAATTTTCCTGAATAATCAGTTAACATGCTGTAATTTTTTTTCCACCTCGCACCCCCGGTCGGGAACCACCGATATAGCGTATATACCAAGTTTCAATGGAATACCTCTGCCAGAACGGTTGCTATATAGGCCTGAGTAGTTTCAACTCAGACCAAGCGGGGGGTACAGTAGTATCAGTATACTAGTATCCGCTAGTATACTGACACTACTGTACCCCCGACCTATGTAGTGCTCATTCTGGAGGATGTATTACATTGATACCTGATATATACATTGATACATGATACCTGATAAATAGTCAGTCCATGGGAAATTCAATAAAAAGCGCCACTTTTTCACCTGGTGGTTGAACATTGAACTATTTTTTAATTTATAAATCTCTCTCTCCCATGGTCTCATCGAGATATCCTAAAAATTTGGCTGCAGTCGGATAAGCAGTTTTTGAGAAAAACTACTCAGAGTACAGGAACTTGAATTATGAAATGACCCTGTATATATCCATCTTTTATCCATAGTGATTACAAAGTATTCAAGTTTGTAGTCTTGGTCGTCTTATATATATATATATATATATAAACACGATTTCTATAAATTATAACTAATTTAAACCTAGAACGATCTATAGATAATTTCGAAACGATTCACCAAGATACATAGTTTGTTCTGAAATATGGGGAGGAGGGGGCGTCTATAATCACACAGCTTTAACTACCCATCAGAAAACCACGAAGCATTGATCTTAATGATAGGATGGGAAAGACATCGAGAGCAACTAAATTAGTTTCGGCATTTACCGCTCTATAGCAGTGTTCTTAAAGTGTTCCTATTCTCCGTGTTTTGAGGTGGTTCTTTTACAGGTGTAGAATATTTATTAGAATATATATTTTCTGGGAAGCCGCGAAAGAACTATGACTCAAGCAAGGGAGCCGTGGGTCATAAAATATTGAGAAGCACTACACTATATAAGGTTTTTTATGCGAATTGTAGTGAAAATGATCATTTTTTTTAGCACAGTATGACCAAAGTGCTCAAGTTTCATGGCAGGGTATTTAAACATCCCCAGCAGAGTCATTCAATTATTATTTCTTCACTAGAAAATATCACGTCGAGTTTACGAGAACATGCTTTACTGGTAAATCTCTTACGAACCTGGTGATTCCGCACCAAAGATTTTCGGTCTTTGAAGTCGCTTCGAAATATTTCATTAACCCTCTCACCGGCAATGACGAGACATCTCGCCTTCTAAAACGCCTTTTTATTTTAGCAATGATAAGCCCAGTTTTTTTTTGTGAATCTTATTTCTCTATGGAACACATTTTCCTATCCCTCGTACCTCGCACCTCCTGAAAATGGGTGAATTTTTTTTTTACTTCATAAATAAAGATATAGTATTTTAGAGGGGATTTAGCGATCCCTGCTGTACTGGTTAAAGGATTAAGACGTTCCTAAAGGATTATGTTTATTTAATTGTTCATTAATGCTCTAGACAGCTCAGAACACTACAAACTTTATTATAGACACCCTATGTTCGAGACTGATTGCTTATCTGTTTACAAGAACACATATTATTGAAATGGAAATAAATTTTAGGAATCTTTTAAATCTAGTTGGAACAACGCTTTGAAAAATTAACCAAAACAAGGAATTGGTTCAAGTGTACAGTCTAGTTCGAAGCTATACATACACTTGGCAACAAATAATAAATCAAAGCTCGCTTATTGCTTTATAAAATTACGTACTCGAATTAAAAATTAATTATTTAACATGACCTCGACGCGTTGAACAACATTACGCGCAACTTTGATGATGTTTAAAATCTCCGCTTGCGATACAAGCACGTACTAGTACCAGAATTAACAATATTTTCAACGAATATCAACGGTCAAAGAGTTTTGCCAATTTCAGAACTTGGTTATCTAGTTGAATGAGACGATTCACTCTTGTTCCAACCGCAAGCCTAATTAATTATATCTTCGAGGCAAACGAAAAGAGACGCATTCCTGGACTATAGAAGCGACCTCGGAAAAGTCCCATTTCATCTCTGGTACCATCTCATTTCCAGAGTATCCATCCTTTGAGAGAGTGAGAGAGAGAGAGAGAGAAACTGGCCAATGTAAACGGATTTCCCCTTGCAGCCAAAATAATCCGGAATGATTACATGGCAGCCCACTATCCTAGGACAGAAATGTTTCTCTGAATCATTAATTAATCGGCCGACCCTACAGTCAAGGATTCGGTTGAGCGCAATTTGCCAAAATGTTTCCTTGAAGCGAGAAGTGACCAGTGGTAGAAGCGCCATATGAGGGTGCGATGAGTGTTCCGCCCCGAAATTAAAGATGAGGATGAGAGATGCTAGCAAGCAGCGCGCGCACGTCAACACACGGCAAAAGCAATGAGTTTTCTCTTTGGAAAGTATGTAGTATCAGAGAGAGAGCATTGTCGACTCTTGCGGTTGGTAACTACCTTCAAAAATACGGCAAGAGAAGGGCTTTCATCCCTTTGCCCTATCCTCCATCCCGAGCGATCAAAGTTTCATGAGCCTTGATGAAACGGGGCAGTAATAAGAACGTTCCAAAATCTTGATCCATGATTATTGTCTCATTGCCACTCCGTCCCCAGATCTCGCGGTAAAATGGGAGTGCTGTTGAATAATTGATTATGCAGAGATTCTGGAAGAGGCTCGAGATTGGAGCAGCGGCCATGATAAACGTTGCAACGTTGACGTGTTATTACGTCGACCCCGAGATGCCTATATAGCTGCTTGAATATTTCATGCGGCGCAAGCCGAGAAACCAACTCCGCAATAAAATCCCGAGTCGTGGGTGGGCACGAGCGAGCGCCGGGTGAAATTGCCTACTCTGCAAGTAATTGAGAAATACGGCCCCAGACACCAAAGGTGAAGACTTTCGGCCGGTTGAGCAGCACTTCATCACCAAAGATAATTCCCTTCACTAGGCACAGTTAAGTCCTCCATGATGTCCCTCTCGCTTGCAAAGTAGGATAGATGACGTACTGGGATGCTACCGCCTATGTGTAAGTCTTCACAAAGCGCCACGTCAAAGAAACTAGAGCGCCGAAAGCGATGGAAAATAGTGAGATGTGTATGCGCGAGTATATACATGTACATAATACACCGAAGAGAGATGCTGTGAGAGATGAAGAAGGGAGTCATATACTCCTCCTCTATTCATAGACATACATAGAGATAAAAAAAAAAGATCTATGCTCTTCTATCTAGTTTATTTATGCTGTGCCAAAACATTGATAATGTACATTTTTACAGCGCCAAAGATTTTTTTTACGCTCAAGTTTCCGATATAGGGATGAAACGCATTATGTCTGGCATTTTTCTGCCCATCATTAGATATTAAGAAACCTTAAGAGACAAAATTGTTTTCCGTTTACCTATAAAAAAATATGCTCCGTGATACTTACTTACTAAAGTTTATGAGGCAATAATATCTTTTTGAGGATGAACGTCCAAGTTTTTCAAGATTTATTTTATGCTAGAAACCCACCCAAAGAAGAAGGGTAACTTATTGAAGATATGATGACATTACTGAACTCGACCTACATCAACACCACAAAAATTAACCTTGATCTGTAAGGAAACAACAGCATCTTCAAAGGGTAAATAGAGTGAAAATGATCCGAGTGAAAAACTACTGCTTGACTAAGGAAGCGACTACAGTCGATTCATGGTTTACGAACTTAGCGTAATTCGTTCATGAAGTCCGTTCGTAAACTGAATTGTTCACAAAGAGACCGAATAGTCAGAGACCGAAATAGTTTTTCCTATAGGAATCCATGTAAAATGGATTAATTAATTCGCTAATGCGACCCAGAAAATTTTTTGTGTGAATTTTCACAATAGTGCTTTACGTTCAAATGAGTGACGTAGAGCTAATTGAAATCATTGAACTAACACTGAAGACGCCTTTTCCTGGAGGGAGACAACCCAACCTTAAGAGAGGCTCTGTCCCAGTGTATGAACGCCAGGATTCTGCCACAGGACTTATCACGTTGCCGAGATCTCTTCCAGCTCAGCGTCGTGGCCGAGTCTGGAACAAAGCGTGTATACCTAACAGTGTGATTTTGTATGTAGTGTTATGTCTGGTCTTTTTAAATGCTGCCATCTACATTTCAAAAAGTGAAATGTAACGATTAAATTTTGTACCGTTCTAGGCATGTTGCTCTCTGTGACAAGACATTTCGAAAGGAAAATCGACTCGCATTCGCGACTGGAAGTTGGTAACCACAGAAAATCAGCTTCAGCCAAACACCACTGTGGAGGGGTTCAAACCCGGGTCATCGCGATGCGAGTCTGTCACTATGACCACTCGAACACTACAGCAGCACTGGGACAGAGCGGGGGCATGTCTAATACTTTATTTCATTAATATGATTTATAATCTCAGTATCAAAGCCCTCGAAATTTTCTGCCTGCAGAGCAAAATCTGACCAAAATTCCTTTCAAACCGAAGTAATAATGATTCTGTATGTCACTTGTTGCCAAGCTTTGTGAATAAGAAGTATGCAATGTAGGGTATTAAAATAATGTTTTCAGATGTTTAGTACTTGTTTCCATGTCGAAAGGTATTGCAAAACATCTTTGAAAAAGTTCTTTGATGTAAAAGCTAGGGGTTCTCAAACTGTGCGTCGCGGTGCCCTGGTGTGCCCCCAAACTTTGTCAGTGGCGCCGAGGAGCGGTGACCCTGACAAAGGTTTTTGAAAATATTCTTTGTTGAACAGCTCTGGGGAGCTGGCGGAGCTCGCGGATAAGCATTGAATAGGGGAAAGGAGCGCCGCGGATGGAAAAATTTTGAGAACCCTTTTTCTGATGTAAACTATGGAGTTATAATTGAGTAACTCCGAGATGCAAATCTTCTCCAAGTTTGAAATGACCTGCTGATCCATGCGCCGGATAAGAGGAGTCGCATTTAGAGTAAAAAAAAATCGTGATTTGGCCTTAAACTTCTCAATCTCTCTATTATTCCTTCGCAGGGGTGGCTTAAGGGAGGATGCAAGAAGTGCCATGCACCAGTTTGGGTTTTTGTTGGACACTAAAATTTTTAAAAATTTCAAAAATTCACACGACATCACGCTTTTGAGCCATACTTTAATAACGAAAATGTTCAGAAAATTTGAGAAAACAGACGGGACTTAGGACCGTAAAACCAAAAACAAAAATGTATTTTACCATAAGAGAAGGCAAGTGTACATTTTGGTGGCCCCCCCCCCCCCAAATAGCAAATTTTTCCAAACAGTCAAATAAAAGCAAAAGAATTCCGCTTCTCACTCGCCCGGTCCCAGAAGCACGTTATTTGGACCATGGGAAAACGATAACTGCGATAAAAAGCGCCACTTTTTTGCATGGTGGTCAGAAATTTGAACTATTTTTTTTATATATTGAATCTTTCTTTTCCCCATGGTCCATGTATCAAGTTTCATCAGAACGGGCACTTCATACGACTGAGTATTGTCAGTTTATTTATAACCTTCCTGTACTTGTATGAGAAATGACATACTGTACTATGTCACCCTTACACACATCTGTATCTGTCCGCAAACAATTCTCCTTCAAAATTAATTGCGCAAACTTGACGGTATGCCAATTTTTTTTTTTTTTTTTTTGCTCAAAGGCCGTGGTAAATGTTGCTAATGTTCGGCCACCCGCGAAGTAGCGGAACCGTAAGGCAAAAATGATCAGAAACAACAGATGGGAAAGTAGCACTGATAAAATCTAGTAAACTGTTTAAGATCACTATCTCAGGAACTGTTTCGCCTTCTGTACGTGTAAATCGAGTATAACATTTCACATTTTCCTTTCACCAAGAAAATAATTCAAGGCAATTATAGAGGAGAAGAGAAAGCAATTAAAAACACAAAGCCCGAATTCCGTGATATTTTCTTGGAACATTTCTCCCGAAGCGAAATGTCTCTCCTCTGGTAGCACGGGAGTTGCCACGCCATAAATTAACATGAGACGCTTGAGAAACTTGAAGCTTAAATTTAGGGGGCACTTTTTTTTTTTATTCCAATTTTTTTTTTCTTCAAATCTAACTCCCTCGGTAACTTTTAGTGTTTTATTTATAACACTTTCCGTTTCCTGCTTAGGCCTGCCCAGCATTTTTAACGAAGAAAAGCCTCCAGTTCCCCGTAGAAATACTTCAATTGAGAACCGCAATATTTATATATCCTCAGGGCCGGACCTGGTTATTTTGTGGCCGAAATCAGTTTTGCATTTTCTATATTACAGTCAAACTCGGTTATAACAACCTCGGCTGTAACGAAACCTCAGCTATAACGTCAATCCGAGGATGGTGTCACTCTCCGCTATTCATACAAAGGTTTTTAACAGCTGGCTGATGCGAAGATAGATTTTGGAAAGAGAGAAATTTCAACTCCCCCTGCGGGGAATCGAACCAGGCATTCACCCGGAAAGTGAAAGGACGTGGGTTCGATTCCCCGCAGGGGAAGTTGAATTTTCTCTCTTTTCAAAATATATCTTCGCATCAGCCAGCTGTTAAAAACCTTTGTATAACGTCAATAATTGTGCCAGGCCAGACTTGTTACTTATAGAGAATAACGTTAATGAACTTTTCTTATAACGTGGATGAAAAGCAACCACCTCGGATATAACGGCAAAATTTTCGTCACTTTTGTTTCTATTTCAAGGATGTTTTCCCAACAAATTCCTAAGATTAGGGGTAATTACATCCAGGGAATGTTCGTCTGTTGTTCTATTAACACATAACGTTAATAAGAAGATTTATTACATGTTTGACGCTCCGATTTGCTTATTGGCATGACCTATTGTACAAAACACATCCGTATTTTACCCTTTCCGACTTTTTCTTATAAAAATGTCACGTTTTTTCAATGAAACTCACTCTAATTTCTAATCTTTACGAGATTCAGGTAATTTGGTATAAGGTAATTTGCATAATTTTTGTAAATTGTGTTATAAATGTGAATATGACTATAAATATTCGTCTCACATATTTGTCAAGTCTCATTTTTCCCACGAAATACAGTTTAGCAGACTTGCTGCAACACTATTACTTGCGAAGGGTTATTCAGAAATAATACATGTATTTGGCAATTTCACAGACATTTGGCAACAAATTTGGTGAGAATCGCGATATCCCGTATTAATATAAGTCCAATTTCCCGTATTTTTCTCGATCAAAATATGGTCAACATGATCATAAAGAAATATAAAAAACTTCAGTTTCACAATACTTGATAACTTCTAACTACATTTTTTGTCAAAAAAGGTCTTGAAAACGTCAGCCTCGGTTGTAATGACCCCTCGGTAATAATAACAAAATTTCGTGGAATCTTCGATGCCGTTATAACCGAGTTTGACTGTTTATCTACATACATATCCCACACCCCACCACAATGGAGAGAAGAATATAACCTAGAAACCGGAGAGAGAAATTACGTTTTCTTATTTTTGCTCTGCATACACATATCCAAATTCACTTTATGGGGACCATTAAAGTCATGGCTTAAGGATCCATCAAAACTATCCGGAGGAGCGTGTATAGGGCCGTCTTACTATATGGGTCTACCCAATAGAGAAGGTGCTTAGGGGACTCATGATAGCAGGATGCAATAACAGTAATAATGATTATAATTATAATAATGCCTGATTGTTTTCTGGCAATGTCAAGCACACATTATACTATTTTCCTAGTTGAGAAGGTTGGCTGTCTTGTAGTAGGGTATCTAGAGCAGTGGTTTCAACCTGGGGCCACATGGTCCCTTGCGGTCCTCGAATATTTTAAGGGTGCTACGGTGAAAATTAGATGAAGGGGGAACTACGAGAAGTCGTGAAGGGGACCGCAGAGAACTGTAAAGAAATAAAGCTTTCAAGTGAAATATGGTAGGAAAAAATGCGACTACTTCAGAATCCAGCAGAGCTGTTCATAGAATCAGGGCCATCTTAACCCATGGGCCCATGTGGGCATGGCCCGGTGTTACATATCCATATGGGATCCATGAAATCTGGTACTATGATTTTGAAATGTGAAAACTTATAAAGGGCCTCTGCAAGCCAAGTATAGAGACCCCCGATCATTACCTTGCCCGGGGACCCATAATGTTGAGACAGACGACCATGCATAAAACCCCCACGAGAAAGAAGCTCACCGAATTCTAGCCCAGGGTAGGCGTGGATCCAGGGTGATGCGTTAGGAGCGTCAATTTATTGTGTATGTTGCCTCGTCCCGTATTTTATACTGTTTTTTCTTTTGTTAATTATTAAATAGACTTACATAGAATTGAAGACTGCAATTAAAAATGGCTGTAAGTGGTATTTTTTCAAAAATTGTTTTTTTGCTACAAAAAAGAATAAAAGTTCCAACGCCAATGCAATGAAATAAGGCTGAAAGTTCCCTAAGAGAGACAATTGGTTAGTTTGTTGCAGCTCCCACTAGGTGGTATATAGCGCTTGATGTATCTTCCAATACATCGGCTTCCCCATTACGCCGATTTTCCTCAGAATATACATTTTCGCTCTCACAGCCTTCTCTCTTTTTTAATTCGTCTTCAATTTTTATTCATTATTAAATTTAGTGTTTTGAGTTAATTCAGTTTAATGAGTATATATAAAAAGGGTCTCTCTCTCTCTCGGATAAGGATAGGGATTTTTTACATTTCGCTCAAAATCGTCTTTAATTCAATATTAGCTTCATCGCTTGTTTTCGTTCTTACGATGGCGTCTAATAAAATCGGTATTTTGCACCACCTGATCACCGAAATGGGTTGACAAAGTTGTTGGTATAGTTTCTTTCTGTGTAAGACACAAAAGTGTAATGCGGTAAACAAGTTTACAGGGCAATGCATCTCTCTAACTGAATTTTATTAATCGTCTAATCAATTACAATTTTTCGCAGTGAATAAATACCTAAACTAATTTTCTGGTTGTACTAACAACGCTGATTCAGAAAAGATGTCAAAAAAAACAAAAAATTTTGGTAGCACATGATGATAATATTGCCTTTCGATATAACGGTAATCCCCCTACAACGATATTTTTTCTTTGTCAGCAGTGTATCGTTGTATCGAGGTTTTACTATGCAAATGTTCTTATAACACTCACATATGCCACCTGTTGGGCTATTTTCCCCTTTTGTAAAGCAGTCCATTCCGGAGATATACGTTTTTGACTTCTACTGTAAATTTAGCAAAAATGAAAAAAAAATGTTCCATTTTAAAAATAAACTCCTCACATTATTTTTCATTTGAACTTCCACAATATTTTCCAGCAACAAAAAGAGATGAATGATCTACTCGGATCGTTGTAAGAGAGTTCTTTTTTACCGTATCCAAAATATTTCACCCACAATACTTGACTGCGAAAAAACCGAAACAAAAGAAGGGGAATATAGCAGTACTTTTTTTGTTTTACTAGGCCTGCAAGAGACAAGATAGTCAACTTGGGTGGAATAATCAGGCGCTAGTGCTGTTGTTAGACTCGTTTCGTATGCTTGCACAACGTCTAACATCTCTCGTCCTTACAACCATTTTGTAGCGATACTCAGAAGTGATGTATAAGGAGGAAGCTGTTCTTCTTGGTCGTAGGAAAAAAAGCAAGCAAGCAAATCCCAAGAGAGATCATCCCATTCGAGAAAGACATGCTTTTCGCTAGCCATCAGCGTCGCTATTTTCCCGGAAATAAGAGCTAGCGTTAGGCTCACTTTGGCCTCCCATCGGCGCGAACGATAGCCCATTCTTTTGGCGATCACCGACTGTTGTCAAACTCCATAGCCTATTGGTCTGCGGTGACCACCTGAGCTTGTTGACACCCTCGCTCCACGACTCAGCCCTGAATGTGGATCGATAGGTTTTAGCAGCGGTCCTACCAATAGTATAAAGGATAGAGATAGATATATATCCTAGATTTTTTTTTTTTCTCTTTTTCCGAAACATTTTTTTTTCTTTCATCGCTTCTTTACTGAAAGATATTGCGTAATGGCCACGGGAAGTGCTGCGAATATGTAAATGGAACGGGAGCAACGGTTTAGTGGGGGGAAAAGCTGTTTGTCATTTCCTGTAAAAATTTTATCAGTGTTGAGCATTTATTGTTGAATTTTAATTGAAATACGCGTTCTATATATATGCAGCAAGGGTGCTCAATGTTTTGGAGAGTGCGAGCCACATCATTGGTTTGAAAACGTGTCGCGGGCTACTTAAGTGATCAGTAGGTGTGCCGTGATGTGTGAAATGGAAAATTTCCGCATTAGATTGTAGTACCTTATTGAAGTGCTTCGAGAGAGTTGAGAAATATGGAACCTAAAAGTCGAACACCAATTGGTAAAACACCTATAAGAAGTAGAATACTTCATGGTTTTCAACATGTGTGTTACTGTAATACGTGTAGTACTGTTGGCAGCCCAAAACTGTTGGCACTGCGGACATTTCTGTAACCGTTGACTTTCGATACATACTTTCAATTACAAAAAGTTTTCAAATGGCATGAAGTTACTTAAAATTTCAAAATTATTTTGAGAGGTAAATGCATTTAATTAATTGAGACGCATGAGAAAATAAAGAAATGAACTTTTTATACAGTCCCCGTGTGCTCAAAAACCGAATTAGAAAGTTTTCTCCCATCTCTTCTAAGGCCAACAACAACAACAACAAAAATCCACGTTTCTAAGTCACTGAGATATTCGAATTCGAAAAACAGAGGGAATTTAGGGAAAAATAGCTCTAAATGCGGAAAAAATCCTTTAACACACATTTAACGCTTTTTTCCTTATATTTCCTTCGTTTTTCGAATTCGAATATCTCTGTGAATATTGCACTTAGAAACGTGGAATTTTTTTGTTGAACTCAGAAGAGACAGTTCAACTACTTTCTAATTCGATTTTTGAGCACACGGAGACTGCATAAAAAGTTTATTTCTTTATTTTTCATGTATACGACCCCTTAAACAAATTCCAAGAGTTTAAGTAACTGCACGATATTTGAAAACTTTTGTAATTGGAAGTATGTTTCTCTCTCTCTCTCTCTCTCGAAAATCAACGGTTACAGCGATATCCGCTGTGCAAACAATTTGGGTCAGCTTCTATAGGTTAGAGACGAGTTATTCGCTCGCATAATATTCCCTTGCATATATCAACATAAAAAAGGAACTGCTTTTAAATACAATAAGGGTAGACTATTAATGTAAATCTTCGCTTTCCCCCATACGTAGCTAAGCTTGTAGAGACAATATAACGCCGTTAATTGATAACTCATTTGCCTGAGGATCATTCATATCGTGAGAGATAATTTTCCCCAATCAATGGTGATTTCGAATACTGGTGTGAACTCAATTATTCAATTTATAAAAACTGCTGAGATTAATTGTACGCCTATGATTTGTGATTTTAGAGACTTCCATATCTCACGGAAAGGCATTTTTCATCGAGGGAAAAATAGTTTTTTTCAAATTAACTATATAGTAAACCTCTCTCTCTTAACAGTATCTTTTCTAATCGGGTTTAAAAAAATCCCATTCCTTACATGCAGTGAGTGGTCTCATAATATTATTTCAGTATGAATCTATAAAAGTTTATCATACTCTATAATATATATGTATCTATATATATCTTATATATATAGTTCGCAATATTACATGTTAGTGCCATTTTTATGAAAAGTAACATGAATATTTTTTATGAAAAGTCAAAAAGAAACATAAAAAAAATTGTTCAACGCACAATTTCTAGGATAAAATTGTAACTACTGTTGTTATGAATTCTTCAAACAGATATTTGTCAGAAAATGCTTGTCAAATGCTAAGAGCCAATTCCAAATAGTTGAAATGCAATTTCATCAGTTAATATTTAAATACTGGATGGATAATGCTAATAGAAAAGCCCTTAAACATTGTATTTTCTGAAACAAAAACATTGCGCAGGTGCTTCATCAGTGTAAAAGCCTCAAGCCCCCAAAATTGTATTTTTAAGAAAGCAAACGTTGTGGTAGATAGCGAAGAAATACGGTAATTTTTTAAATTGTGCTTTATGCGCTTAATCTTTGATGGGCATTCGCGCAATGAAATTTTTCACTACTATGCAGGGTGCATAGCTACCAGCACACAGCGCATTTTACTAGCGAACCGTTGATCCTAGAGGCATACTCTCAATTCGGAAAAGTATTCAAATAACATATAAAACTCAGATGTACGTCATTCATATTGCAAGGGGTTGAAAGTTACTAAAATAAAAAAAATTAACTTTTTTTCTACGGATGCCCTATGTTCATAAACCAAATGAGAAAGTTGTTACCCTATCTATCCTGATGACAAACAAAAAAAAAATTCCACGTCTCTAAATGAAATTTTCACTGAGATATTTGAATTCTAAAATGGGAAAAAGTTGTTCCAAAAATAAAATAAAATAAAATAAAAATAAAAACACCCCGACAACAATGAACGAAAAACGCTTCTTTTCCTCGTTTATGTTGTTTTTCCCAACTTTCCTCCGTTTTATGAATTCAAATATCTTTTTTTCAAATTACACACACAATCAGACAAAAATACAAAAAACAGTGAACGTCAAAACACAAAACAGTACAATATAGGTAAAAAACAAAAAAAGAGAAAAAAATTATACACACACTGTGTGACCTATAGGGATTTTACAAAGCTTCCATCATGTCTAGATGAGATAGTATACTTGGAGTTGTAAGACATTATATATATACTCCTAGCGTATATTACACTTAGAAACGTGGAATTTTTTTTGGTATCAGGAGAGAGAGAGGGAAAATCTTTCTAATTGGGTTTTTGAGTACAGGGTGTCTGTATAAAAAGTTAATTTTTTTACTTTAATATCTTTTTAACCTCTTGAAACATGAATGATGCGTCTGAGTTTTACACGTTATTTGAATACTTTTTCTAATTGGAAGTATGCCTCTAGGAACAACGGTTTGCTAGTGAAATACGGTGCGTAATGGTAGCTATGCACCCTGCATAACAGATTAAATATGCGATACACGTACGTAATAAATTTTACACTGGTTTCAATGTCTCTCGTTTATCTGCATTTTACCTCAACATGCTCGCCTTTAGGTATATCATAAAGTGGAGGTTCTATTGCACACATCACATAATGAATTTTTCTCTCTTTAAATTCGACCTCTTGAAAATGAATTCTTGCGGAGTTTTGACGTTCCCCGTCATTTAGTTTCGTTATTCCACTACGATTAACTTTTCAACGATAAACATTTCACACATATAACCTCATAAACGCTATCATAACAATTGGATTTTTACGAGAAACCAAAGTACGTACTTTTTTTCCACCTCTTGCCATAGACGAAATAAATTTATATGAAATGAAGCTTAAGACTTTCATTGCAGCTGAATTCAACAAACGCTCTCCTACAAAGCGCAGTATGTTCTAAAGCATATATATCTATGAAAACAGTAGAGCAAGAACTGCTAATCGCTTCAAGATAGCTGGAAATAATACTCTAGAAGCATCAAATTAAATATTATTAACAAAAGAGTTCTTCACAAGAGTTGGAAACTCTCAAAGAATATCTTCTCTTATTTTTTTCTACTAGTGCCATAAATGGTTGTGTTTTCATTTTTTTTTTTTTTTTAGGAAGAAGGTTGGAGAATGAAAATCCCGATAAAATTACGAACCAAGCACTGCCATAAAGCTTTTACTTAATACCGTACAATAGGATGCTAAGAGCTGCACCACTTTCGCATCCGCCTTTTCTTTTGGCCAACGAGAAAAAAAAAAATTAAGGAGAGTGGAAAGAAAAGCAGGAAAGATAAGACGAAGGTAGAAGAAGCCTTTCTCTTGCTCTCCGTAGTCTTTTTTATTATTATTATTATTTCTTTCTTTGCGAAGCCAATAGAGCAGAAAATACTTTTCCAAAGTAAGTAATTGGCGAGCGGCTGAGAGCCCGTATCAGACTCAAGCAGCAGGCTCGCAATGAGTGAGTCGAGCCTCCCTGGCCATTGTATCAACTACCGCCTTCAAGAAGCCAATTGAAAGAGTGAAAGCCTTGCAAACGAACGAACGATGGCAGGAAAATTCCGTAAAGATGGTTTCAGGAGCGAGTCCTGCTCCTGTACTTTCCTCTCGCCTAAAGAATCCTTACCAAAAAAAAAAACTTTACAGTAGATGGAATAGGAGGAATAAGAAAAAATACACGCGGACAATGCGACTGAACTCTTTACTTTGATAGGATGTGCATTGTATGATTTTTCGTATTTCTCTCACAACCCGTCTCCGAATCTTGTCGTATATATATATATTATTTTGCAGCTTTTGATCGAATTGAAGAGAGGGTCCTAAAAGTCAAACGGCAATTAGATTGTTCTGAGGTATCTTTAAGGATTTTGAAATTACATTAGTAACTAAATTAAACGCTCTGCCATGTGTGATAAAATTCCGTCGTTTAATGGGAATTATTTTGTGATCGAATTTACTGGCTTACATCCAATTTTCATTCATTTCCGTGAAGAAAAACAACTAATGGAATCGATTTCCATGAATCCGTGAAATATTTGCCTATTGTACTGGTGAAAAAGACTTTCAGGCCAGAGATTCCCAAACTTTTCAAGTTCTCGGCATCGTTAGGAATGAGATTAAAATTTCAGATATCTAGCGGACAATAAAACATCTCCAGACTAATCTTGAGATACAGTGAAACCTCGATATAAAGATACGCCGTAGATCAACAAAAAATATCGTTGTAGAGAGATTATCGTTATATCGAGAGGTAATGTGTGAGAGGCATCATGTGCTACGAAACTTATGTTGACATCTTTTCTGAATCAGCGCTGTACTACCCTAAAATGAGTTTCAAGTATTCAACAATTGCAAAAAATTGTAATTGATTACGTGATTAATAAAATTCGGTTACATGCATTGCTTCTGTGAAGTTGTTTTGTGTCTTACAGAAAGTAGCAATGTCAACACTTTTCGGTGATCAGGTGACGCAAAATACCGATTTTAGGAAACACTATCGTAAGAACGAAAAGAAGCGATGAAATTAACATTGAATTCAAGACAATTTTGAGCGAAATGTAAAAAATATCGTTGTAGCGCTTGCAGTCTCTTGAAAAGTAGTATTGTAGAGGGATTTATCGAGGGATTTTTGTTAGTAAAGGTTACGGTTGTATCGAGAGGATATTGTAAATCTTGTTTGCAATACGATTTTAAAAAAATATCGATGCAAAAAATGCAGAAAATTCAAATAAATATCGTAGTAGAGAGATTTGTCGTTATATTGAGTATCGTTGTAGCGAGGTTCTACTGTACTCCGGTGGTACAAGGAGCATAGCTAGAAATTTCTTCCGGTGGGGATAACTGATGGTTCATGTGGCCAGACCAAAGCAATAGAACAATAGACTTTACCATGTTTGCCCATGTATATCAGCATTTTTTTGCATTTGGGGGAGCATACCCGTTTCTTTGGTCACCCTTTCTCGCAAAGGCCTTTGGTGACACACCCGCTATACGATACTTTGCGGACCAACAGAAAATATCATTATATCGGGAAGCAGCATTTTTATAAAGTGCAACTAAATTTATATTGCTGCTGTTGAAATCTCTCCTAAATCGGCGTTGTTAGTGACATCAGAAAATGCACTTGTGAACATTCATTTGCCGAACAAAATTATACATGTAATTTGATTGATAAAATTCCGTTATATAGATGTTTTGTTCTGTGTGTAAAAGGGTTTACCTCACCACACTTTCATATACTACACAGAAAGAGCAGTACAGAGAAATTTATTAACACTTTCGGTGATCAAGTGGAGTGAATTGTCGATATTATATCAGATGACCTCAGAAGAACAGATAAAAAAAGAACGGACCTTTACAAAAATATATTAGAGGTGATTTTGAGAGAGATATAAAAAAAATATCGTTGCAGCGATATAAAAATCTCTTCAAAATATATCGTTAGAAAAAGAATTATCTTAGTAAAGCATTATATTCCACAGATTAAACGTTACATTACCGGCGATTCCAAATAAGGTTTGAAAAAAATATCGGTGTAGAGCGATTTATCGTTATATCGAGTATCGTTATAAAGTTGTGGATAGGTTTTGCTGTATATACATTATATTAGAGTATAATTTTATCTCCAAAATATTCAGCATCAACCAAATGTGAACGGTGATTGTCATCTGCCGCTGTAGTGATCGAGTGGTCATATTGACGGACTCGCATCGCGAGATCCTGGGCTCAAACCCCGCCGGCGCCACAGTGGCGGTCGGCCGGAGTTGGTTTTCTGTGGGTCCTAACTTAGGTAAAAATGAGAGAAGATATCCCCGTTAAAAAGTCTCTCCACAGAGAGCAACAGGTCTATACAGCGATACATATATTCAATCATAATGGTCATTATCATCTCGCGGTCAATTAGCAATTAATGTATTAACAATTGCTGTCTGAGGCACTTGGTATTCTCGAAAGATCTATAAGAAGAAACTATAAAATTTGAATAATTGACTCGTGACAGCTTACACTCATGGTGTTGACAAAAATTTTGATTTTGGAGTAAGTTTTCGATATCATAGCCACTTATTATTCAGATTCCTTGGATTATTCCGCATTTCATAGGACACGCCAATTGTTTTCAGATTATTGGACTCCAATGAGTGCATATGTAATGAATGCATATTTATGCTATTAGTTTGCTTACGGTTTTAGTACGACATTTTTGAAGAAAGCCGACAAAATTCAACAGCCCTCTACCGTAAAGTGGGGAGGGTCGAACCCGGGGTTTCACAAATCTGAAGCCATGACAAACCCACACGAATGCGCAACAGCAAATGCAAGGTACAAAACGTCATTCTAAATAATAATAATTTTTTTCTCAGTCAGATTAATATTGAGAAGAGAGAAAGAGAGTTATTTATCATGACGTAGCATTGAGAAAACTAAATATCAGTTCTAATGCTGGGTTCAGTTAATTCGGAATCAATTCAGTTCTAATTTATTCAAATTAAAAAGAATTATGAAACATGCCGAATTATTTGAGTCAAAGAATTTTCTATTATTGGTGAATTTTTATGAGATATATTGTTTTTGATTCTATCTAGAAAAGATGAACTTGGCTCAGAGTCCAAGAAAATGCTCTTCCATCATAATCATGAACAATTGAATGATTTGAATTCAATTGATTCATGTCGGTAAGCCATATTTCGACGTGTACCAAAATTTGCTTTAAAAATTCGATACCGAAATATTCGAAACAAAAGACAATTTTTTAAATGCCTTTTTCCATCGTTAAGGAACAAACACCGACATTCTTGTATTTAAGAAAGTCACGCATATTCATGCGTCACAGGCGAAATTTCTAAAGAAAGTTCTTAATTAGAAAACAACAAAAAATTTAATTAACTTGAAGTATAATATCGAAACACACACACGAGATATAATTGTACTAGTAATTATCGAGAGACTCGGAATCATTCCAATGGTCCTTTTTCGAATTAGAACAACACTCCCCTGACTATTAAAAGAGAATAGGCTACTATTCAGAGAGTGAGAGATAAGACGACTATATCCATGATGGTCCCGAACGCAAATAGTTACCGGAGCAAATGTCTGCATTCCAGATAATCAGTATTGATGAGGTAATTACGCAATAATTATCAATTATCTCAACCATTCATCTGGCTATGACAGAATAGCACGTTTTGCCGAAAATCAACATAATTTAGAAAACTAATTACTAATTTCTTCAATTATTAAATTTATTTTTGTTGATAATATTGAAAAAGAGCTACGAACATAAAGAACAGTTTCAATGTATTCATAAAAAATTTTTATTCAAAAAATTTATTTTATTCTTCAAATTTCCAAAAAAGGGAAAAGAAGAAATTAATTGGCCAGATGACTGGTTGAGAAGGAATCATTGTGAAACATACCAAAATATTTTAGTCACAAAATGTTCTAATTCAGATGAATTTTCATGAGGCTGAATATGAGACACTTTTCTGATAGTGTCTGAAAAAACAGAGTACAAGAAAATTCTTTTCTATGATAATCATAAAGCACTTTTATAATTTCAGTGCTAAGTAACAATTGAATCATTTGAATTCGATTGATTCATACCGACTAAGCCATATTTGGACATCCGCCAAAATTTGCTTTAAAAATGAAAACAACCAATAATTCGAAAACAAAATACTTTTTTTAAATGATTTTTTTCCATCGTTAAAGAACAAACACCGACATTCTTGTAGCATTTAAGAAAGTCACGTATATTCATGCGTCACCGGCGAAATTTCCAAAGAAAGTTCTTAATTAGGGAACAACAAAAAAAAAAGTAATTAACTTGAAATATAATATCGAAACACACACACGAGATATAATTATCGTAGTAATTATCGAGAGACTCGGAATCATTCCAATGGTCCTTTTTCGAATTACAACAACACTCCCCTGACCATTAGAAGAGAATAGGCTACTATTCACAGAGAGAGAGAGAGAGAGATAAGGCCACACTCTATCCATGATGGTCCCGAACGTAAATAATTCCCGGAGCAAGTGTCTGCATTTCAGATAATCAGTATTGATGAGATAATTACGCGATAATTTGCCGCCGTAAGAATCCGGTGATAAGCGCAGAGAGAGAGAGAGAGAGAGAGAGTAGTAACATCCGGAGCGTTCTCTCTCTCAGGAAAAATCTCAGTTAAAGTCATTAACATAAGGCGATAATATAATCATCGCACCAGTCAAAAACTCGCATTCCACGAGATGGAGAACTTAAAAAAAAAGAGAGAGAGAGAGGAGCCAAATTCTTTCCATAGTTTCGGTTTTTTTTTATTTTCTAGTGCTCCGAGTCGGATCATATAATAGCTTGGAACCTATAAAAAAAAAAGCTCGAGTAGTGTGTATGTGGAGGAGAATGACCGATCGTCGGTGTACAAATCCCTACAACCCTCAAAATCGGCTCGCAGAGCAACTATTAATTCGAGCTTAATCTGAGTAGAGGACGTGGATTTCGATCGTTGTGGAGGGGGTGGGGGGCTGGTGGAGAGCCCTTCATTAAGAGCGATCGCTTTCTCTCTTGTCTCCTCTGGGTCGCTCGCTTGCTTTGCCAGTAATTGGCTCGTACGCAGGCGCGAAGAAACGCGATCATCCCAACTTTTCCCAAACCTCACCGTAATCCTTCCACCCCAAAGGGAAGGTTCTTGAACAGGCTCTCGAGGGACGGTTCGCCCCACGGTAATAGCCACTATTTTTCACTTGATCCCCGTAAAGTGTCAGGATGAATTGGACCCATTGTCCAAATGAGATCCGCCACACGTAATACCCGCGGAAGGGCGAAGGGAATTGGCGGAAAATCTCTTCTTGTGCTCTCTCTTTCGCCCTACTAACAACGATCCCGGGATCAAAAAAAAAAATATATATATATATATAAAATAGATGGACAAACTCTCCCACTTTCGGGTTTTCTGTTACTGTTTGCAGTAAAATCGTGTTCTCTCACAGGAGGGAGTCAGTGAGTTTTATAGGCACTTACATAAGGGTCGTTATGCATGACTGTGTCCGTATTGTCCGATGCGTATCCTTATTGTAATAGATATACGAGCACAAATCGATCGATACCTTATTAATCGATGCTGCTTTTTTTTTTTAAAACGGTACTCCACTTCAAAAATAAATGGCTGGTATATTATGGATAATTGCCATAAACATTGCGCGTTTTCTTAATGGCCTCGTCACTGGATGGCTCCTCGAACGTTTGAGAATTTATTTTCTTGTTGATTTTTATTTTTAATGGATTTCTCCCCCCCCCCTCCCACAACAGTATTGGTTTTATTCATGAAAATGTCACTTCTGATGTCTGGATTGAACTAAGGCATTCTTTGTCTGATGCAGAAATGGCTGTTGGAATTGTAACGTTGGAGGCATTTCTGAAACATATTTTAGACAATATTGAATGAGTAAACCTGATGTAGTAGACGTTAATAAGTAGGTTTTAAAGAAATCTTTGTACTCGCAAACTAAATATTTTGTCTCAAAAACTTTTGCACTAAGTAGAAGCGCTATTAACCAGCCTATATCTGGGCCAAAAGTCAGTGTAATTTGCCGTGAAAGTCTAATTATATTCATTAAATGAAGGAAACGGAAAATTAATTGCGTATATATATATATATATATATATATATATATATATATATATATATATATATATATATATATATATATATATATATATTATTTACGTTATTATTATTACAGTTTCCTGTAAAATCGTGTTCTCACAGGAGAGAGTCAATGAGTTTATAGGCACTTACATAAGGGTCGTTATACATGACAGTCTCTGTATTGTCCGATGCGTATCCTTATTGTAATAGATATACGAGCACAAATCGACAGATACTTTTTCCATTTATTTATTTTTTTCAAAACGGTACTATACACACTTTAAAAATAAATGGTCGGTATACTATGGATAATTACCATAAACATTGCGCGTTTTCTTAATGGCGTCATCACTGGATGGCTCTTTGGACGTTCGAAAAGTTTATTTTCCTTTTGTTGTTGATTTTAATTTTTATTGGATTTCTCTATATCAGTATTGCTTTTTTTTATGAAAATGTCACTTTTCTGATGTCGGGATCGAACCAAGGCATTCTTTGTTTTCTTCAGGAATGGTTGTTGGAATTGACGTTGAAACATTTTCCGAAACATATTTTAGACAATACATCGGTGACCTGAATGAGTAGGTTTTAAAGAAATACTATACTGGCAAACTAAATATTTTCATCGAAAAACTTGAACTCTCAGTAGAAGCTGTATTAATTGGCCTATCTGGGCGGAGAGTCAGTAGAGATTGATGAAAAAGTCTAATTATATTTATTAAATGAGGGGAAGGAAAAATTAATTTCTTATATATACTATATATTTACACTTCGAAATTAATTACAGAGGCATATTGAATCTGTTAGGTAGCCTACTTAACCCCTATAGTTAATCTCATAAAAATGTATTGATTTATTTTTGCAAACATATATATATATGGATGTAAATGGGTGCTGTTAGCATATTTTTAATTGAAAGAATACATTCGCACAGCAATTTTATTAATTAGAGTGGATATTTTAATTACAATAAACAATTAAGAGTTAGATTTATATTCAGTTTTTTCCTTTTATTTTGCTATTATCTATAAACTGATAAAATCTTGTTTAGCAAATTTGAACATTTGTTAATTTGAATGTTATTTCCAATTCCCTCAGTTTGGTGCAATTTCAGAAATCTCTGAACACCTAAAATTTCAGCACCTCTCAAAAAATGACGCCGACAAGGAATCAACATCTTTTCAGATGAAATAGTACCGCAGTTTTATTGCCGTATTTTGTACTGAAATTACACTTAAAGATGTACTTTCTAATATACCAAAAAAATTGAGAAACGAAATTGGTATAAAGAGATCTTTGATCATGTATTTGTCAATATTAATTTATATTCAAATATGCACCTAACCATAGAGGGTTAATGGAAAGATATCAAATTACAAGAAATCCAACGATTATACTAATAAATTAAAAGTCAAAGTATTAAAAGTATTAAAAGTATTAAAAGTATTAAAAGTATTAAAAGTATTAAAAGTATTAAAAGTATGTCAAAAGTATTAAAAGTCAAAGTATTGTATTTCAGTGTTTTATAGAACCAACAGAGACTGGAACATTGTTTGTGACTTATAATACAGTCGAATTCCGTTATAAAGAACGCCAAGAGACCGGAGGAATCACTTCGTTAAAACGAAATTTCGTTATAAAGGAATTTCAGGTTACCTAGCATTGTTCCTATGTAAACTTATTTGGGGGGATTATAAAAATGTTCGTTAAAACGAGATTTTTGCTATAACGGTATTCGTTAAAACGAGATTTTTGCTATAACGGTATTCGTTAAAACGGGATTCGACTGTATCAAATATGGTTACCGAGGCCGGTGTAGGCACCAGTTCGGTTAAATGAGAACCTGTTACGAGAAATTCTACTGCGTGATTTCCTTTATAATACTAGTATGCTTATCGGAAATAAGTATTAATTTAGATTCAAGTGTGTGTGTGAAATTCCTCATTTATTTAAAGTACCGCAACTCAAAACTAGCTATGTGCAAGTGAATCAAAGGGCAAACATGAAAAAATAAAAATAAATAATCAGAATAACCAACAATATAACTGTAAATATAAGCAACAATATAATCTTGTCAGAGGGTTAAGTAATTGTATATACAGGTGCATTTACTGGTGTAGCGTTGATCCTAGAGACATACTTCCAATTAGAAACATTATCCAAATTAACGTTTAGAACCCAGATACCTCATTCATATTGTAATGGGTTGTGTAGTTATTGAAATATAAAAATTAGCTTTTTATACCGACACCCTATGCTCACAAACTCGATTTGAATGTTGTTGCATTTTGTTTCTCCTGATGCCAACAAAAAACATTCCACGTTTCTAAACGCAATATTCACTGGGATATTTGAATTAAAAAAACCGAGAAAAGTTGGGGGGAAAACAGCATGAATGAGGGTAAAAAGCGTTTTTCGTTTGTTTCTTTTTTTTGCAGTTTTTACCAACTCTTCGCCATTTTTCGAATTCAAATGTATCAGTGAATGTTACACTTACTAATAATAATGCATTTACAAACGTAGAATTTTTTCTTTTTACATCAGGAGAGACAGTGCACAACTTTCTAATTGGGTTTTTGAGCACAAGGTGTCCGTATAAAAAGTTTTTTATTTTATTTTAATAACTATTCAACCCCTTGCAACATGAAAGTCGTACCTGATTTCTATACTTTTTCTAATTTCAAGTATGCTTGTTAGAACAACGGTTCGCCAGTAAAATGCGGTGCGTGCTGTTAGCTATGCATCCTGTATATTGGCACACATAATCATATGGTGCTACTCTTTTATATAATGCTTTAACATAGATATGTTCGCTAATTTTTGTTAATGAAAGAATTTCGGGTAATTTAAGCGTTAGCGTATATGGTCGTAGATCAAGCATCTTCAACCTAGTGCTCGACAATACCTTGTAGCTCAGCTCTCTGAAACACTCAAGCATTTCCGATTCTTATGCCCTATTTCATGCTTAAGACTTTTGACCGGCACTCTAATAATTAGAGTTCAGAACGATCCCATTCAAATTTCATTCAACAACTCGCATTATGTTTGGTCTGAGTTGAAGAATACGTCGGAGATGACATATGTGCCTGTTTTTTTTTTTTCGGTGTTGTCATAAACGGTGTGAGCCAAAGATTAAAGACTGCTGTTGGAGACGAAAATGAATTCTATGTCGGATAAGCGATTCTGAAACTTGTGGATATTAGAGTCTAAAATTCCCAGGATTTGTGTCTGCTGTAAAATAATTTTAGGTCTGCCT
Organism: Pholcus phalangioides; assembly: GCF_987345545.1. Classification (NCBI taxonomy): domain Eukaryota; kingdom Metazoa; phylum Arthropoda; class Arachnida; order Araneae; family Pholcidae; genus Pholcus; species Pholcus phalangioides. The sequence continues at coordinate 44,543,867 of NW_028301600.1, read as the reverse complement.
AGTAAGATAATTTTATGTGTGTTTGTGGGTTGAACATTACTTATGTGAATTTATAAAGTTCTTCAAAGAGATCCGCTGCTAAGGATGTGATTCCAAAAACGCGTGTCCTCGACATGTCATTCAATTCGAAGCCTCAGAGATTTCGAGGGATTTCCAAAAGATGTTCAATCTTTCGGAAAGTATTCTCGATGGATGGCTTTTCTTCTTCTTCTTCTTATTATTATTATTATCATCATGTCCCGAAATAACCTCATAAAACTTTTCTATGATACTTTGAAAACGATGATCGTTAAGTGGAAAAGATGCTATTGTCGATGATGCTCTTCCAGTGGAAAACTCGCAGTTGTTTTCTACCAACGAGTTAAAGAAGGAAATGTATGTGTGTGAGAGAGACAATGTATAGATATGTCATCCGACTGATGCGGCCAACTATCACGCTTGACCAAAAGGATTTGGTTGGTGGGGAAAGGCTTGGATAGCATTTTCCCCGTTCCCTACTTTTAGGACAAGTGATGACGGATCGGATGACGTTGCCTCCCTGGCAATCCAACGACGATCTCGACAACACTTTGGTGACCCAGATAAGGAAAAGCGGTTCAACGCAGCCTCTTAGAAGATATGCCCGAAACAAAAAAAAAAAAAAAAGAAAAAGAACGTGGGTGTATGTATGTGTGGGAATGAGAGGAAAAGAATATCGGAGGCACGGGATAAGATGCTCGAAAATAACAGAGGATGGCTGCATCGAGATGACAAGGCTAAGGGGAACTACTGGTTGGTGGCAGGAGCAATGGAAAGTGGATAAGGCATTCTGCAGGAGAGGTATTGTCAAGAGGATGGTAAGAGATGGGGGGGGAGGTCGTCGTTCCCCCTCCGACATCATCCACCCACCGACCACCTCTATCACCTCTCAGTAGTTGCAGAGCAGAAACGGGCTGATCGGTTTCTGAAAATTGAAGAGATTCAGCCAGGATGACACCATCGGGAGCGGACGAGTCGATATACCACTAGGGAATGGCATCCGTCGCCTCGAATAATCGTCGTGATGAATAGATATCAGAGCCCAATTGGCCATTGTAGCGGGCGGCTGCGCTCGCAATCTGACACGGACAGTGGGTCCGGAATGATGGGGCGACGTTCCATCCAACCTTTTCCTCCTCCTCCCTGGGTACCTTATACTAAGTTAGTACAGACTTCCCTTCCCCGATGCCACTTTAGCGAAAAGCGAGCACCAAACGTCTTTTTCGGTGGCGGCGGCGCTTCGCAGGCGGCGGCCTCTTTATTTCCGAGAGCAGTGCCTTCGATAACCCTAGTAATTTAGCGCAATTTGTCACGAAACCCCGAGCGCAATAAGCAGAACAGAGAGTGCCAATAATTGGGGCCCGGAGTTGCTCTGCAATTTGAAAATCAAATATGCGGGACCGTAAGATGGAGAAGGGTAATGGAGTTAAAAGTGCGCTTCTAGAAGGCACTGGTGCTGCGAACGAAAGCGCCGCTTTTCCTACTTTTTTTTTTTTTTTGGATATTTTATTTTTATTTCATATTTTATTTTTTGTCACTCCTTGTTCTTCTTCTTCTACCTCATCTTTCTGCTCCTTCTTTGTGCTTCGCTCTTAAGTTGAGCCCCGAAATGGTAAGAAAGAGACGCGAGAGAGAGAGAGAGAGAAAAGGGGCCATGGCGCCCTGGGGAGACCTCATTCAGCGATAAGGAAAGTCGTTTAGAAAAAGACTGTCGTTTTTCCCGTTTTTTCCCATTTTTTTTACTCCCATTTTATTATGTATATATATATATATACTTTTAGGTTATTCTCCTACTTTGCTTTAACTGTCCCGTGTCAGCGAATCTCCAACTTTATGCTCAAGATGCTCCGAGCTGGTGCTTTTTCTAAGGCAGCAGTGATGATGATGCAGCGCAAAAGCACGAGACCATTCACTGTAAACGAGATATGGAAAGTCATCTTTTTTAATTTATAATGAGCGTAGCACACGCTTAAACAGCAAGTTGAGAAATGTAATTTGGGAATACTGGCGTATGGTTTAATGCGATCAATATTTTATGCTTGCCTTCTCTTTTCTCTACAGTTTTTTTTACCACTTTTTTTCTTATTATATATTATTATTTTAGTTTCACTTTTTTGGGGGGGTTTAAGGTTGCTTGCTGTTGTTGGTCTTCCTTTTTCTTCTGCTTTGGTGACTTTATGGTAAGTCAAACAAACACCGATAATCTGAGTTGTATGATGTCGTGACTGCAAAAAAAAATGTTATATTTATAATAAATGTAGTTTACTTTTTTCGATACTTTTCCGTGGTTTTTTGGAAACGAGAATGCAAAAAAACTCTGGTGAATTCCATCTGTTTTTCTTTTATATGTTGGTTTTCTTCACTGATGTTTTAAATAAATAGCATTCGTGATCCGAAGTAAAATTGCCATTTATCAATGCTGTTTTTTTACCCTTTATTTGGCAGTGGTGCTCTCAAAAGCAACATAAGTTTCTTATATTTTTTCAAAAAAGGACATTTTATATTTTGAGCTCGTTTCTGTATTCATGCTCTTAAGCATCTCCTAAACATTTAATTTTTACTTGAGAGCTATTCATGAAGTTTCTATAATTACCAGCAGAATGGCTTAAAGGTACAAATGTCTTCTATTTCTTGGCAAACCTAGTAAGAACGATTTTTGACCCTTGTATTTTGGAGGGAAATTCCATGTGTGTAGCAGACATATTGCTGTGCATTCTTCAGCAATTATAGGAAAGTAAGTTGGCAAACAATGAACGATATTTTTACACTATTCAAGTCTACATAAATCATACAAATACAGTGCGTTCCCTGAAGTGCAATATCTCATGTTTTTTTTAGTGTTGATAATAATTTTTTTTATTATGTAATAGCATTCGGGGTACCTCTCATTTGCTTAATATATAACCCCTCAAAATTTTTCTCCTCCAGATATTTCAATGCTTGCCAATTAATGGGTTAATTTTCATTAATATCAAGTCGTGTCGAGCTATACAAATTTGGAAGACCCGGGTAAAGTAAGAAAACAACTTTCTTCCGACGTGTAAGGTTTTATTCTTTGAGCATTTTTTAGAATGATTTTTGAAGATTTTGTTGGTTTTGATGGAGTTTTTATCCTCCAGAACAGCACTGAAAAAAAATTATTACGTTTTAATTTTGCAGCTAATACAGCGGAAAAGTCGTTAGAAAATTTGTGAATGGCATAAGACACAGCCGTTTCAATCGGACAACGGGATCAAAAATTCATATCATGACCATTACTGAGCTATCATTGAATGACGAACCACCGTTGAGGTTGTTCAAAGCATTCGATTTAAGTCGTCATAGGAATTACATATTAACCGAAAAAAAAGATATCGACAGGAAAACAAATAATTTCGGAGTCCAAAATAAACTATATCATTGAGTTACAAGCGGTTTCTGGGCTTTAAGCCATGGTCTAAGGCATTTTCTTCCTGACGTTTCGCCCACATCTGTGGCAGGCATCTTCTGTTGTTAAACACATGTAGGTTTCTGTGGCAAGCGAGACAAACTTCTTACGCTCTCGCTTGCCATAGAAACTAGGGCTGGTCCGATTAATCAATTAATTGGGTCGGTTAATCAATCAATTGTTGATCGCAGTCAACAATTTTAGATGAGTTAATTGGCTCGATCAATTCGATTAAAATTTTAATAAATGTTTGTGAATTAACTCGATTTTTTTGAAAAAAACCGATCAGGTGTCATAAAAATCATGTTCTATACAGTTAACATTTTGGATAAGTGACCCTGTTTAAAAATATTTGAATGAATATTTTGATCAAATTAGATTCAGTGGAAACTGATGATTTCACTTTCAAATTGAGTTTGATGGGATTGTAGGTGCCGCTGTGAAAGTTCTATATCAAACGAGTTTTAAAAGACTACCAAAATTTATTGTCTCCACTGTGAATAGTTGTTTTCGTATTCTTGGAAGCATCAGCTTATCTCAAGTACTCACAAGTACCTCACAAGTACTATTCGAGAAGAGTTTCTAGGAAAACAAGCAAGAAACAGTACAATCGAAAGAGTAGTTTCGATATCAGTGAATAATGAACAAAAATAATCGATTGTTTTTTTCAAAACACGACAAGATCCAAATGAAGAAATCACAGGTTTAGGCAATTATGTTCAGAATATCAAATTGCTTGAAGCGAGCAGCCTTAATTTTTAAACCTATTCCTACATTTGTTTACATCTACCGAATAGGTGAGTGAAATGAATAAACTATTTTTATAGCATCTATTAATATTATTTGGTCACAAAAATATCCGATTAAAATTCGGTTAATCGGTCGATTAATCGATTCAATTTTTTTTTGATTAACCAGTTAAAAATTTTAATCGATTCCCAGCCCTAACAGAAACCTACGTGTGTTTAATCTCAGAAGTGGGCGACACGTCAGGTAGAAAATGCCTTAGACCATGGCCGCTTGTAAAATCCGGAAACCGCTTGTAACGCATTGAACGCCGGCTGTGACTTCAAACTATACCATTCATTATATAAGGAAACAATCGTTATGCTTTAACTGAAGAAGCATCAAATGAGCATCAAAGAGATACGTAGTTTTGCTAACATTTCTAAAGTGCGGTCTATGGTTTGTAAAAAAAAAAAACCTCAAAGATGTATTTCGGAAACTTTACATATATTTGCATAAACTATAAATAAAATACTGTAATTAATAAAGATTTGATTCTAATTGGAACACAGAGTAGAAAATCGGGAAAACTTCGTCACGACTGATGGAGCGTGGATTTATTTCAATGATTATAACAAAAAAAAAAATTATTTCAAAAACACATTACCACAAACACAACACACACACAATCACACACATACAAAAGAAAGACAATACAAAAAAATAATACATACAACTAAATGTAACTCTTAGGTGCCTATTCGTCCGTCTTCGAACTTAATAAAATTTCTATACACAATAAACAACAACATGCTCTGTGAATCTATATATATACAATGACTTGTACTGACTGATGTCTGTGCCGAAACCGCTTTAGCTATAAATATGAAATTCAGTCAGTTTTAATTCATGACATAACGACTCACTAAGAAATGTTTTTTCGAAGTTCGACCCCTAAGGAGGTCATTAGGGGGTTCAAAGAGAAGTTCCTCCCCCATAAAGGAATCATGCTGAGCAGAAACCACTGAAGCAGCAAATATGAAACTTGGTCAGTGTTTTTATTTTGCAATGTAAGAAATTTTTTTAAATATTCAACTCCGTAACGGGGGTCCATAGGTTATATGGAGCAATCATTGCTGAGATTAAAATACATTTTTACTGTTAAATTTTCAATTTTCTTCTCAAATATTTTTTATTGAAATTCCGCGATCAGACACTAAGGAACGTTAGTATGAGCTAATTAAATATGTCAATAAAATTTTAACTAACCTCATTCATGCTACGAACCACGGATTCATTTTATAAAAATTTCAAAATCGGTTGGCAAAACTCAATAAGCAGGGTGCATAGCTAACAATACGCGCCGCATTTTACTATTGAACCATGTTTCTAAGTGCAGTATTTGCTGGAACATTTGAATTGAAAAAAGTTAGGAAAAAGTCGCATAAACTAACGGAAAACACTCTTTCCCCCTCCTTTTTGTTATGCTATTTTTCCCTAACTTCTCTCCCATTTCCAATATCTCAGTGAATATTGCACTTTGGAAAGTGGATTTTTTTTTTGGCTTCATAAGTCAAATTAAAAACTTTTTTATTGGGTTTTCGAGCACAGGGCGTCCGTATAAGAAGTTATTTTTTCAATTTTTATAGCTATAAACTCCATGCAATATGAATGACGTATTTCAGATCCACACGTTATTTTGATACTTTTACTAATTGCAAGTATGGTTCTAGAATCAATGGTTTGCCAGTAAAATGCACCCTGTGTAAATATCAGAAAAATTTATATTATTTTTCACGTGACCAGCAATTGAGTTTATACTCCATGATAACTAATTTCGATTTATAATTTTCTTGGCATTTGTTAGGAAATACGATACCACATGACCACAGCGAGATAATTTGCTTTTTCAATACAAATATTGGCATTACCATACACAGTAAATCGATTTTTCGTGACAATACTCGGTGCTTAATACCATCGATGCGAAGCGATACGTCGAATATATACGAGAAGAATACATAATAACGAAAGGTATTATTTTCAACTCCTTATTCCAATCGTTTTTACTTTATTTCCTTCCATTCTTATCCTAAGCTAGTTGTATTCAGCGGCAAAAGAGCAAAATCATTTGAGCTACATTTGTCATCGGAATACGGCAAATCGGCCGGAAAAACGGCCTGCCTTTAAACCAGCAATTTCGAAATTTTAAGGATGATTGGAAAGAAATTTCTCGCTATTTTGTACCACCTTAGGTTTCGAGGAGATATCAAGCATTGGATGTAATGGGACGGCGTTTGGCCAAAATGCTTCATTACCACTTGTATTGTATAACATAAAGAAGAAGGCGAAAAAATATATAATAATAAAAGTCCCATCAATTTTCTATCCTTTCTTTCTGTTTTTTGATAAACGTCGGCCATATCTTGGGTCTAATAGTTTTGTGGTTTTTCTTTCTTCTGTTAACGTTCGATTTTGTTTTTATGAAGTAAAAAGTATTACGATTTTTCTTTTTCCAATTCTCAGTTCTTTTACGATAATTTCCATTTGTGGTCAGAGCTGCGCTTAGATGTGACAGGTGCGGTCGCACCGAGGTTTGGGAGAGGGACCACTTGCGGTAATAGAAGTGAAAATATATGCAAAAATCAAATATATACATTATTTTTTATAGTAAACAAGGTATCTGCGTTTCAACTGATTTAATTCTAATTTTCATTAATTCTAGGATTTTTCCTCTCATTAATTCTGAATTTTCATCAATTCTGGAAATTTTTTTCTCATCAACATTCTGGGGTTTTTCTTTCATTAATGCTGAATTTTCATTGATGAGTATTTTTCAACGTTTCTGTAAATACTGCGGTAATTCCCCTACGCCAAAGAGGCGTTGTCCGTTAGTTTTTGCTGTGTTCTTTCCCCACTTTCCTCCGATTTTTTAACTCTAATTAACATCTCTGCGAATACTGCACTTGGAAACGCGATTTTTTTTTTTGTCGTCATCAGAAGAGACAGGGAAACAATTTTCTAATTGAGTTTTTGAGGACAGGATGTCCATATAAAAAGTTATTATTTAATTTTAATAACTATATACAGTCAAACCTCGTTAATGAGTCACTCTTGGGAGCGCAAAAATATGACTTAGTAAGCGGAGTAACCCATAGCTGTGCCAATTCCAATTGGGAGTTCCAAAAAGTGACCCGGTAAGCGGAGTGACGTGTTAACCGGGTGACGCACTAACGAGGTTTGACTGTATATCCCCATGCAACATGAATAACGTATCTGAAATTCCTGACTTTGCACATTTAAATTCCGCAAAATGACTAATATTCTCATTAGTCTCATTTTTATTCAAAGCACCGTTTTCTGTTAGCGCACCAACCTCTCGATGAGTATAAAAAAAACAAGCCTGCCGTTCGGAATCGGCAATAAATTGTAGGTCCCGGTCTAATTAGCCCTCGTGGGCAGAAAATGACCGTGGTGTGACAAAAATGATCAATGAGCCCCGTTTTCTTGCTATCCCACTTTGGAAACCATCAGTCGATTGTGGGACACTCTGTATTTGCATACTTACATTTGAAAATCATGGTACAGATCTCATCGTGTTGGACTCCATGGATATGAGGCCCCGGATTATGTCTTACGGGTCCCTGTATTCTGAAAGTAGTCACATTTTTTCCCATCCTGTTTTACTTGAATGTTTTATTTTTTCTCAGCTCTCTGTCACTACTTGTGATGGTTCCCTTTTCATCCAATTCTCACTTGTAGCCCCCCTTAAAATATCCCAAGCCCGCATGTTGAGAACCACTGGTCTTATGTTTCTTAACCTTTTTAGCCCTTGCCCCCCCCCCCATGGACCATATTTTTTGTCTTCCCCCCACTCCTCATCCACCCTCACCCAGGAGGGAAATCCCTCTTACTTACTTAATCGAATTTAGTTAAAGTAAATTTATAATGAACTAAAATTTCATAAATAAAATCGATACCCTTGGACCATTCACAGATCCAGAAGAGGAGGTTGATCGTTCTTCCGAAGACCTGAATTGTATGGTTAAAAATAGGTGTGAATAAAATGCGGCACGATGCAAGAAACATACATAATGAATCGCCCCTTCCGGTACATCACCATGGGTCCACACTTACCGTGGGGCTAGAGCGAGCTTTCTTATTGTCGGGGCTCTATGCATAGCCGTCTCACCAACAAGGTTCCCTGGGAAAAGTGGTGTTATGATTCCCCCCATACTCAGCTGGAAGTAACCGCTTACATATTTACATACTTACACTCGAAAATCAACAACTCTCATCATATATAGGCTTCTCATAAACATTATCAGAGCCACAACTAAGGGAGGGCGGGGGTCTGGTGCACCAGACGCTGGGCTGACGATTTCTCCATTCGGCATTCGGGGGGAGGGGTGCCAAAATTGATATTGGCCCCGAACGACAGAGTAAGTTTTCGTTTCTAGTTGAGGCTATGGAGACGAGTAGATTGCCCCGGTTCCATCTCAGCTGGACTCTGAAACTGCATATTTCACTTGAAGGCGATATTTGTTTACAGCATTTTTCATCATTTATCAAGGCTTCCCTTTCCACCCGTGGCTTCCCTTAATATATCCCACCACCACAAGGGGGGGGGGGCATATGGCTCCTGGTTGAGAACCGCTGGTGTAGTCGATAAAAATTGTTGCTCGCACAAATATTTGAATCATTTAGCGTTCGTGACGGGTAAATATATTTTGGAAGGTACGTTTTTTTTTCAAGAAAATAATTAGTCAATAATATATAAATTTAATTAAAATTGAGAAATCGCATGTTTAATAACTAAAAGTCTCATGTACTCACATACTTCGTAATTCAATACCAAAGAATTTTGGTATTATAAAAAATTTGAATTATATTTTATTATTATATTATATTATTTTTTATTTCTTAAATTATAAGAAATTCATTTTAACTTATTCATATAGAAGGTAGAGTTACTCATACAGAAGTATGAAATTCCTTTTTTTTTTGCAGAAACAGCAGAATGTTATAACTGGTATGATTCAAAGCACTCCATTCCTCGTCATTGCTAGCCTTATGAAAAGTCATTAAACACAATATCAAGTTTTTTTCAGGTATATACCAACTTTTTATGGTTTTGCTAATACTTCATAAGTCATATTTTACACACTGTACATGCAGATGGTGCGCATTTTCTTTATAGGTGCGTCCGAATTTATTGCTGACACATTGCGTCCTCGCTTATTTAAATTATTCGCTTTCCTGTTGAAATTTTTTCTCCTTTTTTGGTAAAAAAATAGCGTTCGGGCTTTAATTTTAGTTCTATATGCTGGGTGTTTTACCAAAAGTGTCCGGAGAAAATGTAAATTCTACGGTTTGCTTCAAAATTATATTAAAATATGAAAAATTCCCAGCAGAGAGAGAGTAGAATTAATCTATGATAGTGAAAAATGATTGCTTGGGAATATGTGAAGGACTAAAATTTTTATACGTCCCCTTATCAAAAAATTTGTCAAATAATAAAATTTATACCTCTCTCTACTATACTGAAAGAAATTTACCCAGTAACAATGGAATGAAAATTCATAAAAACATCAGTTATTGGAATTCCTGATTTTTGCTACCAGTTAAAATAATTGCCTCAAAAAATTTCAGGACTTCGAAAAGGGGTCAAAATCAAGAATTTCAAAAAATCAAGAATTTCAATCACCCCGATATCTCAGCAAATTTTCATTCAACTGTTACGGGTTAAATTTCTTTTTTGATCGAATGCCGTATAAAACTTTTAATTTTTACATTCACACTAACTTTTTTGTTTAGTTTTTGCTTATAATTTCATATTAAACTTGAATCTCAAAATGAGCCGTAGAATATGTATTCCTTCCACACACATTTGGTAACACAGACTGTATAGGCAAATTTTAGGTCATTTTTTTTTGTATAGGCAGTCTCACGTTTTATCTAATGGTTATAGGACCAAATCATTTTGAATATTTGAAATAACTTTGAATCAATTTCACGTTTAATTTCACATTGAAGCCTTTCAGAAAAATAATGAGAAATACTTGGTAGAAAAACGATTTATTTTTCGAACGATCATATCTACTATGATACGCAAGAACATACAATGTAGACAATACTCGTATAATGCAATTTTTTTTATATTTACATACACAACTTTTTTTACAGTTTAATAAGCAATTTGTATTCACATCGCTTCTGACTACATACAGGCATATACATATGTATATATAATTCAATAATGTACTTGATAAAAACATTTTGTATATCCTTCTGTATAATCACATGTTGTGTTACGCTTATAATTTGAATAATAACTATTCCCATTATTAAAAAAAAATTTAAATTATTTATTGTGTATTTCCCACATTAGACTTGTTTATTCATCAGATATTATCAGAGTATGAATATAGATTTTCTTTCAGAGCAATCGTACTTTTAAATTTTTCAAGAACGTTATGAAGATAATTTTTGAAATTATCAACGTATTTTAATAATTTTTGAAACACAATGTTATATTCCAATTATACGTATCTTGTTCAAGTTTCACAACATATACAACCTACTAAGCAAATTAGTGCTTTATTTTAAGGTATATTTTTCTTTTTACGTGTATTTTAGAAAGTTTAAGTTCTAAAATTTAATTTTTTAATTTATTCCACAAAAAATCGATTGGAAAATCACAGGGGGTTTTGTTCTTAGAACATAGATTTTCACACAATAATGGCATTGAGTTTGAAATGAGTGCAAGTATTATATCTTGTTATTGCATCACAATTACAAAAATCAACTCCATGTATACACATATTTATATTCTCACATTGGAACTACACGTATATTGATCCGCTGAAATCACTTAGAAATCCTGACGATTTCATCTGTGTTCATGGTCAATCGCAATTACTCACTTTCCGTTTCATTTTGTTCGTACTCATAACCATTGTAGAGTTTCTGTGTTGCTGCTTCAGCTGTGAGATCGAGCACAGAGTCTACAGAAATTTTCTGGCACTGTCACGAGTGTCCAATTGAATGAAAGTATGGATGAGACGGTGGTAACACTTGGTACTGCAGCGCCGTCGATAAATAAGGTATCTGCGTACCGTAGATTAGGTTGTGGCTGCCGGGATACGAAGTACTCACGTAAGAGTTCGTCATGTTAGATGTCTGTGATAGCGGTATAGTTGGACTGTTCGCATCCATTCCCGGATTCTGTTTTTTCCACTTTGTCCTACGGTTCTGAAACCATATCTTGACTTGGGTCTCAGTTAATCGAAGAGATAAAGCGAGGTTAAGCCTCTCGCACACTGACAAGTAACGCGTCGTTTTGAATTTGTTCTCTAGAGCGACCAGTTGCTCGTAAGTAAATGCTGTCCGCGCTCGGCGTGGCTTTCCTGCTTTTGTGTCCACTGACGATTTTTTCTTTTTACTCGATCCCAGATTCTTGCCACCATCTTTATCTGTACGACATGGTAAACTGTTCTTCTCGTGTTGGTGATCGTCTCTAGAACAAAACTGATTACTTTCTGTAAGATCTTCGGTAGTCGAATCTGCACCGTGGATGTCAACTGAAACAACAATTGAAAAGTAATGGATTAGATCTCTCATGAGACATAAATAGAACATATCGTTCTATTATACCAAATCGTTATGTCATAAACATGAATTCGCGAATTTCAAAAGTTTTGGAAATCACGTTTGAATATTTACTAGACCCATGTTACTCTATGGATACCATTTTCCTGTTTTTAATATGTTTTTCAAGAGAGGATACATATTCGCTTTTTTGGTAAAACTTAATAATTATTTTATTAAGTTTTTAAGTTATCCACAACCAGCTGATAAATCCAAAAAGTGAAAATTTGCACATTCATGTCTCTGGCATAAGGGGGAACGACCCCCGTATGCCACGACAATTGGTATACTGCGGCTTACATACGCAACAGTAAAATTTGATTTGAAATCGTGAATAATAAGTTTACCGAATGAGTATCTACATAAAATTTGCATATAAAAAAATTCAAACTTAAATAATACTGTATTTATGAACCAAACTATTTTGCATATCGAGATTTGCACAATTTTCAACCAGAACACACGTTCACGTTATACTAATATTTTAGTATACACGTAATACTTATCTCATGTATTACAGGATTAATATAATTTTCACGTAGATGAAAATTCTGATATTTTAAATCGAGTGCTTGGTTTTTTTTATGATAGTAATAAAGCGAAACGTGTAAATAGATAAATAGAAATTTTTCAAATATCCCAATGAAAGTCAAATTCATGATTTGCTGTCATGTGCTCCGACGTCTAAACCAACTCTTGTGAGTTATAACAACTTCAGTGATACCTGATAAATGATGAAAAAGCAATGAAACCTGTTTGATAATTTATAGGAACTGCAGGGATTATGGATTAGTCAGGCTTCTATAAGCCTACAAGAAGAATATTTGTTTTTCCACTTCCAAACATTTACCCAGGTAAGTTTAGAAAGTGTTAATTAATTATTGAAAAAGTGCCTAATAGGATGAACATAAGCTCAATGTATACATAAAAGTTGTATTTGATTATGCCACGCTCATTTTTAGCTAGCGATTCTTTCCGGTTAGGTGGAACGGTATTTTTCAAAGATGGTGTGTCTGGTTATATATGGAATACTATAAGTTCCGTGTCATCTGAATTTGGCTCAAGACGAAAAGTTTAAGGAAGATAGAAAAGGACAGGTCTGGGAATAGTGTGTCTTGTTCTCTGTGGGCCCATCTTGACTGTTCTGGAGCAGAATAGGAAGATTGCATTTGTGACTTTTGTAAACAGATTATCATACTACGCACACATCATCAACTACAAAAACCAACGATGAAATTAAATTTTTCATTGTCATAGATTCATCAAATCTTGTTTTTTGATTAATTTCACTTAGTTTTCTTCATTTTGAACCCCCCTATTCCATATTATTCGACTATTTCATACAGTTATATTACCTCCAAATATCATTTTTTATGAACACTTTTTTTTTTTGGACATGAATTTATTTCTTTAATGCCATACATTTGTCAATGCAACGACAAGAATCTACATTTTATTAAAATACAAGTTTCAGGTTCTTATCATCTTTTAAATTGTAATAATAAAAGAAAAATAAGAACGGTATTCGAAAATCCTCGCACTTCCTTACAACTATAAATAGAGCAGCAAAAAATTCACATTTGTTAAGTACTAGAAATGACCATAAAAAAAAATGAGTATAAAAATTTTACTTTTTCTCAGAAAAATAACTTCAAACTCATGGTAACACGAAAGGCAACGACTTGTGAAAACGATGAAAACGAATCCGTCACACACATTATTTAATTCCATTAATGAAAACCGATTACCCAATCAAATTCAGCTGGAATCATTATCGTTCAATTTTTGTCGAAGTTATATCATCCATATGTGATTACCTATGAACGTGAGTTGCTTTTACAGTGATTGAAAGTTAAATGCGTTAATGAATATAATCTGAAAGGTATTATACATGCAATATATCTTCTACATAAAATTTCTCTGTTTGGATACCTAAATAAATAAATGATCATTTTCAATTGTTTGTGTGTGAGAAAAAGTATTATATGATTTATTGAATATTATATTTTGTACAAAATTCAAACATAAATTACATAATTAAATGAATGAAATTTTGTTATACAAAACACATTCCAAAGACTATCTACATCCAGAAAATTAAACGACATTATTTCGTGTAGTAATAAGCTTCAGTCCACACATATGAATTAATTTATAAATTTTTCTAGGAATTTCTTTTAATGGTAGAATGATGATTACGATGTTACAAACACGCATATGTAGGTTATTTGATGAACTGGTAATGCAACAACGGAGATATCAAATATTCCACACGTAATTTCATTATCATTGTTATTACTTTCTTACAGCTACATTAAATTGCCTGTTAAGTAAGAATATCACGTTCCTTTTGAGGGAACCAATCATCATCTAGAATAAACACTAATGAAAATTAAGATATACGATCTGCTCCCCTTTTTTGTAATTAACTTTGTTAATATAAGCGCATTTCCAATTTCCGTATTACTTTATTCTTAATTAAATCTTGAGTTTTCATTCGTTATAAGATGGGCGAAATCGATCGATCAACTCTGCATTTTTCTTTTCTTGCTAGGGTCTAAAATGAAATGAAATAATTAAAAAAAGACGTTGTTATTAGGAAATAGCCTACCCTGCAGAGAATTACATTTAATTAGGATTTCGAAGTTTTTACTTTAAGAGAAAGGCATTCGAGAAATTTCTCATGATTCCATTTTTGCTCGGAAATGACATGCTCTCATCTCATTACTAATAGAAAAGAATAAAACACACTTTTCTAAGATATTGATAATTAATAGTAACTGAAAATTATCTGGAGTGTATTAATGAGAAATTACCCGTGCTCAATTTTTATTCGTCAAACATTCAATTTTACCGTGTTTAATCAATTACTAACCTGATACGTTGTACATACATTCTTTACCGACTTATTTTACATGTTTGGGGGGGGGGGTAAAGAAATTGATGAGTAGTTTAATTAAATTGATGGAAATTGCGACAAAGCATAATGAGATAATTAACTCAAATATGATAGGAATTAATTGTTGTGACAAGAGAATTTAAATGCGATAGTATAACAAAAAAAGACGTTGAAATATTCCGAAATTGTGAATTTTAATTATCTCAATTTAAGAAGTTTTGATGAAAGGGATTATATCAATAGCATATAATGAAAGTATTTGTTTAACTCAATTTCACTATTGATTGCAGATACATATTTGATTTAAAATTTTTATGAACTTCAATTTGCTTATGCACTTTTGCTGTCTTCGCTTCGTTATTACTTTGAATCGGTGGATCTTAATATGACATTATCATGACACACGCATAATTCCTTCTATTAATCTTCTTTCGAAAATCATTGATCTTTGATGGACAACCAGATCTTCAAGTGGATCAAATTTTCATCCCGCAAAAGTAACCTGAAATGAAAATAACTGTTGTCATATTTGAAAAATACATACTAGATTATACATAGGTATATAAACAATGATTCTTTCTAACAGCATTTATGATTGCATACATATTTATTAAATATGTACAGTAATATCACAAAAAATTACATTTTAGTAACGATGTTTTAAACGAAATAACAAACAGTTTTTTTGTTGGAGTATATTCCTATCTTGCATCAAGCATTGAAAAATATTTTCTCGCGGTTATAAAAACAGCATCAGAAATTTCATGATCAGTTCTCAACACCGGCAAGTGATTTACGCGGTTATGAATTTTCAAAATTCACGAAGCCCGTTACTAAATTGAATCTGCATCAAATAAGCGGCGAAATATGAAATTTGTGATTATATTAGCGCTTTGAGAGAAATTCTGAGCGTGAATATTTTATCAGTAAACCAGGAGGGGCTTCAGCTTCAAGGAAAACGCGATGGGAATTGACTCAAAAATAGGTGCTTGCAAATGACTGCGGCGACGACTATTAATAAATGTTCATAAATATTTAATGAACAACTTCACTAAAGGGGAAGGAAAAGAGAATACAGGGTAATCTTCGTGTTCGAGCTATAAAACTCACCCTCTTCAAAATCTCAGACTAAAATTATCTAGAGTTCTGACAACGTTCGGCTTGTTGTCGACTTTGGCATTAATGACGCGTTATAGTTACAGTTATCGCACATAACACTGACGTGATTAATATACAAGCCAAGTACTAAGTTCTAATACATTCAGTTATGCACTCTTTAACTGCTCTAATTTTTATAGTATTTAAAAACGAAGTTTATGTGATTTTCCAATCTTTTACGATATTATGAAGTTTCCCGTAGAAAATCTTGAGAACGTTGTAAAATATCTCTGCGTATTACTGACACGAAGATTAAAGAAAATTTACGTAACGAAATGTTTTCCTGCAAAATATTTCCGTATTACGAAATTTGGATATTTAGCGAAAATGTTAAATGTAAGACCAATATTGAGGTATCACTATGACTGATTCGAGATAAAAAAAAATGTGATTAACTAAGTATTTTTATCATATTTCTTACCTTTCTAGTATTATAGATAGTTTTGCTATCACTTTTTCTACTTATAAAATTACATTTACTGCTATGAATATTACTTACCCTCAAATTTTGAACGAATTGTTATAGTCGAACCAAAAATAAATTAAAAATAGAAAAAATAATAATGTCACCTTCCAATGCATTCGATCAATGACGTGCTCTAATAATAATACAGGCCATTTAATATAGTGTTGCATGGATATTTCTTTATTTTGAAAGGTTGTATATAGTAGTTTTAGTTTTATAATTTTTGTATAGAATATTTCCAGACAATATTGTTAGCAATAAATTTCTTTTCGATTTTTTTAAGATGATTTAATGTCAAATAAAGAGAAAGAAAAACCGAAAATGCATTATGTAACTACAAATATGTGTTGTTAATGTAAAAATTACTTTCAAATATGAGTTTTGCACATGTCAGTTTTTCTAAATTTTGTTCAGTGCAAATATGACTAGTAGATTACTTCATGATTGTAACTTTATTGAAACCGTGACATTTGAATAGTGTAACCGTTAATGATTCGTCTCTCTCTATAACATGAAATCCTTCATATATCTGCTCGGAATTGCTTTAACCACTTTACGATCAAAGGACGTAATATTGCGTCCTAACGCCAGTGGAATGAATTCAAACAAGCTTGCTCTGTTTCCTTTCCTCTCTCCTGATTATCCCAAAGCTTTGTTGCAACCTCACAACTCTTTTTTTCCTTTTGGTTTTTTGTATACCCTGATAGTGATTTTTTTTCTCACATATGATGTGTCTTTCTTATAAGGGTGAAAGAGAACAAGTAGGGTGAAGGTGAAAATAAATTTTTGTGTACCTACATTCTTATTATCTCATCTTTTATACTGTCTCACTCTTTTATTTGTGTTTTTTTTCCTTCCCTTTTTCTAAGTGCGGTTAGGTTAGGACACAAGATTACTATATTTATTGCCGATTCGTCAAATAGAGAGCATCCGAATTTCTTGCCAATTCGCTTGTAAGCGAAGGGGTTAAATTGTAAGACCTGATTTGATTAGACCCTGTATGCATAAAATAACCATGATGTGGCTAAGAATCAAATGGTATTAGAATAAGACTTTACTTTCGCGTTCTAAATACATTAAGAGGCTTTTGATCGCATAAATGTCGAATTTACATCAGCTAATAAGCTAATGTGATACTTAGTTTGAAAATTTTCTTTTGAATCCAGACCCACAGCGAACCATCACTTTATGTCATAAGAAGGGCTTTGATAAAACCACAATGAGCTCATAGAATTTAAAATAAAACATTGTCATTTGAAAACGTGGAAATGTCATATTGAAAACTTATATTATAAAAATTTCAACCATGATTCGTTTTTCTACTTATAATTTTTTTTACAAGACAAATTTTTCATTTTGTATGAGCAAGAATATAATCGTTTGACACTTCTTTCAAAGAAATCTTTTTTTCTGGCATATTAAGGCAATATGAAATGAAACATTGACAATTTAGTTCATTTAATGAAACAAGTTTGCTGATCGTGGTGCGCCGAAAGAAAACTTTGTTGCGCCTATATCATCGTACATTTGTATCATGTGAGCTACATTTTTTGAAAACTAGAATCAACTAATTTTTTTTGGAATCGTGAAAAAAAAAACAAGAAACAAAATAATACCTGATGAGGTAAAAATAATACTTATATACTGTGTCTACATGGCCATATATGACATCTTTATGTAATTTCATTTATATTATTTGTAACATCCTATTTGAATCAGATCTTGGAATTAAGACCATTACGCACATTAATGCATTAATTAGAAGTACCTCCGGCCGCGGTATGAACGAAATCAACAATTGGAACAACATTAGTCATTCTACTTTATCTGAAATTTCTAAATGTGTTTTTTCTTGAGATAGGGAAACTGTCCGAGCCATAATGCTCTCAAGAGAACAAAATGTTTTTGCCAATGGGGGGGGGGGGGGGGGGGTTATCAGCAGCATTTGATGTTGGAAAGTTGCAAGAGAACAACTACGTATATCCCGGTGAGAATAAATACTACAAATTTCCTCAAAAATTCAATTACTTTAAAATTTTAGAAGCGTACCATGAACGCTACATCATATAGTCATTCATACAGAAACCAACACACACATATATCCAAGTATTACATATATTCTATAAGCACATAGCCTAAAACTAGTCCTATCACTACATTTACATGTGTGATATTTATTTAAATACTCATGGAAATATTTTACATTGTATAGTATTTACTGAATGAAAAAATTCTGCTGTTTTTCGGAAAGTAATGTTTCGTTAAATATGAGGTGCAAATTATTTGCCCTCAAAAAATTATTGAAACTCAAGTGGAGCGTTTCTAAGATTTTTACTAATAATTACAGTAAAAGTTCAGGTTTTTTTTTTATCTGAACACACAATTAGATATTACATAGTATGGATATAGTACATTCGGGTAATATGTGTGCAATACCACTCTCTCTCTCTTACTTTTTCGATTATTCCAATTTGAACATTGTAGAAAAATGAAACTTGTATTCATGTAAAATTTTGTCTCGTCTTTGCATTGACAAGTTTATCGTATTTAAAAATAGATATTGTGTAACTAAAATGAAAAAGGTATTAAAAATATTTTCGTGGGGTAATATGTAAAAGGGGGGGGGGGTCGAATTAAAAAAACTGAGCTATTCTAGCCCAATTCAGGTAATATTTATAGTATTCCATATTACCCGACATACTATCTGTGAAAAATTAGCGTTCCATCTAACCTGAGAGAATCGCTTGCTAAAAATGAGCACAGCACAATAAAATACAATACTTGTGATGTACATTGTGCTTAATTTCAAATTATTGGGCACATTTCCAATAATTGATGAACACTTTTGCAAACTTGCCTGAGTAAATTTCGGGAAGTGTAAAAACAAATATTCTCTTATAGCAGCCATGATGGTGGTGACAGCCAAGCGATACTGACTCAATAGCAGTGTTTCCCAAAGTGGCCAATATCGCCCCCTGGTGGGCGATGGAATGGTCCAGGGGGGCTATACAGTAGAAGCTGCGGTTATAACATAGGATTCTATGGACTTGTTTGAATTGGGGGCGATGAGAGAAAAAGTTTCTGAAGAGGAGACGAGTTTGGAAACTATGCTCTATAGCATCATGGAGGCGTTTTGGAATTGTTTATCATTGTTACACTTAGAAGCCATACCTGAAGGCTGCGACAACCTATTATTCCATATTACCCGAACGTACTATACACTGATGAAAATATTCGTCTCCATTCTATACGGGGTGTTGCCTTGAAGTGGCGACAAAGTCAGAGAGGCGATATTAGGCAACAAGAGGAACAAAAATTGCCATAGAACATGGTATCGCAAACCACGTTTAATCGATGAAAATCGCAAAAATACCCATGAAGGGTGTGACGTCGAGTGGGACAAAAAAGGCCAATAAAAAATAAGTAAGAAAAAATATTAATTTGACAGCATGTGTGATTACAACACAGCCTGTGGTGTCAAGAACTCCTGTAATCATTTCTCTTCGTGTACTTTTTGACATTCACCCTTCATAAGTATGTATTTTTGCGATTTTCACCGAAAATGTAGTTTGCGATACCATGTTCTATGGCAATTTTCGTTCTTTTTGATGCCTAATATCACCCATCTGAGATTGTCGCCACTTCAAGGCAACACCCTGTATACCTTTTAGTTTCTCAGGGACATTACTTTCCGACTATATCAGCTTTTAATGGTACAGTAAAAAAAATTAATGCTTACCCTGTTATTCGTTTGTCTTTCGTTTTTTGGTCGAACTTCTTTATGTTCTTAATAAGTAGTGGGTCTCAGGATGTGGCCAACTATCAGCGATATCTTATATGAAAAATACGAAAAATAAAATCCACTTGCCTTGTCACATAAACAGAACTTGATGTGGAATGTACTGAGTTGATAAATGAATGGAGATTAATCAATAACAAGTGGAAATAATACCAGGATTTTCATCGAGATGATTATCTCGGTTACTAGAAACATCCATAATAGTACAAAAAATTTGGAGATGAAAACGTTTTTAGTGTTATTACAATATTCATAATAAAAAATGCTCGGAAAGCATTCAAATTTAAAATATCTGTTCCGTATGATAATTTATAATCGTCAAAACTAATCAAAATAATTAATATTTCACGAATTTTCCTCGCGGCATTCAATGTTCCTGCTTTTAAGTGTTTCATTTTAAAACAAAAATTTCTTTGCAAACGAAATTAAAAAGGAGAAAAAACTTCATTTCTTATACATCTTTCATCCATATTTTTTTATGGGTATAATTTTTCAGCCACCTCGTTGGGCAATTTGCCTGTTGTGGCCTGTGTATTTGTACAGATTATTGGAATTAATAATTCAAATTTTTGTATCTAGAACTTAAAAGTCACTTAAACAAATTAATGAAAAGGATATTCGTGTGTTTTCATTAGTATTTGAAATGAATTAACTCTTTTGTGGTTTCATTTCATCTTGTCTGAAATATTCAAAATTAAACCTGTGTTATTTTAAAGAAAATACAGAATAA
This sequence comes from Pholcus phalangioides, assembly GCF_987345545.1. NCBI lineage: Eukaryota > Metazoa > Arthropoda > Arachnida > Araneae > Pholcidae > Pholcus > Pholcus phalangioides. The sequence continues at coordinate 44,522,994 of NW_028301600.1, read as the reverse complement.
TTCTGATTTCTTTTCAACATTTAAAATAATTAAATATTAAATTGATATCATATATTTCCTAGAAAAGATTTGAAATTTGTGATACGATTAAGATGATTAGGGTTTTAAATGTTTCGAATTTACGTAATAAGAGTAGAATAATTTAAAATTCAGGTACTTAATGCTTTTTCTCTTTCGTACATTCTAAAAAATGGTTCATGAAGATTTAATGAAGCACGAACGCTTAATGTTAAGACATTTTAAACAATGGCATCTTTTTCTTTCCTATTAAAAAAAACATTTTAACTTTTCATATACGAATTCTGAAATAATGGAATTCCGTGAAATTTAGAAGAACTCGCTTTGAATTTGTATTTAATTTCGAGGAAAGCTTCAATATCTCTTTGAAAATTACTCAAGTGCTTCTTTTTTTTCATATTTTTAACTCAATTTTACTAATTATTAAATGAGAATTACATGGCTCGTATGATTTGTTTTCTTTAAATCAGTGTTTTCATTTTTCGGAATATTGCAACGCCTACGGAAACTTATTTTGCATAAAATATTTCTTTCTATTGAAAAAATATAAATCATGTGTTACGCTGTCTCGTGTCTGTCATCATATATTTCTGCTTAAATTTCGGGGTTTCGTTTTTTTTCTAGATCCGCTTCTTAATAATCTTGGGAAATGCCATTGGAGAAAGTAGGCCCAGAAAAATGTCAATTAAGACCGCATAATAGCACTTTTCTCATTGCAGGTATAATTTTATAACGAAACACTTTCAAGCCACACTAGTCTTCGATTTAAGAGAGCCGAGTTTAAATTTTGCGCCATTGAGTCTTTCGTAAAAGCCGTTTGAAATCAGCTTCAAACTGTACGTCCAGGTCAAAATATCCTCGTTGCATTGAAAATGAATGTAGTGCAAAGAAAAGTTCATTCATGTTTCAAAATGACGTTAAAATAACCCTTCAAGAGCGCGGCATAGTAAAAATCACTAAAAAAAACCCCTATAAAATACTTTTTTTAAAAGTTAAATGGGCTGCGATTTTCAGCAGGTCTAAAGTAAGGGGTATAGGGAAAAGTGTTCCATTGAGAAATAAACTTTACAAAATATTTTTGCTTGCCAGTGATAAAATAAAAGACTTTTAAGGAGGCAAGATATCGTTACTAAGTATAATGTTAATATTAAAATAAGCAATACAAAAATAGAAATTTATCTAGTCTTAATTAATCTAATTGAGGATTGTGGAAGATGTATCTTTTGGCCATTCGTTGTGTGCATCGCCTGCTTTTTAATGCTGATCTTAAGCTCCCCTCCCCAATACTTCGTAAATAAGGCATGCCTAATGCACACGTGCTTCTAGAACAGGGGGTTTCCAACGTAAAACTTCTAACGAAACCGTTGATAGTTATAAGGCTGTTCTGCGGAACCCTTGATGACAATCTGGCTGTTCCACGGAACTCTCAAAACAATTTTGAATATTTATCCGTAAAAAGCTTTTTCTACTGCCGTCTCAACAGCATCATGGCCTCAGGTAAAATGAAAGACGGCATAGGCACCACATCTTAGTTTACATATTTATTGTCATAAATCATCGAACCAGATCTTATCGTGGAAGCCTCCTATGCAAATGAGGACCCAGTGTAGTGCCCCGGTAGGGACTTGTGTGTTGAGATTGCCCTGGTTGTCCCGTAAAGTAGTAAAGTAGACGTAAATTCTGCAATTCAAGTATCCTTACTTCTAGTGGATAAAATATTCCCAAGAAAAAACATCGTTTTTACAACTTATACATAATTTCCTGATGAAACGAAAAACGACTCATTCATGATCTTCTGGTGCTTCTGGTTCGAAAATTCGATGTGAAAAAATTTGATGTAACTGTTTCTGAGTTGTTTAGTCATTTAATTGGTCTGATTCTTTTTAAACGACAGTATTTCGTTAAAAATCAAACCGAAGAACAGCTTTGCGATTATCAGTAACAAGAAAGTTTTCTTCTTTGAAAGCTATCTGGGTTCCGGGATTTTTATGGGTTCCGTGGTGTTTGATCATGAAGAACCCCAGGGTTCCGCGAATACCAGTTGGAATCCCATGCTCTAGAATCCCATATATAAAGGCCATCAGGCAACCGGGAGGTGGGAACCCTACAATGTTTTCTTCGTATCGATGCAATAACCAGGGACTCTGTTAATGTCAGTCGTTCCTCACTTAAAATTTCATAATTTTATTTCAGCTATCATGTGAATTAGACCTTACGGGCTACTTCAAGCGACTTTGTTGAACATGTTTGGCCCATGGGACATGGATTGAAGAAGTTCCGTTCAGCGTCTTTGACTTCTTTTTTACCCAGGGCATAATATTTTAGAAAATCATTAGCTATAATTCCGCATATGCGCGACAAGTCACTCTAGTATCTCTCAACTGATCAAGTGCCCGAGTGGTATGATGGTCAGGGTCCCGGGTTCGAACCCAAGGGAGGATATAGATAAGATATTTTCCCTAACGAACTCGAGGCGACCACCGATAGACAGCGCCTTCACTTCCAACCCATCTCACTAATTGCAACATAGCGATATGGCCAGAGTTGGTGTTTGGTGAAGTAGTATCTCCCATCTGAACCAAAGCTGCGACCTGAGTAAATATTGAGTTTCAACAGTTCATGTAGTGTTTTTACTGGGTGATTAAAATTAACGATCCGATTTCAAAATTTTCTGAAATACAAACCACTGGTCAGAGTATTTTGGAATTTTGTGCCAATACTCCTATAAAAATTGAATTTCGTTTGAAGAGGGGAAAAAAACTAATGCAGAAATTCGCCACTGTGTGGGAAAATACCTGATGCTTCGCTATAGTGAAAAGCAATACTAATAAACATTGACAGTATATACGATTGAATCTCGTTTCAGCGAATACTTTTCTTATTCCCCCAAATAAGTTCACATAGGAACAATACAAAAACCTGGAACTTCTTTATAACGACATTTCGTGATAACGAAGTGATTTCTCCGGTCTCTTGGGGAGTTCGTTATAATGATATTCGACTATACTGTCTTTTGCATTCTAATACACACAGGGTGGGATATCAAAATAGCATGTTTAACAACAGATGTGTGTGTTTCTGTAGAGATGTTTTTGATATGATATGTGTGTGTGTGTGTGCGTGTGCGTGCGTGCGTGCGTGCGCTGTGGCTTTGAGTTCCACCGAATTTGTATCTCTAATTTCTTTTATTTCATTCAACATTCTTTATGTGTCCCAAAACCAAAAATTTCCCGGATCAAGATCTCGTGAATATGCTAGCCATGACACACGCAAAAGACGCAATTTCACTTATAACAACAACACTATAGCAGCACTCAGATTCTTTGGTGTATATCCTATTTTGAGTTTTCGGTGTATATTAGAATGCAAAGGACATAATAGTGTACTATATCCGGTACCTTTTAAAGTTAACAGCATAGAATGATAGGGGATACATAAATATAGAGAGGAACGCCTGAATGAAATAAGTTTTTTATAAGAATATTTAATATTATAAGACAGAAGTTCTCTCTCTCTCTCTCATTGTCTTCACTGTAAACAGCAGTTTTTGTATTCAGAGAGCATCACCAAGTATTATTTGTAAAGAGTGTCTAGGGTGAACAAGCAACAGTATAAAGATCGAAAGTAGTTCCAGAGAAAGAAATTCCAGAGTCTGTGTGACAAGTTCATTCAGCATATTAACCTTCCATAGTTTTCATCCCCGTAAAAACACATTGAGAAAATTTTTTAAGAAAATGCGGATGTGTGAATGGCTGCTGTTATAGCATATTTTTAATTGAAATAATACATCAGCCTAGCAAAATAATTATATTAGAGTAGATTTTTTTTAATTAGCTGAAATGATTATTTATATAAGGGTAAAATATAGAGTTTGCCTTGATTTTTTGGGACCCATAAATGAAAAATCTGGCTGGTAGTGTATTTGAACGACCCAGCTCGGAAACCCCTGAAAATCAAGTTTGGGTGTCGTGACCAATGGCGTATTTACACGGGGGACCCAAGACGGCAAGTTCAGAGGGGCGGCAGATTTGAGGGAAAATTGGCCAAAAAAATTAGTAGAATGGGAGAATTTGTATAGCTCTCAAAAATCCACCTCTGCCCAGACAGTTAGAGGCTAGGTCAGTGAGTGACTATGAAAGTGACGTAGAGAGTTTGCAAACACGTGAGTGACTAAGAAAGTGACCTAGAGAGATTGCAAACACGTGAGTGAGCAAAAGATTGACTAAGAGAGTGAGCAAGCATGTGACTGACCAAAAGGAATGACCTACAGAGCGAGAGACCAGGTCAGTGAATGATTTAGAACGTGTACAAGCTTGTGAATGACCAAAAGAGTAACCTAGAGTGCGTGCAAGCATGTGAATGACCAAAAGAATGACCTAGAGCATGTGTAAAGGTGTAAATGATCAAAAGAGTGATCCAGAGAGGTACTATGTCAGTGAACAATCAAAAGAGTGAACTAGAACTTGTGCAAGCATGTGAATGACTAAAAAAGTGAATTAAAGAGTGTGTGGCATGGGGGTGACCAAACGAGTAACTCAGGGCGGTATTCACCGACATGGTTTAAACTATAGTTCCATTTTTTTGATATAAGATATCCACGCGGATTCATTAAATTCAGGTTTTTAACCAATCTATATTGATCTCTTATCCAAAAATTGTGACTACAGTTTAAACCATATCGGTGAATACTTCCCTAGAAACACAAATGTACTTACAGGATTGGGGAAGGGCGGGGGGGGGGCGTTCAAGCGGGTTATAGCACAGGGTGGCGAATTCGAGGAAAGAGTACTCAAGAAAGTTAGACTAGAATGGCAGAAGGGCGGCAAAATTCGTATAGCCCGCAGGTGGCAAAACCATAAATGTGCCTCTGGTCGTGACCCATAGCGCAAGAATTCTTAGCTGCAAGTGGATTTGTACGACCCATCTCAGAAGCCCTTGCGACTCGATTTTGGGTCACGAACCATAGGTTAAGAACCCCTGTTTCGATACGGTGGTTTTTTTTTTGTTTGAATCGTAAAATTTCCTTTTGGATAAAGGAAAGAGAGAGAGAGAGAGAGAGCGAGAGAGATCACACAGGTAGAGAGAGAGAGAGAAGAGAGAGAGAAGGTGGGGCATTGCTGGAGGCGGAAACCTCGAAAGCCATTGGCTGTAGGTGAGGCAACAGCCTTGTAGATTCTCTCCCGAACAGATAATCCTTAAAAATCTCTTCTTATATTAGAAAGAGGGAGAATGGCCTTTATTTCGCTCTCACTCTGTGTGCTGAGATTTCGTAAAAATCTCTCTTTTCTCCTCTGTCTTGACAGTGAACATTGAGAGTGACTTAAGTGCATCACCATCATCATGATCCGCGTTCCCTAATCGCCGATGATAGCTCTCTCTCTCTCTCTCTCTGTGAATTGAGTTCCAGTCTAATGGAGAAACCTTGCCTTTCTCTAATGCATAAAGCAGGTTCTTAACTTTTTCCAGCCGCGACCCAAAATCAACAACATGATCAACTTCGGCTGTTTTTGATTTAAAAATTCTTATTAAATAATGCTGATCAACATAAAATGTTTTTTTAGTTTTGGACCTACTCAAACCCAGTTCGTGGTGCCTTCACAGGTGGGCCAATGGGACCTGAGAGCCGCCCCCCCCCCCCGAATCAAACAGAGGGCGCCAGGTTTTAGGAACTTTCAATAATTCTCAAATTATTTCTTTCATAAAATTCGAAATTTGCATTAATTCTGAAATTATTTCCTTAATAAGTTTTCAATTATACCTTTCATTAATCTTAGGCCGGTATTACACTATAAAAGTTTGATAAAATCCCTTTTATAAAAGTTGAAAAATCTAACCAATAAGGTTATTGGCTACATTCTAGAAAATGCAACCGTTGACCTCATTGGCTGCATTTTTCAAGTTTTATAATAGGACTTTTATCAAACTTTTATAGTGTAATACCGGCCTAAGAATTCTTTTCCATTAATTCTAGGGATTTTCCATTAATTCTTGAGTTATTTTTCATTAATTCTGGAATTAAGAACCCCTGGCATAAAGCATACTGACTGGTTGATCATTTTTGTCTCATCATGGTCATTTTCTGCACACGAGGGCTAATTAGACTGAGATTGTTTTAAGACTCATTACTTTTCAAAATTATCCACGGCTACTTTAACATTGACACTAACCACATTCTAATCAAATATTCACGTTTTTCCAGTAGACTCAATCACTCAAGGAAATTGAAACCTTTTTTTGCATCCACAGATTGCTTCAAAAATTTAGTTTTTCTCCCATACAATTATTGATTGGAACAACCTTTTTTTATTATTATTATTGCAAAACAGCACATATAAAATACATGAATACAGAATACAAATAATATACAAAATAAATAAATAAGGACAACAGAACAAAAGACAAAACATGCCCTATGCACTAGAGACCCATTTGCTCCGTCTTAGAGCTTAAAAAAATCTATATTTAATAAACGGCACGCTCTTGATTTATAATTCATCAAATTCTGTACTTCAATCTCTGATTTTGTATGTAGCATCAATCGCCTATGTCAAATCCCATCACCGTACCCTCTTGTATAGGCCTCGGCCAAACAATATTGTATGTATAAATAAGTAAATAAAGAACTACAATTTTTAAATTGCCGATTCCGAACGGCAGCCTTTTTTTTAATAGGCATAATCACCGATTTTTCACACTGACTGGTAGTCGTGATTTCCACGTGGATCTTATTATAATGGGGGTTTTAGGGGGTTTTTTTTGGCCAATTTTAATGATGTTAATTACATTGTGCGGAAGCGCAGTACATACCCCTCAACCCATTTTTGACTGACGTTGCATTTGCACAACGCTTTGTTCAAAAATGTTTTCAACAAATTTTTTGTATGATATTAACATTTTTGGAAATTAGAAAGTCTAATGAATGTCATTGTATTTTTTTAAAATTCTACATGGCACATGTGGTTTCCTAAAATCATAATTTCGAATTATTCAAATTTCAATTACGTTTATTTATATTAATTAAAAATTTTATTAATCGGAAATTTGTATAAATTATGAAGAAAAACATGCTAAATTAACGTCTAATTTTTTTGATACTTCTCAAATATGTTATTCACAAGTAACCATTTATCATGTACAAAAAAATATTGCAATTCGGTCAATTAGGGAAGCGGTCAAAAATGGGTTAAAGCAGCGTTTCTCAACCTATGGTTCGCGACGAGGTATGGTACAGGTAGTCTGGGCAGACTTGATAATTTTAATTCTAATTAAATGAAAAATGTTTTCATTGATATTAGTAATATTCTTATGAAATCGAACAGGGCAGTAACTAGCTGGAATTTTTGTATTGTCTTGCCGCTCCCACAAATTTGAAATTCGATAATTTCATGACGGTGTTCTATGTGTTCATATAAAAATTGCCACCCCCAAAATTTTGCCCGAGGCAGTTGCCCCCCTGCCCCCTCTAGTTCCGGCCCTGGGTTCGAATAAAAATTAGACTTTAATACTTAGGGTAACCATATCTAATCGAGGAAAATACTGTAAATCGCAATACTAAATATGGAGTAAATTGTAGACAAAAATGGAAATTTTCAACAAATTTGCTGATTATTGTTAAAATTGCTGAAGAGTGGGGAAATAAAGGACCGCGCAAATAGCAATAAACTAAAATATATTTCATGAAAAAATCATTCATCATGACTGGGGACCATAATGCATGTAAATATTAAAGGTGTGGAAAATGCATGTAAATATTAAAGATATGGAAAATGTATGTAAATATTAAAGGTATGGAAAATGTATGTAAAAATTTATACTGCCATAGGATAGCGTATTTGATCAAAAGCATCTGAAAAAATTGCTAATAAATCAACGATTAAATAGTATTTTTTACAGATATTCAAACTAGATCACAGTTTTTCCCCAGGTTAAAGGATATGAGACCCCTTAAGGACTACGTTGAAAATGTCATTTTGTAAGAAATACAAATTTTTATTTATTTATTTTAGTATGAAAGCCCGATTTCTTGCGATTCCAAAACAGCCTTGTTTCGTTTATATGACGCATAGAATCGAAGTTACGTTCACTTTAGTGATGTGGTTTTACATACAGGTAATTCGTGAATAAAAAACTTTGAACGAGTTTTACGAAGAATGCTATTTTTGACATTTTATTTGAGTTTGAAACATGATTTATAAAAATCTATTGGATGAATCATTACGAAATTTCATTATGCTAGTCTACTATATATTCTTAACATTCACATGCACCAAAATTTAAGGTCTATCTCATGTATTTGTCTAATTACAATGTTTTTTACAAACGATATGTAGAATGAACTTTCAAAAAATTCACACGTACTTATATAACAGATTTGAGTATAACTTATGAGCATCACATACAATCCTTTAAATTTTGGTCCATAACCTGCACCATCACTATAGCATATAGAGTGAAAACAACGAAATATTCCATTCATAGAAATTTTTGCAATCGTGTTTCGAATATTAGACAAATTTTGCTTAAAATTTTACATAAAAATCACTTTTTCATAGAAAATTATATAGATAGTCCAAAATTTATTTTATTCTTTTCACCATTTTGAGACACTTTCTATCAAAAAATGTTATTAAAGTTCACACCAGTACCATTTTACAGAAAAGTGCTCTGGAAAGAGTAGTCGGATACCTTGAACAATATTTAATTACCGTTTTTGTCATACCTATTCCGTATTTTTCGGCACTGAAAAAAAATTTACCTCTTTATGTGGTTCGCCCCATTAAAAACGTATTGAATTTTTTTTTAGAAAATACGAATGCGAATGGGTCGCTGTTAGCATATTTTTAATTGAAATAATACATCAGAGCACAGTAATTTAATTAACCAGAGTGAATTTTTTAATTAGACTAAAACGATTAATTATGGGTAAATATATAGTTTGCTTTTATTTTACCGTTATCTATAAAGCGATAAAATTTTGCGGAAAAAAGTTGAACAGTTTCTACCTTGAATTTCATTTTCAATCCCCGGAATTTCGTACGGTTTTATAAATTTCTGATCACCTAAAATCTGAGCAGCTCTCAAAAAATGACACCAACAAGGAAGGAATCAACTCTTTGTAGATTAAAAAAACATTTTATACTTATGTTAGCCGTATTTTGTACTGAAATGACACTATAAGATGTAGGACTACTTTCTAAAATACCAAAAAAAAAACTAAGAAAAACACATATAATGGATTTTTTTACCATCTAGTAATTTGCTACGTATAATCAAATATATAAGGTTAACGTAAGCGCCGCACTTTTTCTACGAAATACAGGTGTCTGGGCTAAAGGTAACCAAAAATAATGGTTTATAGCAAGAGAACAACCCATGATTAGGTACAAATTTTAGTTGCATTAAAGAGGCCTATTCCTCAAGTTTATTTGCAGGTTAAGAAAGTTCAATTGTTTAAATGTGACACCATTAGTTTGATTTAGTTTGGCACCATTTGATCATTTTATCGCACCACGGTCATTTTGTGCATACGAGGGCTAATTATTTAGACCGGGATCTACAATTTATTGCCGATTCCGAACGGCAGACTTGTTTTTTACACTCATCGAGGGGTTGGTGCACTAACACCTCGATGTGGGACTCCCTACGATAGCAATTTTCTTCTGCGGTCATGTCGCCATTTCGGTTGCACTCTTGTGTCAGGAAAGTTTCTGACAAGGACGAACCGGGTATCGAACTCGTACTTTAGGCGAGTATTATATCGACCTGGGCTACCGCGCCCGACACCATTAGCATTTCTACAGAGGTCCAAACGGTATTTGATGTCTTGCCAAGTCATTTGTGTATTAGTAAATCAACTGCTACAGAGATACGTTGTTGATGTCAGATGTTGGAAGCATAGGCGAAGATAGACTTGGAAGTCTGGTGGGGGGGGGGGGGCAAGATGATGATGATGTCAATTAATATATGCATTTATACATTAGATCAGTCAACTTCACCTCTGACGCTGGGGGGCAATGCCCCCCCCCCGTATCTCCGCCCCATGGTTGGAAGCCCTTCATTCCACTCAGTTCGTACTCGGCATTCAACATAAGTCACTGATTCAAATTCGGCTAGCAGAAGCACGCACTGAACCTTATGCTGTGGCTGGTAGTCAGTGCGCGACTGCTGTGAAAAACGTCTCAAAGCAGGTTTTGACAATGTACTTATTACTACAATGTAGCATTACTATTACTTTTTGTTGGAAACTTGGATAAAAAATATTGGAGCCACTTCCTATCAACGGGGCAGCAACACAAACAACAAATAAGCCTATTATTACCTTCGCTCGAATGTACGCAATATGCTTATTGGTTGCATTTTTCAAGTTTTATAAAAGAACTTTTATCAGACTTTTATAGTGCAATCCCGGACTTATAGTCATAAATACTTTGATGATTGTATATTTATTTATTTTTTAATTTAATTTATTTATTTAATATTTCTTGTGAATATACAGTGGTACGCTTAGTCACAAATGCCTCGACTCACCAATAATACAGGTTACGAGCAAAAATATTCGCTAAAATGACCCAAAATATGCGAACAAATACTCGAGTTACAAGCCTAAGATGTACGCGAAAAAATTTATTGGAATTGCAAAAAATAGGGCATTTTAAACAAATAGAAGATGTATAGGCCTACTGTATTTGCCTTGAAGCGATATTGCTTTCGTTCTGCATAAAATGCACTAAATTGTTCTAGGCCAATTAATTTTTACTTGAGAATTAATATTGTAGAGATGAACAGATTTTTAAATCTTCATATAGAAGTTTGCTTTGAGTTTCTCATGATACGACTATTACTCTCGACATATTACTCTCAATAACGAAATAAACTTGTATTATGTTAATTATGTAATGTTAATAATGTTATTGTTTACTCATAATTATGTAGTGCAGAATTTTGATAAGCTGTATAGGAAAAAATTCAACCAAATATACAGGGTGATTCCATAATTCCCTTTGCCGAATTTTAATGGAAAACCGTTGATCCTAGAAGCATACTTCCAGTTGGAAAAAGTATCCAAATAACGTGTAGAACTCGGATACATCATTTATGTTGCAAAGGGTCGTAAGGTTATTAAAATAAAAAGAATTAACTTTTTATATGTACACCCTGTCCTCAGAAACCCAATAGGAAAGTTGTTTACCTGCCTTTCCTGAGGCCAACAAAAACATTTCTAAGTGCAATGTTTACGGAGATATTTGAATTCAAATATCTCAGCGAATGTTGCACTTAGAAACGTGGAAATTTTATTTGGTGGCCTCAGGAAAGATAGGGCTACAACATTATAATTGGGTTTTTGAACACCGGGTGTGCGTATGAAAAGTTACTCTTCATATTTAAAAAACTGCAACCCTTGCAACATAAATTTCATATCCTAGTTCTACACGTTATTTGGATATTTTTTCTAATTGAAAGCATGCCTCTGGTATCAACGGTTCGCCAGTAAAATGCATCAAGAGGAATCCTAGAATCACCTTGTATAATCAATATTATAATTATTAAAAAGAATAAAATGAAATAATAAATTCCGATCGATTGTCATTGTATACAAATTTTAATGAGTGACCGAAATTATTTGTTATTGAAAGCTAGTTTTTCATTAAAAATATCTACTCAATAATTTAATGAACAACCATTGAAAATTGCGATCACGCTGTTATCTGTTTTATTCAAAACTCATACCTAATTTGTTTTGTTCTACCTATACATACAAAATTTTTTATTCCGAAATTAATTTTCAATAATGGTTTTTTAATTTAATAATAAAGTCCCTAATTTTTTAAAGTTCGTCTTCAAACAACAGGAAATATTTTACAGACCCATCGTCGAGTCGAATTATAGATCAGATATTTTTTTAGACCTTGTTAAAATTCTTAAAATATTTTGAGATTTTAGAAACATTATTTTGAATAGAACAAACGAACCGAATTCTATCAAAATGGCGAGGAGCAAAATAAAAAATAAAATTTGAAGAGAGCGGATATTATTATTTTTTTCCTAGAAATTCCAACATTTGGTGAGACGCGCCAATTTATTGGGTTTTTTTTTTTTTTTGGTTTTTTTTTTGGCTTTCTCTCTCATCTTCGAAAGATTCCCAAAACTTTGCCAGACATCGACAATCAATAGGTTAACGTCAAATAGCGTTAAGGCATTGAGGCGTCAACGCAAGCCTCGAAAGAATCCAGCAAAAAACACTGATCAAGTGATATTTTTTTAGGAGGATGGCGTAAATAAATGGATAGATCAACAAAATAACGTGAGCATCTATTCGAAGGGAGGAAAAAATTGAAGTAAAAAAATATTTAGATAAGATCAATAAAGACGAGTAGTTTGCAAACATGGGTAAACTTCGATTCTTTTTTTTTTCCACCTGTCACAAAATGCGCGAGCTTCCACTAACTTTTTTTTTTCTCTTCAGGTCGATAAGTCTGAGCATTTGCATATAACAGCAATATTTACAATCGATATTCCCATTTCCGTGACCTTAAGCAAAATCTATGACAAACCGAACTCTCAGCAATGGAGGCACCAACTAATATTAGTACTGGATTGAACTGGATACTTAATATCGGCTGGATGAGTTTTTTCGAGATTTTCTTAATTATTAGTCTAATTACCTATTATTAATTGATGAGACTAATTTCTCAGTTATTAGTAAATTTAATCCAGTTTCTTTAATCTCAAACAGCATAAGTAGAGTAAATTAAGGAAAATATGTTCTCAAAAAACTTTATTTTAACCCTCTATAGAGTAGTGTATATGTTACGGTAAATGTGATAAATCCGGTTGTTATGCATAATCGCTAAACATTTTTGTAAGCATGATAAATTTCCATAAATTTATCACTTTTTCCGGCGTTTATGCATAGTACCCAAGCGTCGTTAGTAAATTTGGTAAGTACTAAACAAGTTACCACTTTTACCGGTGATTATGCATAATACCTAAGCGTTGCGTCGTTGGTAAACATGATAAATCGTACTAAATGATAATTCATACATGTATTGTATCATTATATCGGGGCACGATCGTGAAATTTGTTATTACATCGAGATCCGACTATATTCATTTACACATACTACGCTCATTTGGTTTTTTTTTTTCATATTTATCAAATTCACCAATTACACTAGGATATTATGGATAATCACAAATAAAGACGATAAATTTCAAGTGTTTATCAAATTTACTAACGACACTTGGTTATTATGCATAATCGCTGGTGAAAGTGATAAATTTATCAAACTTACACGATTGGTAAGTATGCCTAGTAACCGATTTATCACATTCTACAGTATTTGAATAGCTAACATTGGCGTACGCAAAGAGGGGGATTTTGGGGTTCTAACCCCCCCCCCCCTCAAGCCGAGATTATAGTGTTATTTTGCAGGAAAAAACGTAAATACCCCCTCCTTGAGAAGAAAAAAAAAATTTAAAACCCCCCTTTGAGAAAATTCTGCGTACGCTTATGATAGCAAATATATCGTCAAAAACTAATTATTACAAAACTGTGCTCTTAAAACCTACATTGTATTATAGAAAACACATCTTCAAGATTTATTTTAGCATATCACAGATAGATGTATATTACCAGATTTTTTTACATCACTGTTTCTATATCATGTATATTACCAGTAAATTTATTGGTGGTAAAAATGCTGGTCTATCACTGTGAAGGTTGCTGTCACGGTCCCGGGTTCGAAACCGAGGGAAGATATAGATAAGATATTTTTTCCCTAACGAGCTTGAGGCGACCACCAATAGACAGCGCCTTCATTTCAAACCCATCTCATTAATGGCAGTAAATTGCAATATATCAATATGACCAGAGTTGGTGTTTGGTAAAGTAGTAAATTTATTGATACTATCATTTTGAAACGCTCTGATAACATTTCATGTGTTCAGAGAGACCTATAAAACTACACCAAGTTGAAGAAATGGGAAATAAAGTGAAAGTAAAAAAGAATATAGTCAGCTATTTTTTTAAATTAAAAATACTCTTATAGCTATAATAAGTACATTTTAATTATCGTCTAAATAAATTAATTAATTTACTGTGTGAATGATTGAAATTATTTTGAGGGCATATAGAATTTATGTCTGTATTATGTATATGAAAAATAATTATTCACATGGTGTTTGTACCGGGCCGCTTGTCGGTACCGAGCACCGATCATTACCCTGACATCAGTCAAACTGGGCCATGGGTGATTCACCGTTTCATTTTTACTATTTATTTCCTGTTAGTTAAATGTATGACCGGACAGGGCCACCACCAGATACTTTGTCAGCAGGGGCAAGTATTCATTTTTGCTCCCCGTGTAATGTAAATACAGTACGTGTAATGTAAATGGATCAGTTAAAGCAGGGATTCTTGAATTATGGATCGCAAACGGAACTTGGGTCACAGGGGTTTCAGAGATGAGTTGTACGAATCTTATAGATAGGGATTAGAGCTATTGGTCATTACCCAAACTTAATTCACAGTGGCTTCCGAGAGGCTCGTACCTTATTTACAGCCAGAGATTTTTGAGATATGGGTCACGACCAAAACTTGATTCGCATATGTCTCCGAAATGGGTTGTACAAATCCACTTATAAATGCACTTGTTGCGTCACTGGTTTCACTAATTTTGAAAAACTAACAGATTCGTGGGTCGCGAAGCTGAGCTTGTTGCTGATTTTGGGTCACGGCTGGAAAAAGTTAAGAACCCCTGAGTAAATGGGGGAATTCGGTTCCCCCCCCCCTCTGGTCCAGCGCGGGGGGCACCAGACCCACCTGCTTCAGCCTAGTTGCGGCCCTGTGACCGGGTCTTTCACTTACAAAAAAAAATCAACCGGGCAACAGGCATCTAAAGGTTGAGAATCACTGCTATAGAAGATTAATTTATAGTATTATAAAACACATTTTGGCTGAAAAGTGTTAGCATTACACAATAATCCTCTTATTACTAAGTAAAACTTAGAAATGAGCAACGAAGACCTCAATAATTTAAACAGTTTAAATACAGAATCACATGATACATTAATGGAAAATGGAATGTATATGGAAGGTATATTGTATTGCAGTCGAATTCCGTTATAACGAACTCCAAGAGACCGGAGAAATCACTTTGTTATAACGAAATTTCGTTATAAAGGAATTATAGGTTTTTTTGTATTGTTCCTATGTAAAGTTATCTGGGGGATTAGAAAAGTGTTCGTTAAAACGAGATTTTTCGCTATAACAGTATTCATTAAAACGAGATTTTTCGCTATAACAGTATTCGTTAAAACGAGATTTTTCGCTATAACGGTATTCGTTAAAACGGGATTCACCAGTATCAGCTCTTTGGGATACGTAAAAAATTTGATTGTTTCGAGTCACAAACATCATATTTCTTCGAATCGAAATACAGTAGACCTACATTAGAATTAGCTTACTTCGAGAGAAAATACACGCGTTTTAAGCGTAGAATTTTGATACGGCATAAAAGAAAAGCTATAAAAATTATCTTAATCTCATCAATTTAGTTTATGTTGAAACGACACAAATTTTGTGGAATATTTTCCGTTCAGAGATCAAGTAAAAATAACGAATATCAATACACAAACTTCTATAACCGTTCTTCTCTCTTTCTTTTTTTTTTAGATTTTTCTTCAAAGATAAGAAAACGTGTGTATTTAAGATCATATATTCTTTGTACGGCCTTGAGGAATATACTGAATATATATATATATATATATATATAAAGGATAAAACTCCAGAAAAGAAACTTCTCAACGATTTAAAATCCCGATTTTTGAGACCTCGAGGCACAAAAGAGAGAGCGTAAAGAAAACGAAACACCCTTTTAGGAAAGGATCTATAAAAAAATGTAAAAAAAGACGAAGGTATGGAAACTTGTGCTTCCCATTTTTTCACACGTGTAAAAAAAAAAAAATGAGATGGGTCACTTCGAGTCCAAAACCCATTGCCACGTGGTCAATTCCATGAAATGAAAAGTGATCCAAGTTTAGCGCGTTACCATTGCCACTTTTAGCACGTTGTTGCGGTGAGTGGCTCTTTTGAAGAGAGTAATCGCAGCTATATACGGATATGTACGGGATAGAAAACGGCTATATATTCTCGTATTTATTTTTCCCGCTCCTTTTCAGACCCAAATGTCCGGTTTTTTTATTTATTTATTTTATTTTGGTTTCTTTTTTGAACACGAGACAGAAATCTGAAGCGAAACTACCGCGCTATTTGCTATCGAGAAGAAAAAGGCGAAAACATTTTTTTTCTTCTTCTTCTTATTCCAATCCTCAATCCTTTATTGCTCCGTTAGATGCACAAAAAATCCAAGTGGAGATTTTCACGCGAGTAATACTTCAAGGACGATGCTCTTTGAGTTTTTGCATGAATCGTAAAAAAATGAAAAATACATCAGACAAAATATATAAGGCATGTGAAAGCCTCCTTTAACAGCATACGGCTATATATATTCAGTACTTATATTTGAGAAGGGTATTTTGTTTTGAGATATTCACTAAAGAGCAGGGCAAGACAAATCCCAGGTGCCAGGTCGCCATGGCGACTAAAAAATTGGTATTGGCGCCTAAAATTTTCTTAGTGTAGCTACTACAATGCAGGCTGAGAGCAGCACAAAATGTTTGGAACTTATAGCAGCATTTCTGATAACATATAAAAGAGGATCCTGTGCTCTCTGAAAAAGTCAAAAGGAGCACTGTTTTGGACATTTTTCTTGAGGTAAAAATTTTTTTTTTTGGCGCTTAAAAATTTTTTCTAGCGCCTAGATATTTTTGCGATTTGTCCAGCCCTGCTAAAGAGAGATAACTGAAGTTTGCATTTATCTGATTTTTGTTTAAAATATATCGTAGTTTGGACTAAAGATGAAAGTATAGTATTTATTCTCTTAAACATGAAATGATCTTCAAATGCGCATAGCAATATATTTCTCTGTAATTATATAAATCCAAAGACCACAACAAACAAAATTCCCAACAAAGTGGCTGAAAAAAAGATGTCCATAAAAAATATGGATGTCAAATATATCCAAAATACAGCAACTCAAAAAAGAGCAATTGGTCACGAAAAAAAACCCAACTAATAATTATGGTAAAATATAATACACTGCCCTTAAAAAATTATGGTTGTCTCATCAAAGTATGGATTAATGATATTAATGATATCAAAATTCAACTTAGTTTCATAGAGTATGTGATCACCACGTATTCCCAATAGATCTTTACGATCTATCCAGGGAATTTGTTAGTAGACATCCATGCCCGAACCGGGATTCGAACCCAGACCTGCATAGTCAGAAACTAGCTCCCTAACCACTGGACTGCCAGGTGGGCTTCTGCACGGATTTAAATATTTATTTAGAAATTGAAACTTCTGTACAAATAATGATTTATCGCTTCAAACTTATATTCTATATTTTTTTGTACGACGCAATGGCTGATCTACTATGAGCCAAGTAGATTCGAGAAACAAAGTCTTTTCAAAACTCTTCATCTAGTTTTCAAGGTCTAATTCAACCGGATAGAAATTGTACATAGAAAAAAATCGCCCATCAAAAACCATACTATCCTTCAGTTTCCATGAAGTGTATTTTCTCGACACAATCTGGATTATTATTTTTATGTAAAAACTTAAGCAATGAATTTTAAATGCAACATTCCGATATTCCGTCCGTGTAACGTTTACTTTATAAAGAATAGCAAAGAACATTTGAAACTGTAGTGCCTCACAGAAACGTGTGCAAAATAATATTTTTTCGTGTTTGTTTGAGGTTGTTGTTTTTTTTTCAATCATAATATTGGTATTATAGCCTGAGTTATTCACAAGATGTTCATGTACAAGAAGATTTTATAATTTAAAATGTCCATTGTATATTATGTGTTGAATATGCAATATCTCCGAACACGTGTTTAGATCTCTATAAAGAATTTTATAAGTTTTTAATGATGGAAAAATCTACATATTTAATGTAGTTTTTCCAGCATACCGTATCTTCCATTTTTCATTTTAATGAGATCAAATCGTATCAAAAAAGAAAGGCATTTAATAAAAAGAGAGAAAGAAATATCCATTCGCGCCAATAAAACCAAAACGCTTTCTTAATACATTACTCATCTTGTACAAGCCGTCAAGAAAAAAAAACTTGGATCATAATGGGAGATACAGAAAATGCGAAAGTAGATATGATTACAAAATCTGTTTTAGATCATAATTATATGAAATCTCGTTTAGCTGATGATTTCGAAATTCCTGGAATGAATTATAAATAAATTTGTACATTTTTCCTAATGTGAGCTGGATTTTTGCCAAGCTTAATGACTTTTTAAAAATTTCTATTCATTTCTTTCTTTTCATATACATACACAGTTTAATGCGTATATTTTTCCTCGTCTTCTTGAGAAAAACGCGTGAAATTTATGTTTTTGTTCATTGAAAACAAAATGAAAAATGGTTATTAGTTTCTCATGTTATTTTTCTCACCACCCTATAGGCTAGTAAACGCTTTTCTACCAAAATTTATTGAAGCCATAGGAATTTTATGAACATTTTAATGCAGCTTAGCAATTCTATAAACCGTCGATATTAGACATAATGGTCAATAATTGACAAATTTGATTTCGAAGTATAGATAACTCAATCCGGAACCTGATCCACGCGTACCTTACTTTTTTTTTTCAGTTAGCACTTATCCGAGGACCCCTTGATTAAAGAGAAAACCAAGGAAACCACAGACCCCTTTCGATATATGCCATGTGGTCACTCTTTATATTTTCATTTTTACTTCTACTTTGTTCTGAAAAACATCCTATAGAGCATTTTTTGAAAATCACTACCTCACATTGATCAGATTCTAGGGTCGAGTCCAGGTTAGAAATTAACTAATTGATTATGACACAAGAAAGGATATGCAAGTAAGTTATTTTTTTTTTATATGAGTTTACAGCGTGGGGTTATAACAGCCAAGATTCTCTAATAATACAGTTACGATATTCGTTATGATGCGTTTATTGATCTGATCATAAAGCGGTAGTTTGCAAAGAGTCTATGCATTCTCACACTAACATTTACATATGATGATTCAATCATTCTTTAAATTAACAAAGAATTGAAGATTTAACAATCAATTTACAAAAACCAGAACCTATACAACGAATATTTTAATTTAATAAATTTACTCTTCGTATTCGCAGATCTCTCATGTTTCATCTATCGCCTTGCTTTACTGAAAAGTATTAAACACAAAATAATAATAACTTGCTATCGAATAATCATCTTAATTACCGAAACGACTGGCAAATACGGTATGTATAATTTCAGCGTTAAAATTTTTATTTGTTAATTAATTATTGTTTTTTACTATATCCATGGAATCAGAATTTCTTTTCTATTTTTTACAAGCTGCATTTATGAATCTTTTTTGTCTCGAATTACCGTATCATGTAATTTATGTTTTTAATCATCATTTCTCGCTTGTCTATGTATATTTGTATTTTTATTGTCTTTGTCTTCTCTTGTGCATCTCTGTAACTGAGTAATGCTTGTCTGTTGAGATGTATGCATAAATAAATAAATAAATCTACTTCTTTTTTTATTTCTGAAATACAAATATTGTGTTTACCGAATACGTACTCATTCGGTTTTGATGGAGCAGCATTCTCAACCTATGATCGGCGGGCCAGATGCGATACGCAGGCAGACTAATTTCTAAATAAAATTTTAATCATATATTCATTTGTATGAAACTGATACTGTATTAAAAATATTCAAGTAAGTTAAAATTAGACACACTTAGGCCTACTGTCCGTCGAATTTTTTTTTTGGACATTTTATTTGTTCTCAGTTTGAGAAAGTTTGAGGATAGAGTTTTTAAGAATATCGACCGTTATTCAGTCATAAATTCTGAATTCATCTTCGCATCAGCCAGCTGTCGAACCCTTCGCATCGACCGTTATGTTGATTGTATGTCACAACGATTGTTTCTTAGTCAAAGAGTCTAATTTGAAGTCCTCAGGTAATTTTTATTTACACCCTTTATTTGGCCGTGTTTCTCTCACAAGCAACACATGAGTTTCTTATATTTTTCAAATAAAGGCATTGTATATTTTGAGCTCGTTTCGGCATTGATGCTTCTAAGCAACTTCTAAACATTCGATTTTTACTTGTGAGCTGTTCACGAAGTTTCTATAATTACCAGAAAAATAAATCAAAGGTACACGTCTCGTATTTCTGACAAGCCAAGCAAGAATGATTTTTGACCCTTGCATTTTGGAGGGGAATACCATGTGTGGGGGAGACATATTGCTGTGTATTCTTCAACAATGATAGAAAAATAAGTTGTCAAACAATAAATGACATTTTTTTTTATATTATTCAAATCTGTGTAAACCATATAAATACAGTGTGTTCTGCGAAGTGAAACGTCCAGTAATTTTTTAACACTGACAGTAAATTTTTCTGTCATTGTAGCATTCAAAGTAGGCTACCTCGTTT
The DNA here is from genome assembly GCF_987345545.1 of Pholcus phalangioides. NCBI lineage: Eukaryota > Metazoa > Arthropoda > Arachnida > Araneae > Pholcidae > Pholcus > Pholcus phalangioides. Next base: position 44,502,434 of record NW_028301600.1, on the reverse strand, counting down.
GCTTAATATAACCCCTCAAAATGTTTGCATTTTTTTATATCTCAGTGTTTGCCAATGAAAGGGTTAATATTCAAAAAATAAGTACGATATATATTCGATGTATGACAGGTTTTTATAGAACGGTGGTTAATATTTTTCTTACCTTTGGCTCCATCGCTCCTACAAAAAGAAGTTTCAGATCTCGGTGGCCAACACGAGGTCCGCAAACGAGAAGATCCAGTGAATTTGCCGGGATCAAGGATATCATCGACGGAGAAAGGAGTCGGGGTGGGCGGCAGCACCTTTTCACCATCCTCGGTGGCGCAACCGCTGCCGGTTTCTTCACCGCCGCCGTCCATGACATGAAATTGTTCAAGTCTCGAAAAAGGCTCGTTAGGCCCAAAAGGCCTCTTTGTTCGGCGGCAAACGTCACGCCCTCCGCCCCTCGTAATGCGCAACTTGTCGTTCGTTGTTGCAGAGCGCACACAAGGCCCGGCCCTCCTCCCGAAACTCGCTCGCGTGCCACGTGACGACACGCTCTCTCTCACTCTCACCACATGCTTCACATTCGCTTGTACAAAAGTAAAGCCACTCAAAACGAATTTCGCGCCATTTCCGAATAACGCGATAAATCCCCGAAACGTATGCTATAAAACGACTATCATATTGCCACCAACCTAAATAAAGGCTGAGATTGCATTATCCTATTTGCTTGGAGGAGGAAAGCTTTTGATGTTTGATCGATATAAAATTGATTTAAGACCATTTAATTTTTAGGTTTTTCAGGTATTGTAGAGTGTGTCATTTTTTTAAAATATATTTTGCCCCCCCCCCAAATTCTTTTCAAGATTAATTAATGCTTAGGAAAAAAATTAGAATCGTATTTACATCGGGGCCTGGGCGGCAAGTTTGCAGGGGTGACAAATTTGCAGAATGAATAGTAAAGGAAATTAGTAGAATATGAAATTAAAGCGGAAAAATTTGTGTAGCTCAGTGATGGGCAAACTTATTTTCGGAGCGGGCCAAAAGAAAAGAAAAAAATTTCTGCTGTCCAATATAATTCTCAATAAGGACTCAAAAAATTTTTTTAACTCAGAAAAAGATTTTAAATTAGGACTGGTCCGATTAATTGGTTAATTGGGACGGTTAATCGATCAATTATTAATCGCAGTTAAAAATTTTAGTTTAGTTAGACTCGATCAATCCCATCGAAATTCGATTAACATTTTTATTAAAAGTTAAATTAGAAACTTGATTTATTTGACTAAACCGATTAAATGTCTTAATTATGTCCCTATACAAAACATTTCAGATAAATGACAATATTTAAAAATTTGAATTTAAGCAATGCATGTCTATCTCCTATCCATATGACGTGACTATAGTTTAAAATCTGTCGGTGAATACCACCCTAAGCGGGCCGTAGTTTGCCCATCACTAGTGTAGCCCGTGAGCGGTAAAAACCATAAATCCTCCGCCTAGAAAGTGAAGGACAAGGTCAGTCAGTGACCAAACGAGTGACTTAGAGCACGCTCGTGAGTGAACAAAACGGTGAATTAGAGATAGAGAGCAAGGGTGTAGAGTGAGCGACAAAAAATGTGACCTAGAAAGTTTTCAAACATGTAAGTGACCAAAACAGAATGTAAGCATGTGAGTGATCAAAAAGTAACCTAGAGAGCAAGGGATCGGGATCAGGGCAGCGAGCGACCAAAAGTTTAACGTAGAGAGCGTGGAGGCATGTGGTTGACAGAAATAGTGTACAATCATATTAATGACCAAAAGAGGGACCTAGAGATTGCAGACCTGGTCAGCGAACGAACAAAAGAGGGATCAGGTTAGTGCCCTACCAGAAGAATGACCCTTAGGTTGAGATCTTTGGCGGGTCCCCCATGCCAGACATTCCATGAGCCCCTCTATAGTAAATTGATAGTGTGAGAAACAAGAAATACAGTAGTAAAAATCATTCCGGGACCCCGGGCCGAAACCCTGTCGGCCACTCTCCTTGAGGAGGGGTTATGGTGAGGAGCGTTTTTTTTTTTGTTTTTTTTTTGGTTGACAAAGCTTTTTTTCACACTTTCAACTCGGGTTCGGCTCCCCTCTTAGAGTTGTACTCCGTGCAGCCACACGGGTCACGCAGCCCAAGTACAGCCCCTGGGCCATATCCATCCCAACGCATGGGCCCACCCGTGCACGTCCCGGGGTCCTCAAGTGCAGGAGTGGCTCGAGCTCAACTAAACTACCGCCGGGTGCAAAGCCTCTTATGCCACGCCCAAAGGCGACCCTGCTCGGAGGCTGACAGGGCTTCAGTCCAAGGGATCTTGAGATAAAATTGTTGTTTTTTTTCTCAAAAGAAAGCCGCACACCATAAAACCAACAAAATGCTCGTGACCATACGTCCTGCTTTTGAAGTTTTGAAGCAGATTTTTCTGCTTTTTTGGTCCAGAATTATTTTATTATCCTTAATTATGCCAGATTACTTAACAACAGTACTTATTTGGTGATCCATCATCACTTATCCTGTAAAGATGATATTATAACGAGGTTATATTTTCATTAAAAAATTTATTTTTCAAAGGTGTTTCTGGTACTCTAGAGAAGCCGAATTTTCCTTTGCTGTCATTTGGCCGTTCTGGAAGAAATACTAGGTGAGGGAATCAAAATGCAAACTTGCCCCCCTTTTGATAGAGTACAGGGGCGATTCTTGGCCCACGCATGCTCAAGAGGGGCGCTAAATCCAAAGTGAATGGGTGAAAAAGTTTCATCGGCCAAAAAAATGAAAGAAAATTGTTTCTGTCAGCTCTGGAGGGGCGCCAAATTCGAGATGAAAGGACGGGTAGAAAAATTTTGGGGGAAAAAAAGTTTTTCTTTGTCAGGAATTGTATTGAAAGTTGTGTGAGGGAGGGGCTGACAGGCCCGATTCTCTATCCTATTATCATTTTTTTTTCACTATAAATTAACTGTAGAAGGGGCCTCCGCCTAGAAAACCTGCCTTGGGGGCCCATAAAGGATTCCAACCTAGGGACCCTGACGCGGGATGTAGGGGCTATGGGGGAGGGAATAGGCAGGAGGCGCTAAAAATAAGGCCCGCACGCAGGGCCGTAACTAGACAGGTGCACCCACACATGGCCCACTTGGAAGGGGGCCCAGAATGGGCCTAAATGGGCGAGAAGTGGCCTAAATTCAAATTCTTGCACAGGGCACAGGAATGGCTAGCTTCGGCCCTGCCTGCACGTGTAGAGATTTTGTCTCGAGCTGCCCCTGATAAATTACATTCTTGTTTCTGGTATTAAGGTCCCACGGGTACTGTCTATTCCCTCAAGTTTTCTCATTTCCGTTCTCGAAATATGACTCAAAAGCGTGATATCGTGAATTTTTACTGTGTGAAATTTAAAAAAAATTTGAAATATTGACTTAAGTCTACACTGCCGCCCCTTACAACCTGCCACCCGGGTACACAGGCCCCCTTGCACCCTCGCTTAAGCCTCCCCCCTCCCCTGCTCAAGTGTAAAAGGGTCCTCGCATCATAATGAAATCTCGTAAAAATTTTCGAGATTAAGCATGCAAATGTCTTCCCGGGGGAGGGGGGGGGCATGATGATCTTAAAACGGCCCTGCCCTGGTCATGGTTTAAAATTCGCTTATTTTGAACACCAATCTAGAAACATATATTTTACGTAGGTACACCACTATAGGCGTAGAATTATTGGAAATATTGGGAGGGCACAAAAATTTTAGAGGGGATGGGTGCTTTAAACTCAATATTTCTATGGGTAATATGGAGTTGTGGCAAATATTAGGGAGGTGGCTCTTGCCCCATGGGCCGGATGCAAGTTTACACTTATATAGGCCACCTATACATGGTATGTATAAAGTGTGATTAATCCTGGATAAATTCCATACTCCTCACTGTATGACAAAGGTCCTCAACATTTTCAAGTAGCGAGCACCGTTTATGCTTAATATCAGAAGAAGAGAGCCCTTGTAGCAACTCTAACATATACATTGAAACCTCGATATAACGATATTCTGCGGACAAAACAAAAAATACCGTTGCGAATTGGTTATCGTTATATCGAGAGGTAAAATTATCATCACAATCAAATTTATGCTGCAGTTGGCATCTGTTCTAAATCGGCGTTGTTAGTACCACCAAAAAATGTGCTTTTGAATATTTATTCACAGAAAAAATTTAATTAATTAGTCGATATACAAAATTCATTTAAATGTATTGCGCTGTAAAGAGGTTTATCGCAATACACTTTGGTGTATCACGCAGAATGTGGCGATACTGAAAGCTTCATCAACACTTTCGGTGATCATATGGTACCAAGTACCGCACCGATATTATTACATATCCTCGGAAGAGCTAACATATCTGACGAGTTTAAAAATATATTAAAGGATATTTCGAGCGAAAAATATAAAAAAATATCGTTGTATATTATCGGTTTCAAAATCTCCTTAAAAAATATCGTTATAGAGGGGTTTATCATAGTAAAGGATATCGTTGTATCCAGATTAGTTTAGCATTAGACTATGGGTGATTCCTAACAAGATTTGAAAAAATATCGGTGTAGAGGGATTTATCTCTCGTCATATCGAGTGTCGTTGAAGCGAAGTCTCACTGTACTTAAACTTCGGCCAGCGTAATGTGATTCTTGAATGAAAATTGAATAAAATAGTCTAATAGAGTGGTGTCAGTGCAGACCGACACCATTATTAGCCTATGATTGTGTCAGGTAGCTCGAATGTAACCAAGCCTATTGGTTACATTCGAGCGAATGTTAACAATAGTGTATTCTTAGCCTTATTGAGAATAGGTTTAAAGAATTGGGGTATATTACTGTATACGCGGATACTGTTTGAGTGAGTGCCTATAAACAAGGATGTCAATCTTTAAGGGAGTGCGGGCTACTTCATTGGTTCAAAAACGTGTCGCGGGACACTTAAGTAATTTGTAAATATGCCGCGGGTAACTTCGATGATCATCCGCAGGCTGCTTGAGTCGTCTGGAACGGTGTCGTGGTTTACTCAAGTGATCTGTGAATGTGCCGTGGGTCACTTGAGTGATCTGGGACGGGGTTGCGAGTTACTAAGACCAATAAATACGACGCGGGCAGATTAAATGATCTGTAAATGAGCTGTGGTACACTTAAGTGATTTGAAATTGCTCCGCTGGTGATTTAAGTGATGTGGCAATGTACCGCGGGACACTTTAGTGATGTGGATCTGCACTGGGGGCCACTTATGGGCTCTGAAACTGTGCCAAGGGTCACTTAAGAGATCTGTAAATACTGTCGTGGAACACTTAGAATTCTGTAAATGTACCGGGAGACACTTGAGTGATCTTTAACTGTTCCGAGGGTCACTCAAGTCATCTGTAGAGATGCTGCGGGTCACTTAAGTGATCTAAAAATGTGCGGCGGGCGCTTAAGTGACGTGTAACTGTACCGCGGGTCACTTGAGTGATCTGTAAATGTCCGACTTAGTTCATTTTCACAAAATCAGGTTGTTTGAAGTCACGGACCACATCAGATCACTCAGAGAGCCCCATTTGACCCACGGACCATGAGTTGAGCATGTGTGACCTAAACTGTATCTGTGTACAGAAATTAAAGTAGAGTGAATTATCACGCGCTGGTTTTCCAACACTCTGGTAAATACTGCACGCGATCGATTAGTCACGTGCCGCGTCTTCTAGTTGTAGAAACCTATCATTTTAAAACAACTTAAAGCAATCAATTAAGGGAAAGTCATGCATCTTTAAAAGTAAATTCAATGATAACGGTGAAAACCACGAAGCGTAGGCTTTTCTGCGTGGTATTATTACAGCCTGACTTCAAGGGTAAAAATCTTTCGTGAACGAATGATTACATGACGTCATGTACCTACTAGAACATTGTATCCCCGAACAGGCAGGAGGGGTTAGGTATCTTTATTTATTCACCAATACCGGAGGTACAGTGTTCGAGCAGCAGCAGTAGCAAATCCTTACCATTCCCTCTCCCCTAGAACATACATGGGTATAATGAAACCCACCGTATATCTCGGGGGGATTATATAGAACTCAGTTAATTCAGCAACAAATGCATGTGTACCTTAGGATTAGGACAAGTGGGTACCGTACCGTGTGCAGTATGTACTGTATAGCCTACTTGCTACTGGGATCATGATAAAAGAAACAAATATTTTTCGTGTTTTTTATAATCATTTTTTTTTCTCAATAATTATTATTTCGTGATAAGATATGGCAACTTGAAGGGAGGGGGGGGGGGGTTAGTGTATTTCTAATTACCGCTTGAAAGGTTAAAGCAGTTAAAGTCATACACACAGTAGAAATGCACAATAACGAGTACGGCATACAACGAAAATTTAGCAGAAAGTAAAAAACGTTCCAAAACACGAGTCCATATAGCCATGGACTAGAGCAGTGATGAGATTAATTGATAATTTCAATCGTCCAGCCAGTCTGCCACATTGTTTTTTCCAAACCGTCCGCAATTCCGGTCTATCGCCATAGGCAGTTTACAAACGTATGAGTTGTGCCTGAAGTGTGAGTATGTATCTAAGAGTCTGAGAATAGGGTTACCAGACATCCCCCTTTAGGAGGACATGTCCTATTTTTGATGTCATTTAAATCTTCCTCCTGCGTTTTAGAAGATTCACCCTTTTGTCTTCCTTTTTTCAGGTTCCCTGCATTATTTTAGTTTTCTTCGGGGGAATTTTTTTTACACTTTAAAACATAGCACTTCATTAATATCAGTGTTAATATGTGTGTTTTTCCGCCACACATTTTCACACGCTTTGACCGATCGCCGTCAAAATTCCCAGAATATAAGCAAAGTACGGTAGATGTTATTCTAACCATGGCCCAGCTTGCTCCAGGGTAATATGAAAAAGACAGTCCGAAAAAAACAGCTCTTGAAGAAGAAAATCGCAACATTCATTTTCAGAATACCGTTGTTTGCTCACCAACAGCTAATACCATATACCAGAGAGGAACAAATCCCAGGTGCCCGGTCACCATGGCGACTAAAAAATTGGTATTGGCACCTAAATTTTTCTTTGTGTAGTTACTACATTGCACACTGAGAGCAGCCCAAAATGTCCCTAAATAATAGCCGTTGACACATCAGAATCGGTATTCAATGTGTGCATGTGATCTGTGCTTACATACCTCCGGACGAATCTTCCGATACAGGACACTTTTTTTTACACTTTCTTCGATACTCTTAGACTATACTGTACAGTTAGATGTTCCATCGTATTGGTCTGTGATCTGAATATGAGAAACATAAAATGGGATTCATGCCACCATATATCTACGATCATTGCCACCCTCTGCACTAGCGACCACCCACCTCATATACCATTTTTCTTCCGACTGCCTTATTCTGTCTCAGCTAAATATGATTTTAGGAGAGCGGATTACGACGGACTTTCTCTACTACTGCATGATCTTTCTGGCTCTATCCAGGAAAAGCGCGTTCCTCCTCTCGATGCATTTCAAACGTTCTCTCTGAATTGCTGGCAGTGTATTCCTCGCATGCCATCAAAATCTAGCAACGTAGCAAATAAAAGACTCCGAATACTCGGTAAGAGGAAACTGATTGCTTGGCGCAATTTGAAGAGAAATCCGAATGCTCTAAATAAACGCTCATATTGTGCCATGGTTCAAGAGAATACAATGCTTACGTTAACTCTATATAGTGAGAGTTCACACCTCCGTTCGATTTGTGGCAATAATAATCGCACTACCTTCTACAAAGACGCCCGACTGAAACTCCGTTCTGCTGAATCCATACCTTCCCTTGTCGTCGAGGGAGCAACTGTCACTGACAGTCAATCTAAGGCTGACATTTTTGCGGACATATTTTCAGATTCTTACGTGTTACCGTTCATGACAGAGATTCATTTTGATGACGGCCTAATGCAAGACCGTTCCCAGTTCATCGATATGCTTGATGTTAGAGTCATCGCTTCGTTAATAGATTCACTACCTTCTCGCTCTTCTACTGAGCCTGATGGCATCCCTGCCAGGGCCGCAACTAGGGGGGCAGCAGGCGGTTCTCGTGCCCCGGGCGCTGGACCAGAGGGGGCGGTAATTTCATTCTCAAACCTTACCTTCAACATTACAAGGGGGCACCAAAATGCGCACTTGTCCCGGGTGACCAAGCATATAGTTGCGGTCCTGATCCCTGGTCACTTTTACAGGTCCTTACGAGATAAGCCATCTTATTTCCTGAGTGCAGTGTTCCAGTATTTTTATGATTATGACACGGTACCTAATTCCTGGAGGAATGCCATGGTCCGTCCTATTTTCAAGAACAAAGGTAAATGTTCTGATCTTCACAACTGCAGCCCGGTATCATTGACCAATATTTCTTCTAAAATACTCGAAAGATGTCTGGTTCAAAGATTTCTTACATTTGCTATTAATTCAGAGCTTATACCTTCTAATCAATTATTTAGTTTTATTCCTGGTCGATAGCTATGAATTCAACAACTATAATGTCATGATTATTGGACGACCGCCATTGAAGAAAAAAACCGAAATTGATATTCTGCTTATATATGTCGATTTCTACAAAGCGATAAAATAGACCGTTCTGTCCTGATCTTGGGTTTGATCAAAGCTTTTGAACTTGGGTTTGTCAAAAAAGTTTGTCGTATACTGTAGTCATATCCAAGCTCAAGAACTTTTCAGGTTTGTGTCGATGATTGCCTTCCTGGAAAAAAAAATTCGTGTCTAGCGGGGTGATACAGGGCTCGGTGTTGGGTCCACTACTGTTTGTACTAATCAAACATGATATTACGTTTTACATTCACCCAATTCCACTAATAAACTTTGCTGATGATGATAAACTGTTCTTCCCCAGGTCTGAACACACAGTACTAAATCCCGAATGCCAACGTCTCTATAACTGGACTCTAGTCAATCATCCTCCAATATCAGTTAATAAAAGTGGTGTCATGCACATAGGGGGACACCGAATGAATTCAAGCTACACGATGGGTGGTGATGAGCTCCAGAAGTACTCTTCCTACACAGACTTAGGAATCACCATTTGCAACACCGGAAATTCCAATCTACATTATTCAAATATAGTGTGTAAAGCGAGACGCGCTTCTTATGCTCTACGAAAGGCCTATCATAAATGTGACAGTGTTACAGTCATGCACGCATTTACAGTTTTTATACGACCCATCTTGAAATATTTTTCCTAAATATGATGTCCGTACAAAGTGAAAGACATAAAATTCATCGTAAAGGTCCAGAAATCATTCACCAAGCAGCTCTGTGGTCTACGTCACTGTCCATACGAAGAAAGACTGAGTAGTCTGGGGGTCTACTCATTGAAACTTTGCTTCAAAACCCAGTCTATACGGATCAGTCATCTCCATTCTTTGAAATCATTGCCAGACCATCGCCGAGAAAAGACATCCGTTACAAATAAAAATTCCAACTGTCAATGTGTCTGAGTCAGGTCCGGCCGTCCATGTACGGTCCTTTTCAGTGCACAAGAGCTCCAAGGAAAGATTGAGTGGTTCGTTGCCTTTGTATTCTGGTGGTCTGGGGTGTTCACCCGTGAAGTTAAAGGACGTAGGTTTGATTTCCAGGAAGGCAGTTGAATTTTCTTTCTTTCCAGAAATTCATCTTCGCAACAGCCAATTGTGAAAAACCTTCGCACACCAAAGTGTATTGCGACAAGCTCTTTACAGGACAATACATCTAACTGAAACTTGTTTATCAATTTCAATTTTTTTGCAGCGAATTTACTCAAAAGCGCAAATTTTGGTGGTACTAACAACGCCGATCTAGAAAAGATGCCAACAGCAGCATAAATTTGATAGCACGTGATGATAATGTTGCCTCTTGATGCCACCTCGTTGGGTATTTTGCCTGTTGTGACCTTGTATTTGTATTTGTAACGATAATCCCTCTACAACATATTTTCTCTTGGGCCGCAGAATATCGTTATATCGAGGTGTCACTGTAATCTACAATACGATTATAATGCAGATACGGCATGAATTTTCTACAATTTACCACCTGACAGAGCAAAAAAATTTGGAATTTGGTTATGACGAGAAGTTCGTTATAACGACAATTTTCCCTGTGTGATTGTGAGTTTTACGGACTTTTAATTGTACATATACTCAAACGAAGCCTTTATAATTGCTCAACTCTTGAAGATGTTAGGGAATGCTTTTACTGTGCCGAACTAATAAGAAAAGAAGAGTAAAGAGGAGCATCAATATGTTTGATTGGTATGTAATCAACGTTTCTGTGAAATATGTACAATGTCGTAGAAATGAAGCGAAAACAGAGAGACGAAGGAGAAATGAGTTTTAAACTCGGTTCTGTCTCTTTCATGTGTCCTCGTATTCGTTTATGTTTAAAAAGATCTTTACTCAAATTAGCAAAGATGAATGAACAATGCTCAAGGGCGAATCTTTTTCTTCTTTCATCCATCGCGTGACAAATTCTACAAATTAGGTAATAATGTAGAATCGCCTAAATGAAGAACAGACTCCCAGAGTCTCGATACCTCTTTTACGTATTGTAATTGCCGCCGTCAGCGAATCAACTGGATGGAAAATATAATACAATAATAAGTAGCGTCATCGTTCGTTTGGGAGTCATGACATAAATAGTTTCTGTGTCGCAACTAACGAATACGAATGGCCTTAAAAATTTAAACGACCAAATGGAATAATTGCCGCAATTTCAGAAGGTGCTGGAAGCATTATTTCTCCAAATACGGCTAACGTTCTCTTATTTAGAGGAAAATTTATTCGAATGTAGTTTAAGTTTAAGAATTAACTTTTCGGCATTACTGCTAGGGAGTGCTTTGAACGCATTCTATTTATTTAGTGTTAAGCCAAATTCCATTGATGTTCTTTTTGTAATCAGAGGGAAAACCTAAAAAATTTCTGTGAATGAAATTCGATTATGTTCTTGCTTAGATGTAGCACTGAAGACTTAACAAATTTCGCGCATGATCCATTAATACAATTTTAGCTAATACCGTGGATTTAACATTAACTACAGCGGATCCCGCTTACAACGTTTTCAAAAAAGAGTAATGAAGAAATGCTTTAAAACCTGTCTTCAAATGACGAATTTCAAAAAAAAAATTTTAGCATAATTTTTATGCGTTAATTTGAAAGTGCAGTTGTTCTAGAATCCGAAATTGTTTCATTTTAAATTTTTCCTTTACAATATCTAGAAGCAAAGTTATTGCTAATTAAGTAAAACGAATTTCATGCTCTTCGTCTGAAAATGAAATCTTTGAATGCGTTTTCTGATGATTTTTGTGTATTTTGCTTTTGCACTTCACGAAAAACTTGATTTCTCAAACATTTTTCAAAATATTTCTATGAAACTTCCCCACTGTATTTTAAAGAGATGTGGCTGTGCCTCGAACTGAAAACCAAGCGATATGTTTAAAACTTTTTGATCATTTCATCATTTTTGTCGCCCCACGGTCATTTTCTGCACACGAGGAACGTACAATTTATTGCCGATTCCGAACGGCAGGCTTGTTTTTCATACTCATCGAGTGGTTGGTGCGCTAACCCCTCGATAGGAGACTCCCTGCGCTAGCAATTTTTTCTGTGGTCATGTCGCCGTTTCTGTTGTACCCCTGTATCAGGAAAGAAACGTTTTGATTTACGTGGATTAAGAATATCAAGTATTTTTTACGAAAATTTACGAAAAATTACGAAAATTTTTTTACGATTTTTTACGGTGCCATAGCAATAATCTGTGTGAAAAAAATGTTGATACAAGCAGTAGTAGTTTTTAATGTGCAATGTCTATCAGAAGTACTGAAAATGTACTAATTTTAAATATAAAATTAGCAATAAAGCTTGTTTTGTCAAAATATTCACGAAATAACATTTATTTCAGCAATTTTTTATACCATATTTAAACCAAAACCACATCGTTTTATCCAAAATGAACTTTTTAATGAAAAGTACCCCGAAGGGGCAGGCGAGGCAGTCACCTTAAACGGGAAATCTCGATAAGCATTAGTAAGAGTTGGGACCACGGAAATTGGAACATTGGTCGGTGGAAACGTTATAAGCGGGATTTACTGTATTTGATCATTATAGCAACGGATTGGCATAGGAGAATGGAGGAATCAAATCTTATTCGTGTACAAAAGTTACTATTAAATCGGATGGTGACAATTCAAAAGTTTTATTCGAGAATAACTTCTCTCTCACATCAACCCTAATGTATTCTGTTAGCAACGGTGGAGACGTGTTTCATCGCCGAAAGTTCCCTGGGCTTGTTTATCCCGTGGGAGATAACGAATCAAGTGAGAGCGAATATTATTGAGTCTCTGTCAGAGTACCGAGACTTATTATTATCCGCTCGGGAAGGGGGGTTCAGATGTGGCAGTGATTCCAGTACTGCCAAGGCGTAGTAGAGAGAATAGAAGTAAGATCCACCAATTTAATTTAGGCCTGAAGGACATTTGCTCCTCACTTGAGGTCCCGTTCTTGTAGCTTTCCGCATTCACCGAAGTCATGTGTACCCAACCTCCTTTGCTTCTATGATCACGTGACAAAAGCTTTAGGTAAGGGCAAAAATGTCGATGTTGTTTATCTTGATTTTCAGAAGGCATTCGATCGGGTCCAACATGGTAAAATCTTGAAGTGTTTACATGAGAATTGGATTGGGGGGCAACTTGTTGTGTGTGTGAATTGGATAGAATCGTGGTTGAGAGATAGGTCCCAATTGGTTATGTATGGTGAATAAGGAATTTTCTGATTGGACAGGTGTCAAACGTATAATTCTTCAAAGAAGTGTCCTTGGCCCCATACTGTTTTCACATTTTATCTATAAACTCGATAAGGGTATCGATGGGATTGTTAGCAAATTCCCAGATAACGTGAAACTAATAGGGGTAGTTGGGAATCAAAGTGATAGGGGGAGTTGCTCCATACCAACAGGATTGCAGCGTGGGCAAATGAATGTCTTTTAGCGTTGACAAGTGCATGGTTGCTCGTTTTGGTTTGAACAACCCACGTTTCACTTGAATGGCGTTTTTATTCCGGATGCAACTAGGATCACCGATCTGGGTATTCTCATTGATGAGCGACTTAGGTTATCTGAACATTGTTCAGCGGTAGTCAAAAAATCGAATAGAATGCTTGGTTTCATTCTCAAAAAGGTCCCTTCGCGCTCTCCTAAAGCGATCCTTCCACTTTTCCGGGGCTTAGTTCATCCTGGATCGAAGTATGCCGTCAGGTTTTGGAGACCATGCCTACAGAGGGACATAGACTTGGTCGAGGGGGTGAAGAAAAGAGCTACGCATGCTCTTTGTGACACACGGGGCTTAAGCTATGAAGAGAGACTTGATTTTTTTTTAAATGTTTACATTGGAAGAACGCAGGTGTCGGGGGGGGGGGGGGATATGATTGAAGTGTTTAAAATTTTCAACGGCATGGATGAAATGGACCATGAGATATTAATACATCGTCAATCAATTGTTTCGACCAGGGGGGCACCAGTACCGATTAGTGAGGGGCAGTTCTAGGTTATGGTGTCGCAGGGAGTTTTTCTCTAATAGGGTTGTGAATAAATGAAATAGCTTACCTCTGGGAGTTGTGAATCAATTGACACGTTTAAAAAGAAATACGATAAATTGGTATCCATACTTAGATGAGACAACTATATTTTTTTATAGGCAGTATATTTATATTTTATCATAATTATTGGTTTTTATTGCTCTTATTGGGTTGCTGTATATCGAAATCGTTTAGATACGTATTCGACACCCATATTTTTTATGGGCATCTTTTTTCAGCCACCTCGTTGGGCATTTTGTCTGTTGTGGTCTTTATATTTGTGTTTGTTTTCTAAAGTTCCATAAATTGAAAACTGCGAAATTAAATATCAAATTTAGAGAGTATAGATTGGTTATAACAATGAAATTAGAAATTATTTATGCAAAACACGTTTAATCTTGTAACTTTTGTGACATATTCGATACCTTTTATATACCGATTTAATTATTGATAGGTATTTTAGCATATTAGAGTTGAAATCATGGGAACACGTTAAAGTTTCGGGAATAGTACATATACAAAATTAGTCGTAGAATTAATATCAAAGAGAACTTTTCTTCGTCCAAAATCAAATTAAATTTACATTTTAACTAAGAAATTTCATCTGAATGACGCGCTTGTGCTCCATGCATAAAAATTTAATCAAATAATATCAGACGTGCTTTAAATTATCATCATTTTAATCAGCCTACAAAGGCCTAATTTTTAAATTCATTAACTAAGCAACCGCAAATAAGTAATTGAAACGCTCGCTTAGTCGGATTTCATAGATAAATTCTTTCACTCTCAACGGATATTCGTTCCGCTGCGATTCGTATTTTCGTGACATGTATATTTACATGTGTAGGCACTATATAAATAAATATATACATGTCATCACAGCAACGAAACCTAATCGAAAAGACCACCTTATCACGGATGCGAACGCATTGATTTAAGGTTTCAAATTAGGTTCAAGCTAAATTGAATGTTTTGAAATATAAATTCAACTAATCATGATTGGAAACGAATTCTGTTTAATTGAATTAATTTATTATTTATTAAAGGAACGTGGAATCTTTCATTGAGAATGACCACGAAGCGAACTTCGTATTACTTCACATTCGGTATATTGTAATTAAAATCACCCCCGTTTGTGGAAATCGACTACTGCTGTAGGCCTAATTCCTACTAATAATTGAAGTAGTGCGAAAATTTACATATTTTATTTCGAGGTACGATGGAAAAGATTTCGATGGAAAAATTAGTTTCAGATGCAATATTTTCTCACAATTCAACAATATCTATTACGTAACTCATATTGAATATCGGTTATATCAATCAGGTAATTTCATATGTAAAAGTCTGTTGCACTCTAAAATGGAGAAAGGAAAATGTATTTTTTGTGTCAAACAATGTTTCGATACAGGCTGCCCCAAATTGTTTGCACAACGATATCTCTGCAACCGCTGTCTTCAGAAATATACTTTCAATTACAAAAAGTTTTCAAATGACGTGCGGTTACTCAAAATGTCTAAAATTTCTCAAGGGGTAGTATACATATGTAGAGAGAAATCGAGAGAAGCTATGCATACTTTGATGACGACAACCATATTTTCATAAGGAGTATACAGGGTCATTGGCGTACGCAAAGGGAAGATTTTGGGGTTCTAAACACCCCCCCCCAAGCCGAGATTATAGTGCTATTTTGCAGAAAAAAACGTAAACCCCCCCCCCCTTGAGAAGAAAAAAAAATTGAAACCCCTCGAGAATATTCTGCGTACGCCTATGTACAGGGTGGTTCTAAATTCATGGGCCAATCTTTCAGAGGTAGAATAAGACACCTAAATAAGCATTTTCGATCATAGAATGTTCGGTGGAATGTTCGTGTTTTTAGAGTGCACAACAGTACTTCACGAAAAACAAATATCATATTTTTCGGACGAATTTACTGCGATGTGAGCTATCAACCATTCGAGGGTGCACATGCACCTTCGGATCGAATCGGAGTTTGCTTTTATTGCTGCTAGGACAATCGAGGTTATGCTGCGCCAAACAATGATAAAGCGGTGTGTGGTAGAATTTGCGTTATCCAGGTTGCACCATGATAAGACTACCACATTAGAATACCCTGCACCCTGGAATGGTTGATTGCACTTATTGTAGAAAATCCGTCAGGAAAATATATTTGCTTCTGTGAAGTGTTGTTGTATATACTCTCTAAAAACACCCTCTACCGGCTTTGCTTTTGCGATTCAACTGCACATTCTATGACCAAAAATGCTTGTTTAGGAGTCTTATATCACGTCTTTAAGTTTTTCCCATGAATTTAGAATCACCCTGTAGTTTTTTTCCTTGAAGTTTTCCTTTTGATAATTTCTACGTTTTATTAATCAATTTTAGGTTACTGTATTTAGGTATCATGGCAATCCATGTTTCTTATAGGCGTACTGTATTTTTAATTATTTTTATTAATTCATTTTTTCAGCCGCCTCGAAGACGATGGGGTACTGAGTAGGGCTTTGGAACGGGGGTTCGCTCTCACTGAAAAGCAACAAAATGGGTAACTCCCGTAAGAGGTAATGTCAGTAGATCCTCTAACGGCCTAGAAAGGAAAGGCCGCACGAGTTCAGTTTGTAAGTAACTATCGATACAGCACAAACAACGGTAAACACTAGGCTTCTAGCTGAGTTGTAAGCGGTTTGCTAAGAGTAATAGCTACCTCGTAGGTTAATTTTTGCTATTACGACCTTATAGCAGTGGTTCTCAAAGTGTGCGTTGAGGCTCCTAAGAGGCTCATCAACCTCTCAGGGGTGTTGCAAGGACTTAATGTGTGCATAGGCGTAAACTTCTATCCTGTCCATGGGCCCGAGCTCTCCCCCCACCATTTGCCACCATCTCCATAGTAGCCTATAGAAATATTAGGTTTGAACCCCCCCCCCCCCAACAATAATTCTGAGTCCTCAAAATATTTCCAATAACTTTACGCCTATGTGTGCCCATTCAGTGCTTTGAAATGATTCTTTTATACACTATTGGGAGGCGATAAACGATGACAAGGCCAAAGGAGTCGCGAGTGGAAAAGGTTTGACAACCACTGACTTATAGAAGTTTGCATTTATATTTGTTAATTATGTTTCCGTAGTAGTCTTATATATTCAAATTGTTTGTCCATAGGACTATCTCTGCAACCATTGACTTTAGAAATGTACTTCCCCCTACTTACAAAAAATTTTCAAATTTCATGCGGTTTCTGAAATGTCTTTTTTGGGGAGTCGTAACTTTTGCATATGGAGTTTTGTAGCTGCGTACTCTATGCAACTACATCCTTAGATATTTGATATGATTCTTTTTCTTAGGAGGCGAATGCATAGTCCCCTTTTTTTTTACAAAAGTGCCCAAAACTGGCCATTGCCATTTTCTTAAGTTTTGTTCCCTCTTTATTTTCATTATTCCTCATTATTCGATGCATGTGCAATTTGTTTAATTTCTTTCTACTATATTTCTTGAGACATAACCATATCGGCTGTATTCATTGTGCATGCGTGATTTTCAACAATTTTCATACAGCCTGCATGAAGTTCATTCTTAGAAATAATTTTCTGTTTTTTCACCTATTTCTCGTCTTGTCATATAACCGGAACAAACCTCTTACCATAAGTTTTTGCATTAAAAAAACCTAAACTAAACTCATCAACAAACATCTAAACTCTTCAAAAAATTATTTTTTGTTTCACTGCTCTTTTTCAATTTTTTATTTCAAGAAGTTATATTTGGTTTTGGTACGTTCATCAAATGACAGCAATTTCTCCAGATTTTCTCACCACTAAACCAGCACGTTCTCTCCATCTTAAAAGTCACATTTCCCTCGATTGTTTTCCTTAACTTTCTCGGGACCTGCTTTTCTTAATTTTCCCAATTCCAATACGGTTTGGATGGTCAAAAACAAAAGAATTTGAAAACAAAAAGAAATGATAAGCACTCTCAAAATAAATTTAGAGTGGTGTTTATTGGTGTCTCCAGTCTTTTATCATTTTTTACTGGACACAGCAACCAATTTGATGATTCCCCAATGACCCCATAAGAAGGCATATATATTTAATCCATACAGTTTTTAATGGTTTAAGTTGTGATGAAGATATTTTTGTGAGAGTTGTTTTGTGTCGCCATCGCTGCCACAACATCCATGGAAATTACAGAACTTTAAAAAGAATATGAGCAGAACAAAATTTGGCTTATACATTTCAAACAAAATTTCTATCCCTTTCAGACCGTGGTGACACAAATTTGTGGGTTGCTTTTTCTCACTGTAGAATTTTTTCTTTTGATCTCAAAGAGTTAAGCCCAGACTTGAAGATTTCGTAAGTTTTGAGTTAGAAATATGGTGAATATGAACTTTGGGGGCTTTCATCAGAAGGAAGCACTTAAAACTGAACTTTCATTTTTAAGATGGCTTCCAGGAGAAAATGTCTTCGAGAAAAGTGTTAGATTTATTACATAAAATTTAGCAATGAAATTCTGGAAATAAATTTTATGTGATGATCATGTGATGAAGATGAACATACTTTGTATTATCTTGACTGAAAAAAATTGAGCGAAATTAGTTTTTTCTTCACAAAAAAAAAAAAGAAAAATTGAAATTTGCTCACATTATGTTTTTAATGCATTTTTTAAGTATCAAAAATGCAAAAACATTGAAAGAAATGAATGCCCGAGTCTGAAAGGGCATTCCCAAAAATAAATTTTCCGCAATTTTCCGGTACTGATAATGCACAAAAAATATAAAAAGGATTGGATATTAAAAAAATTTAAAGTTAATAACGCATTTTTAAGGGGGGAAAAAATCCCCCTTAATATTTCTCTGCCTGAGAATCCATTGATTCGAAAACAAAATATTCAACAACCGTCAAGTTCATTTCCAATATTCTTTCCCAGTCCTTAATTTTTTTTTTTAATTTCAATTTTTGATTACGATAGAGGTAAAAAAAATAGTAATTAAAAAGGTAATCAATTTTCTCCACAGAAAGAAAAAAAAATCGTAATAATAACAGATTGTTGAAAAGGGAAAAGGAGGATATATATAATTTCACCCTCGGATGGAATCTTAATGAACTTTTTGTTCATATCAGTGGGTCAGACACTGGACCTGGAACTCAAAATCCCGTATTATATATCCTTATCTCTAAGACTGAGATGGGGGGAAGCAAAAGTAAACTTTTCTCTTTTTTCGGGGGTAAAAACAAATTATAGGGGAAAAGAAAGTGAATTTGATGGATTTTTTTTTTTTTTTTTTTCGAAAAACTATCACAGCATAATAATAGCTTCATATCTCTTTACTGCCCACAGTTTTTCCTCACCTCTTTTTTGTTCTCCTCTCTGGGATTTTCCACGCTCTTCAAGAATGATCTCCTTTATATATATATATATATATATTTCACCCATCAGTTTATCTTCATGGTTAGCGTGAAAAGGCTGTGGGTGAGATACAGTGTGTAGAAGACGGACGGACGAAGAGAAAAGAGACACCATGAATTTATCCACTCTTGTGTTCGGGATTCGGAAGCATCAGCTGCAGGTTTTCACGGCTGGTTTGGCGTTCTTTACGCCGTCGGGGGCAGGATGATCGGCAAAAGGCCGTATCAGGGCGGTCCAGCTGCCTCAGGGTGTTGTCCTAGGTAAAATTAAGCCATTAAAGACGATTGTTCCTGAAAGCGCCAGAGGAAAAGCCTATTTCCGGCTCCAGGAAGTAGTGCGTGTTATCGGCATTGGAAGAACTCCTTCCACACTCCCACACACACACACGCACTTCTAACCCACAGTCGTTGCCGTTCCACTGTTCCGGGATTATGGAGGGAACGTGGGCTCGACTGGTGGTAGCGACCGACGTCGAGGACCCCTTTCTCCCCCACCCTGGATAAAAGCTTTGAAGAATAGTACTACGTACTACAATGGGGCATCGTTTATACGTCGCTCAGTTGTACGACTTTCACGTTAATACGACGTTTGGTTTCGGTCGCAATTAGTTCCTGTGCAGGTATCCGTCGCTTTACGCGATTTCGCTGTAACGCGATTTTGGGAACTTAACAATCGCAACCTGTGAAATGTGACTTGAGATTTAATGTTGGTTCTGAAAATGGGCTTGCAAATGGAAAACAGTAATTAAAATGATAAAATCCGTTGGATTCCATGATTTAGATTAGACAAACGCTCAAATCCAACTCACCACTAATCAACATCTTTTGATAACATTGGCAATGCTATCAGAATTTTCACCGAAGAAAAAGATCCTACTGTAACTAGAATTGCCATGCGAGGAATATTCAGATTCCTCACCGGCAATTCTCTTGGTCCTAAAGTTTTCATAAGGAGACCAAGTATGTGCTGCTTGTCACCTGAATATCGAATATTTCACACACAAAAAAACAGTTATCACACACATAGGGCCAGTTATAATATCAAGCTCTCCAGGAAAGACTCACTAGAATCAATCAGAAGTAGACTGAAGTGACAGAGAAGTAAAAAAGTATTAATTAAATTCATTCATACACAGCTAAAATTTACTAGATTTATTTAAAAGTTTGGATAATCAATTCAATCAATTTTTTTCTTTTTTTTTGCTGAAGAATTGGGTTAATTTTTTTATCTTTTTGTAGAAACCCTCCCCCATTCATATCTTATCCTTATTAAACTCATTTTACGCGACTATTTTGTGGTACCAATTAATTGCGTAAAGCTAAGGATGCCTCTCAACGCATACGATGTTGGATTAAATTAATGTTAAAATAATTCATTTATTCGACGCAAAACCTTAATTTTTCAACATTTTCACTTCGACTCGAACGCAGAATCTTTAAAAGAAAACGTCATCTATGTCCATCAAATACGCGCTACATGAAAATTAGTACATATTCCATCATTATATCGGGAGACCATAGTAAAATTTGTTATCGTTATACGTTATCGGGGTTCCTACTATATTCATCACACATACTAGACCCATTTGGAATTTTTTTCATATTTATCAAATTCACCAATTACACTAGGGTATTATGCATAATCATAGACAAAGGCGATAAATTTCAAGTATTTATTAAATTTACCAACGACACTTGGTTATTATGCATAACTGCCGGTAAAACTGATAATGTTTTCGGTATTTATCAAATTTACCAACAACGATTGGGTATTAATCGGATCTCTGGCAAGAGTGATAATTTTTTAGTGTTTATGAAATTTACGAACGACGCTTGGGTATTATGCATATTCGCCAGCAAAAGTGACAAATTTATCAAACTTACCAATACGATTGGTAAGTATGCAAAATAACTGGTTATTTATTTATAATAACGGATGTATCAAATTCACCACATTTACCGTAACATACACAAGCAAAAACACTTTTAACGCGATTTTCTCAGATTGCAGTTTCTGAGCTCATCCATAATAATTAAAAAAAAAAAAAAACAACTGCACCAAAAATTCTCAAATTTTACAGAAATGTTTATTCGACATGTGCTTATAAAATGAATCTCGAACTTGGATATCTGAAGATTCGTTAGAATTTTATGAATTTTTAAAGTTGAAAAAAAAAAAAATATATATATATAAATTTAAAAATCGCTATTTATCGCTTGTTTCTGAGGATGCTCAAATGTGGCGAGCCCCAAAGAAACGGGTTTTAATTATTTGAAAGACGGCTATATGTCCTTTTAGAATTTTTTTTCTCCCTTCCCAATGTTTAGATGGTGGGAAAGTCCACTAAGCATTTGGAAAGTACAGATTTGTCAATACGAGACATACGGTCATGTTTGCCACCAGGCATGAGGTGACGAAGCAGTCACCTAGGTCGGCTTTTTTGTTGCATTTGTTGTAATAGTGCTTTCACTATCATACACACACAGATTTTTAGTCATCGAAATCATTTTGAAGGGTGAATTAGTATTTCGAGGGTGGGAAAATATTATTCGCTTCAGGCGGCAAAATTTCTAGGACCGTCCCCGTATACGGTCAGGGCCGCAGCTAGGATTTTTTCCACCCGGGTCAAACATTATTTGGCCACCCCCAAAACTTTAAAATTCCATAATTTTACAACGGTGTTTTTTGTTTAAATAAATGTATTAAAGTAACATTATTTTCCTAATATATAATCTTTGTGATTCAAATGATAGTAGGAAAAAATATTCAGGTGGCAAAGTTCAAGGTTAAAAAAAAATGCAAACAAAGCATTTCAACAAATTAGCGAAATCACACCCACACATGCTCTGCAACAAAGAATTGTTGTCGTTAATTGGGATATCTACCAGCAAATTCAAACTATAAAATGGAAAGAATGTGACCTTACCTTATGTGCAAAAGTGGTTGTGAATTCTTATCTTCAAACTGGCTGCAGTAATGAGCGTTTAAAAAGTAAACCTTTGTACAAGATATGAATTTAAGGGTTAAATCAATGACGAAAGTTGATCTTGAAAAACAATTTCTGTGTCAACTTTGGAAACGGTTATAAAACAAAGAAATAAAATCAATGGCCAAGTTGCTGGTTGTAGATTATCTGCTGCCAAAAAAATGAGACTGCAGGATGGGAATTATCCTAAGAAAAGTTAATATATATGTTCTGCTAGTTTTATCTCTCTAAGAGATTTGAAATGCGATTTTAAAATGCAATTTTTTTTTCCTGAATCGATTTTTTTCCATCTCGAATTGAAGATGCAATTGAACGCATTCAATTTTATAATTTTTTGTATTTCTATTGGGGAGGGGGCATTTTTTTAAAAGAAGTCTCAGTTTTGCGGCTTAAATATTTATACGACGTTTTGGCCCGGTCTCTTGAACGTCGTATAAACGAGGTTCGACTGCTAACGCTATCGTTGAACTGAACCGTAAAGGTTGGTAGTGGAGTCGGATGAAGATACAACCACCACCACCTTCTACGCGCATAATATACACACGCATTTTCCGTATATACTTTGAAACAGTGGGTGAACGTATTAACGGACGTTTTAATTATGATATCGATACTTGACGACGGATTTACTCGGCGGTAAAGTATATAAGGCTTGGGAAAGAGAGCGAGCCCGCTCTTTCCTCCCCGGATAGTCCTTATACTTTGATAGCCCCTCTCCGTCGTGGATTTATTTTTTTGCCTTCATCCACCCTCACTGATCTTACTATATCAACCGGAACCATAGTGTTGAGAATTATCCGGAAACGTTGTCTCTCCTAGACTCAATTGACGGCGATAATTTGCAGCTTTCTGACGGAAGGACGGAACAAACAAGAAAGAGAGCTCCACCGAGTTGTCTGCGCTAAATGGTTTCGATTTCCTTCGATTGCTTCATTGTCACTGTTGATGGTCTTGGACAAATTTTTACGTGTCACTTACCATCAGAGCACCCAGTTACTTTACAAGCTTCTTACAAAAATTATAATTTCCGAATGGGTTATGTTTCAATTTTCAACTCGATGAATGAACCTTATGGATGAAAATACATGTAATAGGAAACTGAAATTTTTTTTTCAACTGGCCTCCATTAGATTGCGGCATAAATATTTGTGTGTTTATTATGTAGGAGAAACTGTTGCACTTTTTCACCATAGTAAACCTTGAACATTTGAAATAATTTAAATAGTATAGCATTCTAGCTGATGTTTTTTTTGGGTGCAAGAGATTAGAAATATATAACCACACAACTGAATGTTGTTTCAACTTTTTGGCTGTCACCTTGACAGAAATTTGGCAAGTGGGCACATTTTAGTAACAAAATTCTGCGCTTGTTTTCGTCGCGTTTCTTCTCAACATTGCAAGTTTAGTGAGCTAGGTTTAGTAATTTCAGCCCAGGCAATCATCTGATGAATCATATCAAGGTGTTCAATCACACCAAGCACTGTGAAAAAGTTAGTAATGCTTTTCACAAATTGTCACAAATGGTAGAACATCCATATACCTTGAAACAAAAAAGATCGTATATCTTGGAAGAGTATAAAACTTGAAATTTTCCTAATTTACCTAAAAATACTCAACTTACACTAATTTTTATTGCTTCTTTTGCTTTTAAATACAGTTTATATATATTTTGAATTTTATATTTATATATATATTTCTATACTTTCCTATAAAAGCTTCAGCTATCCCTCCTCATCCTTTTTTCCCTACCTTGTACCTTTGCACCTTTATTTATCTCCTGGTTAAACTTGTTAAAGAAAACATAAAGTTTACAATGTGGGATGCGTCCAACAAAAACTTTTAACAAGTGATTTTCCTTAGGATACGTGAGAAAATATTTTATTGTTCATCAGTGCCAGATATAGCAAATGTTGACATGACGGACGTTGTATTACTAATGAAATCACCTAGTACCAAAGGAAATGACTCTGACAGAACTAAAAAACCATTTGATTTTCTTTTCTACGAGCATAATGTGAAATAATTATGCATTTCATTGTTATCATAAATACGTTCCTACCTCCATTATTGCTATTTTCTGTGTATTTATATATTAATAATCATATTTGTGTCATTATTTTGATATTTTTCATTCGAAAATATATGATTTATATTTAAAAAAATACTCATATTATTCTTCCAATAATAATTGTATTTTTTTTGTCTATAATTTTACCCGATTTCAAGGTACAAGACCCAATATTGTACTTTGGAACATTTTAGCCCGCACTTATAAATCCATATCTCTCATGGTTAGAGTAGAACAGAAAGATAATTTGAATATTACCTGATATTTCATACAGTATACAGATACTAAAAATGAATTTAGTCAAATTTTTCAGCAAAAAGTGACTTGGAAAAAAAGTTTGAAAAATAATGTTCCAAGGTATAACTGTGTTTCCCTTATAAATAAGCATGAGTTGTGACTTGTTTCCGTTAGTGATGACTATGTTGAAAGCCATATTTAGTCAGTAAGTGCCTGAACTTTGGTACATGATATGACAGGCATAATAAGTTTTTAGATGTTTAAGATGAAATGAGAATTCCAGTTTCATCTCAGGAATTCAGTCATAGCTGTCAGCTATTATTTTTTATTTTGCCTGTTCTGCTGGTGAACCACACAGCCACTAGTTTTCATACCGCATTGTTATAGGATAAAATTTGAAATCATATAGCTATTTCTGCGCACGCATATTCAGACGAGGAGTTATTTCTGTCATAAATTATATCGCTATACTGAGCCTTCATTCAACAGAATTTTTTTCTCTTCAACTTCTCTTACATTTCCACCATAAACAACTGTACACGAGCCAGAAAGCTTTATTACATAGGACACTCTGGATACACTGCATATAATTCTTCATGTACTGTGACACAAACACACCACATATGGGAATATTTCTGTGGTGTTTGGTCAGAACATGATATCTCCAAAAAATGGCTTTTTGATCTAAAAGTAAGTCTTGCTAATTATAACTAATTAGAAGTGGGATAAATGCACAAATGTGGGATAAATGCGGCTAAACAACATGCTGATGTATGACATCTTCATTTGTATTTGTATGTATGCTTTATTTTTTATTTTTAAATGACAATGAAAATGCTTATATCTCAAAAATTTAATTTTTGAGTTATGTTCTGACCAAACACCACAGATTTCTTCATAGAAATCATTTCGAATGTGTAACTATTTTATGTTTACTCTTATTTATTTATTTTTTACATCAAGATGAAATGGTATATATTAGAATAATGTTGGGTGTAGTAAGACTCGAACTTGAGTACGCACTATCGTCACAAGATGAAGAAATCGTAGTATAGTGAATCGACTGAGCCATCATATTGTCCCGATAGAACTGATTTTCCCATTTCAGTAAGTTCACACCCTTGAAAAGAAACACTTCACTCAGATTCATCTGTCAAAACATTTCAGATATGCCTTATTCGACAATGCCTTGCTCCAACACATCTTATGAATTCATTTAACACTGTCATCCGCATTACGCGATTTCAGTAAAATTAAATCACGCTACCTTCAGTTTTTGCTATCGAATCGTGGATTTTTCGAATCCACAAAAACATAACCTTTTATTTCCTAATAGAAATTTCCATTCAAAGAAAAGACGACGATTTCAAAAAATGCTCAAACTAAAACTTGAAACGACATTTTCACTTTCGAAAAATTATGGAAAAATATAGCCGGAAAGTATGTATCATTCCGAAGTACATATATTCTACATAAAGTATCGATTTGTAGGCAAACACGTATTGTGTTATTCCAATGGATATGCAGAGAGATGAAACGAAAACAATAGCGTCTTCCTAACCCACACTCTTATTTTTATCATTTCCCTCAAATATTCCACCTCTTTTATAAAGAATTTTGTCACTATATAAACTAAGCGTTTTGAGCTATACATCTCGAACATTTTATCTTTATAATGAAATTTCAACCTTTCCACACTTTATATGACAAATCCAAAGAAATAATAATAGTAAAAAAAACCATCCAAAACTTAAGGATAAAGGTATCATTTCCATAGATTTGATTGATTCCATGAAACGAAAGGTCATTTTAAAATAATAATATACATATTTTTATTTCGAAATCTCACGTAGATGGTGCTATCAAATTGATCGAAATTTCAACGTTTCAAATATCCACGGAAATATACGATAAGAATATTGATATAATATTTTTTTTTTCTTTTCTCATTCGATGAGAAGAGAAACCGAACGATTACATTCCATTTCAGAAAGCATCATGATATACTTTTATTTTCTATCTATTCCTCAAAAAATCAGTTTTTTTTCAGAAAAAAAAATTCATTATATTTTATTTTACAAGTTTTTTTTTTATAATTTTTTTTTTCAAGTGTTTGATGCCTTCTGTTAGTTTCCCATCTTTCATCTCGCATCACTGTTGCTTTTGCATATAATCCAATACAAGAACCGAAAAGAATCCTTCCCCACGTTTTTTTCCCCATACTTGAATAAACATTGCGAAAGCTATGTTATTACATTTTCGTAGGTTTAAAAAACAAAATAAAAATAATATATTCATATATATATATATATATATACACATTTCTTATTTCTATGATGTCGTCGTCGTCTTCGTCATACTCTTATGCGTATGATGTCGTAAAATAAAATAAAACCTGACTTTTGGCCTCGCAGCCAGAAAAGAGATGAAAACATAACTTATTCCGCCTCTTTCTGATTAATCCAGAGAGAGCTCGCTTTTGAGTGTATTTCGAATCCCCCTGAGGTCAAGATGCAGAAGATGCTATCAAATTCCATTAGCTGGTGAGAGATATTCGGTCGGGGTCTCGAGATGATGGAGAGAGAGACACTCTCTATACGATGGATGGATGGTGCAACTCTCTCGTATGTATTCTCGTTTTTCACTAACAGCATTTCTGCAAATAAGAAATTCGTGTGGTCGTGAAGGAAAACGAAGAGATTTTCTCTCTCTATCTCTCTCTGTAGAACAAAATTCTTACCTACACGTATGCACGTGGCACGAGAAAGTAACCGAATTTTCTCAAGAAATCATCTTAAGGGATACACTTTTATTACCATCAAGCGATGATTCTGGGTTTGGAAAGGGAATGAGAGAGAGAAAGAGAGAGTTAGAGAAGCTGTAGCTATATATCGCATTCGCTTTCACCGAACGAAATTATTCATTACTTTTAAACAAGACTCGAGAAAAGTGATTTAGGAAACCGCTGCCACACGCGGATAATGGAAAAAGAGACGTCGCCAAAGCGTTTTGACTTTAGCAATTAATTGCCGCGAGAGAGAGAATAAAGCGAAAATCATTTCCCATCTACTTTCTCTCTTTAAAACCTCCTCTCATTTAAATTAGCCTCATTAGGATAGTTACATTAACAGCCGGGGAAGCCCGGGAGCTCTCGAGAATTTTCTAGCAAGAGCACGCTAATCGGAGTTAAAACTAGAAATTATAAAATTAAAAAAAAAATTAAATAATAAAACATACATGGAGAGAGAATTAGGTGTCAAAACACAGTCGTTTAATGGCATTTGCTTCTCGTTCTCCTCCGCATTCGTTTCTCGCTTTTAATCCGGGAATTTCGGAAAAGCGGATATTTTCGAAAACGCGTACAAAATCACTTTGCTTATTGAAGATTAAAATTCTGTGTTTTACGTATACTGAGATTGCTGAAAATTTTCTTGAATCGTAAATTGATCAAATATTGAGAAGATGGATTTTAATAAATTTTTTTGTTAAAAATTAAAAATAAATTATATGACAAGATTCGATTTTGTATGTAGAGGTATTGGTCATTCCGCATTTTGTGTGTGTGTGTGTGTGTTTTTCAAGGTAAAGGTGGCAGTATACACCAGAGGTCTTCAAAACGCGTGGCCGGCGAAAAGACATACATAATTACGGAAATGCTGGAAAAAAAACCTTAATGAGTGATATATATATATATATATATAATTTTTTTTTTTAAATTCAGAACTTTTGAAAGAGAACGGGATAGTTTCAAGACCCTCCCAATATAACGTTCGTTTTCGACGGGACGAAGGTGATCTTTACGTATCCTGAGTCGACTGTATCACAAGCCCCTCTTACGAATTTATATACCATCTTGCTAGATATCAATACTGAATATCGGATTGTAAATTGTTGGCCCGCGGGTTTCATGTAAGTTTTTAATTTGGCCAGCAATATCTGAAATGTTGAAGACCACTGGTATTCACTGATAAAAGTGTTGCTGCAAGAGCTGGTAGTAGTTTACCCAGGGTGTGATTTTGATGGGTAAATATTGTTAATACTTTTTTTTCTTTCAAACCGAGCACAACTCAGGTCTATCGCCATGGGCAATTTACTACCTAGTGAGTTGTGCCAGAAATGTAAGTGTGTGTACCTAACAGTCTGAGCGCGTATCTAGTGTCGTGTATGATTTTTTAGTGCTGCCATCTATGTTTCAGAAACGAAGTGCGTGAAGTGTAGGGACTGAATATTTGTACTGTTTGTAGGTCTGTTGCTATTATTAATACTCATTATTATCGATTCTTTCTTAAACGCCACTTGTGTTCATACATAAAGATGTAAATGCCATCTATACCCATGGCTCTCTACTTATTAGGTACCAATGAACACTGCTTGACAATTATAGGCTGCATAATCTTACGTTATGTTGACATGAATCTAAATTAGTTAAGTAGAAGACAGTTGACAGTGAAATACTCTTCGGATGACATTAATGCCGATAATACCGTTAATATGAATACAGTGCAAATTAGGTGATCAGATCGGTAATACGTAACGATAACCACGAGAAAATTATATAGTATGTATATATACACACACACACACACACACACACACATAGATATATATATAGATATAGATAGATAGATAGAGAGAGAGAGAGAGAGAGAGAGTGCGTGTGTGTGTGAGAGAGAGAGAGAGAAAGAGGTTGTGTACTGTGTGTTTGACATCTACAACATGATCAGGGAAATCGAACAGTTATGATGTAACTATTGGTCCTCATATGATCATGTGAGATGACATTATTATATATTTAACAAAATTATGGGATACATAACAAATGTACCCAGAGAGACATTAAATGCGTTTGAGTTTCTAGGAGGACCATTTCAAAGAGCTAAGGGCCGTTCAGTTTGTGTGAAAAAGTAACGGCAAATTTGATCAAGATGCTGGGTAACTTTAACTTATTCTTTGGGCTCGTAAACATATTTTCATGTGTGTATCATTATTCACTTTTAATGGAAAATAAATAATGATTAGTGCATAAATGAATATTTCTATTAATGGAGAAGTTCACTCAGTAATCGGAATAGTAAACGTGAAAAAACAATATTTCAAGCACAATTCAACCAAATCCCAAAAATTATCCACATATTTTTGGACTAAATATGTGACAATTTTCGATGAACTTCGTAGTGAGTCAACGATTACTATCAGGAAGCGATTTCTTAGAAGATGACATATAAACAGGTACATGTGTTCAGTAGCTGTACAGTTTCATCGTATTGGTCAGCAAGAATAGTTGGTAGTCAAATTTTTGCGTTTTCATGTACCGTTCAATTCTTATGCTAGTCTTTTGAAAAAATTACTACTCATCGCTGAGAGTTTTAGAAGACAATACCAAACTTTATATTGTCCCCACTTTTAACAATATTTTTGTTATCTCTGTCAGCCCATCCTTGTGGGGGCCAACAAACTTAAAAACGTGTTGTGTGTGAGAATCCGGTTTAGACAAAAAATATTTTTTAAAATCATATTTGCTTAAATCTGGAATTATTTCTCTTATGACTTCTGAAAAATGTTTTCTAAAAATAATTTTGAAATTGACTCTTTCATGGATTTTGGAATAGTTTTTCATTGAGGTATTTAAATATATACCTCTATTTAATAAATAAAATACATTTCTATAAATTCTGTAAGCCTTTACGTCAGTGGGACACTACGTAAAGGCTTTAAGGGCTACATTTGGCCCACGGGCCATGCATTGAAGACCCCTGACATAAGGCATCGTTTGATGGATGAATTTTGAGACATTTTCATTTCGTTAGTATCAATTTTAATTTTTTTTTACTTAGAAAGAGAAGGAAAACGTTTTATACGAAAAAAGTAGAATTCAAAATATCCGAGAAAGTCTATGAAATCGTTTTATATCTCGTCATGTCGGAAACATAACATCAAAATACGCACGTACAAGCATGTCTTTCCGTTGTTGCTATTATTGTTATTATTAGGTTGTTGTATGCCCGTGAAGATCTTGAAGATTGCCAAAGCTATTCACCTATGCAATGAAAGATTCACTCTCATCTGTGAGTAAACAGAGCTGAATCGTTACACGAGAGATGCTAGTCTCTTTTCTGATCTCTCTCTCTCTCTTGCCGTTTCCCCACCAATGAATGTCCCATTCCTTGCGAAACAAATACGGACATGAACGATTTTGGTGGTGGCTTGGTTCCCTCTCCTGTGCTCCACCCCGTGGTCTACCAAACCGCTTGGGGTTTGGTTGCTGCAAGGGATGCTCTGATGTCGGCAAGTGGGGTTACTGAGAGAGAGAGAGAGAGAGAGATACACTCATTCATTCATTCGTGGTAAGCTCGCTGTTCTGGCTCTGTGTTTTCGGCAGCATCGCCGAGAAAGCCGCGTGCCGCAGCCATCGGGAAGTGCACCCTGGGGCAGTGGCAACATTCCGTGTGTTGACACGAGGCTTTCATCAGCGACGGGCAGAATGGAGAAATAAATTTAATTTGCTGGGCAAATACAGGATCAACCTTCTCCCTCGATTAATTGGAGCGCCGATGGCACTCCCTCGTGGTTCATCCGTTCGTGATTTTCTCTCGACGACGATCTATATACGTTCTAACCCAAAGACCAACCAGACTTGCTGGATGATGATGATGAGGCTGGATGAAGGTGGGATCGAGAGGTTTGTGTAGAGGAATAAACTCGCTCATCCATCCGTGGTATTCACCGAAGTCACAGATGCACAAGTGAGGTCGCCCTGGGACAAAATCCTCCCGTCCTCCCTCGACCGCGTAATCAAAAGCCAGAGGCCGGGACCATTAAACCACGTAATTGCAGTTACGTTGCACAACATATCCATGGCACGCATCCGGAACATTAATACACATCTGAGAAAGATTAACCCCCGTGTGTAATGATATCAACGATGGAAAAACGGGAAAGGATTCATCGAAGCGGTTCATAGCCGACAATTAATACAAACGTTGGAAATATTATCTTAACTTATATTTCTGTGTGTGTTGTGGATAAAACGATTCTTCAACTATGAAAATTGAAAAGAAAACCTTTTAACGTTTATAATATCGATACGAGTTTCCCCGTTTAAGTCTGGCAAATAACTTACGAAATGAGAATTTTTCAGCTATACGCACTTTGTAGGTCTAATAAATAGGAAGGTTTAATATGCTCAATCAAATGAAAGCCGTGAAAGCTTTCCTTCTGCAGGCCTCCTTGATTAAATGCGATTATTTTTGCACAATAGATTTTCGATGATCCAAGGTGACCGTGACAACCTAAAATTACGAAAAACTCGGATTATCAACAAAAAAATAATAATAGGAAACGACTTTCAGAATCGGGAGAGGGATCACTTCTATTTTATGTATTTTATGATAGAGGAGAAGGTCCAAATATATATGGGCCATGGGCTATATATATAGCTGTTGAATGAGCTAGTAGGAGGCTCTGCAACTTGGTGGTGAGGACATGAAAGTATCACGTTGTGGTAAAGAAGCGGGTCTTGAACAGTTTAGTCATCACTGTTGTCCACATGTGAAGCAGTTGGATTTCCCATATTTACATCACTATTTGAAAGAATACGGTTTTCTCACAATTTTTGTAATCAAATTATATAAAATACACGGAATATTTTAAATAGAAATACAAAAACAAAGGCCACAACGGGCAAAATGATCGACGAGGTAGCTGAAAAGAGATGCCCATAAAAAATATGGATGTCAGATATATAAAAAATACAGCAACTTAATAAAAGAGAGCAATTATCTCGAAAAACTAATAATTATGATAAAATATAAAACACTGCCATATAAAAATTCATGGTTGTCTTGTATCTAAGTATGGATAGCTTCTCGATTTATCCCATTATGTTCATCGAATTTCTTTTTGAAAGGTTCAATTGTGTTAGAATTCACGACCCGCGGAGGTAAGCTATTTCATTCATTCACAACCCTATCGGGAAAAAATTTCCTGCGACACCACAACCTGGAATTTTCCCTCACCAATCGATACTGGCGTCCTAAGCAGTAAAAAAATAAGAAAATACAAAATCACCTCATCATGAGGTGGTTTCTCGTCAACTTTTTATTTGTGTTGTGAAGAAGCAACACAAATAACCTTCACTTATATGGAGATAAAAGAGTTCTAATTAGTTAACGTTTGGAATGAACGTATTCTCATTTGATAAAATGCAATATAATCATTTTAACTTGTTTTCTTCCGACCTGCATATATTCGTACTTACTCAAACCTTTTTTTGTTCTCAATTCACCGGCTTAATTCTTCATAGATTAGAACTGCCATGGGAGGCTGGCAGAGGCTTCAGCCTCGGGAACCCGATATGAAAATATTTTTTTGTACCCTATAAATTTACTATAGAGAAGCCTGGTGAGAAATTCTGGCCTGTAGGAAAAATGGATCAAAGTGAAACAAATCCAATTTTTGGAGAAAACAAAGTTTAGAGAAGGAATTTCGAAAAATTCCCCAGAATTAAAAACTGTAAATTGTATTTAAAAACTGTAAATTGTATTTAAAAACTGTAAATTGTATTTAAAAACTGTAAATTTTGTATTTGAGAAACTTGTAAACATTATCTAGTAACCATTATTATCATTAGGGCTAGGGTTTTTATGACCTAAAAACTGAGTGAAAATGCTCTATAAAAAATTCCCTAAAATAACTGGAAAATATTCCAAAAAAACTGAAAATTAAACTTATGAAAAGTCAAAAAAATTACCAAAAAAGTTTTTCTTTTCAATTTCCAGTAACATTAATTTTAGCAAAATAATGAGAGAATAAGGAATGTGGATGCTACTACTTTAGAAAATCAGTTGTTGCTTAGAACGGGATTACACTATAAAAGTTTATAAAAAAAGTTAATAAAAGTTCTTTTATAAAACTTTAAAAGTGCAACCAAAATATGCTACGTTTAAGCGAATGTAACCGATGCTCTTATTGATTGTTTTTCAAGTTTTTCAAAACATCTTTTATCAAGCTTTTATAGTGTAATCCCGGCTTTAGACTGAAATTCTGTTTGCTAACATCCATATGGATATCACAGATTCAGTAAATGACACAAGGAAACTCAACAAAGGAGATCCCAGAATGGACTCCTCCACCGGCTATTGAATTGTTTGAAAACTGTGAAGGATGTGAAAATATTGAGTGAAAACGGACCTTGAGGCCGAACGAGATTAGATCGCAACGAGTCTCTTGCTGAACATGTCATCTCCAGCTTGAAGAAAAAAAAGAAGGAATTGGTAAGGCCGGTATTGCAATATAAAAGTTTTATAAAAATTCTCTTTTACAAGGCAACCAATAAGCTTATCATTTTCTCGAATGTAACCGATAAGCTTATTGGTTGCATTTTTCAAGTTTTATCGAAGCGCTTTTACAAAACTTTTACAGTGTAATACCCCAACCTTTGTCTTTCAGTAGGAAATTGCAATGGCTAGAAAAAAAAAAACCACTTTCACTGAAAATGCTTAGGCCGGCGCATTACACTATAGACGTTATAGGCCGGGATTACAGTATAAAAGTGTGATTAGTCCTTTTACAAAACTCAAAAAATTCAACCAATAAGTGTATCGGTCACATTCGAGCTAATATAACAGATTCGTTTACTGGTTGTATTTTCAACTTTTAGAAAAGGACTTTTATCAAACCTTTATAGTGTAATCCCGGCCTTAGGCAGGGATTACACTGTAAAAGTTTTGTAAAAGTGCTTTTATACAACTTGAAAAATACAACTGATCGGTTGCATTGGCTCGAATGTAACCGATCAGCTTATTCGTTGTATTTTTCAAGTTTTATACGAGCACTTTTACAAAACTTTTATAGTGTAATCCCGTCCTTAGCCCTGCATTACACTATGAAAGTTTGATAAAAAAATCTTTTACAAAACTTAAAAAAACAACCAATAATAATATTGGTTACATTCGCTCAAATGTAATTCATTACCTTATTGGTTGCATTTTTCGTTTCACAAAATCCCTTTTATAAAACTTGAAAAATCCAGCCAATAAAGCTCATAGGTTACATTCGGGTAAATGCAACCCATAATCTTTCTGGTGGAATTTTTCAAATTTTAGAAAAGAACTTTTAGTAAACTTTTATAGTGTAATATCGGCCTTTAGAAAAGTTCTTTTATGAAAAATTTGACAAATGCATCCAATAAGCTTATCGGTTACATTTGCTCGGAAGCTTGTTAATTGCATTTGTCAAAACTTGAAAAACAATCATATTTGTAATCGATACGCTAACTGGTTGCATTTTTCAAGGTTTGTGAAAGAACTTCTCTAAAACTTTTATAGTGTAATCCTGGCCTTAAATATGCAAAAAAAAAATCTTTAAAAAATGTATATATGTCTCAAAATGACTAAAAATCATGAAAAAATGACTAAATCATGAAAATAATTATGCCCTATCGCGTAAAAATAGCGAAATATGCAAAATCATAAAAAAATATGCGAAATTAGGTGATATTACGCAATAAAAGTTTGATAAACGTTCTTTTATAAAATATTCGAGTTAATGTAACCAATAGGATTATTGTTTGTTTCTTTCAAGTTTTACAAAAGATCTTTTATCAAACTTTTATATCGTAATCCCGGCCATATAGAAATCCGAGCCCTAATTATCATTATTTGCGATGTTTCCTCGCTTGCGTCGTAAAAAAAATTTCGGAAGCTTACGAGATCATTTTTCAACAAAAAATATTATATTGGTCATATCGTTATGAAAGGCAGTTTTTGTATGAGTAACATTCGCAAATAGCCAAAAAATATTTAATCAACTAATAAAATAGCCGAATTTTGTATCCTCTATCTGAAGTTACATTTCAGTCCACTAGATGGCACCCATCACAAATTAGAATTATCGGTTTTACGTATACAAATACAAATATACAAATACAATATACAAGTACATACAGTATTGAAAATTTCCTCTCGTTAGCAACTTTAATCAGTTTTAAATGATTAAACTCATCAAAAAAATTTATATTTTTGTTTTTTTCACTAACTAATTACCATCTGTGTGGGAGTCAGTAGTGTAGGACCTTAGTAGTTAACGCATGGGCCCACCCAGGACAGGGCCGTCTGAAGAGCATTATGGGCCCCCGGGCCAAGCGATATTTTCTGAGGCCCTACCTGGAAAATTCTCAAAAAATTCAACTACTTCTCGTTTTTCTGAGGCCCCCGGACCGTGCCCGGGTGAGTCCATGCGTTAAGACTGCACTGACCCAGGGCGTCAAGTGCAGACAGTGGTGTATGCACAGGGGAGAGAGAGGGGGCTTCTCTCGATATATATATAGCGGGCTTATAGCCTAGGGTGGCAAATTCGGAGGGACAACAAATTTAAGGAATGTGTGATCAAAAAAATTAATAGGATGGGAGAAGGGCTGCAAAATTTTTATAGACCACAGACAGTAAAACCTTAAATCCATTATCCGTCTCTCCAAGACAGCGAGGGACTAGGTCACGTCAGTGAGTGACGAAATGGGTGACCTAGAGCAGTGGTTCTCAACCTTCGAAAGCCCACGGCACAACCGATTTATTTTTTGTGAGTGGAAAGCCCGGTCATACACACGAGTATTAGGAAATAAATGGGTAAAAATAAAACGATTAACCATTCACACGGCCCGGATTGACTGATGTCAGGGCCTGGTACCGTACCACGGTCCGGCGGTTGAGAAACACTGGCTTAGAGAGTTTCAAAGCATGTGAATGACCCCAAAGAGTGACCTAGAGCGTGTGTAAGTATGTGAATGACCAAGAAAAGAGTGTAAGTACGTAAGTAACCAAGAGTCACCTACAGCGCGTCTAAACATATAAATGACCAAAAGAGTGACCTGGAGGACAAGGGATCAGGTCAGTGAGCGACCACAAAAGTCACCTACAGTGTGGGTAAGTATGTGAGTGTCCATGGCCCCCACATCCTGGAGCAATGCCCTTAAGCTGGGACCTTTGGCGGGTCCCCAGCCAGACTTTTCATGGGCCCCTTCGGTAGTGAATTTATAGCATGGGAAAAAAATGATGGTAATTGTCCCGGGCCTTGGGGCTGGAGCGCTGTCAGCCTCACTCTTGTGGAACCTATGCGAGAGCAGTAAGCAAGTATGCATGGGCTCCCCACAGGGGTGGGACTAACAGGACTCCAGCCCTGGGGCAACGGACAATTACAATAATATTTTCGTTTTTTTCAATACTATAAATTCTCTATAGAAGGATTTGTGGAAAGTCTGGCGTGGGAGAGCTCGCCTAAAATCCCAACCTAATTAATACGGCCTTGCTCCGGGGGGGGGGGGGGGGGGCTTGCAAGAATGTGAAAAGAGCGACATAGAGATACAGGCGTAGTAGCAAGGGGAGGGGGGCAAGCGGGTTTCTGCATAGGGACGCGAGTTCGAAGAATGAGTGGTCAAGGAAATCAGACACTGGAATGAGAGAGGGGCGGCAAAATTCGTGTAGTCCGCAGCCGGCAAAACCGTAAATACGCCTTTGAGTAGGCCTACAGAAGGGGCCTCATGATAATGAGTTCTGCTTACAATTTTTAAGAGTAAGTATGTAAATTGGTAGGTGGTAAGAGGGCCTGGTAAGATCAGATAATTCCAGAATCAATGAAAGAAATAAATTTGAATTGTTTCAAATCTTGAATTATGAAATTTCATTACTAATAAAAGGAATAATATGAGAATTGAAGATAACATTCAATAATTTTGAGCCACCTGTTTGATTCTGGGCTTTGGGCTCCTTTAGCCCACCACAACGAAAAACAAAAATGCATTTATTCACCCTGAGCGGTAGAGTTCCGTTTGCGAATCGAACTTTTCCGATTTTCCGTAATACACAATTTTTTTTATTTTCTTAGATGAAACTCAAACACCTTGCTTTACTTACTCAAAAAAATTTAATTGGCATATATAATTTTAATTTCTGTTACCATGAGTGCTAGTCCCCTCAAAGAGCGGGGCCACTTTCTCCCTAAGGGCGGCTGATTCACATTATGCACTAAAAACTGAAAAATACAGTAAACGTATCTTTCGTAAAATGTTTGATCTTCCTTCATGAAAAAAAGAAATTTTCGTGCAAGTATTAATTAGTCGATTTTTATTTTTTTAAGGTACAGTATTTCTTTTTTTTCCCCTCAAATAGGGTTACCTGATTAGAAAACTGGGGAAGGAGGACGTCTGGCGCACCCTTGATGACGTCATTTTCTCAGATTTTTACAACAGATGGCGCCACTTTTCTTCAAAAAAAGAAGCCCCTGCCACCACAATGATTTTTTTTCCAATTAAAACAATCTCTATATAGCGGTAAATATTTAATATTTGTAAAACTAATATTACAGAAATTTTATAAATCCGGTTATATATTATGCATAATCATCGGCATAGAATTACCAACCATTTCTGTAAGTTCAATAAATTTTGTTTTTCACATTTACCGCAATCCCCATTAGAAAAATATGATAAATCGTCAATAAATTATTTAAATTTATTGGAAATTTTGCGCAAATTTCAGTCTAGGGTAATGGATTCGATCAGTGATGTTGCTTATATCTAAAAATGTTGATAAATGTGTAGAAAGTTAACATTACAATGCTGATAATGATTTATACGTTTTTTTGTTCTCATAATACTTATTTTCATTTATCGTATTTTAACGACTAGACTATAAGGAAACCCTTTTGCCAAAAATAGGAGGGTTCTTTATACATAGATAGTATTATAGATGTCTTTTAAATTTTTGACCATATTTTAAGCCCAAAAAAAGCTGGGGGGTTTCCTTATACACGTTAAAATACGGTAAAGCAGGGCCCTTAGGCTGGGATCTTCCACGGGCCCCTTTATGATGAATTTATAGCGTGAAAAAGCAAAAAAAGTGGTGAAAATCGTCCTGCGCTCCAGGGCTGGAGCCTTGTCAGCCCACACCTTGTGGGGGCCATGCCCATCCCATACGGGCGAAACTGATAAGTTATTGAATTTAAGTGATATTTTCGCATGATTTCTTCCATATTTATCATACTTACCAACTTCAATCGGGATTTTGCATAATTACCGGTAAAAGTGACCAACGTAGAGAAATTTATCAAACTTACCGAAACGATTGTGGTGGGTATGCATAATTGAGCTTATTTAATATGTTACCGTCCATTTATTAATTTTTTTTTCTTCAGAATTTCAGACCAGGTGGAAAGGGCAGTAGGATGATGACAGCCAAAAAGCTATACAATAGTCTTGAACCGTCTCGACATTTTGCTTATCATGTCTATCACAGACATTGAGTTGTAAAAGAAAGAAAAAAAATAAGGATCCGTCTCCCCTCACTTATTGTGTCCAACTTCTGAGGTCAGTTTTATTACTTCGCCTGAAGCAAGGAGGGGGCTTTCTTTCTATACCCCAGAAGTTTTTTTTTACCAGAGGAATCAGCTTTGAGTGTTGTTGCCATCCTATTTTCTTTATTTCTGAATGGAAAAGGTAATCCCCTCCCCCACCACTTCAGTACACAACATCTGCTGTTCGTGAACGAACAATTGTACAGTATTCTCAAATTGAATATTGCGGTTTTCTTCTTTCAGAGCTGTTTTTCTGACCCCTTTTTTTTTTTTTTTGTTATCCTGGGGCAAGCTGAGCCATGCTTAAAATAGCATTGCTCTGCTTTGAGGCAACTTGCATTCATCTGGGACAAAGCTGGTTAAAGAGTAACTAGCCCACTCTGTAACCAGCTCTGGTCTGGGAACTTCGAGGGCATTCGTCAAAGCATATAAAAATGTGTGGAGGAAAAAACACACACAAACACTCATGCCAATGAAGAGATATATGTTTGAGAGTGAAAAATAAAATTTCCCCTGAAAAAAAGGAAGTGATTCCGGAAACCTGAAAATATGACAAAAGAACGAATTTTCTAAAACGAATGACGCCACTTGAAATTACACCAAAAAGAAGGACGGATGGTAAGCCTGCCTCAAAGAAATTTCGGCCGAAATGGCTGAATTAATATCGAAATATAGTGCTGCCATCTTTAGTGTAACTTTTTAATTACAAATATCCAGTTCCAATTTTTCAAGCCAGCTCTCTGGCTCCGTTCACCAAAAAAAATTTAAGGAAAATTATTTCTGTCCACTCTACGAGGATTGAAAGAGCGAGAAAAATTAAACAACGAGATGATTGAGATGGGAATTATATAACAGCAATAAATATGTTTTTACTGTTGTCCAGTTCCTTGTCATTCACATTTTGAGCACTTCTTTTGGTCACCTTCAAAAATCCAGTTCCCAGAACTTCAGTCATGTTCACATCTATTCACAATTTCTCTAAATAACCTCAAATTTCTAAATCAGCTGGTTGATTAATTGTTACACCAGTTTCATGATGAAAAGTAAAATTAACATTCAAGAGATTCATAGCAGGCGTATGCAGGATTTTCTCAAAGGCAAGGGAAAGGGGTTCGATTATTCTTTCCATCAGTAGGGTTTTTCTACTGCATTTTTTACCGCAAAAAATTCTATAATATTGGTTGGGGAGGTTGAACCCCCAACACCCCCCTTATCATATTTTTCTAATGGGGATTGCGGTAAATGTGAAAAACAAAATTTATTGAACTTACAGAAATGGTTGGTAATTCTATGCCGATGATTATGCATAATATATAACCGGATTTATAAAATTTCTGTAATATTAGTTTTACAAATATTAAATATTTACCGCTATATAGAGGTTGTTTTAATTGGAAAAAAAATCAATTTTGAGTAAAATCTCAATCATGGCCCCCACATCTTGCAGCAGGGCAGGGCACCCTAGGCTGGGATCTTTGACATACCCCCCCCCCCACACACTGGTCAAACTTTACCTCTTTATAGTGAATGATGAGTGCGAAAGAAGAAAAAAAAATGATGAGAATCGTCCGGGGGCCCTGTCAGCCCCACACTTGTGCGGGGGGGGGGGGGCCATGATCTCAAACTATTAATCTTAGTAAATCTCAATGTAAAAATCTTAGTAAATCACCTGTAAATTAATAATTTTGAGAACTTAACTCAAAAATGATTTTTTATTAATAAAAGCCAAAAGGTTCAAGTGACAAAGTTTTGCACACTTGATATATGAACCTCATGGAAAAATGAAAATCACAAATTGTGACAGCATTTCACAGGAACCGTGTATGGCCCAGATTCTTTCCAGTAATTCAGTACTTGAACTCTGTAGAAGCCTTCTATCGTACGATTATCATCACCTAAAAATAAAATGATTTATTAAAAGAACTTGGCAGTAACTCAATTTCATCTCAAAAATTCAATGATAGATTATCTAATTACAAACTAATGTCAGAAACAAATTAACGCATTCATGAACTCAAGATTGACTTACTAGTCTCAACAAGTGCATGCCAAAACGATGGAAAGTTTACAATTTGATGATTCAAGATCTCATATGGACCATCAATTGAATAGCTGTATTCAATAATGTAGGTGTATATGCATCTACATTAATAACACAAAAAATTAAATATTAACGCTGCTGAACAAATTAAAACTTTATGTAATTACAAAAAATATATATTTACAGTACTACAGTGCAAAAACAATACACAACTAGATGATGTGGGTGATGTCACTCTCTGCTATTCTTGTAAAGCACAGATGCAATGGGGATATGAACTTTTGAAAGGAAAAAAAATCCTCCTCTGCTGGGGATCGAATCACTGTCTCCTTACAATTTGGGTCAAAAAGCTAGACCACTACACTAGGGAAGCAATTATATTAGTGCTTCTGTCAACCCAGATTGCGATGGTACTGTGGTTTGATTCCTGCAGAGTGTGTAGAATTTTCCTTTCAAAAATTCATCTCCAGTTATCTGCGCATTGTATTAATATATACAGTAGGGTTTTTTCACTTTTTTTGAAAATTGATGTTGCCTTAATATTCAAAAGATGCCTTTCAACGTTGTATATAAGAAGTTATACCAAAATCTAGAAAAATATTTTAATATCTTGAGGTTCCTCACGGCCCCTAAAGATTGAGAAAAAAGAATATATATATATAAAAACCCTTTTGGTGGGTGGGTACAAAACTATAACCATGTTCCAAATTATAAAAACAAAAAAAACATAGTTTGACGTTATAGGTGTTCAGGAGAGAATGCCTCTATTGCTTCCTCTGTTATCACACTGTTATTACATTTCACTTTTTTGCAAAATAGTCCGTTTTTTTTTTTCAAACGATGGAAGAGTACTCCTTGATCTTATTCTGGCTTGAATGAAGTCTTCACGACTCTTGGTTGTTGATACAGCAAGAGAGGCTCCAGTTACGAGTAGTACGCACCTTTCAACTGCTCGTATGTGACACGGAATAAATGGAAAAGCAGGTTCAGATAATTTTTGTGGGTCTATTTCCTGATTTTTTATAATAGGTGGTTCAGTCACTTGCACTTTTGATCACATGCAATTAGTTCCGAATTGTGCTTAGCAGAAAAGTTTATTTTCGGAACATGGAATGTATGGATTTCTGCTTCTCATAATCCTTCATTTCTAATTTTTAGAATTCTCTTGATTCCCAGTTCTTTGCCCGTACTATTTCCACAAGATATCTCTGATCTGCACTTAAATCACTGTTGTCACTGTCCATTATCGAAAGGTTATTAGAGATTGGATTAAACTTCACAATAGATAATCTTTCACAATTTTCCAAACTTTTCCGATATCACCCTGAAGCCTGTGTGGACTGATGGAACATCCATCTAGATCAGTGTTTGCCAAAGTGGGCAATATCGCCCCCTGGTGGGCGATGGAATGGTCCAAGGGGGCGATAGAAGCTACGGATTTAACATAGGATCCTATGGGTTTACTTGAGTCGGGGGACGATGAGAGGAAAAAATTCTGAAGAAGGGGGCGATGGAATGAAAAGTTTGGGAAACTATGATCTAGATGCTTCACAAGATGTCTTAGAGGTAACTCATTGAAGTGAAAAAGACATATAAGCCATTGCAAGGGATGGCCTATTTCTTTCTCTATTATTAATCTGATAACACCATTTTTATAACCAGTATTGGTAACAGTCCCGTCGCATCTGATTGCCATCAATTCTTTCATATCAAAATCTTGATTCGAAACGTCTAGGATTGATGACAGATCCCTTGCTCTACTGCTTCTTGGTGTTGTGTGACCGAGGTAAATTGACTGAGGGTTCCTGAATATAGTTATGTGTTCTTCAGATATAGTTTTTCTATGGAAAGAATCACCTTCTTTGACATTAGCTAAGGTTTTGTCTTTCGACCATCAAAATATATTCCTCGCACATTTGTTCTAGGAATTTTATCTTGCAAAAGAATTCTCTGTGATGCTCTTTCATGCTTTATTTTCATCCGGTCTATTGTCATATTTGGCTTCTCTTTCGCCAATAACCCAACATCTTCCAGCACAGTATTCGCAATAATTGCAGCTGATCGATCAGACACACCAGTTCTATCACAAGCAAGAGCAACATTTGGCAATTTAGTTCTCATCTATGAGGATGATGGTAGAACTTCAAAAGCAAATGAAATACTTGCTTCGGCACCGATTGATGGACCAGCTTCAGGTACTGGTAGATGGAAATATGCTAACTTCAACAGCGAACTGTGTTTTGGCTCATATAGGTCACTTTCCTCTGAATCGTTGGATATAGATGAATTTTCAGTGGTTGATGAACTCGTTTCCATCATTTCTTCTTGAGAGGACTTCAAACGGAATACCATTTTAATTTTCTTAATTCATTGTTTTTCAATTTCTTCATTGTTAGGGCATTACTCTACCAATCACCATCTTGCGTGTACTTCTTTGATCTTGCAAGAAATCTTGCTCTAAATTTGGGACCTTTCTCAACTTGTCACACTTACAGTCTTCAAAATCACATTTGCATGCTGCAATGTCAAACAATTTCGGTGTTTCGCATTGAAAAGATTTCAAGTTCAACTTAAAAGTTTGAGAAACTTTCCTTGCTTTCATATTTTTCTGAAGATTCTTGTATTTACAGTAAAAGTCTTTGAAAATGTTGCATATCCATTGGTGAGAAACTGTAGGAATTGAAGCAGTTTTCCAAATCTTTGGCAGGATAATTTTAAGAATGTCTGCAATAGCTGGATCTTTTCTTGATTTTTGTGCCTTCATATTGCGTTGAGTTAGCAAATAACAAAGCATAACATCGTCATAGGTGGGCAAGACCCGCGAATCCAACTCTTTAGGGGATAACCTAAAATGTCACAACGATGAAAGCTTCTGGTCGTCATTTTGACTGTTATACACCCTCTTAGTTAAGGGGTACTTTCCTCCATAATGTCATGTTACAGAATTCCACACGTGCATAAAACTTTAGGGGCGATGAGGAACCTCAAGAAGTTTGAATTTTGGGGAAAAAAATTAGGAATGGCATTTCCTCACATAAAGGCATATTTTAAATTCTATTACAATGGCAATTTCGAAAAAAAAAAAAAATTCGTTCCACCCAAATATACAGGTCTCTACAAAGTATCATAAGTACACAGAAAAACCGTTTCTGGTACAGTGGCCCCATAGTGAGACCACCTGTTTACATTGTTTTCTATGGGTTTTGAAAAATTTCTTCCCTTCAAGGGGTTAATGTAAGTCTTTACTTATTTGGGGTTATGGACCAGAACTCTGTTGGCTCATCCATTAAGATGTTACTGGGACCATTAAAGTCCTAAAAGTTTATCCCAATACATTCTGGCCAAAAAAATCCCTAGCCATCATAAATGTATTTTTATACTCAATAATTTGAAATTGCATTAGGGACCATTGAAGTATTACGTAAGCAGATTTTCAACCATTTTTGACCCCCTTCCTCCCCTTGTCAGCAAAAGTCAGCAAAACACTGAACCATCCCCCCCCCCCCCCCCCGTCAGCAAAATTTTTCATCAGCAGCTTAGAATATTTCATATCTTCAAAAAGGGGTGGTTGATGACGTAAGCAACTTTAAACCCCCCCCCCCGTCATCAAAAGTCAGCAAATCCGAAACTCCCTCCCCCCCCCCCAGATGCTGACGTAATACTTGAATGACCCCTTAGCAAACCAAAATGATGTTCCAATCAGAGGCATATATTTACACAGGAAACTAAATGAGCACACAGCCATCAGGCCAGACCCAGACAATTTTTTGAACAGGAGAGAATGAACTGGTATTTTAGGGGGAGGACCAAAGTGATAGCACAATAGACTTAACCACATTATTCCATATATCATTCGTGTAATAAATGTACAACCATTAATCAGCCATTTTCTAACATTTCAGGACAGAATTCCATGAACACACACACTCTCTTCCCCCTTGCTATAGTCTTGCCAGTTCAGAGTGACAAATTCTAATTCTCTGCCCCACAGCTGGAGCCCTGTCAGCCAGTGCCCTGTTAACACATGGGCCCACCCGGCACAGCCCGGGGGCCTCACACAAATGAAAACCGGTTGAAATTTTTGAGAATTTGCCAAGTAGGGCCTCTGAAGAATCACTTGGCTCGAGGGCCCATGATGCTCTTAACGTGGCCCTGCTGTCGGCCCCACCCTTGCAGAGGGCCATGCATTTTCTCATAAAATAGTCACCATACTACTTTCCCTCCTCCTATGTTATCTCCTCTGAAACTTCGCCCTG
Organism: Pholcus phalangioides; assembly: GCF_987345545.1. Taxonomy (NCBI): domain Eukaryota; kingdom Metazoa; phylum Arthropoda; class Arachnida; order Araneae; family Pholcidae; genus Pholcus; species Pholcus phalangioides. The sequence continues at coordinate 44,457,544 of NW_028301600.1, read as the reverse complement.
GACCAGCGCAGCTGCTTCTATATACAGGGGTCCCTCGCTTTGCGCAATTAATTGGTTCTACAAAAGTAAGGTGAAATCGTGTAAAGTGAGTTGAATTTAACATGGGAAAGAGGGATAGGAGGTTGATTTTCTTCACAGAAGGATTAAAAAAGTTGAACCTAACAGCAACAGAACTTTTTTTTAAATGAATTAGTAATTCAAACTTATGAATAAATCCCGTGAATAATAGGCAATAGGAATAAATTCAATTAATACTTTTCCTGTCTTCACTACTTGTGATTGATTCTAGTGAGTGAGGATTTTTTTTCCTGAAGAGCCTGGTATGATAGGCTGATAACTCTTTTTAATGAAACAGTTGAGAGTCAGCTGACAAGCAGCAATCTTTGTTTCTTTATATAAACTTTAGTAGCAAAACCAGCAAATTTTGCATATTTCTCGCAAATATGAAAATTCTAGTTTCACTTGAACTGCTTTTTTCGATTAAATTTCTCATGACATTGTCAATGTGTTACCAAAGGTTGATCCAATGTGTTAATAAAGGTTGATCTCACCATCGGTGAGATCTGGTGAGTTTTATCAGAGAATCACTCATATTTGTCTCAACTGCATCATCAAATTCAAAGTATTTTGTCATCAAAGGTTTCAACTATGTTATATATCTTCAATTTGCAAGCGCATTTCCAGTATTTAACTTCAAGCTTAATTTTTCAGGTTGGAATTCCTAAAATCAACATTTAAAAATCATGTTATAGCAAAATCGTGTAAAGCAAAACCGCGTAAAGCGAGGGATACCTGTACCAAAATTTTGCACTCCAAGTTAAGGAACTTATCATGCAATTATGAATATAGTGATATGTTCATAACTTCTATACAGTTTCCAATACTGAGCATCATCAAGAGACTTATGAATTTTTCCTCCAATATGAATGACCCAACTAACCTGTTTTCAGTATCCTTCCACACAACCTGTACAGAGCTGTCACTTATCTTCCAAACACGTAAATGTTTTACCTGAGATAGAAAAAGTGATTAATATTTTATGATTTTTAAAATAAAAATCTATATATCCAAAAAATAAAAAAAATCACAAATGTACCAGATCAGCTTAACTTGTGAACCCACCTGAGTCAGGCATGCCAAGAGCAAAAAATGATATTGAAAACACTGGTTCTGTTCCTCCCCCATAAAATATGCAACTTACTATCACTCTTTGAGCTGCAAATGTGAGAGCTGATCTCCCCATTAAAAAGTGTTGCCAAAGAGAGCAACAAGCCTACAATGTTACAAATCTTCAATCATTACACATCACTCATAGTTTGAAAATTAGATGGCAGCACTGTAAAAAGTATTACACAGAAACAAACTTGACATGAGGTGTACAACATGGGCATGCACATTGTAGCATGTACTAATTAATTAGAAGTTATACAGAGAAATATGGATGAGGTGCATGTGTGGTTTTACTTGACATTAGGTTTACAACATGGGCATGCGCATTCCAACATGTACTAATTAATTAGAAGTTCTACAGAGAAATATGGACGAGATGAATGTGTGGTTTTATCAGCCACCTCGTTGGGCATTTTGTCTGTTGTGGTGTTGTATTTGTATTGGTAGTAGTCATTGCATGACCTTTACTCTCAACTAATTCACTCCTTCCCCAGGGCACGTTGCTGCATTCAAACTAAGGCCCCAGGTTCTGTAGCAAATGCTTGCTTGCTTTAAGTTTTAAATGGCCAAAATGCTCCAGTGTACACAGAAACACAATTTATGTACATCTATTTCACTATCTACATCAATCTGCTGAATTGGAAGTGAAAAATTAGAAAATAAGTGAATTTTTATTGATTTTAATTTTTTTGTCTTATGAGTCTGTTGATCTCTGTATAGAGAGTTTTCTAAAAAAAAAAAAGCTAGTTCAAACTGATGTCTGAAAGTTAGAAAACCACAGAAAACATGACACTCTGTGACAGCAGGGCAAATCAATCAATACTTTTTGAAGTAGAAATGAATTACCTTTCGGTTGAAATCACAGACATAAGAATACCTATGTAAGTAAACCAAAAATGTGATGAAAACTACAGCTGGATGTGTTTCGAAAAAAGCCATGAAATTCCTTCTCAAGTAGCTAACAAAAGATAGGAAAAAAGCAAAAAAAAAAACCCATATGGGGGGGGGGGATTACTCACTATGTTTTTTTTTACCATTTTTTCCTCATTTTGTCATTTGTTAACTGCAGGAAAAAAGGAATTTCATACAGTTTCAACACACATCCAGCTGTTGTTTTTAATACTTTTTGTTTGTTTTTGTACATGAAATTCACTTTTTCTTCACATTATAAAAATCTTTTATATAAGTACTAAGTCTTTTAAAATTTTCAAATGTTAGAAAAAAAAATTCTTGAATTTTTAAATAGCAGAAAGTAACTGCAAAAGAAATGCATTCATTTGGCAAGACATTTTGTAAAAATATGATATATATATGCATATTTTCAATAGGATCCAGAAATCAAAGATCAACCGTTAACTCTTGCATTTGATTATATGTTTAGCATGAATATATTTCAGAGCTTTAATATGAATGCTAATGAATTGAATTTATTATTCTGAAATTTGTACAATTACCATAAAAGGAGATGACTTCTTTGCACATATTTCTATAACACTAACACCTGGTTTCAGCAATTTTATATCAATCGTTTCAGGTAGTTTTCCAACTTTGAAGACATCCAAATATGGTTCCTAGTAATGGAATAGATGATTTAAAGATCTGATTACAAAAAAATGTTAAGCTTATACATTTCGAAATCAAATAAGTATTTATGAACCTATCAATTTCATAGATAGGCATAGCAGTGATAGACTTGAAGGACTATGGTGATGAGGAAAGATGATGATGTCAGTACATAATATATATACACATGTAAACATAGGCACTAGAACCTAGGGGTGAAGGCCATTTCATCCCCCCAATAAATTTTTTATGGGGGGGGCTGAGCCCCCCAATAATTTAGGAAAAACAATAAAATGTACCCTCCTCTTTCCTGTGTATACGGGATGACCAGCAACTTAGGCAACCAAGTCCTCCCAATGTTTTCATCATGTTGGCACCTCTGCATGTAAATTAAATCAGTCACCTCTATCATTGATGATGGGAAGGGTTTCTCTATCCCTATGACTCTTTTATCTCTGCCCATGTAAATAACCATATACAATACATAAGAGTATACAACATTATAAAAATCTCTTACTTCTTCCTCTTTAATATATTTAAACTCTTTGTAAGTAGGAAAAACTGGACTTCCCATTTTTCTCCATACATTAAAAGGATTAGTTTGTACATTGTTTACTTGATAAATTGCCCACCTAATATCCGAGTCTTGAAAGAAAAGAACAGAAAAACAAAGAAAGTTATTACACATCACATAAATCAAAATCAGAAAACACACATAATTTGATACCAAAAAAACTATTAATAATACACATAAAAATATTAATATACACATAAAAATATTAATATACACATAAAAATATTAATATACACATAAAAATATTAATATACACATTATAAACTTTAACAGCAAATGAGAAAATTTTTTAGAACTCTCAATATATCATATACAAATAAGCTATTTTACAGAAAATCTGCAAGAACTATTTACTCAGCAGTAAAGTTAGTCATGATTGTTTATGAACTCACTAAGAATTTTTAAAAAAAACAGTATACCACTAATCTTTAAATTTAGAAAAGTGATGGGAACAATTTTACCCTTTTTCCAATTTCCCCTGCATTATCTCAACGAACGTTGAAAAACTGATATTGTCTTACTTTTCTTAAAATACTTCAAGCCATACTATGACAAATTTTTATATTTCCTTGTGTGTTAATTATTAAAATAAATAATCATAGAAATACCCAGAACAGCCAGCAGGGGTCAAAATGACCCCCATAAGAAAAATGACAGATTTTAAAGTAAATATTTTTGTAGATGATTTGTGAAACAAGTATTGAGGACCCCTGTGTTAAAAAAAACAATGTCACACAATCGGTATTGTGAAATCATGCGGTATCTTAGACTTAGAGAGCCTGGTTATCAATAGATTTGCTCTCGCTTCAGACATTTGATACAAGCTGACAGGAACTTGTTATGAGCACATAGTCCTGAACCAAAAATAACCACTAATGAGCAATTTCTGCCACGTAAATAATGATGCAGATTTATCCAATACATAGCAAATAATCAAGACAAGTTTGGCATCAAGTTCTGGTTAGCAACTGTTATGAAATCCACAAATATGTCTTGAATGGCTATCCATATTTGGGCAAAGATAAAGACAGACCAATCAATGCACAACTTTGGGAGAGTGTGGTATTACTACAACCACATCTAAAGTATAAATGCACCATCACAACTCTGATAACTATTTTACTTCTGTGAAACTTGTAGATTAACTTTCTGTGAAGAAAACAACAATTGCACGTGACACTTCAACACCACAATATTGTCCTGTTGCACTGAGAAATGTAAATAACACACGATATATAGGTGCAAGAGCAAAAAGAATGTCATAATTCTTAGCACCATACCCACAGATGCGTCTGCAGATGACAATGCAAAGAAAAAGCTGAACACTGTCACTTATTACAATAGCACTAAATGTGCCATAGATGTAGTGTACAAGATGCTGAAGACACAATAAGATGTGGAACTTGCAGGTGGCCTGTTCAATGTCCTTGGCATTGCCACACTCAATGCTTGCATACTTTTCAAGGAAAACTCAGGCTCTCCAATTTCATGCCAAGGATTTTTGCTTGTGCTGTGGTGATTTGCGCAACAAATGCCTTCTAATTCCCCTACACACCACAAAATGAAAGAAATGTGCCTTTCTACTGTGCAAGAGGCAGAATAAGGCTTCTGACAGCTGCCAAGGATATGCATATATTATATTCATAGATGAATATAATTCTTTATAACAAGATGTCATAGATGACATGTAGGATCTGCCTGATTTTTGAACTAGATCCCTAGGTCAGGATCTGTAAGAGGGGGTTCAGAACAGTCTTTTTCATGGGTACATACAATTTGTAGCATAAAAGATAAATAATAATTCAATAAAAATATTAATTAATAATATAAATAAATAATGCAGTGAATCTTACTTCCAAATCCCCAATTTAAAAAATTTTCCTTCAAGAAGTCTTATTTTCAGAGTCACAATTTTATTTTCTGTGTTGAAACACTTTAAGCTCAATGCATTTATATTGTATGGTCCCAACGATTTATTTATTTATACAATATTGTTTGCCTAGACAGTGGTGTCAGAGCCGGGGGTGCTGTAGGTGCTTGAGCACTCACAGAAGTTTGTAGAATGGATTTGGCAACCACATAATTAATTCGGAAATCGAAATTTCCTACATGGAACTCAAGACGAGCACCCACAGGTTTGAAACACTTCTGATGCCCTTGCGCCTAGAGGCCTATACAAGATGAGGTCTTAAGCAAGACAAACTTAAGCAGGTCCAATGCCAAAGATTGTAATTTATGTGACGAAGCCTTCTGATATCTGGGTGTTAAGTTTACCCATAGGGTATGTACACACTATATCTGGTTAAATCTGACATGAGATCCATGTTAGACAGACTTTCGCATCTGAAGCCACAAATGAGAATCTTCCCTCTCAAAGTTGTTCTCATCACCTCATCCTGAGAGGAGTAAAAATATGTGCTCTCCAAAAAATTGACTGCATAATAACATCTTTGGTGCGGAAGTGGCAATTTCTTCCACATGACATTACTCTCAGATATTTTTATTCACATGTAAAGGGCAGTGGTCTGGGAATTCTGATCAGACCAGGATAGAGATTCACCTATTGGTGACTTCTGGAGAGAGTACATGACAAGAAACAAACGTTAGTTCAATTGGAATGGCAGATGCCTGAACTCCTTGGGTGATGTTCATAAAATCTATACTGCCAACCTATATTGTTCAGTTGATGGTGCTGGCTTATGTGATTCTGGGCATGTTAATGGTCAGCACTCATGGGTAGATAACCCCTCAAGATTTGTGTCTGGTCTGTATCCACAGGGTTCTCATCAATACCTCTGACTGTTTCCAGACTGGCAAGGGGTCGACAAGACTAATACTGTATGGGATGTGTCATGGCTAAAACTAAAGCTCATGTCCTCCGGGGGTGTTTTTGCATCTGAGGACAGCGAACAAAGATGCATGATTTTGTGGTATCATATATAAGCATGAGCAAACTCCAACAACATCAATAAAGAAGTGGTCATTGAACTTCATGGCCACGTCTCAGCAAGCCTGGTTTGATTGTCACAGATTGCAGAGGGAAAATGGCATTTGTGATTGACACACAGGTCAAAAGCGATTCTGTTGACCTGAAGCATGCCCATCACTGTAACGTATCTTATTACAGTGATAATGGCTCATTTTAGGAAACTGTGATGAGTTTATATAGAGTCGATTTCATTATATGCTTGTCTGCAGTGATGAACTGGCGGATGTTTGGAGTGAGATGTCTGGAACAATTAATGTACAATAAGACCATAAAAGAAATTGACTTGATAGTGCTATCAACCCAGATTTTGAAAGGTGGTATTGCTCTATTCCACATGTTCAATAGAGCAAATTTTTGATCTCAAAGAAATTAGATTCTCAACATATTGGTTGTCTCTATATCAGACATTTTTGGTGATGTAGTATCTTATATTTTCTGTGTGTTTCATGCTGTTTTTGTTTGTTTTTCTTTGGTGTGGTTTTTGCAAAACTTTTGATTAGTGTGCATGATGTATTTATTTTGTTTTCGACATTTGTGTATTGGGGCTGTTCTTTTGCTGTTTAGCAGCACATGTTTTTGTTTTTGCTTTTGAGGGGAATCGTCTCACAGTAGTTTTGATTTTGTAGGGTTTTTTGCATATTTGGTATATGTGTGTGCAGACCTACAGTATGAAAATTCGCATGTTTTGATGTGTTTGTTGTTGTTTTTGTATCAATGTTGCACATTTTGAACTTTCATAATTTTTATGCATATATATTTGCAATTCTTTTGTGAATACATGGTATGTTTGGCATGGAGTGGTATGGAATGTATGACAGTCTTGTTTATGTCCAAATACAGGAGGTCCTTCTGTCCTTCTGTATTTGGTATATTTGTGTTGTATGAATTTGTATGAGTTGATGGATTTGTATGAGTTCCTCTCTCTCTGTCACCTTTATTATTTTTGTATCATTACTATACAACGAGTTGTGGCAATTTCTGTTTATAATATATTCATAACTCTTTTGTGAACACATGATATGTTATCTTTCAATTTTGATGCTACTTATTTAAGTGTCTTAGATGAGTATTTTACTGTTTAATTACGTGATGGGAACATGATGTTATCAAGATGTGATGAGAACATATTTTTATTATTGACTATCCTTCATTATATATTTCTGCTCAACCTTAGTATTTTTTGTTTATTATTTCTTGTATTTCTCATTGCTAGTTTTCTGTTTGCATATCTCTTCCTTTAGTGAGCAACAGAATTAATAAAGCATTTTTTATGTATCGCTTGGGAAGGGTTGCCATATTGTGCATTTTGTATTTGGGTTATGCTACCCAAAAAACCAAAATATATGCCTTAATAAACATATATTTATTATAATAAGATTAATACCAGATGCCCAGGCTGGGGCATCTGGACATGAGCAGGAGCAAAGATAGATAGACTTGAAGGGCTCTCAGAACATGTTAAGACTGCCAAGCTGCATCATGCTACAAAACCCTCCCACTGTGTGGGAGAAGAAGGGAGTTGCTACCTGAGCAACAAGAGAAGCAGCACAGGTTTTTTGTCGCTCTTGAGATGTATGCTTAGTAGCAAAATTAAAGTGTGTTAAGTTTGTTAATTTTTTGCTATGAGTGAAAATTTCATCATACAGTCCACTTGACAAAGCAGAGTAAAGAACATTTAAGCCAATATCTTCGCCAGAGAAATTAGGGTGGATCAGATAATAATCATTCGCACTCATGGTGTGATCACAAAATGATTACAAAGGCCCAATCTGAGAACATTGATGAACAGAGCAGAGAAACTGGTGTTGTGCTTTTACAATAATTGGATAAAATCGATGACATTCAAACAAGCATCAAGGAACTGCTTGAGGGATGCACAGCTTTGCCAGCATACAAACAACTAGATGATGCCTTCGAGCAGATTGAGGAGATGAAGGAAAACGCAAACACACTAGAAGTACAAATGCTTAGTTTCAAAAATAAAAATTAAATCAGAAGATAACCGGGTAGCTCAACCTGCAACAGTGAAATTGCTGGAGAATACTTTGCCAAGTTTTTCAGGAAATAGGGAAGAGTGCTGCTCATTTAGTTCTCATTTTAGTTTGATGAGTTTTTTTCAACTCAGCGAGGGCCAGCATTACTAATGCTGGGGGAGGGAGGAAAGGATTGCTTCCCCTGGCCTCTGTATCACCATCCATGGACATGAGTGTATATCACAGACAACAGAAAAAATATACTCACTGTTGAAATATTGGTGATAGAGATCTATCCTGATTTGTGCAATGCCAGAACTGTAATTTTCATCATCGCTATTGTATAAAATAACAGTTATTTGATTCCTGCAGTACAAGAAAAGAAAGAAAATAGAATAGATACAATTTTTTTTACAATTTCCTGAAGCATTAATACAAGACAAAAACATTCATGGTGATTAAAAACTCGAGGTACAAACATTAAGGGGGAGGAGAAATAAAACACACCTAATTAAGTATTTTGTGTGATTGAATGGTAATGATATAATGGCAAAGGGTGGTTTGGGAGAGCTTATAACAGCACTTCACCAGAACCAAGCACCGCATTTATCTTGACTGATTTGCTGCCAGATGTGTCAACAACCATCAAAGGATACATGGGGGTCAGTGCTGTCTTAACACATGGGCCCACCCGGACACGGCCCGGGGGCCTCAGAAAAATGAGAGGTAGTTGAATTTTTCGAGAATTTTCCAGGTAGGGCTTCAGAAAAATCACTTGGCCTGGAGGCCCATGATGCTCTTAAGACGGCCCTGATGAGGGTATTCTAACTTATGATTAAGCGGACCTGTTTTCACAGTGGATGATTGAAATGTGGAATCTTGTAACCCTTTGAGCAGCATTGGCCCTTACCTCTTTAAAGGTCCCTTATTTTAACATTGACAAGAACAGGTATTTTGTAAAGTTGATTTCTTAATAGAATACTCTTCCCTTTGCACCTGCTTAAGGGAATAAACAATAAATTTCTACTTCAACAGATTTATACTCCAAAAAAATAGACTTAATGCATGTTCAGCCCTTCCAAGAGGTGGATTTCTGGTTTCGCCACCTGTGTGGGATATACAAATTTTGTCACCCTTTCTCCCATTCTAATCCAATTTCCTTAACCCCTCATTCAGCAAATTTGCCACCCCTTCAAACTTATCACCCTGGGTTAAAGCCCCCTTAGCTTCCCCCCCCCCACGTTAATATGCCTCTGCTTGCAAGTCACCCTTTTGGTCAATCACATGTTTTCACACTCTAAAAGTCACCGTTGGTTGCTCACTAACCTGGTCCCATGATCTCTAGGTTACTCCTATGCTTACACACACTCTGTAGGTCACTCTTTTTATTGCCCGCTGACCTGGTTCCTCACACTCTTTAGATCGCTCTTTCTGTCACTACTATGCTTCCCACTTTCTTGGCACTCTTTTGGTTACTCACATGCTTGCATACCGTAGGTCACTCAATCCCTACACACTCTAGGTACTCACATGTGTTCACATTCTTTATAGCACTCTTTTTGTCACTCTCGATGCTTGCACATTCTTAAGGCTACTCTTTACTCACTCACATTCCTGCACAATTGCTAGTGTAACTCTTTTGGTCACTCACCGATCTAGCTCTCTTTTTGCAGAGGAAGATTTGTGGTTTTTCTGCCGTTTTTCCATTCTACTTTTTTTTTCACCATTCATTCCTTAAATTCTTCCCAAACATGCCACCATTTGCCACTTAGCCCCTCTCCCTGTAAAACTGTAAATACGCCTCTGCCCTCACTCGATCTCTCCTTACTCGACCGTGGGGCCATCTCCTGGGCAAAGTGAGCATGACTCTCATAAAAGCTCTACTAAATCTTGTTACCAAAATCAGTGTCATCAAAATGTCATTACTGTTTCTTATTCCAGCGTTTGCACAGTTGACCACTTATTCTATGATGAAAAATGTGCTTGTTATCACCCCTTGAAGTTAGCACCAAAAGTTTTGAATCACCGTGTTAGGGTAGGATTAATAATATGGATGAGTAACAATATTTAAAATCTATGGAAATAGACAAATAGTGCTTATAATATTTTTACCTATTATTTTTACATGTGGTAGCAAAAGCTCCAAATGCTGCAGACTCTTCTTCTTTGCCATCACCTAAAATAAAATCACAAAAATTTATATTGGTAAAATGTTACCAACATTTTTTCTATGCACTTAATCAAGCCAGAAATGTTAACTTAGTTTAAATGGAAATAATCAACCATTTAAGTGAAATTACACTGATGAGAGAAATTAAAAAATATATATTTTTTTTACTTTTGTGGTGTCAATAAATATACTTATATATATAAAACTACCCACACATTACCCATTCGGTTGCACCTAAACTTACAAAATAAAAACTTTATTTTGAAAACCTTCTGTATTAGGGCACCATGTAAATAATGCCTTTTTTTCACATCTGAACAAGTTACAAACTAAGTCATAGGAATAGTACTTTATAGAAAAATTTGCTGTGTATCAATGCACAGAGCAGAAATTGTGGCAGATTATGGCAATTGTGTGGCAGTTTGAACACCAACGACAATGTGATTTCTAATTTTGAAATCAGGCAATGCCCAACAAACATGTCTTCTTCGAGGTTTTCAATCTAATATTTTACAACCTAAAAAACATTAACCCAAAAGAAATTCATATATTTGTCTCTATTATATTTTAATAATCCGCCAAATGAAATAAAATATGAAAAGAATTAAGAGCTTTCAAACTAATAACTAATTATATTAATCTTTTACTACAATAGAAAGGTACTTCTTAGCCCCCAATATACAATGTTGTCACACCAAGGCCTCTGTAATATTTGTGTCTGTTTGTATATTTTGTTTGCACTTGTTATTATATGAAAATGTTTCCCACCACAGAAATATTTATGTTTGTATACTCTGGATGGATCAAGCGATCCCTTGTGTACAATATTGTATATATATATATTACATTTTCTCTCTTTTTTCCAATAAATTATTATTATTATTATTAATTTGCAAGAAATCTTAAGAGTCAAAAGCAAGTGTCATTGGGTAAGCTCTTTTTTCAAAATCACACAAAAAAATAAGTTTGCAGACAACAGTAAGTCTGTAAATTATCTTGAATGGTGGTCCTCTCTTATCTTTCAGAGTAAGTTAATGTGTAAACACATTATTGTACTGTATGTTCATTTATGGCGTTGTTGTATTTTGTTATATTATTAATTGCATTGTATTATTCATGATATTATTTTAATTAATAGTGTTGTAATATTAATTGTCATTTTTATTCGTCATTTTTATGCAAATGAATAATTGAGGAATGGGTTATCCATGTTTCCATTATTTCCGATGAGGAAATTCAAATCTTTTTTAATTCACTTTCACTTATACAAAGAAAGGGGAAAAAATATATGCACAACATGTTACAGACTGAAGCAATTTTTGATACACTGAGTTACATATGAGTTGACAAGGGGTAACTTGGTTACCCATACTGACTAAATACAATGAAGCTAAAACTAAAAGTCAGTAGTGAAATTAGTATTGCTATGTTAAAAGCGTGAGAATAAAAAAAATAAAAAAAGAAATGCATGCATGAAAAAATATACATATCAGCAAATCAAGAAAATACATGCACTGAGTATAAAAAATAGAGATGGCGGGCAGGAATTTAATTGTAAAAAAATAAGGAAATCGCTTCGGTCAAACACAATCAAAATGTATAAGTTTGTCTGAGTATTAAAATAAGTTTCAATATTTGTTATGTTAGCAATGCATTGTTGAAGCCGCTGTTTAAAAGCAGGAAACGACATTATATTTTGCAATTCAGTAGGTAAAGTGTTATAAATTTTAGGAGCAATGTACAAAAAAAAAATGTTTGCAAAAAATATTTTATCTATGTGAGGGAATCTCAAAGCCCACATGAGATCGTCTCAAGGAAACATTCATTTTGGGTGTGCAAAGATTTTTGTTTTTGTGCAGAAAAATTATTGCTTTATAGAAGACAAGTTGTCATAGGTTTAGGATATATTTATTATATAAAGAAATGTCATTTGAAGTTGAGTATCCTAAAAACTTGAGAAATTTGAATTGAATAGTTATAATTGGTAATAAGTTAGTCTTATAATTGCAGCCCCATGTAAGTAGACCGACCGTATTGTAATGATGAATGAACCTAGGCATAATAAACAGAGCGCAAGAAAGTGATGAACAATTCTTTGCAAATGGTAAAACTTATACAAGAAAAATCTGAGTTTTTCGTGAGGAATTCAACATGAGATTTCCATTTCAAATTAGAATCAACGTAGATACCAAGATATTTCCACGAGAAGACTTCTCCTACACATTGACAATTACAAGTGTGAATTTGATTCAATATATGATCGATTCAAATAACAAGCATGTTCATGGAATGAATTCAGCTTGCTAACGAAGTTAAACTGTAAGTCAATTTCATTTGATCATTTTTGTCACACCATGGTCATTTTCTGCACACAATTAGCCCTCGTGTGCAGAAAATGACAGTGGTGTGACAAAAATGATCAAATTAAATTGACTTACAGTTTAATTTCGTTAGCAAGCTGAATTCATTCCATGAACATGCTTGTTTTTTGAATCGATCGTATATTGAATCAAATTTCCTCATCAGAAATAATGGAAGCATGGATAACTCATTCCTCAATTATTCATTCACATAAAAATGAGGAATAAAAATGGCACTTTATATTACAACACAACAATAATATCATGAATAATACAATGCAATTAATATTATAACAACAAAATACAACAATGTATAAACAACAACTGACTGTAAATCAATCAGTAACTTTAATTTAACTTGCGTCAGTATTTTTCACAATTTTTAAGGTTGAATGCCTCAAACTGTGCTAGTAAATGATTGTTTCATGCCTGATAAAAGCTAAAAATGTGTAAACTAGGAATTAATTTTTTATACTTTCTTCTAGTACAACACAGATATTAAAATCTCTCAATTATTTTCCTTGAAAATTTCCAGATCTCAGATATTGCAGGGAAAACTAAAGTGTGTTTTTTTATTTTCCTAGATAAAAAATTTAATCTTTTATGTAAGTTTTGTAGATTTTGAGATGTGATTACTCTTCATTATTACAAATTCTTATTAAGGCATGTATACACTAACGGGCCGATCTTGCAACGCACGACCCCCTGCAGCAGTTCTAATCCGCTCATGGGTACACAAACTTCCTTTATGCTCCTTTCTTTCCTTTGTATTCATTGAAAAAACCGATTCCAGGTGGGTCCAGTGAAAACAGCTCAAGAATCATTCACAACACCATACAAATTACTGAACAACCAATTGCGAATGCTTTCATTGCATGATCCACGCGCTAGTGTATATGTGCCTTTAAATGTTTCACCATCGCAATTTACTTACTATTGATGATCTTCAAATCCAATAATTTATCACAAGTTCTACTCAGCAAACCCATAACAGCATAAACTGGTTTTCGTACAAACTGAACATGTGGTGGAACTGTATTATTAATCTGGAATCTTGCCAGTAAGGTACGCTCAGTAAATTGATATGGAAAGTAACTCAGAAACCCATTGTCATTGCTTAAAAGATGGAAATTTGCTTTCTTCACAGTTCTGCTGCTGCGCACAACATAATAATTTATATGCTGGGATATTACCTAAAATTATAGAATATATTTTTACACAGTAAGTCTAATATGATCTAAAGTTAGAAACAAATCTCTAATAAAATTTGATGCAACAACCAAGTTACATTCAAGAAATAAAAATTGCTCAAATATTCTGCAATGCAAAATAGTAATGTGTCTCAATAATTTAATTATTGAGATACTAAAATGCAGTTAGAACAAAATAGATATACATTTAAATTTTAATCTGACAGTTACAGGAAAATTTACATTTATCTCACAGATTAGAATCATTTTTTATTATTTATAATTATCTCTGAATTTTATTTTTGGAAATCAATATTAGAGCCTGGAAGTTTAGCCACTTAAAATGGTCGAAATAGGCAGGCAAAAAGGCACTGAAAATTCTTAAAATAGACACTAAAAAGGCGTTTATAATTAATGGAAGAAAGAAAAAATAACTGAAAGCTTGGATATTAAGTGTCCAGAAACTGGCTAAAAATTGGCTGCACTTAATCTGTTTACTGTTTTAGTTATAGCTTATAATAACTGCATTATTTTCAAAATTAAATTGATTTTATGCCAAAAATAAAGTGTTTGTGGTCCCTCAGGATTAGGTTAATTCCGGAGCCAGCATTGCCAGCAGGGACGCCAAAAGTCAAGAATGTCTGGTATTGCTTGCTGATATGTTTGAAGACCATTTGTCCAACATTCAACAAAAATGTCCCGTTTTTGGTAAATCGGCCATCACCTAAACTGATGGTGAATGAGCTATATTTGAATGATGATTGGCGTTGCTGAGCAGTACCATTCAAATGACTAGTGCTGCCTTTAGCAACATCAGCACATATGTTACGGCATCACTGATTGCCCCATATGGAGCTTGTAGAGAAAATTATTGTGGGGCTCCTTAGAGCTATGAATGATCCACATTTATGTTTTGCGTTATTTGAAAAATTCTTTCAGTTTTATAGTTGAAACACACCTATGATGTTTAATTGTTGTAAAAAATTCTTTTTTTTCATTCATATTGCCACACATGAAGACATAGTTCAAGGCCTGGTGTAACTACACCTGTCACAAACATCCCTGACGGCATCTCTAGTCAATTCAATCAAATAATAAATACCTAAAATAATTTTTCATGGTTGTTTGCAGTGCATTCGTGGTGTAAAAAAAAAATAAAAAGGACCTCAATACAATATGGGCCCCTGGGACAGAGTCCCAACTCCTGAATAGCCTAGGTGAGCCAAAATGTCAGCTGATGACCTCTTGGGATAGTGATTGGTCAGCTATACAATGTAGTCCAATGCATGAGCAAGATATATTATAAGGAGAAACAAATGTCTCTAATTTTTCTCAGCTTCTCTCATACATAGCTGCCTTTGTCTGAAACAAAAACATTCATGTCTGACACCATCCAGCCATAGCAAAGTTGATGCAGGGCAACATGAAGTTTTCTATCTCTCAAGCACTTGCACCTATTCATGTTTAAATTGGGCTAGAAGTATGGGGGGGGGGGCTTTTCTGATAACAACAATTAATACTAATATTTAGAGATTTTTAGAAAATCAAGTGTCTTGAAGTTCTGCATGCTCAAAATATCCAAGTTCTACACAATATGGCTGCTGAGATTCACAAACAAAAGTAAAACAATGTTAAACTGTAGTAGTATTAATGTATTAATTTGTAGTAGATAACATATAAATAAACATATACACTTGCCAGATCTCTCAGGAAACCCTAAATGTTCTAACCAAAGGAGACACTTTTCAATTTATCATGAGCACCAAAAACTTGCAAATCAATAATTTTCTGATAAACACGCTCGATAACTGGGAAGGTTATTCTTACCCAATATTACCTCTTCATATACATGTACCTCCCTACCTTTAGTAAAGCAGAATATACTAAATAATATAAATTTTTAAATTTTCAACCACTTTCCTGATCTTTCTAGCTATTGTGGTTGGTGGTATTCATTTTAACATTGATAGTTTCACCATCATTAAAGTTTTTAACATAATACTGTAACTGAAAGACAAAATTTAATTCTCTTCATGAAGAGATGAATTTTATGAATGGTTCAAATGGGGTGACCATAATCTATGGAGACAAATACAAGAAATTAAGATGGTCAATATAGAAAATTAGAACAGCAAAAGACAGCGCAGTTCACCAAAACGATTGCCAATTTTAAAGCTAAAATTTTCAAAATATGCTATCTTGAAAAATTGTTAAATCAGCAGGAAATAAATGTTTTGATTCATGGTAAATGCAATCCTACTTCTGCAAATATGCAGTGAATTTGAATGTATTTCATGTGAGAGTTGAATATTTACATATGTGCATCACACATAGCTATAAAGTTACAAAAATTATCTGTATAGACAATTTCAGTGAAGACAACTAAATCAAGTAAATGTTGTTGAAAAAAATGGGACATTCCTATCACAAATGTCAGAATGCCAAAAAAGGGTGAAAAATATGGGGAAGTCCCTAAAATTATTAGTCATATGGTCACATCGCCATATGATCACATCAGAATTGGACATCAATTTTTTTTTCAGGTATGTGCGATCAAATATTGTTGCTTTTTGCCACTGAATTTATAATTATGTGTTCAATAACCAGGTCATGCTATAACTTTTAGCTACTCAGGATCTATTGTTACAAAAGTTCTCACACATTATGTTTCTTTGCATTGCTTATAAACACTGCCTATATACACATTTGTGTGTTCACGAAAATTCATAAAATACACATTTATACATGTAATTGAACTTTAGATGAACTTAGACGGTTATTTTTAATTCTGATGATGATAGTCATTGTAAAACCAGTATTGCAGAAGAGAATACAAAAAGAGTGCAAAAAATTTCTGTTCAACGAGTCTCAAATACATATTGAGTCAAATACAGTTATGCTGATGCTGAATTCATCATCATAATGCTTTTATAATAATATAATACCTTCACAATGATTGCAGCATAAGAGGCATCAGCTCTCCACAATTCACCTGATGACCATCCTTTAATTGGGTCAGCTTCACTAAAAAAAATAAAACATTATTGTACCTATGCAAACAAGACATGAAAGGATTTCATATTTTTAGAATAAATGTGCCAGGAAAAACCAAATTCTTGTTTTTAATTGTTTAAAAATTAAAAAAATTATTTTCAAATAAAAATTTTTAGAAACATTGAATCAAGAAAAAAGGTATCTGTACTTTACTCAAAAGACACTATTTTCAATATTCTGTATGATCAGATGCTTGCGAGTCATATTACATTTCAAAATATCTTCAAACAGTCAAGAAGCAGAGATGTGTGATACTGAATACTGAAAAAATATCGGGTATAATAAAAATTCAGAACTAGATTTGAAACTAGAGCTCTTACATTTCTAACTGTATAAGATTGGTTCCATACAAGTTGTGTTTATGCAGTAACTGAGTCACTGGATAAAAAAAAAAGGCTAGTTCTCGACTCCTACTAGAGAATATACTTTAGATGTGTTTTTACCTTATGGAAAAATATCTATTAAAGTCACTTTTATATAAAATTTTTCAAAAATGAGTAGACACATAACTTTTTGTTCTTTAATCCTGTCATGGCATTGATCAGATCTTGCCCCTTCAAAAGCCTCTTATTTTAGCATTGACAAGCCAAGATATTTAGTAAAGTTGATTTCTCAATTTAACACTCTTTCCTATACCCCTTAATTTGCACCTTGCAGAAAATCAAAAGAAAGCCTACTCCATCAAAAAAGGATATGATATTTTATAGGGAGTTTAATGATTTCTACAATGTGGCAGGAAGGATTAAAGTCTTAAAAAAGCTACCCACACTAGTATGCAAACTATATCCAACAGCAAAATTGTAGTTCTTGTAGTCACTTGAGCAACATTTTTTATGACCTATGAGGTTTGATTGGTAAGGTATGAATAAGGTAAGGTTTGGTAAAGAAAGTAATAAGTAAGGTAAATCTCCATGAGATAGCAGTATTAATTATTTTGGTAGCAGCTTTTGAATTATTACAATTATAAGTATCAATCTTTGAAACCTGTGACAAGTTTGAGCACAAAGAGCTTTGTAATTTATTTTTTGGCATTGTTCCGAATTTGGATTGTAGCAGTTACTCTGGAAATGGATTATAATAAGTGCCTCGTGCAGTGAAAAATTTTTAAATCTAAAATAGTTGCACGCAGCAAAGATTAAAGCAGAATCACAATAAGTTTGCAGTTGTTTTAGTGTTAGGAAATAAGATATCTAATACTAATAAGCATAAATTGTATTTTGTATCTTAATACTTTTTAGGAGTGTGTTGTAAACCTGTACAAAACAGAACATCTGTAGACCGAAATAAAATTCTGTTTTATAAAGGTGCAAATAAAAGCACTAATCATTGAACAGACTATATTGTAATTCTGTTTAAGACAGGTTTTCATCTTATACAGTGTCTGTCTTAGACAGGTTTCACTGTATATACATTTCTTCTTCGTGATTAAGTGTTGATAATTTTATTTAACTTTATTTTTTTTTCATATAATCTTTTACGTATATTTTGCATTGTAATATTATATTGTTAATTTTTTTTTTCAATTTTCTCATATATTTGAATTGTAATGCAAGCTTAGATTATTTTTTATTGAATTTTTATATAAAAAATAACATTGCACTAGAATATCATTTTGAGCTGTGAATATCAGCAGATTCTCAATCCTTCAGCATCCATTTAATGAATTTTTATCTTTTGTGTCTGCGACAAAAATGTGATCTTATTTCTTGCTGAATATGCTGTAAAATAAACATGTGCATTTATGAAGATATTTTTTTAAAAATTATTTCTTAATTTTTTAATGTAGTTTTTTGAATCTTATTCAGTATATTTCTTATATAGTAGCAAATATCTTTTTCAAAATGTTTTCCGAAAATGTAATTTAAAATGAATATAAGCGCCTCTTTAAACCTCCATATTTTTTTATTCATAAAGCCACTGAATCAACAGTGATGGTTTTGTAAGGTTTGATTTTGCAGTTCTAATTGTTTTTTTATGGCTTTTTGTTCCTCTTGGTGGTATATCATTCTTCTAAATGATAATATATTCAGGAGAGAAAAGGAATTATCATTATTCAGAACAGATTTCATTTAGCAAATGACTCCTGATGTGTATAGGCCACTGGGTTCTCAAATTCACTGGTTTGTGGGACCAGTGACTTTTATTTTTCAATTCTAATGCTATTTATGGTACATAAGACTAATACATACTCATTATAGATAGGAAGATGAAACAGACTTGGAAATTCTGTTCTAATATGATCAATTGTTTCAATTTCTCCTTGCAAAATTTCTTCTGAGCTCCCATTTCCCTACAGCAAAAGTATTGAAATAGTCGGCTAAATATGAGTACTCTCACTTACATTCATTTTGTTACATTTACAGTTGACGCTCGTTTTTACAAACCTGTACAGACTTGATAATTAGGTTGTAAAATCGAAAGTTCATAAAATAAATACAGAAAATGTAAAATGAGTTAGCTATTCACCATTATTGATTATTTCCATAAAAACCACTTATTTTTGTTTGTTTCATTGCAACATTTTGGTAAATATAAGATTCCATATAGAATTGATGTAGGATAATGTTTCACCCATTAACCCAAATTTCTATTTTCTAAAATATTTCCAGAATGGTGAAAGGTCACTGGAACTACTTGAAGTAGAAACGATCTTTTGCTGATATTTGATCAGAGGACTAAATACAATATTTAGAATCCTGAACTTTTTGACACTTCTGTCTTGTAAGAATTAATTAATAATTAGTTGATTAATAATTTTTTGTAAGAGTTAAATTATTAATTTGCACATTAATTCCTTTGGAAACATTTTTTTTTTCATCCACTGTAAAGCATAATCTTTTCCGTTTTGTTGACATTGCAAAGAGGAAAGAAGATGAGCAGCAGTTAACTGAAATAGAGTTTGATTGACTCTTGACTTAGAAATGACCTATCAATAACCTAATATAACATACCATTTCCATAGCCACCAGTTTATCCATTCATAATGTACAAAGAGTGAATTATGTTGCCAAAGCATCTTCAATTCATGGTCACCACCCACCAACAATCGCACCCTTCTCCTGGCACATATTTGCAAAAAACCTGCATGCTGGTGATTGACTATTAAGACATGTAGAACATCCAAATTAAGGTTGACTTTTGAATGCAATGAACTTAGAGGTGGCTGGAAGAATAAAATAGCCAGGAAAAAAAGAAGAAAAAAAAAGTTCTTAAAATAGAGAGTTGATAGCAATTAGAGTTAATAAAATAGAGTGGATTTTAACATTAGCTCTATGGCATGCTGTTCGGGACAGAGGACCAGTTCATAAAAAACAGTGCATTCATAAATTGGAGGTTCATAAAATCGAGCGTTTACTGTATATTGCTAAAATTTGCATACTTGTGTGAAATTACCTAAATAGTAAGTTATCTACATATTATTTTTATTATTTTTGTGACTATCTAACTATCAATATACAAATTTCTTTCAAGCTTACAAATATCAATGTTACAAAAGGACAATATAAAAAAATATATGGTTTTTTTTTTGTATATAAGCATTACAGCATATAGTTTACATAGATATTAGTCTTCTATGTTCTACAACAGTATACTATTCAATCATTACGCTTCATGCATAGTTAGAAAAATTGATGGCAGCACTACACATAACAAACATTGCACAGAAACAAATTCACGGAAGGTTCACTACATGCACACACACACATTCCAACATGTACCAATTTGTTAGAAGTTTGCAGAGGAATATGGATGAGGTGCATGTCTGGTTTAGTAGTAGTAGTCTTTTATACTGTTATTAGGCTTTACAATTGAAGTATACTAAAATGTATGGTAGATATTAAAATATACTTAAAGTTTTTTGCATGGCCACATGCTAGATGCATGTAAAAACTTGTCTATTCCAGTCCTGCTGAGGAATTGACACTTTTTTTGTGTTGCTAGCATTTAAAAATTTTAATTTATCAAAAAGGTTGGAGAAAACATTGAACTGCAGTAAAGAAAATTGTTCGGTTTTGCAGATTGTTATGACACTATCAGTCAAAAATATAGCACAGAATATTCATATTCAGAATTATTCAAAATATTTGTATCCCTAATTGAAACTGAATTCAGAATATAAATAAGGCTGTACACCAATATTTTGTTTCATATGGTAAAATACACCTACCTTTTTGTGAAAAGAGATGAAATCTATTCTAACACCTGTTTCATTCGTGAAGAAATTTTTTCCTGAAACACAATGCTTTAATAAAGCCCAACACATAGGTGATTTTGAGCTAACATGACAAGAACCGCCAGGACCTCCAAGTTTTAAAAGTTTATTTGCAGATTTCAATCCCTCTGAACATGCATCATAGTAGTTTAAAAATCCTGCAAGAGAAAATGAAGCTTCTGAAATAACCAAATCAACATAAGAACCTAGATGGAGTTGAATCCTCAGTTTGAAGAATAAAATGAATCCGAGAACTTTATTTTTGGGAAATTGAAATAAAAAAAACTTTCTTACATTTTTAAATTTGACTTTTTATGAGGAATAAATTATGTCTAAAATTTGTCATATTATTAGGAATGGCATCTCATTTCTGTTGGCATGATATTGGTAGGTTGTGTATGGTAATTCATCTAATAATCAGGTGGAATTTGTTTTTTCTCATGTGATTTTATTTTCTTCTTCAAACTGGTGATTTAATTAGGATAACAGATAACCTTTCATAGAATGAAAGAAACAATCAAATAGGGGCCGTTCAAGTATTACGTCATCATCAATGGGGGGAAGGGGGTTTATGATTTGCTGACTTTTGATGACGAGGGGGGTTTGGATAATGTTTACGTCATCAACCACCCCAAAAAAAAAGAAAAACCTTTCGATAGTTTATGGGCACTTGAAGTAACATTCCATCCTATTGATAAGTGTCCTACAGAACCACTTTAGTGATCTCTAAATGTTTTGCAGATCCAAGTGTTCTGGAAATGTGTCCGGGCCGCTCAAGTGCTCTGGAACTGTGTCCTGCATCACTTAAATAATCTGAGAATGTGCCGTGGGTAACTTCAGTGATGTAGAACCACACTGGGGGCCACTTAAGTGCTCTGAACTACGTCACATGTCACTCAAGGGATCTCTAAATGTGTCACGGATCGCTTAAGTGTTCTGAAACTGTGTCCTGGGTCATTTAAGTGATCTGAAAATGTGCCACGGGCCACTTAAATGCTCTGCAATTGTACCACGAGACCCTTAAGCAATCTGTAAATGTGCCGCTTAGTTCATTTTTACAAAATTAGGTTTGAAGAGAGCAGGCCGCATCAGATAACCCTCAGGGCCATATTTGGTCCGTGGGTCAAAGTCCTTTATGTGATTTATCATTATATAGCTTAGAAGGTGGGTCGCAATGAATTTATTAAAGATAAATTTTGAGTTCATAGCCTTCAAATAACATTGAAATTAACAGAAATTAATTATAAATAACATATAAAGGTATTTTCTTCAGAAATTTTAATTAAAAAATATTTTTTTTGCATTAAAAAATAAATTTTTGATCATGGAGGGGGCAGGAGCCCCCTAAGCCTTCCCCCCCCCCGTGTATGTCTCTGATCCCACCAATATGCATTAGGATTCAGAGGGGCAGAGCTGATGACGAAATTTTGCTGACAGGGAGGAGGGAGTCAGTGTTTTGCTGACAAGGGGGGAGGGGGTCAAAAATGACTAAAAATTTGCTTACGTAATACTTGAAAGTTCCCATAGAATTGAAAAGTAACATAATTAACATACAGATAACCTTTCACTAAGTAGTGTTCTCCAAGTAGCATTTTCCTAAAGTCATTCTTCCACTTTTCCGAGCCTTAATTCATCCTGCATTGGAGTATGGTGTAAGGTTTTGGAGACCATACCTGACATAAACTTGGTTGAGGGAGTGCAGAAAGAGCTACACATGCCCTTGTTGGCACGCAAGGGTTGAGCTATGAAGAAAGACTTGATTTCTTGAATATGTTTACATTGGAAGAGCGCGGGTGTCATGGGGATATGATCGAAGTGCTCAAAATTTTCAACGGGATGGTAGGATGGACCATGAGTTATTAATACATCGTCAATTAATTGCTTCAACAAGGGAACACGGGTATCGTTTAGTAAGGTACAATTACAGGTTGTGGTGTGGTGTCGCAGGGAGTTTGACACCACACCACAACATAGGGTTGTCAATAAATGGAATAGCTCACCTCCGGGGGTTGTGAATTCTAACACAATTGATATATTTAAAAAGAAGTATGATAGACAAAGTAGGATTGGATTGAATTGGATTTTAAGTTTAATGGCGCAAGGACCAATTTGGTCAAACTGCGCCAAAACAAATGATTATAAAAAAAAAGATTGTCCTTTTGTCATGTCAAAAAATTAAAAAAGCGCAGGATAAAAAGATACATGATACGTAAAACAATGACAAAGTAGGATAAATCGAGAAGCTATTTATACTTAGATAAGACAACCATAATCTTTTTATGGGCATTTTTTTTTGGTGATATATGATTTTATATATTGGATATTTTGGTTATATTTGACATTCATATTTTTATGGGCATAATTTTTTCAGCCACCTCATGGGCAATTTGCCTGCTGTGGCTTTTGTATTTGTATAAAGAAAACTATTAAAGAGTATCAAAGTAATATGATAGGACTCTTGTAATTGCTTTTCTGTTTCTCATCTGTGGTATAAACCATATTTTTATAGCCATGGAAGATGCATATTTAACATTAGAGTCATCATTTGACATCTACCACTTACAAAATAATGTGGACACGCAAATTTTAAAGTTTTTTTCTTATTATTCATGTTAACCCCATTTTTTTTCCATGCTCTTTTGCAAAAAACTTAAAAAGTTTAAATGCTTAAAGTCTGCTGTTTTCCAAATAAATCTTACAAATTCTTAATTTTATTTTACCCTGTACTTTAGGATGAATGAGGAATGGCTTAAGCATGATATTGTAGTGCAGGGATTGCAATCTGGCAGAAAGCAAAAGCTTTGTATGCAGCCCACAGTCTGTTACGTAGAGAAACTTGTTATATTTTTGAATTTTAAGCATAAAAATGTCAATAAATTCTAAATTTAAACACTTTCTAACAAATTTTATAAATGACATCCCAGCAACAAAATGGAGACTTCTTCATTTTATGTTTTGGTTCATACAATGCGACTCGTACATGCTCAAAATAATATTACAGTAGACTCTCGGTAACTCGACACATGGATAACTCAACTATTCAGATAACTCGACATCTATTATTCCCTTGGTTGGCCCAATACTAATTTCAATGAAGGGGAAACTCTCTAACTCGACACATGTTTGGCTTAACTCCGCTTAAGTCGACTATGACTGGTTTTTACAATTGCTCGTGTTTTACCATTCTAAGAATTTTTTGAGGTTGTCCGTGGGTGCCTCTTGGCCGGCCTATCATTTTAGTGGCATTTCCAGGACAGGTCTTTCATTCTTTTCATGGTCAAATGAAGTGTGGATGATCCCTAAAGTGTGGTATGATCCCTATTGGATGTTGAAATCGTCAACATCCAATAGGGATAAAAATCTTATAGATTGTAAGTTTTAATATTGTCTGTTACGGAGAATGCATTTGGCGGAACTCGGTTTTACGATTTCTTGGAAAAGGAGTAAAAAAAAAAAAAAGGAGCTAAAGCCTGGTTAGATGCTGAATATGTCATTTGGTTATCATTATGAGTATCGACGGCCGTGAATGCAATGGCTCCATGCAAACTTCATACTTTAACTTTAAAATCAAAAGTTTTCGAAAAAACTAGAATCGGGAAAACTCAGAGTGAACTCACCAAAGAATATGGAGTTGCACAGAACCCATTTCAACATTTGCTAAAAATGAGGGAAATTTTTTTTCAGCATTTGAATCTTCTTATGAACTAAGCAGAAAACGCATAAGAAATCAGAATTCAGCAATGTAGAGGAAGCAACTTTTGTGGTTCAAATCCCTCAATCTCACTTAATCCCATTATCAGGACCAGTAAGTAATTCAAAGAAAGCAAAAGATTTTGCAAAAAATCTCAATCAAGGAAATTAGGAATTATTCTAAGTATGAAAACTTTTTACAGAAAATTACAGACAAAAAATTTGTGAATTTGTCGATGTTAGAATGGATGCAAAAATTTCTGTTTTAGATGCAGTTGGAATGATTGATTCTGCATGGGACTCAGGCACGAGTGCCATGATTCGGAACTGCTTCCGTCATGTTGGTTTTTGTTCTGAGTATTTGGAGAATGATTATTTCTCTAAAGAAAATTAATTAATTAAAATAAAAAGATTATTTTTCCTGAAGATTCCTCCCAGATTAAGTGTGAAGAAAGCATAAATAGAGTGCTATTTATGCTTGATATACAGGGTGATTATAAAAAAAACTATCCCGACATATGGGCCCCTAACTATCATACCATTCACAGAAACTGAATGAAATTTTGGCATAAGGTATTTTGAGGTATGCGCTCAAGAATGATATGGAAAACAACAGTGTCACTCTAACAGTTACGGTTACAGTGAGAAAATTTCGAAAATATCAAATGGTAACACCAAGTTTTTTGTATAAGAATGTGATCTCCATTGTGAAAAACCCTAAATAGCGTTCGAACGGCAACTGTAGCATGAAAATCACCGGCGGTAGATAGGCTAAAAGTGAGGACAACCAATAAGGACAGAGAAGCAGCATAAAATAAAGCATTTTATTGTGTTTCACAAATTTTCCACATGACCTACTTCACACACGATGACACTTTGTATGCGGCAGATGGTGAATAGCACTGCA
Organism: Pholcus phalangioides; assembly: GCF_987345545.1. Taxonomy (NCBI): domain Eukaryota; kingdom Metazoa; phylum Arthropoda; class Arachnida; order Araneae; family Pholcidae; genus Pholcus; species Pholcus phalangioides. The sequence continues at coordinate 44,431,691 of NW_028301600.1, read as the reverse complement.
GCACGTACCATGGCAATAGGAATCTCTTGAATCGCAGTTCTGATGGCATCTTTCAAATCAGATGCAGTTTGCGGACGATACTGATACACTTTGGATTTCAGATATCCCCACAGCCAGAAATCCATTGGTGTGAGATCAGGAGACCTTGGTGGCCACGGAAACGGGAAATGACGGGAGATAACTCTGTCACCAAACTGTTGACTTAAGACACGTTTGACAGAAGACCCTACATGTGGAGGAGCGCCATCTTGCATCCACACAACTTCAGATAGAGCATTTTGCCGTTGCAATGCAGGAATTGCGTAACGAGTTAACATGTCCAGATAGTGAGCACTCGTTACTGTACATGTTTGCAGATCACCGGCAGTAATCTGTTCAAAAAAGTAAGGGCCGAGGATGAACGTACTCGTTATACCACACCACATAGTCACTTTTTCCTCGTGTAATGGACGTGCAAGCACATCATGTGGATTATTGTCTGCCCAGTGCACACAATTTTTCGAATTCACGTTACCAGTTAACGAGAAATGCGCCTCATCTGTCCACAGAATGCGTAAAGGCCAGATTGCGTAAAGGGGATTTTCGTGCTACAGGTGCTATTCCAACGCTATTTAGTGTTTTTCAGTATGAAGATCGCATTCCAATACAAAAAACTTGGTGTTGCCATTTGATATTTTCGAAATTTTCTCACTGTAACCGTAACTGTTTGAGTGACACTGTTGTTTTCCGTATCATTCTTGAGCGCATACCTCAAAATACCTTATGCCAAAATTTCATTCAGTTTCTGTGAATGGTATGATAGTTAGGGGCCCATATGTCGGGATAGTTTTTTTTATAATCACCCTGTATATATATGCAATATATATGCTTGATATATATTGCATCGATGATGAATTTGTGAGTATTGACTCTGATCTTGTAACTTCAGGACTTTCAGTACACAACAATATTCTAGAATCAATCACCCAAAGCAAGTGCTTCATGTTTCGAAGAAATAGAATCACAGAAAGTTCCAATGAAGAAGTATCTGCACCATCTCTCCATGATGCACTAAAAACTCTAGATGGGATTCGTCACTTCCTACAGTCCGGAAAAAGCCGAACAATCGCAGTATAAACTGAATAATGTAGAAAAAAAATTTCTCTTCGGAAAGAAAAACAAGCAAATATACTTGATTATTTTTCATGAGGTAAATTTTTTTATACATTTTGATTCTATTTTGAAACAACTGTGAATTAAAATGAATGAGAATTATCATTTCATTTAATATAATTGTTAGAATGTATATAATTATAATTACGTACACAAAAACGATCAGACAAAAATTTGGAGTAAAACCGTGCTAACTCGACATCTGCTTAAGTCTACATGTTTGTCGATACTTTTGGGGTGTCGAGTTACAGAGAGTCTACTGTATTAGATACGGACCGTGTTTGGTACACATGTAATTAACTGTCCCTCTATTGCATTTTGGTTTGAAATTCCTGCTCTAGTGAGCACTTTTGACACAGAACCAACTGAGAATAGATTATAGAACAGATCAAACATTAGAATGCAATGCAAAATTGAAAAATAATGTTCAAAACAGATAGTTTTTCCAATAAACATGAAAAATTGACAATCGCATTAATGAAGAATGATCATAATGAAATTAAATTGTTGTTAAAGATTAAAAAATAATAATAAGTTTAGTAATATGTAATATGTTAAAATTTTATGTAATCCTATTATTCACTAATAATATATTTTTATTTATAATCCATTTACAAGTGCTGGTCAGTTTCTGGGCAATCACCAATTGGTGATGAAAAAATCAGCCAAGTCTTATGCAGGATTGTTTTGATGGTTAGAAAAAATTTTCTGTTTGAGTCTCAACCATGAATAAGAATGCCAGTCCATCATCAAAAGCATGCCAAATTGTTCCAATTTGAAAAAAAGAGTTATAATAGTTATCTTGATAACCTACCAGTACCCATTTACATTATGAATACTGAATTACTATGTGTGAATACTTGCTGAGTGACCTAAAGTTTCAACAACCGGAATAAAAATATTTTTATATGAAGAGAATCACAATTATGATTAATCTCTTAAGTACTATTTTTCCAGATATCTTGAGTATTGCTTGTTTCAGACTTGGCGATATGGTAATTTTTTGCATTAGACCATAGTTTCCCAACCTTTTTTGTCCGATCGCCCCCCTTCTTCAAAAATGTTTTTCTCCCATCGCCCCCCAAAGCAATCTAACCCATAGAATCCTATGTTATACCCGTAGCTTCTACCGCCCCCCTGGAACATTCCATCGCCCCCCAGGGGGCGTTAACGACCATGTTGGGAATCACTGCATTAGACCATCATCTGGGTGCTTTTAGTATTGGAGCAAACAGTAATAATGTCTATACTTAGATGACTGATTAAAATCAAAAACCATCTGATTATGATGGAAGAGCGGAAAAACAAACTGTTGGAAATTATTCCATATCCTTTGCTTCACTAATACATTGCTCAGCTAATGAAAGTATTTCATTCATGATTAAATCACATTTGTTACCCAAAACACTATTTCTCATAAGAAGAATTATTTTCCTATGAAGAATTATTTAATTGATTCAGGACACTGTCAAAAATTCAAAGTTTTATGAAACAGTATGAAGCACTATAAAAAATGAAAACTCACCAAAGGATGAGAAAAAAGCTCCAGAATTGGATGAAAAGTGGAAAATTTAAATGAAGATTAAAAAAAAAACGAAGATCTTATTTTACACGATGTAGGTACACAACTCATTTGAATTGTTTATTTCAGAAACTTCTTAAATATAGAACTTCAAATTTTAAGACATTTGAGAAAAACTTTCAACTGCACTAACTGGTTTCTGTACTAAATGAATATTTGAAGGACTTCAAATAGGGGTATACAGAACATTGCTTTTGTGTGTTTATGCACCAAATGAAGTGTCAATGAATCAATTGAAAGAAACCAGTATAAACTCAATTTCAATTTTTTTGTCACTTATGAGGTTTTTGAATAAGTGATTCATTTGAGTTTGTGAGTGATGTGGTCAAGTAATCATTCCCTATGTGATGTGGTTATCTAATAAATCATTCCCCATATGATATATAGTCAGTTTATTTCTGTATCTCCTACATCTGGATCAGCTGGACCATTCAGTTTTGTGCTTAAAATCTTACTATTGTGCACTAAAACACTCAAGTCTAAGTTGTTGTTTTTTTAATGTATTTTGTCTTAGCTTATTCATTTTACATGACATGGCACAAAAGGTTTCTGAAACAAAAAATAGAAGTATTTCTGGAAAATAATTCTGAGGTGGACATTATCAAGTGCCTTGAGTAATGGTTATTATGATGATGTGTATGTGATTGATGTAAAAATTTTGTTTACAACACTACTGCATTATCCAAGGATGAAGTCACTCTCCCCTATCCATACAAAGATTTTTAACAGCTGACTGATGTGAAGATATATTTTGGAAAGAGAAAATTCAACTGCCCCTGCAAAGAATCGAACCCATGTCCTTTCACTTTTCGGGTGAATGACCTAGACCACTAGACTACAGAGGCAACAAATTTCTCAATCTTTCCTTGGAGCTTGTGTGCACTGAACCGGACTGTACATGGACGGTCGGACCTAACTCAGGCCAAAGTTCACAACTGCTGACAATCCCACCAGATAGCAACTTATCCAAGGATGATGTCACTCTCTGCTATCCAAACAAAGGTTTTTAACAGCTGGCTGATGCAAAGATAATTTGATTTTTCTCCCTCTAAAATATATCTTTGCATCAGCAAGTTGTTAAAAACCTTTGTATGGATAACGGAGAGTAACATCATCCTCGGATAAGTCACCATCTGGTGGCATTGTCATCAGCGCCGTCTTAACACATGGGCCCACCCAGGCACAGCCCAGGAGAATCACAAAAATGAAATCTGGTTGAAATCTTTTAGAATTTACAAGGTAGGGCCTCAGAAAAACCACTTGGCCCGGGGCCCATGATGCTCTTAAGACAGCTCTGATTGTCATCAATTGTGAGCTTCGACCTAAGTATGGTCCCGTTCAATGCACACTAGTTCCAAGGAAAGATTGAGAAATTTGTTTCCTCTGGAGTCTAGTGCGTTCACCCAGAAAGTGAAAGGACATGGGTTCGATTCCCTGCAGGGGCAGTTGAATTTTCTCTTTCCAAAATATATCTTTGCATCAACCAGCTGTTAAAAAACCTTGTATTACTGCATTATGTTAGCATGCAGCCACTAAAACATTCATTAGCAGAGTCTGAAAAAATCTTTGTTAACCAAGTTATTTATTACCCAAGTTAGCATTACAAAGATAACAAAACCAATTTTTTTTTGAACATGTTAAAACATTTTTCACTCTAATTGCACATATACAATTTTTCTATTAGTTCCATTTAGAAAGACCAAACAAAAAGAAAATTACCTTGGACAGTAAAATTTAGTCCATCAAAATCATGGTGATCAGGCTCATTCCATGTTTCAAAGCGCCACTTTGAAACATACTTGGTGCCATATAAATCTATAACATTCAGAAAATATGTAAAATATTGTACTCTACAACATCAGTATGCTTCTACAACACCTAAGAGGGAAAAAATTGATTATTCATTTCAACGTGTTATTCATTTCAACATGTTATTCATCACAGGTTTCATTATTCATTTTCTATACATATAAAACTTAAAAAATAATATTATATATGTTCATCAGTTTTTGTTTCATTTTTTCTTTGATTCAAAGCATAATCTTACTCAATTGTTTTCTTCAAAAAATTAGAATATATATATAAGTTGATTTCTAAGAATTTCACTAAAAACTTCTGGGTTTCAGTATGATGTGGTTCAATGGTTTATAAAACCACTGATATATCATGATCAGTATATCTCCTACTGATTGTGCCAGCTGCAGAGATGAAATGTCTAGTTATATATATTCTAACCTTTAGAACACAACATAGCAATCCAGGAAAAAGTCTTGCAGTAATTGTTGTATAGATCTTGAACATCTAAATAAAGTTAAGATTTATATTGTCATTGCAAATGACATAACAAACTTAATGAAAATTTGTGAAATTTTAATTAGTATTTTAATTCATGTTTTATGTTATTACTCAAGTTTTTCAGCATTTTTTTCAAATCAAAATGTATATAACTCCCAAATGTCAGGGCAAGATGTATGAGAGTTCTAACTGTATCTCACCTCAAGTACTGTGTGTTTTAAAATAATCAGAGCTGAAATTTAAAATTTTGTGGTCATGTTTTTTTTTCTTTGTCTTAAATCCTAGATACTATTTTTAAATCCTGAATTAAGTGGTGATATCTTTTACAAGTGATAAGTTTAATGTATGATTTTGATGCGAAATTTAATTTGAATACCTTGGTGCACTTATATTTCATGTGGAACATTTGATTTTAATTTTTGTATAATTTATAATATATTTTTTGTTTTGTTAGTTAGGAATTGCTCCATTTTTTCTTTTTCCCACCTTTGCTCCTTCGGGAAGCTTCAGGAAGGAAGGGGAAGATTTTTTTAGTCATTTTTCTTTAGCTAGGTTCTGGATTGGTCAGGATTATAGGCTTTCTAAAGCACCCTCACCACCTCCAATTAGTGCACAGGATTCGGAAATCTCCAACTTTTCCACGGGAGTTTAGCGTCACTTCTTCCCTCACCCTTGATTCAGCTGGTCACACAATTTTCGGGGCTGTGCCCTCTCCCTGCATCTTTTGGCCATTTTTTGGAAACTATCTAGCTTCTTTGCATGGATATCTCCTTCATGGAGTTGGATGTTAGCCTTGGGGAAAAATATATAATCGCAGCTAAATACCGATCGACCCCCCTATGGTCTTTTCTCAATTAATCTCCTTCTTTTGACCACCAACATGGGGCCCCTGCACAATAACATACCCACTGGGGGAAAAAAATTGAACGTTGAGCTCCCTATCAGTTTTTTTTTCTTTTTGTAGTTTTTTTGTGTTATGTCCGTGTCGTGAATAATGTTTACAGTCTTTAATTATATCCATGTTAAAAAAAGTTTTTGCAAACCTAGTATGCCAACTTTGGTTCAACAGGCTACAAGCCATGATGCAAGTGAATATTTGCATTTTTTTTATGTCTGTGTCTGAAAGTCAATGTAGGCAAAGTTGCGATTAACTTCAATTTTAAAACGTCATCATTTATTTCACAATTTTTTGTTGTTGCATGACAATCCCAAATGGTGTTCATTAATGATGTAATTTTGTTTTAATTGCCATTTATTCTAATTGCTATTTTAAAAGCTTATCCTTGATTTTAATGATTCTGTGTGCCACAGGGCAATTTCAATTGGTATTCGTTGTTGAAGTAAATGTGTTTGTTCAATTAAAAATTAATGTTTAGTTTAAAAAAATGTGTGTTATCTAATCACTGTCTCAGTCTCAATCATTTACTACTAATTTTTCTTATTTGTTTTCTTTGAAGGCTAGGTGCTCCTGCGCATGGTGCTAGGCCACTGGCCTGCACTATGCGTACGTTTGCTTACGATCACTTGCCAAACTAATTTTTTTTTTCAAATTGATTTATTTTTCATGGCCTTCACTCGTGACAATATTATGAAAAATCAATTATGTTACTACAAATTCACATTTTTTATCCATATAATTAGTAATTATATACCATAAAATACAATATTATATATGAAGTTTCATAGCAATAGCTATACAAAATATATATATTTTATGATTATTTTTATCACAATGTACCAAAATATTTCAGTTTCTAACAGGTTGCACCTTCATTCAACTTATAACAAATAATCCTACCAGTGGTTTTTTATTTAAATTTAAAATCATCTTACTTAGATAATGAACAGCCAATGATTTCACCATATCTTTCCATTGGTAAATCTGAGTCGAATTTTCAAAATTAGAAAACATTCCTGATGGATTTCCCATAAGTTCAAATCCTAGATAAAGGTTGTTCAACCACATTTTGTGCACTAAATCATCTAATTTAGAGAAGTTATAGAACATAGACCAATCTGTTTTGATCCTGCAAAGTACAAGGAAGAAAAAAATGCCTTAATAAAACATTTTTTCTGAGAAAATATGTGTTTTACAAATAAAATCTATGCTGAGAAAAGAAAAAATTTTCTCTGTAATTATAATGTAAAAAAATTAATCTGAGACTTCATTTTAGGGAAAAAAAGGAAAAATACATATAATTTGATAAAGATAGAAAATAATTAGAAAATAAAAGGAAATGACTGAGAAGGAAAAATCTGGAAGAACTTTCAGAGACAAAATAACATAGATACTTGTTAAGACAATAACTAGTCTAATTTAAGATGAGACAAAATAACACTACTACTCTTGAAAAAAAAAATCATGCCAACTTCTAATTGGTTTAAACAAGTGCCTGAAAGACTATGCTGTTCTAATCACATTTTATGAATGGAAATACTGATTAACAAAAATAAAACATAATTCAATTTTTTGCATCTCCAATAATTTTCATAAAAACATTTTTAATTTTCTTTCTTTAATATGCAACACATATAAATAAAACATAAAAAAATTATATAACTTCAAATTTTACAGAATATAAGGATTTTATAATCTAAATTTTATAAAAACTGAATAAATAAAAATCCATTACATACTTCACTTCAACAAGTGAAAGCAGCCAGTGAATACGCACATGGGTTATACCCCTATTTGGAAGAGCACCAATGTATATCAAGTTGAGATTGAAGTCCTTTGTTGAAAAGAACTTGTAGGACTCTTGGTGTGGATCTGGAGGACTAAAAGTTTTCAGTTAGATCACTTGAACACTAACAAATTTATAGCCCTTAAAATACGTCAGACATACAATTACAATGAACGATTACTATCAATAGTGAACATCAATAAGCACAATGTGACGGAGATGCTTGGCAATTATTAACATTAACATGTTAACATGCAACATATGCTTGATAGTGAATTTTGAAAACATTATTATATAACTACAAGGAAAAGATATACAATAAAAAAAAAAACTCCCAACAGTGACCAATAAGAGGACAGTGAAAATGTGGCCCCTATTGGGAAGTGGCTATTATTGGGAATAGCCAGTTTTTATTCTGAAGTTAAAAACAACTAAAATTTGTGATCTATATAATATGTAAAATGATATTCTGTTCTTTAATTGATTATGATAGGATTTATATATCAGACAACTAGTCTGATAATTATACAACTGATTATACTAGAATAATGGTTATATTAATAATATAAAACATTAATTTATTAATCTATGTGCTATTTTGGCACCCTAAAATTTAGGCTTGCAATGCTGAGGGACAACACAACAGAAACGGCTCGGCAAAAAAAACTGATATGGACCAAGACAGTGTACCAGCAACCCCAAATATCCCATCCACGATCAATCAACTAGACAAGTGGTGTGCAAACCCTCAGGGGAGTCGCGTCAATGAACTGGGGGGGGGGGGGAGGTCTCATGAGAGATTCCCTAAAATAAAAACTTCAAAATAAGAAATTCATTTTTATTTAAAAATATGTCAAAACTAAAGAATACCTTTATTCAGCTGAGCTGATTACCATGCATCATCTGATGTAGCCTGTGATCTCAAACCTAATTTTGTAAGAATAAACTAAGAGGCACATTCTCAGATCACTTCAGTGACTCGCAGCACATTCACAAATCACTTAAGTGACCTGTGGTGCATTTAAAGATCACTTGAGTGGCCCACAGCACACCTATGGATTACTTAAGTGGCCCCTTTCCCCTCTCCATTGCCTTCAATAAACCCATCTAGCATTTGTACCCAGAAAAAGAAAGCATACATAATATTCCCCCCCCCCCTAGAGTTTGGGGGGAAAAACTCCCTTGAGAATGGGCTTGAAAATTATTTTTCTTATAGAGAGTAATATGCATTTTTTTTTTCGACTCCATGTTGAAAGTGACCATTGTTTAGAAATTCCCAAGTTGCCACCTGATGTCAATAAAAGTGTTTTTTGGAAGTCATAAAATGTCTCAAACATGACATGATAAAAATGGTCATTCTGTCCATTTTGAAGACATCAAAAATAAGTTAGAAAAATGACAATTTGCAAATATTTCAACTTTCAAAGATAGATGGGGCTATTCGAGGAGAAATTTTTAAAAAATGTGTGTTTACTACAGAGCTCGGATTCAAAACCAGACCAGTTGTAGTTTGTCCATATGCACCTCACACCATGCTTCTACTAATCACGCTATTGCTACAGTAGTCACTGAGGGTTATTTTGTAGAGGCTTTGCAAGTGTTGATTATATGAATATATGAAATAATGCCGCTCTCTACTTGTTTATGCAAGATATACTGAAAACTGGATGTTGTGTGAAGATGCTTATTTTTTGAGATGTTGATTTTTTGAGGAATGAGAGATGAGTTCTTTCTTCCTCAAAAAAAGTCAACATCTCAAAAAATAAGCATCTTCACACAACATTCAGTTTTCAGCAGGGTCGTCATTTTAAGGGTCGTGGCCATTGTTCGGAGATTACTGTTGTTCAGGGGTGGCCGTTAGAGGAGGTTATACTGTATATCTATACCAATAAAATAACATGTCCTCACTGACTGACTGATTCATAATCGCAGAGCCGAAATCGCTGAAGCTATAAATATGAAATTTTATCAGTAGTTTTGCGTAATGATCTAAAGACTGTTTATGAAAGAGTTTTTAAAAATTCCACTAAGGGGGTTCAAAGGTTTTATATAGAGGAATCATACCGAGCCAAAATCGCTGAAGCTATAAATATGAAATTTTTATCAGTAGTTTAATTTAAAGATGTAAGGACTCTTTTCAAAATTTGATCCCTAAGGAGGTCATAAGGGGGTTCAAAGGTTAGGTATATAGAGAAACATGCCAAGCCGAAACCACTGAAGCTATAAATATAGAATTTAGTTAGTAGTTTTATTGCATGATTTCATGCTGACTACCTAAGAAAGGATTTTTACAAATTCAACCGTTAAAGTTGTCATGAGAGGGTCCAAAGGTTATATGGGACAATAATTGCTGAGCTCAAACCACTGAAGTTATAAATATGGAATTTGATCAGTATTATATTTTATAATATAGAGCCTCACTAAGACAGGATATCTGGAAACTCAACACCCAAGGAAATTATATATAATATGAATTTTTTTCAGACAAATTTAGTCATCATGGCACTGCATGCACCACCATCTCTCAGAAGCCTCCACATCTGCCTTTTTGGAGCATCCTCCTTTATCTCTCCTGCTTGGTTTTTCTTACACTACAAAAAACATCAGAAAAATTATTCTTTGCCTAAATACTGCATCTTATACAGAACAAATGGTTGGTGGCACTTATATTAGAAAAAATTGTTCAGGCACTTTGAAACACCCTCTGCCTACTTTGTGTACAACAAATACTTCAACTACAATACGTGTACTGATGATCAAGTCACCCATTAATGTAGTCATTTTTACTTATTCTCCACATGGGTGACATTATTTCCAAATGGTGCTCAACCTGGGAATTACCCCTCAATTTCTGAAAAACGGTTTTTATGAAAGTTACCCATAAAAGAATCCCCCACGAATTCCCCTATTCTATAAATGACTCTTTGATCTCTGAGGTTTCCCATTATAAATACCTGGCCATTATAATCTCTTCCAATCTCCGCTGGAACTTTCACGTTGATTATATCTTTAATAAATGTCTCCAAAAACTCTTTTTCCTTCGTCGTAACCTAAAATACTCCACCCGTCATGTTCGTCACTTGTGCTACCAAACATATACTCTCCCTGCCCTCTCCTATGCCTGTGAAGCCTGGGATCCCCACACCCAAACCAACATAGGCAAATTAGAATCTATCCAAAATAAGTCCACTAGTTTCATTTTTAACTGTTGGTCTTCATCTGTCTCCATAACAGAACTCAAGCGACAACTCAATATCCAACCGTTCTCCTCTCTTTGACTTATCTCTCGTTTAACTTTTCTTTACAAAATCCTCCATGGGGTTTTTAATATTGACACCTCCAATATTCTAATCAAACCTTCTCATTTCTCTGTTAGACTCAATCATTCCAAAAAATTACAATTTATCTCTTCAGATTGTCACAAATTTAGCTTTTTCCCTAGAACTATTATTGACTGGAACAACCTACCATCAAATATTGTAGATTGCACCAAGATTTCCGAATTCTCTCGTACCATTAATCGTCACTTTTGCCATATATAATTCCGCATCTTCTTGTATAGGCCTCAGCCAATCAATATTGAATAAATAAATAAATAAATAAAATTATACCAAAGTGTGACTGTATAAGCAGTAGTCAAAAAAATTGGACAAGAGGTGGTTCAGCCATTATAGCTTGTACACTGAGTTTCCTTTTTCCTGCTCCTTTTTATAGGATTTAGCAATAGTTAAAGCAGCTTCCTCAAAACAAAAACTTGACAAAATGAAAATTTTTACCAAAATGCTGGGATAGATGAACAATACGAGGGAAAAATGGTTTTGCGCCATCAAATATGTGGCATATCATTATCCTATAACCTTCACTTCAAAATCAGTCTCCACACATTTCCCTGACACATCACGTGGTTAGAGCTCCTTGAAATATAGGCAGAACTATCAAACATCTTGTTTCTTGTGGCGGCACTGCTTACTGTTATAGCTATTCAAAGTCCCATCAAAACACTACTTTATCTCATTGTCATTAGAACTATTTTTTCCAAATTTTTTTTATACCAATCATAAAAATTTTGTGCTGTTTAGTTCTGAAGTGTTTTAATTCAGATTTAAAAAAAGTATTCTGAATATTCAGAATTCCTACTGATAAAGATTAATGCAAGAAGCTGAAGTTGAAGATGGCGGATACGTCTGCTCTCTTTTTTACAGGTGCCTTAGCCTTGATCTGCTTCCGCTGCCTATGTCACCAAAACTTACATTACTATGCAATATTGTGAAATAATGAATTATTAATATATACAGTGAAACCCTGATATAGCAATAGACGAAGAAAAAATATCATTGTAGAGAGGTTAGACTTATACTTCTCGGTGGTAGGTTCCATGGAACCTATCACTGCGACCAGAGGTCTATTATATTATACCCCCCTCGCAAAAAATTACTTAGTAGAAATCTGTAGCTGAAGCAAAGTTCAGCAAAAATCTAATAGGAATGTCTTGAACCTCCCAGGATTCGATCAAATGATGACCCAAATGCTCATACTTGTAGAGAGGATGTCATTATATTGAGCGGTAGCATTATATCATCAGACACCACCAAATTTATGCTGTTAATTATGCACCATAAAATATATTTATGAGTGTGTTTATTCACAGTGAAAAATCACAATTGATTAGCGGAAACAACTAAAAATTCAGTTGGTTGTTTCACCCTGCAAAGTAGTTTACCACACAGCACTTTTGTATACTGCACAGAAAATAGCTTCACAACATTTTCAGCAACACTTCCAAAGGGTAGATAGTTCAAAATGCTGATGCTATTAGACACCCTCAAAGAAACAAAAACTTTTGAAGAATTAAAAAATATATCAAATGTGATTTCAGCGTATCAATCAAGTATAAAATATATTATTGTAGTAGGTTAAAATCTCTCCAAAAAGTATTGTTATAGAGGGACTTATTTCCAAATGTGATTTGAAAAAATATATCCATAGCCAAAAATTTTGTTCGGGGGACCAAAGTGATAGATTCGGCTATCTTTTTCCCTTTTTCGTACATTTTCTCACATTTTTTTGGGGGGGGCAGACCCCAAAGTTCCCCCACCCCCGCTACGGCCTTGGATTTATCGTTGCAGCGAGGTTTCACTGTATGTATTTTTACCACAGCAGATTGTAAACAATTCATTTATAAAGTTACTGGATGTATAAAATTTATCATATAACATGCTATTTAAACGCATACAAAAATTAAATCTTGCCGCCATACATAAGAAATGAATAGAGAAGAAAATTTAATCAATTTAATGTTGTGTAAAATTTCATATTTTAATGAGAATTTTATATTAAGAATTTATTTTTTTATGTTAAGAACATGAAATTTTTACAAGTATTGATAATAAAACCTGAACAATATTCTCAGTATGTAGACTATGTATTATCATATTATGTAAACTATCGATTATATCCTGTATCCTGAACATGGCCTTCATTACATCTGTAGTTATCCATAATACTTTAAAGAAAATTTTTCTCATCAGTCACTATTACACTCTTATAAAATTAAAACATTATGTAAACATATATTAGTTTTCTTGAAATGTTACTAACCCCCTTTAACAAATATAATACAAAGACTTTATAAAATTAGTTCATTAACATTCAAATTCAATTTTCAAAGAAATTATTTTAACATGAAAAGAAACAATAGATATGCTAAAAAAAATACTGTATTTACTCCCATAGAGAATGAGGGTTTTTATTCAATTTTCACTGCTTCAAAAACATTAAATTATCCTACATGCCTAAGCGAAGGATTCCTTGCACTTTTTTAACAATTTTTTTTAACCGTCTATAGCTCACACTGCTATTACAGCTTTCTACTGCTGGGCCAATTTTTACAGATGGGTCACCTTTTGGACACATGCATTAACAAACCATTTGAAGTTCACGTAAGGAAAGTATACACAGACTGGTTTACTGCCAAAGATTATGAAGTGGTCCCAACTGGCCACATCAAACAAGCAATACTTCACAGATTGCTACGTGGATGTCAGATGTGTGAAAGATTATACCTCAAAAGCTGATGTCAGAGTAACTCAAGAAATGCTGCACTTCAAATGCCTTCAATGGATTGGAAGCCAATGATTTGTGGAGTGAGAGTAAAAAAGAGAGGAGGGTTGAAACAAAATTTCAGAGGAAGAGTATAAGTAGACAAAAGATTATAGTGTTAAGAAAATATAGTTGTCTTTATACGTGCATTTTATACTATTATCTGTGAATAGACAAAATAAGGCGTTGCATTAGTAAATATAGTTTTCCTCATTTTGATCTCTAAAATCATACTTAATCCTATAAGTGAGTAAAATACAGTAATTATTTTTTTCATACCATAAACCTGTACTTCTCCAAAATCTGTGCAGATTGGCAATGGTTTTGCTACTGTTAACTATCACCTTATACTCTTCATCTTGGATATCGCAATTTGAACAAGATTCGTTATTGTTCCGATGCTCCTAAGAAAGAACAAGTTGTTTTCTCAAGCACAAAAGTAATGAACATCGCATGTATATCATGGTAAAGATGGTAATTTACATGTGCACGTAAAAACTATGAGATGAAAATTTATTTAAATGATTAACAGATAATGATATTTGAACAAGAATATTTATACCCAGGGCCGCAACTAGGGGGGAGCAGGCGGGTCTCGTGCCCCGTGCGCTGGACCCGAGGGGGCGCAAATTTCATTCTGAGAACCTCTCCTTCAACATTACAAGGGAGCGTCAAAATGCGCACTTGCCCGGGTGACCAAGCATCTAGTTGCGGCCCTATTTATACATGTTAATAGCATATTTTTGTTGAAATCATATTTTCAAGCACTCTGAACATCAACTCACGTTTCCGACAGAATAAGGAACGAAAACGATAATGAAGAAAATAGTCACAGGTCTTTTAAAATAATCTGTCAACATACTGGCAGTCAAGCAAAAGAGTTCAGTGAATACAAAAACAAAATCGGCGAAAGAGCATCCGTTCCCATGGTTACCTACTGTCGTCCTTCAAGTGTTTTGAAAAAAATTATACAGATCTGTCGGTATCATCGAGCTTATATTACTGGAGTGAGATGACGTCAGCGGTCTCCGCCTTGGCAGTGCTGAGAACGGTGTCCCCAACATCTCCGTCGGAAGATCACGTGTCTCGGTGCAAACAAACACGATTCGCCGATAGAGATCAATGTTAAAATTGTCGATTTTAGCATAGAAATGCGGAAATTTAGTGGGGGTTTTCCGTCACATCAATCATTTTAAAAATTTAATTGAATCTTTGGTTTTCGAAATATTGAGTTCGCTTAGAGATACGAAGCCCAGAAAATTAAATATAAAATAATGAGCCAGACCTCCACTTCTTTGAGGTGGATATCCATGCAATAACATTAATATTTCAGTTTTTTATTTATATCTTCTCAAGCGGGAAAATGAGAATTAATGTCTCCGTATTGTCTTATATTACCCAATTGCATCAATCCATATAGTTTTGGATGTTTTTAAATTAATTATGGGTCCATATAAATTACGTTGAAGAAATTCCGCATCAAACATTTTTTGAAGCAAAAACAGGCAGATCTTAATTAATAAGTTGAACTTAAAAAAAAAAATTCGAAATACGTATCTAGCTCCCATAAAAAAGAAATATAGAATTAATGGAAGAGATAATTCCAAAATCAATGAAAGAGGTAATTCCAAAATCAATGAAAGAGGTAATTTCAGCGTTAATGAAGTGATAATTCCAAAATAATTGAAAGAGATAATTCCAGAATTAATGAAAGAAAATATTCTAGAATTAATGTAAGAGATAATTTCAGCATTTATATAAAAGTGATAATTCCAAAATTAATGAAAGAGATGTTTTCAGCATTCATGAAAGATAATAATAAAATTAATGAAAGACAATAATAAAATTAATGAAAGATAATTCCAGAATGAAAGAAAGTGATAATTTCAAAATTAATGAAAGCGGTAATTCCAGAATTAAAGTAAGAGATAATTCCAAAATTAATGAAAGAAAAAATTTTAGAATTAATGGAAGAAATAACTCTAAAATCAATGAAAGAGGTAATTTCAGCATTAATGAAGTGATAATTCCAAAATAATTGAAAGCGATAACTCCAGAATTAATGGAACATCATTTGAGAAAAAATGAAAGATAATTCCAGAATTAAGGAAAGAGATAATGGAAGGTAATTTCAGATTGATGAAAGGGATAATTCCAAAATTAATGAAAGAAAAAGTTCTAGAATTAATGAAAGAAATAATTTCGGCATTGATGAAAAAAATGATAATTCCAAAATTAATGAAAAATAAATCAAGAGTTAATGAAATAATTTCAGAATCAATGAAAGAAATTTTTTTGAGCATTAATGAAAGAAATAATTCCAGCATTAATAAAAAAAATAATTTAAGCATTAATGAAAAAAATATAATTTAAGCATTAATGTAAGAAATCTAATTTAAGCATTAATAAAAGAAATCTAATTTAAGCATTAATGAAAGAAATCTAATTTAAGCATTAATGAAAGAAATCTAATTTAAGCGTTAATGAAAGAAATAATTTCAGCTTTAATGAAAGAAATATAATTTCAGCATTAATGAAAAAATAATTTCAGCATTAATGGAAAAATAATTTCAGCATTAATGAGATATAATTTCAGAATCAATGAAAGATATAATTTCAGAATCAATGAAAGAAATAATTTCAGCATTAATGAAAGAAACAAATCCAGAATGAAAGCAATTATTCCAGAAGTAATGAAAGAAATAATAATTAATAAAGGAAATAACTCCAGAATTAATGAAAGAAAATTCCAGAATTAATGATGGAAAATTCCAGAATTAATGAAGGAAAATCCAGAATTAATGAAGGAAAATCCAGAATTAATGAAGGAAAATTCAAGAATTAATGAAGGAAAATTCAAGGACTGATGAAATAAATTTTTCAGCATTAACGAAAGAAATTATTCCAGTATTAATGAAATAAATAATTTAATCTTTCTTCATCTTTTTAGATGAGTTCACTATATTTTTTTTTATCTTTAAAAAGCAATGTTTAGAGACCAAACTGTACATTTCTATGGGCAAACGAGCTTTGTTTTCACCGAGTCCTTGTTTCCTTGCATTAGATGTAGCCGCCGTCGCGGAGGATTGATTCTCCCTCCAGTAATATAAGCTCGATGGTCGGTGTATCAAGGATTTTTTATTTATACTAATAAATTTACAATGTTTTTGCTGTGCAATTAAGCTGACCATATTACTTTCAGAGAAATATGGGAAATTAGAATTCCAAATACGGGAAAATACGGAACATTGCTAATTTTCGCCAAAAATTATACCAAAAGTAAGCAGTCTCCAAATATTGCTAAAATCACTGATAAATCACCAATGGCGGGAAATGAAGCACCACTGCAAATTGCAATGAATTTAAATGAATTCCACGAAATAAACAAATATGTTGACAAATATGTTGTGATTATCATAATATAATTTATGAGTTGAAAAATAATTCCAATCTTTGATCTCAATAAAGAATAAGAATTTAAGTAGGCTTCGCTTAAAAAACGGTAAAAACCTTGACAATCAGAAAAACTCCATACCAGAAAATACGGGATGTATGGTCACTTGAAGTGAAATTCTATTTTTTTCTTCATTCTTCCAGACCCCCCCCAAGTCCCCCCTCTCGCAACGGCTTTGACCTATATTGTATTTGACTGAGCATTCTCTATTTTTCACCGTCCCGTTTTTTCTATAAGCTTACTTGCATGTATGATCTTTATTTATTGTTTTCAGACGTTTTTTTAAGAGGATATGTTCTACTTTCTGATGCCATTTAAAGCGTCCTCCTACGTTTTGAGGCGCGTATACACTAGTGCGCGGATCATGCAATGAAAGCATTCGCAATTGGTTGTTCAGTAATTTGTACGGTGTTGTGAACGATTCTTGAGCTGCTTTCACTGGACCCATGTAGGAATCGGTTTTTTCAACGAACACAGAAGAAAGAAAGGAGAGTTTGTGTACCCCCACGAGCGGATTAAAACTGCTGCAGGGGGTCGTGCGTATAGGCGGAGATTGACTTGGAAGTCTGGGGGGGGGCAAGGTCATTATTGCTGGGGGGGGCACGATGATGATGATGATGTCAATTCATCTATACAATATATACATTCGATCAGTCGACTCCATGTTTGGCTCTGGGGGGGCAATGCCCCCCATGCCCCCCCCCGTATCTCCGCCCATGGTCATGCGTTGCAAGATCGGTGCGCTAGTGTATACGCGCCTATAGAAAATTTGCCATTTTATCCTCCTTTTCATGTTTCCAGAATTATTTTTCATTTTTTTCCATGAGTAAATTTTTTATCCACTCTGAAACATATAGTATATCTCTGTTTTATTCCCCACCCATTTTTACTGTCTTTGACCAATTGCCGTCGAAGTTTCCAGAATATAAGAACCCAATAAGTTGCTCCCGAGCAGGGCAGATGCAATTTTAACCATGGTTCAGTTTGCTTCAGGCTAATATGAAAATGGCAGTCCTAAAAACCGCTCTGGAACAACAAAACCGCAACATCCACTTTACCATTTGCTTGCTCAGCAACAGCTAATGCCGTGTACTGAAGTGGAGAAGGAAAGGGGGGGGGGAATTGCCTCTTCCATTCAGAAATGAAGAAAACAGGATGCACAAACACTCAATGCTGATTCTTATTCCGAAATTGCCCCTGGCAAAAAAAAGCAATGCTCCCAAAATAAATAAAGAACCCTTTTGAGGGTAAAGAAAGAAAGCCTCTCGCTCTGCTCTAGGCGAAGTAATAGAACTGACCAGAGAGAGAGAGAGAGACTGTGTGAACAATTCATTAAAAGCGAGAGGAAACGGATCGTTAATGATTTTTATTTCTTTTTCCTTTCGTTATTTCTTTTCTCGCTTTTTTTTAGAAGTTCTGTTTTAGTTGGGCGACGGCTATATATATATTTGTTAGTATAGTGACGCCACCTGTTGTGGAAATTCGGAAAAGTGACCATAAGAATTGTGCCCGCACAAGCGTCCTCCTTTCTCGGTTTTCGATCTGGTAACCCTACGTGTGCCGCGTGTAGCCCTCGAAGCTTTTCGCAGTCTCCCTCCGACGGAAAGGCTTGCAGGCTTGCACATTACATATTATATTTATAGAAATGCCGAAAAAAATCTCAAAGCAAAAAATGTACATATTTAGAATTGATGAAAGAAATAGAGAGAGAAGTAATTTCGAATTACTTTTTCACAAAATCTTTTACAAAACATTCCACAAGTAGTGAGAGAAATAATTTCAGAATCAATGAGAGAAACGATTTTTTTCTACAAACTACAGTATATAGAGATTAATCGTGACCGTAGTCAAACGTTTCATAAATGTGAAATTTTGTCATAAAACTGGGAGTGAGGCGCGAATCCCCTTGCGCACAAGTGGAATTCCAAGGCATTTACGCACAACCGAGCCCCTCTTGGCCATTTTCCCTTTTTTTTCCCCACCCTTTCTTCCTTTTGTTTCCTCCATAAATTTATAATAGTAAAAAGGACTGTTTTCAGATAAAAAATTACCGAAGTTCAATTATGTTAGTACAAAAATGTCAGATTTTTTTTGGGGGGGGAAGTGGGAGGGAATACAGCCAAACCCCATTATAATGAACTCCAAGAGACCGGAGAAATCACTTCGTAATAATGAAATTCCGTTACAAAGGAATTCCACATTTTTATATTGTTCCTATGTAAACTTACCCGGGGGATTAGAAAAGTTTTCGTTAAAACGATATTTTTTCCGTTATGACGGTATTCGTTAAAACAAGAGTCGACTGTATTTTGTCTCAAACTTTTTTTTACGTGTATATGCAGGCTGCATGGGTAACAGGGCGTATGACACTTTACTAGCGAGCCGTTAGTCTTAGAGACATACTTCCAACTAGAAAAAGTATCCAAATAATGAGTCCAACTCAGATACGTCATTCATGTTGTAAGGGGTTGTATAGTTATAAAATTAAAAAAAAAACAACTTTTATACCGTCCCCGTGTGCCAAAGAACCCAATTAAAAAGCTGTTGCTCTGTGTTTGCCGATGCCAACTAAAATAATTTCACGTTTCTAAGTGCAATATTCACCGAGATGTGCAAATTCGAAAAATTGAGGAAATTTGGGGGAAAAAACAGCGTTAAATGCTGGTAAAATTGTTTCCTCGCATTTAATGCTGTTTTTTTTCCAACTTTCTTCGAATATCTCAGTGAATATTGCACTTAGAAACGTTGAATTTTTTTGTTGGAGACAAGGAAACAACTTTCCAATCGGGTTTTGGGGCTCAAGGTGTCCGTATAAAAAGTTAACTTTTTATTTTGATAATTATGCAACCCCCGGCAAACATTAATCAAATATCTAAGGTACTACACATTATTCGGGTATTTTTGCCAACTGAAAGTATGCCTCTAGGACCAATGGTTCGCCAGTAAAATGTCATATGCCCCGTTATCTCGATGCGCCCAGTATATTAAATATAGTACGGACTGTTATGTGAAATATTGTGCTGTGCTTAAGCCAACTCGCACGTTGCTTCGTTCGCTTGAGAGAGAGCGGCCACATTATGAACCGAAAAGCCACTTGAAGGTAGCTTGTCATCCAACGAAATATCAGATTTTCACCGTATCGAAATGAAATCAACAAACTGATAATTTTCTTATTTTCAAAAAAATCGGATTATTTATATTTCCCGATGGGCTTGAAATCCTGATAATGAATCATTATTATGTTCACATGAACAGTTTTGTTACTGCGTCATTTTTCTGGAACGAATGGTTCAAAAACGAATATTTAAAAATTATTCACACGTATTTCAGTCCATTTTTTTTTTAAAATTCAGACTAGGGCTACAACATGAACCTATATCCTTGATACATGTATTATTTAAAATGATGTGAAAGGTTCAACTTTTCAACTGTGATTCATTTGTGTGGCTACTCCCTCATTACTACTTTTATCCGCACATGAAGAGAATAAAATTAATAAAACTGCTTGCTACCACTTTTTGCGATTTTTATCATTATAAGAATGCGTATTTTGGAAGCTACAACTGACATTTCTCAATGAAACCATAATTATTTACAGAAAAAAAAACTAATTTGTGGAAATAATACAAATTTCATCCAGTACAGTAACTTGATGACATTGTGCCGTCTTCAACCGCGGAGTTTACATTCATTGAAAATAATGTATTCTAATTTTTTACTGTATTTTTTATTATGTTTATTTTGCTTTTTTCGTTACTTTCATAAATTAAAAATTAATCAAATTAAATTCAAACATATTTATACTTCAGAAATTTTTTGAATAACTATCTTCTAATAGGAAAACGGGAGGGGGGGGGGAATAGAAAATTAGTCATGCTTGCGAGGGGGCCACATGAATGAGAAATGGTTGAAAGGGGGCCATGGACAAAAAAAGGTTGAGAACCACTGTTCTAAAACAGTTTCTCAAACTTTTTGTTTCATCGCCCCTTCTTCAGAAATTTTTTTCTCTCATCGCTCCCCAACTCAAGCGTACCCATAGGATCCTATGTTATACCCGTAGTTTCCATCGCCCCCCTGGACAATTCCACTGGAAACACTGCTCTAAAAGGTGATGTGAAAAATGAATTTTCATAACAAAATTTAAGTTCCATTACTTGAGTATAGATGGCAGTCTAGTAATTCTCTTTCGGTTTTCCGATATATATACGCGCGAGATACAGACATTACATTTAATATTTCCATTTAATATTTAGCTTAACAAACCCATGGAACCAGAAAGGTATATAAAAAAAGTTATGTAGCAGGGCCACCCTTATACCAGACGCGGGGCCATTTACGGAAATAATAGCAAGGCTCCCCCTTACCTCCGAATTTTTTGTTCTGTGAGAGAGGAGAATCGAAAATTCAGGAAATGAAAATCATGAGAATTGAGAATATATATATGAAAAATAAATCCGGCACCCACACACATACCAATTCAGAATAAATGAAAAAAAATGATTTGAGTACTGGTGAAAATTTAGAATAAACGAAAGAAATAGTTCCAGAATTGATTAAAATTCAGAATTCCAGAATTGATTAAAATTCAAAATTACAGAATTGATAAAAATTCAAAATTACAGAATTAATAAAAATTCAAAATTCAGAATAAATGAAAGAAATAGTTTCAGAATTGATTAAAATTCAGAGAATTCCAGAATTGATTAAAATTCAGAGAATTCCAGAATTGATTAAAATTCAGAGAATTCCAGAATTAATGGAAATTCAGAGAATTCCAGAATTAATGGAAATTCAGAGAATTCCAGAATTGATGAAAATTCAGAATAAATGAAAGAAATGGTTTCAGGAATTGGTTAAAATTTAGAATTCCAGAATTGCTAAAAATTCAGAATTCCAGAATTCTAACGTAAAATGACCATGGTGTGAGTAAATAATAAAGTAAATTTTTTTGCTACCCACGAATCTTTTGACATTTTTATTATTAACCCTCTATGGTTCACCCCCATAAAAACGTATTGAATAATTTTTTATTACGCAAATGGATGTAAATTGGTGCTGTTAGCATATTTTTAATTCAAAAATTACATCAACACAGCAATTTAATTAATTAGATTGTATTTTTAATTAGCTAAAACTGTTAATTAGGGGTAAAATATACAGTTTTCTTTGATTACTGTATATTTTCTGAATCATCCTGTATAACATTATGTGTACAGGGTGATTCAGAAAAGATGGGAAAAACTTTAAGAGGTGATAGTACACACCTATACAAACATTAGTCATCAAAAAATGCATGGTCTAACATGAAACGCAATGATGTATGGCGAACCTAAGTATGAAGACATAATTTTATGCGAACCAATATATGGATATTACTAATATCAATTATAACGGGTGATTAATTTCAAGTCCGTCTGCGCGCCACCTATACCATCGTCGCGGACCACCTCTGGTTCGTAGACCATAGGTTAAGAAACGCTAATATAGAGTGTTAAAAAAACCTCTTATAAAGGACGAATTCAGATTCAATTAATTTTTTTTATTTCTTCTGATTTTTTAGTTCAGAAACATCAACCGAGAAATTTTGAAAAAAAATCCCACACCCACACACATCCACAAAATTTATTAAAACTGAAAACAAAACATTGTATTTTTATTCTTGAAAAAGGAGTCATTTACAAGATTAAATTTATGGCATAAGTGCTGAAGTGATTGAAATTTCTGTTTTCTAAATTAAGTTTTGAATTTTTCACGTCTTTAGGAAAAAAGTGCTTTCATAAAAGAAATATTAATAGATTTTAAAGTTAATCAAAGAATCGTTCCCAATCGGCAACATTGACTATTTAAAAGGATAATTGAGGCCGTTAAAATCGTAGAAAAAAATTCAATTTTCTTCAACTTTGAACAAACATCGGATAACCACTAGACGTGATTATAGTGTGTGTGTGTGTGTGTGTGTGTGTGTATTTTGGTCTAAAAATACCCATCTTCCCTTGAGGGATCTTAAGGATCTCTTGGAAATACGTGAAAATCATGTTATTAAAAAAAATAACTTTAAATTCAGTTGTTCACATGTTTTTATGAATTTGAAAGGCTATATATATATATATATACGAATATTAAACAGCCTTTCAAATTCATAAAAACATGTGAACAACACACATGTGAACATATATATATATATATATACGAAATAAAATCGTAAGGGATCTTTTTGTAAGGGATGGGGTCTTCAAAACAGGGCCCTTATAGCTTTTTGCCGTGGCCCGTGGACCATTTTTATAAAATAGCGAAAAACATTGAAGGACGATAAATTTCTTGAATAATTCGATAAAGCCCGATGTGTGTGCAGATTTATCAGTAACGTTGTGCATTTGATAAATTAATTTTGTTACAGTAAGTATGGAGGGCCCCAAACACCTTTTGAAAGGCCTCTGATTTTATATACAGGGTGCATAGGTAGCAGGGCGTATGACATTTTACTGGTGAACCGTTGACTCTAGAGGCATACTTCCAGTTAGAAAAAGTATTCAAATAACTCATATATCACTCAGATATGTCATTCATTTTGCAAAGAGTTGCATAGTTATTAAAATAATTTTTTTTTTATACATTACCCCTTAGCCCAAAAACCCAATTAGAAAGTTGTTTCCCTGTTTGCCCTGATGCCAAAAAAAATTCACGTTTCTAGGTGCAATATTCACTGAGATATTCGAATTTGCAAAACGGAGGAAAATTGGGGAAAAACCCCCGCATTACATACGGGAAAACCGTTTACCGGTAGTACAAGCTAATCATAATCCGGTCAACGCACGAGGATGAAGTTTCATCATCACTTAGATGAATTTTATTAAGATTCGTTGCGCTGGCAGATATTTTTTTTTGTAAATTTCCAAATTT
The DNA here is from genome assembly GCF_987345545.1 of Pholcus phalangioides. Classification (NCBI taxonomy): domain Eukaryota; kingdom Metazoa; phylum Arthropoda; class Arachnida; order Araneae; family Pholcidae; genus Pholcus; species Pholcus phalangioides. Next base: position 44,407,525 of record NW_028301600.1, on the reverse strand, counting down.
TTCATTTGTGGAAAAGATTAGATAAGCGTAAACTAATTTAAATAATCAAGTAAATATATTTTTCAAGTGTTTGCAGCACTTTGAGTATTTGTTAAATTTAAATAATCGGTTGTTTCTCTTATTTTTTGTTTGAAATTCCATTCTACGCGAAATGTCTGATGGGTAATTCAAATCGAAAATAAAAACTATATTTTTTTGCGATTTTACATATTTAATTATTGAAGTGTTGTGCTATAGGGGAAAATTTTGTGAATGAAAAGCTTGATTTATGATATGCATACAAACATTGAATTAAGTGTTCCGAAAATAAATAATTTCACTGTAGCATTTTGTTAAAAATATTTTGGTATCATTGTTTATTCCACCTTTTTCTTCTGGATATGAGGGATATATTATCATTTTGAGTATAATCAATCAATAAAGTAACAAATATCAGTAATAACTGAAATAAATTAGTTAGAAAAAGTAATTTTGTTTTAAAAAGAAAATCTGCAAGAGAATAGAAAATATGGTAATCGTGTTAAAATGAGTTTAAAATTATCGAATGGAATGCTATTATTATTTATTCATACTTCTCAGCATGTGTGGATATATGCCTTTAATGTGGATCGAAAAGAATTTTTAAAAAATATGCTATAGAGTTTTTGAGAAAATATTTTTTCCAGCTAAATTCGCTATAAGGACAGGCAATTCGCGGACAATTTATCACCTCACCCCGCACCATTAAAATTTGTTCGACTGGATTTAATGTCAAATACATGGTTTTTTGCAGAAACTTTTGTCTTTTTTCTGGTATTGATACCTCTAATCATCATGTTCATCACTAGTTGTATAAATGAACTTGATTAGATGCTTACGATGTTTTTTGAACATGTGCCCATCAAGCACGTTGCGCCCGAACTCAGCGATCAACATATCGCACCCGACGGAAGGTTAACAAATAAATGCGATGCTTATAATGGACGAAACGAGAGGCTATCTACTTAGATAAGAAAACCATAAACTTTTTTATGGGCAGCGTGTTATATATTTTCGATTATTAGTTTTTTTGGTATATATATACTCTTATATTGGGTATTCTAGTTATATTTGACATCCATATTTTTTATGAGCACCTTTTTTTTGCAACCACCTCGTTGGACAGTTTGACTGTTGTGGCCTATGTATTTGTATAAAAACTGGAAAAAAGTGGATGAGTAATAAATGCAATTTAATAATAACTGCTGCAAGCTATGGTTAGATATTTTTAAAAAGGGAAAAGTGGATCGGGGGTGTAGGAAATTGGATTTGAAAAGTCAACTTGAAGCTATTTCATCCCGTGGAGGAGTTTACTGCCCTACTTTTTCGTGCTTTACACAGAAAGTTGTACCAGCAGCAATTTCAATAACGCTTTTGGAGGTCAGACGCTGTGTCGTCTTGTCGCATGGGCTACTACTACTTCACCAAACATAAACTCTGGCCATATCGCTATATTGCAATTTACTGCCATTTATGAGATGGGTTGGAAAAGGTGGTCGCCTCAAGTTCGTTGGGGAAAATATCTATATCCTCCCTCGGGTTCGAACCCAGGACCATGACAGCAACCTTCACGGTGGTAGACGAACATCTTACCACCACGCCACTCGGGCGATTTAACGCATGCCCCCCCCCCCCCGAGCCTTAGGGGTCTCAGGCACATAGAGAACCTGGCTATAATGACGATTTTCGAGATATGTAAATTGATGGGCTGGTGCTTTTTCAGCTGTGTGTGTGTGGGGGGGGGGGCAAAACACCACTATAACCAGGGCCCATAATGCTGTTGATACGTCCTTTGTCAGGTGGCGTGAAATACTAATGTTATTGAGTAGAAGGAAATAGAAGGAAAAAACTAGCAATGTTGTGTGGTTAAAAATAGACTGGTGGTAATTTTTCGAATAAAATATAGAAAAATATCGTTGCAGTGATGGAAACTACCGTTATAATGGGATTTATCGTTATATTGAGAACTAAACATTAACCAAATCCAAGCAAGATAAGAAAAATATCGTTGTAGAGAGATTTATTGTTATATCGATTATCGTTGTAGCGAGGTTTCGTTACAGTGTATTTTTCGCTATTAATAACAGACTAGAGCTAGACAATACCGACATTCTTATTCCAGTTATTTCTAAAATTCCATTGGCCATGTACCAAATGGATATGCTTCACGGAACTAATGCTGATCTCGTCACGTACGATAAAATTATTGTAAGACTTCAAATTTTGATTCAACTCGGGTTATGTGACTGAATCGGACATTGTCGGTTCAGAAGTCGGGTGGCAGGTGCAACAGTATGGAAATATGTCTCGATGCTTTCGTATAGAATGCCCAAAATTATCATATCACCGAGTGTTATAAACATATTTTCTAAGTATGAACTATACAGGTAGAATACTACATACAGAATACATAGTGCTAGTTAAAAGCTGGGTGTAGAGACCACTGCTAGAGATACTTTGTTTACCGTCAAATTCAGAGTCAGACATTATGTTTGATTTCAGTTCTAACTTAAAAAAATGTTCGTGTGTTTGATGAAGTAACTACATAAACTTTTTTGAGTCGGAGGTAATATAAATTTTTATTAAGATTCTTTAATTCCTTATGAACTCACATCCGTGGAAAAAACCAAACCCAATATAATAAAAAACTATTACCATAATTCCTGCAAAAATGTAGATGTTGTTTACCTTGATTTCCAGAAGGCATTCGATCGGGTCCAACATGGTGAACTCTTGAAGCGTTTACACGAGATTGGAATTGGGGGCAACTTGCTGAATTGGATAGAATCGTGGTTAAAAGATAGGTCGCAACGAGTTATGGTGAACGGGGAATTCTCTGGTTGGACAGACGTCACAAGTGGAGTTCCTCAAGGAAGTGTCCTTGGCCCCATACTTTTTTCACTTTTTATCGATAAACTCGATCAGGGTATCGATGGGATTACTAGCAAATTCGCAGATGATGTGAAGTTAATGGGGGTAATCGGGAATGAAAGCGATAGGGAGTCGCTCCAGACCAGTCTAAACAGGATTGCAGCATGGGCAAATGAATGGAACATGACGTTTAGCGTTGATAAGTGCATGGTCGCTCATTTTGGTTCGAACAACCCACGGTTCTCTTACGAGTTGAATGGTGTCACTATCCCGGATGCAACTAGGGTCACCGATTTGGGAATTCTCATTGACGAGCGGCTTAGGTTTTTCTGAACATTGTTCAGTGGTGGTCAAAAAAGCGAATAGAATGCTTGGTCTCATTTTCAAAAAAATGTCTTCGCGTTCTCCTAAAGTCATTCTTCCGCTTTTTCGAGGTGCTTTTTCGTCCTGGACTGGAGTATGCTGTAAGGTTTTGGAGACCATACCTACAGAGGGACATAGACTTGGTTGAAGGGGTTGAGTTATGAAGAGAGACTTCATTTTTTGAATATGTTTACATTGGATGAACGCAGGTGTCGAGGAGATATGATCGAAGTGTTCGAAATTTTCAATGGGATGGATAGGATGGACCATGAACTTTTAGTACACCGCCAATCGACTGCTTTTACAAGGGAACACCAGTATCGATTGGTGAGGGACAATGCAAGGTTATGGTGTCGCAGGGAATTTTTCTCTAATAGGGTTGTTAGTAAATGAAATAGCTTACCCCCGGAGGTAGTAAATTGTAACACAATTGACACGTTTAAAAAGAAATACGATAAACATGTTGGGGTAAATCCAAAAGCTATCCATACTTAGAATAAGACAACCATAAGTATTCTTTATGGGCATTGTATAATATTTCATCATGTATATATATTGTTTACAATTTTTGTTAATTGCATTTTTAATTGGGTTGCTGTATTTTTGAAATATATGACATCCATATTTTTATGGGCATCTTTTTCTCAGCCACCTCATTGGGCATTTTGCCTGTTGTGGCGTTGTATTTGTATTTGTATTTGCATATATATTATTAAGTTATTAATAATTCGATATTATAACATCCTATTACTCCCTGAAAATTGAAAGACTACGAATTTTATACTGAACTTATGAGTAGGACTGTATGGTATATATGGGGTACTTCATGAAGATCGTCCGAAAAGAATATAAGTTCTACTGTTGATTTTAAAGTTGAAGCAAATTGTGAGAAAATGCCAGTGAAAAGAAGAAAATCAAATCTAAAAGGGGTGATGGGGCATCTCCGTAAAATTACAGGATGTATATAAAAACTAAATTTTTATATGGTGCTCAAACGAAAAAACGCCAATTATAGAAAATATTTTCGTCTTTCTTCTCAACATTTAAATGAAAATTAACTATTATGTGGGTGAACGAAAAACTCGAAAACTTAAAATCCTGAATATTCTTTTTGTGATTTAGCTAAAAAAGTGGCAAAATAAAGAATTTTCATCACTGATATCCTAACGAATTTTAAAAAAAAACATTGCATTTTAAACGGGGTTTAATGACTTCTGCTGTGCCGCTTAAAGGGTTAATAATATTTCAAATATATATAAGGCGTATAACTGAATTTTTTTATAATAGTCATGCGTGAAGAATCAAAACTGTCGTAAGCTGCAATTTTGAAGCACGTTTGTATGTAAACTACGATTATGACTATTTTATCACTGTAATTCGTTAACATACATAACTCGCAAACGCAGAGTAACAAGGTGTAAGCTTAAGTATATATATAACAAGGTGGTGTACATTTTACGAATAAAATATTTACATAGTTGAAATCAAGACTGAGACAAATACCGTTCCCTTGAACCGTAAATTCTTCTAGAAATTATACTTAAGTCACGAGGAAATGGTATCAAAATATATATACTAGCATGGTACAGCTCTATATTGTCATGAAAGACACCTTAACTGAATAAAGTGAAGAATCTGGAACTTTCGCTCGAATAACACCAACCATATCACTACGTGTCCCAGTATCGAAACTGACATAAAAGCGACGTCTCTTTTGCACATGGTTGCTTTAAGGTTAGACTAAAAATTCAAGAGACCAACAAAAACGGCTCTTAAGTGACATTTTTGGCTTTTCTTTCGATTTTCTGTATATGTAAGTATATATATATATACATAGACATTTATTTTAAGGACATGTTCTCGTCAGTTGTCTTGAAAGAGATGAGGTTAGGAACCTTGTTCCCACTGCTATCTTTTCGCTTTTATTTTTTATTTTTTCATCTTTCCCAGAAGCCTATTTATTCTGTAAAGGCCTGGATCTCTTTCTCGCTCGCTCGCATCTTTACCTCGCATCTTTCTATGGTCTTTCCTTTTTTTATTTCTCCCAATTCTCCCAGCCCTTGGGTTTCCTTTACTTTCCCAGGGGCGGCTAATGGAGAGCACAAGAAGCGTAGAATTTTTCCCCCGGGTAGCTTTGAAAACGCCATTATAACTTCAATCGCCGTGTGACACCGTCTGAGATGCAGTGTATGAAGGCAAAAAAAAAAAAAAAAAGAATAAAATATATATATATATATAAACGTATAAGGAGAGCGAAAGAATATATAAGGAATAAAATAAGAAAATAGCAGTAGTAGTAGTAGTGGTATGAAGAATAAAAAAAGCGAGCGCAAGAGAGCGAAGCGAAGAGAAGATCTGGCTCAAGCATTGCGCACCAGACAGACCTTTAAGCGTCCGTTTAATTGGCGCGAGCATTCTTCTGGAATGGAATAGATGGCGCAGAGCACATAGTATGGATGCGGTACGTACCACCAACCTCACCTCTTCTCCAGGACTATCTTCTCTAGGATCCTCCTCCTTCTCCGAATTTTTCAGTAGGACATACATACTCCCGAACCATACTTTTTTTTTTACCAACACGCATAAAACTTCAATTTTCCTCCATTTTTTCTTTTTTTTTGCCTGCCTCTCCAGGTTTTTTCCCGGCACACACATATATATATTTCCCGTCCTCCACGAAATGCGGTGTGAGTATATGTATGTTAGGGATCCATCTCTATTCAACCCTCGGTTCTTATTCTCTTGCCTTGGTTACTCGACCCTAGCACAATCTCGCCTCGTTTGTCCCCGGAGCGCTTAGGCCCGGAATACCCGTCAAATGTATGTGTGTGTGTGGGTAATGAGAATATACTATAAAATAGGGTAAGGGTAAAAAAAAAAAGGTTTTTAATAGGCCTTTTATATATATGTATATCTCAGACAGATGATGGATTGAGAAACGAGAGGATGCAGTTGGTTGGATATTTGATGGCTGGGCTAATTGAAGATCTTGTTTTTATATGCGAATAATTTTTCCTTTCGATTTATAATTGACATGCGCTAGGGCACTAGAGCACTATCATCATCCTACTCTCTATGTTCCATGTAATGATAGCTCTATGATTCTCATGTTTTTTTTTTCTCCTATTCCTCTTCTGATGCTTTTGTTTGAGGAATGATTCCATCATGCATCTCATTCGCATTCCATTAAGATGAATGCCTTTCACTTTTTTCTTCGAAAAATATTCTGAAAGAGGAGAATTTTTTTCTCATTCCTATGTATTATCACAGTACAATTGAGTCCCTTAAGGGTTTATTGTTTTATCGATGATGGAAATAATTACTTATTTCTAGGTTTGTTGGTATTGAAAACCTCTGTGAAAAATTAAAATTTTTTTTTTATGATTAGTATCGGCAGGAACTTTTTTCTGTATGGAATACGTGCTAAGTTTAAAATAGGGGTATTCAACCTTTCAGACATAGCTGGTCAAATCAAAAGCTTCTATGCAGCCCGCGGGCCACTTAGTCATACTGTAGTATTTAATTGTAAGATGGTGTACAGATACATAAGAATTTAATGTAATGCACAGTGGCTTGTTATAACGGATGAGCAAGCGAACTCCACATTAGTGAAGGTTTTACTCTGAAATTTATTCAGAATTTATTATGATTTTTTTTTCTGATTTTGCCGTTTTTAAACGGCAATTAGAAATCACTAAGCCTCCCTTCAAAATACCATACCTTTTTAATGAAATAGGCTTTCTTCCGATTTTCAGCAGGTGATATAGGCTAAGGCTAAGTGATATAGGGAAAATTTTTCTCTCGAGAAATCAACTTTACAAAATATCTGGCCTTGCCAGTGATAAAATAAGAGTCTTTTATGAAGACGAGATGTCTCGTCAATGCCACTTAAAGGGTTAATGTATCAAAGCATATTATGCTGTAGTTATAAATGTTACCGTCGAAGTCTGAATTGCGGCCAATTCGTGAATCGACCGAAAGTTTTGACCAAAGTCCGATTTTTAGAAATGATTCGGACTTTGGCCGGCCAATTCGCAAACTGGCCGGAGATCCCCGGCCAAAGCTCGATGTGCTGGTGTAAGACAGTCCGGTAGGCAGCAAATCCATTTTTTTCATCGCCAACGTGTGATGCATGTGTATACATAGTAACTGTATTGGATTAGCTCCATGTGACGAGAGCAAAAAAGAGAAATTCGAAAGAAAAAAACTATTAAAATAATAATATACAGAGATTATAGTTTTTCTATCAAATTTTTGGGAAAAAATTATTACCTTATCGTGACTGCGGTTTGATGGATTGTCATAGCTAACGTGGACATCATTATCACGAAAAATACTCCAACTTGGCGATGATGATTGAAGTCCTAGTGTCCCGTGACGGCCCGCCCCTCGGGGCAACTTGGCGATGACCCCGAATAACGTTTTTTGTTATTGGACTTTGGCCAGGGACCTGCGGCCACTTCGCGAACTAGCTGGTCAAAGCCCGAAATTTGGACATAAGCCGGATCAATTTACAATGAAATTGACGAACTGCTTTGGTGGTAACATAAATACCACAATACATCATAAATAAAAGGTGCAGCCGTGTGTATACTCTGCAATAAGAAATTCAGATTATAAATGACTTGCATATGAGTAGAAGGATTGCCATTTTTTCTATAATAACCGACCAACAAACACAACTATTCCTCAAGATTTCAAAAAGGACCGTTTTTACTCAAATTAGAGAAACTGGCAAGTGCAGTTTTATGCCACTGTGGATAACAATTAGGCAGTTACGGTGATATGAAATAATTAACTCTCTCAATGGCGCGCACACACACACAGACATTCACGAGATATCTCGCCTCCTTAAAAACCTCTTATTTTAGCATTGACAAGCCTAGATATTTTGTAAAGGTGATTTTTCTTAATGAGTCACTTTCCCTAAGCAAATCGGAAGAAAGTCTACTTCATTAAAAGAGATATGCATTTTAAGGGGAGGGGGTTACATGTAGTTTTTACTATGCCATGGAAAGAGTTAATGAAAAGCGTGAATATTGCAACTGGCAAACTGTGAAAAATTGACACTTGCAGATTCTTCAAAATTTAATATAGATTGAAAACTCTTTTCCTATTTCTAAGACACCACAATACAATACATTGTATGCCATCTCGTATTCAATCGTACGAGTTTTTTTACTGGAAATGTAAAACGATTTTAGTGAAAACAAAATCAGTCTAACGGGGGTTGGTTCTGCAGAATGATGACGATCCCCCTAATAACTGTGTTAAAAAATTTTACTGGGCTACTCGATTTAAAATTCTAAACATTTAATCTGGTTTTGTTACCCTCGAACAATTAGCAAATAACTCTAGTGGCACTCGACAGGTTACAATATCATTCAAGTGTTCCACTCATAAAATTGCTCAGCACCTCTGATGTATTTACAGAGATGCAACACATCTTTGAAATCTGGATTGATGATGAAAACGACAGGTAAGAGCTTCTTCACTCTGGTGTATTCCTTGAAGTAAGCTCTGTAGTGAATTGCCGATGACACTTAAAAAAAAAAGAAGACAAATCTTGAAGAGATAAAGAATGCATGGATTTCAGAGTTATTGGGGCAACAGACTGTTTTGGAGCAGAATAGGAAGATTGTACTTGTGACTCTTGCAAATAGAGTACGACACACCGCATCATCAAATACGAAAACAAACGATGAAATTCTTATTTTTCATTGTCATAGATTCATTAAATATTGTTTTTGATCAATTCGAATTAGTTTTCTCCATTTTGAACCCTCTGTTCCATATTACCCTACGAAAAAATTTTAAATGCATGTTTTCTTAGTTGTAATATTTATTTTTAAATACGATACACTTGACAATGCAAAGGTAAGAAACTAAATTTTATAGAAATACAGATTTTTGGTTTCTACCATGTTTCAAATTGGAATCATCGAAAAAATAAAAGTGATATTCCATATTACCCGAAAGTACTATACTTGTTGAAGTTTTCAGTCATCCTGAAGTATAAGAAAGAACCATTTTTTTTCGTTTTTTGTTAGTCATGTTCGCTAGTTGCGTTACTCTTTCAGTTATATCTCATTGACAGAGTGTATGCGTGTGACCTGAGATAGTGTTGAAAACCGTCGATGTCACAGTGGCTTCTGAGGCGACGCTAAACTAAAGTATCATTTACAGAAGGAAAGAGAGGGAGCTCTACACATAATACATATTACACCCTTGCAAAGTTTCCTTCGTTGCTTTCGGAAAAGGACGTGTTAAAAGCGGAGGAAATCCTCCTGCTTGGTGATGGAACAGTCCTCTCGGAAGTAATCAGACTTCCGCTCTGGCACTACTTTAGGGGAACCACACGGGCAAATCCACACTCCATCCACCATCTACTACTACTACAGTACTCTTTTCGAGAAAAGATTCCTGGTCTCTTTCTACCCGGTTGCCCATCTCTTCCCATTCTCTAGGAAAATCTCCTACCGCCATCCATCCATCCATCCATCGTATATACACGGAGTGGGCGGCGCGCCACCCGTCGGCATCGCAGTAGCTAAGCACCTAATCCTCCGCGGATCCTACTCTAAACGAATTCGTTCCGCACAAACTGTTTGCTTCTCGGCCAGATCATTAGTGTGAAACAGCGATCACTTTTCTTGACCGCTGCAGGATTAGGCTATCAAGCAAAGCGCCATTCCCTCTCTCGCTCGCCCCTCTCTTACTTTACCGCTCCAGCGGTCGCGCTCCTAAGCCCCCGCCGCCGCTCTTTGCCGAGAACCGATTTTCCGCTCTCTAGGCAATGTTACCTATCGCTTGCTGCTGATACTCCACACACACACACACACACTCGCGCCATACCATACCACACTACACCACAGCACATATAGCGTGGCCTGTCTTCCGCGACACGATGCCACGCTACTACCACCGCCGACACTAGGTTTGCACTGGGCAACGGGCTTCAGTGCGACTTAAGTTCGGGAAAACCAGGATTTTCACTCTCTCTCTCTCTCTCTCTTTCTCTCTTTACCCACACTCTTCTCAAAAACCTTTTCTACGCGAAATTCAATGGGAAATGTACGTTCCGGTTTAGGAAACCGTGGCCAAAGCCTGCTTCTGACAGTGGTGCCACGGTGGCCTGATATAATAGCATTTATTTCCTCCCCGCGCCTCCAATCTTCAAAAACCATTTTCGCATTTAACTGTGAATCCTACTGCAAATAACTCTTTCTGACTGGGTTCGGTGGAAAAATTCACCGGATTTTAACGAGACATCATTTTCAGGAAACTCATTTTGATCTCGGTTTTGACGAGCCAAATAAACTCTCCAATTGACATCCACAGAAATATTCCATCTTTAAACCTATTTAGCCCGAAAAAAAAGAGCATTGAGGGTTAAATGATATTCCAATTTTTAATAAATAAACTGATGAGACGAGAGAGAGAAAAGCATCTAACATTTGACCAAAAACGTATAATGCTGTTTTCTTTGTTGCGATTAGGCTCATAACCAAGGTCTTCCAAGGTACATCCAAAGCCGTCCTTACGGGTGTGCGACAAGTGCAGTCGCACCGGGCCCTGCGCTTTGTGGAGCCCCGCACTCACGGTAAATTATTGGAGGCTTTCAGCAATTCTTAAATTATTTCTTGCATTAATTCTGTATTTTCATTAATTCTGGGATTATTTTATTAATTCTGAATTTTCACAACTTCCGGAATTTTATTTTCCGGAAATTCGAATTTTCGAAAAATGGGGATTTCTTTCTGCCGTGAATTATGCATTTTGATAAATTCTGGAATTCTGAAATTCCCTGAATTCTGAATTTTTTCCCTCCAAAAAATTCTGAATTTCCATCAATTCTAAAACTTTTTCTTCCGTAAATTCTGAATTTCCATCAATTCTAAAACTTTTTCTTCCGTAAATTCTGAATTTCCATCAATTCTAAAACTTTTTCTTCCGTAAATTCTGAATTTCCATCAATTCTAAAATTTTTTCTTCCGTAAATTCTGAATTTTATATAATCAATATTCTGAAAATGTTTCTTCCGTAAATTCTGAATTTTATATAATCAATATTCTGAAAATTTTTCTTCCGTAAATTCTGGAATTATTCCATTCAATAACTTTAATCCATCAGGTCTAAAATTTTCATTCCTTTCAGCAATTGTTTGTTTCATTAGTTTACAATTACCTTCACTGCCGAATTTTCATCAATTTTTGTGTTCATTTATATTTAATTGCGCGTTTAAAATTTGTTGTATGGCTATTTCTTAATATTCCTCTACATTCCGAAATAATGGATGTCAATTCCCCTTTCCTCCAAAAATATATAAAATCGGGATGGTGGGGGTCCTAAAAATTTTTGATGCCCCAAAATTGTTGAGACACACCTGGAATCACTATCGTTTTTGCACCGGGCCGTCCCGTATCTGGTAAGGGCGGCCTTGCTTACACCCTGAGCAGTCAAATATTTTGCTCCCTCTTGCCCAGTTCACATCCAAAAATATTTTTCAAAAAAAATAAATTGTGCAGCTAATAAGCGATACGCTTCCAGCCACTGATCCGGGGTTGTGGTCGGTCAGCCAAACGCCCTGAGCAACTGCAGATTTTGGGCATGTTTAAATACAATTACGGTCTTCATGCCTAAGCTATTTCTTTTGTTTTAGTCTATAAATTTACTATAACGGCCACAGTGGCCTGATATGATAGCACGCTATTTCCTTTCTCTCCATGCCTCCAATCTTAAAAACCATTTTAGCATTTAACAGTAAGTCCTTAGTGTAAATAACTCTTTCTGACTAGGAAAATTCTCCGGATTTTTAACGGGGCACCATTTTCAGGAAAAACTCATTTCGATGTCGCTTTTGAAGACCCAATCAAAAAATCTCCAATTGGCATTCACACAAAAATATTCCATTTTCACACCCTATTTCGTACATTCTAGGAAAATTTCTTTACCCGGAATATATTTCAGAAACTAACGTAATAAAATAGGTTTTTATCGATTAGTCGATAAATTGTTATTCGTGGAGTTTGAATTTTCAATCGAGTTATTTGAAAAAAACTTTCCATTTAAAAGTTTATAAATTGAATTGATTTGTTTGACACAAATGATTAGATCTATTTTAATGATATTCCAATTTTCAGAAAATTTCAATAATTTGATGAGACAATTGATCGAAAAATGATGAGAATTGCATCGAAAAATTGACCAAAAATGAATAATACGATTTTCTTTGTCGCGATCAGGCTCATATTAAAGGGTATTACTCCCTGCGCAGTCAAAAATATTTTACGTCCTTTTTGCCCAGATCATCCAAAAATATTTTGAAAAAATTAATGCCCTGTGCAGCTTCAGATTTTGGGCAACCTTAACCCTTTACGGGCCATAATATATGTGAATATCATGGCAAATACATGGTCAAAAACAAAACCCATTATACTCATTTCTTTTCTCAGTTTTTTTGGTATTTTAAAAAGTACATGTTTTAGTGTCATTTCAGTACAAAATACGGCTATATAAGTTCAATACCTTTTTTTATCTAGAAAGAGTTTATTCCTTGTCAGTGTCATTTTTTGAGAGCTGCTGAAAATTTACGAGTTCAGAGAATTATAAAATCACACCAAATTGAGGGAATTGGAGATAAAATTAGAGGAAACAAGCATTTTCAACTTTGCCTAGCAAGATTTTATCTGTTTATAGTTAACAGTAAAAAATAAAGGAAAACCGTGTTTTACTCTCAAATGGGCGATTGTGACTAATTGGAAAAATGCACGCTAATTAATTAAATTATCGTGTTGATGTATTGTTTCATTCAAAAATATGCTAACAGCACCCATTTACGTAAGTTTTTTTTTTTTTTTTTTGTATTTCAGTATGTTTTTATGGAGGATAAACCATAGAGGGTTAAAACTTTACAATAACAATTGACTTATTTGGCAAAAATGGTTAGGTCTATTCAAATGATATTCTAGTTTCTTACTAGAAAATTTCAATAATACGGTTTTTTCTTTGTCGGGATCAGGCTCATATTCAAGGGTCTAAACTCCCTGTGAAGGCAAATATTTTACGTCCTCTTTAACCAGATCTTCCAAATTTTGCTAAAGAAAAATTACCGCTCTCTGCAACTGCAGATTTTCTGTACGCTAAAATACATTTACGGTCTCCTTGCCCAAAATTTATTTTACACTATAATCTGCTATATAGGGGTCTATGAAAAATCTTAGCCTGTGGGTCATGCGCTCTTCAAAAGATTTTCTTAGTTTTCATGAGAAGTATACAGATTCAATCGTTTTGAAATCAAATATTATTTATGGTGTAATTGCGTAAAATATGAAGCGCAAATTTCGTAAGCACCTTAATTTCTTTATCTCTTTTTCCCAAATTAAAGCACATAGGTGCTTAAAATGAACAAAATTTCTTATTGCTTTAATTAATATTGTATAACTATCAATACAATTTGTTTTTATAAACAGGTCACATTAAAAATTTTGATTAATCATTAAAAACATTTATTCGATTCGCACCCACAAAATAAAATAAAGATGGCGCTTTGTGCCGAATTCAAGACCAACCCATGAAGAATCGCATCAAAAACGCAATGACTATTCAAAATTTAATCTTCTTATTTTCCATCCTAAAATTCCTAGAGTAATGTGAATATAATTTCATTATATATTTAACTATACATATATTTTTGCTGAAAAATCCATTCAGAGACACATATACACACACACCTTTAAATTCATGATGGATTCCTATTCTAATTAAAAAAAAAGTTATTTTAATCTTAAAATTTAATTACTTAATTCAACTTTTATGACATATAAAATACATAGTAACATGAAGGAGAAAAAAACGTATATAATAACTTTTGCTGAGGAAGGATCGTGTTTGTTTCCATGATTAAATCTAGATCTAGTTTTTCATTTTGAAAAATAAAAAATGGAATCTCCAGTTTTTACTTATTTTTGCTGTGAGCAGATTAGGATTTAAAATTTGCATTATTTTAATATTATACACGCGGAGATTCTTTCCGAAATGTCATCAAAAGAAACCGAGAAAAACGAATTCTTTTCCAGTTGTTTTGGACATAATAATGTAATATTTATTACATTATATCATTAATATATATTATTATAATAATATTGGAATTCTACTCATTTGTATTAAAATTTTAATAAATATTTGTGTCTCGTTCGACGGACCACCCTTACCAATCGCGAGACCTGGTGCGGAAATAATAGTGGGACCAGAAGCGTCTTAATAGTTTCGGGGCCCCTTAGCCCCGATTTTACAGTGGGAATATAGTGTGGATATATCTCCCCCCCCCCCCCCGTGGGAGAAGGGAACCATCATGAAAAAATTCATACATTACAGCATAACAAACTATACGGGAATGCTGAAAAATATCCATACAAAAAAATAAATAAAGACGCAATAAAATGTAAGTTAACAAAAGAAAAATTAGTGAAAATTTCGAACTATATATACATAAAAAAAAATTTGAAAGATAAACGAAATAATTACAAAACCAATTAAAACTAAGACTTAATGAAAGAATTGTCTGAGAACTAATGACGGAGATAAATGATACTAATTGGCAGAAATAGTTCTAGCATCTATGAAAATTTAGAATAAATGAAAGGAAAGAAATGATTCGGGCATTTTGATGAAAATTCAGAATTCCAAAAATGACGAAAGTTCAGAATTTCAGAATGAATGAACATTCAGAATTCATGAAAGAAAAATAATTCCAGAATTTTGATGAAAATTCAGAATTCATGCAAGGAAAATAATTCCAGAATTTTGATGAAAATTCAGAATTCATGCAAGGAAAATAATTCCAGAATTTTGATGAAAATTCAGAATTCATAAAAGAAAAAATCCTGAATTCATAAAAGAAAAAATCCTGAATTCATAAAAGAAAAAATCCTGAATTCATAATAGAAAAAATCCTGAATTCGTGAAAGAAAAAATCCAGAGTTGATGAAAGAAAAAATTCCAGAATTTTGATGAAAATTCAGCTTTATGTAAAACATTATTATTATTACCGTGAGCGCGGGGCCTCTTTAAAAGTGGGGCCCGGTGCGACTCCACCTGTCGTACACTCCTAAGTGCGGGTCTGATTAAGAGATAATGGAGAAGAGATTGAATAGTGTTTGGTTAATTGAGAGTAAGGTTGAAACTTTAAAAGTTATGAGGCTCTAATAGTAAACGAGCTGTTTATTGTCCTTGTTGTCGCTTGAGCTAAAAATATTGGGGTTAAAAGAATTGACCCAAGATGATCGTAAATTTGTTTTTCTTGTGAGGTCCGTCTTCCTTAAGATATCATTGGCGTAAAACAAAAGTTGTGTGGGGAGAGAGAGTCCTTTCCGGCTGTATTAGGTTGTGGTAGCAAATCTCTTAAGCCGGACTGGCATTTGGAAAAAAAAGAACCGTTTCAAAGTGAAAAGAAAAAGGAAGCCTTGATGAAAAGAAGCCGCTCTGGCCTCGGTTCTTTGACGAAGATACAAGGATCACTCTTGTCAACGACTAATTGGCGAAACTGTGTCCCGTAGGTGCTCTACGACCATGAAACATGACCTTTTGGGACGATTTCTGGTATCGTGTTGCCGTTTCGTGAAAAGATACTTCTTTGTGAAAGAGACCGCCTGCCCGAATGGGATCTTCGTTTCGCTCGCGTTAGCGTTAACAGCGGTTTTTATGAATAAACCGGCTATTACTTAATTAAGTTTTAAAGGAAACGGTAATGGCCGTACAAATTTTTATCGCCCAACAAGTGATTACGAAAAATAAAAGGATGTTACTAGTGTCACATGAGTGATTTGGGTATGATTATATTACGGATTTGTATAACTTTGGAATTTATGTTTTGCTTTGTGCTGTTCCGATCCTCTATCAGTTACTGTTACCGTAATATATGCAAATATACCGTCAAATGGGTGACTTTGTGTGGGGACGTACATGATGGGACGTGGACGTACGACGGGGTGATTTGGGTACCCTACTCTATCATCTTGATATTTCACCTATCAAAGCGCATGCTTCCATCTCACACACTGGAAATAATTCGGGACAAATAAAAAAAAGTATAAATATATATAAATTTTATTTTCATTACAACTATTTCGATTACTGGAAATTATTCAACACAGAGAGAGTCAGATGAATACCAAATCTCATTTTTTAGCTCTGACTTCCAATATTTATCATTCTTTCCCTTGATATTAATCCCTCTCAGTAATCTGCCCGAGTATTTTTTTCGCTCATATTTAAGTAAAATAGAATCTCCAACTCCGATGTCGGGTCTACTTTGACCTTCATCAAACTGTTCTTCATGTAGGAGTCAACATGTTTATCTTTCATCTCTTGAGGTGCAGGAGCATCAATTTCAAAATCTTCTGGCACGAAAAAACTGTCTTCTCTTTTCTGTCTCTTATGTGGTTCATCTATTTTCGGTTCTACTATGATTAGTAAGTACTATTGATTCAAGCCTTCTTAGGGTTTAGATTATCCAGGTCACCAATGGTTATTCCCTTTCCTGGAGAAACTAATACAACATACTGTCCCCAAGTCTCACCCTGGAATTCTTAAACATTTCAATAATCCTACAACCATTAGTTAACAAATTGATTTAATTAGATAATTTATCATCCACTGTTGAAACAATAAGTAGGCTATACCTACCAAAGCAAACTTCTATCAAGACCGTGAGATGTAACTAAGAACTGCAAGCAAAGTTTTGCAATGTTTTCATGAAATTTTAAAACACAGGTTATGATAAAAATGGGCGGGAAAAAATACAAAAAGACGAGATTATGAGAGATTTGGGCACATTTTCCAATCATGCAGGCTCACACTTGCAGATGGGCCTTGAATCATCTCTCTATTTCATTTACAGTGGCTATGGCATCATGGTAAATAAACAATTAGAGCATATACCCAAGTCATTCCACTAGTCAACAAGTCACTTCATTTGACGGTACGTAAAATAAGTAGATCACCTCGAAGGAGTACACAGCTGCGACTTTTATTTATTTTTTACAATTTTGTCAATGAGGTAGCAGATCAAATTACTAGTATTTTGATGTTATTGTTACACGAATTTTAAAAATAAGTTGAAGAAGAACACCACCTGCCACTATGTGAACTAGCGACGATCTTGGTACGAGAATCTCTTAGCGGGATAGGTATCTCAGTCACAATTCGAAAGTGAAAGTCTGTCTCTGCGTTGATTAAAATAACTACGGTTTGTAACCACTCAGTGGTTTTGGCAAAGGACACATTGGTGGTTTAGGAAAATCCGATACGATTTTCATTTCTATTGTAAAGCAAACGTGAAACGCAGTTTTTCTGTGGTTAGATGAGTGTACAGATTCTGGTTAAGAGGTTCTGGACGTTTTACACAGACAATTGTTTCTCCTTATCACGATGTATTTGGGTGACCGTTCGATTAGCACCGAGCGTGATGATGAAATAAAACACAACGCATTTGATAATGTCATCTGAAGCTGTACGTCTCCAATTTTCACGCTTTGAACTGTCAGGTTTGTCATCCTCTCTTCAGACTACACTTGGCGTAGACTAGGGCCATCGGACTGCCAGACTTCGAAGTTGCATCGGATACCATACGGATGACATGATCTCAGGAGAAACAAGCACATGTAGGTGGAAATGAGGTTCGTGTACGTAGTTTGAAAACGACAGAGTGCAAGATACCAATTTAATTACATTTGTACATAGTGTTATTAAAACAATAAAGCCATTTTGCCTTGATTGTTGCCTATAAAAATCTTCATCCTGTTATAAATGAACGTGAAGTGTGCCAATATTCAATTTCATTTATGCATAATGACAAGGCACAATTAAATCTTGATGAAATTTGGACATGGAACAATGCATCTTGAATGACTATACATTCCATAGAGCATAAATAAAATAAGTCTAATTAGATTCCATCAAGTAATAAAAGCTAGAAGTAGATATATTGGCGGTATCGACATGAAAAAGAAAGACCCACTCTCCTTTTATAGATTTTTTGTTCTCTATGAACAATAGTAGCCTACAGTTCAAAATTCAGAGAGTTTTTAACCCCATACCTATGGTATTTATTTTAGCAAAATGCACTAAAAAGTGAATTTTTTTTTGTTATTTAATTTTTATATCATATCAGTATAGAAAGGTTGGAAAGTGGTTATTATATATATATATATTGAAAAAAAATCAAATTAAAAAAATCACTATTATTCATCATATTTAAGTACTATATATTATTTATAAATTAAACAAAAATTACTGTTAGCAGATTAAAAAGAACTATAATTAGTACATTACTTATAAATATTTAAATATATTTAAAGTTTATTAATATTTTAACATTTAAAAATTAATATATATTTATTAATATTTTTTAATTAATTTCTTTTAATAATTAATATTTATCAAATGAAATAACTACTATACAATTGAATTTTGACATAATGCAAAAAATTAAAGGATGATAGAGAAGAAAATTTAATTTCTCTCGTTCTCGAACTGGGTTCAGGTGACAAATGTAAGGGTTAACCTGTGCAAAGCAACGAGAACGTATTTTCAGAATACACGTACTTATATCTCACCTTATATTCACATCAAGCCAATTTGCGACTCTTGCTTCATTACTTATACAAATACAACGACACAACATGCAAAATGCTTAACGAGGTGGCTGAGAAAAAGATACCCATAAGAAATATGGATGTCACATATATTTCCTGTTATTAGTTTTTATATTTACAGTTAATTTCAAAAATAGGAGGTGGTTGCGATAATGTGACTCAATTGTTTATTTATTTAAAAATATATATAAATAATAAACAGTTTTAACAAGATACCGATGGTAATTTGAAAAAAAAATGTTTTAAATAATTTCATGTACCAATCAATTCTCACCTAAATGAAACCATGAGAAAACCATACGATAAAAAACGATTCATGTAAATTGAAAATTCCAAAAAATTGGGGTAGCTTGGGGAAACTTGCGGCCGTGTTTATGACACGGCTGCAAGTTTTGACATGAATACATTCATTGTGCCCTCAATCGCATTTTAGATACTGAGATAATGAAATTAGTATCATCGGATTCGTCTTTACAATAGCTAACAGACAATACCAATATCGTCTGAAAAAAACTGTTAAAACCATCATTTGAAAAAAAAAACAATGTTTTTATTCCATTACAAACTTCGGCCATTTTTGTCGTATCCTTTATTAGCGTTTATTTAGTTTGTATTATTGTAGGTGCTTGTATCTTGTTCTGCTCAAAAAAATTAACCAAAAGAAGGGAACAATCCAATCTTGTCGTTAAAATATTAAAACACATGCAGCATTTTTTCGCCGTCGAGTTTGTATTTCATTTGCGTCGCTTTTTGTTGTTGTTTCTTTGTGCTAAAAATTTCTTTTCTTTTAATTACAATTAGACTGAAAATGAGAATCGCTTTTAATCATTGAAGGAGAAGAAGAAATTCTTGAGAGAGGCGTTGTTTCGTCTTCTTTTTTTTTGTGTATATATTTTTTGTTTTCTATAGGTATGTAGTTCCTTGAGACCTTTTACGTACGATGCAATTAATTCGAACGGGAGAAAAAAAAAACTTGCTTCGCTATGTTCTTTGCATGTCTTGAGCTTCTAATTGGCGCTTAAGGAGTTTCTTCTCTTAGTTCTAAGATAATGTGTTTCCTCATTGGAATTTTCTAAATCCAAATCGATTCTGTGATGGTTTTTTTTTCTCCTGTTATCTTCGAGAGACTGTATCTGAACCCTTAGGCAAGTATCGATATCCTTTTCTTTTTTATTACCATTATTATTCCTCTCTCCGTGGAATTACAATTAAAATTAATTTTATGTAGTACTGTTGGAGCCTCGTTGTTGTTAATGAATTTCAGTTTTTTTTCATTACACAGTACGGAACAGTATTTTGAATATGATTAAGGAATGCATTTTTTATCATTATCTTAATGCTTATGTAATGTGATTAAAGGAATTCAATTCTGTTTACGATTTTCATCTACCCTGGGGGTTTCTGAAAAAATTGGGGTGGGCTGTGTCGTACGGCCGCAAATTTGGCATGAATACGTTCTTTGGGCCTTGAATCGCGTAGTTAGGTACTGACATAATGAAATTGGTATCACCGAATTTGTCCTTGGAATAGCTAACAGACGATTCCATTGTCGTCTAGTTCCGTCGCGAACTTCTCGAGATATAGCGTAAAACACGTGAGTTACGAATACAGGCCGCGGGTCTGGTGCCAAGACCGGAAGAGGTATTAAAACCAGAATGATATCATTGGTTTTGTTTCAAGAATGCCTATCAGATGACACCATTGGCTTCTATTTACGCTGCGATCTCGAGATATAGCGTAAAATTTCGTTGCAAAAGCGGGCCGTAAGCCTAGTGCCTAAACCGCATAAGATGTATTAAAACCAGATTGGTAGCATTGGATTTGCGTTGCGTTAACGAGATCTACTCATAGACATAAAAAATATTGATATATTCTGAATACTTCTTGAGTCTACCATCGTGACGGTTGCCGTCAGGTACTAGGCTGGCACCACCACCCCTCCTGCTCAACTATCCCCAATCAAATTTCGATTGACGTCCACGATATAAAACTAGCAAACACCCACATATACACAGATGGCTCCAATATCGATGAAGGCGGCGGGCAGCCTATTGTGTATACACAAACAATACAAAAAAGCAAACGTGGGAAACAGCGCTAGATAACAACAACAGTAACTTTCAAGCAGAATTGTTAGCGATAGAAGCAGCTACACAATACGCAACGGGAACAGATTTTGCTATACTTTGATCTTAGCCACAAGCCGAGAATACGCACGAGTTTTAATAATAACTGATAGCCAATCCTCCCTTCAAGCACTTCTAGATCCAACAAACAGAAACACAATAGTACGGTTATTGAGGCGACGTCTATTAGATAACCCAAAAATATTCCTAGGTTGGACCAAGGCCCATGTAGGTAATCTTGGAAACGAGAAAGCAGACTCTCTAGCCAAAGTTGCAATCAACTGTGACAATAAACTTGATAGCCCTTTCCCACTAACGCTCCTGAAACGACAACTTAAACAAGCAACTCTCCAGAAATGGCAGAAAATTTGGGACCAAGGAACAACAGCTAGGAAAGTGCACGAACTTGTCCCACGAGTCCCATACAACACACTAAACTGGGATAGGGAGGTGACTATCTTGATAACAGGACACGGCCCGTTCCCTATATATCTACACGAACGGAAACGCCGCCGAACAGACAAATGTGCCTGTGGTATATTGGGTACTCCAGTTCACTATGACACAGAGTGCAAATTTACAAAGCATCTACACATGTACAAATATTCCGAAAACAATAGAAAGCAATGGTTCACGCAAATAATCAAAAACAAAAACACAGCAGCAAGAATTACAAGCCTTGTCAAATATATACACGCCAACGAAAAACAAAAAATTTGTCCACCAGATTTATAAAATAATGTTTCAAGTTTTATGAAAATAAGGGGAAAAAAACAGAAATAGATAAAAACAACAACACAAATCATATCCACATGACTGCCACTACTATTACATAACTATTACATGTGCAAGATATAGCATGTATAAACGGAACCCGAACAAGAATTTTTATGACATTCCCGTTACAATGATGTAAATGTGATAACCGCAAGTGCCCTTCATTCTGCTATTCTAGCGGGGGTGCTAGGCGGAAGGACACGAATGGTTTCATAATTAACCATTGCACACATGTGTAGTTTTTATTTTATATATATTCATTTTTTCTTTTATAAATATAACCAACCAGAGCGAGTCAACCAAAACAACTAGACCGATGCTGATCCTTAGCTAAAAAGCTCTCTCCAGACAATTCCTCATTTAAACTAATCCCACATTGCTCACCAAAATAGGTTTAGAGCGGGACGACTCGGCCTGGCAGTTACATATATGTATATGAAGGTATGTGTATTTCTCTTTCCTCTATTCAAGTTCTTCATGCATTTCATGTCCACAACACACGTGCGTACTCATATTGTCGTATTCATGTTGCTCACCGAATAAGGTGCTAAGCGAGATTCTCTAATTGTATATATTCCCCCACACAATATTTCTATTTTGTATATTTTCATCAAATCCACCAGAGCGAGTGAACTCAACCCAATAAAACTGATGCTGGCTTCTAGTCCGCAAGTTATCAACCCCATTTGCTCACCAATAAGGTGTTAAGCGAGGTTGACTCGCTCCGATGGATATTTTATATTTCACAATAAGATTCTCATTTCGTTTGTTTTTTTGTATCCTGTGTATATAATATGGCAAGTGTAAGATAACAGATGAGATGGCATGGCCCTCCATTTCATTGCTTTTAAAATACAGGGTGATTATAAAAATACTATCCCGACATATGGGCCCCTAACTATCATACCATTCACAGAAACTGAATGAAAATTTGGCATAAGGTATTTTGATGTATGCGCTCAAGAATGATATGGAAAACAACAGTGTCACTCTAACAGTTACGGTTACAGTGAGAAAATTTCGAAAATATCAAATGGCAACACCAAGTTTTTTGTATTGGAATGTGATCTCCGTTGTGAAAAACCCTAAATAGCGTTCGAACGGCAACTGTAGCATGAAAATCACCGGCGGTAGATAGGCTAAAAGTGAGGACAACCAATAAGGACAGAGAAGCAGCATAAAATAAAGCATTTTATTGTGTTTCACAAATTTTCCACATGACCTTGTGGAGGACTAATCAGGCTGGGATCTCAGCCGAAGAAACGGTGTGACGAATGAAACGAACATTAATGCTCTGGTGCACGGCAAAGTCCTTTTTACTTTTTCCTTGCCTAGCTCCGGGGATTTTCGTGCTACAGGTGCCATTCCAACGCTATTTAGTGTTTTTCAGTATGGAGATCGCATTCCAATACAAAAAACTTGGTGTTGTCATTTGATATTTTCGAAATTTTCTCACTGTAACCGTAACTGTTAGAGTGACACTGTTATTTTCCATATCATTCTTGAGCGCATACCTCAAAATACCTTATGCCAAAATTTCATTGAGTTTCTGTGAATGGTATGATAGTTAGGGGCCCATATGTCGGGATAGTTTTTTTATAATCACCCCGTATGCTTCCATCCTAATATGTGTGTACATTCTCCGTCTAAACGAAACCCAGAAACTTTTCTCAAACTCCCAACCCCATCTCGTCTGTAATCACAAAATTTGTTAATCGCGACAGTGATTATTAAATTGTCCGGGGGAAAATATGTTGTAAAAATTTTTTTCTTCTTTTTTGACACAAAATAAAGTGTTTCAGACTCTGCCACGAAGCTGGGCTGGAAGAGATCTCGGCAACGGGATAAGTCCAGTGGCAAAGTTCTGGCGTTCATTCATTCATTCATTCGTCAGGTACAAGGTTCAATCCGGGAAAAGAATATAGATAATAATATATTGCTCCTAACGAGCTTGAGGAGACCGTCGATATAGGTAAGGCGCTCGTATCTCATCGCTTGGGGCGGAACGTGCCGGTGATGGTAGCGGTGCCAAAGGATGTTCTTCTCCTGCGTACAACGGTAATACGGAACAATCCAAACACGGGATTGCAAATTAGAAGAGCCGACCCCTGTCTGAAACTGGCATAAGTACAAGAAACAGAGAGGAGCCAAGAGATATAGGTGCCTTCATTTCCAACCAAACTCGTTAACGGCAGTAAATTTTGTATAGCGATATGGCCGAAATTGGTGTGTGGTGAAGTAGATGATTTATATAGAGATTTATTCACGTAAAAATGTAGTAGATCTGGGTTTAAGTTATTACAACGAGATGTGTGAGACGATGCAAACACGCAGAGTTACGGAAACAGATATTTCTGGATATTATGCCGAGGTGAACTCGGAAAGAAAAGTTACCTGGCCTCTACCGGGACTCGAACATAGGCACTTTTGCATATCAGCGTAATTACAGTCCCTACATTCTTAGTAACACAAGAGGCATTAGCACGCCGGTGATTGGCTACTACGAGCAAGAAAGCTAGCAAGACGTCACGAAGGGAGTATTTTTTTTCGTTACTGAATTTCGAAGTTCATAAACGAAAAATAAAACAGTTTTTTAGTGAATAGGTAAATGATAGCAGGGCCCAGCTTCGCGAGCCGTTATTGTCATCTTGATTACTTGGACCGCATTTGATTATATCAACGTATCAATTTAGTAAATCAATGGGGGCAGCAAAGATAGGGGAAAAAGAACTTATAGAACGAATCGAGCACACAACCTTCGTCACGTGCGTCCCGTGTTCTAACAATTGTTCCATCTGCGCATGTCAAGTTCAAGCATAATTAAGTATATCTATTGTTAAACGTCACCAGCAAAGATTTCACTGACGTTCATCACTCATTTCGGCCAATCACGATGCGCTAAATGTCTATAATGCAGCTGTTATAACCTACCGGCGCAGCATGCTGCCATCTGAACGATTAGATCATAGTTTCCTAAACTTTTTGTTCTATCACCCCCTTCTTCAGGAATTCTTTTCTCTCATCGCCCCCAACTCAAGTGAACCCATAGGATCCTATGCTATACCCGTAGCTTCTATCGCCCCCCTGGACCATTCCATCACCCACTATTTAAAAATATTTGAATCAATAATTTGATCAAACTTTTTGGCATGGAGTTTCAAAAGACAAAACCACTACTTTTTCTACTGTGAATTAGCAGTTTTTGTATTCAGGAAGCGTCTCAGCTTCCCCAGTATATACCATTTAAAAGCGAAACCCCCCCCCTTAGAAATTTCCTGTAATTTCTAAGGGAACGAGCAGGAGTATGAAGATCGAAATTAGTTTCTAAATCAGTTTTGAAATTTAATTTTACGGGCTCTCGGCTTTATTTTCCGGACTTATTCGTTTATCTATTATTCACAGGTATAAACATCGATTAATGTTCTCAAAAAAACCATCACGGTCATTGGTTGAAATCAAAGTATTCGAATCTAAATCGTACGTAAAGCGCATACCTTCTACTACAACTGGGCAATCTAACGTTTGGAAATCAGTTAATAACCTAAAATAACGAATTTTCTAAAACGAAAACAAAAATAAGATTCAAGTTAAGAAATTCTAGATGTTGACAAGCATTTTTTCTTTTGCGTATCATATTTCTTTATTCAGAATTGATGAAAATTTCACACAACACATTATAGACTGGTTATCGATACTCCGTGAGTTGCATATGAGAAATGATGTTGACACACACAAGTATGTTCAGTATATTTAAATTTCTTCAAGCGGGCGGCCTGAATTTCTTAATTTTTCTATATTTGTTCCACGTCTAGCGAATATGTGTGTGAAATGAATAAAAAATAATTTTATAGCACCATTTAATATTATACAGGACGCATAGCAAACAGGGGGTATAGCGTTTTACTGGTGAACCGTTGATCCTAGAGGTATGCTTGCAATTGGTAAAAGTTTCCAAATAACGTGCAGTACTCATATATGTCATTCATGTTTCAAGGGGTTGTATAGCCTAGCTATTAAAGTAAAAAAAAGTTGACTTTTTATAGTCCACGTGTCCCCGAAACCCAATTGAAAAGGTGGAATCGTAAAAAACCCTGTCCGTCCTGATGACAACAAAAAATACTATGTTTCTAAGTGCAATATTCACCGATATATTCGAATTCGGAAAACAAAGAAAAGTTCGGAAAACAAAGAAAAGTTGGGAAAAAACAGCTCTAAACGCGAAAAAACCGTTTTACCAGCATTTAACGTCGTTTTTCATATTGCTGACATTGCAAAATAAAGGAGAAAATGCAATCGCAAGCTATGCAGAATTAAGATAATAATGCCAAATTAATAAGTGAGATAAATGAGATAATATGCAAATATAAATATGGTTATATATATATATATATATATTGACTAATATCACTTCTTTGAGTTCGTCGCTACTTCAAGGCAACACCCTGTATATAGTAAAAATCCTAGATATATATTAGACTCGAATTTCCTTGTTAACACCTATGCATATGTGAGATCACATTCTATAACTTTTTTGTGATTGGTTGAGACTTGTCAAACAATCGAATTAATTTTTTCCACGGCACCAAAACGAAATTAGTTGAAATTCTCGCCAATAGGTGATGCTGCATACTTTTTCTACCTGGTAATAAAAAAATTTGATCTCTTTAAATCTCTTATATCCCTGGAAATCACCAACTAGCTTATGAACAAATTCTTCCTAACCAACAGTGATTGAGAATTGAATTACGGTTTTGTCGCGTTATAATGTTGCTTTGAAAGACCGCGATGTTGATACTGGTAGAACATTTGGTGATGTTGCTGTAAGCTAGATGCTTTTCATGCATTTTGTTAATGTGGTATCAAATATAGAGCCACCTATTTACGAGAATGTTAACTAATTGTTTTTAACCGAAAAAAATCCGACTCTGTGATAAGTCCAAAGGCGCAAATCGCATCCAGTTACGTCAATTTGTTGATTTTTTATGATTTTTAAAATATGTCCACATTTTTATGGGGGACCCCTGTTTTTTTCTCCGGCTGTCTGCAAGAAACGTGGATTGATGTGTAAAGGTTATGCATCATTAAAAATTTCACTTCAAATTTCTGTCAATTGGGGGCATTGCAGGAAAGCAAATCACTGGAAATATGCAAATCAAAGTCCTATAAAATGCAGAATGCACGATTAACAGTTCTTTTCTTTATTTTCCTGTTGCTGACAGTGACATAAGATTTTCATTGTGTTGTTGTCGATAGAAGGTGCTACGCACGCTTTCTATTCGACAAAAATTAGAACTAAATTTTTTTCCTATACCAAAAAAAGAATTTTCCCCTTTGTGAGAATAACTTTTTCGCAAACTGCATCCAAATACAATAATTACTTCAATTTTTTTAAGAATTCTTAAACTATTTACGAATTTATGGGACACCAGGTACTGCTTGCTAGTATGTTAATGGGTCGATAGTACGCGCGCGCGCGCGCGTGAAAATATTGATAACAAAGAAATACCAAACTGTGTAATACTAAAATTTAATTGTTTAATATATAGTAAATGAATATTAAAATGTGTAAATAATTCATTTATTTATTTTCATATTATTCACAATTTCTCTATATTGGCATAATACCAGCGTTTCGCATATAAATATTCATCATGATAATATTTTAGGTAATAGAATATATATTTCTAATCGGATATCTCATTTTCACAGTATTTTCAATATTATTCACCTTGATCATTATATAATATCGTCACTCTTCTTATTTTATATGACCTATAATAATGTTATACCAGGGCCGGACAAATCCCAGGCGCCAGGTCACCATGGCAATTAAAAAATGGGTATTGGGGGCCTAAATTTTTTTTTTGTGTAGTTACTAAATTGCAGGCTGCGAGCAGCACAAAATAATTGGAATTTATAACAAAATATCTACCAACATATGAAAGAGGATCACTATGCTCTGAAAAAGTAAAAAAAAGCACAATTTTTTGGACCTTTTTTTGTGGGTAATAATTTTTTGCACCTAATAATGTTTTCTGGCCCATAGATTTTTTTTGTGATTTGCCCAGCCCTGTATTATTTACCTGGTAAAGGCATGGTGCTTTCCTACCGTCTAACTTGATTCTGCTGGATCCACATGATATTTCTCTAGTCCGAAAATCACGCCAGAAAATTTAAAGTATTTTCTATTATACCTTTTTAAAGCCATTTTCTTAACGCACTAATGTTTACGAATCGGCATAAATATGATTAAGAAGCTATCAGCTTAGTCCATACACAACGAGGACTTTCGTTCCACCGTTCAAGAGGTTTCAAGAAACAATAAACTAAATAATCGACTTTTTTGATTTCAATCCAACCATGGATAAACGTGTCACGTTCGCAATGCAAGGTCAAGACATCGGTTAGAAAAAATTCAAACGGGGAGTTTATTGGCGTCTCGCGAAAGCACGTTTTACCGTTCAGAGATCACATTAGGAGAGTGAGTTTTTCCTACCCCTAATAGAATTTGAAGGTATGAACGCCCTGCCTAAGGATCTGGAAAGAGCGCAGGAGCCTCCTCGAAATGCATACGGAAGCGCGGTTTCGCGAGAGTTTTGTGGAGCATTAGTAATTTGACTAGGCAATGAGTGACGAAAGAGACGAGATGTACTCTTCCGCAAATTGTGAGATGAGGAGGAGACACATCTTTCCGCCCTAAAGGATAGCATAGAATGTAAAGAGACACGTAGAAACCAAGGTCTTTCTGGCAGCAGCAGGTCTTTCTCTCACACATACTCTCTCTCTTATATATATGTATGTGTATGTCTCTCTCTCCTCAAACTCCTCTTATACTAAGATCTTGTGCATTTGTTTTGACAGATGTTACCCCAGATTCGCTTCAACGCGATAAAGCTACTTATAGCTACTAAATGGCTCTTGCTCCTCCAGTAAAATCGTTCTTTCACTGATCTCTTGAGAGAAAGTCATTCCCATCTGCCAAGGGACAACTTTTCTCTCTCTCTCTCTCTCTCCTCCTTGTCCTTTCTCAAGAACTTTTCTTAAAACATCTATAAAAAATATATACGTAATACATTTTTAATAATGAATCTCGATTTATCTATTCAAGATAGGATCGAGTTTAGCAAAATCATAATATAATATAGCGGAGAGATTTTTTTTCACGATAAACTAATATTGTCAGGGATTTTTAGGCGTTTCAATATTTGAGAAGCGGGAATGGATACCAAAAACGATCGCATATATTTTTGTTATTAATATATTCACTGGAATCATTTTAGTCATTGAATGACTACGGTATATACATAGGTATTTTTCTCCTCGTTTTTAACACTACAGTAATATCCCGAAGTTAGGCGATAGGTGGGACCGACTATACTAATGTTGTAAAATGGCAATCGAATTGTCCCCCGCATAATCGGATATTGTGCGCTGGAATCATTGATATCTTTAAGCAGGGCCGACTATACTTGCCTATGATTTCATAAAATTTAACTTGCCTTATGGCTGAAATCCGGTCCTTAAAAAAGACTATTCTCTAAAATCTGTGCAAATGAAATTTACGTGTTAAACACTTTGAATGTTTTGACAACACCTCGGACCATGGAAAAAAAATGAGCTGCTTGTATTTGGAGGCAAAAAAAAAAAAAAAAACTTTCATCCGTGGGTTAAAATAAAGTGAGGGTTGCAGACGAGGTGCATTGTCATCAAAGACCATCATATTAAACGAATTTTGTGTCAATGACGTTGGACTTCGGGTATGAAATTGTGACCTTTTTCTGCAAAATTGGCAGATGCCATACAATCCTTTTGTTTCTGAAATAACAGCAAATTTTAAATCTTATTCACTGTAGCCTCTCAAAAATTGATGTAGTTTTATTATAAATAGTATTCTGATCGAATAAAACGATTCTTACTTGATTATCACTCAATAATCCCTACTATTCAGCCATAATCCAGTGATTATGCTGGAACTTCAGAAATGTGCATTTCTCACAGAAAATCGCGTAACTCCGAAATCGCACAATTCGGGGGGGTATCGTAAGTCGGGGTATTACTGTATTTCTATCGATAGCGTCGTTCGTTTTCAACATGGCACGGTGATGATAAGTTGTTCGTCGAATGTACTCGACGCTAGAAGTTGGTGGTGTTGGTAGTATATGTATCTTTGAGAGATGAAGAGCTCTTGCTTCCGCTCGGGACTCCCTGAACCGTACGTGCCCCTGCCAATTAGACGTGGTAGTGAAGTGACAAATCCTTCGCGCTTTTCGACAGCCATATCCTCCAACACTCAACTCTACGGCACATGTGTTCGACCTCTTGCAACCCTCTTCATTAGAAACAACAAATTGCCACATTAATAGCATCCGAGAACTCAAGGATCATATAACGTAGAGGCGACGACGCATGACTGTCTGTCCTGCGAAGATTTTCTAGCATTTTCCAACGTATGTGCGCATATGTGCCCGTCTCCGCCGACAACGAATCAAGTATAATTACATATCTCTAAAAGCCACAGTAGCTCCCTCACATAACATTCCGAGCCGTGTAATTGAAGAACATAATCTTCCTATTAGTGAACGAATAGTTACGTTGTAAAAATGCAATTACAGCCGTTTTCTGTGTTAACCACATGAAACGAAGACACAAAATTATCGCGCATAACTGAGGTTTAAATTACGTCATTTGAATCTTTCGTTCATGTATCTCTCAATCCAAAAGATTTGAATAAAATTCGAATTTCAGTATACAAATATTTGTTATTATTAGTATTTGTCAATGCCCTTTTTACATTGATACGGTATTCATACTCCCCCAAGGGTGGGGCTGACAGGTCTCCAGCCCAGAGGCCCGTCAGAGACGATTCTAATCATTTTCTTGTTCTTCACACTATAAGTTCACTATAGTGGGTCTCGTGGAAAACCTGATCAAGAGCCTGCCATAGATCCTAGCCTAGGAGCCCTGCTGAAGCATATGGGTAGCATCATCGTAATTATCATGATATTTTGCATATTAACAACTATGCTACTTTCGCTCAGTTTTTGTAGAGAAGAGCCTGAAAATACATAACTCATTGATCTGGACAAGAACAATGAAATTTCACAGCATCCTGCCATATAAACATTTAACCACCTACCACCGTGAAAAGTCAATTAATGATTGATGGATTAATGTATATGTGCCAACAGAACACCTCTTACGCAAATCGACAATGATAGTTGATGAATATAGATAGATGGATTTATTTGCAGAACAACACAGATGAATACAGAACAGCAGAAATTAATATCTTACATTCATGTTATACATACAATATTGACAAAAATCATTTGAAGACAAAAAAATCAAATTCATGGAAGCGAGCGGGAAATTTACATGAAAGAATATTAATGAAAAAAGAGAACTTGATTAAAAAAGATTTTTATTATGTGAGTGTCTTTGAGCTTGAATTGGACAAAAAGGGCAATTATATGTCCTGACTGTTGCAATTAATAAAAAATATTTATTTCAAAATTAATTTTTAAAATTATATTTATTAGTGATCGGATTCATGTCAACAGTTTTCGTTGCGGAGATAACTCGAAAGCTGTATTTTGGAATGCTATAAATGCTATAAATCAGGGGGTGGCCAACAGCTGGCCCACAAGGTAGTTTTTTGCGGCCCGCGACAAGATTAAAAAAAACTATTATATTTATGATATTAGTTTTGACAAAATTGCGGTTTATGTAGAAATTTTTTTTTTCTTATACAAAACACAAAACCTCTTTAAACACATAGTTCACATGATTGATTTCAAAAACCTACTGTGAGAGTTATGGAAGTGACAGTAGCAGATTTTTTGAGCAATCATCGGAGGTCCGTGATGGTAATTTAGACGAGCAAAATTTCCCTCAAACATTTTCCTTTTCTTTTTCCATAAAAATTTCAAAAGTAATGTGCTGCCGATATGTAAGAATCATAGCCGTACGCAGAATTTTCTCAAGGGGGGCGGGGGTTCAATTTTTTTTCTTCTCAAGGGGGGAGGTTTACGTTTTTTCCTGCAAAATAAAAGCTTAGGGGGGGGGGTTAGAACCCTAAAACCCCCCTTTGCGTACGCCAATGGTATAAATGTTCAGTCAATTATTCATTCAGAAGGAGAAAAAAAAACAAACTAGAAAAGCATTTTTTTGCACAAAATTCAGAATAACAAATTTCAAAATGTCGAATAATTTTTTTGCTTGATAAACTCTAAACGTTTTATGAACTAACATTCTCCACTCTGGTTAGAGCATTAACATTCATAATTAGCTGAAAGAAAAGAAAGATGAAAAAGTTTTTCTTAATAACTTAGTTGTGTCTCTCATAAAATAGTAGCCCCCGCTGCAGCTATTTCGCTGTGTATGAGAGAGCATATAGATACTCTTTTCCAAAAAATGAAGAGTCAAGTTGAGTTAATTAAATACTAATTTCAAATTAGTATTTAATTAAACGAAGTTTATTCAATCAGTTAAATCCCGTCAAAATGTTTGTAGCTGGCCCGCAATGCCATAGCAACCAATCATACTGGCTGCATGCGGACTTACGCACCGGAGTTTTCTCCCCAAGCACACGCGGCTTATATACCGGAGTTTTGTTCCAGGCGTGACTCGCGACACTGAGTCTAACCATTATGTTGTCCCTTGAACAGAGAGAAGTTGGCCACCCCTGCTATAAATGTTAAACGTACAGCGTGACCGGAATCCGGCATCGGGTGCAGTTGTGTATCATCATATCATTCACGAACTCGTCTAATACTCATCTCGGGTACATGGACTAGAACCACCAATATCTCAGTAGAGTTTTAGAAGCTGAACCTATCTTTAGACGATCCATAGTGAAACTTTTCAACATTCCTGGCCCACCCTCGTGTGGCCAGGAATGTTCAATTCATGTTATTAATGAGTCTTCTGTTTAACTTCTTGAATTCAAACTTTCTTGTGAAATCCAATATAGTATAAAAAAAACTTTAAAAAGAAATCAATAATTTCTGAACACGACCGGGGGCTCTAACTGAAAATTTTCCAACTAAGAACTACAGAGTTTACTTAATTTTGGAATATAACGTTCTGTTTGATTTTATTCGTTTTGCTGAGAAAGTTGTGTGTGTTTATGCGATTCTAGTCTCATTCATATCTTATGTTATAATATGAATGATTTCTTTCTCTTAAAAAATCTGTCTTTTTTACTAACCACGGAAATATTAAGGCGTGTATTTCGTGCTACTGGTTTTTTGTGAATGAAATATATATTTTCTATGGAGAGGAACATAAGGGTGCGTGGGAAAGCTAGATGTCTAGTAGAAAATGAAATAATTGCTACTTGTGAGTTTAGAGATGAGGCTAAGGGCAAAGGTTTGCTTGCAAGCAACGCTAGAAATTGGGGGAAAAGAGTAGCCTTTTCTCTTCGCGATCCACAACTACTTACTGCTAGAGATCCTTTTCATGAAGGACTTGAGACTTGGTTCTCGAAGAGTTATCCGGTTTCACAAACGGAAGAGCATTGGGGAGGGACAAGAAAACACACAAGACCCCTTCTCTTATGCGTGATGATGTACCAACAAGATAGATGTAACACGATTACTTGTCAGCTCTGCTTCTTGAAACGTATTGATCTCTTGGGTGCTTTTGGTTTCAGAAAAAACCATATGTGTGTGTGCATAGGAACACGCGCGATGATTGTTGCCTTCATTCCCACAGCGCATAAGAAAGACTTATGTGTGCGTGTGTGCTTTTGACAGTGAAAAACAGCTGGGTGAGAAATATTATTGACGTTTCCGTTACCTATCACATATATATTGAAAAGTTTCTTTTTGAGAATGCGAAATGATGCAATCGAAACAATTCACAACTCCATTTATCAGTTATGCTACTATCAACCGAGAAATGGAATAGGTGGTGATTAGTAGGTAAAATGGTTAGTCGTTTCTATTTAGGGGTAGGTGCACGCAAATTTTCCAAAAAACATTTCCCAATTTTTCAATTTTTATATACTATGAAATTTTCTGCGGCTAACTGTGTTCAAATTTTTGTTCTACCTGTACTAAAAATATTTTTAAAATATTTTAATATAAACTGCTAGCAGGCATTACACATGCTACTGATTTTCATTTCAAGTTTTTTGTTAGATAAGGAACATTTTTTCGAACACCACTCATTCAAATGTCTTGAAGCTTTGTGTGCCTCTCAACACTATAGTATAGCATACTTCAACACGAGGATTTTTTATTGAAATCATTTGAAAAATTTTTATGGCACAAAATATGGGTAAATTTTGGTGATTTTTGAATTAGTTGCATATTGTTGGAGTTAAAAAAAAAAAAACCAGCAATTAAAATCCTAAAAGCTCGTGTTAAAAAGATGTAGTATAGACATAGTGGGATAAATCGAGAAACTATCCATATTTAGTTCAGACAACCCTAATCTTTTTTATGAGCAGTGTATTACATATTATTAAATGTTTTTTTGGTGATATATGCTTTTATATTGGGTATTTTGGTTATATTTGGCATCAATATTTTTTATGGGCAAATTTGTTCAGCCACCTCATTGGGAAACTTGCCTGTTGTGGACCTTGTATTTGTATTTCCAACCTGTGGGGAAGGGGGTGTGTGAAAAATGATCAGCTATGACAGAGAAAACGAGCAAAATAGTAAAAAAAAGTGCAAAACATTAGCAAATTTCTTATGCGTTTCCCCTAAGAGTACGTATATCAGTGGTACAAAGCCTCCTAAGCATCTCTGGGGGAATAAACAATCCTCTTATGCATATCAAGAAAGAATTGCTTTCTACGCATTTCTAAGTATACGCAAGATTCATACGCATGTCTAAGGTCGAACAAGCATCCAGCGCATTTATAGGATTACCAAAAGCCAACGATATATAAAGTGATCACAGCGATATCAATATACAAGTGAAATACATAAGTGATATCAACGATAAACAAGCTTTCTATGTATTTCTGTGGGTACTCAAGCTTCATGAGCATGTCCCGTGGTGAACAATTGTTATTTATAAAGGGGTACACAAGTCTCTCATGCAATTCAAAAGGTTACGCATGCCTTCTACGCCTTTCTGGGGGTATGCAATACACGTCTCTAACTCTCTAACGTATTTCTGGTTGTGCGCAATCCTCCAAGGGGTACTTTCAAAGCATGAAAGTTTGGGGAAATTATTGGAATAGATGAATGAAATTCAACTGTTATAAATTTTCTTAAGTGATGAAATTACTTTAAAAAGCTGTCGTTCCTATCATTTTTTTGTAAACATTACTTTTTCATGTTTTATATAAGCGGCGATGGTTGGTTCTAAATGAGTGAATGTTTCATTACTGGAAGAGTTCCGGTAATCATCGAGCAGCCACTTAATTGATGGTGGATACGGATTTACCGGAACGGCTGGGTGTAATTAAAATAGTGATTAACGCGAACGATCGGAGAAGACAATAAATTTCTTGACACGAGCGCGAGGAGACATTGCTTCGATTGTTGAATCGAACCTAATTGTCGGTGAGATGAATTGTGATGGGGCATTAGATTATTTACTGTTTCTGCTCTCGGTTTCTTTCAACGGAATAATTGTCGAGCAGATTATAAACGAGCACTTCATGAGCCGATCTCTCTGGCTGCTAATTCCGAGGAAAAAGGACTCCGAACGTCAATTTAATTTGTAATATGAAGTTTGTGGAGCACAGCGATTGGAGATGAAGCGGCGCGATTAAAAGCACCATTAGCTGTGTAATTAGCATTTAAATTAAACGTAATTACTTGCTGCATGTCTTCCTGTTTGCTTCCCATCCCCCCTCCTGTTCATCCTGACGTCACTCGATAAAGAAGCCGATTAATCGGCTCTCTTTTCTATGATTTTTCTCTTCGTTTCTTTTCGATTCCTTGGAAAAGAGTAACACGAACCTACTTCTCTCTCGTATGTATTTTTGAAAGTTTGCGCATCTATTGCGCCGCCTTTTGAATCTTACTGCTTTTGCTTGTCTTCGTCGCATCAATGAAAAATAGTCCCTGAGCAGCGAGTGGAAAAAAAAATTTAAACGCCTAATTAATTTGACTTAATGAATTAAGGAGAGTTCACATTATATCGACACACCATTAATATGCATTTCGCGGATTTAAAAGCACTAAGTAATCGGTGGATGACGATAAAAACAATTTGAACTCTTTAATGGATGCTTCTAATAATTTCTCAGTGGTTTCGAAATCAAATACGATGCTTAGAAGCTAACACCTGAAATTTTAAACTTATACGTTAATAGTTTGTCTAAATATTAAACTAAAATTTACTTATTTATTCATAAATTATGTCACTTTGAAGAGCTGATACATAGGACTTGCGCTTATCAATTAATATCTTATAAATTACATAATATATACATTATTATATATTATGCACTAATTTATGTAGGTGTTTGTGATATGCGTAGTTAAAAGTTGATATAATTTATCTATTATCAATTTCAGATATGCAACAATAATTTTGTAGCGTTATTGACAAATGATCCAGTAAATTCAAGCTGAAATCAATATCAGAGAAATTAAATGCAGTTGCATCATCCTTGATGTCTCGTTCGCCTGTTCGTTAGCCGAGACAGAAAAATACGAAAAAAACCTTCGTTAGCAGAAAAATTCGTAATCCGAGGCGTTCGTTAACTGAGGCATCACTGTACATGGCAATTAGTTGCAGAAAAGTTTACGCAAATAAAAATACAAATACAACGCCACAACAGGCAAAATGCCCAACGAGATGGCTGAGAAAAAGATGCCCATAAAAATATGGATGTCATATGTAATGAGGTTCCGTGTATTGTTGTTATTAAGTACCATAAACTCAAGATTTCTGTTGTTTCCAGAACCGAGACTGGATCCTGAGGATAATGACTGATTAACAACTCAAAGTGATAAGAATTAAATGCTGTGTTTTACTACTTGTAAATTCGTATTTAGTTCTTAAAAGTCTTGCATAAAGACTAAAAATAACATTTTCGTGTGTCTTGTATAAGTTTTGAAATCATGAATCATCTTCTGACAATGCTAATTCAGCGGAATTAGTACGCGACGCTGATCAAGATCTCAGCTGGCTCAAGTTTTACTCGAATCATAATAAAAATCCAAGTTCAGTGCAACACAAACACATACACACAATCAGTTTGAAATCCCAAGAGAACAACAACGATCAGGAAAAGTGGGAAATGGGAGCAGGAGCGAGTAAAGTCACCCGGAACAAATGAGCAAAACTCGAGCTAATTACTTTGGGTAAAGGAGTGCAACTGCTTATTCACATACACTGAGACACAAAGCTGGATGCTTGTCAATAAATAATGCATAACAGTGAAAACGCATTACGGATGTACACCGCAAAACGCGAGGTCATTTAGCACTAAATGACTTGAGAGCCTAATGACTTCTGTCATTATGCCGTTGACGTGATTCTTAGATATGATATCTATACGTGTATCTTTGGGCAGGGCATCCGGGGTAACGTTATAACGAACGGAAAAAAACTTACTTTTCCTGACGTTTCTTCATCTTCAAGATTCGTTCTTTCTCTCACCAAGGGTCTCTTTCTGGTTTTTATTATTATATATATATCTTTTTTCCTTCTCCTTACTCAACGTAGAGAAGTCAATATGCTACCAAAATACTCAATGCTACTGCAAGTATATTTTGTGTATTATGGTATCTGCTTGCTAGAAATGAAACTGCGAGCTGAGATAATGCAGACGCGGATCCAGGACGATGTGTCGGAAGGGGAGAATTGTGTAACTTCTTTGAATCATCCCGTATTTTACGGGACAGACAAATTTTCTCTTATTATTTGACTCTTGGGAAGGGCGATCATTCATATCCTCCCCCCACTGGATCTACTCCTGAGCGAAGGCAGGAATCTTTAGCTGCAAATGAAGTCGATGCAGATATCTTCAGCTGCAAAGGAAGCTGAGGCAGATATTTTCAGCTGCGAATGAAGAGCAAAAGATTGGAATGCAGAAAAGGAGTATATCTCCAGTTCTTCAGCTGTGAATAGAGTGGAGGCAGGCATCCTTAGTTGCGAATGAAGCCTAGATAGATACCTTCAGCTTCGAATGGAGCGAAGGCAGACATCTTCAGCTTGAATGGAGCGGAGACATACATCCCAGCTGCGAATGGAGTGAAGACAGACATCTTCAGCTGCCAATGGAGCGGAGGCAGACGAATCCAGGGCGATCTGTCGGAGAAGCGACTTATTTTGCAGGTGCATTGGATCATCCCGTATTTTACGGAACAGACAAATTTACCCCATATTATTTGGCTCTTGGGAGGGGCGATCTTACCTCTCTGGATCCGTGCTTAGAACAATGACATGTGATATAATAAACGCAAAACACACAGTAAAAATATCAAAAGGTGCGTGTTACATCTCTTAGTATCTACATTGCAAATTGTCGTAACAAGCTCCGTCTGAAGGATCTAAACGCAGCTTTAACGCAGCTGATGAATTTTAACTTGTTTTAATGAAGGGGGATTGCCATCTACTATTAAACCAAACTTTCATTCGAAATGGAAAATTTCTTGCCGTGTGATTTTCATTGAGATTAGATCAGATTTCTTACACTACGGCTGGAAATTGATTAAAATTTTAACTGGTTTTTTAATCAAATTTTTTTAGTAGATATCAATCGAATTTTAATCAAATATTTTTAAATGCCAACCATTCATAACAAAAAGTTATTAATTTCACGCATACATTCGTTAGATGCAAACAAACATAGGAATATGTTAAAAGATGTTAAGGCCTCCTACTTGAAATAATTTGATATACTTAGAATTTCTGCACCTAAATCTTGTAGTTTTTTGAAGAAATCAGATATTTTAGCTTAGTTACTGACTTTAAAACTGCTTTCGATCTTCATACTGTTGCTTGTTTCCCTTAGAAAAGCTATAGGAAATATCTAAAGGCCGGACTACACATTAGAGATATTGTGAATTCTGATCCGGTCTTTCAGTCTGAATCCACAATACTGGAACTGAAGGAAATTAATGGCCTCCATTCATTCACTGATTAAAAAAAAGTTCTCAGAATTTTGGAAGTTGCATTCAACTTCTTCCTAATCTTTGTTCATTGCGCAATATGTTGAGAAGGTTGCAAAAAATGCTGTTTTAGCTATTCGTTTTCTATTTTCAACTTTCCTTTTTGTGAGAGAATTCACTTACAGTGATCATTGCATCATACAAGGTGATTCCGTAATTTCCCCTTAATGCCTTTTACTGACGAACCGTTCATCCTAGAAGCATACTTCCAATTAGAAAATACATCCAAGTAAAACGTATAGTCGGTCAAATGCGTCATTCATGCTGCAAAGGGTTGTGTAGTTAATAAAATAAAAAGTTATCTTTTTATATGGACATCCTGTCCTAAAAAATCCAATTGAAAAGTTGTTTCCCGGTCTCTCCTGAGGCCAAAAAAAAAAAAGAAAAAAAGAATCCACATTTCTTCGAGCAATTTTCGTTGAGATTAGTAAAAGTTTCGTAAAAGCTCTTCGATAGAACTTGAAAAATGAAACCAATAATCGTATCGGTTGCATTCAAACGAGTGCAACCGATAGGCTTATTGGTTAAAAGACCTTTTAACAAAAACATTTTATTAAAGTTTTGTGAAAGACCTTTTACTAAACTTTTATAGTATAATCCCGGCCTAAGTAGAGTACCAGAACCCTTGATAGTTACACGTTACACTAATAATATTCGAGAATAAGGGACTCTAAAAGTTCATATTTATTGAGCTGAATTGAAATTCCTCATTACGTGTTGGTGAACTTGAAGAAAGGGAAACTTGAGTTGAAACTTATTGAAAAGAGAGAGAGAATCTCTATCTATCTATCTATCTATGTATATAAATGATAAATTTTTTGATTACTTAAATGTACAAACTCACTACTGCATACTTAGTACCAACAAGTTCAAGAAGTGGAGAAAAAATCCGTTTTCTACTAGTTACAGCCGTGTTGGTATCTGGATAAGTTATCCAGCATGGTAGTTGAACGGTGTACGAAAGTATTCACTCTACATCTTAAGACGTGCTGTGTATAAAATTGAAGTCTTCACTCACGAATCTACAAAGCCATGGAACTACTGAACATGACGATGCCCTTTAGTAGGGATCTTCAACTTTCTGCATCCAAGGGACACATCAATAAATTTGTGAAACTCCGCGGACCACAAATGAGTCACTGGGGTTGGGCACCCCCCCCCCCCCCCAGAGAGCAATGAAAAAATTAGGGATATAGGTTACATCCGGGAATTCATTTTGCAAAAAAACTGAAACAATCAATAATTAATTAATTAACAATCATCAATTATTTAATACGTTGAGAAATTTAGACCTCACTCACTCAGAGAGCTTTGTGCAAGAACAGCCGGAGCTAGTCAGTTTGACTTTAAAAGCCATCAACTTTCAGCTTGAAATAGTGTAATTCCTCAATAGAGATTTATTCAAATTTGACTTTTTTCAATCAATATTAATAAAAAAATTTCTGATGCCCTTCAACAAATTATTTTCTTATTGAATTAAAGTTGAACCTGGTTAGTAAAAATTCTGGTCAGGAATTCATTTTGTAGATATAGAGCACAATTGAATGAAATATTAAATTGCCGTATGGAATAAATACATGACAGGAGTGAGTGTGAGGTAAAGTAGTTAAGATCGGTCAAGACCAATGCTCTCTTTATAAGAGAGGCTGACTTGGACCCTCATATTCCTGGACCCTGATATGAATATCACTTTTTGACGTGGATACGTCTTTCAGATCGCCTGACGATACCGGGAGCATTCGCAAAAAGTTGCGTGACGAAATTCTTTAAACGCTCGTATCTCAGGAAGTGCCCAACACAAGTCAAAAGCAATCATATCATCAGATGCGCATGGCAAAGGTGCATCCAATGATACCGCTCCGGTTTCAATATCTCTTCCCGTCTGGGCACCATACCCGCGGCCCTGATTCGTAACAAATTTTTTCACACCATATCTCGAGCACCACGCAATTCAAAGCACAAAAAACGTATCCGCGTCAGAACTTGCAGCTGTGGCACAGCCTACCCCAATTTTTTTTACATCATAAATTTGTTATAGAAGAGCCTGTGGAAAATTTTGGAATAGCGGTCCTCTGAAGATCCCAGCCTAGGTATCAAGACCCTTTAAAACTGAAGTTACTCGCATTCGTTGGAAGAATCAAACAAAAGAAATACGTAAAGCGTTTTAAAAAGGAATTTCGAAAAATTCCCAGCACACCTCGGATTATCCGGAACTTCGAACTTTCGAGACTCTACTGCAAGGGTCTTCTTCAAACCTTCTCGAGTCATGAGCACTGCCTATATTTATCATCAAACAAAGAGCACCCCTTACGGCAAGGGTGCTCAACATTTAAGAGAGTGCAGGCCACTTTATTTGTTTGAAAACGTGTCATGGCCACTTAAGTACTCGACAGCCACTTCAGTGATTTTTGAATTGCCGCGAGTCAATTAAATGATCTGGAACTGCGCGGTGGGCCACCCAAGTGATCTGCGAATGTGCCGCGGATCTTTTAAGTGATCTGTAAATGTGCTGTGTGCTGCTAAAATGGTCTGGAACTGTATTGTGGGCAGCTTGAGTGATCTATAGATATACAATCATTTAAGTGAACTGTGAATATGCTGCTGGTCACTTAAATGATCTGTTAATATGGTGTGGTTTGCTTAAGTGATCTATAAATGTGCACGAACCACTTGAGGGATCTGCAAATGTGCTGCGGGTCACTTGAGCGATCTGTAAATTTTTCGCGGGACACTTAAATGATATATAAATATACCGCGAGACGCTTGTGTGTGATGGGTCACTTAAGATATCTGTATGTCGCATGGGATCTAAAAATGTACCACTTAAGTGATGTAGAACTGCACCACGTGTCACTTATGGGATCTGGAAATGTACCACGTTAGTGATGTACAACTGCACCCCGGGTCATTTAAGTAATTTGTAAATGTGCCGCTTAGTTAATTTTCCCAAAATTAAAGTTTGTGAGTGAGAGAGAGAGGTCGCGGACCACATCATATTTCTTCGAAGGGCCGCATTAAGCCCGCGGGCCATGAGTTCAGCATGTACGCCTTATGGTGACGTATCTGCATGACCGGAATTCTTGGATGCAATTTTTACAGGGCATTTAATTGAAGTGTTGATTACAAGTGCTCGAGAGAACAAAATCTGGCATAAGTATTGCGCACTCTCGGTGCTCACGAGTAACAGGTTGAAGATGGCTTCTCTACTGTATAGTTAAGCAAATTAAGCACTGGTACGTTGAATTATAATCTTTGAGACCAGTGTTCGTGGGCAACAATATACAGTAGAACTTGGTTAATTCGAACTTTTACGAACTCCCCTTGAGTTTTCTAACTTAATGTTGAAATTTCTTGTTTAATTCGAACTTTTTTCAAATTTCTCGGATAATTGGAAGTTGGAGGGGAAAAAACATGATTTTTGTGTATTGCAAATTTAATTCGGAAAAATTCTAGAAGAGAACCCCTAGACGTTTGTTTTCTCGATCAAGTTGTTAAACAACAAATTTTTAAAGACTAATGTTACTTTAAGAATTCTGTTTTTCTGCACACCTTTCTTTGATAATTTATTGCCCATTTCGACATTGTTCAGATGGAGTACATCGAGAATGTGTACCACTTAATATCGATTATGCTTTTTAACCTATAGATTAAGGTGTAACATTCAAAATCTGAATCTTTTTATCGTCATGAAGAGTACAGAAAATATCGGAAAGCACAAATGGTAATACGTTAATGAAAGTATATTTCCTTGATAGCATAAGAATGAAAAGCGAAATTTGGGAAACAGTTTCATAACATATGACCATGAACTGTTTCCGTAAATCAGTGATGTTGATTTTAGAACAATGGAATAATGGTGCAGCTAAGATCAATTATTATAATTGTAAATTTAGTGAAATTTGGAAAACAGTTTGGTAACTGATGATAAAATTATAATAATTGATAATTAATATCCTACGCGAATGTCGAACTTGCAATTTGTAGTCATTTTACATATTCAGGATAGATTAATTGGATAATTCGAACTTTTTATCCAGTGACACTTTGGACTTCGAATTCACCAAGTTCGACTGTAATTAGACAGGGTCAAGATGATTACAAAATGAGTTCGAAAATTTTCTCATTTTCGGTGTAAAGTCTTCGTAGATTAGCATCATGATGATAGATCATCAACCCTTTTTTAAAAATATTACAGTAATTGCTTTGTCTTTTGTTCTGGATCAACGTGAGGTAGTTTTTTTTTTGGGCGGTGAATTTTCTTATTTTATTTTTTGTTTAGTGCCATTTTGTGCCGTTGAAGATTCACATCTCGTGCGTCTCCCCCCCCCCCACTTGCCAGTTGAACGTTTTTGCTAGTGGGGTATGTCGAGCACTTGGAAGTTATCCTAATCTATTTATAATAAAGTCTCTGGAGCAGCAGCAGCAGCAGGTCTTTTCTTGTATGAGTCGAGAGGGATGACCCGGGTCGTGGTATCCATGACGACGGATGCGATAGATGCAGCGATCCGAAGCAGCCTTTCCACTGAAAGAGGATCAGCCCCCGAATAATAATCACGGTGATGAATAGACATTGGGAACAAATTGGCTATTGTATCGAGAGCTTCTCTCGCTCGCAACCTGACGCAAGCTCGAGCAGCGCCCGTCGCGCT
Organism: Pholcus phalangioides; assembly: GCF_987345545.1. Classification (NCBI taxonomy): domain Eukaryota; kingdom Metazoa; phylum Arthropoda; class Arachnida; order Araneae; family Pholcidae; genus Pholcus; species Pholcus phalangioides. Next base: position 44,363,975 of record NW_028301600.1, on the reverse strand, counting down.
ATCTCTGCCACTCACACACACACACATGCTCGCTCTCCAGCACCACCACACACACACTCGATGGGCGCCCTGTCTCTCCTCCCCCCCCCCTTACTAAATGATTGGCTTTCCCGCATGGCGGGGCGCTGTGAAGGGAAGCGCTTTAACTCGGGCGAGCTCTATAACCCTAGTAATTTAACGCAATTTGTCACCAAAGTCCCCGCGCCAAAGGCGGGGATCGGCGGAGCCTTTAATTGGCTCCCCGAGCGTGGTAATTTGAAAATGAAATGGCCTCGTGAAACGAGCCTTGTAATGGGCTTAAAACCAAGCATTAGCAGCGGCTCTTTGCGAGAGGCGCGCGAGCTATGATGATGATGGAGGCTCGCTTGCTCGGTAGCGGTGGTAGTAGTGGAAAGAGAGAGAGAGAGAGAGAGAGAGATCAGGCGCGCAGTGGATAGAGGAAAGAGAAGGCAATGGTTTTGCTGCTTGAAGGCGAAACCTTCTTCTACCATCCATCCAACCGACCGACCGACCCCTTTTCCAGCCACTTGATCCTCCTTTTCGTGTGAGCTGCCAAGTTGCGCCCGAATTTTAAATGCGGGCAAGTGCGAGCCCGGACACTCACTGTAGTAGCTCATATGATACGCGATTCTCCTTTGAAGTAGTCTCATCATGATCATCATCTTCTCCTTCTTATTTCTTATTCTTCATACGATGCTGCTGCTGCTGCTGCTTCTATGTATAATAATACTACTGCAAAGACGAGTGACAGCGAGATAAAAAGAACGCCAAAGCTAAAAGAATTTTTTTCATTTTTTTTTTTTTTCATCCAACACACACAACCCGTTCCTCTCTCCTTTTCCTTTCGTTTTATACAAAAAAAAAATAAAAATAAAATAAAATAAGCTCTTCGCAAGGTTTTTCTTCCGAAAATCGTTTGATCTTGAGACTGGAGTAACTTCCTTTTACCGAAGCGAAGATCTTGATCTTTTAATAAAGTTTTCTTTTATACGTTTTCTTTTCTTCTCTCGATGTAATTACGTACAACCTCCGTTTTTTTAGGTAAAACTTTCAGATTTTTCTTTTTTGTGTCTATGTTTTTAACTTTCCACTAGAACAACGTCACGTTTTTTTTTTTTGGTTTTTTTTAACTTTATTCAAATTTTTATATCCGAATTTATTATGGACGATATCTTTCATATTATGTAATTATTTTGTATTAACATGCATTTTTCAGTCCGGGTTAACCCTCTATGATTCACCCCACCCCCCTTCCCATATAAACGTATTTAATTTTTTTGAAAAAACGGATGTAAATTATAGCTATTAGCATAGTTTCGATTGGAAAAGTACATCGACACAGAAATTTAATTAATTAGAGTGAATCTTTTAATTAGCTAAAATAGTTGATCTAGGGTAAAATATACAGTTTTCCTTTATTTTACTGCCTTTTATAAATTGATAAAATTTGCTTTTGCGAAGTTGAATAGTAGAATGAATGTTAAATAGTCGTTCAATAGTCGAAATCTCTAAGCACTTAAAATTTCTGCAGCTCTCAAAAAATGGCACCGATAAGGAATCAACTTCTTCCAGGTAAAAAATATTGTATTTCTTAGCTACATTTTGTAATGAAGCGATACTACAAAATGTACTGTATAAAATACTGAAAAAATTGAGGAAATAATTATATCAAATATTTATGGATTATATAAATAGTTCTCGTGGAATCCTTGATAATCTCTAGATAGCATTTGAAAAATAAGTAAGGGATAATTCCGGGTTGTGATGTCGCAGGGAGTTTTTCTTTAATAGGGTTGTCAATAAATGGAACAGCTTACCTCCGGGGATCGTGAATTCTAACACAATTGATACGTTTACAAAGAAATACGATAGACACAGAGGAATAAATCGAGAAGCTATCCATGCTTAGATAATTAAGTAAGACAGCCATAATCTTTTTTATGGGAAGTGTATTATATATTATTAATTTTTTTTGTGATATATACTTTTATATTGGGTTGCTGTATTTTGGTTATTTGGCATCCATATTTTTTCAGCCACCTCGGTGGGTAATTTGCCTGTTATGGCCTTTGTATTTGTAGTTGCATCCAAATAAACATGAATATTTCTCCAATTTTAACCCTTAAATCAGTGGTTCTCAAACTTTTGTCACCCGTGGCTCCCTTGCTCCAAGAATATGACCTCAGCTTATGTGCAAAGTCAATTCTGAATTTTTATCTTCAAACTGGCTGCAGGTCTAAAGGCTGAACGTCTAAAGGACCTTTTGCAAAATCGCAAAGCAACAATCTATCTATAACATTAAAGGATTAATGCAGTATTTTTATTGCACCACCAAAAAAAAAATTTACAGCTTTTTCTGGGGTCCCGCGGAGCCTCAGTTGGAAACCTACGTCATAGATCTATGAAAATACATTGTCATGAAAAATGGGAAAGGGTTATTTATGGTGTTGTTACAACATTGAAGCAGGTGAAGAACACAAAAGAATACCATTTTGAATTTTTTAAAGGCAAAAAAAAACCATATTAGTCGAGATTTTTATGGCGTTTAATTTTGCATCACTTATATATATAGAAAGAGAGAGAGAGAATGATCTTCTCTCGGGAATAAGAACATTTATTTGCTAACATCAATGTACTTGGTGACGCACAAACCGTTTGGAAAACGCTCTCCCATATCCGACTGTTGGATACCCACGGGGATTGGATACGGGAATAGCTTTGCCGTACCAGAACTTGGGCTTTGCTGGGGAGAAACGAGAAGAGGAGCCTCCGTCATGGTAGGTATTTCCCTTGGGAGGGTATAAATCTACCCTCCGGAGGTATAGGAAAAGGGAGACAGAGAGGGTCAAACCACGGGGTATTATATACAATCGCCTCTAATTAAAAGGAAATCTGCTGCCACAGCTTAGCGCTTCTGTGTACAAAGCGGCAAAATGCGATGATACCGAGAAATAAACTTCCTCCGGTCCAATCCATGCTACCGCTCATGAGTCTCCCCATCTTCAATCAGCACCAAAGGGGACAAGACTTGGTGGTTATGTGTTATCATTTCAATAGAAACATTCGTAGTTAGAAATCTATATGCAATAGTATTTTGGTTTAGCTACAGGTTGAGAACACTCACAACACACAATATGAAATTGAATTACTTTTTTTTTCACCTGTTCTTGTAGAAAGCCGTTTATCCATGCCAGTGACTGATTAATGCAATTTTGTGGGTGGGGGTGGTTAGTTGGGAGATGCAACAAACCGGGGGAAGGCGGGGGCTAGGGGTATAGGATGCCCTCAGAGAAACAAGAGGTCCGAGGGTTTCCCCCTGAAAATTTTGAAAAAAAATAACTTCAAAAACTAGCATTTCAAAGGGCACAGGTGGAGATAGACTTGGAAGTCTGGGGGGGGGGGGCACGATGATGATGATGATGTCAATTCATATAGACGCATATACATTAGATCTGTCGACTCCACCTTTGATGCTTGTGGGGGGGGGGGGGGGCTCACACCCCCGTATCTCCGCCCATGTCAAAAGGGTCTCCTACCTTTTAACACGGTAGGTAAAAGTCATTCTTATATATAATTATTAAAAATATTATATATATTTATCCAATAGCGTCAAGATCGTTGTGATTGATAAATGGCAAGATTTCAAATTTCGCATTTTTGCTAATTTTCATGAAAGAGACTAAATGTTAGCTTTTACCGGAGAGCTTGGAAAAAGCCCGAAATGTATACGTTTTTAAGCGTATTTCGGGCTTTTACCAACTCGACTTGGTGAAGCCTGGGATTTGTCGCTGAAACCTGGGTTTTGCCGCTCTTCGGGCTTTTACCGTAACATATATATTGTTTATAATTTTATTAATTGCATTTTTAATTGGGTTGCTGTATTTTTGAAATATATGAAATCCATATTTTTATGGGCATCTTTTTCTCAGCCACCTCGTTGGGCATTTTGCCTGTTGTGGCTTGTATTTGTATTTGTATTAATTTAGTTTCAAATTTGTACCACGTATTTTTACCGCGTACGCTATCCAGTACAAAATTTACATATCTCTAATACTTATTTTTTTACAAATTTTCAACAAAAAGAAATGCACTAGAAGCAGCTTGCACGCATTATAAAATGGCATGAAATCAATGTAATTGAATAAAAAAATGATTCAAAATAAAGAAAGCTGTTCAGTTCATAACATGGTGGAAAAAGATTGAGATTTTATCGTCTCAATCTTATATTCAAAATTAAAATTTAAAAATTTTTTATAACCCGAGTATTTATGGGTGGATCCCAAATCTTTTTCGTTATTTCATGAGCTGAACAGTTTCCTTTATTTTGAATTAATTTTTATTCAATTTCATTGAGGTCATGTTATTTTATAATGCGCGCAATCTTTTTTTAATGCGGTTTTTTTTTTTGAAAACTTGCAAAGAAATGAAGTATTAGAGATGTATAAAATTCTATACTGGCATAGGATTACGCACCTAGTGGGTTTTTGACTATAAAAACGAAACTTGAAAAAACAAAGGCGCAAAAATTTTATGGAACATAGTTTGTTAAATCAGAAGTAACAGTGCAAGAATTTAAAGCAGTAGCTTTAAAACGAACAAGTTATAAATCTTCGAGGAAAAAAATGAAGAATGCGATATTCTCTGTGCGTACCCTTTCTTGCTCTAGTAGCCTACGCAGTCTGTGTGGCTAAGAGTACGCACCCAAAGATTTCACAATATCACAATAGTCACAAACGGATTGTTCTGGTTTGAAGCTGGGCAGATGGACTTCTCGTTGCATTGTCAAATTTGTTGAATCATTTTTTTGATGGCGTTTAGAAAGTTTTTTCTGTGATTTTATGGTTTTTAAATGCACTCACTCCCCCCCCCCCTCCTTCTTCATTTTATGAGTTGGATGGCCTTCCATTTTTCAATTCCAGATTTACTGCATTTTGAATGATAGAACTCGCATCACAGTTGTATGCGTTCTCTTAGTCGCCCGTGTATTGCTTTTCTAAATCTCTCATAGATTGCAACACCCTAAGCTAGAGGTGAATTCTAACGTCAACCACACGTTTGACCGCGAATATAATTCATAATAAATTAAACTTCGAAAGTTTTCATCAATCTCTATCAACAAAAAAAAGTTAAGATTTTTCTGCAGAAAAATCACACTAATATGACAAAATAAAATTTTACGTAATAAGTCGGAGACATTAAGGATGTTATCAATTGTGACGGTTTCTTGAGACACTTCAAAACACACACGTGTTAACTTGGTCATTGTCTAACAGCAAAAAAAATGTGGGTTTTTTTTTTAATATCCTTTTACCCTCCTTTCCTCTATATTGAATCACTTTCAAGAGAAAAAACGAACTTGGATATTTTGTCTTTCACATGTGGTGCCTGTTTCTGACCTAAGCTTTCAAAGCTAATCAATGAAGCAACATGGGTAATATCCATGTGATAAACCTATTTGTTTTTATAACAGATTTTCCAAATAGTTTCTGGAAAATTTCGTTAACCAAAAATGTCAAACCAGGCATTCGAAATTATGTACGATGGTATGGCACATGATATGATTGCCCAAACGTATGGCACAATGAGGAAAACACCAGTAAGTAAGACTTCACCCCAACTTGTCAAAGAATTTGAAGAAGGCGTGAAGTTATGTGGACCGGGTAGATTCATCTCATGTTAGGAAGCTCCTGGACATATGAGAAGTATATCGCACTAGAGCTTGACATTCATAGAGCCTTAGCCGTTATCTACTTCGAAGGGAAAAAAAAGGTAACAAAATGCTATCGTAACGCCAAATGTGGAGACACCGGAGATGAGGCGGATACATATTCCGAGTGAGGAACTTGTTAGACCGAGACACAGTCGTTAACTCCGGAATGTGAGGCATCTACACTAATGAGGACGAGAAAAAATGAGCTTTGAAGAAGAAATATCGTCTTCTTTTTGCCTCCTTTCTTACTTTTTTCTCGTAGAATCGAAAAGAGCTGACGAGCATTAGCACCACGATGTCTTCCTAAAGAAGCTGTGCTAATTCATTGTCACTTCCTTCGCACTTTAGCCATTTTGGTTTCGCTGAGCTCTGTCGTCTTCTTTTCTGTGCTAAAAGTGGATCTTACACACGGGGGAAAAGTTATATACTGCAAAAAAATAAGAAAATACGACTTTTGAAATAATCGAGCGCGTAGTAATGAAACGAACCGAAAAAGGTGAGCCAGTCTCACGAACACATAATATTACAAGCTTATAGGGGAAAGTAGGGGGCTAATGGGACAAGTTTTAGTTTTTGATTTTTTTCAAAGTGGAATAAACAAATTTAAATTTTTTTTTAGTTTATTGAGAAACCATACACATCTATGTTATATAATAAAGTATTCAAAACAAATAATTTCAGTTGCTTTTGCAGTGATGATCAATTTTATACAGGAACTCCTTTGCCCCATTAGCGGGGATTAATCGGACAAGAAAAAAAACAGCCCACAAAAAACTGGATAGCACACACTATGAACTGATACATTAATATAATTTTTCAGGAATTTTTGTGCTTAAAGTTGAAGCATATTGAAATGGGAGCTTCTTAGTTTCAATTTTTGTTAAGCCATGGTGTAGCTTTGACAGTGTCGTCTTAACGCATGGGCTCACCCGGGCCCATCCCGGGGGCCTCAAGAGAAAAGGGTCCTCACAAAAATGAAATCCGGTTGAAATTTTCTGTAATTTACCAGGTAGGGCCTCAGAAAAACCACTTGGCCCGGGGGCCCATGATTCTCTTAAGACGGCCCTGAACTTTGATGCCACTTGATACCACAAAACACTTTGTTAGGCACTAATCTCTATATATGTAGAGAAAATATCCACTCTCCACTTGTTAATACAAGATATACCGAAAACTGTCTGTTTATGTTGAGATACTGATTTTTGAAAAACGTTCGTCTCTGCCCCTACCGGGACTCGATTACGAGCCATTAGCTGATCGTTGTCACCGTCCACGGTACCATTCAGCTCTCCAAGAAAGAAACACCCCATCTGTCACTATAGCTTAGTCGGTCGAGAACTCGTCCGGCATCCGAAGAACGCGGCTCGGATTTAAATCTCAGTGAATTTTGCACTTGGAAACATCGAATTTTTTCGATGAACAACAACTTTCTTATTAGAAATTACAGAAGGGTGATTGGATTGGATTTTGGGTTTAATGGCGCAAGGACCCAGAAGGGGGGGGGGCATATAAAAATATAGATTTTTTTATTTTATGACACTGCATTTTCACTCTCAAAACTGATACAGTGTAATTTATGAACACGTTTTGAGCATTTTTTTAAATTGACACCATACCTATACAACGAACGATTGATGAGATAAAGGCTGAATTAGGACTTAGGGGACACCCTGTATATACATCTTGTATTATTCTCTATGTTTGTCCAATTAGACCCCAAGGGCTGAAAGTTTACATTTTTGAAATCTAAACAACACGTTTATCACAAGAGAATTCAACTGAGATTTATGAAAATTGCAATATTTTCAAAGTATGCAAATTAGCAGTGTCCTCACCAATATAAAGAAATTTAACATTTCAAAATCATTCAAACAAAAAAATCAAACTTTATTGTGAAAAACTGATTTTCGTCTTTCTTTTTTCACTAAATAATGGTTTACTTTTTGTAATGACAGCAGCTTGATTGTTGTCATTCAGATGGCCGCTGTGGTGGTCGAGTGGTCATAGTGACGGACTCGCGATGCGAGGATCCGGGTTCGAACCCCACCGGCGTCACAGTGGTGGTCGGCTGAAGTTGGTTTTCTGTGGTTCCCAACTTCAAGGCGCGAATACGAGCCGATCTCCCCGTTAAAAAGTCTCGCCACAGAGAGCAACAGGCCTACAACGTTACAAATATTCAATCATTACACTTCACTCACAATTTGAAGTATAGATGGCAGCACTGAAATATCATACACAACACTAGCTACACACTCAGACTTTTAGGTGCACTCACTTTGTTCCAGACTCTGCCACGAAGCTGGGTTTGAAGAGATCTCGGCAACGGGATAAGTCCGGTGGCAGAGACCCTGGCGTTCATTCATGTCATTCAGATGTAAAAGAAATATTAGAAAAAAAAAAAAACAAATGCTGAAATTAGACCTTGTCTCGTTAGACCCCTCTTTCCAGGCACGGATCTATGGGGGGGGGGGGGTTGAGTTATCAGGGTAAGGGAAGATTGCGGTTCGTTGCCTTTTCTAGGGCACTCATCCGGCAAATGAGAGGACGTGGGTTCGATTCCCCGCGAGGACCGTTGAATTTTCTTTCTTTCTTGAATTTATCATTACATCAACCAGCTGTTGAAAACCTTCGTAACTTTGAATTTTCATCAATTTTCGTTTGGATTATTCATATTTTTGTGTAGATATTTCTCAGAATTCCTGCGCATTCTGTAATAATATTATGAATTTATGAATGCAGACTTCCCCTACCCAAAAATCTATGTGAAATCATGGCTCAAGAGAGCCTTAAAAAATTTCTGAGTCTCAGCCCAGTCCGCCAATGTCGTCAAGATGCCTTTGAAACCAGTGGCGCAGCAACAAATGAATTTTTAACCAGATTTTATGTAGATTTGTATGACCCATCTCAGCAGTCTCTGTGACTCATAGGTCAAGAACTCCTGCCATATGAGCTTTTTCATCATTCGTTATTAATTCAGAGTTTCTCCAAAGCCACAATTACCAAGATATGCTAATTAAGCTAACAGAGAGAAAGGAGAAGAATGGCTTCTGATAAACTAAGAACGACAGCATTCAATTTGCTCTTCTAATAGCTACCGAGAGTCCCTTTCCACTTCTTGTTTAATACTTTTCAGGTATTGTCGGTGGAAAAGAGAGCACCCATTGTGTGTTTGTCAAGAGCCTTGGACAACGCTGAAACGCAACAGGCAAGAGAAGAATGCCAAGCTTAGCTTAATTGCCCCTATCCATCTCCATGTGAGCTAAAGACTATTATTCTCTGATTCACCATACAGATCAGCACATAATTCCAGCGCCACATTACTTACAACGTACTAAATATAGTATCGAAAAAGATGGTCGTTTAATGAAGTCGTACAATACTTTTTCCCTAGTTAATACTTTTCAGATGGCGAAAGAATGTCGCCTCATTCGCGCTTGATTAGCTGAGTAGTAGAGCGTTAACCCTTGCATGTATTAGATAGTCTGTCTATCTCTCTCTTTGTCTGGTCGCTGTGCTCTGACGGACGTTTGTGCCTTAAAAGAACAAGGTTTCTATTCAGTTTTGCGGCTTTAAGACACCTTTCTTGTATGTGTGGCAACAAACTTGGCATCTTTTCTCCGGAATTAAGAAAAAAAAAGGTTTTTTAATGGGACATTAACGAGTAAACTACCCAGAACGAATGCGACATTCTTTTCACGTTAATGCTCCGACTGTTGCGGACTTTTTGAATCCGCCGTGATGACAAAGACAAGCTTTGAGACCTTTGCCTCCACATTATTCGTGAAAGTAAAAAATACCGTGTATGTATACTATTATAAGAAATAAGGACTTCGGAGCGGTTTTGCACATGCTGCGAATGCTTCGGGGGGTAATACTTCAAACACCAAGGAGAGAAAAAGTCATTTTTATAGTCTTTCCAAGTTATGATCAGTGACAGAATATTTAGATTCCGAGGTGACTTTTTATTATAAAATGTGAAGTGGATGAAGAAATTAAGGGTGTTGTCGGTGTATGCAAATTTTTACCAAAAAATAAATTTTTCAATTTTTCAATTTTTAAATACTATGAAACTTTTTACGTCTAACTTTGTACAAGTATTTGCTCTACTTATACTAAAATATTTCTAAAATATTTTAACATAAACCGCTGGCAGGCATTATACATGCTAATGGTTTCCCCTATAAAATTCTCTTTTCTCAAAACTAAGTTTTTTGATAAGGAGCATTTTTTCGAACACCACTCATTCAAATGTCTTGAAACATAGTTTCTCTCAACACTATGGTGTTACATACGTTATAACACGAGGATTTTTCATTTAAATTATTTAAAAAAATTTATGGCTTAAAATATGGGTACGGGGATTTTTAAAAAAAGTCACATGTTGAAGTAAAAATTCGGGGAAAAAATAACCAACAAGTGAAATTCTAAATGCTCGCGCTAAATTGTATAAAAATATTCATATTATTTGAGAAAAAAATTGAGTGCCCAAAGTGAATAGAAAATTTTTTAATGTTCCTTAAAAGAAGGAGATTTTTCCCATAGGAAAGCATCGGAAGTCAAGATCGTTCGCCACCCCCTTAATATTTAGATTTCGGGTGACTTTTTATTACAAAATGTAAAATGGATGAAGAAATTAATCATGTATTAATTCAGCTAATTCTAGAACAGGATGTAGTGATAAGTAAGATATTGAATGCAGTAATCACGTTCCAAAAATAACAATAAAACCCACCGAATTTCCATCAAGTCTTACAACATTAATCGCACAAACAAATACGATCGCTTATTCCGAGAGAGTTTTAAAGTTATCCAAATTAACAATTAACGTTTTTATACGAGATAAAAATAAAAGTTACTGTTGATGCAACTAATGGTGATTGTCTGTTGATTGTCAACATCGAATTGAAGAAGAAGGAGAAGTTGACTTGTGAAAGCCCGTAAATTGAGTATATGTCGTACCACTTATTTATTTATATTTTGTTCAATCTCTTTTTTAACAGAGAGACAACCTTAAAGACACGATTTTTAAAGCCATGTTTCAGCTTATGTCTTTGAACACGAGCCAAATGAACATCATCATCATCTTTTCCAGCACTTTTAACAGTTTCTTGTTGATTGTTTGAGAGGGGCGTGGGATTGAGGCCAGAACAGACAGGAATAGAGCTCTCCCTCTATCTTATAACAATACATTCTTTGATAGCGAGAACGTCGAGACAATTTCAATTTACTCTTGCCTTTATTCGACTTGATAGTGTTTGTCGTTGACTAATTTGTTTTTATAATTCCACGGCTGCTAAAAATCCAAGAGTTTAACGAACCTTCAATTTTTTCCATTAATATAAGTCTTCGGACGTTTAAGCGATTTTCTGTGGAATTTCTATCTCGAATATATTTATTTCTTCATACAGGGTGATTCTGAATTCGTGGGACAAACTTTAGGAGAGTGATAGAATACGTCTAAACAAGCATTTTCCGTCATGGAATATGCGGTCGAATATGAAAGGCTGAAGTGCAAACTCTGTAATGAAACACATTGCTGACATGTTAATGACATTTACTTTGGCAATGAGGTCCCCAAAGGTTTCGATGGGAATAGAGTATACAATGCCCAGAAATGGGCCAATAATAAGAAATCGAGAGAGATCGTGAAAGACGGGTGTTTGAGTAATTTAGAGTTTCCCGACAAAAATGGGCCTATTTCATTATGGTTGAATCATATCCTCGCTCCGATATGATTGGATTTTGGATTTTATTAGTGCAAAGACCATCAAAGCTATGCTGCGCCAAACAGTGACAAGCGGTATAATGTGGTATAATAAATCTACTGTTGGTAGATTTCGCTTTACCCACGGTAAACTACGATGAGACTTGCCACATTACAACCCCCTGAACCCCTGTATGGTTGATAGCACATACCGTAGTAAATCCGTTGGAAAATGAATTATTTGCTGCTGGTGAAGTGCTATTGTGCACTCTCGACAAGTACCTCTAATGCCTTTGCTATCGCGATTCGGCTACACATTGTATAACCAAAAATGCTTGTTTGGGTGTTTTATATCACTTCTCAAAGTTTTCCCATGAATTTAGAATCACCACGTACATTCTATAGAATTTCAAGGAAGAAACTTTAATCTAATGAACACAAAATGACAATGCAAAAATGAGAATTTTCACTCATGAAACTTTATTTTTTTAAATATAATAAAATATTTTTTTTCATTGATTCTTTACAGTATGATGGTAAAAACATAAATGCTTACAGTTTTACAAATAAAATGATTGCGAATATTGCACTGTGAAAAATAGATGACGCCATCCAGATTATTTCAGTGAGGATTTGCATTTGCAAGAACCCATAATAAAATTTAAAAATTATCAGTTTTATATTTTTATATTGATTATTGTTATGTGGCATCACGTATTTTTCATCCAACAAAAAACACTTTTTTTATATTTTGGGTAAAATAACAAACGGTATGTTCACAAACAAAGAATATAACAATTAGAATAATAAACACACATTTTTTGGTTGGGGAATAATGCGTGACATACGTGTTTCTAACGTTCCAGAATGTTCTATGAGGGCCACCACATTTCATTTTGCTTTTTCAACCATACATTAACGTAGGTAACAACAATCTTGTATTGATTATAATAGTCTCGTATCACTGCGTTCGTGTCAGTTAGGAGTTGTGAAAATAAATGTCTTCGTAAAAATTTTATCGCTATTATGACGAGTTTTCACGATAGTCTTAATATACCTATATCTCTTTTGGTTCGCTGAAACATGCCAATTTTTAGGTACAATAATATGCACTCGTATACACCATACATCGCTTTTTATCCCCTCATTATTCCTCTGTTCCAAACAGCACTGGTTGTTGGTGTTGGATATTTTTGTTGTGCGTGTTGCAGGGCTTGTAAAAAATACCGGGTTGATTCGCGTTGGATGGTGATGTATATGGTTATTTCATTAAGGTTTCTGTTGTTTTTTACGTATGGCTGAAAGGCGTGAGATACGGAGGCACGGTATGTTGACCGAAATGTTGCGGTGCTGAAGACAGAACCGAGTATGGTATGGCTGTCGTGGCCGGTAGATAAGGCAATTGATTACTAAAGAGAAATCCAGTGGCGTAGGAAGGAGATGCTGCGTATGAATTCGGCAGACTTGTGGTTTGAGAAGGAGGATGCGTCGGACTATTTGCGTCCATACCGGGGTTTTGTTTTTTCCACTTGGTTCGACGATTCTGGAACCAAATCTTGACTTGCGTCTCCGTTAGTCTCAAGGATAGTGCCAGATTGAGTCTTTCACAAACGGACAGATAACGCGTCGTCTTAAATTTGTTTTCGAGTGCCACTAGCTGCTCATAGGTGAAAGCTGTCCGAGCACGTCGTGGCTTACCACCTTTGTGATCTGCCATCGAGGATTTCTTTTTCTTATTCGATTGACTACCGCTTGCCGAACAAGGCATTTTGTCACAGCTGCTGGAGTCCTTGTCTCTGGATTCTTCATCGCCGGACAGGCAACTGAGTCCGTTGGAAGTGTTCGGCAAACCGTCGTATTTCGAAGAGCTATGGATTTGATGATCATCTGCCACTTCCAATACATCTGGAGATGGAGATATCGAATCGGTTGCTAGAATTGAAAGAAATAATTGGAATCATTAAATTTGATCGAACAATATTGAAAATAGTTTTCGCACCTCATAAATTTCTAATGGGCACAATATGAACTAAAAAAAAGTTTGTATTTTAAGCGTAAAAAAAAGACGAGTAGCATTTCAGGGGGGGGGGGGGTTAACCCTCTACGGTTCATTCCCTTAAAAACACATTAAAAAAAATTGCAAAAACAATTTGGCACTATTAGCATATTTTTGATTGAAAATGTACACATCAACACACTTATTTAATTAATTATATAGTGAATTTTTAATTATCTAAAATAGTTAATTAAGGGTACTGAAATCGATTTTTCAAAATGACTTTGAAATTCTGAAATTTTGCAGAAATTTTTATTCAATACGTGTTTGCATAAAATGACCCTCGAACTTGGACATCTGACCATTCGTTAGAGTTATATGAATTTTTAAAGTCTAAAAAAATAAATACGAATTTCAAAAATCGGAATTAATTTTTTTTAATTATTCCCATTGGTCAATCGCTAAATAAGAGGTTCATTTTACTAGCACTTATTTTGATAGAATAAATTAATCCCCCCCCCCCCCTGTGCTTGCGATTGACTCGAAATCTTTTGTATTTGATTTACAATTGGATGAAATATTTTCTTAAGCCATTTTTGAAATGGCAACTTCAGGCGTCGTGAAGATGTACTACTTAAGGGTAAAAGTTTTCCTTCACTGCCATCTATAAATTGATAAAATCTTGCTTAGCGTAGTTGAATAGTTGTTAACTGGAATTTTGTTTCAGATTCCCCCATTTTGGTGCAATTTCATGAATCTCTGAACACGTGAAATTTCAGCAACCCTAAAAAAAAGACCGACAAATAATCAACTCTTTCTAGATGAAAAAGTATTGTATTTCCATAGCCATATTTTGCACTGAAATGACACTAAAAGATGTACTCTGTAAAATACCAAAGAGGGAGAAAAAATCATTTTTTTGGTATAATGGGTTTTTTCTGATCATGTATATTCAAATATACACTGAACCATAGAGGGTTAATACGGAAATGAACTAATCTCAGTGGATATACCAATATCCAAAGATAGGCTTTCCAACAACAATTTTATTTTACACTGCGTATGTTTTTTTTAGTGTGAAAAGAGGGAGAAAAAGCAATTTTGAAGATGTCACGATTTTATTCACGCTCTGGTAGGTATCGAGTCAATTCCTGAGCGAGAGAGTCGATATCAGAAACAGGAGAAAGAGGAATGCACCATCATCCTACACTTAAAAAGACCATTAGTGTCCTTTGGAGTATAATAATACACTCTATAACAGCGTCACGCCAGATTCCTCTAACTTTTCGTGTTCCGTTTCATTCTCCTTACGTCAACAATTTTCATATAAACACGAAATTCACTAATATTCGAAGAGTTTCCATGCGTTGAATTTTGTGGGTCTCTTAATGGATTTATAAAATCATGAAAAAAATTAGCTTACAATCATATCTCCAAACGACCACCACAAGAAGAAAATATGGTCTAAAGGGGAGGGCATGGGGCTAATAAAAGTGTAGAAACAATGTGTTAGATAACGTTGGCCTGTGATTGAGGTTGAAGAATACTCAACTCGGTTCCAGCAGGGATCAATGGTAGCAAATTCTTCTATCTTTAAAATGAAGCTTATAAAACCATGGCATTATACGCTTCGTTAATTAAAGTAGATCATATACAATTAATAATATGTACAGGATGGTTATGAATAAACTGATACTATTCATGTAGCGCTCATTCTGATGGAGATATTCTGATGAAACTTGGTATATAGGACATGAAGACTATGGGGAAAAGATTCTATAGAAACAGATAGTTCAATTTTTGACCACTAGGTGAAAAGTGGCGATTTTTATCGCCTTTTCATCTTTTTTCCCCATGGTCCAAATGATGTATGCACATACAAAGTTTCAATAAAATACGTCCATCACAACGAGCGCTACATAGGTCGGAGTAGTGTCAGTATAATTCATTGGGCGTATTTCATTGGAAAAATTGAGCTTTCATAAACATGCAAGGAAACATTATTCACATCCATCTGATACACATAAATATCTACCAAGATATTTATGTATATAAATATAATATATAATTTAATATTATATACTTTCGATAAACGTCTTTCGTTCGCCTATTGCCGCTCTGAAGTTATTAAAAAAGCCAAACAAGCCAGAAGGGCCCTTAGCAAAATTTGCAGGCGCAATACGGCCCTCTCTCTATCAACAACAAACTCATTTTGTATAAATTTATTGGTCGTCCTACATTATTTTACGCAGCTCGTGCCTGGATGTATGCTAAAAATCCTAATATTATTGCTCTTGACGTTTCCAAAACGTAATTCCGAAGTGTTACGTTTCGGAATAGTATAGTCAATATCTTTTGATATATAGTTTAGATAGGGCGCGGTAGCCCAGGTCGATAAGATACTCGCCTAAAGTACCAAAGGATGTTTAGAGGTGTCGCGAGTTCCATACCCGGTGCGTCCTTGTCAGAAAACTTTCCTGACACGGGTACAACAGAGACGGCGACATGGCCGCAGAAAAAATTGCTACCGCAGAGAGTCCCCCATCGAGGGGTTAGCACACCAACCTCTCGATGAGTATAAAAACAAGCCTGCCGTTCGGAATCGGCAATAAATTGTAGGTCCTGGTTTAATTAGCCCTCGTGGGCAGAAAATGACCGTGGTGCGACAAAAATGATCAATAATTTAGATATATATTCGATGTCTATATTTTTTATGGGCATCTTTTTTCAGCCACCTCGTTGGGCGTTTTGGGTGTTGTGGCCTTTGTATTTTATGTAAAGGGCGTCCCTAATTAAAAGACCCTATTTTAAAGTAACCTACAGGCGAAACCAGTCATCAGAAAAGTGTGAAATTTTGTGGAGGACTTCATGAAGTGATGGGAATTTGTTTCAGAGGCAAAAAATTAGTTGCACATGTCGCCACGAGAGGGCGTTTCACTTTCAATACCCGTAGTAAACATGTAAATTTATGTGACGCCACGCAGTAGATGTTATAAAACCTAGAAACATTCACGGAGATCTTGTTTCTCAATGTGTTTGCTACTCACAATAACGATAAGTTTACGAGATCGTGCTTTCTTGGTCAAATTGTTTTACCAAAACAGCAATTCCGCAGTAACTGCTCTACGGAAATATCGGACTTGGAAGTGAATTCGAAAATCTGCAATGAATGTTAAAAACCTTCTGAGTATGATAATGAATTTTGAAACCACAGGATCGCTGGCTGTTCGTCCTGGAAGAGGAAGAAAACCCATTTCTATAGCCGCAGTGCAGGAGGTTTCGCTTCAGGTGGAAGAGGACAGAGCTTCAAACTCTCGTGGTAGGTTCCAGAAGTGTCAGGCATGTAGCACGGGTAACTTCTGGTGTAAAAATGTACATCCAGCCACATTTCTAAATTTTTCGCCATCTTGATGAAGTGAGAGGATTCTTAAATTGTCATCATCCCTACTCTCTTATACCTTCCATGGCTTCAATGCACTACTGCATTCAATTTGCAGAGCGATGATGGAGGGAGTATGAACTGTTCAAGTCTCATCTACGGCACCCCGATATACGAATGAAGGTTCAAGGTTCCAGGTATTTCATTGAAACTTGGTATATACGTTATTTGGACCATGGGAAAAAACATAACTGCGATGATAAAAAAAAAAGCTACTTTATCATCTGATTGTCAAAAATTGAACCATTTTTTTAATTGAATCTGTCTTTTCCCCATGGTCCGTACCAAGTTTCAATACATACGTCTGAGTAGCGTCAGTTTATTTATAACCACCCTGTATTACTGGAACATTATTGGCTTTTTAGAAGAAATTCATCATGTAAATGTGGAACATAAAAATCCGTTGTTACATATCAGAGAGAGAGAGAGACTAATAAAAAATAAGCTGGTGTAAAAAATCTTGAAGAAAAAATTCATCTTTTATTCGAAAAATACTATTTCAAGTCCTGTAGAAATATTTTACCTAGCTTCACTACTTTTTATAGAATACTAAAAAATCGGAATCGAAAAAAAAAAAAATCTTTTTTTCCCCCTCCCGTTTTTTTATGGCTGTTTTCGCTCCACGTAAAGCGTACACTTGAGAATAGGTTTGACGGTAGCCTATTGGCGAACTTATATGTATATATAAAATAAATCCAAGTAGTGCTTTAGTGCTCCTCTTAAATCGTACAAAACCGGGCAAAAGATTACCAGAGACTGACTGATTCAGCGCTATATAAGGAATGGTAAGAAAGAAGAAGAAGGAAAGAAGCATGCGTGGAATGCGATCATCTCGAGAGTTTTCTTTAGAAGAATGCTTGAACAGAATTAAAAGGCATTCAAACACATACGAGGATTACTGCTCGGAGGTAATTTCCTTTCCTTACACGACTTGAAATAAATGGTTTGAATTAAATTTAACCTCTTTTCTGAGGTGATGTTCGCGTTCGATTTCTCGCGCCAAAGGCCTCTTTTCTCCGCTCTTTGCTTAACTCTTTGCTAATTTTTCTTATGTCTCTTTCCGGTTAAACTCCTTTATTTTCTTTACTAAAGCCCTTGTTAAACTTTTAAGAATACCACCGCATCATGGAACATGAGCCTCTTTCGTTTCCGGATTCTCTTCTTCCAATTTAAAACATTTATATAGTCGGATCATTTTACTTTCTTTTTTTTTTTTTTTGGTTAATATTTTTACTCTTTTTTTCTGCAACTTAATTGTTTGAATTCCTGACTTTTATCACTTGGATACTTTTATAGAGATTTTGACTTCACACAAAATCTCTAAACGGCTTGGATCAATACATATCGCTTCATTAGTGGAAAAAGTCAAAACTCAAAAAATATATATATTTTAAGATTTATATTAAACTCTGATCGAAAAGGAGGAGCTTATTTTCAAAATGGAACATTTTGACTTTTTTTGAAATGCATTTTTAACGGTTTCTGAATCTTTGGACTGAGTTCTGGGCGATAGACTATGTAGAAATCTCAAAAACGTCTCACATATCAAATTTTCAAAAGATTCCTTCATTTATCCAAATTTGTTCCAGGATAGCGACTAGATTGGAATGTGGTCAAAGACCCATAGCGATCATGGTCTACATTTGATGCTTTCACATTGGGAATTCTTATTGCTCCTCTCTCAGTCAGGGCTACCTAGGCACTGTTTCACTGAGCTCGTGAAATATCAAAACGTAATAGAGGGATCGTGGGTAAATAAACTTAAACAGATTAATATAGATAATTCACTCTGGCTATCCAGGCATATAGGGCATGGATAACGTAGTTCAGACCTCGCCTTCTATTCTTAGTGCAACTACCCGAATTGATACCTCCATTTCAGATTATTACAACCGAGAACGACACTCAGCAAAAAGTACTATATCAGTTATGAACGTCCTATATTGCCACAGAATTACCTGTCTCGTTGGATACCTATAGCGGCTATTAGAATGATGTGTCGCCTTCGTCTAGATCCAGAAATATTGGTTGTTCCTCACCTGTGTTCCTTCTTCTTCGACCAAGAAAGAAGTTGCTTCTTTTGTCTAGACTCCAACACTCTATTAACGACTTTTTCCATATTTTGTTTGAATGCTGATTTTTTTACCGAGCAAAGAAATGAATTCCTAAAACACTTCGTTGACTGTGAAACAGATAGAAATAACTTTTCTCTCATTCTTAACTGTCCCACGTCGTAAGTCTTTAATAGTCTTTTTAAGTACACAAAATCCATCGTAAAAATTATACATTTTATTGACCTTAACGATTAAATAGGCTGTTGGTCTGTACAAGGCCGATCTGGAACGAATAATTTACTTATTATATTCACAGTTTCCAAATAAAATTATCCATATACTATTTGTGTCTAATGGTATGCCATCTCTTGTAGAAACACAATTTGTCACACAAAGTTTGAGTGATTGATTGATAAACTTTTAAGAATACCACCGCATCATGGAACATGAGCCTCTTTCGTTTCTGGATTCTATTCTTCCAATTTAAAACATTTCTATAGTGGTATCATTTTAGCTTTTTTTGGTAAATATTTTTACAATTTTTTTTTCAATTTAATTAATTGTTTGAATTCCTGACTTTTATTGCTCGGAGGATACTTTTAAAGATTTTGATTTAAAACAAAATCTCTGAAAACCTTGGTTCAATACATATCGCTTCCAGTCGTGGAAACAGTCAAAGCACTAAAAAAATTTATTTTTAAGATTTTTTTGATAACCTTTGATCAAATCAGGAGCTTATTTTCAAAGCAGAACATTTCCATTTTTTTCGAAATGCACTTTTCAACGGTTTCTGAATCTCTGGGGGATGAGCTCTGTCGGATTACACAGCGGAGTTTATTCAAACGAGAGTATTTTTGGTTGAAATTACAATGTAAAATTGGTAGTTTTTCCACCAAAAACGGAACATATCCATCGTGTTCATTCACTTCGGTATTTTTCATTCAAAAGGAAACATAACAAAGCGGCGTGATAGGATTTGGCGCTGGATCATGCCAAATCCTATTGGCATGAAGGGAGTTTTTTTTTTAAAGGCACATTTTTCTTCAGAAGCATTTTCAAAGTCGTATTTTACAGTAGAACATCTAAATCAATGATATCCATGGGATCGAATTTTATCCACTAACGAGGAGTGTCTGTTAATGGATAGTAAAATTACTGAGTCTCGTCGATGTAATTAAAAAAGTTCCCGTTAGTGGAGGTGTCCGTTATAGGATGGTCCACTGTAGAATGATCGTGTTTCTTATTTTACCCACGAGAGAATAGTAAGAGTATCTGCTTTAGCTACGTGAAACCTTCTGAAATCAACAGGTGACGTAGAAATTTCCAATATTTCAAACTTAACCAGCCCCAATTTTAATAAAAAGTTCAAACACATTTCCACCATAATTTTCTTTCAAAACGGAACATTTCCGAAATTTAAATGTAGACAACTCCCTTAAATATGGATCAAGAAACATATCATTTAAATATTCTTATACCACTCCCGTAAGCTACCTTTTGGGTTATTTTTTACTTTTGTAAAATAGCCCATTCCGGAGAAAAATGTTTGTTTTTACTGCTACTGTAAATTTGGTAATTGCGCAAATGTTTCTTTCTGAAAATAAGCTCCTCAAATATCCCATTAACCGCTAATTAAAACACTTCTTTGCACTAAAATATCTGCAATATTTACAATAAATATAAACAGGTAAAATAACAAAATCTCTTAATCCCAACATTGAAACCCTTAATTTTTGGAAATTGTGATTTCGTAAGTTCAACGATATTTACTCTGATGATGTATCTATCTGTTAGGGATCGATTCATTTTACGATATTATTTATTCATTTATTCACCGTTACACATTTCAACAACAGAAATATATCCAACTGAAGTTGGAAGGAAAAGAAAAAAATAAATACATATATGAAAACACTGAACAAAAGATTAATGGAACGTGGACATGAATTATGTAGTTTTTAACAGACTATTTTAAACCAAAATCTCTCTAGCAATAATAAAAATCAATTTTTGATGAAGAAATGAAATTAATTAACCCTAGCGAATTAGATTAGCTCTAATTGCAAATACTAGTAAGTTACTTGAACTGGTATATCAAAAAAAATTCTCGATAGCTCAAAGTTTTCTGTTTGATCACGTTTACGTAACGTGAATATAATCATAAAATGAGTGAAAGGTAAAGTTGTTTAAATCTAAATTAGTTAAAAACTATATGGAAAAAGTTCTTTCATTGATGCTAACTTGCTTCCAGCATTTCATTTCAAATCTACCTTGTCAAACCTTTATACATTCAGATTTTATTGCCATACTATGGCTTACTATTTAGAGCCCATTCCAATAGAATGACAAATACAATTATGCAAGAACCCAAACATACTGACCAACTATTGATGCGCCAACTATTCAACTACCAAGTGAATATTTTATGCATCGTTTATTATATTAAGGTGTGAAAATAGAGAATCTCAGAAGTGAGAAAATATTAAATGTCCATATAATAATTTAATCGAACTTAATGAATTAAGTATAAATAGAGAAAGCTCTCTCTCAACATCTTGAAAAGTAAAAACATTTGTTAAAGGAATAATAAAACAAAAACTAGTCCATAACTAACTTCATACTACAAAAAAAAAAGTATATTAGAAACTATCACTGCTTATTCAAGTTTGCTTGCTCCTAGCAGACTTCCTTGGCAATATTGGAAAATGCTAGTCATTGTAACGACCGTTCAGAATATGCTTTAAACTGTTCGTTTGATCAATCTAAGTATGCATGAAGAGACAAAAACAATTAAATGAATGAAATGCTAATGGACGCAACTTATGTACAATTTCGTAGTATTAGTATGTAAATAAAAGAAAACTTCGGCTGTGAATACGGAATTCGGTCCGATAAGGGAATGATTAGTGTATGAAAAATGACTCAAATATCTAGAACAGTATATTGGCATGACTATTATTATACGATTATGAAACACGATTAAAAATCAAAGGAAGTCGAACAAACCTGCCCTAGGCGAATTTCACTTCCTGAGCGATAAGAGTGTAGACCTACTGCACGTGATGCAAATGACAAACTGATGCCATAAAATAGCTAGAATTTAGACAGCATTTACTTACCGGAAATTAACACATTAATTTTCGAATCGCCCCCTGCTAGTAAAAATGTAGATTTTTAACAATTTAATAATTGTCAAAAAGAATACACAACAATAAGCTGGAGAGAATGAATAACAGAGTAAAAATGTAATCGGATAAACAATATGAGTTATTCACTTAGCAATAGTTATCATTAACAATAAATATCAACATTAAAATCATTTTGCTGGTTTTTAACATTTGCGTTATACGAAAAAAATTCTTTTTTCAAAGTTTGTATTTTGTTTCCAAGATTTTAAAATCAAATTTTAATGGAGTCCCTTTGAATTTATTTTTTAAATGAGAAAAATAAATAAGGGCGATTTCATTTAATATGCGTCTAATTGTAAGAACAGCAATTTGTCAGGATTTTCGTTTCGCTCCCTCTCTATCTCTTGAGTCACAAAAAATAAATGAGAAAATTACCAGTGACAATTCTTAATTGTCTTCTAAATTAAAGCATTTTTTGTTGCAAAGAAAGGTTCTACGGCAGTGTAATTGGCAATAAACATTAAAACTGTTTAAAATCGAATTCCACCCGATGGTTGTTAAACCCCATTTTTTTCTCATGTAATATTAATGTAAAAGTTTAAAAAAATTAATTGCTTTGAAGCATTTCACAGAACAATTCTAGAGGAAGAAAAAAACAACAACAAAGTTTTAGGCTATTACGTTGAATATAATAATTTTTTGCAGCAACGTTTTAATATACAGTATTTAGTCTGAGTCTTATGAATGTAAAAATAATTATTTTCAAAAAACTGTATGTTTCTTCGTGATATCCATCGTAATAAATGCGTATCGAGTTATTTAGTAGCTGTTGCGTCTCTTTATTGTGATCTATCGCAAGTCGAGGAATCACCGTTTGGTACAGTCTGAAGATCGATTGATCGATCTTGACCAAAATCGAAACCAAATCGCTTGGGGCTTGGCTGCTAATTACATTTGTCTCAAATGGAAAGACGAGCGGATAGTACAAGGAAGGGAGATTATGGGAGGCTAGAAAAGGGCGAAGGAAATGAAAAGGGAATCGCCCTTTTCTCTTCTCAACTCCGCCTTTACCGTATGTAAGGGAGGGCATTGAGGCGGAGCCTCAGCTTACAAATGGCTTTGGCTTCTATCCTAACATTTAGGTTAGATGATAAAAGCGAATCAACAGTTCCACACAGGCAGGCTTAAGTAGTCGTTTGTGTTGTGTTGCGTGCATCATCATCTCGCACGTGACAACACCCTCTTTCCAGAGACTTACGGAAAAATATAAACTTGACTTTATTAGTCCTATAAATAGGCCTTTAACATGTAGGGTAACCTTGAGCTTAAACAAACTTAACGATCACTTATGGCCGCCATCTTTGCACGAAACAACGAATACAAAAAACATAAAATTTTTACTCTTGGGCCCGCATCGTACTCTATAAAAAGCTCTATAAACGTTTTTTGTAAGAAACTTGAAAAATCAACCAGTAAGCGTATTGGTTACACTCGAGCAAATGTAACCAATAGGCTTATTGGTTGTTGTTTTTTTTAAAGTTGTGCGTGAAAGATCTTTTATAAAACTTGAAAAATACAACCATAAGCTTATCGGTTGCATTCACTCCAATGTAGTCAATACGCTTATTGGCTGTAGTTTTCAAGTTTTATAAAAGAACTTTCATGAAATTTTTACAGTGTAAGGCCGGGATTACACTATAAAAGTTTTCTAAAAGTGCTTTTATAAATTTTGAAAAATTCAACCAGTAAGATTATTGGTTGCATTTGCTCAAATGTAACCGATGCGCTTATTGGTTGCATTTTTTGAGTTTGATAAAAAAACTTTTATCAAAATTTTATAGTGTAATACCGGCCTAATACCGACTTCAGTGTGCGAACATGGTGCTGCGAGTCGGAAGAAGAATCGGAAACCAGCGTGCACTATTTGTCCATATCTTTACACTATAAAAGTTGATAAATATTTTATAAAACTTGGCATATGCAACCAATAAGCTTATTGGTTACATTTGAGAAAATGAAACCAATAAGCTTATTCATTGCATTTGTTCAGTTTTATAAAATAATTTTTATAAAGCTTTTATAGTGTGCTATCGGCCTTACAAACATTTGACTGAAATGAAAATTTCGGATACCTATACTGAGTGTTTACTGTAGGTTATACTAGGGCTGGTCCGATTAATTGTTGATCGCAGATCAATGCTCGGAGAAAAGTTGGGAAAGAAACAGCATAAACTAACAGACAACGCTTCTTTCCCTCGTTTATACTTCAAGTTACTACCTCGTTATCATGTTTTCTCCGATATATTTGAATTAAAATATCTCAGAGAACATTGCACTTAGAAACGTGGAATATTTTTATTGGCCCCAGGAGAGACAGGAGAACAGCTTTATAATTAGGTTTTTAAAGGGCATTGTGTCCGTATAAAAAAGTTAACTTTTACATTTTAATAACCCTTTAAGATCGAATTTGATCGATCGTGCGGGTGAAATACTTAACAAACATTCATGTTTTCAAAAATTTCCTGGTCGTAAAGGGTCATCTATGTAACCCCTTGCGACATGAATGACATATCCGAGTTCTACACGTTATTTAGACACTTTTTCTAACTAGAAGTATGCCTCCAAGATCAACGGTTCGCTAGTTAAATGCGACAAGGGGAATTATGGTCTCCCCTGTATAGTTACCACTACTACGTTTTTACAACAACGGTATAGTTTACAAGAACTAGCGAAGGCAAGTACCCAGGTGGGTTTGAAAATGAATCTGCAAAAGACTAAAGTTATGTTCAACTCATAGATGAATGCTAAAAACACCAATCGTATTAATGTTTTGGATAAATAGGGAATATAAAAATCAAACTGTCCTATCTATAGGACGCTGAGGCCTATAGGTAAGCAATAAAATATTATTCATTAAATTTTATTTTTAAAATACCTGAAAGTTCATTGAATAACCGAAAAAAAAATTTAATTCCTTGCGTTCGCACATCACACATTCTCCATTAATACCTTCGTTACATTAGAGAAATGCATTTCCTTGCACTATCTATGTATACCTGGGACAAAATATTACCATGGACAATAGAATCATTAACGAAATAAACACAAGAATCAGGATGAGATGAAGCACACTTTCGGTAAAAACTGTGTAATTCTGAAGAGCAACATGCCATTATACCTGAAAAGAAAACCAGTGTGAGCTACCAGCACTTATTTATGGAGCTGAAACATGAACACTTACAAGCAAGACGATACAAAGGCTACAGACAACACAAAGGAGCATGACAAGATGTATGTTAGGCATTACAAGGAGAGACAGAATTATTTGGATAAGAAGCAACACAAAGATATATGATATCATGGAAATAATTAAACGTTTAAAATGGAAATGGGCTGGACATATTGCAATAATACAGGACAACAACCCCGAACTGTGTTAAACTTCCAAGAAGGTGTCCCCAAATGTATTGATGAGATCCGAAAAGTGACTGGAGTCAACTGGAAGGCAAAAGCATCAGAGTAAAATGGAAAAATTTAGAAGAGATTTTCATTCAGCAGTCGATTGAAAATGGTCGGTGATGACTACGTTTGTTACACATGTTTAGGGTCTAAAAATATTCGATTAAAGTTCTATTAATCAGTCAATTACTCGATGGAAAGCTTTTGATTAGTCAGTTAAAAATTGTAATCAATTTTCCAGCCCTACTGTTACACTTTCTTTCAAGAGGCGAACAAAAATAAAAATTACGGCCCACCGGGCCGTAAAATAGTATAGGGGCTGTTAAAACGGGATTAAAATCCATTAACTATGTACACTTCATCTTACTTTTAACAGCATAACAAAGCCTGATCTTAAAATTACATCAGTTTACATCTAAATGTAATTATTTGCAAACCCATATGTATCATATTCATTAACATTCACAGCATAGGCCCCACTGGGGGGGGGAGGCACACAAGGCTCCGGGATGAATTTTAATAATATGTTATTGCTTTTTAAAATATTTTTTAACTATAGAAGGGTCCGGGAAATGTCCCGGGCCTGGGAGCCCGGCAACATTATGTGGGGGAGGGGTGCATTACCCTCGTATACAGATATTTTAGAGCAATGATTTTCAAAAGGTGATCTGTTGAGGGGTTCCACGAAATGCGTAACTCCGGGTAATTGAAAATCCCTGTTTTATAACATTGGTTTCCAATTCGTACTCTGCGAAACACCACGGTTACGCGAGAGCTTTTTTGGGGTTCCGCAGTAACAAAACTTGGTGTTGTAATAAAAAATATATATAATGAACAAATACTTGTTTCGGTTCAAAGCAAATTTTTTTTGTTTAGTAGAACATTCCATAACCACGCGGCTTCTACGCTAAAACTAAAATATTCGAAACCTCTATTCTGGAGGGCAGCTAAATTGTTTTTGCACTGGTTTGAGCCCGGTTTTGTGTTATAAGTAATGGAAATTATCTGTTCAATGAATTTCATTATATTATGTAAAGAATTATTTTTGATGAGGTATATTTGTTACTGTCTAAATAGGCTTTTCTTTCTTCCAAATAAGCAATCATTTATCTGTAAACAGAAATAATTAGTTTTGAACTTTCTTAAAAACTAACAAATAAAACCTTGTTTTCGAAATTGAGAATAAAGAGAATCTCATTTAATGTCTTTAATTGGAGTTGAGGGCCGAAGTCATCGTAAAATGCAATCGTTTAGTTGTTTTCTGTGTGTTCTTTTTTGACATGGAACTTTGACACCATTGAGATGAATGTGATATGCTGTTCAAGTAAAAAAAAAACCCCTATTTTCCGAGACGAGGGAATCGAGACAAGAATTTCTTTGTGAAATGTAGATCTTATCGATCCCCAACGACACGAGCTAGTAGTAGCATACTACTATGTATACAGAGCCAGAAGTAATAATAATAAAGAAAAACTTCTCCAAGTACTTGAAAAAATACTTAAATAATTAGTATTTACCGCAAAGGAAGTCTCTAGAAATCCGAAGATTCATGATTGCGAGTTCATTTCAATTTTAGGCTGTGTTTAGAGTGAATGACACATGACTATCGAACAAACAATGAGTCGATTATACTTAGAAAAGCTTGTGCAGACCTTCTTATAATTAGTTTACTTTAACTTCTTTCTTTTGGGTTACGTCTTCCGAGAATGGGATCTTGATGCAGTAACATGCAACAAACTGGTAATTCTGAATGACAGCCAATACCAAGACTAATGTGTTTATACTAGTCTGACGTATTCAAAATATCATACGGTAAACGTCTCGACTTGCGAGACATGCAAGTTGCGCGAGCGAGGAATTCGATTTACGAGCTTGAAACTTATGAGAAAAAGCTCACTCAGCGCATGAAATTTAGCCGAAGTTGAACAGCATTTGATTGCAGAGGGCGCTGTGTACTGTATTTGTCTTGTCAGCAAGAGTAACTTTATTCTACATACAGGGTGTCCTGTAAGTCCTAATGAGGCCTTTATCTCATCAACCGCCCGTCGTAAAGGAATGGCTTCAATTTAACAAAATGCTCAAAACGTGTTCAAAAATCCCCCGTACTAGTTTCGAGAGTGAAAATACAACTTCCCAAAATGAAAAATTTTGGGAAAGATCACTAACCATCTCAAGGTGATCCCTCTGGGCAGTTAGCAGTCATGTCTGTCTGTCTGTGCCAAAAATTATAATTATGAAGTTATTGCCCCGTCTCTCCTGAGGCTAACAAAAAAATTTAACGTTTCTAATATTATCTGAGAGATTTGAGTTCAAAAATCGGAGAAAAGTTGGGAAAGAACAGCATAAACTACCGCGGACGACGCTTCTTTCCCTCATTTATGCTGTCCTTTCCCATTTTTCTCTGATTTTGAATTCAAATACCTCAGCGAATATTGCAGTTTGAAACATGATTTTTTTGTTAGCCTCACACACACAGTAGAGATAAGGCAACAACTTTCTAATTGGAAGTTGGAGGACGGTGTAAAAATTTAGATTTTTTTTTTAATTTTGTGAGAAACTATATTTTCACTTTTAGAAATGGTACCGGGTGATTTCTGGAAACGGTTTGAGCATTTTTTTAACTGGAATCATTCCCTACGACGAGCAGTTGATGGGATATAGACTGCATTAGGATTTACAGAACACCCTGTAGAATGAATGCATTGTGCTTTACAATACTAATGAATTTATATTAGGGCTGGTTCGCTAATCAATTAATCAAATCAGTTAATCAGTCAGTTGTAAATCGCTGTTAAAAATTTTAGTTGAGATGATCAACTCAATCAATCCGATTAAAATTTTCATTAAAAGTTTACAATTTAACAACAGATTTTTATTTGGCGAAACCGATTAGATTTCTGAAATTATGTTCTTTGTTGTATGTGACCATGTTCAAAAACATTTGAGTCAATATTTTGGGGGCATGTGGAAATATACAACTAGATTCAATATATACTGGTGATGATTTCAGTTTCAAATTGAGTTTGATGGGAATTCTAGCAGACAGGACCATTTTCAACACGTTTTACCAGGAAAAGTCACTACTTCACCAACTCTGGCCACATCGCAATTCACTGCCATTAATGAGATGGGCGCAACAAAAAATTGCTATCGCAGTGAGTCCCCCATCGAGGGGTTAGCGCACCAACCTCTCGATGAGTATAAAAACAAGCCTGCCGTTCGGAATCAGCAATAAATTGTAGGTCCCGGTCCAATCAGCCCTTGTGTGCAGAAAATGACCGTAATGCGACAAAAATTATCAATGATTAATGATATGGGTTGGAAATGAAGGCGCTGTCTATTGGTGGTTGCCTCAAGTTCGTTAGGGAAAATATCTTATATACATCCTCCCTCGGGTTAGAACCCAGGACCGTGACAGCAACCTTCCAGGTGGTAGACGAGCATCTTAACAACACGCCACTCTGGTGCAGGAAAAAGTCATTGAGATATCAGCATTCCAGCCTTTAAAAATTCTGTTTTAGAAAATTACCACACAACAAACGTACTGAGTAGTAGCGTTTGTATCTGTAATTGGCAGGTTGTAATGAAGTCATCCATTATTCGGTAAAACACTAGCTGCAGCGGGAATTACCAGTGTGTGAAACTGGTACCATAATCATTGCTCCTGAAAAAGATCAGTAAGCCGCGGAATAAAGAAAAGGCTGAGTAAAAGTTAGCTTGGAATTTTGAGAAAGGAGAAATTTTGTAAATGAGACATAATAGTCAACCCTCGGTTTACGATCGTCTTGGTATGCGAAAAGTTCGGTTTACGACCAACAAAAAAATTAATGATGACAAATGAGATGACAAACGCTCAAAACGGTGTGAAGAGAACGGCCGGAGCATATTTCAGAAGTTTGAGATTTCAATGATTTTTTCGACAGAATTTGGTTGAAGAGTTATATTTCATCAGAGTAAAATTCCCGTCACCAAATACGGCTCCTCTAATCCATCCCATGGATAAGCAGGTCATTTCAAGCTTCATGAAGCTCTGGCGAAAAGAACTTCCCAAAATGTTTTTCAATAATATTTGGCATAGAACTAGCGGTGTAACTTCTGGAAATATTATTTTGTCATCCTACATTACATAGTTCTGATTTATAAAGCTCGGCAGCTTGCCTCATACAAAACCATTAATTTGGCTTGGGGTATATTTTGTGGCCAGATAGTGTTACAAGAGGAGATTTTGAGGACTTTGACACTTAAATTACAGATGATACAGTAGCTACATATTCACACAACCGACTCTCTCCCTCTCTGCCCTAGCATCATTCATTCCGTTAACATTTCATCTCTTTTGAATTATGGTAATTTTTCAAGTGTTGGTTTAACCATAATCATTGGTTGTACACAAGAACTGTTGCAAAAGTTTACACTAAAAATCCTCGGAATTCCAAGAACGGATTTTACATTGATGATACTATGGGAAAAATTATTCCGGTTTGCGAATAATTCGGTTTACAAACGGACTTCAGGAACGAATTAAGTTCGTAAATCAAGGGTTGACTGTATCCGAATCAAACTTCAAATTATCCAAAACATGGGGGGAGGGGGGGGGATCGAATTGAAGAAGTAATTTCATCTTTATAATGAATTATAATGAATAGAGAAATCAAGGGGAGTTCCTAATATTGGAATTATCAAAAATTTGAGCGTTTCCTAATACGAGCGAATTCTAAGGATGAACTAAACCTGAAATTCGAGATACCACTGTAATTAATGAGAGAAGTATTGATCTTGGTCAAGGTAAACATTTTTGCAGAATTGAGATTAGAAGCCCCGATAGCCGAATGGTTAGCACACTCCGTGGTCTTGACATGGATGTTTGCAGACTGTGGTAATAGTATACTAGTGCACCCATTCAAATCGGCTTTAAACTATACGTCACGGCATAATTAATCAATCAGATTGCATAATATGGCCACAGCACGACAAAAACAACCGAGTTTATTCTCATTCGTTTCTGTTGCTCCATGTTATAACAAATTTTGAAATATTAAATAATAAAATATGCATGATTAGTCTTATTAAAACGCTAAGAATTAACAGTAATTAGTTATCCTCATGAGAGTATGTTGTTTATTTCTCAATACACAACAATTTCACATACACAAGCGTGAAATTTATTTGATCACTCAAAAAATATATAACAATACTTTAAAAAAAAAACTAGGGTGAAAAAACAAAGCATTTCCGTAAAGACTTTTTTTAAAGAATTACCAAGAATTTCAGAAACTACTCGTATTTATTATTTACCATCGCCATTAGAAAAGGCTACGAGTTTCGTTTTTGCTATATCTTTTGCGCTAAAATTAGGTTTTTGTATTTTTAAAACCTAAGGAAAAAAAATTCGTATAAACTGTGGTTTTTGAAACTTGGGAATTCGGAAGCAAAAAAAAAACCACGAAAAATGTTGCGGGACGCAAAAACTTTTTTTTTATACTGTTTTAAGCAAAAAACCTCTAAAACAAAGCACTTGATGAATGAAACTTTCAAGAGAAATATTAACTTCTTCAAATTGAAATGAATGGATAGGATACATTTTAGACACAAAAGAACTCATAAAAAATATGTGTTTTTTTATTTCATTTTTAATGACAGAAAATAAAAATCCTGAGAACATTTCTTTTTTCTTGGTTTTTTTCACTTGGAAAAAGCTAAAAAAATCACTTTTTTCAACGGATCTAAAATGTCACATTAGTATTTTTCTTCTGTTTCTAACCACAAATATAAATTATGCAAATTTTAGAGAAGGGCAAAAAAGTGTCATCATTCGTGTTTAAGGTTCTTGGGATAAAAAAAATGTTATTTAGGTCTGATTATTCGATTAATCTCGATCAATAGTTAATCACAGTTGAAATTTTTTGAGTTAATCGACATGATCAATACAATTAAAATTCGATTAAAATTTTTATTAAAAGTTTGTGAATTAACTTGGTTTGTTTGACAAAACTGATTAGATGTCTTACAAATTATTTTCCTATACATAACATTTCGGAAAGCAGACCATATTTAAAAATATCTGAATCAATATTTTAATCAAATGTTTCGACAAGTCGATTCAACGGAAACTAATGATTTCAGTTTCAAATTAAGTTTGATTGCAGTTTTAGAAGATAAAACCAAAATGTATTGTCTCCACTATGAACAGTAGTTTTTCGTAATCTTCGAAACATCAGCTCCTTCCTCTTTTCACAAGTACCATTTGGGAAGAATAATAATATTGAAATAATCGATTTTTAAAAAAAAGACACGAGCCAAGTGAAGAAATTTCAGGTTTTGACAAAATGTGTTCAGCATATCAAATTGCTTCAAGCGGGCAGCCTTAATTTTTCTCAATCTTCTCCCGTATTTGTTTCCATCTACCGAATAAGTATGTGAAACGAATGAAATATACTTTTTTATAGCATCTATTTAATATCATATGGTTAAAAAAAATATGCGATTAATCGATTAAAAAATTTGGATTACTAGTTAAACATTTTAATCGATTCCCAGCCCTATATAAAACTTGGGATTTGCGTACAAAAAATATCAAGTAACAGTACGATAAAGATCATTATACTCAATGATTTACGTCGAAAATAGACTCGCTATGTGCCCTTTCAAGTAGAATAAAATTAGCGAGTAAATTACCTTGTATATATATATTTAACAAAGTGTTCTTTATATTCATTAGATGGTTTTTAATGAGTCATTTATGTTTTTCCTTCCGCCGTGCAATTAGCTTGGTGATTCATTCATTTTTTTGGAATTTTTTATTTATTTATCTGTTTTTGGTGATGTCGAATGTCGTTAATGTCATGATATCGAATCTTCAGACGGGAGACTAAAATGAAATTCTGGAAATTGAAAAATATTTGTTGATTTTCAGCGTCCAAACTTTCTTACCACCATTTATTCCGGTCTTCCGTGAGAAAGAGTGCATTTGTTATACAAAAAAAATAAAGAAATGAATAAAAGCTAAGATGTCTTGTAAGAGTCTAACGGTTAATTGGTTTAGAGCGGCTGTCGGGTTTGTCTAAAACACGTGCTCAACAAAACTCATGATACATGATCTCTTGAAACCACCAACAGAGAGTTATGGACCACCCAACGATGATGACCTGAAGTAATTACTGATCGAAACCTGATAAACAGTTGATGCCCTTCTGATAAAAAAAAAAGACTTTTTTATATTTTAAATATCATCTATCGGTATCTTTTTAAAGTTTTCAAGAAAAAATTGATCTTCGTATACAGGGTGTTCCCGAATTCACAGACCGAACGTGAAAGGATGGTAGTGCACACCTTAAATTCACCAATATTCATAATTGAACATGGGTTGCGAAAGCAGTTGTAAAGCCGATAACGGGCCGAAGACGAGGCGGCATGGAAAGCCACTTTAACCTGAAATAATTTTTGAATGGAGGAAGCTAAAGCTATGCAACTCAAATGACGGCTAGGCCTATAGTAAAATGGCTACACTCGATCAGATGCAACAAACAGCACAGTTCCTGAAAGGCGAGTTTCTGAAGTCAGTCATAACAAAGCGAGGTAGAGCAAAACTTCTAATCACAGCGCATCATCCAGTTCAGCGTTTCTCAACCTATGATCCGCGGACCAGAGGTGATTCGTGACAATGGTATAGGTCAGGGGTCTTCAACGTATTGCCCGCGGGCCACATTTGGCCCTCTGAGGTTTTTGTCGTGGCACGCCGATCAATTTCAGAAAATGGTTAAAAACATTGAAAAACGATTAATTCTAGTATAAATGAAAGAGAAATAATTCCGGAACAAATTGATAAAAGAAATAATTTCAGAATTGATGAGAATTCAGAATTACTGAAAGAAATTATTTTAGAAACAATTTTTCAAACAAATAATTTCAGAATTAGTGAAAAAATAACTTATAAATCAATTAGAGAAATTATTTCGTAGTTTCTGATAGAAATTATTTTACAACCAGAAGAATAATTGCATAATTATTGAAAGAAATAATTCCAAAATATATATTGAGAAGAAAAGTTTTTTTTCAGAACTAACTGTGTGTGAAATAAATGATTAAAGAATCATTTGAAGTGATTTCATACTAAAATTAATTTCAGAATTAATTAATTTAATCAGTAATAAATCATAAACTTTTCAGAATTAAACAAAAAAATATTTAAGTAATAATCAAAGTTGATAATTAATAAAAGAAATAATTTCAGAATAAATGAATCTTCAATTATTTTTGTCCCTGTTTAACTCGGAGCCCCATTGGCTTCTCCTATTGAGATGTCACTAAATTACATGAGTTGGTGGCCTGCGGGCTTCGTGGGAAGTTTCACTTTGGCCTGCCGTGTCTGAAAGGTTGAAGACCTTTGGTATAGGTGGTCGTGGGCAGATTTGATAATTTAATTCTAATCGAATAAAAAATTATTCAATAGTGAAACTGAACCAATATTTTCCTGGGTTCAAATGGAAAACAAGACCCATTTTAAGTAACTATATTTCATCGAAGAAGATACGGGGAAATGGCGATCCCATAACATACTGGATATCACTAATTGTCGCCAAAACATACAATTGCTAATTATTGCTGAAGTTACTGAAGTTAAGGACTATTACAAATCGATATAAAAAATGTATTTCACGAAAAAACCCTTGGACCTTGTGATCCAAAGGGAAAAATACGGAAAATTTTGGGATCTTGAACACGAAAAAATACAGGAAATCGCCAAATGGCACCAAAAACGTTACTATAAGTCGGCAAAATCACCAATTTTTGCTAAAAGCGCTGAAAAATTATCAAGGCGGGTAAATGAGGGCTATTGGAAATCGCAGTAAATTGCAATTAAAATGCAATTCCCGAGGGAAAAAAACGTTGAATATGACAAATATGTGAGATGAATATTTATAATGTATTGTATTATGATAGCATGTAGCTTATGAGTTGTGAAAAAATTATTTACATTTACAATTTTATTAAAGATAGCAGGTTAAAATGAGCTTCTTTGAACGAACGAGACAATTGTGTAAAACATTGGTCTAACAAAAAGCACAGGAATGTCCTGTAAAATACAGGTCATTTAGTCACACTAGTCATAGTGGTCCGTCGAAACTTTTCATACATTTTACTGGTCCTTGTGTACAAGAAGGTTGAGAAACGCTGATTTAGATCGTAACAAACGGCATACAGTTTTGTACACGTATTTCTCTTCGTTCTCGATTCGCCACTAGGGTCATTGCTAGTTTGTTGCGTCTGATCGGGTCTAGTCATTTTATTATACCGTTTTCTAAGTTGTATAGCTGGTGTAGTGCTCTCACTCTCTCTCTCTTTCTTCATTCGCATTTCAGGTCAAAGTAACTTTCCGTGCTTCCTTACCTGTTTCCCCCACTGGCTTTGAGACTGCTTTTGCGACCCCATTTTCTATGATGAATATGGATATTGGATTTGTACTACCACCCCCTCAAGTTTAGACAATGAATTTAGGGACACTGTATGTAATTCCATTTGTAAGTCTTCATTTCGAATTTGTGCCGTTAACATGAATGGTTTCCATAAAAGATAAAACATTTCAAGTGGGTTTTACTATATACAATAACTCTATTTCTCTTTCACATTGCGAATTCTGTGAAGTTTTTAAAAGGAATATATGTATAATAATAAATCTCGCATCCAAAACCAACGACAAGAAATAGGAAAATTTGCTTAAATGCCATTGAAACATCGTTCTCTTTGATGCATTTTCGCATTAATTGTAACACAGTATAATATATAAGTTCGTTCAAGTTTTATAAATTGCTTATAGAAATTTTTTCGAACATTAATAATTCTAATGTTTTGTAAGTTTATATGCAAAAATATTTGAATTACGATTGGTAAACATTGATGGGTAGAAATTTCTCAATAAATTGATAATACAGCTGTTCCTTTTTACGGTTAATATTCATTTTGGTGACCGTTTTGAATCACTGTGATTGTTCTCTATGACAGTGGTTCTTAACTTTTTGAGACCGTGACTCGGTGAATTGAAATTAAGACAGTAAATAATTAATAGAAAATTAATTGCAGACCATTTATAAGATTATTAACTAGCATCGCATTAATTAACTAATTAAAAATGACCAAATATTCGTTATCGGCACTTTAATTTATAAGATTTGTTATCGTATATTAGCTATTATCTTATGATATTATTAATGTCGCGGCGGTTGAGAAACACTGTTCTATGCTTCTTGCCCACGAATGAAAGAAAGACTTTAACAGGAGACCTGGATCTCTTATTCTTGAGTCACGAATGGTTACGAACTTACGCGACACCGCGCCGAATTCAAACGTGGATTGAAATCGTTCAAGATCAAAATAGTTGATATGCTATCTTACCATCGGCAGCTCTAACAGAAGGTTCTTGTTAAAAACGTACTGTTCAGGCTGTGCCACAAAGCCGATGAGTCCGGTGGCAAAGTTCTAGCTTTCATGTTATGTTAAAAAAAGGTAGGTATAATTATAATCAAAGTTTAACTGGATTTGTGTAAACTCTTGATGTCTTAGAAATTATTGAATAGTGGAGCGAGAATGTTTGAATTTTCTGTGGAAGGCGTGTGTTTGTTTTACAAAATGAATTTGAAAATACTGTAAACTCTATTTCTCTTTCAAAAATACAAAGACGTATATTGACTGGCAAAACAAAGTATATTGCACTACCACTTAACCGTACAGGCACCTCATACACATTCCTCTGCGGAATTTCTAACGGATCAGTATAGGCCGGAATGTGTGGTCTGAGTGTTGATGTGTGGCCCTTAACTTATTTATTTTGTCAGAGTTGTGCTTGTTTCGTGTTCTTGCTGGTGCTGCCATCGGTTTTCCATATTTTAAAGTAAAGATGGTAAATGCTTACGACTGCAGGGTATACTACACTGCAAGCCTCAAACGAAGTCCTACTGTATCAGATGTGTCTGTTTGGCTGGACTAGGGTCAGCAGTACCATGAGTCAACGAAATGAGGTTGGCAGATGATTATTTAATGATCAATGATTTTCCAAGATGACAACGCCGAGAAACATCGAACTCAAGATATGAAAATTAGTTGTAAAAACACTACTCATCGTTCGAACATTTGCACCCAAGTTCAATGGAGGGCCTATACACATTATCAGAATGTTTACGTGTCAAAAAGGTAACACATATATCCACCTAAAATTCATTAAATAAAATATCCTCTCGTAAATTCAAACAATATCAGCGCCTAAAATGCTATTAATCGCAATCTAAAACTTTTATCGAGGTCCAAGCTTAAACATTTCGAGGCCTGGTGTTTTAATTATTTTACGGCCCTCTACAATTTCTGGTGTAACTTCACACGAATGATTGACGCTGACAGAGCTCTTGCCCTTTTTTAAATCTTATTCTCACTATAATTCGCAAGAAAAGCAATGTAAAGGGCCAGCTAAAAGTTTTGGCTAAGCAGGCCCATCGGAAACCCATACCACGTGACCTCTAAATCCATGAGCAGATTTTTGGTCTCCATATCAAAACTTTTAACTCTCCTCTTACTTTGATTTTCTTGTATATTTACCGTTTAAAAAGTATAAGAAAAAAAAAGATTATGCCTATCCTTGGGCTACATCCATGTCTGACGCTTTTCTTGGGGCCGTGACCCTTTTCTAGGAATTCCTATATGCATGCATGTGTTAATAAAGCGTAATACTTATATTTTTTGTACCACATGTATCTATTGGTGGAATTTTGAAAAAGAAATTTGTTCAACAGAACAACGAAATAAATATTCACGGTTATTTAACCCTGTTTTACGGGCTCTAATATTTTGCGGCCTGATGCGGCCCTGCCCTTTGCACCTGCTGAGTTCAACCCTGTTTTTATCCTACAATTTTAGTCTCACACAGTGAGCTATTTCTTAAAAGGCAGTTGTGTATTTATCATATTTACCTTATGAATGCGAATGAAATTCCACCATCAAAAATGTCATTCACCAAAAGCGAGAAAAAATTACAAATTTTAAAGGCAGCGATTTTAACCCTTTATTTGGCTATGTTATGTTCGTGTAACATAAGTTTCTTACATTTTTCATAGGTATAGTTTTCAAAGACATTGTATATTTTGAGCTTGTTTCGGCATTGATGCATATAAGCATGTCCTAAACATTCAATTTTTCCTGTAAGCTATTCATGAAGTTTCTGTAATCACTAGTAGAATGGCTTAAAGATGCACGTGTCTCCTATTTCTTGACAAGCCAAGCAAGAAAGATTTTAACCCTTGCATTTTTGGAGAAAAATACCATGTGTGGAGGAGACATATTGCATTCTTCAACGATGGTAGAAAAGCAATTAGGCAAAAAATAAATGGCATTTTTATACTATTGAAATTTACATGAATCATATAAATACAGTGTTTCCTGACGTGCAACATCCCATATTTTTTTTAAATATTGACAATAATTTTTTTTTTCATGTAATAGCATTCAGGGTACCTCCATCTGCTTAATATATAAGCCCTCAAAAATTTTCTCTACTGGATATTTCAATGTTTGCCAATTAAAGGGTTAATAGACATCTTCCAATTTTGCTGGGTTTCTATTGACGATAGATATATATTTCTTACTTGTTTCTTTTTATCTCTAAGAGCACTTTGGCAACATGATTTTTTCCCCTTGTTTTCATTTGTTCCTCATATTAATTTCCTTCTGTTTACTCATCCTTGCATATTGAATTTTTGCTTAATTCATCTATTTTTCGGGATTTTTTTTCCAGGTAAATGGGGCTTGTATCCTTATATCGAATTATCAATTTGTATTTCCGTTACGTATATATATTTTTGTATTTTGTGTTTATTTCACGATTTAATTTTTGACATGTAAATTTGATGAATTATTATCGCTATTATTTTACTTTTCTTTTATATTTTCATTACTTTATTGTATTTTTGGTATTTTTATGCCCATGGGGTGGTTTTACATCTCTGCAATTGGGCTCAGCATGTTGAGTGC
Organism: Pholcus phalangioides; assembly: GCF_987345545.1. NCBI lineage: Eukaryota > Metazoa > Arthropoda > Arachnida > Araneae > Pholcidae > Pholcus > Pholcus phalangioides. The sequence continues at coordinate 44,325,474 of NW_028301600.1, read as the reverse complement.
AAATAAATAAATAGATAAGACCCCATCAGAACAATATCTAAAAATTCTTTCTTAATTTGTTTTAAAGACATTCATGTGAATATGAAGACTTAATTCAAAACAACATGCGTTTGAGATACATACGGCCAATTGAAAACTCATTGTGAATGTTTTTGAATGAATTAAACTATCTGATTCTGCGTCTCGTTTAATGAAACTGTGTGGATTTTATATACACGAGGTCTTATTAGACGCGTCGCAATGATCGGCTACTTAAAGACTTTAAAACTCAAACTCAAATGTTGACAACTCAAACCTTTCAAACCGAATATTTTTTAATATTGTCACAAAATTCAGCTGCTAACTAATTGATCACTCTAATTAAAAAACACAATTTCAATTTTTCATTCGTTGAATAAGACTGTGATTAATTTAACCACGGACACTTACTTTGATAAGTGAATGACAAATTTAACCCTTTATATCCTGACGGTACTTTAAAGTATCACTTTAAATAATTTGTTTTGAACTAATTAATTGTTCCAAAAACATTGTTTTTGTCTTTAATTAGAACTGAAATGACCTACCAAATAATTTACATGATAACTATTTATTATTATCTATCATTTACACACTTTTATTTTATTATAATTTTCTCCTTATTTTCACAATGTCGGATACAAAGGGTTAAAAGCATTTCATGATTGTTATTATCAAGGGAGAGCATCTTTAACTTATATCTTCCAATCATCAGATTAACTAAAAAATGGCCAACAAGATAACAATCTATTCATATGACGTTTTAAATGCGAAAAAAATCGTTTTTATTTTTGAATTCGTTCACGCATCTTAATATTTTGATATGGAGAAATATCATAACACTGGTCTTTCAGAGAAAGTAGATGTACCCAATGATAAATTTAATAGTAAATTACACTTTATATGTGTGAAAGTCTCTATGTTTGAAAACACGTAGACTTTTAATTATAGAGCGTATGGTAAATTGTGCAGATGAATGTTTACTCAGAAAAAGTGGGAAAAGCTTAACGAGCTTGACGTCAAAAATAATAGGAAAGATTAGAAAAAATAAGGGTGATGAACATCTCAAGAAATGCACCAGCTTTCCTAAAATATTTCTTGGCTGCTGTTTCAGAGGAAGCGCCATAAAAGTGTTTACCTCTTTTGATGAATTATTAGGTAGGCCTATACACACATATCTACATCAACGCTAATGAATGAAGTTAGTTGTTGGCTCTCACGAAAAAACTAATGTTTTCAAGTCTATATTAAAAGCTCCCTTTAACTTGTTTAGAAACACAAATCATCTAGTTCAATTTCATTGAATCATAAACTTACAGCAGAGTAAAAATAAGTATTAATGTACACAGTAAAAAAAATCGGCAGTTGGATGACATCCAGTAGGCAATAGTTATGTTAATGAACATAATTAACGTAGTATAAGAAACGAGGCTCACCCCATAAAAATGTATTGAAATATTTTTTTCAGAAGCTACGGGCAATTTAATTAGAGTGGATTTTTTAATTAACTAAAATTGCTAATTATAAGGATGAAATATATAGTTTGCTTTCATTTTTATGTATTGCCCCTACAAGGGTGGGACTTACAAGGACATAAATGTGGCTCCGGCCTTGGGGTCCGAGACAATTACCATAATTATTTTGTTTCCTCACACTATGAATTAACAATACAAGGGCCTATGAAAAGTGCGGATTAGGGGGCTCCGGAAAGATCCCAGCCTAGGGGCCCTGCCCCAATATGTGGGAGGGGCATGTTTTTTCGTTATTTATAAACAGATAAAATCTTGCTTATTAAAGTTACAGTTTTAACTTCGAATTTTATTTCCAATTCCCTCTCAATTTGGTGCGCTTTTATAAACATCTGAACACGTAAAATTTCAGCAACTCTCGAAAAATGACATCGGCAAAGAATCAACTCTTTCTAGATGAAAAAAAAAAGTATTTTACTCACATAAAGCCGGTATTTTGTACTGAAATCAAACTAAAAATGTACTTTCTTGAGAAAAGAAATTTTTATAAGATATATTTAAATATCTAAAATTCAAACTCTCGTTAAATATACGCGTAATCATAGAGGGGTTAAATGATAGCCTATTTTAATTACGTTAAATGTGATGTAGTTTAAATATTTGGGAAAATTAATCTTGATGATAAAAGTTCCATGTGAAAATGTCTTTCGGAATGATACGTCATTCTTTGCAAAGATGAAGGAAAACTTCGTATATTTGCTAGACATTTCGGCACGTAAATCTAGAAACAGATATAATTTTGCTTAGCAAAGATGAATAGTTTTAACCTTGAATTTTATTTTCAATTCTCTCAATTTGGTGCACTTTTATTAATCTCCGAACACGTAAAATTTCGCCAACTTCCGAAAAATGATACAGGCAAGGAATAAACTTTTTCTAGATAAAACAAAAGTATTCTACTTATGTAGACCGTATTTTGTACTGAAAACCACACTAAAAAATTTATTTTCCAAAATGCCAAAAAATTGAGAAAATAAATTGGTATAATTGTTTAAACTATTATATATATATATTAAATATTCATTATAATTATATGTATCTAAATAATCATGGACCATAGAAGGTTAAATGATAGCAAATATTTTTATTAAAGTCTACTTTAGTTAAGCTACTTTAAATGTGGCGTAGTAGAAATATTTGAGAAAATTAATATCTTGATAATAAAGTTATATGTGGAATATGTCTTTTGGAATGACACGCCGTTCTTTGCAAAGGTGAAGGAAAACTTTGTATTTTTGTTAGACATTTCGACATGTAAAAATAAACTAGTACTGTTCCGCTTTTTAGTTTAGATCACTTTGTTCGACTGTTTCAAACGGCAGTTGGTGAAGTTTTTCTTAGCGGGGGAAAAAAGTTGTTGGGAATAAGGTGAAAGGGTTTTTAAGCTTTTTGCCAAACCTTGAAACACGAAACTAGAAAGAAGACCACATAGTAAAAGAAAATAAATAAAATCTTTCTGAATTAGGCTCTTTTTTCTTTGTCATCGAGCGTGTTAAAAAGTGAAATGCTGTCGCTGGCAAATCGCGAGAAGCACAACATGCTTTATTGTTTTTCCCCAGTGGCCTGTGAGACCTGTCGGTTGAGGTCTCTTCTTGTTCTTACTTTTCCAAGTACCGATGCATATAACAATATACAAGTAACAGTTCAAATTCTCCAAGTAACAGTTTTTACGACTGGCAGACATTTCACCATTGATTACAAAAAACGCTGACGGTGTACTTGCTACTAGGAAGTGGAGAAAGGCAACTCTTGTTAGAAATCACTCACTCTCGAGATATATACATATTTTTTCCACGCAAGTTGTACATTCTACGTTGGTTTCTATAATTATCTTTAAAAGAAATTGATATAACACATTAATTCTATATATTCTTGTTTATTTTAAATTCCTTTCCAATTTCAAGATCCTAACACCTTTCTGAATATCTCTCATAATCACAAATCGATTGCGTTATGTTACGGTTCTGCTATAATTTTAATAGAAGAATTTATAAATCGATATGATGATAAAATATATAATTAACAATCTCATGCAGTGCCGGATTTTCCTATAGGCTAGACCAGTGATTCTCAAACTTTTGTCACTCGCGGCTTCCTTGCTTCATCCAGTTCCGATGGTTCCTCTGCGGCTCCCCAGAATAGTTTGGTAGATATTACGTATTCATAAAAGAACCGCTTCAAAGCATAAAGGGGCACACACATCGATATTTCTAGCTCGTCACGATGCCCCTGACAAAGGTTGGCGACGCCCCTAGGAGCCGCGACACACACCTTAAGAAACACTGGGCTAGACAGACTGCAGGCTGAGGTCCCGAGGTCTCCAGAGGGTTTCAAAAATCTTAAACTGTGATTTTTTGGAGAAACTGCTCAAAGATCTAATTTTAACACATTGCAGTAGGAACTTTGAAATTTTGTTACCTCACGTTACTAATGTTTGAAATGCTTTAGATACTTATTAGGTCCATAAATTACCATATATCATATATTCAACACAAAAAACAGCGACAATTTTTCGTGGAGAAATAACGCATAACGGGCCCCATTACATTCAATAGCCTAAGGCTCCATTACCTTCAATAGCCTAAGGCTCCATTACCTTCAATAGCCTAAGGCTCCATTACCTTCAATAGCCTAAGGCTCCATTACCTTCAATAGCCTAAGGCCTTATTAAACCTAAATCCGGCCTTGCTCTCGTGTGCACTGATTTTTTTCCTTTATTTAAGAAATAAACATGATATATTACAAATACAGTTGGAACTCCTAAATTTTAAATAGATTCTGGTACTTATTTGGCGTGATCCCCAGATGAGCATTAGAAGCGAACATAACGTCTAATTATATTTAGGGTGGATATATCTGTTCTCACGTGAGCCTCGAGTGCATGAGAGGGTTAATACAGTACAATACTTACCTTGCTTTTCTCAAGGAAATGACTAACATGTGAATGAAATCTTACCTAGTTCGAAAAGAGTGATATAATCTGGCTGTTTAACATCCATCCAGTTATCTTGTAGATAGCGTTCCTTGGTGCATGATGATATTAAAACTTGATCGTTTTTAAAATTTTGAATCGAATTAATGCACTTACCATAGGCCTACCCTGTTCTAAAATACACGTATGTATCAAGCGATGATGCAGTATGAAACATGTAGGAAAATCAAGGAGGAGAAACTGACTTATTTCAAAAAATGTGTATTTTCAACGCTAAAGGTATTTCTTGGATTTTGAAGCGAGAAATAAAATCATTTTTGTCATTGCTGGAATATACTTTTTAAGGAAATCAATAATTAAGAACGAATCGGTATTTTTTTTATACTTTAAGGAGATATTATCTGATATTATGCAGTTAAATTGTAAGAAAAAAAAATCATTTCTCTCATTTATCATCTTATAGCGCAGTTATTTAGGATTTTATATCAATAATTCTATGAATTTTAACTTGGCATCAAATCTATATTATCGCCGTGGAAAGAAAAACATCTGTTTAAAAGAATAATCATTCTAAAATGACATTATATGGACACTTCAATATATATATACAGTCGATCCCGCTTAATACTAGTTTTCATGAATTTAATTTTTTCCCTATATTGATAATGTTAACTTTTCCCGGATACAACGTTTAAATTTTTTTCCATTCCCGCTTTCAGCGTTCAGAAAATTCAAATCGGGCTTTTCCCTCCCTTGAAATAAGCGTACTTTTTTTCATGTAAGGAAACGAAAATAGTGATTATGTGTGTGCTAGTGATTAACCATTGCGTGAAAACGAGAGGTAGGGCTGTTTCTTTTATGGCTATTTGGAATAAATAATTCTTTCTCCGCATATAGAATCGACTGAAAAGTACATTTCTTTTGTTTTCAAGTATTAGACACAATATTAATTTGAACATTTTCATTCTTTTTCTCTCACTTTGTCCAACAATAATGGTGCAGAGCATCATTGCCCTTCATCATCATCATCATCAACATCAACAACTCTGAATTGGGAGACTAATAGATAAGAACTAGAAAAAGTTCTCAGAAGAGGCTACTTTTTTTCTCTTTCGTGGTCTTATTCAAATGTGCCGCATTAGATCGACTCCAAAAAATGAATCTTCTCATAGTGGTGCTATGGACGACTGCATGTAACAAAGGAATAAACGGCGGTCTTTCTCATCCACATCTGAATCTATCGATACAAAATCAAGCCGCAAAAGAGTGACGTCGACACAAAACAAAAACAACTTGACAGATTTTCAGACGCCAGCATCAAATAGCATTTAGAAAGCGGAAATTTTTTTCTGCAAACTATATCCCGTGTTTTAATACACGTAAATATTAAATGAATAACAAATAATTCCTTCTTATTAAATCTCTATATGTACCGTGATGTTTGTTAATGAATCAAAAACGACATAAAAAGATATGGTCGGTGTAAAACTATGTCTTATAATTCTTATAGACATTTCCCGCTTCTTTCTTTAATTAGGTCCTAATTTAATTTTGTTTTAGAACTATTTTTTCCATCAATTTAAAATTTTCTTGGGTTCATTAATTTTTTTTAAAATTTACATTCAATTGTGCCTATATTTTCCAGTATTCCTGTGTATTTTATGTTGATTCCCTTCTCCCACATAATATATGAAATCGAGGCTAAGGGGCCCTGAAATTATTATGACGTCTCTGGCCCCACTATTATTTTAGCACCGGGCCCCGTGTATGGTAAGGGCGACCCTTGAATGAACTTGATTACAGATTAGATGTTTATCGTATTACGAAATGTTCACACATCAAACATTTGCAACTGAAAAAAAAACTTAGAATATTCTTCTTTATATTTATGTATCGCTGATTATATTATGTGTAGGGCCTAATAGTTTTTTGAAAACATAAATTTTTAAAATCCGGTCATTCATTTAATGCTAACCTCGTACATTTCGTTTGGCAGTGGATATAACAATAAACAAATGAGCGTTGAATGTCTTACCTCTGACGGAGTTTTGGTCATTATCCGACTCACTTCCGGACAGTAGTGTTTGCTGCCACGGATGCCAGGTGCATCTGGGCCGGTTAGAGCCAGTGAACTTCTTTGGATCAAGAATATCGTCTACGGAGAACGGCGTATGCGAAGAGGACGTTTGCATCTGATGGGCAACGACAGCCTCCTTGGATAAGGTACCCTGAGCCAGTCTCTCATGAGGCGACTCACTGTCCATCATTCCCCGGATGTCACGAGAATTAAAGAATACAGTACATGCGATTCGTCTCCTCAGACACTCCCGCCCGAATCGAACTTTATTCGGTCCATTTACTGAGGATGCATCGATTGGGAAAACGTGCGTCTGCCGCTCGCTCGCTCGCTCTTTACCACCCTCCGCCCACAGAGAGGCAACTCGCGCGAAACTCGTCACTTCTTTGTACAGTATGTGTATCTTGTTGTGTCCGAGATCACGTTTTTCCCTCGTCTTGACTGACGGAACAGACTTTCGTTTTTGCCGATGACACTGTCCATGTGCCAATACTACGGGTCTTTTGCGTTCTGGAGACGGCTAACAGGAGACTCATTTGATTGGCTCCTTCGGAGACGGCGATTCATCCGACGTCAGTTGGAGGCGGAGCACAAAGTTGCTCCCACCCGCCTCCATCTACGGCGCAGGCAATTGATACTCTTCATACTGAAGGTATGTACGTACGAATGCGTCTGTATGTATGTATCTCTTGAGAAGAATCTTCCCCAACCATCAGAAAGACGCTTAGTCGAATGAACTAAACTCTCCCCAGGTTTTCTCTCCTTGCACTGAATACCGCGTCCATTGACGCCGCATTAGAGTGAAAATAGGAAGGTTTGGAGATGGGCGTGTTTGTTCGGGGGGGGATGCGGTGGAGGAGTGAACAACACAACCATGCAAGAAATTCAAAAATATATAAAAAAAAACGAAAATACTTTTTTGTAGGGAGAGACACACGCCAGAGCACGTGTTGAAAATGATGGCTTCTTTCAACGACTCTGCCTGAATGCAAGATCCTTTCCTCAGCAATCATCCTAATCTGGTTCTGTATTTGATCTGAAAACACGATCCCGTTCCCCATCTGCTTTTTATTGTTAGCTCTTTTTCATCCCCTCCGATAATGTCACTCCGAGCTCCTAAACTGTAATGTCACTGACAAGTACACGCGTTTTTCAACTTGTTATACACAACCCTAATCCCCTTCTCAACTCGTAACCGGAACATGAATAGCGAGCAAGCAAGCAATTCAATCTGATTGAAAGCTGAAGGGGCTTTTGGGGTGATCGAATGAATTGATCCGAGTTAAACGGTTTGTCACAACTTTTGATCAAAAAAAAAATCGTACCAGGGGAAGGTGAAAATAAACAGAGAGAGAGATATTGGAACAAATTGATTACAAACATTGTGCAAATATGTACAGAGTAATAGAGTTCAATAATGTCAACTTTTAACCATCGCACTCACAAGAGAAAGGAAACGTTCCAGTGTTGACGGTTTTAATTTCCTTAAGGCTGGGATTACACTATAAAAATTTTACAGAAGTTCTTTTATAAAACTTGGAAAATGCAACCAATAAGCGTATCAGTTACATTCGGGCAAATGTAACCTATAGGCTTATTGGTTGGTTTTTTCAAGTTTTGTGAAAGACCTTTTATCAAACTTTTTATAGTGTAATCCCGGCCTAAGAGACATCATGAAATTTCTTAAATGCTCCAGCACAGCGCTTCTCAACCACCGAACATCAGTCAAATTGTGCCGTTGAGAGGTTCATTGTTTCATTTTCACCCATTTTTTTACATAAATCGTATATATGGCCAGACCAATCACGAAAAAGATTAAGAACCACTGCTCTAGAACAATCTTCACCAGAGTGGACGATATCGCCACTTGGGTTGTGGGTGTGAAAATCAAGAACAAGATCAGAATTCAGCAGAAAATATACTCTTATAATTGTCAGTCGAATCCAGGTAAAGATTGGTGGCTTGGAACATCGTGCTGTAGCTGGAAGGGTAGAAAACAAAGTGGGTAGTAGAAACTACTGAGAGAGAGAGAGAGAGAGAGAGAGATACATGGGATTATATGGGTTGACTTAAAAATGTAAATTTATTGGTAGAACAAAAAGTTTGGAAGACTGCTCTAGAAAGCAGGACCGTCTTAAAAGCATCATGGGCCACCAGGCCAAGTGATTCTTATGAGGACCTTATCTGGCAAATTCTCAAAAATTTGAACCTGTTCTCGTTTTTGGGAGGCCCCTTCTCCTCCGGGCTGTGCCAGGGTGGGCCCATGCGTTAAAACGGCACTTCTAGAAAGTCCTCGTGAATAGGTGATCTTGACCATTGGTATGAACAGAGAAATTAGAAAAGACTATTATACAAATGATAACTTATGGTCAATATATACTTCATTAATTCATTCTAATTCTAAAATTAAGTATTTTTACTAAACAAGGTATTCGAAGTTTATATTGCTAAAACAATACCCAAGATACTAACATAATTATTTAAATGATTGTCAAGACCCGAAAAAATTTAAAATTCATATCTAATGGACTTATAAATAACGCAATCGCACCTAGATTCTTACAGTATTGTGTATGTTTCTCTTCACGTTATTCGTATTTCTTAGAAAAATGTTACTTTCTTGGGAGATAATCTCTCGCAAGTTGCCGACAGTAGTTTGCTTCGTTTCCACATACATACGTATATATAATTCTTTTTTTTTAATTCCTTGATTGACGCTACCGGTTATTCATTTTTAAATGAACTCTGGTACGTCAACGGTTCGTCCCTTAATTGGATTCACAAAAGCGTCTAAGATAAACGTTTGTTAGGAAAAGCGAAGAGAAAATTGGGGGGGGGGGGTGCGAGAGTATAGACTGTAAAAGGAGAAAATAGGAGGGTGGAGGGAGATTTTTAACGAGACAAACGAAACATGAAAGCTAATTTTTCTCCCTGTTCTTTGTATACGCGATCCAGAGAAACTAATTTGTTTTCTCGGAGCAAACATGTGACAACGCGAAAGAAATTACAATAATTAAGCGGAGCGAAGACTTTCGCGTACAATGCCAATTAAGCTTGCCAGTGTAGTGCTTTGCCATAGCTTGCCGCTGAGACCCTTTCCTACCAACCCTTACTCCTATTCCTCCTTACTATCTCTTGTTGTTGTTCCTCCTCTAGCTGCTCTTCTTATTCTTTATCCCGTTACCCATTCCTTCCTTCAGCTCCACCCTTTTTCGAGATGATGCTTAGAATAGGAGGAGTTGCAGCTCAAGACGGTGGAGCACTGCGAGAGGTTAACACACACACACACACAGTAGCAAAAAAAAAATTAAATAAATTTAAAAAATAAAAAAAAATTGCCAATGAACGCGCTAATACGTTAACCATTTCCCTAATGTTCGCCGTTTGCTAAGCGACGATGCCAATTAGCGAATGTCGCGTTCTTGCACATCAAAGCCCAGGGCGTCGCTAGACACAAAAGTTAATGAACAACGCGTCGCTTTGGCTTGCTTGATGTTGCTGCTAATGATCTTCAATGCGGCGCATTTCCCGTGCCAGGCAACAACACATAGTATTGTATATATTTCTCTCTCTCTCTGGCACCATCCATACACCAATTTATGTATATATATCATCGGAACGACTTTCCGACTAACAGTTTTTAGAAGCGTCTCTGAAGAATGTCATCCTTTTCCCTTATTGTTGTTATTGTTGTTCATTGTTGAAAAGATGTTCGATGCTTACGTGCGAGAACAGCTAAGAAAATACGAAACAGTTATTCTTCCGAAAAATCTTTATTGAGCTTGAACGATGTGAAGTCAGAAAAATTTACAGCCGTGGACCTCTTGCTTTTCTTCCATACTATGTCAGGATTGTTTTAACTAATCTTTCGAAATGTGTCATAAACGCGTTAAAAATTCCTGAGCACTTCTTCGATGTATTATGACACATAACAACTGCACGTTTTATTCGTTAATTATGAATATTTAACAAAAATTACGAGAAGAAAGAAAAAAGTAAACAACTCCCATTTAAGATGCGTATTTCAGTTCGGATTGTCGATATAATAAAAGGACTTTCTTTCAAAAAAATTTTCTGCCGGTTATATTACGTATTATTCCCCCTTTCGCAGATATTCAAAAACAAAATTCCTCTCCGGAGATGTTGAATTCAATTAGCTTATAATTAGGAATCACGTCCGTGGAAATGCATTAATTAGATGGCATTGTACTAGAACAATCGTGAAATCACTTCGAGATTTTTTTGTCGAATTGCTATGATGTTTATTAGTTTAATGATTAGAATTATTTGGGAAAACCACTATAATTAAGGCCAATGTTTATATCAATTACACTTTAAGTACTTCGAAAAATCCATAAAAATTTAATTGTTTCTTTACCCCCATGGTTCACCCCCCCCCATAAAAGCATATTGAATTTTTTTTTACAAAAATGGATGTAAAAATTGGAGCTATTAGCGTATTTTTAATTGAAACAATTCATCAACAGAGAAATTTATTTAATTACAGTGGATTTTTCTAACTAGGTAAAATGATTAATTATAAGAGTGAAAGTTTGCCTTTATTTTACTATTAAAGCTATCTATAAGAAGATAAAATCTTGCTTAGAAATGTTGAATAGAGTGTTTTCTTGAATTTTATTTCCGATTTCCTCAACACTTGGTGCGATTTTATAAATCTCTAAACACGTAAAATTTCAGCAGCTCTAAAAAAATGACACCGACAAGGAATAAACTCTGTCTAGATAAAACAAAAAGTATTGAACTTATACAGCCTTATTTTTTACTGAAATGACACCATAAAAGATGTAATTTCTAAAATACCAAAAAATATTGAGAAAAAAAACTGGTATAATGCCAATGATTGTTTTATTTATTCATTTTCGACCATATTCATAATTTATTCTCAGATTTTTATGACCTGAAAATCTTGAAATTATGCAAGCAAGCATTTATGACCTGAAAACATGAAGATATGTCCTTAAAATTTAAAAATATGACTATAATTTTCCCATTATTTAAATCTTTTTTTTTCAATTATTGCATCTTTTTTTTTCAATTATTGCATCTTTTTTTTTCAATTATTGCATCTTTTTTTTTTCAATTATTGCATCTTTTTTTTTCAATTATTGCATCTTTTTTTTCAATTATTGCATCTTTTTTTTTCAATTATTGCATCTTTTTTATCAATTATTGCTTCTTGTTAAAGAAATATACATCAATTTACCATTTTAATTAAAAGTCTCTTACTATATTCAAATTAAAACCACGCCTACCTTATGGACAATCACTGTTTTTCGGTACATTCTAGAATCACACTGAATTTCATGAGATGCAGTTTCATGTTTAAAAAAAACTGCTACTGTTTATAGTTCCTTCTAAGAAATATTTGAGGAAACTGTATACAGGCCTATACTTTCCAAAGGTTTTTCTAAAAGTTCGATAAAATTATAACTACCAAACTTGAGGGAGTGGCAATTTTGGGGGAGGGGATTCGAAAAAAGCGAAAGATTTTTGCTTGAAAAAATACTGTAAAAACCGTGTTATCGAGCTTTGGAATTTTACAGTCACAGAGAGAGCTGGTAAAATCAAGTCTGCCCCTCCTCACACATTTCTTGTATTTAGGCATGATTAAAATGCATTGAATGCGAAGATTTCGAGTGTCCGAATGAATAACATCTTTCGTAATGCTTGGCGTGTCATTCAAAAACATAGCAAAAGGATCCTCCAAGAACAAAAAAATGGCCACTGGGAATGTAATTTTTTCCAAAAAAAAAAAAAAAGACGCGAATTCATTGTAAGTCTACATCTCTGAAGAAATGAATACAGATTAAAATTTTCGGTGATAAAAATGGCCGAAACATATGACCGATTGCTTGAAAATTCCTAAAATATGACCGGTTGATCAAAAATGCTTAAAATATGACCAATAGCTCGAAAATACTAAAAATATGACTTGTCTTAAAGAAATATGCCATGTCATAAAAATCCGAGCCCTATTTATCACATTCAAATATGAAATAGAGACGGACCCCCAGGAATCACGGATGACCTTCTTAAAACCACTGAACTAGAGTATAAACATATTAGTATTATCAAGTTAAAATGTATCGAGCTTCGGGTCTGAATCAGAGCTTTGCAATGCTTTATTAATCATGCCAACTGTAAAATTTTACAGATTGTATTTCGCAAGAAAGCCATTTTAGCCCCTTCCTTAAAACATAGGCTTAAACTTGTATTGGGCACATGGGCCAGACCTTCTCCCCCATATTTACCACCATCTTCATAACACATAATATAGAAATATTGGGTTTGAGTCCTCTCGAAACGTCCAATAACTTAATTTCCAATGTAAAATAATAATTTCCAATAATTTAAGTTTCAATGTTACTACTGCCAATCAACTACTGTATATTGCATTTCTGATATCGGTTTTTATTATTAGTGATTAAACAGCATTATTTTATATCATGCTTTAATTGGTTGTACGTGTGTGTGTATATATATATATACACACACACGTATCATTTTTTTTACTTTATTTGTGCATCATGTTTTACCATTGCTTGCATTTATATATAATTTTATTTTTAACATCTCTGTTATAGAACTTTTTTCTGTTCAGATATGTTTGAATAAGTAAATTAAAGTACTGTACTGAGAAATCTGGCAGAAAAAAAAATCAACCTAATTCTACATGTTTGTTTCACTGTTGTTAGAAGTATATTGCAAAAAAAGCCACACATCAGGCATCCTCAATCCACCAATTACATTAATCATCTGCAAAGTAAATGAAAAGCGATCAAAATCAATCAACTAATAAGATCACAATATATGAAATTCTCATTCAATCAAATTTTCAAATGATAAAAAAATTTAAAATTTTTCAAGTAACAAAAAAACTGAAACATTGGTGAAGTTATTCAAACCAATTCAAATTAATTTTATCATCAATATGTAAAAACATGAAATTTTCAGAGAAACATTTTTTCTCTCTTATTTTCCGTAAATAATAATAAAATCATCGCGAGATTTTGTTTTTGATTTTTCCCCCCTTTCTCCAACAAAAATTAAACCTCGAAGCTTTTGATACCCTATTTTATTGATGAAATCAATTAAACCCTATCACGATTATTAAGTTAAAGTAATATTTTTAGCGCTTTAAAATCTTTTTAATCATCATTAATGGATTCGATACTTAGGATGCCATCTCATGTTAAAAACATCGCCTTCGAGCGCATTTACTTATTCTTCTTTCCGAGTAAGGACAATCAAATTAAACGCGAGAGCATCTCTCGCTCTCTTACATGTCTCATTCGGAATAACCATAAGAAAAACTGAAAATCCTTAGCAGACGGAGAAAAACCAGAAGAAAAAATCAACTCACACATATATTGAAGAAAACTGGAAAATATGCCGAAAGCGACAGGAATGTCAGAAAAAAAAAAGCGATTGGTTCAAAGAAAGACGGAGAAGTTCACATGCGAAAATAATAATAACACTAAATAAAAAAAAGCATGAATATGCTTCAACAAGGCGCTGCATGCCATCCATCGCACTAGAGAAGGAATGAAAATAAACTCCGCGTTCTTAATTTCACCCAAAAAACCTTAGGCTCGGTTTTAATTTTTAATTTTCTTGTCTCTTGCATCCAAAAGACGTGCAGTAAATATCCCCCTCCAAAAACAAGGGCTCTTCCGAAATTAATTTCCATCATCAAGTAGTACTAATAAATTATTCAGTGAAACTCCTCATGTAAATTTCATTGGTTTTCTTTCTCCTTATTATTATTTTTATTTTTATTCCTCCTCGTCATCCTCCATAGTTGCGGCTCCCGTGAAGACAGAGGGAGTTTGAGGGTTTTCTACTTCAACAAACCATCGTATTTCTCAAGGAGAATGTATGTATTACGTTGACTTCGTCTCTCCTAAAACTCAATCTTTTTCCCTCTTATTATTATTATATACATGTTTTTACCCATCTCGCTTGTCGCTGGAGAAATGACTACATCTACTGGAATACCTTTTTCCTAAGAAAAGAGATGGGAACGGGTATAGATATACATACATACGACTCTGAAAACGAACGAACCGAGGTTTAAAAGCGTGGACGTAGGTAGGAAAACACGCACCTTTAGTTGGTGCGACAACCAACGATCCAGTCATCGTGTATGCGAGCTTGCGTGCGTGCGTGCGTGGCGGCGATGCTTGGGCTGGGAATTGATTAATTGATTAAGTAAACCGGCGCTTTATTTACCCAGAAAATTAAATTCGCCTCTGATTGCTAGATCAAAGGGGGATAGAGATTAAAGTCTTCCACGAAGAGAAAGGAATTCGGAGGAAAGAGACGACACTATATTATACGGAGGTTAAAAGAGAAAAGCTCTCGACGTGACACAACAACCCCGTACACGAGGAACACGCATGGGCGGCTGTTTCGCATTAAGCTCGAACAGTCGCTTTAATTGCAATAATTTCGCTTAAGAAAGGAACTTCGGATATTCTTTATGCCTCGCTGGACGCAGTCCGGAGACGTATATACGTACTGTATATACATTCATTCATCTATGTAGAATGGTTCCAATGTCAACGACGAACGATACTTAATTTCATATCCGGTGTATTATGCACGTATATTAACAGAGTCGAGTCACTTCGGTGAAAGATGCTTTTGTACACGCGTTCTTATGATATATGTCCAAAAAACTTTTTATTATCGCGCGTGTGTGTTCCCATACCTTCAAATCTTAGATGAGATTTGATGACAGAAATTGAACTTTCATACTCCAACAACGTTCAAAAGTTCCGTACGTTATCTAAATAGATTCTTGTCTCTTCAGAGAAAGAAGACATCACAAGGATTTTCGTCGAAGAGCTTCAAGAGAAAATAATTCTATTCAGAACAGAATAAATAATTCTGTTCGTCGAACAGCTTCAAGAAATAATTTTATTCAGAAAGACAAGTTGAGTGTAAGACACGACATGGATGCGAATGTTCAATGGAAATATTTGTAAGGAAAGGAACACTCACAAACAACTTTTTCTGAGTTTTTCTGAGATGTAATCTAAATATTTCTTTGAAGAATTCCGTAACATTAATGTTTACATGTTCACTCGACCCTATGACGATAGAAAAAAGTCTTTAATTACAAATTGCGTTGTCATACACTGCTGTTTTCAGAATAAAACGTTTTCGATTATCAGTCACTCAAAATAGTGACCTATAAATAATAAAAATTGCAATTAGAGAAAAACCCCCCAATTAAATCTTATCTTATTTCATTTTAAGCGAGAGGCACGAAAATCAATTATGAAGTGTATCTTCTTATAACTTCGTTATTAACTGATTAACCTAATGGTTGAAATCGAATGGCTCCTTTCTTACTTGAAATAGTTTTTTTTCTTCTAAATCACAGTAATTCAATATATAATTTGAAATATCGGCTACAAAGCAATTTTATCAATTAAAATTTATATATACTTATTTAACCATCCGTTAGAATCGCGAAATGTATTTGTATCATTTCAATTTTCAGACTTTTTGATCTTTCCGATATAAATAGATTTGTATTTAATTACATTTTATTGCTGTCGTGCTATACTTTAACTGAAATTTCGATGATTTTATGAATAATTATTTTGCAGAAAATTCTCATTACTTTCGGGAATGACTATTGACTTTTTGTCATATTAGATTAAGAGGCTTCAATTTTTTTTTTCTAGAGATCGTCTATGTCCAGCATCAAAAAAAACATCACCAATATATCATTTCTAATATATGCTTAAATTAGGTCAGCATAATGTGAAATCTTCGATGTAACTTCAATTATGTGGCAAGCACGAGAATGGTTACAAGTACTGAGCACTCTTGGGTGATTCAGTTAGCACCAGAACAGTACTATTAGATCGGATCATTGAGTCCCTAGGTCTAAAAAAAATACTGTCATACTTCATCTTCACGATCAAGCTTTTCACATACTTTTTGTGGCATTCAATTCTTGTCGGAATTATAAGAAGACAATGGCAAAAGCCGTAGTCTTCACATCCTGAGTGGAGCCCAGGGCCGTCTTAAAGCCATGGTGGGCCGCCGGACAAAGTAATATCCAGTGGACTCTCTACCCGACTAGAAATACCGGCCTACTAATTAACATACTCTCAAAAGTCATAGGGCGCGGTGGCCCAGGTCGATAAGATACTCGCCTAAAGTACCAAAGGATGTGCAGAGGCGTCGCGAATTCGATACCCGGTTCGTCCTTGTCAGAAAACTTTCCTGACACAGGGGCACAGCAGAAACGGCGACATGACCACAGAAAAAATTACTACCGCAGGGAGTCCCCATCGAGGGGTCCCCATCGAACCAATCCCTCGACGAGTATAAAAAACAAGCCTGCCGTTCGGAATCGGCAATAAATTGTAGGTCCCGGTCTAATTAGCTCTCGTGTGCAGAAAATGATCGTGGTGCGACAAAAATGATCAAAAATCATAGAACTAGATCTTATTATGGAGTCTCCTATAAACCTGAGGTGACTGGGTAGGTCCCTCTATTCAGACGGCTCTGGTGGAAACACTAAACAAGGATTTGCAACGGGCCCCTTATATTCATTCTATGTATTTAATTAGTCAATTTTATTCAAAATTTAATGAGTATGAAAGTTCAGGCAAAATGCCTTAAATGTTTTTTTTGCCCATTTTCAAGCTTTTTTTTGTAAAAAAAAAAGTACTGTTTTTGTAAAAAAAAAGTACCTTTTAAAATAATTTTTCCAGCTGTAAATGCCTATTTCGAAATTCTTTTATGTCCTTGAATCTTATAGGCCATATTCCGTTGAACTCGGATATTTTAGGCTTAGAGAACCTTAAAGGAATTGCTCTTACAAAAAATTTCAATTCTTACCATTTATTCTTATCAGAAAGTCCCCCCAGCCCCATTCAAACGTAAATAGGCGTTAATGCCTGAGAGATGGACATCAGGCAAAGCTTGGTACTGCAAGTCATAGAAATGACAAAGAATTTCAATCTTTGCTTTGATATGCAGGGTGTACAGCAAACCAAACAGAGGGTATATCATTTTATTGGCGAACCGTTGATCCTAGAGGTATACTTCCAATTACAAAAAGTTTACAAATAACGTGTAGTACTCAGATATATATCATTCATGTTTCAAGGGGTTGTACAGTAAATAAAATAAAAAAAAATACTTTTTATACAGTTCCCATGTGCCCCAAAATAATTAAAAAGTTCTTGCCCTGTCTCTCTGATCCCAACGAAAAATATTCCACGTTTCTGAGTGGAATATTCACTGGGATATTCAAATTCGAAAAAAGTAGGAAAGTTAGGAAAATATAACGAATGCGGAAAAAACATTTTTTACCCACTTTTTTCCCGAATTTCATCCGTTTTTCTAAAATTATAAATGAAGATAATTTTTTTCATAATTTATAAACTATGTTATGATGATTATGACTATAAATATGAATACCCAGCTCATATTCCACATAAAGTTCCCCGCCCCCCAGGAATTAGTTTGAATTGACTCCAGCAGTCCTTCACACACATCCCCCCCCCCAATCATTATTTTCCAGCAGTTTAAGCAATAATTGGTGATTTTGCCGTCTTATTCAAGGTTTTTGGCGACAACCGGTATGTCCGTATTTTTCCATATTTAAGATTCCAATTTTCCGTATTTTGCCATATCTAGAATCCCAATTTTCTGTATTTGTCCTGAATGAAATGCAGTCACCGGGTTTTGACATTTTTTTATGAAATACATTTTTGTTTACTGTGATTTGCAACAGCCCTTAATTTCAATAATTTCAGCAATAATTAGCGATTTTATTCAGAATTGCATGTGTTAAAGTCAGTGATATCCCGTATTTAGAATCACACGATTTCCCTTTTTTTCCTCGATGAAATATGATCATCCGAAGTATGAAGGTCTAGTTTTTCATTTGAACCCAAAAGATATATTACTAATACAGTATCAATTTCACCTTAGAATAATTATTCATTCAATAAGTATCCGGTATTGAATTATCAAGTCTGTTGCGGACCACTTGTGCCATCGTATCGTCATGGACCATAGGTTGAGAAACACTGCTATAGTCTAATGTTAAACTTACCGATACAACTTTACTACGATATTTTTTGAGGGAATTCCGAAACTGCTACAACGATATTTTCGTTTTAATTCGCTCAAAATCACCAAATATATTCTTAAATTTCTCACCAGTTTTAGGTCTGTCGAGGATATTTAGCATTTATATGCACTGTATATTACATATACGTATATATATCCGTGAAGCTACTTTTTGTGTAGTGCACGAAAGTGCTGTGCGATAAACTACTTTACAACCGAATTCTGTTATAATCAACTAATCGATTAGAATTTTTTCAGCGAATAAGTACTAAAATAATACATTTCATGGCATGGACGTCTTAACTCATGGGCCCACCCGGGGACGGCCCGGGGAGGGGGGGCTCAAGAGAAAAAGGGGAATCGACTCACAAAAGGCGATCTGAGTGAAATTTTCGCGAATTCGCCAGGTAGGCCATCAGAAAACCACTTATCTCAGGCGCTCATCAGGGCCGAATAAACCATTAAAGCAAAATAAGAACGTGCTTAGGGCATCAAGAGAGAAAGGGCACCACACAAAAAGTTAACAAATTATATATTTTTATAGATGTGCAATTTTTTTCGCAATATCAACCATTCGGTAGAAAATCCTCAAAAATCATATTGGAAATGAAATCATCTTGAAATTTATCTTTGAAGCAAGATGAGACGCACATACTATTTCCACAGCAACAATATTGAAATCTCAAATCTAGAGAAATTAATAATATTGCAAACTTGATGTAAGATGTAACCAGATGTCATTGTCACGAAGCCCTCTCGGCACTTCCCCGAGACGTGATCGGGTGGCCCTATTCGTCGAGAAGGCACCGAGTAAGCCAAGTTATACAGAATAAGGATAGATAGATAGAACCGCCCACAACCCCGGACTGATGCAAAGCACCTTACTTCCGTTATACAGAATAAGGACATGAACTTAGAACGTGCAGATCTACGGGTACATTGGCGTACGCAAATGGGAGGGGGTTGGGGTTCTAACCCACCCTCAAGCCGAGATTATAGTGTTATTTTGCAGGACGAAACGTAACCCCCCCCCCCTCCTCCGAGAAAATTCTGCGTACGCCTATGTACGGGTATACTCGTATATGGTCCTTAAGTGGATCTGTGTAGTTTGACCCGCCGTAGAAGCTAAAGAGAAAGGCTACCAGATCTAGATTGCAAACGAACTCGGATAATATATCAGAAAGAAAAGGTACTCGATGATGGTGATTAACCAAAAATAATGTACTGTGTTTGTGGGGAATATTATTGTGACCATGCTAAGGTTCAGTGGTTCCTCCTAAAGCCGGTTCGGAAAATTCTAAAAAGTGATGAATGGGAAAAAATATCTTCCAATGTTTTTAAAAGACTAGAACTATATTGGTAAAAATCAAAGGTCTGTCTTTTTTTTGGAAAATATGAAAAAAATAATAATAATTCCAAAACGTACATTTTGGCAAATTCAAAAATAGTGATAGTAATATTGATTTTCGTTTCTTTGCCTTGCTCAATTCTAGCAAATAAGATGTAAAATTTATTAGAATTCTTAATTAAGAAAAATATTGAATTACCGTACATTTTTTCCTCTGTATAATCTGTGGATTATCTGCTAAAAAAAGTGATCAAACATTTAAAAATGCGGATTATTCATCGCTGCGGACAATCTGCAGAAAATTATTTTATGAGCAGCTAAAATATGAATCTCCAAGTCAGGGCTGTAACAAGAGGGGGGCAGGGACAACCGCCCCGGGCGGCAGTTTTAGGTGGGAACAAAGAACACTATTAAAATTATTATTAATATTATTATTGAATTATTATTAATTATTATTATTGAATTTTAAAGTTGTGGAGGCAGCAAAATAATGTTTGCCCTAGGCGGCAAAAAACTTAGTTACGCCCCTACTCCTAGTGGCCTGCAAAAAGTATGGTGCATGTTTTTCAGTCATATACCTGGAGGTTTAATTAAGAAGTTGCAACCCTTATATATAGATTCAGGAATAAACAGGTCGTTTAAAAGGAAAGTTAGAGCCTATTAGGAAAAGTTTGGATGACTGAAGGAATTCATTCCTATTCTAAAGGTAGAAATTTACGCCGAGCTTCCTATGCTGAAGTAGTGGGTTAGAGTGAGGCCCGGGAAAAAAGAGATTGACTAAAAACTATAAAGAGTTCATTCACAAAACGTGGACTTGAAACTTTGGACTCCAGTGATTCTGACAATGAAAATCCTCTTGATGATTGCTCTACTACTTTACCTCACACCAACACCGTCATGGACACCAGCCGAGTATGGGCACCCTGGAGAGAACTGTCAATATTCGATATTGGCAATTCTCGCCAAAAAAAACTGCACGTAAAGCAAGTCTGAAAGTAAAAATCATATTAGCTTTTAAACGTAAAAAAAATCGCTGAACATGTAGCCAATGTCATGAAAAGGGGGGGGGGGGACACCAAAACTATTTAAGTGCTTAGAGCCTTCAAGCGTCTTAATCCGGCCCTGGCGCCCATGATCCTATTGAGACGGCTCTGTTTCACACACACACACACACATGTGGGGATACTAATAATAATATCACTTCAGCAGAAGGACTGCAACAATAACATAAATTTGTATACGCCTGTGTGTGTGTGATGATAATGATAACTCCTCTCAATATAATGATGACCCCTCTACACGGACGTTTTTTCTTGGTCCGCAGATTATCGTTATATCGAGATTTAACTATATTATAAACTGTTTGGGGCGCTTTAGCCCGGTCGATAAGATGCTCGCCTAAAGTACCAAAGGATGTTTAGAGGTGTCGCGAGTTCGATACCCGGTTCGTCCTTGTTAGAAAACTTTCCTGACACAGGAGTACAACGAAAAACGGCGACTTGACCGCAGCAAAAAGTTGCTGCCGCTGGGAGTCCCCCCATCGAGAGGTTAGCACACCAACCTCTCGATGAGTATAAAAAACAAGCCTGCCGTTCGGAATCGGCAATAAATTGTAGGTCCCGGTCTAATTACCTTCGTGTGCAGAAAATGACCGTGGTGCGACAAAAAATGATCAACGATCAATTATAAACTGTTATGGAAACACAGGCAAAATAAATTTTTTAGCCTTTTTCGGACCTTTGATAACTTAGTTTTTTACTTATTTTTATTTTTTACATCAATTATAAATGCTTTTTTGTGCCTATTTTTAGTGCCTATTTTATAGCATTTTTTTTAGTGCATTTTTCTCTGCCTATTTTTACAATTCATAGTGCCTGAAAATTGGTCTGAAAAATATCAATAAAAATTTTATCAATTGGTTTAATTAATATGAATTCATAGGACAATTGTTTATCAAAATTTATGCTTTTTTCTAGTCAAAATGTAGGACTGTAATTCAGAATATTGTATCGCATTAGGAGAAATTGACAAACACGAAATTATGATATCATTTCGTAGCGCCATCTTCATTCACATTTACGAAGTAATTTAATGGAGTTTTGTTTCAAAAATGCTGATATTTACGTTATCTCTTTTCATTTATTTCATTTTAAATATATAAATACTTCAAAATGTCGATATTTAGAATTTTATAATGGGATAATTAATTGTTTTAAAGACCTTTAATGATAAAAAAAATTTCCAAAGCGTATTGTTTAACAATAAAACATATTGAACGTTGTGGATCTTTCATGAGAGGAATGGTTTTTAGTGTGAAAAACTAACTTGAGATGGTGCTGCAAATGTAATTCCTTATTAAAATATTTTATGGACTGTATAGCACGGGGTCTTTATTGCACATGCCCGCGCGGCCCAAATGTGGCACTCGGAGGTTTTGCCGTGGCCTGCCAACCATTTTGAGAAAATAACTATTTTACATAGAAAAACGATTAAATTGAAAAAAAATCGTTAAAGAGCACTGGCCATCGAAATTAAAACTGCTGAATTTAGAACTGCGAGATACTTTCCAGATTCAATAGTTAGGCCGGTATTACACTATAAAAGTTTGATAAAATCCCTTTTATAAAACTCAAAAAATCCAACCAATGAAGCTCATAGGTTACACTCGAGCAAATGCAACCAATAAGCTTATTGGTTGAATTTTTCAAGTTTTATAAAAGTACTTTTTAAAACTTTTATAGTGTAATGCCGGCCTTACACTATAAAAATTTTGTAAAAATTATTTTATAAAATTTGAAAATTGCAACCAATGAAACCAGCGCATCGGTTGCATTCGAGCAAATATAACCAATAAACTTATAGGTCGCATTTTTCAAGTTTTATAATATAATTTTTACAAAAATTTTAGAGTGTAATTCCGGCCTTAGGCTGGGATTACACTATAAAAGTTTTACAAAAGTTCATTTATAAAACTTGAAAAATGCAACCAATAAGTACATCGGTTACATTGACTCGAATATTACCGATACGCTCATTGGTTCCATTTTTTCAAGTTTTATAAAAGGACTTTTCTTAGGCCGGTATTACACTATAAAATTTTGATAAAAGTTCTTTTATCAAACTCGAAAAACGCAACCAATAAGCGCATCGGTTACATTCGAGCAAACGCTACCAGTAATCTTATTGGCTGCATTTTTCGAGTTTGATAAAAGTCCTTTTATAAAACTTGAAAAATGCTACGAATACGATCATCGGTTCCATTTTTTAGAATGTAACCAATAATCTTATTGGTGGAGTTTTTCAAGTTTTATAAAAGGACGAAATACAGGGTGCAGGGTGGCCATAATTGAAGAAAAGATGTTTAAGGCTCGATAATTAAAAAAAATGTAGGTGCCAAAGCCAACTTAGTTTGGTTTAAATTTACTTTACAGATTGTGGGAATTCAATTTTTTGAAGAAAAAAAAGGAATAAATGGATCCGATATATTTTTTCGATCTCGCTCAAGTTTCAAAATGACACTGATTGTTGAGTTAATATTCGCATTCAAGATTAAAGGCGTTTAATTATGCAAATTTCAGTGAATCGACATCATCAAACTACCATGTTCAGGAATGGCGTCGTTCTGATACGACTCGCTATATGTGGCGGTGATTACTTTTTTACACTTTAATTTGTTAACGTGCTTTATTACTATTGTAATAGTAATGCTTCTGTTTTTCAATTTGCTTATTTTGGACTGCAAAGAGACTTGGGTCCCATGAGTGTTACTAGTTTTAAAAAAATATCTCATTCAAAAACACAGAATCGTAAAAAGTGTAACGGAGACGGGTATGGAAATCGATATCAACTGAAAAAATAGATTTTTTCGCAACTGTCGCAGTGAACAATAATGTCGAAAGCGTGCTTGAACAATATTCAGGTAAATGGATCTGCCGTATTAAACTGCGTGAAAATATCACAAAAAAAGAGCGCATGCTCTCAAATTTTACGATACCTTGGAATGAAATTTACATAATTCAGCGTTTCTAGCAGGGACATATGTAGGATCGACCATTGGATGGGCACAACGGGTTTGGGGAATGGGAGGGGAGGACTTTTTCAAGAATTTTGATTTGCTAACTTCAAAAAGCATCATCTAATAGTATTTGATTAAGATAGCATATAAAGATATTTGCTTCCGATATTTTTATTTTTTTACTACAAGTGCAGCTAAATAAAATACTTCGGCGATATACCGGGGCACAATGATATATGAGAAATCTTGACATAATGAAGGATTTGAAAACTGAAACCATACATGACTATTTAGTCAAACTATGTAGAGGATATTTCGATAGGGCTGAAACATCAGAATATCAGCACATAAGAGACATCTCGTCTTATCCTGCGGGAGAGAGGATAAGGGGTTATAATTATTAATATTGAGGTTCTTTAGACCTAAGAACAATACTGGCCTGATATGGGTCAGTGAATTGGTTTAGTTTTGTAAAAAGAGTGTAAATAGTTCTAATTCTCTCTTCATTGATTGGAGGTATAGTGTTGCATATATACTGAACGCCTCTCTCTCTCTCTACCCATATTTATCGCATTTAATCTTGTATCAACATGTAATCATATATATTGTATTTAATTACGCAATTCATTAGAAAATGAACATATATATATATATATGTATGTATATATACTCTGTTGTAACCATTAGGTGCAAAATTCCACACTTTTTGTCAATTATTTGCTGAAATAATTGACAGTTAGATTTCGTAATTGCATATGAAATGCGTTCTTGAATTTTGATACTTCACTTCCTTCGGACACATAACTCTACAAATTCCAAATTTCTGTGATAAGTAAGCCGCAACTTATCGAATCCATTTTTTCTAATATGATCTCAATTAATTTGACATATACTGACTCTCTGAGTGCAGCATAGGCTGTAAATTTTATTATCTTTTATTGACACTCCCTTATACACGCGCGTACACTCACACACTCAACTATCACATACAAACAGTTTGATAACTTCTTCATCCAGCTCATACGGAGCAGCATCGAACAAGGAAGCTTATGGGAGTCTTAAAGACTCGGTACGCCTTGAGAAAATGTATCTACCTCAGTCAATCAGTTAGTTATTTTTTTACAAAAACATTTAATTTATTTTTTAATTTTCGATACCAGCGTGCACTTCTAGTTTCTGGGAGTGAATGTGAATATTAAGCCAACATTCAGCGTCCTTTCAACCCCCCCCCCCCCCGCTGGTGAATTTTTCTAAGTTATTTTTCAAAAAAAAATACCTAAACGCGGGCGGGCAACTCTCAAAGCGACAAAATAATAAAACGTCCGAAATGTAAAAATTTAAAACGTATTAATGTGAAAAACGTACCAAACAAAGGATTTTTTAAACTAGTTTCTGTAGTTTATACTAGGTAGTGGCACTAAGCAGGGTAATTTAGTACAGGGTGGGCAAAAAGTCCGTAGAAACTTTAAAAATGAATAAAAACCGGAAAAATAACCGAAATAAAAAATGGTTTTGCAGGGTTAGTATCGCTAGGTCACGGGAATTTTTTAAGACAGGAAAAAAATAACTCAAAAAACAGCCAATATGGAATATGGAAATGAAACTGTTATAAGAACTTGCGCTCCTAATCCACAATCAGTTCACCTTTGTAAACCGTGTATGTGGACCTGCTACACTCTGCCGTTGCTGGATTTGTGACTCGCTTGGAATGTGTTATGCCCTGTGATGGTGGTCATGTGAAACACATGCTGCTGTAAAAAACGATTTGGAGGTATTCTGTTCGTTGATTGCGCAACTTTTCTTTGACTTGTTTACGCCAGCGCCACCTATCGGCTGTTTTGTGAGTTTTTTTTCCTGTCTTAAAAAAATTCCCGTGACCTTAGCGATACTAACCCTACTAACCGTTTTTTATTTCTGTTATTTTCCGGTTTTTAATCATTTTTTCCGCCTGGCAGTCGAGTGGCTAGGGAACTAGCTTCTCACAGTGCAGGTCTGGGTTCGGGCATGGATGTTTACTAACACTAACAAATTCCCTGGACGGATCATGCTGATTCCTTAGAAATATGTGAGGATCAAGTTATTATTAAAATTTCTACGGGTTTTTTTGCACATCCTGTATATTGGGTAGTTTACAAATTGCCTACTACGCAGCTGCAGTGGTTGGTATTTATACTGTGATTGCACGTGGTTCTATCTCTCAAAAAAACTTTCAACTGTGTGTGTGTGGGGGGGGGGGGCTTTAATCCAGTTTTTTCAGGATAAGTAAGTGCCTAATTAGAAACACAATTTAATGCATTCAACTGCAGTATGATTAAAATTTCGTTTAATCTTTCATTTCTTCGGAAAAAATGAATTGGAAAATTTAAGCTCTGGAAACCTGAAAAATGCACCCTACTTTGGCCTAACATTATAATGGGCCAAAGTAGGTCGTAATTTTGGCAACCCTTGGTAATTTGTTTGTGAGTACACTTAAAAACATAATTATGCATTATATCAAGGCCGTAACGAGAGGGAGGACCAGGGGTCTCTAGAACCAATGGTTCATCAGTAAAATGCCATAGACCTGTTACCTATGCGCCCTACATATCAGCCACTTTAAAACATGTCGTGGGCCCACTCCCTCTATAGGGTAGGTATAAGATTCCCCCCTTCTAGAGACATACTTCCAATTAGAAAAAGTGTCAAAATAACGTTAGTCTCAGATATGTCATTCATTTTGCAAGAGTTTGTATAGTTATTAAAATTTTAAAAAATTAACTTTTTATACCATCCGCATATGCCTAAAGGCCCAATTAGAAAGTTGTTGCTCTGTCTCTCCTTGTGCCAACTAAAAAAATTTAACATTTCTAAGTCAGGGCCGTAACTAGGGGGGCAGGGGGGCAACTGCCAATTAAGCCCTGGGAGGCAGTTTTAGGAGAGAACAAAGAACACCGTTACAAAATTATATAATTTTAAAGGTGGAAAAATAACGTTTGTCCCGGGGGGCAAAAATCCTAGTTACGACCTTGTCTAAGTGCAATATTCACTGATAGTGATATATTCGAATTTGAAAAACGGAGGAAAGTTGGGAAAAAACATCATTAAATGCGGGAAAAACAGTTCATCCGTATTTTTGAGACGCTGTTTTTTCCCAACTTTCTTCCGTTTTCCGGATTCGAATATCTCAGTGAATATTGTACTCAGAAACGTGGAGTTTTTAGTTGGCATCAAGAGAGACAGAGCAACGACTTTCTAATTTGATATTTGGGCACACGGGGACTGTATAAAAAGTTAATTTTTTTATTTTAATTCTCAGTAGTACCAACACCATCTATAGCAGAAGGTCTCCGCGCGAAGCTCGTGACGTCACTGAAAAAGTCATTTCACCTGTAGCCATTGAATGTAGCAAGCCGACGCATGCGAAGTAAATTTTGTGAATGTGCAGTGGAATGGTCAAAAGTTTTCAGGGTTGGTGTTAGCTGTGGAAGAAAAAGGAGATATTTAGGACTGTATGGAGCGTACCCAAAAGTTTTGGAAGTGGCCTCAGGAGAACGACATTTTATTTTATAACTGGAATGGCGTAAAAGAAATAATGAAGTTTGCAAAGTCTGTTAAGGGTTTTTTTTTCTGGTCAAAAATTTGTAGGACTTAAGTTGAAATTATAAAACAAAACATGAATATTACTATTTTTGATCAATACAATTCGAAATATAAGTTAGTTTTCTTTCAAAAGTTGGGGAGTTTCATTACGAGTCCAGGTTCAACAAATACTATTCTAGTTCTTCATTTAATGCTTTAAGATAGGAAAAAGTGAAGTTGACCGAAGTTACAAACATGAAAGGGTAGCATTGGCCCAAAAAAATTTTTTTTTAATTGGCTTAAGTTAAAAATAATCCGTTTATATTTACATCTACATAATATAAGATAGCTTATAAATCTAAAAAAAAGTTACCAGAACTTGAAAGTAAAAATAATATTGGGTTTATTGGAAAATATGAATTTGAAAGTTTAAAAAAATGGGCCAAAGTAGCTTGTGCTTACGGTATCTAAAACAAAATTACGTTAAATTAGGTCCAATATATCCCTAAATAACTTTTCTTCAAGTATAGTTACCCTATGCAGTCTCTTGGATTTCAAATTTTTTTAAATGCTCTAATGTGATGTTTTGCGAACAGACTACCTCGTGTCATCATCACGTTATTAGTCAGTCTAACACTGCATTTATTTTCCAATAAAACTCAATCAGATTATACTGTAGTCAAAGTGTTGTGAATAAGCGGATGGCCGATTTTAACTGTGACCAACGTGTACGTTATTTATGAAATAAATATTTCCGAAAAGCATTTTGGTTTTTATGCAAACCATATACCATTATACCAATACAGTGATAACCCATCATCGGGTCACGACTCATCAACTCACAACCCTCTCTTTCTGCCATTAAAGGGTTAATAGTCCCGGGTTTTCGTGCCATACCCGGGTAGGTATGTGCCCTAATTAATTAGTCTCCAGAGTGCATCCGTCTCGTGGATTCAAATTGAAACTACGTATATTTTCTCATTTCCGAAATACGCACGTATACTACTTGCAAATACTGTAGGAGTACAGTATTTATTCATCAAGTTTCGACTATAATGTTATGTTCTTATCGCCGAAGTTTCATGCCAGAAATTACGATTAATTGGCTGATGTTCGCTGTCATCATTAATCACTGCACACATGAATGACTAACTAGCTATAATTATTTTTGATCACGTCATTCATATTGAGTGATAGTAATTGATTGCATAAAACTGAAAATGATTGTCTCTTCGAATTTTGAAGAAAAATATGCAATATGTACTTAGGTTATGTGTGTTTCCATGTGTCTCCGTATGGAAGCGAGGCCTTCGTGATGTTTGTTGGCACAAAGGCCCCGATGTAAGGTGCTGAATATTGTGAATGTTTTCCCACACACCATCCGCCGCCACGCTCAACCACTGCTAAATAGGGACAGGCAAAGGCAGCTACAATTTTTTTTTACGTTTCTTGCTAGGATGAGGTTGATATGTCATGGCCGTGGAACATCTTCTGAAATGACGAGGTGCCCTTCTGTTTCAACAGAACGGTCAATATACAGCAATTTTGAGTTTTGAAAGAACGAAAATCCACGTTCGCATCTGGAAATTCCTTTTCATCCCCCTAAAGCATGGGGTCTTCAACAATTCAGACCAAATTAAAACTTTCCGTAAAGCCATCGGGCTACCAAGTTATACTGCAGTATTTAGAATAATGAGATGGTATCCAGATTCAGTAGGGCCTAATCTCATGTATAGAGGCATCTTAACGGGTGGTTAATGGACCCATGGCCCCCACAAGTGGTGGGCTGACAAGGCTCCAGCCCTGGGGCCCGGGGCAATTTCCACAATTTTTTTGCTTTTCACGCTATAAATTCATCATAAAGGGGGCCGTGGAAGTCTGGTCGGGGGCCCGCAAAAGATCCCAGCCTAGGGGCCCTGCTCCAGAATGTGGGGGGAAATGAATGGACCCCGCGTAAAACAGGGAGCCTCAAATTATTGAAGACACTTATTTATTCTGAAATTACTTATTCCCTTAAAAATGAGTTTTTATAAATTCTGAAATAATTTTTGTCATCAATTATGAAAAAAATATTTTAATAATATTAATTCTGAAATTATTTCTTTTATTAATTCTGAAATTATTTCTTTTATTAATTCTGAAATTATTTCTTTTATTAATTCTGAAATTATTTCTTTTATTAATTCTGAAATTATTTCTTTTATTAATTCTGAAATTATTTCTTTTATCAATTCTGAAATTATTTCTTTTATTAATTCTGAAATTATTTCTTTTATCAATTCTGAAATTATTTCTTTTATTAACTCTGAAATTATTTCCTTTATTAATTCCAAACTTACTTTTTCATTAATTGTGATTTCCATCAATTATGAAATAATACAGTAGGCCTACTCTCATTCACTTATTCTGCAAACGGATGCAAAATTACTGATCTAAATGATTCCACTTTTACTCTGTAAATCCCTTTGTGCGTATAAAATAGCCTACCTACTAAAGTCATAATCTCCTTTCAATTAAATATAGAGTAATACTCTGAACGTGTTCCTGACTCCACCACAAAGCCGGGCTGGAGAAGATCTCGACATCAAAATAAGTTTGACAGTTTTGGCGTGTATGCATTCAGTAATACGATAGATTAATATTGGTAATCATAGTTATGCCACAGATTTATTTCAGAGAACGTTTTTTAATTTGAAAAAAATTAAAATAATTATGACTTTGAGTTTCGTCATTGAAACTAAATGTGTATTGATAAAATGCGTCTCTTGTCCGATAAGAGGCCATGATTTAGAAGCAGCAAAAAATTTCTAAACATTTAAAATTTCTGTACGATCTTACGAATATCCACGATAAATATCTTCTTCCGTAAACGAATGGACATAAAAATGCTCAAGGGTTGGTGCAAAGCGATATATCATTGCCCGAGTGATGATATTTACTTTTCAAGCTAGAATATTTCGTCACTTTCACCGCTTGAATCTGAATCCTACAGATATTTGATGAACCAGATAGACACACACATATATGTATATGAGGAAGAACTTTATCGTTAAAACTTCCACATGCGCTTGTGAATTTTTTTTTTCTTTTCTGTCTTTTCTCCATTAAGGAGCAGTCGAGCAGTGAAGAGTGAAACAAAATCATCAAAAAACTTCGAGATTTATCTCCCTGAGCATACATTTCCACTTTGGCCAAAATATTTTGCGTCTCACTCCCACACATCAAAACGCAAAAAGCCGCCTATACTAGATCAAAATCAGAAACCATTTCCGAGTTTCCGACCGCGATTGAGCGATCGTCTTCAGCGCTATATATATCCATTGCCAGCACACTCAGCTACCATACACACAAATATATCTCCTTCACAACGCAACGTTGTACCGTACTTAACTTTTTTCCACCTCATCCTACTGTCTCACCAGAATAATATATAAGAAAAGAAACATTTCCACCTACTCTTGAAGGCTCTTTTTTTTTCGTACCCCCTTAATGCTTTTCTTCGAAATATCTCAAAGTCTTCAAAAAGGAATCGTGACTTCGATTTGCGGTTCGATACATTTTTTTATATATAGCTGTATATTTACTTTTTTCAGATTGATCACGAGCTTTTCAACGCTTTTCAAATTGAAGCCGGATTTGAAAACTTCTACAAAACGTCACTTTAGACTCTCCCTTTTCCTTTTATTACTATTTTTTTATTCCTCTTCGGAAACTCTTTCAAATATTCAGATTTCTTGACTTTTTCTCGAAGTAAAAAAATAATCTCTCGGAGAGTTCGAATCATTCAGTTAAAGATGCGATGGCAAATTAATATAGCCCCGTTGTAAAGGAAAGAAAACTTCTTTCTAAGTACTGTATAAAAGAAAAGAGGACTGTATAGAAAATGGAAACATCTAAATTGGCAGACGGATCCGGGAAAAGGAAAAGCAGTTTCTGTGAATTGATTGATTTTTGAGTAAGAGAAAGAGATAGGGGATGTGTGTGTGGATTGAGTACTTTAAGCGCATCTATGGAGTAGAAATGATACAGACACTCTGCCTGCCATTCATATATCCCCATCAAATACTATCTTGTGATATCAAAAGCCACTAAAGTAGCAGAGAAAATCCCGAAAAAGCCCTCCCCCCCCCCAAAAAAATGACAAATGGTAGGGGAAAATGCATTTGCTCTATCTTACAGGTAAATGAGATGGACCAGTAGAAGATATTTGAACCGTTCTTTTTTCCCCTTTTAGGTAAAAGGGTTGAGAAGAGGAAATGCTTTCCTTAAGGTTTAATGATAGTTTACCTGAGATGTCTTTAGAAGTATTTGCCTTTTTGGTCTTTAAAAGCATTTTTAGCTTTCTCCCACAGCATCAATAATAAACCTTTTTAACTGCAGTGGAAGTGTATTAAAGAAAATGTCTGGCTTTTTGTGAAATCAAGGGTAAATTGTATATTTGAGATTTTTAGCTAAACATTATTCAATTACCGTTCTTCGAAAACAAAGGAAATCAATTTCATATCCAAATAAAAATTATGACCTTAGAAAATTTCTTCTTGGATTTTTAAATTCAATTTATGAATTATTCCAAAAAACAAAGTATTTATGTGGGAGATAATTCATTAGCATTTTATTTTTTTGGTATTGAACACTTTATGGCCGTCCCAAAGAAAAAGTGCTTAAAAAATCTATACATAGGTTACTACTCTCTTTATATGTTATAATTTAATTAATTTTTTTTTCCATGAAGTTCATTTAAATAACAAAGTTTATGAAGGTAATTTGTCAAAAAAGTTTTTTCGTAAATTATAAATATCTATTAATAAATTAATAGTATTATTATTAATATCTCTATTAATAATTATCATCAGACTCAAATTAAGAATATTAAATTTTTTTTCAATATATCCTGTAATTTGAAAATTAGAAATATATTCTTTGTATTTGACAAATGCGAACTATGATGATTTCATAATGATTCAATATTGGGTGATCCAGCAAGTTCTCGGCATTTTTTTATAAGTTTTTGAGCGGAGAAAAAGTTTAAGTTAACAACTTGGTATATATGTTTTGGGTTTTTTAAAATTCCGTCCTTGTAAAATTTAGCTGTTTTGGAAGCAAAAA
The DNA here is from genome assembly GCF_987345545.1 of Pholcus phalangioides. Classification (NCBI taxonomy): domain Eukaryota; kingdom Metazoa; phylum Arthropoda; class Arachnida; order Araneae; family Pholcidae; genus Pholcus; species Pholcus phalangioides. The sequence goes on along the minus strand of NW_028301600.1, from coordinate 44,292,762 downwards.
CCTCCTCTTATGTAGCTTTTGACAGCATTATACTTCGTTGGAATATTTTTGATAAGCATTGTGCTTCGAGTGTTTATTTACATAAACATTTTTGATTGGAGTGAAATAAATGAAAGAAAGATGGTGCGACGTCTGGTGAGAGAGTATGGTATCTGTGATGAAACACATCCCAAAATATCTCATTGAATTTGTTTTAATTAATGGAGTTCTTTTCCTCTGCGTTTCTTGTAGCATGTCAGACATTGTTCTGGGTAGTGTCACAAAATTTTTGTGAATTGCACTTTTAGTAATGTATCAAATATCTGCTAAATTCCTAATCGTCAATTTTTTTATTCTTTTATTTCCACCTTTATGACTTCATCATTCACTTCCGCTTGTCATTCATGATCACTTCTATTCTCATCTTCTAGAGAAATGTCTTAATTTATAACCTCACAAAACCACCAATTTGTTGATTCACGTAAAGCATTATTTCCATAAACTTAATAAATATTCACACAATTTTTAACACTCTGTGCGAATATTCAAAATATGCCGATTTCAACTAAATTCAGAGTTGACATTTGTTGTCACGAAATGTTCATGCTAATATGATAAAAGGACACAACAGCAACTGAAACACATGCACCAATAATGAACACTAAGAACTTTCAGTACAACCTAATAATTAGTGTAATGATAATCCCATACAATCTTTTCTTGCTTTTTTTTAAGAAGTTTCCATCACGTTTTTTTCATTACCGTTAAATTTTGCAGAATTTTTGAGAGAAATTATTCTATTAATATGTAAGAATTTTTTTGAATAAAATTTATTACATAGTACACATAATAGTTACATGATATCATTATCTTATTTAATAAGATAATGATATTATGTTGCTGTGTTATATAGATATGAATTTAATGAAGTGACTATAAATATTAGGACTGTTCCAATTTAACGATAAATTGTTAATCTCCATTCAGAGGCGGATTTAACGGCGGGCGCATCGGGCGCGCACCCGGGGCCTCGACTTCTAAAGGGCCCTGAAAAAACACAAAATTCAATTTTTTCCTAATTTAAAGGGCCAAATATTTTCTTTTGCGCCCGGGGCCTCGACTCACTTTAATCCGCCACTGTCTCCATTTAAAATTTTGAGTTAATCAACTTGATCAATTCAATTAAATTTTTTCACTATAAGTTCAAGAATTAACTTGACTTACTTGATAAACCCGATATAGTTTTTTTATATTTTCTTTCTATATGTAAATATTTACTGATGAGACATGAAGCATATAACAAATTGACGAATAAAATGCGAAAATGAAGGGAACATTTCTGCTTCTTTTTAGTCTCAATGCATTCATTACTTGCACGTGGATTAACATGAATGATGACGAGTCATTGAGTGATACTAAGAGTGAGTTCTTATAAGATGACACGTACACGGGTGCATGTGTCCAATACCTTACATCTTTTTTAATATATTGATCGGCAAAGATAGTACAAAGCCGGAATCTAATGTTATCACGTGTCTACCCATTCTAATGCTAGTCCTGAACACTAACAAATTTGTATTTAAAATTTTTCTACAAAGTTTTTTGCCATGGATAAATACAAATCGATTCAAGAGAAAACTGCGTGGTGATTCCAGCTGTATTGTAATTTTTTTTAAATTGCAAAACAACACACACAAATACATGAATACAAACAATATAAAAAATAAATGCTATGGCACAAAAGCGAAACATACACTCTGCAGCTCTTAGGGACCAAATCGGTCCGTCCCAGAGCTCAATAAAATTTTTCTGTAATCAAAAGAGCTCGGAAGTTCAGGCAAAATGATATAAATTCTTTTTTTGCCTATTTTCAAACTTTTTTGGTAAAAATACTTTTTGAAATTTTCGTGCCATATAAAATGCCTATTTCAACATAGTTTTAAGTTTATTAGTGAATTCCAGAGGCCACAATCTCTAAAACTGGGATATTTTGAGGATTGAGAACTTCAAAGGAATTTCTGTTTCTAAAAATTTCCAACTCTCAGTATTAATTATCATCAGAATTCCACCCCCCCCCCCGCCAACTTACAGACCCATTTGAGACCGACCCTGAAGAGTAAGTTCGATTTTTTTATTTGTAAACGGAAATTATTTGTTTTGAATATTTTTATCATATAAATACAAATGTATATGTTTATCAATAAAACAAAAAAAAAATAAGTTTCTTTATTTCACTTCAAAAAAACATCAAAAATTAAAATTTGTCCCATTAGCCCCCACTTTACCCGCTCAGGAAATTACGATAGTTTTGAAACATCGGTGACCAGCTTAAATTGGCAGATTTTCTAAAAAAAAAAAAAACGAAAAAAATCCAGTAGCAGCATACTTAATAAATAATTCGACATATTGAGTTGCTTTCTTAAACTTTGATTATTTTATCCATTTCTGTATTTAATTAATTAATTGCATCTGATAAATACAGTAGGTGAGTTAAAACTAAGAAAATAAATGTTTATAGCATGTACAACTATCAATACTACGGTTATAACCAAGGTCCGAATGTTGTTGACCTAAAAAATCTTGAAAAATTACTTTAATATATGCCATCAAAATAATAAAACAAAGTTCTTTTGAAAAACCGGTTATGTTCGAATGTGGAGAGAAAAAAATTTTGACAGCATCAAAATCATATGTAAATTTTTTCTCAAGTTTTTTTTTTTTCTCTCGTTTAGATTTTTCATCGAAAATAACAACTTTTTCAATAAACGAGTTATAATTCATGAATCGGTTAGGAACACTGGTATTATGGCCCCCACAAGGGTAGGGCTGACAGGGCTATGGCTTGAGGGCTTGAGACGATTCTTACCAGTTTTTGTTTTTTCACAAGAAATTATGAATTAAAAATGAACCCCCCCCCCCCTCCCGAGAATGTGTGTGTATCCCTATGGTTAGGAAGCCAAAAAGCATCTTGTAATTTTACTTTCCAAGAAATTCAAGCATATTTTTCATAAATGCTCAATGCAATCAGTATTTATATAATTTTTCAATCTTCCCACTGTCAAAAAACTTAAAAAGTTAAAAAATATTGTGAAAATGCCAAAAAATACCCTGACAATAAAAAAAAGCAGAAAAATGCAAATTTCATCATTATCCGGGTCCTGGTTATAACGTATAAAAAAATCGATCAAAAACCCAAATTAATCAAAAATTTTCGATATTTAATCAGGTAAAAACTCCAACTGATTATAAATATTAGTCGAACCAAATATCTCGAGAAAAGAAAATATAGTTGTTCTTCAAAGAAAACACTCAGTGCCAAAGCAGTTAGATCTGGGAGACGTTTGGTCGAAAGGGAAAAGAAATCGTCCAATCAGCAAAGTCGTTCGCCTCTGGGGGAGGAGCAAGCGCTCGACTTGCATGCCATTCTTCTTAACCGCAAATATTCAAACATAACAAGGATCCATGCTTAGAGTTATACGTACCTTCGAATTCCATTTGCTATAGAATTGCTAATTCAACACGAAACAAAAATAGTGTATCGTTTTGAACCTCACAGCCAGATAATCTGCCATGGATAATGTTTAGAATGTGAGATATGTAAGTTATATTGCAAATAATTGGCGAAGTAATTAGAAATAAGTCATGATGACCAGTGTGCAATGGGACCAGAACGTAACGGATTCTGTTTGTCCAACTGTCGTTCAATCCGAAACTAGAGTTGATAATGAAGATTCGATTCCTTTGTTCCGTGGTTCATTTTCTATCGCTAGAATATTAAGTCCGGAAGAACCGAAAAAAGAACCGTCATCTTCGTCTCCAATGTTGGAGTTTAATTCTGCGAACCGTTTTCCTTGGAAAGATTCGGCTAATTGTATAACTGATAATCATCAAGAGTGTCAGCAACATGTTCTATCCAAAGCTCATTCTCTCTTCCCTTGGCAACATTTGAGTCAGCCATCGTCGACAGTCGAAACCGGAAGCAATGGTGAGAAGATTTCTGTCACCACATAAACCTGACTTTTTATTTAATTGAAATTGATCGATTATAAAACAATTATAAATTTTTTAAAAAGTGTAAGCTTTTACAATTCCAGTCAAAATAAACAGATTCCAGGGTAAAGAGCTGTTGTTCAAACGAATTATCACTTGTTCGGCTAATAATTAAATAATCATAATTAGAGCCAGGAAGTTTAGGCACTAAAAAAAATCAAAATAGACAGGCAAAAAAGCACTGAAAATACCTAAAATAGGCACTAAAAAAATCCATTTATGATTTTTGGGGAAAAAAAAGGAAAAAGTAACGAAAAGATACAATTTTAGTTGTCCGAATACTGGCTCAAAAATTGACTGCACTCATTGGATCTACTGTTTCAATAATAGATTATAATAACTGCATTAATAGTTAAGTTGATAATATTATGCCAAAAAAAGTGTTTGTGGTCCTTCAAGGTTAAGTCGGAGTTTGATTTAATTGAACACTTGATATGTAATTTTCTGACGTACAAACTAGTGCTAGCTGAAATTGAAGAATAATTATATCAAAAATATACTATAACGCTTTCACATGGAATTATTTAAAAAAGCATTTTCGTATTATCGATATCATTTTTCTCAAAATTTTCAAATATCGAGTTTTGTATTCTATCGGTTTGCATCGATTTAAAAAAAGCGTCTCAAATTCTGGCTGTGATTTTTGCATGCCTAAAATAACTTGTCATGGTTGTTAGAAATAAAATCAAAACATGCACCCCAGGGCCCTGTCAGCTACTACTCCACACTGAGTGAGCCATGACCATGGGTTATTGAGACAGTAATCGGTTAGCCATTCATCTACAATGCTGTGCAGTGCATGAACAAGACATGTTATCTGAAGTATGTGAAGACAGACGCGTACGCAGGGGGTCCGTGCGTTCCTCCCCCACAAGCTGACCAAAAATTAGGGGGGGGGGGGAATAATATTTCGGTGAGAAAAAATTGAAATACCGAAATAGAATACCCTTTATATATGCTACATTAACCAATTTCTGTTAATGTAAATGTTTTTTGAAGGATGGTAACTCAAAATTTCTCGGGAAGAAAATTTTTGTGCCCCCTTAATCGTGGCTATACCTTGTGTGGAGAAACAAACTTTTCTAATTTTTCTAATTTATTTGCAGTTTTTCTTATACAGTGCATGTGTTGCTTTCATCTTGAACTCTTAATATCTCTTGATGTGAATTCGACGGTATGTTGATTGTCACTGTATCTGAAAGATGAAAATTCTTTGTTAGTTCTGTGCCAATTTTCTTGTCTCTCAGGAAATTACGTCTATTTGCGTTCAAATGGGGCCAATAGGAGGGTGGGGGGCTTGCTGATAAGAATTAATACCAAAGGCTGAAGATTTAAAAAAAGTTATTTTCTTTTGAAGTCCTCTCAATGCTAAAATATCTAAGTTCTACAGAATATGTCTGTGATGTAAAGTTCACTGATAAACATAAAACAATGTCGAAATAAGCATTCACGGCAGGAAAAATTCAAGGCATTTTCATAAAAAAGTTTGAAAATAGGCAAGAAAAAAAAGAATTTATATGGCATTTTACCTGAACGTCCAGGCTCTATAATCATAATTTATATTTTTGTACTAATGAATTTCGATGAACTCAGATTTGCATAAGAATATAGACTTTTATGTTTCTGTTTTTTCAATTTTTTTGTGTTTGAAATCTTTCAAAGTAATATGTTAATTTTTTTCGGTTTGAAAGAAAATAAAATCTAAGTAATTCTTCAAAAACAAATTAATCTTGTAAAAATATAAATTTTTGTTCTTATTTACGACTGCTAAATTGATGGCTATGAACCCATCAGCTCACAAGCCTTACAGTAGGCTACATATCTATGAACTCAACAGAACGGAGAACGTCAAGTGCAATGCACGCAAATGTATAGAAATTCCCATCTGTATGATAATTGTATGATTGGTTTCCTGCATGTCCTGCAAGTCCCTGCATGATCATGTATATTCTCTTCTTTCCCCCACACCCTACGAAAACAAACTGTATCAACGATCCTTATGCCAAACTTACAAGCTTCGGATAGTTCACGAAACTGAAAGCACGGTTATTTATTGAATCGCGATAATCCCATTGCTTATGTTAAATATGCAGTTTTTGTAAGGAGTAAATATTTGTATACCGGAGGTGAAGGACACAATTTCACAAAAGGGAAATTTTACAGGAGAACACTTTAAATTTTATAAAATGAATATTTCTGTTATTTATTGAAATACGACATGGTGTCCTATACCTCTGTGTAGTGTATAACGAAAGTACAGCAAATTCATAGTGTTATTCCAATATTGAAAAAAAAATGGACATAAAACACCTTACCCCTCCGGCATACAAATATTTTAGCAATTTTTTACACATGCAATTCCCATTGCTAAAATGTCTAATGTTGACCTATAGTAATTAATACCACTTAGTGGGGAGGAGTTGGGGAATGGAAAAAGTTTGATATCTTAAAATTGTTTCTTCAACAAATGGTATTTTACGAATGCGATTCACCAAAGAGAGAGAGGAAGTGAACATTTCTGTAAGTTACTCGTAGAGGCTTATACTAATCTTCAAAGTCTATATGAATATTCTTTTGGATATATGAGGTGTATTTGAAAGACAAACTCACGAATTATGAAGTCTGTAAAACAAGTCATTGACGAAATACAATTTAGATGTAACGGGAACACACTTTACTGTTCAGCCACAAAGCAGGACTGCGTATTACTTGAAAGGACCCCGAAAAATGTAGTCTATATATATGCTGTACATAAAAGCCAAGTATATAGCGTTTTAAAAGATATGTAAATTGTAAAAGAATTAGAAGGTTGAAACACTTAAAAAAACGCGTTTTTTAGGTCTTGCATAATCCAGCCGTAAGAAAATATGCATGCTGTATTTACGTAAATTCAGATGCCTTGCCTTTTTTAATTTTTTTTAATTTTGTAGATTATGAAAGGATTTCCGATAGTATAAATTGACACATTTACAAAGAAATATGTACGACATTCATATTGGGATAAAAAGAGAAGCTCTCCACATACTTAGAAAACACAATCGTAATTTTTTATGGGTAGTGTATAATGTTTTACCATAATTATTTGTTTTTGGTGACAATTCCTCTTTTTGGGTTGCTGTATTTTAGTTATATTATTTACATCCACATTTTTAATGGGTATCTTTTTTCAGCTACCTCGTTATGTATTTAGCTGTTGTCAGAGGCACCGACATGAAGAAAAAATTTAGGGGATGGGGGCTGTGAAAGTTGCTGGTTATCCCGTGAATACGGTACTCAAGCGCGCACGTAGAACAGAGAAGGTGCATTGCATTGTTTTTTCAGAAGTTATTGGGAGAGGGGGACTCAAATGACCTAGGCCACCTAGGTTCCGGTGCCTATGCCTGCCGTATTTGTATCTGTAAAAAAACGGCGATATCAAGTTATCAGATTTGATGTTTGTTTATCCCGATGATGAGACTGAATATACAGGGTGTCCTTAAGTCCTAATTTAGCCTTTATCTAATCAACCGTTTGTCATGAGGTATGATTCTCTAGTACAAATACAGCGTGTCGTAAAATAAAAAATCCAAATTAAATACGGAGACCGTATGAAAATTTAGATTTTTTATTTTATGACACACTGTATTTTTACTCTTGAAACTGGTTGCAGGGTGATTTCTGAACACATTTTGAGAATTTTTTGAATTGAAACCATACTTCTCTACGACGGACGGTTGATGAGATAGAGGCCGAATTAGGACTTACAGGACTCCCCGTATACAGTAATTTGGTTACAGAAAGCCTAGAAGTTTAAATAAAACCTAGCGTTAGTAATTATTGCTTGCTATCTGTGGGAATTAGTTTTTCCCGTCGCTATTGCAAAAATGTCGTTGGAATGTCTCTTAACCGTTTTTAATCACTTTTGGGAAATAGAAGATTCAATGTTTTCACGAAGTTGCGTCAACTTGATAGACATTGCCAAGTGATGACATCTTCCTTAACAAATCTTGAACTGCGTGGATTAAAAGAGAGGAAGTTGAAGAAAGAAAACTATCACGCATTCAGCACTTATAGAGATCCTACGAGAACAATTTTTTTTATATATATACAATTTGATTTTTTTACTCACAAAAAAAAATTTAATGCTTTTTCTCGCGGTTAACTTATAAGTTAATAGTTTAAGATATTGATGATATTTTTCTTTGCTAGCCCTAATTTTGTCTATAGTTTCTTTTACAATATATTTCCTTAACAATTTAAAATTCATATTTGATGCTCCTGCCCGTTAATAAAACTAACACTACCATGTTCCTACTCGGAACGTTCTCCCGCTTAAAGTACGACTTATATATTTCGTGGTCTCAGCTCTTACTTCATACAAATACAAATACAACGCCACAACAGGCAAATTGCCCAACGAGGTGGCTGACTTAAGAACATCATGGATCCCCGAGCCATTTTTTTTTTTTTTTTTTGGAGGCCCTACCTACTACTATTACACTGCTCATGCACCCCGCCCGCACCCCCCCCCCCAACGAATCGGTACATGCGGGAATGTGCGTGTACGTGTAGTGAAACCTGACGTGAAGTTTTTGTTGTTTCTCTGTAATGCTTGTTATGTGTAGTGCTGCCATCTGCCACAAGTTTTTCTAACTATGAGTGAAGTGTTATGATTGAATGATTTATCGTTGTAGGACTGTTGCTCTCTGGGGCGAGACTTTTTAACGGGGAGATCGGCTCGCATTTGCGCCTTGAAGTTGGGAACCACAGAAAACCAACTTCAGCCGACCACCACTGTGGGGTTCGAACCCGGATCCTCGCATCGCGAGTCCGTCACTATAACCACTCGACCACCACAGCGGCATATCATTACTGATACTCATCGAAATTTCCTGTTTAAAGCATTTCTCTCTCCTAACGTTTTTCCATGACGTGGTTTATAAAAAACGTTTTTTAAGAGGGATCAACTCTGATTTGACAGATTTTAACATACATATATAGGCAAGGCCATAACTAGGATTTTTCCGAGGTCATGCGTTAAGACGGCATTGATTTATTATACTATTATTGTGTTGTATTATTGATTGAACGCCGTTTTTATTAGTCACTTTTACGTGAATGAATAATTGTGGAACGAATTATATTCGAGTTTCCATTATTTCTTATGGGTAAGTAGATTGATTCGAATAACGAGCACGTTGGCAGAATGAATTAAGCTCGCTAACCGAAGTTCCACTGCATTTGAATGTTGGCCAACGAGAAACTTAACTGCAGTGAAATCCCGTTAATACAACTTTCGCATTTATACGACGTTTGGGGCTTCGGTCGTCATTCATTCCTATATATATATCTATATTATCTAATATACTACATCTATATACATTTTAATGTTAAAATATTTCATTTATGTGCTACACAACTTCAAGTATTCGACGTTTCACTTTGACTCGAATTCCAAATCTGTGGAAAACGTCATCATTTCTGTCCATTTAATCCACATAATTTTTTTAAATTGTAAAAACGTGTCTGTCACTGAGTGTCTCTTAATATTGTCGCCGCAAAACCAAACTTCAGAGTGATTGTTGACAGATACGGAAGTAAGCATTGAGCCGGCTATGATCATTTTAGGGTGGACCCTTAAGTGATTTGTTTATGCTTGTTTCTGAGAATTCGGCTCACATTTCTATTGTTTGAAATGTGACCATATTTAAAAAAAAATTTCCCCGATGTCCACAGCATATTATTTCGGGAAATTTTCAGATACTGACCTTCTCACAAAAAAGCATTTTAAATCTACAAAAATTGATTGAGATAGAATATAAAAATATTTAATTTCGACATTCTAATTTTTTTACAAAAACATTTTGTTATATGATTGTCTTCGGGGGACGGATTCACATATCCCTCATGCATACGCCTCTGTTTCTCTGTTTTCTGCACTGAAAGTTTTTGATAAAAGAGTATAATGTAATATTTTATCAGCGAAGCATATACAGTGTCCTGTAAGTGCTAATATGGCCTTTATCTAATCAACCGTTTGTCGTAGAGGTAGGGTTTGAATTTTAAAAATGCTCAAAATGTGTTCAAAAATACTCTGCACCAGTTTGAGAGTAAAATACAGTGTGTCACAAAATAAAAAAAATCTAAATTTTCACCCCCTGTCCTCTAACTTAGTTAGAAAGTTGTTGCCCTGTCTTTTCTAGGTCTAACAAAAGGGATCCTATATTATCCTATATTTTTTAACTACAATATTTGCAGAGATATCCAAATTTAAAAGTCGGAGAAAAGTTGAGAGAGGACAGCATAAATGAGGGAAAGGAGCATTGTCCGTTAGTTCCTTCCAAATTTTGGATTCAAATATCTGAGTGAATATTGAATTAACAAACGCAGAATTATTTTTGTTGGCCTCAGAAGAGACCAACTTTCTGATCAAAAGTTAGAGAACATGGGGACCATATAAAAATTTAGATTTTTTATTTTGTGACACTGTAGTCTCACTATTAAAACTTTTGCAGGATAATTTTTGAACGCCTTTTGAGCATTTTTTAAATTGGAATCATACCTGTAAGAAACTTGATATATAGCCTACATTATACGGAACATGAGGAAAAGAAAACTGTAATAAGAAATAATAATTGAAATTTCGACCACCAGGTGAAAAGTGGTGCATAAAGAACAAAAAACATAAATTGGAAACAAAACTTCATTTAATCACAACAGTTGCTCGATGTGCATTCCATTTGCATTAATCACATGTTCAAATATGAGTCTTGAGGAGCGCTCTTCTCAAGGCTTTAAAGCAGTGTTTCTGAAAGTGCGGATCGTCGCTCCTGGAGGGTGGGGCGTCGCCAACTTTTGTTAAGGGCATCGCGGAGAACTGGAAATATTGATTTGCGTGCCTATTTATTTGGTTCGTTTATAAGTGAAAGTTTCAGTAGTTACCAAAGTTATCAGTAGTTTTCGAGCTGGGGCCACATGGCCCCCTTATGGTCCTGGGATATTCTGAGGGGGCCACGTGTGAAAATGAAAGGGGCCCACGATGAGTGGTGAAGGTGGCCACAGAGACCTGTGAAGAAATAAAGCTTTTAGTGAAATAATATGTTGGGGGAAAATGAAACTATTTTTACGATGAAGCACAGCGCTGTCCATAGAATCAGGGTCATTTCACCATTTCAACCCATGGGCACATGTAAGCATGGCCCGGGACCTTATATCGGGACCTACATGAAGAGATCAGATACTATGATTTTTGAATAGTATGTTGAATGTATTTTGAATAGTAATTGTGAATGAATAGTATTTTTGAATGTATGCATGTAAATATGTATAGTGTTGCATACAGCTAAGCAGGGTCGAAACTAGATCATTTGTCACTCGGGTCAAGTCGGCATTTTGGCACCCCCGTGTAATGTAGAAGAAGCATTTCAGGATAATTCGGTACCCCCTCTGGACCAACGCCTGGGGCACCAGACCAACTTATCTCCATTCCCCAGTTTTGTCCCTGCAGCCAAGTATGCGGCCCCCAGAACATCATTTTGTCCGAGAACCCATGATTTTGAGACAGCCATGCAGAAAATCTTCGAAAGAAGGAAGCTCAATGAACTCTAGCCCAGGGTAAGCGTGGACCAGGATGATGTGTCGGATGTTTGATTTATTGTATAGGTTCGTTGGATCGTCCCATATTTTGCACAGATTTTTTCCCATATAATTCGGCTCTTGGGAGGGATGATCATTCATCTCCTGGATGCGTGCATTCATCGCGAGGACCCGGTTTCAAACCCCACCGTCGCCGCAGTAGCGGTCGGCTGAAATTAGTTGGTTTCTGTGGTCTCCAACTTCGAGGCGCGAATGCGTGCCGATCTCCCCGTTAAAAAACGTCTCAGCAGAAGGCCTCTACAACAGTACCATTATTCAATCATTACACTTCACTTATAGTTAGAAAAATTGATGGAGGATGGCAGCACTATAACAAGCATTACACAGAAACAAACTCCACTTTAGGTTCACAAACATGCAAGCACATTTTCCACCACCTGCTAAAATCTCTTCATTGAGACAGCGGCGGGCAATGATCTGGTTAGGAGGAGGAGGATACGGGCACTAAGTTCATGAAGATAAGTAGAAGGATGCTCGCGTTTGGGTGATAGTAGTGTGGGCTGGATAAGATGGGGCGGGTACTAGAAGAAAAAATTTTCCAAAGGAGGCCATGGGATGAAAAAGGTTGAGAAACACTGTACTAAACTTTTCTAGGAAGCAGCAGATGAACCATGAATTGGATAAGGGAGCGGATGACAAAAGTTTCAGAACTGCAACAAAAAGTATTCCGTCACGAGTGAAGATTGCTTTCTTTCTTTTAAACCAAGCGCAACTCTGATCTATCGCCATGTGCAATTTACTACCGATTGAGTAGTGCCGGAAGTGTGAGTATGTGTACCTAACAGTCTGAGAGCGTATATAGCGTTGTGCGTGAATTTTTAGTGGTGGCATCGATATTACAAATTCTGAGTGAAGTGTTATGTTTGAATGCACCGTTGTAGGCCTGTTGCCAACAAGAAAGAAACACATTCTTTCTGATTCACTTTCTTCGTTATATGCGGTGCTAGATCCTCTATCACGCCACATGATAGCAAGGAAAATTAGAGACCTATTACTGCCAAATAGACATATCTATATCTCGTGGATCAGAGCGCATAAAGGAAATGCTGGGAATGAAGCAGCTGATCTGTTAGCTAAAACAGGGACCGAAAGACCAGGAACAGATTTCTCTATCCTTCATCTGAAGTGTTGTTTTTCGTGAATTCCCAAATTATTTCTTTCATTAGTTCTAGAATTAATCATTTTTCAATGATTTCAACTATTTTCTGAAAATGATCGGCGGGCCACCACAAAAAGCTCCAAAGGCCAAATGTGGTCCGCGAGCCATGCGTTGAAGATCTCTGCTGTGATTAAATGAAGTTTTATGCTTCTAGTTTGTGCTTCGTGTTCTTCAAGCGCCACTTTTTCACCTGGAAGTTGAAGTTACAACTTTTATTTTTTATTGAAGTTTCCTTTTTCCATGGTCCATATAACGTATATACCAATTTTCAGCGAAATATGCCAATCAGAACAGGCTGAACTGAGTAGGGTCATTTTAATTATTATCACCCTGTAAAAATAAGTATTACCTTTTGCGTTGGTTATTTTTTTCTACAAATACTGTATGTAAACAATGGCAACGTTACACATGATATTTAATATAATTTAAGTACTTGAACTGCAACATATAATTAATTACATCCATTGAAACTAGGTATTGCCTATACGAGATATGCACGCAATCAGTATGTTGTCATAAAAATTAATTTAAATGAAAACTGTTGTAAAAAAGATTACGATATATATACAGTATAAAATTTATCATTCTTGTGACATCAGCTTTTTCACACAACTCTATATATGCAAGAAATAATCAACGCAACAAAGGGGTAATAATTAAAGATAATATTTCTAATGTTAAATTTTCAGTCAATAAGTGATTTCTCACACATATTTTGTAAAAAAAAAATTCAATTTTCTTGCGATTTCTGTAATAAGAAAATGTAGAGGAATGAATGGTTAAATTGATTTTTATATTATAGGCTAAGATATTTAAAAATTCCTTTATTGCGAGAATGTTTTCCTATATTTAAATAACACCATCCATTATTCGAAATGTAAGTTAGAATAAACGAAATGTGAATATAATAAACGTAAAAATTGAAAAACGAGATGCTCGAATTATAGACCGAGATAAATATAACTCCGGATAATAAAGATGAGCATGATCGCGTTTCCCGAGTATAGTCGGGATAAACTATCAAGTGGTTAACATTTCAAGGGCTATATATATATATATATCTTAATTGTTAAGCAATCCCACTTAATTATTATTATTATTATAGATTCACCATACTCGCTATTAACATTGTTTAACGCTATAAACGCAAAAATACATAAATTTCTCATATACATAAATCACTTTAATAAATTATGAATTTTTTTCAAATATTAAGCTAAAGAAGAAAAAAAGCTCTGATTTATGGATGGAAAAATAAAAGCATAAAAATGTGTGCCATTTTTCTCATTTTTCACTTGAGGTTTAAAGCCATCAAATTGATTGGAATCGCTTCTCAATTAACTTTTTACGACTGTCGAAACCACAGATGGCTCTTTGAAATGAATGATACCAAATAAAATTCACCCATCATCAAATGAACAAGAGAATAATCTTCTTCGAATAAAATGAATTGCTTTCCATGCTGGCAACAAATTTATTTGCCTCAATAACATCCAATTTCGAAAAATTCGATATGGGCTAATAGTTAACCATTTGTAAAATAAATGACGATACTGTCATTTTTTTAACCTGGTAATTATTCCATTTAAAAAATGATAATCTGCGTTCATTAATTTTTTTAAACATTTTTTTATAAGCTATTTGTCATTGAAGGTAGTTATAATGTAGTGGATTTTATTGAAATCGTAATAAATGGAATTAATTGATTCTTTTTTTTTTTTTGCAGCTTTCTCTTTGGGGCCTTCTCGGAATGCGTTATGTTCGACCCGTATCTGTCCTTTAATAAGAATGCCATCGATATGCACCACACCCACGACTCAGAAATCTCCAGCATCCAGCATTACGGTCTTCTTCAATAATGATCAACAGGCTGGTACGACCACGCAAGATGAAGACGAAGAGGACGTTGAGATTTCTGGAGAATCCGTGGAAGGAGATGATATTCAAAAAAAGAAAATTAACAACCGTAAGAAAAAGACAAGGACGGTGTTTACCAGGAGTCAAGTCTATCAACTGGAGGCAACTTTCGAGTTGAAGAGATACCTATCCAGCACGGAAAGAGCTAGTCTGGCATCTTCGCTGAATCTTACCGAGACTCAAGTCAAGATATGGTTCCAAAACAGAAGGAATAAGTGGAAAAGGCAAATAGCGGCTGATATGGAAGCACCAAATCTTCATGCGGCATCGGCTCAGAGAATCGTACGAGTTCCTATTATATACCAGGACGAAGCAAATCGTGTTACACCACCGCCGAGAGTTGCTCCTAGTACTGTTGCTTTCGCGTATAACCCTGCTCTGCTCTACACGTCGTTCGATTTACTGAAACCACGAGTCAGGCCCGGTTTCAATGCAGTTGATATGCAATAAGTCTCGTTCAATACCATAAAAAAAATCAGCCAAAGGTAAACATTTTTGCCCATACATGTGCAATTCACGGAATGCCAATGACAAAATTACCTCCATCAACAGTGTGTGAAATATCTGCTTCAATTAAGAAGAGAATTGGACTATATTCTCTTCATCAAAAATCCAATGGACTGTTCTTTGACAATGATCAGAAATATCAGACGAGTCTTCCAATTGGCTCAAAGTCACATCGACTAGTCAAAAAATATATATATATTGAGAATTTTGTAAAAAAAAAAGCAATATGTATAGTAAAATTACAGATGAGATACATTTGAATTGTTAATGCGTGATGTAAAGTCAGTGTTTCTATGGTGTAAGCCGGGGGTATTCAAGTCGAGGCCCGCGATCTAAGCAATCTTGAACTGATAGTAATAAATAATTTGCTCTTTTTTTTTAAATGCAGTTTCGGGTAAATTTGGAATTTATATTTTGTCACCAAAGCGTAGGAGAAAGAGCCTAGGGCTCGTTTTATTTCGCTTCGAATGGTAAGTTTGACTTTAAAGTGTTCTCAGCAGCTGTCATTTATATTTTGAGTGCAGCCCATAAACAGTTTTTCTTCTGCAAATATGGACCAGAAAATCCAAAAGGTTAGACACCCCTGCTGAAATATTTTTATGAGAGGAGCTTATTTTCAAAAGGGAACATTTCCACTTTTGCTAAATTTGCAGTAGAAGTAAAAAAGAAAATAGCCCAACAGGTAGAGCATGCAGGAATGGTAGAAGAATATTTAAACACTATGTTTTTTTCTTGATCAACATTCAAGGGAATTATCTACGTTTGAATTTTGGAAACATTCCGTTTTCAAAGAAAATTAGTAGAAATTTTACCTTTCGATTAAAATTTGAGCTGGTTAAATCTGAAAAATTGGAAATTTCTACGCCATCCATTGATTTCAGAACGTCTGACTTGGCCCAGGAGAAAGTATCCTTACTACTCTCTCGTGAGTAACAGAAGAAACATGATGGACACCTCCACTAACTGACACATTTTCGAATTGCATCGACGGCTCACAATATATCACTATCCATTAACGGGCACTCCTCGTTAGCAGACAAAATTTTCGGTCCCATGGGTGTCCGTTATCGAGAGATAAAAAATGCCGAAGTGTATGAAAAAGGTGAATATGTTATCTTTTGATAGAAACGACTAACTTTACATTGTAATTCCTACCAAAAATATTCCCATTTTAATAATCCCGGTTGCATAATATGAGAGCTTTTTCCAAAGATTCATAAATCATTAAAAAATGCAATTCGGCAGAAAGGGGAAATTTTCGCTTTTGAAATTAAGCTCCTCAATCAAATAGAAAATAAGAGGAGGGTATCTCTCTCTCTCGGAAATTTTATGGACTCATCAATCCCTGGGAGTGATTCAACTGAACTTCGTTTGATTTTTTGGTGGCTTCTTTTTACATAGAGAACTTTAATACGTAGCTTCTATACGTATATATAGGACCCATCAAAATATTTTATAAATATACTCTACAATAGGGGACTTCAACCCGTGGCCGGTAGCTGCCGACAATATCTCAGTGGCCAGCCAAGCATGGCCCCCACATCCTGGAGCAAGGTCCCTAGGCTAGTACATTCGACGAGCCCCTGCCCAGACTTTTCACGGGCCCCTCTATGGTAAGATTATAGAGTGTAAAAACAAAAAATGATGAGAATCGTCCCGAGCCCTGTCAGCCAAACCCTTGGGTGGGGGGCATGCCGCCAAGACACTTTGATTAGTTAAAAACGAAATTAGCATTCCGTTATTTGAAACTACGATCGAAATTATCATTCATTTCCAACTTTCCTTCCATTGTGGGAACGATTGGTATATCTACAGCAAAATCGAGAGAATCCTGTGATTAGTTTAATTCAATAAGAAAATAATTTGTTAAAGGACATCAGAAAATTTTTCTATCAATATCGGTCGAAGGGTCAAATTTGAATAAATTTGTTGGGGAATTGCTAATTTATGTTAAAAGTTGGTGGCTTTATTTTAACATCAGGCGTCTGCTAACTAGCTCTGGGTGTTATTGGAAAAACTCAGAGAGAGCGCATTCTATATTTTTCAAATTAATAAATAATTGCTAATTGGTAGCTGTTAATTATTGATAATTTCATTTTTTCAAAATAAATTAACAAATATAACCGGAACCAACTTTAATTTTTTCATTTCTTGGTCTTTAGACAGGGATTGCCCAACCGCTGTGATTAACCCGTCCCATTTGTGGCCCACGGAGCTTCACAAATTCACTGATGTGGCCCTTGGATGCAAAACGTTGAAGACCCCTATTATTAAGAAAACCTTGGGTGACGCCACCTCCAGTACGTATATCACTAGTATTTCGATATGATCAAATTCGATTATTTAAAATTAAGGGATCTCCTAACTTTTAACATGGTCAAAAACTATTTTTACAAATTTAAAAAAAAATCATTTTTAACAGCTTACGCAGATGATAAAATAACATGACATAGATTAAATTTTAATAAATTTTTTTATCCACAATAAAATAAACCGTTCGGTTCATAAAATGACGAAAAAGATCCATTGGTTCCATCTTGAGATATAAAAAATTAGTTTTTTTAGTATTTTTAAAATTTTTAAATTAATTTCAAATAAGTTCGAGTCAATAAAATCTTATTTCTTTTTCATCATTTCATGAACTGAACAGTTTTCTTTATTTTGAATCAATTTTTATTCAATTACATTGTTTTCTTGCTATTTTACCATGCGCGCAAGCAAGCTGTTAAAAATGAATTTTTTTGAAAATTTGCAAAAAATTTAAGTATTAGAAATAAGTAAAACTGGCATAGGAGTAATATATTACACCATTAAATATATCTGTAAAATTTTTCAAACAAATCAACGGTTAAACAATATTTTTAATGATATTTCTACTAGAGGAAGTTTTTTACCATGTTATATGTATATAAAAGGTAGGAGCACAACACATAATAAATTTTAAAAAAAAAAATTGCCCGTACGGCTATTATATCAATCGATGATCGATTGCAGTAAAAAATATATTAATCCTTAAATGCATTGCTTTTTTATATGTGCGAAGAGTCCTTTAACCCCTTTATGATCACGAACGAAATATCTCGTCATTACGCCAGTGGATCAATCCAGTTCTCAATTTCAATCCAGAAATTCAATCCAATTCTCTGCGTTTTCTTACCTTCTCCTAATCATCGCGAAGCTTTATTTGTAACCCCGTGAACCGAAATTAATTGTTTTTCCCTCCCCCTTTTTTTACATTCCTCTGCTAGTTATATCTTCTTCACATATAATGTATCTTTTTACTATATGCATGTAAGAGCAAAAGGGAAAACGTAAGGTGAAGGTGAAAAGAGATTTCTGCTGTATATATATATATATTTCTGCTGTTCCTTATCTACTTATCTCCTGCTGTTTTTCCTTTTCTATTTATTTTTTCGTCCTCTTCTTCTATAGTTCTTCCCTTTCCCTTCTTCTTCCTTTTTCTAACGTGCGGTTAGGTTAGGACAAGACAACCAGATTTATCACAGAGTTGTCAAATAGAGATCATCCAAATTTGTCGCCAAAAGCTTGCACGTGAAGGGGTTAAACGTTCATTACTGCAGCCAGTTTGGTAAAAATTCAGAATTGCCTTTGCTCATAAGGTGAGATCATATTCTTTCCATTTTATGTTTTGAATTGACTGGTGGACTCCCAATTAACAACAACTACTCTTTGTTTGTTGCAAAGCATGCGTGGCTGCGATTCAGCTAATTTGTAAAAAATGTTTTGTTTTTCATTTCTTTTTTTTACCTTCAAGTTTGCAAAATGCGAATTTTTTTTCTTACTGTAGTTTGAAGCACAAAGAAGGTAGTTGTACAGGGTGATTATGTACAGGGTGGTGTACATGCTTCTTCTACATTACACGGGGTGCCAAAATGCCGGCTTCCCCTGGTGACAAAGTATTTAGTTTCGACCCTGCTTAGCTGGAAGCAACAGCATACATATTTACATGCATACATTCAAAAATTATAGTACCTGATCTCTTCGTGTGGGCCCGGATATAAGTCATGCTTACATATGCCCATGGGTTGAAATGACCCTGATTCTATGGACAGCTGTGCTTCATCGCAAAAATAGTCTCAATTTTCCCCAAAATATTATTTCACTTGAAAGCTTTATTTCTTCACAGGTCTCTGTGGACACCTTCACCACTTATCGTGGCCCCCTCAAAACATCCCAGGACCATAGGGACCATATTCCAGCTAGAAAACTACTGATATATACTTTCACTTATAAAAGAACCAAATAAATAGGCACACACCAGGAGCGACGACCCGCACTTTCAGAAACACTGCTTTAAAGCAGTGCTCCTCAAGACTCATATTTGAACATGTGATTAATGCAAATGGAATGCACATCGAGCAACTGTTGTGATTAAATGAAGTTTTGTTTCCAATTTATGTTTTTTGTTCTTTATGCACCACTTTTCACCTGGTGGTCGAAATTTCAATTATTATTTCTTATTACAGTTTTCTTTTCCTCATGTTCCGTATAATGTAGGCTATATATCAAGTTTCTTACAGGTATGATTCCAATTTAAAAAATGCTCAAAAGGCGTTCAAAAATTATCCTGCAAAAGTTTTAATAGTGAGACTACAGTGTCCCAAAATAAAAAGTCTAAATTTTTATTTTATTATTATAAAGGCGTTCAAAAATTATCCCCATTTTACTGGTGGACCGTTGATCTTAGAGGCATGCTATCAATTAGAAAAAGTGTTCAAATAACTTGCAGAACTCAGATACGTCATTTATGTTTCAAAGGGATGTATAATTATTAAAATTAAAAAAAATAACTTTTTATACGAGTACCCTGTGCTCAAAAATCCAATTAGAAAGTTGTTGCCGTGTTTCCCTTGAGGCCAACAAAAAATTTCACGCTCATAAATGCAATATTCACTGAGATATTTGAATTAAAAATCGGTGAAAGGTTGGAAAAGAAGAATGTAAACGAGGAAAAGAAGCATTGTTTTGTTTAGCGTCCTAAGCGTTTCCGTTAGTTTATGCTGTTCTTTTCAACTTTTCTCTCGATTTTCGAATTCGAATATGTCAGCGAATATTGCACTTAAAAACGTGGAATTCTTTTTCTTTTTTCTTTGCATCAGAAGATACAGGGCAACAACTTTCTAATTGAGTTTTTGAGGATAGGGTGTACGCAGTGGCGTCGGAGCCGGGGGTGCAGTGGGTGCTCAAGCACCCACGGTAATTTGTGACATGGATCCGAGCACCCCCAGAATTGATACAGAAATTAAAATTTCCGATATAAATCTAAAGACGAGCACCCATAGTTTCGAAACAGTTCCGACGCCCCTGGGTGTACGTATAAAAAGTTAATTTTTATACTCTAATAACTATACAACCCTTTGGAACATGAATGACGTATATGAGTTGTGCGTGTTATTTGTATAATTTTTCAATTTGAAAGTATGCTTCTAGAACCAACGGTTAACGTGTAAAATGCGGCAAGGGGAATTATGGAATCATTCTGTATATTTGGAAAGTAATATTTACTCTTCAATACATTTACTTTATATACAATTTTTGAGTCTCCGTACGTCCTCTTTAAGGTTCTGTATAAGCAGTAAAATTCGATCTAGATTTTTTTTAAAATGGTTTTTCTGGCTTTCAATACGTGTAATTAACTACGAAAAAAATTATCAGCTCGATATAAACAAAAAAACCATGCATTTAAGGTTAAATAAGCACTTCTGTCAATGCCAATAGAACTTTCATTTCCAAAAGCATGGTATAGGTATGTTTGAAAATGTGGCTCAAATCTATCCGAAATCCTTGTCAAAAGATAGAGAGAGAGGAACAAGAAACGGCCGATCCAGACTTATAGTGAAATTTATTGCTTTTCTATAAGGTTTCGAGAAAGAACGGCGACACAACTCCCTCCTATTCCTTTCCCGATCTCCAATCCAATTTTGTTTCCTCTCTTATTCCTCCAACCAACCATTTTGGATACATTCCCTCAATTCTGAGCCGTAAATACCGAGAAAACAGTCGTCGTTGGTAAAGCGAATGCGAATCGGTTGTGAAAAAGAGAGAGATACATGTCACACAGAGATGAAGGAAGGTAGGAGCTGCCACTCTTTTTTTGCCTCACTCCAGCCTCTCACACCAAAGACAACAGTTCCATTAGCGGTTATATTCCAAATTCAGACTAAATCTAAGAGTCATTGAAAAATGGTCGACTCCCATTCCCAAATCTCTCTTCTATCTGAACACCTACATATATCTTGATATATCCTCGCCCATCATCAGGAACCAAGCATTCCTGAGGGAATGCCATCTGCCATGTGTCGATCGCATACTTTTCACCCCCCCCCCCTTTTCTCTCTCTTTTTCACGTTTTGTCCCAACTTTTACACCATTCTGTTTTATTTTTTCTACGTGCTAAAGGGAGGAGATTTTTTTTATACAGAAGAATCGGAACAAAAGCTAAAGTGGATCTTCTCTGAAATTTACCCATCTCACACAATATAGAAAACCGGCTCGAAAAACATTCGTTCAAACTCATCTTGTATATTCCCAACTGGTGATATTTTTTGCAACTTTTTTTCCCAAATAATTTATAAGGCAATCCCCTGATCAGATATTTCGGTCTGCTCTCTAACATCCCTAATCATTACATTGAAGTTCAACGCGTGCTATTCCAACTCATTATTCCTTTATATGCGTCTTGTTGTTTTTCTTTCCTCTTCCAAAAAACATCTATATAAATTTAGTTTACGTGTTTTTGGAAAACCGAAATGTTGAAGACACTTTACTTTAACGATGTATATATATCCCCTTTGGTTCCTATTTTGATTGGATATCAAACTTTCCCAATCCTTAAGTAGGAACTAAACTTTGAATTCGATTGTTGATATACCGTAAACGCGGGCTACTTTTTTAAAAATTTAAAAAAAAATTCACTTTCCAATAAACCCAATATTATTACCACTTTTAAGTTCTAGGGACCTTTTCTATATCGATAGACTATCTTATATTATGTATATGTAAATAAAAAAACAGATTTTTTCAACTTAATCTAATTTAAAAAAATAAAGCCATTTTGGGCCAATGTTACCCTTGTATGTTGGTAACTTTGGCCTTCCTTCACTTTTTCCTATCTTAAAGCATTAAATGAAGAGTTAGGGTATCTCTTGACCTATAGGTTCCTAATAAAACTTCAGTTTTTGAAAGAAAACTTATATTTGAACTTGTATCGATCAACACACACATAAAAATATATATATTTACATGTTTTTGAAATTTTTACTTAACAATCTTATGTCTTACAAATTGACCAAACGAAACTCCTCTTTTAACAGGATTCGGAGGCATAATTATTAGGAACCATAATCACACATTTTGTTAACGTGACTAGCACAAATGCTAGTTTTTCCCAGCAGTAAAAACCTAGGAATAACCTGGTTTGCTAGAAAATGCATTTATAAGTTTGTTTTTGACGGTGTTTCGAGGCGTTTTAAAGTTATCTGCAGCTTGCCTTTGGTTTATTTCAACGTATCTAATTGCATCTAAACAGTTTAGAACGTGGTTACTGCTGTAGTCAGCACAACTTCGACGTCCACGCTAATGCTTGTCTTTATATTCCTTTTTTTTCAGTCTGGAAACAAAAACTTGAAATAAGATAAACATTAAAAAAATAAACATAATTATTCAATGCATAATTACGTTTTCAAGCGTACTTGAAAACAAACTATCAAGGATTGCAAAAATATGACCTACTTTGGTCTATTAAAATATTGAGCCAAAGTAGAGCGTATTTTTGAAGTTACCAGAGCTTAAATGTTCAATTTTTTAGGAAAGAATGAAAGTTTGAACTAAATTTTAATCATACTACAGTTAAAATTTTTAAATTGTATTTCTAATTAGGCACCTACCTAACTTTACAAAGCTGGATTACAACCCCTAAGGTTGAAAGTTTTTGAGAGATGAAAAATCCACGTGCAATCACAGCATACAAAACCACCACTGTCGACCTGTTGCTGCCTAATAGGCCATTCGATTAGGCTATTCGCAAACTAAATCCGATGCACTCAGTTGCCTTGCTTAGTACCGCTTCTTAGCAAAAATTACAAAAACTAGTTCAAATTTTTTTTTACAGTAATAAGAGTATGTTTTATAATTTTATCGTTTCAAGCCAAAAACGGATCCCAGGGCCAAAGTAGCCAGCGACTTATATTTTGGTGTTTGATCGATTTCTCGTATAGAGATGTGTAATTAATGAATTGCTGTATTTATTTTATGAGATTCTGGGTAGTCTCGCTGAGATAAAATACAGTAGTTGCGCTGTGTATGTCGTCGAGGATTCATGTGACAATCCTAACCTCAGAGTCAGTAAAATAAATAAAGCGAGAAACATGATGAGGAGAACATCAATAAAATTTCTCGTCTCGCAAATATGCGTTGAAGCGGTTGTAAATATGTAGTTGAGCTGTCTTTTAAATCACACGACTCTCGTTGCCACTTAACCCGCACCGAAAAACGTTTGAAACTTGGAACTGCCGTCCTTTATAAATGATGATAAGTGTTTCCCTATGCCAAATCCATTTTCCACCCATTAAAGATGAGGTTTAACTTTCATATTACTCTAAGTTAATTGACCCATATCTCACGGAAATGTCCTAGAAACTGTTGAAATCTACGGCCGATTGCTGCACAGCCCATTAAGTAGGAATTAATGTTACAGCCTCTTCCAAATTAATGGCCAATCAACGCGAATAAATGGGGTAAAGGTGCACGTATGCGGTAATGTAAAGGAGCCTCGAATCGGACACAAACCGCAAATCTCAAAAACGACTCCAGCAATAACCGGTAAGCTTGCGGAATGAGTTTCGGACGGGACCGCAGTCTCTTTAAAATAAATCTTACGGCCGAGATGCGCACGTTTCCTTTTAATAAATTGACTAACAACTTTTACACTCGTTTCCTATATTCACCTCGATCAAAAATCATCTCTTATATGTTCAGGGTAAAACAAAATAATCGCTTTTTGAGAGAAAACCATTCGGAATATTTATGGAAAATAAATGTCACAGAAAACTTGAAACTAAACTTCATATTCTTATACATTACATCTAAAAATTATACACATGCTCTCTGGGTAGTGATTCCCGAACGGTGCGCTGTCAGATTGGTGTCTTTAGATACTTTGGAGATAAAATTATATTGAACGTAATAAATTCTACGTATAGGTAGTAATTACATGCAAAAGAAGGGCAGTGAGATTCCCAACTTATGAGTGCCATCACGTGTACGAAATATGAAAAATTCTTAATAATCTTAATTCCGAGGGTGAAGAAAAAAAATAGGAATTTCCCTGCTCTTTAAAAAAAAATTGAAGTAATTTCTTTTGTAGATTTAAAAAATTTTAAAATTCAATAACAGAAACTGAATTTTCGCAAACATTCCAATCTGAAATGTTAAAAACATTCAAATCTGGAATTTTAAAAACATTCAAATCTGGAATTTTAAAAACATTCAAATCTGAAATTTTAAAAACATTCAAATCTGAAATTTTAAAAACATTCAAATCTGAAATTTATAAAAAAACTCAAAACTAAATTTTTATAAAGATTTAAAACTAATTTTTTTTTAAAGAAAAGATTCTAACTTAAAATTTTAGAAATATTCTAACTTAAAATTTTAGAAATATTCTAACTTAAAATTTTAGAAATATTCTAACTTAAAATTTTAGAAATATTCTAACTTAAAATTTTAGAAATATTCTAACTTAAAATTTTAGAAATATTCTAACTTAAAATTTTAGAAATATTCTAACTTAAAATTTTAGAAATATTCTAACTTAAAATTTTAGAAATATTCTAACTTAAAATTTTAGAAAGATTCCAAACTAAAATTTTAGAAAGATTCCAAACTAAAATTTAAAGAGGATTCAAAGCCGAAATTTTAAAAGGATTCAAAACAAATTTTAACAGGATTCGAAACTGAAATTTAAGAAAAAACATTTGAAACTGAAATTTAAGAAAAAACATTTGAAACTGAAATTTAAGAAAAAACATTTGAAACTGAAATTTAAGAAAAAACATTTGAAACTGAAATTTAAGAAAAAACATTTGAAACTGAAATTTAAGAAAAAAAACATTCAACGAAATTTAAGAAAAAACATTCCAAACTGAAATTCTACAAATTTATCTCAATAAAATGCTTCATGTTTAAGATTTTTTTTAAATCAATTTTTAGTGTAACAAGTACATTCGAAACTGATAATACATATACGAAACAATTAATGCATGCTATGGATAATGTTCTAGAACTTTTTTTTTTCAATACTTAGTTTTTTAGTTCGAACTTATATAATACGCTACGAATCAATTATTTTCAGTATAATTTTTTTTAACACATAAAAAAAATTTAAAAATTCATTTCACCATAGAGAATATTTTTGTGTATGGGGGAGGTTTAGAGATTTCAGAAAGAGGTTATACATGGTAACATATATAGCTGACACGACACATACATTTCACACTATAGCATGTCTATCTCATTTATGCTTGGGCGTCATGGCCTGATGCGTGCGCAAAGCTTTCACACTCCATTTGGAAAAGAGGTTTTTGCCTCAACGCTGGGGCTTGCCAGTAATTGCCCAGACGGTCCTCCAGGAAATTCCAACAACACGACTTTCTTTGGCTGTTGCTTGTCCTGCATCACTTGCGATTTTACACGTTTCTCTCTTCCCTTAGTTTTTTTTATTTTATTTTACGATGCGAATACTTTTCTTGGATAGAAAGAGGTTTGGATGCCCACCCACCCAAAAAAAAGAAAAAGAAAATTGATCGAGATATAAGATGTAAGGATAGGTCGTGGTTTTATGGTAGTGGTTATAGATGCATCCCTCTGCTACACTTTTTCTTCTACTTTTGCCCATATATGCGATATACATTAAAAAAAAGTGAGAGGAGATAGCGGCTTCTCATCACCCAAAGGAGGACAAGAAAAATCGAAACATTTAAGTTAAGGTCGATCTCAGTCAGGCCGAAGGATATGTTTCGGAAAAAAACTGTCGTTTATGATAGAAAGTTTAATATATCGTTATATTCCTTGCATCTCACAGGTGAATTCACTGTTGGGGGATCTATTAAACTAACCCTCGATTTGTGTTCGTAGGGCGGAGGATATAAAAATATCGGAAGAGAGAGAGAGAGAGGGATGGGGAAAAAAACAAATTCGGGTTTTCATCGTAAAGAGACTTCGTACATAAAGACAGTTTTGCCGAGAAGGGTTTTCTTAGGTCTTACTCATAACGACGACAAACTTTTTCGGAGCTCTTTGCGTTACGTAAGTACTGTATATAGCTGAAAACAAGTATCGGTTGGAGGAAAAATATTAATGAAGTTCTGCAACATAAAATAGAAACTGCTGCAAGAAACGATGGACTTCGTGTTGGGAACATACACGTGAGACACCGCTTACGTGCCTTTTACGTATTTTCAACTTTGGAATTGCATTTATAATGATTTCTTTTAGATCTCGCCATAATATTAATTTTGTTATAATCTTTCGTATATCCCCTGTACTTATCTGACTTCGAAATGTCCGGTTAGAGAATAAGGGCGATACACAACCTCAAACATTTTACATAGCAATATAATTTAAATTATTTTAAGGTTACATAGGTAACATTGTCAGCGCAAACAATGCCAAGGAACATTAAGCAAAGGAAAAATGCTAAAAAGAAAAAGTGGAGAAATAGAAATTAACTTGAAATAAAACACGAATATCATTCTTCTCTTTATGTGCGCACTATACTTTATAAAAATAAGGGTGTTTCTATTTTACATCTATTTGAGTTTCACAGTTCAGTTCGCAGTTTAATGTTGATGAATGAATCATAATACGTTTTCATGATGAATCATCACGCATTCCATGCTTGGATTAAACGCAACTACAATTTCTTATGGGCAGTGTATTATATTTTTCTTATAGTCCCCCCCCCCCTCCATGAACATTGCTTTTATTTTGGGTTGCTGAATCGGTGAAACCTCACTACAATGATAATCGATATAAGGATAAATCCCTCTACAAAGACATTTTTTCGATTCTTGTTTGGAATATTCTATTGTAACACTCCTCTCGATACAACGATATCCATTACTACGATAAATCCCTCTATGTTATTTTTTAAGAATATTTCGAAACTGCTCTTCAACGATATTTTTATATTTCACTCAAAATCACCTTCGATATATTTTTAAATTCCTCACCAGTTTTTGTTCCTTCGAGGATGTTTAATAATATTGGTATTTTGCACTATTTACCCTCCGAAAGTGTTAATAAAGTTGCTGTGAACCTATGTTCTGTGAAGTAAACGATAGCGTTGCCTGGTAACAACTTCACAGAGTGAAACAACTAATTTTATTGCAACTAGTTAATTAAAATTTTTTGCAACGAATAAATACTTATAAATGCATTTTATAGTGATACTAACAACGCTAATTCAAAAAAGATGCCAAAAACACAGGGCACCCCCCCCCCTCCACTCAAAAAATTAGATAAAGTAGGAAAAAGTAGGATGAGAGGGTACACTCCCCTTAGACAGCATAATCATAGCATATAATTAAAAAAATCCCTAATTTTTTTTTCATAGTACTATTTCTTTATCCTGTAAGATTGACTCGCGGCAAAGCAAAATAACAAACGACTCGGTTACAAAAACAATTTTTGGCCAAACTAGGGTACTTAGCACAACCACTTATAATTCTTTCCTGCCTCTCTAATAATATAAATTACATTCTTTTTTGGAGTCTTCCGCAATCCAGTCTGTCTCGGCTCTCTTCGACAATACACAGCAAATTATGAAGACATGCAAGTTTTTTAAGAATATATATGACGCTCTTTCAAGACCTTTATCTTTATCTGAAACCGACTATAGCTCAGGCCTACCACAATGAAGTGATTTTCTACCTTTTACCCAATTAGGTGAGCTATAGCGGAAAAGCTCTTTCAAAATCACTTGCAAATGCACAGTGCAAAATCTGTAAATTACAAGGTCCGATGTAAATTAAGTCAAGGTGAGCCGGATGGTTTTATTGCGTCGTCCATCCTTTTTTAAAAGAAAAAATTTGTTTACATTTTAAAATTATCTTTAATCAAAATACTGGAATTATCGTTGATTTATTTTGGAACTGAAATTCTTTCATTAAAACTAGAATTTTTCTTTCATTAATTCCGGAATTCTCTTTCATTAATTCTAGAATTTTCTTTCATTAATGCTAAAATTAGCACTTTCATTAATTTTTGGAATTTTATTAATGCTGTAATTATCATTTATTGTTTTAAACTCCTATTTATGCCATAAGAAAATAACGGGGATTGTGTGTTTTCACCGAGTCACGTGATCTTCCGACGAATGATGTTGCGGACGACGTCACTGACAAGGCTAAGACACCTTCATATATAAGGGATTCTAGTCAAGGCGAAGACTGCTGACGTCATACTCCCTCCAGCTCGATGGTGCAAGCCAAAGCTGTATTAAAGATCTTAAAAATTAATCTTGAGCCGCTTTGGTGCAAACATAGTGCGTCCGTATTTCAGATTCCGAAAACCCGCGTCGCCTCCGATTGGTTAAAAATCCGAACTTTTTTTTAGCTTGAATTTCGTATTTTTTTAATCAATCGGAGACGAGGGTTTTCGGAATCTGAAATACGGAAGCACTATGTTCACACCCAAATGCAGGAAATCTTGGCAGAACAGGTATCTTGAATTCTACAAAAAAAAAAAAAAAAAAAAAAAAAACCCGGAACATACACAAAGGTTCTCTATGTCACAGCATGACGTCATCGAAAGCGATAATTGAAGAGGGAAATTTCAGAAAACCCCGATTGGAGAATCAATATTATGGCGCAGTATGTAGCAGGAAATTGCTAATGGCGCAGCAATCCCATCCCTGAAGTATGTCTCTAGGATCAACGGTTCGCCAGTAAAATGCACCTTATATACAGGGTGATTAAAAACTCAGCGTACAAACTATTAGGAGGTAGAGAACACAAAAACCAAACAATGACATAGGAATGTATGACCGGAAACCCCAAACTGATTAGCTGGAGGATAAACGAAGATGCAGAAATGACAAGCCAATAATGGTCGGAAAAACTTTATTTAGCTACACTTTACACGAGGACAGTACAAGTGCTCAAAGTTCTTACCATGCACAGATATGCACACTTCACAACGGGGACACATTGATTGTCGAACCCTTTAACCACTTCCCGTACAAGAATCTGGCAATAAATTTGAATGATCTGCATTAGACGTATAGGCGACAAATGTAAAAGCGTGGTTCCAGGGTAAAAAAAAGGAAAGAAAGAAAATAAGAGTGTGAGGAGGCAGGGCCGTCTTAAGAGCATCATGGGCCAAGTGGTTTTTCTCAGGCCCTACCTGGTAAATTCTAGAAAATTTTTACCAGATCTCATTTTTGTGAGGCTCCTGGGCCGTGCCCGGGTGGGCCCATGCGTTAAGACGACACTGTGGGGAGGAAGGATTTAGTTCTAAGAAAGGTATGTGCGCGTGGAAAAAGTTGAGAACCGCCACACCATTGTTATCTCAGTTTGCTCGTTATCACGTTGAGATATCACGATGGTGGTGGGAGAACAGAGATAGGGAAAAACACAAATTTGTTCCTTAGGGTTGCAATAAGTTTCGTTGATGTAAAAAAAGAGGTTGAAGGGACAGAAAGCTTGATTGAAGTCACTCCTCTGGTATTTCGACGCAATATTACGACCCTGATAGTAAAGGTGTTAAAAAATACCAAACATTTTGCAAACGTTTGCAGCTGCGACAGAGATTCTTGCGACATGAACGGTAAGAACTTTGAGCACTTGTGAAATTCAACGTGTACACGTACTATCCTCGTGTAAAGTATCGCTGAATAAAGAGTTTTTCCACCCATTATTGGCTTATTTCTGCATCTTCGTTTATCGTCCAGCTCATCAGGTTGGGGTTTCCGGTCATACACTCCTATGTGATTGTTTTTTGTGTTTTCTATCTCCCTTAAAAGTTTGTACGTTGAATTTTGAATCACCATTTATAGTATATTCAGACTTTGCTTTCAATTTTTTGAGTGAAATTTGACTGAACAGCTTATCTTGTATGACATTTTTTTTAAACGATTTTAAACAAACTTTTCTTTCTCACTCAATTCAATTTTTTATTTCTGAGACTTCAGTCACCGTAAAGAAAGACAAATTATTCATTTTTTCATGTGAAGTTTTATTGCATTGTGGAATAGAGGGCCTTATTCTGTACAATTTTGAAAACTTCTAAGAAGCATCTTTCAGGATATAATAAATGAAAAGAAAATGTTTATATATATAATATTTTATACATTATACACAATTCACACCTTTTAACGTAGAAAAAAAAAATAAAGGACTATTCAAGCATAATTTGAAATAAATTTAATTATTTATACATACTGAAGTGCCAGAAGTCATGGGATACCTCTTGATATTGCTGCACTTTGCCAGGTAAAAGGAGGTCCCACACGATATTAAGAGGTATCCCATGACTTTTGGCACTTCAGTGTATTTTAAAAATTGGTGACAAATACAGGCCTATTTCAAATACTGTATAAGTAAACATTAATGGGCAACTAATCCATTTGTAAAAGCTTCTAACACATCTAATATGTCATAACCTAAGAAAACTAATGTCTGAAACATTTTATCAAAAACCTGATATGCAAAATAAATTGCTTTTTTTAGATACTTGATTAAACGTTCCATCAATTCTTCTAACAGGTCTTTAAAATATGGGACTATTTCAAAAACAGAATTGTGATTTTTAATTTATTTCAGTCTCCTTATGGAAAAATTATGCACACCAAGTTACAAGGGGAAAAAAAACTAAATTTTGGCTTTTTTTAAAAATTTGGTAAATATAATTATTTTTCATGTAATGTTAGTTCCAAATAAACCCTTATGACCAACCAGCTTTCGGCAGGAAGTTTCTTGAGAGGCAGATTGCATTTGACTGCTTGCTTAATTTTGCAGCCATCGTAATATAGGCAGAATTTATATCCACAAATTACTGAAAAAATATATTTTTCTCACTAATTTTTTCATTATAAGAAGCACATGTCATTAACTTCAGTCTTTAAAAAATGTGTTTGCTTACATCACAGGTATTTTGCAAAACTTATATGCTGCAATAATAATTTTAAGTGATGTTTTCATGTCTCATCATTAGAGCCCGGAAGTTTAGGCACTAAAAATAGTTGAAATAGACAGGCAAAAAGGCCCTGAAAACGCCTATAATAGGCATTTATAATTTTAGGAAGGAAGAAAAAATAACTAAAAAGAAAGGTACTGAGGGTCCAAAAACTAGCTGAAAAATTGGTTGCACTTAATTCGTCTATTGCTTTAATTATAGTTTATAACTGCACTATTATCCAAGTTAAAATGATTTCAAGCCCAAAATAAAAGCATGGCTGCCAACTTTTAAAAATTAAAATTAAGGAGATTTTCGTGCGGACCCGTATTTTATACTAAAACCCCTCCCTAATAAATACAAAAGGGATTTTTACAAATAAAATAAGGATTTCACACATGGAAGCTAAACCCTTGGGAATAAAATCCCTACTCAAAAAACAAGTGAAATTGAAGGCCAAAACTTTAAAATGGTGATCTAAAAAAATAAATATTGTGTTCAATCAGAAACGATGTGAACAAACATTCTGCGCGAATGACCCCAAAATCATCGGAAGATGAAGGGAAAAAAAGCGTCAATTCTTAAACACTGACTTTTTGTGACACTTGCTTGGTTTTTTTTTCATTTCACATGAGTGATGTCAGTCTTTCCACCATGACCGATGTTTATGTTCGTAACACAACTTGTACAAAAAGGAAAAGTCGGCTCTTTTCTAAACGTTTGATGAAAGGAAATTCATCGGGGAATAAGCATCTTTAAAATTAATTAAATATTTTTTGCTTATCAGTATTCATGTTTTGTTATCACATGTTGCTTCAACAAAAGAGGAGGTTTTGACCACATGCGTGTTACTATAATCTTCAATTATTATCCAAGACTATTGGCTGCTAAGCTATTTCCCTGCACGATAAGACAAACAACTTTCTTGTTACCATTAGAGGGTTTGTAAAACTTCCTTAAAAAGGAATTTCCCCATTTACGACGTGTGATGTCATTTCGAAACGAGAAAAAAACAGACAAAAGACTTCATGCCCCACAAGAAATTCCTTCGGGATTGTTTTCAGAAGTGGGGATATTTTAAATGAAGTAGGAAATTTTTAGGGACAATTAGGGATTTTTTGAGATTTTTGTAAAATTTCGGGAGATTTAAGAACTTTTCGGGAGGTCGAGGGATGAAGCTGAAATTTGGGAGATTCCTGGAAAATTCGGGAGACTTGGCAGCTATGTAAAAGGTTAGTAGACCCTCAGGATTAGGCCAATTCCAAGACCACTATTACCGGAGCCGATGGAGAAAGTGATCTGTGGGGAGCTCCTTCGAGTTGCAAATAATTTTTGTTTATTTGTTGTATTATTTGGAATAATTATTATCATAGCTATCTTGTTATATATTTTTTATATTACCACGTGCTGCAGAGTCCTTCAAGTGTGGGGCATTATGTGGCCGCATCTTTCACACACCCCTTTGAGGGGCAACTCTGAACAATTTAATTGAATACTAAATATGTATGTTTAATAAATAGCCATAGTTGTTTGCAGTGCATTTATGATGCAGAAAATAAAATCAAAACATGGGCCCCAGAGCCGTCTACTCCTACCCCACCTTGTGTGATGTCAATTCATGACCTCTTGGCACAGTCATCGGTCAGCTATACACAAACAGCGCAGTCCAATGGCTGAGCAAGACATAGTAAGTGAAGCAAGTGGAGAAACAAAAATTTCTCATTTTCTTTTGCTTTTCTAACACGGGCTGCATTCATCTGAAGCAAAATCTTTAATGTCTAACATCACCCAGTCAAGCAAAGTTAATGCATGGAACCACCAATCTCTAAGATCACTTATTTGTATCTAAATGGGACTGGAAGTGGGGAGCACTTTCTGATGATGATTAATACTGAAAGTGCCGGAAAATTTTAAAAAGAGCAATTCTTTTGAAGATCTCAATGCTTCAAGTATCTAAGTTTTACAGATTATGACTTCTGAAATTAACTAATGAACTTAAAACTGTTAAAACAGGCACACATTTATGGCACGAAAATTTCAAAAAAGGAATTTTTAGCAAGAAGTTTGAAAATAGGTAAAAAAGGCATTTATGGCATTTTGCCTGAACTTCCGGCTCTACTCATCATATACAAACTTTATATTTTTAATTTTATAAAAGTTATACAGAATAAAAACAAAAGTTTACAGCAGATGAATTGGCAGAATGTATCTGCTGAATAGCAACAATCTCCCTTGTGTGTTGCATATTAATCAGAATTTAATAACGACAGCATAAAAACAATGTTTGATCTCCCTGAATCAATACGTACACAGACTACATACACACACACATGGTGAACCTCCTTTAAATCTGGATAAGCCCTTACATTCCACTGCTCATGATGAAAACCAAGTAGCTAATTAGGACTAAGGAAGAAATGATGTGGTAGAAGCTTGTGCCAAAAGATACACAAATAATAAATAACAGTTCAATTTTAATGCCCTTAGTTATAATAAAATGGGAAACTTTTTTTCCATTGTCCACAAGAATAACAAACTAAACACAGACCAGCAAAACTAGATATGTTTACTGCAATTTATAAACATTAACACAATGCATAATTGACTCTTAAACATATATATAATTTCAGATTAAAACTTACCAATTAGTCTTTTACAAAGAAAGTAAAACTTCTTTCACTCTTTAACTACCACATTATGAAAAAATGAAATAATTATCATTTGATCATTTTTGTTGCACCACTGTCATTTTCTGCACACGAGGGCTAATTAGACTGGGACCTACAATTTGTTGCCGATTCCGAATGGCAACCTTTTTTTTAATACTCATCGAGAGGTTGATGCTTTAACCCCTTGATGTGGAACTCGCTGCGGTATGAAATAATTATCATACAGAAGTTTTGGTAAGTCATTTCAGATCTAATCTAAGCCGGGGGGAAAAAGACATTTTGTCCAAAAAACTTATTTAGTATACAACAAATTAATTAACACCTGGTACTTTAAAATACCATCACCACTATATGCTTATGATTGAAGTGAAAAATATCAATTCAAATATGTTGAACAATACAGTTGCACGAATATTTATTTTACCACAAAGAAAACCATAATTCGTTTCATACATTTGTTAGGAAACACTTTGTGGAGTAGTGTTTTACTACATTACACAAAAGTGTAATACAGTAAACACTTTTACAGGGGTGAAACATCAGTTTTATTAATAAACATACAAGAACTAATTGTCCCACACTTGCGCAATCACCTGGTAATCGTAACGTAGTTATACAGCCTTTGTACTTCAAAATACCAACAACACATGCAATGGATATTACAGGGTTATAAAGAAAGTGGTACTTTAATCCCTCAACTGCCACGGGCATATATATGCCTTACGGAGTCTGCCACAGGCATATTTATACGTCTTTACAGCCCGCGAGAAAAAAAGGAATAGCACTGGGGAGCGGTTCCTGTAAGATTTTGTCTGCAGTTAAGTGGTTAAAGTACCATTAGTAGTCAAAGGGTTAAATTATTTTTTAATCAATGAATAAATTTCTCTCAATTTTCAAATATTTTTAAGGCTTATATCCTATAAAAAGGTACAGATTATTGTCCATAAGTTGATCTATATAAGTATCTAAATTCCACTAGCTTAATTAATCATTTTGAAGAGTGCTCAGATCCACTTTAAGTTTCCAAATCATTAAATTGTAATGTGTGTCAACAAAGTTTTCATTTTGCATGCTGCATTTTTTTTTAAATTAACGCAACACATGATACATTCATTCAAGACAAGTATATATATCAAACGAGAAAAGAAAAACACAAAACACAATGACAATGATACACACACTATATGATCCCAAGAAACTAAGCGTCCTTCCAGTGGGTCAATATGAATTGATTAAATGATATATCTTGTTAAGCAAAAGCCTGATCATTGTAGTTTATGTTCTATTTTTATAAAAGTGTGTATATATATTTTTTTAATTTTTACATTATTGAACAAAAATAATTACATAATACAAATAATTAAATAAAAAAATATAACATTATGCTCTTGACATACAGAGAAATTATTTACAATCACATTTATTCATATATTTTTCATTTGATTTGATCTTTATATTGTTGTAATATAGATTCTAGCTGGTGATTAATTGCTAATTGGTGTTTATTGTAAATATTGAAGATATTGTGATTGGATCTTATTATTTATATGATTGATTGATTGCATAACAACTCATTATTTTTGGAGCAGTATATAACTCTTTTGAAATAATGTTTTGTTTTCTGCATTTTGATATAAATTATTTTTAGTCTAGATGAAGTTCTATTTTATTTCTAACCATTTGTTGTTTAAATATATTTTAGTAGCATAAATACAGTTGTCTTATAATTAATTTGCGACATTCTGTTGTATTGTCGTTTACTGTGGTGTTTGTTATTTGGTATCTTATTTTATTATATATATTATCTAGTTTTGTGCATTTGTGTTTCATATGCACCTTCCCAAGCACTGATTCCGTGTCATTATCAAGTATATAAAAGCATTAAAAAACCACTTAAGTTAATGTGGTTTTCACTCTATATAAAATTGTTATATATTCTTTTTATTTTTTTCTCCATTGCAAGTTCCATATTTTAAATGATTTTGTATATTAATAGTAAGGAATGGTATTACTCTAGATATACTACTTGGTTTTAACAGTAAAGCCATGAGTAAATTTTTGCGGGATAAGTAGAAGGAATTCATTTGTGTAGTGTGTACAACCTCTTCCAAAGGTACTGCTGTGGGCAGCAGCTATAGCTACTCCGTCAAACCCCACCATTGCCACTGTGGTGGTTGACTGAATTTGGTTTTTTGTGGTTTCCAACTAAGAGGGACAAATGTGAGCCAATCTCCCCCTTGAAAAGTTTTGCCACAGAGAGCAACAGACCTACAAACAGTACAAATGTAATTTAATCATTACACTTCACTCAATTCACTTCTCAAATATAGATGGCAGCATTGAAAAATCAGACACAACACTAGATACGCACTTAGACTGTTAGGTACACGCACACACTTCTAGCACAACTCGCCTGCCTATGGAAATAGACAGGAGTTGTGTTCAGTTTGAAAGAAAGAAAAAGCGATTGAGTATTTAGGATTTCATTGATATGCAGCCAAACACTTTACTTAAGAATTTCATAACCAACAAACTTGAAGGATTAAAACAAGTGGTTGATTTCAATAATCAGAGATCTGAAAGACTCCATGGTCCAAAAAAATGAATTTTTTTCCAGAATGAGGAAACTGCAATATATTATGGCAAGGCCTCCCACAACAGTGTGGGTGACAAAGCTCCAGTCCAAAATTCTTAATTTCTTTGTTTTTTCATACTATGATTTACTATTCGGGACCCATGAAAAATCTGGTCTGGGGCCCGTCAAAGAGCCCAGCTGCAGGATTTGGGGGCCATATACTACAGAGCTGAAGCAATATTCAAGGCACA
Organism: Pholcus phalangioides; assembly: GCF_987345545.1. NCBI lineage: Eukaryota > Metazoa > Arthropoda > Arachnida > Araneae > Pholcidae > Pholcus > Pholcus phalangioides. Next base: position 44,255,826 of record NW_028301600.1, on the reverse strand, counting down.
CTAGCATGGGAATTACAAATGTCTCAGAATCTGAAAATGAGAATTCGTTGCAGATTCTATCAAAGATTTTACTGAATGTGATCAACAATATAGTGGTTGCCCACTGTGTACCTAGTATGAATAAATACAAACCTAAACTGCTTATCATTCAATTCTCATCTATAAAATGGTAGGTGATAAAGATGTTGAGAAAAAACTGAAGGATAGAAAAGAAGTGCATCATAAATCAACTCTTAAGTCTCTGCTGCTCCAGTATATTTCAATGAACATTTAATTCCTGAGCTGAAGAAGTTGTTCTACATGATGGCAAAATTTTCTTGTGAAAGAATGAATCATCCAGAGCTTTACAAATAAATTCTGAAAAAGACTTACCTTCAATTTCTTAAATGATACAGTATCTGAACCTCAACAAAATTGTGGCATCATTTCATGTCTGGATGATTTAAGTTAATTTTTGACGTCTTCACCAACCAAGTACAATTCAATATATTTCATATAGATATTCAGAATTTATGAGCTAATAATAATTTTATAGAATTTTCCAGTTTGTTTAAACAAAATTAGCTTCATTAATTTTTTCTGAAATCTGGATTTATAGTAATGAAGTGAATTTGTATAATAATTTGGATGCTTTCAACTCATTTTTCTGTTGCAGAGGAAACAACAGGTCAGGGGTATTGAAGTCTGCATGGGAAAAATCTAGGTTTTTCTTAGATTGATATTCATTTCAACAGCAGAATGTATACTATTATTAAGTAGAGAACTTGATATTACATTTTTATCTAACTATATCGTTCTAACCAATTGACTACAGCTGACATCAATGAACTCCAATCTATTTTATGCAACCTGAATTTTAATATAATAATTGAGGACTTAAATACACACATTTTCAAACAATGAGGTTAAAAGACCAATAATATCCAAATGAAGGGTCCAAGGGTAAAACCAATTCAAGCAATTTTTTTTTTTGAAAGTGAGATAGTACTCGAATGCTACAAGATGGCACCACTATCTCCATGTGCATTCATTTTTAAGGTGGCCATAAAAAAAAAAGAAAAAAAAGAGAGAGAGAGAGAGAAAGTTTCTGTGTACTGGGGAAAAACAACTTTACTCCACGCATTCAGGTTCGTTTTTTTTCAAAATCTAATTTTGGTTGTAAAGTGGTTTTGCCCCCTGGAAGGAAAAAAATGCATTTCTCAGAAACCCTTGAAAATTAGATAATATTGTCACACAGGTGTACTGGTATGATTATATATCTCGGACACTGCATGTCAGACAGGATTTTGCCCATGCTCCCTAAAACAATGTTTTGCATAGTTCTGCAATGAGCCCTCAGCTAACTGGAAAATGTTCTGCAGGAAAGTTCCCAGTAATAATGTATTCTACACTTTTCTTAAAATTCTTCCCAAGATTATTCTGCAGCAGCACCGATTGTTTTGCGCATCTGTTTTTGGCATATCCTGCTTTGGAGCCAATGCTTTTCAATCCTTTTTGATTGATGGCTAAACAAATTATTTTGAAATAGTTGCAGCAGTAGCTTGGATGTCAGAATGTGAAAGTCAAAAGCAAAGTTGAAAACAAATTTTCAAAACTACTCTTAAACATTTAGCCTGTTTTGTCCAGTTGAAGCATCACAGTAGATTTTGTATGTTTAAATCAGAAATGGGGAATTTCTAAAGTTTGGGACCCGTGTTTGAAGAAAGTAGCTTGATCATATTTATTGTAGAGGTAAAGACAATGTGGTACACAGGAGAAAGATGATGAAATATATATATATGTGATTTGAAATTTGTCTGTTGCAGGGTTGGTAAAAAAAAAGTTTTTTTTGGTTTAAACCAGTTTTTTGTTTTAAATAATATTAACATTAAAAACAATAAAATTTCTGAAAAATCATTTAAACTTTTAGTAATTAAAACAAAATGTTTATTAATGTAATTAACACTATTCCCATATTAATTAATGAATAAATATTTCTTGCATTTTTAACAAAAACCAACTTTTGCAATTAAATTATTTTTTGCTTAACTCAATGGATTACTGTGTGTTTGAAAATTCTTTTAATGTTATTATTAATCATGTAATATAAAGATGTTTTCTCCAGTTAATTTCAGTATGCTTAATTAGGAAGCTATTTTGCAAAAACTATAACAAAAATTAGGTGAATATAATGTATTTAATTAACAATAAATAATGCAAATTAATTAGCGATGATTTACGATATACAGGGTGATTATAACTAAGGTTTTGATTTCAAAACACTGTAAAGAAAAGAATGTCAAAATAACTTGAAAATTGACATGAATATTCCTGAAGAAATAGAATTTTAATAAGTAAAGGGGAAAAAATACTTTAAAATGTAAAATTAATGACATCCAACACGTGGGAAATTTGCTCGCAGAAGGGAAACGATAGTCATGGCAAAATGATAACTTAATTATAGCATCGCGCGATTTCATAATTCATGGAAACATAACATAAAACAAAGTAATTGAAAAAATAACTACAACTTGCTCAAAAAATGTTAAATATGTTGTTCTGGCTATGAGGTGGAAGCACAAAGTTTCTTGTTCAACTACATGCGCTTGCAATCAGCTTTATTAAAGCAAACACGCCCACACGTTACTATTCCTGAGGAACTAACATATAGGGGATGCGCTGGAGCTTGCAGTTCACCAAAGTTTGCAATCCGACCACTGTTCATAACATTTTGAGGTACCCCCCACAGCCAGAAGTTGCAAGGGTTAAAGTCAAGTGAACTGACGGCCAGTCAGGTGTCGTGCCATCCTGTTATTGTCAAAATGGGTCTTCAGCAGGTGCTTTGCTGGTATTGCAATGTGCATCTAGATAAAAGTTGTACTACCCACACACCGATGTTTTTGAAGTGCCGAAATGATGTGGTTACACAAAATAGTATTATCATGCTGGCCAAGTACAGCATCATCTACTTGCACATTTCATACTTTTTTTTTTTCTTTTGCCAAAGAAATTTTCATTGCTTCAGGAGTACCCATGTAAATTTTCAAGTCATTCTGATCAGTACTTATTGTAGTTTTGGAATCAAAACTTTAATTATAATCACCCTGTATATAGCTGATTATTTTTCATAAATCTGTTATCAGTATACAGTAGAACCTTGATTAACTGGGCTTAACAGTGAGAAAGTATTAAAAAAACCAACTACTGAATATTAAGCCTGGGAGATATACAGTAAGAGATGTGCTACTTGTTATGGGAAAGAAAATGAAAATGTCTGTAAGGTAATGTAACTACTAGAACACTAGTCTTTGTCCTTTAGGGACAGCTGCTGCCTTTAATGGATTATAGGACCACCTGCCCCTAGCATAATGGTGTCACTACTGTTGCTGCTTCTTTGTGAAGGAAAAAAGAAACCCAGTGAGATAGTACAACACTACATTTAGATGTGTGATGCAATCCTTATTCATGAATTTGCTAAAGACAGAGCATCAGAATTTAGCCAAAGGTTAGAAAATGTGGTAAGAATGAGACTGATGATTTTGGCTTCTGTATATAACTTTAAATAACTAAGATACTTCATATGAAAATATATATATATTCAGGTCACTTTTATGAGACTTTTTGAAAAACACCTACCATCTTATGCCATTCAAAGATATACCGTCAAAATGTACTCCAAGAATATAAAATGTGGTAAAAATGAAAAATTTTGGCTAATAATGAACAAATATATTTTTCGAGGAAAAATTATATTTAGGCCACTTTTATTTGATTTTTTGAAAAATACCACATGGTTTAAACCAACCAAACAACCCTAATCTGTTGTAAACTGAAACATGGAATCAAAATGGGGTGTTTGATGAAAAGCTTTTTCTGCTTTTTGCTAAGTAGCAAAGATTAGGTGACTATGATCAGTATAGAGTGCAAATTTTCTGTCTTGAAGGAAATAGCAGAAATAATTTATTGTTGAATATGCTGTGAGAAGTTCTTGGTCATAGGTGCTGCAACAAATTTGAGTAGAAGCAAGCCATTGAGCAGTTGCCAATTATTGTTGAATTTCTGCTGCACAATTCCTCTAACAACCATATTTGTTGACCATTACTGCAAGCTCTGCAACAGAAGAATGAGCGAGAATAGTGACATCGATGAGATGTTGCTTTGTTGACTCAAATGCTGCTGTAGCTTGCTTGGACCAGTCGCTTGGACCATTTTTTTTTTTGTTTTTTCTTTTTGCTGCCTTTGTCAAGAATGGTTTGATTCTTAGCAACACTGGGAATAAATAAACGGTAAAAATTGATGATTCTGAGATATTTTCTCAGATCTTTTAGTGTTTCTGGTATTCTTGAATGACCTTGATTTGCTCAGATGTTGAACGGATACCTTCAGCAGTGATGTGATGACCAAGATAGGTGATTTTAAATTGAGCAACATTGTCTCGAATCTCTGCTACTGCTTAGCTAGAATTGCAATCAGCTAGTAGAACATTGTCGACTTCTAGCTCATTTCAGTTCTTGAACTTTGTTCGTAAATTCGATTTGCGCCAAAAGAGAGGTGAGGCATTTTTGAGACATTGATTACTGAGATGAGTCATCTGTGATGGACGCCAATCACCCAAATCTAAACTGGATAGCAGTTTCTCAATCTGGGTGCTTTCAGATTCTGACATACAATACGTCAGAGCCTAGTATGGATGATCAACATGATCTTCATCCAATCAAGTATAATGGTGGAGACATGACAAAGTTGCTGACAACATTGGCAAGTATTGATCCATGTCACCACTGTGTGTTGTACTTTGACTCCTTGTTGATTACTTTTGCCGTCTTGAATTGAGTGAAGCAAATTGAAATGGTTTTTTTTCATGGTTAAATGAACATGAAATGGTTTGTCAAGTTTGGAGGCACCTTCGTTGATGCTTGAGCAGTTTTATGAATACTGAGATAGCAAAGAAATCTACATCTACCAAATAGCAACTGTAATCGGTGAGTCAACTCAAATTTATTCCATAGTGTTTCAATTCCAAATGAGTTTCATAATGCTGAAATAAAAATTTTGCCATATTCTCTTGTAATTCAAGCTCTGGAGTAAGGAATTCTTACAGTGGTGAGGAGTTGAGGGATTATAGACTGACTAAAGTTATACTTATGGTACATCCTGTGCTCCATTCTTGTACATTCAAACTATGTTTCAAGGATTTGCATCAAAGAATTTCTACATCAAGGATTTGCATCAAAGAATTTCTACATCAAGGATTTGCATCAAAGAATTTCTACATCAAGGATTTGCATCAAAGAATTTCTACATCAATGATCTGCAGACCAGTGTTGAAACCATCATGAAGCAAGAAATTTGGTGAATCAAATGATACTTGTCATTGATCAATACTTGTCAAGCTTTATGCAAAGGGAAGGTTTTCAATTGAGGAAGTGAAACTCTGACATCAAGGAAGTTATAGAAGACCTCCTTGGAACTCCAAGGTTCTTCGAATCTGGTTCAATTAAAAAAAGTTCTGTTCATGAAAATTTTGGGAATTATATAGAATACATGTCTGGATACATTCAGTATTCAAATTGATGAAACCTATACAAATAATTTTCGTAGAAGTTTACGTAAGTTCAAGTGAAACGAGACGTCTCGTCTTACATTGCAAAGGTTTGTGATCCTCTCGGTTTTCTAAGTCTGACAATGGTATGATCCTAAAAAATCAATGCAAAATATGTGGAAGGATCATAAAGGTTGGGATGAACCTTTGGAAGACTAATATATAGTTTGTTGAATAAAACAAGATTATTAAGGAATTTCCTCTCTTGTAGAACATTTCTATTTCCAGATTTCTTATAGAGAGAACAAGGACTGTCAGAAGTATAGACATTCATGGGTTTTGTGATGCATCATGTGATCTATATTTTGCTTTTTGTTACCTTCGCACTGACTTTGCAGATGGTGCAGTGAAAGTAGCCTTGATATGTGCAAAGACGAAGGTTGCTCCACTGAAATCTACAAATATACAACATCTGGAATTATGTGGAGCAGTGTTGCTGGCTAAACCATCCCAATATGTGAATGGAGCTTTGAATCTGAAAACATAATTCTTTGGACTGACTCAAAGGTTGTGCTTCATTGGGTAAAATCAGATCTGACAAGGTGGACATTCATTGTTAACCAAGTGAGTGAGATTCAAGGGTCAACTAATCCAAATCAATGACATCACATTTTCGGCAAGAACTCTGCCAATTGTGCTTCAAGAGGGTTATCAATGTTACAGCTGAGAGAAAATGCCTTGTGGTGGAAAGGGCCAGAGTGGTTTGGAGATGTATCCAAATTAGACCCTCCAGATCAATCAGAACTGAAAAAGTCTAAATGCAAACCAATCTCTCAAAATTAATGAGGGATCGAGTAAGTGTGAAGTGTGTGTATTCATTGTTTGTTAATCTACAATGTGGTTACTGCTTGGAGTCTTTGTTCGATCAACAATTGTAAATAGAATTGTTGGTCTGCCAAGTGCCACTGAGCTGAATAGTGTTATTTTTGCATTAGTTCGGATCATTCAGAACTCAAAGTTCAAGGAGGAACTTAGTCTTCTCTGAAGAAGGAAAATGCACTTCAACCACCAAATAAATTCTTGTCATCAAGTCCATTCATTGATTCAAAGGTTTGATACAAGTGGGTGGTAGACTGAAACATTTGGATCTTAATTCAAGTGCCAAGCATCCATTACTCTTGCCTAAAAATTACCTGACAAAGTGAAACACTTCCATTTCAAATACCTTTGTGGTGGAACTATAAACTTGTTTTCTCGATGACTCAACAAAGAATTTCAGATTACCTCAGGTAGAAGCACTGTAAGGAAAATACTCAAAAGGTGCATTACATGTTACAGATTCAAAGCATGGCCTGAAACATCAATGCTTTGTAATTTGCATGCATGTGCACACACAGAGTTCTGCCCTGCAGACCTTTCCAAAGAACTGGTGTGAACTTTGCCAGATCGATTGCAATTAGGCTAATATTGAAGAGGCCAAAGGTTTGACTCAAGTGATACTTAGCATTATTTGCAAGCTTTGCAACAAAAGTAATTAATATTGAAAACGTGTCAGAGCTAACTATTGACGCTTTCCTGGCGCACACACACACAGAGTTTAGAAGATTTTTTTATTGAAGAGATATGTATTCAAACTATGCAACAAATTTCAAGGGTGCGGCCAACTATTTAAGAATGCAGTTTGAACTCTTTAAATTTGCAAGATGTGCATAACGTCATCTCTGAAGAAAAAAACCAATTGGCACTTCATTCCTCCTTTATCACCTCACTTTGGAGGACTGTGGGAATCCAACATCAAACATTTGAAGCATCATCTGCTGTAAACATGCAGGGACAGTGTTCTTACATTCAAGGAGTTAGCTAATATGACCAAGCAGATTGAAGCTAGTATGAATTCGAGACCATTAACACAACTCCAAACGAGCTATAATTTTTGACTTTTGTACAATTTCTCATTGGTACTCCAAGGACTGCCATACTCAAAGCTGATTATGAAGCTCTGGGATGTCTACAATCCTGACAGACTAAGATTTAAAAAAAATGCAGACATTTCTTGAGTCAGTGTGGTCTAAGGAGTATTTGACGTCTTCAACCAAAATGGAGTGGAAATTTAAGCCATCAAGCATAGCAGTCAGGGATCTTTTCATCCTAAAGGAAGACACCTCTGGTAAAGTGGCAATTGACCCAAGTGACTAAAGTTTTTCCTGTAGTGATGACAAAACAGTCAAGAGTCATGGAAAACTGCAAATGGTACATACAGACGTTCTGTGGATCTCATCTATGTATTTGCCAGTCGATTATTGATTGTCACTTTTTTGGGACGAGAGTATGGACTATTATCTGGGATTTTTTCCCATTTTTTTCTTCTATTTTTTTTATATATATTTATTTTTCATTATTATGGTTTTGTAAAATGGTGATGGCCAGTGAAATTCTAACTCTTGATGAAATTCGCATAATATTTTGCTTGCGTAATAAATATATTTCTATGCATTCATAATCTAGTTCGTGATTCTAGTATGTCTGAATACAAAATCCCTGGACAGGTCATACAGATCTCTTGGGAATATGTGAAGATCATATTAATTATAAAAAAATCATTACAAGCAAGTTATACAAAGTAAGCTTTAAAAGATCAGCAGGCGACTGATGCGAAACACTGACTGCAAGAATAATGTCAATATCGATATGCAATACCAAATGTGTTTGCATTAGTATTGAACTCTATTCAAAATGATTTCGAATATCGCACTATGAGAACACATATATTCAAAAATTGGAGGACAAATGAACTGCTATGAAGAATAGAAAAATTGTATAAAAAAAAAGAAGGGGGAAATGTCCTTTTGACAAAATCTGCAGAACATACCAATATACAGCTAATGAGCTTAAAATACATATTAAATTTGTTAGAATGAATACTATAAGCAGCAGTTTATAAAATGTGTTACAAACAAAAAGAAATACGAGTTTATCAAAAATATTCTCTGAAACCAAAATAAAGTCATTGTTTTGCCAGATTCTGCTGATATTTTGGAACTTGCAAGTTAATTCAATACCCACTTTGATCATATAAATCACAATACATCATTATCACCAAATAATGATGATTTTAAAAAATGCCTTTCGTTAACCATAAGTTCCTTTGCTTTTTTGACGTAGTCGATCTTGAGGTACATAATAGTCAAATCCTGTTATAATGAACTCCAACAGACCTGTGAAATCACTTCATTATAATGCAATTTTGTTATAAAGGAATTTGAGGTTTTTAAGGTTTTTACATTGTTTCTATATAAACTTATCTCGGGGATTAGAAAAGTTTTCGTTAAAACAAGACTTTCGCTATAACGGTATTTGTTAAAAAAGGAATCAACAGTATTATAAATTCTTCTAAAAACACTTCCTTTAATTACGATGGAATTGATATAGGTTTGATTACAGAGTTCGCTGTAAATAGTGTTGAATTCATCAAAGTTTATAAATACCTCATTTCAACTTATATTCCCAGACTCACTAAAACGGGCTATTGTTCCTGTTTTTAAAGCTGGCGATAAAATTTCTCTGCAGAATTATACAGCTATTTCAATTTTACAATTTTTTTCAAAACTTATTGAAAGAATTTTTTTAATAGGAATATATAATTTTCTACATTTCCCAATTTTTTTGCTCTAAAAACACTCTTTGACATTTGCTAAATTCATTTATAATGGTGTTGACAAGAGCAAATTTACTGTTGCAATATTTTTACATATTTCAAACGCTTTTGTGCGACAATGTGAACCATTATATTCTCACTCAAAAACTTAGGTCAGATGGCATTTGAGGCCATGTATTAAATTGGTAAATTAATCAAAAAGAGAACAGAGTCAAACTACAGCATAACTCAAGTATGAATATGTCTAAATGAATGGGTTTAATTATGTTTAAATATTGGGTCCTTTGCTTTTTCTGATATTAATTAATGATTTATTTAAATTGCAATTTTATGGTTCCATGATCACTTATGCCAATGATTCTGTATTAATGTAATCCTGTAACGATCTTGACATGCTCAAAAATCATATATTGATCACAATTTGATAGATTCAAAAAGGGTTCTATAGTAATTATTTGAAATTAAATATACAAAAAATAAAATGCATAAATTTTAATCTTATAAAAACTGATTTACATCTAAATTTTAAATTTCACACCCTTATCTGCGATTTGCAATCTCATTGTTATTGTGATTTAATTCAAGTAGTAAACAGTATTAAATACTCAGGTTTAAATGAAGACAGCAATATAAAGTACAAATCCCATGCTTATAAACTACTTAAAAACTTTTATTTTATATAATTTTTGTTACATAAGAAAGTAGAGTTTCCACCAACTTTTTAAGAAAGACCTGTGAGTTACATACGGTTTTACTCACATATATTACGACACAATTATATCGGGCAGCAATTATATATATAATACTAATTTATTATATTTATTTTCCAATTTAAAAAAAAAAAAGAGTATTCAAAATTTTGAGTACAGGTCAGTTTCATTCTTCAATTTTTTTGAAATCTTTATCTACTTCCATTGCATCATAAAAAATGTTCTTTTTTCTGTATTATACTTTTCTTAAAACATAATAAAGGCTTATGTAGGTTTAAGAGTTAATGAATCCAAGAGAAAACCTCGTGTAATTTACCGTATTTCTAATATTAGGAAAAAATTTTAGTTAACATTATTTAGCGCAGAAATTATATAATTCATTACCACTGGAAATACAGAACATGCCTGCATACATTTCATGTGTTATACGTATATTTATTTGCTTTTATATATCACAAAAAATAAAAAACATTTTATTTTTACATGTGTTACATATATATTTTGATTTAATGTTTTGTTTATTTTGGCTTTTTCGTGTTTATTTTTTTTTTAAATATTTTGTACATTTTATTCACCATTTAATAATTTTATCTTATTTACGATGTGGTTTTTTAATGTTTATTTTGTATTTTGTTCCTTGATTATAATGTAATTTTTTATTCATCTGTACAGACATCATTTGCCTCTGGATAGTAAATATGTTCTTCATAAATGCATTTAAATTTTTCGGTATATACAAAATGAATGAATTTGATTCAAAAGGTAAATTATTGTAGAAAATATATTCTCAATTGGTCAAAATTACTATTTTGCATGCATGTAACACATTTACCCTATAAACATAAAATGTAAAAATACAAAAAATAATCAATTAAAATGAAGTTAAAATATTATATACAGTATCCACAACTTACAAACTAATAAAAAGAAAAAAGGTCAGTTCTTAAGTTAAATACATTTTCTCTCGTAATTTATATTATTATCTAATATACAACTTTTATCTACAATTATCTATAGCTTCATGACCAATCTGTTTTGTCACAGAGTGATAAAAGTAAAATACATTGAGAAAATAGTTAACAGTTCAATATTCCACTTTACAGTATGTACATCACAAACATAACATATATTCATGTCATTTTTGTCATCCATTTTACACTTGCCATTAATGAGCCTACAATTGGTTCAAACTAAAATAAGCCAATTCATAATTTTCTTCAAAAGAAATATTTTAAATCGTTGTCAGCTTGGTAGAGTCAAGGAATATGCAACCATAAGTACACTGTACCAGGATAAAAATAATTTCACAAGCAACACTTGTTTTGAGCACACATAGTGGCATTTTCAGCACAAAATTTTTGACTTATATATATCACTTCAGTGCAACATATAGTCACCATATTTACAAGATACATGTTGTTAGGTTCGGCCAACCTTTGCTATGAGATCATCGCACATAGTAGAAAGCTCTTTATTTTCTTTTGTCTAATAAAAATGAAAAAAACCATTAGAACTTCATTTTACAGAAATATAAAATGTAGGATAGCGAGATTTTAAACTTTCTTTTAACAAAAAATAATTTTCTTTCAAAATGTTTTCTCAAAATTGTTATTTTTGAAAGTAATTATGAAATTCAGACACAAAATAAAAAACGTTAAAAGAAGAAACATCTACATATATATGTTTATGCCTTCCCCAAAACATTTTTAGTTATTTCACATCATTTGCAGCAACATATTTCAAATAGAAACATAACATTGGAATAAATTGAAATGAATCCCTTTCACATCATTACTCAAAAGTTTATCCCTTTGTAATTTGCATTTGGCACAAAAGAATTAAAATGTTGACCTTCACTATGATGTAGAACATATAGGCTTGTGTTCATCTACTTCTTTTATATATATACAGGGTGTCCCATAAGTCCTAATGCAGCCTTTATCTCATCAACAGTTCGTCGTACAGGTATGGTTCTAATTTAAAAAAGCTCAAAACATGTTCAGAAATCACCCTGTATTGGTTTTGAGATTGAGAATAGAGTGAGTCACAAAATAAGAAATCAAAATTTTTATAAGGACAACCTGCCCCAAAAAACCCAACTAGAAAGTTCTTGCTGTGTCTCGTCTGAAGGGAAAAAACCCCTTTCTGAGTGCAATATTTGCTGAGATATTTGAATTAAAAAATTTGAGAAACGTTGGGAAAGAACAGCATAAATGATGGAAAAAACACTGTCCGTTAGGTTATGCTGTTCTTTAGGACAGGGTGTCCATATAAAAATTTAGATTTGTTTCATTTTTTAACACTGTTTTTGCTCTCCAAACTGGTACTGGGCGTTCCCTGAATACTTTTTTTTGAGCATTTTTTAAGTTGAAACCAAACCTCTATGATGAATGATTGATAAGATAAAGGCCAAATTGGGACTTATAGGACACCCTGTGTATTAAGATGGCCTTTAGCTATAATTTTCCAAATGTTAAAATTCTCCTGCTCTATTTGTGTGGCAATGAATCAAACTACACTACTTTGCCGCAAACCAACTCGTCATATAGTAATTTCCAACCAGTAGAGTTCAGCAGAAAATGAAGGTGCCATTTACCAGTGGTCACCCCAGGTTCGGCAGATAAAGAACTTGTTTTCAATGTTCTTCCCCTGGATTCGAACCCGTGGACCCTGATGGTAACCTTCATGGTGTAAGATGAGCATCTTACCACTGCACCACTTGGGCACAATCACCCTACACCGGTCTTTGTCCTCAAGGGACAGCTTGTGCCTTTTTATTGTATTATAAGACTACCTCCCTCTAGCAGGTGATGAAGTTACCACTGTTGCTTTTTACCACCTACTGTTGCTTTTTACCACTGTGGAAAGAAAGTGTGCAGAATAAATGCACCACAACATATAAAATTTGTAAATGTGTGAATGCAATCCTCATTCATGAACTTTTTAAAGATAGAGCATCACAGAATATAGCCCAAGGTTATAAGATAGGGTAATAATGAGAAATTTTAGGTACTGTATATAACTTTTGAGCAATTTTATACGAAAAAATATATTCAGGCCACTTTAATGTAATTTGTTTATTAAAAAAAATTTTACCCCCCCCCCCCCTAGAACGATGGTATATCTTTAAGTTGTATCTTTTTGTATCTTAATCAAAATGAAAATTTTCGCCTAATAAAGAACTGATACGATATTTTACAAGGGAAAAAGTTATATTTGGGCCACTTTTATGTGACTTTTTGAAAGAAAAGAAAAATCACTTGGTTTAAACCAGTGATTCCCAATGTGGGCGTCAACGCCCCCCAGGGGCAATGGAATGTTCCAGGGAGTGGTAGAAGCTACGGGTATAACATAGGATCCTATGGGTTAGATTGCGTTGGGGAGGCGATGGGAGAAAATATTTTTTGAAGGGGGCGATGGGACAAAAAAGGGTGGGAAACTATGGTTCAAACCAAACAATTCTGACTCACTGAATAATAATTTAGAAATGGACAAATAAATTGCTGCTATGTTACTATTTAATGCTGAGCTGAAAGGGATGTGGCAATGGCATGAGCTTAGTGTAATTCTGCTTTACTCTACTAAACATACACAGCCCTGGTCCTATTACAACAGAAGCAATTTTAGTGGCACTACAGTAATGAATTATGTAACACTATTTTGATTGCCTATAATTCACCTTACCTGTATGTTAGTGTAACTTAGGGATACAGATTGTGCATTATGCATACACTATGAACTTATTGCTTAGCAATATGAATTCAATCCAAAAACTGTCACACTCACCTTCTGTTCAATATCTTTTTCTAAACTTGAAATCTTCATTTCAGCCTTCTTCAACTGCACTCTCATTACTGCAAGTTCATTGGTCCCATGCCTTTTTGCATTTTCTACTTCAGACTGCGCACTAAATATAGGAAGCAATGTGAAGAAATGGGTGGATTTCAAGTTCGAATATAAATTTTTATGCATGGATTATTTATTCATACGTAACAAATATGGTGCATATGCTACCTTCCAAAATTTGAGCATCAGGCAGTAAATTTATGCCATTTACTTATATAAAATTGCCTTCATAAATAAGAAATGGAAGAATGGTCCACAAAAAAAAAAAAAAAACCCTATTGAGAGTGATGTTCTTGGCAAATTCTTTACAGCACAAGAGGGCATGGTAGCCCAGGTTGATAAGACACTTGCCTAAAGGATGCTTAGAGGTGTCGCGAGTTTGATAGCCAGTTTATCCTGGTCAGAAAACTTTCCTGACACAGGGGTACAACAGAAATGACGACATGAACACAGAGAAAACTTGCTACCGCAGGGAGTCCCACATTGAGGGGTTAGCGCACCAAGTTCACAGTGATTATAAAAACAATGTGTTCAAAATTGGCGATAAATTGTAGGTCCTGGTCTAATTAGCCTTCTTGTGCAAAAAATGATTGTGGTGCGACAAAAATTATCAAATTACAGCACAAGAGCATGGAGAATACTGGCGTGTTGAAATCAATAAAATTTTGGTTTTCTAAATTGTGAAATTATTTTTAATTAATAAATCCAGAGATGTTCTCAATGGGAACACTGGCCATTAGGAGGCTAATGATGTCGAAAGGTTAACTCCAAATCATGAGCAGAGACAGATTTCGGCCAGGAAGAAAGGATAAAAAATTTCACCATTGCAAATGAAAAATCGCCTGCATAAGAAGTGTCAACTTATACATCAACTGTAACACTGAGCCACTTTGACTTACCTCTCCAGCCTATGTATTGTACGTTCACGCAGCATTGCATACATTTCCTCCCGCTGCTTAATTTCAGTCATCATTTCAGAATGCTGCTGCTGGTAGAGAACTTCATTCTACAAAAAGATGAGTAAGTAAATAAATCAACAAGAGAAAACCGGCCAGACTAGTTCAATACTTAAACTTTGTGGTTCAGGGTTCAAAGAAAAGTTTGCAAAAAATGATAGTAATGAAAAATAAACTATCCAGATAATCAGAGTGATTGATCACCATGTAATAATATGATTAGGGCTGGCTCGATTGATTGATCACTGGTCAACTTCAGTTAAAATTCTGTTGCAATTTTTCATTAAAAATTTGCACAACTTAATCTCATTTATTCAGCAAAACCCTATATTTTCAACTATTGAAAAACTACTATTTTATTCTACAAAGAATTATCAAATCCACAAGTTGTCATTCATTGGTACTACGAGTGTTCAAATAATGTGAAAATCACGTGCCTTTTTGTATGCATCAATAGCTGCTTTGCAGTTTTGATAACGTCTGTGCAGATCTGCAAATGCATCTTCAACACTTTTCATATCTTCAAGAGCCTGAAATTTTTTTTTTAATACAGAAATTCAATTCCCCAGGTTTAAATTTCATGCTATAGACAAAGTTACATATTGATCTCATACAAAACGAATATAAGAGAATCATAATGACTTTCAGTAAAAGATTAAACATTTAGCCAATCTTTCATTTTAAATATTAGCCAAATTTGATTTACTCCATTTATATAAATAAAATAGAATTATATAATGCCATAGGCTTGGGAAAATGTTTTAAACCCTATTACAGTCGATCCAGTTTATAATGTTTTTCCGCTTAGTACGACTAATTTTTGTGAATTTAACTTTCTCCCTATATTGATAATGTTAATTTTTCCCAGATACGTTTGAATTTTTTGCTATTCCCACTTACAAAGTTTAAAAAATTCACATCACTTTTTCCTCCCTTGAAAACAGTGTACTTTTCACTTTTTTCACATATACAGAAACGAAAATGGTGTTCATTTGAGTGCTAGTGATTAATTATTATGTGAAAACTACAGGTGGGACTTTTTTATGGCTCTCCGGAAGCCAGTTTATGTATTCGGCATAAAGAATCGACTGAAAGGTATTTTTTTTAAAAAGGTTTTAGGCACAATAATATAATTTTGAATATTTTTATTTTTCTCTCACTTTGTCCAACAATAGTATGCAGAGCATAAACTGCATTTACCACTGTTCACCTACGACTTGGTGATTGAAATCATGTCACTGTATAGGAAGACTAACAGATAAGAACTACAAAAAGTTCTCAGAAGAGGTTAATTTTTTTAATTTACGGTCTTATTCAAATTCGCCGCACTAGATCGATTACGAAAAATTACATCAAAAAATTATTTTCATAGTGGTGTTAGACGACATCTGCATATAAAAAAGGAATAAAATGGTGGGTCTTCTCATCCACCTCTGAATCTATTGATACAAAATCAAACTGCAAATAAGTGACATGGACACAAAACGTAAACAACTTAACAGATTTTTAGACACCAGCATCAAGTAGCATTTAAAGGCGGCTTTTTCAGATAAGAAAAGTCTGATTTCCCAATTGTACAATTGTACTCCTTGGAATTTAATTCCTCACAGAACAGCCATACGATGCTTTCGTGACCTTTGAAATTTTGGAAAATAAAGCAGTAACAATGTTAGATTTTGCGAGAACAGTTTGAGTCAAAATGTCTCAGAGCAAATTAAATAGAAAAGCTCCAAAGTGTAGGGAAAAAAAATTCTTAAATTTGCAGATGATAACCATAACTCTCTAGAGTTACAACAGCGCAAAATTCATTTTGCCTCCCAGCACGTTAAGCAATCAAAATGTAAGTTTTTTTTTCCTTCTATATATATATATATATATATATATTATATTATATGCATATAAACTGTATATTTCTTGTTTTTCCCTACAAACTACATCCCATATAATGCACGTAAATATTTATTGGAATAACAAATACATAATTTCTTCCAATTAAATCTCTATATGCACCATAATGTTTGTTAATTAAAAACACTACATAAAAATAGCTATGATTGGTGAAAAACTGTCTTATAATATTGTTATAGACATTTCCTGCTTAAAACATTTTTAGTTGCGATTTTTTAAAAATGTTACAAGCGGGATTTACTGTATATATAACCTACCCATGATGGGCAGATGTCCTTTCTTGATACTCAAACTATAAAATTAAATACATTAAACCCTATATAACAGCGGTTCTCAACCTTTTACTCGCAGAGCCCTTTCTGGTATATAATTTCCATGCAGGAGCCCCGTGCGTAGGCCTATTTTTCATTCATTCAAAGTTACTGATTTATTATTATTATTCGAAAATACTTAATTACTTTTTCCAAATTTACTGTTTTTTGTATTTTTCTTGAGCTGCTGCGAAGCCCCTGGGGAGTTCACACGGAGCACCGGTTGAGAACCGCTGCTATATAAGTTGACCACCTATGGTTCAAATATATGTTCTGTAGGACCAGACATGGCCCAGGCTCTGTCCTATGGGGGAATGCAAGCGCTGTATCCCATGGGGTTGGGCTATGCTGGAGAGGCCCAATGCTTCTGTCTCTCTTCAACTATGTTCTGGTCAACTTTTTTCTTTACTAAGGTCTACTCATATTTTAGTCATTCCCATAAAACAAAGCTAGAACTTTTAAAAGACTTGTGAAGGATCCTTGGGACTATCATTTGTATCCATGATGTATTCTTAAAACTATTCTATCATTGTTCATCACCAGGTATCATTTAATGATAATGAAATTATCACCTGGTCTCTTTCTTCTATCAATTTTTGATTTTCACTGGCCATATCCATTCGCTCTTGTTCTTTTAACACTATCCACGACTGCAGAAGTTGCAAAAACTCATCTAGTACTCCACTAGAATTGAAAATATTTTTATCAAACCAGTAAATATTCATACAAAGGCAATATGGCATGAAAAGAAACTGCCTGGTTTTAATTCAAAGACAATTTTTTACATGTTATAAAGACTAATATAAATTTATATTTGTTAACATCTCTTTGAACATGCAATATGGGATTGTCTATTTATTTTACAGAGAACCACACAGTTATTTTTTGTACCATATTTTCCTGCATATAAATCAATGAATTATATGTTAAAAACAGATCAGAATTTCTTAGTGTGAATTATATACTGCTGCATCTTATCAACAGCATGTTCTTCTTCTAAAAGGTTAGAAATAAATATTTTTAAAATTTGTAAAAAAATAATTTTTTCAAGATTTGTAAATGGCATATATATAGAAACAAGTAGAAAAATCCATGCTATTCTATGAAAATGTGAACAACAACCTATTTAACTCTATAATATTTCATTATTGATAAATGAAAATTTGCATATGCAGAATATATGCCATTGTGGACTATATAAAATTTTTTCTGAAGGGGTAAAGTTCACATTTGCGGAGTATAGGCAGGAAATTACAGTAATTCAATAAGTAGGCCTAATCAAGATTATCATAAATTATTTATCCCCTGATATAATGTGCAAAAGACTAAGCAGATCTTTGATGAATCTTCATTGTCAGTGGGACTGGATGTTAGCCAATGTGATTCAGATTTATAAAAAGGGAAATAAAAGCTTAGTTTTAAGGTCCATATACATTAGCGAGAGGATCATGTAATATAAGCCTTTGCGATTGGTTGTTCAGCAATTTGTATGGTGTTTCTGAAAGACGAACTAATCCTTTTGAGCTATTTGAACCGGACCACAGAGAGTTTTTCACACAAAGGAAGCTCCTGTACATAAGAACAGATTAAAAAACTGCTCCAGAAGGTCTTGCCTTCCATGCTTTGCTTGATAATGCATCCGCCCCTTTATACTGTGATACTAGTTTAACCCTGTGAAACTAGTATATGCAAAATAACTGTCAGGATAATATAAAAATGAAAATAAAAAGGTGGTTAATTAATTAAAACAGCAGTTCCCAACTTTTATGACTCAGAATTTTCAAGAATAATTTATATGGTGCGGTCATTCAAGCCTGTTTCTCTTACTTACAAAATTTTCAGGGTTCCCTGCAAAATCTGCTCGACCATTTCCGACCAAAAACACACACTGTCATGAGCATATATAATCTGAAAATGTCCCAGATCACACTAAATTGTACCATTTCTCGGTAATATACCATTGCCCCTCCCCTTTCGAAATCAAATTGTATATAATGCATACAATACCAGTTGGCTTCGAGAAATCTCACACAGCAATCATTGAATTCAAAACATTGTTTTAACACAATAATTGATGAAAAACTGAAAGAATGACCAGTGACAAAACATGGAAAAAAAATTAAGATGGTAAACTGTCTCTATAACTTGGAAAAATCACAAACAAATGCCAAAACCAACTGTCGTACAGTGAAACCTGCAAAAAACTGAAGGTCAGGAGACTGAAATTATTTTCTGCTCCAGACAGGTTTCTGTTTTATAGAGGTGCACATAAAAATATATGCAGTGATCTATTCCTATCGTTTGTGAAACTTAAGTTTTGAGAACATCACCCCCAACTTCTATAAACCAACAAGTGTTAAACAGAGACATGCATATTATTATTTTGAGTTTTTTTCATGTTTGCAATTTAAAATTATACTATACATTTGAAATTTCATATTTAATACGGTAATAGTTAAACATTACTATGTAAAACTTTCTCCTGAATAGCAATAGAATGAACACTTATCTTTGTTAAAAAATGAAATTTTTTTAATACAGTGAAACCTAGATATAACAATATTCTGCGAGAAAAAAAATCGCTGTAGAGGGATTATCGTTATACCGAGAGGCAAAATTATCCTTACGTGTGATCAAATTTATGCTGTTGTGATTTTTTCTACATCGACATTGTTAATACCATCAGAAAATATGCTTTTATGTATTTATTAGATGCAAAAAATTGTAATTGATTAATTTATCATAAAAATTCACTAAGATGCATTGCTCTTGTAATGAAGTTTACTGCATTACACTTTTGTGTCTTGCACAGAAAGTAGAATAGCAATAACTTCATTTAGCTTTCTGTGATTCTTAGTGCAAGATGTTGATTTTATCCGATGCCTTGAGAAAGAAAACCAGTGACAGAGTTAAAATTAAATTCAAAAGGATGTTAAGAAAAATATTTAAAAAATATCATTATAGTGTTCAGCTCAGCCACTTGGCAGATGAGTGGTTAGGGAGCTAGCTTCTGACTGTGCAGGTCTAGGTTCGAATCCCAGTTCAGGCATGGATATATATATATGTCTACTAACCCTAACTAATTCCCTGGATGGATCATGATGATTCCTTATGCGATTCTCACCTATTCCCATTACGTGTTATTTTTATAACATTAATATTATTAAAATTTTCTAAAAATCTTATCCAGAAATTTATTGTAGTAAAGGATATCATTGTATCAAGGTATTTAAAATTGTTGTATCGAGTGTATTTAAAATAAATTTAATAATAAGAAATTGCATACCTTTTTAACATTATAACACTTAAATTTTGTTTTTTATGCCTCTACGAACTCCATTTTTGTTTTCAATTCAATACACGTTTCTTGTAGCTAGTGGCCATCTCTACACTGAAGGAAAATCTTTGCAATAGCCAAAACACAATACTGCTAAATGGTAAACAATAATTCAGTCTCCCTCATGTATTACTCTCCCAAAATTATCAAACTTTTTCCAAGAAATAGGAGTGTTTTCTAACAAAAGTCACCATTTCCATCATAAATGCAATGCTAAACAAGCTTTTACTAAATTTTGAATAGTAAATACGCTTCCACTCAACTCAAGCCTGACCTTCAGAACCAGTTCAGATAGATAATAGGCATTCATTGTTTTTCCAAGAATTGAAAGAGTTCGCCTAACAAAAGAGGGATCAGAATGACTTAACTTTCCTCCCATCCAAAGGACAAAAACTTACACTTGACCAAAAATTCTTCCCATTTTACCAGGTTTTGTACCTACAAATAGACTAAATACGCCTTTTGTTTCCGTATTAGACAGTTTCCATCTTAAAGAAGTTTCCTATGATTGAAAAAGCATTAATTATTCAGAACACTATATTTTTGTTCCATTTAAGACAGGTTTCCATCTCAGGCAGGTTTTACACTGTAATAATAATTTGACATATTTTTCAAAGTATATTTATAATTTTTTTTTTGCAAATCATTCATTTCCAATTTATTCTACTTCTAATTTAGCTTTACTCTTAATGTGTTGTTTTTTTCATACAAGTCGTTGATATTTTTATCTCTCTTGCTCCTTTTTTATTTTTTTTAACCTTGCTCCTACAGCTTCTGCTTGCAGACCTGCCAACCTTCAAAAGGTGAAAATCCTACAATTTCCTCACAAAAATCCAGCAATTTACTCAGAAATCTAGCAAGTATACTTTTACGTGACATATATTTTTGCCATGATAAGAACCTACACACTAACTCCACCTTTTGGAATCCAGAAATTTGGAGATTCTCCTGAGGTCTACAGGGGAAGGGTCCACCCAGGCAGGTCCTGGGTAGCCCCTGAGCAGAATATAATCATTGTGGATGCTGTCAGTGATGGATAATCTTGGGTAAACAAACTCTCAAAAGCAGCAAAAGTTTTCTGCCTGATCCAGATCAATTTCAGGAAGTTGTTTTGGAGAAGGTGCAGCTTCCAACTTACCAGGCTTGACCAATCTTCAAATAAGTTTCTACACAAGATCTTGAAGAAAGCCTCAAACAAACAAGGGGCAATAGGTTTGGAGCTTTGAAAATTTTTTAGAAATGACTCTCACTCTCTGAGGCCAAAGTCTTATAAAAAAAACTTATCTCACACTTAATGAGGGAATCTTTTACTGCCAGACAAACAGAGTTAGCAGGCTTACTTGAAAAAGACTTGTTCTATATAAAATTCACATTGTCAAAATGTGTGTAGCTCTTTCCAAACATTGCACATTTTCAAACCATCTCATACTACAAAATTTCAAAGAAAGCAATTCTTTCAATTTTACTTATTTTTGTTGTCTGTAATATCTGTCAACTGTGTGTGTAGTGTAAGGAGAATCTATAAACAAAAGATATATACCACTAACAAGTTGCTAAATCATCCCATCCAGCTGTCTTCCATTTAAAAGCCACAGGTAGAGACCCCCCCCCCCCTCCATGTTGAAATATTTGAATAGCACCCTACACAGCAGCAGGGGGAAAAAGCAAGAGGGTAAGACATGTTTTCTCAGGACAAAGGAATTAGAGCTGGTATTGATTTTATTTTCAACAATGGATAGGAGGGTGTCTCGGCCTTACACTCCTTTCATCAGAAAACAGGTTCATTGACCTTGAACAACATTATGTGTCCAAGTATATATAATAATTATATATACTTAGGATTTTACATATATAAGCACATGTAAAATCCCCCCCCCTTCAACTGATAAGACATTTTGCTCATGCATACCAAACTTTCTTTCAGTAGAGGATCTGGAGGGAAATGCAGATAAAGAAAAAAAGGGAAGACCAACAACCTGAATGTGAATTTATCCTCTTTTAACTTCTTTCCTTCAGATTTTCCCTGATTTTGAATAACATTTCACATTTTCCTTGACCCGTTTTTGATACCCTCACTTTCTAGGTCACTGGGAACCCTGTTATAGAATTATTTTATTTTCCCTTGAACTGTCATGGAGACCGAGAGTGCACACAGAGTCCTAAAGGCAGTGCAGAGCACACGTTGGGAACCTTTCACTGAGGGGGGAAAGAAAATCTTCTGAGGTATGACATTGGTTCAGGAAAGGGAACCCATGTTTTACCAATCTTTAGCATTTCTATGATCATGTAACTAGGGCTCATGACAAGGATACTCTTGTAGACATTATTTATCTCAAGTTCCAAAAAAACTTTCATTTTTGTTCTAAATGATAAGCTGTTGTAGAGGCTTTGTGATATTATAAAATGAGCAAAGTTTTAACTGTTGGAATCTTATTTGGAAGAACAGTCACAACATGCAATGATAAACAGAATCTTCTCAGCGTTATAAATGAAGGAAGTGTTAGTTAGAAAAAGTGCTCTTTACATTATACATAGGGAACTTGCAAGTGAGCAAGAATGGATTTTTTGATAAGTTTGCTGACAATACTAAATTGATGAAAATTATGAGATGTGAAAGACAAAGGTGTTTTGTAAGCAACTTGGATTCTCTAGCATCTTGAGCTGAACAGTGGGGCACAAGTTCAATGTGGAAAAATTGTGCAGTGTTTCATTTAAGACGCAATGAGAATTTATCATATTCTTTGGGTTGGGGAGGGGGGGGGGGGACATTCCAGTCGGCAAGTGTTTCAACTACTCATGCAATGTCATGGACAAGCCAAGCATTCAAATAAGGATTTATTTCAAGAACAGTTTGTTCACAGTCACCAAAAACTGTTGTTCTTCCTCTTTTAAGGTTTAACTCTACCTTACTTAATATATGAAGTTGTTGAGACTTTATCTACAGTGAGACATTGACTTGATCCTAAGTACACAAAGACATGACACATTACTTGACAAGCATTCAGGGTTAAAAATATAGAGATACTAAACATATTTTAATTATAAGAAAAGTTAAATCACTGGAGCATAATGGAAAGATTCAAAGTTTTTAAGAGCAATGATCGACCATAATACATAATATATTTTTATGCAGACCAGTGGCTCCAAATGCAGGGCCCCTGCCCCACAAAGGTGCAATTCGAGAAAAAGTAATTATTCACTTTTAAGTACAAAAAATATTCTATGAGCAAACACTGGCACAACCTTACGAGTAATTTCTGAAAAAGAAATCTTAAAAATTGTGATAATATAAAATTAAGAATAAGTTGATAATTTTTCATCTTAGCAAAAAAAAAAAAAAACTACAATTCTTATCATTGATATCTGCTAATATCAACCAGACACAATTAACAACTACATTACATCTATACTAGACACTTTTTGTTCATATATCCCAATTAACCCACTACATTAACATTTTTTTTTTCACATAATATCACGAATGTTCAAAATTAAATTTATAACACCATACAACACAAATGCAATACTTACAATGATGCCCTAGCAGATTTATGCAGGTTTGCTGCTTGATTTTTTAGAGACTGGTTTTCTTTTTCCAAACTTTTCATTTTCACATTGAAGTCTTTTTCAGATTCCAATTGCACTCCTTGATAATGCATTTCTTGCTTCTTTTTAGCTTGTGATAAATCATCTTCCAT
Organism: Pholcus phalangioides; assembly: GCF_987345545.1. Lineage (NCBI taxonomy): Eukaryota > Metazoa > Arthropoda > Arachnida > Araneae > Pholcidae > Pholcus > Pholcus phalangioides. The sequence goes on along the minus strand of NW_028301600.1, from coordinate 44,231,884 downwards.
CAACATTTTCTGTAAGAACGTCAAAATAAAATCTTGTACCATCAATCTTGCATATCTCTGATGAAAATTTCATATAAAATGTTTAAAGTTAGATGCACTCTTTAATTCAATAAAAGGTATTTCTTAGTCATGCTCTCAACATAGTAATGCATGCAGCAATGAAGGCTGAAAATTAAAAAAATTCACTGTCTGTGCCCATAGCTAGCTACAATATTGTTGCTGCGTCGCGCTACAGGTCACTCGCCGAACCTGTCACCAGATTCGTCCCGCCGCGCGAATCTCTCCTGGGTTCTCTGCCGAAGACTTGAAGACACTCACAGGAACGAGGATTTGGGAACAAATGATAGCCTTTATTTACATGAACTAAAAGTACTGCTAAAACTAGAGCAGCCCTCCAAAAATACCCCTTCTCTATTCGAATTCTACAGTCTGAGTCCCAGAATCTTGTTTTTCTATTCCCACAATCGCATGCCACATGCACCTTGCATGCGTTCACAGCCTCTTCAAATTCTACCCTTCGTAACACATTGCCCCTTCCTCGACAGTTGCATGTCCCGGGCAATGCAGTTCTCAAATCGGTGAGTACTCCATATTCCTTATGGTAATAAGTAAGTCTAATGACATAGACCACCTTGAACTTCAGTGTCCTTTGAATCCATATCATGACAATGTTCAGTCTCTTCCTAAGATGGCGGCGTCCTTCCCATGAAGTCTGGAGTTTCTGACACCATCCTTTCTGTTGTTTTGGATGCCCTCCTTTCCGTTGTTCCGGACATATTCCTTTCCACCATTTTGGACACCCTCCCTTCCTTCGTTTTGGACGTCCTCCTTTCCAGCGTTTTATATTCCAAAGCCAGACAAGGTCTCTCTCCTTGAAGTTGTGAGACGTGGCCTTCGTATCGTAACAAACTCTCATCTTCTCAGAGCCAATGTCGATCCTGTCTCTGGCGGTTTGATGCACATCAAGGTGCTCCTGGAATTCCTAGATGTATTCTTCTCCTATGAAAAGGAGCATCTTGCGGTAGCCCAAACAGCAGGTCACTCGACAGCCGAAGATCCCATCTCATGAGCATCTGTGACGGTAAGAATCCAGTACCCTCGTTGATGTAACTCCTGTAAGCCAGCAAGAGCAGCAGTAACTTCGAGTCCCAATCTTGTTGGTACTTCGACACTAACAGCGAGAGGTGATTCAGGATGGTCCTGTTGAATCTCTCCACCATCCCATCAGATTCCAGATAAAGCAGAATAGAACGCATCTTTTCAATTCCCAGAAGTTTGCACATCCCAAGGAACACCGCTGACAAAGTTTCTTCCCTGATTGGAATAGATCAGCATGAGGACTTTGAATAGACACACCCAATTCTGCACCAATACTTCTGCCAGCATCTCGGCCTCCTCATTAGGAACGGGAAATGCTTCCGGCCACTTGGTGAAAGGCCATCCCACCACAAGTATATATTTGTTACCATCGTGGGTTTCAGGCAACAGTTCTAGGTTGTCCAAGGCGATTCTCTCGAACCGTGCACCAACATTGTAGCATTGAAGTCGGGCAGGAGTCCACTTCGGAGGTCTTTTTCGGCCGGCACAGGTGTCAGTTCTCACACCACTTCTCCATATCGGTCCTGAACTTGTCCCAATAGAATCACACGAATCCACTGTAGCATTCTAGTGATGCCGAAATGTCTATCAGTCACGCTTCCGTGTGCAACCCTTTCAAAACTTCTTCCACACGACCTCCAGGTATGAGTTGCCATCTGAAAGTCTCTTTCCAGCCTCTGACTCCAATGGCAGTAGAGCATGCCGTTCCTGATCTCCAAGGAGTCCCAGAGGGCCCAATATCTCTATGGTCGTACTGGAAGAGGCAACGTGTTGCCATGTTGGTTGGTTCCCAGTGGATTCTTTCCGTATATGACCACTCGCACGTCTGGATCTCCCAGTTAGCCTTTCGAGTGTTTTCGTCACTTAAGTCCTGAGACTTTAGCTGTCTCACAATAGGGTCTGCAGGGCCATATTTCCCTTCTGCCTTGAAGCAATTGTAGCATTATCCTTTAGGTCCCGCAGAAATTGTCCTTATTCTAGTCATTTTTAATAGATTTTAGTTTGTTTTACCTTATTGTCTCCTGGATTGGTCAGCAGGATCGTGTGTCCGTTGATCAACCGCCGTCTTTATTGTGGTTGCCAGATTCTGTTACATTTTTACAATATTTCCTTTTCTCTCATGAAATTATGTAAATTAGACGCAAGCTCAATACCGCACCTTCAATCTTGTGATTGGTTCTGTCATGAAGCATTGTGGGAACGCTCTTGTATAAAAACCAGATAGAGAGATGTGCACGACTACTACTTCTTCCGACTAACTTCCTGTCTTCATTACTAAGGCGTCATGCCCTGTTGAGGTGTGAGTCAGATCGTCTCTCAGTTAAAACAATGTGTTAAATTTGGGAAGGTGTGCTTTTGGCACCTCATCCATCTCATCGCTTGACTTCATGTGATAATCCATCGTCATCATGATCCTGTTGCCTATGGATTGATTAGTGGCCAGACCAGCTACCCTTGGACGTCTGCCAGTTTCCTACGCAGTGGCTGACCTGTAGTCTCAACGGATGTTTCAAGACACAGAACCGTCTGAACCTGGTGTCTGGGGTGTCTCCTGCTGTGGTGTAGAGAAGGCCACTGATTGACTGAGACATCTTGGAGTGTCTTGTGGACGATGTGAACTAATACACGAATACCTGGACATAGCAGTGAGAGCGTTCTATTTTATTGTCTCATTGTAATGTCTGAGAGGTAAGGCTAACTGTGATAATAATTTGTAAAAATGTTATACCAATAATTAATAGAATAAATATTTATAGTTTAACTAAAGTGTTGTTCCATTCATTATTGTCATCCATTCAATGATCACTGGGGTTAAATTCATAAAGAACCCAGAAATGCAAGATAAATGTTGCACAATGATGGCAGTTCCGTGGGCATGGTCTCCTTGATAAGGCACCGGCATCTCTCAGCGATGCTCCCTTACGATGCTGGATCCTTCCCTTACGGCTCCCTGGCCTTTTCATGAGAACAGTTCTGATCCCACATTAATCCATCCATGTTCCCGTCAGGGAAGACATTAAATAGACATTACCAAAATTATGCAAACTTCTAAAAAGCTTCTCATTTCCTTGACCCCACTAAGAATGTCACTTTTTCCAAGGAAACCTACACAGCTACTATGTTGGGTTTTTTTTAAATTGATCACACTGTGCTGTTACTTCGATTCTAATAATTTTAAGACCTTTGTCAAGAACCTTGTTTCCCTCCACCAGGTCCATTCTAAACCTTATAATAATATGCTATATATATTTTCATTAGTGTTCCCTACTGTATTATCTATGCTAAAATAGAAAAGATAGAGAAAAAAACTTACTTGAGACTTCTTTTGAATTATACTGGAAAATAATTACAAAAAAAAATTAAGAAATGCATCAAAAATAAACAATTTTAATTGAAAAGTTGATGATTTATTGATAGTCATCTCTAATTTTAACTTCAAAAATCTCATTTCTTAACACACCAGGGGTCTGTCCAGCCGGAATTTGGGTCCGGAAAACGGACCCTTCACAAAATTCCGGGGCTAAAAAACGGACCCTTCACAAAATTTGGAGGATAATAAACGGATCCATCACAAAATTCCAGAAAACGAACCCTTCATGAAAATTACGTCGTAAAAAACGAACTTTTGCGACTGCTGTGCGACGAAATTCTTATCAGTTATGACCCTAGTCGTAATAGAAAGCCATTGATCTTTTTTTTTAAGCATACATGGCCCAACACCACCACCCCCTCCCCCATAGATGAGTAATCTTATCTATAGAAGTTGCTAGTTGGATACCGGAAAACATGACCTTGAAAAGGCGATCGGAGAAAGAGCGTGACCTTGAGAGGGCTTTTCTTGTTTCTAGTCTTCTTGTTAGGACATCCCGCTGGTTGACCACGGATTGACCGCGTCCGATATTTTATCGCACAACCTATGCCATTATGCAAACGCTTTAGCCCCGCACTTCTCCTCAAATGGTCTTTGAATCACAACCTCTTGTTAGTCGTAAAATCGGCGTAGTTGATGCTTATTGTAGAATTGGATTTTTTGTGCACGTTTTTTTTCCAGTATTGCGCTTTCATTTTTGAAAATTTAATATGAAGCGTGGTCGACCACCAACAGGTGGAAATTCAAGGAATAGTGATTACTACATTAAAAAAATACGGCCAACTGACGTTCGGGGATGCAGCTCCATAACATCGTTTTTTAAACGAGGATCTGAAAACGTCACCAAAAAGACGTCAGATACAGATAATTCCAATTGTGCTAACCCGGAAAAAATTACTGAAACATTGCTTCCTTCATCGGTTTCGAACCACGCTGTCGAAACCTTGGAAACGGCGCGATACATTACCAATTTATCGGAGGCGCCTAAAGACATTACCGATTTATCAGAAGCGCTGAAAGACATTTCGGATTCTTCGAAAGACATTGCCAATTCGTCGGAAGCGGCGGAAGAGATGACCGATTTATCGGAAGTGGCGGAAGACAATTCCGTTTCTTCGAAAGACATTACAGATTCGTCGAAAGCGGTGGAAGACATTGCTGATTTATCGGAAGCGTTGAAAGATGCTACGAATTCGTCGGTATAGCCGGATTTTAAGAAAATTTCATCTACAGAAGCTAGAAAAATGGGTCCAAAAATACCGAATTTGGTGAACATCGCACGTTTTGAGAAGCTTCACAGTTGGCTATGTTACAGCATTTCTGCATCTGGCTTTCTTTGCAAAATATGTTCTACATTTTTTTGATAAGGGACCCTGGATTGACCAAGGGGTGCAATTTGGTGATCACCCAAGACGATGTGTCAACAAGCATATATATAGCCAGAAACACAAACAAGCTGTGAGTGCATCCAAAACTAGGAAAATGATAATAAAAATGAAATAGGAAAATGAGGTTGCTGTTTAATTAGTATTACTTTCACTGCTATTTTGAACGTTTTCACAAAAATAAGGTACATTTTCACAAAAACAGGACCCTGTGCAAAAAGTCTGGACAGACCCCTGCACACATACAGTAAGAGGATCTGAAGCAATCATAGCTACTTAAATAACAATAAAAATGGCATGATGCATAATCTGCACACATTAATAAAACTAATATTTTATATAATCTTAGCATCCAGTATGTATTAGAATATATGTCTAATCTTCATCCAGATTTAATTTCATAATCATTGTAGTTTATTACTATCATTAGAATATCATAGAACTCAGAAAAGAGCAAGCAGGGGGAAAAAGTGCATGACAATTTTTTTTTTATTAGATTGAAATTTGTTAGCATGCCAGTTGATGTACTATTTCTAAAAAAAAGAATAAGTAATAACAATTTAACTCTGACTGGTTTCTAAATACAAATATTAGAATTTAAAATCAAGTGACATTTCTAAGCTGATAGATTAGTTGAGGGAGAAAATGGACAATTTTGTAGCCATTCGTTTTTCTGCATTAATTTATAGACTCAAATACACTAAAAAGGCAATGGAGTTTTCACCACCTTGTTGAGAAATTTGCCTGTCATGGTCATGACTTAGTATTTTTAATAGCCACATGCGTGGGGGGGGGGGGGTTCACCTTAGCACCAGCTCTCTTCCACAAGTGGAAACAATACCTGTCGGGAAAAATTCTGATTGGGGAAGCATGAGCCAATTTCAAATTCATGACACCCCAAATACTTAAGCATGTTATTTGGTACACAAAGATACCTCATCAGGGTTCGAGCTGCTGATCGTCATTGCGCCAAATCACAACAAAATATTTCATTTGGCAAATAAATAAAAGATCAAATTTTCAAAATTGTGAGTGTCCATTCTGCCTCAGTGTATTGGTGTGTTGGAATTTGTTTGGAATTCATATTTTATCACTCACCAATTTGGCTAAGGTTCTCTCTCTCATTTAGCTACAACTTTTTCCATTTGATAAGCCAAATTGCTGCAATTAATAAAAAGTCAAGGGAAACCCTGTGCCTCATCTTTCTCATTCAAGATACTCTGCTATTCATCTTAATGCTGGGATAAATTGCACTCATCTTAATGCTGGGATAAATTGCACTCATCTTAATGATAATTTCTGTATGTCCACTGAAGAGCCAAAAAAACTGGTCCACCTGCCTAACATCGTGTAAGGCTCCCACGAGCACACAGAAGTGCCGCAACACGCGGTGGCATGGACTCGACTAATGTCTGAAGTAGTGCTGGAGGTAACTGACACCATGAATCCTGCAGGGCTGTCCATAAATCCGTAGGAGTAAGAGGGGGTGGAGATCTCTTCTGAACAGCACGTTGCAAGGCATCCCAGATATGTTCAATAATGTTCATGTCTGGGGATTCTGGCGGCCAGCGGAAGTGTCTGAAGTCAGAAGAGTGTTCCTGGAGCCACTTCGTAGCAATTCTGGACGTGTGGGATGTCGCATTGTCCTGCTGAAATTGTCCAAGTCCGTCGGAATGCACAATGGACATGAATGGGTGCAGGTGATCAGACAGGATGCTTACGTACTGGTCAGAGTCGTATCTAGACGTATCAAGGGTCCCATATCACGCCAACTGCACATGCCCCATTACCATCACAGAGCCTCCACTAGCTTGAACAGTCCCCTGTTGACATGTAGGGTCCATGGATTAATGAGGTTGTCTCCATACCCGTACACGTCCATCAGCTCGAAGCAATTGGAACCGAGACTCGTCAGACCAGGCAACGTGTTTCCAGTCCTCAACAGTCCAATGTCGGTGTTGTCAGGCCCAGGCAAGGCGTAAAGCTTTGTGTCATGCAGTCATCAAGGGTACACGAGTGGGCCTTCGGCTCCGAAAGCCCATATCAATGATGTTTCGCACGCTGACACTTGTTGATGGCCCAGCATTGAAATCTGCAGCAATTTGCGGAAGGGTTGCACGTCTGTCACGTTTAATGATTCTCGTCAGTCGTCATTGGTCCCATTCTTGCATGATCTTTTTCCGGCCGCAGCAATGTCGTAGATTTAATTTTTTACCGGATTCCCGATATTCACGGTACACTCGTGAAATGGTCGTACGTGAAAATCCAAATTTCATCGCTACCTCGGAGATGCTATGTCCCATCTCTCGTGCTCCAACTATAACACCACGTTCAAACCCACTTAAATCTCGATAACCTGCCATTGTAGCAGCAGTAACCGATCTAACAACTATGCCAGACACTTGTTGTGTTATATAGGCGTTGCCGACCGCAGTGCCGTACTCTGATTGGTTCCATATCTCTTTATTTCCATATGCATGCCTGTACGTTTTTTTGGCTCTTCAGTTTAAAAGTGGGGTACTTAACTAGGGCTTAGAGTGTAACATAACTCAGAATTATGCAGACCAACATCTTCACTGCGAGGGCTTAACACTTTCTTTGTCCATATTCTCCTTAACCCCAATAAAAATTAAGTCCTACCTTGATGAAGTTTGACCCATCATATGGTGCTTTTTGTAAATTGGGAGATATTCATGCCACATACAGTAGAGTCTCGAAAATCTGAGCACCGAAAGTTTGAGTTTCTGGATAATCTGAGGAACTGAAAAATTTTGAATTTCTTTCTTGAGACTCTGCCCCCTCCTCCTTCTTTCTTCCCCCCTCCAAGAACCCAAATTCTTTATTTGTATATTCCAGGAATACTACATAGAACATAGGTATTGCACAGTAATTTTAGTTTGAAAGGGATCTGGCGGCCCCTAGCTTTATAATGGGTAGCTGATGTAATAAAATATTAGACTCCCTTCAGTGGACATAGACCATTTTAAATTTCAGGGGGGAGGAGGGTTGCTGAGAAAAAATAGTTTTCTTCTTAATGGTGAACTATGGCACGGTCCCCTAATTGTTTACGTAAAATCATTGAAAATGCAGTTGAAAGCTATCAGTGTCTCAACGTTATTCATCATCAATCCCATCCTTAACTCATTTGATCATCATCATTTGATCATTTTTTGTCGCACCACGGTCATTTTCTGCACACGAGGGCTAATTAGACCGGGACCTACAATTTATTGCCGATTCCGAACGGCAGGCTTGTTTATTATACTCGTCGAGAGGTTGGTGCGCTAACCCCTCGATGGGGGACTCCCTGCGGTAGCAATTTTTACTGCGGTAATGTCGCCATTTTTGTTATACCCCTGTGTCAGGAAAGTTTTCTGACAAGGACGAACCAGGTATCGAACTCGCGATACCTCTAAACATCCTTTGGTACTTTAGGCGAGTATCTTACCGACCTGGGCTACCGCGCCCCCATCCTTAACTCTTTTCAATCACTCATCTTCATGCCCTTTTCACATTCATTTTTTTAAACACATCCTATGCATTTGATCATTTTGATCATTTTTGTCGCACCACGGTCATTTTCTGCACACGAGGGCTAATTAGACCGGGACCTACAATTTATTGCTGATTCCGAACGGCAGGCTTGTTTCTTATACTCATCGAGAGGTTGGTACGCTAAATCCTCGATGGGGGCCCCCTGCGGTAGCAATTTTTTGCTGCGGTCAAGTCGCCGTTTTTGTTGTATCCCTGTGCCAGGAAAGTTTACTGACAAGGACGAACCGGGTATCGAACTCGCGACACCTCTAAACATCCTTTGGTACTTTAGGCGAGTATCTTATCGACCGGGCTACCGCGCCCACACATCCTATGCATCTATATCTTACTAAAGAATAAAAATACAGTAAGTATGCTAGTACTGCTTTTGCACGTCTTTTTTTTAAGTGAAACCACCATTTAAGCATTTTTGTTCTTTGGATAATTTTAGTTTTTGATAATCCGATGGGGCCTGGGCCCCATCCACCTCAGATTAACGAAACTCCACTGCAACAAACAATAAAAATTAATATCAATAATATTTTTTTCAAATAGAAATTTACCTGGAATAGAGAGGATCTAATATAGAACCTGACTGAGGTGAATCTGTATAAAGATCTAAAAAAGAAAAAAATTAAACAAATATTTTGATTATAAAAAATCATTTAGTCCCAAAATAAAAGTAAGCCCCCGAGAGAAATTATACATATTCTTCCAAATGAAGAGCAATATCATACACTTTTTGCACTGCGAAATTTTTTGTCCTTTTGCCTATAAAGCACAAAAGAATTTTATGATAGTTTCCTTAAAAGAACTGTTACAATCAACAATATCATTTCAAGTACTTTCTCTGTGGCTCCTCAATATATCTTCATTATTACAATTATTGGTGCTAAGGGTAGCAAAAAATATACTCAAGTCAATATGCAATGAGTAAAAATAGACTACAGTAGGGCGACTATAAATTGAAACATTGAGATCCTAAATATGGAAAAATACAGGATTTTGCCAAGAAGTTGCCAAATGTCAACAAAATTACTAATTGTTGTTAAAATTGTATTAATTATAATTATAAATATTAAAAAGTACACGTTCTTTGCCCCCCTGGAAAAAGTTGAAATTACGGCCCTGTTAACCGTATATAAAACATAAATTCATTGAAAAAATTAAATTAGATAAATTTAATAAAAATACAAAGAGAAAAAACATAAAGATAGACAATGTTCTAAAAACGTATCCGAATATGATAATTTCAGCAATCATTTTCTAAGTGTCTTTTACGACACTTCACATAGCTATACAAGAAAAAGGCCAATTTCTTTGAGCTGCCTACTTAATATCAACACTTTATTGACGATGCAGTTGCAAACAAAATTGTGCCACATTTATACTGAACTGCATTTAACCTGTGTGAACCCCTTTTCCAAAAAAAAAAAAAAATCAAAGATTGCCAAGGAAATATGAAGATCAGAATAAAAACTATTGATCTCTTCTGAGCCAGAATAGAACCAGTGGATTTATTGAAAATCAAGCATGGTTTTTCAGGAAAAGTGGTCCCAAAAATGGTTTTTTTTCTGGGACTTGATGACCATATTTCATATGTTGTAAGACATGCTGTTATGGAATCATAAAATGTGTCATCCTTAGACTCCAATTTAACAATTAAATATAGAAAATTTTAAGTGTCAATACAGATTTTCCAGTCACTATGACAACTTAGTGCCTGAGGTTTGTCAAGCTCTAGTGTTCACTGTGCTTATATCAACACTTAAACCACCATTCACAAGATTTCTCGTGTTTCAATGCTGAGACATATAAAAGACCAGCAACGAGATTTCTCGATTTTTAATTTCCTATATGTATGTTTTTCATTTCCAAATGAGAAAATCACTAGTCTTAGAGTAAGCCTATGGGAAATAATATGCAGTCATTTAAGTGTTAAGCAAGTTCAATTCTTCAATATTTTAAATAAACAAACATTGAAGGAAAAACTCACAGTTGCTTGCTGTTCTAAATTCTTCTTCAATACAATGGGCTACATCTGGACCTGCTTCACTATGGTTCTGGAATGAGCTATGGGCATTAAATTTATACTGCACTTTGAGATCAGTATAACTCTGTCCTTCAAATGTCTGAAAACGATTAAAACAGATCAAAATGAAAAAGCAAATTTAGTATACATTCAATGAAATATGCTTTCCATAAACTTCAAAAGAAATATAGTAAACACTCATTATATAATGAACTTCATCTTCATTTAACATATATATATATACGGGGTGATTATAAAAAAACTATCCCGACATATGGGCCCCTAACTATCATACCATTCACAGAAACTGAATGAAATTTTGGCATAAGGTATTTTGAGGTATGTGCTCAAGAATTATATGGAAAACAACAGTGTCACTCTAACAGTTACGGTTACAGTGAGAAAATTTCGAAAATATCAAATGGCAACACCAGGTTTTTTGTATTGGAATGCGGTCTCCATACTGAAAAACAATAAATAGCGTTGGAATGGCACCTGTAGCACGAGGAGCTAGGCAAGGAAAAAGTAAAAAGGACTTTGCCGTGCACCAGAGCATTAATGTTCGTTTCATTCGTCACACCGTTTCTTCGGCTGAGATCCCAGCCTGATTAGTCCTCCACAAGGTCATGTGGAAAATTTGTGAAACACAATAAAATGCTTTATTTTATGCTTCTTCTCTGTCCTTATTGGTTGTCCTCACTTTTAGTCTATCTACTGCTGGTGATTTTCATGCTACAGTTGCCGTTCGAACGCTATTTAGCGTTTTTCACAATGGAGATCACATTCCAATACAAAAAACTTGGTGTTGCCATTTGATATTTTCGAAATTTTCTCACTGTAACCGTAACTGTTAGAGTGACACTGCTGTTTTCCATATCATTCTTGAGCGCATACATAATAATACCTTATGCCAAAATTTCATTCAGTTTCTGTGAATGGTATGATAGTTAGGGGCCCATATGTCGGGATAGTTTTTTTATAATCACTCTGTATATCACACCTAGGCTATATATTTAACGCAAATATGGCGAGGGAGACCAGCATGCCGGTGTAACATAATCATAGACCCCTTAGCGGAAGGGTCCTCGTCTAGTCATTTTTAACATACATGCTCTTACCTTACCATACCATCTGGGATCAATCCACAAGATCATGTGCTGACAATCGTGGCTGATCAATGTTACCGGATCTTCACTGTTTACAATTATGTTGATTTCAAATGTCATAATTAGTCAGTATTGTAAAATTACATAAGCGTATGTAAACTAGTTTCTCTGTGTGTCTGAAATATTATGCTAATTTCAATATCAAACGCATTGCAAAGTGGATTAGTTCTGGTGAATTCGCATGACAGGGAGAGAATTTCCCTTTATAACCAGTGTATGTGTTATGAACATTCTCTCTTGTCAATTCTTGTATCTTGATTTAGACATGATCTGAGAGTAGTTCCCCTAAGAAGCTTGTGCACTTTCTGACTCCTGTCTTTGTGGTCACTCCTTCATCGTCATAGAAATGATTCACACAAAGGTAAAAATTTCCTAAAAATTTTCCTCCCAGAAATTTTTGTCGGTACTTCAGCTACAATGAGATCCTGCAAATAATGATAACTTCATAAAGCATTGCAATTCCTCCAATTTTCCTGCATCGATCGGTCATGAGAAGGTGTGGTGCCTCATGGATTCTAACTGAAAGAAACTGGCATGTATGGAAACTGGATGGAATGACGGGAAAGAAACTGGCATTCGCTTCATGGATGGAGTGACGGTTCCTATGCAATAGACTGAGTGATGTTTTAGTCAGATCTGGTGAGACAGTTCAAATTTTAATGTGATTTACCGGCGATGTATTTAACTTTAAAACTAAAATTTGTGTTGTGTTATTAGAAGAATTTAAAACTGTACGAAAGCAGGACAGAATTAAAAAGCAGGATGTATGGTTAAGGACATTTTCTTGGGCAAACAATGATGTACAGCTTTGGATGAATAAAACATCAGGTTTATATATTCCAGAGTCCTCTGGGGCAAGAACCCTTTCAGCTTAGATCTGGGTTGTGTTTAGGGGCAGCACAAGAGGCTTTGCACCTGGACGGCAAGTGAGCTTGAGCCGCCTCTGATAAGACCTACAGACACACACAAAAGATCTTTGAGTTAAATGTGTTTTTCTCATGCCAACCAGGCAGTGCCATAAATACTACACTCATTGCCATAAAAATTTGCGCACCAAGAAATAATTGTGGGATCGAAACGAAAGTTGGCCTGAAGGTACACGTCGGGCAGATATGCAAATGATTAGAAATGCAGCGTGATTGCGCATTGCGTAATGCCACTAGAGGGCGTTGAACTTAGTTCTCCTTGGAGCATAAAACTGGTAAGCAGAGCTTGCTGGAGTGTATTTAATCGTTTGCAAAGGAAATGCTGAGGTAGACATGCCGTTGCGCAGCCGTCGAAGACCATATGAGCAGTTGTCAGAGTTCGATAGGGGGAGAATCATCGGGATAATGGAAGCTGGGTGGTCAGCTCGGCGAGTAGCTCGTCAACTAGGCCGTTCTGATTTTACTGTGAGGAGGTGTTGGGACCAGTGGACAGAAGAGATGTCATTTACATGGCGACCAGGTTCAGGACGCCCTCGACAGACCAGTCGTCGAGAAGACCGTCACATCATCCGAAACGCACGCGTAGAGCCAACTGCCTCATTGGCCGCTATCCAGACACAGGCAGCAGCTTCACTACGGGCCCCTGTGTCTTTCCGAACCATCGCAAGGCGCCTGGCTGAAGGACATCTGGTATCGCGGCGCCCATTATGTGTGCTGCCAATGACACCCACCCACCAATGCCTCCGTTTGGAGTGGTGTCGAGCACGACGGGATTGGACTGCAACGGAATAGAACCAGGTCATCTTCAGCGACGAATCGAGATTCAACTTGAGCAGTGATGACAATCGTGTTCGTGTGTGGAGGCCCCGTGGTGAACGCTTCAATCCTGTCTTCGCTTTACAGCGACACACCGCTCCCACAGCTGGTGTCATGGTATGGGGTGCCATTGCTTACGATACACGGTCACCCCTAATATTGATTCATGGCACAATGACAGCCCAGCGGTACGTCCATAACATCCTTCAGCCACATGCGTTGCCACTCATGGCAGGGCTCCCAGGAGCTATTTTTCAACAAGACAATGCTAGGCCACACACAGCAAGGATGTCACAAGACTGTCTCCGCCACATTACCACCCTTCCCTGGCCTGCTCTATCCCCAGATTTGTCACCAATCGAGCATATCTGGGATCATTTGGAACGGCAAGTTGGACACCCTACGAGGTTGGTCGAACTAGAGGCGCATTTACAGCAACTGTGGAACGAGATGTCTCAGGACATCATACGGAACTTGTATGCCTCAATGCCCGCTCGTATCGCATCGTGCATTCACGCTAGAGGGGGTCCAACAGAGTACTAAAACTTCTGTTCATCTGTACTTTTTTCTGCAATAAATGATCCTTTTTCTTGGATTTTCTAATCACTTACTTATATCAACGTGGTACTAACATGTGTAAAATTTCGTTTCATTTTGACGACTTCTTCTGGGTACATAAATTTTTATGGCAATGAGTGTATTTTTGTCAGGAGGGGCAATCTTGGTTTTGTGGTTCGTTTCTTCCTTTCATCGCTGTGCGGTTGTCATGCTGGACTTGGATCACCAGGATCAAACCTTGTTGGCAGCACAGTGGTGGTCGGTTAAAGTAGGTTTTCTAACTTTGAGGAGCAAATGCAACTTGGTCTACCATTTGAAAAAGTTTCTCTGCAAAGAGCAGGCAGACTTTCAACCGGATATATGCACATAGCATAAAAGCTCAGGAGAGAAGCTGTCATTTTCACTTCAAAAATGATTGCACCTCCCAAAGCAGAATGTGCCAAAATCTGCAACGTACATCACAGAACAATTCGGAAGAATTAAGAAAAAGTGCAATAAACACTATTACATGTATGGGGATTTTTACCGCAGAACATTTCCAGTCAGCCGAGGGCTCGTCGCAAAACAGTGCTAAACATTCTGCTTTGGGGACTGGGTCAGTAGAACACAAATACGTCAGAGCCACACAAACTAGGAACACACTTCCGGTATGTACCAATTCATTAGAAATTCCCCAAATTAACTAATGGGTGCATGCACAGTTAAGCAATATCCACCCACCCCCTTGCTCCTAACTGTAAATCTCCAAAACTCCATGACAGTGATTTTTTGCATTATGTTTTAAAGTAAAAATCTGTTTTTGTTCTTTTTCATTTTTATCATTGAAATTTGCCACTGTCCTCTAGGTGGTCTTTATTATTCAGGTATAGTTCTGGCCGGCCAAAATTTAAATGTTCAAAAAGTAAAAATGTTAAGGAATTTTCCAGGAATTTGGTGACAATATTTTTAGCACTGATGGTCACCCCTTGATAGAGCCAATGCCTAAAATTGGCTGAAGTTGATAGAGCCTGGGCCGCGTTCGTTTTGAAAGAAAGCACCGATGGTACAATTTTATTTTGTTGAATATGTCAAAGTTCCAGAATAAAGGCAATTTAATATGCAGCAACACTGCTATTTAGCTAAAAAAGAAGCAGTGAGACTGCAGGGTTTCTTCAAATATTGATGCATCTGGTAATTTTTCAAATTTTTTAAAAGAATTTTGCAAAATGATTTGTTCAAATAGGCTATTTCTTAGAGGAAACGAAATACAATCAGTTTTCTTTTACCATTTAAAAATACATCACATAATTCTATGCAATTATAGAAGATACTGGAATAGTAATTGTGAATAAGATGGGCACCATTTTATTTAAATTTGGTGAGATAGTTCTAATTAAAAACTATTTTAAACTTCTTATTCATTTAAAACAATACATTTTCCATTTATTTTTTAATGTTATACCATAAAAAACAATAATTGAAAAAGAAAAGATTAAATAATGAAAATTATAAGGTCATATTTCTATGTTTTTAGATCATAAATGCTTGCATATTTTTAAGATTTTCAGGTCATAAAAATCCGAGCCACAGTAATAACTATTTATGATCCCAGCGATAACAAAAGGAAGAAAATAGCAAACCTACAAGCAGTAGGAAGAAATTGCCAAGAAAAAGAAAGGATTATACCAAATTACAGGGTCTCTATAATTAAAGTTACACTTTGAAATGGCCATAAAAGGAAAACTACTGGACAAAATATTATCAAACTAGGTAATAGTTTACAGGAGGTTGGGATTCAATTTTCCGCAAAAAAAGTTAAAAAAATCACCACTAGCGGGGAATGTCACTGTATGCAATATTGTTAAACGAAATAAGACAAGACATCAGTTTAAAATGTTTTCAATCATTTCTAAAACATGTTACAGAGCATGTTCAACGTGGCATCCACCATTTTCTGAAAGCAAGTTAAATCACATTACTGCATCCTCAACAGCAGCTCTTAGCACATCAGGACGAATGTTACAAACATGTCGCTGTATCACATTTTTCAATTCCGTCAAATTGTTTATGTTATTGCCATAAACAGTGGCTTTAGTATGTTCAAGGTACAACAGTTCCCCAACCATGTATTTTACTTGACAATAACACTACTTTTCAGCATACCAACTCTGGTCATATCGCCATACGGCAATTTCCAACCAGTGGGTTGGGTGGAAAATGAAGGTGCCATCTATTGGTCGCCCCAGACTCGGTAGGTAAAGAACTTGTTTTTGATATTCTTCCCCCAGATCTGCCTGGCCCAGGCTCCCAGAAATTGGTCGTATTTATAAAATTTTTCATTCATTATAAATTTAGTTTTGACTCAATTCAAGAAGTAGAAAGGGTCTTATTATATTAGGGTGGGGGAGGTGATAATGTAACACAGGGCCGCAGACAGTGTTACATACGATACAAGGTGCCTGGACACCCTTCAGAAAGAATAGAGTTGCTGACATAAAGTGGACACACACACAACAGGTTCCACAAAGAAATTTTTCTATGGTACCGACAATATCATCTGGCCAATATAAGGTGTGGTATGTGTATGGACAGGGTCTTTTTCCTGGTGTGTGAGAAAGGTTGGAAGGTCCAGAGAGAAGGACCAAGAAGTATAGTTCACGTAGAAGGAGATGCAAGAGATGGTGGTGAGGGCCATAAAAAAATTCATTCAGAACCCTATTTTATATCTCATTACAGTGATATTTTATGTAATGATATTATATATTCATTAGTAAGCATGTTCGATGTGGGACTCCATAATAGGGCTTGAAAAAAAAACAAATTTTAGACAGCCGAATTTCTTAGGAGCCAAGAAAATAATTTTTATGTCAAGAAAAATTGTCCTAAATAATTGTTTATTATGACTTTTACAGGACTTCCTTTTTCCTATGTTAAAAGATACCCTTTCATGAAATCGGAAAATTTTGTGTCATTCAGACTCCAATTTAGCAATCACAAAGAAAATTTTAGGCACCAATACCAATTTTATAGTCGCTATGTCCACCTGGGATTAGTCAAGCCCTGCTTTATGAATAATCTGTTTTCATTTAAGAATTTGATAAATCAATCTGTGATTGTTCGTCCCTTTGATTGGCTTGCATTGATTTTTATTGACTGATTTTCTTTCTTTAGTGAATGCTACTGATACACAACACAATATCTTACAGCCCTAATAAATCAAAAATTTAAGTTTTTTCTATTCCTTCAATACTCATTATCAAGCACCTCCATCACAGTAATGTCATGAGCGGGATCCACATTCAACATGCTTACTAATAAATATAACAAAAAGGCTTAAAAAATCAAAAAAAATAGACACCAGCAAAATTTCATAGGTACCAAGAAATTTTTTTTGTCAAAATTGGTCCAAATTAGTGCATTTTTTGGCTTATCCAGGACTTGGGGACCCCTTTGTGTGCTAGCAGACACACTGGCGTAATTTTTAATATATTTTTCTGCTGCCCTTCGACTTCAATTTAGGCACCAAATCTAATTTTTTTAGTCGATCTGGTACATGGGATTAGTCTCCAGCTCTGTACACCACCATTAAAAAAATATCACTAAAATGAGAGAGAAAGATAAAATAGGGTTCTGAACAAATTTTTCTATATATGGCGTTCATCATCTCATAGATCTCTCTCCTCCTACATGAAAACTACTCTCTTTCGTCCTTCTCATTCCACTTCCTACCTTTCTCACACAAATTTCAGGAAACAGATTCAGAAAAATGCTTCAATTAAAGATGCAAAATTTCTTCAATGGCTAGTTATTTTTTTAGATCTTAAACTATATTAATCGATAGTTAAACATTAAAAAGTAATAAAAACAGTTGTTTTTATTTTCATACTTGGTAAAAGATGAAGAAAAAGTTTAGATCAATTTATTACATGGCTAACTCATAAGTAGGTTCAGCATATAACTTTATAAATTTTCTCAGCTTCTATCTTCAAACATATTCAAGAATTTGAAAACAAAGAATTCAATTTTAAAAATTACTAATGTGGCTAAAACTCCAAAGTTCTAAACTTCCTCAGTTAAATATGCAATTTTAACATTGATTTCTGAGGCAATCATCCTGTGCTTCATAGTGATGCTAATGATTATTATGTGAATAGGCTCATATAGGATTCTTACTAGATTAATTTTTATACAGGTTATAAAAAACTTAAGGCTAAAAAGTTTTTTTTCATTTTGCTAAAGACTATAAATAAGTGGGATATGTGGCTAACATGATTTTCAGCAAAACCCGCTTTCTAGCAAAAACACAGTGGGTTTTTGTAGGTGGGCCTGTTACTCCTTATACATTAGGATAACATTCTATTCTTCCATGAAAAAGAAATTTTATTTAGCTGGTATATAAATATTTCTATTTGAAAAAATAAATAAAAACCCTAAGGCTAGAAAAGTAGATAAGTTGATTTGTTAAAGACTATGTAATTGAGATTTGTGGGCTGATAAATGATTCTTAGCAAAAACCTAGTGCGTTTTTGTAGGTGGGCCTTTGTATACATTAGGATAACAATTTATTCTCCCATGCAAAGAAATTACATTCAGCTGTATAACATTAACTACTATTTTAAAAAAATAACTAAGGCTTAATAAGTAAAGTTGTTTTGCTAATGATAAATGTAAGTGGTATTTTGTATGCTAACAAATGATTTTTAACAAAAACCCACTTTTGAGCAAAAACCTGGTGGGTTTTTCTAGGTGGGCTGAGCCCAGTTTGCTAACCCTGGTCCATACACATGACGAAGCACCAGATTGCCATGGTGACTAAAAATTGGTATTGACACCTATAAGTATCTTTGTGTAGTTACTTAACTGCAGGCTGAGAGCAGCACAAAATGCTTGGAATTTATAGCAGCACATCACTATGCCCTTAAAAAATCAAAAAAGAACCATTATTTTAAACCTTTCCCTTTCAGTAAAAAAATTTTTTGATGCTTAGATTTTTTTATGGTTTGTCCAGCCCTGCACATACCATGCCTTATATGGGCGAGATGGTATTATTGGTACTATAGAAAAATAATTTCTTTTTGGACCCTGTTGTCTACTTCATGTCAGCAACTCCATTCTTTCTGAAGGGCATCCAGGCACCTCATACATAACACTGCCTGTGGCCCTGCGTTTACATTATCAAGCCCTACTCTTATCCAATAGCAAGAACCTTTCTACTTATTGATGAATTGAATCAACACTAAATTTATAATGAACGAAAAATTTGATAAATATAATAAAACCTTGATAAGTCATCACTTAAGTTTTCAAGAAATTGTGACAGCTTAAGCAACGTATCAGTTTTGAGTGTGATATCGTAAAAATCGTATAAACTTAAAATATTATAATTTATTCAAATACAAATAAAATTAAAATAATAAATCCATAAATTACAATAAAAAAATGGTTTTCATTTTTTTAATTGTTAGGCCCCTTTTACCCACATCCCCTTTCACATGAGCACTAAAGATGCAGGTGTTTCGCCCACATCTTTAGTTCGAAATTCGTGCATAAAAAAACACTATTTTTTCGCAATTTTTGCAATTATTTTTCTCTTTCACCCCCGATTCAGCGGGTGATATTCGCGGGGCCCCGATTCCCCATATGCAGCCTAGAGCCATTCTTTGCTGGTTCAATCTAGAGCCCCATAGAATATGGGTATAATTATGCCTTCAGTTCGATCTGCACAAGTAGTCGATGGGAGAAAATATCTTAAAATAATTTCAAAAAAAATCTAAGATCTGTCTTTTTAGAAAATATGAAAGAAAAATTCCAAAAACGACCAATGATGTTCCAGAAAAAAATTCAGGAGATATCAAAGACTGCAAAGTAGAAAAAAGAGTAGGGGTGGAGACTTTCAAAATGTCTGTGCTTAGAAATATTCACATCACAATTCTGTCCTAGGCCGGGATTACACTGTAACAGTTTTGTAAAAGCTCTTTGATAAAACGTGAAAAATTCAACCAATAAGATCACCGGTTCCATTTGCTTGAATGCATCCGATAAATTTATTGGTTGCTTTTATGAAGTTTTATAAAATAACTTTCATAAACCTTTTAGAGTGAAATCCAATCCCTAGATTAGTCACTTCTGAAGTATAAAATTTCAATTTTTTAGTTTATAGACTGAATATTGAGTAAAATATACTTGTAGGTATTGGGGGGGGGTCACCAAAGCTATTAAAGTGCTTAGGGCCGTCAAACGTATTAATCCGGCTCTGAGTGAACGGCATACGTGGATAAAGTTGAAGGTTGTTTAATAAAAAGGTTTTTTTTTTAAGTTTAAAAAAATTGAAAGATCAAAAATTTAAAAAATAAATATTTAAAATAATTTTAAATATTTATATTTTTTAAATAATTTTAAATATTTATATATTTTAAATAATTTTAAATATTTATATTTTTTAAATAATTTTAAATATTTATATATTTTAAATAATTTTAAATATTTATATTTTTTAAATAATTTTAAATATTTAAAAAGAAAAAAAATTAAAATTTTAAAATTCATTTTAAAAGTTAAAGTATTTATTCAATTAAAATATTCATAATGAATTACATAAATGAACTACTTGAATGAACGGCTTATAATTTTGGTACCGTCAGCGGCCGTTGTTGGCAGGTTTTATTGTATAAAATTGTAAAGTATGGACAAAAGGCAGTTAAAGTCGCTATATCTGCATCTCGGAAGGAAACGGAGGGATAAACGTATATGGGTACATCATATTGATGAACAGGGACCTACATATGGTGTTTTTAAGGGTATTTATGGCAAATAATTAAAAAAATTCTGTGCAAAATCATCTTTAAAAAGTAGCCAAAAATGAGGACGAATTCGCCCAACATCTGCATCGTCTGAATAGCTCCAAATAACCTAACTGCCAAAACTTATATGAGCGGATGCGGAGCTCGCACTTAGGTTTTGACACATGCGGACGACATCCGGACCCGCATGAACACTTCGAAGTTGCGGGCAAATTTCGCCTCATCTGAAAGGCTCAGTATAAACCAATTGTTAAAAATTCTTCCGGACCCGCATCCGCTCCATTGAAAGAGGCCTTAAATAACATAAAACTAAGTTAACCCTTTCAGTGGCAACGCAGAGATATCCTGTCAAACTTGATATGCTTTATTTCAGTCACCCCAAAGTATTGTCTTCTAAAAATGCATTGAAGGTATTTTTAACATAAAACATGTTTTCTATCTCCCACCCCCCCCCCCAACCAATCAACTGCCAGCGGGTGGAGTCAGTTCTTGTTCAAGGTTAGATGCGAGAAAAAGAGATTGTGTTTTTCTTTTCTTTTAGTAAAGAAATATACTCAGTATATTAATATTAAATTCTACAAAGATTTTTTTTCCACAAAAATAAGGATTTCTTTTCCTATAGAAAGCCACATGTCACGACAGTATTTTTATATCATAGTGAGAGAAATAAAAGCGATGGGTGGAGTAAATTTCCTTGCTGGGGGGAGCAGTTATCAGCTCGTAATCAGAAAAAAGAATAATTTTTAAAATAAGTGACAATTTACAAAGGTTTTTCAATTTCAAATACAGCAATTATAATACAGATCAGGAAAATTATAAAACCGTTTAAAGGGCTAAATACAATGAAACTAAAAAAAAAAAAAAAAGTGAAAAAATTCTGTTAAATACACACTACACTTACAGCTTATACCAATTATTTTTTAATTCAGACAAAAATCAGAGCAACAGTTAGAATAGTCAACTTTTTCACCAATATATTTAATTTTAGTGCTTTAAATACTTTAGCAGTAGTTGATGGTACATAAAATAATACAAAATTCAGGGACTGATATTGACTTGAAGGGACAAAGGGCAGGGTAGAGGAGACATCAGGCCTCCTCCACTTGGGAAAACATGTTTGTTTTGTCAACAAATATATTTTGCTCAAATTTGAAGCTCCTCATTAAAGTTGAGGTTATTGGA
This sequence comes from Pholcus phalangioides, assembly GCF_987345545.1. Lineage (NCBI taxonomy): Eukaryota > Metazoa > Arthropoda > Arachnida > Araneae > Pholcidae > Pholcus > Pholcus phalangioides. Next base: position 44,210,037 of record NW_028301600.1, on the reverse strand, counting down.
AAATACCTCCCTTGGCCATGCAGAAATTAGGCCCAGTTTGAACAGTTCCTAACGCTTCACACACACACAAGAACTTGTTTTTTTCAGTCAGCAAAGGAACTTTTTTGTGTCACTTTTGTCATTCGAGCTTATCCTTTTTGATACATAAAGCTTTTATAGTTGTATTGGAACATATAACAATGAGTTCTCACACAACCAAGCTCTTTTATTTTGCCAAAGAAAACATCTGTTCCTCTCTTCCAAACTTTTCAGTAGTGACGAGTGAACAGAAATTAGCAACAAGTAAATGAGGGTTAAAATTTTCTCAGCTTCTATCTTCAAACATATTCAAGAATTTGAAAACAAAGAATTCAATTTTAAAAATTACTAATGTGGCTAAAACTCCAAAGTTCTAAACTTCCTCAGTTAAATATGCAATTTTAACATTGATTTCTGAGGCAATCATCCTGTGCTTCATAGTGATGCTAATGATTATTATGTGAATAGGCTCATATAGGATTCTTACTAGATTAATTTTTATACAGGTTATAAAAAACTTAAGGCTAAAAAGTTTTTTTTCATTTTGCTAAAGACTATAAATAAGTGGGATATGTGGCTAACATGATTTTCAGCAAAACCCGCTTTCTAGCAAAAACACAGTGGGTTTTTGTAGGTGGGCCTGTTACTCCTTATACATTAGGATAACATTCTATTCTTCCATGAAAAAGAAATTTTATTTAGCTGGTATATAAATATTTCTATTTGAAAAAATAAATAAAAACCCTAAGGCTAGAAAAGTAGATAAGTTGATTTGTTAAAGACTATGTAATTGAGATTTGTGGGCTGATAAATGATTCTTAGCAAAAACCTAGTGCGTTTTTGTAGGTGGGCCTTTGTATACATTAGGATAACAATTTATTCTCCCATGCAAAGAAATTACATTCAGCTGTATAACATTAACTACTATTTTAAAAAAATAACTAAGGCTTAATAAGTAAAGTTGTTTTGCTAATGATAAATGTAAGTGGTATTTTGTATGCTAACAAATGATTTTTAACAAAAACCCACTTTTGAGCAAAAACCTGGTGGGTTTTTCTAGGTGGGCTGAGCCCAGTTTGCTAACCCTGGTCCATACACATGACGAAGCACCAGATTGCCATGGTGACTAAAAATTGGTATTGACACCTATAAGTATCTTTGTGTAGTTACTTAACTGCAGGCTGAGAGCAGCACAAAATGCTTGGAATTTATAGCAGCACATCACTATGCCCTTAAAAAATCAAAAAAGAACCATTATTTTAAACCTTTCCCTTTCAGTAAAAAAATTTTTTGATGCTTAGATTTTTTTATGGTTTGTCCAGCCCTGCACATACCATGCCTTATATGGGCGAGATGGTATTATTGGTACTATAGAAAAATAATTTCTTTTTGGACCCTGTTGTCTACTTCATGTCAGCAACTCCATTCTTTCTGAAGGGCATCCAGGCACCTCATACATAACACTGCCTGTGGCCCTGCGTTTACATTATCAAGCCCTACTCTTATCCAATAGCAAGAACCTTTCTACTTATTGATGAATTGAATCAACACTAAATTTATAATGAACGAAAAATTTGATAAATATAATAAAACCTTGATAAGTCATCACTTAAGTTTTCAAGAAATTGTGACAGCTTAAGCAACGTATCAGTTTTGAGTGTGATATCGTAAAAATCGTATAAACTTAAAATATTATAATTTATTCAAATACAAATAAAATTAAAATAATAAATCCATAAATTACAATAAAAAAATGGTTTTCATTTTTTTAATTGTTAGGCCCCTTTTACCCACATCCCCTTTCACATGAGCACTAAAGATGCAGGTGTTTCGCCCACATCTTTAGTTCGAAATTCGTGCATAAAAAAACACTATTTTTTCGCAATTTTTGCAATTATTTTTCTCTTTCACCCCCGATTCAGCGGGTGATATTCGCGGGGCCCCGATTCCCCATATGCAGCCTAGAGCCATTCTTTGCTGGTTCAATCTAGAGCCCCATAGAATATGGGTATAATTATGCCTTCAGTTCGATCTGCACAAGTAGTCGATGGGAGAAAATATCTTAAAATAATTTCAAAAAAAATCTAAGATCTGTCTTTTTAGAAAATATGAAAGAAAAATTCCAAAAACGACCAATGATGTTCCAGAAAAAAATTCAGGAGATATCAAAGACTGCAAAGTAGAAAAAAGAGTAGGGGTGGAGACTTTCAAAATGTCTGTGCTTAGAAATATTCACATCACAATTCTGTCCTAGGCCGGGATTACACTGTAACAGTTTTGTAAAAGCTCTTTGATAAAACGTGAAAAATTCAACCAATAAGATCACCGGTTCCATTTGCTTGAATGCATCCGATAAATTTATTGGTTGCTTTTATGAAGTTTTATAAAATAACTTTCATAAACCTTTTAGAGTGAAATCCAATCCCTAGATTAGTCACTTCTGAAGTATAAAATTTCAATTTTTTAGTTTATAGACTGAATATTGAGTAAAATATACTTGTAGGTATTGGGGGGGGGTCACCAAAGCTATTAAAGTGCTTAGGGCCGTCAAACGTATTAATCCGGCTCTGAGTGAACGGCATACGTGGATAAAGTTGAAGGTTGTTTAATAAAAAGGTTTTTTTTTTAAGTTTAAAAAAATTGAAAGATCAAAAATTTAAAAAATAAATATTTAAAATAATTTTAAATATTTATATTTTTTAAATAATTTTAAATATTTATATATTTTAAATAATTTTAAATATTTATATTTTTTAAATAATTTTAAATATTTATATATTTTAAATAATTTTAAATATTTATATTTTTTAAATAATTTTAAATATTTAAAAAGAAAAAAAATTAAAATTTTAAAATTCATTTTAAAAGTTAAAGTATTTATTCAATTAAAATATTCATAATGAATTACATAAATGAACTACTTGAATGAACGGCTTATAATTTTGGTACCGTCAGCGGCCGTTGTTGGCAGGTTTTATTGTATAAAATTGTAAAGTATGGACAAAAGGCAGTTAAAGTCGCTATATCTGCATCTCGGAAGGAAACGGAGGGATAAACGTATATGGGTACATCATATTGATGAACAGGGACCTACATATGGTGTTTTTAAGGGTATTTATGGCAAATAATTAAAAAAATTCTGTGCAAAATCATCTTTAAAAAGTAGCCAAAAATGAGGACGAATTCGCCCAACATCTGCATCGTCTGAATAGCTCCAAATAACCTAACTGCCAAAACTTATATGAGCGGATGCGGAGCTCGCACTTAGGTTTTGACACATGCGGACGACATCCGGACCCGCATGAACACTTCGAAGTTGCGGGCAAATTTCGCCTCATCTGAAAGGCTCAGTATAAACCAATTGTTAAAAATTCTTCCGGACCCGCATCCGCTCCATTGAAAGAGGCCTTAAATAACATAAAACTAAGTTAACCCTTTCAGTGGCAACGCAGAGATATCCTGTCAAACTTGATATGCTTTATTTCAGTCACCCCAAAGTATTGTCTTCTAAAAATGCATTGAAGGTATTTTTAACATAAAACATGTTTTCTATCTCCCACCCCCCCCCCAACCAATCAACTGCCAGCGGGTGGAGTCAGTTCTTGTTCAAGGTTAGATGCGAGAAAAAGAGATTGTGTTTTTCTTTTCTTTTAGTAAAGAAATATACTCAGTATATTAATATTAAATTCTACAAAGATTTTTTTTCCACAAAAATAAGGATTTCTTTTCCTATAGAAAGCCACATGTCACGACAGTATTTTTATATCATAGTGAGAGAAATAAAAGCGATGGGTGGAGTAAATTTCCTTGCTGGGGGGAGCAGTTATCAGCTCGTAATCAGAAAAAAGAATAATTTTTAAAATAAGTGACAATTTACAAAGGTTTTTCAATTTCAAATACAGCAATTATAATACAGATCAGGAAAATTATAAAACCGTTTAAAGGGCTAAATACAATGAAACTAAAAAAAAAAAAAAAAGTGAAAAAATTCTGTTAAATACACACTACACTTACAGCTTATACCAATTATTTTTTAATTCAGACAAAAATCAGAGCAACAGTTAGAATAGTCAACTTTTTCACCAATATATTTAATTTTAGTGCTTTAAATACTTTAGCAGTAGTTGATGGTACATAAAATAATACAAAATTCAGGGACTGATATTGACTTGAAGGGACAAAGGGCAGGGTAGAGGAGACATCAGGCCTCCTCCACTTGGGAAAACATGTTTGTTTTGTCAACAAATATATTTTGCTCAAATTTGAAGCTCCTCATTAAAGTTGAGGTTATTGGAAAATACCTCCCTTGGCCATGCAGAAATTAGGCCCAGTTTGAACAGTTCCTAACGCTTCACACACACACAAGAACTTGTTTTTTTCAGTCAGCAAAGGAACTTTTTTGTGTCACTTTTGTCATTCGAGCTTATCCTTTTTGATACATAAAGCTTTTATAGTTGTATTGGAACATATAACAATGAGTTCTCACACAACCAAGCTCTTTTATTTTGCCAAAGAAAACATCTGTTCCTCTCTTCCAAACTTTTCAGTAGTGACGAGTGAACAGAAATTAGCAACAAGTAAATGAGGGTTAAATAAAATTGTTACCTATGAAAGGTAGATGGGATGGAAGAAAATCAGACAACCGGAGTGACGACTTACCAAAGTTTTACTGTACAATCAATTTCTGGAAGTCTGGGCCAGGCAGGGATTCGGAATAGGGTGGGGGAGAGGGGTTGATCATATCATCCAACTCAAAAGCAGAATTATGAAGGAAAAATAGTTCTGTAGCCAAGTAAAATACATGATTGGGAAACTGTTACACCTTGAGCATAGTAAACCTTGAAACACTCTTCAAATATTTTTAACATTCTAGCTGGTGTTTTTGGAGTGCAAGAGATTAGAAATATATAACCTCACAATTAAGTGTTGTTTCAGCTATGACCATGCAACATTTCAGTTAAAAAGTTGAGTTAATGTTTTCACACTGTGTTTCTTCTCAACATTACAAGTTTGACGAACTATATTTAACAGTTATAATCCATGCAGTCACCTGAAAAAACCATACTAAGTGCTCAATCATACTAAGCACTGTGAATAAAATTAATTTTTTTCATAAAATGGTAGGACATCATGTACCTTGGGAACAGCATAAAGCTTACTTTGGAGAGATTTAGAAATGTCATAAGGTCAGCAGCATTTTACTAGCTTTTATACATAGTTATAGTCTTCCCTGTTCCAGCTTTCTTCATCACATTATAAATTAACAGTTCTACTGCGTGTCCATTCAAATATAATTTTTCTTTCTTTGTATTTTCTTTAAAATATGTAATTTAACTGTAAATTGTGATTTTTACAGTTTTATTGTAATTGACTGGGGACCAGTAAATTATGTTATGTTATGAATACTCAACCCAAACTAATTTTTAACTCTTCTTTTGCTTTTTGTGAATACAATATATACTTTGTGTGTGAATTTTATTTCTACACTTCCCTACTACAAAAACTTTAGAAACCATTCCTTCTCTTTTATCCATATTTGGCTATTTCCTGGTAAAATGTATTGGAAAAAATGTCTATAATGTCGGATGTGTCTAACAAAAACTTTATTCAAGTGAATTTCATTAAAAGGAGAGGAAAGAAAATATTTTATAACCTACCACCGATATAGCACAGATGTATCTCTAACTTATTTATTCAATATTGGTTGGCCGAGGCCTATACAAGGGAATGTGGAGGTGAAGATTGATGTTACAAAGAAAATTGGAAACTGTTGTACAATCAATAATATTTGACGGGAGGTTGTTCCATTCGGTTATTGTTCGAGGAAAGAAACTAAATTTGAAACAATCTGTGGATGCAAAGATGGGTTTCAATTTTTGTGAATGGTCAATTCTTTTTGAAAAGTATGAACTTGAGTTAGAAAATTTGAGGTGTTGATATGAAAATGGTCATGAAGGATTTTAAAAAGGAAAGATAATCAAGAGATATCTACGGGTAAAAAACGGTTGCATATTGAGTTGGCGCTTGAGTTCAGTGACGGAGGCAGAGGATGACCAATAGTTAAGAACGAAGTGGGCGGATTTATTTTGAAAAGATTTTAGTTTGTCTAATGTAATCATCTGGCATCAAAGGAACTGAAAGAACTAAAGATTTTAAAACTTTTCGCTCAAGGTCTTCAATTCTGGTACAACTCGGTTATTGCACATTTCAACATTTTAAAACAATCTTCGTCCCGGCCTGCAGCACAAGTAGCACCTCAAATAGTTCAATATTTAACCCTTAACTGGCATTGTGAAAAGTCTGTGTGTAACTGCCGTCGTGAGGTCATTTTGACCCCAGCAAGTATTAATGCATTTTAAAAATCAACAGAGTCTTCATAAAAACCATGAGTTTTTTACATGACTTCATTCATTCGTCAATTAGTTCACTAAATAATTTTTCAAATTTCTTTAATTATTTTCCAAAAAATCTTTTAAGACACATTCGAAAAAAATAGAGGGATACATGACTTGATTTTTTTTAAATTATATATTAAAATTTTGAACGCAATTTTCATAATTAAAAACTGAACAGATATGATTAAAATATACTCAGAAAATAAAATTTAAAAATTAAAATGATATTTACTATATTTCCACAAGCACCAAAATTAGTCTTATTCTAAGTCTGAAACACAGTACTTGCAAACACCACGATATGTTGATCACACAGATCTAGAGATGTAAAATTCGCGAGAATAATCTTTAGGAGAATTTCTTTCATCAAGGAGAAAATATTCTTTCCTCCAGAGAATATTGTAGAATATTTGCAGTTTCTTTCATTTATAATTTCATCCTGTTTTTAAGCGACAACACAACATGTTCCAAAATACAAGACTCATGTTGTACCTTGGAACGTTTTTGCCTTCTCTAAAAATTCATATTTCATCATCACAGTAAGAAAGGAAGGTAATTTAAATTTCATATATTTTATACAGATACTAAAATTAATTTAGAGAAATTTCACGGTAAAAACGGAGGGCAAAAAAAAAGTACAAAAAATAATTTTGCTGGGTAAAACAGTCTTCCCTACTTCATTTAAGATCTCATCAAAAATAATAGAAAAACCAACATATTTTAGCAATGTTTATTTCCGTTGTATGACAATGAGAAGGCAACCATAACCTCTAGGAAAACAATATTTTCACATTTTTAATAATCAGAGACGGAAATGGTGAAGCCTATCCCATTTCTTTAAGCTTTAAAAAAATTATTCAATTTCGAATTCAACATATATAAGTTAATAAATATAAATGTTTTCAAATATCTGACTCACTGTTTTCCGCCAAACTCCTCGCTTTGTTAATGATGGATTCGTTGCCATATTAGGGAAAATAAAACCTCGCAAACTATACATACCAATGAAGTTCGGAGCACTCCTTGTTTTCAAAAATGTGCTTCTTTTTTTTATTTTACTATTTATATATTTTTAGATGATAAAATTAAGAAAAATTAAGTTTGCTTTTTCTAAATCTAAAAAAAGCTTTTTAAAGGATTAAAATTTAATTTTTTTTTTGAAAATTACTGAACTGGTTGATCTGGCGATTTTGGCGTTTATAGTTGGAAGCCAACATCAATGGGAAAAAATTCCGCAATTTAAAAAAATTCCAGTTGAAAATTCGGATTTCGAAAACATTATCCAATGCATTTCTGTTCTTGAAGAAAATCAAAACAAAAAAACATCATTTAGCTAAACTTGCTTATGTAATAGGATGACTACATATCTGGGGATGAAAACAGGACATTTGGTATTCACTAAAACATTAGCAAGCATTGCCAAATATTGCAAAATAATAATAATTAACCTAGAACAGCTAATTAAGACCTGCAGGGAAAATAAAGGGCCACGCTCATCAGTGGCTCTAGGGGTGTGGCACAAGGGGAGCCGCTATAAGAGGAGCGTCAAATCAGGGATGAAGAAAAAAAAAATGCAAAAAAATTAACGAAAAATATTTTGTCAGCAATATTCGAACCACGAAAATATTGGATGTAGTGATTCACAGAGAAAAATGTATTTATCTAGAAACACAACTGCGAGTTTTGGAATAATTTAAATGGTGCGGCTAAAGGCGCGTATACACTAGCGCGCCGATCGTGCAACGCACGACCCTCTGCAACAGTTCTAATCCGCTCGTGGGTATACAAACTTCCTTTGTGTTCTTTTCTTTCCTTTTTTTTTTATGTTAGTTGAAAAAACCGATTCCAGGTGGGTCAGTGTGTGTGTGTGAAAACAGCTCAAGAATCATTCACAACACCATACAAATTACTAAACACCCAATTGCGAACGCTTTCATTGCGTGATCCGTGCGCTAATGTAACTTATACGCGCCTCTATGCACCAAAGGGATGCCAAAACGATGTTTCGAGCCAAAATTTCATTTTTTAAAATTTCAACCAATTCAGCAAACTTGCAGTGAATAAATAAAGTATTCTATATTTTAAAAAAATTCATTTTTTACATGATCGGTGTGACTATATGACCCGTATTTTATGGGACTTGCCGGTTTTCATATTTTTTGGCGATCGCAGTTCTTCATAAAAATGTTCCGTTTTTTTCAAGGAAGCACGCTTGAATTCTTTGTCATAGGCCGGGATTACATTATAAAAGTTTGATAGAAGATTTTTACAAAATTTGTAAAAACAACCAATAAGCCCGGATGTAACCAATAAATACACTTATTGGTTGCATTTTTCAGGTTTTGTAAAGATCGATCTTATATCAAAATTTTATAGCGTAATTCCCGTCTTACGGAAATCATGGATACAGATTTTTAATTCATAACTAAAAATGTAATTTCAAGGACTTGCAGCAAGAAGAAGTTCATCCCATTTTAGGCTCTTTTGAAAGTCCACTTTCTTGTTTAAATAAAAAATCTTTCCGTTTAGTGCAAGATGAAGGTAACTCGAGCAGTTAGTTTCAGAGTTTTTCAATAGATGAAGCTAACACTATTTTAGCAATGTAGCTCTGACTCTAATAGCCCCTCGTGGGTATTTTTTAAATTTCCCATTTGCCAAAAATGGAACTAACCCTCCAAAATAGGCATTTGTCCCGGCTAACAAAGATTCTAGTTGCGGCCCTGAATGAGATTCAGGGACGTCCGCATATGGGTGGTATTGTATCTCTATGAATTCTTGGGGGGGGGGGGGCTCAGATTTCTTAAAAAGTATATTGGAGGACAACCCAAGCATTCTGAGTCCTCAGATTTCGGTGCTTGTCCAACATGGTGTAAGTAAGATCATTGCAACGCACCGTTCCGCCGACTGCGTATAGACTTAAGTCCCGTATATACGGTACGCATGGCGATTTTTCAGCCCTCTCAATGTTTTCTTTATGTCGGCCCCTTTGAAACTTCTATGGATATACGTACACACACAATCATGCGATAATCGAATTTACGACTCTCAAAAAGAAAAACAATTTCAAACTGAAGACTGACAAAGAGAAGATAGCAGAGCAATATTTTATGGGGACAGGGAAAATGTTCGTGTCCAGTAAAAACAGGAGGTATGGTCTGCAAGTTGAAATCCGTAAATAGGCACGTGCATCGAAAATAAAACTGATCGTGGCACTCGAAAAAAGGTTGGCCACACCTGAGCTAACCCCTTCTTGCTGCAAGCCCTACAATTGTGTTCCCTTATTGTTGAGGCCCTGCACATATCTATTCAAGTCTTAATACTGAAAAATAGTGCTAGAAAATTTAAGCAAATTCTATTTGGAAAAAAACACACACACAGTAAGGAATTTGCTGCAAACTATACAGTGTTTGAGATTTCAAAATTTCAGCATTCCACCAAAAAGTATTTTTGAGTTGTGATTCTTAACCTCTAGGGATCTATACCTACCCACACTTATCAAAACCCTGGAATCAAGGCTGTTACTATGAAGGGTAATTAGACCTCAGCTTTAGGGATAATATATTGTAGATACAACTAACTCCCCAAGGCAGTTCTACCAATTCTCTCTGTGATCAGTATCTCTTTAAAACCATTATAGCTGGTATTGACTAGAGGTAGAGAAATTTTTCAGAGGATGGTTATGGATTAAACTCCCTTTCAATAGGTGGCCAAGACAAGACTTTAGCACACTGAAAGCTCATTAGTGAAATTTTTTTGAAATGAAAGTGTTTAAAGCAGATTTCAAATCACTACTCAAACACTTCCATGCTCAAGTTGACCTAGGTGTGTTGAACTGGAGATTGGTTCACTAACCACAAGGCTGCTAAGTGAATAGCCAGAAGCAGTAAGATCCCAAAAAATGAGGATATTGAGAGGGGGAGATATACAAGGCGGAGTATATCAAATTATTAAGAAACAAAATCTTGACAATCCTCATAATTGTTGCAACAAGATCTTATCAGTTAATGAGTCAATACTCATATCTGTTTTACAAAATAATATTGAAACCCACAACAAGCGTGAATCACACAACAATAAAATTTCACAATGTCAAGCAAAAACCTGTATCATGTATCCTACAAAGACAATTTATACAAGATAATAATGCAATAAAGTATACATTAAAACCTTACAACCACAGCTTACATGCAGAATGAAAGTAATTCAAATGCTTTAAGACAGGGATGTCAGAAGTGTTTCACCCTTGTTGGTGCTCAGCATGAGCTTTACATAGGATATTTTGATTCCTGAATTAATTAGAGAAGTGTTTGTTCCCATCCTATATATGGGTTCTCAAGCACCCCTGGCTCCCATGCCACTGCTTCAAAAGACATTTACATTAAGTAAAAGTTATGTCATTTCATATGAAACATCAATATCATCATTTAGGCATTTGACGTTAAATACTTTATCAAACATAATTTAACTCACTCAAAAAAAAGCAACTGTACCAGATTGAAATTTCTTTAGAGAAACACGCCTTCTTAACCATGATTTCCAACCAGTTAGAATCAATTTTTGAAACACATTTTTCTATTGAGCAATCATGAATCTATTATTGCAGTACAAAATTACTACCTGGCAGGTGAGTGGGTATTACACATCTTGGTAGCTACAATCCCCACTACAGCAACGAGACCTTAAGCCATTTGGAATCAACCTCAAACTGCACATTCCCATTTGAATTGGCCCTTGTATGAGTAAAATGATAGCGGTAGGACAAAAAATAGTTGATCTTATCTGATAAGCAGTACATAAATAAAGGAGAAAAGATCAACACCAAAATTTTCCTTTCAATATAACATGAATGCAACATTCAGAGTAGTTTTCTAAAAATTATAATACCTAATATTTGATGCAGTAATAACCCATGTTATAAATGAAAAATATTATAATTAGCTTCACATTCTAATACACATGCATTTTTGAATTCATTTCACGAGTCTTTCACCTGATTAATGTACATGTAATTAAATACAGAAGAATCCAATCTCATTGGAATATTTTTAAATTTTTAAAAACCTTCTAAGCACACTTTAAATGTTAATATACTTATCAACGGATGGGCATTCATTCACACACAATCAATCAGACAAAAGTACATTTTTTCTATATAAGTACACATAAATAATACCTGACAAAAAGAATTTTGTATGAATCAAGATTTTTTTTTCAATTACTCAAAGTTAGCAAGTGTTTAAAAATTGGGAATGACCTCTCGGGGTAAAACTCTTCATAAATTTTGTTTTGTACAGGTATCTCACACTTTTGTCAGTGCTTCTCTCACACACGCACACATGCAAAGTGTGCATCACAACTCTAAAGATGTCAAGAAGAGTTGGTGTATGGCCGTGTGCCTGTTCAGTGCTTTGAAATTATCCTTTTTTAGACTATTCTGGGGAGCCATTGATAAACTATGTCAAGACCAAGGGAGTCATGGGTGGAAAAAGTTTGAGAACCACTCTCTATGTGATCAATTGATCCCACAAAATAATTAGATAAAACAAAATTGTGTAAAGAAAGTTGAATTTAGCATGTGCAGAATAGTGGTATTATTCAAAGTTGTTAATCAATCATATGAATTTACATTGCATGAATGAATTTAATTAATACTATTTTATGAACACTATATATGGATGATGAATGAACTGGTTCTGATGACCAAGGAGCATGGGATAACTTTTTTTATTGAAACAGTCAAGAGATTCGCCTCATGCAACATTATTTGTCTCTTCATAAAAGTAAGAAAAAGTTTTAAAAAGAAGTTTTGTAAGAATTCTGAATATCTCTCGCAAATGTAACAATTATTATTTTCATTAGGATAATTTTCTTTGGTTACAATTTTGTAGGCATTACCAATGTATTTTGAAAGGAAAAACCAGCACAAAGTGTTTCTGAATTTCATCAGTCATGTCATTTTCCATTTCCAAAAGGTATTTTAGAAAAAAATTTCAAAATATAAACATGTATGAAGAGCTCTGAGATGGGGGGATTCAATCATGCGCGATTCCCATTTATCTCATCTACATCCTCATCCAACAGATTTTATCGCTATATTACATCATATCTTTAATTTGAGAGCTCAAGCTTGCAAGCTGCCTTCAGGATTGAAATAATCAGTGTCAGACTCCAGCTGAGAATTTGATGGGTTAACATTTTTTTAATTAACTTTCTCAAATAGTATTGTAGTAAGAATGTGTAAAGTAAGATTGTGTAAAATGAGGGAAATCTGTATTTACTAATTATTTAGCTCTAATCATGCATATAACCACCATGAAAGTATTTTTAATGAGCAAATTTGCTTCACAAGAAACATGTGATCGGTGTGTAACAACACTTGACCCTAAACATTTATATTAGCCAAACAAATCTGAAATAAAAATGTATTTATGTCTATATACAGGTAGTTGTAATAGGCCTATATTCACATTTAGTCAGGTTGATAGTTATTTATAGAAAGAAACTAACAAGCAAATTGAGGGAAAAAAATATTACACCTGACAAATAGGTAAAAACAGGGGCATACACAGAACTTATCTTTGGAGGGGGGGGGGCACACTGATGGGTCAGAGAGAATGAGGGTATTGAGACAAGTTTTCAGATACATTTGGAGCTACTAACCTTTGAAAAAAAAATATTTTAAATAAAAAGGATTAAAAAATTTCAAGATATTTCTTTTAACATATCTAATTTTTGTAATTTTTTATTGCCTTTGGCAGAGACATGCATCCCCCCCCCCCATGCTTCTTTGTGTATATGCCTCTGTGTCAAAGTATATCAAGTCACATAGCTAATAACCTAATATGTATTACCAAGAAACTAAACACGAAAAAGAAATTTGTTTTCATTGTCAATGAACATTATTGTAATTAAACATCAAATTTAAACATTAATTAACAAATTTCACTATAACAAAGTTCCTAACAACTCTTATAGAGTTGATAAAATTTACAAGTATAATTACTTGTCAACTCTACATTAGTAGGAATTTTGTTATATTCAAATTTGTTATATTGATTTTTGTTACATTGAATTTTTGGCATCAAACTCAAATGAAATGATGTATAGCAGGGGGTCTTCAATGCATAACCTGTGCACCACATTTGGCAAATGCCAACAGTTCTATACCAGAATAGCACAAAACTGATGATTGCATTAGAAAAAAAAATTACAAATACTTCTTATATAGTCATCAAGAAATCATAGTACAAGCCAGCATTTTTTTTTACTTTCATTTATCAAACTTTTTACACATTAACTAGCATTATTCATTTTATTTTTCTTTTGCATCCTATATAATTTAAATCACTATTTATTTGCAAATAACTTATACTTACTTCTGATGTCTCACCAGAGCCAACCACAGAGGTACATGTCTTATCTGAATATGAGACGATTCTCTCCAAATCTTTTTTAGTAACTGATGATATTGCTTTAGAAAACTCACTGACTTTACTTTTGGATGATCTTGAATGGTTGGCAGAGGTAGAAGAGACTGACTTTTCAACTGGTAAACAGTGCAAGGGCTTAGCTAATTTTGTAAATGCCATATCATACTGCAGACTCTCATGCTCACTATGCTGCTTATAATTCTCAGAATTGCTTGAAGCCAAATCAAATTCAGTATCTTTTGATACAACTGAAGATAAATGAGGACCACTCAAAAAGTTTTGGTTATCATTACCATTTGGGCTATATTTTGAATTTTTTTTAACATAACAGCATTGGAAATGGTTGACATTTTCATCTAAATCATACATCAAAACTGAATCCACTGGTGTTTTATCTTTTGCCATAACAGAATAAGAATCAATATTTAATTGTATAGTAATTAGTAATTATGAGTTTATTTAGTTGCACAGTCCTGAAATAACCACCATACCTCCACTGGTTATTTCCTAGATTTCATCAAATAATCTGAAAAAAATAAAAAAAAATTGTCGCAATGAATTTCTATTTAATAAAAATCTCACGTAAGCAAGTGTACGTAAGAAAAGCTTTCTACTTCACAATATATATATATATATATATATATATATATATACACATATTATAGTTTCATTTCATTTCATAAAGTGAAGAAAAGAAAATTTATTTTTTTCTTTATATTTGTTGTGAAATTGACTGGTGGTCTATTACATGGGGTTCTCAAACTGTGCCCGCGGAGTGGCAGCCCTGACAAAGGTTTTTTTCTTCAAAGTGATTCTTTGTTAGACTGCTTTGGGAAGCTGCAGATAAGCGTTGATTAGGGAAAGGGGTGCTGCAGGTGAGAAAGTTTGAGAACCCTTGATCTATAACTAAGATAAAAATTTATTAAGAAGAGTTTCTAGGTTTTGTTACAAAACTACTAAAAAATTCTTTATCTCTCGAGTGAAATCATCTCAAAATGGTTCTGCTGCCATTTGTTCCTCCCTCTTTCTCATACGAACAGCATTTTTAAATTTCATTTTTGGAACCAAAAATCTGTCCCCGTATATATAGGTATATGCAGAACTGCTTGAAAAAATAAAAATGAAGCCATACAGGACTGCCAGTCAGTTAAGAAACCAGCATCAAGTCTGAATTACAGGAGCTGAAATTGATTATAAAAACATTGCTGGATGTATTGCTTGCATATATATCACTAAAATTTCCTTTGCTTTTTCAAAAAAAAGGAAATTTCTTTGCTACAGATCAAACAGAAGAAACTATTAATGATAGATAAATGAAAGGATGAGTATAGACATACATAGACTACCTCCGTTAGCTGTGGTTTTGCTTTGCAAAAATTTACCATGCTCTTTTTCTCTCCCTCCATCTTTTTCTTCTTTTACTTCCCCCTCCCCATACACAACCTGGTTCTGACTGCAGCCCTGGCTATATAGAAATCAAAGAGATGCAGCGCAAGCTTCCACTCTGAATCCATAATCGGCAGAGCCACATAAATTTGCCATTTGTCTAGTGTGTGTTGCCTGGCTCGCGATGAAATATTTTGTGACAGTCTTACACATGGGGGGAGCCATGGGAAATCCCAACAAACCACTCAAGAACAATGTATATGCACATTTAGAGGTACCTTAACAGCAACTATGCTACTAAACAGCACATCCACCTTGTAAAAACTGGTTTGAGAAGCAAAAAAATTTTACATGCCAGAAAATGTTTCCAGAATGTAAATATGTATGTTTTAGATTGTGTACATTATGTGTTCAGTGCTGCTGTCCATTTTTCAAATTGGAATTGAGAAATAACTAGTATGTGCAGATTTTTAAGCATGAAGAGGAAAACTTGTCACTGCATGTCCACATGCAGATATTAACTCACTCAAATGGGCTTTTCAACCAAAGGCCCGTTTACATGCATAAAGTAGTTGACTAAAATTTAAGTCGTCAAGTGCTCAAAAAAAGTGTCCGGTGCAGTAATCAAGTATAATCAACCATACCGACTGGCACATACGCATAGGACATACTTAACCGAATAAATAGAATCTGGTTTATCTACTTCACAACTTAACAACTAAACTACCCTTATGGCGAAAGAAGTCACTCTCCCTTGTTAATACGACAGATACAGGAAACTGGCTAAGTGAGGAGATATCGATGTTTCAGGAAAGAAAAATTCATCTCTATCCCCGTGAGGGCAGATATGAATTTTCCTTTCCAGAAACATCGATATCTCCTCACTTAGCCAGTTTCCTGTATCTGTTGTATTAACAAGGGAGAGTGACGTCTTTCGTCATATACCGCCATCTGGTGGCCCTGATGTCATTTGCGAGCTATTAGTAAAATGTTGCCACCGTCCATTGCACGGAGCCATTCAGCATATACATACGCTCCAAGAAGAGGAAATTCTATCTGTCTTCATAGCTTAGTTGGTAAAGTACTCATCCAGCGAATGAGAGACCAGGGTTTATGTCCCAGTGAGGGCAGAGATGAATTTTCCTTCCCTGAAACATTGATAATTGATATCTCCTCACTTAGCCAGTTTCCTGTATCTGTCGTAAACTACCCTTAACATTTGCATAAATTTTAAAGTACTTGATGACTTAAAATTTAATAAACTACTAAACTACTTGATGCGTGTAAATGGACTTTAACTTGTAGTAGTGTGTTTTATAAAGTAAGTGTAAGTGTAATTAAGTGTGTTTTATAAGAAAGAAAACACACCCTGGTCTGATATGTGCCAGATTAGGGAGAGTCTACTGTATATTTCTTTTCTCACAAAATACACATTATAGCCTATACACAAAAATGTTTTGGGTAATACATTTTTTCTTCTTTTGTCCCCAAACCAATTAGAAACTAGTTAAATTTAGCAAAATAAAAACATAATAAAAAATGTGTTAATCAAAGTAGAGAATTAACTGATGTGTGTAACTGTAGGCTATATGATATTTTAAATATTAACATATTGTCTTAACTGTAAATAATAATAACTGTATTCAAACTGATAACACTGTTATAAAGTACTACCACCCTGATTACATGACACTGCAGCAAATTTGTTTTACTGATCACAAGTTACATAGAAATAGAGGAGATAGATAAAAATAAAAAATTATGCATTACTAAGAATATTTTTGCATTGAGATTATATAATCACCAGTCTTTTCTATGGGTTTTAAAAGAAAATATGCAATTTTCAACAATTTATATTACCTTTCTGTTTATGCTGTCATTTTATAATTGAAAAACTAAAATGATAGAAAATGATGATCCATGCAAAAAAAATAAAAGAAAAAAAAAGGACATAATATTCCTGTAGAATGATCCAAGTCTCTATTTAAAATGATTTGAGCATCGATGTTATTCTAAATTGTGTGAGGGAAAGAATTTTAGTTACAAATTGTTAATAATATTGAATCTAGTTTTTTAAGATAAATCGAAACCGTCATTACCAATTGTCAACACAACAGTAGTCTATTAGGAAGATCAAGATCAGCATCCTAAGTGCCAAGACGCGCGGAGGTGTGTTTTATAAGTACCAATCACAAAGCAGTAATGAAAAATAGAAATACTTATAATTTTATGGACTCAAGTATACACTTGACTCATCGCTTTTTTTGTTGACCAATCACAAAATATTTCTTATTCGTCTCAGACTTGAATTTGAAACTAAGTAAAAAGTCAATTCGATCCGGTATTCGTTTTGTCTTCTCTTTCTTTCAATGCTCGTCTCTGATTTAAAATAATTTTAAATTGCACACAAAATTGAACACGAAAGATTATTTAAATTATCTTCTGCATTGTTTTTTATTTTTACGAAGATAAAATTATTGCCTTTGTTCGCCTAAAAGTATTTGTAACCGTGTTAAGATGAAAAAAAAAACAAATTTTTTTGGAATTTTTCAAAAGTTTACTAGCTTAGATACGTTACTTTAAAAAAATGTGAGAAAAGTCATTACCTTATAAACTTTAGTCTTTATTTAGATATCTGCTATTTAGTTGGAATTAAATTGCTGTTTTAAAAATTTTATTAATCGTTCCTTTCATTTCAATTCGATTTTTGTGTGACTTCAACCCACGAGTGATATTTCCCTCTTTCACGCGAAGTTTTGAGGGACATACAAAACCCATCAAGCTTATATTACGTAATATAAGCTCGATGACAAAACCGTATCCAAAGAACCAACGAGACGACTTCTTCGGCGGTTCATGAAAGGAATATATCCAGATTGATATATCCAGATTGACGTGACCATACGTCCCACATTTTTGAGACAGTCCCGTTTTTTCCGATTGTTCCGGTTTTTCACATATTTCAACAACGCCAACTTGACTTTTATTCTTCAAACCAAGGAATAAAATTATCTTCCAAACTCAGAAATTATATTACGATAATTATGACTACAAATAAGAATATAAGGCGCATTAGTGGTGACGTCACGAGCGGCAGCGCTGATTCCAAACTAGTAGCCATAATTCCAAACAAAAATGAGCGGAACGAGATTATAAAGGAAAACGCCATATCACGTAGATGAGCCTCTGTTTAAATTATTTTTCTAAAAAAATGTGATTAAATAAGACTCGCGAGCTCTTGAAATGAAAACTTCAAACTCTTGTGAAATGCAATGTTAAAAATATAATAATAATAGTTAATATCTAATTAGGTATGGGTACTTTTTACTTCTCGCATGATATCCGTTCACGTGCGTTTGGCCTAATTGCTCTGAATATGCAGTAGAACCTCTCGATAACGAACATCAATGGAACCAAAAATATTGTCTGCTGACGGGGAGTAATGATAGAAGTGAAACTTCATTTATACGAGTTTCTCATTTACACGGCGTTTTGCCTTCTGTGCTATTGGTTCCTATGCATTTTAATTATTGCAAAAGTGATACATCGGTGGTTATGCATATTCACCTATCGTCTCGACAAAGAAAGTTTAATTAAAATTTCCCTACATTTTTATCACTCTTATTATTTGTAATTCCCAAATCAAGTTAGAAAGTTCGATAAATATGAAAAATTTGTAACCTGTGTATGCTATTATAAACTTTCATCTCTTCATTAAACCAATTAATTATTTCAACCCTTACATGATACGTGCACCTTGTGCGATTTCGGACTTTTTCAAAGTGTAAATGCATTCGGAAATTTAGAGTCCCAACACCCCCACGCTGTTTCGAGATCACGAGAAACAAGATCTAGGTCGATTCTGCTACACTACTGCGTGCACATGTATCTCAGGGGCCATTCAAGTATTACGTCAACAGATTTTTAGACATTTTTTACCCCGCCCCCTTGTCAGCAAAATTTTATCAGCTCTGCCCCCTCCTCCTAACACTTATCGGAATCATAGACGTATGCGAGGGGGGGGGGGGGCACGAACCCTATATGGTCCTCCCAGACGATCAAAAATTTATTTTTGATGCAATTTTTTTAAAATTAAAATATCAGAAGAAAATACTTTTATTTTATTTATTTTATTTTTATTTCATTTAGCATACAAACCTGTGCAATGCCAGTAGGCTCTAACTTCACAGGTGCACAATTCAGACAATCCATAAAATTGGAAAGAAACAGCGGGGAATATCAGTAAGCAATAACATATTCACACACACGAACAGTCAGCAAAGGGGGAGAATGCACAAAATGATGACACTAATAAATAAGTTAAAAAAAAATCCCCGAACACAAAACAAACAATAAAATAAACATGTATACAACAAATAAAATTCAATATGTGATCGTATATAAATTAAAAATATATAAAAATATATATGTATAAATTAAAAAAAATTAAATTAAAAGTATTAAAAAATCATATTGCATGTTATTCCAAATTAAAATAATCAATAGAGCTGATGAGAAAAAGCAGCAATATCAGTAAAAACAATAAAAAAGATATTTATAAAAGATATTAGTTAATAAAGATGTTATTATAATCAATTTCCTTCAATTTCAATGCTATTTGAAGGCTAATAACTCAAAAATTTCTCTTTAAGAAATTCATTGTGCCCCAATTCCTAAGCCTTTTGTGTGTCCCCCTCCCAAAGATCGATCCTGCGTACGCTTCCGATTGGATTTCCCTTCTAGAATATACATAGGGAGTCTGACCACCACCGTTTGACACTACTGCAGTGAACTTTCCTATGTATGAACTGGAATTATTTTTCACTCGATTATAGATTGAACACACTATATTTTTTAGCTTGTGTTTTAAGTTTATTAATTACTGGTTTAAGTTAAGCATTAATTAAAGGAGTGGAGCAGATTGTCGTTGCTAGTTAGTGCGAAGTACAGAGCATTGAGCTCGCGTCTTCTACATCATGGTTTCTCTAATTTGCAAAGATGTTGATCAGTCAATGGCAAGATTGTTGCTTAAAAACAACCATTTGGATAATTTGGGGTAATTCTTTCGTATTTAGCTATTGATTCGATTTTATGGAATTATTGCGGATGTGTCTGGTCTTGGCTAGCCAATGATTACCAATACTTTTCCGAGTGCAAGGTGGGCCCACACCACGCGTGATCAAGTATTTGAGGGAAATAGTAAATAAATACACCAAACGTTTGCTTCTTTTTTAATATCCCACTTACGTGCAAACTAGTTACTTTCACAGGTTTCCGCCATGCAAGAAATTTTTTTTCACGAGTAGTAGTATGTGTGTGCTTGTCCCTTAAATTATCGCAGCTTGTTTTCTCGGCCACATCATACAGGAGCATAGATAGTACAGAGGTGGAGGGATACATGCGGATGAGCGTGTATCCGCTTATATGCGGGATCACAGTAAATCACTCAAGACACGAGACACAAAGTGGACACAAAACAGTTAGCTGACCACCCCCCTCCCCCAATATGGGGTGGAGAATGTATGTTCAGGTGACCACAGACTAGGGAAAGATTTTTTTTTTCTTTTTTGGCATTCCTAGTAAAGATGCCATTAAAAATATTTCATATTTTTATAAAAGGTGGTTGATGACGTAAGCATCATTCAAACCCCCTTCCCCCCCCCCGTCATCAAAAATCAGCAAAATCCGAAATTCCCTTCCCCTCATCGATGCTGACGTAATACTGTAATAATAATAATGGCCCCTTCAAACATTTCTCTGAGGAACTTCTAACAAATTGATGCATGCCGGAAAGTTTTGTATATGTATATATGCGTGGTCCTACTTTTAGGACCACGCAAAAAGTCAAACTTTTAGCATTTTACGGCCACATCAATAAATTTGTAAAGTTCCTCGTTCCGTATTTCCGTCATTTAACAAAAAGGAAAATAATCAGGATATGTATAAGAGGGATTGTAGTTATATACAAGCATACGACTGTAATCAAATTGGGGTCCGGATTATTGAGTTTCAAGGCATATTTTTGTTTAAGAAAAATGAATGTAAGTGGAAAACAATAAACTTTTTATATACAGTCAAACCTCGTTAATGAGTCACTCTTGGGAGAGCAAAAGTATGACTTGGTAAGCGGAGTGACTCGTTAAATGGAGTAGGCCATAGCTGTGCCAATTCCTGCCGGAGGACAATTGGGACTTCCAAAAAGTGACCCGGTAAGCGGAGTGACGTGTTAACCGGGTGACGCACTAACGAGGTTTGACTGCATTTTATATTGATGAATACGGCATGATTAGCTTCACATCACGAAATGATCTGATTATAGAGTTTTGATTATAGATATTTTCAATCTATATTTGTTTTGCTTGACCAAAAGCTTAAATATTATGCATTTAGTCAATATTGAACCTGTCTCACCATTGAATTAATTCACTACCGTTTTATCTTGGAAGAAATACCGCGTATCGCAAGTATGAAATCTTATATGGCTCGCTTTTGCAACAAGAAACTTATGGTTTCGATGAAAACTGTAATGTGAAAAAGATTTTTTTTCAATGCTTATAAAGCCGGTCACATTAAAATTTAGATAATAAAATATTTCTCACTTTAGTACACTGGCCTTTACGCAGTTCCACAACAATTAAGCGATCCGTGGCACATTTAGAGATCCCTTGAGTGACATGTGGCGCAGTTTTAGAGCACTTTAGCGGCCCCCAGTGTGGTTCTACATCTCACTCATGTTACCCGCTGCCCGTTCCCAGATTACTTAAGTGATCCGCGGCATAATTACGGATCACTTGAGGAATGCGTGATACGGTTCCAGATCACTTGGATCCGCGAAACATTCAAAGATTACTAAAGTGACTCTGTAGAGGATTTATCAATAGGGAGAATGTTAGTTCAGGTGCCCACAAACTATCGAAAGGTTTTTCTCGTTTTTGGCACATCCAGTAAGATGTCATTAAGAATATTTCATATGTTGATAAAGAGTGGTTGATGACGTAAGCGATATGATACATATGAATAAATATGGAATTCTTGTTAAATGCAGAAGACAAAATCTAAAAGATTGCGATGAATTTGTGATGCGATTAATGCCGCTATGAATGAACCTAGGCCTGATAACAATCCAGCTCAGACCAGATACCTAAAATACAAGGTTGCCCCCGTGATAAATCAACAAGTCCACGTACAGATACCTCCTCTTTAAGCGATTAATTAGTTCTAAAAAACAATCGTGTTGGGCGATATCTCGTAAGGGTGCGGTTATAGTGCATCCTGGTTTCCGAATCAGGTAGTGGGCGTGGTTTACTCGTGCCGGGAGGATGCTCATAGTGCATGCCGGTTTTTTTCGCGCCGTACTTTATACTGTATAATTTTTTTTTAATTGTCAAACTGGTGGGAGGGGAAAAAAACGAAAACAAAAATGCTGACGTAAAGAAAAAAAGCAGTTTCGATTTGGATTTTACACTGTGGTCGTTGCATTTCGTTTCGTATTCAAAACAATATTCGCTGTTCATTTGGTTTCGTTCCCAGCTACATGTAATGCATCAAACACTAGTTTCTTCTGCAAATTATTTCACCAAATCTATTCATAGTTTGAATTTCTCTCACAAATAAAACATTTGTTCCATTTTTTTTTTTTGCAATTATTATTTTGCTAAAATTGGCAATTTGCCAAATGAGGTGGCAGAAAAAGTAGGAAAAATTGCCCACGTGTCAAGTTTTAGGAGCAATTTGTGTCTTCGAAAGTTGGAGGGTATAGTGATAACCAGGACGCGGATGTTGATGACACTTGCATTTTTATGATTTTTCTTGCACTGTTAGAACGGTATTACACTATAGAAGTTTGATAAAAGTCCTTTTATAAAACTTGAAAAGTTTAACCAATTATGCTATCGGTTACATTCGAACAAATGCAACCGATGCCCTCACTGATTGCATTTTTCAAGTTTTATAAAGGATCTTTTATGAAACTTGAAAAATACAACCAATAAGCTGATCGGTTGCATTTGCTCGAATATAACCGATCACAGTTCATTGGTTGTATTTTTTAAAGTTTTATGAAAGCACTTTTGCAAAACTTTTACAGTGTAATACTGGCCTTAGAGCATTTTTTCACTTTGGGGCATATTTTTTTTCTTTTTTTTGGCATTTTCACGATATTTTCTCACTTTTAAAATTTTTTGACAATGAAAAAGATTGAGAAAATTGAATACTGATTGCATTGAGTACTAATGAAAAAATATGCTTGAATTTCTTGGAAAATATAAAATAAAATATTTTTTTTTTGGCTTCCTAACCATAGGCATGAATACATAGGATTTCCTCGAAGGGGGGGGGGGGGAATGTGCTTCATTTTTCGTTTTTTACTGGAAAAAACCTATTCCCCCTCCTCCAGTACATCAGTCATGCCCCCACCCCATCTAGTAACAGGGTCCTCCGATCAAATGCTTCACAGGACTCTCAATACCAAATATTTCTTGTGAAAAAACAGAAAGTTGTAAGATGTGGCAGTCCAGTGGTTAGGGAGCTAGCTTCTGACTGTGTAGGTCTGGGTTCGGGCATGGATGTCTACTAACACATTAACAAATTCCCTGGGCAGAGATCGTAAAGGTCTCTTGGGAATACGTGATGATCACGTTACGTTATGTCTCGGGCTCCGAAGTCGGAGCCCTGTCAGCCCCACCCTTGGGGAGCCTTAACGCCAGTGTGTTCCTAACCGATTCATAAATTATAATTCGTTTATTAGAAAAAAACTGTTTTTTTTTTTTTGATGAAATCTAAACGAGAGAAAAAAAACTTGAGAAAAAAATTAACATGATTTTGATGCTGTCAAAACTGTTCTCAGTGTCAAAGAGAACTTTGTTTTATTACTTTGATGGCATTTTTTTAGTCACTTTTCAAGATTTTTAGAGCAACATCATCTGATCCTTGGTGATAACGTAGTAAGTTATTTTCGTCACTAACAATAAAATGAATGTAAGTAGTTTTCCATTGTTGAACGAGAATAGCTCGAATAATGATCACAAATTTGATTTAACACCTTGTAAATTATTAATTTAAAAAAAAATTTAATAATTAATTTTACCTTATCGGGGCCCGTGGGCCAGCTGTTAGCTACCCCTGCCATAAAGTATGAAGGAGGGGAAGAAAGAGATCTCTCTCGAATTTATTATTTTTCCCATCTACTCTGGGCTCAGTTAACTCGCCTTGAGAAGAGGTTCTATTAAATAAATAATAATAAAGTTAATATAAACACTTTTTTTATTCGTTAATTAATAATATTTATAATTAATAATCAATTTGTTGGACGGATTTGGAGGATTGAAAATCCCTTCAGATCACGAAATGGATGCATGTCAACTGTAGGGTTGGTATGGTATTTACCTTTGACGGAATTTTACCGCCTTTGGGCAAACCAAATATAGGCCTGGTGTAATTATTTTATGACTATTAAAAATATTTTGATTAAGTTCTCCTTAACCAAACAAAAAAAAAACCTAAAAAACGTGGTAAATATCGTTATCTTTTTTCCCAAATACTAACTGATGTCGAACGATTCTCTCAATATTTTCAGATTTACGAGAGTACCAAGTTTGAGTTTTCAAAAGCAAATTGACAAATATCATTTTATTTTTATCAATATAAATCAGTGTGTATCTTTTATCGCTCACAATCTACTGTAGTTCAAATACCAAGTCCAGCACGCACGGAATCTTTAACCGGAAAGATATTTCCGGGGAATTTTTTGCTTTTCACAGCCGGTTTGCGTAAAGCGGCAACACGCTATGCAAATGAACGGAGTGTTTCCTTATTCCGATTTGCCCGATCGCTACCGATTGCCGAAATCTCGAGAAACATCAAGAAATTTTTCCAGTTAGTCACCCGCTTCTAAAAGCTAAAAAAAGTTGAAATTACGGTTTTTAACCAATCGGAGACGACGCCGGGTTTCCAGAATCAGAAATACGGACGCACTATGTTAACACCCTAAAGTATGATCACAGTGGCATCGACATCAGGCGGTTCCACCGACGGCCGACGTCGCCCGATCATTTCAAACAAAGCAGAAGGTATACAGGTGGTCTCAGTCGTTCCGACCGCATCGTCCGATTACACCGACGTCGGATTCCATCGGGCGAATTTCGATTCCATTTGTTTTTATCTGCCGATTCGATCGAAAAATACACAGACCCATGTAAACAAACATCGAGAGAGCATTCCCTCCCACGCGCTCCCACTTGATTTTGCCCGACTGCGAGTATATCACAAATATTTTAATGTTACCATAAGTAGTATACTAAGTGAAAAATATATAACTTACCTCTCTCTCTCTCTCAATGTTACCGAGAGTATCTCTTCAGGTGGTACACATCGTCGGTTTGACTGCTTTTTGGATTTTATTTTTTCAATAAAAAGTTCGTTTAATCATTCTCTAAGTTAAATTTTACCATCCTGTTCGAGAAGTTGGTGAAACAACGCGTATGAAGTTTTTCTCTATTCACAAAAACGTCATTGGTGTAACACACATTTCTTCTTTTTTAATAACAAATATTTTAAGGCGGGACTTGTTTCCAAACACACAATGATATGAAACATCTGTTTTTTAGTCTACACTCACTGAATTGAAGTGAATAACTGCCTGAGGTACACTGTGATCACCCTATCGGCCAACGTCTGAACGAAAATAATCGGACGACCGATGTCGGTGTAACTGTGTCCATACTCTAAAGCATAGTTTCCCAACCTTTTTTGTCTCATCGCCCCCTTCTTCAGAATTTTTTTTCTCTCAGCGCCCCCCAACGCAATCTAACCCATAGGATTCTATGCTATACCCGTAGCTTCTACCGCCCCCCGGAACATTCCATCGCCCACGTTGGGAATCACTGCTCTAAAGTGAGACCGCGTAAAGCAAAGGATACCTGTAACACAGAAACGGTAACAGATACCCGTAAAAAAGCCATGGGAACAAAATGTCGCGAGTGAAGGACCGGGTTCCGTATCAAAATGAAGGTCGATCTGAAGTCGGCTTCTTGGCAATTAAGGAGGGGGGTGGTGGAACAGAAACGGAGAATTAGAATGGATGCAAATACGAACTTCGAAGCTAGTTATGTGGGCGAGATATCAATAAAGAGGAGTAAAGTGAACGCATGAAATCACGCTAAGTGATTTGATGTTGTCGCTGCAGTAAACCAGTAGCCGCTGTTAGACTTGCGCCGACAATGTGCGTGCTGAAGTGCAAGCCTAGCTCTTCAAGTAAGAACGAAAGTAGTCCTACGGGTATGAAAACTAGAATCGGTGTCCGTCTGGGCACACGAACGAAAGTGGTCACCTAGGTATGGAAGCGACCGTTCAGGCTCTTAAACCTAGAACGTACAGGCACGAGAAAGTGACTGGCCAGCCTCGTCGAACTAGAAAATCCGAATGAAAGGTGCCGTCCAAGTTCTTGGAATGACTGGTTGTGCAGGAACGAAAATGGTCGCGAAAGAGACCATCTGTGCTCTTCAAACTAAAAGCGTTTAAAAACCGCAAACTTAAGCCCGAGAATTTAATTCCCGCAATGTTTGTTTTTCTGGTAGCAAGTGTAACGGTTAACTATGTGTATGTCACTTGGAACGGAAGGTACATCGCTGTAGCAAATTATAGGTTACCGTGGGGCTTCGTCTCTTTGAAGTTCAAGTTATATTCGTTTAAATTTTTGTTTTGAGAAGCCCCATGAGGATCAAAGAATAGGCAGTGTCGGGCACTGCCGCTGTTATTTTTCATGAAAACGTCAATCTTGTATTAATAAATTGAAATTAAATTTTTCGTAGTATAAAATGCTGTGATGGGGATCATGGAAACAAACTTTCACGTATGTGAAGTTTCGGAATTCATTTCAAAATGAAGATCGATCTGAAGTTGGCTTCTCGGCTACTAAAGAGGGGATAATGGTGGACGAGAGACAGTGAATAGGAATGGATGAGGATACGAACTTTCAAACCATTACTAGAATAGAATGTGTTTAAAAAGGAGTGTAAGAGCGCGTGAAATAGCGCTAAGCGATTTAAAATTGTCGGTGTTGCGACAGTACCGTTGTTAGACACGCGCTAAGTACAGACTGAAGTGAGAGCACATCACTTCTAAGAATCGGAACGAATGCGGATTTTTTCACAGTGGTAGTCTATGCCCGGTATTAAAGGCCCGAGAACGAAAATGGCTATCCTGGTACGCAAATGAGAACGGAGGCTTGAGAAGACAGGACAGTGCAGAGTAGAACTGCGAAGGGAAAAAGGATTCTATATTGGTGCTCGGCTTCGTAATCTACAATTTAGCTGCATTTCATAGGTTCTCGTGGGGCTCGGTTACTTAAGCAATTTAAAAATTAGAAAACGTTCGCTCAAATTGTGTAATTTCCATTCGTTCTCGTGGGGTTCGGTTTCTTGCGAAATTTTTAAAAGTAGTTGTCGGCCCGGTGCAAGTTCAGTTTTGGGCCCCCGCCACAGCATTGGGAATGCCAAGGGGGGTCTGCTGAGTCTGGGTCGACTTCCATTGCACTCCGTTTCATAAGCAACGAAATTCATAGCAGTACTATAATACACCACCCCGTCAGATGCCACTGGAGTTGCCCGAGCGCGCATGCGTTGTGTATACTCGCGGCAGTACTGCGCGTTGGTTTTGAGTTCCGGTGTAGCGTTTTTGGTGTCATACTCTTCGTCATCTTGTGTTCTACGCGTGACTTTGCACTCATATATCGCGAAATTTTGAAAAAATCAGGATATGTTTACACTTTAAATTTACACCCTTGTATATTTTAAAGTGTCTAAGATGAAAACTCAAACCTCAAAATAAGTCATAGCACATACTCCTCTTCAAAACGCCACCTGGTTCACTGGGATTGGATAAGTAGTTTGAGTTATGATCCCGTTTATACATGCGTATCGAATCCGCAAACTCGAAAATCATTGGTTCAGTTTACGCGTGAACAGTTCCTGACGTTAGGCTGTCACAAATATAAAACTGGTACTAGCACAAATTTTCATTTTTCTTTAAAATGAGACCAAGATGCAGCGCTATGGCTATTTTTGGAGTTATTGAAGTTTTAATTTACTTCGATAAAAACTGTCGCTCATTTGGATGCGATTGCCTCAATACACCCGGCATCGATTTTGAAGTCGTTTTCACGTCATAAAACCATTTCAATTTAGGCCTGAAGAACATTTGCTCCGAACTTGGGGTCACGTTCTTGGAGCTTCCCACATTTACCGATAGCTGGCTTCGTTGGAATGGAATTCATCTGAATAGGAGGGGGTCTGGGTGGTTTACGATAGGCTTAGGTCAGGTTTTTTACTCCCAGACCACGTAGATGGGAATGCGGGTTAGTTAGTGATAATAGCAACAGTATTGACAGGGAATTACCCACCTCTGACTTGGATGGCTTCTCGATTGACACTACATTACAGGGCAAATTAAAATATGTGCTAATTAATGCCAGGAGCTTGGGTGATAAAAAAGATTTTTTGGAAACTATGATAGCTGTGGAATGCCTACAGAATCTTGGGCGAACGATGGGGATGAATCTTTCTTACACATCTCAGGATACGATACTGATAGGAACGGGGGTGGAGTGTTGATATACGTGAAATCATGTTTGAAGGCTAGAGAGTGTAACGTGCAGAGAAGTGATATTAAAACTATATGGATTAAGTTTGAAAACAAAAGACATCATAAACTTATGATTGGGGTTTGTTAAAATCCACCGAACAGGCCCGTGGCCAGAAATTTCGTTCGATGGGGACCAAATTGATAGAACAATAGATTTGAGACCATACCTACAGAGGGACATAGACTTGGTTGAAGGGGTGCAGAGAAGAGCTACGCGTGTCCTTATTGGCACACAGGGCTTGAGTTATGAAGAGAGACTTCATTTTTTGAATATGTTTACATTGGATGAACGCAGGTGTCGAGGAGATATGATCGAAGTGTTTAAAATTTTCAATGGGATGGATAGGATGGACCATGAACTTTTAGTACACCGCCAATCGACTGCTTTTACAAGGGGACACCGGTATCGATTGGTGAGGGACAATGCAAGGTTATGGTGTCGCAGGGAATTTTTCTCTAATAGGGTTGTTAATAAATGGAATAGTTCCCCCCCCCCCCCAGAGGTAATAAATTGTAACACAGTTGACACGTTTAAAAAGAAATATGATAAACATGTTGAGGTAAATCGAGAAGCTATCCATACTTAGATTAAGACAACCATAAGTATTCTTTTTGGACATTGTATAATATTTTATCATGTGTATATGTTGTTTATAATTTGTGTTAATTGCATTTTTAATTGGGTTGCTGTATTTTTGAAATATATGACAACCATATTTTTATGGGCATCTTTTTCTCAGCCACCTCGTTGGGCATTTTGCCTGTTGTGGCGTTGTATTTGCATTTATAAGGTGTTAAATCAAATTTGTGATCATTATTCGAGCTATTCTCGTTCAACAGTGGAAAACTACTTACATTAATTTTATTGTTAGTGACGAAAATAATTTACTACGTTATCACCAAGGCCCAGATGATGTTGCTCTAAAAATCTTGGAAAATGACTAAAAAAATGCCATCAAAGTAATAAAACAAAGTTCTCTTTGACACTGATCGTCCAGGCTCTTCAACCTAGAACGAAATTGGCAGTACAGGCTACAGGCACGAGAAAGTAAGTAACTGGCCAGACTCTTCGAACTAGAAACGTTGCAGAACCACAAACACAGCATGGGAAAAATGCTCTCCATATATGGTGAGCGAACCCACGAACGCATTCAGCGATCAACTGACATCCACCTTTCGTCTCCTCTGGACTCAGAGCTTGCATGCGCTTTTTGCGATTTTCACCCTCTCAACGTGGTTTGCGACACCATGTTCCATTGAAATTTTTGTTCCTCTTTATGCCTTCTAACAACCTTCAGAGTTTGTTGGTCCATTAACAGAACACCCTGTATACAGTATCAATACTAATTTTTGAACTCCCGGGGGTTATATATTTTAGATAAAAGTCTGTTAGCTCCATAGTTCAGGACAGTGAATAGAATTAACTAAATTGAACAGTCAATTTCTCAACTGTGGTGAGTCGGTCGACCCTCACACACAGGGCCGGATTAAGATGCTTGAAGGCCCTAAGCACTGGAATGGTTTTGGTTTTTCCCACCAGGCTGGAAAAACAGCTTGGGGATTATTTTACTCGTGTAGCTTATAAGCCAGAGGGTGCCGAAACTGTCTCGCACGGGTAATAGTAATTAATAAGATAACGCTCCTAAAATCCTCATCGCCCATTCGCGCCCCATTCATTGCAGATATATTCATTGCATCTCCCCCTGAAACTATGCCGTGGATCCGCTTAATGAATCATAAAGATTTGCACATTTTTAAGTTCATGTCCTTATTTTGTAGAACTTGGATTACTCTTAATGCTTGGGTCTCACCTGGACTGGATACAGCCCGAGAACCTCATGACAACTAGATCCAGTTTGCGACAAACTGGTAGGCAGGTATTTTTAGTTTCATTAGGAGGGGGGGGGGGGGCTCAAATAAAATCAGTTTGTCCAAGGTCCCTATGAGCTGTTAAGAAGGCCCAAGCTTACTTTTATGGAAATTTCACGAAATCTCATTCGAAACATTCAGCATCAACGTGGTCTCTAGTTTGCAATATTATTAGTTTGTGCATTTCTGCCATTTTTTTAAAAGGCCTTCAACTATACAATGACTCGAAAATTCTAGGAGTTTTGCCGGATGCTTGATGATGGAAAAAAATGGTGCATACAAAATGTGCATTTGATAATTTTTTTTGTGGTGCTCGATTTTTCCTTAATGCCCTAAGCACATGCTTATTTTGTCGAATGATTAATCCATCCCTGCTCACACACTTTCTCAGCCAACGTTCACCTCTCATATCAACGGCACTTGGTGTTCCGTTAAACAGTTCATCTCCGTTAATTCGTTAATTATTTCATTTAATCGCAGTGGTGCCTTTGCCTAGTGAATGTACACTTAAATAACATCAGCAAGCAAATAGTTCACAAACTGCAATATACCGCACAAAAAAATGTGACTCGACTGTGTAAATCATCCTGTGCGTGTTAGGCCTATATTCTACTTCCTCTCAAGAGTCACATCAGATAAGCATTTTCAGGACTACGTGGTCTTTCCTCATGCTAAATTATTCAAACTACCTATTGCGAGACAAACAAAAGTCACGTTCAAACTCAATTGCAACAAACGTTTACCCGACAATTTTTCTTCATTATTCGAAAACGCAAAAATTTTGCCGCAGTCATACTTTTTTTAAAAAATAAGTAAACGTGTAGTAAAATTTAATAGTTTTAATATAAAGTAAAAGTAAAATAATATTTCCTTTTAACAAATGTTGATCATCACGTACAAGGACGGGCTTGAGTATTTTGCGGCCCTCTAGAACGGGGTTTCCTAGTGATCATGAACACCCTGGTGCAGGCCAGGTTTACATTGGCACCCGAGAATTACTATCAAATTATTATTTAATGGCCATAAAATAAAAACATTAGGCAATAAATCGGACGATAGGACTCACCGAAAAAATTACAAGTGTGCTCCCAAGGCACTTAAAGGTTGAGGGCTGTCAGGGCTAAAGGAAGCGATTATCTACCCAGGACAGCGACTGGATACATTCTTAGCCAAGCAAGCATATATTATGCCGTTTCTGTAATTTTAAATAATTTCAAAAGAAGAATTTAGCTCTCCCCCCCCCCCCTGGTCCAAAACCATTTTCTTGGTTTGGGAGGAAGGGATCCTGTCAAAACCCTAGGCCAGAGGGTTCAATGTCTGAGTTTTGGAGATCTCGGACAGAATTTCAAGCTATTGCTTTAAAAAGTTAAAGATATAATGCAATCAAAGTATTCTTATCCCGTTTTTTTTAGGCCCCCTGAAATTTAACGGCACGGTGTGGTAGCGTCCTTCGCACCTGCCTAGGTCCGGCCCTGACTACGTATAAATCACAGTCCATACGATAAAAAACTAATCCTTCATCTATCTTCATCTATCCTTATATCTCTAAAGAAGTGATAAAAATATCCGACATTAATTTTTCTCCTTAACTCTTTTAAATTTCAAAACATTTTTTTTCTCTCCGTAATAAAGTATTCTTGAGACATTCAATTATCTAGAATTCAGAAAATTTAAATAATTAGCTTCTTTTTCATTATGAAACAATAACATATTTTTTCTGAACAATAAGTTGCTATTTTTCACACATAAAGTGTATAATTCAGATCCAATGGTTTGCTTTGAGGATTTTTCGAAAACTAGCTATGTATTTGTTTTTAATCAACGAATATGGAGAAAACTGGATGAAAGCCACTACTAAAATCATTTTACCGCTTTCAATAGAGGGTTCACGAGCTCTTTTATTTTAAAAAACTTCATCTTGGACAAAGAAACCACTCTGTTATGTAAGAAAATGAAAATTAATATTGTCCTCAAAATAGTAACTATTCAAGAATATATTAGAATTCTCGTCTTGGCCGCGTGGTTGGGATCGGACATGTTTTTATCGCGCTCCGCTCTTCAGCTAATAACCGTAGGTTTAGCCGGGACCGTTGCCGAGGGATTGTCTGTGGTGTCGGTGGGCCATTTTGCGTTTTTCTTCGTTCTCGTGAGTTTTATTTAGCGTGTTTATTTATTAGGTTTTTGGGTCAAACTCTAAACTCTGAGGTGCATTCTTTATATTTCTAGATTGTGTGTTTAATTATTCACTTTAGCTTGATTTTGCCACCGGATTTTGAGAAAGACCAAAATTGTCGGATTTTCGAGATAAGTGGTTCTTTTTGTATTATTCTCAAGTTTTTTCATTTTCGTTGGGTATTTTCGATCGACTTAAACTTTTTTTTTCTCGCTCTCATTTCATTTTCATTCCACTTCCGCAAGGTTTTTGACCGTTGTTTCTTTGTCGATAGTCAATTTCTTCGTCCACGTGCTTGTATAAGAGGGAATATCTGGTTTTGTTTCCAGCCATTTTGGTGTTCTTTCCCGCTTCTTTGATATAATATCGTGGGTTTTTCGGGGCGTTAGTGTTAGCAAAAAGTGTATACTTTTTCCCGGGTATTCTCAGTAATTTTATTTGGGCCTAATTGTTTTAGTGTTAGTGAATAGATAGTTAGCTAATACTAATAAGTATAAATAGTACTTGGTATCTCAACACTTTTTAGGGATGCGTTGTTTAGGCTACTATGAATATATTCTGGGCACTATGAATGTACACATTAGGATGGAGGTATATTTTAAAAGCAATTATAGGGGGTCTCATATATGCCATCTCATCTGTTATCTTACACTTGCCATATTATATACGCAGGATACAAAAAAAAAACGAAATGAGAATCTTATGGTGAAATATAAGAACTGGGGAACAGGCTGTGTAGGGATTTTCTGAGTTTCAACCGCTGTTGTCTTCTTGGGGGGAAAATTAACAACGTTCGAGACGTTTTTCGTCGTCGAAAGTTGCCCTTGTGGGTTATCCTGTGAGTGGGAAGGAATCAGGTAGGAGCGGATATCAGTGAGTTTCTGTCAGAGTACCGGGACTTGCTATTATCCGCTCGGGATGGGGGTTCAGATGTGGCAGTGATAAATTAGTTCAGGTTATCTCTCTCGATGGGATTGTTACTAAATTCACAGATGACGTGAAGCTAATGGGGGTAATCGGGAATCAAAGCGATAGGGTGTTGCTTTCTGGAGCATAGGCAAGTGAATGGAGCATGTCTTTTGCGTTGACCAGTGCATGATCACTCATTTTGGTTCGAACAATCCACGTTTCTTTTACGAGTTGAATGGTGTCACTATCCCGGATGCAACTAGGGTCACCGATTTGAGAATTCTCATTGACGAGCGGCTTAGGTTTTCTGAACATTGTTCAGCGGTGGTCAAAAAAGTGAATAGAATGCTCGCGGGGGGCGGTTTCATCCTTAAAGAGGGTTTCTTCGCGTTCTCCTAAAGTTATTCTTCTTCTTTTCCGAGGCTTAGTTCGTCCTGGACTGGAGTATGCTGTAAGGTTTTGGAGACCATACCTACAGAGGGACATAGACTTGGGGTGCAGAGGAGAGCTACGCGTGCCCTTGTTGACACACGGGGCTTGAGTATTGAAGAGTGACTTAATTTTTTGAAGATGTTTACATTAGAAGAACGCAGGTGTCGGGGAGATGTGTGTGTGTGTGTGTGATCCACATGATTCCACATGAGCACCACCACAGGGAATAACGCATTGCAGGTGAGACAAATCTAGCAACGGCAGAGTGCAGCAGGTCCACATACACGGTTTACAACGGTGAACTGGTTGCGGATCAGGAGCTCAAGTTCTTATAACCGTCTCATTTGCATATTTCCACCGAAGTCGCTCTTACCCGCGCCACCTATCGGCTGTTTTTTAGGTATTTTTTCCTGTCTTGAAGAAATTCCCGTAACCTAGTGATGCTAACCCTGCAAACCGTTTTTTATTTCGGTTATTTTTCCGGGTTTTATGAATTTTTAAAGTTTCTACGGACTTTTTTCCCATCTTGTATAAATCATATTTAGTTTGTTTCATCGTTGCTGGAAAACAGGAGTTTGAGGCAAATTTCATTATTTCTGTTCATTTCAAGTCTTTTTTTCAAGCTTTCTCCAAGGTCTTAATTCGGAACTTTTTAACTTTCCAGGTATCTACGAAGCAGCATTAATCATTAAGATTGAAATGTTCGCACGCGGCTCAAACGTGCCATGAATACTGCTTATTTATCTTGTAAAACTTCAATACGATGATTACCATTGATTATGAAGAACCTTTAAATCACTTTTTGTTTAAAGAGAGAAACGGAAGATTTTTTTTATTTGAATTGCTCACTTAACCTTTTGCGACATAGGGCCACATCAGGAACTTCTCGTTGTTACAACGGCCCCTTACGAAAATAGGAAGGCCTCTATGAATTTGGCTTTCTCAGCGACACTTATAAGCTATAAAAAAAACATGAAGGAACAGACATCCAGGGGCCTTCCTCATTGTGGGGAGGCGTTATAAGGTACGAACTGCACCTATGAAGTACCAAAAAACCTCTGGACCGCAGTGTCCAAAGTCCCAAAGCAACGGAACTTGTTGTCTACCGGTGATGCATAACTTTTGTGTATTTATGTATTGGATCGGGCCATGGCCTTCACATAAAGGCTGACAAGGTAGTAGCCCGTTATGAATTCCATTAATTTTTTGCTGTTATACACATATTATAACTCATTTTCCTTCACTAAGATAATGCGATGATATTTTAGAATTTACGCAATCTATAATGAGAGATCTCTTGTTGGAACAAAATCATTTGATTGCACACATCGTGAAAAAAATCAATTGATATTTCTATACAAATGATTTTTTTAATATTCAGTGCAACCTCGCTACAACGATACTCTATAAAACGATAAATCCCTCCACGACGATATTTTTTCAAATCTTGTTTGGAATTGCATGTAGTCTAATGTGTTAAACTCCTCTCGATGCAACGATATCCATTAATACGATAAATTCCTCTATAACGATATTTTTGAGATTTTTCAAAACCACTACAACGATATTTTTTTAATAATAATAATAACGCGATCTTCTCACGTATTTCCAAGAGATCAGCATGATCCGTCCAGGGAATTTGTAGTGTTAGATTAGTAGACATCCATGCCGGAACCCAGACCTGCACAGTGAGAAGCTAGTTCCCTCCACTCGACTGCCAGGCGGCAAAATAATTTGCTCAAAATCATTTAAAATTTGATTTTAACTTCCTCACTCGTTTTCGTCGTTCTGAATGTTTCTCATTACACAGAATCAGTGAAAGCGCAAAGGAACTACATAATTGGTGTTGCTATTTTCTGTGTACAACACAAAAGTGCAACGCAATAAACAACTTTACGGGGACAGTGCATCTAACTGAATAATTATTAATCAACTAATCAATTACAATTTTTTGCTGCGAATAAATACCTGAAAGGGTATTTTCTAAAGATAGTAACAATGCCGATTTAGAAAAAATGACAACAACAGCATAAATTTGATGACGTGATGATAATGATGCCTTTCGATATAACGATAATACCTCTTCAACGATATGTTTTCTTGATTAGCAGAATATCGAAGTTTCACTGTACAATATAAATGTGATATAACTTTCTCAGTATCAACGATACAGCATCACATGCAATAAACGTTGCATTCATATGTGTGTGTGTTCCCAGGAATAATACCAAATAATGCATCGTCCAAATAATATACTGTAGCAATGAGCAATAGAAGCCAAAGAAAGCGAATGAAATGGTCAAAGGAGTGGACATTATTCTGGGAACATACCTAAACCCTAACCTCGTGGAAGCTGTAGGGAAGCAATCGATTTAATCAGGGAGCCCTCGAGCTTGTTTCCTTCTCCCGTCCAACCTGATTTAATGACATCACTGGGTGAGAGTTGGTTGTAGGTGATAGAGAGAGAAGGGAAAAGGCTATCGGTGTAATTATGTAACCTAAAAGCAAAGCTGAAGCATCGCCTGATTTACAGGCTAAACTGCCAAATTTGACGTTAAACACGGGAAATGCCGGTCGTATAACTCTTTCCGGCTTAATAGACTCGACGAAGGTAACGAGAATCGGGCAAACAATTCCATTATTAATAAAACTCTCGAAACAATGAACTAATTGATCGTAGGGAAAAGTTTCGGAAAATACCTTTGAACTAGCGTATTAAATTACGGGTTTTGCTGATATCACTAAAACACACTTAGCTCGACGAAGGATTCGAAATTGTTAAATGTTGAATGTCAATTCGAGTGAATAACTTATGTTAATATTTCAATGGATACGTCCCTTCGATGATTAGATAACTTAGAGTAGGAATACAAATTTTAATTCAACATACTTATTCTTGAACCTTCTTTAGTTCATCAAAATTGATTATTAACACACCCTTTTTTGTTATATAACACCCATTTATTACAGGCACGGGCTAATCATGGATAAACACCGAACTGTTTTCATAAAAAATATCGGAAAATTTATCTTTAAAAGTTCCTTTATGTACTTTATAATTTATATTTGTGTTGTCTCATATCTTTCTAAAGCCTTCGTCGATCGGAAGCGCGTTTTTGTTTTTACCTAAAGGGGGAAAAAAAAGAAACGAGATTTTTTGAAAGGCTATAGTAAGAGTGTCTGGGCAACTCTCTCTTCTTTTTTTTTTTCTCTACCTAGAAAAGATTTTGCAGGTCGTTTGCTGGCGATGTAAACTGCCATCATTTACTGGATCAAGCTTAAATCCCGGGACCTGGAAATCGATTTCCGTTAACGAATACGATAGTTATCGACAGATTTCGTTCACGAACCTCGACAAGGTGGAAGTAAGCGACTGTCCGTACAACAAGACCGTAATTGTTCTACCATCACAACACCTGCCGATAAAGCAACGAATAATTGATAGAAAATCCGCACACGTGTACCAATAAAAAGAGAAATATAATAAGAGAGTTGGGCTATATACTGATGATGAAGAAAAAGCTTCGAGGAGAATCTCGTGATAACGAAAACAAATATATAATACTAAGGTAAGGAACAAAATAAAACCAGATCTACCAAGGTCACTCTGGAAGTTTTTAGCATAACTCCATTAGATGGCGGCAATAAGACTGTTATCGTAATTTATACAAGCAGGGATATTTATGTAAGTTTTATGAGGATCTGGCAACTTTCATCTTCCTAAGGTGCATAATATAGTTGAGGAAGGAATCTTATCTAAGGCAAGGTGAAAAAAATTAAGCCAAAAAAAAAAATTATCTCAGTAATCAGTGTTGCCAACAGTCAAAAAAATGATCACCTAGATTCCTCGTCAAAAACAACTACAAACCAGACCTAAACAACCAGTATTAATTTTAAGTCATTATTATCGTGAAAATAATTATTAAAATTGGTAAAATCACATAAAGCACAAGTTGTCTTCAATATTCAATAACTTCAGCAGAAGTTGACACAATCCCTAAAAGTCATTGGAATCTGCGTTTTGTGTACATCAATCCAGTTTGTTTCAGGATCAATGCAGAAAATTTAAAATATGACAGCTCAGACAGATAAGACAGCCATAAGTATTCTTATGGGCATTGTATAATATTTCATCATGAATATATATTGTTTGTAATTGCATTTTTAATTGGGTTGCTGTATTTTTTAAATATATGACATTCATATTTATTATGAGCATCTTTTTCTCAGCCACCTCGTTGGGCATTTTGCCTGTTGTGGCTTGTATTTGTATTTCTTCTGCGTAGGCCGGCACAAATTCCAAAATAGCATTCACCATGTCTATACTGATTCTGTTTCTAAATTTTGTATTGATAAGAATTAATTTATTTAACCCTTTAACTCTTTAAGCGGCGCAGCAGAAATCACTAAAAAAATTTCAAAATGTCGTATCTTTTTTAATAAAGTAGGCTTTCTTCTGATTTTCAGCAGATGCAAACTAAGGGGTATAGGAAAAAGTGCTCCATTTAGAACTCAACTTTACAAAATTCTTTGCTTGTCAATATAGTACTAAAATAAGATGCTTTTAAAGAAACAAGATATCTCGTCAATTCCGCTTAGGGGATTAACATTCTTACCATCTACGTAGAAAAATAACTAGAAAACTCTTGGTATTACAAGCGGAACATTTTAAAGAACCTTGACATTCCTAATTCTAAATTTCAATCCAGATTTAATTAATTTTTAATTCATAATTTAATGAAAATTTATCGGAGTATTTCTTTCTAAAAGAATTTATATATCTGCATTTTATACAAAAAGATTTACATTAAAAAAAAGTAGACTGCAATCGCACAGGGAAATTTTTTTTAAATTACTAGATTTCTCACTAGCAACTATCCAGCTTTTTCTCAAACCAAATAATTCAATTCAATTCAATTTTATTCATAAATACAAAAAATACAGAATAATATAAGCGGGATAAAAATTGCTGAGAAGCCCAGATATGGCTCTTATTAGCAATCACAATTTTTTTGGGTTTTAGACATTAGTTGTAAGGATTTGATTCAGAATTAGATAATTCTGAATCAAATCCTTACAAATAAGATAATA
The DNA here is from genome assembly GCF_987345545.1 of Pholcus phalangioides. Lineage (NCBI taxonomy): Eukaryota > Metazoa > Arthropoda > Arachnida > Araneae > Pholcidae > Pholcus > Pholcus phalangioides. The sequence goes on along the minus strand of NW_028301600.1, from coordinate 44,170,696 downwards.
ATAAATAAGAGAAGACAAAAAAACCAAGAGAAAAAAAAAGGGCGGGGAACTCGAGAAAATAATGACATGACAAAATAAAAATAATACTTACTGGTTTCAATTGCGGTGCAGCAGCAATAGTAATCGGAAAGAAATTGTTTCATCTGTTTTCCCATCAGTTGATTCAGACATTTTGTTGGATTGAACTTAATTGATACGTCAAAAGAAAAATAATCCTTCAAAAAGACTAGATTCGATTGCAAAACAACCAAGTGGCCCACTTGAGTCATGGTTTTCTAGGGTTTCAAGTAGGGGTAGCATTTATAAATGAAGAGTTTTTTGAATATTTGGTGAAAACCTTTTATGTGTGGCATTGCACCTACCGAGCAACAATTGTAATCTGAAACCATCAGTTCAACAAGGGCAGCAGAATTTGGAAGATATCTTCTGCACGAGAGGATCCGCTAAAGACGTAGTGCTCGAAATCATGCAAGTTATGGTCATCAATGGAAATCTAAACGCTATTTGCTAGAAGATTGGTCAGATACTATCCAAAGTATAAGTCACTTTTTCAGACTTCTTCGCATCAATATTTCAGCGTATGAAAAGTTGCAGGTCATTTGGTGGAACATCTGCTGACGGGAGCACAGGAATAGGCTAGTTTATGTTGAAAAAAATTTCACAGCTGTTTCTAAACATCGCCACAGGTGATGAAACCTGTATTTATGCGCAAGAGCCGGATTAAGACATTCGAAGGCCCTAAGCATTTGAGTGATGTTGGTGCACTCCCCCCCCCCCCCCCACACACACACAAGTATATTTTACTCAATATCGAATCAATAAAAAAAGAACAGTAAATAGTTTTAAATTTAAGATAAATATCCTATTTGATAATTTTTCGTGGTGCCCCTTTTCTTCTGATGTCCTAATCACTAACTTATTCTGCTTAATGGTTAATACGGTCCTGCTTATGCGTATGATTTAGAAACCCAAACACTAACTGACAATTTGGACCTATATAGATGAAAAATCGTTGTTCCCTTGAATTATGAGAATATCTCCATGGAATGCAAAAGCAGAGATTCATAGGACATTTGAACGGTCTGTTAGATAGAAGTTTCAAAATTCTTTCAGGAAGTTGTCCTTAAAAAATGCAAAAGTGCATTCAATTTCAAGAGAATATTTCAAAAAGTTTCGAATTTCAACTCTGTTACATATGAAATTAATTCACTGCTGAAATCTTTTGGGTTGACCCTACATGCATAATAGATTCAATTGAAACGACTTAAATGAACTAGATTTCTTTTCCCACAATAATAAATAAAATTTTTGCGGGAAATTATATTCATTAAGAAACTTTTCATCATATTTATGCATTCATAAAAAACTAAATTTAAAGTTTAATTTCTAATAAATGAATAAATCAAAAGCATGCGACAAAATTTTTAAAATAAATCCAACTTTCGGGAGAAAAAAAAAGATAGTGAAAACGTGTTATCGGGAGAAAGAAAGACATTCCCATTCAATTTATTCAAAATTATTCAAACTTTAATAAAAAAAAACTTTTTTCCATTTTTCAGAAATTAAAAAAAAAAAAAAAAAAACCCCGAAGCTTGGTTCAAACGCAAACAGTATCAAGAAGCATTACAAGAAGGGAAATCGATACAAATTCTTTTTTTTATAATTTTTTTTCCTTGCTGTCCCGTATTTTCACTTTTTTTTCTTGGAGTTTTTCTTCTGTTATATATTATAATGTATACAAATATATATATATATGTGTGTGTGCATTCCATCATTTTTTTTGTTTTTGTTCTTCCTCTTACCCCTGGCATCCTTGTATTACGGTTCGAAATGCGGCGGAAGAATGATTCACAGAACAGATACATTTTCACGCAAATGATATCAGATTCTTTCTGCGCAGGTGATGGGAGCAGATAAGTAGAGCACAACACAGAATCCCGCCGCGAACTTGCGGATGCCGGTGAGCAAGATTTATCCAGTAGACGGCGCCCTTTTTCGGAATTCACAACATCCCGATCTGATCCTGGAAGAAGCAGTATTGGGAAAGCATTCGGCTCCCACGCTAATATTTTTGTCCAGTTCAATAGTACTCAAGGAAAGCAGTAGCAGCACACCACGGGCTCGACGTGTGCAGATTTTATAGTATATAGAACCATCAAAGAGCTTTTTTTCCCCTCAAATCCTATTTTCCCCCTTTTTTTCCCAATTTCTCCATCAAAAAAATCCTGAAATACCTAATAATAAGAGAACGAAAAGAAAATGATTGGTTCAACATGGGAAAATAAACAGCCGCACAAGGTACATAAATTTCCTTTTCCCTCAAAATAAAAAGGAATGAGGATCAAGTAGAAAGAAAGAATTTAGGTAAGAAATTGAGTTTTAGATATTTGAATTTTGAATTTTTTGTAACTGTTGAATGCCCATGACATTTTATGTGTGATGTCATAAAATAATTTACAGATACTTGAAAGATCTTCTGTCTCTGAAGAGATGCGATTCTCTGAAGTCTGTTTTAGAGGTCAAGGTTTCGGTAGCGTTCGATAAAAGCTCTATTCCCATAAAAAAGGATGAGCTATGTCATTTGAAATTCCAGGTGGTCGTAGCATGTTCAAAATTTTATTAATGGTATAATGAACACTATGCTTCTGTAAATAGTGTTCATTGATATTAGAAAACTTAGTCAACTGATATAATAAATTTCTTCACTCGATGGAATCGGTAGGATTTATCCGTGTTGGTTTGTAGTTTTTAACGTTGAATATGCACTCCTCGGGGAAAATTAGCTGTCAATCAGTCACACTGATGTTAATTATAAATTTATAAATTCCATTTTGACAAATGCGAAATCGATGAGCATAATATTTCAACATCATTTGTGTCGTTTTTCTTTTGACCCCTACTATATATATTTATTATTTATTTACTTTTTGACTTTTCATATGGTTGTTTTTATATGTCAAACGTTTAATTAGTTTAACCCCATCGAACAGCTCGCGAGTCATCATCAGCGTATCGATAAAATCAGGAGTTTCTCAATGAGTTTGTGATCTCGAAGTCCAAATATCCTTGGGAGTTCTCTTGTTCCAATTTTACACATTTTTTGGAGGGGAGGCGTCAAGATACAAACATACCGTCCATGTAATGAACTGAAATGCTTAAAAACACGTACAAAAAAGTATGCTCGCACTAAACGAAGAAATTGGTGAAAATTCGGAACAAATAAAATTTTTCAATAATTTAAGAGCCCTGTTTGACTCGAGGCCCTGGAACCTGCCCACGGCCACCCAGCTGTAAAGGTGCCACTGGATAAAATCTTTCGTTTAGACTAGCGATTGAGTAAAGCCGGGATTACACCATAACAGTTTGATAAAATCCTTTTTACAAAACTTGAAAAATCCAGCCAATAAAGCTCATAAGTTACATTCGAGCAAATACAACCCATAATCTTGCTGGTTGAATTTTTCAAATTTTATAAAAGAACTTTTGGAAAACTTTTATAGTGTAATCCCAGCCTTACCCAAACTTCATCTAAGTTGTGTCAAATACCAAGGAACCAAAGAAAGAAGAAAAGAACTATTTTATTAGGTCTATTTTTATTATCATTAAAAATCGAAATTATTTAACGCAGAAAAAATGTATATTATCGGAGCAAGTGCGTAGCGAGAGGTGGGGAGGGGGGGGGGGGTTTCTGCCCCCCGAAATATTGAAAAATGATTTATTTTTATGGAATAACATGATTAAATCTGTTGTTCTATCACTTTGTTGCTCCCCCCGAAATACTAGTCACTCCCCCCCCCCCCCCTCTGAAATAAATTTCTAGCTACGGCCCTGTATTGGAGAGTAGTACCACAAGAGCGTAGAAAAGCCTTTAACCTTTTACGTGGCATGGTATAAATCACCAAATCCCGGTGAATTGCCAGTCTTTTTAATGAAGTAGGATGACTTTCTTCCTATTTTCAGCAAGTGCTATGTAAGGGGGGTATAGGGAAAAATGTTTCAAATGCAAATGCCAAGGCCACAACACAGGCAAATTGCCCAACGAGGTGGCTGAAAAAATTATGCCCATAAAAGATATAGATGTCAAATACAGCAACTCAATATAAAAGCATATATCACCAAAAAAAATTAATAAAATTATGTTTAAATTAATAAATCTCTTGTTTCATTGAGAAATGAACTTTAAAAAATATCTGGGCTTATCATTGATCAATGCTTTTATGTATGTGAGCACCTTTGTAAAATGGATATCAATGCTAAAATAAGAGGCTTTCATGGAGGCGAGATATGTCGTTAATGTCGTTGAGAAGCTTAAATGACTTGATAACATACTTTGCGTAGGTAAGCTGTGCAGGGATTACTGTTAGAGTGAGCTCCGTGGCTCCCAAATGACTAAGCATATTGAAAACAGTCACAATTCTCAGATATTTAAACTGGCGTAGTATAGAAGCTGTCATTGATGAGCAACATAAAATAAATTCTTCTTTATTACTTTGAATATGTTTCCATGGATGGATTGTTTTATTTATTGCATCGTGTCAGTTCATCAGATCTTCGACAAATAAACTTAGTATATTCCTGTATAATATCGAACATACTTTTGCAAATTTGTTTCTGATAACTAATGATTACGATAGATAACAAGTAAGAACTAAAACCCATAAATTATGATGAGCAAACATTGATGAGTTAACTAAAACATTATTCGTGAAATGTTTCTGAACATTAGGGAGTAAAACGAAAGCCAACGAAAATGAGGGGTTATTCAAGCAAACTATAACAGCGTAACAAATTTTTAATAATTATTGATGATAGTTTGGGTGGAGTTCTCCTCTGCAACGTCCATTTCCCTTAAACTTGAATGGGATAAAGTATTTTGGCCATTCAACGAGGCTTCAGCAGCAGGTTTAAGTTAATAAATCTCTTATCCAATGTGACATACATCGTTCAAGTTTCCGAAAATTCGATTGTAAATGAATTCTGCAGTTACATCTCAGTTAAAGCTGCTCATCCAAGGTAAGTTTAACAAAACTGAAAAAAATTAACAGGTAGGTTGGATTTTTTTTTATTGAAGATCACTCACTCACTCTCTCTCTCTCTCCACGTGTGATTTCTTAAATGAGTATATTTATTTTAGTATTAAAAAATCATGTCCGAAATAAAACCGTAAAAAAATACTTAGTGTTATATCTGTCCAGCGAATGTCTTTCAGTTATGCACATCAGAATTCCCGAGGCCTTATAAGAAACAGAAGTGGACCATGCATATGTATGCATATGGTGAAAAATATTTCGAGCGTTTGGAGGTAAAGTTACTTAGATAGAGGCACTTTGCGGTGAAATTTGCTTAGATGGGTTTTTGCCAGCAACTTTTGTATGCATGATTTTCTTTTGCGAGTAGATGAAGCGAAGCACAAAAGAAAATTCAGCAATCTATCAGCACAGGAACCTCACGGGAAATGAATGCGAAATGCGCACTTCATCATTGAAATACGCCAACGATGAAGGGGGTAAATACAGGAGATTTTCTCTCGTGTTTGAGACTCCCTATATATATATATATATATAAACTATGAGAAGAAGTCTGAAGCATAATCTTAAAAGCAGAGAATCAGTTTTCAGCGCTAAGTTTCATATGCTTATCGTGTTCTCCATCTGCATAGCTACGAGTTTGAAAGATGAATACATTAAAAAAGCTGTTTTTCGTCCAAACTGACTTATCAGCCATTCAAATGCAAGCGATTAGGCATCATATGTTACCAACTTAGCAATTTTTATCCAGTTACCTTATTTTCACGCATTAGCTAGCATATCCAAAGATGATGCCACACTCTTTGCTATCCATTATCCGCTAAGGTTTCAACAGCTGGCCGATGCGAAGATGAATTCATGAAAGAAAGAAAAATCAACTGCCTTTATGGGGAATCTCGAACCTACGTCCTCTCATTTACCGAGTGAGCGTGCTACACCACTAGACTACAAGGGCAACGAACCTCAATTCTTCCTTACAGCTCTAGCTAGTTAGTGAGAGGACGTAGGTTCGATTCCGGCAAAGACAGTTGAATTTTCTTTCTTTTCTAAATTCATCTGTGCATCAGCCAGCTGTTTTGAATGTTGCAGTCTGGTGCAACCTCGGCATGATAGGCAAAGGAGTGGTTTAATGAGAACCACAGAAATATATGTAATAGACCGATATCAATTCTGTGCTCAGATGGCGAAATGTCATAAGTCACTTTTCCCAAAAAATTGAGTTGTCCACATTCCGGAGTCTCGTTCGTCAAAATTTTGGAAGGTGGCAAAATTTCGTCTTTCTGTTTCAGTTTATTAGGAAACAACCGAGGCAAATTGTAATAAGTCAAAAAGCCACAGTATCGCATTTTGGCAAAATATTATTTACGAATTTGCCATCGTGAAATTTTGGAAAAGCGACTTATAACATTTTGCCATCTGAGCACAGAATTTATATTAAATGCAGAATAAGTGCGTGAATAGCAATAAAACATTAGTTTTAACTGTAGCAAACGCGTTTTGTCCAGGAAATAGATGACGTAATAAAAATTGAGCATTCACTTACTGCTTCAATTTAATTATCGTCAACCTAATACGAAAAACAGGTACTGTATTCTATACGTTCTTCTGCATTTTTGAGAGATTGAAGAAATATGCTATCCCTTTTGTAATACGAGTACCTCACGTTCTGTCGTGCAATTTTAAATTTTTTTTATCCACCTCTTCCAATTTTACACACATGATTACAGAATACAAAAAATGCTTTGCAATCTATTTATGTTCTCATTTTTAAATCGTCTAATCTAGGCGAACTTGGTAACCGAAATTTTTGATCTAGATTCCACAAATCCAGATTTGTGGTAGCAGAAGGCTAAAAAGCTGTCTCAATGTATTTGTAAAACAGATTGGTCAGATTGACATTGATTTTTGACCCTAAAATGTAGAGAACAGACAAGTTTCGAATTAGCCATTTCAATCGATTCTTGGAGTCCAGATATTTAAGAATTATCCGAAATTTGTGACTCGAATTTCCTGGCGTGACAGAAAATTCAGGTATTCCCGATATTCTGGTCTCCCCCACAGTTTCCCGACCTAGCGGCTAATGCGGGAGAATACGGTATTCGTCATAAGATAATATAATAAGTCATTGATCATTTTGATCATTTTTGTCGCACCACGGTCATTTTCTGCACACGAGGGCTAATTAGACCCCGGAACCTATAATTTATTGCCGATTCCGAACGGTAGGCTTGTTTTTTTACTCATCGAGGGGTTGGTGCGCTAACCTCTCGATGGGGGACTTCCTGCGGTAGCAATTTTTTCTGTGGTCATGTCGCCGTTTCTGTTGTACCCCTGTGTCAGGAAAGTTTTCTGACAAGGACGAACCGGGTATCGAACTCGTGACACCTCTAAATATCCTTTGGTACTTTAGGCGAGTATGTTATCGACCTGGGCTACCGCACCCAATATAATAAGTTCACTGAGAGAGGAATGGGGAGTCATAAAATGTAGCATTTCTACACTTTTTTTTTTTGGAATACCAAATGATTTAGTGAATGTGTGGCTAAATGAAAATGAGAGAGTGCTAGTATGGCAAAATTTCCATACATGGTAGGTCTGATAACTGTTGAATACGAAAGAATACAGGGTGGTCCAGAAATCCTGACTCTTTTTGAAAAATATATTTAAAAAAGCTATTGAAGATAGAGACAAACAGCTTAAAGCATTTGAGAGATTTTTCAAAATTTTTTTTACTAAAAATTTTCACATGTGCACCTTTACTGACGCGCAGTATGTCAAGCCTATATAACATTTCTTGCCATGTTATTTATAATATGGGTGTTACAACGAATGTGGATGTAAAGTGGATAAAAAAATAAAAAAAAACTTTTTTATTATGTATAATTTATTGATTTTATTTTTATATTTGTGGCTGGTGCCACTGAACTTTTTAATTGACTCTGTGGATTTTTTTTGATTTTTTCATATCTGTACTTTCATAAAATTCCTGGTGGCCCAGAAGTTCTGACATGTTTTGAAGAAAACATGGAAGAAAAACTGGTTGTTTTTTTTATATTTAAAAAAATTTAAAGATAGGGACAAACGGCTTATATAAAGCATTCAAAAAAGAACGATCTGTTTTACCTAACTTCTATTCTTTGTAACAACCTTATTACAAGTAACATGATAAGAAATGCTATATAGGCTTGACATCCGCCGCATCACTGGAGGTGAACATGCAGAAATTTTGTAGTAAGTAAAAGAAAACGTTGAAACCTTCTCTCTTTCAAATGCTCCAAGCCGTTTGTCTATGTTTGAATGTTTTTTTAAATTTTTTTTTTTTTCAAAGAGGTCGGAACTTCTGGCGCACCTAGTATTTTCACAACACTGCTGAAGACGATGTAAGTTATAACCTCGCATGATTTCCTTGTATTTCTGGCATCCCCCATTGAAAAAGTTTAATCAGTTCTATTTCACCATTAAATATTTATCTTGAAATAATGCATTTTCTTTCTAAAGAATAAAAGAAATGAAATATTTTCGTAAAGAAATAGAAAATTAAGTGCTGTACATTATCGCAGGAAATAACAGGAAAAGTTTGCTTTTTTCCATAAAAAGACAGTGTGTGAGTCCGCCATGAAGACCAAGTCTTAATCACTAATCTCATAGTGAAACAGCAGCGGCCGGGACCCAAAATCCTTTAGGAGCTGTTTTTATCTGGTGATCTGACAGAAATGACAAGGGATCTTAGTAAAAGCTGTTTGCCTTAAGAAAATAGAGGGGAAAGATTCAAGTAGAAATCCTTTGTTGGCTCTAGCTTCAGGTGTCAAGTGAAGCCGACCTCTAACCGGTTGGATTATGAAAGTGGAATTCCTAACGATGTTCAAACAAATGCCTCATTCGATACCATTTTCAAAAAAATCATTGCTGGATACTTTTTTTTTTCTTTTTTTTTTTTTGGAAATAACTTTGAACAAAAATTTTATTTTTTTATCTTCCTAAAAAATATACATTATCACTATTACACTATAATGTTGTTAAATAGTATAGTTTTCGATACTTCGGAGTTACTTCTCGACATTTGTATAGAAAGTGCAGGTTACATGGAATATATATACCATTTCTATTTTTTCAATTAGGGTCAACCGGAGTAAGCTTGGCGACAGGCTGTAATTTTTTAAAATAATTTTGTAGCTCGATATCAAACATATATTACTTTATAATAAGATCTGGGGTCTCTATATATTAATTATAAGAAAGTGAAACAGGCACAATTAAACATATTTATTTTTGTCACACCAAAAGGATACTACCAAGGAATTAAATTTCAGATTCAGAGTTTGTTTAGTCAAATTGTGATATTTTCTGCCATAAAAAAGTAGTTACACTAAATCTTCACGAAAATATTCAGTAGAATTTTATTTACATAGTAGTACGTATATAATATCAGATTAATTTTTTAATTAGCAGTAATGAAATAAACTGGGGTTTCACTCTTATACCCCGCATAAAAATATACGACGGGGTAAGTGTGGCACCTGTAAAAATGTAATATTTTTCAAGCGATTTTTGTCTCAATACATTTGTATTAACATTCACATACAATTGATTTTCAATCCACTACTCGTGTTAACTGCATTTAACATGCATGAAGGAGATAATCTATGAGGTTCCATGCAAACACAAATATCCAAATACAAGTTATGCTAAAGAAAATTGATGCGTGATTGCAACACTATTTTTTCCTGTTTCAACAATTTGTATCTGAAAGTAGTTACAGCTCATCTTATTGAACATGTTTCGGCGGGGAACGATTTTTCTTCCAGTGATCATCGTATCGTTAGTTTTTTCTGTAACTTTTCTTCGATCAAGGTTGATAACAAAAGACTGGTTCCTTGTTTTTGGAGAACTAACTTTGATGTTTTGAGAGAACGGTTAGCAGAAGTTTTCAAAGACCAGTTGGAATCAGTCGGAGTGGTAAGTCAATGGGAGGAAGTTTAGTATGAAGCTGTCCTCTGTTTTGCATGATGTCATACCCTTTGTTCCAAAAAGCGTGTTTGTACATCGCACCCCCTATGGTTCACGGATACCGTGCGTAACATTTATCTTGAAAAGAAAAGAGCATTCAGGAAGTATAAAAGTGGACGAGGCGACCTGTCATTGTTTACTGATAAAAGAAGGGCATTAAAGAAAGTGATAAGGGATTTAAAGAAAGTTCAATCTAGATTTTCAGATAACATTGACTCTGACCCAAAATAATTTTTTAGATACGGCAATAATGGACGCAAGGGACCGTTGCCCCCCCCCCCCTTCGATAGGAGGGTTTAGGGTAGAGAGCAATTTCGGCATGTGCAGTGCTTCCAATCACTTTTTCGTATCTGTTTTCAATAGAGAAAATGATCTTCAATGTACGGGAGTTGCATGGGGTTATAAAATCCTCAATGATATTCAAGTGGAAGTCCTAAATCTTCTAAAAAATGTGTGTGCAAGTAAAGCACCGGGACCAGATTATATCTATTCCAGGGTCCTCCGGGAATGTGCTAATGAATTTTTGGGGGCCAGTTGCACAAGTGGAGATCCTCAAGGAAGTGTCCTTGGCCCATACTTTTTTTCACTTTTTATCGATAAACTCGATCAGGTTATCGATGGGATTGCTAGCAAATTCGCAGATAACGTGAAGCTAATGGGGGAAATCGGGAATCAAAGCGATAGGGTGTTGCTCTCTGGAGCATAGGCAAGTGAATGGAGCATGTCTTTTGCGTTGACAAGTGCATGATCGCTCATTTTGTTTCAAAAAACCCACGTTTCTCTTACGAGTTGCATGGTGTCACTATCCCGGCTGCAACTAAGGTCACCGATTTGGGAATTCTCATTGACGAGCGGCTTAGGTTTTCTGAACATTGTTCAGCGGTGGTCAAAAAAGCGAATAGAATGCTTGGTCTCATTTTCAAAAAGGTCTCTTCACGTTCTCCTAAAGTCATTCTTCCACTTTTTCGAGGCTTAGCTCGTCCTGGACTGGAGTATGCTGTAATGTTTTGGAGACCATACCTGCAGAGGGACATAGACTTGGTTGAAGGGGTGCAGAGAAGAGCTACGCGTGTCCTTATTGGCACACGGGGCTTGAGTTATGAAGAGAGACTTCATTTTTTGAATATGTTTACATTAGAAGAACGCAGGTGTCGAGGAGATATGATCGAAGTGTTTAAAATTTTCAATGGGATGGATAGGATGGACCATGAAATTTTAGTACACCGCCAATCGACTGCTTTTACAAGGGGACACCAGTATCGATTGGTGAGGGACAATGCAAGGTTATGGTGTCGCAGGGAATTTTTCTCTAATAGGGTTGTTAATAAATGGAATAGCTTACCCCCGGAGGTAGTTAATTGTAACAGAATTGACACGTTCAAAAAGAAATACGATAAACATGTTGGGGTAAATCGAGAGGCTATCCATACTTAGAATACGACAACCATAAGTATTCTTTATGGGCATTGTCTGATATTTTATCATGTTTATATATTGTTTGTAATTTCATTTTTAATTGGGTTGCTGTGTTTTTAAAGTGTATGACATCCATATTTGTTTTGGTCATCTTTTTCTCAGCCACCTCGTTGGGCATTTTGCCTGCTGTGGCGTTGTATTTGTATTTACATTTATAATATGATTGAGTCGTCTTTTAAGGAGCAGATGATAAAAATTAAGTAAAAGTGATGGGTCAAATGTGTACATGAATTAATTTAAAAAATGAGTTCCTACTTAGTGGGTCATACGTTTCCTTAATTCCATTTGATCACATACTGGCCGTTTTACAGAAAACACTGAAAACATTCGTTAGAATTCACAGCACCTTGAAATTTGTATCTAAAGTGCATGTCCATAAAACACCTTAACTCATCTTCAGAATTTATGTTTCTTTTTGTTTATTCATGTTTATTTTTTAACTGCACAGCTTTTAAAAACATGTTTTTTCTGGTAGTACATTTTTTTAAAGTTTTTTCAGGATTTTTATACTTAACATACTTTGTATTCAATGTTTAGAAGACAGTTTATCATTTTAGGTATGCAAAAATATTCTTGTCGGGAGGAAAGAAAGGTATCGAATTAGCCTCACTCTCTTATAGGTTCTCCGGTATTTCTCTTTTAAAAGGGGAAAAAAATTGATGTCACATTTACCTTTTTTGAAACCACACTCGCCCCAATTCAAGGGGTAGGTGTGGCATACCAACTAGCTTTCCAAAAAAACTTTTTCTGTTAAAACTATGACACATTTGTCCCAAATTGGATTAAAAAGTATTTGCACTTATTTTATGGACAAAATAATAAAAAAAAATTGTTTCGCAGCTCCATCAGTTTATCCACAGCATTGCTTCAAAGTCAAACTTTAATTTCTTGTGCCACACTTACTGATTGACCCTACTCTAATTTAAAACATTAAAGTCCGTTAAAACATTAAAGAAACCTGAAATCTGTATGTTTAGAAAATTTGGAATCTTGTTTTTGCATTTGACAAGTGTATCGCATTTGAAAATAAATATTATATCTGAGAAAAAAGGCATTTAAAAAAATCGTTTTTACGGGGCAATATGGAATAGAGGGTTGAAAATGAAGAAAACGAATTCAATATTTAATGAGTCTGTGAGAATGAAAAATGAAAATTTCATCCTCTTTTTTTTGTAGCTGATGATGCGGTTGTGTCATAGCCTATTTACAAGAGTCACATTGTTTGGAAGCCCTAAGCACTTGAGTAATTTTGGTGCCTCCCTCCCCCCCCCCCTCCCCACGACTTTGCAATTTCAATTTTGAATATCATATAAACAATATTGAATTCAAAAAGTCCTTGAAGAAAGAGAGAGATAAATATATAGAAAGATCTATTTTTTTCAAGAAATTAGGATTGAAAATTCTAATGAAAAATATATTTTTATTCGTTGAGTAAAATTCGCGACCCTTCTAGTTCGGCGTACCAGACACACCTGCTCCTCCTTCCCCCCCCCCCCAGTTGCAGCCCTGACTGAATGGAGCAAATCCAGGGAGATGATACCACTGGAGAAAAAATGTAATAACCAGCGAGTAAATACATGCACTGTTGAAAAAATTTTCTTGGATTGAAACAAACTGGTGCACTGCGTTCATTTTGTAAACTTTCCCTTATCAATAAACCCGTTTCTTTGAATACCATAGTTGTGCAACTCTAAGGTGCCTACACACTTTCATGTGCTTAATTTCTTTCTAAAACCCCCTCACCATACTAGTTGTTTGCTCTAAACCATAGTTTTACAAACTTTTTTGTTCCATCGCCCCCCAACTCCAACAAGCCCATAGAATCCTATGTTATAACCGTAGCTTCTATCGCCCCTCCCCCCGACACATTCCATCGCCCACCAGGGGGCGATATTGCCAACTTTGGGAAAAGCTGCTCTAAACTGTTGTTAGTGTGACTGATAATAACAGTGGAATGAAAAGGATAAATCCTCAACTTCTTCCGAAAAAAAAGGAAAATGAAATGAGAGAAGAAATGTGGAAATTTTTAGAAAATGACACACTGACTTTGTATACATATCCAAACACAATAAAATTATAACGTTATAACGAATTGCCGCTAAAACGGGTTTCTTACATTATAATCCGTATATGGAAGATTTTTTCACTAAAAATTAATAGTAAAATGCTAAATGGGTTTGGCGCTATAACGGGGCTTGACTGCACTTATAACAATGAGACGCTTTCCAGATTCATCAGTAACGCAGTGTGGACTTTATGTACGTATAGGGGAAAGTATATACATTAGGGAAAAGTATATATATTAGGGAAAAGTATATACATTAGGGAAAAGTTGGCATAAAAAGAAGCATTACGTTTAGAGAAAAAATATTCAAATTCACATATAAGTCTTCAATAATTTAGCTCCCACCCCTCTTTAACCCAGGCCCTTTAGCCTACTTACCATTGTACAGAATAAGTCTTAGTGAATCTGCCCAGTGAATTCTAGATACTGCTGTGGGAGTTGGTGGCATACGGGCTTCACTGAAAGTTTTAATTTGACCCACGCAAAATGTGTGTGTGTCTGGAAGGTTGGTGACCACTGCTGTAGAACTTGCCTCCCTGAGTGCCGTCTTAACACATGGACCCACCCGGGTACGGTTTGAGAGCTTCATCATAACTAGATCTGTTTACGATTTTTGAGTGTAAGTACGCAAATTGGTAGACAAGTATTTTCAGCTTGGTAAGTGAGCCTCAAATAAATTGCTTTCCCGGGAAGGGGGGGGGGTCTATGGTGCTATTTGGACGGTTTTCCACTTACTTTAAGGAAATTGTGCTCTTGAATTTCTACTGGATTATTAATGCTGGGTAAAAAATGTGATGCCCCTTTTCTCCTGATACCCTGAGCACGTACTTATTTTTCTTAGTGGTTAATCTGACCCTGGTCACAGATGCAATCCTCCTTCGCTATCCCGAAATTGTCAAGATGGGCCCCACAGATAACACGATACACATTATTCCTAAACATTTTTTTTCCTACTTTCGAAGAAATATTCTATTCCAACTCGGGAGATATTTATAATATTGCATATTATCGACACATAATCTTGAAAAAAAAAAAACAGTACTCTATCAAACCGAAGAGGATCGCTCGCTAAAAATGAGCACAACACAATAAAATACAACACTTGTGATGCATATTGTGCTTAGTTTCAAATTATTGGATACATTTCCAATAACTAAAAAAAACCTTAGAAAACTTGCACGAGCGAATTTCAGGAAGTGAAAAAACAAATATTGTCCTATAGCAGCTGAGATGATGGTGACAACCGAGTGACAGTGAGTCTATAGCATCATGGGAGGCGGGGGGCATTTTGAAGTAGCTTATAACTGTTCCATTTGGCGGCCATCCCTGAAAGCGGAGAAAATCCGGTATTCCATATTGCCCGACTACTCCATAATCCCCGCACTTTCTATATATGGTAGAACAGCAGGGCCAGGGACTTTGTCAGATGCGGAATGTGCAATTGCACCGGGCCGCAAAATATTTGGGGCCATAAAACTGAACTTTATTACATTGACTACGTATAATATTTTAATATAACTGCTTTAAAAGTCTAAACTTGAAATTCTATTGATTCTATGGAAAATGTGCGATTTATAAACAGACACACAAAGGTAGTGAACTCTCGCAGCCTCTACATCCTTAAATGGCGCCTTGATTTTTGACAGGACCAGTTTAAGATTTATTTATTATTATTTAGTATCTGGCTTTTTATATTGGTTTTTAAGAAAATTTATAGTTTCAACTACATGAAAAAAATATAAGTAAGACTTATACCTAAGGTCTCCAGAGTCCTGTCAGCGTTTCGAAATGGGGGGTGGGGGCATGGTTTTAACAGCACCATAGGAGATTCTCTGGGCCTGTCACTCTATCAGACTTGAGGTGCCAGTCACATCGATTCCAAATCTTATTTCAATATTTTGTTTTGCATATGTCTCGTTACGTGAAACTCCTTATCGACCTACGCTATCCACTATGTCCATGTGCTAAGACGGCCCTGCTTTCTGGAACCTCCTCGGAAAGGTTTTTTGATTGATTCGAATTTTCAGACTTTTACCAAACTTCCTAAATTAAATTCCAGTGGATGTTTTGAGTAAAAATGAGTTAATCTCTGGGCCTAATGCCTAACTCAAACACGATATCTCTCGTAAAATTCAAGAGGGCCACAAAACTGTTCTCGCACCGGGCCGCTAAATGACCAAGTCCGGCCCTGTAGAACAGTTTTCAAGAAGAATATGTGCGTTCATCAGCGGCCAAGAAAACTTTATTCATTTAATTTTTAATTAAGCTTAAGTGCTTTTAGAAGTTTGCATGTATAAATGGTATTCGACTTTGAAAAAATTGGAAAACTCAAGACAGAAAAAAACATTAGTTTATACCTCAACGTCGCACGCACCTCATGAATAGAAAAGAGAAGGATTTTTAAAGGTAACTTTGCTCTGGAGCAAATGAATTTTTAAGTTGTTTTCTTCTGATTATTTTTTTATCATTATTATTTTATTTTTTTTTTCCTCGTTTAACGAAGTGTGGATGAGAAAGAGAAGTAGAGAGAGGCTAAGGAATAATTTATGGCGAATTCCCCGTTTTTCCGCTCATAATAAATTACGCTCGATTTGATTTTATTCATTCCTCTTCCACGCATGTTGCCTATTATAAATATTAAATAAGAATTTCTCGCAAAAAAGAGAAAAAATCTGAGCACAAAATATTATATTTTTGCTTTATGAATCACATTCACCGAATTTCTTGATTTTTTTTTTTTTTTTTTTTTTTTGTGTTTCAAATGTGTCTGGTAACACTCTTGTGGTATTGTCACTTCGTTAAATATCAGCCACGGAATAATTTATTATAACGAGATTTAGTACGTGAATTATTAGTTTGAATTATATCACTTGACTTTACATTTAGGCACCTGATATCCAAATATTTTGCTCTTGTGTGTAAATAATTAACCCTGGCTGCGGGAATAGAGGGAGATATGCTTCTCTCTGAACAGTAGCGTAAAAAATATTTCCTTTTTATCAGTTGTCTTTTGTGAAAGATAGATGACACTCAAACTCATACGGTGCAAACAACAGTGAAACTTATATAAGGCCGGGATTACACTATAAAAATTTTATTGAATTCTTTTATAAAACTTGAAAAATGAAGCCAATAAGCCTGTTGGTTACATAAGCTTGAATGTCACCGATACGCTTTTCGGTTGCATTTTTCAAGTTTTATGAAAGAACTTTTCTAAAACTTTTATTGTAATATTGGCCTAAAGGCTGCTGCACACTACTCTGACTCTTGGACAAAGGCAGATTTAACGGCGGGGGGACCGGGTGCGAGCCCTGGTCCCGACTTTTGTAGGTTCCCGCAAAACCCCAATTTTACACTTTTTTTCTAATTTAAAGGGCCCATTATTTCCTTATCACCCGGGACCTCAACCGACTTTAATCCATCTCTGCTCTTGAGTGACATTCCTATGTCACAGAATTCCACACGAATGAGAATTCGCCATTTCACTGGCATAACGTGGGACCACGTCACGTCATAGTAGTATGTAATGACTTTTAGACGGAAACTGTATGAGGCGGAAACCTGTCTTCGACGGAATCAAAAAATGGTCCCTTCATTGATTAATGTGCACCTTTATAAAATGGAAACCTGTCTAAAATGGAATATTATCTCGGTCTCTTGACGTTCCGTTTCGTGCAGTTTCACTGTACACAATACAATTGAGAAAGAGGTGCGATACGGAAAATCTAGGTTTGAGCCCCCCAATCATCAACAAAACAGCGATCGGTGGTAGGCAGCCACTCTACCCACTACCCAAAATTACACTTCCGTCCAATATAGTATAATACAAGAAAATCTGTTAGAAAATAGAGAAATAATGAAAAAATATAATGTATGTGTTCGCCATCTATACGTCATTCTAAGAACTTCATGTTAAAAAGAAAATACTTGCCTAAAGTACCAAAGGATGTTTAGAGGTGTCGCGAGTTCGATACCCGGTTCATCCTTGTCAGAAACCTTTCCTGACACAGGGGTACAACAAAAAAACGGCGACTTGACCACAGCAAAAAATTGCTACCGCAGGGAGTTCCCCCCATCGAGGGGTTAGCGCACCAACCTCTCGATGAGTATAAAAAACAAGCCTGCCGTTCGGAATCGGCAATAAATTGTAGGTCCCGGTCTAATTGGCCCTCGTGTGCAGAAAATGACCGTGATGCGACAAAAATGATTAAAAAGAAAAAATTCAGATCTTCACAGGTTGATTGAGCAGGATATTACGCTGATTATCTGTGGTTGATGGGAGCATTCTGAGAAATAATGCTTGCTTGAGTGTGATCTACAAGTCAGGGAGAAAAGATTCTCTGCTTTTATATGCAAAACGTTGTAATTTGCTGATCCGTTGTCACCTTTCTGTTGAATATTTGACTCAACAACTTCCAGTTCGATAGGTCTGGGTTCAAATTGTACACATGGCGAGACGATCATGAACTTGTTGGTTAGTTCAATACTATATCCTCCATCGCGTCATTTAGTTCTCTTTTTTGTTAATGTATATGCTAAAACAATATCAAGAATGCTGGAATACGAACATGATGGCAGATTAATGCTTCTGTTAAGGTTTCAAGAGACTTTCATCTGTTTCATCGGATAAAAAAGGCAACGGCGGTTCGCTGAAAAGAAAAGAAAATTTATTTTATCAAAAAACTATTCAGTTTTTATATTTTCATTTCATCAATTGGTTGCTCAAGTTATTTTTAAACAAATTTTTTGTGTAGGTTTATGTGGTAATAGATTTATTTGCAAATGATTGTGAAAGCCCTTAGCCTATATGGGAAAATCGATATTATTTTCAACAAAAAACTTCTAAATCAAATGAAATGTAAACCAGACAAAAGTCAATTTTTATAGGCCTGCCTAACCGTTTAATATAATTTCAGTTTTAAAACTATATATTGGTAATAATTATAGACTAGCAGTTGATTGGTAATCGTGTATATTTGCGAAAAAAGAGGAATCACAATCACTCAGGGTTTAAATGAGAAAATAATACAAAAGGAAAGAAAATAGAAGAGAGCAAACTAACCTATCAGGTATAAAAAACATGGAGCTATTCTGAGCTAATCCGATGCTTTTCTTGTCATTGTTTAAGATGTAAGCAAACATCATTTTTACTCTTCAAGCGCAATCCTTCTTCTCTTTCTCTCTTTGTTAGAGAACAAATTCTCGTCACGTTCAAAAAAGACGTTCTTCAGCACCGTATTCTTTGGTGTGTGTATATATGGTGTAGATGTGCTCTCTCTCCACACAAGACTATGCCTCAAAACCGCTCCAGATATATCAAAGAAAATAAAAAACATATATATATGAAAGAAACCCAGAATGGGTAAGGGATGAGACGCTTCCAGCTAGTGGCAATGATACTCTCTATTCAATTGGATTTCCCGAATGCAGGGCAATAAATCGACACTTTGGCGCATCACAAGAATGAATCATACAATCGGCCCATCAGCAAGATTCTAGGCTTTCCAAAAAGAGATTTGATTCTTGCTCAAAATCTATTTTCAAGTAATTGAATTGGTAGGTGACTTCGGATGCGCATTTTTTTTATACTGGTAGATCTAATATAAACCCAAATCGTACATTTGTACTAGAAACATCTGTTTGAACGAACGGAAAATTTTATGGCTCGAAGTTTATGCGTGCGGAATTTGAATGTAACCGAAACACATAACGTTAGCATATATCCATTGTCTGATATTTACGTGAGGAGCATATACTCTAGATATACTTGGGAAAAGTCGTTCGCAAGGAAATTATACTAATATGAGATTGGAAATCATGAAATTGTTGATAATTTTAGTTTATTTTTAAATGAAAAACTTGGACAAGATACTCTATATTTGAATTGAAATCGAGATCTTGATGGAGTAATTTAGACAGCAACTTCCAATTCGAATGATCTGAGTTTCAATGTCTGTAATAGCATGAATTTAGTGTTGCGGTTTCGGAATTTGAAGCAAACTGTAAATTTTGGTACAATATAAAATGATCATTTAATCACAAAATGTTATTCACCGTTTGAAGAAAACTGAAAAAAGTGATCCTTTGCTTATGTCTACGAAAGAAATAGTTCAATGAAGCCAATGATAAAAGAATACACGAAATGAGTATTTTTAAATCAAGTCCACAAAATTTGGGAATTCAGTGAGTAAAATGTCATACTCAATGACTGATTGGGAGAATGCATGAATACAATAAAGCATCAATCTCAACTTAGGAATTTTAATTAAAGTTCTCGTCGTATATATATACATCTTGAATCAATAACAGATAAGCCGGCAGTCATGTCATATGTCTACGTTAGAATCCAATTTTTTGGCATTGGAAACTAATTATGTGCGAACATACTGTTTTTCTGTAAAAAATACCTGAGGCAATGAAATAATAATTCTCGTGTCATAAAAACTCGAACTTACGGATTTAGGTATTTTGATTATATATAAAAGCTTTTCAATTCTTCGAATTGTTTTTCCTACTTCTCACGTCAATTTGATGTTACTGTATATAATATCGATATTTTATATCCTCCCCCCCTCATACTAGAAGCATGAATGTGCAATGTCCTTGGGAAACAAAAGAACGCGGGAAAAGACGTATGAATCCTCTACTTTGCTATTCTACTCACGCTACTCTATGGAATTTAGTTTCCTATGTTTTTAACACGTGTTTCAATAATGATACACATTCGCTTTTCAGGCAAAATTTAGGTAGCAAAATAAGGTACCCAACCACCTGATAAAATGAAAGCGAACATTTTCACATTCTTGCTTCTAGCATGAGAAGACTTCTAGCATCAATCAGTGAAATTAATTTTTTAAGAACGAAAATTTCAAACTTGGAAAAAAAATGTTTGCATTAGTTTCACACAGTTATGCTGAGGATGTCAAGAAACATTTTAGAGAAGTTTTTTGTAATTTTTTAGAGTGATCTAGAATAAAGAAAACCATATGAACAAAATCGAATTACAGACACGGTTAGAAAAATATAAGGATCGATCCCCACGCACGCGAAAACCAATTTTTTCTGGTAAGAGTTCAGAACAGAAAAAAGTCCATCTATAATATCATTTCGAGCACAGTATCCATCAACGTCATCTATTCAAAGAAATTCGGTTTTTTCGATTTCTCACATCCGATGAACAAATCTATATCATATTTAAAAAAAAAAAAAATATATATATATATATATATATATATATATATATATACACAATTATGAAACATAATATAATTTCGTTTTAAACAAATTCTATTTGTAAAGTATTTGAACTTATCCTCCATGAAAGAATTTATGGCCACGTTCGTTCCTGGTTTTCTAGTTGTCAACATGGTTTTATTGGTAAGAGATCTTCGTTAACTAATTTAGTCGAATTTTCTCAAGATGTAGCTCAAACTATAGATAATAAGCAGCAAATTGATTTCTCAAAGGCTTCCGAGTCAATCAATCATATTATTCTTCTTCAGAAGGTCAGGGGTTGGGGCTTTTCTGGACATCTGCTCAAGTGGATTGAGTCATACCTTACTGGGAGATCTCAGAGAGTAATTTTCAATGGTTCTAAATCCTCTTGTTATGCATGTTTTTCTGGTGTTCCCCAGGGGTCGATTTTGGGTCCCTTACTTTTTATTTTATTTATAAATGATTTACCTGATTGTATCGATACTAAATGCTTAATGTTTGCTGATGATGTAAAAATTTTTCATGTTATTAATAATGCTGATGACACTGCTAAATTACAAGAATCTATTAACAAACTGAATTTATGGTGTGTAAATAATAAGTTGTATTTAAACATTAATAAGTGCAAATGTATTACCTATAGTAGGAGGCATTCTCCACTTATATACGATTACAGTATTGATGGTCAATTACTTCTAAGGGTTGATTGTGTGAAAGATTTAGGTGTGATATTTCACAGTTCTTTTTCGTTTAACCAACATATTAATTATATAGTGTCTAAAGCATCCAGAAGTCTTGGTTTTATAATTCGTAATAGTAAGCTTTTTCACAATGTTGAAACTATTTTGTTACTTTTCAATTCCTATGTTCGATCTGTTTTGGAATACTGTAGCATAATTTGGAATCCACATTGCTAATTTAATATAGTTAAAATTGAACGTGTTTAAAACAAGTTTTTACGCTATGTATATTTTAAGAAACATCAGTCATATAATCACTACTTACCAAACGAAATACTTCGCTCATCGTTCTGTTATGATTCCCTTGAAACTCGCCGTCTCAGGGCCCTTACTAGGTTTTTTGTAAAAATTATTCACTCTGATATTGATGCACCTGATATTCTAAACCTTATTACTTTTTATTGCCCACGAATCAATCTTAGATGTCGTAATCTTTTTTATGTTCCTCCATATCGTTCTGATGTTCTGAAAAATTTTCCATTGTACCGATTTCTGAGATGCAGTAATACTGATTATGTATATTTTTAAACTTTGAATTTTGTATATACATGTTTTTCTTGTATTCATATATGCAAACTGTAACTGGGCTTTTGCCTGTGGTTTGTATTTAAATATACAAATACAAATACAAATACAAATACAAATACAACGCCACAACAGGCAAAATGCCCAACGAGGTGGCTGATAAAAAGATGCCCATAAAAAAATATGGATGTCATATGTTTCAAAAATACAGCAACCCCATTAAAAATGCAATTAACACAAATTATAAACAATATATACACATGATAAAATATTATACAATGCCCATAAAGAATACTTATGGTTGTCTTATTCTAAGAATGGATAGCTTCTCGATTTACCCCAACATGTTTATCGTATTTCTTTTTAAACGTGTCAATTGTGTTACAATTTACTACCTCCGGGGGTAAGCTATTCCATTTATTAACAACCCTATTAGAGAAAAATTCCCTGCGACACCATAACCTTGCATTGTCCCTCACCAATCGATACTGGTGTCCCCTTGTAAAAGCAGTTGATTGGCGGTGTACTAAAAGTTCATGGTCCATCCGATCCATCCCATTGAAAATTTTGAACACTTCGATCATATCTCCTCGACTCCTGCGTTCATCCAATGTAAACATATTCAAAAAATGAAGTCTCTCTTCATAACTCAAGGCCTGTGTGCCAATAAGGACACGCGTAGCTCTTCTCTGCACCCCTTCAATCAAGTCTATGTCCCTCTGTAGGTATGGTCTCCAAAACCTTACAGCATACTCCAGTCCAGGACGAACTAAGCCTCGAAAAAGCGGAAGAATGACTTTAGGAGAACGCGAAGAGACCTTTTTGAAAATAAGACCAAGCATTCTATTCGCTTTTTTGACAACCGCTGAACAATGTTCAGAAAACTTAAGTCGCTCGTCAATGAGAATTCCCAAATCGGTGACTCTTGTTGCATCCGGGATAGTGACCCCATTCAACTCGTAAGATAACCATGGGTTGTTCGAACCAAAATGAGCGACCATGCACTTATCTACGCTAAACGTCATGCCCCATTCATTTGCCCATGCTGCAATCTTGTTTAAGTTGGTCTGGAGCAACTCCCTATCGCTTTCATTACCGATTACCCCCATTAGCTTCACATCATCTGCGAATTTGCTAGTAATTCCATCGATACCCTGATCGAGTTTGTCGATAAAAAGTGAAAAAAGTATGGGGCCAAGGACACTTCCCTGAGGAACTCCACTTGTGACGTCTGTCCAACCAGAGAATTCCCCGTTCACCATAACTCGTTGCGACCTATCTCTTAACCACGATTCTATCCAATTCAGCAAGTTGCCCCCTATTCCAATCTCGTGTAAACGCTTCAAGAGTTTGCCATGTTGTACCCGATCGAATGCCTTCTGGAAATCAAGGTAAACAACGTCGACATTTTTGCTCTTACCCAAAGCCTTAGTCACGTAATCATAGAAGCAAAGGAGGTTAGTTAAACATGACTTCCCCTTCCTGAACCCATGCTGATTATCCGACAATACATTATTCTCGTCTATCCACTTCACAAACTGCCTTTTGATGATAATTTCCAAAATTTTCGAGAGGGAGCTCGTCAAACTCACTGGACGATAATTAGACACCACTTCTCTACTACCCTTCTTAAATATCGGAACAACGTTAGCCAGTTTCCAATCTCTCGGGACGATACCCTCAGCAACACTACTCCTGTATATCTGTGCGACTGGCCCCAACAATTCATTAGCACCTTCCCTGAGAACCCTGGGATAGATATCATCTGGCCCTGGTGCTTTGCTTGCACATACATTTCTTAGAAGATTTAGGACCTCCACGTCTTCTACTTGAATATCGTTGAGGGTTTTATTACCCCATGCAACACCCGTATATCGAATATCATTATCTCCCTTAAAAACCGACGCGAAAAAGTCATTGAAAGCACTACACATGCCTACATTGCTCTCTACCTTAGAGCCTCCTATCGAGAGGGGACCAACTGTCCCCTTACATCCATTATTGACGTATCGAAAAAATGATTTTGGGTCAGAGCCAATGTTATCTGCCAACCTAGATTCAACTTCCTTTTTGCTATCCCTTATCGCTTTCTTCAACAGTCTTCTTTTATCAGTAAACAATGATAGGTCACCACGTCCACTTTTATACTCTCTGAATGCTCTTTTCTTTTCAAGATAAAGGTTCCGCACGCTATCCGTGAACCATAGAGGGTGTGATGTACAAACACGCTTTTTTCGAACAAAGGGTATGACGTTGTGCAAAACAGAGGACAGCTTCGTACTAAATTCTTCCCATTGACTTACCACCCCTACTGATTCCAACCGGTCTTTGAAAACTTCCGCTAACCTTTCTCTCAAAACATCAAAGTTAGTTCTCCGAAAACAAGGAACCAGTCTTTTGTTATCAACCTTACCCGAGGAAAAGTTACAGTGAAATCTGACGATACGATGATCACTGGAAGAAAACTCGTCCCCCACCGAAACATGTTCAACTAGATCCTCAGAACTAGTAAGAACTAAATCCAAAATAGCAGTACCCCTTGTGGCTTCTGATACATGCTGATACAAAAAATTTTCGAGCACCAACTTAAGAAAGTCTCTTTCATACTGATTTCCAGATGAAAGGTTCTCCCAATCAATACCCGGGTAATTGAAATCCCCTAGTATGAGAACCCTCTGTCGCTTACACATGTAGGAAATTTCATCATGCATTTTGGCAATGTAGCTTTGATCCCTATTCGGTGGATTGTAACAAACCCCAACAATAAGTTTATGACGTCTTTTGCTCTCAAGTTCAACCCATATGGTTTCAATATCACTTCTCTGCACGTTACACTCTCTAGCCTTCAAACAGGATTTCACGTATATCAACACTCCACCCCCTTTCCTATCAGATCTATTTCTCAAAAAAGTATCGTATCCTGAGATGTGTAAGAAAGATTCATCCCCATCGTTTGCCCAAGATTCTGTAATGGCTATAAGATCCAAGCCCTCCACAACTATCATAGTTTCTAAAAAATCTTTCTTATTACCCAAGCTCCTGGCATTTATTAACACACATTTTAATTTGCCCGGTGGTTTGTTGTCAATCGAGAAGCCATCCAAGTCAGAGGTGGGTAATTTCAAGTCAGTACTGTTGTGATTATCATTAACTAACCCGCATTCCCGACTACGTGGTCTGGGAGTAAAAAACCTGACCTAAGACTATCGTAAACCTCCCAGACCCCTCTCTTATTTAGATGGATCCCATCCGAACGAAGCCACCTATCGGTAAATGCGGGAAGCTCCAAGAACGTGACCCCAAGTGAGGAGCAAATGTCCTTCAGGCCTATATTAAATTGGTGGATCCTACTCCTATATCCCCTACTACCCCTTGGCAGCACTGGAATCACTGCCACATCTGAACCCCCCTCCCTAGCGGATAATAGTAAATCCCGGTATTCTGACAGAGACTCACTAATATTCGCTCCTACCTGATTTGTTCCCACCCACAGAATCACCCGCAAGGGCAGCTTTCGGCGATGAAAAACGGCTCGAACGTTGCCAATCTTCCCCCCAGGAAGACAACAGCGCTCGAAACCCCGAAAATCCCTACACACTCGGTTCCCAAGTTCCCTAACCATAGAATCGCCGATGATTAAACCCCTATCACTATCCCCCTCTACCTCATCCACGACCACCCATTCGCCCTCTAAAATGTCGTTGTTCGTGGAGATTGCTTCTTCATCAACAGGTGGCTCGACGACCAGAGGCTCCGTTATAACCGGGCCCTCTAGCACCCTAACTTTTTCCCGTAAAGCTTCGACCTCGAGTTCCAGCCTTTTCCTATACAAGCACCCTTTACAATTGAAACTATCAGCTACTATACCCCTAGACCAGGGAAACCTCCCGTCGCAAGCTCTACACAACACTAGTCGAGGTCGAGGCATACTAACACTATTGCTAAAGCTAGATAATAATAATAATACTTAAAAATAGGAAAATGAGAAACGTTAACTGGAAATTAAAATAATGTAAAATACATTACTATGCAAAATATACGTAAGAGATTATACGAAAAAATTACGTAAAGTAGAATGCTCAGCACTAAATCACGAAGAATAAAATAAATATGTATATAAAGAATACAACACCACCCTCTAAAAAAAGTATTAAGCTACGAAGTACAATTTATACTTATTAGAATTAGCTAACTATCTCAAAACACTAACACTACAACAATAGGCCCAAATGGAAGGAAAACAAAATTATTGAGAGTACCCGGGAAAAAGTATACACTGTTTGCTAACACTAACGTCCAAAAACCTACGAACTTATATCAAAGAAGCGAGCGAACCTGGCGAAAAAACAACGAAAATGAAATGCGAACGAGAAAAATAAATTTAAGTCGATCGAAAATACACAACGAAAATTAACAAAAAATGAGAGCAATATAATAATAAAAAAAAAACACTTATCTTACAATCCAACGTGCGCTGAAAAAAAGAAAATCACTGCAGAATATGACCCAAAAATAAACAACACGCTAAGTAAAACTCACGAGAACGAAGAAAAACACAAAGAAAGACACAAAATGGCGCACTGGCGTGACGGATAATCCTTCGGTAATCACCCGGCAACGGTTTCGGATAAAACTTCTTCTATTGGTCGGTGAGCGGAGCGCGATAATAGCACGTCCGTTCCCAACGACGGCGAAGACCCGAAATAAATAAATAAATATAAATAAATAAATAAATATAAATAAATAAATAAATATAAATAAATAAATAAATATAAATAAATAAATAAATATAAATAAATAAATAAATATAAATAAATAAATAAATATAAATAAATAAATAAATAAATATAAATAAATAAATAAATAAATAAATAAAAGTAGTTTAAATTAAACGAAAATTATTATTATGAATTTCAAACCACCTTGGAGCTAAGAGTTGGCTTACTAAACTCCTGTTCGATCGACAGGGCCGAGTTTGAATCGCACTGAAATGCATAGAAGTTTACAAAGCCATTTAGAATTAAGGACAGACTGGTAATAGAAAAAAAAAATTAAAATTAAAAATGTATGATGATCCTAAATTCCTGTTAGCGGTCACCTCTTTTTTGCGAAAAATAATAATTACCATTTCTTCCAATTTCTTCAATAACAGCCCCCTCAATCACGGTCACCCCTTTTTTTTTACGGACGACTATTTTGGCCCGCATGTGTCCGCAAAAGAGAGGTTATATACTCTCTTCATGCATATCCTTATTATTTTTCTATACAGGGTAGTAAGGAAAGTCGCTAAGAGACATTTTACTGGCGAACCGTTGATCCTAGGGGCATTCGTCTAATTAGAAAAAGTATCCAAATAATGTGTAGATCTCAAATACGTCATTCATATTGCAAGGGGTTGTTTAATTATTAAAATACAAAAATTAATTTTTTATACGGACACCTTGTCCTCAAAAACCCTATTATAAAGTTGTTTTCCTGTCTCTTCTGAGGCCAACAAAAAAAATTCCACGTTTGTGAGTACAAATTTTCACTGAGATATTGAATTGAAAAATTGGGAAAGAATAGCATAAATAAGGGAAAGAAACGTTGTCCGTTAGTTTTTGCTGTTCTTTCCCAATGGATTCAAATATTTGAGTGAATATTTACATTTACAAACGTGAAATTTTTTTTGCTGGCCTCAGAAGAGACAGGGCAACAACTTTTTCATCAAAAATTAGAAGATATGGGGACGATATAAAAATTTAGTTTTTTTTATTTTGTGACACACTGTATTTTTGCTCTCAGAACTTGTATAGGGTGATTTCTGAACACATTTTGAGCATTTTTTAAATTGTAATCATACCTCTATAACGAACTATTGGTGAGAAAAAGGCCGAATTAGGACTCACGGAACACCCTGTATAAAGATGAAAACTTTTCATAACAGAAATCCCTAGGCTTGTTTGGTATCTTCCATTTTTACAAAGGTTAAAATTTCATACCTGGTATAGGTATGAAACTCCCAACTCCAGTTTAAAAAATAACTTGTTCAATGTGATGCTTTTTGATGACAAAATGCCTTTGGTTTAGAAGTTTT
This sequence comes from Pholcus phalangioides, assembly GCF_987345545.1. NCBI lineage: Eukaryota > Metazoa > Arthropoda > Arachnida > Araneae > Pholcidae > Pholcus > Pholcus phalangioides. The sequence continues at coordinate 44,142,565 of NW_028301600.1, read as the reverse complement.
AATTAATTTCAACTTATGGCCGAAAATTGTTTTCTTGCCATCAAACACAAGCAGTTCATTTCTTTCGATGGGCCAAGGTGTCATCAAAACATTGAAAACGTTTAATATATTACTTTCATTTGCACAGATCTTAGGGAATGAAGTCTTTTTTTTTTTTACCGGACCGGATTGTCACAACGTAAGCCATAGAAGAGTACAATAACATTATAGTCGTAGTAAGGAAAAAAAAGCTAGCTGTTCTTCCAAAAATTTGGTCCCAATTACCTAATATTTTATGTATTTCTACGTTGTCATCGGTCCGATCTATCGCGTAACTTCGGGTATTACTGTATGTACACAAAGTCGTTTGAAATTCGTGAATCGTCACTTCGGTCGTTTAATGCATACGAGGTTGTAATTTGACCGGGACCCGTTGTATGTACTTCAAAGTATGTGAGCTGTTTGGCTATAAAAAAAAAGAAAAAGAAATGACAAATTCGATTAAATGGCATATGCATTTAATTAGTTTTCGGAACGAGATTTTCAACTGTATACCATCTTTCATTATTATACGAATGTGAATAATGATGATTATAGAAATAAATATTCTCGCCAGTTGAGAATTGAGTAATCAATGCAAAAGTACATAGCTCAAGAAAATAAATCTAATCTCTCAAATAAAAAATCATTAAATCTGTGTTTTGCAGCAAAAAGTGTGGACTTTTTTTTTATAAAGTTCCATTTTTTTACTATGACTATAATGCTATGGAACTCTTCTATGGCTTCATAAAATCGAACTTACGTTATGACAATCCGGTCCGGTAAAAAAGAAGACTTCATTCCCCAGATCTATGCAAATGAAAATCATATGTTAAACGCTTTCAATGTTTTGATAACACCTTGGCCCATTCATTGGAAGAAATGAGCTGCTTGCGTTTGGAGGCAAGAAACAATTTTCGGCCATGAGTTGAAATTAATTAAAACTTACAAACCAGGGATATTGTCATCAAAAAGCATCACATTAAACAAATTATTTTTAAATTGGAGTTGGGCTATACCAGATATGAAATTGTGATCTTTGCAAAAATGGAAGATGACAAACAAGTTTTGGGATTCCGTTTATAAATTCCGCCAAATTTTTGTTTTTATACAGGGTGTCCTGTGAGTCCTTATTCGGCCTATTTCTCATTAACCGTTTGCCGTAGAGGTATCATTAAAATTTAAAAAATGCTCAAAATGCTTTCGGAAATCGCACTGTACTAGTTCTGAGAGAAAAAATATAGTGTGTCATAAAATAAAATAAAAAATCTAAATTTTTATACGGTCGTCATGTCCTCTAACTTTAGATCAGAAAGTTGTTGCCCTGTTTCTTCTGAGCCCAACAAAAAAGTTCTAAGTGCAATATTCACTGAGACAATTGAATTTATACTCGGAGAAAAGTTTGGATAGAACAGCATAAACGACGGAAAGGAGCGTTGCCCGCTAGATTATGCTGTTCTTTCCATGCATCGATTTTTGAATTCAAATATCTCAGCGACAATTGCTGTTGAAAACCATAGGATTTTTTTGTTTTTGTTCGGCTCTCTCTCTCTCTCTCTGAAGAAACAGGTCAACAACATTCTAATTAGAAGTTAGAAGACAGGGAAACCGTATAAAAGTTTATATTTCTTTATTTTGTGACACACTGTTTTCACTCAAAACTGGTACAGAGTGAAGTGTTGTGCATTTTCAAATTAGAACCATACCTCTATGACAAATGGTTGATGAAATAAATGCCGAATTAGTAGTTGCAGAACATCCTGTACAACGTAGTCTTTCAAAAATCATCATAGTTTCACAACAAATACCGTTCTGATCGAATAAAACAATCTTTACTTGATGAAGTTACCATGAACTTTCAAAAGCCCTTAATTATCTCTACTATCTCATAAATAATCCCGCGATTATGATTTAATTTCGGGAATGCGCATTTTTTACAGAAAATAGCGCAACTCGGGGTAGCGTAAGTGATATTTATGTTGGAAATTGCTGTAATTTCTTTTTATGTACAGAGTCTGTACCGAATAATGTGGTTGTTTTTTTTTTTATACTACCATTGGAAGATGGTAAAAGCGAGAATTGATTTTTTGTTTACTGAAAATGCCGGGGAATGAGGTTACCCCAAGAAAACATCAGTTCCTCTTCGACCTCATCCATCTATTATTTCCCCTTCCAACCCGGAAAAGGAAAGTACTCACTGCAACAGAATTGCATGTCAGGAACATTTTAGCTCACAGAGAGAAATTCAGGATTCCTGCAAGAAGTACGATATGTTTTTTTTTTTTTACTTACTTACTTCATTTTTGCTTGTATGCTCAGGAAATGAAACGTTAGGCCGCGATATGAAATAGTAAACAGATGATGTTTCATCGCGAAGTATGTAAGGACACATTTCTAAGAAAGCTAGCGAAAAGGCATTTTTCGAATTCCTCGCGCACCGATTTTTCAACTCTTTCCTTATGCTTGAGAGACTCGAGAGTGGAATCACACTTTTTGATGTTGGTGAATAAATTCCTCCGATAGGAGAAAAGAGAAAAATTCACTTCATTCCCATAAAAGTAAAGCAAATAGTATTTTCTTCACATTTCTTTGCTTTCAAATATATCAGATTCTTTTTTTTCTTTTTTTTTATGGTTTGTAAAATACTTATTTTTCTTATTCAATTCCATGAAACAATGTTTTAGAGAGGGAAGAGAGTTCAGCTATAAAATATCAGTTTACATTGCACTTTGATGGATCGATAATTTGGAATTTACTCTTTCTATTTTAGTAGTTCCTTAACCCTTAAATGCTTGCATATGTGTATAAAAGATCTTTAAAACGTTCATTACTGCGGCCGGTTTGAAGATAAAAAAATTCCAAATTGCCTTTACACATAATGTAAGGTCATATTCTTTCTATTTTATATTTTGAATTTGCTAGTAGATGTCCCAATTAACGACAACTCTTTGTTGCAGAGCATGTGTAGTTGCGAAGTTGTGATTTCGCTAATTTGTTCTAATTTTTGGTCTGCATTTTTTTTTACCTTGAAGTTTGCAACCCAAATTTTTTTCTTACAATAGTTTGAATCACAAAGAAAATTGTTATATATTTGGAAAGTAATAGTAATTTTCAATACATTTATTTTATATGCGATTTTTGCTCTGTATGCCCTCTTAAAGGCCCTGTATAAGCATTAAAATTCAAAATAGATTTTTTTTTTAATGATTTGTCTGGATTTCTACACGTGTCATTAACTATGAAAAAAAATGATCAGGTCGAAAAAACATCATGCATTTATGGGTTAAATATTTAAGGCTTGGTAAAACATATTATAGTTATAAACTATGTGTTTTTTAATATTTCTTTCGAATTTTTCCTCATGTTACTATAGTTTTTAGGTTGCATTATCCTTAGGCTAACAAAAAAAATGAACGATGTAATAAAAAACGGATTTTCATTCAAAACTCAGCGGGAACTCATAATGTCTTTGTAAAGTGCGAAACTTATTAACTCTTTTGGCCCGATTCCCGGCTTTTCACATGCGCAAAATTAACTTCCCACGAAATGAAAGGTCACTGGATCAAATCCCAATACTTCCCCTTGTAAGAATTATAAAATTAAAGAATAACAGAGAGCGGACCTCTTTTTCGTTGCATTTGTTGAACTGCTGTACAAAATCAAAGTCTAGGATTTTTTCCCCTCCTTTACGTTCTCTCTAAGAAGAATCTAATGAAATTCTCTGAGAAGAAGTAAAACTCTAAAAACAAAGTAGACATTCAAGAAGACTTCCAGATAATCAAGTCGATATATTCTGTCGTAAATTACATTCCTACATCTTGCTAGAGCTGGCGAATCGCCAAGTAGTCTCCAGTTGGAAATTTTTCATGCACAGACGCAGTTCTTAAAAGAGCTTTGCCATAAAGATTGCCTTATCACATGAACAAATTAGTTTTAACAAGTTAATTCTCGGCAACTGACAACTCGTTTGGAACGCATCACATTTTGCTCTGGGGTGGCACAAATTTAACGCTTATTTAATGATATCGGTGGATTATTGCAGCGGGAAAGGGATGACGCTAACATCTGGTAACTCACACGAAGATCTACATCTGCGTTATGTTTAATGCAATAACCAATGACATTTTACATTAAAAATCGGGAAAAAAATTCATTCTACGATTTATAAGGATAAAAAATAATAGATGCGTCTTTAATATATGTGTATTTTAAAGTTTAACTTTCTTTCAATGAATATCCCAGTATATTCAGTGAAATCTCGACAGAACGATACTCTGAGGGCCAAGAAAACATACCGTTGTAGAGAGGTTATCGTTATATCCATAGGTAGCATTATTATCAGACGCAGCCAAATTTATGCTGTTGTTGTCACCTCTTCTGAATTGGCGTTGTTAGTTAACTCACAAAATGCATTCAACTCACAAATTCAGTCAGTTGTTTCACCCGCAAAGTAGTTGACTGCACAACATTTTTGTGTACTACACAGAAAATAACTTCACGGCAACTTCATTAATATTTTTAGAGGGTAGATAGCGCAAAATACCGCGCACGCGCACGATGTTGTTAAACATCTCTGAAAGAACAAAAACTGATAAAGAATTTAAAAGTATATTGAAGGTAATTTTTTGGGCAAAATATAAAAATTATCATTGTAGTAGTTTCGAAATCTCCTCAAAAAATATCGTTATAGAGGGATTTATCGCTGTCTGGGTCACTCTTTTAGTCCCTCGCGTGCTTATATACTGTTTTGGCCACTCACATGCTTGCAAACTCTTTAAGTCGCTCACTGAAATGGTCTCTTGCTCTGTAGGTCTCTCACTGAACTCGTTTTTTGCTCTATAAGTCACTGTGTTCACATGCTTGTAAACTCTGTACGTCACTTACTGACCTAGTTCCTTCCTCTCTTGACAGAAGCAGATTTATGTTTCTACCGCTTCTGGGCTATAAAAAATTTTCCACCCTTCTAGCATTCTAGTAATTTTCTTGACCACTCATTCCTCAAACTCAAACTGGTCGCCCCTCCGGAATTGCTACCCTGGGCTATAGCCCACCAAGTTCTCTAGTAAATTTGCATCTGCTCCTACCAAAGCAGCTCTGTATCATAAACACTGAAAAAAAAATTACATCTTCGGCAAACAACACCAACATTATTCGAATTTACTCGAATACAACAACAACAAAAAAAGAAACCTTGTAAATTGAATAATTAGATAATTCCCAGAATACAAATGCTATTCAGTAAAAGTCAACCAATGAAGCTTTTATTTTCCCAACTACTTTATGCAAATAAATTAGAGGAAAAAAAATAAAAGGAAAAAGCGGCGAGAGAGAACGATGATCCTCTCAAGGGAATCGTTCTTTGACAACTTAAAACCTATATAAGAGGGAGAGCGAAAAAAAAGCCTCCTTAAATTTATTGTTGAACCTATAAATAAACATGACATATTTCAAGTGGGAGCCGGTATTCGGGCTCCTTTCTTGTCAGAGTTTGATCATTACACTTGAAAAATGTTGAAAATGGAACAAGCGAAACAAATTCGGCCACATGCCGCAGTTCACAGAGAGTTGTTTTCCCCACCGTAGGTAGAATATGCATGCAAAAACAGCTTTACATAAAATATAATACATACATGGTATCACGGAAAGACGAACCATACGATCATCAGTTCTCTTTTCATCTATCTTTCTTGTCATCTTTTTACATTACTTTTCCCCCCGTGTTGAATCTATTCAATCTTCAGTTAAATGAAATATTCTACCAGATCAATTCTATCAAATGATTACAAAATATTTTGCGTGACTTTATGATAAATATATGTATTCTATTCTTCATTTTTTTTTCTTTCGATTCGATATTAATTTTACCGTGCAGTTAAATTTTCAAAAAAAAGCTATCAATAAATTTTGTTCGCTTTTTTTTTTTCTAATCTAAAATTAATCATCATTTGATCGTTTTTGTCGCACCACGGTCGTTTTCTGCACACGAAGACTAATTAGAACGGGATCAACAATTTATTGCCGATTGGCAGCATATTTATACTCGCCGGGAGGTTGTTGCACTTACCCCTTCGATGTGGGACTCCCTGCGGTAGCTATTTTTTTTCTGTGATCATGTCGCCGTTTCTGTTGTACCCCTGAGTCAGGAGAGTTTCTGACAGGGACGGATCGGGTATCGAACTCGCGACACATCCAAACATCCTTTGGTACTTTAGGTGAGTATCTTATCGACCTAGGCTACCGAGCCCAGTCTGCAACTCTCTGAAGCAAATATAAGACTTTTTAGTGACTTTTATTTGTTTCATGCAGTTATAACTCACTTTATTACTTTTTTTATACGTTTTCTAATGCAGTCTAACGATGGATACATATCACTGAATTTTTATGTAATGAAGTATACAGCTTGTCCTGTAAGCGCTAATCGACCTTTCTCTTACCATCCGTCCATCGTAGAGGTATGATTTCGATTTAAAAAATGCTCCAAAGGCGTTTGAAAATTTTCCTGTTGCAGTTTTGAGAGTGAAAATACAGTGTGTCACAAAATAAACAATCTAAATTTTTATGTGGTTCCCTTGTCTTCTTAATTCCAATTAGAAAGTTGTTTCCCTGGATCTCCTGAGTCTAACAGAAAAAATTCCACGTTGCTAAGTGCAATATTCGCTAAGATATTTGAATTCAAAAACGGTGAAAAATTATGAAAGAACAGCAAAAACTAACGGGCAAAGCTTCTTTCCCTCATTTATGCTGTCTTTTCCCAACTTTTCTTCGATTTTAGAATTCGAATATCTCAGAGAATATTTAGATTACAAACGTGGAATTTTGTTGTTGTTGGTGGTGTAAGGAGAGACAAAGCAACAACTTTCTAATTGGAAGTTAGAGGGCAGGATAACCGTGTAAAAATTTCGATTTTTTTTTATTTTGTTACACACTGAATTTTCATTCTTGAAACTTGTACAGGGTAATTTTTGAACGAATTTTGAGCATTTTTTAAATTGAAACTATACCTCTACTACGGACGATTAATGCGATAAAAGCTGCATTAGCACTTACAGAACACTCTGTATGTGCAGGGAGCATTGTTAACTTCCCTTGCCGAAAATTACTGGCGAACCGTTGGTCCTAGAGGTATACTTCTAATTAGAAAAAGTATCCAAATAATGTGTATACCACAGATACGTCATTCATATTGCAAGGGGCTGTACAGTTACTAAAATAAAAAAAAGTAACATTTTATCTGATCACTCTGTCCTTTAAGAACTCTGAAAGTTGTTGCTCTGTCTTTTCTGAGGTCAACAAAAAAACTTCATGCTTCCAAGTGCTCTCTCGTACTCTTTCCATCATATTCGCTGAGATATTTGAATTAAAAAATCGGAGAAAAGTTGGTAAGAATAACATAAACACTCAGACACACACAGATAACGCTTCTTTCCCTCATGTACGCTGTCCTTTCCTAAATTTTCTGCGATTTTCGAATTCAAATATCTCACTGATATTGTACTTGGAAATGTGAATTTTTTTATGTTGGGCCTCACAGAAGAGACAGAGTCACAACTTTCTAATTAGGATTTTTAGGACAGGGTGTCCGTAAAAAAGTTTTTTTTTTTCTTAATAACTAAAAAAAAATGAATGACGTATCTGAGGTCTACACGTTATTTGGATACTTTTTCTGATTGAAAGTATACCTCTAGGATCGACGGTTCGCCAGTAATTTGTAGCAAGGGGGCTATAAATTTTTCAATACTCTTTCCATCATATCCTGCACGACTGCGTAAAAGTATGTACACTTGAATTCCATTATAACAAACTCCAAAAGACCACAGAAATCACTTCATTATAACGAAATTTCGTTATCAAGGAATTCCAGATTTTTTGCATTGTTCCTATGTAAACTTATCTGGGGGACTATAAAAGTTTTCGCTAAAACGAGATTTTTTCACTATAACGATATTCGTTAAAACGGGATTCGACGGTATTTCATTCTCAATATTTATATTGATGTCCTATGGCGAAAAGCGAAGCGGAGGGGAATAACTTATGTCTTGGTGATAATAGGACTTAAATCGAACCTTGAAATGAAAAATCATGCTTTGAATTTATTAATGAAAGATTTTCTATTTTTAAAGGGATAGGCTAGAACTAAATCGTGGATATACATCTGAAGTTGCTAGCATTGACATTTATACAGGGTGCGTGGGGGTTTTATAATTGTTTGCTGTATGTTGGTTATATACAACATTTGACATCCATATTTTTTTATGCACATCTTTTTTCAGCCACCTCGTTGGGCAATTTGCCTGTTGTGGCCTTTGTGTTTGTATTTATATCTGTATAGCTACCAGCACGTACCGCATTTTACAGGTGAACCGTTGATCCTAGGGGCATACTTCCGATTAGAAAAAGTATTCAAATACGTGTGGAAGTCAGATACGTCATTCATGTCGAAAGGGTCTCTCTCTCTCTCTCTAATATATTTATTTAAAGAAAAAAATTAACGTTTTATTAGGACACCCTGTGCTCAAAAACCCAACGTAAAATTTGTTTCCCTACCTATCTTGATACCAATAAAAAAAAATTCCACGTTTCTAAGTGCAACATTCACTGGCATATAACATTTAAATAACGGAGAAAAGTTGTGAAAAAAAAACAGTTAAACAAACATGACTGGTGCGCCTGAGTTCTACTTGCGTTTATTTAGATACTTTTTTTAACTGGGAGGATGCCTCTCTAGGATCAACGTTTCGACAGTAAAACGCGGCGCGTGCTGGTAGCTTATGCACCCTGTATATCTACACGAGTTCAACTTATGTATTAACATTCACCATATCACATGTAGTTCCTGCATCGAATTTTGTTTATGAAATGATGTAATAAGAACATAGATATTCACGATTAAAAAATATTAATATTAAATATACCGATAATGTGTCGTACTTTTTCATTGGAAAAACTCAAATAATGATACGGCCCGTTTTTGTGAATAAGCTTTAGAAGAAAGTTCACAAAAACTTTGTCGTATTAACGGTATAAATAATACGTTGGTATCGTATAATGACGCCTCATTCCGCAGTGACTTTTTTTTTTTAATATAAAAGAGCCTTGGCATTATATATCACAGTAAGCGGGAAAAATGATTTCGCTTTCGAATAAAATAAATCATTTATAAGTCTTATTCTTTTGAACTTTATAAAACGAAATGCTCTCGGATCAGCGTGAAAATCGAGTTTGCAAGTCTGAACTTGGAGTAAATTTACTTTAACACATCGCATACATCATGAAAGCGAGATGACGGATGACTTCAAGTGAAACTTTTGAATATGCGAAAGCAAAATAAGGAGAAAAAAAAGCGTTTGAGCGTTAAAAGAAATGGACTTAAGAATTTTTTATCTTCACCACTTTCAGACATTCCTGCTTTGTGAGGGACTGTACACAAATATAATTTACAGTCGAACCCCAATTTAACGAATCATATAAAACCGACATTTCTATTCGGAAAATCGTTAAATCGGGGCAATGCATATATACGTACAGGAATTTCTGAAAAAATAGTTTAATCGAGGAGTTCGTTATATTGAGCCCGACTGTAAATCAACAGAGCTTTTCCATTTATCATTATTTATTTATTTTTTGCAAGTAGTTGATTATCTCATAAATCGAGTTTGAATCACGTTGCTAGCGATGACTTAAGCTTGTATTCATGGATTAATACTGATGACTAGATGCACAATATGCACGATCCGCTTATACAATGCACCTTGGGCTTAATTCCAAAGCGTTTGAATAGTAACATTTACGGAAGGAGAGATACCAGAACGGTGCGTCGAGCAAACGAGGCTTTAGGAAACAAGAGCCGACTGCTAATTCATCATTATGAAGATGCATCTTCACGCAACTGATGCTCGTTGTTAGCATCAAGGAACTCTGAAACAACATTATGAATAACGAGCAATTATTGACGCTGACGTTTAGTTGAGTTGATTAATAGTGAGGGAATCTAGTTATGCTTCTTGTTCCTATCAGCAAAGCTCCCACAATACATGTTTAATGAATTCCTTGCCTATACCAACAAATTGATATCTCATACGTAATAATACGCTTGTTTCCAGACGCTTCATTTCACTCATTCATTTGATTTATTCGTGCTATTTGCCATATATAATTCATACCACATGTTCTAGCTCATCAGTGTTGCTTGTCAAGTTTGCAGATATATATATAGTCGAAACTTTTCTTTTCTTACCCAGAATGCAGAAGTCGAGGATGTAGTAATTGGATTTATATTGTCGAGAGAAGAGAGAGATGTCCCACGTATGAGGCTTATGCATCTTGTTTGGGCTGTTAGAAGTACACACCAGAAGAATGCTAATTATTTTAATTGACAAGGTAGATATCTATTCTATTAGGACGAGCAAATGTTTTTAGGAGCCGGCCAAAAAACAAAAAGGAAATATTTTGGCGGGCCCGGACATATTCGGACATAAATTAATATTAACTTAATACAATATTCATTTCTAAGCATAAAAATTCCATTGATTCGTAATTGGAATTAGTATGCTTAAAAATGAAGTGGTGGGATGTGTTGTTTCGTTTGAAGACTGCCACGGTTTCATTGCAAATGAGAGATAATCGTTTATCCTTTACAACTGTGAAAAAGCTAATAAGTATATTTTAATAACTTTATATTGGATATAAAAGTTTTTGAATCCATTTCTATTTAGATTCTCACAACTACATTTCCCATATGCGAAAAAGAACAGCTCCCTTATATATATAAAGGAATCGCTTTAAAACACAGAAATTGAAAAAACTTTCTGTACTATTATTTTGAAATCTTCGGCGGGACGGATAGAACCTCCATGCTGGCCGTGGCTTGCCCATCACCATACTAGGACATGCGTGAAGAAAACAAGTTGAAACCGGCATTTTATGAATACAATAAACAGTTTAGGTCGTTCGAGGCACTATCGAATAATAAGATATTCTTACCCCGAGATTATGCCACCGATACAACTTCACAAAACTCATTGGTCATTCGACGGCACCTAAACATTTTAACATCCACTCAAAGCAATAATCGCCATACTGCAATAGTATCGGCATTTATTTGAGCCCCACAGCATCATCATCAGGTTGGTATAAGCTTAATTCTCCCCGTCCGTCCGTTCATTTTCAAAAAATCAGCCGAACCGTGGACTACTCGTTCCGTTTAGAACAATCATACGAATAGGTACCAAATTACCGAGCAAACAAATACCGCGGTCGCTTCGGAAAAACGCGTCAATTTTTCTCAGCGTAATGAAATTACTATTAGAAATCTCATTATCTTGTTTGGTAATTTATCTCCCTAACATAATTAATAACTCCCTGCAGCTGGCTTCACGAAAGCGAACCGTATTTATCGACCCAAAACTCTCGTAGCGATTCTATTATTCCAGGAATAATGTGATGGAAATGGTTAAAAACGCCGTTGGAGGGGAAATGGAGTATCAAGATAGCCGTTGATATATTGTGATGTCTGCAGTAGCATGGAGATAGCGTTTACATTCATGTTGATAGCGTTAATTGCTGACATTGAGAACGAATGGATTTGGTAATCAAAATCAATCAACAAATCTTTCTGCGATGAGATTTATGAGTGATTTGTTCTCCATATAAGAATAATTTAACTCGAAAACATCTATAATTCAATATTTATTCATCAGCAGTGAATATTAGAAATAAGCTTCGTACCTAGTAGCCATATAAAGATGATTTTAAAGTACTCATATGCAAACTAAATCTACAGTGTAAACACACGAAGCAAGTATTATATTAAATTATCTCTCTTAATACTTCAAATTTAAATCTACAAATCGCCAAAAGTAGCAATTGCTTGTTTCAAAACAAGACTGTCAGTTCACTTGATCAAATTTCATCGACGAAAACGATATTCAACATTTCGGTAACCATTGAGTGATTTCTCTTGTAACGGCGATAGCGTAATGAATTTTCAATAGAATCTCAGAAAATGCCTCTTTCCTCTTATTCACTAAGGCATTGAATAACAGTCTTAATCGCGTTAATTACACGATCTCGTCTCCTTTTGTTTTCAAAGACATCGTCACAAGCCCATCTATCCATTACCGTCGAAAACTCTAGTAAACTTACGTGAGTTTAATTATTTTAGCTCTCTTTTATACACAACCAGTATTTTCTCTCTCTCTCTCTCTCTTCCTCGTACATGCAACTGTTCTGAAATTCAATCCGAGGTGGTTGGGATAGCGACGGTGAATTTCATCAGGGATGGGAAGCTCAAGCTCTAATTCGTTCGACAAGCGTAGGGAACAGAAGTCTAGAAACCGCGTAAAAGCAATTACGTTTTGTTTAATTTATTAACGCGAATCGTCTGTTTCGTATTACTCGGTATGGTGGCATTTCGTTTTGGCCATGATTCTGGTGGGTAACAGAGGGGATGGTTTGATGTGGACATCCACCAAAAATCTGGAACTTGGGAGCAGAGAAGGAAAAGAGAGACGAGGCAAAAGAAATCATTAGCGCATGCGCCTACTGCGGCTAGATACGTCATCCTGGATCGATGGGATGGCCATATTACACACAAGATTCTCCACTCTCACACACAAATATCATTTGCCAACTCTAAGACATTCATAAGAAAAAACTGCATAGTGTTTTTTCATTCGTTCTTTTCGTCACTTTTCCACAACTTTTCTGAAAGTAAACATGCTTACATGGCAAAAGAACTTGATGAGTTACTATTATAATCGCATTATTTTTGTGATGCAGTATAGTTGATTTATCAACTTAATATTTTAGATCTGTTTTTTTACTCCCCAACTCCAAAAGTACTGAGCATGTATACTGATAGGGTATACAATGTCTTCCTTTTGTCACAAGTTTCTATTTCTTTTCGAGGTGAGGTAACTGAAGTTTACCATGCTTCTTTTTTGCTCTAAATTTAAGTTGCGTGTAGTTCCGAGACTTCCAAAAAAAAAAAGGCCATAGCGAGAGGGAACCAGGGTCTTGTGCCTCTCCCCCAGAAATGTGGGAAAAGACTGATATACAGCGAAACTTCGTTACAATGATGTTATTACCGTTATCTCGATATAACGGTAAATCTCTCTACAATGAGATGAAATGTTCCGGGAGGGGGGCGGTAGAAACTACGAGTATAACATAGGATTCTATGGGTTAGATTGCGTTGGGGAAGAGGCGATGGGAGAAAAAAATTTTGAAGAAGGGGGCGATGGGGGACAAAAAAGGTTGGGAAACTATGGTCTAAATTCTAATGTTAAACTCCTCTCGATACAACGATATCCTTTGCTGCGATAAATCCCACTATAACGATATTTTTTGAGGATATTTCAAAAGCGCTACAACGATATTTTTTGAGGATATTTCAAAAGCGCTACAACGATATTTTTCTATTTCACTCAAAATCACCCCTAAAAAATATATTTTTAAATTCCTCACCACTGTATTCTTTTAAGGTTTTTTTAATAACGTCGGTATTTTCACTATTTGCCTTCCGAAAGTGTTGATGAAGTTGCTGCGAAGCTACTTTCTGTTAGTACAGAAAAGTTTGTTGTGCGGAAAAACTGCTTTACACGGTGCAACAAATAACTGAATTTTATTCATCAGCTAATCAATTAGAATTTTTCGCTGCGAATAAATACTTATGAATAAATTTTATATTAAATAAAATGTTAATAACAACACTAATTTTGAAAAGACGCCAACAACAACATTAACTCGATGGTACTTGATAATAATGCTTACCTCTCGGTACAACGATATTTTTTCATGGTCCGCAAAATATTGTTTTATCGAGGTTTCACTGTATATGGAATATCATGATTAAGTCTATTGCTCTATCAGTTTAATTCCCCTCCTATCCCAAATACCAGTTGTCTCTCGCCGAAAGAAATTTCTGGCTATGGCCCTGAATACTTTTTTCACTAAATTTCATCGGAATTAATTAGAATGTCTGCAAATTCTGTTTTTTCTTCCTTTTCAGAAGAACTGTTTCTACTTTCTTCGGTGAATGTGACAATAACGCTCATTACATCAGTACTGAAAAAATTTCCGATTTTTGAGAAAAATTTGTTGAATAATCTCCATAAGTACTTACACTCGTTTGTGTATGAAAATTAGAACATCCCAGAAACTTACGAGCGCAGTTCATGAAGTACTCAAGTTAGAAATTCTAATTTCACACTACAGCTATAACTTGTATTTCCGTCTTCTAAGAAATATCTCTTGAGCATATCCGCAGTAAAAAAATCGCTTAAAATGGATTGAGTGAGTCCTAAAATGCCGAAATTGGTGGTTGTTTTTTTTTCAGAAACAGCGGAATGAAAACGAATTAATTTAAATGAATATCAAATTGTTTGAAAAAGTGTTTCACGTCGTCTATGGTTATATATATGTTACGGCTAAAGTTCGAAGTCAGCCAGTTGACCCGGCCAAATTCTTTGGAATTTCGGACATAGGCCGAAAGTGGTTGGAAATTCATAAAACCAATATCAATTTCTTAAGATATCGATATTTCGATTCCTTTGATTGTTACGGTTGTCATAGCTAACCATAATTATGAATGGCCATAATTATCACACAAAAATACGCCAACTTGGCAATGATCCCCGAATCATGTCTTTTTTTGGCCAGGGATCTCCAGCTACTGCACGAACTGGCTGGCTGAAGCCCGAATTGCGGACATTGGCTGGTCAGGCTTTGGCCGTAACATATATAAACCTGGAAGTCGTACAACACTTTTCGAACAAGTATATGCCCATTTTCATAAAAATATTCATGAAATAATCAGTTTTTATTCTAATGTTTTTAATTTTTTGAAACAAAAAAGAGAATTTTTTTTGGCAGTTCAACATTCGTACAGTCTCCTTTATGCAATTTGTTTTACCACAACTAGGCACCACCGACCCTCTTAGAAAATAGAAATGTGAATTATACAGCCATACTGTGTTGTAGAGAGAATTGGACTCTTTCGCATTTCATGAACTGTGCTGCTCAAAAAATAGTATTTCATTGGTCAGTGTTCTTCAACTACCGGTCCACGAAATTTTAATGTAGTTGTTGCATGAATGGGGAGCTACATTGTTGTACGGTGAAAGAATACTTTTGAAATTTCTGTTTATATGAAAAAATTGAATTCAATAAAAAATTCAATAATAAAAACCTAACAAAATCAACTTTATTACCCCTATATTTACAACCTTTATTTCCCGATGGACCCATGTTGGTATACTGAATAAAATTTTCTAAAAAAAACCGATGAATATGTCAAACCACTCGAAAATTGGAATTTTTTAAATTTTATTTTTAAGATTAATTCATGGCTATTCTGATCAAAGACCTTTCAATAGTATCGACTCGGGTCGAAAAGAAACAAACATAAACCACGATTTTACTGAAATAAAGTTGCGAATGACCAGTGACAAGACTATCTGAACAAGATTAATCTTTAAAGTTGATGTGTGATTTATTATACTGAATCTACAATCAACTGACAAAAGATAGGGTGAAATAATTTTGATAGGCAAATAAAGGATTTTTCACCTCTTAACTTATGATGTTGTGTCTAAAGTATTAACCAATCGTTATCGTATCTCCATGTATCGAATTTCTATGATAAGCTCAGTATAATTTAAGTATACAAATTTTTTATTCTTTGCTGGAGGTAATGCGATTGAATCAAGGAATTTTTGAACACGGATATGTGCTGTGCAGTAGATGTTCTGAGAGAATGAAATTCTGTAAATCGCAACGAATTCTCTTGAGAGAGCTTTCATATTTCACTAGGATAAAGATTTTTCCCCGACATTTCTTAAGCTAGTCGAATGCTGGATCAGTGCCAAGAAAATTTAACAATTGAAATGGCCGAGTCAAAGTCCCCTGATCTAAACTTGATTGAACACATGTGGGACACATTAGAATGTCATTTGAGACAGAGGAAAAACAGTCGAGAGTGCCGGCCGATGAAAAACTTGACAAGTAGTAGAAGCCAATTCCCAGCTGACAATGCCTAGTCATTCTTCAACTCAATGTCAAGAAAAATTGTCAGTCGCAAATATCGATTAATGGTTACATCAGTACTTTACAGACGATATAAAAACTATCATTCGATTAATATTATACGTTCCAGTAATATGGAATAATACTAATCTTTCCATCTTGAAGAGATATTCTGGCCCAACTCAGATAATACTTACAGTATTCCATATTATCCGACGCACCATCTGTGAAAAAATAGCGTTCCATCTAGCCAGAGATAAACGCTAGGTAAAAATGACACAGCAAAATAAAATAAAACACTTGTGATGTACATACATTGTGCTTAGTTTCAAATTAATGGGCACGTTTCCAATAATTAATAAACACCTTTGTAAACTTGCCTGAGTAAATTTCAGGAAGTAGAAAAATAAAAATGTTCTCCTATATAGCAGTCGTGTCGATGGTGACAACCGAGCGACACTGACTCTAGCAGTGTTTCCCAAAGTGGGCAATATCGCCCCCTGATGGACGATGGAATGGTCCAGGGGGCGATAAAAGCTACGGCTTTAACACAGAGTGCTATGGGTTCATTTGAGTTGGGGGCGATGGGAGAAAAAGTTTGGGAAACTATGCTTTATAGCAGCAGTTCTCAACCGGTGCTCTGCGGTTGCTTCGCAGCCGTTCGAGGAAAATAAAATCAATCAGTGAATTTGATAAATAAATAAAAAAAGAGGTTTATAAAGGGTTCCGCCATATTAATTATATACTAAAAAGGGCTCCTCCATAGAAATTATACACTGAAAAGGGCTCCGTGAGTTAGAAAAGGCTGAGAACCGCTGCTCTAGAGCATCATGGGATCATTTTCAAGTATTTTATCACTGCTTCATTTGGCGCCCATATCTGAAAGCGGAGAAAACCCGATATTTCATATCACCCGACTATTCCAGAATACCCGAATGTACTACACAGGGTGGTAGCTATCGACCGCCCAATAATTACACGCGTGATTCCTTGTGAAAAACTAATATGGAAAAGTGTTTTCAATTTTGGTTTTGCCGAATCGGCTCTATTTTTTAAGATAATGAAACTAATTTATGCGTGGAAATTTTTCTTTCAACTTTTTACTTACTTTTCTATTTCATTCAACACATCATTACCAGTCATCGTGATCTTTATGCATTAATATCAAGTTTATATCATAGAGGACGAAGTTAATACGTAAGTTATAAGTAATATCAATATTATAATATCACACTACATTGAAAAAAAAAACGCCAATCGTGAAGGCAGAACTTGGCTTCTATGGATTGAATATTTCAGTTAATTTTCAAGAAGTGACAACCCTCTGCTGGTGGAGAAATTTACTTTCGTTCGGAGTTTGGCGCATAACTAACCGTTAGAAAAATGACACGTCACAAAATTTCAAAGCTTTATAACTCACTTAATATTCGTCCGATCCAAAAAACGGAAAACACTTTTCCATATTAGTTTTTCACAAGGAATCTCGTGTATTATTATTGGGCGATCGATAGTTACCCCCCTGTATATGATATCGTGGAAAGAATTAAACGTCTAAAATGGGCTGGACATATTGCAAGAAGCCAGGACAACAAATGGACCGCAAGTAGTCAGGATTGATACCCCGAGGTGTTCATTACACTTCACTCACGATGATTTGAGAAAAAAACTCATAGTTAAAAAACTTGATTGCAGGTGGCAGCATTACACATAACAAGCATTACATAGAAACAAACTTCATGGAAGCTTCACTATACGTACACACACATTCCAACATGTACCAATTCTTTAGAAGTTCCGCAGAGGAATATGGACGAGGTGCATGTCTGGTTTAGTAAGGGTAGTGAATTAAGTTGTGAATTCAGCGATGAATGGGTGATTATGATCAAGCCACGAGAATAACGCGTTATCAGAAATTCCGTCCATTCGACATAAAATGATGTTAGTTGAAAAAATAAAAAAAATCATCGATTTTAACCGGACCGGATCTCGAATCCTGCGAACTATGTGGTCGCAGGGAACGCCAGCTGAAGGGGGTGATGTTTTAGGTTTTGTTTCACAGGTGAATATTTTCAGAGAAAATATATTACTATACAATACACGAAAATACAGCAATAAGGACAACAAGGTCGAATCTTTGCGAATTGGCGATGGCGATATAACATCGGTTCCTTTGGCGCTAAACATGGTTAACTGAGCCGAGAGCGTTAGAACATTGAATGGAAACCTCCTTCCCCACAAAAATAGACTCATCCATAAACTGGCGGACTGGCGCTAACTGAGGGGGCTCAAATGGTCTCAGCCCCTAGGTTCCGGCGCCTATATGAATACAGCTGGGAAACACACAATATAAGATTCATTTCACACAAAGTAAAATGACATAAAACGAAGAACGTCTACTACCTCTCTAGAGCGTTCGCTATCCATCCAGCGGCACACAGCTCAGTACATATTACCAGAGGGCGCTCGCATCAAACCGAGAGAGATAGGACGTCTTTCTTCTTACACATATTAGAAATTCTTCTGTAGATTTCCGACATTAAAGAGGCTGAAATATAGTTGAGGAAAGACAGTCGAGCCTCACTATCCTGAGCAAATTTATGATGCTGTGTGAAGCCTCCCAAGATCAAGAAATTTACGCTTTTGGCAAAAACACTGCTGGAAAACTGCAGAGTTTCAAGTTCCTTTGCTGTTTAGTCACCTGGCATGAGATACTGTTTAAAATAATCGCGGTTAGTAATATGTTACAGAAAGTGATCTGAGATCTACAAAGTTCAATGAATCTCATCAAAAGTGTCCTAGGGTTTCTTGAAAACATGAGGCCTGATGATGGAGTCAATGGGTGTTATTCCAGACGCAACGGTGCTTGCAGACAAAGAAATACACCCAAGGAACATAAAAAAGCAATTCCCTTATGAAAGAGAGGATGAACATATTTTAGGGCTGGAAAAAGATCTTTCAAAGTAAACTTTTTTCATGTTATATGCTTGACAAAGCGATCACATCACTGAAAGAAAGGTTCCAGCTTATGGAAAACCACAGCAAAAGCTTCGAATTTCTATATCAACGAACCATCTGCGAACATGAAATAAAGAGGATTTGAAGAAAGCGTGTTCGAATCTTGAAATTGTGTTGAGTGATGAAGAGAAACGTGGCATTGGTGGAAATGATTCCCTTCAACGAACTCCAAATATTTGCAACTATGTTGACCTCCGGTACCTCTCCAGCCAAAGCTTTATCACAAAAAACTGGCTATATGGATTCATTTCCAAACGTTTTTGTGAGCTTAATAGTACTGCTCACTCTTCCAATATCAGTGGTCAGTGCGAACGTAGTTTTTCAAATTTCAAATTAATAAAGACTTATTTAATATCTACTGTAAGTCAAAACCGATTGAAGGGACTAGCCTTAATATCCATTAAAACTGACATTCTCAACGAAATGGATACGGATGCAATAATAGGGGATTTTTCCAAACAGAAGGCCAGAAAAGTCTCTTTCTAACATGAATGTTGGAGTAACAATAAAAACAAGAAGCTTCGAAATATGTTTCAGTTGTTTGTAATTATCAAAATAAAATTTTTGATATACCTTACTTATTTGATATGCATTCACCTTATTAATTTCCATTAAATTCAGCGAATGACAGTCAGGAGACCTTCCTTGTCAGTGGTTTGTATTTAATAAAAATTGCTCACATGATTATTAAAAAGTTAGAACTTCGTTCTATATTCATCAGTAGTTGTAGTTGTGCCATCGGTCGTTAATATTCTTGGGGAACCAACGGATATTGAAGGAAATTGTAATTGTTATGATTCTTTGCAGAATATTTGTCCATTAGCGATTTCCTACACTTTTATTATCATTGAGGGAAAGGGGAGTGCACAAAAATATTAGCTTACACTTGAAAAATGTCTAGATCCGGCCCTGGGTTGTAAAACTCACAGAACAAAGAGGAAATTCATTTTAATGGGGTTTTTTCAAGCTTCTCTTCTCTAAAATGCATAATCATCAGTATAAGTTGAATAAATAAAATATTATAATAAGCATCATCATGTCCTCTTGAAATGAGGATGTTTCAGATTTGAAAAAAAAATGTGAACGAAATTTCGTTAAACATCGTTTATTTAACGAACGTCTCATCATCAACGACACGCAGATCATTCGTTAAAAAAAATCATGTGCTTTTTTAATAACCGAATGGGTCTCAATGATGGTTAAAAAAACTCTCACTTATATAATTGCGAGCTGGTGTTATTAGTAAAAACCCATATGTAAAAAAATGAGAACCCAAAAAAAAGTAAACTTGATTAAAAAAACCTCTTTCTAACAGGTAATTAAAGCAAAACGAAAGGGATTAAAGCGTTTATATTGGGTGCCATTCACGTAATTACAATGCTAATCAATTAAATGTCATCTTTTTTTCTGTTTAGTATACAGTACTTACTGCGGTAAAATGAATCTTTACCCCCACACCTTCTCTTCGCAAAAATCCGTCCTTGTAACAGCTGTTGGTGTTTTCTCTTCCCTCTTCATTTATTTTTTTTTATTATTTATTTATTTATTTATTATTCTCTCGTGGATTCCCGTTATACTTCCAAGAAAAAAAATATATTTTCCGCAAAAAAAACCCCACAAAAATTCCTTTCTTTTCCCGCGAACGAGAACAAAAAAAATATTCAATGTGAGAATAAGTACTTGGTTCTTGGAATTTCTTCATCGGGTAAACCTTATTTTCATGTTTACAGTTTTGAAGGAAGGAACAACAAAAAATTTTTTTTACTGTAAGTAAACTTCTTTCGTTGAAAAATAGTTGAAATTTGCATCTTTTTTTGTCCCTCAAAGAAGGAATTTTATTTATTTATTTTTTACTTTAACTACCTCTAGAAAGTATTGTAAAAAGTAAACTCGTATTGGATTTTTTGAAGTAGTTTTAGATACTTTCCTGAGCTTTGTTGTTGTTTTTTTAATAAAGTTCGTTCCGAATGCTGTTTTTTGGTGTTCAGAATATAGATTATCCGTTTCGCTTTAAAATTTTAGTTTATACATATGTATACAAGCGATTTACAGTAATTATATAATTCATATTACTGTTAATTATATAATTCATATTACTGTTAATTATATAATTCATATTACTGTTAATTATATAATTCATATTACTGTTAATTATATAATTCATATTACTGTTAATTATATAATTCATATTACTGTTAATTATATAATTCATATTACTGTTAATTATATAATTCATATTACTGTTAATTATATAATTCATATTACTGTTAATTATATAATTCATATTACTGTTAATTATATAATTCATATTACTGTTAATTATATAATTCATATTACTGTTAATTATATAATTCATATTACTGTTAATTATATATAATTTGCAATAGTAGTTCCAGTCGTTTGAAATTTTTAGTTTTTGAGGAATTGGTTCAACTTACGGCAGGGAATCGATTGAAATTTTCAACTGGTTAATCAAAAATTTTTAATCGATTAATTAAATTTAAATTGAATATTTTTTGTAATCATGTAATATTAAATAGTGCAATAAAAATACTTTTTATTCATTTCATATACCTATTCGGCAGATGTAAATGAATATAGGAAAAGATTGAGAAATTGAGGCTGCTTGCTTGAAGCAATTTAATAAGCTAAACATAATTTTGTCAAAACCTGTAATTTCTTCGCTCGGATTTTGTCGTTTTTTTAAAAAATCTGTTATTTTAGGTTATTCACTGATTTCGAAAATTCTTTCGATCATACCCCACTTGGTTTCCTAGAAACTTCTCCCAAACTGTAGGCCTACTTGAGAAGCTGATGCTACCAAGAATACGAAAAACTACTGTTCGCGTAGTGGAGATAATAAATTTTAGTCTGTTGCCTTCAGAACTCCCATCAAACTCAATTTGAAACTGAAACCATCAGTTTCTGTTGAATCAACTTGTCTAAAAATTTGATCAAAATATTAACTCAAATACTTTTTAATCGAAATATGGTCCACTTTTCCAAAATGTTATGTATAGGAACATAATTTGTAAGACATCTAATGGGTTTTGTCAAACAAATCAAGTTAATTAACAAGTTTTTAATAAAAATTTTAATCGAATTTTAATTGGATTGATCAAGTCGATTAATTCAACTAAAATTTTCAACTGCGATTAAAAGGTGGTTGATTAACCGACCCGATTAGTTGATTTATCAGACCAACCCTAGTTCAAGTATACAGGGTGAATGGTAAGTATCTCTTCATAACTTTGACAATCAAAAAAAAAACCGTAAAAATAATAAGATAAGATATGTTGCTTGTACAGTCACAAAAACACAAAGTTTGACTTGTATTCAAAAAAGTTTATTTTTAAAACTGCCTTCTTCTTAATCTAATTTAACTCAGACTCTAACTTAATCAAGCGTCAAAGATAATTCTGTTCTGCAATCAACCCTGTAGGTTTGTTTGCTTACGATAATTGCCTTCAATTATTTTTGTATTTTTGTCTATTATGTATTATTATTATATTTTCATAATAAATACATAATCAACTAGGTATTTCATAGTTTTTGTTGTTTTTTTTCCTTGTAGGTATGTGTGTGATTCCGAAAAACTGCATATTATGGAAAGAAATGTTCACAATGTGCCAAAACTGATTGCCTTAAAATGAACTCTGCTCACTGGAGAATGTATTTCCCAATCCAGCAATATTCCAATGGACTTAATTTTAGTCGCTCACACAAAATCTTGATCAAAGTTTAGAGTTTGGACTCCTTTTCAAAAGAAAACGTGGTCACAATATACTACTTTTTTTATAGAGCTCGAAATAATGTTTTCGTGTTTTCAGATGAGACGTCTAGTTTTTACTGCACGAAGATCAGAGGTACATATTAAGCTGAAATATACAAAAGCGTCTTCCAAGAAAGAATTTGATGAAAGTTGAAGACGTCTCTACAGATAATATCACGTTGGTAATTTGGTGCTTTGCAGATTATTAACCGTTGGCCCTGTTGTTGCAAGTTTTGTTGTTTGAAACAATCGTTAATCATTGACGTTTATGCGGTAACTTTTAACAAAAGTTTATCATTTACCTGTTCACAACGTTTTTTGCTCAATATGATTTATGATAGAATCAAATCTTTACATAAGCTCAATTGTTTTTTACACCCTCCACACAATTCCTGCCACTATAGGGAGAACAACTGAGTAAAAATGGTGATGCTATGCAATACAAATACAACATTCTGGATTTAGCACTGTCAACAGAATTTTTCTCACCACGTTTTGACAATCGCACGACCTTATATTTCAATAGATTTTTAACCCCAAGAAACGTTTCCCCCTTCTGATTTCATGCAACTTGATTGAATGGACTATTTTATAGGCCTATGTAAGTAATATATATATATATATACGGGATGGAAATTGCCCAACACCATTGATGCAATGATGAAAATGTAAATTTGTAGTTAAAAAAAATTCCTTCAATTGATAATTGATGTCAAGAGAAATGACAAATATAAAACAATGATCAAAATATTTATTTCAATAATAGTTTGAAAAGTTTGATTTTGCGAAAGATAGTGATAAAATTTCTACACAAAAAGAATGTCTCTCTTCCTACTTCTATTATTGATTGCAAGAACGCACATAGCTGCAGGGGGTGGTATCTCTCTCGATATTCCCCAGCAGGTTCCATTTTTAGAATACTTTGCAGATCAATCCTCAGAAACCAGAGAGAGAACTGCAAACAATGATCAGTCAAAAGTATTGGAATATCCGTTATTGGATGACAGCTCTGAACAGGTTATCGTGCACGCCGATGACAAAGACGAAAAATCTGAACAGCCGGTCAAGGATATTATTTTCGTTGAACGACAATATGGTACTTCCCGGTTATCAGCAAACTTCTCCTCGAATGTCACGAATTTAGAAACGAATGACTGTGGTGCGTGTGCCGATGGTAAACATTCAAAAAGTCCTATTATCAACTCATTTCAAGAAGTAACGCTCACTCCTTCTGTAATACAAAACGAAATCCAAGAGAAACCTCCCTTTTTAAAATTTATACTAAATTTCACATCTAAAATTTTGGACGAATCAAGAGCTATCCGGATACCGGATGTAAAAACCCCCCACAATGCTGACAGTACCTACGAAACAAGAAGTTCCAAAGTTACAACTGCTATGACTCCGTTAGAACGCAACCAACGGATAAATGAGTCATCCAATATTGATCTATACATGAAGGATGTTAAATGGATTCTCAATGATCATTCGCCACCGCATAATGACACACATATCGATAACTATTGGGTAGAACACTCGGCAGCCACCAACAAAGTGAAGCCAGGAAGTTCATTTGATACTCACAAAAAAACGAGTACTGACATTCCACTCAGAGCTAAGAAAAAACCGTCTACTAAGGACATTTATGACCGAAATCTAGCTATCCCTACTGGGTTTACAACACCAGATGGACACATGAATGATCCTCCATTCAGAGGACCTAATATTTCACCCGACATTGACCTAAAAAGTCAAGATATGGAACATTCAAAAAAGGAAAAAGACTTACGTAGCGTAGAAGAGCCTCATAAGTTTTATCCAGTTCAACCGGAGCTAGACTGGAAAAGAGCAAAACAAAAATGGGGCTATGCGTGGGAATCTCATTGTTATATAATAGGCACCCTATTCGTAGTAGTACTGCTTTATTCACTCGTTAGTCTACTAAGAGTTCAAGCATTTATGAAGATATTCAGCGATGGTTACGTAGCTACTGTGAACTCTTTCATTTTTATAATCTCTTTCAGCAGGGCATTTTACATGTTCTACGACCCTTACAATTCCAACAACAAATTAACCGTAGTTCTGTCGTATATAACCTTTGATATTTTATATCCATGCATGACGTCAGCGTATGCAGTTTTATTTTTATCAATATTACAGGCAACGAACGTTCAATTTTTGCCACTCAAATTTCAAAAACCGTATTTATTAGCTCCATTCATCGCCTTCTATTTTTCGTTAACAATCACTTGTGACATTATTGTCGGAGTTTTTATAGCTCCTACCAAACTACTGTTGGTGTGCCAAACCACATTCCTTGGACTAAGTGCAGTGCTCAGTCTCAGTTATTTTTATGTTTTCAAGAGAGTGTACTATGCTGCACTACGTAAGCAAGGTGAGATGATGAGAATCACTTTCACGAAAATGCACATTACTGGTTCAAATTTACCAAAAAAACTTCCAAAACCCACTCTCAGCCTTGCAGTCAAACTTACTTTGGCCACTTCCATCCTACAGCTATTGCTTTGTACGCTATTAGTGTATGGAACATTTTTTGCCCAATATGTATTTTCTGCCGTAAGCAAAATCGATCCTTGGTTATGGTGGTGCTACCAATTGCTCTGCAGAGTGCTAGAACTAGTTATGTGTGCAACCATGTCATTCACGACGGCACAGCCACTAAATCGTTTTGAAATAAACAGCAAAAAATTCTGTGATATCGTCAGATGGTTTCCTTGCAGCAAATTTACACGATGCTGGAAGAAAAGAGAGACTGTCGACTTTGAGGATCATTCAGATAACTATGCAAATTTGCAAGGATTTCGAAACTACGAATACCGAGCATCACCGAAACGATTCCATACAAACTCGCTTCCAACATTCAGAACGCCTTTATACGATGCTGATAACACATTACCTATGAGACACTTACCACATGTAGGAAGAAGTCGCAACACTAATCATCCAAGCGTGTTGTCTCTCTTGTCATACTACAGGTAAACTTTTGTTTCTTTTTTCCTTATTTTCGTATAATTAAAAAAAAAATCTTTCTTTTTGGCAATTTAGAAAGTTCTATGTGTACTTTGGAATTAACAGTTGTTGAGCACAATTTTTGATATCGGAAGCACAGAATGCTACCAACTGAATTGTTATCAAACGGTAGATTGACCACTAGCCCATAATATACTTCGTCATTGTATACACGTGAATATATTGATTGTTTTTAATTTAAATCTAATAGATGAATATACATTGCGTCTTTAAAATCCAGCATAATAGAGAAATATCGAGAAGATATTTCTCTATCAATTTACCGTATAAATTGATTCTATATGCATGGTATCTACTCTTATCTTCGTCTAATAGCTGTAATTCCTTATCTGTTAGTAGTCTTCTCGAGGTAATTTTCAAACCAAAACTAAGTTATGAAAAATAGTATTTCATGATTTTTTTTGGCAAATTTCTCATCTGAAAACGCATCATTTCGACCAAGCTGTACGGGGCCGTATAAAAATTTATACTTAATATTCAATATGATCTTCTTAGAGATTTCATTGAGTGGCATAACATATACAAGGAATTGTTAGCGTGCTCGCGATGAATAAATCAAATGGGTCAGAATTATTTGCCTTCAAAATTATTTTATGTATGGAACCTATTTTTCAACAAAAAAAATGATTTAACTTAATTACCACGTTACTTACTACTCTACGCCAAAAACTCAGTCAGTTTTTGTTGTAAAGTAATAAGTAACTAGTCACTGTTCAAGTCATTTTTTTACGGCTCATAAAATGAGGTGAAACATTTGAAACAATTTTTTTTTTAATTAAATTTTTTCCCGTTTAGCAATTAGCTATTGGAAAACAAGAAGAATAGACACCTTGTATATACTGTACTGTATGTATATTTATAGAGGAAAACGTTGAACGAATCGTTGATATACTTTTTTGTTATTCACAGATCCAAACGAAGTATCAGCCTTTCGGCTAACGAGAGGTTGAACGAAATGGAGCGCAACAATTTAGAAACTACTCCTGTTTGCACACTGTCAACTCAAAGAAATCCAAGTTCCCGTCCTCCTTCAATGCTATATAAAGACCATGGCTTTATAAGGTTTCGAACGGACAATGATCCGGAACAACCAATGGAGATGACGGACGAAGATGACGATACTAGTGCTGGCGATATGGATTCAACCAAAGTTGACGTGGGATCCAGCTTCTGTTCTCTATTGGAAGATGAAATCGCTCAGAGTAACTCACCGCCATTGTTTTACGCCGGGTACAATCGTCGGGCACGGAAACTCAGTAGAATATCCGTAGATACAACAGATAACAGTATCGATTTATCATCAGATCAACTGAGCAACATTATTACCTTCAAAAATGGCTATTCCAACGGAGGAATCGATTTAAACTCTCGTAAATATGGAAGTACTTGTAGCTCAGAAAGTGCAGCCAATAGTTTCGATGTTACGTTTTTCCTTAGTGGAAATATCTCTCCAGTTGCTCCGAGCAACTCGGCCACTACGACACCCGGATCTGCTGCAGATGGTTCTGCATCGCGGAGCGAAACCGAAGACGATAAAACTTCAAGTGTCGAGGGCCATGAACATTTTCTTCGAAGCATCTCCCCTATCGTGAAAAACGCGGCAGCGAAAAGGATGCATAACTTACCTCTAAAACTGAATCTTCCTAAAACGAGTGAGTCGTGCGACCATGGATGTCATGTAAACACAACTTGTGGAACTGAAGACATAACACCAGATTCTGCAGTGTACCTCGACATGCAGCTGTCGAGAGAGACTGCGCCAACGAGCAACGAATGCTTTCAAGACGATAAATTTCGTACTGGGGCTTTGTCTTCGATAACCCCTCCACTGACATCTCTTACCGATTCCTCAACACCTTCGAACGAATCGTCGTCTTCAAGCAGCCTACAGGTGGTCGACAGTACCAAACAAACCTCGCCTACTGCTACTAGCCAGTCTTTAGACGATTTAAGAACAAGCAATTCGTATGTTATCGTGTCTGGGGCACGAAAGTCAACTGGTGGATTTTTAAACAAGCTCAGGGGTTCCGCTTTTTCCTTGAATGCAACTAGCAATGGCTATGAACCTCTTGAATTGAAAGACGAAAGTCAAAAATCACAATGCAATAGAAACGGCAAAAAACTCCGCAGGGCATTGAGTGACAGAAAACCAGATTACGAAATTCCTCAACAAAAGCTGCAAAACAGTGAGTTCATAAAGTCGGCACCATTAACAAATATGAGTCATTTGGGTGACAGTGGATTACTGGATGATTGCCAGGAACAAAGTTTTACTTTAGCCGATGCTACTTCTCAAACTGAATAATTATGTTTACACAGGTTGGTATTTAGATATTCTCCACATACATGATTGAAATAGAACTTCTTGAGAACGGATTACTTATATACCGTGGGTAGCAAACTGGCAGGTTGCAACCACTAATGAGATTCAAAATTTGGAATTTCGCTTGTTATATATATTTTTTTAAATTTCAAATACAAAATTGTTCCTTATTATTTGATATCCGGTAACAGCAAGTAGAATATTACCATTAATATTAATCTAAATTGTGAGATCTTTCCAATACATTTAGTTGGATTTTTGAAATTCGGTTAGTTGAATTTAAACAAAATATGTTTGCTTTTTTGCAACAAGTAAACAAACTTTTTAAACTTTTTTAAATCGTGAACCCTAGCAGTTCATGAAATGTTCAAATAGGAGTAAGTTGAAGTTGGTTGATTAATCCTCTCAGGTCGCAGTGGCAATTACGAGATATCTCGTCTCCTTAAAACCCTCTTATTTCGGCAATGAAGAGACCAGATACTTTATAGCAACGCTTTCCCCAAGAACATGTTCCGATCCCCTCCCCACAGCCTGTCGATCGACAGCCAGTAATCGGAGTCAGCATTAGCAGAGTTCACGTTTTGATAATAGAAGGAGAGAGACATATGTGTTCCAAATTTTTTCCCTTCCCTTTCGGTAGTATAGACAGCCCCACAACTTTAAGATTCGACACTTTTATGATGGCTTTCTTTGTTCCACCTAAAATTGCCACCTTCTAAATTATGCCACTCAGGGCAGTTGCCCCATTCTGCTACCCTCTAGTTCCGACCCTGGTATAGGAATACTCGTACAGTAAAAATAATGGAAAAGAATAGAGTATTTCCTCTTTTTTTTAAGTTATTCTCGGAGTTGGGGACTGGGAAAAGCACTATTACTAGCACAAAATCGAAAAAATCTTCCTGAAAAACGATATAGTATTTCACAGAAGGTTTGGTTATTACTATGCCAGTTATAGTGCGGATCAGTGAAATTTTTATTTAAAAGAACCACTTAAACGTTAATGCTTAAATTTATAGTTTATATTCTTTCTTTTCTGTGTTAATCATTACAGGTTTTGTTTTTATAAACAAGGCAATTATGTACAGTATATGAAAGAAATACTATAATCTTTGTAAAAGATAACGCATAAATATTTAAAAAAAAAACTTTTAGTATTTAACTTCACAATTTAGGCTACTCATTTTATGTGGGCTCGTTGTTATATACGTTACTGCCAAAGCCCGAAGTGCGGCCAATTCGAGAAGTGGCCGGCCCTGTCGCGAATTGCAGAAATTATTTGGACTTGATTTGGCCGGATATTTCGCGAAGTGGCCGGAGATCCTCAGTCAAAGTTCGATGTGCTGATGTAAGACCGCCAAATCCATTTTTTTCAATCGCCAACGTGTGATACATGTCTATATATAGCAACTGTATTGGATTAACTCCATGTGACGAGAGAGAAAAAGTGAAATTTGAGAGAAAAACTATAAAAATAATTATATAAACATAGTTTTTTCTGCAAAATTTTGGAGAAAAAATTATTACTGCATCGTGACTGTGGTTTGATGGGTTGCCATAACTAACGTGGACATAATTATCACGAAAAAATACGCCGACTTGACGATAATCCCGAATATGTCTTTTATTATCGGACTTTGGCCAGGGATCGCCGGTCACTTCGCGAACTGGCCAGCCCCTCGTTGGCCAATTTAGGGTTTTGACAGTAACATATATACAGGATGATTCCATAATTCCCTTGTCGCATTATGCTGGTAAACCGTTGATCCTAGAGGCATACTTCCTTTTGAAAACCATCCAAATAATATGTAGAATTAGTTATTATGCTCAGATACGTCGTTCATGTTGCAAGGGGTTATTCAGCTATTAAAATATAAATATTAACTTTTTATATGCCTTATTATAACCTTGTCCTCAAAAACCCCATTAGAAAGTTGTTGCCGTCTCACTTGAGGCTACAAGAAAAAACTCCAACGTTTCTAAGTGCAATATTTCCCGAGATATTTGAATTCAAAAATTGAAAAGTTGGGAAAGAATAGTATAAGCTAACAGACAAAGCTTCTTTCCCTCGTTTATGCTGTTTTTTCCCCCCGCAACTTTTCTGTAATTCTTGAATTTGAATATATTAGTAAATATTACTTAGAAACGTGAAATTTTTTTGTTTGGCCTCAGAAGAGATAGGGCAACAACTTTCTAATTGGGTTTTTGAGAACATGGTGTTTGTATAAAAAGTTAGTTTTTTATTTTAATAACTTTACAACCCCTTGTAAAGTAAGTGACAAATCTGAGGTCTATATGTTAATTGGGTACCTTTTCTACCTGTAATTATGCCTCTAGGATCAACAGATCAATGGCTCGCCAGTAAAATGCAGCAAGGGGAATTATGGAATCACCCTGTATTCCAAGATTTTTTTCTTTTAAGTGTCTCATCTCATTAATGTTTTTTTTTTTTTTAGTTAAACAGTCAAGTTCTGGTTGACAATTTCATAAGGATTCTCTGAAATGCAACACCTAATTATTTCATAAAACAACTTCCAAGATATTTCATTACAAAAAAGATGCAAGAATTGAAATTGAAGAGTAGATTTGATTGAATATATTAAAAAAAAGAAGAGAGGAATGGAATTTTGGCATTAAATGTACATTTGCTACCCGTCAGCAAAATATAAGGAGAAAAATATGCATATTTTTAGCAAAAACCACTTGCAACATAAAACACATGATTTGATACAGACAAAGGGCATTTTAAACAGGATGCTCAGTCATATGCTCATGGCTATCACTCAAATAAACTATTGCAATGAATATGTCGTTAAAAATGTTACAAAAAATATGTGAATATATTACATTTGTCGCTTTATATTCCTACTGAAATATTGTCATTTTAGCATGTATGCATTAAAAAAAACAATGCAAGTAAAATTCAGAAAGAAAGAATAAATAACATTTTCGCAAACTAACATATGTGTGTTTTTTAATGAATCAGATTTATAAAGAAATCGATAGCTGTGGAAAAAATTGCAGAAAATATATATTCAGTGAAACTATAAATTAACAAATTCTGTTTTTTAAATTAGACATTTTTATTCTTTATAAATCAATTTTAAAATTAAACATATTTATCTATTTTGTGACCTTCCCCTCCCCTTCTTCTCAGAAAATGTTCCATTGCTCTCCTTACTAAGCAAATCCATAGGTTCTCATGTTGTGGAGAGGCACACCTACTTTGGGAAACACTAGGTCAGTGCATAGGCAGAGATTGACTTGGAAGTCTAGGGGGGCACGATGATGATGATGTCAGCTCATATATACATTAGATCAGTCGACTCCCCCATATCTCCGCCCATGGGTCAGTGGTTCTCAACCTTTTTTGACTCGTGGAACCCTTTTTAGTAAACAAATTCTATGGCGGAGCCCTGTAGGCCAATTTTTTAATTATTCATCAAAAAAATACTGATTTATTTTTACCCTTTAAAAATATATCTAATTATTTTTTTAAATTTTTCTGGGTTTTTTTTTACTCGAGAAGCCACAGAGCCCCTGGAGAGTGGTCAAGGAGCTCCAAGGGCTCCACCGAGCACTGGTTGAGAACCGCTGCACTAGATTAAATCAAGGAAAATAGTTAAATATAGGAGGATGAAGTGAACAAAGTACTGCATACAACACAAGGATTAAAAAAAAAAATTCTCTGCTTATAATCAAATCTTTCCATGTTCATTAGATTTCATGTTATTGCTCTTTGTTATTTTGATGACTTATAAAACATAACTAATTTCACTGAAGACCTCGCAGAAGGTTGTTCTGGTCTATTACCATGTATGAGAACCTGAGAATTTCTATCTATATTATACAGGCTGTCCCAAATTGTTTGTGCAGCGGATATCTCTGCAACCATTGACTTTAGAAACATACTTTCATTACAAAAAATTTTGAAATGATGTGCGGTTACTCAAAATGTCTTAAATTTTCCAAAGGGCCAGGTACATAAAAAATAGAAAAATATTAGCTTTTTATTTAGATGTTGTGTGCTGAAACTTCCAATTAGTGAAATGTAAATGCAGCTCTGAGAAGTTTGGGAACAAATTCTGTGAAAAAATTCATTTCAAGTTAATTTTTTCTAAATAGAAATAAACATTTACAAAAAATTGTATGTTTTTAAATGCAATATTAATGGATATACTTGACTTTGAAGTTTTGAGCATTTATCACCAATGATTGATTGTGTGGTTCACAAATTAGGAAATTAATTAATTAGGAAATAATTAATTAGGAAATGTAAATTAACATTCCCTAAAAATGGCAACTTATGAGCCAACACAGTGATACATTGCCAAAACATAGAGATTTCATAAATTTAATATCCGATAAATATTGCATTTAAAAATACGAAATTATTTACGAATGTTTTTTTCAGAGCGGGATCTACATTTCAATAATTGGAAGTTTTAGCATACAGGCACTGTATAAACAGGTTTTTTTATGTATACACTTTGATATTTTAAGTAACTGCACATCATTTGAAAACTTTTTTGTGATTGAAAGTATGGTTCTTGAAGTCAATATTTACAGAGATATCTGCTGTGAAAACAATTTGAGACAGCCGTACAATGCATAAATCATTATCATTTGCTTCGAAAATTGAAGCTATACAGTTTGTTTTTAAGCGAAGCACTTAAAAAAATTTGTGTGGACTGAGCATAATTCAATATCTACAATTTTAAAAAATGTGCAGAATTCGTTGAAAATGTTTTCTGATAGCGAATAAAACATTGGGAAGTAAAGATATACATAACTGAAAAAATTTTCAATAAAGTATCCGATTACATAAGATTTTAAATTTTCATTTTGATAGATTTTGCTATTATAATTCTTATTTGTTAAAGAAATGTTAACACATTAACAAAAATTGCATAGAACTCGTGAAACAATGTTGAATTTCAGCTAGCACATCATTATCAACCAAATATGGATGTAAATAACTTAGTTCCCTACATCACATTTTTCGGAATAAGCCCCATGTGTGTGGATTCTCATTTTCAATGATTTTCGGATTCAAATATCTCAGCGAATATCGCACTTAAAAACATGTTCTTTGTTGGGTTTTTTTGGTCAGGAGAGACAGGGCAACAACTTTCTAATTGGGAATTTTAGGACAGGGTGACCAAATAAGTATACAATCCCATTGGAATATGAATGAGGTATGTGTGGTCAACATAATTATTTGGATACTTTTTCTAATTAGAAGTATGCTTCTAGAAACAATAGTTTGTGAGTCATTCTAGGATAAAGGGGTATTTCCTGTGCATCCCCCTGTATATACATAGGTTGATTTTTTAGTGGTGATGACAACTATTTATTTTCTAGATACATATCATACACACAAGATTCTAAGTTTTACAGGACTCTGATGTAGTCACCAGCATTGCGTATAATGTGTTTCGAGCGATGCAGAAGCCTTTCGATACCATTGCCACTGCCTTATGTGCGAAGAGAGCAATCTATTGACTGAAGAACATCTTAAACTGTTTGCAAGCAAATCCCACGAAGTGGTTCCTTCTTTTAAAGGATTAGGTCAAAGTTGCTGGGACTCAAATCTAGAGAGTATGGGGTGGTATGAGAAGGACTCTCTCATAGTGCTGCAACTGAGTACGAGCAGCGTCATATCACAATGTTTCTGCATTTCTGTTAAATCATGTGGAACCCTTCAGTCCTTCAAGATGTGAAGCACAGTTGAAGGTGCCACTTCTATATCGTGGGCTAACTCACATCTTTGTCACTTACTGGTGGATGAACAGACCGAGACATGTACATGTTTGACACATTTTTACATCCTTCTCTGAAGACTCTCACCTACCTTGCTACTGTTCAGTAATGTAATGCAGATGCACTGCAAGCCTCTAGCACATTCAATTTTTAACCAGCTCCTCTGCTCTTGCTTCGAAAATATTGTGACTGAGTAATTTTACCGCATGTTCACAACTGCTCTGTTTCCATTAACTGCTACACACATATATTGGGGGGGGGGGACAGTTCATTTGCTTCGAGGGAGGGTAGGCATTTAACTTACTTGTAGTATAAACCACATGACTTGGCTCTGTTTCACGACATTGCTAAATCATTGTTGCCACTATCAAAA
Organism: Pholcus phalangioides; assembly: GCF_987345545.1. Taxonomy (NCBI): domain Eukaryota; kingdom Metazoa; phylum Arthropoda; class Arachnida; order Araneae; family Pholcidae; genus Pholcus; species Pholcus phalangioides. The sequence continues at coordinate 44,108,230 of NW_028301600.1, read as the reverse complement.
GAATCAACCCATGTATATAGATCACTCATACACGTCTTTGATGCTGGTGGGACAATGCTTCCCCCTTTCCCATCTCTGTCCATGCCTGCAGATGAACAATCTCTTGCTCATCGCAAGATCACTCAACAATAAACAGAGATGCTTGTGATGTATCTATACTAACTCTTCAAAAATAAAATATCTGGTTCTGCATTATGACGTAATAGAGTATCGGGGTACGATCGTATAATCGCAAGTTATTTTGTTATAGTTTTAAGGGTATATTATTTAGATAAAAGTATTGGTAAAAATGTAAATGTAAAACATGAATAAGTTTTGCTAAACAGCTCTATTTATTAAAAAAATGTTGAGTCTATGAGAAAGGCTAAATAAGAAACAAAGTAAAAATTTGGTTTTTTTTTATTTTCCAAAAAGCTACATTGTGAAAAAGATGGACTTATACACAGTATGAAAAGTTCACCCTAAGAGTGTGATGAGACCTAAAACAACCTCAAAACATAAAACTGGTAACAATATACACAATAACAAAGATGGCATGATCGTTTGGCTAGTTCAATGAACATACTGTTCCACAATGTACATGAATAATTTAGACATTAGCACACAACACAAACAGAAAAGAATTAGATTAGCACTCAAGGAAATTATCGCCACCTTGACATAACAAAAACTTGCCTTCCTTTTTGAAACTCTTAGTATTATATTAATCTAACACCTTTTTAGCTTGAAATGAAATAAAGTTTTTGATACAAATATATGAACAAATAATTCACATCAACAAGCAGATAGACTTAAAAACAACACATAATAAGCTAAAGATAAAGATTCTTCAACTTCTAGCCTTTACATTCAAGTGTTTTTGACAAGGAGCTGGGATTACTATAATTTGAAGAATCTCATGAGAAATGATGCAGAAAAAAAATTTTGATGAACCAGGAATAAAACCAAGACTTCTTAGAGCAACAGAAAGCTTCTAAGCATAAGAACATCATTTGAAGACACAAAAGTACATTCAACAGAGAAACATCACTGAAATAAAAATATTAGATTTTTCAAACAAAAGCATTTAAAAATGTTCAAAGTGCAAAAATTACATTAAATCGAAAATAAACACTATACAATAAGTGCAAACATATCATATAGTCTGAGTTAAATATATGAAAAAATATTCTGACCGAAAAAAAATCAGGTACTGGGTTGCCTTGACAACTGCAAAATTGGCATTGGTGCCATGAAATTTCTATGGGTGATTACTCAATTGGAGTATGAGGACATTACATTTTTATAATTTATATCATGAGTCTATTAACATGGAAAGGAGTCCCTTTCCACACTGTTAAACAGCATTTGAAGTAGGCTACTAATTGAAATCATGAAAAAAAAAAATAATTGGTAAAAACTGAAATTCCCACATTCAGCAACTTGTTACTGTCCTACTATTAATTCCAGTGCAATAACATGGAACCTGTGAAATAGTGGATGGCTTGCGGCTGAATGTCAAAATGGTTCCTTTTCAAAGGTTGTATCACTTGATTAAAATTCTCAGAACCATCAACGAATGGTTCATTCATTTACTGTGCTATCTTCAAATCCTTTATTGTGTTCCTGGCTGCCTCAGCTATGTTAAGGTCATGTTTGAACACATGAAGAAGTATTGCTATTTGGCTTACTTAAACCTTGTGTCTACACGATCATGCTCTAAGTTGACAATCAAATTATTTCTTGAGAGAATAGGATATTTAACTTCACTATCCAAAACACCATCACCACCTTGCAGTGTTTATGAATATGCAATTATCTTCATCACAAAATTCATTTGATAAGCAACATCCTGATAGGTTCATCTCATTATAAACATACATGAGCCATGGTGTTCTTCCAATTTCAGTGAAATTCTAATTGTTTGAAATTTTTAAAAGACTGCCATGTATTTGATATTCGAAGAAAAACTCTTGAAAGTAAATACATATATAGCCTACTTATATGACAGTCAATGAAATTACAGGGACATACCATATTTCTCCAATAAAATCATCTTCGTTTCTTCTTCTCCTGCCTGCTTCTTCTGCCAGCATGATGACTATGATGTCGATGATACGTCTGTCCAGATGTACCCTCTCCATACGTATCTTCGTCACTTGAATCCCCATAATCCTATCCATTGCAAAATATGTTTATTATCAATAAACACAGAAATATAGATCATACATGAGAGTACCATAAAAAATGTTTAAAAATCATCAAAATTTGAATATTTGTTAATTTTTTGGTATTTGTCAACTTGGTCACGGCTAAAATGATATTAAAATTTTAAATATCTCATGACACCTTTTGTTGATCTTGATCACCTTGGCACCTAAAATTACTTTGAAACACTAATTGGGTATATAACAGAGCTAATTTTTCAATAACATTTTTGCCAACATCCACCTCCTTCCATCTTTACGCGTGCATCAGAATCTGATCTCGAAACTTTTGGAATTCAAGTAGAGGAATTCCCTTTCAGGTTTTGTGCCTTGCAGGTATATTATGCACTGTCAATTTTTATATTAGAAAAAAGTTTTAATCTCCTTTTATGCAGCAACAAAATCAAAGGTGGTGGACAAAGCAGTTATCCATGTAAGTTTTGTAACATCTAGACTCTTTTTATGTCTGCTGAATCATTTTTATGTTTCACTGCAATCATCGCAAATTCTAAAAATTACTTTTTATGAACTTGTTGTATTGCAGCCATGCTATACAGCCACTAATATTTCAAGAATATAACATTTATAATAAGCTTGATGAAACATCCATTTATAGGATTTTATTTGAAGAAGCAAAAAAAAAAACCAGCTGAAAAATTTTGTCATTAAATCCAAAGTCTGTAGAATCGAGATTCACTTAATCAAGGGTTTACTGTATTAATTTCAAATCATATGCACAATAATATTAAACTGATAAATCAACAAATTTTATTTTATTTTTTCCCCCTTAAAATATATGATTTTTTCAAAGTTTCGGGAATGTGAATAATCTCTAGTTTATTTGACTCTCTTTATGTGTACAGCTAGTTTTGTGCACTTGCTAGAAGTATTCACCTATTCAATAGCATATTTACTCACAAATACATAGAACCAAAATCTTATTATCATGAGACCCTATGCATTCGAGGCCCCCCGGGCTGTGCCCAGTGAATCCATGAATCAAGACTGCCCTGCAAGTATCACCATGGACAACATAAATTATTCAAGAAAAATGTCAATGCATCGTGAAAATTCAGCATGGTGTTTTAGTTTCACAAAGTTATGGTTTTTCACATTGTTTACATCATTTTGTGCTCTTGTAGACTGTTTAGACAGGATTCGACAGTTTACAAAATTTTTTACAAATCATTATGGAGGAGTCCATATATATATATCTAAGCCTTTTTCTGTCTTATTTATCACATTTATCTTTATTTACAAGCTTGATGTATAAAGATCTTTGCCAAACTACAAATCATTTTTTCCTCTTTTTTTGGATTCTTCTTGAATCAAGAAACAAAATTCAAATTTTTAATTGATCATAAAGTGATGAAAATAAATTATTCCATATAATTCCATCAGGGCAGGGCTGTAGTGTGCATTATTGGGGCCCCTAGGCAGACTTTTCTTTAGAGCTCTTTTTGAAAGGGTTATTATTATGCAAAACAAACGCAAACTTTTGTGGGGCCTCCATTTGGCTCGGGGCCCAGGGACAGTAACCCGGTTGCCCCAGACTAGTTATGGCCCTGCATCAGGGGTGAGATCTACATTTCTTTGTGAATATTTTAGAGCTAGAAATATGTGCTGTAGGTATTGTTTATAAAATACAGTAAAACCCCTCTTAGCAGACATCCCTCAAATGCACTCACCCCACTTTTACAGCCAAATAATAATTTCCCTTGGGTAATAAAAGTATGTATTTCAAACCCCTGATTAACGGTCATCCCTCTTTTACACACAAATTTTTTTATCCCGCCAGTATCCGCAAAAGAGAGGTTTACTGTACTTATATGAAAACCTGCATATATACATACCCTGTAGTCTTCTTTTGGAGGAATTATAACAACTGCGGCAATGCATACCAGTTGAAAAATTGCTCCAAAAAATAAGCCATAACGCAATAGTTCATCAACTATGTCTCCCATCTTGGCAAACTATGAGAAATACACATATCAGTTATAAACAAAGAAAATTTTTTCCTTGAAACATGCGACAAAAAATCACACCAGTTCATGCACTACAAACAATCAACCACAAGTTTGTGCGCTATAAACAGTCAAACTTCAAATCAGAACTGATAGCCAGTCAGTTAAAGAGAAAAATCTTACATCATCCATTGTGAAGATTACCAAGAATTACATATCTCATAGATTATTTTGTGTATTTATCATCAATAATCACTGATGCACAAAAAATTGAGCCTGGAAGGTGTTAAGGGTTACTGATAAATGTGGTATTCCCAGAGGGGTGATACGTCTCTAGCGAAAACTAGGATGAAAACTTACACTAAGAATTTTGATTTAAAAAAAAACAGTCCCCCCCCCCCCTCTCCACGGACGTAAAATTATGGGATATATTGGGAGGGTTCAAAGATATTGGGGGGACTCAAACACAATATTTCTATAGGTACTATACAGATGGTGGCACATATTGGGGAGGGTCTTGGTCCCGATACAAGTTTAAACTTGGAGAGGGCTAAAGGCCGATAGTTTTCACTCAGCCTCTTTTAAGTAAATTTATAGAGTGAGAAAAAATTATTTAAAAAAAAAAGATTTATACTGGGGCACCTCGGCTAGAGCCTTCCCCCTCCCCTGGTGGGAAACAAATGCTCTCCAATAACACAATAACATACTTTTGAGATCGTCAATCATTTTGAGGAAGTCTATAAATTACTGCCGGTCAAACAGAAACCACAACCACTTTACTTATATATATATATATTTTCCCCATTCTATTTTACTTCTATTTTAATTGGCACATTTTTTTTCCACCACAGTTTACTCTTTCAATAGGGTAGCTGACAATGTGTGACACCCCCCCCCCCTCCACGATCCGCTGGGACAGTAGTTAATATCATCAACTAATTAGTGATTGGATTCAGTATAAAAAATATAGGTACATTATGCACTGATTTGAATGTATCTTCACATTTCTTAGCATCTTACCTTTAGTGTGAATTGCCAATAATTACCTTTACAAGTCTTCTCTGACTGCCAAACAATAATTTGATTGATTAGGTTTCTATTTAGAATTGGAATATACAAGAAATATTTTGATCTGACATGAACAATTCCTTCACTCTACTTTCATCAAATTGATTGACAGTTATGACGTTGTCGGTTTTTTCGCCGTAACTGGCTTCATGACTACTGTGACCATACAAACCGTATTTCCCGGGACAGTCCCGGTTTTTTCTGGTTTTCTGGCTGTCCCGACTTTTTTGCAAAAATGTGTCTTATTTTTTACGTATTTTCAAAGACGCCAACCTAACTTCAAATCACTGATTAACTGCTTCGCTTACAAAAAATGGCAAGAAATTCGGATAATATCTGTTTGATAAATATGATAACCTTCTTCTAACGCGGTGATTCCCAACGGGGCAACTTGAGTTTTTCTATGAAGGCTTTGAATCTTTTCCGAACTCCCTTCATTTTTTCATATCAGTTCAAATTTTTAATTTTAAACAATTTCTTGACGACTTCTTTCTTTTATTTTTCTCTTTCAGTGGAAGGGGATTTGACTGAGTGTATTTAATGTTTTATGTTCCACGGAAACCTTGTACTAGTAGCAGTGGCGGACCCAGGGAGGGGCGATGGGGGTGATCGCCCCCCAAGAGACGGAAAACAATAGGCAATGGAACGATCGCCCCTCCCAAGAGCCTTCAAGCAAACATATATATAATTCCTAATTTAATTAGTTCCCCGATTGTCTAATTTTTTTCTTTATTAATTCTTAATTTTTTTCATTTATTATTTTTTTTGACTTTTTGTAGAAAATCAAATTTGATTTTTTTTTCAATGACTATTGTTGGAAACCAGATTCTAATAATTATAAACCCCTCCCAATCCTGTTTACGAACTAAGGAAGATGGGGAAAATATATTTCTTTATTTCAGAGATGGGCCCAAGTCTTTCGCAATCTGGTGCGAAAACAGCTTTGTGGCTTTCTAAAACATGGTTTCAATCCCCTCCCCAGTGCATTAATGTACGCAAACGGGGGTTTGGGTACCCCCTCCCGATATTATGAATTTTTGCAGTTAAAAAGCATAACCCCCCGGGAAGAAAATAAATGTGAAACACTGCCTCCCGAGAAAATCCTACTTACTCTACTTCTCCCAATGTCCATGAACAGCCTGGGGTGCACTGGATTTACATTGGGACTCGAGAATGATTATCAAACCACTATTGCATCTTAAAAAAGACCATTTGTCAATGAATTTGAACTTATTAGTCGTCAACAAGAATTACTTCACCTGTGCCTCCCGTTACTCAGACAAGAAAAACGCGTTCCGGACGAACTGTCCATTCCCCAAACCATTTCGAACCGTAAGTTCGCTACTGGGGGGGGGGGGGGGGAATGTGTGCGGTGGCTCACCAAATACTGTGGCCAACAGTCGCTAAGTGCGGAGACCGCGCGTGTCGATATTTTCTGACTCTAGAGACCGGAGCAGAATGCTCATTCTATATACTGTGTTGTCTATGATACATAAAAAGGTCATTGCCGAAATAAGTTTTATCGTTGATTTGAGGAATAAAATGAAGGACAAAAAGTCAAGCTATCTTCGTTGAAAATACGTGAAACACCGGGACATTTTTGTTAAAAAGTCGGGACTTTATAGAGGAGAAATAGATTCTCCTCGGTGGTTGGGACAGCCAGAAAAACAGAAAAAACCTGGTATGTGGAATCTTATGACATGACATGACATTTTATTTTACGTCCTTTATATACCTACAAGGGCTTTAGGACCGCTTTAAAACAAAAATTTACACTATGTAATATACGTGTAAATATGTGAGTACATATACGTAATGTGAATACATGAATGCAAAATTTACTTTAAAGAGTGGAATCTTATCATCTTTAGTATAAAGTTGACGAAAAACTCACTAGAACCCCACAAGATCCTTCCAATCTGGGTAAGGGAATTTCGAATTTTTATTATTTATTAAGCATTTATCCCTTTAAAAAAAAAAATTCTTATCATGTCCAAAAGATCAGAGACGATCATTTAATATTTATTTCTTGATTTATTTATATATAATATATACATTTATTTATATATAATTTATAAAAAAATTTAATTCTGTGCATCGTAAGTAAAAAAAATTTCATAAAACCCATTTTGATTGGTTAAAACTTCAAAGCCGTTGCTGTCGCAAGTCAATATGAGCGCATGGAGGATAATGTTTTCATTTGATAATGTCTTGCGCAATGTGGCAACATTATTGGGTTAGACTGCCGACGTAGTAGATAGTAGTTGCCCGATGTTTGTTGTGTTTATATTGTAAATTTTTATTAGTTTTTCTTTTTCTATTATGTGTTTACATCTTAAATTAGTTTCGATGCATTCGAGATGCTTATTTAAGAAGCATGACTGTTCAATTGGTGCATGACAAGTTGCGTATGACTTTTAACAGACCTGCTGATCTGATTTGGTATGGAAATTTGTTATGTTCTCACCTAAGTGTTTATAAGCCCTTTTTATCAGCTAAAGACGCGCGAAATCGGGGAAAAAAAAATTAAGCATCATCTTTGAAAAAAATATGTTAAATTTTTGTTATTTTTTAAAAAAGTTATTAAGTTATGTTATCTAGTTTTTTAAAAGGCAAAGGTTACGCCACACTAAAAACCGCTGAAGCGCGAACTGATTTGTCATCAACAATATTGTTCCGCAAAAATTATATTTTAGTGGAAAAAAATAGGTTTTCGATTGTTTTGATAACTTTCTTCCACATTGAATGTTTAATGTCAATATTTTCTTTTATTTATTAATTATTTCAAAGTTCAATTTTTGTTATAAGGAATGAGTAAAATGGAGGAAGTTGTACATAGTAAAACTTCTAATTTTCAAGGAAGCTGAAATTAAGATTTAATTACCTTGTTGATATACCTCAACAATTATGGCAGGGAAATGCATTTAAGTTATTAAATTCATCCTTTACTGGAAAATCTAGGTTGTAAGTTCGAAAAAACATTTTGTCAACATAGATAAAAATTGAGTAGTTCAGTTTGAACTGGAAGTTGATTTTTAATATATTAATTTTTAAAAACTGACATTCTTTCTGAATTTGATTTGGTTAAGCCAGAAAATTACAGCTGGCTGAGCCAGCTTTTGGTTGAGATTTGTAATTTGAAGATGGACCAGTTTTTCCACCATATTATTGAGCTCTTGGGTGGGGCGATCAGCCCCCCCCCCCACCATCTCACTCTCAATCTGCACCTGGGAGGGCAGCACATCTATACATTAACCAGTCAAGTAATTACGACAGCATTTGCCGTCATTGCAATACGTAATGGTGATGCTTACGACGGCATTTGCCGACGTTTTTTTTGGTCTTTTTCACCAGTGAAGTGGTTAAGACAGTATTTGCAGTAGTGATATACGTAATGGTCATGCCTACGACAGCATTTCCAGACACGCAGACTTTTCGGTCTTTTTCACATAGATATGACGAAATAATTTGGCATGCATGTGCTGTCATCTTTACAGCCATCCTTCTACTTTATTATCTCATCACTAGATGGGGTTGAAAAATTATATTTCAAGGTCTGAGATTATTATCTTTGTCATGTTGTGCAAAGCTGCATCCCTATCGGGTTTTTTTTCGATTTCCGATTCCCTTGCGAAGATGCATCTGTTTTGTTACTCGTATATCTTTTAGCAAAGGTTCAACTACTATGGTTCCACGTAAATCCATCAACAGCATTTCTTTTAGTCACAGGACATTATGACCCTCCCACTTTTGGGGCGTCATATTACATCTCGACACATTCAAGCTATAAAAAAATATTTTAATATTTCAAACTTCCAAGAAAAGGAAAGAAGTTTGCACATCTTCAAAAAAAAGTGGGCACTGCGGGTAACGCTCGGAGAAATTAATTGGACAGTTGACTGGTTAACTAGCCATCTGGCTATGATGGCACATGCCATCACAGCCATGCATAGCAATAGTGCCTACGATAACATATGACCAGGGCACAACAAATCAGGGAAAGTATTTGGGCGCCAGCAAAATTTCATAGATGCAAAGCACATTTTCTTCAAAAAAAAGTGTGTTCTTTAATTCTATATAAGACTTGGGGACCCATTTCCTTGCTAGCAGACAGGCTGACCAGGGGTCTCTCCAGCAGAAATTTGGGTCTGTTTTACGGACCCTTCTTAAAATTCTGGATCTGGAAAACCCTTCACAAAATACAAATTAATGAAATCATAATTTTGGCATTTTATTTATTTTGTGATTAGTTAACTAGAATATTTTTCTTCCCACAAAATTAATGACCCTTTTCACAAAAATAAGGAAAATTTTCACAAAAACAGGACCTTACAAAAAAGTCTGGACAGATCCCTGCTGACATAATTTCAGAAAATTTTGTGGTCCTGGGACTTCGGTTCAGTTATCAAACATTTAAAAAATCTGAATTTTTTAGTCGCCATGGCAACCTGGTGCTTGTCCAGCCCTGCATTGGCACCTATGATGTCATGCTGATTTTCAGTCTATATCATGTGTTGTTGATGCCATCTCCTAAAATATCATTCTACAGTATTTTCTCGCCAGCAGATGGAGTTGAATAATAATATTTCAAAAAATACGATTTCCTGCATTCATTTTGAACTTGGACAACCCATGTTTACAATTTATCATTGTTTATGATTATATAAAGATTCAATATTTTGAATACTAATTATTAATTACTTCAATTATTGTTTTTTTTTCAAAAAACAGCAAAGAACATAATAAACTCAGTTTTAATGCATTCATAAAAAAATTCCATCAAAAAATATATTTCATTAGCTTCAAACTTCTAAAAAAGAAAGAAAAAGAAAAATGTGTGCACACATCTCTGTATAAAAAATGGCACTGCTAGCAGCATACTGAGAAATTAACTGGCCAGGTGACTGATTAAGTAGCAGTCAGATTTCTCAGAATCATGACATGAGCACCACTAGAACTCTGCAAGCTAACTTACCCCATTGCCTATATTTCTTCCAGCCTGGCAGAGCCTGGAACAATTTCTTAGTAGCTAAGCATGGTTTTTTTTTCTGAGAAAAATGTTCCTTAAAAATTGTGTTTTTTTTTCTTTTCTGGGATTGTGTGGTGTTCCCTCTTTTTATGTTTGAAGACACACTATCGTGAAATCTGAAAATTTTGTTCTCATATTACAAAAAAAAGCAAACTCCAATTCAGTATAAGTATATGTATAGGCTATACAAGATGAATCCAACATATTCTGCCAAACGAAAGGGGTGATAGATGAGCTCAATTGAATCATGAAGCACCCGAGCAACCCTGTCCTATCTCAAGACGTTTTCGAGTTATGGTGGATAATCGATTATGGCAAAAAAGTCATGTATGAAAAAACCAGAATTTGTGAAGTCTCTGAAAGACCTATATGTAAACTAAGCACACATTTGGAAAGAGCAGAAAAAAATGTTACAAAAGGTGACACCAATTCCATTAAAATATCTGGTTTTAATGGCAAGCTACAAGCGCTGAAATATTGGCAAAGTACAAATTTTGACGACAATTCGATTTTGAAATCACCAATTCTGCAAACGCCTTTCTAGCCGTAATTGAACCAATTTTCCAAAAATTTGTCCATTCCACCAGCTTCCGAAAGAGCTTACAATAAACCATATCTGTTTTTTGGTTCAAGAGAAATTTGGTCTTTTGTTTGCAATACATCACTGAAATCAGCGTTTGTCGAAATAGATATTTGATGAAAATTCGGAATTGGCAGTTAGATTTTGGTGACTATTTGATTTTGTACAAAAAATCCTATAAGGTGACACTAACTCTATCTGCAGGATATCCATATTTAATAGCGAGCTACAAGCGCTGAAAGATCGGTGAAGTGAAAAATCAAATTGTTGCCAAAACCTACTAAAATTACTTCAACGAATGCAGATTTCAGTGATGTATTGCAAACAAATGACTAAATTTCTCCTGAACTGGATGACTAATTTAGTTTATTCTAGGCTCTTTCAAAAGCTGGTGGAATGGACAAGTCTTTGGCAAATTTGATTGTAGCTGGGTGTTTGCAGAATTGGCAATTAAAAATTTTTTTGACGATTTACTTTTGAACTTTGCCAATCTTTCAGAGCTTGTAGCTCACCATTAAAACCAGATATTTCAATGAAATTGGTGTCACCTTATAGCATTTATTTCTGTTTTTTTCCAAATGTGTGCTTAGTTTGCATATAGGTCTTTCAGAAACTTCACAAATTCTGTTTTTTTCAGACTTGACACATTTTTTTCTGTAATCAACCATCCACCATAACTCGAAAATGGTTTGAGATAGACAAGCCCAAGTGAATTGTGAAACATCCCACCAACCTTGTTCTATCACCCCCTTTCATTTGATACGTGTTTCATTTATTTATTGCATGATTTGTAAACCCCCAGTATTGGCATTTATTTGCTTATGTCGTATGATAGTAAAGAAAAATTAGCAATTACATACAGTGAAACCTTGGTATGATACTCTGTGGACCAAGAAAAAGTATTGTATAAGGCAGGACTGGACAAATTCCCCAGGTCACTATGGCGAGTAAGAAATTGGTATTGGCGCCTAAAATTTTCTTTGTGTAGTTATTAAATTGCCGACGGAGAGCAGCACAAAATGTTTGGAATTTATAGTAGCATATCTGCCAACAAAAGGGTCACTATGCCCTGAAAAGGTCAAATGAAACATTATTTTTGTCCTTTTCTTTTCAGGTAAAATTTTTTTTGGTGTCTAAAAATTGTTCTGGCGCCTAGATTTTTTGTGATGACCAACCCTGGTGTAAAGTTGCTACATTGAGAGTCAACCTTGTCATCACGGGTCACCAAATGTATACTGTTGTTGACATCTTTTCTAAATCTGCACTGTTAGTGCCATCAAAAAAATGTGCTTTAAAGTATTTATTCACAGCGAAAAACAGGAAATTGGTTAGTTGATTAATTAAAAAAAGTCATCTAGATGCATTGCCTGTGTAAAGTAGTTTACCATATTGCACTTCCTGTATGTCTTACACAGAAAGCGGCAAAGCCAACACCTTAACACTTTTGGTGTACATGTGGTATAAAACACTGTTATTAGATGCTTCCCTGGAAGAATGAAAACAATTTAAGCTCAAACAAAGTCAAAATTAAGTTCAAGATGATTTTGAATGGAATATTTAACTCTTTACTAGGCTGCAGACGGCCAAGTTGGGTGTGTGTGTGTTGGGGGAGTGGGGTATATGGGTATATGAGATTACTGTGAAAGGGCAGGGAGGGATGATTGACAACTCTCGTCAAGGTGGGAATGAGAAAGTAAAGCGTGAATGTCCCTAGCTTTCTCAATTATCTCGCTGAAAAATTGCAGATGTTTTTCTCACTTATCTGTAGCTTTTGTGTTCCTGAGGTTGAGTTTTCATTTTTGAAACAGTAGGAAGTAACTATCCCAGGCTGTGAGGGAGAATCTTTGACATAAATCAGTCTAAAAAAAAAATTACAGAAAACAATGAAATGAAGTATTGTTGAAATATGGAGAGGATGTTGTAAAATTTTCTGAATGGGCCAATGCATCGACAATTTCTAAAAATTAATTGTAATCACACGGTACAAATGTATTAGATTTAAACAAGGCTTACCCATTTTGTGTCAAGTTAGAGAGGTTCCCCCCCCCCCCCCTGCTGAATTTAGTATTCTGCCAATCAAGAGAATAACAAAGCTGCATGTCAATTTACCATGGTCCCACTGTATTTTAAGACAGTGTATCTCCCCAACATTTTCTTTTTCTATCAGTTTGTGGGTACTCTTCTGTTATAACCATATCACACATTTTTGACACCAAATTGGTACATTTTGGCTTGTTTCTTTCCACACGCCTTGTTAAAAAAAGAATAAATATATGGGCGTTACATTAAAGAAAATTAACTTTAAACAGGAGGCATAAATTCTGAGAAAATTTGTCAAGACAAAAAAGGTGCCGAGTGGTGTGGTTATAACGGAAGAGTGTACCAATTTGTGTTTTTGATTTCAAATTTAATTAATGAAATTTGTTTCTAAACAGTCAATGTCTGAGAAGTAATACTATTTCTATCATGAAGTCATTGCTGCTTAGTGGAATTAATATAGCAAAATACTTACCTGTAAAAACTATCTTTTGAAAACTTTTTGTGAATTACCAGTGTTATAATTTTGCTTTGAAACTATTAAATAGACATATTCGTTATAGAAATTGAAACAATTTGTTTTCCCTTTGTGGTAAAATTTCACTTACAGATTACGATTCCTTACCAGATCGTGGCCATAATTTTTTTTTCTATTTTTAGTTATGGATCTGGAGCAATGTGGGGTGGAAAAAGTTAAAATTGAAATCTCGTCATCTGCAAGTGAGTTAATATTTATTAAATAGTGATAAAATTGGCTGCTTGTGTTTGTAAATATATATGAAAATTGGGGGGAGGAGGAATACGAGAGAGAAAAATGAATGGAAACATTAAAGTGAAAAGTTTTTTAAAATGACTGTCACAAGACCAATGCAAGGGTCACTATTGGTGGGGAAGGGGGGGCATTTTGTTATTTACTGCAAAACGAAAAAAAACCGAAATCTAGTCTCAAGGGTGGGATACCCCCTTCTTGCATACGCCAATACCTATATGTGTTGTAAAAACCCGAACATTTTTTAATCCCAGTTGTGCACCATAGCAAGGTAGTGGAAGTAGAAAGAATTCAGAAATATCTGATAGGCCTACATTATTAATAAATAAATGTATTATACTCTTTTTTACGAAAATTACAACTACATGAAAGAATTTCGTGAACATATGCTTTACATTTCTTGTAAGCTTCATAAGTTACAACTCCTTCCCTAGTCTGCATGTCCACCATGTCTTGTATTTGGCTATTTGACAGAGGACAGATTGCTTAACATTCTTATCTGTCTAGCAGTACCAATAAACTTTGAACTCTGATATGTTGTGGTTAGAGTGCTAAATCCAGTGATAGTATTAAATCACCCATTATTATGCAGAATTACCCACCATTTTGGTAAGTTTAATGAATTTTGTTCATTTATGCACAATCACCAGCATCATGCAAGCTAGTATTAATAAATTTTGATAAATTGTCAATGAAATAGGCCTACTCAAATTTTCTGGGCATTATGCATAAACTTTGGTCAAGGATGATATTCAGTTGATAATGTTGGTTTTGTTTGCACATATCGATAAGTGTGAAGAAAGCCAATATTCAAGACCGATAACAATTTTAGTTTTCATCTTCTGCACACTCATTTTAATTCATTTTTTATGGAAAAAGATGTGTAATGCACGTACCCTGGGCAGGTTAAACTGATAAGTGGTTGAATGGTGATAATTTATTCCATATTTATCGAACTTGACAACTTCATTTAGGAATTATGTATGATCACTGGTAAAAGTGATATAGTGAAATTTTATAAATTAAATAAGTTTTATCAAACTTACCAAAATGATTGGTGATTATACATAATCACCAGCAGGTGTCTGTCCAGCCAAAATTTGGGTCCGTTTTCCGAACCCTTCACAAAATTCTGGATGTAAAAAACAGACCCTTTACAAAATTATGGACCTGAAAAACAAACCCTTCACAAAATAAAAATTAATGAAACCATAAATTTGGAATTTTATTTCTTTTGTGATAAAGTAATTACTTTGCTTCCCACAAAATTAATGATCCTTTCTGCAAAAATAAGGGAAATCAAATTTTCACAAAAACAGGACCCTACAAAAGTGTCTGGACAGACCCCTAACCAATTTATCTCTTTTACTAGAATGTGTGAATACACACACAATGTGAAACTATCGTTATTGATGGCATCATGTGTGATGGGAATCTTTCACATAAAGATATTACTCTTTGATCTGATAGATTTCTTATATATATAAAATAACGCCCTGACTGACTGACTGACTGACTGACTAACTAACTGACTGACTGATTCATCATTGTCGAACCAAAACCGCTTGAGCTATAAATATCAAATTTGGTCAATAGTTTTATTTCATAATACAAAGACTCACTGAGAAGGGTTTTTTGCAATTTAACCCCTAAGGGGAAGTCATAAGGGGGATCAAATGTAACATAGAAAAATCACGCCAAGCCAGAACCGCTGAAGCTACATTCATGAAATTTAGTCAGAAGGTTTATTTCATGATGGGGATTTTATGAAATTCGACCCCTAAGGGGATCAAAAGGGGGTTCAAATGTAACATAGAAATCGCACTGAGCCAAAACTGCTAAATTCCATGACATTTGGTCAGAAATTAAA
This sequence comes from Pholcus phalangioides, assembly GCF_987345545.1. Lineage (NCBI taxonomy): Eukaryota > Metazoa > Arthropoda > Arachnida > Araneae > Pholcidae > Pholcus > Pholcus phalangioides. Next base: position 44,092,727 of record NW_028301600.1, on the reverse strand, counting down.
TTTCATGACGTAGAAACTAACTAAGAAGAGGTTTTTAAAAATTCCCCCCCCCCTAAGGCAGGACTGTCATTTCAACTTTTTCCATGGGGTGGGGGAGGGGCAAAGAACATATACTCATATGTTATATATATAATATTTCCAGTATATTTTCTAAAGCCAAATTTGGTCAGAAGTTTTAGTTCATGACTTGAAGACCAGGGAGATCAGATCCAACTAAAAAGGGGCTTTTCAAAGTTCGACTCCTAAGGGTGTCATAATGGGGTTCAAAGGTAACATAGAGAAATTGCGTCGAGCCGAAGCTATACTCGCTATACTCATGAAATTTGGACAGAAGTTTTGTTTCATGACGTAAAGACCAAGTAAGAACAGGTTTTTTTTTTAAATTTGATCCTTGAGGGAGCCATAAGGTGGTTCAAAGCAGGGTTTAAGCTCGATAAAAAATTCCTTTCGCAAAAAAGTGAAAATAGGGATAAAAGCTTTAACAAAATGCTACCAATGCTAATGATTAATGATTGGATGTCTACTTGTTTCGTACCTCCTGTACATATTTTTACAAAAGTGGCTACTACTACTTTCGCATTCTATGGTTTTCTTTAGCATTTTGCGAAAAATGTGACCATAGCTTAAACCTTGGTTCAAAGGCAACAGAAATACCATGCTGAGCTGAAACTGCTGAAGCTAATATTCATAAAATTTATCAATAGTTTTATTTCATGACGTAAAAATCAACTAAGATGTTTTTTTTATAAATTCGACCCCTAAGTTGGTCATGAGGGGGTTCAAAATTAACATTCATGAAATTTTGTCAGCAGTTTTATTTTGCGACATTGAAATTTTATATTCATCGACTAACTAAGAATGGGTTTTTCGAAATTTGGCCCATTTATTGGGTCATAAGGGAGTTCAATGAATTGGGGGGGGGGGGGTTTATATGGAGAAAGCACGCCAAGCTGAAACTATAAATATGAAATTTGGTCAGCATTTTTTAACAGCTATTTTAATGTAGAGACTCGCTGAGAAGGGATTTTTCAAAATTAAACCCCAAATGGGGGTTAAAAGGTTATGTGGAGCATGGAGCACGTGTCACTGAGCCAAAATCTCTGAAGCCATAAATATGTAATTTAGTCAGTATTATATTTAATAATGTAGATACCCACTAAAACAGGATTTCGAAAAATTCCCCCCCTACCCCCAAGGGGATCATGAGGGATTCAAATGTTATATGGGGGGATCAACGTCGAGTAATTTTCAGATTACCAAATCCACACGAGCGAAGCTGTGGGTAACAGCTAGTGATAATATATACAGGCAAACAAGTTTATTCGAATTCGTTTAATTCAAATATTACCCTCCAATTCAATTGAATATTGAAATTACCTGTTTGATTCGATTTTTTTTTCCCCTAATGATTTATATAATTTGAAGTTTGATTCAGATATATATCATTACCAAAATTTTTCTTTTTTCTGCATTCCTGGTAAACATTTTTTTTTTAATTCAGTGATTTACTGATCAGTCCCAAGCACACTAGCTTTTGTCTTTCCAAGCACAGCTGGAGTTTTAAATGACTTGATTGGCACCTGTGAAGGCTATTACTCAGGAGTTACGAAATTGTATGTATGTGCTCATGAATCTCCTCATAGACAGATTGTTTAGAAGCTGGAGTGCCAAGAAATCCTAGCTAATTTTCTTTCTACTTAACTCTAGAAGAAGGGGGAAAAACTGGTGGACTATGGTGGGATATTGGTGAAGTAGAGAATGAAATTGTGTGGAATCTTCTCAGGAGAAAGACTAAAATGAACCTTGGCATACCTCAATCGAGAAAATATGCAAGCAGACTAAAGAAGCTCCGTGATAATGTGGCATTAGAAGCAGCCAAAGAAATTATTTATCACTGCGTGTTGTTCTTATTGCCATGTTTAGAAATATGTGTTTTGATATGATCTATGATATGACCTTGGCCCATTGACTTTATTGGGGACAAACTTTTTTTTAGGTACTAGCATGTCTATCTAGCTATTCTTGAAAATTATGTCCTATTACCTCTTGGAACCAAACCAAACTTTGTTGTTAGTACAAGCAGTACCCAGCTCACTGCTTCAGAGCTGTTATGCATCCATTTCACTATAATACTGTATTACCGTGATTTTCAAAACATGTTCCCAGAAATGTTGTCAAACATGATGAGAAAGAAATTGATATGTATCTTCTCAGTAATGGGAAGTGTAGTTAGAGTCTTTGTTTTTTAATTTATTCATGCAGTTACGTTCTTGAGGGTTGCGCAGATATATACAGTAAAACCCCTCTTGGTCACCCCTGTTTTATGACCAAATAAAAATATCCTGGCACAAATCCTATTTGAATGTATTTCGAACCCCTGCTTAACAGTCACCCTTAAATGTGCTCATGGACACCATTTTAATCATTCGTTCCATTGGATCGAAACTCCTACACGGACACCAATAGTTACAATTTTGGTTCAAATTATGCTCACCAGGTGACAACACAAGTGCCAATATTTGATCTACTTTTTGGTTGCTTTTCAATGAAATTTTTGTTTAAAGTTAGTGCAAATGTTTGGCAACTCTGATGTCAGTTCGCTGGTTGTGTTCATATATTTCACATGATTTCACACTGTTTAATATGGCTAGCTTTAAAAGCTTTCATCACTCTCTATCACTAACAGAATAGATTCCGAAGAGAAAAAATTGATGTAATCAAATACAGAGAAAATGTAAGACGGGAGTTCGTGCTTGCATGCAAATTAATTCAATGTTGGGGAGACACAAATATGCTCCATTTTTAAAAAAAGGAACATTGACGAAAAGACTTTCTAAAAAATAGAAACCAAGCTAGGAAAAAATAAATTTTCTGAGGGCAGAAGAACTTGCCATAGACGCAGTTGTGTACGATTGGTTTGTTTAAGCAAGAAGCAAGAATTGTTGACTCGATTCTACACAAAAAGCTTGAGAAGCTGCTGAAGAAATTGGACTCATTAGCTTCAAAGGTTGATTGAATTGTTTTCGTGTGCTTCATGAAATTGTATTTAAGAAATTGTGAGTGAGAATTTGCTGATGTGAATGTGTGCGAAGAATTAGAGTAAAAGATTGCCAAAAATTATTGCTATCCAGCCAATGATATATATGTTAATGCCAAAGCCGAAAGTGAAGCCAATTCATGAAGTGACTAGCCACTTCATGAATTAACCAAGAGTTTTGGCCAAAGCTCAATTTGCAGAAATGATTTGGGCTTTGGCTGGTCAATTCACAATGTGGGCAGAAATCCCTGGTCAAAATTTGATGTGCTGATGTAAAATGGTCTGGTAGGCACAAAATCCATTTTTTTTTTCATCTCCAATGTGTAATGCATGACTATATATAGTAGTTGTATTGGATTAGTTTCATGAGACGAGAGAGAGAGAAAAAAAGAAATTTGAGAGAAAAAACTATAAAAATAATAATATGGGCAGTTTGTCAATTTTAAAGGAGAAAAGATTATCGCATCGTGGCTGCAGTTTGATGGATTGCCATAACTAACGTGGACATAATCAATCACCAGGAAAAAATACACCACTTGGCAATGACCCAGAATCATGTTTTTTGTTATCAAACTCAGGGATCTCCACCCACTTTGTGAACTGGCTGGCCAAAGCCAGAAATTCTGACATTGGCCAGGTTAATTTACAAAAAAATTGGCCAGTGCACGAACTGGCCGGCCACTTCGCGAATTGGCCAATTTTAGGCTTTGGCAATGACATATACAAGGGGTGGTCAACAGCTGGCCAATGTTTGAAGGAGTTGGAATGCTTGGCAAAACCCACCAAACATCGATTGATCAGTTTTTCCAAAACATGCAAATTCAGTATGTAAACTATGTATCGTATACAGTAGTTTACATATTACTTTTATAATTTTAATTTTGTGGGTGTTTAATAATTATGTACATTCATAATTTTAAAAACTTGTGTGTGTATATTGTCAGAATTTTTTTTTGTTCATTTGTAAACAAAATCGTTTCAATTATTGGTAATCTGTATTTTTCATGGTTTCAACAGGACCTCCCCCCCCCCCCCCAATGTGGTCACCCCTCTTTTTTTTGATATTTTTTTTTGTCCCATAAGTGTCTGCAAAAGAGGGGTTTCACTCTATATATAATCACAGCTAGAGAGCCTTGGGTATCTATCAAATATTTAGGAACCTCTGCTGTGTATTGTATTTGGACTGGCCAGTACAGAGTCTTGGTCCAAGAACAGTGGTTCTCAACCTTTTTGGAACCGCAGCCCAGTTAATAGTTTCTATGAGTCTATAGCCCAATCTGGAATAGTTTACTTGTTCATAAGATAATAATTGATAAGCAACCAATTGTCTTTTAATTGTGAGTTAATTTGATTAATTAATTTAAACCCACTTTAATCAATTAATAGAACTCTTATAATTTATTTAAATCATTTTAATTTATTAATTTAAACCATTTTAATTTATTAATTTAAACCATTTTAATTTATTAATTTAAACCATTTTAATTTATTAATTTAAACCATTTTAATTTATTAATTTAAACCATTTTAATTTATTAATTTAAACCATTTTAATTTATTAATTTAAACCATTTTAATTTATTAATTTAAACCATTTTAATTTATTAAAATACTTTTAATGAATTGAATCCGTTATTGTCCAAGGCTTTCATGACCGGCATTCAATGATTTGCAAGCAGTTTCCAGGCTATTAAGCCATGGTCTAAGACATTTTCTTCCTAACGTCTCCACAACAAGTGAAGAGCCTATCTCGCTTGTCACGGAGACCTATTTCCGTTTAACCTCAGAAGATGCCTGCCCAGGTGTGGGTGAAACATTTGGGGAAAAATGTCCTAGACCATGGCTTAATAGCCCGAAAACTGCTTGCTAATCATGGAATCCATTATTATCTTACGGACTGATGTAACATTTTTTTCTTTTTGGTACAGTATTAATAATGTGCAGAAATCAAAACATCAATGAAGCATTTCATTAGCAACTGGAGGAAACATCCTCATTGCATAGGCACCGGAACCTGGGTACTGAGGCGGTTTGAGCGGTACAATAAATTTTACAAGGGGGCTGAGCCCCCCAATAATTAATGAACATACAATGCAACACTCCTCTCCTGCATAAAGGCTTGAGCCCATATATATACTGGACGAATGGCAACTTTCAGCCTCAATGTTTTCTTCATTTCGATGCCTCTGCCTCATTAGAAACTTTAATTGATTGCAAATCTATCAATGTCTTAATATTCAATTTTACAAAATAATTTTGCATAGTTTGCAAAAGTACAAAGTTTTCATTCACAGTGTGCAGTTAAATTTATTTGTACTGACATAGACACAACACTTATTAGTTAACACTTTTTTAATAATTTAGTGTAAAATATATTTTACGATCGAATTTTGTATTTAATCTTAGCTAGAAAGAAGGTAATGAGATAAGAAAAATCAAAATTTGTCTATATTGTAACTCACCATAAATGCAGCTGAACAGCAAAAAATTGTTCAATTTTCAGCAAAACACTCTTTTTGGTATATTCATGGTAGACACTTATGCTAAATTGTGTAACTTAATAAATTTCATAGCCTTGAGCACCAATTTTTCTACATTAAAATTTGATAACTTTTCTCTATTTTTTAACAAAAATTTCAATTTGTGAACCTATTTGAACAAATGAAAAATATGACACTGGAAAAAAATTGGAATAAAAACTCTCACAACATAATTCACTGCGTTCTTGCAAAGAAAACAGTATTCATTATCACCAGTAGTTATGTGCATCTTGATGACCGATTCGAAACACAATATTTTCTGTATACTTCAGTTATTAGTCTGACATTTCCCATGCATATGTAAAATACTTCGTTCATTTCGGAGAACAGGTGAATACATACCCTATCATTATAATAGGACTGCTAGAGGTTTTTACCAGTGGTCATAAATAGTGGGTCCAATGGTCGAAGGTGGTTTTCTATTGCCCGGAAATTCTCAATCACTCACGGTTAAAATTATTCCCCTTTGAAGTTATGCGGCTTGGTCACTGGTGAGTAGCACAGATGTTTTCCAGTCTCCAAGGAATTCTACAGATACAGAGTTTTCACATGACATTATCTTCAGGACATTTTCTGCCGATAATTGGAAACAGTGAACATGCAAGCAACAGGGTCATCCGGTTGTCAACAGAGAGCCCTGAAGCAATAGGATATTTTCAGGAAAGAGAGACAGATAGTATAGAGAAACAATTTTCCCCCCTGCTGTATTGTTCTGGTTTCATGACGATTGATACTCAAAAGTGTGAAAATAAAAATAAAAAAATTAAAAATATATACACTAGTTTAGGGGGGGGGGTGCAGAGAGACACTTGTTTTCCTTCCTTGGGGCCTTACAACAAAACAAATAATTTCTTTGCGATAGGGAAAGAGGGATCTTCCAAATTCCTATAATTTACGGTTGCAGTTGGGAAGCCTATTGATTTGCCCATTGAAGCCTATTTGATTTCTATTCTGGAACTATAGGAAGGTTTTTCATCTTTCCTCTTGTATGAATTTTAGACTGAAACTTTGAATAATATGTTCCATAATGGTGAAATAAACCAATTAGTTATTCATGGAAATGCATTGAGAAATCAAAGGGCAATGAATATATCAGGGGTGGGAACTCTGCGCCAATTGCGCCGCACTGCACCAAAACTAATATCTTGCGCCATCCTGCTCCAATAGCATATTTTCGTATTTTTCTGCGCCAAATAGCGAATTTTGCTTCAGTATGCCCGGAATTTCGGAAAAGACAAAAAAAAATTTTTGCTCCTGCTTCCTCTTTGCCTGCTTGTCCTCTACGAAATGATTCTTTCCGAGAAGAGCGTGTTTTATTCCACTATGCCTAAACTATTGCCTTAAACTATCGGCCCCTGATCGGGCTTTCCATCGTGAAACCCCGATATTAACCGTGATCGTCGAACTGAAGATGGTTTGCAATGTCTTTCAGCGTCAAAGTGCAAATGCGAGTGTTTCCGTTTAAAAAAAAAAGTCGCCCCTGGAAGCAGCAGAAATTACTTTAGTCGATCGTCATTGTGTTAAATCCCGATGTTTCGTGAAAAAAAATTTCATTCCGGGAGTAAAAAGCGCATGTCCGCCGAATTACGAATGTTAGTTTAGAAACTTTGGCGAATAACGAGCGTTAAATCGGCAATATCGCCAAATAACAAGTGTCAGATCGCCAATTTCGCCAAATAACGAGTGTCGGATCGCCATTTTCGCCAAATAACGAGTGTCGGATAGCCAATCTCGCCAGATAATGAGTGCTGAATCGCCAAACATCGTGTTGATTCTTCCGAAATTCAATTCCATTTTGCAACAAAATCTTTCCAAGTATAAAAAACTTATAGAAAATTTTTTGCTCATTTGAAGTGCTGCTGTTCAAGACAGCAAATAGTGCCCTCAGTAAGCAAAAATCATCTTAAATAGACGGGTGCAAAAAATTTTATGACAGCCGCCCTTTCAAACAAGGTGTCAAAAGCCTTAAACACCAAAAACAAAAATCAAGCTGACGAAAAAATGTTTGATATCAAAAGACAGTGCAGTTTTATTTTGAAAAGGGTTGAGGGTTAACGAAAATATTCTTGTTAATTTCACTGTTCCAATTTATAACTATCTGCTCCGAATCCCATATTTTGCTGCTCCAAATCCTGAATTTGCTGCTCCAAAACTGCTCCGAATCCCATATTTTGCTGCTCCAAATCCTGAATTTGCTGCTCCAAAACTGCTCCGAATCCTGAATTTTGCTGCTCCAAATCCTGAATCTTGCTGCTCCAAAGTGGACTTAGTCACTTCCCACCCCTGATATATTCTCATGGCTCAATATGATTGATGTCACAGCCCGGCGGTTGAGAAACATTGCCATAGAATACCTATTATTTGTGTAGAAAATGAGTTTCAGAATCAGAAGTTTGAAACCAAGGCTTGCTATGCAGCATTGGTTAGCTGTGGTATTGTGAATTTAATTGATGAAATACTGACACTGTTGAAAATGCTGTCAGATGCACATGTTGGGAGCCAGATGTGAATCACCATCAAGCTAATATATGTCAATAAATACTGTTTTGCTTTTAAAACTAAGGTTGTCCAGTGGCTTTTGCTTGCGTAGTGTATGTACATGTTGGTAATTTCACTCGTACAACACAAGAGATCTTTATTGTATTTCTTATATTATAAGTAGTCAACTTTTTAGCTGCAAATCTAACACATGGCATTTGTTACTTCAGGGAAACTGGAACTGTTTGAAATAATAAAAATGTCTTTTGTTACAATGTGTATGCGTATGTGGTTTTTCTTTTTTTTTTCTTTTTGGCTTTTTGTGTAAACTGCTACAAAAACTGTTTAAAAAAATTCTTTACAAAATCATTTCTTCATTTGTCCCAAACCAGAGAAGCAGTAAGTAAGAATTGCCAAATGTTTATTTATGCTTGCTTATGATTTTAAACAAAGGCTATAAAAGTTGTGTTACAAGTTTGATTTTTTTTTAAACTGAAATTTATTAACATAACAAACGCACACATACACATGTGCACACACAAAGTAATAACACGACATATGTAAACATACATATATGCATACCTGGTCCGCTTCTGTTTTGCCTAAGGGATCGGGTATGATCTATTCAAAGCCAACTATTAACGATTTATGCAGATGGCAAACACATTCCAAAGCAGAGTGAATAGCATAATCTCAAGCATGGTTTTAAAATCAAATTAAAATTTAAAAAAAAAAAAAAAAAGCCAGATCCGATTTCATCATAATTTCAAAATGGTATCCAAATCTAATTACACATCTTTGATTTGAAGTAAAGAAATGTATATATATATTATATCATTGATTATTTATACAGGGTGTCCTGTAAGTGCTAGCACTGCCTTTATCTCATCAACCGTCCATTGTAGAGGCATGATTCCAGTTTAAAAAATGCTCAATAAGCATTCAAAAATTACCCTGTACCAGTTTTGGGAGTGAAAATACAGTGTGTAACAAAATAAATCTAAATTTTTGATATGGTCCTTGTCCTCCAACTTCCAATTAGAAAATTGTTGCCCTGTCTCCTAATGCCAACAAAAAAAATTCCATATTTCTAAGTGCAATATTCACAGAAATATTCAAATTTAAAAAACTGAGGAAATTTTGGAAAGAATAACGTTAAATGTGGAAGAACCGTTTTACCAACATAACCAAATAGAATGCTTGGTTTCATACTTGAAAAATGTCTCTTCACATTCTCCTAAAATGATTTTTCAGTTTTTTCAATGCTGTATGGTTTTGAAGGCCATTCCTACAGGAGGACATAAACTTGGTCAGAAGCTGCAGAGAAGAGCCACGCTGGTTCTTGTTGGTACTTGGCTTGAGCTATGAAGAGAGAGAGACTTGATTTTTTGAACATGTTTGCATTAGATAAACACAGTAGTCTGGTGGGGGGGGGGGGGATATGATTGAAGTGTTTAAAATTTTCAACAGGATGAACCACATAAGTTGTTGATGCTTTTTATTGAGTACATTAATAAAGAGACACCACTATCCATTGGAAAAGGACAAATACAGGTTCTGATATCACAGGGTTGTGAATAAATGGAATAGTTTAACCTTGGATGTCGTGAATTCTACCACAATTTAAAATATGATGTTCTTGTGTTAAGATAAATTGAGAAGCTATCCAAACTTAGATGAAGACAACCATAACTCTCTATGGGCAGTATATTGTATTTTTCTCGTAGTTTTCAGTTTTTTTCATGAAAATTGTATTTATTTTCTTGGGTTTCTGTACTGTTAAATATATCTGACATCCTTATTTTCATGGCCATTTTTTTTCAGCCATCTCATTGGTTAGCTTTCTGGCCTTTTGTATTTGTCCATTAGCATTGCTTTACTGCACACCAACTCTGGTCATATACGGCTATTGCCAACCAGTGGAGTTGGGGGGGAAATGAAGGCACCATCTATCAGTGGTTGCCCCACGCTCAAAAATTTTTCATTCTTACCACATTTTCTATTCTTGAGGTACATTCTGATGATATAAGTGGTTTTTTTTTGTCATGAAAGTAGCCTGAATATATATATTTTCTTATATAAAGTATCTTAGTTTCTTGAAGTTATATACAATTTAAAAAAAATCTAATTCTTACCACATTTTCTACCTTGGGCTACATTGTAATGCTCTACCTTTAGCAAATTCATGAATGAGGATTGCATCACACATCTAAATGTAATGGTGTATTATTTCACAGGCTTTTGTTTTTCCCCCTTCACAAAGAAGCAGCAACAGTAGAGACATCATGCTAGGGGCAGGTGGTCTTATCCAAATAAACACCAGCTGCCCCTAAAGACAAAGATCAGTGTACTAGTAGTTACATTACCTCAGACATTTTCATTTTTCTTTCCATAAGAAGCATCACATTTGGTACTGCATAATCACCGCCAAGCTTAGTATATTCAATAGTTTTTGTTTTTATACTTTCACCATTACCCCCAGTTAATCAAGGTTCTACTATACAGTAGTAAGTGATTTATGAAAAATAATAAGCTATATATACAGGGTGATTATCAGGGCCCAGATGTTGATAACATTTGCATTTTTTGCATTCTTCAGTACTTTTTCACTTTTATGGCATTTTTTCAGGTTTTGGGGCATTTTTAGGATATTTTTTAACATTTGAAATTTAAAAAAAAAAAAAAATAATAAGCTAAAAAAAATTTTATAACAAAAACATAAACATTTTTTTCATCACTGAACTCGCATCTTCCTTTATAGATGACAAACAAAGTTTAGAAGCAATTCCAGATAAATTTAGTATTTAGTAAAAATTCAAAGTGGCCATGTGCTTAACAAAACAATGAATGAAAGTGAATTCAAGAAATTATGATCCTCTATACGATATTGAGTGCGAGGAATTTTCATTATATGAAAGTGTAGTACTTACATGTACTACAGGGGGAAATTTCCAAATCTGCAAATTCATGTCAAATGATTTTGATCCATAAGAATTCTGGATGCAGTAAGATTTCCAAAGCGTTGTCTTGCCTTGGGAATATTGAAGAACTGATGACATACATAAGATTGATCTTCAGCATTCTGGTTTCCACCACTAACGTTTTGTCTTTGACGAGAAGTATGAAGCTTAATAGTTATTATTGATGCTATCAACAAAGTCAAATTCGCTATCATGAAATTTGAAAAAATAATGGGGAAAAAAGCAGATTTATTGCCTGTAGAAAAATGTTTGATGTCTTCATGGGAACGTCTTAAATTTTTAAAATTGAAGAGAAATTAACACTGTGATTAGATCAGATATCCCCAACATCTGTTGATGTTGAGAGAAGTTTATCTTTTCTTTTCATAAATTTCTATTTTGTTTTTAGATTTCCTAACCCACTCATCAATTATGAATTATTTATTTGAAAAATTCCATCAGCAATTTTTAATGAAATCTAATGTGAAAATAAATGTTGATTTTCAATAGATACTATAGGAATTTTTTTGTTTTGTTTACTTCCAGTCAATATAAATACTGGTTCAGTTTCTAAAGAAATTTTTGTTATTTTAATACATTTTTACGGGGAATTTTTCTTTTAGTTTTAACGCATTTTTTATTTTTAGGGCATATTTTCGAGTTTTCGGGACATTTTTTTAGGGTAATTTTTCAGGATTTTTTAGGTCAACAACATCTGGGCCTTGGCGATTATAATTCTGATTCACTATGAAATAAGAAACACTGGTCAGAATGACTTGAAAATTTTCAAGGGTACTCCTGATGTAATGGAATTTTCCTTAGTGAAAGAAACAAAATACCTGAAAATGCACAAGTAGATGGTGCTGTACTTGGCCAGCAATATAATCTATTTTGTGCAACCACATCATTTCAGCACTTCAATAGCATCAGTGTGTGGATAGCAACTTTTATCAAGATGCACATTATAACACCAGCAAAACAGCTGCTGAAGAAGTTTTGACAATAACATGATGACACGATACCTGGCCAGCTGAGGCAAGCAGTGCATGCTTGCCTCAGCTTAGGGGCTTAGGCGCCCCTTGTAATGATGAAGGAGAGGTTCAAGGGTGAAATTTGCACCTCCTTTGGTCCAGCGCCTGGGGCACCAGACTCGCCTGCTCCTCCCTAGTTGTGGCCCTGCCTGGCTGCCATGTTCACCTGACCTTAACCATTGTAACTTTTGGCTTTGGGGGCGGGGCGGAAGGATACCTCAAAATGTTATGTGCAGTGGTAGAATTGCAAACTTTGGTGAATTGAAAGCATATCCGCATCATTACCATGACATACTCTGATCTGTTGTTGAACAAGCATTTTTGCAATTCCACCACATAGCCATTTGCTTAATGATTTTGTTTTTGTGATGTTTCCATGAGTAATGAAGTTGTGCAATGCTAATTAAATTGTTTTACCCTGATTTGCTATCATTCCCATTTTTCGATAAAATTTCCCATGTGTTGGATTGAGTATAGCATCGTTTATTTTAAATTTTTAAGTATTTTTTCCCCTCCACCATACAAAATTCCATTGCTTCAGGAGTATTCATGCAAATTTTCAAGTCATTCTGACCAGTAGTTCTTATTTTACAGTGTTTTGAAATCGGAACTTTTTTCATAATCACCCTGTATATCTTAAACTTTTGCAAATTAATTTCCCAATTAAGCGTAGTGGAAGTAACTGAAGAAAACATCTGCGAAGTCTTGTCGTTCAAGGAGACGATATAACTTTCTTAAATTGCAAGCGTATTTCTAAATTAAAATTATGTAAATTTTTTATTTATACATTTAGCCGGAATAACGGCACGCAGACCTGACATGTTGACTCACTTCAATGTTTAGCAATCGAGTGGCTCTTCTTTTCTTTCCTGTGTGCACACACACACATATAGATCATTCGTGATATCACAGCTCAGTTCTTATTTTTGTAGGCAGCAACGCACATCTTTATTATATGGTTAATATTAACAATAAGAATTTTCAAACACAAAATAATTCCTTGAGTTAAGCTATAAAATAATAATGGAATTGCAAAAGTTGGTTTTTATTAAAGTATAAGAAATATTTATAGATTAATTAATATGGGAATAGTGTTAATTACATTGATAAACATTTAATTTTAATTAATTATCAGAAGTTTGACTGATTTTTTAGAAATTTTATTGTTTTTAATGCAAATGCTATTTTAAACCAAAAAAAATTGGTTTAAACAAAAAAAAATGATTTTTTTGGATGTTTTTATTTTTTAAAAATCTGTTTTTTTACTAACCCTGATCATTCCCAATGTATGATGCACTCACAAGAGCTATGTTGGCAAACAAGCTTGGCATTAAAAAATTACCCATGGTCATAATATTCTATATTTTAACCCATATATTTTTGTCATTTTTTGCTTTTGTTAATTTTATTGTGAAGATTTTCTAAGAAAAAATAATTTTGTTACCATAGGGTCCATAGTGACCTGGAATATCCAGGAAAATTCTGTGAAGGGAAAAAAACTCGAAAAACATTTTTAAGAGGTTAAAATTTTCAATTATATTTCTTTGTTCAGGAGTTTTGGTGAAGGAAATGATCAAGCAGATTTTGCTGGAAACCTTGTATTGACAGAAATAGGGGGTCAAGATCTACTGTTTAATCACTATCGATTTGTTGCCAATCACTGACTTAGATAGTAGACTCGGTCTGTAAACTTGTTTTCTGTGAAAACCTAAGCTATCAGTGTGAAAATGTTCTATTAAAAAATTATTCGTGAAAAATGATTTTTCTTAATTGTTTTCTACAAATATTTAGAAACAATTTTTTTTAAACACTATTTTTTAAAAATGTGTTAAAAACATTAATAATAATTTAAAACATTAAAATAATCTTTTTTTCTATTTTTCTGGGGCTTGTTGATCCTTTCCCATGTTGGTAGATATGTTTATGTAAAATTCTGAATAGGCTTATTTTGTTTTTTGCTTCAGACTTCAGCAGTCCCGTATAGAAAGTTTTAAGTACCAATATACATTTGAACCTTGATAACTCGACTACCCCAGTAACTTGACATCTATTATTCTCAAGCTTTGCACAATACTAAAATCAATGGCGAGAAACCTCTTTAACTTGACACATGGTGACTAAATCCTGCTTAAGATTTGAACTATTCTATCACAACTAACTTCCAGAAATTGCCCATTTAATTGATCAATTCAGAAAATTTTGTGATATCAATCACTTGTATTTCAATAATCTTGTCTCACTCTTTACCCACCCCGAGTTTATTTGGCGATCGATACATGTCAAAGATTCTTTCTCACACCTTTGGGTAAGCTTACTTCCTATACTTCCCGCAGTTTGGAATTTAATAACTTGACCTGTGGACAATAAAAGCCAGAGATATGAATGATTTCTGAAATTTTGAGCGAGAGATGATCAAGAAAGTTAGATAAAAATGTTTTAAGTGCGAGGAGGAAAGTTTTACTATTTCGGACAGTTGCAGTACTTATTCACAAATAAAAGATCTTCCGGCAATCAAAATATGATTTTTCCAACTAATATGGGATTATTCTCAACATGCAAACTACAGATCAAAACATTTTGTAGATGCTGCAATATAGAATTTTTTAATTTTATACAGGTACATATACATATATAAACAGTTTTTAATAATCACAAGGTTTTATTTCCTCACCTTCCAACTTGATGCCCGCTTAAGTAGACATGTTTTTCTATTCCCGTAGGGTGTCAAGTTATCAGAGTTCCGTTGTACCTATTTTTTAGTTGCTCTGGCAACATTGCTAAGTCCTAAGATAGAACCCACTATAATATTTTTAGATGACAAATTGTCATATTTAGAGTGATATGTGACATGGAGCCATGGCCCCCACATCCTGGAGTAGGGCCCCCTAGGCTGGGATCTTTTGCGGTCCCCAGACCAGACTTTCACGGGCCCCTTTATGATGGATTTATAGCGTGGAAAAACAAATAACGAAAGTCATCCCGGGCCCCAGAGCTGGAGCCTTGCCAGCCCACCCCTGGTGGGGGCCACGCATGGAGCATTGTTGTTTTGTAGGATTAAACTGTGTCTCTGTTTCCCTCATCTCAACTTTTTAAAAATTCACTTGGTTTTGGTTTTTTTGTATGTTGAATGAGATTTTTCTTGACTCTCCCTCATCTTTTACTGGTTCAAAGCTATTGTGAAATTATTTAAACTGTGTAAATGTTGTATTAGCCTCACAATAATTGACTGAACCAAACAAGTTGAAACATACCACATACACTTTTACTAAGGTATGATGTGTTGCATAATTTTAGTTTTCTGAATTCTCTTTTTAGATGGTGCTCAATAGCATCCTTTACCATTTTTTTTAACCCTGCATATAATCTGCATATTTTTCTTTTATAAGGGAATTGTCAGAGAGTAACTAGTACTAAAACTACATGTGAATATAAATAGAATAATTATATTGAATATCTTAGAATACATACTTATTCTAATTATAAAAATGTGAAACAACCAATTATAATTTGTGTGGGACTTAACTTTTCAGCCAAATGCCCCAATAACCTATTTTCCACAACATTTTTTTTTTCTGTAAACATACACAGTCTCTGTTAAAAAGTCTCATCACAGAGAGCAACAGACTTACAATGATATAAAGTTACATATCATACCTGGGACAATGTACAGTATGATTCACAATTAAGGACACATGGGTGTGATGATGGCCCAACAAATATTATCTATTTGCATGCATTGTGCCACAAGTATAAGTTTGAGGAGCCCTGATGTGTTTAAAAAAATTTGTCCCTGCCAAAAAAGTCTTCAAAGAGTAAAGTTCAATTGATATCATTAAATGTCAGGCAGTTCAGTAATTTCAAACCCTGAAGATACATCTACAACAGGGGATGAAGCATTCGTAACTAATGAAAGGAGACCACAGCCTGGTCAGTTCTTATTTTTTGTTAGAGGCCAGCTGTAAAAGTCTATGCCAGCAAAGACTTGCAGCTGTTCTTGTGGCAATATATTGTGGGGTCATTGTTTGGGCTTGTGGTCTTAGTGATGAGCTTGCATTGCGAGGACCCAACTTCAAACCCCACAGATGTGGTTGACTGAAGTTGGTTTTCTGTGGTTTCCAACTTCGAAGTTTGAATGCCAGCCAATCTCTCCATTAACAAGTCTTGCCATAGAGATCTATAGACTCGCAACTGCACAAATCATTACACTTCACTCATAGTTTCAAAAATTGATGGCAGCACTAAAATTAACACACAGTACTAGATACACACTGAGACTATAGTTGAAACTCATTATAATGACCATATGCTATTGCAACTCTTCCATTATAACAACTAGTTATGATAAGAGCCAAATTTTCTCCTATTTATCTCATGTTATTTTTCATCCAATATAATGACCTATAATCAACAGGCCATTCAGTCCAATACAGTTTCCAAATTCATCTCTGAATCTCCTCTTTTTTGCAAAGCAATGTTTCACAATCAGGACCATCTTAAGAGCATCATGGGCCCCCGGGCCGAGTGATATTTCTGAGGCCCTACCTGGCAAATTCTTGAAAATTTCAACCAAGTCTCATTTTTGGGTGGGGCCCATGCCTTAAGACTGCACTGTTCACAATCTGTGTTTTTCATTTGCCAAAATTGTGTTTGACCTAGAGATATTGGAGAATTTGGTACTTAGATGCATGCAATTAATTAATTTTTACAATTTTATTTTCAAAACCTGATGCATTTTCACTATAACTGATTACATTTATAAGAAAATGAATAATATAATTTTCAGTACATTTAAGTATGAAAATTAGCTTCTCCTAAAAAGCTAATTTCTTTTCCCCCAAACATTTGATTTAATGACCTTCTAGTATAACGAACGTCAACTATATTAGGCACATATGAAAACTTCCGGCGCAACTCATTTGGTAGTAATGCCATGGCGATAGACCAGAGTTGTACTTGGTTAAAAAATATATATTGTGGCATCAGATATTTATTTCTGCTGTATGGAGAACTCACAAAATTTACTAATGTGCAGAACACGTTCAAAACACTCACGAAAGTTCACATCTAGATCAGATAATAGCCAATTTGTTAATTTTTTTTTAAAGTTAGAGGTCTGTGTCTTTTTTTGCTAAATTTATATTCATTCATTTTTTTTCTTTTTAAATAGCTAGTGAAAATGAAAATTTCCAAGAAGCTTCCTCAGTTGGAAGCAGTGATGAATTCAACATGTTTCCTTTTAAAACGGAAGAAGAAAATTTTTTATATGACACTTATGACATTTCATCATCTTGTTTAATGAAATCTCCTCTTGTGATAGAACTGCTTACCTCCCATGGCCTTCTAAAAAATGGGCGCTTGGAAGATAATCCGTTAGATACTTCAGATACTGAAAGCAAAGTAAGTTTTCAACTGTTAGATAGATGATAGTCTAATAATCAAGGTACTTAGTTCAGATCATGAACTAATGAATTTATGAAATAACACAAAGTTATATGAGCACACATTCATCAACATATGGTAAATTGTTTTTTTTTAGTTTTGCTCTATTGATGACAACTGTGGCCCTCCTTCATTTTTGCGTGTTTATTCACTGCATCCACCTCAGAACTTTGGAGATTTTGATGATGATGATGAAGAACAGGGAGATTACCGGTGTGGTTGGGAATCCTGCAATTTATGCTTCAGTTGCAGGAAAGATCTTGCTCAACATGTAAATAGCTCTCATATTTATCAGGATGAGAATTCCCTTTATAGGTGTCACTGGAATGGTTGTATTCGTCAAGGAAAAGCCATAAATGCAAGGTAATACTTAATTCTGCATTTGCATTTTAGCTTTCATTTCTTCTTTTTTGTAAGCAGCTTTTGTCAGACAATATTTCAATTTTTTTTTCGTGTGTCTACTGCAAAGATCTTGAACAAGTTCAAAGTTTATGTTTTGATTTGAAGATTCATTTGGACTTGATTTAAACCTCTAAGCAGCATTGACAAGATATCTTGCTTCCTTAAAAGCCTCTTATATTAGCATTTATAAGCCCAGATATTCTGTGAAATTTGTTTCTAAAATGATACCCTTTTCTTATACCCCTCACTTTCCACCTCTGCTGAAAATCAGAAGAAAACCCACTTCATACATTAAAAAATATGTCATTTTATATGGAATTCAATGATTTCTAGTCTATTATGTGCAGAAAGGGTTAATATCCATGTAGTCTGTAAATGAGAATAGCTTGTCTGAAGTTCTCATGGAAAGTAGTCAATATTGAAATAAGAACTAACATAAATACAGTAGAACCTCATTATCAGTGGCGTCGGAGCTGGGGGTGCTGTGGGTGCTCGAGCACCCACACTCTCTTGTAGAACGGGGCAGAGCACCCACAGAATTGATTTAGGAATAAAAACCTCCTATATAGATTTCTGATTTTTTTTCCGTAAATATCGAACACTAAAAAAAAAAATTAAAGGAAAAACTGCCTGTTTTTCCTCTCTATGAGTCTTGAATCTTGCTGGAGTCCCCGCTGCCATCACAATTGATAGAGCCTTTAGGCGCTGATACAGCAAACATTTTACTGTAGTTCCCCCCGTTTTCTCACATTTCTGCTTGTGCCCCTTTTCCCTGTTTTGCCTAAGGGATGGAGGGTATCCAGATGCATATGTTTTGGTGTGGCGTCAGAACCCGGGGGTGCTGCTGCTTGAGCACCCAAAGTGTTTTGCAATAAACAAAAACTTGACAAAAAATGAAAATTATCACAAAAAATGAGAAACTTTGCCTGGTTTTAATTTATACAAAAATTTCCACGTTTTCAAGACAAATAAATTCAATTGGTCGACTATTCGACCATTTGTCTTGAAAACGTGGCAATTTTTGTATAAAAAATAAAAAAAATAAATAAAAAATATTTCTTTCTTCGTCCTATACCTCTTGCTCTGCCCTGTTGCTCTACTTATCCAGTGGTTATTCCTACAGCTTCAGGCACCTATGATGGGTATTTATGGCCCACACCAACGTTTTTTTACGATACTGTCCACGCAGGCAGGAGGGCAACTAGGGGGAAGCAGGCGGATCTGGTGCCCTGGGCGCTGAATCAGGAGGGGCGCCGAATTCATTCTTTAACTGCTTCCTCTTCATGCAAGGGTTGCCAAAATTCCGGCTTGTCCCGCGTGACAAAGTATCTAGTTGTGGCCCTGCATGCAGGCGTCCTTCCATTATCTCAGGGTAAAAGTATTTTACAATAAATGAAATTCTGCATTGATGGGGTGATGCAGACACACATTTCACTCGAATAAATGAATGCCTTCAAAGATTTTTTAAGGAAAATTTGTCTCCTTGTTTATGACTGATACCGGCAGACATTGGCGTACTCAAACGGGGAGCCAAGATTATAGTGTTATTTTGCAGGAAAAAACATAAAAAAATCTGAACCCCCCTCGAGAAAATTCATCGTACGCCTATGCCGACAGATATGGGGTAATTTGCTTACAAGTCTTGACAGTGGTACAATTGTGCGTGCATTCATTTCCTTAGAAACCAGCGGTTCTCAATCGGTGTTCTGCGGAGTCCTTGGGGCTCCATGTGCACTTCGGGAAAGGCTCCACAGTCACTCGAGAAAAATAAAATAAATTGGTAAATGATAAATAAATAAAAGATACGGAGCTACGTCATAGAAATTATATAATGAAAGGGGCTGCACGAGTATATAAAGCTTAAGATCCACTGCTTTAGACTGCTCATCAAGGCAAGTTCTCTGAGTGTTTGGACCTTCTTTCATTTGAAGCAGCTAGGTTAGCAATAGTTCCACTTATACAATATCAAGTGGTTCTCAAGTGTTTGCCAACCACGGCTCCCTCGTGCATGGCTCCTCCAGGATGTAGAGGCCATGAGATTGTGAGGGCTCAAAAGATGCCAGGCTAATGGCATCTTTTGCGGGGGGCCGCAACCTGACATTCACGGGCCCCTTTATAATGAATTTATAGCGTGAAAAACAAAAAATGACGAGAATCGTCCCGGGCCCAGGGCTGGAGCCCTGTCAGCCTTACCCTTGTGGGGCCCTGGTCCTAGCCATCGTTTCTCCTCCGCCTTTTAGAAGTTGTAAAAGAAATCAATTTAGAGCACGGAACAGGCACGCATCAATATTGCAAAGTCACAGTGAACCCACTAGGAACCGCAACGTGCACTTTTTAGAACCACTGATATCTAAATTTGTTTATGTAAAAAAACTGTGTTACATTAATGTATAGCAAAAGACTCTATATTGGGCAGGAGCAGCTCGCTAACAGGGTTTCAGTCCGGGGGGGGGGGGGGGGACAATTCTCCTAACATTTTTTGTTTTGCACATTGCAAATTAACTATAGAAGGGCACATGTGTGAAAAGTTTAGTCTAAGGCTCTGCTGCGGGAGGCCATAGGGAATAAGGATACAGAGAATATCTTCCGAAAAATCTTGCGGTAAAATATCATATATGGGTATTTTCTCTATATACCAATATGATATTTTAATTAAATTTTCTTAAATATTTTCAATTTTTATCAGTTATCTATTTCTGATCATATGGAGGCCCAGTCATCATTCCTTCCTGCGCACTCTTCTGGAGCCATGGTTCCATTTGGAGAAATATTTTTGTTTGAAAATCAAACAGTGCCGACTACAGCCACGGTTCCTAATTGAAAGGGGTGTGCCACGAGATCGGCCAAGACAGGGTGCCGCTGTACATAGTATTTCCAAGGTAGAATTGGCAGCTTGTGGTGGGAAATTTGGGGGGAAGTGCCAAAACAAATCTTCATTCTTGGTAGGAGCCCTGTTAGCCCCCATTAGTTG
Source organism: Pholcus phalangioides (assembly GCF_987345545.1). NCBI lineage: Eukaryota > Metazoa > Arthropoda > Arachnida > Araneae > Pholcidae > Pholcus > Pholcus phalangioides. Next base: position 44,071,869 of record NW_028301600.1, on the reverse strand, counting down.
GGGGGGGGTATGATTTTTAGATCTCTGTTTAAAGGTAGCCCTGCGCATGATCATGTGGGCTCGAACATTTTTTATTTCGGTTCTTCCGAAGGATTTCAGGAGGGTCAATGATCTTGGATGAGGAAACGATTCACTTTTTATTCTTTTATTATATACCGAATATTATTCTTGGAAGGGTGACCATCCATGGGTTCCGTGTGACAGAAGGAAGACCCCCCTTTCTCAAACAGAAATCTCGTTGTTTTTTCATTTTCCATTTTGTTGAAGCAGACCAGACCTAAGCAGTTGCAAAAGGTGCGGTCCCATCTGGTCGCAAAATTTAGTGGGGGGGGGGGGCCGCAATTATCGTAAAAGAAATCCTTTTCTTCTGAAATGGGAAACATGATTTTTTTCCCTCCTGAAACTTACATTTCATGGGAGAAGAAACAGATTCCAGTTTCAAACCCTGATAACATCAAAAAGTGCTCGTGGCTATTACAATTAGTGAAGGAATTCTAAAATAGCATATGCAAAGACGGGGTCTTTCAGTTTGACCGACATCCCCTTGGGTGCGGACGTAGCAGCGGATATATTTGTGTGGGGTAAATGGTACCATTGCCTATCGCATACTGAAAAAAAATTCATTTTAATTGTTGTTCCCCCTCCCTCATAGGATTGTAGAAAAAAATTTATAACCAATGCTCTGGCATGACTAAATACTTATTCAATTGGTTATGATTAGTGCCACAATAAATTTGGTTGGTACTTGCCAAATTATTTGAAATTTAATTTACTCTCGATGGCTCGACAGTCTACTACTATGGGATATAATATTTTTAGTTGACCTCTTCACAGTCAACACTTTCAGGTTTTAATTATTGTATGTTATTCCGAAAGTATCCATCTACCTTAATTACCTTACCTTATCATAATTACATGCAAGTAAGCATGCATTGAAAGCATTTTGTATAAATTCAAAGATTTACGTAATAAAATATTTTCATAGATTAGGCTCGTAGCAAAAATAATTATAAAGAAAAAAACCATGACTTGTTTATATAAGAATCCAATAATGAATTATTAGAAATTATTACCAAAGTATCTTCTTTATCACGGGAAATAAAAAATATTAATTTATTAAGTACTGGAGCCGAAGACTAGTAAATAGATGATGAGAGATATATATTGTAGCAGCATATAAACAGGGATGTCTTTTGGGCTGTGCCCATGGGCGGAGATGCGGGAGGGGGGGCGTGCGCCCCTCCCCCTCTAGCGTCAAAGGTGGAGTCGACTGATCTAATGTATAAATGTATATATGAATTGACATCATCATCATCGTGCCCCCCCCCCCCAGACTTCCAAGTCTATCTCCGCCTATGGCTGTGCCACCGGCACAGAGCACTGCTATAAGGAAAAGTATTAAATCAGGAGTAAAGAGAAATATAATTGCAGAAAAGTTTAGAGAAAGAAAGAATGTGTTTCGTGTCTGTAAAAACACTCGAACTCTATAGTGCATTAATCTCTCTGAGAAAACTATTTTTTTATGCATTTTATCTAGCTAGAAACACAGTTGCGAATTTTCGGGATCGCTTCACTGATGCGGCTTATACGCCGAAGTGACGCGTAACCAATGTCGTCTCGCATGGTGAGACTTTCGCCCCAAGGTTCGAGCCACCCATGATATACAGAATTTATACAAAAATATATTTGTGTTTTTTTAAAAATATTTATTTTTACAAATACGTTTTAAATTTTTGATATCCTTCAAGGGGGGGTCCCCCCCCCCCCCAGCGAACGCCTGTGTGAGCACCCACTGGTCGAAAATACTTCTGACGCCCCTGCTCATTATAACTGACTATTGGGGTTAAAGGTTGTCGCTCTTAATGAAGGTCTGGTTTATAACAAATATTTATGAAATGGGTTGCAATGCATCAATAAAGGTATAGTAGTTAGCTATAAAAAGTGTTTATTGTATGTGTACAGTGTGAATGGGAAGTCCTGTACACATTTTAAAAATTAATAACAAATCAACCAACTGACATAAGTGTAGTTTGCACAAAAATAGACCTACTTGTGGCCTAGAGTTTTTAACAAAAAAGAATTACAAAAAAAGAGTTCAAATTTCACTCGCAAGTGGTGCTGTAAAACAAACTTGGCATAACACACAAAATGCTGCACAAATTAATATTAATATATGAATTAATATTTTAATTAATAGTGCATAATTAATGTTTATGGCAATTTGCATTACATAAAACTACTGCATTTCAATATGGGCATTTTTTTTTCATCTGGAGCTATACCTAAATGGATGAAAGAGTGCTCATGTTGAAATATGGCCGCCCGGCATTAGAGTGGTTAGGGAACTAACTTCTCACTGTGCATGTCTGGGTTCGAATCCCGGTTCGGGCATGGATGCTAACTAACACTAAGAAAGTCCCTGGATGGATCATGCTGATCCCTTGGGAATGCGTGAAGATCATGTTATTATTATTATTATGTTACTCAAATTGTCATAAACATTAATTATGCACTGTTTGTGTTGCATTTTGTGTGTGTTCTGTTGCGTTTTCATTTTACAGCACCACCTGTGAGTAGATTTTTTTTTTTTTTGATAAATTAAAAACTCTTAGGCCATGATAAGTAATTTAGTGCAAAGCGCACCTTTTTTTGTCAATGGATTCATTTGTTATTAATTTTTAAAATGTGTTTTGAAATTTTAAATTCCACATTTGTAAGTGATTCAATGAGTTACCATAAAATGGGACGACTTTGTGCCACTTTTTGAGGTTTTTCCTTGATATTTTTCTTTATACTTTGCCTAGGCTGCTGGGGATTTTACTGGCCGCTGTGGTGGTTGAGTGTGAGTGGGGATTTTACTGAAGGTAGCATCACATCTCAGCTTTGGATTTATGGTTTAAAAAATGTTTATGATAAGGAAGGGGCAGGGATTTTTTTCCACGTGGCACATAGTCACTCCTGTTGGGGGTGGCGACTATGTGCCATCACTTTTTCTTGCCTATAACTTTCCACAAATAAATCATGGCACATTGTCGCACCCAGTTTTATTGAATTCTGGGTATTAACTTTACTAGGAAACCTTTGAAAAAATTATTTCTGCCAAAAATAAGGTAATTTTTGAATTTTTAAATAAAATGGTCCCTGTAATCTAAGAAAAAGTTTATAGACATTTTTAAGTAAAGAAAAAATTTTTACTTTTGGAACATTTTAATTTCCTGAAACATAAACAAGAATAAAGAAGACTCAAAACTTAAAAATATAAGGCTCTTCTTAAAAAAATAACACTGCATAAATATAACATTTCTTCAAATCCACCACAAACTTGTTGTCACTGTCAATTGGTCGAGGTTTTTTTTTTTATTGTCATTATGATCCATCTCCTTGGATGTCAAATTTCATCCGCTGAGTCAGGAGTAAAATTTGCAACCCTTCTTCATAACCGTTATACACGCCTCTCCACTATCAGCAAAATTGGTGAGCATCTGCTTGTTTCTTATCACATGAAGAGCCTCTCTTCAAGTGTTTCATTTGAGTAATTGGGGTAAGTTCGACCACCCAGCTTCCGCACATACTTGCGAACCATCGCTAGAACAATAAAAAATATAACTAGTGAAAAAAGGCAAAAATGCTGAAAAAACATTTGGCATGAAGTCGCAACCTGAACCCTAATTTTTTTTATATGCATCATATTTCTGCCAAAAATTCAGTATTTTTACAATTCAAATAAGTATTTCTAATAAGTAACTTCTACATAGAAATATTAACTTACTTTTCGTTTCTACGAAACACACACTAGCAGCACCAGGAGAGGTTTACACGCACTTGAAAAATTTCGTGTAAATCACAATATAACAAAAAATTCTCCAGACAACAACTGACAAGAGATAATACAATAAATGCTGTCAGCAAGTCACCTACAGCTCCTGAATTGGCATGAAAAATCTTCAAACCGATAGTTCATCCGTACCAGGAAGCGCTTGTGTCCTAAAATCCATGAATGGCACAGTCGGAACCTTGGCATAAAGTTAGCCCAGATTACGGTATTTGAGTTTAAAAATTGGGAAAGAGTAGCGTAAGTAAGGGGGAAAAAAGCATTGTCCGTTAGTTTTTGCTGTTCTTTCCCAATTTTTCTCTCTTTTTTTTAAATTTAAATATCTCAGTGAATATTGTACTTACATACATGGATTTTTTTTTTGACTTCAGAAGAGGCAGGGCAACACAACTTTCTAATTGGGTTTTTGAGGATGGGGGTGTTCTTATAAAAATTATGGCTTTTGTATTTTAATAACTATTACTGCCCCTTGCAATAATGAATGACGTATCTAAGTTCCACACATTATTCGGATACTTTTCTAATTGGAAGTATGCCTCGTTGGCGTGTCTTTTAAGTATAAAGATTAGTCGGACAGTTGCCCATTAATCTTTAATTTCCTTTGCTTTAAAAATTAACTAAAAATGTAGAATACGAAGGCATATTCAACCACAGAGGCCCTGGATAGGAGGTGGGTAAGTGGTCACATTTTGAGTGGCGAATTGCTTTTTTTTTTGTTTGGCATGAAAATTAATTTTTTTATTCATGTTTGTTTAAATTAGCCTATTCAAGTTTTTTGATGAGTATTCATTTTATTTTAATTAAAATAAATGTTGCTATCTGGCCTCATGACATTACTCTGTATATTTCATTTAAAATTTTAACTGTGTTTCTTATATACTTAAAATATTATAGTATAAACCTTAATGCATATTTATTCATAGGTATAGGATGCTCATACATGTTCGAACTCACACACATGAGAAACCACATAGCTGTGATGTATGTGGTAAAAAGTTCTCAAGGCTTGAAAATCTGAGAATTCATATTAGATCACATACTGGTAAATATTGTTTTGAATCCTGAATGACTTTTTTTAAAATAGTTTTTGTTAGAGAAATATGTTTTACATTATATAATCTCATCAGACACTTAAAGATAACCTTTGAGTTTAAAAAGCATTAGACAAAAGGATAACAAAAAAAGATAATAAATACATCACCCTAATTTCCTGTATATAATCTGCAGATGCAAATTTGGTTACTTTGAAAAAAAAATCACAGTGTAATCCACAGCAATATATAAAGGGAAAAAAAGCTACAGATAATAGCATAAAAAAACAAGTTGCAGATAATCTGCAATGGTATTTTTCTGCAAATTACATGCAGGAAAATACTAAAAAAATAATTGAAATTATGTTTGAGCCTAAAAAATTTTGATTTAGTCAGAAACTTAGTTTTGTTACACGTGGGGTCTCTCACAAAATGGCTTTTGGCAAGAAAAATAAAATGTAAATTAACAGGAAAAAATATATATTTCTTGCGGTTTCTGGAACACTTATAGAAGTTTATTTTATATATCCCATCAATTACTAAATTATGTAATATGGAAGTGATGTGTTTAAATGACATGGTACTGAAAAGTACAATCAGTATTTTTTTGAGGGTTATACAAAACTGGTTCTTGTAATTTATAATTTTGGCATATTTCCTAAAATTTGAGTAAACTCGCTCTTAAATTACAATAAGTTCCCTGGAAAACAAGCAGAATCCTTTTTCTCAAATTAGATACATACTCTTCAACTAATAATTTTATTATAATCTTATACAAATACAACGCCACAACAGGCAAAATGCCCAATGAGGTGGCTGAGAAAAAGATGCCCATAACAAATATGGATATCATATGTTTCTCAAAAATACAGCTTGTTTGAGAAACGTTTTTATATCATAGAATATTCTTCATTTATGTCATGAATGTAAAAAAAAAAAAAAGATTCTGCAGCAGCACAATAACATGTATATTTAAATTTCTATATATGCTATATGTACATCTTTTCATGTTCTTTTTTTTTTCCAGGTGAAAAGCCTTATGTTTGCCCTGTTGAAGGTTGCAATAAAGCATATTCAAATTCTAGTGACCGTTTCAAGCATTCAAAAACACATCAAGAAGATAAACCTTATGTATGCCGTGTTGAAGGTTGTGATAAACGGTATACTGATCCTAGCTCTTTGCGAAAGCACATGAAATCCACAGCACATGGTGATGGTAATTCCAAATCGCAGAGTAATCATGTGTCAAACAGTGGAGCTGAAAGCTCAGTAGGAGAGAAATCTGGAAATGAAGGAAGTTTACAAAAATCTCAGAAAGATTTCATTGCAAGTCGGCCTTATGCATGTCGTGTTGAAGGATGTGGGAAACGTTATACAGATCCCAGTTCTCTTCGAAAGCACCAGCGATCTACCTCACATGGCAGAGATCCAGCTACTCTGAAAGCAAAAATGTTAGCTAAAACAAAATCCAATAAAAATACAACTGTAAAGATTGCAACAAGTAATGGTGATAATAACGCTATTTCTTCAGAAAGAGTACAAAGTGCAGACATGTCTTCATCAATAGAAAAAACCACCAAAGAATTACAAAATTATCTTCAGGTACAAAGGACTGCCAGTCTCGATGGCTCATCAATAGCAGATGATCTGAAACCATTGGATCTAAGTGTTGCTTGTTGTGCTTCTAGTACAGATGCATCTGGATTTCCGAATAGTCAGTGCACAAAGCAAGAAGTGTTTGCATCAGTAACAGATGGTCATTAATGTTTACATAAATAAACATGTGTTGTCAAGAAAGTTATATATATATATAAAGGATATATATACAAATATAGTATATATTTTGTTAAAGAACGTTTGTACAAACATATATTTTGATATATGAAAATATTATATAAAATGTGTTATATATTTGTAAGAGCAAAAAAGTAAGCTTTTTATTTATATATATTATATATACATACATATTATATATACATTGGTGTTCAGAAATTTAGAAGCTACAAATGCTGCCACGAATGTTTTCACAGTACCTCCCAGTCATAGCTTACCTCTTATTTCTAAATTATATAGTGTTAAACATATCACATAAGAGCTTTATAAAGGAAAAAAAATTTTCCCTTAAGTACTTAAGTTGACATGCATAGTTAAAATTATGGGAGGAGACATTTCTAAGGTTTCATGTAAAAATCCTAAATAGGCAGTGTCATTTCTATATTTAATTTCATTGTTGCATGTTTTCGTTGTAAAAAATATTTTGTAAGAGGATAGCTTAATATCATTGTGATACTTGAATGGAAAAATATTGGTGTTATGTTAACCTTTTCATGAGGCATCGGATTTTTGTGCATTTAAATCTATCATGGACAGGAAAAAAATTAATACTTAAAAGTTTTGATTTGATGTAATCTCTATTAAAAAGATCCAGTGCCATGTACTTGACATTAACATACACTTTTTTAGACTTTTATCACAATTAAAAATGAACCATGTTTTTACAAACTTTTAATTTTAAACTCTAAAGTTCTAGAATTTAGTTTACCATGATGATTGTGTATGCTGTCACTATGTGCATCTATATTGCAGATCACAAGTTTTAATGAATGAATGAAATATAAAAGCCTTCATTGTAACTTGAAATGAGTTTTAATTGAAACTGGAAGTTGTTCAATAGTTATTCTAAAAATCCTAACCATTAATTGTGCTAAAAAAATGATTGCATTAAAATCATTTAAAAAAACATGAAATGTGTTTATAGCAATTTTATATTTGGTTTATGTAACAAAAAATATATTAATTTTTTTTATGAAAGGTTATACATCAAAGCTAATTTGAAACGTAAAGAAAAAAATATATTTTATTAAACTGGTCATTACTTTTTTTTTTATGTACCAGTCATAGCATTGCTCATGTTACACAATCCCTTGGGTCAACTAAACTGTGGTTATTTTGATAAATATTCTTGCAAATATTGAATTTTTTTTAAATTGTGTTTTCTTCCCTACTAGCAAATTATCTTAATACATGGTCAATAATGTCAGTAGGAACATATTTGCATATGAATCTGATGCCTTCTCGATCTTATAAATCATTTATTTAAGGAAAAGACGAAGGGAGTGTGTGTGTGTGTGTGTGCGTGCTGGCACTTATTCTAGTTTGTGCAATTTGTATTTGTACCGGTGTTTTGATGTGTAAAGAAATGAGTTGGCTCTTTTTAAATAGTGAAAATCAATATTGTTTATATTTCAGTTGAGTATGCGGATTTGTGCAATCAATCATTAGTAAGAAAATATCGTTTTATATGAAATATATGAATTGGTTGATGAAATTGAGAGATTTTTTTTCTATTATATATACAGAGAGTATATTTTAAAAAAAATTTGGTTTCTTCTATTGTGATAAAAATGCTGTTGTAGTTTCTTGTGAATTGCTTTTGTTGTATTCTATGCTTTTATAAATTTATTCCATACTATTCATCTTGCTGTGTTTTCTGTTACTCTAGTCTTTATTTTTCTTGTCTTTCAAATTTGCTCTTTCTTGCCTCCTCAATTATATAAAGACTTCGCTTGGATTGTAATTATTTTCTTTGCCAATGTTGTAAGTGCATTTATTATTCAGATGTTTTTTCCATAGTTTATTTCTCAACTATGTTTTTCACAATTTATAAATAATGAAGTGTATTATTTGGTTTCAAAATGTCTCTCAAAAATTTTCATGAGTTTAATTTTCATTTGACCTGTTATAAATTTAACCTATCTCAAAAAGAATTGTATCAGTATTGAGATTTTTCAATACCTAACAACCCTAGAAACACCATTGATTTGTTTATGTTCAGGTCACGTGCTATAGGAGTTTTGACGCTGCTGTTTGTTGGTAACTTAACATCACTGTTGTTTTTAGTATTTCTGAAAGACTTCAAAAGGTACAAATCAATGTTTCATTATCTGCAGGAAAAAAGTAATACTACTTATTCTACAAGAATCGAAACAAGACTTATTTTGCATAGTAAGAAGCCACTTGCCAATCGAAGCTTTATTTTAATGATAAAATTTATAAACGGTTCTCTTCTAGATTCATAAATTTTTCAGTAATCCATTTGTCATAAAAAAAAAATTGATGTGATGAAAACATTTCGCCTCAACATCAATCCATAATCTTTATGTGCCTAAGAGAATGTGCAGTTTTTTGTGAGGCCAACTAGCAGAAATGTCCAACTTTATTGTCAAAAAGACTACTTAATTACCTGTAACATATTTAATCTCATTATTACATAGTGACTTGTTTGTCATTCCTGGGCACCAAGTGAAACTGTTGCCTATCTCCTGATTGGAAGACCACTAGTTTGAACAATGGTAATAACGAGTTCCCTGTGGCATTACTGATGTGTGTTTTTTTTTCACTCATTGATTTATGCATAAAGTTAGAGTGAAATTTCAGTAAAAGAATTAGATCTGAAACATGGGGGAATTGGCATGTTTAAATTCAGTTGAAAGAAAATTATCTTTTAAATGCTTTTTTTCTGATAAAATTCTTGCTCGTCTTTTAAAGTTATGCATCATCTGCTTATATGGTTAATATTAAAGTACACACACATTGAATATCAAATTTATACCCCACCCCAATGATTGAATGAGCTTTTCCAAGGACTAATGTCTTTATAAAAAAGTATACAAATAAAATGTGGGGAAAATGAATTGTTTTTGATATTTTGAATGAAAAAGTGATTATTATTCACAAATTTTTGTACTTGTATACTAATCAATGATTACAAACTTTGATCTAATAGTGCAATGGTTATGGTATCTTTACTAGCATACTGATGAGTGAATTTTTGTCCTTGGTTGGTTATAGAAATGATTGGGGCAGAGATATGAGGTATAGGAGGATGACTTTATAGAGAATGTGTATCTGATTGGTCCCCTCACTGTTGCTATCTTCAGGTGGGCATTCTTACAATTCCTATGCTGTCTATGCCATTTCTCTATAGCCAAGCTAAGTAGATAAATCTATGTATTGTCTGTAATGTTTTGAACATTTAACCATTCCACAGCTGTGTTGTAAAATTTTTGTTTTATTAGACTGAATCTGATTTATATTGTAATCTCACTTTCTGCACTAAGCTTCTGTTAGATGCAGTACAAAATTATTTTATGCCTTCTGTTAATGTAATATACCTAGGCATGTAAATTTGTATCATTTTACTCTTTTTAAATTGCATTTTAAGATTCTGTTTACTGTCATAAATTCTTTTTAATTTTAAAGTAAATTTTCAAATTGGTAATAAATATATTGTTGGTACAGTCAATTCTTAATAAGACACTGATTGAAAAGGAAAAAAATTAAGTTGCTAAAGGATTTTTAATTTGTTTACACTCATTTTGTATTTTATTCACCAATATTTATAAATTTAAAGACAGGATTTACCTTTGTTTCATTTTCTTTTCATTCACATATCAACACTAGGAATTTTTTGTGCTTGTTTACCCCGAGAAAAAAAAAATGTTGAATGTGAATTAACGCTTTACACCAATTTTGTTTTTCTGATTTGACAAAGAAATCTAAGGAAATGAGGGAAAGGAAGTGGTGAATCATGTTTCATATGGAGAGAACATTTCTGGTATTCATGAATTATTTTCTTGCAGTACAACTGTTTATTGAACTGTTCTCAATAGCTAATTGAAATGCCAGATTAACAATTCTTTTGCATTGTTATTCTCATAATGTTCTTTTTTTACACAAGAGCAGAGTTGTAATGATATTTATAATGTCTCATAATTCCTCAGTTCTACCTACAAAAAAAAAATTAATCAAAGTTTAAGTTATTTTGGTTAAACTATTTGATTATTTAACTTTACAGTTTAGACTGGAATCTTCTAAACCTTAAAACTTGTTTTACCATGCATCCCTAAAACATGCTTGATCATAATCTTATTTGATATATATAGAATTTATGGAATGGAAAGAATATATGTGGGGTTTTTTTACCACTAATCACTTATTAATTTTGCCAAGATGAGAAACATCATGGAAGCTCTTAATTGCAATAGTGATTCAAGTAAAATACAATGGTGTTTCTTGCGGTTCACTCTGTGACTATTGGTGAATCAGCCATTATCATTACTAGTTTTCTTTTCACAAATTGTATTTTGTTACAAGTAATTATTTTCCTTAGCTATTTGTAGAATTTAGGGTTATCATGTGTGTCTATAGATACTTCCTAGCTACATTGCTACTTTCTGTGGTATTTTTCAAATTATGTTTTGTTGACAGACTCGTAGAATACAGAGTGCATTCACATTATTAACATTAGAAATGAGCAGGGAATAATATTTTCTTTCAAAAAATTGACTTGTCAAGAAATTAAGCTTGCTAGGATTAAAATCTAGAGTTGACTGTACACACTTTTTACTGATTAGTTATTTACATGAAAATATATAATTTATGTTCATGATTTGTGTTTAAAAGCTCAATTCCTTTTCCTACAAAAAAGCGGATTTTGATGATTTGTGTAGATTTCGCAAGATTTTGTGTAGCACCTGAAAGAATATTCACAAGCATTTGTAATATATGTCTGGTATTACAAGTGACTTAGTTACAAATACCAGATCCCTGGGTGGTGTAATGTATGAAGATGATATTCTTTCACTTAAAATGGGAAAAGGGTGTGACAGTCCTACTCCCAAGTGTTGTCAAATCTGAGACAATCTATGTTTCAATTAGAGCTTACAATAAGCTAGTGATGTAATGTTGCTCTTTGCTTGGAACTGACTGGCTTGAGACATCTGAAATTTTTCACTCATGCTACAGTTCTTTGGAGCAGAATGCAACACCCCACCCCTGTGTTGTTGCCGAGAAGAAAAATGTTGGGTTCTCTTTTTTTAAACAAAGCTCTGAGATGTAAATGGAATGTCTGCATTACTATGCTGATATCTCACAACGTTTTTGTGTTGTGTGTGTGTTTTTTGTATTTTTGTGTTTATTGCATATCATCACAGCCCAGTACTGTGTGTATGTCTTGTTTTGAGAAATTATATGTATTTGAGCTTCATAAACCTCTCGGAATTTTTACATTTTCAGAACTCCATCCTGCAATGATAATAAATTTCATGGTAATAAAGAGATTACAAACATTGTTTCTTTTGCAGTTCTTTTTCCTAAATTAAATAAATTTCATGGCTTTTATGAAATTTAAGACTTTTTTTTTCAGTGAGGCTTGCATTTTGAAGACAACCTTTTTTTTTTTAAAGATGCAGTTGCCTGCTTGGTTTTGTGATCGGCTGAAGTTGGTTTTCTGTGGTTCCCAACTTCAAGGCACGAATGCGAGCCGATCTTCCCATTAAAAAGTTTCTCCACAGAGAGCAACAGGCTTACAATGTTACAAATATTCAATCATTACACTTCACTCACAAATTGAAGTATAGATGGCAGCACTGAAATATCAGGCACAACACTAGCTACACACTCAGACTGTTAGGTGCACTCACTTTGTTAAAAACTCTGCCGCGACTGGAAGAGATATCGGCAACGGAATAAGTCTGGTAGCAGAGCCCCTGGCGTCCATTCATGCCTTCTTGGTTTAAATGTTATAATGCCGTGAGTGAACAATATATCTGTAAAGTAGGGGTAACTTGGGTTTAAAAATTATCCATGCTAGACATTTCATTTGCCATAATTAAGGGGGGGGGGAAGAGACCATTTCAATAGTGATGATTAAGAGCCGCTTTTTATTTTCTAAAATATTTAATGAAATTACTTGGTAAATGTGTGGGCTTTATGAATGCAAAATATGGCGAAAACATTTTTTTGCATCCCTCAAAAGGGAGGTGGGTGGTGGTTTAGCAGGGTGTAACCGCCTATGTATAACATGATATATTGATAAATTTTCAAGATATTAGTTTTAGATCAAAAGGATGAACATAGTGATGAGTACTATTTCATTGATAAATAAAATTTTTTAAAATCTTTTAGGTTATTTAAAAATACGATATAAAAAATCTGGTATGTGTTTTGATTCTATTTTATAAGATTTTGTATCGACCGTTACTGAACATGAAAAGAAAACGTGCAAAATAAAATAAAGTACAGAAAGTTATCTAGAACTGTTCAATAAAAATTTATATACAAAATTCTTATTCGTATTATTCATTTCTTACCTTTACAAATCATGAAATTTCTGGAAACGTGCCACCCATATGATAAGAACAGTGTCACTTTAAAAGTACTGCACATAGTAATTGTTCAGTGTGAGACTTCTCTTTAGTATTACAAAAGGCACATCTTTGTGATGTACACTTTACTGGTACATAGATGTTGTCTTTCTCCAGAAAAGAGCAAAGACTATTTTCCCAAAAATATACAGGGTATCCTGTAATTGCTAGCACAGCCTTTATCTCAACTGTCCGTTGTAATGGTATGATTCCAGTGTCACAAAATTAAAAAATCTAAATTTTTATGTGGTCCGTGTTCAGTGCCGTCTTAACGCATGGGCACGGCCGGGGGGCCCCCCAAGAGAAGAGTGGCCTCACAAAAATGAGATCCGGTTGAAATTTTCCAGGATTTACCAGGTAGGGCCTCCGATAAACCACTTGGCCCGGGGGCCCCCATGATACTCTTAAGACGGCTCTGTCCGTGTGCTCAAGAACCCTATTACAAAGTTGCCTTGTCTCCTGATGCCATCGAAAAAGTCATGTTTCCAAATGCAATAAAGATCCACAACTTTGTAATTAGGTTCTTGAGCACACTGGGACTGTATACAAATTTAATTTTTTGTTTTGTGACTCACTGTATTTCCACTCTCAAAATTGCTACAGGGTAATTTGTGAATGCCTGTTGAGCATTTTATAAAGTGGAATGATACCTTTACGACGGACAGTTAATGAGAAAGGCTGTTCTAGTACTTACTGGACACCCTGTATAATTCCCCAGTCTCCCCACTTGCATACATATATTATACCTTAGCAACAAGGAAATGTCATACTTCTTAGCTCCAAGTGGGCTGTGGGTTACTCATGAAACCACCTAAACTCTTTGAAAAAAAGTATATTAGAAATGATACCACACACAATATATAAACTGAAGAGCCAAAAAAACTGGTACAGGCATGCGTATGCAAATAAAGAGATATGGAACCAATCAGAGTACGGCGCTGCGGTTGGCAACGCCTATATAACACAACAAGTGTCTGGCATAGTTGTTAGATCGGTTACTGCTGCTACAATGGCAGGTTATCGAGATTTAAGTGAGTTTGAACGTGGTGTTATAGTCGGCGTACGAGAGATGGGACATAACATCTCCGAGGTAGCGATGAAATTTGAATTTTCCCGTACGACCATTTCACGAGTGTACCGTGAATATCGGGAATCCGGTAAAAAATTAAATCTACGACATTGCTGCGGCCGGAAAAAGATCATGCAAGAACGGGACAGACGTGCAACCCTTCCGCAAATTGCTGCAGATTTCAATGCTGGGCCATCAACAAGTGTCAGCGTGCGAACCATTCAACGAAACATCATCGATATGGGCTTTCGGAGCCGAAGGCCCACTCGTGTACCCTTGATGACTGCACGACACAAAGCTTTACGCCTCGCCTGGGCCCGACAACACCGACATTGGACTGTTGAGGACTGGAAACACGTTGCCTGGTCTGACGAGTCTCGGTTCCAATTGCTTCGAGTTGATGGACGTATATGGGTATGGAGACAACCTCATGAATCCAGGGACCCTACATGACAACAGACGACTGTTCAAGCTAGTGGAGGTTCTGTGATGGTATGGGGCGTGTCCGTGTGCAGTTGGCGTGGTATGGGACTCCTGATACGTCTGGATACGACTCTGACAGGTGACAGGTACGTAAGCATCCTGTCTGATCACCTGCACCCATTCATGTCCATTGTGCATTCCGACGGACTTGGACAATTTCAGGAGGACAATGCGACACCCCACACGTCCAGAATTGCTACAAAGTGGCTCCAGGAACACTCTTCTGACTTTAGGCACTTCCGCTGGCCACCTAAATCCCCAGACATGAACATTATTGAACATATCTGGGATGGCTTGCAACGTGCTGTTCAGAAGAGATCTCCACCCCCTCTTACGCCTACGGATTTATGGACAGCCCTGCAGGATTCATGGTGTCAATTACCTCCAGCACTAATTCAGACATTAGTCGAGTTGCCACGTCGTGTTGCGACACTTCTGCGGGCTCGTGGGGGCCTTACACGATATTAGGCAGGTGTGCCAGTTTTTTTGGCTCTTCAGTGTATATTGTTTGTAATTGCATTTTTAATTGGGTTGCTATATTTTTGAAATATATGACATCCATACTTTTGTTATGGACATAACAAAAGCGTTGTGTTTGTATTTGTATCTCTCTGTGTTTGACAAAGGCCCTCTGACTGCTGAGGGGGTATAGGAATGAGATCTTAGAGTTCGACTTTTTGGGTTCACAGTGGGCACTATTCATTCTTATGGAAGACAACCAGGGAACCAGGGACGGGCTTAATTATTTAGCGGCCCGGTACAAAAACAGCTTCGCGGCTCTCTTAAACGGTGTTCCCCAATTCCCCCCCCCCCAGTATCCATGGACACCCTGGTGCACACTAGGTTTACATTGGCACCCGAGAATGAATATCAAACTCCTATTTCATGGTCATAAAAAAAAAACATTTGACAATAAATTTAGACGATAGTGCCCGCTGCTCAGCTAAAAAATTACAAGTGTGTCCCTCGAAACTTGAAGGGGCAAGCATTTATTATGCCTCCCTCGTGTCATTTTGAAGAATTTTAAAAAGAGAATTTAGCGCCCCTCTGGCCCAGCGCCCGGAGCACTAGATCCACCTGTATTATTCTCCAGGCTTGGGGGGGGGGGAGAGTTCTGTGAAAACCCTAGGCCAGAAGGTTCCATGCCTGAATTTTAGAGTTCTTATCTTGGCCCAACATCCTGCAGCAGAAACCCTAAGCTCGGATCTTTGGCTGGACCCACTGTGGTGAATTTATAGTTTGAAAAACCAAAAAGAGTGATAAGAAGCGTCCCAGCTCCAATCGTCCGGAACTCCCCCTTTGTCGGGGCCATGGGACTTGGACAAAATTTTAAGCTAATTGCTTAAAACGTTAGTCAAAATGTAATCAAAGTATTTTTACGCTTCGCACCCGCGTCCATAGTGAACCGCTTCTCGCTTTATCGCGGCTGAAAAAAGATCGTGAAAACTCATTGGGGCGGTCATAGTGCGTCCGCCTACCTACTTTTACCTGCTCAAACTGCTTTTACCCGCTTTAACCGGAATGAATTGCAGTAGTATTTCTTTTTCTCGCTTGACCGGCTCATCCCTCTTGCACTTAAAACGGATATATATACAGGGTGATTATAAAAAAACTATCCCGACATATGGGCCCCTAACTATCATACCATTCACAGAAACTGAATGAAATTTTGGCATAAGGTATTTTGATGTATGCGCTCAAGAATGATATGGAAAACAACAGTGTCACTCTAACAGTTACGGTTACAGTGAGAAAATTTCGAAAATATCAAATGGCAACACCAAGTTTTTTGTATTGGAATGTGATTTCCATTGTGAAAAACCCTAAATAGTGTTCGAACGGCAACTGTAGCATGAAAATCACCGGCGGTAGATAGGCTAAAAGTGAGGACAACCAATAAGGACAGAGAAGCAGCATAAAATAAAGCATTTTATTGTGTTTCACAAATTTTCCACATGACCTTGTGGAGGACTCAGCCGAAGAAACGGTGTGACGAATGAAACGAACATTAATGCTCTGGTGCACGGCTTTCCTTGCCTAGCTCCGGGGATTTTCGTGCTACAGGTGCCATTCCAACGCTATTTAGTGTTTTTCAGTATGGAGATCGCATTCCAATACAAAAAACTTGGTGTTGCCATTTGATATTTTCGAAATTTTCTCACTGTAACCGTAACTGTTAGAGTGACACTGTTGTTTTCCATATCATTCTTGAGCGCATACCTCAAAATACCTTATGCCAAAATTTCATTCAGTTTCTGTGAATGGTATGATAGTTAGGGGCCCATATGTCGGGATAGTTTTTTTATAATCACCCCGTACTTTTCTCCAAGTATTCGTTTTATATAGTGGAATATAGTAAATCTCGACGGGAGTTTTTGTATCGATTAATTATTGTTATTACTAATCGTTGATTAATTATGACATACTAAAAGTGAAATCTTTCTTTAATAATTAATTAACGATAATTAATGATTATACTGAATCCAACGGAGTTTTTGTGATGGTTTATTGTTAATACTAATCGTTAATTAGTTATGGCAATAAAAGCGAGATCGTTAATTAACTTTACATTATGTAATTAAAGATAATTAACAATTTTGTGAATCCAATGAAGTTTTTGTGACGATTAATTATTGTTAATATTTTCTTTCTTAATTTCAAACCTAGCGCAACACTCTGGTCTATCACCATCTCTGGGCGATTTACTACCTAGGGAGTTGTGCCGTAAGTGTAACTGTGTGTATACCTAACAGTCTGAGTGCATATGTAGTGTTGTGTGTTTGATTTTTCAGTGCTGCCATCTATATCTCAGAAGTGAAGTGAGTGATGTATAGTGACTGAACATTTGTACTGTTTGTAGGCCTGTTGCTCTCTGTGGCGAGACTTTTTAACGGGGAGATCGGCTCGCATTTGCGCCTCGAAGTTGGGAACGACATGTTAGACTGCCGCATACTCTCCATGTGTTTGACAGAGGCTCCCTTAGCGATATAGGGATGGGAGGCATGTGAACCATTAAGTTGCGTGCGCGCGCGCGCGCGTTTTCATTTTCCCTTTTTGGTTTCCTTTATAATAATTAAAGTTAATTATATTATATATATAGTTATGTCGTTTGTTATTCAAACTCTGCTACACCTTGCATTTGTGAATTGCAAGAGATTTACATCAGGCATCTTCAACCTGTGGTGGCAAGCACCACGGTGCTCCCTGAAGTACTCAAAGTGTTCGTCTGATTTCGTGCTCGCGAGCACTTGAACAACGTCCCAATTAAACACCTGGTACAAATTGCATTCAATGGTGAAAATCATCCCAATTTCATGCGGACGCATGTCAAACTTAGGAAGAGGACCGTAAACAAAAAAACCAAACAAAAGAGGACCGTAAGGGTCCTCTTCTTTTGATGATGGATATAGGCAATGCTCGCAGCTAGAAAAAGGTTGAAGCCCTCTGATTCACATTGTAGGCTATTAATATGTGCTAAGGTCGGGATTACAATATGAAAGTTTGATGAAAGATCTTTTGCAAAACTTGAAAAAAAAACCCCAACTAATAAGCCTATTGGTTACATTCCAGCAAATGACACGAGCCCCACACTCTGATCCCTCCCCCCGATTTATTTTTTCAGTATATTATCGATATTTTACTCAAGCTTATTTAAAAAAAAATTGGTGGTGAATGGGTTAAGCCTCTTACTTTCTCTAGTTGAAAAGAAAAGGCGACAGTAGAGTGCTATCCTTATTGAGAAAATAAAACCAAATTCCTAATAGAGGATGATAGAGACTGCGATGGGGACGAAAAACGGATCAACATCATATTGCTACCACATTCCTCTGGATTTAGATTAACACAAACCTCATTTAAATATACAATACAACGCCACAACAGGCAAAATGCCCAACGAGGTGGCTGAGAAAAACATGCCCATAAAAATATGGATTTCATATATTTCAAAAATACCGTATGTAATATAGACAGTATATAATTCAATAAAATATTTCCGGGGGGTCAGCCTTTGCCTTGTAGAGAAGCCATATAAACCACATCAACCGTAGTTTTCACTGCGAAACGACGTCTTCGAAATATTTTTCCATAGGCGGATAGTGGTTTAGGGGTGGTTGATTTGGAGAGAAAAATATGTTTTCTATATATATATATATATATATATAAATTTCAATAAAGCTTAGATGGAAGCACAAAATAGTTTCTTTTTTTTAATCGACTTGTGAACAAAATTTGCTATAGGAAGATGAAAAATTGATTTTTCTCATTTCATCTCCAAAAATGTGATCAGTAACCTGGGCAAAATTTATAAAATTCTCCCTAATGATAAATCCCTTACAGAGCCACTTCAGCGATCTCTAAATGTTTAACGGATCCTTCAAATGCTTTGGAAATGTTTCCGGGCTACTTAAGTGCTCTGGAACTGTGCAACGCATCACTCAAGTGATCCGTAATTATGCCGGGGATCACTTAAGTAGTAATCTGGGAATGTTCCTCGGGTAACTTGAGTCATGTAGAACCCCACCGGGGGCCGCTTAAGTGCTCTAAAACTGTGCCACATGTCACTCAAGGGATCTCTAAATGTTCCACGGATCGTTTAAGTGTTCTGGAACTGTGTCGCGGGTTACTTAAGCGATCTTTGAATGTGCCACGGGCCTACTTAAGCGATTTTTGAATGTGCCACGGGCCTACTTAAGCGATCTTTGAATGTGCCACGAGCCTACTTCAGTGATCTGAAAATGTGCCACGGCGGGTCATTTAAGCGAACTGTAAAAATGTGCCGCTTAGTTCATTTTTACAAAATTAGGTTTGGGGGCTAAGCCACATCAGATAACCTTCAGGACCACATTTGGTCTGCGTGTCAAGGGTTTACCACATGTGGCTTAAAGGATGGGTCGCAATGAATTTCTTAAAGAGAAATTTTGAGTTCTTCAAATAGCATTGAAATTAACAGAAATTGATAATAATAACATATAAAGGTATTTTCTTTCGAAATTTTAATTAAAAAAAAAAAAATTTTTTTACGTTAAAAAATATATTTTTTCGTCTGGGAGGGGAGGCGCACTATGCCCCCTCCTCTCGCGTACGTTTCTGATCTCACCAATATGTGTTAGGAGGTAGGGGGCAGTGCTGACGAAATTTCGCTAACAAGGGGGGCCAGAGTTTTGCTTACTTTTGCTGACAAGGGGGGGGGGGAAGGGGGTCAAAAATGGCTAAAAATTTGCTTACGTACTACTTGAACGGCCCCTTATACAGAATGAACGCGACATGTTCTGTCAAACGAAAGGGGGTGATAGACGAGCTCAAGTGAATCATGAAGCACCCGAACAACCCTGTTCAGTCTCGAACCGTTTCCGAGTTACGGTGGATAATCGATTATGAAAAAAAAGTGCAAGTCTGAAAAAAACCAGTTTGTGAAGTTTCTGAAAGACTTAGGCCCCTTTCACACGGAGCGGACGCGGGTCCGGGCGTCGTCCGCATGTGTCAAAACCTAAGTGCGGGCTCCACATCCGCACATACAAGTTTTGACAATTGGCTTATTCGGAGCTATTCAGACGATGCGGACGCGGAGCGAATTCACAACTGGCTGTATATCAAAGCCGCTTGTAAGTTCTAATGCAGTACTAATGCAGTACTCTTAATGCAGCTTTGCTGTATATCTTCGCAACAGCCAGTTGTTAAAACCTTCGTATGGTAGCGGAGAGTGACGTCATCCTTGTGTAAGTCGCCATCTGGTGGCAGCGTCAGCAGTTGTGAGCTTGGCCTGAGTCTGGTACGGCCGTCCATGTACGGTCCCTTTCAGTGTACACGAGCTCCAAGGAAAGATTGAGAGATTCGGTGCCTCTGTAGTCTAGTGATCTTGGGCGTTGGTTCGATTCCCCGCAGGGGCAGTTGAATTTTGTTTCCCTCTTTCCAAAATATATATTCACAACAGCCAGTTGTTAAAACCTTCTATGGTAGTGGAGAGTGACGTCATCCTTGTATAAATTTGATTCGTTGCTGCTAGTAGGGTTTTTGCGGAATTGGCGATGAAAAATTTTGAAGACAATTGATTTTGAACTTTGCCAATCTTTTAGCGCTTGTAGCTCACCATTAAATCCAAATATTCCCATGAAAAACTGATGGCACCTTATAGGATCTTTTCTGTACTTCAAACAAGTACCTAGTTTCCGTGTAAGTCTCTGGGAAACTTGTGGGCACTGGGACAATTCATTCAATCAGCATGATCGATTGGGGTTGGGGGGGGATTGACACACCGCGTTGATAAGGACAGTTACTGCCAGCTTTTTGTGTCACCAAGCTAAAAGATGTTACAATGTCACAGCAGGAGTGATCCATAACTTTTATGGGCGCTGTAATGAAACATTTGTACTCGACTACGCCGCTATGGTATGTATAGTAGGGTGGATCGAAAAATCAAAGTGTGGATAAAAGAATCGGCATGGGTGCAAAAGCATACTAGCATAAATGCAAAATTTTTTCAACTTCAATTAATTTCTTCCGGTGTCCCAAGACACTTAAATATTTGCCAAAAATCTATTTTTATGCAAATTTTGAATAAAAAAAAATGAGTTAAATAATCGATTTCACAGGGAAAATAGTATAAGCAGAGAATGAAAAATCGTTCATTGTTTATTACTAAATGTATAAAATTATTTAGCATAGTTAAAGTTGGAAGCCATGGTAAAAGTTAAAAGGAATGGTGAAAATATTCATGCCATACCCAAAGAGTTGAAGGTTACAAAGATACTGTCGGAAAGTGCGTGTGGAGAAGAGACACGGCTTCATATTGAATAGGATAAAATCAAGAAGCCATATCGAACATTTTAATACCAAAAAGCATTACAACATTTAGAAATATGTAAATCTCTTCAAATTAATATAATTAAAAAAGCCATTATAGAAGTTCAATTTTTATAAGTTTTAAGATTTATTGCTTTGATTTTGACATTTATATTTCATGTATTATTGTAAAAATTATTATCATTTATAAGTTTAATACCTGACTTTGATATCTGAATACTCTGCAAAATTTATAAAAAATGTTCATTAATTTAGAATTTTTAATACGTTTTCTTAAAAGTGTGAATTTTTAACTATTTTTGGGGCGCTTAGGGCACCGGGAGATATGTATGGATTTCAATAAAAAATATTATGCAAACTAATACACCCAAGACATAACTTTCCCACCCCATGCCAAAAGTAATTTCGAAAAAAAATTTTTCCTATACTTTTCGATCCACCCTAATGTCCCTATAGTCTAGGGCGACAAATTTGACGGAATGAATGGTCAATTAGTAGAATGGGAGAAGAGCAGCAAAATTCGTAGTAGCCCACAGGTAGAAAAACCATAAATTCGCCTCTGCCTAGAGAGTGAGTGACCAAGAAATTGGGCAATCTCGTGAGTGAGAAGAGTGACCTAATGACCTAGAGTGTGTGATTATGGGAGAGACCAAAAGAGTGACCTCGAGAGTGTGAAAGCATGAAAGTGACTTAGAGAGAAAGGAACCAAGTCAATGAATGCAGGTCCGGATCTTGAATCCTGCGATCTACGCGGCCGCTGATGGCGCCAACTCAAAGGCCAACTGAAAGTGCCCACAACCGGCCCTGAATGAACGACCAAAAGAGTGACCAAGAAAGTGTTGAAGTATGGGAGTGACCAAAAAAGTGACTTGCAGACAGAGGGACATTTCCAGGGCAACGAATTTGAGGAATGAGTGGCCGATAAAATTAGACTAAATGGGAGAAGAACACTAAAATATATATAGTTAACAGGCGGCAAAACCATAATTCCGCCTCTGGATATATTTACCCATTAGAGAAAACCCTATAAAAAGTTTACCATGCATTTACTGGGTTTTCATGATCATATCACATGAACAAAGGCTGCGAAAATTGTAAATACATTCACTTGAATACAGATGATTGTAAAACATTTCATTTTAAAAAACCGTGAACGATAGAGCGAACGAGAGAGATTGAATCAACTGAGTCATGGAAATTTTCCTGATCCAGTTAGTTACACGCTTCCAGTCAAACCAGAAGCCATTGCTTTCAAGTTAAACTTCAAATATCAAGGAATGGTGTGCATTCAAAAACTCCTTCGTCTAGTGTACAAGTAGAGTGTGGAACAAGTAGCCTACTGAGGGATTTCCCCACTGCCAATTTATCCACATTCTCAGTGACGTGGTCATAATGACGGACTCGTATCGGGAGGACAAGAAACCGACCATAACCCCACCAAACTCCTTGCTCTGTCCCCACAGGTCAGCGTTTCTCAACCTTTCTGAACTCAAGAACCAGTAAAATGTCAGGAACTATTTAATGGACCACTTGTGTCCCGTATACGGGATATTCCTGAAAATTTGGTTGTTCCAATTGTTTTATACATTTGTCTAGTTTTTACATAGATGCTTTTATTTGAATTTGTAACAATTACACTGGAGTCGTGAATAAGCAGTGTTTTCATAATACAGTTTAGAATTTTTAGAATTTTTGACACTCAAACATACAAAACGGGAGGAGGGGGAGAGGATAAAACATAAATAGGGAAAAACAAACACAATGGGAGAGGGGGAAAGAAAATCAATACAAATATACATAATAGACCCAAGAGATCTATATATGATCTGTCCCGGGGGGGGGGGTGAAACTACAAATAATTTTTCTCAGCCCTGTATACGTATAATATTGTATGCCACAATTACAAAACAGACACAAATCACAAATGCAGCTCGTGACGTCACTGAAGGGCCATTTCATCTATTGCCATTGGATATAGCAGGCCGACGCATGCGATATCTTTTTTTGCAATATATCCGATGGCAATAAGAAAAATGGCCTTCATTGACGTCACAAGCTTGGTGCGGAGTCCTTGTGCTATAGGGGGTGTTGGATGGGGTTCCTCAGAAAACTTTGTTTTGCTCGAGACCTATGATGCTGTTGAGACGGCTCTGGGCTTACTTTATGGAAATTCAGTGAAATCTCAATACAAAAACTAGCATTAACACGAATTTGTTCGCAATTAACTTAGTTACTTTGCTTTTGTGTGATTTTTTGTGGTGTCTTCTGCTGATGCCGTAAGCACGTGCTTATTTTGCTTAATGGTTAATTCGGCCCTGTAGTTATTAGAGCCAGTATATTATTCGAAAAAATAATTTTGAAAAATAACTTCATCCAATTCAAACATTTCTAAGGTTAGTTAATCAAATTAGAAATTTTTTTATAACCAAAATAATAATAATAATAAATAAAATAGACTCTCGGTACTTTTTCTGAGAATAAAACAAAAACGCTTATCTATAACCTCTGTAAAGCTGGCGTTGTGAGATGCAAAGAATATATTCTGATTTGACTTGTATATATAAAAATAGGTTTTTTTCTCTTTCCTGAAAAGTGTGGGGAAAAAACTTGTTTTTATATCTTTTTCGTTTTCCGGATTTCTGTGTGAGGGTTAATATATTTTTAGCATTTCTAAAAACGCCAAGTTATACGTTTGATGTATGATTGCTGAATATGGTGGGATTTTGAAGTGACGTCATCAATTTTTAAAGCGTTATAACTCGTTAATTATGGGTCAGATCAAAAAACTAAACACTTTTCCATATTAGTTTTTCACAAGGAATCACGTGTATAATTATTGGGTGGTCTGTAGTTACCACCCCGTATAATTTAACAGCAATTATATTCGAGTTGTTTGAAAATTCTCATAGATTTTTATACAGGGTGTTTCAAAAAGAATCACCCGATTTGAAATGCGTATATTACGAAAAATATTGACACACATTGACACTTAAGATTAATTTTATATTACATGGCTAATCGTGAAATTCTTACAAACCCAAATTAAAGGTGCTCAATATGTTCACCTTGGGATGCACGGCATATGTCTGTACGGTAGTCAAATCATCCCAAACTTTTGCGAGCATGTTTGCATCCACTGCTTCCACGGTTGCTGTTATACGTATCTTCAGTTCGGCGAATGTAACTGGAAGGGGGGAGCACATAAACGTAGTCTTTTATAAACCCCCACAAGAAGAGAGTGCACAACAGTATTTTACCAAATGTAAATATCATATTTTTCTGATGGATTTGCTGTAATAAGTGCAATTAAGCATTCAAGGGTGCGGATATTGTAATGTGGTCGGCCTTCTGATGGTGCAACCTGGGGTCATTATATATACCATTTGATCATTGTTTGGCGCAGCAAAACCTTGATGGTCCTTGTACCAATAAAAAACAAACTCCAATCCAATTCGAAGGTGAATATGCACCCGCGAATGGTTGGTAGCACATATCGCAGTAAATCCGTCGGAATAATATATATTTTTTTGGTAAAGTGCTGTTGAGCACCCTTTAAAAACACCTACCGCCTTTGCTATGTTGTGATTCGACCGCACATTCTATGATCAAAAATGCTTGTTTAGGTGTCTTATATCACCTCCTAAAGTTTGTTTCTATTGTCCCGTGAATTTAGAACCACCCTGTACTACAGCTGCATTTTGTATGGAAATGATACTTAAAGATGTACTTTCTAAAACAGCAAAAAAAAATTAAGACAAAAAATTGCTACATGGGTTTTTTGATCATGTATTTGCCATGTATGAGACGTGTACTGCATTTCCGTAATTCCAAGAATCTTATGAGATTGGTTTTTAAGAGACATTTAGAATAAGAAGAATGAGAAGATCGGTCCAAAAGATAAAAATTACTGGGGAGGGGGTCAAGCTGGTAACAAGGTTATCTGCTTAAACACTTTTTCCTCAGCCAATGTCACCTCCTCTTCTCACACACACACTGATTTGAAACTTGCTATCTCAATTTCGTGTCGTCGGAAGCTACTATTTAACAAAAAGAAACGAATAAACATCACGTCATGCTGCTGTTGGAACACTGGAAAATACCTGAAAATAAGAGAGAGAAAGAGAGAGTATCTATATCACTTGAAAGAACACAAAAAAAAAGACGTAAAACATGCGCTTTGATGATGATGATTCGAGACTAAGATTATTATTACGGAAATCACAGCTGCGAACTCTTGAGCTCAATTCCCAGACGGATGTGACAGCAAGATCGGCGTTAAGTGGTGTGAACGTGCGTCTACAAGTCGTGGTGGCCTCGAATATACCTTCACTGCAAGCACGTGGAACTCTTTTAAGATGGCACTCTGTTAAAACACAAAAAAATAATGTTCTTAAACGATATGTCTTGAGATAGATGTGTAAATAGGATATCAATGTCGCTTCAACACCACATGTGCTAGTGTGTTTGCTTTCATCTGAGATGACTATACAGGGTGTTTTAAAAAAAGATTAACGAGACTTTGGGAGGTGGTAAAAAACACCCCTAAACAATCATTTTTTCTGTCGTGAGATGCATGGTTGGAAATGAAACGTAAAAATTGCAAGCACTCGTTTTCGCTAACATAATATTTATGCTTCATAAGTCCTCTAATGTCTTCATATTTTCTTTCCGACCATGTCTCTCATGACAAAAAATTGTCTTGGTATGTTCTACTGCCTCTCAAAGTTTGGCTCATCATTTTTTTTTTAAATACCCTGTAGTTGTTTCATGCTTGAACTATGGTTATATATATAATCTAAATCTCCGTTATTCCCCACTAGACCAGCGTTTCTCAACTTTTCTGTACCAAAGGACCCGTAATATTCTAAAATAATTCGACGGACCATCAATTCACAACATGAGTGGTGCTTAGCATTTTGACTTCCTTCAAACGAAGGTCCCGTTTTTTCCACGAAGCTTATTTGAATTTATAATCTTTACTGAAATCGCGTAAATGGATATAATTTTCATAACTTATAAATTATATTATAATAATTTTCGTACCCGTACGGCCCTAGGGCTAGGTCGGTTATACGTTTCTGAACTTATAATAATTTTCGCTATAATTTATAAATACATATATACCGGTATCCGATAATTTTTACCTGAAATAAATTTCAATTCACTGCAGTTTCCAGTAGTCCTTCATTTTCCCGCCAATCGGTAATTTTTAAGGGGGTTGGCGCACGATCTTGGCTTCTCATGCTTTCCTATGGGAAAAATCTCCTTTCTTTAAGGAACATTTAAAACATTTTTATTCACTCTTTAGGCACTTGATTTTTTTTCTCAAATAGTATGGATACTTTTACACAATTTAACACGCGCAGGATTTAGGATTAGGATCAGGATTTAGGATTTTAATTGTTCGCTATTTTTTTCTCGAATTTTAACTTCAACAACATGCAACTTTTTCAAAAATCACCAAAATTTGCCAATATTTTGTGCTGTAAATTTTTTTTAAATAATTTTAATAAAAAATCCTCATGTTAGAGTATGTAAAACCATAGTGTTGAGACGCAAAGTTTCAAGGCATTTGAACAAATGGTGTCCGAAAACATGTTTATCTAACAAAAAACTTAGTTTTCAGAAAAGATGATTTTATAATGGAAAATATTAGCATATATATAATGCCTGCCACAGCAGTTTATAGTACTAAAATATTTAAAAAATATTTCTAGTACAGGTAGAAAAAAAACTTGAACACAGACGTAGAAAATTTCATAGTACTCATAGTATTTAAAAATTGAAAAATTCGAAAATGTGTTTTTGTAAAATTTGCGTGCACCAACCCCCTTAAGCAATTTTAGCAACAATTGGTGATTTTTCTCAATTACGGCAACGTTCTTGGGGAAAATTGGCAATGTACTGTTTTCTGCGTATTTAAGATCCCGATTTTCAGCACTTTGTCATGTTGAACGTTTTTTTCCGAGGAATATATTTTTGTTTGCTGCGATTTGTAGCAGCTCTTTATTTTCCCGGACATTAACAATTTTAGAAATGATTAGCAAATTGTTTTAAAATCGCTTTTTTAGCGATGTAATTACCAATTTGGGTAGCAATTTGCCATATTCAAAACAACCAGATATGGTTACCCTAAGTATGAAAAAGTATAATATTTTATTAGGAATCAGTGTAAGGTACTACTTCAATAATATGAGATACAAAAATTGAATAGGATTTTTTCACATTCAATTAGAATTAATTTATCAAGTCTGCTTGCGGACCACTTGTGCCATCGTCACGGACCAGCGGTGGTGGTGACCATAGGTTGAGAAACGCTGGACTAGACCGTTTTCTAATTAATCGAAATGTCGATATATGACTATATAGGCTGTCCCAAATTGTTTGCACAGCGGATATCTCTGAAACCATTGATTTAAAACCGGGATTACACTATAAAAACTTCATAAAAGTTCATTTATAAAACTTGAAAAAACTCAACCAATAAGGTTATCGGTTACATTCGAGCAAATGCAACCGATGCCCTTATTGGTTGCATTTTCTAAGTTTTATAAATGAGCTTTTATAGTGTAATCCCGGCCTTATAAAAACATACTTTCAATTACAAAAAGTTTTCAAATGAAGTGCGGTTACTCAAAACGTCTCAAAATTTTCCGAGGAATCGTATACATAAAAAAATATAGAAATTAACTTTTTGTGTAGACCCTGTGTGCTAAAACTTCTAGTTAGTGATATGTAAATGCAACTCTGAGCAGTCGTTTGCAAAAAATTGCATATTTTTAGATACAGAATTAATGGAAATATTTGACTTTGAAGTCTTCAGCATTTATCGACAATGATCGAGGGTGTGGGTCACAAACTACGAAACGTAAATTAAATTCAAAGTTGTAAAAATTCTGTAATTGTCAAAATAATTGTCGAAAAATGCATCATTATTTATTGCGAATGAAAAAAAAAAAATTAAGTGAATTCTATTTGTGTACAGTCCCTAAAAATGGCAACTTTTGAGCCAATGAAAACTTGCCACAAACGACAAGTTGCCAAAACGTAATGATTTTATACATCTAATAACTCGATAAAAATTGCATTTAAAATCATGAATTTTTTTTGCAAGTGACTTTTTCAGGGCGAGATCTACGTTTTAATAATTGAAAGTTTTATTACACGAGACTGTATAAAAAGATAATGTCTTTATTTTTTAATGTATACGACCCCTCAAGCAAATTTTGAGATTTTAAGTCATATTTGAAAACTTTTTGTAATTGAAAATATATTTCTAAAATCAATGGTTTCTGCTGAGATATCTTCAGAGATATCTGCTGTGCAAACAATTTCGGTATTAAGACTTAATTAATTATAAGACTGAGATTATATTACTCAAAAAAGCATTAATTATTTTTGGCAAATTTTTGGATCCTTCCTGCATTGAACGTTTCTAGACATTGATGCAAAATTGAATGAAAAAGAGAGTTCTATGAATCAAAGTTATGTTATCGCATGAAAATTGTTTCATCATATCAAACGCGTTCATATATCAGGATTTTTTCTTAATATGCTAATTCAAGCATCTTCAACCCGTTGCTCGTGTGAGCACCAGGGTGCTCTCTGAAGCACACAGGATGCTCGTGTCCGATTTCGTGCTCGCGAGCACTTGATCAACGCTCCAATTAAACACCTTATACAAATTGCATTCAAGGATTGAAATCATCTTGATTTCATGCATTCGCATGTCAAACTTGCCTTAAGGGTGCTCTTCTTTTGATTATGGCTACAAGCTATGGGTACTTGACTAGAAAAAGGTTGAAGTCCTCTGTGCTAATTCGTGGGCTTTTTGTCGAGCAGACTCTTTTCGTTTGGCCTACCAGAGTATAGAGATAGAAATCTTCAATTGTGTGTAGGGAGGCAATGGTACACAACCTTCAGAACAGTGAGGGCCACTTCATTGGTTAGAAAATATGTCGCGGGTCACTTAAGTGATTTGTCAATGTGCCGTAGGCCACTTTTGTGATCTGTAAATGTGCCGCAGGTCACTTAAGTGATCTGTGAATGTACCTGAGTTAAGATGTAATTTTTTTTTGGGAAAATAAATGCCTCCTCCGGGTATGGCACATCATATCCTCCTGGTCGGATAGTATCTCATCTGTGAATGTGCCGCGGGTCACTTAGGTGATCTGTAAATGTACCACGAGTCATTTAAGTGAACTGTAAATGTGCCGCAGATCATATTTACGTGATCTGTAAGTGTGCCGCAGGCCGCTTGAATGATTTGGAACTTTTTGCGAGTTACTCAAGTGATCTGGAAATCTTCCACGGACCACTTATGTCCAGGGTGCTCAACCATTAGAAAAATGCGGGCTACTTAAGTGATCTGAAAATGTACCTCGGGTCACTTTAGTCATGTGGAAATGTGCCGTGGACTACAACTAAACCATACATATACCTTGTCCATGTTCCTCTGTGGAACCTCTAACGAATTGGTACATATTACATGTTGGAATGTGTGTGTACGTGTAGTGAAACCTGACGTGAAGTTTTTTCTGTGTAATGCTTGTTATGTGTAGTGCTGCCATCTGCCACCTGTTTTTTCTTTTCTAACTATGAGTGAAGTATAATGATTGAATAATTGTATCGTTGTGTAGGCCTGTGTTGCTCTCTGTGGAATGTGCCACGGACTGCTAGAGTGATCTGGAACTGCACCCCACGCCACTTGAGTGATCTGTAAATATGTCGTGGGTCACTTCAGTGATGTTTAACTGAACTGAACGTCACTTAAGTGAACTATAAATGTACCACGGTCCGCTTAAGTGCTATGGAACTATGCCACGGGTTACTCAAGTGATCTGTAAGTATGGACGCGACTCCCTTAAGTGATGTGTATCAGTGTCGGTTTAGTTCATTTTTACAAAACTGAGATCACGGGCAACATTAGATGACTCTTCGAGGGCCATATTTGGCCCGCGGGTCATGGGAGCATGTATGTTCTATGGTCTTTTTATGTCGTTTTTTATCGTGGGGGGGGGGGGGGGTCCATGACTCCCGTGGCACTAAACGCATCTTTAAAAAATCGCTTCAATAAAGTGTTACTAGATTTTCTGTCATACAATGCTACAATTAACAATACTATGCAATAATTTTTTAGTTAACAAGTTAGAAATCGTTTGATGCACACTATATGAATTTCGTTTGCGAAATATACGGGAATTTTGCAAAAATATAAGTATTTTTTCTTTTGACCTCAGGGAATTAAGCTCTGACTTAAAGGATTGTGTAAGTTTTCAGTTAGAAATATGGTGGGAGTAAGATGGTTTCCAAAAGAAAGTGCCTCCGGGAAAAGTGTGATTTATTGCATAAAATTTAGCAATAAAATTTTGGAAAAAAATTATATGTAAGATGAATATATAACCTGATCATCTTAACTTACTTACTAACCGAACCCTGTCCATATTCCGAAGAATTTCTAACCGATAGGTCACCGCCGGGGTAATGATCATCTTGACTGAAAAAATTTGAGCGAAGTTTATTATTTCGTCACAAAAAAATCGAAAAAAAAAATATTTGCTGACATTTATGTTTTTTATGCATTTTTTCAGTATCAAAAATGTAAAAACATTATGAGAATTCCAGAAAAGAAAAGCAACTGCTCGGTTCTGAAAGGGTTATAATGACCTGGTTGAAATCAGTTTTTAAATGTCTTCATCAACTGGGAAAAAATATCAATTTCTGTCACAAATTGTCTCATTCACAAGCAAAACAATCAGATCTCAGCCTTTTATAGCCTCAAATTATAACAATAGCTCTCCAATCTTGGACATGGCCACGAATTTATAACCGGTATCGACGGAGGTCGTTCTCTTTGCGAAGGTTTCACTGTATGCGCGAATACAGTACGTATCAGCGGTTCTAGTATTTTATTTAAGGTGTCTGTTAAAGGAGGTGTGAAGTTATAACGACGTACCACACGCAGAATATATCATAAATGTGTATTATTTTGGAAAACAGACTTCCGCTTTCTTGTGTTTTAATACATATCCATCACACACTGAAACAGTCATTATTATTTGGCGCATATCTTGAGAGCGGAAATTATTGCGATTTTTTCTTTTATATTCATTTTATTTGCCTACAAGGCAACTGAAATCATTATTAAGAAACGTGTCGATCATCAAATGTGATGGAAGTCGTTTGTCCAGCTTCACAAAATCGCCTCCCTAAATCTGGTTTTTGTACAGCTTTATATATTCTCCACCTCCCTCCTTACCATTCTGTAATTTCATGAAACTGCAATTTTTTATTATTGCTATTCTTGTTTTTGGGGTAAAAACATTCTTTTTTTTTTTTTTTGTCGGGGAACGAACGAATTTCGACACACCTGTGAATAACCATATTATTATCACTGTTATTATAGCTATATTTGAAAACTTTGGTTGGAATCTTCAAGTAATTATTATGATATATATAAAGGGCGGGGGCGTCTTTTCATACATATATATATTTCAAGTTTCCGGTGAGATGAGGAACATTGAATTTGTGTATATTAATACAGTAATAATTACAGGTTTCCTAGAATTTCAAGATTTTTTTGGGGGGAAATATCATAAGATATATAATAATATTTTCTCTATATTTTATGCATTATTAATTAGAATTTTACGGTCGGAAGAAAAAATTATTTTGAAATTCAAGGTTGAGGTTTAGTGTAAAACAAAAATGGTGGGGAAAAGAGAATGAGGCCAGAACCTTGAAGAACTTGCGGATGTTTATTCGATAACAAAAATAATCGATCGCTTCATAATTTGATCGGGAATGTTTAGAGTTGTTACCCCTTATTTATCTTTCTCTTATTCAAACCAATTCTCTTGTTTGATAATTTATGATTTATTATTCATGAATAACACGGAGCGGTTGTTTTGTTTGGAGAGCTTTAGGTTTTTATATGATAGCTGGCGGCTTTGTTTGATATGTAATATTTGTTCCGCCGGAAGCTGATGTGAAACGAAAACGAACATTTGTTGAATCATATCACGTGACGGTATTTCAGCCACGACTATTTCAGACTTTCATTTTCGTTCTCGTTAAGTTTTTTTTTTTGGTGGTAACTCTGATTTTAACCAAATTTCAACCAATTTTGATTCGGTCACTGATTTTTTTAAATTCTGATCTCAGCCAAAATACTCCGATAAGTTAATCAATCAATCATATATTGCTGTCCCGCGCCTAGAGGAGTACAGCGGGTCCTGAAGTTGACATTTCAAGATCAATCCCTCTCAGCACAAACATAATCCAATTTTCTCAGAGCTATCTCTAAAAATATAATAATTTTTTTCTAGGTTATTTAAGCTACCTATTTATTCCAATTCCCCCCCCCCCTTTCCGTTTACTTCTCCAATTCTATATCGAAAAACAACAAACAAAAGTAAAATTATATCAAAATCAATCGCACAACAATAAACAAAATAAATAAATAAATAACAAAGGAGGGGAGAACATGGAAATCAGGGCTTCGACAAAATATAGATCAAAATTTATGAAATCCCGGGGGGTATCTTGATTGCTACTAATTTGTAGCGAGATATCCCGGAGCTTCTTATCAACAAATCGCCGGAAACAATATTAAAAAAAAACGAAAGATCACATAAGACAGTTTCAAAAACACCATCAAAGCGAACAGCCTGTTCGCGAGGAAAAATAAATAGATAAAAAAATAATAAATAAAATAATAATAATAATCCCCTCAACACTTTTGGGGTTTTATAAAGAAAAGAAAGAAAACCCCGATAAGTTGTTAAACATCACTTTCCTGTCAACTTTCCAATTAACATACTAACTAACTTGTAAAGAAACCAAAAAAGAAAATCCCGCCCGACGTGGGGCACGAAGAATTAACATACCGTAAACGCGGGCTACTTTGGCCCATTTTTTAAAAATTTCAAATTCATTTTCCAATAAACCCAATATTATTACTACTTTTAATTTCTGGTAACCTTTTTAATATCGATAGGCTGTCTTATATCATGTATAAATGTAAATAAAAAACAGATTTATTTAACTTGAGCCAATTAAAAAAAAATTATTTAGGCCAATGTTACCCCTGTATATGTGTAACTTTGGCCCACTTTACCTTTTCCTATCTTAAAGCATTAAATGAAAAGCTAGGGTATATCTTGAACCTGGGCGCGTGTAATATAACTTCAAATTTTGAGAAAAACTTTTATTTTAACTTGTATTGATCATAAAAATAGCAATATTTACATTTTTTTTGGAATTTTTAATTAACAATCGTATGTCTTACAAACTGACCAAAAAAGACCTTTTAAAAGGCTTTGGAGGCTTAATTATTAGGAACCCATAACCATAATCATATATTCCTCGCTAGTTCTTCCTCGCCACTAAAAACCTTGAGATAACCTGGTTTGCTAGAAAATGCATTTTTAAGTTTGGTTTTAATAATGCTTTGAGATATTTTATCATGAAAAGAATTCAAGAAAGGCATTGCACACTCCAATTTTTTTCCCTTCAAATTATTCTTTTGTTTAAAGTTGAAAGCTAACTTCACACCCTCAGATAACCCACAGTGGCACTACTATTGTCCAATCAGTACTTGTCATGTAACATCATTTACCAGCATCCAGAGAATGAACGACCTCTTTAGTTTAAAACTGACCGTCTTTTGAATTTTGTATTACTTAATATTTTATTGGTTAATGTAATTAGCCGGAGATTCCTCAGTCCACGTGACGTCATAAATGTTATTTTCTGTTTTTTATGAAAATTTTCACGTCGTAATTTTTGGGAACTTTTTATCCATTATGTTATGGGCATCTTTTTCGCAGTCACCTCGTAGGGCATTTTGCCTGTTGTGACCTTGTATTTGTATTTGTATTTGAATGAGGATTCTTCAACAGCGTGAACTTTACGGTAAACTCCTAAAAGTTTGCACGTTGAGTTTTGAATTACCCTGTATATTAGATAAATATTAAAAAAGTTAGGGTGGGCTGTGTCATAGACACGGCCGCAAGGTCTGACGTGAATACGTTTTTTGTGCTTTGAACCACTTGTTAGGTACGTGCTTACCATCGGCTTTGTCTTTGGAATAGCTAACAAACTACACCAGTGTCGCCTATTTTCGTTGTGAACTGCTCGAGATATAGCGGGAAAAATAATTGTTACGAATCAGGGCCGCGGGCCTGGTGCCAAGACGGGAACAGATATTGAAACCGGAGTAATATCATTGGGTGCCCCTTTGCTATGATATCACTCACTATATATATATATATGGGTTTTTTTTTTTTAAACCAAGCACAACTCAGGTCTATCGCCATAGGCAATTTTCTACCTAGTGAGTTGCGCCGGAAGTGTAATTGTGTGTACCTAACAGTCTGAGTGCGTATCTAGTGTTGTGTATGATTTTTCAGTGCTGCCATCTATATCTCAGAAGTGAAGTGAGTGATGTGTCGTGACTGAATATTTGTACTGTTTGTAGGTCCGTTGCTCTCTCTGGCGAGACTTTTTAACGGGGAGATCGGCTCGCATTTGCGCCTCGAAGTTGGGAACCACAGAAAACCAACTTCAGCCGACCACCACTGTGGCGACGGTGGGGCTCGAACCCGGGTCCCCGCGGTGCGAGTCCGTCACTATGACCACTCGACCACCACAGCGGCTATATATATGGGTTGTCTCAGCCCATGGCTCGCGTGCCAAATGTGGCCCTTAGAGTCATCTGATGTGTTTCGTGATGAATAACCAAACAACTCAAGTGGCCCGAGAAAGATTATCAAATTACTTCTGTGGCCCGTAGCACATTTCCAGATCACTTCAGTGGCTCGCGATGCATTTCCAGATCACTTCAGTGGCTCGCGATGCATTTCCAGATCATTTAAGCGATCTCAAGCACATTTCAAAATCACTTGAGTGATCCGCGGTACACTTCCAGTTGACTTAAGTGGCTCATGGTACATTTGCAAATTACTTAATAGCTGGCCGGCATACGTCCGGATCACTTAAATTGCCCGCGACACATTTATAATTCACTAAAGTTACTCTCGGCGTATTTCCAGGTTACTCGAGTAGCCAGCGACACGCTTCAAAATCACTTGAGTGACCTACAACCCACTTACAGATCACTTAAGCGTCCCTCGACACATTTACAGTTCATTTAATTGTCTCACTACATTTTTATAGGTCATTTAAGTGGCTCTCGCCACATTTCCAGATTACTTCAATTGCCCGAGACACATTTCCAGATGACTCAAGTGACCCGCGGCACATTTCCAGTTAGCTCAAGGGGCTCGAGGCACATTTCCAGATATCTCAAGGGGCTCGAGGCACATTTCCAGATATCTCAAGACCCGCGGCACAATTCTAGTTGGCTCAAGTGGCTCGAAACATATTTCCAGATAACTCAAGTGGCCCGCGGCACATTTCTAAACCACTGAAGTAGCCCGCACTCCCCAAAAGTTGCGTACCCTTGACTTAGAAGATAGAAATGCATTTTGCAGCCACACTGTAAAATCTGACTTTCCAAACTTGTGTGATCATTCCATGAACTGTACTCGCAAAAGTTTTGAGATTTTCTAATATTTTGAAACAAAAACGTGTAAATAAACTCTCCACCCCGCCCCCCCCCCTCTCCTCCCTCTCGAATCTGTAAATCCTTCATAAAATGAAAGTACGGCGCGACCGAGATGATCCCTAACAAAGTCTCTATTTGAAAACTTGAATCCTTCAAATTTTTCATTCAACGTTATCGCGTGTTTTCTTTATAACGAGAAAAAGGGTGGAAATGATAAGAATACTAGCTGAAGGTATTTTTCCGCGAACTTTCCTCGAGTTTTTTTATATTTTTTCAAAAAGCTATTGGTGGTAGGAGAATAAAAAAAAAAGGAAGAAAGCAAACTCTCTCTCTAAATTTAAAAAGAAAAATGTAAGAAACTGAAAGGGTTGAGGCGTATTCAGGCAAGAAGCAGACGATTCCATAGCACCGGAAGGAGGGTTAGCAAGCAAAGAATGAACAAGTAAAAGAAGATGTAGGTGTTTAGACAGACCATGGGAATATGCCTATGCAAGCTTTAAAAAATATCTATGATTTTTTTTATTTTTTTCACTCGTGCCGTCGTAGGCTAAGAAAGTAAGAAAGAGTCGGAGGAAATGAGAGTAGCGAAAGAAGTCTACGAGATGAACTACTTGCAGTGTTGTAGCACCGAATTCCTCCCCCACTTTCGCACTCTCTGGTTGCTTCTGCGGCACTCCCCGTGAGAACTTCCTAAAAGCCTTGTTCACTGGGCTCTTCCGGCCTCATACCACCAACCAAAGCCAAATGCTCATCCCCCGATGACGATTAAGGTCTAGTATGTTTCTTGATAAAAGACCACAGGAAGGTCTTCTCTCTTCTCTCCTCCTTCCTTATTATTATTATAATCTATTTACACTGCAACAGATTCCGAAGCTATTCGATCATCGGACGATGAACAAACCACAAACTCCCATACACTTCCGATAATTTATGAAGTAAAAAGCTACCACTATTTAAGAGTTTTCATCCTTGATCCAATATTATCTGACAATCGTGGGATTGTAAGTCTGAATTGATAAAAATTTGTAAAAACCACTTTGCAGCTCTTGTCACATCCTCACTAGTAGGGTAAATTT
This sequence comes from Pholcus phalangioides, assembly GCF_987345545.1. Taxonomy (NCBI): domain Eukaryota; kingdom Metazoa; phylum Arthropoda; class Arachnida; order Araneae; family Pholcidae; genus Pholcus; species Pholcus phalangioides. The sequence goes on along the minus strand of NW_028301600.1, from coordinate 44,034,801 downwards.
GGTGAATCTTCTTTACTTTTATGTATATGTTGCGGCCAAAACCCGAAATCGGCCACTTGACCCGGCTAATGTCCAAATTTCGGGCTTTGGCTGGCCCCTATATATCGATCCCTATGATTCGGGGATCATCGTCAAGTTGGCGCATTTTTTTGCGATCATTATGGCCATTTATAATTATGGTTAGCTATGGAAACCCTAACGATCAAAGGAATTGGAATATCAATATCTTAGGGATTGATATATACAGGGCCGGCCAATGTCCGAATCACCTCTTCGGCTAGTTCTTGATTTCGGGCTTTGGTTGTAATATATATTTTTTATTCAGAGCATCCACCAAAGCTATTTCTCGAGGTAATTAAACAGTAAGCTATATTTTAGAATCTGTTATGAAAGGTTGGACATGAGGAATTGCGAAGTGTGCAACAGTATCCAGCTATAAAAATACCAAGTCCCGTAAAACGGGATTAAAATATATCAACTATACGTATATCTATCTTGTTTCAAACTGCTTAACAAAATTCTAGCTTGAAATTTGATCAATATACAGGGTGCATAGCTAAGGCCCCTTGCCGCAAATTTATGGTTAACCATTGATCCTCAAGGCATATTTCCAATTAGAAAAAGTATCCAAATAACGTATACAATTCAGATACGTCATTCATATTGCGAGGGTGTATAGTTATTGAAACAAAAAAAAATTAACGTTTTACACGAACATCCTGTCCTAAAAAAACCCAATTGGAAAAAGTTGTTGCTTTGTCTCTCCTGATCCCAAAAATAAATAAATAAGTACATATGTAAAAAAATGAAAAAAAATACTCCGCATAAAAATTTAATTTTTTCTTTTAATAACTATACAGCCTCTTGCAATCTGAATGACATATCTGAATATTACGCGTTATTTGGATACTTTTTCTAGTTGAAAGTATTACTCTAGGATCAATGGTTCGTCAGTAAAATGTCATACTCCCTGTTACCTATGCACCCTGCATAGGTATGTTATAATATTAAGGGGTCTCATACCTTTGAAATTGGTTAAAATAGTCTCAAAACTGTGCTCTGTTAATATTTTCGATTGTTAATGCTATGCCATGTATCAACCCAATGTTTTACACACATATATCTCCAATACTTAATTTTTTCAAACGCACGCACGCGCACACAAATATTATATAGAAACAAAATTTTTTTTTTCTGCGGCCGCAAAATGTCTAAGTCAACAGAAAACGTATGTCAATTAAATGACACTGCCAGACGTATTTAGAGTTTCCATAAATTCATTTTTCATTCGACTAGCTAAGTCGATAATGCGACTAGCACGAAGTTTATACCTTGACACTCCAGTTGTCCAACTTCCTGGTCGAACCGAAAATAAACCTTAAAACGAATGTGCTTCACACCCAGTTGAATTTCAGATAAAAATAATTTGAAATGGGTTTCTTGGTCCGTGATCACGGTCATTTGAGGATGCGTTAGGATTCGCTCACTGTTCCAGTAGGCTACACTACACGTGTCGACTGGTGTATGCATGATGCATAGGCATAGCAAGAACGACACGATAAATCGGAGTTTCACATAAGCCGTCGTGTAATGATACTATTTGATTCACCGATCTTGATTTTGTGAACGTGCTCATTGGACTTTTGCTAATTATTCTATTCAAAGACGTTCGAATTACTCAGGATAAGAAATGTTCGTCGTAAATAGACGGACATCGCTCAAAACGAAAAACCTATAAATTTGATAGGCTTTTTTTAATGTTTTCCTTTGATTATATATATATATGCCGCTTAATGCCGAGAAATACTCGAGAATACGCTTAATTTAATTGCAGGGATCATCTGCTTAAGCGTTTTGACGTGTATCATCAAACAGCTTCAGTCACACCGACTGAAACTACAAAAGAAGAAGAGAAACCGTCTGTCTGACTGTCTATCAGAAAAAAACCATTGAAAAGAAAAACAAAGAAAATAAGATAAAAAGTTTTTTTAAGTAGAAATGAGTAATGTTCCAGAAAGATTATTTCTTTCTACGATCAGAGAAGCAAACGAGAAAATAGGAAACAGCTGATTGGATGGAGTTGGCTTTTCTGGAGTTCAATTGACGTCATAGGCTTTAGTTAAATAAATATATTAAGTTAGACGAAAGGAGGGATGGGCAGACAGAAAAAAACTCTCGGATACATTTAATAAAAGGATGCTACTAAGGAAATTGAATTCATTTGAAAGTCAATCTCATGAAAAACGGAACAATCGAATAAGAGATCGACAACACGGAAATAAGACATTTAGAGTACCACTGGAATTAGAATTTAGACACTTGCTTATCATAACTTTTACTTGTTCATGCTACATAATACAGTCGAATCCCGTTTCAACGAATACCGTTATAACAAAAACCTTGTAACGAAAATTTTCCTAATTCTTAAATGAGTTTACATAGGAACGATGTATTGCGAATTCCGATATTACGAAATGAAAAATCCGTTATAATGAATTCAAAAACAAGTTTCTGAAAATCCACAAAAGAGTACAGAATGTTTCAAAAATGATCCCAAAAATCAGTTCAAGAAAAAATCAGTTTCATAGTAACTGATGTAGTAAGTAACTTGCAATGAACTGTTGGAGAAGAAGCATGACCCCCCACATCCTGGAGCGGGGCCCCTGGGCTGTGATCTTTTGCGGGACAGAAGCCATACTTTCCACGGACCCTTCTATAGTGAATTTATGGTGTGAAGAAACAAAAAATGATGGTAACTGTCCCGTGCCCTAGGGCTGGAGACTGTCAGCCCCACCCTTGTGGGGCCATGGGAAGGAGGATTGCTTTTCTATAGCTTGTGGGGAAGAACTTTTAACCAATACGTAGCGTGAAAAAAAGAAATTGTGGTAAGCCAGAGAGCTATGCATTAGGAATGTTTCATATTTTTTCAGTTTCAAAATGAGTGGCTTCGAAAGGAAAATAGTTTTCGACTAAAGAAAAACTTAAGAGACCGTTTCTGAAGTTGATGCTGGGGAAAATAAAAACAACGTTGCATTGAAATACGGCATATCTTCATTTACTCTTCCAACATTTTTGAAAAATCTTACTAAGTTGGAAATTCAAACAACAGTTATAAGATCCCACAGAAAAAACACGACTTTCAAATTTTCAAGATGTGGATGTACCTGTCATCACGGGACATTCGTTCAAGACATTTTCCAGAGACATACATGAAAGCATTCATTCTCAAAATGTGCCAGTTACCAGCCCAGTCACATTAGAAAAGACTGGAATTTTTATGTGTAAATTTTGGATGCGAAATCTTTCAAGCAATTGTTTTAAGCATTGCACACGTTTGATCACGAACATACTTTAGAGGAATTTATTGTTTCCTCGACTTTTTCACAATATTTGCCTCAAATATGTTACGTAAGTACTACTTATCCAAAAAAAAAAAAAAAAATGACCGCCTAATTAATTTGAGTTGCTGAGTTTTTTTTAAAAATTTAGCTTCATTTTTTTTATTATATAGAACGTAAATAAGTAATTTTTTGACGAAAGACGTCACTCTCCCTTGTTAATATGACAGATACGAAAAACTTACTGAGTGAGGAGATATCGATTATAGATACCGGCGTTCCAGTCCCCGTGAGGGCGGAGATGAATTTTCCTTTTTCCTGAAACATCGATATCTCCTCACTCGCCAGTTTTCCGTGCCTGTCAAAGTAATTTTTTCCTTAGAATCAAATTCCGTATCAACGAAATTTTTTTAACGAATGTTAAAATTCGTAAAATTGGAAATTCCTTTATAACGAAATTTCGTAATAGCGAAGTAATTTCTTCAGTCCCTTGGAAATCGAATTCAAAGAAAAACTGTTTATCGATAAATCAATTATTTCCCTTAAATTAAAAGAAAACATATTTAAGAGAGAGAATAAAACTTTGCACGCGGTTTTCTTAGATTTCTGTTTTTGGAATTTAGATCGACTGCCCAGTTCAAAAAGTCAACAATTCAAAATTCTATGTTTTAAGGTATCTGCATTTTTTTAAATATTCACTTTGTATGGATCTAAATGGGAATCAACTCAGATTTAATCACAGTAAGGAGCTTATAAGCAGAGTTGGGAGTTATTACTGTTTTGCAATATGTAGAGCCATTTTCCACCATTGGGGCCGTTCAAGTATTACGTAAGCAAATTTTTAGCCATTTTTGACCCCCTCCCCCCTTGTCAGCAAAATTTCGTCATCAGCTCTGCCCCTCTAACGCATATTGGTGGGATCAGAGACGTACACGGAGGGCCCACGATCAAAAATTTATTTTTTCAATTGAAATTTCGGAAGAAAATACCTTTTTAACTGTTATTGTAATCAGTTTCTGTTAATTTCAATGTTATTTGAAGGCTATGAACGCGAAATTGATCTTTATTAAATTCATTGTGACCTACCCTCTAAGCCATACAATGATAAATCGCATAAAGGACCTCGGCCAGAGGACCAAATATGGCCCCGGGGGTTATCTGATGCGGCCTGCCCTCCTCAAACCTAATTTTGTAAAAATGAACTAAGCGGCACATCTACAGATCGCTTAAGTGTCCCGTGGTACAATTCCAAAACATTTAAGCGGCCCGTGGCACATTTTCACGTCACTTAAATGACTCGGGACACAGTTCCAGAACACTTAAGCGATCCGTGACACATTTAGAGATCCCTTGAGTGACATGTGACATAGTTTTAGAGCACTTAAGTGGCCCCCAGTGCGGTACCACATCACTCATGTTACCCGCGACACATTCTCAGATTATTTAAGTGATCCGCGGCATATAATTACGGATCACTTGAGTGATGCGTGGCACAGTTCCAGAGCACTTAAGTGGCCCGGACATTTCCAGAGCACTTAAGTGGCCCGGACATTTCCAGATCACTTGGATCCGCGAAAAATGTAGAGATCACTAAAGTGGCTCTGTAGGGCACTTATCAACGGGGGGGGAGGGGATGTCACTTCAAGTGCCCACAAACTATCGAAAGGTTTTTCTCGTTTTTGGCGCACCGAGTAAGATGCTATTAAAAATATTTCATATTTTCATAAAGGGTGGTTGATGACGTAAGCATTATCCAAACCCCCCTCCCCCCCTTGTCATCAAAAGTCAGCAAATCGGAAACGCCCTCCCCCCCCCCATCGATGATGACGTAATACTTGAACGGCCCCCATTGTCATGGTGGGCATAACCAATACCTTCTAATTAGAGCTCTTGCTCTAGAAGGTGTTGGCATAACTCGAAAATGCAATATTCTGAGTTGTTGCCTTTTTTAACTGGGTCGCTGTGGTATGCAAGATTAAATTAAAAAAACTTCTCCACCTAATGAATTTCATGAAGTAAAAAAGCTAAAATTTAAAATTCAAATGGGCATCTTATTTTCGAAAATACTTCTCATTAGCCAATTATTTAAAAAAAAACCAGAGGTTTATTTTATCAGAACATTTGCCTAAATTTATTTTATGTCAGTAAATAATTTTATCTGCTTTATTTCTGCTGTATAAATGAAATTTCAGAAATATTTAATTGTTTAACTAAAGAAAAATTGTGCACAGGTATTAAAAATACAGTACTCATATCTGAATGCGTAACAAAAAACGCGTGAAATATTTGAATTAATCGGAGTAGATTTACTATGTAAATAAAATATTTGAATCACTTCGTGTAAAGGGTATAATTCCATTTGTTGAAAAATTTACTCTCTCTTTTCGGCATTTCCTATTTCAGCTCAAATTTTTACATGTTTTATGACAACATTCAGCAGAATCTGATTAGCAGAGCCCGGATGTTAATACATTTGCATTTTTCAATACTTTTTCACTTTTAAGGCATTTTTTCATGTTTTAGGGAATTTCTTTGGCATTTTTAGAATGTTTTTCCCTTTTGAATTTTTTTCCAAAATAAAAAGTAGGCTAAAAAGAAAAATTTTAAACAAAAAAAAAAAATTTTCATCACTTAACTTTTATTTTCCTTTATACTGTAGATGACATACAAAGTTTATGTAGAATCAATTATAAAGGTAAATTTAGTATTCATTAAAAATTCAAGAGCTGGGCCACACTTAACCAAACAATAAATGAAAGAGTGAATTCGAAAAATCCTGATGCTATATGGGATGTCGTGTTGAAAGAATGGAATTTTCATTATATAAAAGGGAATATGATATCGTACTTTATGTACTACCAGGGAATTTTGAAATCTGCAAATTCGTGTTGAATGATTTTGATCCGTAAGAATGCTGCATGCAGTAAGATTTCTTAAGTTTTTGTTTTGCCTTGGGAATACTGATGACGTACGTAAGATCAATCTTGGGCATTCTGGGACAGGAGGATTTCTATCCTTCAAAAGCTTATTGATGCTATCGGCAAAGTCAGGGTGCTAAAAGTGGTTCAGGTCAATTTGCTACTATGAAATTTGAAAAAATAATGGAGAAAAAAGCGGATTTATATTATTTATTTTATATTATTTATTTCCAGTTAATATAATGACTGGTTAAATTTCTAAAGAAATTTGTTTTGTCATTTTTGGGGAATTTTTTGTTTTAGTTTTCATCGCATTTTTTTCGAATTTTTAGGGCATTTTTGCGAGTTTTTCGGACATTTTTATTGCCATCTTTCAGGATTTTTTAAGTCAACAACATCCTTGCCTTGCTGATTAGATATTCATAGTAAATGTTCCACTTTTACAGAAAAGACTACAATCTTGGACAATTTTTCGTCATTTTCTGAAAACTAGTTTTCGTGATCATTGTCTTTTTGCATGAAGCGATACATCTTATATAAAGTATGTTTTACATGTTTTTCTTAACCATAAAACTCGTGTGACCACCCTTAATCAACACCACCTATAGAAGAAGGCCTCCGCGTGAAGCTTGTGATGAAATGGTCTTCTTCAGTGACGTCATGAGCTGCTTGTGGAAACCTTCTTCTATAGGTGGTGTGTTGCCTTAACCCTTTATTCGACAGTGTTGCTGTCATATAGATAAGATATTTCCCCTAACGAACTCGAGGCGACCACCGATAGACAGCGCCTTCACTTCCAACCCATCTCATTAATGGCAGTAAATTGCAATATAGCGATATGGCCAGAGTTGGTGTTTGGTGAAGTAGTAGTGTTGCTGTCAAGCAGCACGAGTTTTTTTATGTTTCTCAAGTACAGAAATTTCATATTTTGAGCTCGTTTGGGCATTGATGCTTCAAAGTAACTCCTAAACATTCGATTTTTACTTGTGAGCTGTTCATGAAGTTTCTATAATTACCAGCAAAAAGGCTCAAAGGTGCAAATGTCTCTTGACAAGCCAAGCAATGACGATTGTTAGCCTTTGCATTTTGGACTAAAACACCATGTGTGGAGCCCCCTCCACCCCCTAGTGTCAAAGGTTTAGTCTAGGCCGATTGATATAATGTATATGGGTATATAGGAATTGACATCATCATCACCATTTCCCCCAGCAATATATAATCATCCCCCCCCCAGACTTTATCTCCGCCTATGATGTCTATGCTATTCTAATCTATGTAGATTATATAAATAAGAAATATTATATATGTTACAGTAAATGTGATTAATCGGTGATTATCCATAATGGCAGATTACTATGCATAATCCCCACACAATCGTCTTGGTGAGTTTGATAAATTTTCCCAAATTTATCATTTTTACCGGCGATTATGCATAATTCTCGAATGATGTTGGCTAGTATTATAAATATGCGAGAAATTATGTGAAAATATCACTTAAATTCAACCACTTATCGGTATCTCCCATACGTGATGGGTGCACTACACATATTTTGTCATAAAAATTAAGTTAAATGAAAATAAATGTTATAAGGACAAAAACGTGTAAGTTATTATCAATCTTTTATAATATTAGCTCTCTTCCATTTATCAACATTTTTAAACATAATCAACATCACCGATTGAATCCATCATCCTAGGCTGAAGTTTCAGAAAAATATCCTGTAATTTTAAGTAATTCATTGACGATTCATCATGTCTTCCAATACGAGCTGGAGGAGCTGAGCTTATACATAATCGCCGGCAAATGTGATAAATTCGCAAAATTTATCACTTACCGAAATCGTCGGTGATTGTGCATAATCTCTCTCTCTCTCTCACCAGGTTTATGATATTTATAGCGTAACATATATACTTGTACAATGTGTTGCCTGTAGTGTAACATCCCATATTGTTTTTAAACATTAACAATATATTTTTTGTCATACAATGGCATTCTCTCATTCTCTCAAACTCCTCAAGAAAATTTCCATCTGGATATTTTAGTGCTTGCCAATTAAAGGGATAAATGCATTTCCTAGAGAGAATGCCATTTTCACGCGCAGTATTAATTCGAAGTTTTCATTCAACCAACATCGATTAAGAAATTGTACGGTTATAATGGGTTTACTTCTAGACATAAATATTCGTCTTACAATGATCAGGTGTTAGAATATAATTATGTACTACGAATATATTTGATATTTATCGATATTTGAAAAAAAAAATACCCATAAAATAATATCCCTAGCACAAACTCCTCACTATAGTATCATTTTCGCATTTCGGAGAAATGAAAATCACTTCTTCGGAAACCCTGTTGCGTTTGGTGGTTCAATTAACAGTCGAGATGACTTTTGGGCCAGAGGCCGAACAAATTCTACATTGACCATCAACAGACAGAGGAGACTATTTCCATTAAACGAGTCTAAGATGATTTTCGAAGAACCCTTCTAAACACTTTAAGTTACTGCAAAAAAAGCAATGACTTCCATCATTACACATAATCACAGCTTTTACGTGAAGAGCGAGAATGTGTGTGTGTGGTGATAATAAATACTGTATATAAAAAAGTTCCACATAAGAAAAAAAAAACGAATCAACATGAGATGGAGGGATGAGGTGTTGAGCATCAGAAACCTCAACAGGAGCGTTGAACTCTCATCTCAACCACAAAAGAGTGACTTGAAGTGCGTACGCATTTTTCTCGACCCGTGATATGGAATCATTTTTAACAGCTACAGCGACAACGTTTCGGCCACTCCTCCGCTTGTGTATGCGTATGTGTGTGTGTGTGGAAAAATTTTGATAAAGACACACACACCAAAAAAAGAATAATATTCTATTACGGTGGCTACACACACACACACACACACTAAGGACCCGAATCGGTGGTGGCATGATACGTTGTTTACGCCGCTACGATGTTTGGTTAGAAGGCTGATGGTGATAACACTTGCTAGACTTTGATTGTTATGTTTACATGACTTCCAGTCGTATTATAACACTAGTCCTAAGGGAAGAAAAAAACCCGATACAGGCGGCATTGCTGTTTGGCGGAATTTACTAGATTTTATTATCCGAGTTGAATGGTATAATGGATACGACAAGGCTTTCTGATTTGGGATTTCTTATCCAATGGATTCGGTTTTCTGAATATTATTTTTTGTGGTGGTTAAAATAACAGATAGAAATGTCTGAAAGATATATTTATGCCTTTCTAAAGTATACAGACTCAACTCATGGACCATGAGCCAAATGTAGACCTCGAAGTCATCTGATGTAGTCTGCGACCTCAAAACTAATTTTGTAAATATGAACTATGCAGCCTATTTCCAGATCACTTCAGTAACACTCAGTGTATTTACAGATCACCTGAGTGACCTGCGGTACAATTCCAGAGCACTTAAGCGTCTCGCGGCACATTTGCAGAGCACTTAAGCGTCTCGCGGCACATTTGCAGAGCACTTAAGCGTCTCGCGGCACATTTGCAGAGCACTTAAGCGTCTCGCGGCACATTTGCAGATCACTTGGATGACCTGTGGCGATGTTTCAGATCACTTCAGTGTTCTTCGACACATTTACATGTCACTTGAGTGACCGCGGCACAGTTCCAGATCGCTCAGCAACCCGCAGCATACCTACAGATAATTTAAGTAACCAGCGGCGCTATTCCGCATCACTTAATTAAGTGGCCCGCACTCTCCTAAAGGTTGAACAACCATGTCCTAGGTTGAATACCATGTAGAGAGAGAGAGATAAAAAGAGAAGTCATGTCTTTTCTCTTCATCTTCGGCTTTAGTTTTGGAGACCATACCAATATATTGAGAAGAATATAGATTCAATCGACTGGGTGCAAAGAAGGGCTAGTAGAGCAGTGGTTAGTACACAAGGGTTCAGTCATAAAGAGAGATTTGATTTTTTTAATGTTTTCATTGGGTGTCATTAAAATGTTTAATATTTTCAATGTGATGGATAAGATAGTCCCAAATGCATTGTTACCACACCGTCAAATCCAGTGATTCGACAAAAGAACATCGTATGGATTGGATGGGGACAATATGAGGTTGTGATGGCACGGAGAGTTTCCCCTAACAGGTTTGTGGATGCACTACCTGGCCAAAAAACAATTGCGCACTCTAACACTTTTTTAGATTCAGACAAATGTAGTAAACATCGTTATTCTGGAACATCTCATCGCTTTCTGAGAAGGCAGTATTCATTGATGAACGGCGCTGTCTCGACAGCACCATGGGCTCCCGGACAAACTGATGTTCTGGGGTCTTACCAAGCTAAAGAGGCACCTGCCTACTAATTCACATACTTACTCTCTAAAATCATGGAACGGAATCTCTTTTTCATGAGACCCCCCCTTGGCACTTGAGGTTCCCTGGACGTGCCTGGGCGGGCTTTATTCGTTGAGACGGCTCTGTTGATGGGTGAATATGGTCATTAAGCGTGCTGAAATACTCAACTGACTTCACTTTATCGCTGATCCCGGTCCAGAATAACAAAAATGACCTAAGATCATAACACTTCACCCTGAGGCTTTCACGTAGGTGCAATAGAATACGTTACTACCTTTTTTTGGCCAGGCAGTGCACATGGAATAGTTTATCTTCTGTTGTCGTAAATTTTATCACAATTGGCACGTTTGAAAAGAAAAATGTTTTTTATGTCGTGAATCACTAAGCTATTCATTCTTAGTTGATGATGATTTTTATGGGAATTTTCCTCAATTTTTTTAAGAGTTTCTTTGTTATAATTTCTTTAATTTCGGGTTTCTGTACCATACAATGACATTCATATTTGTTAAAAATTGATATTAAATAAATAATTGACATCCATATTTATTTTTTATGGGCATTTTTCTTTCTTTCTTTTTAGTCACCTCGTAAGCTGTCTGTTGTGGATTTTGAATTTGTGTTTCGTTTTGTATATATCGGGCAAAATCGTCAATTTATCAGCTCTGGCAGACACGGTTGCGATGTTGTTGGTAGCAATAACTACAAGTGATTTCGCTGCTATGTAGTGGCTATAAAATCGGAATTTGAATTTTGGTGAATGGTGACCATGGCAGGGCTGGATAAAGACACCTATATCCCAGCTCTGATTCAAAACTAGGACTGGAGGGTGATATGCTAACTACTCTTAAGGATATATTTGTTTGCGAGATCGGTTTCTTATATTTATAGCATAGGGGTGCCCACGAGTCCGCAACCAGATGCTTGATCAGCCGTGTCAAGCACGCATTTTGGCACCACCTTGTAATGTTGTAGGATGGATTAAAGGGTGAAATTTGCGCCCCCTCTGGTCCGGCGCACGTTCACCAGATCCACCTGTTCCCCCGTAGTTGCGGCCCTGGGCACTCAGCCTGTGGTATGCATATCACCAGCTGTACTTAATTGCACCATTGAAGAATTTCATTATTGGTGATAAAGGTAACAACCAGACGTTTGCTTATGAGGATCATACGATGATATTTTTTTTGTGTGAAAATAGAGAAGTTCACATATGCAAATTACATGCAGAAAAGTACGGTGTATAAAACTGGGGGACTCAAGGGGACCCCCGAACTCGTCGAGAGCATGGAATTCACAAACGCATTTCCTACTGGCACAATGCAGGAATTTCAGAAACCACTGATTCGTAGCTCAAAAAATGCGTTTAGTTTAAAATCGGTGAGTTAGTTAGAGACAGTTCCTCAGGGCACCATTCCACATAAAATTTTAGTTTAACACGTTTTACAATAGCCAACAGCCATTGCTTTTTGCGCACAAAAAAACAAAACTCGTTCTATTTGATCTGCTACCATTTATGGACCCGTCTCTCTGTTGTGTTGTTGTTTTTCTTTTTATTATTATTTTTTTTAACCGAATGACATGAACGTAGCCAAAAGAATCTAGTGCAGGTTCTTCTAGTGGAGAAGTAATAATAATAATAATAAAAAAGGCCTTACTTTTAGCAGGTCAAACAACCCTATCGTTCATGAAACAAGCTGCTTTTTCACACAGAGTCGTCGTCATCCTACACGAAGTGTAGCTTCTTATACCACGGTGGGAGGGTTTTCCTGCCGCGTAGCAGGAAATGGTGGGAGTGTGGAATCAAGACACACACACACACACACCTTTTTTATTTTTATTTTATTTTTATTTTTTTCCCTTATCCTATCCTCAACAACGCCTCTGCAACAACACTCTTGGTAGCAACCATCTGTCACCGGGTCCAACTTACTAGGAACCGGCCACGGCCTATCAAATGATTCCATCTTGACTTTTACTCGTACGAAACTTGAACACGTCTCTGAAAAACAAAATACGGTAATACCCCGACGTACGCTACCCCGAATTGCGCGATTTCGGAACTAAGCGATTTTTTGAGAAAAATGAACACTTATGAAATTCAAGCACAATCACGGGATTATTGCTGAGATAGTAGAGACTATTTAGACCACATTTCCCAATGGCTTACGACTGAAAACGACTAAATACGGCAATTTTATGCTTCAGCCTTTGTTGTTGTGAAGAGATCGATTTTTGTGAATCGGCATTTACCATTATTTCATTGGGTGACTGGAATATTGAAAATGACAAAAAAAAAAAGAACTTTTCACTCTGACAATAATTTGAAAAACTAAAAAATTTTACAATACAAGTCCCGTACCTGGACGTTTCACAGAAAATAAAATTAGAGTAAAAAGAGACATTTAAATTTGAAAACTGATGCTTTTTCCATCTTTATTCCCATATACACTTCATATTCACGTTTTAGCTCCCAAAAGTAACCCCCATGACATTTTCAATGTGTTCTTCCTTATACAGTCCACGTCGAGAATTTTTTGATGAAAGTGCTCTTTTTTCGGTAAGCACCGATGCTGTCTTTTCGAGATTTTTTCAAACAATGTGGAATATTGTGATTGCAGTAGAAATACAAATACTAACACAAAAGCCACAACTGGCAAATTGCTCAACGAGGTGGCTGAGAAAGATGCCCATCAAAAATATGGATGTCAAATATAACCAAAATACAGCAACCCAATAATATCACTAAAGAAAAAGCTGATAATTAATAATTTATAATACAATGCCCATAAAAAAGATTATGGTTGTATTATCTAAGTATGGATAATTTTTCGGTTTATCCCACTATGCTTATCGTACTTCTTTTTAAACGTGTCAATGATGTTAGAATTCACAACCCCCAAAGGTAAGCTATTCCATTTATTAACGACCCTATTAAAGAAAAACTCCATGTGACACCTCAATCTGGAATTTTCCCGTATTAAACAATACTAGTGTCCTATTGTCGAAGCAGTTGATCGAAGGTGTATTGATAACTCATGGTCCATTTTATCCACCCTATTGAAAATTTTAAATACTTCGATTATGTCCTTTTGACACCTGCGTTCATCCAATTTAAACATATTCAAGAAATCAAGTCTTCATAACTCAAGCCTTGTGTGCCCACAAGAGAATGCATAGCTCTTCTCTGCACACCCTCAACCAAGTCTATGTCCCTCTGTAGGTGCGGTCTCCAAAACCTTACGGCATACTCCACTCCAGGACGAACTAGGCCTCGGAAAAGCGAAAGAATGACTAGGAGAGCGCGCAGAGGCCTTTCCAAGAATGAATCGCTTTTTTGACCAGCGTTGAACAATGTTCCGAAAACCTAAGCCGCTCGTCAATGAGAATTCCCAAATCGGTGACCCTAGCTGCATCCGAGATAAAAAAGAAAAGCAATACTAAAAGCAAAGCTAGCTGCATCCGGAAGCAAAGAACTTCCCAAAAAAGTCAAACACTGATAAAGATGCTTGGGATATCTCCGTTCTCATGCTTAACGGCTTCTTAGGCAATCGCTTTACAAAAATACTGAAGCTTGTGAAAAAACATAAAAATCTATGTAAAAATGGAATTTCCAAATAATTCCTCCAAATCACACATCGCATCCTGCTCACTCATTTCGGAAAATTCAAAGAAAGCATGGGTGCTACAAAAAAAGCATCTTCTCCAAAAAGTTCTAGATCTGGAACATCTGTATAAGGGAGAGTACATCAAAAATATCATGGCAATTACTTTTGGGAGCTAAAACTCGAAGATTTAAAATTTTAAATTTTATTTCAACTCAATCTTTTTTTTCTGTGAACGTCCAGATACAGTACTTGTATTGTAAACGTTTTTTACAGTTTTTAAAATTAAGGATCAGTGCGCGAAGTTTTCTTTTTCTTTTGTCATTTTCAATATTCCAGTCACCCGATGAGTCACTGGTAAATGACCGATTCACAAAAATCGATCTCTTCACCACAAAAACAAAGTTTGAAGGGAATAATAATCATTTTCATGATTATATTTAGGCTGAGGAAACACAAGAATAACAATTTTTACCCAAGGACAAAGAAAAAAGTTTTTTTACACTATTTTTACAAATAGTATACACCTTACAAATAGTGTTTTTTTTTACACTTAGTGTGTACACTTTACAAATTACACTATTTTTACAAATAGTGTGATTAATAGTGCAATCGAAAAAAAAAATTTCATTAGATCTGAAAAAACACACATTATACACATAATAAAACTCCACTGATTTTTGAGAGACTATAATTATATAAAGGAGGAAAACTTATTTTGTTTGGATTTAGAAATGTGTGGAATCTGAAGACACATGTATGGTATCTGCCATTTTTGCACATATGGTCACAATTTCATACCTGAAGTTCAACGTTATTGCTAGAATTGAAGAAAAAAATGTCATTCAGTGTGGTGCTCATTGATGACCATTCATCTGGTTTGAATCTGAAACTCAATTAATTTTAACCCACGTGTGAAAATTGTTTTTTTACCCCCAAACACAAGCAACTTATTTCTTTCGATGGATCAATGTGTTTGTTCTCAAATATTCAAAGAATTTAAGGTACCCGACTACCTCTTTCTTGTCGCTTTTCTATAAAATGGTACTGGAGTGAACCTTAATAATCTTTTTTTGATATAAATTATCCCAAAATGATGACAACAATAATAAATTTTGGACTACCTATGTCATTTTCTATGATAAAATCGTTTTTATGTCAAATTTAAAGCAAAATTCATGTAATATTCGAAACACAATTCCCAGAAATTTTCATTAATGTTTTGTTTATTATGTTGTAACGTTATGTTATCATTAACGTTTTGTTGTTTTCACAGTACATTTAGCTTGCAATGGTACAGGTTATGAACCAAATTTTAAATGATTATATGGTATGCTCATAAGTTACACTCAAATCTGTTAATGTACGTATGAATTTTTTAAATTTTTATTCTATATATCGTGTATAAAACACTGTAATTACACAAATATATATGATAGACCTTAGATTTTGTACATATAAAGTTATATAACCCTAACAATATATAGCAGAATATCATATTAAATAAAAATAAATTGCATAAAGATACAATGAATAGATTTTTGAAACCACGTTTCAAACTCATGTAAAATGTCAAAAATAACATGCTCCGTTGATCATTTTTGTCGTACCACGGCCATTTTCTGCACACGAAGGCTAATTACACCTGAACCTCGCAATTTCTTTCGATTCTGAACGGTAGCCTTTTTTATACTCACCGAGAGGTTGGTGCGTTAACCCCTCGATGTGAGTCTCCCTGCGGTAGCAGTCTTTTCCTGTGGTTCTGTCGCCATTTCTGTTGTACCCCTGTATCAGGAAAGTTTCTGACAAGAACGAACCGGGTATCGAACTTGCGATACCTCTAAATATCCTTTGATACATTAGGCGAGTATCTTATCGACCTGGGCAACCACGCCCTAGCATGCTTCGTAAAAACACGTTTAAAGTTTTTATTCGAGTACAAATACAAGGCCCTAACATGCAAAATGCCCAACGAGGTGGCTGAAAAAAAGATTTTCGTAACAAATATGGATGTCATATATTTCTAAAATGTATCAACCCAATTAAAAATGCAATTACAAAAACTATATATACATGATAAAATATAGTACATTTTGCCCATAAAAAATATTTGTGGTTATTTTATCTAAGCTTCTCGATTTACCCCAATATGTTTATCGTATATCTTTTTAAACATATCAATTGTGTTAGAATTCACTATCCCCGAGGGTAAGCTATTACATTTATTCATAACCCTATTAGAGATAAGGCGATAACTCCCTTCGACACCGCAACCTGGAATTGCCCCTTATTAGACGATACTGGTGCCCTCTTGTCGAAGCACACCCCTTTTGAGGGTGTATAAATAACTCATGGTCCATCCTATCCATCCCGTCGAAATTTTTAAACACTTAGATCATGTCCCCCGACATCTGCGTTCTCTAATCCAACTAATGTAGTCAAGAAATCAAGTCTTTCTCCATAGCTCACGCCTTGTGTGCCAACAAGAGCATGCGTAGCTATTCTCTGCACCCTCTCAACCAAGTGTATATGTCCCTCTGTAGGTAAAAAAAAAGTCTCCAAACCTTACGGAATACTTCATTCCAGGACGAACTAAGCCCCAGAAAAGTGGAAGAACCATTTTTAGAGAATCCAGAAACACTTTCATGAGAATGAAACCGAGCATTCTGGATTCACGGATTACTTGCATGTAAAAACGCAATACTAAAGTAAGCGTAACTTCGGTTCTAAACGTCATATAATCAAAATAAGGCCTGTTTTTGAATCACAAGAAACGGGGCTTTCATAAAAAAATAAGAAATAAAATTAAAATAGATATTTTTTCCAAAATGACGTTTCCAACGTAGTTGGACACCTTAATTTTTTCGTGCGGATTTTATTAGACAAAGCCGGACCGGATTGCTGCCACAAGGGAAGTTAAATTTTATAAAGTCGTAGGAAAGTACCATGGTGGAGTACTCCAATAGTACGAAAGGGAAAAAAGACGCGTTTTTTTTTAATTTTGGCTCTAATTTACTGATAGTCATATGTGATTTTTTTTAATGCAAAATCGTACCCCGACTTACGCGGTTACCGTCTGTCCCTCCTTTCGCGTAACTTCGGGGGAATACTGCTACGAAAATCCCCAAAATATTATGTTACTTCGAAATAATATATAAAATAATCGTTTTACCTTTTTGGTAAAGTAATAAAAATGAGTGTAAATACCGCGAACCAATTAGACATTAGTGTAATATCAAAAAGTCTATCCATAAAGATGTCTTCGGTATGTGGAACAAGTTCTCTTTAATGTTTATGAGCTGTGCTTGATTGATGGGAGTAAGACGGTAGAGCCAGACATTTCGTCACTTTTGATTGGCGTTCCGAGTATATTTATGATAAGGGTTTGGCCAAATAATGATGATCATTGTCTACACTAATGGTCAAAAGCCCTGTAACCTCTCTCTCTCTTTCTTTTCCTGCTCTGTATGTGCTTTTTTTTTCTTCATCTAAGCAATCGAGAATAAATAGATTATTTTTTCCTCCCTTGCCGTAACTAAATACTAAACTGCACAATAAAAGTCAGCGATGGAATGAGACGATGATGATGACACCAATTAGTTTTTATTTCCCGAGGTAGTGGATAATATTAACATGGGCAGGGTAATTGCATCGGTATAAATGGATACCATATATGTATACCTTTAGTTATTTTTTCTGTTAAAGACATTCAAACGGCCCATTCGGTGTCAGCAATAATCTATACTCGCATGTACCTTTTTATCTTTAATGCACTTTTAGTTCTTCGGACGTCTTCGATTGACAGTAGTTTCAGAAGATGTCAACAACAGTTGTCGTCATTGACTCGTTAGCCATTAACATATTCCTCCGGGTTGTAAGGAATATGTTGCAGTGGTGGTTTTTGGATTTGTGAGGCCCCAGGCAAATTTTTATGAGGTCCCTAAAATGACGATTGACGAAAATTGCACTTTCGTCGCTGTGTGTGTAGTGCATTTGTTTTTGAACTCTTCTCGTCAACTGCTCACTTTGTTGAGTGATTTTTTATGACAATTGTTTCCGTATTCTTTCAATAGCTGAGCTCAGCTTTCTTTAGCTATTTCAAAAAAATACGAGTTCGAACTATGACATCAATAACAAGTAAAAAATTTTGATACATAAATCGGGCTCGAGAAATCACAAAATGCTTAAGATTCCGGGGTCCCGGAACTCGATAAGGCAACTCTAGCCCTGTCTGCGAGGCCTTCCCCAAGTTCGAGGCCCAATACGGCGCCTTATTTGCCCCCATGTAGGGCCGCTCCTGCGGAAATACGGACGAATTAAAACTCGAAACACAACCAAACGGACATGAAATTTTGACCTCGAGGAGTTTCTGAACGGAGCACCCATAGTTAATTGTAGAAAAACAATTAAAGACCGGTTTGATAATAATTCAAAATCATTCATAAAAAAGACATTATATTTTTTTGAAATGGATTTTCGATTATCTTTTGCCTTTACTCCATGGTCATTTTTCAATTTTATTCAATCTCTTCGATCAGAATTCGATTCCAAAACCAAAACATTAGATACACATAATTACGTATTATTTCCAAACTTCAATTTCTAACAATTTTCCATTGATTGAAATCGAACGTATCGATCGATCAAAAAAAAAAAAAAAAAACAACATTTTTGACCCCAAAAATGGAAACTACGAAAGAAAATTATACACAGGAAATTAACCTGAGCATAAAAAAGCAGTTAGAATAAATAATATATCAATTACCGATGCTTTTTCTCTCTTAAAAAATCATTCATTATTGATCACCCATTTGTAATAAAAAAAAATGAATAAAATAACAGACACGTGATTGACGGATCATAAGAATGATTGTTTACCGTGTATGTCGCCTCCAGTGCAAGCATGATTACGAGAACCAACATATTAAGCTAAAAGTCATTAACAAAGTGATGATAATTACAGCTTCACATGTTTGTAAAAAAAAAAGTCCTTGGTACAAACTAAAGACATCGCAGATGATACAAAAGGAAATGGTGATAGATTTACGGTTTAAAAAAAAAGTATATATAATAATAAATGATTGACGACTTCCGAGGGTAATTAGTATCAGGTTGAATATCAGTCGATGTATTCCATTCACGAAAATGGTATATTTGCAAGAAAGTAACAAACGCAAAGTCATTTACGAAAGAAATTTGTGAGTCAGATGACCTTAAATGGAAATAAAATTGGTGCGACCTCACAGATCGTCTTTGCCTTAGAAAATTGAGGAAGAGAAATGGCTTGAGAGACGTTGAATATCGGCCTTCGTTAATAATGAACAGGATGAAATAGAGACACACGGGACAGCCCAATACCATCCCCTGTCTTCGGATCGAACGATGGAAAGAACTAAATAAAAAGTCCATCACGACACCTAACGATGATTGATTAGGATGTAGCACGTTTTTTAATGGATTGAGCTGTTAGATCATGTATTGATGATATCCTATGAAGAAACACACGCAAGTTTCTTTCACTATCATTGCAGCAGGCATATATATATATTCATCTTTGACCGGCTTCATAATCTGCATAAATCGATGTGAATCCCTCAAAGTGCTATAATCCTATATCTAATTGCTACATCACACATAAAGGGCGGTGAGTATTGTATCGACCAATTTGAATTACCAATGCTGCAAAATACACGCGTATGAGCGGTATACTTACACTCATGCTCAAAAGTTAAGCAACAAACTGATAATTCTCCATTGTGTAACGGTATGATAATCTGGACAGAAATTGTTATTGGTGTCCACATCGACCTACATGTCTTCAATAGAGGTTCAGAGACGATTTTGCACTATCAAGATGACATCCTTGCACCATATACTCACATCATTTCTTTCTGTCACGAGACCAACATGATGATGCAAAAGTTAACACTGTTTGGGTTGCCGAGCATTACGTTCAGTCCTAAAAGCTGAATCGTATGGAATAGTTACCCATTTCTTTTGATTTGAACTCAATAGAGAGTATATTAGACATCCATGGAAAACATTCAACTGCTCTCCATGACCCTTCCCAAAGCCTCGGTGAGCTGCTAACAAGTGTTTCGCTTAAATAGACCCTGATATCGCAAAACACCATTGATAATCTTATTATTGGTATACAGGGTGATTCAGAAAAGATGGGAAAAACTTTAAGAGGTGATGGTACACACCGATACAAACAATTGTCATCAAAGAATGCATGGTATAACATGAAACGCAAACGCGCTAGTGCGTTTCGAAACGGCCGCTCCGCAAACGTTAGAACGGCACTCGCACGATATGGTGCATTTGATACCCACAATAAACATGTCTGGGCGTCCGTAAATCCGCATGCGCATCAGCGACTCTTCTCCATCAATGTTTGGGCAGGAATAATCGGCGACCACCTAATAGGACTGTATCTTCTGCCGGAACGCCTTGACGAGGGCAAATACCGGACGTTTCTGCAAGAGGTGCTGCCAGACATGCTGGAGGACGTTCCAATTGCCCTCCGGCGGCGTATGTGGTTCCAGCACGATGGAGCTCCAGCCCATTTTGGGCGAGAGGCACGGCACTATCTGGACGTCATTTTTTCCGAACCCATGGACCGGGCGAGGTGGTCCTGTAGCTTGGCCACCACGATCGCCCGATCTGTCGTGTCTTGATTTCTTTTTGTGGGGACAACTGAAGAGTCTGGTGTATGAGACTCCTCTTGACTGTGAAGAGGACCTTTAGCAAAACTTTCGGCTGCTGCTGAGGAGGTTCACGATATACCTGGAATATTCCAGAGCGTTCGCAAATCCCTCCTTCGCCGATGTTCTTCTTGCATCACCGTTGGTGGTCGCTTTTTTTGAGCAATTATTGTAAATTATTCATTAAAGTTACTTTTTTACCTCGGTTTTACTATGTTGCGTCCTGTAGCACATTTGGGTCGCTTGACTGGGATCTTTGGTGGTACCCCCAAGTCAAACTTTTCACGGACCCTTCTATAAAGAATTAATAGTATGAAAAAAAAGATGATATTTTTGTCCCGGAGGGTTTGAACCCTGTCAGCCCCGCCCTTGTGGGGAGCCATGTTTGAAACTAAAGGCGCATTTATGGTTTTGCCGCCTGCGGGCTACACGAATTTTGCTGCCCTTCTCCCATTATAGTCTAATTTTCTTGACTAAACTCTTTCCTCGAATTTCCCACCCTGTGCTATAACCCGCTTGGCCTCCCCCTCCCCCTACAAGTACACTGAGTGTCTAAAGTCACTCTTGTAGTCAATCTTATGTTTGCACACTGTTTTGGTCACTAACATTTTTGCACAGGCTCGAAGGTCACTCACTGACCTGGTCCCTCGCTCCAGGGCCGTAACTAGAGGGGGCAGGGGGAACTTGCTCCGGACGGCAAAATTTAGGGGGCGGCAGTTTTAGGTGGGAACAAAGCAAAGAACACCATATTACAAAATTATCGAATTTTAACGCCGTGGAGGCGGCAAAATAATCTTTGTCACGGGCGGCTGAACCGTGTTTGCCCCGGACGGCAAAAATACTAAATACTGCCCTACCTCGTTCTGTAGGTCACACGTCTGGTCATGCATATATCACTTGAGTGACTCACAACTCACTTACAGATCACTTAAGCTTCCCGTAAGCTTCCCGCGACACATTTACACTTCACTTGAGCGACCCACTGCATTTGTATAGATCAATTGGCTAGTGGCTCTCGGCATATTTCCAGATCACTTAAATTGCCAGCGACACATTTCCAGATCACTCAAGCGGTCCGCGGCACATTTCCAGATAGCTCAAGTGGCCCGCGGCACGCTTTAAGATCACCTGAGTGGCTCTTAACACGTTCCCAGATTACTTAAATTGCCGGACACACATTTCCAGGTGACTCAAGTGATCCGTGGCACATTTCCAGATAACTCAAGTGGCCCGCGGCACGTTTCCAAACCAATGAAGTGGCCCACACTTCCCGAAAGGTTGAGGAACCTTGATGGACAGGTTTTAAACACAGTGGAACGTCGATTTAACACCACCATCCATCGCAAATAATTTTTGGGGCCCCTTAAAAAGGAAAAAACTATGCAAAATAAGTGTAAATTTTTTGTGAGAGCCCCCATTCGGCTCGGGACCTCGAGGCAGTGCCCTGATTGCCCCCAGCCTAGTTACGGCCCTGAATGGGTTATTTCATTCATGGAGTTACACTAATAAGACATTGACATACAGTAGTTCGTAATAAACGTGTTAATTTATATATGGTGACATATCTGATGCCCCATTTCGACCACGATCCGACATAACGCCAAACTCATCCGACCAAAATTATTTGGTACGGATGGTGGCGTTAAATCGAGGTTCCACTGTATTTAAACCTGTGCCACTCTGAAGAGTGCTTAACCTTCCGGGAATTATGGGCCACTTCATTGGTTTGGAATATGGAGACGTACCAAGAGCCACATAGGTGATCTTAACGTGTGCAGCGGGCCAATTGAGCTATCTGGAAATTTGCAATACCCACCCCCCCCCGTGGCCCTCTCGCCTTATCTCCGTCCATGCTGGATACGCACAGTTGGCAGGCTTAAGAGATCTGGAAATGCACCGCGAGCCACTGAAGTGATCTGGAAATGTGTCGCGGGCCACTTGAGTGGTTTTTTTTAAAACCATTGAGTGGTTCGCCATTTGAGTGGTTTCGTTATTCATCGCGGGCCACATCAGCCGACTCCGAGAGCCACATCCGACCCGCGGGCCATGGGTTGAGCATGCATGCTGTACATAAAACAGGTCAAAAAGCCAGCCACGAGCGTCGTAGGTTTCGTTTCTCCGTGCGCGCGGGTGTGATGCCGTAAAGAAAACATTCGAGAATAATTCTTAGTTTATGTACTCGCCGCTAGATGGCGGTAGAGCATCCGCGGGGAAAAAAACCCCTATATATAAAAGCACCTGAATAAATAAATATATACGGAAAAAGTATGAGCATATTACAAATATTGCCGATGAAAAAAAAAATCATCGTGACATCACGTATGAATGATATATTTGGATATTTCTTTTTGAATATTTCTAGAAGGAAAGAGTTTAGCGGAAACTCTCGTATATATAATAGGACTCGGTGACTCTCTTTTATGTACATAAAGTCCAAATTAAATTGTTCAAGGCCCGATGACATAATGAGCCTCTTTCAAAACGGGGTTCTTCCTGACAAAAGAGAAATGCATTGTAACCGTTTGACCGCACGCGTTATGTTGAAACAGCTGTTTTGAACGAATAAGTGCAGGAAATAAATTCATTTGGTGTTTTATTGCGGTAATTTTTGATAAGGAAAGTAAAAAAAAAAACGCTAAACAATTATTAATTATTTTCCTATGTTGTATAGGGAGAAATGCGGCGGAAAACTCGGTTGCGATGACCTCGGTTGTAACGACACCTCGGCTATAACGTCTCTAATGCTAAGACAAGAAGTTTCTGTGCCCGGAACAAAAATGGTCATTTCTTATGTAATTTAGTGTGCTGAACACGAATTTTTCACCGTAAAAAAAGGCTAGATTGGCTACGATTTGCTCTGAAATTGCAGATTCAATACATATAGGCTATAGGTTGCATAGGTAACAGGGAAAATGGCATTTTACTGGCGAACAGTTTATCCTAGAAGTACACTACCAATTAGAAAAATTATCCAAATAACGTGTAGAACTCAGATATGTCATTCTTGTTGCAAGGGGTTTTGTATAGTTATTAAAATAAAAAAAACACTAGCTTTGACACCCTGTGCTCAAAAGTCCAATTAGAACGTTTTTGCCCTGTCTATCCTGATGTCAACAAAAAAATTTCACGTTTCTAAGTGCAATATTCGCAGAGATATTCGGAAAACGGATGAAATTTGGGAAAGAACAGCGATAATTGCGGAAAACCCGTTTTACCCGAATTTAACGCTGTTCTTCCCTAATTCCAAAAAAAATTGCGTGTTTCTAAGTGTAGTATTCCGCTGAGATATTCGAATTAAAAAAAACAGAAGGAAGTTGGGGAAAAAACAAAAACTAACGAACAAAATGCTTCTTCCTTATGCTGTTCTTTCTCTACTTTCCTCCGATTTTTGAATCGTAATTTGTTTATTGTCTTCAGGAGAGACAGGACAACAACTTTCTAATTGGGTTTTTGAGCACAGCGTGTCCACATAAAAAGTTAATTTTTATACAGAATTTTAATAACTATAATCCCTTACAATATGAATGACGTGTCTGAGGTCCACACGTTATTTGGACATTCCTTCTAATTATAAGTATGCCTCTAGGATCAATGGTTCGCTAGTAAAATGTCATGCACACTGTATAATAACACAATACAATACATTGAAACACAACGTAAGTAAATAGAAAACAAATTAAATTTACAGAGAAAAAACAACAAATATTACAGAAACTTCAATATATTGAGTCACTACATTAATATACATAAAAACACCATTCAAATACGTGCAAAAACAAATGTAGTATAGCACAATTAATTCATTTAATCGTTGTCTGACACGTTACTTCGGTTTGCACCAAACAAAAGGAGCCTCTGTCACAGTTGTCCATTAGTAATTAACCAGCATCGAAGTTGACCAATTGAAGTTGGTAAAGTTGTTATGGTCTCTATCACTTTTTCATCATAAAATAAAGCTCGTATACCACTTTCTAACTGTTGCTATGATGATGTCTCTTAAACAAGAGCCAATAAAACTTTTTCAACTTGATATTCGTGTTCAGCAGGTCAAAATCATTCGGAATTGCATTGCACATGCACAATTCCATTGTTGTCCAGTGTAATTGGCGGTCTAGACTGATTCCCATAGAACATAGAAAATAATGTTAATGAATCTTGCTTATAAAGTCAATGAAAAGCGATAAAAAACGACAAACTTTTCGTCACTTTTGTTCGGCTTTCAATATGGTTTTCTAATAAATTCTTGAGAGATCACATCCAGGGAATGCTCGTCTGTTGTTTTATCTATATCTAACACTGAAAAAAAAAGATTTATTTCATGTTCAACGTTACGACTTGCTCATTGGCATGACCACTGTACCAAACATTTCCGTATTTTGTCCTTCCCGACTTTTTCTTATAAACTATCCCGTTTTTTTCAACGAAACTCACAATTTCTAATCTTTACTAGAAACAAGAATAAAGGTAATTTGCATAATTTATATAAGGAATGTGACCGTAAATATTCATCTCACATATTTGCCAAGTTCATTTTTTTTCTGTGAAGTACATTTTATCAGACTTGCTGTAGCATTGTATAACTCACCAAGGACTATTTATAAGTTATATTTCTTATCACCGACATTTGGCAACATGTGTAGTGAGAATAAACGTACCCCATATTAATTAATATATAATTTCCCGTATTTTTCTCGCTCAAATATGGTCACCCTGATCATAAACAAATAAAAACTTCACTCACAGTACTTGATTGCCTGTGATTATATTTTCCGTTGAGAAAGGTCTTCAAAAACGTTAACCTCAGTAAAAACGATAATATTTCGTCGAATCTTGAATGTCGTTACAACTGAGTTTGAGTGTATATTTACTGCGAATCTGGAAAATTCTCAGAATTCTGTACGAAAGAAAGGGTCCGGAATTGGTGGTATGAGAAGTAATTTTGTGACCGGAAACGCGTTGGCGTTGGTCATAAGAAGTTTGGCCATGGTTGGTTCATTTCGTGTAGGAAATCAAGCGCAAAAACCTATTGTGGGTGAGGTCATGTGAAGGAGTACCTTTAACCAACCCTTTGGATTTAGCATCAGATACGCGAGAAAGACTTCGTTCGGTTCGATATCCTCCGTCACCGGATGAGACGATTTACCAGTCTTACAATTATTGCAAATGCGGTGAATCTATAGAGTTCTGGGAAAACGGGCTCCTAATCGAACAGTGTCCCTTAAATATTTGAAGGATTCACTTATTTTGTGAAATCATTCCTTTCATAAATTCTCAATTTTCATACATGATAAAATTCTGAATCTCATACTTAATGAAATTCTGAATCTCATACTTAATGAAATTCTGAATCTCATACTTAATGAAATTCTGAATCTCATACTTAATGAAATTCTGAATCTCATACTTAATGAAATTCCGAATCTCATACTTAATGAAATTCTGAATCTCATACTTTTTTGAATTATTTCCAGCATGAATTCTGAATTTTCATCAATATTCTGGAGTTATTTCTGTTGTAAATTCAGAATTTTCATTAACTACATTTCTTTCATAAATTTTCAATTTTCGCTACATCTGAAATTGTATCTTTCATAAATTTCATTAATTCTGAAATTATATTTTTCGTAAATTCCATTAATCCTGAATATTTATAAACTCTGAAATTAATTATTTCTTTTATTCTGAAACGATTCCTCTCTTTAATTCTAAATTATCATCAATTCTGATGTTATTCTTGAAATTGAAATTTATTTTTATTTACACGCACACACATATATATAAAGACACAGAAAGTGACAACACACAACATATAATGAACATACACATACATGGTTCCATTAAATTATTACCTATTGGGATGCTAACTTACTACCCCAAGCATAAAATATATTAAAACGGGGGGGGGGGGAGTTGAATGGACGACGGTCCTGGGGCAAATAACGAGAAATTAAACTTCGCAATTATGTTTCCGTCAGAATTAAATGTAAAATTCGTTTTGTTATAACTCAAATATCAATGATTTGATAGAAATGAAACTAAACCTTTAGTACTCATACTTTTTGACTCAGTTTTTCTCCCACAACTCAATATGGGGTTTATGGATATGAAAACCAGTTTTCTCAAAGAAAAGGAAAAAATATGGCAAAATGAGCATTTTCACAAAGACGACAAGACAGCTGAATAGTAAGGGTAAAAATAGTTCTGTCTCGTAAAATATGGGACGTATATATATCCGTACTGGCATATCGTTTCCATTTCTGTTTTCTGCTTATGAATACTTTTAATGGCCGTATAGGAGCTAAATTGCTTCTTCGAGAGCCAAATATGGAACAAAAATACTGAGATGAAATCAGTGTGTTTAAATGAATACTTGTTATATAATTAGTGCGGTGGCAGAGGTGCATTTATGGTTTTGCCGCCTGTGGGCCAAACGAATTTTGTCGCCCTTCTCCCATTTTAGTCTAATTTTCTCGGCTACTCTTTCCTCGAATTCGCCACGCTGCGCTACAATCCGCTTAGCCCCCTCCCAACTCCTGCAACTCCTCTACTTGTGTCTCTGAAGTCACTTTTTTAGTCATTCGCATGCTTGCGCACTCTTTTGGTGACTCACATGCTTGCTAGGTCACTCACTATGTAGATATCACTCATTTGGTCATTCACATGTGCTTGCAAACTATCTAGGTCATTCCTTTGGTCACTCACTGACGTAGTCCCTTGCTGTTTGGGCAGAGGAGGATTTATTTGAGGGTTATTACACAAATTTCGTCGCACTTCTATTCTACTAATTTCCTTGGCCACTCATTCCTCAAATTTGCCCCCCCCCCCGTACTTACCGCTCAGGGCACCGGCTACGGCTCCTTTAAATACGCCACTGTACAGAGGTGTTTAAGAACGTCCAACAATTTTAGTAATTTATCTAATTCTATGTCGTGCACATATCAGGCAGGGTGCACACACACGCTGGACCGATACGACATCTACCGACCGACCTACCGAGACGCGTAATGAAAAAAAAAAAGTTACGCGTCGTGGTCTTATCGTATCGGTCCAATGTGCACCCTGCCCTACATTCAAATTCACAATTTTCAATTCGCCTTATATCGCAATTGAAAATAAAGTAATTTTTAAATTTATTTCCAGGCCAGGTGAAATTCCCAAGTGTGCCTAATTGGTCCTCGGACTAGAGTTTGCGCACGAACTAAACGACCATATTCTTTGAAGTGTCGGTACAACCCATCTGGTCTAGCTAGAGAACTTCGATACAATAAAATGGTGAGCGGTTCTAAAGGGTTTTAGATTGTCGCAACAGCTTATCTCCCGCGTAAGCCCCTAACTAAACCCATCAAAAGAGCTCGTCGTCGTTGCAAGAGTTCACGGCTCGAGGATGCGCTTAATTAAGACGAATTAAAGTCAATTGGCGATACGTCAGCGAGGTCGTGTATCAATTCGTCTGCCTGCCTCCCGTCTGTGTTAAACAGCAAAACGAGTACATTGCCTGCCTACTACAGTCAACGGAAATGGCAGCGACTTTCAATCGATGTGATGTGATGCCCGTCCTTATCAAAGAACCATCCACTTTTGACGTGAATACGTCTTTTAAATCATCTGACCATACTGGCGGCATTCGCAAAAAGTTACGCAACGGAATAATTTAAATCTGATATCTCAGGAAGTATTAAAAATATATGAGTTTAATAGATCGGGTATGGGATCTTGTTAAGACAAATCCAATGATACCACTCTGGTTTTGATACCTATTCCGGATCATCAGGCTGACGGCCCGTTTTCGTAACGAAATGGTTTTTCGCTATATCTCGAGAGGTTCGCAACGCAAATAGAAGCCAATGGTGTTGTCTGATAGATATTCTTGAGAGAAATCGAATGACGTCAGTCTGGTTTTGATATCTTTTTCGGTCTGTGTGCTCACGACCCGCATTCGTAACGAAATTGTTTTTTGCAATATCTCGTGGACTCCGCAACGCAAATAGAAGACAATGGTGTCGTCTTATAGACATTTCAGAGACAAATACGATGATGTCACTCCAGATGCCGCAACTAGGGGGGAGCAGGCGGGTCTCGTGCCCGGGCACTGGAACCGAGGGGGCGCAAATTTCATTACGAAACCTTGCCTTCAGCATTACAAGGCGGTGTCAAAATGCGTGCTTGCCCCGGGTGACCAAGCATCCAGTTGCGGCCCTGTGTCACTCAGATTTTGATACCTCTTCGGAAGAAGCTCTTCCGGTCTGGGCGCCAAGCTCACGTCCCGCTTTCGTAACGAAATCGTTTTACGCTAAATTTCTAGAAGTTCGCAACGCAAATAGACGACATCGGTATCGTCTGTTAGCTATTCTAAAGACAAATCCGATGATGCCAACTTTATTATGACAGTACCTACCACGCGATTCAAGGCCCAAAGAATGTATTCCCGTCCCGCAATTTTTTATTTTTATTTTCTTGTTCTTTCCTTGGGTTGAAAAACCCAACTTACCATGTTAGCAAACAAATTGGTAAATGGTCAAGGTAATTTAAATGGATCAACAAAATTCTCTTTCCTCTCTCTCATTATGCATTGTTCAATTTCCCACCGTCACTTCTTCAAATTTCCTTCAGTGAAACTAACAGGTGGTCCAGTAAAAGATCATCATCCGCTCACCTGGACCCTTTTATTTCTGTATGTTGTGAGTGCAGAGCGTAAAATTCGACCATCCACAAAAATATGGGAAGCGAGAGGTTTTTTCCTCTCACCTATGCCCCCCATTCTTTTATTCGCGTTACATGTATACGCAAACTTAGAGTTTGTATCAAAAGTAGAAAAAGGAAGCCCCGTGAAAATAATAATAATATAAAAAAGGACATAAGTTAGCCGAGGCTTTTCTTAAACTCTGA
Source organism: Pholcus phalangioides (assembly GCF_987345545.1). Classification (NCBI taxonomy): domain Eukaryota; kingdom Metazoa; phylum Arthropoda; class Arachnida; order Araneae; family Pholcidae; genus Pholcus; species Pholcus phalangioides. The sequence continues at coordinate 44,005,010 of NW_028301600.1, read as the reverse complement.
CTGTAGCGCGCAGTTCACATGGTCATAAAGTTTTCATTTATAGCGTCGTATAAGCAGTTAGAAGAGAATCTGTACGAGGTGTTATAAGAAGAGAAGGGGGGACATCACAAAGATTCATGACATGGCTGAGCCCCTGTTACTCGCAGAAATCCCATGCGGATGGCGCAGCGATACAACATCCCGTTCTTTGTACCCGATCCACAGCTGTATGGCAACGCTGTAAAAACACGTAATAACACAGCAAGCAGCTGTTTGTTGTGTTATTGGATTCATTCGAGTGAATCTTTCCCAAAATTCAAATGAAATTCTGATTTCATGGAGAAACACCCTCGTCTCGAAACCTTTAATTAATACTGTATTATATTCCCTTCTCTTCTACGATACGAGCGGGGTATAAATGTTTTTGATTAGATACCATGAAATGCAACCGGGAAATGAAATTTTCCAGTGGAATTTCAATTAATGTGGGAAAATGACGAGATGCCATCAAAAAACAAACTATACCACAGTGTTTTTTAAAGTGGGCGTCTTGGCGAGCTGGAGATATCGACTCTGTGTGCCTATTTATACTTTTAAGCAAGTACTCCTTCTACATTACACGGGGGCGCCAAATGTGTGCTAGTCCTGGCACAAATTCAATGAAGACTTTTACTCCAAAAGACAATTGGGTAAAAAAACACTTTATTACAAAACTATCGCATTTTAAAGTTGGGGGCGGCAAAATCCAGCCCCCCCTCCCCGAGCAAAACCCTAGTTCTGGCTCTGCAGTGGTGGCCGGCTGAAGTTTTGTTTTCTGTGGTTTTACAACTTCGAATGAAGATGTCTCTCTCTCAGTCGGTCTCCCATTTGAAAAAGTCTCCCCACAGAGAGCAGGCAGATCTACACTAGGATAAAATACATCAGGGCCGTAACTAGAGTGGGGGGCAGGGGAGGCACCGGGCAGCAAAATTTAGGAAGCGGAAACTTTAGGTGGGAACAAAAAAAAACCGTTTTAAAAGGATCAAATTTTAAAGTGTTGGGGGCGGCAAACATCCTAGTTACGGCTCTGCTCAAACTTCAGTGCCATCGTAGATTCTAATATTGGAAACGAGTAATCCTGTCAGGGACTAAGGCCGGAATAACACTATAAAAGTTTTATAAAATCCCTTTTATGAAACTTGAAAAATCTAACCAATAAGGTTATTGGTTACATTCTAGAAAATGCAACCGTTGACCTCATTGGCTGCATTTTTCAAGTTTTATAATAGGACTTTTATCAAACTTTTATAGTGTAATACCGGCCTTAGGCTGATACTGCGAGAGGTTGAGCACATTTTACAAAGAATCTACAGGGCGAGCAATGATGCCGAATATCCGGAGGGTTAACGGATAAAATGTACAATTATTTTGCGTGTGGTGCGTTTCTTTTCCTCCAATCTTTTTTTTTTTGCAGGTGCCCTTATTATAAAGAACAGGAATGTGCATATAAGAAGCAATTCGGCAGTCACGAGCCCCAGCAGCAGTCAGTCGCGTCTCTCTCTCTTTTAATGCATCGTCTCCTATAGAAGATGAATCCTTACATCGCCCCTTCCTTTGCCAGCAAGGATCGGGATCGAAAACTCCCTCAACAACTTCCAGTCGGAAGCACCCTATTTCCTATACAGACATTACAGAGCAGAACAGAACCATTCCCCCAATGGCCCCGGCTTCCTTCCTTTTTGAAATCACCTTAACTTGGCAGTGTCATTGTGTGCGAGAAGTGTCTCACAACTATTCCACAATTCCCCCAAAAGCTTTTTTGAAAAAAGTTTTAAAGAGACGATATAATATGGACCTATAGATGGAGGGGAATGAAATACAGTACCGAAGAGAAGACTTCGACAGCTGTCGCTGAACGAGCTCGCATTCGTATCGTACTTGAATTTACCAATAAAACTCACGAAGAGTAGTATCAAATTTTGTTGATTTTCTGGATTAGACCAGGGAAGTGTTTCCTCAACTTTTCTGAACCTAAGGACCAGTAAAATGTTTGAAACAATTCGACGGACACACTTGTGCCCAGTAAAAATACGTCCTGTATTTTTCCGAATTTTTTTTATAAATTTGTCCCGTTTCTCCAGCGATGCTTATTCGAATTTGTAATGTTTACTGAAATCGTGAATGAACAGCGTTTTCATAACTTACGATAATTATAGTTATAAATACAAATATTTATCTAACATTCATCTAACGTCAGGTTCAACGTTTTCCTTCAATATTTCAGTAATTTTAACTGTAATTGGGGACTTTGCCGACTTATGGCAAAGTTTTGCACAATTTTTGACCGTATTTTATTGTATTGAAGAGATTTCATTTCCCCGTATTTTCAGGAATGAAATATGGTCATCTACTCACTTCGATTATTTTTTCTTCAAATCATTTTTCTTTACTACGATTTGTAGTGGCCCTTTATTCCCCCACCGTTCACCACCTTTAACAGAAATTAGCAAATTTGTCGTAAATTTCATTTTTTGGCTACAGTTAGCGATATCCCAATCTTATTTCCCGATCTGTGTTCTTTTCTTTTATGGTGAACCTGAGTATGAAGGTACAATTTTTACTTGAGAACCCATATAGATAAACTGAAGAGCCAAAAAAACTGGTACAGGCATGCGTATGCAAATAAAGAGATATGGAACCAATCAGAGTACGGCGCTGCGGTCGGCAACGCCTATATAACACAACAAGTGTCTGGCATAGTTGTTAGATCGGTTACTGCTGCTAAAATGGCAGGTTATCGAGATTTAAGTGAGTTTGAACGTGGTGTTATAGTCGGCGTACGAGAGATGGGACATAACATCTCCAAGGTAGCGATTAAATTTGAATTTTCCCGTACGACCATTTCACGAGTGTACCGTGAATATCGGGAATCCGGTAAAAAATTAAATCTACGACTTTGCTGCGGCCGGAAAAAGATCATGCAAGAACGGGACTGACGACGACAGACGTGCAACCTTTCCGCAAATTGCTGCAGATTTCAATGTTGGGCCATCAACAAGTGTCAGCGTGAGAACCATTCAACGAAACATCATCGATATGGGCTTTCGGAGCCGAAGGCCCACTCGTGTACCCTTGATGACTCATAACACCAAACATGGCCCCCGCTCTGTCGGGAACCCTTGATGACTGCACGACACAAAGCTTTACGCCTCGCCTGGGCCCGACAACACCGACATTGGACTGTTGAGGACTGGAAACACGTTGCCTGGTCTGACGAGTCTCGGTTCCAATTGCTTCGAGTTGATGGACGTGTATGGGTATGGAGACACCCTCATGAATCCATGGACCCTACATGTCAACAGACGACTGTTCAAGCTGGTGGAGGCTCTGTGATGGTATGGAGCGTGTGCAGTTGGCGTGATATGGGACCCCTGATACGTCTAGATACGACTCTGACAGGTGACAGGTACGTAAGCATCCTGTCTGATCACCTGCACCCATTCATGTCCATTGTGCATTCCGACGGACTTGGACAATTTCAGGAGGACAATGCGACACCCCACACGTCCAGAATTGCTACAAAGTGGCTCCAGGAACACTCTTCTGACTTTAGACACTTCCGCTGGCCACCTAAATCCCCAGACATGAACATTATTGAACATATCTGGGATGCCTTGCAACGTGCTGTTCAGAAGAGATCTCCACCCCCTCTTACTCCTACGGATTTATGGACAGCCGTGCAGGATTCATGGTGTCAATTACCTCCAGCACTACTTCAGACATTACTCGAGTCCATCCCACGTCGTGTTGCGGCACTTCTGCGGGCTCGTGGGGGCCTTACACGATAGTTCTAGACGCACTCTGGTGCGTCTAGTTCTTTCAATGTCAATTCTAATATGGGGCACCACCAGCAAAATTACATACTTGTTCTCATGAATGATAATGTCTCCTTATCGCGTGCGTAGAGGTGCCCGGGCCCATACGCTAAGACCCCGAGTGTGCCGTAAAGTTTATGTGAGTTCTGCGGTTCAAGGATTCTCACTCCACGGATGAAGTCGTGGAATCTTTTTAACTACTTATAATTTCTTGATGAAACTGAAATTAGCATTTATTTCGTCTTATCTGACGCAAGCAGTTGGAACCAGCTTCTTGTTTAAAAATTCACTGAAAAAAAAAACTCGAACTAATACGCAAACCAATAAAATGAAGTGACATCTGACCTAGTAAAAGAAACTGCCAGTTTTGAGCGCATAAATCTCTGGAGGTTACTAAAAGTTTTTTGTTTTGCCCACAATGTTACATAACAAGATGTTGATTCGACAGTCAAAGCACTTCCGCGGAACCCTTGATGATAATGAGGCTGCTCTACGGAACTCAAACAAATTTTTGAATATTTATCCAAAAAGAAATGGGTCCCTACTGCCTTTTCAACAGCATCACAGCTCCAGGGCAGAATGAAAGGGGGCTTAGGGGCACCACCTACTAATATACATATTTATCGTCAGATCTTATCGTGGCGAATGAAGTCCCTGTGCCGTGCCTGGGTGGAACTCGTGTATTAAGATGGTCCTGAGTGTCCCGTAAAGTACACATAAACGCTGATATTCAAGAATCTTCACTTCTAGTGGATAAAAAAAATTCCTTAAAAACATATTTTTTACACCTTATAATTTAATGATGAAATAGAAAATAACATACATGAACTTCTGGAGCTTCTAGTTCCAACATTCGATGTGAAAAAATGTAATGTTACTGTTTCCTAACTTGTTTAGTCATCCAAGTGATCTGATTTTTTTTCTTCAAAATAACACTATCTTGTTAAAATTCAAATAAAGAACAGCTTCGCGAGTGTTAGTAACAAGAAAGTTTTCTTCTTTGAAAGCTCTTCTGGATTCCGAGATTTTTAAGGGATCCGTGGCGTTTGTTCATGCGGAACCCCAAAAAAAGCTGTCACGGAGCTCCTAGGTTCCGCGGAACACCAGTTGGAAACCCATGGGTTAGCCACATAAAAACAATCGAACGAAAACTACGGAACTTGGTTGGTGAAAGAAAGAGACGGTTTTGTTTCGAGTAATTATCTGATAGCCAAGCAATGTTCGAAATAAAGAACGGAAGGCAAGTAGATGAAGCGGAACAACCAACAACTTACAGAAGTCTTCGACCTCAAACCTAACGTCTTATATGGTACGTAAGAAAAGGCTGAAGGTGCCTGTGATTTCAACACACCGTGTTTCCGCTTCATTGCCTGCTTCTTCAGAGACATTATGGTGGTGGTGGTTTCTATCCACCTCAACACTTCTTGACTCTCGTTGCACGTAGAATAGGTAATTAGTTGCTCAAAGAAGAAGTTTCGCTATTATAATGGATTCATGTAGCATTTCCCTTCCTGTCGATCGATGGCCTGTAAAATGTCATACGTGAGATCAGTAATCAATGAGAATTAACGTAATTAAAATTTCATTTTCAATGTTGTTTCCAAGTCTTTTTTGACGGGAATACGTTTTTAACCCTCTATAGTCCAGAGTATATTTGAATATGCATGACAAATGCATTGTCGGCAAACCCATTTTACAATTCCTTTTCTTCATTTTTTGGTGTTTTACCGAAAGTTGACCTTTTAATGTCTTTTAATTAGGAGTGGTCCGATTAATCGATCAATTGTTAATCACAGTTAAAATTTTAGTTGAGTTAATCGACTCGATAAATCCGATCAAAATTCGATTAAAATTTTTATCAAAAGTTTATAATTGAACTTAATTTATTTGACTAAACCGCTTAAATGTCTTATAAATTATGTTCCTATACAAAGCATTTCAGATAAGTGACCGTATTTAAAAATATTTGAATCAATATTTTGATCAAATTTTTTGACATGAGGAAACACAAGTCGATTCAACGAAAACTAGTGATGACTTCTAAAATTACTGATTAAAAAGACTACAAGACCCAAGTTAAAAAATTCCAGGATATGACAAGCATATTCAGCATATCTTCCCCCTTATACCAGAGATGTGAATGTACAATTTTTCACTTTTGGGTTTATCAGCTGGTTGGATAACTTATTTTGCTATCTAAGTTTTTCTAGAAACGCGAATATGTGACTCTTATTGAAACGCATTTTACAAAACATTTTAGAAAAATTTCCATCGAGTAACATGGGTAGAGTAAACATTCAAATGTCGTTTTCCAAGTTCTAGAAATTTGGACATTCATTTTTCGGCATAAGGGACGATACTACATAGCTTCAAGCATTTTGAATTCTTGAAATTCAAACATTTAATACGTTTTCATGGGGGTGAACCATAGAGGGTTAACTTCAGAATCGTGTATGGGACCCTCGGAGAAAGATCAGCTTTTAAACTAAACATAGGCGAGTTTTGTCGTCTAAACCAGCGTTCCTCAACCTAAGGTCCTTGAACCAGAGGTGACTGTGAATGATAAGACAGGTAGCCCCCCCCCCCCCCCAGCGTCAAAGGTGGAGTCGACTGGTCTAATGTGCATGTGTATATATGAATTGACATCATCATCATCATCATCGTGCCCCCTCAGAATTTCAAGTCTATCTCCGACTGATTACAATACGATTAAAATGAAGCAAGTTTCAAAAGTTAGATTTTCTGTTTCTGATAAGTTTTCTGTTCCTACACTAAAAATTAAAATCCATAGACAAAATAAAAAAATTCTTACACAGTTTTTTGCAATAAAAAATACAATGTTGAATTATGTTTCTTCAACATTCACAAAGCAAGAGTAGGAAACGTGGGTACCTTCGGATATCACTTGTCAAGACAAATTCAACAAGACTAATTCACATATTAAATTCTCATCATAACTTGTGAAGACTAATTCACTATTTTAGCGAGGACCGCAACCCACACGTAAAAGATTTAAGAGTGCAAAAATTTCATAATGCTTAACCCTCTATGGTTGCTTCATAAAAACGTATAAAACGAGAAATTATGAAAAAATGTCATAAAAATGAATTCAGTTCATAGAAACGTGTTGAAAAAAAAAAGTACAAATACTGATGTAAAAATTAGTGTTGTTAACATATTTTTTATTGGCACAATACATTAACACGGCAATTTAACTAATTAGAGTGGTTTTTTTTTTCTTTATTAGTTACGGTTGTAATTAAAAGTAAAATATAAAGTTTTTCTTTATCTTACTGTTATCTGTAAACTGATAAAATCTTGCTAAATCTAAAATCTAAAATTTTATTTCGGATTCTCTCAATTTGGTGCTATTTTATACATCTCTGAACACGTAAAATTTCGGCAGCTCTCAAAGAATGACACCGCCAAGGAATCGACTACTTTTAGATAAAAAAAAGTATTGTACTTATATAGCCGTATTTTGTTCTGAAATCACACTAAAAGATGTACTTACTGAAATACGAAAAAAATTGAGAAAAGAAATTCGTATAATGGGTTTTTTTTTGCCGTGAACTTACCATGTACTGTATATTCAAATGTACACCGGACCATACAGGGTTGGTAACTCATTCATACCATAATGAATGAGTTATCACCAGACTTGTTCAACGAGAATCATCTCTAGACATCCAGTTAGATTGTCTAACTGGGTGTCTAGAGATAACTCTCGTTGTAGTCCAGAGATAACTCATTCATTATGGTATGACCAGAATCAACAGAAAAAGCCAAAAAAATCATGATGTCGAATAATTTTATAGTTCGTGTTATCTAAATTGAATAATATACTGATTCAATAGCAGGAAAAATAATCTCAAGCAACCATAAGCTGGAGATACGGGGTGGGGGGGGGGGGGCAGGGTGAAAGGTGGAGCCTACTGATCTAATGTATATGTCTATATATGAATTGACATCATCATCATCATCATCATGCTCACCCCAGCAATCATCATCTTGCCCCCCCCCCCAGACTTTCACGCCTATCTCCGCCTATGTCAACACCCTAACAAACTCGTGACATTCGAGTAAAGCTCAAAGCTCTAGACATATTCGCATAAAACACTTGCGGGTGTGTCTCCAAACACAACATATCTAATTTTTGTCTATCAACGGGGGCACTAAATTTGAATCAAAGAGTCTTCGATAAAACCGTTATATCGATTATCGAATTTATTTATTTATTTTTTGCTGCATCAGCTGAAAATAGAACTTTTCCATCATCTCAATGGAAATGTTACGGCGGTAAAACTACAAAAGACATTTTTTTTTTTACATATCTTTCTTTCAAGTCTGATCTTTAAGAAGCTGGTCAAACAGATAAGATTGGAACGCGCCACTTCTGAAAAGTAAAGGAATCGAACTTCTGTTATCTTTCGAACAACTTTGAGCTGTTGCTTGTTCTTCTTGGGAATGACAGTTGGCACATACAACACGTAACATGATATGCGATTCGGTAGCTCACGATCATTTAAATTCGAAATACACTTGAACTCGATTATAACGACCTCATTTGTAACGATACCTTAGTTATAACATCAATAATTTGTGGTTGTGACTAATTCCCATAGAGACCAATGTTAATTAACCTTGCTTAAAGTCAGTGAAAACGCAACGAGACCTCGGATATAACGACACTTCCTTTTTCGTTATTCCTTATTATTTATCATAACAGTAGACAGCAAATTTCGAAAACTTTTTTGCGTCCTGAAGAAAAATCGTCAATTCCTATGTAATTCTGTGCGCTGAACACGAATCTGACCATAAAAAAGGTGGATTGGCTCCGGTTTTCTCTGTAATTGCATATTTAAGACATATATATAGTAGTACAATACAAATACATCATAACACAATGGAGAAAACAATAAATATGCAAAAAACAACATAAAGGTATAAAAATATCGCAAATATTAGACACAACATTAATATAAAACACAACAAAAATGAATAGAAACAAATATATTACAGCCTGTTGTTCATTCATTCTTAACATGATAATATCTCCGAGAAAAAGACCGATAGAACTTTTTCATGGCAATATTGATGTTCAGCAAGTCAAAACCATTCGGAATTGTGTATTTTCATGCCGGTCTTCAACTATTGGACTTACATATCTGAAATTTCATTGTTGTCCACAGACACCGCTCGTAAACATTTTCAACACTTCGCATGGTAATATCTCCAAAAAGGCCAATAGAACTTTTCCATGGTGATATTCGTAGGTCAAAACCATTCAAAATCATGTATTTTCATGTTGAGCGCACTTTCATTTTTATCCGCAGATCCCGCTCGTAGAGCATTTTTTTCACACTTCATATGGTGATATCTCAAAAACAAGAACCAATGCAACTTTTCCATGGGAATATTCATGTTCAGCAGGTCAAAGTATTCAAAATTAGAAATTGGAATTGAATATTTTCATGTCGGACGCAATTTCATTGTTGTCCAGTGTGATTAGGGTGATATAATGTGACACGTATATGAGACATTTCGTAATTTTGATCCATTTGGCTTTTCTTATAAAAATGGATCCCCTTCTATTCTACAAAGTTTAATTTAATTCATAATCCTTATAGGGGATGAAGATAATTTGCGTAATTTATGGATTAGATTATGGTAATTATGACTACAAATATGAATATTTGTCAATCTCACATATTTGCTGTGTTCACTACCGTCTTAACGTATGGGCCCAACATGGCACGGTCTGGTGGTCTCAAGTGAGGAAAGGGCATCATGAAATGCGATCTGATCAAATTTTCGACAGAGTGTATGCAAACTGGGTATCAAGTACTTCTAACCAGGCAGGGGGCTGCCTGGTTAGAAGTACTCCTTCCTCCTCACCTTAGAAGTAAACTTCGTAAGAAGTTTCCTTGGAGCTCGTGTACACTGAAAGGGACCGTAGTGTACACGAGCTCCAAGGAAAGATTGAGAGATTCGGTGCCTCTGTAGTCTAGTGGTCTAGGGCGTTCACCCGGAAAGTGAAAGGACGTGGGGTCGATTCCCCGCAGGGGCCGCTGAATTTTCTCTCTTTCCAAAATATATCTTCGCAACAGCCAGTTGTTAAAACCTTCGTACTCAGATCTATGTAGCGCCAGTTCTGGTTGACGAATTCCTTTGAAACTTCGTATATACGCTATATGAACCATGGGATAATGTAAAATGCACCACTTTTTCACTTGGTGGTCGAAAATTTAAATATTTTTGTACTTCATAAATGTCTCCCGTGGTCTCATTAAGATATCCTAAAAGTTTGGCTGTATTCGGGTACGCGGTTTTTGAGAAAACTACTCAGAGTACGAGAACTCTAACTATAATCATCCTGTATTTTCCAAATCAAAGTTGTTAGTAGCACCGTTGGTATTTATTTGCTGCCAAAACAATTATACATGTAAATCAATTAATAAAATAAAAAACTAGATGTTTCACCCCGTAAAAGTATTTACTGCATTATACTTTTTTGTACTACCCCCCCCCCCCACCAAAAAGTTTGCCCTTACAAATGTACGCAACAAATTATGATTTCCTTCGGTGGTGAAATTAATAAACATTCCTGCAGCTGTATTATTAAACATATTTTAATTAGTATTTTGTAATTTTTATTGTAAGCGTAGAGTGCTGAAAGTACCACGCCAATGAATTTGCTGTATACTAACTAATTTTTAGAAAGAAAAAAAAAATTATTTGTAGGGCTTAGTGAGAACTACAACGACCTACCAAAAAAAATTTACATGAGATAAATCTTTCATTTTTAACATAATGTGGTACCGAAAGGGTAAAACAGAATTCAAATTAATTCAAATCTCTTTAAACTCCTTAAAACACAACAGTCATTTTAAAAAAAATAAGGAGGAACATGTCTTTTAAGAAAAGAAACAAAACAAAAAATTAATTGAACCATTTCCTGTGTGTGTTTTTTGTATTTTTTTGGTAAAAAGAGATTTTTCTCTCCAAGGGATAGGAAATAGGATGAAGATTCGCTGAGATGAAACCACAAGTTTTTCCAAGTGAATGTTCGCCCTCGAGCGACGTGGTTTCCATTGCTGCTCTTCCGTGAATCCGTTTTCTTGTGGGAAAAGACAATCAACTAAAAATCCAATAATAATAATAAAACGTCGAAGGAAAAAAAAAAGCAAAATAATAATAATAATAATATAATAATCGATCTATCAAATCTCAGGAACAAAATTCCAATTAAAATGCTTATTAATGACTCAATTACAGCTGAACCTCCAACCCCGCGAAACAATCGTTCATCAATGCCCGCTATATATTAATAATGACTATGTTGTTGTTGTTGTTGTGTTTTAAGTGTAATCCAAAGTTGTAATAAATTAAATATTAGGCTATTTAAAAAAAATTAACAAGAAATGGCCGTTTTCGATGAGGAGTTGAGAGCCGATGTTTTTTTGTGAAGTCGTGAATATAGACCAAGGGTGCTCAACCTTTAGGACGGTGCGGGCCACGTCATTCGTTTGAAAACTCGTCGCAGATTAAGTGATCTCGCATGGAGCCGCAGGTTATTGGGGTGATCCGTGAATGTACCGCGGGCCACTCGAGTGATCTGTAAATATGCTGCGGGTCACTTGAGGGATTTGGAACCGAACCGCGGTCCACTTAAGTGCTCTGAAACTACGTCGCGGGTCACTCAAGTGATCTCAAGTTATGCCGTGGGTCAATTAAATGATCTGTAAATGCACCGCGGGACATTTAAGTGCTTTGGAACTGTGCCTCAGTGATCTGTAAATATGTTACGAGTCATATAAGTGATCTGTAACTGTGCCGCGGGCTACTTAAGTGCACTGTAAATGTGCCATGAGAAGCTTAAATGCTTTGGAACTGTGCCGCGGTGATCTGTAAATATGCCGAAGGTCACTCAACTAATGTGGGACTGCACTGTGGGTCACATAAGTAATCAAGAAATGTGACGTTCAGTTCTTTTTTTACAAAATTAGGTTTTAGGTCGCGGGACATGGGTTGAGCTTGAATGATTTAGAGTTCATAAAAATTTTTGATTTAGTGAATTTTCACTAATTTAGTGAATATTCACTAAATTTTTTATATTCATTTATTGCACTGTATTATTCTAAGCACAGCTTCGAAGAGTTGAATCTTGGTTTTATGTGAAGTCATGAATAGACCATAAAAATTTTGAATTTGGGGAATTTAATTGAATTTTTTAATTCATTTATTATATACCATTGTATTATTCTAAGCACTAGTTTCTTTTAATGATGACGACAGATGCAACCTTACTGGACCTTAAAACAAAATTAAAGTCAAAATAAAATTCGTGGTCAAGATATTTTAACCGCTGTAGTTTAAAATTCCATCAACTTTAAATATTTCGTATATAAGATATGAGTACTATGCTTAATAGATAGAGAGATAAGTAATTTTAGCTATGCTTAATTAATTAACAATTAGAGAAACAAGTGATTTTAACGGAGGAACCCAACACCGATTTTCTAGAAATTTTATAGTGCAAAAAATTGAAAAAAATATACTGCGTATGTATAAGGTACGATCTGCGGTCCATCCAGCTAGAACCCTGTACACCCATCCCCTAATGGCTAGAAAAAAACCCAAATAACCTAAAAAACCTCTGCACCAGTTAAAAACAAGTATGCTTGAACTAATTTCATCAATTAGTTAAGCCCTCGAACGAGTAAATTTAGCTGTTACTACGCCCGAAAAGTGTTTTTGGGTAGAAAACGGCCCGCAAGCTGAAAAGTTTGTGCACCCAGGGGTTTAGCATACCGAGTTGCTTTCGGCAAAAAAAAATGGCCATAATTTCTCTTTTTCTCTATATATCTATATTATTTTACATTTGGCAAGTCGTTCAACAAAACAAAAGAAATTTTTATTGCATCAATTAATATCACATAGCTATTAATATCACATTTGTTATAAATCATTGGCATTTGAAAATAACTGATTTAAGTTCGATCAATCAATAAAACTTTTTTCGACTTATTGGTTACAGATAATAATCAATAGTTAATCAGTTTTATACTTTTTGATTAATCAGATAAAATTTTTTGATTAACTGCAGGTTTTTTGTTCACTCAGATTTAATTTTATAATTAATCAATTATATTTTAGAGATTAATCAGCTGCAGTTTCTTGATTAATCAGATAAAAAAAATTAATTAATCAGTTGAAAAATTTTGATTGATTCCACCTCTATTTAACCCTTAAATGCTCGATTTTTTTGTTGAGCTGATAATTTTTTCATAGGTAATGATAAAAAACCTGAATAATCATTAAAAAAACCTATCGCGAATTGTGTTGCTCATAAAGGACCTTAAATAGGCCGTCCAGACTCTAGAACCTCAAAAATCGCCCATAAAATAAATTCATTGAAGAAGAATAAAATATATATTAAATATTACATTCCAAATATATAACTACTTTCTTTGTGATTCAAACTATGGTAAGAAAAAAAATCTGGTTGCTGTTGCTAACTTCAAGATTAAAAAAAAAGAATATGCAAACAAAAACATTTTAACAAATTAGCGAAATCACAGCCACGCGTATTCTGCAACAAAGAGTTGTTGCTGTTAATTGGGGCATCCACCAGCAAATTCAAGATATAAAATGGAAAGAATACGGCCTTAGCTTATATGGGCAAAGCCAATTCAGAGTTTTTATCTTCAAACTGACTGCAGTAATGAACGTCCAAAGGATCCTTTGCAATTTTTGCAAAGCTACGCATTTAAGGGCTAATGATCCACTCGCGTGGAGGGTGAAATGCAATTTTGTTGGACAAATTGCATGGGTCAGTTACACCTCATGAAAACTTATCAATCGAAGGGTCAATTGCACCGAAAAATTTCCCAGTTTAGAGTTGGGTAGAATTTTCAGATCAGTTTTGAAATTTTTAGATCACTGACAAATCGTGATTTGACTATATATTGTCGCGGAAATCCATACTAAACGGTGGAAATAGACTGCAACCCGACATTGACTATATTTTTTCGCTTTTCTTGCGGGCCAAACGGAGAATCTGGAAAACTAAAAAGCCCACCAATTACCATGTTAAAGAAAGCCTGCTATAAATAAAAGAAGAAGAAAAAAAACCGTATATTTCTCTGCAAATCCTCGCGTGACAAATGGCACGATTACCCACGTGATATCTCACAACTACAATATCTTTTCTTTTTCAGGGGAGAGAGAGAGAGAGAGAGAGAGATCATCATTTATCATCAGATCCAATATGCAAATAGATGACCTTACAAAGGCCACACACAGAAAGTAAAACGAAACAGGAAAGCACCTAAAAAACAAGAAATAGTTTTTGTTTTTTAGAGAGAGAGAGAGAGAGTCGGTTTCCTGTGTCAAATAGAGAAAGAAGAAGCCGATGTTCGTGTAAATAGGATGATGGAAGAACAACAACATGAACATTTCTACTTCCCAACAAAACCAAAAATTATTGTTTTCGTGCCATCCCAAAGAAAAATAAAAAAGATGAACTTGATAATGGAGCCCTGTGTTGTGTAGCGTATTTACTGTATTTTACAGGAAGTCATTCGTCTAAGGTGGGTGGGGACCGGAAGGAACCAAAAAAAGAACAACAAGAATATACAAAATCCCTCCCAGAAAAACCTTGGTTTTTCTACCTGAAGACGGTCTGGTCTGGTGTGTTCCAACTAAAAATATGTATACTAACGCTCTTCCATATGTTCTCGCTTCATCCTCGCTTTAGGCGTTTCGATTACACCTTTTTAAAGCTTTTTGAACTGCGGTGGAAACCTCCCGAAAAAGGGGCTGGCCTACCTTTAATGTAAGGATGCTCGACCTTTTTTTAGAGAGTGCGGGACACTTAAGCGATCTGAAACTGCACCACGGGTCACTCAAATGATTGGAATACGTGCCGTGGGCCACCTAACTGATCTGAAACTGCGTCATTGGTCACTTAAGTCAGCGTTTCTCAACCTTTCTGGACTATTAAATTGTCTGAAACGATTCGACAGACTACTTGTGCCCCGTATTACGGGACATTCCTGTGTTTTTAGTTGTTCCGAAATTTTTTACACATTTGTCCTGTTTTTCAATGATGCTTATTGGAATTTGTAATGTCTACTAAAACGTAAATAAAAGCATCTTCATAACTTATTATGATGATTATGGCTCAAAATACAAATATTCATTTTACATAATTGTCAGGTTCAATGTTTTCCCCTCAATTTTTCATGATTTTAACTTCAAATCGGGAGTTCATCAACTTCTGGCAACTTATGTTTTTGATGGCAATTGACGGCGCTCCGCGTTTAAAATTCTTGTTCTCCTTATTTTTCTCAATGAAATATTGCCATCTAGTCATTCGAATGATTTTTTCCTAAAATACATTTTTGTTTACTGCGATTTGTAGCAGCCCTTTATCTTCCCCCCTTTTCCAGTTTTAGCAATAATTAGTAAATTTGCATTAAATTGAATTTTTTGGCAACAATTAATAATATCTCGTAATTAGGATCGCATTCCCTTGATGAGGTAATGTGAACTTAAGTATGAATATGCAAGTGTTATTATATTTGACCTCAAAACAATATTACTTGTAATATCAATTACAACAATTGAATACTTTTTCATTTAGGGTTTTACAATTCAATAATCAAGTCTGCTTGGGTCCGCAACCATAGGTCGAGAAATGCTGACTTATAAGTGATCCATGAATGTGCCGCGGTCCACTTGGGTGATCTAGAAATGGACTGCGGGTCGCTAAGTGATTTTTAGCTATGCCTTGAGCCGCTTGAATGATCTGGAACTGCGTCGTGTGTCACTAAAGTAATCAGCAATTGCACCGCAGGCTACTTGAGTGATCTGGAACTGTGCCTTTGGGTCACCTAAGTGACGTATAACCACATCGCGAGTTACTTCAGTGATCTGGTAATGTGCCACGAGACGTTTGATAACTCGAGAACTTTGTCACATGTCACTTAAATAACCTGTAAATGTGCTGCGGGTCACTTGGGGGAATCTGGAACTGTGCCATATGTCACTAAAGTAATTTAGAAATGTGCCGCAGTTCACTAAAGTACTCTGGAAATGTGCCGCAGTTCACCAACGTACTCTGTAAATGTGTCGCAGTTCACTAAAGTACTCTGGAAATGTGTCGCAGTTCAGTTCACTAAAGTACTCTAGAAATGTGACGCATTTCACTAGAATACTCTGGAAATGTGTCGCAGTTCACCAAAGTACTCTGAAAATGTGTCGCAGTTCACTAAAGTACTCTGGAAATGTGCCTCGGGTCACTTTAGTGATGTGGTACTACACCCCGTGTCACTTAAATGATCTGGAAATGTACCGTTGCGGTTCTGATATTGAGGACACGGGCCACATAAGATGACCCCGAGGGGGTTGGCTCCCCCCACATTTGGCCCGCGGGCCATGTATTGGGCATGTATGCCTTAGTGCCTTCGAAAGATGCCCTTTCTCTAATTAAAGAAATACATAATAAACATTTTTTTTGAGAAAAAATGTTTCGGCACAGTACTGTATATCATTTTTTTCATCACTTAAAAATTTTTCCAACGGGACATCATCTGTGCAAAAAAAGATAGACATCTAACATTTTATAGAGGGTTTAGTGAATTCTTGATTCCTACGCTGCCGCAGAAAGGCTTAAAAGGCTATTTCTATCCATTTTTGGTCAGAGAAGATATTTTCTCTTTGATTCTTCTTCGGTAGACATGAGTTATCGATAAAGTCAATTCCTGGAATTTAAGGTTCATTGGTACTGACGCAAAGGATAGCAGACACAATCAAAAATACGTGTAAAAAATTTGAAATAAATCAATGCTTAAATAGTATTTTTAACGATATTTCTACTAGATAAGCCATCTTCAACCTGTTGCTCGCGAGCACCATGGTGCTCCCCTGAAGCACCAAGAGTGCTCAATGATCGTGAAAATTTTGTGCTCGTGAGCACTTTGAGATCAACTCTTTTAAATCAATCAACCCTGTAAAAATTGCATTCAAGAATTACGATTAATGCAGACTTCAAGCATAGGTATGTAAACATTGTGGTAAGGCACACATACTCAACTCGTGGCCCGCGGGACCAATGTGGCCCTCAGAGTAATATGATGTGCCCTGTGACTTTTCAAACCTAATTTTATAAAAAAAAATGAGCTAACTGACACATTTCTAGACCACTTAATTGACCCGTGGTACATTTCCAGAAGACTTAAGTGACCTGTGTCACAGTTCCAGATCTCACAAGTGGACCGCGGCATGTCTAAAGATCACCTAAAATACCTGCAGCACAGTTCCAGATCACTCAAGCACTCGCCTCACATTTACATATCTTTTACGCGACCCACAGCACATTTACAGATTACTTGAGTGAACCCGTAGCACATCTACAGATGACTCGAATGGCTCAAAACACAATTCCAGATCACTTCAGCGGCCCACAGCACATTTACAGATCACTTAAAAGATCCGCGGCACATTAACAGATCACTTGGGTGGCCTACCGCACAGTTCCGCAATGGGGGGGGGGGCGGCAGGGTGGGCAACTTCCCCGGATGGCAAAATTTAAGGTGCGGCAGTTTTAGATGAGAACAAAGAACATCGTTACAAAATTAACGAATTTTAAAGTTGTGGGGGGTGTTAATAATGTTTGCCCCGGGCGCAAAAATCCTAGTTACAACCCTGCACTTAAGCGTCTGTCGCGTACTCAAGCGGCCCGCAACACATTTCCAAACCAATGAAGTGGCCCCGCACTCTCCTAAAGGTTGAGCACCCTTGCCGTATGGGATGCTATTTGTTTGTTGATAAGTATAGGCAGTGCTCGCGACCCGAGAAAGGTTGAAAATCCCTGTACTAGATCATAGTTTTTCACCATGTTAAAAGGTATGAGACGCTTTAAATCCATAAGGGCAACTTTGGACCACGGCCCTGAAAAAAGATAACCTATCAGAGAATTGCCACTGAATTTTCAAAAAACCATTTCCTCTATTTCGTAATGCGATTTAAAAAAGATCTTCCATGATATCGATGCTGCCTTGAAGCGGTTTTCAAGACACGTAGCAGCGGTCGGACTGTCCATTCGGGTGACAAACGATGGGACACACGCGCCGCTGTGTAAAGATTCATATGTTTACGTGGAATTGTTATTGATGTAATTAATTATTTAATTACCACTTTTACCGTAATTTGCATAAATGCCTCGAGATGACGCCTCGAGGCACCTTTCTTATACCAACCGCGATATAGCGAAAGAGAGAGAGAGAGCGTCAGCTTTAAATTTAGATGAGTAATCCATTTTTTGCTTTCTTTTTTGCTTTTACTTTCTTAAGTATTCTTGTCCTTTTACATATTTTTTTTCTTTTCCTCCATTTTCTAAGACGTTCATAGATTCGTATATATACAGTTTGGTCGTTGGGCGTGGAGCAATTTCTGCCTAGCTAATTAACCAGTCGCGGCGGACGTAAGCACGGGAGCCTTCCTTACTTTACTCATTTTTTTCCCATATACTGTATTATTTAAAAAAAAATACGAAAAACAAAAAGGCAGGGACAGCAGTAATTTCCAGAAATAACGTTAATCAAGATGAAGGAAGAGGTGTTTTTTGGCACCCACCCCGAAGGCGCCCGAGAGCCAAATTTCCGTTTCTGCCGTCTTTTTTATCGCCCCGTGATCATCTCAGACACCAGACTCCAACGAAAGAGAATCATCATCTTGCTACACGAGACCCACACCACACACACACGTTTTCCAACTAAACTTCTCCAACATACAACCGCGGCAAAAGAGAAAAAATAATAATTTGAAGGTCGTTGGTGGATAAGATGATGCACAGAGAACGGGGCGAGGGGAAAAAAACCACAAAGATCTTATGACGTGAGTGAAGAACCAACAATGCTGAAATGTTTTGTAATCACTGAGAGCATACTAACTGGTGCATGTACAGTTGTTAAATTTTCATTCTGAAAAAAAATATTAAGATTAAGTTTAAACCCTTTGCTTACAGGTGATTGGCAAGAAATTCGGGTGATCTCTGTATGATGAATTGGTGATAAATATGGTAACCTTGTCCTAGCCTAACCGCATGTTAGGAAAAGGAAGGAAAAAAAGGAAAAAAAAAAACAAATGAAAGGGAAAAAAACGGTTAATAGATAAGTACAAGATTCATTGAAAGACTGGTTATTTGTGGAGATGAAGATTACATGGAAGAAAAGTCTCCACTGCCCCCACAGGGACACGAACCCCGGTCTTTCGCTTGCCGGACGAGTGTTCTACCATCTAAGCTATGGAAGTAGGTAGAATATTTCAACCTTGGAGCGTATATATATGTTGAAATGCTCCGCACATGGACGGCGACAACACTCAACTAATAGCTCGTGAATGACAGGCCACCAGATGGCTACATGCATACAGATTTCTGCCGCCGTCCATGTACGGAGCCTTTCAATATATATATATACGCCCCAAGGTTGAAATATTGTACCTGCTTCCATAGCTTAGATGGTCGAGCACTCGTCCGGCAAGCGAGAAACAGGGGTCCGAGTCCCCGTGGGGGCAGTTGTGAAATTTCTTCCTGGTAACCTTCATCTCCACAAATAACCAGTCTTTCAATGAATCTTGTATTCTCTAGCGTTTGGGCGCAATATTACGTCCTTGATCGT
Source organism: Pholcus phalangioides (assembly GCF_987345545.1). Taxonomy (NCBI): domain Eukaryota; kingdom Metazoa; phylum Arthropoda; class Arachnida; order Araneae; family Pholcidae; genus Pholcus; species Pholcus phalangioides. The sequence continues at coordinate 43,985,488 of NW_028301600.1, read as the reverse complement.
AAAGTGGTTAAATAGGTTCAATTCATGAAAGTTAGATTGATTGAGATGCCGAAATTTTCCGATATTGTTTTCAGAGAGATGCTCATTTTCTAAAACTGGATAATATTTTGCAATAGCCATAGGAGGAGGATGTACACTCTTGTACATCGATGACGAATTTTGTATCTTCGAGAATCCGCATTTTCGTGGGCTGAATTGATATCAGCGTCATTTTTGGGTCTGTGAGAATTTCCATTTTCTTTAATTGAATTGGCATTTATGACGAGTTTTGGGTCTGTGTAGGAATCTTCATTTTCTTCGACTGAATTGATATCAGCGTTATTTTTAGATCCATGTTAGAATTGCCACTTTCTTTTATTGAATTGCCATCAATGAGGAGTCCGAAGATGATGTCATTCCATGCCATTACTACGAAGGTTTCGACAGCTTTCTGATGCGAAGATAAGAAAATCCAGGAAAGGAAATTCAACTGTCCTTGCGTAGAAACAAACCCACGTCCTCTCACTTTTTGTTGAGGTTTGAGAGGTCTAGTAGAGCAGGTCTTTTGAGGACTCATCAACAGGGAGAATGTTAGTTCAGATGCCCACAAACTAGGGAAAGATTTTTCAAGTTTTTCGCATTCCTAGTAAAGATACCATTAAGAATATATATTTTTATAAAGGGTGGTTGATGACGTAAGCATCAGTCAAACTCCCCTTCGCCCCTTGTCATCAAAAATCAGCAAACCCAAACCCCTCCCCCATCGATGCTGACGTAATACTTGAATGTGCGCCCTCCCCCACTACTTCATTTGAATTGACATTTATGGCGAGTTTTGGTTCTGTAAGAATCTTCACTTTCTTCGAATGAATTGACATCAGTGTCGTTTTTGGGTCTGTAAGAATTCTCACTTTCTGCGGGATTTTCATTTCTTCGAATGAATTGACAGCAGTCATTTCTAGATTTGTAAGAATCCACATTATTTTCGAATGTTTAGGCCTCGGCCAACATTTATTGTATAAATAAATGAATAAATAATACAATTGTTATTATATAGCACCCTGTTGGATCTGTGAGAATCCACATTTTCTCCAACTGAATAGGCATCGGTGCCGAGTTTTGATTCTGTAAGCATCCTGGACTGACGCCGGCACCGAGTTTTGGGTATACGAGATTCCTCACTTTCTCCGATTGAATTTACGTCAGCACCATGTTTAGGATCTATGAGAATTCACATTCCCTTTGATTAAATTAACATCTACGCCAAGTTTTGAGTCTGCAACAAGTCTCAAAATTTTCTCGATTATATTGTCATCGACAAGAGTTTCTGGTCTGAGAATCCGCATTGGATTGAATTGACATCAGTGCCGAGTTTTGGGTCTGTCAAAATTCATCTCCTTTACTTCGATTTCAACAAAAAGAAAATAATTAAAAATTATACGAACGAATTTCAATCGAAATTTTCAAGCTACCCATGAAAGTTTGGTATGTCTCCCTTTCGATGGATATACTTGAAATAAAATCAAATAATCAACTACCAAAAAAAAAAAAAAAAATGGCAACAAGGCCATACCGTCCATCAAACAATCAATCACCAGGCGACCAAGATATGACACGAAACATACCAAACATCATGTCTTAGTCGCGATTATCGCAATGGATTTGGGTGCATTAGGACGGAACAAATACTTGCAAGGTCGGGTAACGGCGCCATTTCTGTTGATTGATTTCGCACGTATGTTAAATATACACAACTACACACATATTTTTCCTCCAAATAATATATACATACGGCATACCGAGATCAAGTAAACTAACATGAAGGATAGGCCTGTCATGCATTTATTTTTTATAAGGGCGACATGAAACTCAGCATGTACACCCATATTTTCTTTTCTTACCTTCGACAATATTGCCGCACCCATCAAAGAGACCGACAGGTGCTGTTGAACAGAGGGAGAATTACGGTTTTTTTACGCCTGGCGGGCTACGCAAATTTTGCCGCCCTTCTCCTATTCTAGTCTAGTTTTCTTGACCACTCATTCCTCAAATTTAACACCCAGGGCTATATAGCCCGCCCAGCCCCTAAAAATACGCCTTTGCGTCTAAGTCACTCTTTTCGTTACAGCCACCTCGTTGGGCATTTTGCCTGTTGTGGCGTTGTATTTTTATTTCGTTATCATATGCTTGCGCACTTTCTTAGTTACTCTTTTGGTCTTTCTAATGCTCTTTTATATTTGGTCGCTCACCGGCCTGGTTCCTCTGTCTCTAGCTCACTTTGGATCACTTCTATGCTTACACCCTCTTCGTGTCACTCTGTTTCAATCGATGTTTCTTATCCGGCCCGGTACCGGGCCCCTGACATCATTCAAACCGGGCCGAGAGTGCGTATGTCTGTTTGTGATTAGCCGTTTTCATTTTTCTCATTCATTTTTCGTTAGTCGCGCGGTTGACCGGACCTTACAATTACAAAAATAAATGGAACTGGACCAAGGGGCTTCCAAAAGTTGAGAACCATCGCTCTAGGTCACTCTTTTGGTCGTCCACTGACTTGGTTCATTGCTCTCTAGATCACTATATTGGTCACTCAATGACTTAGACGCTTGAACATGGCATGTGAATGGCCATTCACATGACATGTTTGCATTCACATGCTTGCACACTGTTTTGGGTGCTCCCATGCTTACATACGTTCTAGGTCACTCTTACGATTGTTCACCGACCTGGTCTCATATTCTCTAGGTCATTCTTTTCGTCACCTCATGCTTGCAACCTGTTTAAGTTACTCAATTGATCACTCGTTTACCTGGTGGCTTTCCTTCTCGGTCACTCATTTGGTCGCCCACATGCTTGCAAACAGTTTCGATCTTTCAAATGCTTGCACATTATTTTGGTCAAACTCTCTAGGCCACTCTTTTGGCCACTCACTGACCTGATCTCTTGTTCTTTAGGTCACTCTTTCGGTCACTTACATGCTTGGAAATCCTCTAGGTAACTGAGATTTGGCCACTCTCGTTTTCTCGTTCACTCGCCGAGGCCGATTTTACCACCTCTGAGCAAAACAAATTTTGCGCCTTTTCTTCCATTTTACTAATTTTCTTGACCATTACTCATTTTCCGCCCTGGGCTATAGCCCGCTAAGCCCCCGTAAATACGCATATGCTGTTGAGAAGAAATCTTGGACGTACATACCAGCGTATGATAATGATGTCGTTCATTATCATCATATCGGGGTTTTTTTTTTCCCCGTGAATGAATCGGACAAACGCATGTCGCTGAAGTGTGTCGGCCTAGTTCTTTTTTAGTACATACATACGAATTGGCGGGACATTTCTTTTTTCTATAAGGAAGCCTTGAAAATAGTGTGTTGTTCTTATATGAGTCGAGAGTGTGAGTCGTAGTTTTTAGTAGAAGCCGCAACAGAGCAGCAGCAGTGAAGGCAAGGCCTGCTTTTTTGCCTCTCCTCCTCAGAGTCCATGACGTCAGTTGACGATCGTCTCCATTCATAAAAAGCCGCGGAGCCCCAACTTATTCATTATTCCGCTCATGGCTACTCTAGCTTAGGTCTTATAACACATATTACTAGGGGGAAAAAAAGGAAGAAGAACAATCCTTTGCATGATTGCATGCGTATGATTTGGCTTGATGCCAGTTTATTTAACTGGGCTAACAAACACTACACATCCTCAGACACAGAAAAGAAACTCTTTTCAAACAACGCAATGCAGCTTGCTTAAAAAGTTTAGGAAAAGAAAGTGCACGTTATATACATGTGGTGGTCAATTTAGAGTTGGAATCATGGGTGGCTTTGGGTGTGGAACTTCCCAAAAAGAGAGTCGTCGTCGGTCGGCTTTTTTACTCCAAGGTCAAGTGGCGGGAATTTTACTTTATTTTTTTTTGCCATCTCTGCGTGATGTCAGGAAGTCAAAGCCGCATTTTTTTTGCAATCTGCAACTACATAGAAGAAGGCTGAAGAAAAAAATATATTTTCTTCGCTGGAAATTTTCAATGTGGTTGTGATGAATGTACCTTAATGACGTCAAACAAAATGGGCTGTTCTACAAATTACTATCTAACTCTGTAATAACGGTCAGTGACGTCTTAACGGGTGAGCCAACGGAGACGCCACAAATTAGGCATCCTCAAATTATTAACTCTTTAATTTTAGCAATTTAATTATCCAGAGGAATATTTTTTTGACGAGTTATATTGAGCAAATGAAGTACTTTGAATGTCAAAAAAAAATCATTGTGTCAATATTAAAAAAACGTGGGATGCTGCACTACAAGGAACATACTGTATTTATATGATTTACGTAGATTAGAATAGCACGAAAATACCATTTATTGTTTTCCAACATTTTTTCTATCATATTTCTATTCTATGTTTTCTATCATTGTTGAAGAGTGCAGAGCGATACCTCTTCTCCACACATGGTATTTCACTCGAAAACGCAAAGATTAACAATAGTCATTGCTTGGCTTGCCAACAAATGAGAGGCATGTGTACATTCGAGCCATTCTGCTGGTGATAGAAACTTCATGAACAGGTCACAGGTAAAAATCAAATAACTATGAGTTGCTTAGAAGCATACAAATGCCGAAAGGAGTTCAAAATATACAATGACTAAAAAATATATGAAACTCTTGTTGCGATTGAGAGCACTGTCGAATAAACGGTAAAAAGACTCATTAATTCTGAATTTTCAACAATTCTGAAATTAATTAGTTTCTCAATATTCATTAATTAAAAAAATTTCCTTAAATTTTCATTAATTTTAAAAATCGTCATTTATTTTTGCTCAGTTACAATTCTTCCAATTTACAACATTTCGAAGATTATACACGGTACTTTGAAAAATAGTCAGTGTCTGTTCGATTCTTAGGAATTGGAAGCAGGTGTTAAAATTGGAGGTCGAGAGATCGAGGGCCGTAACTAGCATTTTTGCCGCTTTAAAATTCGATAATTTTATAACGGAGTTCTTTGTTCCCACCTAAAATTGCCGCCCGGGGCAGTTGCCCCCTGCCGCTGATTGAAAATACACTATAATTAATCAAATTGATTTATTGATGCATTGTTTGAATTAAAAACATGCTAACAGCACAAATTTACATCCGTTTTTGTGAAAAAATTATAATTTCGCAATACGTTTTTATGAGGGGGTTAACATTATTTTCCACAAGAATCAGCCGGGGGCCACTGAATATTGACGTTACAGCCGAGGTGTCGTTATAACCGAGTTTGACTGTCGCTATGGGTATTTTGCAGTGAGTCGTGTTGGGTTTGACCGGAAAGCGGCTCGGATGCCCATACGGTCAGGTCAGAGGTTGGCTATTGATTATCCTAAATAGGAGGTTAAAGATTATACCGTCTCGAGAATGGTCTGAAATTTTCCTTTTCTTCAGGAAACGCAGGTGTCCATCCATTTGAGTGAATGATATTGCTTAGGTTAGGTTAGGTTAGGGGTTTCTCTTCTTTCTTTTCTATTGAAGAGCGGAAGTCCTTGGGCGGGTGGTAAATTTCAACCGGAAGTACTGTCGTCGGAGAGAAGAGCACGCGTCTGTGTCTAGTATACAGTGTGTGGCATTAACGCATATGCACGTATCCGCCACCTGGTTAATAAATGCCGTCAACCAAAAAGAAACCCTCCTTTAAGAAGAAAAAAAAAAACCGTTCATCTTTCGCCTCTTCCGTTTTCTTGACGTCAATGCCGAACGAACACAAATTCCCCTCCAACAATGAAAATATCAAAAAAAAAAAACCACCAAATATTTTCTGAAAAAGCAAAGTAAAATAAAAAAACGCGCCCATGATTTTCTGCATAAGGAGTTATAAGCTCATTACATGCTCAACCCCTGGCTCGAGGGACAAATATGCTTATCTGATGTAGCCTGTGATGTGAAACAAACCTAATTTTGTAAAATATTAACTGAGCGACACACTTTACAGATTAGTAAAGGGACCTGCGGCACCGTTCGAGAGCGCTCAAGTCACCCGCAACACCATTACAGAGTGCATAACTGACCAGCAGCATATTTACACTTCGTACAATTTACACTTTATAAATCACTTCAGTGATACACGGCACATTTCCAGATAACTTCAGTGACCCAGTTACAGAGCACTTGACCGGTCTGCGGCACATTTACCCACGACGTGAGGAATTTCCTATTCAAAAGAGAAGAAATTAGAAGGGCACGCCGTTTTACAGTCCACGTGTGCAGTATGTCTGCCTCATATATGCTCAATCCATGGTCCACGGGTCAAATGTGGCCCTTGGAGTCATCTAACTTAATTATCGTGACATGAAACTTAATTTTCCAAAATGAACTAAACGGCACATTTCCAGATCATTTAAGTGACCAACGGTGCAGTTTCGCATCACTTAGGGCGGTATTCACCGACATGGTTTAAACTAGTCACAATTTTTTGATAAGAGATCGACACGGATTGGTTAAATTCAGGTTTTTAACCAATCTATGTTGATCTCTTATCCAAAAATTGTGACTAAAGTTTAAACCATGTCGGTGAATACGGCCCTTAATTGGCCGATGACATATTCCCAGATCACTTGAGTGTCCCGCGTCATATAAAATCACTCAAGCAGCCAGGGTGCATTTTCAGAATACTTAAGTGACCCCCGATGCAATTCCACGTCCCTTGAGTGCCTCGCGGTATATTTCCAGACATGTTAACTGACCGCGCATATGTGCAGATCACCTGATTGACTCGCATCACAGTGTCAGATCCCCTGAGCGACTCGCATCACCGTGTCAGATCACTTAAGTGGTCCGTGGTGCAGTTCGACATCACTCAAATGACCCGCGACGCATTTCCATATCGCTCAAATGACCCACGACACATTTCCATATCGCTCAAATGACCCGCGACACATTTCCATATCACTCAAATGACCCGCAGCCGATTTACAGATGCCTCAACTGACCCCCGGCACATTTACAGATCACTTAAGTGGCCCGCACAACACGTTTTCAAACATATAACGTTTCCCGTACTCTCCTAAAGGTTCATCACCCTCGAGTTATAGCGTAAATTCGTAACAGCATACTAAAATGAAAATAATATAACTATTACTGATGCATGTAATCAATCTCCACTCGCGTTTAAACAGTGCAATAACGCAATAACAATAAAATAATTTGACCTGGAAAAGAACCGGAAGACTGACAGCATTCATTTGGGACCCCGGGTTAAATCCCCCCCCCCCCCCACTACGATAGTTAATAGTTTCGAATTCGAATCTCTTCCCCTCAACACATTCTATAATCACTGTTAACCATTCAGTGGTTATACGATGCAATCAAAACTTTGTCTGAAACGTAGTTATATTGTATGAAACGGATATCTAATGGTACTGCGTACTTTTTTTATAGTATTAAGACGAGTACTAGGTGCACATAAAAAGACTTATTTTCTTTGCTCGTTGCTTTAACGAGGAGTAAAAGACAGGAAGTCCTCACTGCGGATAATAATAATAATAATAAAAAGAAGAAGCAAAAGCTATCTATCTTATAACCCGCAGACACTCACTATTAGTTTTCTCGCTGCGGAAAGAGGGCCATGACAGCAATTGAAAAACACGAGACCCTAGGGGAGAGGTAAAAAAAATGCAGCTTCTACCAGGCCTTAATGTCGTAACAATTTTGGACAGGAAACCTATATTTCATAACATTAAAGCCCCCCCCCCTCATTGGACCAACTCCTCCAAAAAAAACACCATCTCATTCATCTACGGGTAGAATAAGTACCACAGGAAAGAGTACGTATATACTGTCCCAAACAGGGGAAATACAGTAATAAACACACGCAACAGCAGCACACTTTGGGCTATACATAGTCTATATATTATGTGTTGGTTTGATGATTTATTTATTGGCTTCCCGGCAAAGTCACAAAAACACGCCTCGAGGATCTGGGGGAATTTGGACTGTGTATTTTTCTTGGCAAGTAATAACGATGATGTCTTTGAACAATTTTACAACGGAAATTGATCTCTGATGATATCGTATGTTTTTTTAAGACAAAGAAAGATATACAGCAGGAGTGCACAACCTCGGGCCAGTAGGCCAAATGCGGACCGCCAAGAGGTTTCTACCCGGCCCGCGAAGGTTGTTCCGTTAGAAAAGTATCAATACTCGCAACACGATAAAAATACCTGGGCTGACTATATTTCTTTCACAAAAATACGGGCTATCGTCAAAAATGTTATCAACGAAAGTAAAGTTGCCTATTACATCCGGAAATATTGTCAAAGTCAGGTCAAGTTGTCATTTGCAGCCAAAGTGAAAACGATGTGACATGAAATAGTCATTCAAACATGTAATATAATCAGGGCCGGAACTAGAGGGGGCAAGGGGCAACTGACCCGGGAGACAAAATTTAGAGGGCGGCAGTTTTAGGTGGGAACAAATAACACCATTATAAAATTATAGAATTTTAAAGTTGTGATGGCGGCAAAAATCCTAGTTATGGCCCTGAATATAATTACTGTTGCTTATTGAATACAGAAAATTTTCATTAAGGTCTGAGACACGGGCCGATTAGGTCCCTAAGAGCTGCAGAGTGTATTGTTCTATTGTCTTTATTTTGCATATAATTTGTATTTACGCATTTGTGTGTACTGTTTTGCAATAAAGAAAATTATCAAAAGCAAGAAAAGTTACCAGTTACAATAAAAAAAATGTCAAAGGCGAGTAAAGCAGCCATTTACATCCCAAAAATTCCCAAAGGCTGGGATTACACTATAAAAGTTTGATAAAAGACCTTTCACAAAACTCGAATGTAACCGAAGTGCTTATTGGTTGCATTTTTCAAGCTTTCTAAAACTTTTACAGTGTAATGCCTACCAGAGGCAAATAAAGCCGTCAACTATCGCTAAAATTGCAGAAAAATTGCTAATCGCGGAAAATGATGGGTATTGCAAGTAAAAACAACTTATACTATAGGTGTTTGACAAATATGTGAGATTAATATACTTATATATACAGGGTGCACACAGCAAAAAGGTGGTATGACATTTTACTGGCGAACCGTCGATCCTAGAGGCATACTTCCAGTTAAAAAAAAGTTTCGAAATAACGTGTAGTACTCAGATATGTCATTCATGTTTCAAGGGATTGCATAGTTGTCAAAATAAAAATATTAACTTTTTGTGCAGTCTCCGTGTGCCTCAGAAAGTTGTTTCCCTGTCTCTCCTGATGCCAACAAAAAAACATTCCACGTTTCTAAGTGCAATATTCTCTGAGATATTCAAATTCGAAAAACGGAGGAAAATTGGGGAAAAAACAGCTCTAAATGTGGATAGAGTAGTTTTTCCGGATTTATAGAGTTTTCTCTTTGCCAAGTTTTTGTTAATTTGGCGAGATTTACAGATAATTTCATTAATGATTATTTTTCAGCATTCCTGTATATTTTGTGGAAATGTATGAATTTTTGGATGTGCGTCGATTTCCCGCTGTCTAACGGAATGTATAAAATCGGGACTAAAGAGCTCCGAAATTATGAAGCCTCCTCTTTGGTCCCGCTATTATTTTCCTCTCCGGGCTTCGCGTCTGGTAAGGGCAGCCCTGATAACGACGAAATTTCACTGTTGTAAGGCTGGGATTACACTATAAAGGTTTGATAAAAGATTTCCTACAAAATTTAGCTTACCTCGGAGGTGAGGAATTCTAACATAATTGATGCGTTTAAAGAGACCTACACAATGGACATAGTGGAATGAATCAAGAAGCTATCCATACTTAGATAAGGCAGCCTTAACCTCTTTTTTATGAGCAATGTACAGTATTATATATTATTAATTATTATATATTATTAAGTTTTTTTGGTGATATATGCTTCTGCATAGGGCTGCTGTACTTTGGTTATATTTGGTATCCATATTTTTTATGGGCATAATTTTTTCAGCCACCTCGTTGGGCCACCCTGTTGTGGCCTTTGTATTTGTATTTGAAAAAACACCCAATAAACTTATTGGTTGTATTCGCTCAAATGTAACCGATGCGTTTATTGGTTGCATTTTTTAAGTTTTATAAAAGAATGTTCATGAAACTTTTACAGTGTAATCCCGGCCTAAACAAATGAGTCTTAGATTACACTATAAAATTTTTCTAAAACCTGATAAACGCAACCAATAAGCGGATCGGTTACATTCTATCGAATGCATCCAATAGGCTCATTGGTTGTTTTTTTTTTCAAGTTTTATAAAAGAACTTTCTAAAACTTTTATTTATAGGGTAAATCCGGCCGTATCCATTTTCATTTTGATTCTTCAACTCCTTTTTAGCTTGCGTTGTTGTCCAATGAATTTATTTGGGAAAAAAAAAGAAAAGAAATTATGTATATTAAAATAATAATAACATTATGAACCAATGCTGCAGTTGGTAAAAGAATTTCTCCAGAAGGAAAATGTGGAAAGACGAATGCCAGTCTTCATGGTCGCTGATGTGAGAGCAAAAACAGTGCAAAGATGTCAGTAAACATGCAGATTTTGCGTAGGGTGATCATTTCCTGTGGCCCCGCTTTTGCAAAAGAAAAAAGAATGAAACTCTTACACATAACAAGATGGAGAAGAGACGAGTTCAAGAAAAAAAAGGGTTTAGTTTTTCTTTTTCAAAAGAAGCTGAGCTAAACACTTCCAGAAGAAAAAGAAGCCAATGTCGTCTTATATTCGTTTTATTTTTGTAATGGTGGCTATGGGAATGAGGACGAACTTGCATCCCATGTTTAGATCTTTGAATTTAAAAACAAAACCATATAAAGTTTATAATATTGGCCGGAAACTAATGTTTTATGGACAGTGGCGTCTTAAGGGGTAAATAATGTCCATGAACTAATGTTTTATGGAATGTTATATAGAATGGCTTAAGGGGTCTAAAAGATTTTAACATGGTACAGACTATGCTCTAGTAGGAATATATATCATTAAAAATTACAATTTAACCATTGATTTATTTCAAATTTTTTACACATATTTTGGATTGTATACGCTATCCTATGCAAGTATCAAGTTTTACATATCTTTAATATTTAATTTTTTCCAAATTTTCAAAAATATTCAACAAAAACAGCTTGTACGCATGATAAAATAGCAAAAGATTGATATTTCATCTATGATGATTGAAAATGATTGATATTCAAGCCATCCTCAATGATGGATTAAACTCTTCCGTAGCTATTAATATTATATCAACTGTTGATGCTGTTCGTGATATCTTTATGTGGCCATCTACTTCAATAATTTCGAGAAGAGTACGAATGTTTCTTGCAGTGCTGCCCGTCTGCGATGGTGCTCATTTGAACCACATCACGTCCTGCTAAAAACTTGATGTAAATCATACACTTGAGTATTGGTAAGTGTCCCCCCCCCCCACCAGAACTGTGCAAAGAGCTTACTCAAAATTACACTTTTGCGCTTTCTTTAGCCAGAAATTTTATACTAATGTGTTTCGCAGTGGAAGCTGTACTTCTTGCTCGCTCATTCTGCTACTGAGTACAGACACGAGTTGCTACAGAAGAAAAGAAGTAAGACACACATCCAAACCACCTACAAGTAACCGTTATAGAAGCCACTCATCAACACCCTATCCTTCTAGAATGAAATTCCAGTATGTATTTGATCCATCTCTAGTTATTACGGGAAACTAGACACACATCGGTGTGTTCTCTGCCGTGCCCTATCGATTTCCAATCTCATATTCATTACCCATTTATATTATATAGGTTATTTCTCAAAACTAATATAAAAAAATTCAATGGGAACACATTTAAACAATCATTTTTTTTTTGTTAAAGAATGCGTAGTTGAACGTGGAAAGTTGAAGTCCAAAAAAAACAGTTATCAGCTGCAGTAATAACACATTAACAACATTAATTTTGGTGTCGAGGTTCTCAGTGGTTTTAGTTCGAGTTGCGTTCATAATGCTCTCAAGATAGCACCCCAAAAAAAATCGAGACAGGACAGATGGGGAGATTGGGGACATCCGATGGGTCTGCTGTGCCCAATCCATTGGAACAGAAACACACTGTCTTGATGATTTCATATTTAATGGTAAAAAATGGCGCATCATCTTACTACTTTAGCGCACGCCAACTCCGGTCATATCGCCATACAACAATTGGACGGCTTTTATATAAAAGGAACCAAGCGCCACTTTTAACATTTTTGAGATATACCAACATCTCTGAACTATTGAAAAGAGGTGGGATTTTTTTATCTAAATAAAACCAAGTGACACATATAGGCTGCGATGCCGTCTGTGTGCACTTGAACCAACTACCAAACTGAAGAGATAACTGAATCGGGAGAAGATAACTTTAAATAGCTTTTTTCTCAGTTTTGATTTAATGGCGACCGAGTTGGGTGGTCGGAAATAATTGTCTGTGGAGCATATATGCTCAACCTATGGCCCGCGGGCCAAATGTGTCTCGCGGAGTCATCTGATGCGGCCCACGATGTATAACCAAATCACTCAAGTGACCCAAGAAAGATGATCAAATCACTTAGAGGCCCGTAGCACATTTTGAAATAACTTGAGCGACCCGCGGCACACTTCCAAATCACTTGCGTGACCCTCGGCACATTTCCAGTTCACTAAAGTGGCTCATGGTACGTTTGCGAATTTCTTTAGTGGCTTTCCGTTACATTTCCAGGTCATTCGAGTGGCCAACGGCACGCTTCAAGATCAATTGATTGACTTACAGCCCCCTTACAGATCATTTAAGCGTCATTTTACAGTGACGACGATTTACCGTGACACATTTAAAGTTCGCTTATAAGCGGCCCATTGCATTTTTATAGATCACTTAAGTGGCTCGCGGCATATTTCCAGATGACTCAATTGGTCCGCGGCACATTTTTAGAGCAGATACTCAAGTGGACCGCGACAAGCTTCAAAACCAATGAACTGGCCAGTACTCTCCAAAAGGTTGAGCACCCTTGCTCTAGAGAAAGTCACTTCTGTCCTCGTCTTGTACAGAGGGACTTCCGGCGAGAGCATATTGTGGCACCATCTACCGGAGGTCACCTCAGGTCCGATAGGCAAAGAATTTATCTATATCATTGCCCAGGGTCGAGCCCACAGACCCGATGGTAGCCTTCACGTTGGTACACGAGCATCTTACCACTGCGCCACTCACGCCCCCTGATCCATCATCCTGGAACCACGTGCTTTCTCGAATGGCACGCGCAAATCTATCAAGAAAAATAGAGTACGTACTACATTTGATTCTTAAGAAAAGTGCTGTTATACACTGTCCACATATTTGTTATGGCTTTACATAAAACAGGATATTAAAACTTCCCGATCAAATATAGTTTTAGCGTTTGTGGTGGTCGAGTGTCTCCAAGACCCGAAAAAATGTATAAACAAGTGGCCATGGCTCTAAATGGTAAGCTACTGAAGTATTCTGTCTGTCTGGAAAGTTTCCAGAAACGAACGGCCTTGAAGATTTTTGTCTTTTCCCGTTTGGTTTGAATAAATGCTTCCAAATAGGGTAGAGAGTCGCAAACTTGTCCGTATTTACATTTGGTGGTATTTCTGGCTGAAGGAAACATTTGGTTGAAAGAGCAGCAGAATGGTAGAAAAGTCTGGCGTTTCTTGTTCTCATTGCAGGGCAAAAAAGAAGATTCTGGTGCATTGGAGAGGTGGGAATGAATGTGCTGCTTGGGCTATTTCGAGTTTTTCGGGCCGGAAGACGGTTTGTTTACCCATTCGGACTTCCTTTGCATCCTACTCACTCTCCATCCTTCAGCTGGACCGATTCCCGCCCGAGAATGTTGTGTAATAAGAAGCAACGTGACGTCAAATATTGGGGAGCATGTGCGCGATAGAAATAGTATAGTATACGAGGGTCATGTGCTGGTTTCGTGGTGCTCTATCTCTCTCTTTTTCGACTTTTTACAACACAGTTTATACCCATCATCTCTGCTCCAACTTCCAAGATTTCCATGAACAACTTCAACCTTTTCTTCTATTATTATTTTTTTCTTACCCCGCTGTTCTTCTAATGCAATCAACGAAGTGGTTTGTATGTTTTTTGGCTCCTGATCTTTGGAGCCATCTGCAGTTTTTTTTTAATGAGGCCTCACATTAGGCAAAGGCTGATGGGGATCGTCCAAATGAGATCAACTTTAAATAAAAGAAAGAATGGGTTTCTTTAATATTCTAACTAACTCGTCGACGTATTCAAGTTCGACACACAGCGGCACGTGTCCATCCATTTTTGTAGTAGGGGGTGGGGCAAAGTGGGCAACTGCCTTGGGTAGCAAACATTAGGGGGGCGGAAAATTTTAGGAAAGAACAAAAATACCGCTATAAAATCATCGAATTTTATCGTAGTGGAGCAGAAAAAGTATATTTGCCGCCCCTTTCCCACACAAAAATCCAAGCTGCGGCCCTCGGTGGAGGATGTGTGTGTTAGTTTTTCTTTTAACCTCTCACAGAGCCGAGCCGAGGCGCTTGTGCGAAGAATAATTTTGCGGTTAATTTTTTTTAACAAAGGTAATAAAAATCATCTCATGAATGAACAATCAAATTAATTTTTTTGTCTTGAAGTTTAATTACAGAGCCATTATTGACATTTGAAAGTGTAATGGGCAGCCAATTTCTTTACCACTCCAATACAAAGGCTAGTTTGATTTGAAGCGGGGCTTTTAGTAAAAAAGCTATCTAGGAAGGCTTTCACAGCAAAATTCAATGATTTTTAGTTACAATATGTGTGATTTTGAGCAGGGCTATAACTATAGTTTTTGCTGTCCGGGGCAAACATTGTTTTGCCGCCCCCACAACTTTAAAATTCGATAATTTTATAAAAAGGGGTGTTTGCTGCCACCTAAAATTGCCGCCCCCTAAATTTTTCCACCCGGGACAGTTGTTCCCACCCCCCTCCTCCTCTAGTTACGGCCCTGTTTTGAGATATAATAAATACAGCCGAGCTAGACAAATCGCAAAAAATCTAGGCACCAGAACAATTTTTTAGGCAACAAAAATATTTTTACCCGAAGAAAAAGGTCCAAATTAATGTTTCTTATGACTTTTTCAGGGCATAGTGACACACCCCCCCCCCTTCATGTAGGCAGATATGCTGCTATAACTTCCAAAACATTTTGTGCTGCTCTCAGCCTTCAATTTATTAACTACACTTTAAAAAATTTTAGGCGCCAGTATCATTTTTCAGTCACCATGGTGACCTGGCGCCTGGGATTGGTCCAGCCTTGAAATACAGTACAAAGTATGTTAAACATGATATAAATATTAATAAAATTTATTCACCGAATAACTAAAAATTCTTGTAACTGGTCGTGAAGGTCTCCAAATGGTTGCTTCGCCCAAGACCCTGCGAAGCGAAATTGGGCTCTGTATCTAGGTGGTATACGAATTAATTGTCCAGTATGCTTTTAAACTTCATGGCTCTAATCAAACTACAAGGCAAAAGTTTGGTTGAAAAATTGTTTGAAATGAATATTGTAAGGGGTACTGGAGGCCCAAAATTGGGGGCCCCCAATAATTTTGTCCCTCTCATTTGGGGCCTGGAATTATCAGGAACATTTACGAACGCTCTAATTTCTTGTGCAAAAATTAGATCAGCACAGGTACATAGAGTGCTAGTTACAATGATAATTCGAAAACAGAAAAAAAAAATTGAATCTTTGACAAAAACTTTCAATGCGTTCATTAGGAAAGAAAAAAATATGCGGGGGCCCCCTTATATTTTTTATTGCCTGGTTCAACAGCACCCTTCGAAACTGCTCAAGTTCAGTCGTATTAATAAAGCTGGTAATTCTAGGTAACTGGTAATTCTACCGAAACAAGTAATTGAAAGTCTAATCGGGTGCGAGAAAGAAAAACAACTATTTTGTTGTGGCACTGTCTACAATACTGTATGTGTATATAAGGCCCCCGAAAGAGAGAGACTGACGGAGAATAGAGGCTCAGAGAGATCAAGCTTGCTATTTCTATTCAGATTTTTGCTTTGCACATTTTCTAGAAAATCAGTTTAGCGCTAAAATTCTTGGTTTCGAGTGCGTCCGGCTAAAGAGTTGGCTGGGCCCCAAATCAAAAACAGTGAGTTCTAAATTATTGAATATTTTCATTTGTAAGCATATACAAGATATTTAATACATATATAAATTAGGCTGATGTGGTTCCCGTTCGGACCCCTTTGAACTTGTTAAAATGACAAATATTCTTATTATTATGAGGTGACCAGACAGCCCAATGTCTGAGTAAATTTTTCAGTTTTTTTCCGAGAGAATATATATAGGCTATATATAAGTAATATCATACAATTCGGTTACTCTACTGGTTGTGAAAAAGTGATATTTGGCAAAAATTGACTATATTTAGTGAGAATTGACCAGTTGATTTCATTTTATGGAAATCAGGTCTCCCTATTATTACATATCTATAAACTGATGAAATTTTAAGCTATGGCTTCATTTAACAATCAAAATGAAAAGCGTAATTGAAACATCTTTCATTCCGTTTTACGGTTCCCTAAAACGTTGTAGCACAATGCGGCCGGACGTTCCTTCTTGATAATACAGTATCATTTGAAAAATAGCTTCTGTACACTTTTCCATAATATGTTGAAGGTTAAAAACTTTCAAAAATGTTTTTGCCGCACCGATATTCATGCCAGTATATCTTTCTTTAGTAACGGAAACTTTCACCAGTTGGTCATCATTCACTCGAATCACTGAGATCTTCTCAGTGATAAGAGCGAATGTCACTGAACTCATGGAAAACAGATGGTCAAAATAGTACTACGTACGTACATCCAGTAGTACGTATCTTGAGAGGGAACGGAAGAGGATGGGCTCACCCTTCAAGTTCCATGGAGTTGTTTTTCGCGTACTACTCGGTTTTCAGGAAACGCGCTCTCTTTCACCCTCGATATTGATTACTACTACCAAATGTTTCCTGATTACAGTGGGAACAAGGAAACCATATGGGGTTTCACCATCGTCATTCATCCAAAATGTTGCTCAATATATATAAATTATATAAAACCCAATTTTTTTTCCTTCATAGATTTTTAACGTGTATCAGAACAAATTGAGAATCTGCATCTGCTCGGACCAGGCGCGAATCCAGGATGATGTGACGGGAATTGTGTAAGTTCGTTTGATCATCCCATATTTTACGGGACAAACAAACTTTCCCATATTCGGCTCTTGGAGGCGGTCATTTCCATCCCCTCCTCTGGATCCGTACCTGAGCGAAAACAGCTACGGATGGAGAGAGGCGGTCATCTCGAGGCATTTTTTAACTAAAAGTTGTAGAATGCAATGAAAACTTTTTGGGATATGATTGTATAATATACATATCTTTCGTTTCAACAATCCTTGATATTCTCAATTCAAAATGATGCAAATGAAAAAGTTTTGAACGTATTGCTTAGTTTTGATTCGTTGCACAGAAAGAGCTGTATAAAATACGGTGGAAAAGTTTCATAGCGATATAGATGTGAAAAACGCTTGAGAAATCAAGTTTTTTGTGAAGTAAAAAAACAAAAATAAACAAATCTTTAGAAAACGTCATTCAAAGATTTATTTGCAAAATAACCAAACTAAGATCATTAAATTCGTTTTATTCAAATGATAATAACTTCGCTTCTAGTTATCGAAGAGACAAAAATAAAACATTTTTAGATTCTAAAATAACTGCGCTTTCAAATGAACAAATAAAAAAAAATTAAATTTTGTCGTCATTTAAATTCGTCATTTCAAAACACGCAATCACCTTAAACTGAATATAAAAATAGATTTGTGACTTTCAACAAGAAATTCACGGCATGTTGATAGTTGAAAACCACCGGAAAACATCAAAATTAAGCAGGAGGTGCCACGAGATGTCCCTCTCATGCCAGAAGAATGAATGTGCAAATTTTCACTTTTTTAGTTTTCAGCTGGTTGTATCCCTTATTTTGCTAAGTTTTGTCAGAAACGCGAACGTTTAACTCCTATTGAAACGTATGCTACAAAGCATTTTAGGGAAACAAGCACTCATAGAGTAACATGGGTGGAGTAAACATTCAAACGTCATTTCCCACGTTTCAGAAATTTGCACATCCATGCTTCTGGCATGGGGGGGGGGGGGATATAATATCATATTATGTATTACTCATTACTTATATTATTACTCATTACTTATATTATTACTCATTACTTATATTATTACTCATTACTTATATTATTACTCATTACTTATATTATTACTCATTACTTATATTATTACTCATTACTTATATTTTTACATATTATTAACATTGTACAATTTTGTAATCTCATTCCGAAGGATGTCGCAACTTTGAAGGTCTTTTTTTCAAGTGGTCTACCACTTTTAAATTTTCAGAGCTGCGACTAGGTACTTGGTCATGCATTTTATCACCCTCGTACTCGTAATGTTGAACGAGTTGTCAAAGGAAAACAAATTGTGGAATTCGGACTTCCAATCATTCTGCATCCAGAACACGAGACCAGCTTTCTCTCTCCTCAGTTGCGGCACCGTTTAAATTTCTTATAAAATGAACCTGTAATAATAATAATAATAATTGGCAATTCATTAAAAATGATAAAACAATATTCACATACAAAACAACTAAGGGGAATTTAGTCCCGAACTGGTTATTAAAATAAAAATACTTGTATATATTAAAATTATTACAATAATTTCTGTTACAATTCATGACAAATAAATAAAAATACAATAATTAATGGCATAAAGAGTAAAAAATATTACGTATTATCAAGACGAGAAATAATAAGTGGTGGCAATATATGTACAATTGGTGTGAATAATAAACATATAACGGAGGTGAAGGGGCTGTGACGCTTATTAAATATAAGAACATGAATCAACATTTGCCTAATACAATACTGTACATCCACTCCATTGCAATACACATGCAAATGTCCAAGTTTTTGTAAAAAGAAAAACTCGATGTTATTGACAACATTTTCCCCCCTATTTAGTTTATACATGGAGTTAATAAAGCAGAAAAAAATTCAAATTTTACTTTAAGAGAAAAAGTCAGAGGGTGAAATTAAAAGTGGATCTCAATGCCTGGAATTTGAACTCACGATTTTTTATTTTTATTTTGAAAATGTGTATAGTTGCCTGTTTAAACTCAATGTGGCCATGGTATTATAATATAATGAGAAAACTAAAATGTGTTTTGAGTATAGTTTTGTGAACTAAAGGTCGTGAATAAAAGTAATATTGAAGCGATCGAATGAGCGGGATGAGGTAGAAGGTAAAGGAAATTGATTCTTTTTGATTATATCATTACTGATCTATAAATATACAAATATCGTTGAGGTAGAATCTGGAGTTGATGGAGTGTTATAATTATAAGTCAAAAGCCTGATAATTTTCTTTTTTTGTAGACAAATAAATAGAAGTGATATATTATAATATATATAATCACTTCTCCCCACATACTGATAGACCATAAAGTAAATAAGAGTGGAACATTGGGTAGTCGTAGGTTAGGAGAAAGGTTTTACTCACGATAGGGTTTAAAATGATAAAACTTGTATAACATGAAACGCAGTTTGCATTGTAAGTTAATTGGTTGATATGGGAAAGGCATTTTTAAATTCCGGTCGACATGAATTCCAAAGGGAGAAAAATAAAATATAAAAAAAATCGCGTTATTTTTATAAATAATATGAGAATTGGCATTTGTTCAGTCAGTCTATTCTTTTCTCTCTCTGTCAGTGCGTAACAAACCTTGCATTCTAGAAATGGCCCTCCCTGTCCTGGTAGATTAGGGGTCATTCCATCCGCGCTTTCAACAATAAGTCGTCAAGATGATAGTTTCTTGTTGTGTTTCATGAGCGAGAATCGTCTTAGTCGCGCTACGTCGCAGACAAGTTTCATTAATGACAGCCGTGAAAACACATGCTCGCGAACAATTGGACGATGCTATACTGTGCGAGTGTGTATAGTCAGAAGAAAAAGAAAAAAAAAAAAGACACCATATAGAAAGAAGACGAAGGTTTGGTTGGTGTCGCTGTTATAGGAATAGATTGAAGTGTTTTTTTGTTGTTGTTGTTGTTGCAACACAGGCGTCACGCTATGGGAACCTCAGCGACAAACTTTCCTGCAAACGACTTTGTGATGCAAGTCGTCGTCTTCTTTCTCAATCTCACCCTTCTTATTTTTTCACTTGTATCTGCCCCCGCATTTCCTGTAAAGTTTTCTTTTTTTTCTCATTCCACACCATCTTTTGCTGATGATGATGACAGTTTTTATTTTGTATTCCCCCCTTTAAAAACTGTCTAAAAGCTAGCTACAATTTAAAAAAAAAAAAAAAAATTGTTGGCTATCTGTCAGCCATATCAAAACCAAACGGCCTATAGTGTTCCCGTCTGTCTCTCAGAGGTTAGTTAGTTAGAGATGGTTGGTATCAACCAAAGAAATCTCGATGACCGTTTGTGTGCTGCTGGCAGTTCCTAAGCTGGATATTTTCTCATTCGTGAAAATTATTTATTTACTTTCAACACATTCGCTTTCAAAAAAACGTTTTGATTTTCTCAGAAAGGGATCTCCTAGCTTTTCACGTGGTAAAAAACTTCCTTATACGTTGATTTACTTCAAGTTTTTACCACATATATTTGATTGTGTATGCTATCCCATGCCAGTACAAAATTTTACATATTTCTAACACTTAATTTTTTTTATAAATTTAAAAAAAAAAAACCGCATTAAAAACATCTTGCACGCATGATGAAATAACATGGCATCAATGAAATTGAATAAAAATTGATTCAAAATCAAGGAAACTGTTTAGTTTATAAAATGAGAAAAAAGATTTGAGACCCATTCATAAACACTTAGGTAATAAAACATTTAAAAAATTAATTTTTAAATTTCTACATAAGAAAGTTTTCCACCATGTTAAAAGGTAGGAGACACCCCCCCCCCCCCACTCACTTGTAAGACATCTGATCTGTTTTTTCGTCTTCAAATAAATCAAGTTGATTCACAAACTTTTAGTAAACATTTTAATCGAATTTTAATCCTATTGATTAAAACTCAACTAAAATTTTTGACTGCGATCAGTAATTGATCGATTAACCGGACCGATTAATCGGACCAGCCCTAGTAAACATCAAGTAAAAGAAGAATTGCCACGGCAGGGAAACAATCAACAAAGAAGTAATCAATTCAATAAGTAAAAGGCCAGTTATATAGATCCGGAATGTACGGCAGTATTTCTCAAAGTGTGCGTCGCGGCTCCTAGGACCGTCGCCAAACTTTGTGATGGGCGTCACAGCAAGTTGGAGGTTCCCAACGATTTTGTTCACGTGAAATCATTGAGGCACATTTGAAAATCTAATTACAAATAAAATGAAGTTAAATGAAAATTATTCAATTGTATGTGATAAATATTAATGATAATCTATATATAGTTTGAAATAAAGAATTAAAACCAGATAGGGAGAGATCTGTAAATGTGTGCCGTTATCCACTTGAGTGATATGTAAATGTGGCGTTGGCCAATTGAGTAATTTGTAAATGTGTCTTTGGCCCCATGAGTGATCTGTAAATCCACAGTGGGTCATTTAAGTGATCTGTAAACGTACAGTGGGTGATTTAAGTGATCTCTAAATGTATAGCGGGTCATTTAGGTGATCTGGGAATGTGTCGCGGGTCACTTAAGTGATCTGAAAATGCTTTTCTGGCCGATTAATTGCTCTGTAACTTTGTCGCACGTTACTCAAGTGAATTGTAAATGTGCCGTGGACCACTTGAGTGATCTGGAACTGTGCTCCCGGTCACTCCAGTGCCACCTAGTTCGTTTCCACAAAATTAGGTTTGGGTTTGCGGGCCTCATCAGACAACTCCCAGGGCCACATTTAACCCGCGGTCCATGGGTTGAACATATATGCCTTATACAGTAATAGGGAAATTATTTCGAGATTTCCGCATGGACACAAAGGTCATATAATGCCGATAGAAGTTTCAATTCATCCTCACGGTATGCAAAACTGTATATGTATATTGTTTAAGTGTAATTATCAAATTATCAATTAACATTATCAATTAGCGTCTGTCAATGATCAATTACAAAGAGGTTTTTTCGTTACCTTTCTTTCTTTTTTTTGTTGAAATGAGTATGTGGATGAATAAGAATCGTCTTTGAATGTTGTTAGTTGTGTGGTGAGAGAATGACTCACAGAGTCTCACGTTCTTTTTACCCTTAAACTAAAGAAGTGACTCACGAGCTTTCTGTTGAACTTGTAAGACACCTGAATCACGGAAGACAAGAAAAAGAAAATGAAATAAAAGAAGAAAATCGACAATTTTTCTAGCTGTGAAAATTCTTGTTGTCGGAGGGAATGACACAGAAATGGGGCACACATATTTCTTTGCCACTAACAGCAGCTGATGTCACTAAACAAAGCCAAAATACCTCTTTTTTTTCTTGCATCATGTCGTTTAGAAACCGTTTTTTTGTTTTGTCGCTCCAAAAAGAAAGAACGAACCCAAAAAAACTACCGGTATCGTCTTAATTATAACTTTATTAACGCTCGTAGGATAGACATAATACGTATTTACTACAAACTTAGTTTCTTTTAAACCATATATGCTCAACCCGTGGTCCGAGGGCTAAATGAGGCCCTCGGAGTCGTCTGATGTGGCCAGCGACTTCAAACCTAACTGTTGTAAAAATGAACTAAGAGGCACATAAACAAATCGCTTGAGTGACCCGCGGCACAGTTCCAGATCGCTCAAGTTTCTCACGGCACATTCACAAATAACTTAAATGACCCGCGGCACATTTCAAGATCACTGAAATGACCCGCGACACATTTCCATGTCACTTAAGTGACCTTCCGTGCTACTTCACCAAACACCAACTCCGACCACATCGCTATATTATAATTAATTGCTATTAACGAGTTGGGTTGGAAATGTACTGCCATTAACGAGTTGGATCTATCGGTGGTCGTCTCAAACTCGTTAGGGAAAAAAATATCTTGTTATATATATATATTCTTTCCCCGGTTCGAGCCTGGGATCTGATGGAAAATTCCACGGTCGTGAAAGACCTTCGGTGCTGTTCTAGATCACTTGAACAACCAGCAGCACATTCGCAGATCACCCAAATGACTCGCTGTACATTTACCCGAGTGTTAGAGATCACTTCAGTGACCCGCGGCACAGTTTCGGGATACTTACATGACCCGTAACACATTCCCACATCACCTAAATGACCCACGACACGTTTCTAGATAACTTAAATGACCCACTGCATTTATAGATCACTTGAGTGGCCCGTGGCACAGTTCCAGCTCACTCAAGGGGGGAACGGCACATTAAAAGATCACTCAAGTGGCCAACGGCACATTTACGGATCACTTAAATGACCTGCAACGCTGTTGCAGATGACTTAAACAAGTGGCCCGCGACACATTTTCAAACCAAAGAAGTGGCCTACACTCTCCCAAAGGTCAAGCACCCTTGTTGTAAACGTATGTAAATTAAAAGAGTGGGAGTGCGAACTCGGTTTCCAATGCAAACATTTTTATTGATTCGGACACTTATTTTTTTTCCTCTTACATTTTATGAATTCTTCTGCGCAATTCAACGAAATTTCTTTTGTATACAGGGTGCCCTGTAAGTCCTAATGAGGCTTTTATCTCATCAATTTTTCGTCGCAGAGGTATGATTCCAATTTAGAAAATGCTCAAAATGCGTTTAAAAATCACTCTTTAACAGTTTTGAGAGAGAAAATACAGTGTGTAACGAAATAGAAACTCTAAATTTTTATACAGTCCCTGTTCCTCTAACTTCTAATTAGAAAGTTGTTGCCCTGTCTCTACAGAGGCCAGCAAAAAAATTCCACGTTTCCAAATGCAATATTCGCTAAGATATTTGAGTTAAAAAAGGGGGTTAAAAGTTGGGAAAGAACAGCATAAACTAAGGAACAACACTGCTTTCCCTCATTTCTTTCATAACTTTTCTCCGATTTTTTTAATTCAAATATCTCAGCAGAATCTCGCTTAGAAACACGAAATTATTCTTTTTTTCCTCTGGGGAGACAGGGTAACCAACAAATACAAATACAAATACAAATACAAATACAACGCCACAACAGGCAAAATGCCCAACGAGGTGGCTGATAAAAAGATGCCCATAAAAATATGGTTGTCATATGTTTTTAACAACTTTCTAATTAAAAGTTGGAAGAATAGGGAGCGTATAAAAATTTAGATTCTTTATTTAGTTACATACACACTGTATTTTCCCTCACGAAACTGGTACAGAGTGATTTCTAAACACATTTTGAGCATTTTCTAAATTGAAATCATATCTCTACGACTAACGGTTGATGAGATAAAGGCCGCATCAGGACTTACAGGACACCCTACCCTGTATAAACTCCAGTGTGACGTCCATTTATGTAATTAAATTGCCCGCAATCATTTCAATGAAAAATTCATCTTCTCGTTGAAACATGTTGAATAAAAATTGATTAAAAATAAAGAAAACTGTTGCGGCAAAAATTTTGAGCTCTATTCCTGAATATAGTACTTGATCAATGTATTGGAAAAAACCCCATTATTTATTTTAATTATTTTTTTTTTTTTTTATATTTTAAATAAGATTGAGTCAATCAAATTTTAGTCTTTTTCCTCATTTGATGAATTGAACAGTTTTCTTCATTTTCAGTATTTATTCAATTAAATTGATGTCATGCTATTTCATGGTGTTAGCAATACATTTTTTTTCCTCAATGTCAGAAAACTTGCAAAAAAAAACTATTAAATATATGGATTAAATATAACATCGTGTGGCATATACAATCGAAAATATATGTGCTAAATTTGAAATAAATTCATGGTCAAAATATCAATTTTCACCATGATTTGTTAAAATGAAATATATTATTGAATTTAAATATCAGTTTTTATTGATATTTCTATAGAGCAGGGGTTCTTAATCTTTTTTAGCAGCCGCTGCCCGAGATCAACATGATCAATTTCGCTACCCACGGGGCTGTTTGTTTTTCAAAGTTAATGCAACCATTGACGCAATAAGTACATTCATAACAGGGCTGAAAGTGGATTTGTAAAACTCATATTGGAAGCCTCTGCGTCCCTTGGGTTAAGAACCCTTAGGTTGCCAATTGGGGTTCCGTGACACTTCTTTTGAGGTTCCGCATGATCGGATACCACGAAACCCTTAAGAATCCCGACTCGGGATTTTTGGTCTCGTAGCAGATATTCTCCAAGAAATTTTTGCATAAAATTTCATGTTGTCAAGGCAATTTAGCACCCTACCAAACAATTGAAATTCTCAATTATTATATCACTGCTCACTTCCATGACTGTATGGACTCGTCAACATTTTCCCGCTGGTCGGAAAGTTTTTTAGCACAATTTTTTCAGTCATTCGGAAACGAATATAAATTGCAAGTTCTAGTGCCGTGGTCTCTTAGTCACTGAAGGTCAAATAAAACCATCAGATAACCCATGTGTGAGATGACCAGATGAGGTGTCCGCAAAACCGGGACATTTTCAAAACTCTCATTAGGTGGGCATTACAGAGTAAAATTGCAAACTAATAATGTATTACGAAAATATTATTATAATACTTCTACACAGAGGTGCAAAAACGAGTAAAACATGAGAATATGGGAGCTATGGTTGTCAGACGTCCCGTATATACGTGATTGAAGGGCGTATGCCATGAAGGGTGAGATGCGTTACATTATATGCTGATAAATTACTTGGGGGGATGGATAACTTAAGTACTCTTAGTCTCATAATGTGACGTTTATGTTTCTACGAACAGTCGATCCTCGGTTTACGAACTTACTAATTCGTTCCGGATGTCCGTTAGTAAACCAAATTGTTCAGAAACCCAAATAGCCCCCCCCCCCTATAGGAATCAGAGTAAAATTGATTATTTCGTTCCAAGGACTCCCGAATAGTTACAGTGTGTTAACTTTCACCGCAGTGCTTCACGCTCAAGTGTGCAACGTAAAACCGATTGAAATCATTACACTGAAACGCTTTCCCTAGAATAGATAATCCCAACCTTAGGAGATAACAAGCTTAAATCCCATATCGGAGCAAAGGCCGGGCTACGTCTGGTTTCTTTTATACATCATCTATAATCTCAGTGTCAAAGCCCTAGAATTTCTGCCTGCAATCTGGCCACAATTCCTTAAAAAAACTCAATTCATTTTTCATTCCATTCATTTCTATATGGGCTACAATGTAGAAAAATTCCTTGACTTTTTTGTGTACATGCTTTATTCGAAGTACCTCAGAGTAATTGTTACGAGGGGCATTGCCAAAATAAGAGTAATCATATTCAATACCAGAAGAGAGAGGAAATGGGAAAAACTAGCATTTTTGAGAATTCTTATGACGTTATAGCGCAGTGGTTCTCAAATGGTGCTTCGTGGAGCCCTTGGGACTTCCCGACCGCCTGAGGAAAATAATATATATTAATAAATTTGAAATTAAAATGAATTTTGTAAATTTGATATTTTCAGTTTTTCTTGCTAACGGAGGTCAAGCCTACGGAGCTCAGCCACAGAAATTATACACTAAAAAGTGCTCCAAGAGTAAAAAAAACTCAGAGAATCGCTGTTATAGCGAATGCTTTCTAATTTTCTACTCGCTATAACCCCTAATATTTTTTGTATCTTTAACACGTTAGCTATTTGACAATCACTTGCAAATCACTCGTTATAGCGAGATTCTCGTTATAACGGACTTTTACTGTATTCAAAAATTTGTTTGAGTTCCGTAGAACAGTCTCATTATATAATCAAGGGCTCTGCGAATCAGTTTTACAACTATCAAGGGTTTCGCGAGGAGTTTTATGTTGAAAACCCCTGTACTAGAACATACTTTTAAAGCTCTTTGACCATGTCAAAACATATGTATGATCCCTCGAAATTGCAATAATTTGTATGGAGAAAATGGTGCTGCCATCTGTTTGGCCGACGCGGCAACGGAATATTATTGGAGTAATAGCATGCTCAGTCATTCATTCACTGTATTTGTACCGTTGAACTTTTCAAATGCGTTCGCCATGAAAAGAAAAATCGTTTATTTTAAACAAGTAAATCAGAGTGTTGAGTTCCGCATGCCTTCAAGTTGGTTTGATTGTCATTAAGCCATCGCCCCGTTTAGTATATTTAACTTTAGCTGCTCCGCTTCGTTAAGTTTGGTTGTTGCCGAAAAAGCAGTTAGCAGCTCTCACTCACACCATTGCCTTGATGACCCGAATCTATTGAGATCTTTATTCTCGACTTCCGTTCCTTTAGCAAAAATGTCTTATCTACATTCTTCTTTCCTTTTCTATACGCAAAGAAGGAAAAGAAAAATCTCTCTCTTTCTCCTTATTGTATTATTATTATTATTTCTATTGCTTTCCTTAAGACTTAAAGAATGAAGTCAACCTTATGAATGAAGCAAGTGTGGCTACTGATCCGGAAAACCATGCAGCTACAGTGAATTGCCTCCATCTGATCTTTCGGGTTTTCTGAATACAATGATCACACCTTACGCACACAATACAGCTCTATGTATTCATTTCTAATACCTTTTAGGGTAAGAATTGCTGGTTGCAACGTTTGGACTCAAAGCTGCATTAAGAGTAGCTTTCAAGTGGCTTTGCTTGGATCCGTTCATATCCTTCCACATCAATATCCAATAATGATTCCTGCATTTTGTCTCCATTCACAGACAGCGGGGGCCATAGGCACCAGTCAGAACACCCCTCCCCCTAAAATGACGATTTCAGACAATTGTTGACAGTTTTCTGTAATTAGCTGAGCTCAACTTTGTAGAGTTTCAAAAAAATTAAATTTTTTGGACATGAAAACGCTGCATCTCAACCGGCATTGACGAGATATCTCGCCTTCTTAAAAGCCACTTATTTTAGCTTTCACAAGCTCAGATATTATGTAAAGTTGATTTCTCAATGGAACACTTTTCTCCTAAGTACCCCTTACTTTGCACCTACTGAAAATCGGAACAAAGCCTACTTCATTAAAAAAGCTGCGGCATATTGACGGTGGTTTAGTGATTTTTGCTGTGCCGCTCAAAGGGTTAAAAAGTTCCATTTATGACAAGCACAAGAAGTAAGGAAAGCTGTTTCCTGGCTTAAAGTTGAAGATAAAATTTTTATTTACTATAAATTTACAAGACGTAAGGCTGCTCCGTGTTCACCTCCATGTAGCATCATGGTTTCCAACGGGGCACTCACGCCCCTTAAGGAGGGGCAATATGATTTTTAAAGGGGCAATTTTATTTTCAATGGGAGCAATCAGGATTTATAAAAATTCATATTTAGTGAAAAATAATTTAAGAAGTTCATATCCAAAATGAAAAAATAATTCGAAAATTAATGAAATTCATTTCCAATGAAAAAAATAATTCAAAAATTAACGAGAAAATTCATATTTGCAGTGGCGGATTGAAGTCGGTTGAGGCCCCGGACGCAAAAGAAAATATTGGGCTCCTTGAACTAGAAAAAAAAGTGTAAAGTTTGGGTTTTTCGGACCCTTCAGAAGTCGGGGCACCTGGAGTGCCCGACGTTAAATCCGCCTCTGCATATTTGATAAGAAAATAATTTAAGAATTAATGAAACAACTCTGAAAATCATGTTCCTCAAACCAATCTGAGATAATTCCAGCCCCGTGGGAGGGTGCATTGTCCTGCTGGAAATAGCCATCATCATCGGGAAACATTTTGGCTATAAACGGGTGCATGTGGTCAGCAATGATGTGGAGGAGGGCATTGACGGATGTTTCCAATGGAAATAAGGGGACAAGAGTATGCCAGAAAAATGCTTCCCAGACCGTGATTCCGACACCCGTTTGAACAGTTGTCATGTGGCATGCCAAATCCATGGCTTCGAGCTGCTTGTGCCACACACGGATCTTGTCGTCAACGTCATGGAAAAGAAATTTTGCCTCGTCACCCAAGACGACCTTCTTCCATTCATCAAGTGTCCAATTTTGGCGTTCTCTAGCCCACAAAAGCGCCGTTTTCTTCAGTTTTGCAGTGAAATCGAAGGGACTCTGCTGGTCACCGGCTATTAAAATCAATTCGTTTTTAAGGCGCGTATACTGATCTTGCAACATACGACCACTGCAGCGGTTAACCACGTTTGTGCCTTTCTTTCCTTTGTGTTCATTGAAAAAAAAAACCTATTCCAGGTGAATCCAGTTCAAACAGCTCAAGAATCGTTCACAACACCGTACAAATTACTGAACAACAAATTGTGAATGTTTTCATTGCATGATCTGCGTGCTAATGTATATGCGCCTTAAGATCCGTCTTGTAGAGCGTACGGATATGCTTTGCGATGATCCTGAGTTGTATTGCGCTGCAGTTTGTTGCGTTGTAGCTCTTCTGTTGCTGCACACAATGCGTGTCAGTCGCCTGGCACTTCTTTCGTTCACAAGTGATTTCCACCCACTATTCTGCTTTCCGCTCGAAGTTTTTTGGCTTGGCTGCCGTTCTTTGAAGACTCGAGATACTATTGTACGAGAAAAGCCAAGACGGTTAGCGTCTTCGGAGATACTGGAACCATCCCTTCATGCCGCATTCAAAGTCACTCAAATCTCTTGTTTTCTTCATGAACTGGCAAATTGCAACGTTAACTGGTGCTTCTAACCAGGAGAAAGCTTTTTACCAGTAAATCTGGTTTATTACGTCAGCGCACGTGCTGTACGGACGAGTCGATGTTTGAATGATGGGTGTTCCTAATTTTTTGGCCACTGAGTGTAATACCCAATGATATGAATAATATCGAAGAGTTGGTAAATTTGAAATGTATTAAGAATTATTCGTAAAATACAATCATGTATAAACCGGATTTATCCCATTTACTCTCTGTAATAAATATATTCACTATAATCCTCCATAATGGGATCTTAGTTTTTAGAATTGCATTTTTAATTGGGGGGGGGGGTTGCTGTATTTTAGAAATATATGATATCCATATTCATTATGGGCACCTTTTCCTCAGCTACCTCGATGGGCATTTTGTGGCCTGTATTTGTATCTAGTTATCGAAAAAACCTTCTAAATATAGATTGATGCTTAGGATCGGACCATTATCGTGCTATTTTCGTTTTCCGGTATCATTATTATTTTTGAAATTATTTTGCAACGATCACAATCCATCATCTATCCATTTTGATGATCATTTAGCGTGACAGATGTATCGATTCATCGGATGACAGACATCGCTATGAAGACTTATTTAATGCAAAATACGGACTAAGAAAAAAAGAATACGGACGCAAGTTACATATCGATTGAGGTCATGTCCATCGACGGACACGACCCCATTCATAACATGTCGTGTTGCACCACCCACTACATATTTAGCATTGTGAGGGGGCACCCTTCGTCTCTCATCTAATAATAATGGTACATAATAATTTTTTTTTTTCTCTTCGCGCACAAACTACCTACATACTTATTATTGTATACCAATTTTGCATAAGGCAGAACAAGGGTGTTCAACCTTTAGAAGAGGAGAGTGCGCGCCACTTCATGATCACTTTCAGATCACTTAGGTGGCCCTCGGCACATTCCCAGGTAACTTAAGTAACCCACGGAATATTTACAGATAACTTAAGGGACCCATGGCAGAGTTACAGCATTCAAGTGGTCCGCAGCACATTTACACACTTCCAGATCACTCAAGTGACCCTCTGGGCTGAAACCGCTTGAGTAATCTGGTAATGTGCCGTGGGCCATTTATGAGGCAGTCATACTGCCAATAAAATTACACATGGACTTATTTATAAAACGGTATAACCTTCGAGGTTTTTCTCTTTTATATAGGAAACTCCTCACCAACCCCATTTAAGAAATAAATCTGCCGATTCCCCCTGTATATCCCGAGTTTCCGTCTGTATTCTGTTGTATCCTCCAAGGGAGCCCCAACACATCCCCTCACGAGATCCCTCATATAGCCTCACCCTAACCTCATATAGTTACTGACACACACACACGTAACCTCTCTCTTTTCTTGATATATATTTTTTATTATTAATTTCAAAAGGTGGCTGCTGTTCATTTACCATTCTTTCTTGGAGACACGCTCAACCATCCCTCACGGATTCCTCCCATAGAGTTTGATTCAATTGGTGTCTCAGCCAATCCCTCATCGGCAACCCCCTGTCGTTCTTCCGCGGGCCATTATATTCCTCATGCTGTACACAAGTGCCTTTTTTTTTTTTTTTTTTACATATATCTACTTCCTCTATTGTATTGTCCATAGGCCAACGCAGGAAGCCCTTCCTTTATAGGCACTCCTTCCGTCCTTCCCTTCTTAGGCCCAGAGACATTACCTCAGCCCTCTTTTCTTTATCTTGAAAAAAAAACGGGGTTTCTTTTTCCATTCTTATTTCATATATATTGAAGCTTCTTTCTTCTTCTTCTTTTTTTTTATAAAACGTGGGGCCCGGTATAGTATATCACAATATGTGTACTAGACGGGCATGTATTCCCGCGCTGGTACGGTATACCCAGGCACGTGGCCGGCTTGTGTTATGTACGATATTCCTCAGGGTTGCCACTAATGGTTTTTACTTTTTCTTTCTTTCCTATGTAGGCTTTAGTTTATACATGCTCAACCCGTGGCATTTGGAATCATCTGATGTGGCCCACGGCGAATAACCAAACCCCTCAAGTGGCCCGAGAAAGATTATCAAATCATTTAAGCGGCCCGTGGCATATTTCTAGATTACTTCAGTGACTCGCGCGAACGAGTGCAAGAATGTGAATGACCAAAAGAGTGACTAGGGGAGCGGGGGACCAGGTCAGTGAGTTACCAAAAGAGTGATCTAGGGGGTGTGCAAGCATATGAATGACCAAAAGAGTGACCTAGAGAACAAGGGACCAGGTCAATAAGCCAGCAAAAGAGTGACCTAGAGTGTGAGCATGTGAATAAGCAAAAGGATGACCTAGAGCGTGTGTGAGCATGTGAATGAGCAAAAAAGTTACCTAGAGAGTGAGGAATCATGTCAGTGAATGACCAAAAGAGAGACCTAGGGTATGTACAAGAATATGAATGACCAAAAGAGTGACCTAGAGAACGAAGGACCATGTCAGTAAACCCCCAAAAGAGTGACCTAGAGAGTGTGTGAGCATGTGAATTATCAAAAGATTGACCTAGAGAGCGAAGGACCAGTGAGCGACGAAAAGAGTGACCTACAAAGCGTGTGAGCATTGCAGTGACCTAGAGCGTGTGCAAGCATGGCAGAGTGACTTACAGAGAATATACAAGCATGCAAGTGCCCAAAACAGCGTGCAAACATGTGAATGACGGGAAGAGTGACCTAGAGAGTGTGTGAGGAAAAAAAGTAAAATATCATAAGAAAATACCTGTTACCTAAGTATTTTCAAACAATTTCTCTGTTATTTTGAATGCATTTTGAAAGGTGACATCTCCAAATTTCTCGGGAAGAAAATCTTTGTGCCCCATCCAAAGGTCGAGCCTGCGTACGCCCCTGATGACAGGCATATTTACAGGGGCTGGGACTTGGTGGGTTATAGCGTAGGGCGGTGGATTGGGGAAATGAGCGGATAAGAAAAATTAAACTAGAATGGGAGAAGGCGGCAGAATTCGTCTAGCCCACTGCCGCCGGCAAAACCATAAATCCGCCTCTGACCATCGTGTGGTCCGCAGATCGAGAAACGCTGCTGTTACATGATGATCGTAAGTCGGTAGCCTTTCAAGCAGAGAATGTTTTGATCTTTTTTTTGGTGGAATCGTGTCCTCCGTAGTTCTGCCATCCTCCTCACCTACATGTAACAGGCTGCTTTTTGGCTGCTTAAAGATTAGATAAAAGCAAACAACTTGAGCAGTAACTACTTGAGTCTTCGGATGATAAGTAGAGTTTTTCGCTGATAAGACGGACAACGAAGAGCAATCAATGTGTGAGTACAGCCTAAAACGCTATCGCCCTTCATTGGGGCCTTATCGCGAGGCTTTACTAAGCTCAGCCCTCCCTCCATACAGCAGCTATACCAAGTCATTTCACCGGAAGCCAGTTTTCCTCTTGGACGTGATTCTTCTTCTTTTCCGAAAAACTCTCTTTCTTACATTATTATTATTATTATATAACACAATAAACGTCGTGCCTTCTTGGTTTCAAGTCGCTCGCTATCGGCCATTTATCTACGATAAAGATTGATATTCAATCGCTAGAATAAATACGATTATGTTTTATTTAAAAAATAGAAATGATTCGAAAGAAAACTGCCGTTTTTCGTGATGACAAATTGGTTCAACTGACGTGGCCTTTTTGTGCTGTTCAGTCAGAAAAATGAACAGAGACAACATCCACGAATGAGTAGGGTGGATCTATGGTGGTGATCGCCCCCTTTCCAAGTGAAATGCGATAATTCATGAAATTTTCGGAACTTTTATATGATGATATTGCAACGAAAAATTAAGCAACAAATTCAAGAAAAATTCGACTAAAACAGGGTCATTTATCAAAAAAAAGTTGGGTTAGGGGGGAAAAAACAGAAAAACAGAGTACTGTCAAGGAAAATACGGGACACATGGTCACCCCATGCAAGCGATTTGTAAAATCACCCCTCCCTCCCTCAACAGCGATCTCTAGATCCGAAAAGCCTCCCCTGCGAATGAGGAATATTATTGGAATTACACATGCTCGACTCGAGGCCTGAATTATGTCCTCGGAGCCCGCGGGGATCCGGAACTTTCGCCACCGACATCTTGCCCCTGGAACGTTTCGTCCCCGTTACATTTGACCCCCGGAAATTTCGCCCCTGGCGCATTTGGACCCGAAAAATTCACACCTGACATTTCACTTGCCCTGAACGTATGAGTGACCGTATGAGTGATTGACTGTGTGAGTGATCGAGTGACCAAGTGAGTGTGAAATGGACGGTAGGAGTGCGTTAGTGACCGTACAAATGACTAATCGAGTTGCAGAATGACTCACCACGTGAGTGACCGTATCAACTAGTGTGCAATTGACTTACCACGTGAGTGACCGTATCAACTAGTGTGCAATTGACTTACCACGTGAGTGGCCGTATCAACTAGTGTGCAATTGACTTACCACGTGAGTGACCGTATCAACTAGTGTGCAATTGACTTTATGAGTGAATGACCGTATGAGTGACCACGTGACTGACCGAATGGCCGTATGAGCGACCAAATGAATGACCTCATGAGCGACCAAGTGATTAACTGTATGAGCGATCAAGTAAGTGATCGAGGGATTGACCGTGTGAGTGACCAAGGGTGTTACCGAGCGATGAAACGTTTGAGTGAATGAGTGACCAAGAGTGAGTGACCGATTAAATCTTATGTAATTTTCCAAGTGAGTGACTGAGTGATTGAGCATATGAGTGACCAAAGGAGAGACTGAGTGATTGAGAATATGAGTGACCAAAGGAAAGACTGAGTAATTAACCGTATGAGTGACCGAGTGACTGGCCGAATGGACGTATGAGTGACCAAGTGAATGACCGCATGAACGACCAAGTGATTAACTGTATGAGTGATCAAGTGAGTGATAGTGGGATCGACCGTGTCAGTGACAAAGGGAGGAATTGAGCGATGGAACGTTTGAGTGAATAAGTGACTGACCGAATGAGTGACCAAGTGAGTGGCTAATTAAATACTGGTGTAAGTTTCCTAGTGAATGATTGAGCGTATGAGTGACCGAGTGGCTGACGGAATGAAAGACAGAGTGAATGCTTGAATAAATTTGCGAGTGACTGAGTGATTGAGCATATGAGTGATCAAGGGAGAGACTGAGTGATTAACCGTATGAGTGACCGAGTGACTGACCGCATGAGTGACCGAGTGACTGACCGCATGAGTGACCGAGTGGTTAACTGCATGAGTGACCAAGTGAGTGACTGTATATGTGACCAGGTGAGTGACGGTACGAGTGTCCAAGTGAGTGATCAAGGGACTGACCGTGTGAGTGACCAAGGGAGTTACTGAGTGATGGAACGCATAAGTGAATGTGTGACCAAGTGAGTGACTGCATGAGTGACCGAAAGATTGATAAAGTAAATAACCGTATGATTGACCCAGTGAGCGATTGAGTGATTGACAAAGTGAGCGATTGAGTGATTGGCAGAGTGAGCGATTGAGTGATTGGCAAAGTGCGAGGCTGGAGTGCCTGCAAAGATGATCCTCCTCATCCCCTCCCTTTTTATAGGTGGTTACGTAGCACTGAGTGACTCACACTTTAATGGATTCTAAGAATTTGGAATTTTCAGTTAAAGCATAAAATATTTTTCCCAAATTTACGACTCACACCGGTGTGGTCACTCACACTATCATTCATATATTCACCCATACGGTCACGCGTACGGTCAAGGTAGGCAAAATGACAGGGGATCAATTTCCGATTCACTTGATTACTCACTGAGTCACTCATAAGGGCAGGGCAGGTGAAATGTCCGGGGATAAATTTTCAATTCACTCGATCACTCATGTATTCATTCACTTGGTCACTCATGCGATCAGGGGAAGCAAAATGTCACGAGTAAATGTCCAACTCACTTGATCACTCATGTGGTCACTCACACCATCATTCATATGTTCACTCATACAGTCACGCGTGCGATAAGGGCTGGCGAAATATCAGAGATAAATTTCCGATTTACTTGATTACTTACTGAGTCACTCATATGGTCACTCACTGGGTCACTGATATGGTCAGGGCAGGCGAAAGGTCAGGGCGAAATTCCCGGTGTGAAATGTCCGGGGCGAAATTTCCGGGGGCTAAATGTACCGGATGTCAGGGGCAAAATTTCCGGGGGCCAAATGTACTAGGGACGAAACGTGCCAGGGGCGAGATGTCGGGGACGAAATGTCGGAGGCGAAATATCGGGGGCAAAGGTTCCGTGAACCGAGCGCACAATTCCAGATCCCTTAAATGTCCGAGTGGCGTGGGAGGGGGGGGGTGGGTGTAACACGCTCGTCTACCACCGTGAAGGTTGCTGTCACATTCCCAGGTTCAAACCCAGGAGAAAGAATACAGATATATATTTTCCCTAACGAGCTTGAGGCGATCACCAATAGATGGCGCTTTCATTCCCAACCCATCTCATTAATGGCAGTAAATTGCAATACAGCGATATGGCTAGAGTTGGTGTGTTTGGCGAAGTGACAGATCACTTAAGTGCCCCGAGACATTATTCCAGATGACTGACGCGGCCCTTAATACTTCTCCAAACAAATAAATGGCTCGCACTCTCGAAAAGGTTAAGCACCCTTGATTTGAATTATTAAATAACCCTTTTGTGCATTCTTACATGATTAAAAATTTTTTTGCTCGAGGCTGTGTTGTCTCGTGTACTTTTTTTAATGAATCGTTGGTATTTTAACATTTTATTTTTTTTTCCTTTTTTCAACTGATTCTTCCAGTTTATGGAAAAAACAAAAAATAAAGGGGCAGAATATCTTGTCTGGACTCCATACAGGTCCTCGATCATATCGTTCTTTTTTAGAACCTCTTGAAAGGTCGCTAATTTAGATGATGTATCGAGAAAACTCCGTCCATGCGTCTTCTTTCAACCAATTTCACCAGAAATACCCAGTCTTTTTGACATCCGTTCAACTTTTGTTTGTTGTTGTTTCGCGGATGGTCCTCAATTTAAAATACTATACACGCACTAAATGACAGTCAATGCGTATATATGTATCCCCGTACTCTGTGATATTCATTTACTTTCTTTTTTTTTAATCAACATACGGCGTGTATAGCAGGGGTCTTCAACATTTATTGAGTCGCGGGCGCTGCATATGCCAGTTCTTAACCTTTTTCAGCCGTGACCCAAAATCAACAGCACATGATCAACTTCGCGATCGTCGGCTATTTTTAATTTGAAAATTCCTGCCGAATGTTTATGCAAAGGTTTTTAACAGCTGGCTGATGCGAAGATATATTTTTGAAAGAGAGGAAAAAAAAACAAACCTGACTGCCCCTGCGCGGGGAATCGAACCCACGTCTCTTCATTTCCCGGGTGAACGCCCTAGACCACTAGACTACAGAGACAACGAACGTCGCACAACTTTCTTTGGAGCTCGTGTGTACTGAACGGGACCGTACATGAACGGTCGGACCTAACTCAGGTCAAAGTTCACAATTGCTGACAATGCCACCAGATGGCGACTTATCCGAGGATGATGATGTATGGATAAGTCGCCTTAAGGAGGACCTTTGTATCGATAACGGAGAGTGACATCATTCTTGGATGAATATTTATGGTCAACAAAATGTTTAGTTTTCGAACCTAGTCAAACTTAGTCTTAATAGGTGGGCTATTGGGGCCTGAGAGCCCAGGGTCCCTGAATCAAAAAGAGGGCACCAGGCTATTAAGAACTTTCAATAATTTTCAAATTATTTCTTTCATAAATTCTGAATTTGCATTAATTCTGGAATTATATTTCTATCTCTAATTTTAAACTATCCTTCATTATCTTTCATTAATTTTAGAATTATTTTTCATTAGTTTTGGAAATTCTTAATTAATTCTTGAGTAATTTTTCATTAATTCTTCAATTATTTTTTACAAAACCTGGAATTATTTTTTACCAATTCTGGATTTATTTTTCATCAATTCAGGAATCATTTCTTATTAATTAGGAAATGTTTTTCATTAATCCTGGATTGTAAGGGGACGCTTACGACCCATCTGAGAAACCCCTGTGATCCAAGTTATGGTAGTGACCTATAGGTTAAGAACCCCTGTGCCCAATATCAAACGAGGAGAGCAGCACCCTTATGGCAACTTTGACATAATTATGACTGGAATCTGTATAATTGAGGAGCTTTTTTATTTCCAAAAAGGAACATTTCCACTTTTTTTTTGAAATGCACTTTTTAAAAAGGTTTATGAATCTTTGAATTACGCTCTGTCAGATTATGCAACCGGGGATATTTTCGGTAGAAATTACGATGAAAAGTTATTCATTTTTCTATCAAAAGGTAACATATCCATCTTTTTCATACACGTCGGTATTTTTCATCTCTCGATAACAGACGCCCATGGCAACGAAAATTTTGTCCGCTAATGAAGAGTGCCCGTTAATGGATAGTGATACATTGTGAGTCTCGACGATGTAATTCGAAATGTGTCAGTGGAAGTGTCCGTTATAGGAGGTTTCATGTTTCTTCTGTTACTCTGTAAGGGTTCGTTCCTGGTCTAAGTCAAACCTTCTGAAATCAATGGATGTCGTAGAAATGTCCAATTTTTCAGATTTAACCAGCTTCAGTTTTGATCAGAAAGTTTTTTCCAGCATTTCCATTAATTTTCTTTCAAAACGGAACATTTCCAAAATGTAAATGTAGATAACTCCCTTGAATGTTTATCATCAAACATAATATTTAAATATTCTTATACCACTTACTTCAGTATGGCTATTTTCCACTTTTATAAAGCAGTCCATTCCCGAGGAAAAGGGTTTTTAACTCTTATATGTGCTAATTTTTGCGCTTATTTTCTAGTTTTACTGCACATATTTTTCTTTTCTCTTAGGTTAGGCCACACTTTTATTGTTTTTAATGTATGCATACTTTTCATTTTGAGCATATTTTTAATTTTGGGTCCTATTTTTGCATTTTTAAATGCAGTTTTTTTTTTTTCATTTTTGCGCATATATTTTCGCTTTTTCCATTTCATGCATATTTTTTGTTTCATGCACATTTCGGTATTTTTAAATGCATATTTCCACAATTTTTTTTTATGAACTTTTTACAGTACTTCTACATGTATTTTTTTTTTTACATTTTTCGCGTACATTTTTCATTTTTTAGTGACATACTTCGGCATTACTAAGTGGATTTGTTTTTATTTTTCGCCTATATTTTTCATTTTATGGCGTATCTCAGCATATTTAAATACAGATTTATCTTTATTTTTGGTGCATGTTTCAGCAGTTTTAGTCCATATTTTAGCATTTTCGGTGCATATTTTGCCACTTTTTTAGTGCATATAATCCTGGCTCTAATAATAAGGCAGGCAGGCAGGCAGGCCTCCTACCTCTGTGTCGGGGGAGGGGTAATCAGGATATCCGCTCATATATTGTTCTAGCGGAAGAGGGCTTCAAAACAACGAGGAGGAGCAAAAAACTTCCCGCAGTGTCGTCAGCGGATGTTGCACAAAGAATATACCATTTAACCACAAGGAAAAAAAAAGCAAAAGAGAGAGAGAGAGAGAGATACTCTTCTCTTGCTGTTGAATGGCTGAGCTTCTTCGGCAAAATGAATGTACTTGATGGCGGCGCGAATCCAACACTCTCTGTGGGAGTAGAGCTAAACTAATTAGAGCGAAAAACGAAAAGAAGCCATCCTCTCTGAGTTGTTGCCCAGCGGTGCTCCTTCCGGTACACAAACAAAATTATCCTTTCCTTTCATAAATATCTCACAGGTTTATGGTCAAGGTAAGCATTGTCACACACAATCGTGGACCTGCCAACTTTTTCTTTCGACTCGATCCTGTTTTCTGGTTTAGTGGATTTTATTTAGGATCGTTGTAGATTGTAAGGAAAAGGAGGTTCTTATTCTTTTCTTTTTTTGGAGTCGTGAGCACCGTCTATGCCCTACGCGCAAAAAAATGACCAGCGGGCCAAATGTGGCACTCAGAGTCATCTGATGTGTCCCGCGGCCTCAAGCATAATTTTGTAAACGCTGAAATATTTGAATTTGAAAATCGGAGAAAAACAGCATAAAAACACACAACGCTGCTCCCCTACATTTATGATGTTATTTCTCACAACTTTTCTCTAATTTTTGAATTCAAGTATCGAAAACGTGAATTTTTTTTTTTTTGTGGTTTTCCTCAGAAGAGACCGGGCAACAACTTTTTAATTGGTTTTTTTAAAAGAACAGGGTGCCCATATAAAAATTTAGATTTTTTATTTTTATTTTGTGGCACACTGTATTTTCACTCTCAAAACTGGTACAGGATGGTTTCCGAACACAATTTGAGCATTTTTTAAACTGGAACCATTCCTCTACGACGAACGGTTGATGAGATAAAGGCCGAATCAGGAATTATAGGACACCCCGTGTTAAGCAAATGAGATGTTCTGAATGCTGTTACATGACAAAAAAAATATCGTCGCTATTTAAAAATATATGGGATGTTACAGTTCAGGGAACACACTGTATTAATATGCTCTACATAGATTTGAATAGGATAAAAATGTAATTTATTGTTTGCACACATGGTATTTCCTTCCAAAATGAGGATTAAAAATCGTTCTTGCTTTGCTTGTTAAGATAAAGGAGACGCGTGTGTGTGTACCTTTGAGCCATTCTGTGCTGGTGTATTATAGAAACTTCATTAACATAACATCTCACAAGTAAACATCGAATGTTTAGGACATATATGCTGAACCCGTGGCCCTCGGAGTCATCTGAGTCACCTCAAACTCCTATATTTTTTTCGAAGAAAGACAAATTTTTTATCATTTTTGAAATTTTTATTGTCATTTGTAAAAATGAACTAAAACCGAAGCATTACCAGATGGTCACTTAAGTGACCCGTAATGCAGTTCCACATCACTTCGGTGGCTCGTGACATATTTCCAGATCACTTAAGTCGCTTGTGACACATTTACAGATCACTTAAGTCACTCCTGGCACAGTTTCAAAACCCTTAAGTGACCCTCAGTACATTTTCACCTCAATCAAGTGGCCTCGGCACATTTCCAGATCACTTAAGCTGTCCGCGGCACATTCCCAGATCAATTAAGTGGCCCGCGAGAAGTTTTCAAACCGATGAAGTGACCCGCACTCTCCAAAAGGTTGAGCACTCTTTATTTAGGAGTTGGTTAGAAGTATCAATGCCGAACTATACAACGAATGTCGAACTCAACTCAAACTATACAATGTCTTTATTTGAAAAATATAAAGAAACTCACATGTTGCTTTTTTGATAGCAACACTGCCAAATAAAGTGTTGAGATTCGAGATACGAATCTTATAAGCATGACGTGGGTCATTCTTCTTGCGATTTTGATGATCCTTGTAGAGAAGAGCCATAGTCTCATGGGAATCAACCATGAAACAATCGTTATAACCACTTTGAGATCGAAGATAATTTTTTTCTTCTTCAAATTTCTACCACGTGGCATCCAACAAAACTTAACCGCCAACACTGAATATATGCTCGTCGAAATTATCACGATCGATCATCCGGACATTCGACGTGTCACTTCCCACGATTGATCGGTCAAAAAACAAAATAATTTTACAATCGGTGAAAAAAACAACATGTATATATATATTTACAGTAAATGTCTCGCCAAATACGATCTCAAAATTTGATGTCTCACACACACACACTTTGATATCTTCACTTAAAATATATCTTTAACAGCACAGTCAGACAAATTTAGACGTAAGATTCCTCTGATAATAACGGGAAAGAAAAATGTTAAAAAAAGTGATTTTTATCTAAACAAATAGTATATATAAAAGTGAACGCGCACGCAGCAACATATTATCCAGAGCCGCCCTTAGGGGTGTGCGAAAGGTGTAGTCGCACCGAGCCCCGCGGTTTGGGAAGGGGGCCACACTCATGATATTAGAAATGAAAAAAATATAAGTGTATCAAAAAAATTCATTTTTTTGTAGAAAATAGTTTCTGAGCTTTCAACTGATTTCATACTGGAATTTTC
Organism: Pholcus phalangioides; assembly: GCF_987345545.1. NCBI lineage: Eukaryota > Metazoa > Arthropoda > Arachnida > Araneae > Pholcidae > Pholcus > Pholcus phalangioides. The sequence continues at coordinate 43,943,795 of NW_028301600.1, read as the reverse complement.
ATTATTTCTAGCATTATGTTTTTCATCAATTCTGGAAATGTTTGTTTCATAAATTCTTAATTTCCATCCGTTCTAGAATTTTTTCCTCTCGTTAATTCTGAAATTTGATGAATTCTGAGATTTATTATTTCATTAATTCTGAATTTCCATCAATTCTGGAATTTTTCTTTCATCAAGTCCGAATTTTTGTCAATTCTGCGGTTTTCCTTTCGTTAATTTTGGATTTTGATCCAGTTCTGAAATTTTTTTCCTTCATTAATTCTGAATTTTCATCGAATCGGGGATATTTTCTTTGACTAATCCTGAATTTTCATTCGTGTGGAGATGCTAGAACTATTTCTCATTTTTAATTCATCAATTTTAAATTATCATTAGAGTTCACAGATTATTAGGCCCTAATTTTCAGCAGTTTTGAAATAATTTCTTTCACCAGTTTCAAATTTTCTTTTGTTCTGAATTTTCATCGATTCAAAATTCTCATTAATTTTTGCGTTAACTTGCATTTAATTGCGTTTGTGTATTTTTTTGAGTGGATGGGGTTTTTTTTTCGGCATTCTTGAACATTCCGTGATATGGGGGATACCGATTCCTCTTCCCCCCACCCCACAAAATATATGAAATCGGGGCTAAGCAGGCCCGAAATTATTTTCGCACCGGTCCCCGCGTCTGATAACGGCGGCCCCTTCTATTATCCGAAACGGATAATTAATTGCGGGATCGATCTCGAAATGAATACAGGGAACAAATTGTTGCAATAAGTACAATAACAAAAAAAAAAAAACCTTTCAGAGAGGGAGTATAAAGAGAGATAATTCTTTCCCCCCGAAATTATTACCGGATCGCGTGATTCCATCGACATCCATTTTACAGCCTCTAAGACATGAATTAACATTGGATCACACTCGTGTCCTCCTATGTATTAACGATTTTCGTAGTTTTCTTTTCCTCGTGCAACATACTGTGCATGACATATATCTATTCTGTGACCCCCCCCCCCTTCATCTTGCTCAAACTTCCATCATCCAACATGAGCCGGGTGTTGGCAATTTCATTGGAAAGCCCCCGTGACCTTCGAAGGTCGTTGACTAGGTTCCCCTCCTCTGGATAAACAATGATCCATCCTATACCTGAAGTCGATCCACCAGTTAGTTCTCTTTTTTTTTTTATATATACTGTATATGTATTATATATTATTACTATCTTCTCAAGATATGTTCTTTTTATTATTTTCTTCTCTTTATAGTCTTCACAAAACAGGCCCCCCCCCTCCCCCCGTTCTTCCCAAATCATATCAAGAAGCCTAGTGACAGCTAGAGACAAAAAAAAAAAATGCTAGCGTCGTTGCCCATATCTAATGAAATTATTTTCTCTAATATATATCGAGGTTTTTTACCCTTTATATTATAGTGATTGAAATGACAAAATTCTCATAATTAATCTATCGTTCCTCGTCCAAGGAAGTGAATTCGGTTTCGGCCATGGCCCTGTAGGCTTTTAACCGGCTTCTTATATTGATTTGCTATTTAAACCGTTTTATAAATTTTATTAATAAAAACACGGAAAGATACTGTGGAACCTCGTTTATACGACGTTCTAGAGGCAGAGTCAAAATGTCGTATGAATGTGTAAGGCTGGTATTACACTATAAAATTTTGATAACTTTTAAAAAACTTGAAAAATCTAACCAATAGGGTTATTGGTTACATTTTAGAAAATGCAACTGGTGACCTTATTGGCTGCATTTTTCAAGTTTTATAAAAGGACTTTTACCAAATTTTATAGTGTAATACCGGCCTAAGGCTGATATTACACTATAAAACTTTGATAAAAATTCTTTTATAAAACTTGAAAAATGTAACCAATAAACACATCTGTTACATTCGAGCGAACTTAACTGATCCGCCTATTGGTTGCATTTTTCAAGTTTTATAAACGAACTTTTATAAAACTTGAAAAATCCAACCAATATGGTTATTGGTTACATTCTAGAAAATGCAACCGTTGACCTTATTGGCTGCATTTTCCCAGTTTTATAATAGGACTTTTATCAAACTTTTATAGTGTAATACCGGCCTAAGTCGAATAACTAAAACTTTTTTTTTTAAAAATGACTTTTTTTTCTCTCCCCAACATACATACAAAATATTATGAAATTCAATTTGTTGGACTGCATCTCCAATTCTGTTATTAAATAAAATGTCATTGCAATCGTGCTTGAAGGGAAAAAAATTAAATTGCATTTCTAATCACTTGAAGAAATAAAATTTAGTAGAACCTTTGAAACACGACATTGGGTAAAAACTGCAACAAAATCTTCTCGACTTGGGAAAATTTCCTATCTTGGACTTTTTCCTATTTTTTGGCAGTAGATGATTTGCAAGCAGCAGCTTGGTCTTTGATTTTGTTTCTCTGCCTTATAATCGTTTTCAAAATTGACACAGGGATATTCAACTGTTTTGTAAGATCTACTTTCGTCATTCATTTAAAATTCTTGTCGAATTCTTACAAAATTTCCAGTTTTTTTTTTTTTTTTTAGAGAAAGCGCTTTTTGTTTTCTCGACCTTACGAACACCCCTCTTCCCCCGTTCTTCCCAATAGAAAGTATATTATAGTGATTAAAATGACAAAATTCCCATAATTAATCTATCGTTCCTCATCTACGGAAGTGAATTCGGCTTGGGCCATGGCCTTCTAGGCTAGGACTTTTATATATAACTGGCTTCTTATATTGAATTCCTATTTAACTCGTTATAAATTTTATTAATGAAAACACCGAGACATAGGTTCTTCACAGGACAACGTGGTGCCCCAGCCATGGTTGACAATGAATCGATGCAGTTATTTTTTTTCTACTAAATTTATATTCAATTTCTTTGTTCATTATAAGGTCGATTCTTGTTCTATCCAAAAGAGTAATATGCTAACATCTCTCGTCTAGGAGGCCATATATACAGGGTGTCATCGTAGTCATTATTCGGCCTATATCTCATCAACCGTTCGTCATAAAGGTATGGTTCCAATTTAAAAAATGTTCAAAATGTGTTCAGGAAACAATCTGTAAGAGTTTCGAGAGGACAGGGTACAGGGTATCACAAAGTAAAAATCTAAATTTTTATACGGCCCACCCTGTCATCTAACTTTCAATTAGAAAGTTGTTGCCTTGTCTCTAATCAGACCAACCAAAAATATTCCATGTTTTTAAGTGCAATATTCGCTGAGATATTTGAATTCAAAAAACGCATCCAGCTGTCGAATAAAGCTACATCATATTCATCCAACGGTCAATTTACGTCACCTTTTATTCTTCTACTGGATCCCATGCATCCAGCTGTCGAATTAAAGCTAGATTCTATCAATCCAGCTGTCGGTTTAAGTTACCTTTTTCATTAAACCGATAAACGAATAGGATCAAGACCGAAAAAAAGACGATAATTTGATCCAAATCTTAATTGGTAGAATAACTTCACACCAAAAATCAATTAATACGCAAAATTTAACGCCAGAAACACATATAAAAGTGTTTTTAAAGGGTGCACGACTCCTGAAGTCTATTTTCCAAAAATGACTTTAAAAATTATTTCATACAATTGCAAATCAAATGCAAAAAAATTCGTGTCAATCGGTTAATTTTCTCTTTCAAAATGAAAGAATTATTGTGTAAATGCATGCAGGAAAAAACACTTGGAACGCGATTTTTTCAGATTGCATTTATTAAATTCATCCGTAAGATAAAAAAATACTACTGCACAAAAATTCTGGAATTTTTCAGAAATGTTTATTCTACATGTGCTAGTAAAATGAACCTCCAAATTACGAAATTGACCAATGGGAATTATTTTTTAAAAATGTTGAATTCAGATTTTTGAAATTTATATATATATATTTTTTTTTCAAACTTTAAAATTTCATAAAACTCTAACAAATAGTCAGATGTCAAAGTTCGAGGTTCATTTTACTAACACTGGTAAAATCATCACATTTGCAGATGACACAATACTACTTTATTCAACTGATGATGATCATTCACTAGCAAGTCTAATCAACACTGATTTATTGATAATTCGTAATTGGTTTATCAGTAATGACTTACAAATAAATGTAACAAAAACTAAGTTTACGTACTTCTCTTCTATAGCTAATAATCTTCAACCATAATCTGATACTCCACAATAATAATTGCCAAAATATTTCTACTTATAATTGTCAGAGTCTCGAACAGGTTTCTACGATTAAATACCTAGGTATTCATATCGATTATAACCTTAGATGGAAAACTCACGTAAAATATTTGCAAAATAAACCTCACTATGTAATTTACAAACTATATTACTTTAAACCATATATAGATCACTCGTTCATGTTAATTCCTTACTATTATATGGTTTGGCTATTTGGGGTGGTGACTTGGTTTCAAATCTTACACCAGTAATGAAACTCCAGAAAGAACAATAAGACTCATCACAAGTGACTTATTAACCCCGTCCAAAAAAACTTTTTCACAGTCTTAGAATCCTTCCCCTTACGTCAGCTTTACTTCTACAAATCTACTATAATTATTTTTAAACGACAATTTACTTTGCCTTTAAACAGTTCTCGTATTGAACAATATATACTCGCTACCGCTTATTCACAAAGCCCTTCTAAAGAAGCATTTTACTTACCTCATCCCAAAATTTTGCAACTCTTTAATATCCTTTAAGGATCCTTTGCAATATCCTTAATATTACTAATTTATTACCTTTCAAAAGACACATGAAGCAATATCTTTTTTCAATCAGTGACATTGAGAGTTTCTTTTGAACTGTCATATGCTCCTTACTCAGTTAAATTATGAATTTATTCGATCTTATGCATTGCAACATTAAATTGATTCTTGTTATTTGTACTCATCTGAAAACCATGCACATAATGTATATTTCATATAGTTGCACTCTTTGCTGTTGCCAAAAATACCAGAAATCATGCGAAAGTTTGTTTGATATTTGATTTTTTCCCCTCATATTAACCACTACAAAATAAAACAGGGGGGAGAAAAGGGGAAATTTTAATTTTTAAATTCACCCTTTTGCGTTTTTTTTAAACTATATTTCTTTTTTCCATTTTAGTTTGTTGATATTATTCACTAATAAGTAAGTGTTCATTAGTATTCATTAATTCATAATAAACTTGCAATGTATCAACCACTATGGGTCTTTAAAGCCTGGCTGATTTTTGGTCTCATCTTGTATTTTATGTAATAAAATGAAACAATAAAGTGAATTGAAAAAAAACATTTCTGTAAAATTTCAGAATTTTTTTGTGTAGTAATGTTTTTAATCTTACGGATGAGCTCAAAAGCTGCAACCTGAGGAAATCGTGTTTTTTCTTGTATATGTTACGGTAAAGGTGAATATAATCGGTTATTATACATAATAACCGGTTATTATGTATACTTACGAATCGTCTTGGTAAGTTTGATAAATTTATCACTTTTATCTTCGAATATGCATAATACCCAAGTGTCGTTAGTAAATTTGATAAATACTTGAAATCGCCTTGAAATTTATCTGTGATTATGCATAATTCTTTAGGGCAATTGAATTTGATAAGTAGGAAAAAAAAAATCTAAATGAGTCTAAATAAGTGAAAACAGTTGGACCCCGATATAATGATAACAAATTTTGCGATCGCACCCAGATATAATGATACAATATATGTATGAATTATCACTATATGATATATTTATATATACTATATCATATAGTACAATTTATCATGTTTACCAAAGACGTGACTCTTTGGTATTATGCATAATCGCAGGTAAAAGTGATAAATTTAGAGAAATTTATCAAACTTACCAAAATGCTTGGTAAGTATGCATAATAACTGGTCATTACGCATAATAACCGCATTTATCACATTTACCGTAACATATACATTTACACTACAATTCACATCACTTCTTTCTTTTATTTTGAAAGAACAAATTAACAGATTGGCACGAAATTTTATGCATTTGATTTGCAATTGTATTAAATATTTCTTATATTCGTTTTCAAAAAGTCTACTTCAGGGGTCGTGCGTGACACACCTTAAGGGAAAAGTCACAAAAAAAGCGTAACTTCACAACAAAAACGCGGTACAAAAGTCAATTAATACACAAAATTTAACGCCAGAAAAGACAAAAACGGGGGTGTTTTTTGAGGAAAAACTCACAAAAAATAAAGAGCGAAAAGAAAATGAGCCGTCGGTCGCAACGTACACGTGCGAGTCAGTAGCTCAGACGTGCGAAAGGTAAAAACTTAAATTTACTAGAAGAGAGAGAATATGTGGGATATGTCTGAGAGTGTGTGTGTGTAGATATATTGTAGGGTATAATCAAACGGGATGGTGGAATGGATTGCGGCTGTTGTATGTAGTGAGTGAGTGATCGTCTCAGTGTTGCGCAAGGAAAATTGCCTTCTCGCAAAGGTAGTTTACCATCAAGCAGCAGCAAAATTTCACTTCGGCCTCCCTCTTTATTCCAACTTCCACCTCAATGTTGTGAAAGATAGACAGAGAGAGAGAAAATGAGTGTTGGTGGAAGAGAGAGACAGAGAGAGGAGATTGGACTTTGGGTAAAAGCTGGTGCAATTTAGTGCTCCACAGCGCACGCCGGCTTGGGTAAAATCTCAGGTACTCATCCGTGGTTCCTTTTCCATGCAGTCGCTGCCTGTGAAGCGTGCATAACCATCGGGATGACTTTTGGTTGCTTTTAGTATGGCCGTGATCAAGCAGCGACTACAACTTCTTCTACAAGTTCGACAGACACATAATAACTTCGAAAAACTATCTACGTCTATTTCGTGTGTTTTTTTATTTATTTTATTTTATTTATTTATTTTTTCGTAGAAAAAAAACATTTTTCCAACTATTCTAAGAACTAAAAATAAATTAAAGATTGCTATCCCATCTTGGTACTTTTTAGAAATTTTAAGCTGAAATGTTTCATTTTTTGAATAATTTTGGCGTAAGCAACGAAAATTAGTGATAAAAATATAAATAAAGCAGGACATCTCTCTTCTAGGTCAAACTTGGGTTGATGCGGAGGATTCGTTTACACCGAGCCGCAAAATATTAGGGGTTGTAAAACTGGATTCTAATGCAGTAGACTCTCGATAATCCGGCTCATCCAGTAATCCGGAGGTTTTTAGGAGGGTTTTCTTCGAAAATAGAAGAGGAAAACATGTCGCTGTATGTCTGGGAGCAGAAGTTTATATTATTCAAAGGGGCTTTTTTCAATTGACTTACAGTAATCTGGCGATTCCGATTATCCGACACAACTTGGTCTGATATGTGCCGGATTAGCGTTTTTTATTTGGTGACTCAGAGAACGTAACCGTCGAAATGTAATTTTTAATGAAGTGCAGTAGATTCTCGCTAATCTGTTACGTGCTCTGTGCGACCAAGATAAATATCATCGTGCTCTGAGCGACCAAATCCTTTTCTATTCTTTACTTCGACAATAGAGGACCGGCCCTTATGAGATATTATAATTGCCAGCGATTATACCTTTCAGTTCGTGTGTTAAAGTGTAAATTCCTCTATGGCTAGTATTTAATTATTTAAACTTTTCGCTGTACTGCATATATGTATAAACACTCGCCGACTCAATTTCCGTAAGTCGAATTATTTCTGCTTGAGAAATTCGAATTTAAAAGACTAACTGTAGCTCATTGAGATGAAAACTGGAACATCCAGCTAATTATAGCCAGTAAGGGATTATCACAGGGATATTCTGAATAGTGTGCCGCCGCACCTCAGGGTGCCACGAAATTTACCGCACAGATGTGCCACGAGACATCTTTAGAACAACATTGCATTAAAAATTCCAATTAGGTCAGCAATTTCCAACGGTGTGTCGCGTGGCATTTTAATGTGTCTAGAGATCGTGCTGCCTTGCAGCGGAGTCTTGATTTACATTCTGGTATTCAAAACTAAATTAAGAGTTAAACTGTGAACACATTCTGCTTTTGATACAGAGAGGGGGGGGGGTAAATACTGTATAAAGAGATAAAAAGAAGTTCTCGAGTAGCACACAGAAATCTCACGACAAAAGTTTTCTCGAAGAAATATCCCAAGAAAAGATTTGTTTGTCCGAATAAAGAGTTTGGTTGCTCAGAGCACGATTAGATTTATCTTGGTCACACATAGCACGGGTCGCTCAAAGCTCGCCCAGAGCACGACACCGTTTTGACTTTCCTGCTTAACCCTTTAAGCCAGGCGTCTTCAACGTATGGCCAGCGCCATATGCTAAACCCCGAGCCATCATTATTACCTGCCCCTCTATTACCTGACCATCAAACGCTCTTTTTGGATCTTAAATCCATCTGTGGAAGGAAAAGGCATACATAATTACAGAAATGCTTGAAAACCTCTTAATGGAAAAAATAGTTTCAGAATCAGTGACAAATCATTTCGGAATTGATGACAGAAATATAATTCAAGAATACTTGACAAAAATAATTTAAAGACGTATTGAAAGAAATAATCTCAGAATGAATGAAAGAAATAACATTTAGATTACTTAAAATAATTTCAGAATTGATCAAAAAATATTTTCAGAATAAGTGAAATATTAACAAAGATTTCACAACAAATAAAAAGCTTCAAACCTACATTGGGGGGCTATTTTTACTCGGGGATTTCTTACCATGTTTGACCAATATTTCAAGATACCACAGTATACTTCACAATTATTTTTTGAATCTGCATTGCATCTTGCAAGTATAGATACTACAGTATATAACTTGATGTGGTAGCCCAAGGACTTCATGGGAGGTTCGAATTTGGCCCACAATGTCTGGAAGGTGGAAAACCCCTGCTTTAAGCGGCACAGCAGAAATCACTAAATCTCCTATAAAATTACTTATCTTTTTTGGATTAAGTAGGCTTTCTTCCGATTTTCAGCAGGTGCAAAGTAAGAGGTATAGAGAAGAGTGTTTCTCATTGAGAAATAATTGACTTTACAAAATATCTATGCTTGTCAATGCTAAAATAAGGAGGTCTTTAAGGATGTGAAATATCTCGTCAATGCGCCACTTAAATGGTTAACAAAGTCTGCTACGGTAGCTTGAAATTCTATCGATCTATATATATATATGGGAAACGTGTTTCGCGTCGTATTAATGGATACATATATGAATATGAACCTTTGACCCCCTCAGGGCAGTAACTAGGAATTTTGTGTTATTTTGCCGTCCCCACCAATTTAAAACTCGATAATTTTGTGATGATTCTTTGTTTCCACCTAAAATTTGCCACTCCCTAAATTTTTCCGCAAGGGGCAGTTGTCCCCCCTTTGCCCTCCTGTAGTTCCGGCCCTGCCGTGACCCCCAACCCCACACACCGGACCGTGAAACACGATTAAAATACATTGAATATGTCAGTGATTCACAGAGGGAAGACGCGGCACCGAGATCTTTTAGGGGTACCAAAAGATATTTCAGAAATGCTAAAGCAGTAAGTAAAACCGTTTAAGCATCATGGACTTGGTATTTAATTTTTATTTAAGGCAGGGATTTTGACAGCACCTCCCCAGAAAAACCCTTTAATGGACTCCTATGAGAATTTTCTAGGAAAGGTTCTGATGCAAAAAATCAAAGTATGTATGACATTGATTTTCTAGGCTTCTCTAGAATAGAGAGCCTTGTCAACCGCTATCTTATAGTTATATTGTAGTATGCAACCCCTTTAAAATGTGTATAAATTATTGCCCCTTTAAAATGCTATATACGCATATACAGGGTGGGAAAAAAGTCCGTAAAGATTTTAAAAATTCATAAAAACCGGAAAAATAACCGAAATAAAAAACGGTTTGCAGGGTTGGCATCGCTAGGTCACGAGTATTTTTTTAAGACGGAAAAATAACTCAAAAAACTGCCAATAGGTGGCACTGACGTACACAAGTCAAAGAAAAGATACGCAAATAACGAACAGAATGCCTCCAAATCGTTTATTACAGCAGTATGTGTTCCACATGACCACAACCATAGGGAATAACACATTGCAGGCGAGTCACAAATCCAGCAACGGCAGAGTGCAGCAGGTCCACATACACGGTTTACAATGGTGAACTGGTTGTGGATTAGGAGCTCAAGTTCTTATAATCGCCTCGTTTGCATATTTCCACCAAAGTAGCTCGTACCAGTGCCACCTATCGGCTGTTTTATTAGGTTTCTTTTCCTGTCTTAAAAAAATTCTCGTGACCTTGCGATGCTAACCCTGCCAACCGTTTCTTATTTCGGTTATTTTTTCGGTTTTTATTCATTTTTAAAGTTTCTACGGACTTTTGCCCACCCTGTACTGTAGATATTTTAAAGGGGCAGCGAAATCCATTTTGCATCGGGTTGTAAACTTCATTAACTCAACCCTTCCCACATCCTGCAACCTGGACTTTAGACAAGGATTTATTTGCCAGCCCTTAGGTAAGAATTTTTCACTGGCACCCCTGGTAAATTTGCAGTATAAAAGAAATAATGAGATTCATTCCAGGCCAAAGGACTGGGCTTTTTCAGCTTATCCCTTTTTTAGTGTCGTGAGGACTGCCTATGCCTTTCCATCGACTGCTGAATGATTAGGACCCAGCGGCCGAATAAATGGTGGCATAAATTGACCGCTGGATGAATATGATCCAACTTTTATTCGGCAGCTGGATGCATAGGACGCAGATATCAAATAAAAAGTGTTCTAAACTGATTGCCGGACTGATGGGATCCTGCTTTTATTTAACAGTCGGATGCATAAGATCCAGATGTCAAATATATAGTAGCATAAACCAGATCTCTGGATTGAGATCTCCAGATCTAAGGATCCAGCTTCTGACCCCTGGATAAATAGGATCTAGCTTCTATTCGACAGCTGGACGAATAGGAGATCAACAGTCGAATGAAAACTAGCATAAATTGACCGTTGGAACTGTTTACTGTCAATACCTTGTTGACAGCAGGATGAATAGAATCCAATAGTTAAATGAGCAGGTTATAAATTGACATCTGGGTGCATAGTATTTAGCAGGCAAAAGAAAACAGACCTAAATAAACGGCTGAGTGAATAGGATCAGAATTTTTATGACAGCTGGACGAATAGGTTGAATAATATTCAGCGGTTCAATGAAAGGTTAGATTACCTATTCGGCAACTCTTATCCCTTTCAGACCCTAATGCTATAAATGTGTGGGTTTCTTTTTCCCACTGTAGAATTGTTTATTTTGACCTCTTGGAGTTAAGCCCTGACTTAAAGAATTGTATAGGTCTTGAGTTAGAAATATGGTGAATATATTAACTTAAATACAAATACAACGCCACAACAGGCAAATTACCCAACAAGGTGGCTGACTTAAGAACATCATGGATGAGCCATTTTTTGGCTCGGGGATCCCTACCTACTACTGCTACACCACACATGCACCCCGCCATGAAGTTGGGAACCACAGAAAACCAACTTCAGCCGACCACCACTGTAAGGTTCGAACCCGGATCCTCGCATCGCGAGTCCGTCACTATAACCACTCGACCACCACAGCGGCGAAGGAGGAAGCTTTCATCAGGAAGGCAGCACTTAAAGTTGAACTAAATAACATTCTTGGAAAAAATTTGTATGTGAAAATGAATATACCTTTGCATCATCTTGGCTGAAAAAATTTGAAGCAAGGAAATTATTTCTTCATAAAAAAAATTAAAAATTTGAAAAAATAAAGATATGTTGACTATCAAAACTGCAAAAACCTTTTTAAAATTCCAAAAAATTAATGCTCGGGTCTGAAAGTGTTATAAATTCTCAAACTGAAATTCGCATTAAGCTAAATCCCATCAATGCCTCGCAAACACGAAATCAAGCACTTTTGGGGGGGTTGGTGCTCGTGAGCAACAATTTACAGATTCCTAACATACGACCAATATGATGAACTCTACAATTTGAAATCACTCTTAAAGAAAAATATGGCCTTACTTTGAACAAAATTACCATAAAAGATATTGAACTGTATAAATTAGAATATATAATTTATTCAGCACATATATAGTACACCCATCAAGACGTTGATGAAGATTAGTCCGTGGAATGCTACTTGGAAATGATGATAGTTTAATATAAAAAAAAAACAGTTCATTAAGATGCAGAACGGCATGTTGAATTATATGAACCTGTTTATTATTTTAGCATGTCTTCTTCGAGATGTGCATTGGTGACATCGCGTCTTGAAGCAAAATGAGTTAAATTTAGGTTCAGCCTTTAATTTTTTTTTTATATATCTCGTCGTTTCCCGTTCACAGGTATGTGCCATCCCACGCTTTCCTCTTAGGTGAAGGTTGCCTTAACGATATGTGTAGATAAATTATGCTGAACCCAACCCGTTTGAGCCCACTACATACTCAGTAGTACGTGCTACGTACGAGTCTCTTGTCTAGCCAATCCTCCTAAATATACGCGACAAGCCTAACAGACGTCGCTTTTATTATTATATTATCATCATCATCATCATTTTCTTCTTAAATACAGTCCGACGTCGTTGAGGTGAAGTCACGGGGGTACCGAAAATATTTCGTACTAACTAAATTGAGTATTAACCGATATAACTCTCTATAATTTGATTATGAAAACTAGCCCTTGAAATAGAGTTACATATTGTATGTTGAATGATGTTCATTGGGCAGTGAGGGCAGTGTTTCTCAAACTTTTGGCTGCAGTGGCTTAACTTGCTGCCAGTACCGTTTTAATGCATGGACCCAACCAGGCAAAGCCCGGGGGCATCGGGAGCAAAGGAGGGCATCTGCTATGAGAGAGATGTGCAACTATGGTTTTCGATGGTATATATGCAAACTAGTAGGTTGCTAACTTCTGCCTGAAAGGGGCCCTTTAAACATCACTTGCCCGAGGGCCGACGATGGTCCTGTGATGGCCCTGCTTTTCACTTCGTTCCCGGTGTGCCCTTTTCATTCCATTCCCTTGAAATCTTTGATACAGCCAGGACCATAGCTAGGTGAGGCAGTGTTTCTCAAATTTTTGACTACCGTGGCTTCTTTTCCAATGTCCAGTTCATTGCGGCTTCTTTCCCAGTATCCAGTCAATTGCGGCTTCTTTTCCAGTATCCAGTCAATTGCGGCTCGTTTGCCATTGTCCTATCTCTCATTTCCTACTAATTGCTATATAAATGCACATGAATATACTCACTTTAATTGACACGACGCACTGAACAAGTTTCACGAACACTCCTGAGAGCCGCGGAAAACAATTTGAGAACCACTGTCAGAAGACATAAATATTGAGCTGTTTCCAACTTGATAATAAACAGTATATACACTTTTAAGTTCATAGATTTGTGATTTCCATGTTAAGGGGACAAGGGACGTTGAAAATGAGGATTATATTTTCTTTGTTTTCAGCTAATGTGTTTTAAAATAGCGTGAACACACACAATAAATACGTTTTGGTGAATCTAATCCAATTACTCGGAAATTTTTTTATATTAAATGAATAGGTTATTGAAAAAACAACTGCAAAACTGAAATGAGCTACATGTGTCCCCTGCGTTCCCCATTTCGATGAAATCCATTCATATGTTTTATCGTACTTCCAAAGACACACACAAACAATTATAAGCGTTGCATTTTAGAATACGTCGAACGATATGTGAGAAAAAAATAAAGACTAAAAAATAATCATACCAAACAACAACTATTTTGGCCTTTTTAAACAATTAATTCATATTCTTAGCAGTAAATATTGATGGATTTAAAAATAGAGAGTTATAACTTAGTTATCTCAAATAGGTCATAAGATACAAGTGTGGGAAATTTGGAGTAAATTGAATGAAAAAAAAATTTGGTTCGCTGGGGACATTTTTTGAATAGCAGTTTGTGACGAAAAAAACTAGAAATGAAGATATTATTTCCCGTAAACAAAACCGTGATTTTTTAATTATAAAAATTGCAGTGGAAAAATGCGGTTTATTGAAAAATATTTTACGCAAATTTTGCTATCTTTTTGTTTAATAAAAAACATTTCGTTATTTTCATGATTTGAGAACGTTCCATACCCCCTTAAAAGTAAACGAAAACGTTGCTGTTATTTTTGAATATAATACGGCAACAGGTATTCAATTCGTATTAAACGAGTTCGTCTCATCTCGTGGTTCCATATAATTTTCTCTTTTAACGAGTTTCTAGGGATAACGACGAACACAGAAGTTAATTTTGTTACTTTCAGTGTATCGAAACAAAGATGGCTGATCATCCCCCCCCCCCCCCCCGAAAAGAAAAATAATAATAAAAATAATCGATCGCATCTTCGGTTATTGGAAATGGTGATTCTAAGTAACAGTGGGGAGGCAGGCCCCATACACGAGCGTGGGCCGCACACCGAGTAAAACTGCGTTGGAGTATCACAAGTGGGACAACGATCGCGGATGCCAAACAGCGGGCCTCTGCCATGCTGGTTGTTCTTTTCTTGAGTTTCTAGTGTTACCTTGTGTGTCCCTCCCACCAGCCAAGGATGGCATCACACACACACACACACACATAACAAACCTTCCTTTTCCTTTTTATTATTTTAGTTTTTTCCCGGTTGTGACGGCTTCCATATGTGGCCTACATTGAAATCTCTTCACGAGCATCCAGATGGCATTATCCATGCATACCAAATTACGCTATTTTTCTTCCCTCTACGGAATTTGTTTTCCCTTAACATTCATTCAGTCGTTGGCCTCTTTCTTACTCTTATGGCGATGATGATCTATTTTTGTGGATCTCTAAATTTCAAATTTTCGAAAATCTATTAAAACATCATTGATTTTCATACAAATTACACAGTCGGGCCACATTCTATTGCAAACATCAACTGTAGCTAATGAAATAAAGCGAGCGTCTTGCAGAGCTTGGTGCAGATATAACGCCGCGGTACTACACTATAAAAATTCTTGAAGAAAGATCTGTCATAAAATAAGTTAGACTAAGAAATGTGATAATGTAATGGTCAATTTTGATAAAAGACGTACTTTGAAGTTTCTTTTATCAAAGTTAGCCTCGTCATCCATCTTTTGAAATAAAAGATTTATGTTGATGCACTTTGTATTTTCAAGGAATAAAGGATTGTCTCTATGTGGTATAATGATCAGTGAGTTTACCCGGTATCCAAGAGGTCCTGGGTGCGATTCTCGGTGGAGAAAACAACGCTTTTTTTCAATCATTTTTGCACCAAAATGTAAACTTCATAAACTCAACACTCTGCCCATTTCCTGCAACTGGGACTCTATACAAGGATTTGTTTGCTGGCCCTTAGGAAATAATTTTTCACTGGCACCTCAGGGAAATTTGCAGTATAAAAAAAATAGAAATTCATTCCAGGCCACAGGCAGACCCGTCATTTGGGGGGGCAGGGAAGGGAGGGCCGTTGCCCCCCCCCCTCGGCTTTTGAAAATACACTAAAAATGGCATATATACATACACAAATATATATATATATATATATAATTATAAATACATTGAGTACATGTTCTTTGCTCCCGGAAAAAGTTGAAATGACGGCCCTGGCCACAGAGCTAGGCTTTTTCAGCCTATCCCTTTTTGGTGTCGGGAGCACTGCCTATGCCTTTAGCTGGATGCATAGGATCCAGATGTCAAATTAAAAATGTTCTAAACTGATTGCTGGATTGATGGAATCCTGCTTTTGTTCAACAGTTGGATGCATAAGATCTAGATGTCAAATATATAGTATCGCAAACATGTTTCATATATATTTAATCCACATATAGTCTTACCCACACGCGCTTCTTTTTCTTGCTATTCTTTCTTTAAAATCGAATGAATGCAAATGATAAATTTGCTACAGTAATTGTAAAAATATGTGATCCATAGCCGGTAACGGCACAAGTAAACTCAAACTGACCAAAACTTTTAAAAAATATTTTACAAATCTTTTATACAGTGTAATATGTCCCATTCATTGTCTTAAAAAACGTTTAGTAAAACAAATTTGAATAAAAATTTGAAAAAAGATTTTTGTCAAAGAACTTTTATAGTGTAATACCGGCCTAAGGTGAGAGTAAGCATTCTTAATATGTATCAGTCGTTACAGTCACAGGTGAGAAACGCTATTCTTCAGATTTTAAAGGAGGGGTGAATGTCAGCTTTCCAGTCAAGCACGACAGTATGAAATTGGGTGATTTATGAAATATTCAGTTGCTGGTGTGGTTTATATAACAGCACTAATAACTAGTCTATATTTGTCTAGTAACTAGACAAATTGCACTACTGCGATCAACTGAAAGTAAAAACAGTGGATGTCAATTACGCCCGAGTGGCGTGGTGGTAAGATGCTCGTCTACCACCGTGAAGGTTGCTGTCACGGTACCGCGTTCCAACCCAAGGAAGGATATAGATAAGATATTTTCCCTAACGAACTAGAGGCGAGACCAGCGCCTTCTATTCCCAACCCACCTCATTAATGTCAGTAAATTGCGATATGGCCAGAGTTGGTGTTAGTAGTGGGTGAACGTCGGCCGAGAAGGTACTTGAGTGCCGATCGACACATTACAGTTGTATGAATCAGGGAGCAGCAACCAGACCCTCATCTAAAATGTCAGCGGAGCAAACCCTGATGTATATGGTCCCCAAAGCAGATAGGCAGTCATGGCAGTGTAGTTGCATCGATACAAATGACTACAATTAGGAATGTGGTATCGAAATCGGACATCTTCTGATCGGCAAAGTATTGCCGACTTCGATGAGTCACATTCTATGCTGTGTAGAATAGATAGCTGCTGTCATATCAGTTGAGAAATCTCCGTAAACAAGGCTCTCTAGCCATTACCGAACGATTAAAAGTAGATGAAAGCGGTACTATTTCCCAAGAAGTGGCATTGTGTATAGGTTCACTAATAATTCTGCAAACCACTTTGAACCATTACGATTATGAATTCATCCTTGCAGATAATGGGCATTAATAAATGTATATTATCTTCCCTGGTCACATAGGATCCTCAAGAGCGGTTATGCTACCGACCGTTTCGCTCTGTAAATTGTAGAAAGATCAAAATTTCCAAATCCTTTTCTGGTTTTCTAATTCTCCAGACTTAATGCCGATCGAGTAAATATTTACCAATCCAATCAATATCATTGTATGTAATATCTTCCGCCAATCACTTTCCAGCAGCTATTAAAAAGACTACAGTCTAATTGGATTTAGATAAAAGTAAAATCTTCCAGCATCACATTATGTCACTGATAGACCAACTTGCTGCTGCCAGGACTGCACAAAATCGTTTTATATGTACAGTAGAACTTAGTTAATTCGAACTTTTACGAACTTCCCTTGAGTTTTCTATTTAATTTAATGTTAAAATTTCTTGTTTAATTCGAACGTTCTTCGCATTTTTTGGATAGTTCGAAGGAAAAAAAATCATGGTTTTTTAAGAGCAAATTTAGTTTGGAATTCGGACTTTTCTTTTCTCTATCAAGTTGTTGAACAACAAATTTTTAAAGACTAATAAAAGTTTGAAAATTCTGTTTTTATCTCTAGTCTTTTTTTTTATAATTTAATACCCATTTTTGCATTGTTCAGCTGGAGTGCATCGAGACTATACTACTTAATACCGATGACGCTTTTCAATCTATAGATCAAGGTGTAACTTTTAAAATCTGAATCTTTTCGTCGTCATTAAGAGTATGGAAAGTATCGGAAAGTTCAGATTTGTAATACGTTAATGAAAGTATATTTCCTTGATAGCATAAGAATGATAAGCGAAATTTGGGAAATAGTTTCATAACGGATGATCATGAACTGTTTCCGTAAATCAGTGATGTTGATTCTAGAACAATGGAATAATGGTACAGCTAAGATCAATTGTTATAATTATAAATTATTGAAATTTGGGAAAACAGTTTCGTAGCTGATAAAATTTAAATAATTGATAATTATTATCCTATGTCCATATTGATGATTAAGTTGTAATTTGTGTGCTTTTACAGATCCAGGATAGATTAATTGTATAATTCGAACATTTTTCCAGTGACGTTGGACTCCGAATTAACCAAGCTCGATTAGATAAGCTGGTGGTCACATTAATGTAACTCGATTGTGTAACTAACATTATAAAATCGCTGGTACTGTCGGAAATGGAACAGATCGTCTTATGTTTTGAACATAACGACGTTTTTGTGTACACCACTGTCACGAAGAAGCGTGAAATTAAACAAATCGTAGCAAGCCCTTAGGCCTTAGGGCTTACCCGATTCAAGCAGCCGGGCCTCCACCCTTTACGTGATTCGCCTAGGGTCAATGTTGCTTCTTTCAATGATGAACACAGAAGAAAAAGAAGATGATGATGGAGATGGAGTGAGGGCAATGGAGAGATGGATGGATAATATCATTTAGGAAGATCACCGTTTGGCCTCAACCAACAACCAACCCAGCAGAAAGCAGGCAATCACTCTACTGGTCTCTCTCTCTCTCTCTTCTTGACTTGATGTCTGTCTGGATATGTGTAGGGGATTGTAGCCACAAGCAAACACATAAAAAAAAGACTTGCTTCAGGCAAAAAAACTACCGATCACTCGAGTTTTAATGCAAGCAACAGATAGCCAACAACACAAGAGGCCATGAACTCAAGTCTGCTAATGGAATAGTAACTCCAGTACCAAATTAGATCAAAAATCCATTAGAGACTAGTAGAACGAAGAAGAAAAAAAGATTAAATTCACGTATAGAAAGATCAGTATTGTTAGAGCCATGTCGATTAATTAGCCTGAATGTAGTTGTAGTTACGATTAAACTTGGTTGAGAAACTTGATGGCTGTAACAAGTAAAAGTCCGGACTATCTATGGCGAAAAAATGGATAGATTCCTATCGGTATCGGTGTTTTATTGCTGTTCCGTTTTGGAATCAATGTTTAATGAACATTATGATATTAGAGAAATTTATAAAACTGAACGTGAAGGTTCTCTATAGAAATCAGTGATATCAACAGTGGTGTTCAATAAGCTTGGTGACCCCAGAGACACCATTTTAACAGTCTATCGCTCAGGATAAAAAGTACATCCTGCGCTATGGCATCGCTATCGCAGGCGAGACGGGTGAAAAAAATTACGTCACATGGGCTTTCCATAATTTCCTTTTTATCTTTTTTTATCTCAAACACACACACTATTTAAAGACCACTTTTTGAAAATCCGTGATCCAAAACAGTACAAACAGCTACAGACAGCAGCCATGATCCTAAATCAGAAGTAGTATAGGATTAAAAGTTTTAACTGTGAATCTCAGACAGCTAAAAAGTAGTCAAAGTCCTTGCAAATATAAAATTCACTTTCACACATGCACGTAGAAATCACTCGGCAGGGACGGACTTAAGAACCTTGCAACCCGGTGCGAAAAACCATTTTGCTATCCCTTTAATAGGCAATATATGTGATCCTTCCCATCGAAGGCAAGCTTTTAGCCTAGTGTTTCTCAAAGTGTGTGTTGTGATTCCTAGGGGCATCGCCAACCTTTGTCAGGGGCGTCGCGACGAGCTGGAGATATTAATTTGTGTGTGTGTGTGTGTCGGTGGGTGTTTGTGCACCTATTCATGCTCCGAAGTGATTCTTTTATAAGTGAAAATATCTAATATAAACTATTTCGGGGAGCCGTAAATGAGCCACGGCAAAGGAGCCGTGGGTGACACAAGTTTGAGAACTGCTGATCTAGCTAGCTCATTGGGGTTCTTAACCTAAGGAGACAAGGGCGTAGCGAGGGGCGGACTTGGGGGTCTGATCCCTCCCCCCGAAATGTGAGAAAATGGCCGAAAAAAGAGAAAAAGATGGCCAAATCTATTGTTCTATCACTTTGGTCCCCCCCCCGAACGAAATTTCTGGCTACGCCCCTGTAAGGAGATATAGCTCCCTTGGGGTCCTGGGATATTCTAAGGCGGACCACGGATGAAAACTAATTGGAAGGAAGCTATGACATGGAGTTAAAGGTGCTATAGAGAGCTGTGAAAAAAAAAACGGCTTTTGAGTGGAAATTGAGAGACTATTTTTTCAGAATCCAGCAAAGCCCTTTACAACCCAAGTCATCGTAAAGCATGGGCCCATCCGGGATGGCATGGTGGCCTCATATCCATAGGGGGCCTACATAATTAGTTCTGGTACAGAGTGGTTATAAATAAACTGACACTACTCAGACGTATGAAGCCCCCATTCTGATGGAGGTATTTTGATGAAACTTGGTATGGACCACGGTTAGAAAGAAGGAAGATTCAATAAAAAAATAGTTCAATTTTTGACCACCGGGTGAGAAAGGGGTGCTTTTTTATCGCAATTATGTTTTTCCCATGGTCGAAATAACGTATATACAAAGTTTCAATGAAATTCGTGACGTCCATCACAACGGGCGCTATATAGGTCAGAGTCTGTCAGTATAATTAAGCTGAGTGTAGTGTCAGTAGAATTACCCCGTTTGGTGAACGTATTTCATTGAAACTTGGTACATACGTTATTTGGACCATGGGAAAAAAACAACTGAGATAAAAAGTGCCACTTTTTCACCTAGTGGTCAAAAATTGAATTTTTTTTTTTATATTGAACCTCTCTCTTTTCTCTATAGTCCATACCAAGTTTCATCAAAATACCTCCATCACAATGGGGGCTTCATACGTCTGAGTAGTGTCACTTTATTTAAAACCACCCTGTATTATGATTTTTAAGATTACATATAAATAGAAAGTTGCTGCTTCCAATTGAGTGGAGAAGCCCGACAACATCAATTTGCTCGATGGTCCATGATGTTGAGACGGACCTGCATTTTTTTACAACCCCACCCCCCTTCCCTCATAAGAGGAAAGCTCACTGAATTCTGCCCAGTGGGAATTAGTTCAATACGTAGAAAAAGGTCTCACTCCGGGATGACAAGGCTGGATGAGAGAAGGGAACATAAGAAGGAAATATGATCAAAAGGGGGCTTATGGGCGAAAAAAGTTAACGACCTTGTTAAAGTTAAGAAACATTGCTCTAGCCTGCAGGCATGGGATGATATATGAACTGATTTTTTAAATTCTGCATTATAAATTTATAGAAAGTCAATTTAACGACACAGTAAAAATCCAACTAGGGTCTAAGAAAAAAATACTGTTCTTGTACGTATGACTCGCATTTGCATACAACGTACCTAAAAATTGATATAATTTTACGGCAGGGCTTTTTAAGCAGTTAGGGTCCAAATCAGATACGTAATCAATATATTTTAAACCTATTTTAACGATCCCAAAACATTTCGGTAAGGAATCAATGTGCTAGAACATAGTTACCCAAACTTTTTGTTCCATCGCCCCCTTCTTATGAAATTTTTTCTCTCATCGCCCTCCAACTCAAGTGAGCCCATAGGATCCAATGTTAGACCCGTATATTCGTATATTCTATCGCTCCCCAGGAACATTCCATAGCCCACCAGGAGGCGATATTGCCCACTTTGGGAAACATTGTGCTAGAACAAGGGTGCTCAACCTTTAGAAGAGTGTGGCCACTTCATTGATTTGAAAACGTGTCACGGGCTACTTATTTAGGTGATCCGGAACAACACCGCAAGTTACTTGAGCAATCAGTAAATGATCCCCGGGCCGCTTGAATAATCTGGAACTAGACCCTACTAAAGTCCTAGTAGCCGGAACCTGGACCGGCCGGCAATGTCGAGACATGGCTAAAAGTACACAGCCGCGCTAAATGAGGCTTTTGTTCGCGCGGATTTGGAACTGTGCCGCGTTTAAATAAAAAGATCGGGGAGTGTCCGCGGGTCACTTGAATGATCTGAAAATGTGCAGCGAGTCACCTAAGTGCTCTGAACTGTGCCACGGTGTTCTGTGGATATGCCGTGGGTCACTTAAGTAATTTGGAAATATGCAGCGGGCCACTAAGTGTTCTGGAACTGCACCCCAAGTCACTCATGTGATCTGTAAATATGCCGCGGCTGAGAGTTATTCAAGTGATTTGGATATGTGCCGTGGGCCACTTAAGTGATATGGAACTGCACCTCAGGTCACCATAAGCGTAAACTTACATCCGGCCCATGGGCCTAAGCCCCAGCTCTAACATTTGCAACCATCTCCATAATAATCCATAGAAATATTAGGTTAGAGATGCCCCCCCCCCCACCAATAATTCTGAGCCCTCAAAACATTTCCAATAACTTTACGCCTATGAGGGTCACTAAAAAGATCTAGAAATTTGCCGCTTAGTTCATTTTTACAAAATTAGATTTGAGGTTCGGAGGCGGCCGCATATGGCCCGTGGGCCATGGATCGAGTATGTTTAAGTGCTAGAACATCCTCTAGCAATTATTATACACACTATCTTGTTATTAAGATCGCCATCCAAAAAAAACAAAATTGCGGTCGGCAAAAGGGTATAAAAAGAAAGGGAAGAGCTAAGTTTAGGGCTCTCCACAAAACTTTCCTTTCAGACCTTCCTGCATGATTTTCCCAGGATCCTCGTAAAAAAATTCAGCCCAGAATTTTTTTTTTTTTTACTCTCTCGGTGCAAGTCAACCAACCTGAAGACATTTTAGCAAAAAAAAAGGTTTTTTTTCCAGTAAAAAGTGAGCATTTCCGCTTTCAGCAAGCGCTTTTAGGTCCCAGCATAAGATAAGATAACGGATGTATGATATATATATAAGAAAGAGAGAGAGTGAGAGGGAAATGCGATGAGATGGTGAAGACTTCTTGGCGGTGGGAGATTTAAAATGCAGTAGAGAGAGCAAAGCAATAATAAAGATGGCGGACAAAAAAAAAGCGAATTTGATGGTGCATTTTCAACTGAACAAGCACTTGATGTTGGTCGATATCTTCATCACTGAAAACAACAATCTTCTTTCCCAAAAATGACACCAATGTGTTTCTCAAAGTGTGTGTCGTGACCCAAAGTACCATAACCAAACTTTGTCGAGGATATCACCCTGGTCGAGGTAAAGGTTTTTAATAGAGCCCGGGGAAATGCATATGCGCATATGCATTTGCATATTTTACTTTTTTTTAGCGTTAATGCATAACCGCTGTGGTGGTCGAGTGGTCAGAGTGACGGACTCGCATTGCGAGGTCCCGGGTTCGAATCCCACTGTCGCCACAGTGGTGGTCGGCTGAAGTTGGTTTTCTATGGCTCCCAAAATTCGAGCCGCTTCACTCAGAATTTGTATTATATATGGCACCCCAAAAAATACACACACACAACACTATACATTCAGTGGCCAAAAAATTAGGAACACCCCTCACTCAAACTTTGCGCGTGCAGCATGTTCGCTGCCGTACTAAACCAGATCTGTTAATAAAAAGCTTTCTCTTGGTCAGAAGCACCAGCTAGCGTTCCAATTTGCCTGTTTATGGGGAAAACAAGAGATTTGAGTGACTTTGAACGTGGCATGATTGTGAGCACCAGAAGGGGTGATTCCAGTCTCTCCGAAGCCGCTAACCTTCTGCAACAGTATCTTCTACAACGAGTCTTTTCTCGTGCAACAGTGTCTTCAAAGAATGGCAGCCAAGCAAAAAAAAAAACTGTAAGCGGAATAGTGGGCGTAAATCGCTTGTGAACGAAAGAGGTGCCACGCGACTGATACGCATTGTGTGCGGCAACATAAGAACTACAATGCAAAAATAGCAGCGCAATACAACTCAGAATCATCGCAAAGCATATCCGTCCGCTCTACAAGACGGATCTTAAAACGAATTGGTTTTAATAGCCGGCGACCAACAAGAGTCCCTTTTATTTCGCTGCAAAACAGAAGAAAACGGCTTTCGTAAGCTAAAGAACGCCTGGACACTTGAGATGAATGGACGAAGGCTGTTTGGTCTGATGAGTCAAGATTCATTGATGGCAGGATCCGTGTGGTGCGAGCAGCACGAAGTCGTAGATCCGGCATGCCACATGACAACTGTTCAAGCAGATGGTGGCAGAATCACGGTCTGGGGAGCATTTTCCTGGTATAGGCCTATTCTTGATCCCTTATTTACATTGGAAACATCCGTTAATGCCAGTGCCCACCTCCACATCGTTGCTGGCCACGTGGATCCGTTTTTTGGCCATAATGTTTCCAAATGACGAAGGGGCTAGTTCCAGCAGGACAATGCACCTTCTCACGGGGCTGGAATTATCTCACAATTGTTTGAGGAACATGATTCAGAGTTTCAAATGCTTCAATGGCCTCCTCAGTTACCCGATCTCAACCAAATTGAGCATTTGTGGGACAAGGTTAAAAAGTCTGTTAAAAGCTCCGAAACACCACATAGTAATTTGAGGGAATTAAGAGCTGCCATTTCGTCAGCATGGGCTAATATTCCTCCTCACCGGATTGCTTTAAGCGGGCAGCCTTAATTTCTTAATCTGCTCCTATATTTGTTCACACCTGGTGAATAGTATGTGTAATGAATAAGATATATTTTTATAGCATCAATAAATTTTATATGGTTACGAAAAATTTCGATTAAAATTCGATTAATCGACTAAAAATTTTTGATTAACCAGTTAAAAATTTTTATCGATTCCTTGCCCTAATAAAGAGAGCCATATTTTTCTACACGTTATCATTAATACTAGATTGACAGCTAGTGTTGCGATGGACATTAGGAATCGATCATAATGATAGATGACGATCAGTTACGAAGAGAAACCAACACCGAAGGCTATTACTAGGACCTCGAAATACAGAGTGTCCTGAAAATTGTAATTCGACCTTTATCTTATCAACCGTTCATCGTAGAAGTATGGTTCTAATTTAAAAAATGCTCAAAATGTGTTCAGAAATCATTCTGTATCAGTTTCAAGAGTGAAAACACAGTATGTCGTATAGTAAAAGATCTAAATTTTTATACGGTCCCCCCGCCCCTGTCTTCTAACTTCCAATTAGAAAGTCATTGCCTTCCCTGTCTCTCCTGATGCCAACAAAAAAATTCCACTTTCTAAAGGCAATATTCGTTGAGATACTATACGGTACTTTACCGTGACTTCATAAAATTCCACTTGCATTGTAACTGCAATCTGCTCCGGTAAAAAAGAATGTATTCTCTAAAATCTGTGCAAATGAAAGTCACGTGTTAAATCTTTTTATTGTTTTGATAACACCTTGGTCCATTGGAAGAAATGAGCTGCTTGTGTTTGGAAGCAACAAAGCAACTTCAATCTATAGGTTAAAATTAATTAAGAGTTGAATTGCCTACAATGAGCATCACAATGATCGAACTTATTTTTAAGAATGGCCATAACGTTGAATTTCTGGTATGAAATTATCTTTTCTGTAAAATATAAGATACACACTATGCATGCCTTGGGATTCCACTTCTGAATCATGGCAAAGTTTTTACCATTATAATACTGTAGCCTAGCGTTTCTCAACGTTTCTGAATCCAAAGAACAGTAAAATATCTGAGACAATTCGACAGGCCTATAATTTACAGCATGTTCACGCGTCCCGTACTTTACGGGACATTTCTGTGCTATTGTTCTGATTTCAAGCAATTGTCCCGTTTTTTATTTCAACGAAGGTTATTCGAATTTGTAATCTTAACTTAAAATGATGAATGAAGATAACTTTTATCATAGGCGTACGCAGAATTTTCTCGAGGGGGTTCAGATTTTTTTTTCCTTCTGGGGGGAGGGTTACGTTTTTTCCTGCAAAATAATACTATAATCTTGGCTCAAGGGGGGGGGGTGTTAGAAACCCCCCCCTCCATTGCGTACGCCAATGACTTTTATAACATAAATTAAATTGTGATATTTATACTGTGATAGTATTTATACTTTTAGTCGTAATGACTAAAAATATAAATACTCATCTTTTCGATCTTACATATGTTGTCATGTTTTCTACGTAACACATTTTAGTTTACTGCGATTTGGTAGTCTTTCATTTCCCGACTCTTCAGCAATTTCAGCAAATATTCATAAATTGCATTTTTTGGTTACAATTTACTTCATATTTAATATTGCGATTTCCAGTGTTTTCTTCGATTAGATCTGGCTACCCAAAGTATGAAGGTCTAATTTTTATTTCACCCCATAAGAATATTACTAAAAAAATAACAACATTGGGAATAAAAACATTTTTCATTTAGTTAGAATTAAAATAATCAAGTCTGCCTGCGGACCACCTGTACCATCGGGACCATAGGTTGAGGAACGCTGCGGTATTTTACCAAAAATGGGTAGTTTCATCACAATAACCCCGTGGTTATGCTTAAATTTAATAAAATCGCGTACATACTAAATCGCGCAACTCGGGATGGCGTAAGTCGGGATATTACTGTACAAATATATCTATCCATATTCCATATACGTATGTGGAATCAAGTAAAAATGTGCATAATAAATGCATACAGTGCTTAAAGAATAAGAAACTACTCCAAGAACGGGTAAAGACATGGGAAAAAGCGTAATACGGGATGGATGTTGACTCTCAGAAACTCTTGAGCAATTGCCTCCCCGAAGCTAATCTTTTAAAAAGAACGATCTTGTGGACGGATGGACCTTTCCTTCATCCTAAAAAAGCACTACTACTTTGTTGAAAATGGTTTATTATTGAAGTGCTTTTTTTTTTTTCGACTACCGTTTCTTTTTTCTTTTCTGGAACTTTCTGTGTGTGTGTGTGTCTCATTAACATCCATTAACGTGGTAGGGATGAGAGAGAGGAGAGAGGAATGTGTCTCTCAAACCTTAAAATGGGTTTTTTTTATCTCGAAAACGCAGTAAAAACCGCTAAAAGACAGATTTTTCAACGAAGGGCAAAAAGAAAGAGAGGAAGAGAAGAAGGAAGACACGATGTAGAATATGTGGAGAACTGTCCACAATCTACTCTATACTACCTTGGGAAAAGGCAAAAGTCGCCAGTCGTCTTCACGAGAAATGGTCGTCGCCGCCGCGAAGGCGCACGGGGGCCTCTTCTCCGTCTTGACCCACAACATACCTAACTTTGTTAAAGACTACATAACCCAAACTGTCTTATAAAGAGAAAAAAAGAAAATAAGAAAAGCAAAGGTGAGTTGTTTTTACCTCGACGAGGGAAAAAGAGATCTCTCGTGAAAATGATTCTGCCGCGAATTTTTTCATTTACGATCAGTCCGAAATCTTCACGAGGCTTTTCGCATAGTCCAGTGTTTCTCGACCTTTCTGAACTCAAGCACCAGTAAAATGTCTGATACAATTTTACGGACCACTTGTGTCCCGTACAACGGGACATTCCAGTAATTTTGGTTGTTCCAATTGTTTTTTTTTTATACATTTGTCCCGTTTTTTTCAACGATGCTTGAATTTGCAATATTTACTAAAGTCGTGAATACACAGCGTCTTCATAATACAGTATATAAATTATATTATGATAATTTACGACAAAAAATATATATATATTCATCTCACATATTTGTCAGCTTCAACGTTTTTCCACAATTAATAAACAATTAATTTTAATAAAAATTGGGGATTGTACCTACTTTCGGCAACGTTTTTGACAACAATTTGTTATGTCCTGCATTTTACCCTATTTAAAATCCCAGTTTATAGTATTTTTTACAATGGAATATCATAATCAGATCATTTGAATATTTTATTCGTGACATACATTTGTTTACTGTGATTTGTAGCAGCCCTTTATTCCCCGCCCCCCTCTTCTGCAATTTCAGAATTAATTTGCGCATTGCATATAAGGCAATAAATTGCTTTTTTTTTTGGAAAAATTTAGTGATATCGCTTGATATACGGGACCCGTATTTGCGATCGAAATTTCCCGCATTTTCCTCGATGATGTATGGTAAACCAAAGCATAAAGGTATTTTTATTTGAACCCATATGGATATTACTAATGTCAATTACAACCGTTGAATAATTTTTCATTCAGTGAAAATTAAATTATCGAGTCTGCCTGCGGACTACCCATGCTCACGTTGCGGACGTGGTCCGCGGACCATAGGTAAGAAACGCTGGCATAGACCACTGTTTCTCAACTTGGCGCCATATGGCTCCCTTGCTCTCCTGGGATATTCTAAGGCGGCCGCGGAGGAAAATCAGATGAAGTAGGGGGCGAAAGGAAGCTGTGAAGAAATAAAGTTTTCAAATGAAGGGTGGTTTCAAGTATGGTGAGCAAAAAAATGTGACTCCTCTTATATTTATTAATTCATAATTCTTAATCCACTAATTTATAATCTAAAGAGCCATCTTAACTCATGTGCTCATAGTCCAGGGCCTCGTGACCATAGTGGGCTTACATGACGAGATCTGGGGTATGATTTTAAGTGTAAGTATGTGAAAGCTGCACTAGCAGCTAAGAAATGATGGACCCAGAAAATCACTCTGTCCAGAACCCATTATGTTGAGACGGCCATGCATAGAACCCCACAAGAAAGAAGCTCAGTGAAATCTGGCCCAGGATAGATATATAGATAGATAGAACCGCTCACACACAAAACCCCGGAATGATGCAAAGCACCTTACTTCCGTTACCTCAAAAGAGGCAGAGTTGCGTTGGAAAAGTTAGCAAAGATTTATAGTGATGGCTCCCCTTGCCCCGTGCTCACAAGTATCTATAGGATAGGCTCGGATCCAGGGTGAGGACCCATCGCCCCTGCTGATCTCATGTGTCGAGGGGAAGGGCTAATTTATTTTGTAGGTTCGTCGGATCGTCCCGAATTTTATACAGACCCGTTTTTCCCATATAATTCTGCTTTTGGGCGGGATGATCACCCATCTTCTGGATCCATGCTTGGCTCACGATTCCAAAGATCGATCGCATTTATAAAATGTTTGTACATTATTAAATTTAGTTTTGACCACATTAAATTCAAAAGTCGTGCTCTTGGAAAAGGGGGGGGGGCTGGATAAGATTGGGGCCACGAAAGACAATATGTTTCCAAGAGAGTGGTGGGCGGAAAAAGGTTTAGAAATACTGACATATATAGACGTCATAATCATCAACATCACTTTGAGGGACAGGTACAGGATGATTCCCCAATAGAAATCAATGTTAAAATTGTCGATTTTACTGTGGAAATGCGAAATTTTTTTTAGTGGGGTTTTCCACCAGAGTTGTTTGTCTTAAAGATATGAAGCCCAGAAAATTAGATACAAAATAATTAACCGAACCTACTTTTGAGTTGGATATCCAGAAGCTGCTCGAACTCACCTGCCACCGGGGTGCAAAGTCGCATGTGCAGCCCCTATAGATGATCCTGATGGGAGGCTGAAATTGTTTATAGCCTAGAGAAAGAGAGGGGGGGGGCTGAAATAAACCTGATTTTTTATCCTTCTAAAGTCGTAAACCATTTTTTACCAAAAAATATATACTTGACCATACACCCCGCTTATAAAAGAACTGTCCCGTTTCTTGGTACAGAGCTATTTCACTATTCTCGATTATGCAAGATAACTTTTCCCACATCACAGCTCTTTTTGATGAACCATCATATTTCCCTTCCTTTTGGGGTTAAACTTTAATTAATCTCATATCTCCAACATAGAGCCAGAGGCGTACGCAAGGAGAGGCATAAGGAGGCACATGTCCCCCTCACGACTATCAAATTATCAGAAATGAATTTAATATTTTTTAAATATCTTTGTAAAATAATTACAATATCCAAAGAAAATACTTTTATATGCTATCTTGATCAATTTGTTAATTTAAAAGACTTTTTGAAGGTTCGTGAGTGAAAATATTCTATAAGAAATTCATTGTCCTCCTCCTAAACTCGGTGCGCGCCCTCCAAAGTTCGATCCTGCGTACGCCCCTGCATAGAGCTGAATATTAACGCCAAAATAACTACACAACGACACTTCTCTAAGGTTCCCAGGGCAGAAACTAGGGGAGTGCAAGGAGGTTCTGGTGCTCAAGACTTTAGACAAGATAGAACCCGAATGCAAATCTTGGCCTTTATCTGACCGCTTCCAAAAAATTACTGGGGGGAGGGGCACCAAAATGGAACCAAATGCTGCACTCTTGCTCGCCCCAATCTTACAGAGGAGGGATAGAGTCCATTCTTGTTTTTGGTATTACTATCCAGGCCCTGTCTGGTTCACTCAAGTTTTTTCTACATTTTTGTTGTCAAGGCATGGTTCCATATGGCCCTCACTACGGTGAGGACAGAGCTCCAGCCCAGGGGATCCGAGACGATTTTCATCATTATTAAGTTTTCTCACACCAGAAATTATCTAGAGAGGGGCCAATGACAAATACCATACGTACCGTTTCACCAAACGGGATGTGTGATCACCGCACTTGCAAACGAGATTTTTTTGGATATAGTTATCATTCGGTCGTTGTTATCAGAAACCACGAGTCCCGAAGCGGCATGGACTCTATATGCAGCCCTGGATGGATCATGTGATTCCCATTAGGGTATACATTAGAATGTAATATGTTAAGTATCTGTGTTAACTGTAGGCCTATTGTCTTTATACGTGTTAATTAAATTTGAAAAAAAAATTAATCAATAAAATCCACACAACTGTGGCATTATTTGTGAATCTAGCAACCACTTCTTATTTACGTGTCCTAAACGGTCAATTTTTCGGAAATCCTTTTTGCAGAATGCAGGATCTGGTGACAATCAAATGTCTGACTGGCATTGACTTATTAAACTGCCTCCGGGGGTACTTTAGTTAAAGAATTCCAACTATTCATGAAAAAAATAAAACAGGTTTTGATCTCTGTTGCCTTTGACTTGTCTCTCGATTTGTGAGATATTATTTTTTGGTGTTTTTCATTGATTTTCAGTTTTCTTTTGATTGTTTGATGCTGAGAATGTTTTTGTATTGTTTTTCTTCGTTTTGCACATTTCTGTACTGCTTTGATTTCCTTGGTGATAGTTGAACTTATTTTCAAAATTGAACATTTCCACTATTTTTAAAAATGGACTTTGCAATGGTTTCTGAATCTTTGGGATGAGCTCTGTCAGATTATGCAACAGGGTTTACTCAAAAGAAAATATTTTTGGTCGAAATTATAATGTAAAATGGGTCGTTTCTACCAAAAGGAAACACATCCACCTTGTTCATTCACTTCAGTAATTTTCATTCATAAAGGAACACAACAAAGCGGTTATTCTATTGGCGTTAAGGGATTTTTTTCAAAACGGCAAATTTTTTAGAAGCACTTTCAAAGTCGCATTTTACAGTAAAACCTTTGGATAACGGACACCCATGGGACTGAAAATTTTGTCCGTTAATGGATAGTAAAATACATTGAGTCCCGACGTAACTCAAAAAAGTGTCCATTGGTGGAGGCGTCCGCTAACGGGAGTGTCCGTTATGGGAGGTTCCACATAACGAATGAACGGTAGAATGATCGTGTTTTTTTTATGTTATTCACGAGAGAGAAATAAGGATAAACTTTACTTAGCCAGGTGAAAAATTTTGAAATCAACGGTTGTGGCGTAGAAATTTCAAATTTTTCAGACTTAATCAGCTATAATTTTGATCGAAAAAGGTAACATTAATTTTCTTTCCAAATGGAACATTTCCAAAATTTGAATATAGATAACTCCCTTTAATATTTATCAAGAAGTATAATATTTAAATATTCTTATACCACTCCCTTATGCTACCTGTTGGGCTATTTTCCATTATTGTAAAGCAGTCCATTCCGGAGAAAAAGGGTTTTTCATTTCTATTGTAAATTTAGCAAAAGTGGAAATGTTCCCTTTTGAAAATGAGCTCCTCAGTTATGTTCAATATTATTTATTTTGAATTTGTGTCCTAAAGCAGTCCTGGTGCCCACAGCAAGCATGGAGGATGTTAATGTATATCTGTATCTGAGTCGCACAGGTGGGCTCATGTGTTAAGATGGCCTTAAACGGAAAGTCTCTATTTTGCCCGTTTCAATAAATTCCAAACAATTAAAACGGTAAAAAAAAATTGAGAACAGCTATGGAATCTACGATTAAATATTTTGTCAATACAACTACGTGAGTACGTACATTAGTAATTAAATAATGCTATTAATATTCAATAACTAATTCAATTTCTACTGTACGACGAATTTTATTGTTGTTAAATTTATTTTATTTATAACACTATGTGGCATTAACCTTTTTTTTTCTAGTAATAAATTAAAAATTTCTAAATTGAAAATGAAACTTAATATATAAAGAAGTGTCGAAATTGAAGAGCTAGCTCAGTGCAACCAAACAGTTATATTTGGTTGTTATAACAGTTATATTTCTATTTTTTTCAGGTTTTCATTGTTTTCTGCTCATAAAATTATCCTCTTTCGTTTGGTGAAACAATCAAATTGATCCGACTAATACAGAAAAGAAAAGATGGTCCACAGAAGCTGTATTAATGCTGTCGTCACATGTCAAAAATTACACGGCTCCATATTTAAATAAATAATTAATTATGAGCGATGTTATTGATCTATCAAACTAAATATATGTAAAATATATAAATTAAGGCTAATTACTTGCTAAGTAAATAGAAATTCGAATTAAATCATTGCCTAATATTTTATTTTTGGCGGGGGGTGGGGGGGGGGGCTCTTTAATTCTACGCATATTTAATCGTTCCATCCGAACTTGGATTCGTGGATAACAATCTGTATAAACCGCGATTTTAAAGACCCGATATATCTGAACTTACCTTGAATTTCGTGGACGTGTAAGAGTCCTCCAATGCCAAATTTGATGAAATGTCAAGGTACATAACGACAATTCAACCACCGACGAGAAGTTGGTCTAAAAAATTGGGATTCATTTTATTACGGATCATTTTATGTACTAGTGTTTTTTGAAATTTTTCGTCCCTTTCGACCATATTTTCTTCTGGTGCACCCTCCACCTTAACCAGAGCTCCACCATGTAGAATTGAGACCCCTTTCTACTTAAAAAATTGATTTCTAAATAAATTTATAATGTTCTAAATATGGTTGGTCTCAGGGCTAGGGAGGCTCTAATTGGTTCTAAACGTAGTCTAAGGCCGGTATCACACTACAAAAGTTTAATAAAATCCCTTTTATAAAACTCAAAAAATCCAACAAATAAAGCTCATAGGTTACATTCGAGCAAATGCAACCGATAATCTTATTGGTTGAATTTTTCAAGTTTTATAAAATGACTTTGAGAAAACTTTTATAGTGTAATACTGGCCTAAAACGTATTTGCTTCATTTCTTCACGTTCATATTTATTTTCACAGCTCTCGGTGGCCAGCTCAGAGATTTCGATGGCTGCAGTTTAACCTATGCTGTATACTAAAGTATTACGTTATCTTACGTCAAACACCAAATTAATCTCAATAACGGAATATGTAGGCTTTCACGGCCGACATCAAGTTTAAACGATTTCGTGGTCCAGATGGACAGCCGAGAGGATCTCATCGACTCTACTGAGTATAACCACCGGAGATGTGAACAAACGAATGGAAATAACTGTTTATCTAGAGTCTAGACTCTACACCAGTTGTTATCAACCTGGGGCCCATATACCCCCCTGCAGTCCTGGGACATTCTGGGGGCCCTTGGGTGAAAATCTATTGAAGAGGAGCCAGGAAAGTTAGTTAAGGGGGCCACAGGGAGCTCAGAAAAAAAATTCGACTGCGAAGAAATAAAGCTTTCGAATAAAGCGGGAAAAAATTGGACTACTTTCAGAATCCTGCAGAGCTGCCCGTAGAACCTGAAACATCTTAAAGAATGGGCCTATCTGGCAAGGCCGTAACTAGGATTTTTGCCTCGTGTCCATAAGAGGGGGGGGGGGCTACATGAAGAGATCTGGTGATACGTTTTTCGGGTGTAAGTATGTAAGGTGTTACTTTCAGCTAATTATGGAGGCACCAGAGCATCACTTAGCTCGAAGACCCATGATGTTGAGACGGCCATGCATAGAACTCCCAGAAGAAGGAAAATCTCACAGAATTCTCGCCCAGGGTAGGTAGGCACTAACCCAAAGTGACGTGTCGGGAGGGACAATTTATCGTCTCTCGCGAGGTTCGTTGGATTGTTTCGTATTTTACACAGATCTATTTTTCACCATAAAGTTCGATTCTTGGGAGGGATGATCATCACCTCCTCTTTCTGGATCCGTACTTAGTCCAGGATTCCAGAGATTTATTTTATTTAAAAAAAATCTTTGTTCGCTATAAAATCAGTTTTGACTAAATTCAAAAGAGAGGGAAAGTAGAAAGGATTTCGTTACTGGACGAGGGTAGAGGCCCTGGGTAAGACGGTCACGAGAGGAAAATACTCCTCCCGACACATCACTGTGGATCCGCATCTACTCTGATCTAGAGTTCAGTGAGCTTCCTTCGTGTGGGGGGAGTGCTATGCATGGTCGGCTCACCATCCCTGATTTCCGGGCAAAGTGAAGTTCTGGGGGTGGGGGGCTATACTTAGCTGGAAGTAACTGTAAAAGCTTACATATTTACACTCGAAGATCATAGTATCAGATTTCATCATGTAAGCTCCATATGGACATGAGGACACCAAGTCATGCCCACATGGGTTAAGATGGCCCTGACTCCATGGACAGCTCTGCTGGATTCTGATAGTAGTCACATTTTTCCCAACAATATTTCACTTGAAAATCTTATTTCTTCACATCACATTACTTTGTGGCTCCACTCACCACTCGTCGTGGCTCCCCTTTTATCTGATTTTCACCCGTTGCCCCCTTAGAATATTCCATGACCGCAAGGGGGCCATATGGTCCCAGGTTGAGGACCACTGCTTTTCTGAGCAGAATCTATTCTCAATAACGTTCCAATCCAAGATTCCAAACCATCTGTAAGTTTCTGTCGGCATTATTTAAGATTACGTCACACTTACTGTCGTCATCGAGCTCAGAAAAATGTATACATTTACTATACAAACTTCTTTCAAATTGCCGTGGGTATTGTAATAACAATGTTTCCAAACCAAATTTTTACAAAACAATGCATTTCTCAAGCCTTATACTGTAAATTTCCACGAACACATTTGAAAAGAATCGATAAAAGAATTACTAATTAAGAAAAGAATGTCCCGGAAGAGAAAATTATCAACACGATGTGAGCCAACCTGTTACTTTTTTCTTTAAATTCGAATCGATCAGAGAATTTTCCATGAGAAATAACTAATGGTTGTGAAGAACCAATGTGAGAAATGCGGCGGAACAATTTCCGGATTGAAAATCTAAACCGATTGTCTCTCTTCCTCGGATGTGTTTCCGTTTTTCCCGCCACTTTCTTTCACAATTGGTTACTGCTTTGTACTTGCAATAAATACCATTGTTGGTGGGGGTAGAAGTGATATTTTCTTTTCTTTCCCTTGTAAAGTCTTGGGCGATTCCTTTTCGTAAGCCGAGCACGTTTATGGTTTTGTGAACGAGAACTTGGCGTACTCGTGTATGAGTGCTGTCTACGGTTGTATGCTCAAAGCTTTCTGTTTCTTAGTAACTTTTTCTTAGAGTAGTATATAGTGACGGTGTGGTAGAGAAGAGATCCATCCATTCAAACAATATATGCTTCGATAGCTATCGAAAGGAAACTCCGACCAATCACGTCAACAGGATGTAGTTAAAGCACAATTTGAAGCAAGCTTATCGTCCGTAACTGCGGGAATAAAAAAGAATTCTCTGGTAGCCCACCAACAACTACGTCACTGATTGCGTCACAACTCTTCTTCAGTGGTGTTTCAATGGCGGGAAATAAAATTTAAAAAAATAAAGAAGTCGAACCTCTCAAAAGAAAAAGCGTACAGCCATCTGTGTGTGGTGGTGGTGGTGGACGACGATTACCTACAACCACGACCACTACTACAAGTTCTCTTGAATGAATAGGTAATAATGACCAACATCTATTACTGGTGTACGGTTATCGACCCAAATTAGCGACGGCCTCACAACCACTCACTCGTTGGTTGATTGGTTAGTTTTTCGTGGAAAGAAAACCTAGCGAAATGTGCCTTTCTTGGCCTGCCTTTCTCGTTTAGGCATTTCTTTACGGTTTTTATTTTGTTTATTATTATTATTCTTGACAAATGAATGGATGAATGAATGTTTCGACATTGAATGGGCACGACGTAGAATATCAAGGACGAACAAAATAGCCACGGTATATGAAAACGCCCTCCTTTTATTTTTCCTTTTTAGACGTCCATTCAGAAAAACTGCTGTTTGTTGTTGAGGATATGACAACGATTGTCTAAAGCCCAGAGATATCCTAAGTGTGGCACCGGGGCTAATCAATTATGGAACCACCGGAGACCTATTCACGCTGCATGAACAAGAGAAATTCTTAATAATTACTAACTTCAAAAGATAGCTTTTTGAATCGGAAGAAATTTATTATATGTACAAACTGCATTTTAAGATATTTTTAATTGTAATTTGCCTTGCGGGCGGAAGCCCCCAAGTCCTCCCCCCACATATGCCTCAGAAAGCCACATTAAATTATGCAAAAAAAAAAGCACATTTTTTAAACTAAAGTTTTACTCAGAAATAAATTTAATAAGTAAAAAAAGGGCACTGCCTATTTTTGAATGTGATTGCTCTGGTTAAGACAGGTGGAAGAGCAAAGAAAGGAAATACAGTCCAGAGATTGGCCATTGTGACAGAAGTACAGAAATGCTGAAAAATATCGAAACAAATGTTTGAATAGAAAACACCGAACATTAATATAAATTCGGAGTTGATGAAAGTCTTCAATAATTTCGGGTCCCTGTTTGACTCGGAGCTCCAGGCCCGGTTGCAAGGCTGTAGCGAGACTTGAAGTATGGTGTCGTCGTCCCTGAAATACAAGTGGTCCCCCATTTTCAACGGAAATTTCTAGCTACGGGCCTGCCCGGTTGGCCAACCCGTTGAACCCTTTATAAGCGGCACTAAACTGCCTTCAAAATGTCATACCTTTTTTTAATAAAGTAGGCTTTCTCCCAATTTTTAGCAAGTGCAAAGTAAGGGGTATAGGAGAAAGTGTTTCATGGGGAAATCACCTTTACAAAATATCTGGGCTTGTCAATGCTAAAATAAGAGGCTTTTAACCCATATTTGACAGCTTCTCAAATTCATGACTAAATTGCACAATTTTTTAATATATAACTGGTTACTTGAATAACATATTTGAGAAGTTTCAAAAAATTGGATATCAATTTAGCATGTTTTTCTTTGAAATTAATGTAAATTTACGATTAATAAGCTTTTAATTAATGTAAATTTACGATTAATAAACTTTAATTAATATAAATTACTTTAATTTAATTAAAATAGTTAGTGATTATGATATTGGAAAACCTCATGCATCATGTGACAAAAAAATATAAGAATTTTTTTTTTCTATTTTAAAAAAAATTATTTCTGTTCATGGTCATAGAAAAAAAAACCCATATCGAAAATCAGGATAAAATTTCCAAAAATTTGATTTTTGAAAAAATCCATAAAAAATTATATACCTTTGTAAACAAATTTAAAAAAATACTATGGCACTCATTGAACCTTTTAATTTCCAAAAATGCTAATTTGATGCAAAAATGTGAATAAAAATGAATTGAAGAAAAAATTTTAAACAAAGCGTTGCGCAAATGCAACGTCAGTCAAAAATGGGTCGAGGAGGCGAGATATCTCGTCAGTGCCACTCAATGGGTTGAGACGTCACTGTCCCCAGCGAGTAAAAAGAATGCAATAGAAACGGAAACCACAACCGGCAATCCATTACGGTACGTCTTTCTTCTTGACATACAGTAACTCAGTCGAAAATCGATTCCACCGTGTCTGGCATCATAAGCGTGCTTGGATAATATGGCCAAGGCCCTGGAAAACAATTTACTCAAGTGAATGAATCTGGCACAATTTCGAATCGAATCCAACGGCGATACAAAAACGGCTATCTTGCATCTGTGTGGAACTAATGTTATTTCCATTGGATGTGATGGACACTCATCGATGGATCCAGAGAGAGAGAGAGGATGACGTATTTCCAAGTTTCAAAAACAACAAGAGTGAGCAAATAAATGGCATGGGAAACGAATTCATCAATGTGCTGTTGCACATCTTATGGTCTGATGCAGTCAGTGTGTGTCGTTTTATATAAGCTAAGAAATTCCCATGTTTAAAAAGTCCAACAGAGGATGCAGTGAGTGCCAGATCAGCCAGCCGTGATTCCTTTTTTTTATTCATTTTCTTATTCTTAGGTGGGGGAGGGTAAGGCCAAGAAACAACAACAACAACAAGCAAAAACACAAAACCAGGCGCGAGTGGTCGCTCGCTAAACGTGTTTATCGAATACTCCTGGCAGGTTGCCTCATCCCTACCTTTCAAGGACGGAGCCAATCTTTTCCGCGGAGGATGCACCAAACTACGTACATTGACACGTGCTTCTCTCTCTCTCGATATGTAACACTCATCATTCAATGCTCATCCTCTATGGCAGTGTTTCTCAAAGTGTGCGACGCGGCTCCTGGGGGTGTCGCCAACTTATGTCAAAGGCATCGCGGCGAGCAGGAGATATTGATTTGTGCGCCCATTTATTCTTTGAAGTAGTTCTTTTATAGGTGAAACTATCTACTAAACCAGTGTTTCTTAATGCCCTCCATTTCGGTGCTGGGATACTCCAGGGGAAGGGGCACGGGTGAATGAAGGGGGGGACAGTGACACAGGCTGCTAAGGGACACCACGAAGCCGGGAATGCCGGAAATGTTTCGAACCTGTGGGTGTTCGTTCTCAGTTTCATGTAGGAAATTTTGATTTCTCTGAATAAATTCTAGGGGTGCTCGGACCTGTTCCATAAATTTCTCTATGGTTGCTCCGTAGGTTTGTGGAAAAGTGAATACAGATTCATTCTTTGAAATATAAGCGCAAATTATTTTAAATACTATTTTTTTTTTTGTGTTTTAGTAAACTTTAATAATTGATCAGATTGTACTTGATCATATAATTGAAAAAGGTTTTTTTTTTTATGTTTCTAATGAGTGTGAATTACCTT
The DNA here is from genome assembly GCF_987345545.1 of Pholcus phalangioides. NCBI lineage: Eukaryota > Metazoa > Arthropoda > Arachnida > Araneae > Pholcidae > Pholcus > Pholcus phalangioides. Next base: position 43,904,904 of record NW_028301600.1, on the reverse strand, counting down.
ATCCACAAATTTCTGTGGGTACCGAGTAAAGCCGTAGGGACGGGGGGACTAATGGGTCCGGTCCAATTGGTTCCCCCTGAAACATAAGCTGTCCCCCCCCCCCTCCAGAAGAAATTTCTGGCAACGGTCCTGGTGCAGAGCACCCACAGCACCGCCGGCTCCGACGCCAATGTACAAAGTGCTGTGGGGGCTATGAAAATTCAGACGTGAAGATATGACTCTTCAAGTGAGATATGGTGGGAAGAAAGTATGACTACATTCAAAATGGAGCAGAAACATGACTGACACACATGGTGTTGAGACGGCACTGAATAGAATCTCCCCCCCCCCCTCCCTCCACTAAAACCCCTCAATCAGGGGGTTGACCTCACTCATGAAATTTTTCTTCAATATCACTAAAAAAAAAATCAATCTGTGTTCGAAAAAATCAATAAATTAGACGAGGTGGGGTGGGGGCTGGATGAGGCAGGGGGCACGAATCCCCCTGTTGAATTTTTGATCGTTTTTCAGAAATTTGAAAATTCCATCGACTTTCTTTTTAATTTGTGAAAATGATTAATTTTAGACATTTACATGAAATACATAAAAATTATATTTCGGTGGATATACCTATAATGCTGCCTGCTATGATTTAGAAATGAATAAAAGAGGAAATCGATTCAAAATCTTCGAAAAATAAGCGTAAATTAGTTTAAGGGGTCTCCTACCTTTTAACATGGTGAAAAAAACTTTCTTATGTATAAATATTATTAAAAACATCATTTATCCATCGATTTATTTCAACTTTTTACCACGTATATTTGACTGGGTATGCTATCCTATGCTAGTACAAAATTTTACATGTCTCTAATACTTAATCTTTTACAAATTTTAAAAAAAAATGCATTAAAAACAGCTTGCACGCATGAAATCAATATAACCAAATAAAAAAGTGATTCAAAATAAACAAAATTGTTCAGTTCTTAAAATGATGAAAAAGATTGAGATTTTATCGACACGACATAATTTTATTCAAAATTAAAGTTTAAATTATTTTTTTTTTAATTTTTATAATCCAAGTATTTAAGAATGTGTCTCAAATCTTTATCGCCAATTCATATGAACTGAACAGTTTTCTTTATTTTGAATTAATTTTTATTCAATTTTATTGATCTCATGTTATTTTCCCGTTCGCGCAAGCTGCTTTTAAGGCGTTTTTGGTTTTTTTTTTTTGAAAATTTGTAAAAAATTAAGTATTAGAGATATGCAAAATTTTGAACTGACATAGGATAGCATATGTAATTAAAAACACATGTACAATAAAAAGGTAGAAGTCTCCCTTAAATACTATTTTTTGTGTGTTCTTGTAAACGTGGGTAATTTTTCTGATTTTAACTGTAATTAATCTAGCATTTTATTTTATTATCAGAAACTTTTTTTTTTTACCAAAAATTCTATAAATCACATAACGCGGGTCAAAATGACATATTTGGAACTTATAGAATTTTTTGATCTTGAGAAGGCGAAAGAGGTTGTAAAAGAGTAAAAGTGCTAGTATTTTCAGTAGTCGTGTGTACAAAAATAATGAGAGGATTTGAGGTTCACGCAATCTAAAAAAAGACTCAGCTAAGTATGTATGAATGAATTCGTGAGGTCATTTAATGATTCGGTTGGATTAGTCATGCTAAAAATTATACCACATCCTAAATTTTCAACATTTTAAAAGTTAGGGAGAGAAACAGAGTGTAATGGTTTTCCAACTAGACTGATTAGAGAAACTACTCGACCGCAGAACAAATACAGCAGTAATTTTCATCCCGGCGTGGATCCAGATGGGGGGGCTCGATAGCACTCCGTTAGCCCTCTATGCGGCATTGATAAGATATCTCGCCTCCTTAAAAGCCTCTTATTTTAGCATCGGCAAACCAAGATATTTCATAAAGGTCATCTCTCAATGAAACACTTTTCCTTATACTCCTTACTCTGCACTTACAGAAACTTGCCTTCTTCATTAAAAAAATATGCCATTTTCACACGAGGTTTAATGATTGCTGCTGTACCGCTTAAATAGTTGGAGCCCTGTTGCCAAAAACAATATATGGGAAGGATTCTGTCCCGTAAATTACGAGACGTATTATCAACGTATGTGACCTCCCCTCCTACTAAAATTTGGTCCCTTCCTGACGCATCCTCCCGGATCCGCGTTTAGTCCACGGACATCACGGCTTCCACCACGCGTTTCCTTGGTATCCAGAAATGACTGAATTCCAGTTTATCCCATTAACAAGTTTCTACGTTACACTCAAGTTAATAGCAGTTTTTACCCATAAACTTGAACATCTACACCTGCCATCCTTGCAAAAAATTACTCATGCACCTTGATGCCAGATCTTTCAAACGTTTTTGTTAACGTGGAACCCTTGGTTGTTACGAGACTGCACCACGGAACCCAAACATTTTAGTTTCTTTAATATAAACATTTTTATAGAAAGACCAATGAAAATCTTAACGGCTTTCGGTACCACGAAACTCCAAAAAATCTTTTACGGAATACAAGTAGGAAACATATATCCTGAACACGTAAATGGCTGTAATAGCCAACCATTATAGAGTACAACAACCCTTAAGAAAACAAGTATCATATTCAGGAATAAAAAGAGTTCTTTCTCGTGTGGGTTATGTGGTACGCCATTTATCAATCATCTTTCATGAGGGATTAAGTATAATAGTGGTTGGGTTGCCGGAGCTCTGAAGATGCAGGTGTTCAAACCCTTAGAATTCTAGTCTTTCTGGAGTTTGTCCACCAACACCACAGATTTTCACCTGCATTCTCTCGATCAACAAGAACCATCTGAAAGCTGCATTGAAATCCATCTGCAGTCGAATTTTTCTAGTCTAGAGTCTAGACCAGTGGTTCTCAACCTGGGATCATATGGCTCTCTTGTGGTCTTAGGATATATTGAAATACATCTCCAGTTGAATTTTTCTAGACTAAAAAATTCGACTGGATTTCAATTTTCAAATGCAGCTTTGAGATGATTCTTGTTGATCGAGAGAATGCAGCTGAAAATCTGTGGTGTTGGTAGATAAACTCTTGTGGTCCTAGGATATTATTGGGAGGCCGCGGGAGAAAATCCGATGAAAAGGGAGCCACGAAAAGTGGTGAAGGGGCAACAGAGAGAGCTGTAAAGAAATGAAGCTTTCAAGTGAAATATGGTGGGGAAATCGTGACTACTTTCACAGTATCCAGCAGAGCTGTCCATAGAACCAGGGTCATCTTAACTCACGGGCCCATGTGAGCATGCCCCGGGCCTCATATCCATAGGGAGCCTGCACGATGAGATCTGATTCTATGACTTTCAAATGTAAGCTGTTGCTTCTAGCTAAATATTGGGCCCCAGAACATTGCTGTCCGAATTTCGGGCATTGGCCTGGTCACCTGGGATGGCCACTTTACGAAGTAGTCAACTTCGGGCTTTGGCAGTAACAGTGCCAGATCTTGTTACGAGACTGCATCACGGAACCCAAACATTTTAGTTTCTTTAATATAAACATTTTAACAGTAATATGTAAGATGTTACTTTCAGCTAATTACAGAGGCACAAGAACATCACTTCACTCGAGGACCCATAATGTTGAGAAGGCCATGCATAAGACTCCCACAAGATGGAAGATCACTGATTTCTAACCCAGAGTAGACGCGGTCCCAGGGTGATATGTCATGAGGTTCGATTTGTTAGATCGTCCTGTATTTCACAAAGTATTTTTCCCCTATGTAATTCGGCTTTTTGGGAGGGATGATAACGCATTTTCTGTATCTGTTCCAAGGCCCAGGATTCCAGAGAGAGATAGATCCTTTTTTATAAAATTTTTGTTCACTATAAATTTAGTTTTGATTCAATTCAATTCGATAAGTAATAGGGTATCGCTGTTGGATGAGGGGCTTTATAATGTGTCATTCAAGTATTAAAAGTATTACGCCAGAAGACCCATTTACGCCAGTTTGGCCATTTTTGATCCCCCTCAGCAAAGGTAAGCAAAGAACAAACTCCCTCCCCCTTTTGTCAGCGAAATTAAGTAAGCTGGGCCTCTTTTTTAGACTGATACTAGATCTAGAAGACTTCACTCACTTCCAGAGGAGTACGCAGGAGTATAGGGGTGGCCGTTGCTTCCCCCCCCCCCAACATAAAAAACTAAAATCTTGTATAAAAAAATTAAACATTGTCGAAGAAAAGAAAAACATTTTTCTGTTGTTTTGATCAATTTATGATCCTTTGATCATTTTTGTCACACCGCGGCCATTTTCTGCACACGAGGGCTAATTAGACCTGGACCTGCAATTTATTGTCGATTCCGAACGGCAGCCTTTTTTTATACTCATCGAGAGGTTGGTGCACTAACCCCTTGATTTTTTTGACGTTGGGAGGGGCGATCGCCCGGATCTGAGCATCCCTTAAGTGATCTGTAAATGTGCCCCCTTATAAAATTAGGTTTGAGAACACTGGTCACATCAGATGACTCCGTGAGCCACAGATTAAGCATATACGGTCCGAACCAATGGCTCTACACCTTGACAAGCCCACGGCCCGGTCGATTCCTTTTTTTGTGAGTGGAAGGACCGGTTACACACGCGATCAATGAGAAATAAATCGGGAAAAATGAAACGGAGTGAACCCGGGTACCGGGCCGCCACCCGGCGGTTGAGAAACACTGGTCTAGACTTCACTGGTAGTTGTTGTCGAAAAAACGTCGGGCCGTTCGCCGAACTATACATTATAAAGTAAGAAACAGGAAATTCCCAGCTTCCCTTCTTAAAACCCACACGCGCGCACTCACTGCCATTTCCGGCTGCCATTGCCTCCACGCCGCGGTACTACTACTACTGCTTTCAAACACACATCAGCCAACCAACCAAAAGTCAATCCTGAAAAAGAACAAACTATTTCTGGGTACGCAACTGACTGTCACGGATCAAGGCTAAAATGAAAGCTACTTCCGGTAAAGTGTCTATCTATCTCGAAAAGACCATCGAGAGAGAGAGAGAGACACATAAGAATCCATAACACAGTAAGTACAGCTCGTGTGTGCCGCCGCCGCCTTGCTGCGATGCAATATAAACACGCCTTAGGGAGAATAAATAATAATAAAAACTCGGGATGGATATTTTTTAACGTTGTAAAAAAAAAAAGTAAGAAAATGACGCCCCCAATTTGCCTCTTATTTTTGCGAAAGAAAAAGTGAAGAAGAGGAAAAGAAGCCGTAAATTCGAGCTCATGAGTGTGACCTTGAGAGACTTTGATTTCCCCTCACTGCTGCCTTTTTCTTGAAGGGAGGGGGGAGGAAAAATAATAAGAATAAGATGCAGAAGAAGATGTGATGCAGGAGCAGCAACATCTGCCGGAAGTCGGGATACAGAATATCTGATTCCGTCAAAAAACGCGCGATCGCCAAAAAGCAAAAGAAACGCGCGCACACACACACACACAGAGAAAGGCCCCTCTCTCACTGTAAAAGAAACCTTACACCGCCCAAGAAATAATAACGAAAAAAAACAACAGATGATGATGGTGGTGGTGGTGCTTGTTGACGTTGTTGTTGTCCGAGTTTTTACCCTTCCAGAATTTTCGCCCGTTTTGATGGACGTTTGGTTCGAAAAGAAAAAAAAGTTGGTGTCGTTTTTCAGCGACTTGAAATTGACTTTCGGATATCCGCACAATGATTAATGAGCCTTAACAACCCCCCCCCCCCCCCACTTCCCCTCTTTCAGCAAAACTCACCCTTCTTGTACGAAATTTCCGGTTCGGGTCCAGTTATAAGGGGTGAGAAGACTTATAAGAAAAAGGGGTTAGCCTCAGAACTGAGTAGAAAGCTGCAGAGCTAAATACAGTGAAACCTCGAAATAACGATATAGTAGAGTAGTGGTTCTTAACCTGGGGCCATATGCATCCCCCTCCCCTTACGGTCCTGGGATATGCTGGGGGGGGGGGGGGCACAGAGAAATGTGAAAAGTAATATTTTCAAGTGAAATATGTTGAAAAGTGTTTGTTGTTGAAGAGTGACTACTTTCAGAATCCAGCAGAGCTTTCTATGGAGCAGTCCTGTGTTCGAGATCATCTAAATCCATATGGGCATTGCTTGGGATCCTCATATCCATAGTGCCCTTCACTATGACCTATGACATCTGGTACTATGATGTTTGAGCGTAAATATATAAGCTGTTGCTGTTACATGCAGCTAAATATGGGACCCCCAGAACATCACTTTGCCCGGGAACACATGATGGTGAGACGATCATGCATAGACCCCCCCCCCCCCACAAGAACAAGGGTGGGTGCGTGCGGAAACATAGCGATGTGTCGAGAGGGACAATTTATTGTGTAGGTTCCTTGGCTCGTCCAGTATTTCACACTGACCTATTTTTCCCATATATTTCGGCTCTTGACAGGGATGACAATCTCCCCCCCCCCACCCTTGGGATCCGTGCCTGGCCAAAAGGGGTAACAGATCTTATTTATAAAATTATTGTTCATTATAAATTTAGTTTTGACTATATTCAATTGAGTAAGTAGAAAGGATCTCGTTCCTTGATGAGGGTAGGAGGACCTAGGTAAGACGAGGGGGGCCACAAGAAGAAAATATGGCTCAAAGTGGGGGGCATGGGCTAAAGAAGGTTGAGAACCACTGCAGTAGAGCAGGGGTTTTCGACGTGAAAGTGTACTATGTACATTGTTTTATTTAATTTTCTATTTTATTTATTTTTGTTATTATTCTAGTTTAATAAAGTTCGCCACGGCCCAGCCCCGTTGCGGAAATAGCTAAAATTGCCCAACCGCGATAGAGCATGGACCGTGTTTGGTTTGAAAAGAAAGAAAGAAAGAGAACGCAAAACTTCTCGCGGAACCCTTGATAGAGAGTTATAAGGCTGTTCCGGGGAGCCCTTTATAATAATGAGTACGGAACTCAAACAAATTTTTAAATTTTTTATTTAAAAAAAAAGTGGTGTGTCCATACTGCCGTCTAAACAGCATCATAACTCCAGGGCAAAATAATAGAGCGCTTAGACGCCACCTCTTAATATACATATTTGTTGTCATAAATCAATGCCGAATCTTAAGAGTGGAAGCCCCTATGCAAATGAGGTCCACGTGCCGTGCCCGGGTGAGACTCGTGTGTTAAGAGGTTCCTGAGTGTCCCGTAAAGTACACATAAATTCTGCAATTCAAGAATTCTCACTTCTAGTGGATAAAATATTTCCAAAAAAAACCAACATCCTATTTTACAACTTATAACTTCCTGATGAAACTGAAAATGGCATCCATGAATTTCTGGAGCATATGGTTCGAAAATTCGATGTGCAAAAATGTAATGATACTGTTTCTAAATTGCCAAATCATCCAAGTGGTGTGATTTTTTTAAACGACACACAATCTCGTTAAAATTCAAAACAAAGAACAGCTTTGAGAGTATATCAGCCACAAGAATTTCTTTTTTAAAAGCTCTCCGGATTTCGGGATCTTTAAGGGTTCCATGTTGTTTAAAAGTAGTCACAGAACGCAAAGGTTCCGCAGAACACCAGTTGGAAGCCCATGCAGTAGGGTCTCGATAATCCGAGGTACACGGAACCGAGATCACCTCTTATAACTGAAAACGCGGATTATACAAAAAAAAAAAATAAAAAAAAAAGATACTTGAAATGTCGAAGATGAGGGGTAGATTTTTGCCCTTCGGCTTAAATCAATGGTTCTCAAACTTTCGTCACCCGCGGCTCCCTTGCCAAATTCATTGTTCATTTGTGGCTCCCAGAATAGTTTATATTGTAGATATTTTCACACACACTCGTAAAAGAACCATTTCAAAGCCATAAATAGGCACACAAATCGATATCACCAGCTCGCTGCAACGCACAATTTCAGAAACACTGTTGTAGAGGGATTATCGTTATATCGAGAGGCAGCAGTTCAACATCAGAGTAGAGACATTTCCAAACAAGACTTTAAAAATATTCATTGTAGAGAAATTTATCGTTATATCGAGTATCGTTGTGAGCGAGGTTTCATTGCATTTAATATCGTACATCATGTCGTGGCTCCATGCTGAGGGTATTAATGCACTGATTAGTAAGAATCAGACATGGCCCACAAGAGTGGGGCTGTAAGGGCTCTGCTGATCCTTTGGGGGTGTCTTTAAAGGGGTTTCGGGGGTTCTGTGGGCCGTGATAAGAAAAAAATTAACTTTTTGTTTTTACATCAATTTTTGCTGAATATTATTCTGTAAAGGGATCCGTGGCCTTTATTCATCTTATTGGCGGGGGGAGGGGGGGGGGTTCCTGGCCCTCATCTTATTAGCAAAAGGGGTCCACGGAACACAAACGGTTAAGAATCTTCCTGCCATGGAGGAAGTACCTCTTGAACTATCTCCATGTTATCAAGCACCCATGTGGTCAACATACCAATCTTTTCCTGTTGTAACAGAAATAATTAACTTATTTTTCTGTAATCTGTGACAATTGATCGACAAAAATAACTGTTAGATTAAGGTTATACAACTAACGGCGGCTCTAAAATTTGCGAAACCTCGTTCAACCTTTTTTGCACGATTACCCTGAAATGAAGAAAAAAGGTGTGCACTTAACCTGTATTTTTCTCGTCAACTGCTTATTTGCCGTGATTTTTGCAGACCATTGTTCCCGAGTTCAATCTTCAACTGAGCGAAAATTCACAGTATCTCCTGCTAGACAAACCGTTCTATAACGAATTTTAGTTCAGCTTTGATAAGTTTCAAAAAATAGCTTTAATTTTTTTTGGAGCATTTAGAGGCCGTATCACAAAGGTAGCAATATCCCAGCGTTCATGCATCACGCAGAAATTTCAACCATGGTACTCACAAAGAGTAAAGAAAGCTGTTATGTTGCTTAAAATAATACACAGGAACATTATAATTTTTATTTAAACACCGCTATGTAGGATCGCTACTGATTATATCGCATGTGAAATACACGAGCACAGAATACGATCACGGTCATTTTATACATTCTTACGGAACTGATTAGACCTGAAACTATAAAATTTTGAACAAATATAAATTGGCAAAAAATCACAGATGAGCGAAGATGATAAATCTACAAAAAAATTGAGACAGAATATAGATGTACGTATAAAATATTTTAAATTCTAAATGCGTTGCAACAAATGTTTCCGATCATTAATCCTATTTTTAGGCGAGATTTTTGTTCCTCCTCCAACTATAACATGCTTCATCCATTGCAACAGCGACTCAGGTAAAAGCATACAATAACAAAACAATAATAATAATAATGGAAAAAGGCCCAGACGACACGAAGTGACCCTTTCTTTTTCCCCTTGCATTCACCAAGTAATAAGTGTCCGGTGGTGGGTCGAATTATCTTTTTTCGCCGGACAGGAAGTCACTGCTGACCCTTCTCACCTCGTGTATTCTCTCCTCCTTCATTCCATCACATTCGATGGTTGCTTGGGTGCGTATACACGCACACATACAATGGCTATTTGGCCATATATACAAGACAAGGGGCGGTTGAGCACAAAACTTCCTCTCATCTAGTCATGTGTGTAGAGATAGGGTAATACTCTTTTCTTCTCCTTTGTCTTTGGAGTCCTATTGTTGTTAATACAACTTTCTTGACAGACTCGATTCCGTCAATGGACAACAGTTCGTTCTGTATCCTTATGCGACAACGAACGAAGATTTTTTTGCACGGCAATTATTTTACACATTGAGATATGGAAAAAAATCGTAATTTTGTTTTAAAAGAATTATACCGCATTTTTTATTTTTTAGTTTCTTGGATTTTACGCGGTAGAATTTTAGATTATTTTTATGAGATAAATACATGATAAATGGAAGAAAAGAAATTATTAAAAATCACGTAAATTCATTTAGCTCTTCGGAGCTTTCTGAAAGACCATGAATAAGTTTTGAATTTCTGAACATGGGGGAAAAATATTCTGATTTGGCAATGCCATTGTTGGCAACGTTCGGTGATGGGAACATTTTTTCAGATGAAGTTGAAGCTGCGTGGTGAACAAACACCTCCTTCAAGGACTGAATACTGTATCTGTATATGTTGGCATAGTTTGAATAACGGCGGAACTTCAATTGCAAAGTCATTCACGTAGTTGCAGGCGAAGGAATTCATTTCACCTGGCAATGATGTCAACCCTCTGACACAACCCATCAAACGGCTTACATTACCAATGGTGATAGACTTCGAGTCACTAAGAAGGGGTTGAGGTTGGTCTGCCAAACGCGAAACTGAATACTGTACATGTCACGGTAAATGTGATAAATTCGGTTTTTTACATAATAAACGGTTATCATGCATAATATAACCTATTCATCACATTTACCGTAACATATACAGTACTGTACATCAGGGGCCGACAGGAAAACTAAACGACTTTTTTTAAGCCCTCGTAACTCCCGTATTATCACAAATTCTAAGTAAACAAAAAAATCAATTTTCGTCTTGTCTTTGATGAGATTATCGAATACCAAGCTTTTTGAAGCATAAATGCAAATATCTGATAACTTTTCCCTTTATAATGGGTTTTCAAAGGAAAATCGCTGGGAAAAAATGGTCCCGTGATCGACCGAAATAGGGATTGCGATTAATGGGTTACCTAACGTTACTGTACACATCCTTCATGTTTTTTTTTTTCTGGAATACCATGTAATTAGACGTAGACTATAAAATATTGCAGAAAACGAAAAAAAAACCTTGTAAATGCTGGTTTGTTTTGCTCTTCCAAAAAGGAAATAAAATAATAATAATAGTAATAAAAAAACATAGAAAGCCCTTTTTTCCCATAGGACAGGAATAAACAGTTTCTCGGTGTTCAGTGTCTTCTAATTTGGGCCTGTAGGAAAATGTTTGGCTTTTAGCCGCGCGTCTTTTCAACCAGATGCTTTTTCTTTCATGTCGTTTTCCTTCGAAAAATTCTCTTTCTTTGCTCTCTTCTTTCACAAGTCTTCATAATAAACACAACACAGCAAAAAAAGTACTTTTTTTCCTCTTTTCTCTCAAGAAGATCATCTTCTTTCATTCATTCACGCGCCAATGTTGTTGTCAATGGCTGTTGTGTGAAGGAAGCCTCTTGAATCCCGTGAATAGTATATCTTCCTTCATTCATTCAACGTGGTTTTTTTGTTTGTTTAAAAATAAAATAAAAAATAAACAAATAAATAAAAAGCGTAAATCCCAACAACCAGACATTTTTTTTTTCCAACGCCTCTAGACTAACAACTTCCCACGCATTCCTAAATAACTTTCTGATATTTATTTGCTTGGTACGCATATTCTGATGCTAATGAAAAAATATTGCTCAAAATAGAGGATTCTCTGGTGAACCCCAAATCCTCCGTGTAGTTAGTATCTTTTCGAAATAGATTTTCAAAATTTTGTACGGAAAATTTCGAAGGAAAACATAGTCATCCGCATTAACGACAATTTGCATAATCAACGTACGACTGAATTGGTTTGATTTGCTTAACGCGAGAATAGATTTAAAGTGAGAAGTACACAAAAAAAAAACCAAAAAAAACCACGAAAAACAGCTGAAATGGCTAAGGTCGTTGCAAAGTCAATATTATATTTCATATATGCACGCACACATACTATACAGCTGCTATTCCTTTTCCCCAGATATTATTTCCAGATTCGCACCTGTAGATGTGAACGAGAAACAACGGTAATAAAACAGTGGAGGAATGCAAACAGCAAGTTCCTTATTGAAACGACACGATTTCAGCTTGTGAGCTAAAATTATGCGGACAGAGAAAGCAAAAAGGGGAAAAATTATTCAAATAAACATCGCTTTTATCAAAATTCCTCAGTTAAACCGACAATCAATTCTCCCAAATACAAATTTCAAGAAGCACAACGCCCAAAAATTAAAAATAAAACGTTCCTTTTCTATTTCAAATATGTTATTTGTTTATTCTGTTTTTGCACTCTGTTTTATATATAATTGCCAAGCAATCTTCAATTTCCAACAGTACGTATAATTTTTTAGTTTAGCTCTCTTTTGACACACCACATAAACACTTTTGGCATACATATAATACATATTTTACATATCTACATGACTTATGTACAGTCGATATATAGATAGGTTTTTCTCTTTGTGAGGGATCGATATTAATTTACATACTGATATCACAACTCAATAGTATGTAGTTCAATAATTATTTCTATTTGATGTCCACATTTACATTATTTTGTATAAAAAAATGTATAAAAACATGTACACACACAAAAAAGAAAAGGAAGAAGAAGCTCTGTAGCCTTACAAAATGAAAAGTATAAATAATCGGAATTCTACATGAATTTTTCACAATTTATCTCATGATGAAATTTAAAAAAAAGGACAAAAATTAATTAATTGAACAAAAATTATAATTTACTTATAGAGTTCTTGTTTCTTTTTGCGACGCATTTAAAACTTTAAAAAAACAGCAATAATGATCTTACTTGATTTAAATATGGAAGACAATATTATATATAGTGATAAGATCTGTTTAGGCGATGACCGGTTTTCTTATGTGCGTATATATTTCATTTTATTTCATAAAAATAAGCCTTAAACTGTCAGTGAAAAAAATTCTTATCGATCACCAAAATTTTTTTGTCATTGACTTTCACTGACAGTTAAAAGATTGATTGTTCTTATCTTATGAACTAGAAAGTTTAAAATTTACATTTAAGTATCTCTATATATATATATTTCAATGATTACAACAATATCGAAGGTACTCACCTTACCAAGTTTCGAAGCCGTTCAAGACCACTTACCTGTTTTATATACTCTTCCACGTGCTTTGAAATTTCCACAAACGCGTTGAAACTCAAACCCTAGCAAATTACACCACTATACTACCCAACTCGGTACACACCAATGAGCAAAACGATCATGTAAAGATTTTCGTAATATTTTCCGGAAGGACTCGCAGGCATCTGATGAAAACAGTATTATCCGTTGTCGTATAACGTTTGATAATTCAGCACAGGTTGGTTCGTCTTCACGTGAATCAAAAATGAATACTTACATGTATTTTTCAAAACTTATAAGGCGCGCAGGGAGATAAGACTCATAAAAAAACCCCCGTCCGAATAATCAAAGCGAGACACAACATTCCGGCAACTTTAAAGAACGATAAGAATGACATCACAAACGTAATTATTAATCACTATCTCAGCCGATTACGAGATCAAAATCGACGTGATGTAACTAAAAAATGAAATTGCCGAAACGTTAAGTCTACGCAAAATAATTAAAATAACCACGGCCAGCCTAATTAATCAACTTAATCAAAATCAACAAAAACAATATTTTTTCGAACTACATTATTTTTTATTGATATCTGTTAAGCTTTTTTTTTAGAAGGAAAAACATATTTCTTTTTTTATGGGAAGTCAAAAATAAATATTACAATTTCTCTTTCCTTTGAAAAAATTTTTAATATAGTATTTATATATATATATATATGATCTATGAAACAAAAAAAATATCAAAACAATAAATAACCTTTTCACAGTAAAAGATTGTTTCTCTTTCTTTGCACAACGTGAGACAAAAGACTTATGTACAATTCACTAATTGCGAAAAATTATCATTATTTCAAAGTATTTCTTTCTTTTTTTTGAATGAATATTAGACTGCAATTAATGGAAAAATAAGGCAAAAAAGTATATCATCAGCTTTAAAAAAAAAGCGACATGAGTTATATGTAAATATGTACACATGTAAATAAAACGACTGAAAAAGTTGAAAGCATGATGATTGCTGTCATGATGAGAAAAAAAAAATGAACGCAAAAATGGCGATTTTTCAACAGAGATTGCAAAAAAAAAGTTTTCTATAAATGCTTTTGTGTATGTGATTGATATCTTCTCTCATCACATTTCTCATTATGTAAATGTAAAATAATTCATTATATTCTGCTATTTTTAAAAAGTATTACACGTACAGAACAGTGCAAAATGATAAAAAAACACGTTTAGAGTTAAAAACAGAGTATAATAATAATATGTATATAATATATTTTGTGCATTTTTGCAACACATTTTCTCAAGGAAAAATGAATATAAATGCAGTGAATTTTTATAATTTTGTAATCAAAGTAATCACGGTAATAATTAATGTGCGAATGTAGTTGATATTTTCAATATTGAATAAAAAAAATTCACAATTTTTCTTTCTATACAATTTTTTTTCTATCAATATTATTATTGTTATAATTATTTCATTCATCTCAAGGCACTAGGTAAGTATTTAGAAAATAGAGGAAGAAAAATAATATATATAAAGTTTTGATTGCTAAAATACCGGTTCTATATTTAAAAAAAACCGATTTTAAATATAGAATATTTTATATATCTTTTTTCATTTATATATATTATTTATAAATTTATCACCAAAATTTACAAATACATCACACGTTTACTTGCATTTGGAAGAAGGAGTGTACATTGAATATATAAAATGTGAGAGATCGTGGAAATTTTTTTGTTTGAGGAAAAAATAACATTTTAATCGGATTGTAATATTATGCCTATATATTACATAAAAGCGTTCACACACATTGATATTTCGTGAAAAACTGCAAGACCACTTGAAAGATAGTAGCAATCTGGATATAGTGTCGGTATGACGTTTGAATATACATACACTGTTGCCATCATTTTTTAGAAAAATTTTAACTGATATAATTTTACCTATTAACACGAAAATCAGAATATGCCGAAAGATGCGACGCGTCGCAGAATAATCAGTGCTGCTGCAGAACAATCTCGGGAACAGTTTTAAGAAAAGTTCAGAAAACACTATTATGGGAATTTTTACCGCTGAGCATTTCCAGTCAGCTGAGAGCTCGTTACAGAGCAATGCATTCTGCTTTGGGGATATGCAATTATACTAAAAAATCGTTTCATACAGTTTTTTAAAATTAAAATAATTTCTTTTTTTTTCAACGTGTTCTCATTGAGAGAGAATTCCAAATAAATCACGAACATTGATAGATATATCGCCATCTTAAAAGCTTTTTGTTTTAGCAATGACAAGCTCAGATATTTTGTAAAGTCGATTTCCCTATGGATCATATTTTCTCATTTCCCTTTACTTTGCACCTGCTGGAAATCGGAAGAAAACTTATTTCATAAAAAAAAAATGTTTAGTACTTTCTGCTATGCTGGTTGAAGGGTTTGTGTGGGTTGTCCTCCCCTCCTTCCGATTCCTATGGAAAAATGTTTTTCAGCTGTCAGCAATAAAATACTGGATCGATTCCAAATAGCACAATGATATATCGAAATGGAAAAAATAAATAAATAAACTCCCAGAATGAATTTAAAACCTTCAACGATTTGGAACTTGGATCACCCGTTAAGACGCCGCTGATGAATTATAGACTAACAGCTCTCCGTGCAAGACTGCAAAAAAGCACTAAAGCTAAACAACATTAATTAGAGCGAGAGGGTTCATTAGCAATTCTTCAGCACTGTCCACTACAATATCACTAAGATAAGTCACACAAATAGAAATTTAAAAAAATCGCGCACCTCATTGAGGAACACATTGATTGATATTTTTTAAGCGCGTTAAGTCCACTAACACCCACGATCCCGCCGGTCATAAAATAGGTACATGTATATTTCCCCGGGATACAGGAAACATTCCTACAGCAACAACGTCTGCCACCGCTAAAATGGGAGAGACCTCCGAAAATGCCATCCATCCATTCCTCTGCCGTGTCTTCACGTCCATGAAAGAATAAGCTCGGAGCAAGCGATCAGCCCACAACTCGCTCACTTACATAAGCTGTGCTAGTTGCAAAGTAATGAACGGGGAACTGACTGATGACGGCCCTGCCTGCCTGTTGTGAAGGTAGTAGTAGTAGTACGTACGTACTAGTGGTAGTATATGTTAAGGTTATATCACGTCCGGAAAAACTGAGGTCTCTCTCTCTCTCTCTTTTTTGTGCTTGCAAAGGCAACGCAGAGAGAGAGAGAGAGAGAGAGAGTAATTACTATATCATTAACTGCGTTTGGCGTTCCGGTTATAAGAGCACAAAAACGACTGTTTATCTGCAGAGTAGGTGTAGAACTGCGAATTAAACCTGAGGAGCTTTCGCGAACTGTTAAGATTTACGACCGTCTTGGCCCAAACGACGACTCCCTTCTCTCTTCTACTTCTCATTTTTTCTCTTCTTTCTTTTTTTTTCTATCACCAAGGCGCTCGCTAACACTCTTTACGGGTTTCGATAAGTAAATAAATAACACAAAATTTTGAAAAAAAAAAAACAAAAACATCCCAAGTCTATCTATCCTCAGAATGAATCTCGTTCGACCGCCATAATTCACGTCATCAATCACAAGAGTTCTCCAGCTAATGACCAAAACTAAACAAACTATGAATAATGCGATTAGCAGCTATTTGAGTTATTGTCGAGTATTTGAAACGAGCGTCCATATTTATTTATTTATCTATCTATCGTATCTGATGGTGATAATCGTAGTAACCGCGATTGTGGAAGAAATAAAACTAAATAAAAAACCTAGACCATATATATCCGCCGTGTTGAATCGGCGGTGGTGCTTTTCTTCTTAAGGTGGCTCATTTAAATGAGGAAACGACAATAATAAAAACCGCCATATTTTTGCATACGTGCGTGTCTTCGGACAAAACACGTCGCCCACTTTGCGTCTTGATTCTGAGAACTAATTAATTTCCTGTCATAACAGAATCAAGAATCATTTAATGGTCATTAATATTAAAATATAAAGTAACAGTTGGTGATTTTAGTTGAGTGACCAGGCGTGATTCTACTCCCAAGCGGACACCGAACGGGGTACGCACGTATATTATAATACATAGCAACAGCAACTGCTGTCACTTTGAGAAGCGTTCAATTAATTATTCAAACACTAGGGAAATATAATTAATGGTTACTTTCTTAGAAACATGACTAAAACGACGTCACTGAAGATAATTTTTTTGTCCCTCAACTTCAATGAGATAGGAAAAGATGTGGTTGAATGAAAGTTTTGAGGAGACTCGGGAATTTCAGAATTTTTTGGTTTTTAATTAACCTCTTTATGATCACGGGCGTAATATTACGTCCAAACACCAGTGGAATAAATTCAAACACATTCTCTGTGTTTTCTTTCCTCTCTCTTGCCCATCGCGAAGCTTTATAGTAACCCTATCTGTACGAAGTTTCTCTTCCTCTCCCTCCTTTCTTTCATACGCTTGTTAATGATTTTTTCCCCCACACACATATAATGTATCTTTCTACTACACATGTAAGAGCGGAAGAGAACACGTGGGGTGAGAGTGAAAAGAGGACTCTAATAAAAAATATCTTATCTACTTTATCTATTCTACTTTTTATTTTGTATTTTTTCTTTTTCCTCCGTCTTTCTTTTTCTAACGTGCGGTTAGGTTAGCACAAAGTCACCAGATTTATCGCCGATTCGTCAAATTCAGATAATCCGACTTTCTCGCCAAATGCTTGTACGCGAAGTGGTTAAAACCGAGCTTGACAAATCCCAGACGCAAGGTCGTCATGGCGACAAAAAAATTGACATTGACGCCTAATTTTTTTGCCCTATAACTAGATTAATGTTTTAGGATAGCACAAAATTATTAGAAATTATGTCAATGTTTCTGCTAGCATGGAAAGAGGTTCCCAAGTCCCGGACAAGTCAAAGAATACACTATTTTATCGATGAAAAAATGCCTGGCGTCTATGAAACTTTACTGGCGCCTAAAATGTTTTCCGATTTGTCAAGTCCTAAAATATATATTATATCCAGCGCCAGTGACTTACGCGAATCGAAAAGCTGTAAAGATATCTCATAAAATAGATACGATATGAAAAGTTGTCATTTATGTCTCGGGCCCGCTCTTTGGATATATTTCGGCCTTCACAGAACTCACACGACATTGCGTCTGCCAATCTGATAATATAGTTTCCGTTCTGGTTTAGCTACTAGTGCGTGCCGTATTTGCCGACACGCATCATTACGGCAGGAAATGAAAAATGGTTGCCGTGTTCGTGGGGAAAAGTTGGAGCAATTTTTTTTTTTGACGTTCTTTTTCCTATATCGCGAGCACCTGCCATCAAAGCAACGCATGACGATCCAGTTTGCACACGTTCCTGATTTAAAAATGTACCATGCACCCTAAACAGCGTTGATATTAGCATGTTTCCCCACTAATTCATTAAAAAATAATAATTTCATTTGAATAGTTAGTCGAACGAACGGAAGATTAATGATCGCGTATAACAGCAAAAATGAGTATAATGGATGTCATGCTGATACATGGGCGGAGATACCCGGGGGGGGGGGGGGGCGTGGGGGCATTGCCCCCCCCCCCAGCGTCAAAAGTGGAGTGGGCAGATCTAATGTATATGTGTATATATGAATTGACATCATAATCGTGCCCCTCCCAGCAATAATGACCTTGCCCCCCCCCCAGACTTCCAAGTGTATCCCCGCCTATGTGCTGATACCTAAATCATAAATGATTAAACAATCCAATATCAAAGACAATATTTTGAAAAAGGAGAACGTACTGTGTCACGTTAATCTCAGAACGATTCAGCGATAATTTTCGCTGATGCGAGTGTTTCTTTGTCGATTAGTATGTTTTTAAGCAACTGCAATTAATCTATTCACTAGCTAGGAATCGTTATTACGCTTGTTGCTACGCTGACGAGATTGTGATCAGTAAATAATATTCGACACAACCCAGAGATTACCGATAAACATCGTGAAAGTGATTCTAACACTGATTCGCGTTTTTAAATCGGTGGTGCCCACAGACCTGCATGACTTCCGTGTTTCAATGTTGATTTATAAGGAGTTGAATTCTTTATTTTTCACGGAGTTATTTCAAAGGTGGGCTTAGGAAGAGAGCTTAACGTCGTCAGAATTAATTGAAGAATAAATGATACATTCCTCTCTTTCTTTCAGCCATTAGATAAACGCTGATTATTCAGACACTATCAAATTTGCAGGACATGCAGCATTTAAAAAAATTGGGCTCTCTTGAAATGAGAACACGTGAAAAATATTATAAGAATCATCAGGGCTGCAGTGCCGTCTTAACGCATGGGCCCCAACCGGGCGGCGAGGGGCCCATATAAATGGCATCTGGTTAAAATCTTTGAAAGTGAGCATAAGTTGGTGGACAAGCATGATGCTCTTAGGACACCCTGTGTGGCTGTACTGATAAAAAAGGTGTAAATTTAGGAAACTCAAGAAAGCCCCTGAATGGTGGATCGGTGTCATTGACCTTGATAGCGAATGTTCAAGTCACTTCGTTATAAGGAAAAATTAATCTAAATGATAAAAATAAGTGCTTTCAAGCATTGGCGTACGCAAAAGTGGTTTGGGGTTCTAACACCCACCCCCCTTGAGTCAAGATTATAGTGTTATTTTGCAGGAAAAAACGTAACCCCCCTCCCCGAGAAAAATTCTATGTACGCCTATGCTTTCAAGACACAGTTGATGGCAACACGCACCATTAGGAAAAACCTACACACGAAATATTCATCCAACATTATTGAGAAAAAAACTAATAAAAAAAATAATTTAAATCATTGTGCATGAACGTTGTTATATAACAAAATAAATAATTATTCAAATTCATCATGAATATCTAATCCAGATTTAAAATTACCAAACCAGATTTATGTGCCTGGATGAGATAAACATTAACAAAACAAATGCAGGGCTTGACAAATCCCAGGTGCCAGGTCACCATGGCGACTAGAAAATCGGTATTGGCGTCTAAAATTTTATGTAGGCCCATGTGATTACTAAATTAGAATCTATGAATAACACAAAATTTTCTGATTTCATGACAATGTGTGTTTTAACGATAGAAAAGGGTTATGAAATGCTGAATAAATCGAAAAACCATTTTTAGGACTGTTTTTGTTGAGATTAAAGTCATTTTTGACTCAAAAAAAAATTTGGCTGGCTGTTTGTAAAAATCTAAAGTGGTTTTTTCAAATGGTTTTGAAAAAACCTGAAGTTTTATCAATTCGTCAAGCCCTGGCAAAGATACCACAACTCAATTGTTAAATTCTTGACATCCAAGGAAGTCAATATAAAATTGAAATCTCATATTTTTAGAAGAAAATAAAATCAATTAAAACTTTTTATGATAAGTATAAATTTCTAGAATGAGATCTATCCTTATCAAATCTATAAATTTTAGGAATCGTCAAGTTAGTGAGTGAAAAATAAGAAATGAGTACGAGTACCAGTATTCATTGAGATACAGCAGTTAGTGGATGCAATGCACTCAATTTGCTGTCAACTACTACTATGAAGCATATCTAACTAGATATAACAAGCAAAGAAATCATGTATTTAAAATACGATGAAAAAAAAAAAATGATGAAATGCATTATATGTAAATGTGACTGAGAATCGAAATGGAAAAACAAACAGTTACTGAGGCGAAAGTAATAAAAACTATCTTAAAAAAAAAGAGGAAAACGAAATGACAATGACTTTTTAAAATAAAGTTTAGCTTACTGACTGATGCTCCATTTATCTTCCAAGTCTTGTTTCCGGTGAGAAAAGTAAACACAATTGTAACTGACGAGGGTTTACACTCATCCAAACAGAACAATTAGAACATAAAAAGAAAGAAGCACAAGTGAAAAATATCATCATTTGGTACGAAAAAAAAAAAATCCAATCCGCAGGCTTCAGTGAATCAAAAATGTAACACATGGGAGCAAATGTGAAAGGATTATCTTCGTCAATCCGCTCTTATTGAGGAGAGAAAGAGAGGTCTTCATCGAACAAATCAATTGCAAAAATGAGTATGGTATGGGATATATGTGATGCACGCGCAGTAACATAAAGGCACAGGAAGAGCTTGACATATATATATATATTTGTGTGTGTATATATAGAGACTTAGATCATGAGGATTGATTAAGCATGCAGAAACGTCGATGTTGTCCACTGCAGTCCACGTGGATTTTTCTGATGGCTTGACCAACAATGATTTTTTTTTAATTGCCACGCTGCTGTTTCAGTTAAAAAAAGATGTAAACACTTTTTATCCCGTTTAACTCTACAGTAGACCTATCAACGGTCGGCTATAAACAGTTGACTAAATTTCCGTTGCAACATCTTGTGCAGTTTGCGATCGTTTCCACCGGTTATTGCGAGAGTAATAATTTATTTTTTTTTCCTCGTGTGTATTTTTCTTTTCCTTTTTATTTTATTTCTACGTCTTTGGTACGAAGCTGTTGATAAGTTGGGATATTTAGGAGTGCATCAACAGTCAGAATTCGCGTCCAGAAGCCGTTTATCTGGCGCTTGTTCGCTCGGTAGCGGTTGAGTTCTGTGGTGGGGTGTACATCGACAACCACGTGCCGTGTACCGCATGTAGCACTTCTCGCACGTTTTGACGCAGCCGCGGAGAGGCCAGTAGCAACATAAGCAGGGCAACGGCAAAGACAGGAGCCCGAGACATGCCCACCTCAGGATCCTCTTGTGTGGAGAACAGGAACACGGCTGGTCAGCGCAAGTCACGTCGCTGTCCATCTCGTAGTCTTTACCCCAATGGTAGAAGAGCCCCTTAACACAGCACATACACGAACAATAATCCACGACGTTATTCGCGGAGCACAGAAATTTGTCGTGGCAAATCCATTTGGAAGGTAAATGGCGAGGTGTCCGGCACGCTTCGCATTTGCAACGCCGGCACTGACGGCAAATGATAGACTCTTGGTGTTGCTCGTCCGACGTACCGTCCGACGTGCTGCTCAAACTGTCGGGTAGTTTCTCTTTTTTGAAAGTGGCCACTGTCGGTTGGGCTGTTATGGGCAGCTGTCCACCTCCGTGTAGGAACAATCCCGGCCTGATAGGCCTGTGTACGCTTGGGAACCCCGTCGATCTCGAGTTGACCGGCCCCGACGCGGCCGCAACAGCCGCGTTTGGAGGCGAGTGATCATCTTTTAAACGCGGTATATTCGACTTCACCGCGGGTAGTTGCGGCCTCAGCGGTGTTTCGATGTACTCGTTCTGCTTTCTGGCCATTCCTGGCCTCGGTTGGGCCAACGTGATGAAGTCCCTCGAATTTGCCGGACCCCTCTGGACCGGGGATCTCGATGCTGCCGGCTGTGTGGCCGCGACACGAGCAGTCGGAGTCGCTCCGCCATTTTGTTCCATGAAGATTTACAAACGAACTAAGTCTTTGCACGCTAAAAACACACACGCACGAGATTAAAGTTGTCCCGCGCTTCGAACATGGTCACAGCGCACTCACTCACATTATACTAGTAGAGAAGAGGAAAAGATCGTTCGCCCCAAAAGTCACAACTTCCTCTCGCTCGACGCAAGCGCGAACCAGTTGCTGCTGCTCAAAGGAATAGAATATCCACCACCAAGTCAAGCAGCGAGCGGCAAGAGAGGAGTCGGCGACGGGCTCTAGCTTTAGGCCTAGCGGAAAAGTAATCAAACCGTACAACAACTCCTTCATAAAAGGACAGATAATTTTTTGTTTGACAAATCCGTATCAATAATCCACGGCAAGTCCCGTAATCATCGACGATGTACTCGTGCTGAGCAAGGATCGTGACAGCTGTTGCTGCGGATATTCGAAGTACACGTAAAATGCATACGAACAGGAGAACGACTTTACACTAGGCATAGCTTTTTACAAACACCACCTTCCCGTTTGAAAGCTCAACTCGATCTGAAAGCCGAAAAACGCGCCGCCGCCAACTCATTCAGGCAGCGCGAACTATCAAGCCAAGGCCAACTCGCAAAAAAAAAAAAAAAAACTAAAAGAAAGAGAAACCAACCCCAAACTCTCCCCTACGAGAAGGGATTTTATCATCACCAGAGGGAAAAAACTACAGCAATATTCCCTCACGCGAATTCAACCCATTTGTATCTACAGCAGCGTTTCTCAACGTTTCTGAACCCAAGGACCAGTAAAATCATCCAGAGACTTCCACAAACTTCCAGTATGTGGGACGAGATTATATGTCCCGTGATACGGGAGACAAAATCAGAAATAAAATACGTGTTATGCAGGAATGTGCCGTATTTTCAGTGATTTTCCTGTATTTTATGGTCATTCTCACTGTTTCACAGATTTGTCCCGTTTTTTTTCAACGAAGCATATTTGGATTTGCAATTTTTACTGAGAAATTTGAATGAAAACACTTTCACACTATAAATATTCATCTGAACATATTTGTCATATTCCAAGTTTTTATCCACGAACTACGTTTTTTTTCTTTTTTTGAATTCATTGAGATTTCCGGTAATTCTTCATTACCCACTAATTGATATTTTTTTTAGCAATAACTGGTGCTGATTTCGTCGACTTATGGCAACGTTTTTGACGAAAATTGCCGATGTTCCTTTTTTTACTATATTTGAGCTCCCATTTGTCGTGTTTTCTGAATGAATTACGGTCACCCAAGTCTCATGACGAAATCAATTCCATTGAGATATAAATTATTTTTTACTGCAATCTGCAGCATCTCTTGATTTCTTCCTCCTTCAGCAATTTCGGTTAGCAAATTCGTCGTAAATTGAATTTTTTGCCTACAATTTATCCCATATTTGGAATCACAATTTACCGTATTTTTCTAGTTGACATGTGGTTACCCTAAGAACGAAGGTCTAATTTTCTATTTTAATCCATGGGGTAATACTGTATTCATTACGAAAATTCTATAGTCTTTTCGCGTCAGTTAGAATTTAATTACCAAGTCTGTATGCCGACCACCTGTGCCATCGTCGGGGACTATAGGTTGAGAAACACTGATCTACAGTATATTCTTTTTTCTTCTCATTACAATATTTCGAGCTCCATTCTAAAACAAGAATGAAAAATAATTAAATTAAAATTTTCGATTTGATATATAGTTTTGAAATTTACTAAATATTCATAATTAATATATTAAAAAGCTACTCCTATACAGCCCCAAAAATATTGAACTATTTCCATAGCATTAACAATACAATTAATGAGATATATTGGGCTGAGAAAAAGTTGTCTATCAAGGAAACATATTTTCTGGATATTATGCTGAGGTGAACTCGGAAAGAAAAGTCATCTTATTTCCACCGGGCCTCGAACCCAGGCCCTCTTGCATATCGGGCGAACATGCTACCATCTACCCCACTAGAGTTGGTTAAACATTTGAGTGGCAATTGGGCGGCGACCAAAAAAACCCCAACTGGTGCAGCATAACATAAGGTATATCGTGCAAGGCTGTCTAATAATTTTAATGCCATACACAGCGATGGGTTTCTGGAGCTACGCAATAAGTCAAGTAGTTGGCTCATAGTCTCGAAAGCCTTTTAAATCATGTAATTAGCTGCTATTAAAAAATTTCCTGAAGATGAAAAAGGGAGACCAAGATAGATATAGCTACGGGTTATTTCGAGTTTAATGTTACCCCAGAAAAAGTTAGTATTTTTTGCGGGCGGCCAGACTCTCTGAATGCAACGATTTTGATTTTGTTTAGGTCAACAGAAAGGTGATTAGATTTAAAATATGAGTCAAGAAGATTGATTTTTTTCTGCATCTGTATTTTTGAGAGTCACCATCACAATATCATCCGCTTACAGGAGGATGTTGAGTTAGGTAGAGTTTTGTTAATTGAGATGCTATGAATATGAGGTTGACAAATAGATTTTTCAATGTCAGCAAAAAAGAGGGGGAAAAAAGGGGGGGGGGGCATTCATCCTGCAAAAATTCCCTGACGACAGGGAAAGGATCTATAAGCCCATCGGTGCTTCTTACTCTTGCTCGGGCGTTATTTAAAAGCCAATCGTTAATTTTAATAATTTTATGGCTCATTCCCAGGTCCGAAACCTTCCACCACAAGATGTTTAGATTAACAGAATCGAAAGCTTGACCTAGTTTAACGAAACACGCAAAAACTTTGCCAGCGAGCCTTCGGAGATGGATTTAATTTTAAAAAATCGCGCGAGCTAAGCGTGAAAATGTGGTCAGTGCAA
The DNA here is from genome assembly GCF_987345545.1 of Pholcus phalangioides. Taxonomy (NCBI): domain Eukaryota; kingdom Metazoa; phylum Arthropoda; class Arachnida; order Araneae; family Pholcidae; genus Pholcus; species Pholcus phalangioides. The sequence continues at coordinate 43,879,871 of NW_028301600.1, read as the reverse complement.
CCCCTGCTTTTACGGAATGCACTCTGAGATTCAGGTAGGATTCCATTTTGCTCTGGCCAATGATATAACCACGATATATAAAAAGAAAAATTCATAAAATTAAACTTAATTGAATAATAATAAAAAATAAATTTCTTAAAATAAATGAAATTTAATTGAATGAAATTCAATGAGTTTTATTTCTGATAATCAATGTAAAAAATTCCATCATTGAAGTTGGTTCTAATGAACTTTGTCAATATGAAAAACAAAAATTATCATCAGAACTTTTGTTAAATATCTCACGATCATAAAACTTTTATCAATTTATCTCCAATAAGTTTTTTTCCCCCAACGTATAAAAAAATTAATTTAAATAAAAGTAAATCAAATTTCTCACGATCAGCTTGAAAAAAATTTCGGTATCAAAATGATTTCTAGTGATTTAACTTTCTTAAAATGAGAAATAATTAAAAGATATTTAAATTAATCAAGAGTGTTTCTCACGATCAACAGACATATTTTCTCCAACAATGATTTATTTTTTTTTTTAAATCTTCAATTTTGAGAATTTAAAAATACGTAATACTATATAAAAATATATTTTCGTCTTTTTTCCCCCTTACCGTAATACATTTTTCCCTACGTTAAGGGAAATTTCAAAAACGAAATGTGTGCGCATCGCCATTTGGCGAGTTACGGCGAAGGATAAATGGCCAATGAGGAGAGACGATCGTGTCCGGTATCTTGGTTTTTATGAATGGGAGTGAGGGGCTGTGAATGAAAATCCACAAGGCATGTTTCCTCCGTAAATCGGCTACGGTTCGCTCCTCGTACGACAAGAGGAAAAAAAGACTCGACTTGTATTCTCCCTTCTTTTTTACCGCTGTTGAATTAAACAACTGCTGCTGGGGCTGTTTCGCAATTAGTGCCTTAAGGCCGATTGTCGAACTAACCAAAAACCAAGGAAATTCTGCACAATGCTCACGACAAACAAAAAATCACAATAAAGAAACCTCAAAAACCACTCGACGCTGCGAATTTTTTTTTCCTCGACGTTAGATATTGTACAGTGACAGCAGGTGGAAAAATCGACAACAATAACATCAATAATCAGAGGCAAATAACTTGGTTGAGACTTACGACGGGATTATACTATAAATGTTTGATAAAATAGCTTTTAGGCCGGGATTACACTGTAAAAGTGCTTTTATAAAACTTGAAAAATACAACCAATAAGCGGATCGATTCGAGCAAATGCAACCGATCAGTTTATTGGTTGTATTTTCCAGTTTTATAAAAGAACTTTTACATAACTTTTATATAGTGTAATCCCAGCCTTACAAAACTTAAACAAACAAACAACCAATAAGTCAGCCAATTCGCTAGAATGTAAATGCTGCGCTTGTTGGTTGCATTTTTCAAGCTTTTAAAAAAGCTTTTCTAAAACTTTTATAGAGCAATGCTGGCTTAGGTCGGTATTACACTATAAAAGTTTTGTAAAAATTATTTTATAAAATTTGAAAAATGCAACAAATGAGCGCATCGGTTACATGCGAGCAAATGTAACCAATAAACTTATTGGTTGCATTTTGCAAGTTTTATAAAAGAACTTTTCTAAAAATTTTACAGTGTAATTCCGGCCTTATGAAATAAAATTCCGTCTGAATCTGAATGGTTAAATTTAGCTCTGGCAGGCTAAAAGAAATTCTTATTTTTAATATTAATTATCGATTAAATCGATGGTACTAGCCTCTTGATGAGCAAGAGTCAGGCCGGGATTACACTATAAAAGTTTGATAAAAGATCTTTTACAAAACGTGGAAAGTGCAACCAATGAGCGTATCCGTTACATTCGAGCGAATGTAACCGACACGCTTATTGGGTGCATTTTAAAGTTTTATGAAAGAACTTTAATCAAACTTTTATAGTGTAATTTTGATCTCATTCAAATGACTGTGAAAGCGGAGATACGGATTTGGTAACTATTAGCGGACCGCAATGAAACTAAATGGTTCAAAACTGCCGACTGATTATTTTCTACAAGCTACAATGAATGTTTTCAATCATGTTTCAAAACAATTTATTATTTTTTACAAACTGCAATAATATTTTCAATAACAACCCAGAAATTAATTTTTTCATTAGACTGAGTTTTTAGACCGGGATTGCACTATAAAAGTTTAATGGAAGTCCTTTTACAAAAACTTGAAAAATGCAACTAATAAGCGCATCAGTTACATTCGAGCGAATAAAACCAAGAGGCTTATTAGATGTTTTTTTTCAAATTTTGCAAATGATATTTTATAAAACTTGAAAAATGCAACCAATAAGATCACCGGTTGCATTTGCTCGAATGTAACCAATATGCTTTTATTGGTTGGATTTTTTAAATTTTATAAAAGAGCTATTATCAAACTTTTATAGTGTAATCCCGGCCTTAGAGAATCCTGTATCGAAGAGTTCGCTAAAAAAAAGGTGATTTGAGTCATTTATTTTATCATGCGTGTAAACAGAATTTATTTCGATTGATGGAAGAAGAAGGTAGCTCGAGAGATAATCGAAAATGATATCAGGAAAAAAAATTTTGACGAAATTTGAAAATTGCAATTCTCTTTTGTTTAGTTTTCAAAAAACTTATGGAAACTGGGGCTTTCTTTCTTTCTTTTTACACCTAACCCCTCCATTGTCAATTTGCCAGCAGTTGTAATTTTCACAATTTTTCAATTATTAATATTCACTAAGGTTTTACATTCATATAAGTTTCATATTATTCGCCATCTTTCAAGCTATCGAACAAACTCAATAAAATTCCAAGAAATAAAGAGATTCATCCACCAAAGTGATATGCCATTACACTTAATTGAATAACTGTTCCACCCAGTGGCGTATATGTGTGTGTATATATATATATATATATATATATATATATATAAAGTTGCGAACAAAAGCCAAACCGAAAGGAAAAGAGGAGAATATTGAATGAGAAGAGGCAAGCCCATCCCGTGTAGTTGTTGTATAGTACGCAGTCTGTCTCAAAAGCAACTTAGAAAAAAAAAAAGATCTTTTATAATATGTATAGAGAGCTATGGGAGTGTTATATATAATATAGGAAAGGAAGAAAGCAATGGCAAGACCTTGTCCTTATGGTTCCATCAGGCAACAGCAGGGCCCTATTCCATAGCAAAAGATTTCCTTTTGTGAGAGGCTCACGCGTCCGCATCTCCTGTGACTTACTTGTATTTCCTGTCTTTCTTTTTTGATTTCCTTTCTTCGCCCTTTTCCCTGTTATTTCATTCTCAAATGTTCTTCATTCACCAAGGAAATGCATTCAAAATAATTACCTAAAGCTAAAAACGAGTAATATTTCTAAATTATTTCAGTACGACATAGTTTGTGCTGAGATTAATTTTTATGGATACGGTAAAGCTTCTGATATCTGGAGCAACCGAAATTATTCTTCGCGTGTCCATATTTGAAGATATTTACTGGCTGAGGGGAGGATGGTGATCTAGAGCAGCGGTTCTCAACCGGTGCTCCGCGGAGCCTTTGGGGCTCCTTGTGCGCTCTCCAGGGGCTCCGCGGCCGCAAGAGAAAAATAAAAATAAATCAGTAACTTTGATGAATTATTAAAAAATTTGCCCACGGGGCTCCGCCATGGAATTTTTTTACTTAAAGTCAAAAAAGGTTGAGAACCGCTGATCTAGAGCAATGGTTTTCAACCTGTGGCCATGTGGCTTCTTTAAGGTACTGGGATATTCCAAGGGCACCACGGGTGAAAATCAGATGAAAGGGGAAACCACGACAAGTGGTGAAGGGGGGGGGGCACGCAGAGCTGTGAAGAATTAGAGCTTTCAAGTGAAATATGGTGGGAGAAAATGTTATTATATATGTACTTTCAGAATCAAGCAGAGCTATCCACACAATCAGGGCCATCTTAACCCATGGGCCCATGTGGGCATGGTCCGGGGTCTCATATCCATAGGAGGTCTACATGATGAGATCTGTTACTATGATTTTCAAACGCAAGTATATAAACATGTAAGTTGTTACTTCCAAATAAGTGGGGGGGGGGGGGGGCAGAACATCGCTTTGTTCGGAGACCCTATGATGTTCAGACGGTCATGCATACCCCACAAGAGGAAGTTCACTGTGCTCTGGCCCAGGGTAAGCGCGTACGCAGGGTGATGTGTCGGGAAGGTCGATTGTAGGTTCGCGTTGGATTGTCCCATATTTTACAGACCTATTTTTCACATTTAATTCGGCTCTTGGGAGACATGATCACCCGATTTCTGAATCCCTGGCCCACGGTTCCAGAGACCGATCTCATTTATAAAATTTTTATTCATTATAAATTAAGTTTTGATTAAAAATTCACAAAGTAGAAATTCAATTCAATAAGTAGAAGGTGTCTCGTTGTTTGATAAGGGTAGGTGGTTGCCCTGGATAAGACGGGGGGGGGGCGGAGCACGAGAAGTAAATGCTGTCCAAAATGGAGCCATGGGCTGAAAAAGGTTGAGAAATACTGATCTATATGTATATATACTGTATATGTATATATCGTATACGTAGTTGGACAAATGTCCTTCCAAATTGCATGGATATCATGTTAAATATTTAACATTTTTCCGTCATAACCTCCTCAGTCCGCAAGGTCATTTAGAATTTTTTTTTTAAGTTCATTTTTAACTGTAAAACTGCCTAAAATCAGTTTCTGCCGACAGATGAGTTATATTAATAAGTTATATACTACCACATGTTTATAACATCTAGAATTAATTTTGAGGTCTCTGTGAGCATTTAATTTAGCTAGGTGGAATTTCTTTTATAGCGCTGTGTAGTGGTTAGGCGACAGGTGGGGGGATAAATTCGTTCCCAGTAACGGATTAATTTTTAAAATCAAAGAAATTGCCTGTAAAAAAGAGATATTATTGATTGATATCGACAAAGATGATCCTACAGGACTAAAAGAAAGTAACACGATTGTGAAAGTTTTGTCCCCAAATGTTACCAGTTTGGTGTAACCATTAGTACCACGGACTCACGGCCATAAAATATTATAGACCGTATAATGAGAATGAAATACATTGACTATATGTATCACATTTTTTATTTCAACTGCTTGACAAAGCCTGGTTTAAGGTCCTGACAGTATGCAAAAAAAATCATTAAAAATATGAGTCTTATGTCTTATTAACAAACACACACCCGTGGCCTCACAGGACGTTTAGTGGGTCCCCTACGGTGACTATTGATTGATCCATGGACCTCTCAAATACAACTCTATCAGCCTCCCTCTTGTGGGAAGCCATGTATATAGATATTGTAGGGGTTCCGCAAGAACGGTCCAGATTGGAACCAAGCTCGTTGTTAACTTTGATGTCCATCAATTTAGCCTTTTTTAAAGCTATACGGCAGTGGTTCTCAAAGTTTGTGTCGCGAACTTTTGTCAGGGGTTGTCGTGAGGAGTTGATGTACTGATGCGTACCCGTTCAGTGTTTTGAAGCGGTTCTTTTCTGAACTGTTCTGGGAAGCCGCTGATAAGCGATGACAAGGCCAAGAAAGCCATGGGTGGAAAAATTTTGAGAACCACTACTCTACAGAGAGAGATGTTTACTCATATTCAAAATTCATTCAGTCACCAATACTTCTGACTTGGGAGGTTCTATTGTACATTGTATACACAGTGAAATCTCGTTGCAATGATACTCGATACAACGATAAATCCCTCCACAACGATATTTTTCAAGTGTTGTTTAAAAAAGGCGATACACTAATGTTTAACTGCTGTTAGGGCCGCAACTAGATACTTTGTCACCCGGGGCACGCACGCAATTCAGCGCTCCTGTGTAATGTAGAAGGAACAGTTAAAACGTGAATCTATCTCCTCCCCTCTAGTCCAGCGCCCGGGGCACCAGACCCGCCTGCTCCCCCCAGTTGCGGCCCTGACTGCTGCCTTTCGATGTAAAAGATAGTCCCTCTACAACGATCTTTTTTTGGACGCAGCTGCCAACTCTCTCGACGCATATGGGATTCGAATACGGGCTTATATAGAAACTGGAGGTTGGCGGTACGCTCGCCACAAGCCCACTAGGCGGCATTTACTGAGTGTTCGTTGTTATCTGTTGTCGAGAGTGTTTCCGTTGAAAACTTAATTAAGAAGAGTCGACTTTATGGGGTTTTGCGTTACATCTTTTCATCAACTTTAGATAACAAGAATTACGTTCGTATAACTGACTCAATCCTCAAGAAGAGTCCACGAACAGTGCGTCATTCTTCGAATCACATACGTAAAAAGGCAAGCCCTTTTTCTTTTGCCTAATCTCTTTCAACGTTGTTATCGGTTTCTGATACCTATTATATTTATCAGATCAAAATGATTATTTATTGATTGCTGGATCTAATTATGCATATAAATTACATCAATTATGTAAACTGAGATGAAAGAGACAACGAGTGAATGATTCCGCGTCAAGGTTCCGAAGATGAGACTTCCCAGTCGATTTCTACTTTCACATCAATAGGAGAAAGTTTACCAGACGATGATGGCAGTCCTGCCATCTATCGGATTTATTCGCAAACGTTTTACCTACAAATTAAAGTACGGAAAAAGAATACGAGATTGTTTCGCCTTTTTATTTATACATTTGTGTGTGTGTGTGTGATATAATTTTTTATCATATGTGATGATGGGACAAGGCTCCCATATCCAGAACAGCTGTTCGGAAATGGGGGTACCGGGTCCATGTGCACCCTGGTTCAGGCCAGGTTTACGTTGTCACCCGAAAATGACTGTCAAACTACTATTTCATAATCATTAAAAAGCTTATAACTTTGGACAATAGTGCCACCTGCCCAGCGAAAAAATTGCAGATGTGCCCTCAGACACTTAAAGTGTGGGGGCTGCCATGATTGTGTATATATATATCTATATATAGAACTGATTATCTACCCAGGGCCGAGACTAAATACTCTTTTCAGCCGGGTGATCATGCATTAGGCTTCCCTCTTGTAATTTTGAATGAGTGGTTAAAAGAAAAATTTAGCGCTTCCCTCCCATAAGGGCGGGGCTGACACGGCTCTAGCCCTGGGGCCCGGGACAATTCTCATAATTTTTTGCTTTTTTACGCTATAAATTAATTATAGAAGGGACCGTGGGAAGTCTGACAGAAAGTCCCGTAGAAGATCCCAGCCTAGGGGCCCTGCTCCAAGATATGGGGGAGGCATGCCTCCTTTGGTCCATCTCCCGGTACACCAGATCCACCTACACCACCCTTCTTGGCTTGGGAGGAAGGGGCTGTCACAACCCCAAGCTAGAGGGTCAAATGTCTTAATGTTAGAGGGTTCTCTATCGTGGACAGCATTTTAAGCTATTAGCTTAAAACTCTGTCCAAAATTATTGCTATGCAATATATTGCTTTGTTAATAAATTGAAGTAAAAAAATGCGATCGAAGTAATTTTATTCTCTTTTGCGTCCCCTAAAATTTAGCGGCCCAGTGCGGCCGCACCCTTCGGTAAGTTCGGAGCTGCTCCCAGGGCTCCACGGCTTTTTGTACTGGGGGATCCGCGGCCCAATTGTAGAATTATAAAAAAAATGAATGCCAAGTTGAAAAAATAGATATAAATTACAATGGATAATTAAATTGCGCGCAAAAGTATCGCTGAAACGTTGACTGCAGCAGTAATATTGTTAGAATTCGACTAGAGTTACAACTGTCCTCCTTTTTGGGTACTGCCAGTTATACAATATTCTATTACAGTTTCAGGTAACTACGAGACTAATGTTAACATGGTTAGAAGGTCTTTGCAAAAAGTAATCAACAATGTATCCTAAAAAATTTTCATGATCCAGGACTGCAATAATGACTATAGATTTAATATACTCAGAAATCTTACCTTTATAAAACAATATTATTTTTCAGGAAAAACCCTTCATGGTTTAAAATAAAACAAACAGTGAGACAAACAAGACGAATAGGAATCCAAAATACGAAGTAATAAAACCATAACACAGAAAAAATTTTCATATATTGCTCCTAGAGAATATAATAATCTAAATCATGATATAAATCCGAAAAATGCACTAAAAAATTTAAACGATTACTAATTAATGATATCAATCAAATATCTTGAGTAACAAATAGAATGCAATCTGTCTTTCTTATTCTTATTTTTTTTGGGTATCTTATATTTGACTGTATTTGTGTTTTTTGTAATCTGATCGATTTTAAATTTCGATGAGCATGAAAAGTTTATGGTTGCAAATTAATGACATCAATTTCTCATATTGCAAGCATAGCGAATACTAATTTTTATGTACTCAAGTCAAGATATGAGTGCTGTTTTTTACCTGGTTGGTCTGTTGCCAAGTATTATCAATTACTGAACCCTGGACGGATCGTATGATCCCTTGAGTTAATATTGGAATGTAATATGTGTTTGTGTATTTGTGTTCTGTATTTATCTTTATGTGTTAATTAAATTTCAATTTCAAAAAAAAGATACGGTCACTATTTTTCTAGGTTTAGTTCGGTTTTGATAGAGCGTTGCATAAATGATTATTACTCTCTTCCGCCCTCTTTCAGCGATTACATTGTATCAAAAAGTAATTACCTCACGTAGATTCCATTGCACAGAAGAAATGATAATAATAACGAAGCATTTCTTTTTATCCCCAGGTGGAGTTGAGGTTAGAGAAAGATATCTCTCAAGCTCTTTCTGGTGCAACTTGTGATTTTTCCACGGAGGGAGATGATTTCGTGTTACCACCACTATCAATATGCTTTCTTCCATATTATGGCCAGTTTTGTCTCCGCCCTCATGTTCTCGATGTCTACAGTACTTGTCTGCAGTATTGACACTAGCTCGTGAGTAATAAATCATCCGCCGCATCTATCTCTGCCAACGTGAACCTTAAATTACACAAGTTTGCCGCCCATCCTGTCCTCAAGAGGAAAAAAACACTTGCCACGAACAAGAGCATCATGAAGGTTGCTAAAATAATAATAGTAATAATAAAAATAGCAAAAATATATATTTTTTTCCTTTTGGTATTCTGTCCCCGTGAAGTTGGTTTTTCCCTATAAATTAGCATACGACGATGAGACGATCAACATCTCTCTCTTTCTGTTTTATTTATTTATTTCATATTATTCAGGCGTGATCACCATTTAACCCTAAAGGGCACCAATCAGGTTTGAAATCGTTGTTTTGTACTCACTGTTTTCTCGGGAAAAAATACTCATGTAAATCAGATTTTACGATGCACTTATATTCCTGAATATACACAATGATTCAAAACTGTAGGTAAAAATTTTAGGTGGGGGGGGGGGATAGATAGAACGCAATCTAAACAAGCATTTTTTCGTCATGGAACGTATGGTCAAGTATGAAACATTCACGTGCAAAAACCGTAATACGGCACATTACAGACACGAATCCTGGGGAAGAGATCTTTAGGGGTGTCAATGGGAGTCTGGGAGTCACGTACACAATGTCCAGAAGATGGCCACTATAAAAAGAAGACGTGATAAGAGGGTTCGTGGTGGATTGGAGCCATGGATTGGGCCCCACCGTGTCCAATTCACTGGAGTAAAAATGTAATGCTTAAGTAATTCCACATTTCAGGGCGAAAACGGGTCTGCTTCATGATCAAACCACGTGCAACCCTCGGATAGTTGATGGAACTTATTGTGACGAAAACGTTGAGAAAAATTTGTAACCTGAAATTTCTTGCGTATAATCCGCACATGCGAATTTCTCTGCTTGGAGAATCCAAGAGAAGTTCCTGGTAGACTATATAACACACATCTTTAACATGCTGCTCGCCAGCACTGTAGTGCTCAGTGAAGCACCCAAGAGTGCTCGATGCTTATATGTAATTTCATGCTCACGAGGTCTTCATCGGGACTCCAATTAAATCACTACATTCAAATTTCATTAAAGGATTAATTCAGCATTAAGCAAGTCTGAGTTTTAATATTGTATACACCAACATCAACTTATGCCACTTCAGCTGATTGACCGTTAAATGTTATGACAGATTTGGCAAGAAAATTAGTCATTCCATCACCTTTCGTGATTCTTATTTGTACGCAAGAACAGCCATATTTACGCATGACCATAATAGTGCAGATACGGGCCCCACGTCGCATGGGAAACACCATTATAATCTAGCATTGCAATTACATTAATCGTTACGGATTGGTCATTTGTAGGGGCCAAAGTGTAACATTACTTCGTCCGGATGCCCTTATGAGCTACAAGATGACCTCTTATACGCGACCATCAAACTAAATTAGAGAATGAAAAGAGCACCTCTACGCTTTTTTTCTAGAAATACACGTTATTGCTTTTAAATTAAAATCTTCTGAAGATAGAATGGGGGAGGGGCAGTTGATTTTTCTGGGTGCTCCTCTTCAGACACTAGATATAAACGGTGCTCCCGACTTGAAAAGTTTGAAGACCCCCATCTTTTTCTATAAAGCTTGTTTTGGGACATGGTAGTCATGGTATTAATAGACACCTCTCGACTTATTCAGAAGAGTCTAGAATAGAATATGTTTGGAACCAGACAAACTAAAAGTTTGTCTTGTAAATTTTTATTTAAGTTTTTAGAGCAAAACATACCATCAATCAGCTAAGACAGCGAACATCCGATCTATAACGATGCCATATTCAATTATAGAGGAAGCGAAACATCCGGCCATATGTTAATAATGTCTCACACAGTGGTAAGGTGTGAAAGCTTTGGTTTTTTTCCCGGAATAAAAAAAAATGGGAAAGGGCCGTGTTTAAAGCAAATAAATTTATTCATCCTGACAAGATATATGAAGAGCAAAAGCTAAAATTTCGCAGATGCTCAGTGTTTTTTTCGTATGTGTCTCCGAGCAAAATATGACGCAAATTTTTTCAAAATATAACTTATTTTTCTTCTTCTTTTCGTCTCAGTGTTAAAGATTTGGAGAAAACGGTTTTTCGAAGTTGTAAATAACTTGTGGGCAGGCATATCCAAAAATAAAGTTATGCCTTCTTTAGGAAAGGGCATCTTTTCGGTAATGACGTTGCTTTAAACAAAGTTGAGCTCGTTTCTTCATATCCACACACACCACACCAGAGGCTAACGAGTTCCAGCAGCAAATATCCCGAGAAAGAGAGAACCTTGTCTGTTTTCTTTTTTTCCCAAAAGATTCGCCCACCATCCGGAAACATAAACTTTCTTAAAATGAACCAGTGTATTCATTCTTGCTTCCTGTTGTCCGTGTGGTGTGTGTATGTACATAGACACGAATAACATCTAAATCACTGATTGAAAATACACTGTGTATTGGCTATATCTTCTCATTTTAGTAACTAGCAAATAAACCGTAAAACTATCGAGAAAGTCTTAAAAAGCATTTCATGAAATTAGTCGAGAGACACGTCGATCATTGAGAAATGACATTTTTTGGTACGCTTTTGTGATGACATTTTTTCAGAAATTAAATACAAATACAACGACACAACAGGCAAAATGCCCAACGAGGTGGCTGAGAAAAACATACCCATAACAAATATGGATGTCATATATTTGGGGTCATTCAAGTATTACGTCAGCATCGAGGGGGGGGGGTTCGGATTTGCTGACTTTTGATGATAAGGGGGGAGGGGGTGGGTTTGAAGGTTGCTTACGTCATCAACCACCCATTTTTGAAGATATGAAATATTCTAAGCTGCTGACGAAATTTTGCTGACGGGGGGGGGGGTCAAAAGTGGCTGAAAATCTGCTTACCTAATACTTGAATGGCCCCTTTCAAAAGTACAGCAACCCAATTAAACTTTTAAAAACGAAAATTATAAACAATATATACACATGATAAAATATTAGACAATTCCCATAATGTATTTATGGTTGTCTTATTCTAAGTATGGATAGCTTCTCGATTTACCCCAACGAGGAGATTACCCCCCCCCCCCGATTTACCCAACTTTACCCCCAATCAGGAGCTTATATTTTCAAAAAAGGGAACCTTTCCGCAATGACTCTAAATTTACAGTAGAACTAAAAAAGTATTCCTCCGGAATAGACTGATTTACAAAAAAGAAAAAGTCCAACAGGTAGCATGTGGGAGTGGTAGAAGAGTATTTTAAATACACTAGAACCCCGCTGATCCGAACTAATTGGGACCAATATTATGTCTGCTTCAGTCAATGGGTGTTATAAAACATGATGTTGCGTTGATCTCATTGAAGATAAAAACGAGTCCCATTTCCAAAAAATTATGAAATTTTTTTTTGAAAAATGTCATTTACCGGTCATTTATGTGATTTTACAAACCTTGCTAAAGTAAACCTGGTAAAAGTTATGGCCAAGACTTGCTTTCGACGATAATCAAGAAACAATAAAGGAATCCGACGAAATCATCCGGCTTACAGCAATCAAGTTTTCACGGATGCAGGAATCGTCTCCGAGTTTTAACCGGCAATGACTCATCGTCAAGGGATGGATTTGGTTAAGTTCAGGCGATGAGGGAAAAAAAACTCTGAAGAAGGAGGCGGTGACAACAAAAAGTTTGGGAAACTGCACTAGAGCATAGTTTCCCAAACTTTTTGTTCTATTGCGCCCTTCTTCATGAATTTTTTCCTCTCATCGCCCCCCCCCCCCACAACACGAGCGAACCTATAGGATCCTATGTTATACCCATAACTTCTATCGCCTCCCTGGACGATCCCATCGCCCGCCAGGGGGCGACATTGCCCACTTTGGGAATCACTGCACTAGAGCTTAAAAAACCTAAATACTTCAAAAATAAGTATCTTGTCAGGCATAGGCGTATGCAGAATTTTCTCGAGGGTGGGGGGAGGTGGTTACGTTTTTTTCCGTAAAATAAGACTATGATCTCAGTTCAAGCGTACGCCAATGGTCAAGGGTATAGCGGTGAGCGGCGAACATTAATGATTGCCTATTCAGTGCTTTATATTGGTTCTTTCTCAGACTATTCTGGGACGTCGCGGATAAACGTTGTCATAGCAAGAAAGCCACGGATGGCAAAAGTTTGAAAACCTCTGGATTAGATTATGACGCTCCACCACGAAAGACTCATTCAGAAGCTGTGGTTGCTTTTGAAACTGCCCTTTAATACCTGTAGCAGCATAATAATGCAACTCCTGCAGACATCATGTTTCTGAGACGATGGCTACGAATTGCTAGGTATATGTCGCTTCTTCAAATGAAAACGGAAAATTTTTTTCAAGGCAACTATGTAATTCATCATCATGAGGTGAGATCATGTATTCATTGTCCATATGTAAAATGTAACGCATTACGATGCAGAATTTATGAGCGTTTGTTTTTTCTGTTGTTTTCTTACAATTTCTTGCGCACGTCACTTTTTTTTTTCTTTTTAAAGAGCCGTTCGGATTAGTGGAGTACTATGTTTCTTGATTAACATTCGCGAGGGAGTTATATACATTTAAAGGATGTCACGACCCTGAAGAAAAATTCGAAGTTTTACAGAAATGTGTTAGTACTCTTAATGCACCTCAGATAGAAGTATTTAAAAAAGTTGAATATATTCGGATTTATGAAATTTATATATATTTTTTTTCAAACTTTAAAAATTCCTAAAATTCTAACGAATAGTCAGATATCCAAGTTCGAGGTTCATTTTACTAGCATATGTCGAATAAACATTTCTGCAAAATTTCAGAATTTTTCGTGCAGGAGTTTTTTTAAATCTTACGAATGAATTTGAAAACTGCAATCTAAGAAAATCGCGTTCAAAGTATTTTTTTCTTGTGTACATTTACACTATAATTCATTACTTCTTTTTTTTTAATTTTGAAAGAACAAATTAACCGATTGACACGGAAATTTTTGCATTCGATTTACAATTGAATGAAATAAGTTATTTTTTGAAGTCATTTTTGAGAAATAAGACTTTAGGGGTCCCCTTAAATTTGTGAAATGTTCCGTTTTGAGGGGAAAAAACTTGGAAATGTTACGTTTTGATTAAAATTGGTCTTATTAAAGTCTGAGAAATTCGAAACTTCAAAAAAATTCTACGTAATATATATATATATATTTAACGTCTTTATTAAAAAACAAAATGAAATGAAATAAAAAGTAAAAAGTCACGCAAAATACAATAGAAACTTAAGAGCCTAAAATAATATAAGTAACCTTTCATTCTTGACTAAAGTAGTCGTAGTTATTTACCGTCATTAAAAAGAAAATGAAATGAGACAAAAAACTTTCAAAATTAATTAACAAAAGAATATAAAAATAAAATAAAATTTACACACCAAAAAAAAAGGAGAGAGCGTATAATCACGTGGTCGTGACCGTCATCAATTTAAGGAAATTCTTTTAACACCATAAGTGATTCTGTTTCTCATTCGAAAAAGTAAGTCTCGAATATAAAGTAGGTATAGTCAGAAACGTTTTAAAGAGTTCAAAGCCCCGGGATTGCAATTTTTTATGGGCTCTCTTCAACCCTGATTTAGTGAGAAGTCACCATCAAAAGAGTTTTGCTGATGCACAGAAATGTTAAAAAAAAAATTCTCACGTCAAAAATATGCTCTCACTAAAATATACAGTAAAACCTCGTTAAGTCGTCACTCCGGTTAAGTCGCCATTTTTCTTCTGGCCCTTCCAGCTTTCATAGACAACAATGTTATTAAACCCTCGTTTTCGCGTCGCTAATTTCGGTTAATTTTCACTATGAAAAAGTTTGAGAAAGTCAGAAAAAAAAACAGACTATTTTTACAGACTCCCTAAAAAAAATAGCTTATGCTATAAAAAACCATATGCTTAAAAGTCACCATAAAATCCTATATACCCAAACGGAACACAGTTTAAGTAACGAAAGTTACGCTGAAGAAGTTCATTTGCCACCTAAGGTTTTTGAAACGTTAGGAGCTGTTAGAGCTATAGATCTCATTTCTGCATCGACCCTACTAATTTAGGGCTTCAAATTTAAACAAAATATCTTTGTCGAAAAAAATCAGACATTCTTTCCCAAGTTGAGGTCTTCTGTTTACTTTTCCCTGCCCAGGGCCCACCGCCTCAAGTCAAAAGTGTTCGAGATCCTGTGTTCGAGATTACCTTGTAGTTGTATCATGAACTACTGATGAAGAATTAAAACACAAATTAAATTTGATGTCTATGTAAAATTAATGTTCAATAGAGAGTTCTGTTATGAAGAAAAAGCTACCTATTCGAACAGTTGCTCTGTTATTCTAAATTAAAAATTACTAGTATATATCAAAGTGTGTTTTACCATACATTTACATACATTTTACCACAATAAGTTAAGTAATAAGAGATCAAAAAAAGGTAAAAAATTGCTATTATTTTTTCTTTTGCAATCTATAAATTTTATTAATATTGTTATTTTGATTCACACTTCAATAAATGTCATATTACTTTAAATTTATACGATTTTCACAAGATTGCACACAAAAACTGACGGCACTCCGCTTAAGCTGTCATAATTTTTCGATAACATAAGGTGACGACTTATCGAGGTTTTACTGTAATAATTTTGGAGACCCCGGTTTGACTTGGGATTCATTGTCTCACCCATAAACACGCTACTGGACTTGGCGTACCCACAGGATTTTGAAATTATTGACATTTCTCAGAGCATTGAACGCAAGACCTTCACGGAATACTAAGGATCTGTGGATCACAATTTGAGAATTCCTGATGCATTGTATCTTGATATATCGTCAAGCAATACTGCAAATATATGTTAGGTAAATGTGAGAATCCGGTAATTATGCGTAATCACTGGTTATTATGCATAATCACAAACCCTAGCTATAAATTTGATAAATTGCACAGCATTTATCATTTTTATTGGCGGATGACCGAAAATTGTTTGTTTAGATCTGTTCTATCACTCCTTGAAGTTTTGCACGTGAATTCTGAATCATTTGAGTTCGAATGTGAGTCCGATTGTTTTTTTAAATATCGCATGTTTTTCTTTTCCCCTTGTTGCTGTCATTGTTGTCGCAGTGTGTTTATATTGTTTGAAGAGTCGACTAATTCAATAAGAACCTGAATAAGAAAGTACAAGCTGCGTAACGTTTATTAGATAACATGCAAAACAGCCGAGCGCAGTTATAATAAAGTCTCACGGTGCAGAAAAACAACAAAGAACGTGTCTTTATATCCGATGTAGTTTCGTTTTCATTGACGTTATGAGCAAGATCCATTAACATCATTCTCTACGGCAGTGGTTCTCAAACTCTTGTCACCTGAGGCTCTTTTGACCCATACATGGTTCATCTGTGGTTCCCCAAATTAGTTTAGTAGATACGAGCAACTTTGAAACTTCAAAGCATGAATAGGCACACAGAGAGGCACCAACATGAAGTAAACATTGGGGGTGGGCTGAAAGTTGCTGGTCGTCCCGTATATACGGGACTCGTGCGCGTACGCTGGCGAAGGAAAGTGAATTGCATTGTTTTTTTTAGAAATTATTGGGGGGGGGGCACACACACACACACAGCCCCTTAATAAATTTATTGGGAGGTCTTAAAAGGCCTCAGCCCCTATTTTCCGGCACCTATGCCGCTGTGGTGGTCGAGTGGTTATAGTGACGGACTCGCGATGCGAGGATCCGGGTTCGAACCCCACAGTGGTGGTCGGCTGAAGTTGGTTTTCTGTGGTTCCCAACTTCAAGGCGCAAATGCGAGCCGATCTCCCCGTTAAAAAGTCTCGCCACAGAGAGCAGCAGTCCTACAACGATAAATCATTCAATCATAACACTTCACTCATAGTTAGAAAAACTAGTGGCAGATGGCAGCACTACACATAACAAGCATTACAGAGAAACAACAAAAACTTCACGTCAGGTTTCACTACACGTACACGCACATTCCCGCATGTACTGATTCGGTGGGGGGTTCCGCGGGGGGGGGTGGGGGGTCGGAGTGCATGTGTGGTGTAGTAGTAGTAGTAGGTAGGGCCTCCAAAAAATGGCTCGGGGATCCATGATGTTCTTAAGTCAGCCACCTGGTTGGGCAATTTGCCTGTTGTGGCGTTGTATTTGTATTTGTATTTCCAGCTCGTCACGACGTTCCTGACAAAGGTTGGCGGCGGCCCCTAGGAACCACGGCGCACACTTTGCGAAGCATTATTCTATGCTGTGGGAATCAAAAGAAACTACCGATCATTGACGTTATAACCGAAATGTCGTTACAACCGAAGTAGTTATAAAAGAGCTCAACCGTAGTACAAGTTCAATGGGTAAATATTCATTACTGTATTACATAATACAGTAACATACAATTACATAATACAGGCCGCTGTGGTGGTCGAGTGGTTATAGTGCCGGACTCGTGATGCGAGGATCCGGGTTCGAACCCCACAGTGGTGGTCGGCTGAAGTTGGTTTTCTGTGGTTCCCAACTTCAAGGCGCAAATGCGAGCCGATCTCCCCGTTAAAAAGTCTCGCCACAGAGAGCAACAGTCCTACAACGGTAAATCATTCAACCATAACACTTCACTCATAGTTAGTAAAACTGGGGGCAGATGACAGCACTACACATAACAAGCATTACACAGAAACAAACTTTACGTCAGATTGCACTACACGTACACGCACATTCCCGCATGTACCGATTCGTTGGGGGGGGCGGGGGGGTAGCATGTGTGGTGTAGCAGTAGTAGGTAGGAGCTCGGGGATCCATGATGTTCTTAAGTCAGCCACCTCGTTGGGCAATTTGCCTGTTGTGGCGTTGTATTTGTATTTGTAATAATATATATAATACAGTAAAATCTCTCTTAACGGTCACCCCCTCAGATGCGGTCACCTATGTTTTACGACCAAATAAAAATATCCCGGCAAAAAAGCATATTGAAATAATGTATTTTAAACCCTGCTTATCCGCCATCCTCAGATACGGTCACGAACACCATTTTCGTCATTTCGTTCCATTGGACTAAAACCCCTGTATTGACACCAATAGTTGAAATTTTGGTTCAAATTATTCTCACTAGATGACAGCACAAATTCTGATATTTCATTCTCTTTTTTTTGTCAATGGAATTTTTGCTTGAAATTTTCGTTAACTTTTGGCAACTCTGATGCCAGTTAGCTGGTTGTGTTCGTATATTTTACATGATTTCACGCTGTTTAATTTATCTATCTCTAGTAATTCTCGCTCTCTATTACTAAGAGAAGAGATTCCGAAGGGAAAAAATTGATGCCATCGAATACAACGAAAAACGTAAAATGGGAGTTCGTGCAAATAAATGCAATGTCGAGAGGACATATACAGTATATAGATATGATCCATTTTGAAACAAAAAGAACCTTGACAAGAAAAATGGCTGAAAAACGGAAAGCAGGTTAGGAAAAATAAATTTCCGAAGACAGAAGGACTTGCCATAGACAAAGTTGTATACGATTGATTTGTTTTAGCAAAAGGCAAGAATTTACCTGTTTCCGACCCGATTCTACAAGAAAAAGCTCAAGAAGTTGCAGAAGAACTCGGACTCATCAACTTCAAAGCTTCAAATGGTTGATTGGATTGTTTTTGTGTGCGTCACAAATTGCATTTAAGAAATTGTGCGGTGAATATGCTGATGTCAATGATGAAGTGTGCGAAGAATGGAGTAAAAAATTGCCAAAAATTATCGAGGGATATTCAGCTAATGACATATACCAGGGGTAGCCAACAGCTGGTCCACGGGCCACATGCGGCGAATGTTAGAAAGAGTTGGACTACTCAGCAGACCCACCAAACA
Organism: Pholcus phalangioides; assembly: GCF_987345545.1. NCBI lineage: Eukaryota > Metazoa > Arthropoda > Arachnida > Araneae > Pholcidae > Pholcus > Pholcus phalangioides. The sequence goes on along the minus strand of NW_028301600.1, from coordinate 43,861,153 downwards.
TCGATTGATCAGTTTTTTCAAAAGATGTAAATTTACATCGTGAATTTATTCACGATATACACTTTGTGTAATATTTATTTTGTAATTTTAATTTTGTATCTTCGCAATCATTATGTACTTTCATGTTTAAACGCATTTTATATTGTCGGAATGTCATTCATTTGCAAACAAAGAATCATTTCAGTTTTTAACATAGGATCTTATGGGTTCGCTTGAGTAGGGGGGGGGGGCGATGAGAGAAAGAAATTCCTGGAGAAAAGGGCGACGGAACAAAAAGTTTGGAAAACCATGGTTTTCCAAACCTTTGCCCTTGGACCAAACACCCTTGCCTGTACAGCAAGGGTGTTCCACCTCCCTGGAGAGTGCGAGGCACTTCGTTGATTTGAAAACATGCGCATGTTTTCACCAGATTCGAAGCCCGTAGAGAAAATGATCTGTGGGGGCTACTTCGAGTTGCGACTCGTTTATTTGTTGTATTATAATTGGAATTAATTATTGAAACAATCATTATCATTTCTATAGTTGAAACATAGCTACCTTGTTTTATTGTAAAAAAAATTAACTTTTTTTTATATTGCCACATACGCGGGATTCCTTCAAGCGCGAGGCCTTGTGTGGTCGCATCTGTCGCACGCCTCGGGGAGCGACTCTGGTCAATATAATCCAGAACTAAATATGCATGTAAAATAAATAGCCACGGTTGTACACCATTATGGTGTCAAAAACAAAATCAAAACAACATGAGCACAATAATGTTTTTCCTACCCCCGCCTCGTGTGAGCCACGACGTCAACTGATATCCTCTCGGGATAGGCATCGGTCAGCTATACATATACAATCTAGTCCAATGACTGAGCGAGGCATGTAGAGAAACAAATTTCTGATTGTCCTTTGCTTTTCTAACATGGGCTGCGTTCATCTGAGAAAAAATCATTCAAGTCTAACACCTTCCGGTCAAAGCAAAGTTAATGCATGGCAACACCAGAAAAGTTCTCTATCTCTCAGATCACTTATTCGCGTTTAAATGGGGATGGAAGGGAGCTTTCTCATGATGATTAGTACTGAGAGTTGGAAAATTTTTAAAAGACCAGTTCTTTTGTTCTCAATGCTCAAGATATCCAAATATTACAGATTATGACCTCTGAAATTCACTAATAAGCCTACAAATATGTTAAAATAGACACTTATGATAGAAAAATTCCAAAACAGGGTATTTTCACCAAAAAAGTTTGGAAAATAGGCAAAAAAAGGTATTTATGACATTTTTCCTGACCTTCCGGGCTCTATTAGTAACTAATGGTACATCCTATCCTTCGCGTTGAAAATTTTAAATACTTTTATCATATCCCCCCCCCTTCCCCCACCGACACCTGCGTTCCTCCAATGTAAAAATATTCAATGAATCAAGTCTTTCTTCATAGCTCAAGCCTTGTACGCCAACAAGAGCTCGCGTAGCTCTGGAGACCGTACCTACAGAGGAACATAGACTTGATTGAGGGAGGGCAGAGAAGAGCATGCGTCATAGGCGCTGGAACTTAGGGGCTGGGGAAATTTGAGTATCCCCTCCAGATAATTTAAGAAAAAACAATGCAATGTACCCTCCCTTCTCCTGCGTACCCGCTTGAGTCCCGTATATGCGGAAAGACCAGCAACTTTCAGCTCCCCCCCCCCCATGCTTTCTTCATGTCATCGCCTCTGGCCTCCTCGCGTAGCTCTTTTCTGCACCCTTTCAACCAAGTCTATGTCCCTCTGTAGGTATAGTCTCCAAAACCTTACGGCATACTCCAGTCCAGGACAGACTAAACGTTGAAAAAGCAGAAGAATGACTATATTAAAACAAGAAGAGACCTTTTAAGAATAAAACAGCGGTCGCTTTTTTGGCCACAGCTGAACAGTGTTCAGGAAACCTAAACCGCTCGTCTATGAGAATTCCCGAATCGGTGATTCTAGTTGCATATATGGGATAGTAATATTCAACTATTCGTGTAAGTGAAACGGGGGATTGTATGATTTTGATATAGTGTTTTCGAGTTTGTAATTGTAAACACCTGGAAAGCATTTCTTTTACTACTACGGTAGATTTTTATTGATTTATGGATAGCAAATAATAGCCCTCCTCTAGGTTGGCTTAGGTTAGCTTTTTTTGCAGGTAAGGTGAAGACTTAAAAATTATCCCAGACCAGAATGTAGACATCTCGGGTTCAGTACAAAATGTTTCAACTTGACCAAAAAATAAGAATTGCGGCAGTTCATGTACAAAAAAATCTAAATTGAGTTTGGGCCTCAGGCCGCACGCATTATAGAAGAAGCATTTATTTAGGGAATTGATTGTTTGTTGGGTCATTGGATTTTCCGGGAAGAGGGTTGTTTACAGATCGGGCTCCTCCCGCTTCGACAGAATGTCAATTTCTGGGCTTAGACGCGTGATTTTCAATTTTCACTATTGAGTCATCGTTGGTGTCCGATTCGTCGTCAATATATAAAATATCATTAATGAGTGTTACTCTCTCACCTGACTTGATGCTTGAATTCATGAGTGGGTGAAGCAAATACTTGATTTTGCGGGTAGCTACCGAGAAGTCCTTTTTGACACGAATCCCCCCTCAAGGCCGGAGACTTCTTGCGGCGTGATTCTCTAAAAGCACGAAGGGATTCATCCCGTTGCGAGCGGCTGATGAATTATACGATCAAACTTTTGGCACCTTCTCGGGCACCACGTGTCGGGAATTTCAGTGGGTGTGCGATGCTGATGTCGATTCTCTCGGCGTCGTGCAACTGTAGATTTTCCGACAGTACCTCTTTCGCCACGCTGGTCCAGTCAGTTTCAGCGCCTTCGGGTGGTCCTGCAACGTTCTCGAAGATCAGATTATTATGCCTATAGTAATCCTCCATACTATCTCTCAAGTCGCCTGTTTACACGTTGGAAGCTCAGATAAAAGTTTGCTACACTTCAGGCTGAGAGGGTTTTTACCCTGGGGACTCTCAGAAAAACCAGATTTGTTTTCCTATCGAAAGCCGTACACCACACCATTGTTTATCCAATGAAATTCCTTGACCATACGTCCCACTTTCAAAGAAACTTTTGCAGTTTTTTGGTTCAGAGTTATTTCGCCGTTTTTAATTATGAAAGTATTGATGAGCCAGTTGAACCTTGTTAAATCCCTACTCCAATGTTCCCAGGGAGGCCCCGACTATCAGGGCAGAAACTAGGGAGCTGTGAGGGGTTATGGTGCTCCAGGCCCTCGACAAGTAAGAAGGGGAATTCTTTCCTTGCCTTTATTTGACTGCTCTCGAAAAATAACTGGGTGTGGGGGACACCAAAATGCACACTTGCCCCGTGTGATAAAGTCTATTCTTGTTTCTGATATTACGCCCCAGGCTCTGTCTGTTCCCTCAAGTTTTCTTAATATCTTCGTTGTCAAGGTATAGTTCAAAAGAGTGACAACACGTGGTGTCTTGTGAATATTTATTGTTCCAAAATTTTGAAAATTTCTGTGTCTAAACAAAAGCCTAAGCTGCCACACGGGTGCACCGCACCGCACCCCTTGTACCCTCGCTTAAGCTGCCCCTGCATTCGAATGACCGTGGTATGTCTTGACGAGGCATACTGAAGCTTCCAACGCAAAGGAACAGCACGAAAGCCCAATTCCAGTACTCGGAACCAGCCCTATTGTCATCCTTTATATGAGCTTCTAAGAGACGTTACTGGCAGCGATAATGGCACATCTGGCGTTCATTCATTCAAAAAAAAAGCTAGTCATTTGCATGTCCTATTGAGGGATTCACACGGTGCAAATTTCGAGTCTATTGAATGGCCAGCAGTATACAGGTTGTTCTGTTAATGGGCCGGCAAACTCAGAGGGTTGTTAGTAGGCATCAAGAGGAACAAAAAGTGCAATGGAACATGGTGTTGCAAACCACGTTGAGAGGGTGAAAATCACGAAAAACGCATGCAGGCTCTGGTCCTGGATTGGATACTGTCCACGATACCTGCTATCTTCTAGCGCGTCCGGGAATCGTTTTTACAACGTTGAAGACTGTGCAATGACGTCAGCGGCCGCCACTTCGAACAACTCTTGTAATAATTAATCAAATAAATCTTTTTGTAGTTATTATTTTACTTTTTGTCGTTCCAGCATGATGTCGAAACCTGCATGCGTTTTTCGCGATTTTCACCCTCTCAACGTGGTTTGCGACACCAGGTTCCCTTGCAATTTTTGTTCCTCTTGATGTCTACTAACAATCCTGAGTTTATTGGTCCATTAACAGAATACCCTGTATATTCAAAAACAAAAAAATAATAAATTATTACACATATTTGTGAAATGTTAGGAATTCTCTCCTCTTACTTATCAAAAAATACTCAAATGATAAATAAAAATGCATATCGTGCGTGTATACCCTATGTTTAATTTTGCTTAAATGCATTATTTTTTAAGCCATTACGGATATAACAAAGTTCGCACATAATGAATAGTTTCGCTGTTATTTTTCAGATTTCATTATAAGCACGGGTCCAACATTATTTTCAGTGGCATTTCCGGGCATTAATGACCATACGTTACTGATTTGTATTTCCAAACCCATTATTGTAGGAGCGGGACTAAATGTTTTATTCACTGAATCAGGAGGCGGCTCACGTTTACCTGCCACCCGGGTGCAAAAAACCTCATGCGCCGCCCTTAAAAACGGCCCCGGTGGGATGGCTACACGGCTTTTGGATGAATCATCCTGTGATAATCGTTATTATTTTATGTAGAAATGTCCTCTCCACTTGTTAATACAAGATTCATTGAAAGACTGGTTATTTGTGGAGATGATTACAAGGAAGAAAATTCATCACTGCCCCCACGGGGACACGAACCCCGGTCTCTCGCTTGCCGGACGAGTGGTCTTCCTTGTAATCTTCATCTCCACAAATAACCAGTCTTTCAATGTCCATGACCATACGTACCGTTTTTTTTTGAGAAACTGTCCGGTATTTAGATCCTGGATTATTTTACCGTTCTTAATAATGCCAGATAACGTGCATAATCCCCATTGCAGCTCTCTTATTGATGAGAAATCATTACTATGGCTCCCACAACTTGCAGCAGGACTCGTAGTCTATGAACTTTGGTGCCGTGGTCCCATATAACTCTTTCAGACCCTGGTGCCACCAATGTGTGTATGACACGAAGGGCTCACCTGAACCGACAAGCCAAGGAGGGAAGACGTGGTCCAAGACCTGGCGCCTGGCCACAGAAAACAACAAAAGGCTCACTAGAGAGCTACAAAGACATTATAAGAGTTCATTGACGCAAATTTTGTAGAATAGAAATTTTTAAATTTGTATATAGCTTTTTTTTTAATAATGTGTTTATATTCATGTATTGTATTTTATATGCATAATAAAGCACCCGACACCGCCCAGCCCCCTCATCCGGGGCAATGGCTAAAATTGACAAATGGTCGATAGAGCCTGGGCGGGGCACGGTATGAAATGAAATGCCACCAATATATGTGGGTTGCTTTTTCTCACTGTAGAATTTTTTCTTTTGACCTCGGGGAATTAAACCCTGACTTGAAGGATTGTGTAAGTTTTGAGTTAGAAATATTATGAATATGAACTTTCATCAGAGGGCAGCACTTAATTAGAGGGAGATTTTAAGATGGCTTCCAGGAGAAAGTGCCTCCGGGAAAAGTAAGATTTGTTACATAAAATTCAGTAATAAAATTCTGGAAAAAAAATTGTGTAAAGATGAATATACTCTGCATCATCTTGGCTGAAAAAATTAGAATGAAGTGAATTATTTCCTTGCAAAAAATAAAAAATTTAAATTAAAAATTAAAATTTAAAAATAACGATTTCTTGACTGCTCCAAAAATGCATAAGTATTTAATGCATTTTTGGAGTATCAAAAATGCAAACGCACACACATTTTGAAAATTACAAAAAATGAATGCTCGAGTCTGAAAGAGCTATATAGGGAACTTATAACATGAAAAAACAAGAAATTAGAAGAATCGTCCTGGGCTGGAGATCTGCCCTCGTGGAGGCCATGATCATTACTTACTTTGTCCGTAAACGAGATCATCTGAAGTATTTTGAACCTATGGGTGCTCGTGTAAAGCTTTATGCAGAAAATTTTGATTTCTGAACCAGTTCTGTGGATGCTCAGACCCATGCTGCCAATGTCTGTCACCCACAGAATCCCCGCCTCCGATGCCGCTGCCCGTAATGAAAAATAATGAGGCTGCGGCCTCGTAGGGTTGAAACTACTGTATTTATTTTCAAGAAGGGACTAGAAATTTACATCTAGGGGAAAAAATCCTGTCTACAAAAAAACATACACCGCGTGGGCGACACCCTTTACTTATAGCTCAGTGGCGACACCACAACAACTTTGTTCGAATTACTCTCGAACACAACTGCCACGAGAGCGAATCTCGGACGCGCCACCTATATTCACGAATACGGCCGGTCTTGACCGTCACAGCCTCCACCTCTAGTTTCATGAAACCGTCTCGGTATGAAACCAGGAAGTCTTCAAACATAAATAATACGGTGCATATAAACAACGATCAAAAATATTTGACGAACACATTTCAATAGTGGAGGGCAAAAAAAAAAAAAAAAAGAGACAAAAAAATCGCACATATTTTCAAAAATATAATATATATATATATAGTTCATTCTTCACGAGAACGACGACTTGTAGGTAGATCAATCTATGACTTTTTCGGAGGACGGCCTTGTTGACGCATAGGTATCACCGGTGTCTGTGCAACGTTCTTGCAAGGTCGAAGTGCTGATGTATGATTCACTCCAAGCGATACCTCCGGTGAAGATGTACTGGCCACATCATGTAGATCTCTGGGACACCGCAGAATTTTGGCGCCTCGGCGATGAGCACCTACAATTTTTGTCTTTTTCTTTCGTCTTGTGGAACTCTATGTGCTCCTGGAAGACGGATTCGTCCTCGAAGGTCATCTCACAGTATTGACTGACAATCACCTGGACGCAAATCGGCTGTCGCGATTCTGGCGATGACGCTGTCGTTTCCTCGGCGTACGCCTCGTTCATGTGGGTCATGACGTGCTTTATCATCTGCAATTTCCGACTGAATGTGGACTGGCAGATTCCACAAGCGTAGGCAGCCTGCGAGCGACTGGCGGACATGACCTTGCCGCTGCTTGAAGTTGGTGACTTTGTGGACATGGAATGGCTACACAGGTGTTATTGAACTACCAGTGTTGATATGATGTTTGAACTAGGCTATCCCCCTGGTTTGAGGACATCCTGATGTTCGCTTAGCAGGGCGCTAAGTTGACGCTTTTGTTCGGGAGTCAAATCTCTTCAATCGTCAGCACGCAATCGGTATGAATGCATTAGATCCACTGATTCAGATACTGCACAATCAGCCGTGGAAACCTGTGGAAATGAGAATTGGTGATAGGGAGTGTCACTGAAAAAACCAACATTTCCTCTTTAGATCCACAGCGATACCTGCTGCCGTCAGGAAGTCCAATCCCAGCAGTGATTGGTTACCCTTTGCTTCTGGAAACACTAAAAAGGTGGTATCAATAGTTCGATTTCCAACGCGTACAGGTACTTTGACTTCATAGACCTTGCTGATAGACCGAGTACCATCAGCCAGACAAATAGACGTGGTGGCACTGTTCATTGGTATATCTTTACTTAGGAAAAGATTGTATAAGAGTTCCCCTGCAACCGAGTGTGTCGCACCTGTGTCGATGCATATGAGACCACGATTTTTGACATACTTGAATTTACATCAGCGGTAGCGATACCTGAGCATCTGTGGGTTGACAACTGTACAAAATAGCGTTGTTTGGGGATTTCACAGCTGTCGCAGTCGATGGAGAGCAATTTGGACATTTTGCTTTGATGAACCCTGGCATATGACATCCATAGCAAACTACAGACGATCTGTCATGAAAAGGTACGGATTTTTGGGGTTGCACAGTTTTGCGAACTTGTTCCTGTTTATTCGAAAAATTGTTTCGGTTGAAAACACTTCTGATATTGTCATAGGCATCCAGTTTATCCGCAAGAACAGTGGGTGAGATTACTTCTGTCCACTCATCCATTAGATGCTCTTTGCATTCAGGAGGGACTTTCTTTTTCCTGTGGTCGGTGATGATCAAGTCCTTTAAGCCATGGAAAGTTGTGATGTTCGATTCAAATAACCAGTTCTCGAAGAACGTCCTGAGCTCGAAATAGTAATCACGCCAAGTACTGTCTTTCGATTTCTTGTGAGTAGCAAACAGTTGACGGAATTTTTCAGCACATAATCGGAAACGTTTCAGGAGGACCCCTTTTACATGTTGATAATCAGATGCTTTATCTTCAGGTTCCTGTGCGATGAGCGATGTTACACTACTCGGCAGGACTGTAATGAGGTGGAATACCCAAAACTCTTCAGGGACCTTCGTCAATTTCAGTTGCCGTTCAGCGAGATATAATAGAAACAAGGATATGTCATCCTTTTGAACGTCGAAACTCGGGAGCAGTTTATGAAGTTCAAATCTAAGTTCTGGTGACGTTGACAGAGCTGGCACTGTTATAAGTCACTTCGGTTTGAAGTTTTCCAAGTTCGAATTGCATTTCCAACTTTCAGATTTCGATTTCCTTTTCCGCTTGAAACGTGGCTTGTTCCCTTTGATCTTGGCGAGCTTAGAGTCCGAAATTCTCTCATCGATGACAGTTAGCAAGAATTCTTTCATAAAGTCCTCCTCATAATCGTCGTGGTCGACTATTGCAGATTTTATCTGAACAACTGTCATGTCGGTTGACACTGCTACTCCCAATGCATGAGCTAGAACGATGAGGTCTTGCTTCTTTCCTTTTGCTAAATAAGCCGTATCACACTATATATAAACTAATGTTTCAATAACAATAAAAAAAATCTACACTTTTTGAGACGCGCGGAGTGACATGAAAAAACCGAACACTATCGCGAATTTCGAAAAAACTGGATACAATGAATTTGTTTCAGGTTGAAAACGAACATCGGACGAACATTTGCGACGAAAGTTTCACTTACCAATTGGTAGGTTAGTTCAGGCTGAACGCTGGTGATTTCCCTCGAGTTGAAAAATCGTCATATTTCACGTTGGGTGTCAAATTGTAGCCTCGTAGGGTTGAAACTACTATATTTATTTTCAAGAAGGGACTAGAAATTTACATCTGGGGGAAAAAATCCTGTCTACAACAAAACATAACATCGCGTGGGCGACATCACAACAACTTCGTTCGAACTACTCTCGAACACGACTGCCACGAGAGCGAATCTCGGGCGCGCCACCTATATTCACGAATACGGCCGGTCTTGACCGTCACAAGGCGAGTCTTATTATGAAATTAATTCAAATAAGTTTCTGGTGCTCCAGAGCCACACAAAGAAGCTAAGTTTTTCCTTTGCCTTCATGTGACCGTTCCGGAAAAATGACAGGGTGGGGGCACCAAAATGCACACTTGCTCCACTTGTGACAAAGTGCATTCTTGTTTCTGATGTCATGGTCACTGTCTGTTCTCTCAAATTTGCTCAACATCTTCGCTGTCAAAGTATGGTTCAATAGCATGATATCATGTGAATTTTCACTCTACTGGACTTTTTTTAATTTATGACTGAAGCCTGAATTGCCACCCCTTACAACTTGTCACCTGAGTGCACTGCACCCCTTGCACCCAAGGGGTACAGGGGCTTAAACTGCCCCTGCACTGAATCATCTCTATCTTTAACCTCTCAACATATAGGGACGACACACACACACCTATATCACGTCCTTGAAGTTTCTTGATTTGATGCATACTCAACATATCCACTGCTATCACTGAGATACAGCATATCTACTGCCTCAGCCTATCCTTTATTGAATAGTTTTGATGAGATACACAGACAAAAATAAAAGAGTATCATTAATTACACTCACAATAACACAAATGTGTTTATGTCAGAATTCGTAAAAATCTTTACAAATTCGAGATTTACAAAAACTATAAAACAGAAGCACTTAGAGTAAAAACTATTACTGAAAATTGAAAACAATGACAGCTCAAAGCAAGTTTATTTAGGACTAGCTTTTTGAGAATAAAAAAAACTTTATTTTCGAAAATAAAAATAAGTTTGACATCTAGTTCAAACTCTACAGGAATGAATATGAACACTCTTAAAATACAGTACATAGTGAATGTCAACTTGACAAAACCGGTTATGAGGGAAACAAACTTTTTTCCCCAATCAATCAATTTAAAAAGAAAAAAAAATTCACATTGAAAAACAAAAAATCATCTTCCATCAAATGCAATAAAATGATTAAAACTCTTTACTGAATAAAATGAAACTTATCACAAACTATGTCATACCTCATTATATTTAATGTAAAAAATCAAAACCATTGGTAGAGAACTTTTATGCGGAGAAAAATATGGCAACTTTTTTAATTTTTTAAAATTTACAAGGTACGTTATCCAAATAGTTTAATTCAAAATCTAAAGGAAAAAATGAAATTAAGCCAGCAAAATTTTTTAAATAAAAAAAACTTTCACATTGACAAAAAAAAAAAAACGTGTCTAATCCATTAAAATGAAAAATGGCAATTTAAACTCTCATGAATCAGAAAACAAACTTATTAAGCTCCACACACACACTTTGGCACATGTAAAACAAAAATCTATAACCGCCTTGGTAAATCCACTTAAAATCATTTTGTGATGAATTTGTAAAAAAATTGTCAAATTTGTACATGTAAGCTTGGTGTAAATTTACACATATTTATATGAAATTTACATGTGATTTCACATAAATATGCGCTATTCTATTATGTCAGGTCAATGAATGGCTTCAAGTTTCTGTAATCTTTATGAAATAAATTAAAATTTTCTGGAGGTAAAAGTTTCTAAATATGATTGCACTAAAACATTTTATGCTCATGCAGAAAGCATTTGAAATAAGCATTTTTGTTGGGTCACAGTTAAGAAATTTTTCTCTCTTTTTCCCATTTGTTAAAATTTAATTGTTTTGTAAGAATGGAAAATCACTTATTTGAAATTCTGAGATTACAGAAAGAATTTTTGTGAAATTCATTGCACAAGTAAACTTAAAAGTTAGATTACATCATAAAGCTCACACAAAAATTGGTAATTGAAAAGCTTTGGCAAGTAGTATAATTGAATATTTACATAGTATGTCATTACATTGACAAAACTAAAATTTTAAAAGAGAAAAGGCAACAAAATGTCATTATATTTGGTGACAGAAATCGTCGAAAATAAAATTCTATTTTTAAACACTTTAGAACTGTATACTATATAGGATGTTTGGCACTGCTTCTTTAGTGTCCCGACAGCTTAATACCACAGCCTAATTGACACAATATAATGAATTTTTTTAATAACAACACAAAGGGACCAGTGTTATTTAAAAAAATAATTTTGAAGAGTAATTCCACTCCTCCCCAAAATTTTAACAGGTAGTCTTATAACAAGAGAGGTTTTTTAAATTATAAAAACAGAAAAATAACTATTAAAAAAAATTAGTGTGCCTGCAATTTGAAGTATTTTCACTCCTCAAAGAAATTTTGGGAAGTAAAATTGAATTTTGATATGTCAATCACATATCTAGATGTGTACTGGCACACACTGGTAGGGACTGCTCACTAGCACAGCATATTAACTACCATTTTTTAAAAATTTGAAGGCACCTATGCATTGTGGAATTTTCTTGATAGACAGTATGTTTCTCGTGAAGCACTAAATTTTAGCAATTGTTTTACTTAAAGATGATTAATAGATATACAGTCTGCTTCAACAGTTTAGTCACAATAAGTAAATTACAACAAACAGAAAACTAGATGGCACAGAAAAACAATATTGAGATTTTATTTACACACAAGGCTATATATATTTAATTTTTTTAATGTGATCTTTACATATTCCCAAGGGATTAGCATGATCTGTCAAGGGAATTTGTTAGTCTTAGTAGATATCCATGCTCAAACCCAGACCTACATGGTCAGAGGCTAGCTTCCTACCCACTCGACTGCCAGGCAGCACAATATATATATAGTATTAATTCGAAAATGTAAATAAATATATATATACACACCAGGTGTTCCAAAGTATGAAAAACCAGTGTTTCAAAAGGTTAGGCACAAAAGGTCATTCTATGCAAATTAATGGCTGTGTGTGATTGGACGATCAAGATTGTGTCACGTGATATAAAAGCAAAATCACCAACTTGATCACTAAATCAAAATGTTGAAGTCATTGAAAATCAAGACAAGTTTATAAACTATGGAAACCAAAAATTTGAGACAAGGGTGTTAATGAAATTTTGAATGCAGCTAAATGAAGTATTTACCCCATGCTAGTTGGTAATATAGATGAGCCACGATATGGAAGACCATGTACAATACTATAGTGAAATGGATTGTAAGAATGACATTTAGTCAGAAAATGTCTCTGCATCAGATAAAGAATGGCCTTGATTGCAAGACCGTGTGTCAACAATTTATCCTCAAACCAAAGGTGTCAACCACATTGTTTTGAAGAAAATGGTTTGCCCTCCCTGCCAAAAATCAATCTTTAAAAATGAAACATTAAATTAGCTCATAGGTCCATACATTTATAAGAAACAAATGGTTATGAAAGTCTGGAATTGTTTATAGAGACTTTTACTTCAATGGATAAATGTTATTGCCTTTTCTAGAAGTCTGAAAATAACCAGAAAACTTGAACATAATCTGCTCACATTTGGGAAAATAATTAGAGGGGAATAAATGGGTATTTAAACAATATAGTGCCCCAGTATATCTTTCCACTTCTACAAAGCATTGGCTTTTATCGCTCAACTCACCGTGCTTGGACCAGCCAGCCCTAAGTCTGGACCTCAATCAAATAGAAAATGTGTGAGGCCATTTTATCACAATCAGTGACAAACAATGGGAAAGATTACCTAACTGTTGTGGAGCTGAAAGCCATGAAGGCATCGTAGTGTTCTTTGCATCCAAAAGTATACAAAATCCTGTTCTGTCATGAAAAAGAATGAATTTTTGAAATGATCTGATACACAAAGGTAACTCTAATAAATATGTAAAATATTTTTTGTGTGATCTACAAACTTAAAAACATGTTTCTTTTTAGATTTGTGCCTAAACATTTGAAACACTTGTTTTTCATACTTTGGAACACCCTGTATATATTTATTTACATTTTCGAAATTTGATACTCACTATGTATATGTAGCCTTGTGTGCATGTAAATACATCTTGAGAGATTTTTTTGCTGTGTCATCTAGTTTTCTGTTTGTTATAATTTTCTTACTGTGCGAAGCTTATGAAACAGACTGTACTTACAGTACAATGCATACAGACTCTATACACTTGAGTCAATACAGCTATGAGTCTATACAGTGGAAGAATTACTAATCTAGAGAAAGCTGAGCCAAGCACAAAGTTTTTTTTTACATCAAGCATACGCATTAACAGCATAGAAACTTGAAGTGGATATACAGATAAGGAACTTTCATTTGTTATCTGTTAATTTTTACCACGATTACTTAATCTATGAATACAACTCAACCTACAAGCTTATTCTATCCCTAAAAAGCCTACAAAGTAGGAATTTTTTGGTGAGTGAGAAAGAAAAAAACCACAGTACATTAAATTTAGATACATATTTGTATGTCTGACATTACAAAACATGGCTTACATGTCAAGTACAAGCAACATCAAATCATGGTGGTGTTGACCAGAGATGCCAACATGAAGAAAACATTGAGAAGGCTGAAAATGACCAGTTGTCCCATATATACAGGACTAGAACCTGTATGCAGGAGGGGAGAATTGTGCTGCATATTGTATATTAAATAATTATTGGGGGGGGGGGGCTCAGATAGCCTCAACCCGCCCTAGGTTCCAGCACCTACGGTGTTGTCTATTGTTATCTTGTGTGGACAAGTTGCAACAGTTGATTGAAACTGTCCTCTCTCAAGACTATACATTTAAAAACCCTCCAAATTTGAAGTTACAATACTAAAAAAAAATTATTATTATTTACACTATACTGTGTGTAAACACAATACATGATACACTCACAGATTTTGATGATTTTAATTTCAAGGAAATTATTAATCACCAGTTTACAGATTGAATACCAGATAGCCATGAACAAAATCATTACTAAAAAAGCGATACTTATGGTTAAAAAAAACCTGGATGTGCTTTGTGTATTGCCTCATACTTTTTACTGCAGAAAAGAAAATGTCCTAGGAAAGTTTACCTTGTAATCAGTACAAAAAAAAACAACTTCCTAATAACCGTGAGATGTCATTATTTTGAAAATAATTAACTGTAACTATTTGTTAAAAAGAAGCCATGAGAATTCTCTTCTATCACATAAGGTGTCTGGCAGTGTTATATGGCAATAAATAATAAAATTCAATATATGGCTACTCAAATAATACTTGCTTAAAATCTTTTTTTAATTGAAAATAGAAGTACTCATTGAGTGAATGATCATTAGTGATATTACCATCTTTTCTGAAAGTGATAAAGCTGTCTGACTTTAGCAATACATGGAAGTCTAAAAATAAGTACGAATGAGAGGATGAATGAAGGTTAAGTTCCAAGACTCATAATTAAGAAAAATTCTGAGTGTGGGTGTTTTATCAGATTCTTCAAAGAACGCACTCAATACATGCAGCAGTTCTCAACCTTTTCTGACTCGTGAAGCCCTTTCTGGTATGTAATTTCTATGGCGGAGCCCTGTAGGCCTATTTTTTATTTATTCGTCAAAGTTAATGATTTATTTATATTATTTAAGATATTTATATTATTTTTTCAAATTTACTGGTTTTTTCTAAATTTTTCTCGAGCTGCCGCTGAGCACCAGTTGAGAACCGCTGGTCTAATGGTTAACTGAAAAAATTTGAAGGGGGGGACAAAAACTTGTACTGTCACGTAAAGAACCAAAATATGGTGGCTAAATATAGAGATTTGGCTACAGCTGCAGATAGCATTAACAGCTTGTAATTATTATAAGATTTTTTAGTACATTAGCAAACATGCAAAACTCAGATATACCTGCAGGGAGCACATCAGTAAAAAACACTTAAAAATAACAAGAATGTTTCTGCAAGAAAGAAGGGATGTTACTTCTATGTACTCCCATATGGTGTTTGCACTTGATTTCCCTTTGTATTAGCTGGGGAACCCAGTAGTATTCTTCAGGAAACATTTATAAAATTACAGTGGTTTTTTTTTTTTAAGCCTCTGTCATTATTTTCATTTTTTTATGGCAGACTTAAAGATACAGTTCTGTTTACTTTAAGGAAAAACAGCAACTATTGCAATACTTTTTCAAGATTTTTAAGGAAGCTTTGGGTTTTACCTCATACAGGTCTATAAATGGCTTTCTCAATTCAAACATGGTGACATATTAAGACAAATCATGATCTATATATCCATCAACAAGAAACACAACTGAAAACATTGAAAAAAACTGATGCTATATTGGCGACCAATCAGCGAGTAGGAAACATTGGCTGGAGTTTTATGGAGTGAATTGTCATGATTACTTAGATACACAAATCATATCTGGATGGCTAGTTACATATCATGCCCTCATGAATGTGCAATATGCTTGGAAAAAAGGTGGGAAATGTTTGAATGTTTACTCTACCTATGTTACTCTATGGAAGTTATTTTCCTAAAATGTTTTGTAACATGTGTTTTACTAGGAATACACATTCCTGTTTCAGGCAAAACTTACGATACCAAAATAAGGTATCCAACCAGCTGATAAAAAAAGGGAAAATTGGTACATTTGTGCTTCTGTTCTGGTATGATAGGTCAGAGAGATGATAGGTACAAACTGCTTGATGAGAAGAATGAAAAAAATACATGCACACTTTTAAACACATACTTATGGTGAGGACATTACCTCATTACATTTTTCACTGGGTATTTAGAGGTAAATACAACTAAAAAGACTAGCAGAGGAATTACTACAAAAAATATGAAAAAGTGAGTACTCACATCAATACAAGAATCAGAAAAATGACAATGAAATATGATACATCTCACTTTGCATATACACATCAAGTCAAAAATGCAAGATAAAAAATATTTTATACACTGTATATACTTATATAAATATTCAAGAATAAGAACTCTTTTGGAATTATAAGAATATTATATACAAATAAAACTTCAAAATCAGAGCATCTTTTTGATCAAAATAACTCAGTTTCTTGTTATAGTTCACCCTGAAAATGATTCATTCCCCCTTTCACAGACATAAGGCTTCTTGTGAACTTAGCTTACAATACTCCCATAGGTTCCCGGGGGTGGTTGATAAAGCTCAGGAAAAGCAATTTTCTGCGTTTTCGTCATGTGATACTTCCTAACCTCAACATTTTTCAGAGTATTTTCTCTTCGAGTTCCTTCACTGAAATAAAAATGCATATTCAGAAAAGTAGATTGATTAAGGATGTTTATATCTTGAGATAACATTTAAAATATATATATTTTGATCAAAAACACATCAGATAATTTTTATTTAAGTACCAGAAACGAAAGTATGATAATTTCTTTATAAAAATATCTCTTTAGAAAATTATCATCTAGGCATGCTCAGATTGGCATTAAGCCTTTCATCAGTGATAAATGTTGATCTTTACCATAAGGGGGGGGGGGCCCATTTCCCAGACAGCATAACCATATCTCAGTAAAAAATAATAAAATTATTTTAATTTTTTTTTTTTTTAAATACCAAATTCAAAGTTCATTTAAATACAGCACCCCAAAGGCATTGGAGCGTAGGGTCCCCCATCTCTCTCAAAGCAACTTTGTGAGGTCGCCAAGTTCCACAATAATTTGGAGCATATGTTTCCAATGACTGAGAGCATGGTAAACAAAATGAGAAAATGTTAAAAATGGTCACAAAATATGAAATTAAATTACAAATTCAAATATATATTAAACAGTTCCAACCCTTAAAAATAGTACCCTTTCCAGTCAAGTAGTTTTACTATCTAATCACCTATTAATTCACACTTCTCTAGTGACCCTATAGAGTATAATGGTTTGAAGTTGAAACTACCTGCATTGGCTTCTATCAGTCTAAGAGAAATTTATAACATGTTTTTTTTCCCCATTTACTTCTTGGTCCTCAATGAGTCTGTTATGATCTGATATGATCAAGAGTGACATTGGGGTGATGTTACTAGCACCAGTATATATTAAAATGAGTACACAGATATAAAATTGCTATATTGTTATACTGTTCATATAATAACATGCAATTGTTTCCATTATGAAAAGTTTATCCATTCATTTGATTCCTGCTTATGCATTCTCTACCACATCTCAAAAATGATGACGAGTAAGAGTCAAGTTCGTTTTTAAGATGATGGTCCCTGGAAAGATGTGTGTTACTGACGAGCTTGTGGACCATCCAGATGTGGATAAAGTACATAATGAAAGCTTTAAATTCTAGTTCATAGGATAAACATTAAAATTCAGGTTTCCTTGGTAATGCAATGGCCAACCTAAGTACGATTTCAGAATTTGGCATTTCAAATTCATCAACATGGGACTATATGTGAAACAATTAATATATTTCATGGAAACTAATGACAATACCGAGGATTTCCAAAAAAAACGTGCAAACTTAATAGCAGTATGCAAAATAAAAACTGTATGAGTAAATTGACTCTCTGATCATGCTGGCTAAAATTTTCAATAAGAGTTATGATGAGATAATCATTGTTTTGAAAAATCATTTCAGTCCAAAACATTTATGTGTGATTTTTGTTTCATAAGCACTAGATTTTCTCAAGAGAGAGAGGTATCTCAACTTTTTTCCCATCATTTTTACTCACCAAATCTCCTTAAAGATGTCTATTGTGAGGGAACTTACGAAAACAGAAGGCACACACAAACTATTCCATGGATTCACAACTCTGTTAAAATATAACTTCTTGTAACACAACGAAACCTGGAATTGTTTTTATACTGCTCAGTCGCACTAATACCACAAATAAAACTAGCACAATTGGAAAACTAACTTTAGCTGACGGATCATTACTGCGCCAGTGGTGGGGTTAAAACCCAGGTCCTCGCAATGCCAGTCTGTCACTATGACTTAAAACCTTAAGTTTAAAGGACTGACTTAAATCCCCCAGTTGAAGCATTTGATTGACGATATAACAATATTTCATGGTCCATCATGATGGTTTTACTTTGCTGTGAAGAGAGACAAGAAATTTTCAAGGTTGCAAGCAAAAAATTCTGTCTGGTGAAATCAACTTTCTTTTTTCATGGCTTGCCTTCTGTTATTTTTTTCTTAGTTCATTACTCTAATGATTATTCAAAAAAATCTGAAAATAACATATGTAACAAAATTAGAATTTTACCTTCTCATAGCATCAAGAGCTCTTGTCATTTCATTTTCATCCAAATCAAAATCTTTCATCAGCACCATAACTTGTTCAAGAGTAGAAGACATGCCGGTACGATCTTTGGCACTTTTACAACTTGTGAAGCGTATACCACCTAAACCTCGGCAAATCTGAAAAAAAAAACCATTTAGTTCAAAAATATGAAAACAGTAAGACCCCTCTTTTGCAGACAAATAATAATTTCCCATTGTATAACAAAAGTATGCATTTCAAACAACTGATTAACGGTCACACTCTTTTGCGGACAAATTTTTTTTGTCCTGTTGGTGTCTGTAAAAGAGAGGTTTTGCTGTAAATATTAAAAAAAAAAAAACCAATGAATAATATATTTAGAATAGAGAAAGCATAAAATATAAGCAATAACATATTTATAAAAAATTTCATATTTCCAGATACACATTACAATATACAGTGAAACCTTGCTACAACCCTACCTGATACAATGATATCTCCTTCTAGAATGATAATTTTCCGTTTCTACTTTGAAACGGCTTTTACCCTAATGCTAAACTCCTCTCGATACAACAATATCTTCTCCTATATAACTCCCTCTATAATGATATTTTTTAGAGAGCTATAACAATATTTTTTTTAGCTTTGCTGTTTTCTTCAATCTTTTTTAAAACTTTTTTCAACAAGTCTTTGTGAAACCAGTTTTGTTCTGCTTTCTTTTCTTAAATGCTTGTTGTGTGGTGTGTTATCAGACTTTTTATCCAGCATCTGCAACCCTTCTACCTCATCCTCCGGCTATTCTTACAGGTTAGCATTTGTTAGCTCTTGGAACAACCTTCTTTTCGGTATTACTGACAATACTTTTTGGGAATTGTCTGTCCTGCATGCAGAAGGCTTCCTTACTATATGAGAATAGCAGCACAATCTAGTTGTTGGCTACTATAGTTGCATGTAGGTTTTCTCACCACCATCTTGTCCCTCTTTTGAGGGCTTGTCAACTGTTTAGACTCCAGCTATTTGGTTGTCTCCTATTTTTTTCTCCTTGCACTCAAATCCTAAAATTCAACATCATCTGCTGTGTTACAATAATGAAATCTAGTGCTTCTGTTATATAACACAAAACCGCTGGGTTAATAATTTTTCCTACAGGATAGGTTTACAACAACTACAGTAGGTGATGTAGGTTTTCAACAACAACTCAAATGTTAAGAGAGTCAGAACTAAGAAGTTCAGCCATCAAATGGATTCCTTCTTCTGTGACTATTATACTATGATGGGGGAAAAAACGGACTTTCAGCATCTCTTGTTTGTAGTGATATATCTTGACTTATTTCAGATGAACATTAGACAATAATGTGGTAGTTGAATTAGAATTTTTGCTTTCAATATTTCACTAATTCTTTTTAAATGAACGTGTTTTCGTGTGTCAAAATAGATTAATACTGATAAATCAGTCATATATTAACAATATAAAATTTTCTTTATCAATATTTTCAAATAAAATAGATATACAGATGCGATACATATTTTCTCTAATTTTAGTCACTCAAATTTCTGTTGTTGTACTATATTTTTTTTCCATGCAAAGTAATTTTAATTATAGTTATCAACACTGGCGTATGCACCAGGGGAGAGGAGGTTTCTCCAGCCAGCATTTTAAAAAATGAAAGTAGTAAAAACCACCCCCCCCCCAAGAAAATTCTGCCTATGCCCATGATTATCAAACCTTAAGGTAAACAAAATTTTTTGTTACCTACATAATTAATTTTTAATAATTAATCAATATTTGGCAAAATAAGAGCTTATAAGTGCATTTCTGATGATATTGACCATAAAAACTGAAAGTTATGCCTGTAATGCCATAATTGTGGAATGGTAAGAGTTGATCCCTCTCGCTATAATGGTAATCTCTCTACAATGAAATTTTTCTCGGGTCTGCAGAATATCCTTATATTAAGGTTTCACTGTATATAGGCTTTAACCCCCTTGACAGTGACATCCAAATCCAGCTCGGGCAGAGCAAAAATTTTATATTTGTGATTATACAGGGTGTTTCAAAAAGAATCACCCAATTTAAAAAATCATAACTATTCAGCTTTTGATCCGTTTCAATTAAATAATGTATAGGTAGACAGAGGGAAGTCTCGAGTTCCATGCAATTGCCGACAGGTAGTGCTAATACTTTTCCTTTAGCTGCCACTTCAGTGTTTGTCAAGATGGCGACTGCACAACAGAAATTGTTTTGTGTTCCAAGCTTCGCAAAGTGTGAGTCCGTAACAAATGTTCATCATGCTTTTCGTCGACAATACCTTGGTGTTGAGCTTCTTACCACTCAAGAGCATTAAGCAATGGTATAAACAATTCCAAGACACGGGTTGCCTGTGTAAAGGGAAATTCCCCTGGCCATCCCACGTGTCGGATGAAAATGTGGAGTGCATCCAACAGAGTTTCGCATGTAGTCTACAGAAATCCACTCGCAGAGGATGCAAACATGTTCGCAGAAGTTTGGGATGAATTTGACTACCGTATAGACATATGCTGTGCATCCCAAGGTGGACATACTGAGAACCTTTAATTTGGTTTGTAAAAAAACTTTGATTAGCCATGTAATATAAAATAAATCTTAAGTGTCTATGTCAATACTTTTTTTGGTGATTATTTTTGAAACACCTTGTATTTTAAACATTATTTTACAAAGATAAATTGTTTTATTTTGCCATGAAGCCTGAATTAATTTCATTTACTTTTTTATTGGTATAATGTACAACAACACTGTGCAACAGTCTTTTAACAGTCTTTGTTAAATTACACTGTCAAGGGTTATTGTTAAATAAAAGCAAAATTTTTATTGACAGATCTACTTGGATATTAAAAAAATACAAGAACAGGCAGAATGCCACATGGAGGTATAATTTTTAATACTGTGGCATTAAACATTTTATGTGCACTTTACTTTTAACTTTTGTTTTTGCGCATGTTATAAAATTTTAGTTTTCTGGCAATATATTAAATTCTACACCTGTTTGTAAGCATGAAATGTGTTTTATTAAAAATTTTAATTGTCATGTCATTTTCAGGATCTGAGCATAAACATAACTATACCAAACACATATTATACGACGGGTTCAATAAAAATATTTTTTCAAATACAAAGGACAAAATGATTTACTCACTTCAGCTGCCAGCTGTAATATTTTAACATTTTTGTTCTTGTTTGCCTGTAGCTCATCTTCTAGTTCTTTGAGAAGCTCCTGAACATGGTTTTCTGAGAATCTAAATCCTATTCAAATAATATAGGAAAAACTTTCAATACAATGGTTAGATTAGTGGCAATTACACTGATGAAAAATGAAATCCCAATACCAAGAAGGAATTATTCCAGTTAAACAAAAATTATGAAATATGTATACACATTTGAGAGAAAGATGACTTTTATATAAATTACAAAGTTGCAGAACATGTGTGGCACTAGCATCAGTGTGTTAAACATGCAAATCAAGTTTGCTTTAAATGCACATTGAAAACTTCATGAGAATTATTTTTATTTTGGATTGAGTTTCTTGACGTCTGATGAGAATGAAGAGTGTCCCCAAAGAGAAGAAAAACATAGTATCTCTCAACATCTGCCTAAGTTTGAGTGATGCCATATGAAAGGCTTTATGATGGCAAATTTTATTACGGCAAAATTGCAGAAAGGGTTAGGTGAGATGCCTCTACAGCTGTGGGCATGCATGTGTATCCTGCTAATTGGCCCAAGCGCCCCATCAATATTTATCACCATCTCCACAATACCTATAGGTAAAAATATTGGGTTTGCCCCCACATCTAACATTTTTGAGCCTTACCAATATTGCCAATAACTTTAAGCTCCTTTCACACGCTACAGATCTGTCTGTATAGAGGATCCAATGTACGGAGGCATTTCATTATTGGCACGAGAAATTTGGTGGTAGCTTCCACACGAGATGATATGGATGAGCTGCCGTCGACTGCCATTACAACAGATAGCTGCTGTGCCGTTTCCAAGAACACAGCGGCCTACGTGACTAAATACCTACTTTCACATGCTATGGACATTCAACCGTATGGAGCTACTTTGAGTGGTTTGGTTGTAAAGTTTTCCTAAATTTTATTTTATTAAATTGAGTACTTAGTTCAGTTTATTTTCTCTTTATAGATTTTACTTTTAAAATTAGCAAGAATGGCTTCTGATAGTGAAGTTCTTATTGCATTAATCGAATGCTTGCTTATTATTTGCCAAATACCTGAAATAAAATTATTCTGGATTATATCTCACTAACTGATTCATCAAATCATTTGTGAATGATTGCTTATTAAACATGCATTTTTTTTCTTTTTGTGAATTTAAAAGTGAACTAATAGATATTGAAGTTTTAAGGAATTAAAAATTAAATTTAGGCCTTATAATTATTTTATTTATTTATTTTAATTAGTGTTAACAAGTTAATTTATAATATCTTAGAAATTGTTTATTACTACATTTTCATTCTTTTTAAAACTTGATGTCAACTGTAGACAGACTTGTAAATTTTTTGTTTCCCCATAATTTTTATTTTTAATTTGGTTTCAATTTTTTAAATGTTAGTTTTTTTATTGTATTCAATTTGCATAATGCATAAATTATTTTTTCTTTCAGATATATTTCTTGCTTAAAACTTGCAATGCCTTTTTCAACAAATTTTTGATAGTATTAGTTAATTTGTATAATTCTTTTAAAACTATAAACTATTTGCTTTGTCATACATTTGTCAAAAAAAACAAAAACAAAAAACATGTTAAATGAAAATTAGTTACATTTGTTTATTTATTACCTCTTCAATGTTTCTTCTATTGTCTATTGTAGCAAAGGTTAATAAATCTATAGCAAAAAACAACTTTCGATTTAATTTCTTTGTGTTATTTTTCTATTTTTTAATTAAGTGAATTATATATACATACACACAGGCAGTGCGGTGACTGCCACCTCTCATGTGAAAGCAATTATCTCCATGCGGAGGATCTTCTGTACGTACGAATCTGCATTATGTGAAAGGAGCGTTACTTTACACCTACGATTTATGATAACAATGATCCTAAGAAGGTATTGCTACAAGGAGGCCAGGGCACAGGTAGATCCTAGCCACTAGTGCGAGAGAAGACCACCATATTTGCAGGATGGCCCTAGCATATTGGAATACATCTGTAACAGAAGTAAACTATGGTGTATAACATGGGTAGAGATAATTGATGCTGGGGGATCATTGCCTCCCCAACATCAAAGGTGGAGTCGGCTGATCTAATGTATGTATATGTGAATTGACATCATACTAACCGTGCCCCCCCTTCCCAGACATCCAAGTCTATCTCCGCCTATGGTATATAATAATGAACCATGGTTGGGTTTTTACTAGTAAATACCATGGTAAAAACCTGGTAACTATAATAAAACAAGTTATGTTGATTTCAGTGCTGTCAAAGCTGATTGGTTCCTGTGATAATGTGTGATGGGAAAATTCCCCTTTATTAACCAGCAGTATGATACGTACAGCAGTAGCAGATCCAGGGAGGGGTAATGGGGGCGATCGCCCCTCACAAGAGTCGTCAAGCAAACAATTCTGGTTACCTAATTTTTTTTCTTTATTAATCCTTAATTTTTTTATTCATTTTTTTTCTCAAATTTCCTTTTGCTAAAGTTTGTGCACTTGAGGAAGTACAACCTGAAATTAAAATTGGAAAAAAAGAAGGCTGAAATTATTTCGGCAAAAATTATGAAACTTTTTTTCTAAGATATTGATTTCTCAAGTCCTCCAGAAAAAATACCTAGTACAAAAGTTTAATGATTTCCAACGACCCCAAATACGTCTACATACGATCACAGGATACATGCTACTATAAAGCCGGGTTTTCCTAGAAGTGGGTGGTTGCAATACCTTCTAGAGCAGAAGGACTTCTACTCTAGAAGAAGGTATTGGTTGGTGGGGGCCAGAGCGTGCCGACTGAGCTGAAGAAAAAAAAACAGCGATCGGAAGTTCATTTTGAACTCTAGCTTTTATTCCATAAAAGTTGCAAGGAAAAAAAACAAGATCATTTACGATCATAAAAAAAATAAATAAATAAAACGGCTGACAAATAATAACCGGCAATCTCAGGGAGAGAAAAAAACAATCCCGACATAGACGCAGAAAAAAACCAGCCTACAGTACAAAGCCGAGCTCCCGTGAGGGTGAGAGCATGCCGCCGGCGATTTACATAGTGTGTCGGGCTGTACGGTTCCATATGCACAGAGAATAAAAAGGGAAAAAACATTCCAACATAGGTTTTTGGCGCCGCATGAACTGAGCTGGATCATTTCGCGTCAACAGAAACTTGTTACATAATCACACTACGCGTTTGTATATTCCTACCGTGGCGCATCAGCTCACGGCCCTGGCATCAGCTACTCTGTCATCTGCATGCTCCGATTTGAAGGGAAGCATCGAGCTCGATGAAGGGAAGTGAAAGAACACAAAAATGAAGAGATCGGTAAAACGAGTGGCGCACAATGCATTTGACTCCTCCAGAAGCAGTCGGCCAATCATGCCCGACGTAAAACACTGCCGTGAGGCTTGTTGCGCTCTCTAGAAAAACAGTCTAACTTGTTTTCTTATTATTGGTGAGTGGACGGCGTGTCACGCTGGACAATTCACTTTGCACGCGGAACAGAAAACCAGCTCCTACGAAAACCTGGCTTAAGAATAATGGGAAAAAAACATGCTTTAAATCCAATTATCCAGGGTTATTGGCTGCTAAGGCCCCCTGTGCTTTGCACTTTTTTAAGGACGTCACTTACGGAGTAAAAAAAAAAGTGGCGAAAACTGTTTCGGAAAACAAATTTTTCAAGGACTCTCACAGAATTCTTAAAAAAAAATTCTTTTTTAAGGACTCTTATGGATTTTCAAGGACTTTCAAGGCCTTGAAAAGAAACTTTTTTTTTTTTCAAGGGCTTTTCAAGGTTTTCAAGGACCGTAAGAACCATGTATATGCCTAATAACCAGCAAATGTGATAAATTTAGGGTAATTTATCAAACTTACAAAAATGGTCAATGATTATGCATAATAACCAGATTTATCACATTCACCATAACATATTATATATTTCAGCTTCTTCTTTGTTTTCATTTTTTGCGAGTAACTTCATGGGTGAAAATAATCCCAGACACCAGAAAGCTAATTATCCTAAATCAATCCACTTCTTTTCAGCCACCTTTCGATGGCGAAGAAGAGTTGTTTGCTTCAATAACAGATCATAATGTTTCTTATCCGAAGTCTTCATCGAAAGAGGCTAAAGAATCATGCAAAGGGGGTGAGCGAGCCATGTTTGAAATGTTAACTACGTAAATTTTCAAAATAATTTCCATCTTATTAATGAAACATCATACTGTTTGAAGTAAATAAACTAATTTGAACAGTAAAAACACTTTTTTAATGAATTAATTTACTATGATGATTATTAATGGTCAGAGTAGATTAATTAGTTAATTATAATTAATAATTGATCAATAAGCATCAGGAGTAAAAATTATAATTATAAATTGCTTAATTTGTATTAAGTATAGTTATATAGTGTATTCATGGCAGTTAATGCATTTTTTAATAATTAATAAGCTAAAATTATTAAAAAATTAATATGTGGCAGGAACTAATAGTGTTCATGATATGGTTAATTTAGTCATTAAAAATGGCTCTGACTTGGTAAAAGTCAGAAATGAAAACGTTTATAAGTGTATCTCAGGCTTTTACCAACTCGCCTTGGTAAAACCTAGGTCTTACCAGTCTTCAGGTTTTTATTGTAACATATACATACAGGACCATTAATCAATGATTTTGAATGCTACATACCTTGATTCCTGGCAGTTTTAGCAGCTCTTTTGTATCTGTCAAAATGTTCTTGAAGAAGAGCAAGGCTGTCCTGATTCAATTTATTTTGCAAGGAGTCCATCTCTTGTCTAAATAAAATTAATAAGGAATTACAAGGAATAAAAAAATGAATATATACAGTATATATATATTTATTTATTTTATTTAAAAAAGAAAAACCTGTTCTCTAAAATAGAGAAAAATGTTTGTGGACATATTCAGCAAATTTCAATTCAAAATTCTTTGTTTTGATTTGGAAGAAAATCATGCTTGATTATATAAACAAAATTTATAGTTTGATAAGAAAGAGTGAATCCCAGTTTTAATAATTGCTTTAAGATGAATATAACTGCAACTGACTTGGTAGCTGTTCATGTTATTTGGTTGACCATTTTAGAAAATACAAATAACTACTGCTGATATAAGCGATAAAAGAAATTCCCATTTTTAGTTGCACTCATTGACAAGATCTGCCAAGAGTTGGAACATACAGGTAGAGAAATTCCCAAGAATCTTTGTAGTTATAATCATTGTTCACACTCTTTCAAGGGCAAAAAAATAAAAAATAAAATGAAAAATCAAGGATGTTCATATTTTGTGAATTAGTGACACGTTTTGAGATTGATAGGAGTGGGGGGAGCTTTGGAAACCTTTTAGGAACTTTTTCTCTGCCAGGGTACTAAAACTATATAATGGAAAACAGGACCAAACTGAACTAATTCTGTTTTCTACAATAGTACTGTACTACTGTACTGAGACACTAAAACCTCAAAACTCGTCTACAATAAGCTAACATCATGATTTGTTGACTTGACACACTAGAACTGAAACGTGTTTGTTGCAAAACTTTAGATCCAAGTCCATTTTTTTGTATGCCTCTCTGATGTTTTGTAATGCCCCTTGGTCCATTAGCTGAAGCAAATACATAACATTTAAAGGTAAAAAAATCACTTTAATTTCCCCGCAATTATTTCAGTCATTGTTATACAGGATTTTGTCTTTAACTCTTATCTCACCTGTAGGGATACTCACTATTATTACAGTTTTAAACACGCCATGTTTGAAAGACAAACCCCAGTAATCCGAAGAGGTTCCTGTTCCAATTAGTTCAGATTAGCGGAGGTTCTACTAAATAGCAGAGATGTACCTAAGCTGAAAATTTTTAAGAGATGGCAGTGAAAACTTGCATAGTGTTTGAAATGACATTCCCGTCTTACCATGTCAAAGGAAGTTGCTAAATGGCCATTAGGTGCATGTCTAACTGGCTTGAAGGGTTAGTTCCCCCCCCCCCCCCAGTGTACACCTGTGTGAGCACCCACGGGTCGAAAATACTTCTGATGCCCCTGGTTTCAAACTTTTTTTGTGACTCTGTATAGCTTGCCGACCCATATTACTCAAACTAAATGTTTTGGTTCACAGACAACACCACAGGATTCGTATGGATCATTCTTAACTGCTTTGAGCCATTCAGCTCATTGAGGATTGGTGTTAAAATCTGTACATTCAAGGTTAAAACCCGTTTTTCTATAGCTCATATTATCAAAGCAAATAAAACAGTTCACAGAAAATAAAAACACCTCCTGGAGACAAAAAAAAAAAACCACAACACCTACACTACTAATGGCAATCTGGTTGCTAAAAAACACATCATTATAACTTATTTGTAACATCATTGTTGCTTATTTTCCTTTGATGCATACTTACTAAGGTTTGCAGAATATGTAAAAGGTTAGTCATAAACGAGTATGCCCCTTACCATAAACTTGTTTTGACGTGACCATAAACTTGATTTATCATGTGACCCCTCTTCGGATGGGAGTAATGCAAAACTGTTGTTTCTTGACAAAGTTTTCTCTATAGGTTTTATTTACAATTCTTATTAATTTTTTTGAATGGATGTCACAAATACTGCTTATTACCAAGATATTTTTATAAAATTTTTAAGATAATTATTTGATTTTTACTGCTGCTGGTACCATCGATAGTCCCCTGTGCAATGTTGATGATTGCAGTTGTAACATCTGTAATTATCTGTTCTGACACTGGTTTCCATACTCTGCTCTGGTGGAACTGTAATCGAGTTTGTTTCTTCAAACTTCTGAACTCTGCTTTCCAAAAGATTAATTGATACAGGGGCTTTCAATAGCTATGCCAGTTTATAACCAGTCATGTGGCTACGACAGCATTTGCAGTTGCGGCCATATGTAACAGTGGTGCCTACGATAGCATATGCCATCTCATGCAGATTTTCTGTCTTTATCACATGAATACAACAGAATAATTTGTCATACAGCTGCTATCACCTGCACAGGCATTCTTCTACTTTATTATTTCGCGATTAGTTAGAGTTTAACAATTATATTTCAAGGTCTGGGGTTATTATTACTATTATCTTCGCCACGCTTTGCAAGGATACATCTTCAAGTGGTTTTTTTTGCAAGGATACATCTTCAAGTGGTTTTTTTTAAGTGAAACTTCTTTAGGAACATAGCAGTGAAATTTTGTGAGAGAAAGGAGACCATCACAGAAAGTGGAACGCTTTCTTTTTCCTCAAAACCGGTTTCATAGAAAAACTGATGTGTGATAAAGTTCAGACTAGCAGATGGTTGGTGGTGGGGATGTTAATAGAGATTTGGTCGCGTAAGAAAATAAAGTTGGGGGAGTGCGTACAGTGATAGAGCCCTGCTTACGCCAACCAAATTTACGTGAACTTGGAGAGTTTTTCATGATTTTTTATGAAAAATGTACATTTTTCAAATTCAAGTACAATCACAGGCTAATTGCTGAATTTGCAGCGATTATAAAGTTATAAGTATCTGTTTCCATGTGGGATTCACATTTACAGGAGTGGTGAAAAATACCTAAACAACAAATTAATGAAAATGGAAATTAATTTAAGAAGTAACTCCAGAACTTATTGAAAGTGATAATTTGGCATTTATTATAAATTCAAAATTTATGAAAAATGATAGCAAAAATTAACGAATCAAAAATACTGCAGCCAACAAAAACAAACAATTAATGAGAGAAATTGTTTTAGAATCAATGAAAATTCAAAATTAATGAAATACATAATTAAATAATTACTGAAAGCTTATAATTTTGGAGCCCTCTCTGATTGATTTAGGTCCCTGGGCAAGACTTAGGGATCCCAACAGTATTGTGAGAGCAGGGGTTGCAGTGGGTGTTGAAGCACCCACCGAATTTCATAAAACCATTCTGAGCTTAGTATTCGGAATTTCAAATCCTATATATAGAGGTTGGCGGGCACTTCAGACACCTCTTGATACCAGTTAATTTGGTATAGATGAGTGATGTCAAAATCATGCATTAATGGAAATTAGTGTAAAAATTAACTCTCCAGAACTTATTGAAAGTGATAACTCAGCATTCATTATAAATTCAAAATTGATGAAAAATTATAGCAAAAATTACAGAATAAAATACAGCAGTTAACAAAAACAAATGTGCAACAATGTGCTTTTTCTAAGTTCACGAGAGTTCCAAGGACATTAAATGCTCGTTTAACCTGTGAATGATGTGTTATTAGGAGAATCAAAAGTTTTTAATATCTCATTTCAGCTATCACAAACAAACCAGTTTAGAAGATATTTGTTGGATTTAACATTTAACAACCTAAAAGTTTCACTTCTATCACGCGAGATTCTCATACAGTTTTTTTTCTTTATATATATTCTAATAATTAGTAGCGTACAAGGAAAAAAAATATATACAAGATATACATGTCATATTATAAATTCCAATGCATCATTTTTTAACATGAATTACTGAGAAACATTTTCTGCATTCATTTTGAACAACCCATGCTGTCATTGCATTTAATTAAGAATTCAATATTTTTATTTATAAAACTAATTATTTTTACTAATTAACTTTTATTATTATTATTTTTGATTTTAAATATACAGCAGAGAACATGTTTTAATGTTTTTATAAAAAATTCAACCAAAAAATATACTTTAATAGCTTCAAGCTTCCAAAAAAGAAAAAAGGATAAAAAGCATACATATCTTCATAAAAAGAAGCACCGCAGGTAGCACACAGCGACATTAATTGGCCACTTTCTTTTTGACCCTGTAACATATCTTACATACGTAGTTGGGTGTTGGTATTTTGAAGTATAAAAGCTGTATAACTATTTTACAATCACTGGATGACAGCATAAGTGTGAGGCAACTAGTTTTTTAAACATGTTAATAAATAAAAATTCATTTAGATATTTCACCCCTGTAAGTGTTTACTGTATACATTTTTTGTGTCATTCAGTAAGACACTCCACCCCAACAACATGTTCTTTAACAAATGCATAAAACAAATTAAGGTTTTCTTTGCTGTAAAATTAATATTCGTGCAGCTGTATTATTCAACATATTTCAAATGGTACGTTTTATTGTAAGCACATAGTGCTGATGATACTTTAAAAAAGCACCACGTTAATTAATTCATTGTGTACTGAATGATTAGTTGAAAATATTTTTTTTATTTTTAGGCATGATTTAGAGGTGATCTGACCTATCAAAAAATTTATATGATAATTATTTCCTTTTTTTCATAATGTGGTAGATAAAGGGTTAAACTCACGAAAAGCAACTGCTGGGTTGAACTGGTGAAGATATAACAATTTCACAAATAATGCACTGTCGTAACATGCATGTTGAGCTGAGCTGAGGTCCACAGAAAGTTGTTCGGACCGTTACCCATGTCTTTAGAGCCTGCATTATTGGCTCATTTAATTATTTTTATTGCACCACGGTCATTTTCTGCACACGAGGGCTAATTAGATCAGGACCTACAATTCATTGCCAATTCCGAACGCAGGCTGGTTTTTTATACTCATCGAGAGGTTGGTGTGCTAACCCATCGATGGGGGACTCCCTGCGGTAGCAATTTTTTCTGTGGTCATGTCACCGTTTCTGCTGTACCTCTGTGTCAGGAAAGTTTTCTGAAAAGGACAAACCGGGTATCGAACTCGCGACACCTCTAAACATCCTTTAGTAGGCGAGTATCCTATCGACCTGGGCTACAGCGCCCCACATTATTGGCAATGTTGTTGATTTTATAGGAGTGAATTTGCATTATGAATTTACTTGTATTTTAAGAAAATTGTTGGTTATGTGAATGAAAAAATTTCATCCTATTGGTGATGTTTGCAATTACAGTTTTTCCACAAATCTTTTTCCTATGCTGTCATCAGTTCTCCTACCAAAGTTTGTGCTATTTCGGTTATCATATCGAGCAACAAAGATGAGTCAGAGTAGTGTCAGTTTAATTACAAACACCCTGTAATATCAATGATGTCACTCTCATCTCTTGGTTCCCTGGTACCCATATTACTGAAAAACTTATATCCTTAATGATTAAAAATATACAGTAAGGTTTGTGAACTTTTATGCTTTATCCACTGAAATTGAGTATTTTACATGTCAGCTACATCCCTGATCAGCAGGAGGCTGAGGGGCATATTTTTTAAATATTTTTATAAAAGAATAAAAATATCGAAAGAAAATAACTTATATACTTTTTCAATCAAAGGTCAATTCTACACATGCCCTATCATTTTAATTATCTGTATTTTTGGATTCAAGCTAAAGGCATATAGAGGTGAACAATTTCTTGTTTGAATAAGTTTTTCTTCCCATTCTCTTTTCAAATTCTTCACAGCCAGGCTGTGTTTGATGCAAGTTCTGGGGAAGGTCTACTATATTTAACTTAAGTCACAAAATGAAAAATAACAGATACACTTACTTTTCAGCCAATGTTGCTTTCTCATTAATCCCAATATTAAAGAAGACTGTACAAACTGAAAAATTACAACCTTGAGCACAATCTTTTGGCAATAGAGCTATCACAGATTCAGGTACAGGGATAACAACTGACAAATACAATCTGTAAAAAAAAATAACAATATATTTGTGAGTGATTCATTCTGATGAAAAACAAGCAGAAATTGAATGCCATAATTTCTTTTTTCAGGATACTGTAAAACCCCTCTTAATGGTCACCCCTCTTTTGCGGCCAAATAATAACTTCCTATTGTATAACAAAATTACGCATAATGCATTTCAAACCCCTGATTAACGGCCACTTCTCTTTTACAGATAAATTTTTTTTTTGTCCTGTTGGTATCCATAAAAGAGAGGTTTTACTGTACACGAAAACAAAGGCAGTATATTAACTATATTTTAAAAATATTCAAATTGCGGTATCTAGAATACCACTGCAGGTCTTTGACAGTATAAATTACTTACCTATAATATTTGTTATTGCAATGAAACATCTAATTAGTACAGCTTTGAAAATTTAGCAACTGAAAATGTTTGACATTGCATTCTGGGAAATCTTGGCAGAACTGAGAAATCACTTTTCCCCATAACCTAATTCACACCCTATTCAAACCACAATCAGTAACAAATGCAGGGCTGGCATGGTATTTACTGCTTTCTACAGTTTTGGTGAAACATTTTTTTTTTAAAGATTTGTATCCCCTTTGGGAATAACTCATAGCTTTTATCAACAAATTTTTCTAATCATTATTCATTTCTCCCAAACAAAATTGAAAACACTGAAAAAAAATTATATACAGGGTGATTATAATTAGAGTTTCCATACTCGGTGTGTGTGTGGATAGTTTTCCTCAAAAACTACTCATCTGAATACAGCCAATTTTCAGAATTTTTTAATGAGACCATGGGAGAGAGATTTATGCAATAAAAAAAAAAAAAAGATCAACTTTGACAACCAGGTGAAAAAGTGGCATTTTTCCATGGCCCATATAGCATATGTACCAAGTTTCAATGGAATATGCAGGGCTCCCACTCAAAAAATGAGAAAAAGTAGGAAAACGCAGGACTAAAAAGTAGGATGGGGGAGGTTAACCCCCTTAGACAACATAATCATAGCATAATGGAAAAAAATTCCTAAAAATTTTTTTTAAATTTTGAATTAACTTTTTTTTCCCTAGCACTATTTCAGTCAAGCCAAAACAAAATGACAAATGGCTTGGTTACAAAACCAATTTTTGGCCAAAACAGTGCACTAGCAACCACAGATAATTCTTTGCCGTCTCTCCTCACATATATCACATTCTTTTCTGGGGTCTTCCAAAGTGAAGAGCTTGTCAACTCTCTTCAACAAGGCACAGCAAATTTCGAAGATGTAAGTTTTTTTAAGAATGACGCACCTTCGAGACCACTTTTACAAGCACAATGCAAAATGTGTACATTACAAGATCCGACGTAAATAAGGCAATGTGAACCAGATATTTTTACTGTGTTGTTCATCCTTTTTTTAATTTTACTGTTTTGTTCATATTTTACTGTTCAATGCCAGTGTATCATTTTTCACAAATGGAGCACTTCCATTTCTAGCTCTTTGCTGAGCATTGTAAATATTGTTTATGCCTGTTCATGCCTTAAAAATACAGAAGACAACTGAATGCTATTGGGTAGCATCAGAATCACCAAACCTAGAATAGGCCTATGTATCCAACTGCTTTGAAATGCAAACTGTTGTTTCACCTATTTGCACCATAATTTTGAATGATGAAAGTTACTGTCCAAGACCATGAAGTAATAAATACAAAATTATTTTTCCATCCAGACAGAAGTTTTTAATGACTACTATACTTGTTGAACCCTCAAACTAAGCAAATGAAAAATTAATCAATCAAATGGTCCACATACACCCTCCCGTCCAAATTACCTTAAAAATGATACAATTTCTGCTTTGGCAGAATCATTAATTGCATTCTCCAACATTTGTAATATTTAGCAATATATCAATAATTTCCTGCTCAATTAAAATCATTTACACAAATTTTGTTGATAGGATTTGGTAAAAAAAGTAGGAAAAGTAGGACAAAACCGAGAAAGTAG
Source organism: Pholcus phalangioides (assembly GCF_987345545.1). Classification (NCBI taxonomy): domain Eukaryota; kingdom Metazoa; phylum Arthropoda; class Arachnida; order Araneae; family Pholcidae; genus Pholcus; species Pholcus phalangioides. Next base: position 43,826,940 of record NW_028301600.1, on the reverse strand, counting down.
GACATTTTACCAAAAAGTAGGAAAAGTAGGACGAGTGGGGGCCCTGAATATGTCTACTAGAATGGGCACTATATAGGTCTGAGTAGTTTCAGTATGCTGACAATGCTCAGATCAAAGTAGCACCCACCAGTATATACTGATGGCGCCACTTTTCACCTGGTGGCCAAAAATTTAGCTATTTTTTTTATTGCCTAAATCTTTTTCTCTCATGGTCTCATTAAGATAGAAAATTTGGCTGCGTTCAGATGAGTAGTTTTTGAGAAAAACTAAACTAAAATAAAGTATGGGAACTTTAATTATATATAGTCACCCTGTACTTACTAGCATGCACATTAAAGTATCTATACCCATTTCATCATATTATTATTCTAAGTTTCTTGTCATAAAGACACTGTCTCATTGCATAGAAATAGTATATGGCCTCTCTATATAACAAAAATAATATAGCTGTATAATATACAAATTCTAAGAATTTATACATACAAAGATTGGGGCAAAAAATAAAGAAAGGTTTTTACACAGACCTAATTCAAAGTCTGCTGCTGATGAAAACAAAAGCATTGCTCATGTTTTTTTTCTACATTGCAACAGTTTGGTTTCTACAATTCTCATTTTCCTTTTCTAATTAAGACAAAAGTTTTTTTTAAATTTTTCTTATAATTATCAGCTAAACAGTGGATCAAGCTTTTAATGTTTTCAAAAACTGTCATGAAAAAAAACTTTATAAGTGGGATTAAGCTTTAAACGAGTAATCTTAATAAGAATTGGTTGCAGTTGAGCCCACAAAAATTAGTTGCACAGAAAAACGTTCAAAGTGGGAACATTATAAACAGGATTAACTGCATATGTCATATTCATAAACTGATACTTATTAGTAAAAGAACAGACTAGTAGTGTATAAACCAGGTTTTTAACCAAAAAAAACCTTGGCCACAAACAAGCTATTTTCACTTATTGATTAAATAATCATTAACTATTATTTGTTAATCAAAAACAGTAACTCTGCATATTAATTCATCAATAGACAGAGGCAAATTGTATTTACCAGTAAAACACAACCCTAGACAAATATCATAGGGATATCTAAATCCATTGTCATGGAATATTGCATTGAAATGAGTAGTCACGGATTGCTTAATTCTACTGTAATCAAATGCTCTAATGAAGCGGTTCTCAACCGGTGCTCTGCGGAGCCCCAAGGGCTCCCTGTGCAACTCCCAGAGGCTCCGCATCGACTCAAGGAAAATAAAATGAATCAGTAAATTTGATAGAAAAGTAAATAAGAGAGGCCTACACGGTTCTGCCATAAAAATTATGTACAAAAAAGGGCTCCTCGAGTCAAAAAGGGCTCCGCCATAAAAATTATATACTGAAAACGGCTCCACGAGTCAAAAAAGGTTGAGAACCGCTGCTCTAATGCATAGCTGCCAACTTTGTTTTTGTGGAATTTTTCGTTAGAAAAAATACAATTTTTCTAACATATTTTCAGACCAGAGGCACAGCAGTTACCAAAACAACTTTTATTTTAAATTTTATTTTAAAGTACAATACAGGAGAAAAAAATAATGGTTTTTTGACCGTTAATATATTTATTCTGGCTCGCAACACAAAATTCATCGAAATAAGACTGGATCGCTACGATTTGAAATCATTCAACTAGATACTGAAATGCAACCCATCATCCCAGATTCCAATTATTATTTTTTGTTTATTACTTCTACTATCATTGTTGACCATGCAAAACTTTAGGTACATATCTCGAAAACTTTTTGAGAAAAAAAAAAGTTTTCTAACCTCACAAATGACGTCTCTTAGGCTAACCCCATTCAAGCAATATTATTTGCGAAAATATATCATAACTTTGCAGATTTGCAATACATTCAAATAAAATTTTCACTAAAATGCTCACAAAAAAAAAGTATATTATGACTAGGAAAGAAAATTTAAACCTTTGCATTAAAAAATTAAATTGCAAAAAATTCGTTGAAATTTAATTTTTGATTCTTTTTATAATAAAAACACAATGGCTCACCTTTGCTTTTTCATTTACAAAAGCTCTCCTGCTTTTTGCACAGTATATTCAGTGAACATTTAACAGATGAATGAATTTTTTTTAATAATAATATCATTCATTCATGTACATTTGTAGTTATGAAGTTTTTTGTGACATTCCCAAATTAGGACAGGTGGTGAAGGTAAGACATATTCTTCATCAAAATTAAATATAACACCTGATTATTGAATGATCTCACTGATACAGCCACTAACTCAGAAAACTTTATAGGTGTTATCATGTTAAATTTAAAATATGTTACAGTAAAATTTCATAAGTAGCTGCCTCTAGTGAATAGTTACACAACAGCTTGTTATAACACACATTTGGGGATTTCTCTGCTTTTTATTGGATCAGTTGTTGAAAATTTAGCATTTGAAACTAGATGAAGTCACATTTCTTCATCCCTCAAATATCATACTTTTTCTCTGTCTCCTGACATGGTAGATATAATGAGGGATAACACTGCATTGAAATCACTTTCATTCTACAGCTATTTCTGCACTTCTCAGCAGTTAGCTTGTCTGCTGCCACTTATTTTGGAATCGATGAAAATATTAGAAAGAGAAAAAACAAGCACTTTTTCTTCAGCCCAGTGTGATTGCACTCTTTTTAGCAGTGACCACAAAAGCATCATGACAAGTTTAGCCTCAGTTATTCGCAATATCTCTTGGTTACTCAGGGTAGAGTAGTAACTAGGATTTTTATGGGAGGTGTAAACATGACTTTGTCATCCCCATCACTAAAATGCAATGATTTTATATAATGGGATTTTTGTCCCAGCCTTAAATTTGCTGCCCCCCTAAATTTTGCCACTGGGGGTAATTGCGCCCTTTGCCTCCCTCTAGTTCTGGTACTCGCTGAGAGTATCATCCCTCAAGATTGGAAACTTGCTGAATGGGTTCCGATTTCAAAAAGGTAGTAGAGATACAATCATACAATCTCTAAATATTGCCTAGCAGGTTTGAAAATACCAGAAATTATCATTAGACTACTACTGGTTAAGTAAATGGAGGAGAATAACATACTGTTCAATAAACAGCATGAATTTGGGAAAGGAAAGTTTTGTGCAACCAACCTGCTTTGCTTTCATGATCATGTGACTTAAGCTTTAGGGAGAGGCAAAACTGACGACTTAGTCGATCTGGATTCTCAAAAAGCATTTAATCAGGTCCAGAATGGTAAACTGAGAAAGTATTTACACAGGATTGGGATTAAGCAGCTTGTTAAATTGAATAGATTCGTAGTTATATGATAGGTCGCAGTGGGTCATGTTGAACAGAGAATTTTCTGATTATATCGGTGTCACAAGTGATGTCCTTAAAGGAAGTGTCCTAGGTTCCATACCTTTACCTTCGGCATACATACATATTTTTATCTGATTTTTTTTCAACCTCTTCATGGGGTGATTGGCCTGTTATGGCCTCAAGATTTTGCATTTTAAAATATATTTGAGGACCTGCCTGTGACCATTTATACCTTGAAACAGACATTTTCCATGCTGTGAAAACTTGAGACATTTTCATAGTCAATTTAGATGCCAATTTGTTATGGAATACTCTTTCACTGATCCCCCTTACATTTTTTTGTTTTACAGTAGCACTAGTTGCATTTCATGCAAACTTTAATAACATATTTATAAAGAATCAACTATAACTTGACATAACTATAATTAGTTTAACTTAGAATTTATCGCTTCTTGTGTAAATTAATACCTATCATATACAAGACAAGACTTTTATGCGATTATATACACAAGGACAATGGTATGATTACGGACTGATTAACTGTGGATAATGTTTAATTACAATTTTTATTCCAGATTTCTCATTGTGTATATGACATGAAACAACTTTGTTTGCCATTTTCATATAAATCAATAAATTTATGGATACACCCATGCTTTGGAAACGCTTTGATATCTCTCTGAGATGTGAAGTGTGGTGTTCCCATTCCTTCAATGTTCAATGCAAATTTATACCACTTTATGAAGAAAAAACTTAAAGCTCATACAATGAGTTATAGAAATGAATTACCTTTTGGGTTTGCTAATACAATTGAATAATCGATGTTTGGATAATCCACACAGCAAACTGATTAAAAACAGTTCCAAAACCAAGCCTAAACCTGAACACAAAAACTTGATCATTTTGCCTTTCTTCCCAAAAACCAGCCAACGCATCGCTAAAATCCTTCGAAAATACAATTTTTCTTTGGTTTTCATCCCCGTCAATAAACTTTGTTTCTCTTAACTAAAAGATCCCATTGACACACTCAACAACTGGGGCATCTACAGCATTTCATGGCAATGCAGATTATCATTATAGGCCAAACTAAACGTGCCCTAAAATACTGTTTAAATGAGCATAAAAGATACGTAAGAAACCAAGACTTTAACCGCTCATCCATAGCCCAACACTGCTGGTCCTTTGACCATAAATTTGACTTCTCTTCTGCAAATCATCCATAAATGTCCCTCACCGTCTGACTTGGATTCCTTCGAATCATTCCACATCAACAAAAACACAAACCAGTTGGTCAATGACCTATCTAGCACACCACCCTTCTCAAAAATCTGGCAACAGTTTCTACAATAATTATTCTTCTCTATCAGCATCACTATCATGTTCTCGGTTGTGATTGGCTCCGTCATTTTTCTTTTTTCCGTCCTCTTACTCTACTCTTTTGTTGCGGTTCATTTTGAATTTGACTCTTGTCTACAACAGCGAGTAACTCCCGCTATGAGGAGTTTCTCAATATTTTCTTTCTTCTTTGTTTCTGCTACTGAGGAAGGAACTTCATATAGTTCCGAAATGCGTATAGCCGTGTTCGTTTTGGAATTTTGGGTATATCCAAACGTAGATTATTCAATTGTATTAATGACAGTTATCCCAAATAATCAGAATAAGTTTTAGAAACTAGCTTTGTGCATTAAAATTTTATTTTGCTTCAATTATGATAGAAAGTTCAAGAGATACACACCTACTCCCAACAATCCTAGGCTGTGGATTTTGCGAGGAACCACAGGGTTCTATTGAGAAAAATACTCTACGAAGATCATCAACACCAACTATCATATCTTCGATACATCCAGTTTCCTCTCCATAGCAACTGAGTAGTCCTTCAAAATGTGCAAAAACACCAACTGTTCGCAATATGTGAATGAATATAGCATCAGGATTCTGGCACCACAGTCTGGTCATAAGTCCAGTAACCAAAGCTGTCAACTGTGTGTATAATATATATAATACGAAAATTTATTAAAAATGTTGAAAATAAATGAATATTAAAAATGTTAGAAATAAAAATGAAATTTAAAAAAAAAGTAATTTTTTGGATGGCACAAGCATTGAATTTCCATGCTTGTTCATTGAAAATAAAGTATAAATGGGGGAAGAAAAAGACAACAAACAGAACTAGAGGGGGAAGGTAAAAAGTTTAGATTTTTCAGTATCCATTCCTTATTATACAGGGTGATTATAATTGAAGTTGCGATTTCATAATGCAATAAAGTAAGAATCACTAGTCAGAATCACTATAAAAGTTGCATGAATACTCATGAAGCAATGGAATTTTGTTTGGTGAGGGAAAAACCAAAAAACTTTGATAGATGGTGCTGTACTCATGAAACAGTCCCTCGATGAGAATATCCACTCCACCAGCTTGAAGGGTACCCTGAAAGCATAAGGGTTCCATCGCTTCATGAGATTTGCGTTACACTTGTACTTTGCCAGCGGCATGTACCAACATCAATTTTAACTCATCCACCCAGGCAACTTTTTTTCATGTCTTTAGGGTCCAGTGGCAATATTTCCATGCCCAGGCTTATTGTAGCACCTTGTTATGTGCAGTCAGCAAAGATACTCTCATAGAACAATGGCTTCTGTACCTAATAGCAAGGAGATGGTTCTGGATGGTGTAGCTGCTAACACGTTTTGGTGCACAAATGTTAAACAGTAGAGTGATTTGTTGCACTGTGGCATGTCTCTATCTATCAATGTTACAATGTGGGCTAGCCAATATTGTCCCTACACATCAAGGTTACCAGACATCCTTCTTTTTGATATCATTTCAAGCATCCTCCTAGGTTTTAGAAAATTCACCCTGTTGTCCACCTTTTCGGGTTTTCAGAATTCTTTTTCTTCCGGGGAAATTTTTTGTTTCACTCTGAAACATAATATATTGTTTGTTTTTTTCTCTTGCATCTTTACATGCACGCTTTAACTAATCACCGTTAAAATTCCCAGAATACAAGACCCAAGTTGCCTCTAAGCAAGATAGGTGCTATTCTAACCATGGCCCAACTTGCTCCAGGATAACATGAAAAAGCTAGCCTGAAAAAAAAAAGGAAAATTTTTGCTCTGGAACAACAAAATCACAACAACCATTTTAAGAATACCATTGTTTGCTTACCAACATCTAATGCCACATCTGTACACTAAAGTGGAAAGGGACATTCCATTCAGAAATTCAAAAAGTAGGAAACAACACTCAATGCTGTGGTAAAATCGCTTCTGGCAAAAAAAGCTCTAGGCAAAGTCATAAAACTGACCAGAATGTGCGAACAATTAATTCATTAAAAGCGAGGGTATCACGCGATATTTGATATTTTTTCCTTTTTTAGTGGTTCTAGTTTAGTTAGGAAAAATTATTGTGGTGACAGATTTTTTTTTGTTGGTATAGTGGCGATATCTGTTGTGGAAATCAGGAAAAGTAACATTACCAAGGAGGCATGTGCAAGAATCCTCCTTTCTCAGTTATCAAATCTGGTAACCCTACCACACATCCACACACTGCTGTCCATGACAGTTGACCCTGGCAGGGATTCTTTTACTGGAATCAGTAACAATAGACCTTTCATGCAGTGTCGTGAAAATTCCCATGCCTGCATGCCTTCCAATATGGAGTGACCCATAAGTGGATATAGACTCCTCAAACAGGGGGGGGGGGAAGATCGTGAGAGCATGCATAGTGAGTGAGGGAGGAATGTCCTCCTTCACCCTCCCACCCATGCCAATGATAAAAACATTTCATGGGGAGGTCACCACTCCTGTATCCACCTATGGAGTGGCACATACGTCTGGCCTCAACAATTTTCCCATGATCAAATGCATTTAAATCTTTTGCCTTACCAATAATACATTCAACTATGACTGCTCTCATGATTCTACTACCAAAGTGCTGCTTACGTCATCTTCATGTCTGTCACTGACCGTCCACAATGTTTTTTTTGGCATATCACCAGCTGTCTCCTAATTCTAATTTTCACAGCATAATATGATTATAACTATTAATATGAAAAAATTTCTTACAGCTTGAGAAAAAACTATATCTCGTCGGTGCCGCACCTCTTGATTATCATCAAGTGAAACATCAGACTCCTAGGAAGTCAAAAATTAATTTGAAGCTGTGAAACAGTTTTGCACACATACAGATTCTTAAAAATTTGACAGTGTCAATTGTTAATAAATAATGTGTTTAAAATAAAATACAAAAAAATCAATATTTTCAAATTGTTTGCTTGTTAATAAACAAAATTTGAAATGTATTTTATTAAAATAATCATAAAATATATTAAATAAGTGAGGTCTTTGCTCACTTATGCAATGACAGAATGGAACTTTGTGCATTTGTTATGTCCAAATTTTTAAAGAATGACATTTGAAAGAAAAATGAATTTGATATTGAAATTATCATGATGTAAATTATTTTATCTATATGTTACAGTAAAAGCTTGAAGAGTGGTAAAAGCCCGAAAAACGCTTGTAAACGTATACATTTCAGACTTTTAACAAGAACTTCGGTAAATGTTGACATTTACCAACTTTCAGGGAAATTAGTAAAAATGTGAATTTTCTAATTTTCATAAATTTGAAAACTTGTCATTTATTAATCACAATGATCCAGATGCTAATTAAGATAATTAATTAGTCATTCAAATTTGTGAAAATTAGTAAAAATGTGATTTCTATAATTTTCATAAATTTGAAAGCTTGTCATTAATTAATCACAAAGAATCCTGATGCTAATTAAAATGTCAATTAATTAAGTAATTAGTCATTAAAGTTTATGAATTTATCTAATTCACAAACTTATCTTCTTTCCCGCACATCATCATGTGCACATGTTCTGGATATTTTAATGATAATTCGCAGTAAACTGTAATTACAGCTCGTTTCTGGCTTTTTCACCTCGGCAACAACCAAAACCAGTTGGCAAAAGTCTATTTTCCTCTACAGTTATCGAGTGTGAGCCAACAGATTTTTATAAATTTGAAAACTTGTCATCTATTAATCATCATGAACTTTTTAGTTCCTTATGATGATTAATGAATTACTTACAATCATGAATTAATTTATAAATTCTGAAAATGATTGTTTACAATTGTCTTGGCAAATTCATTGAATTTAATTTATAGTAATTTTGCTAGCTAATGTTTTTTGAAATGGGTTCCAAATGCAGTTGGTAGGAGTTATTCCATTTTATTTTCTGCAATTTTTGAAACTGCCAGAAATCCTGTGTGATAAAAAAAAAAGCCAGCCAGATTCATAAAACCACTTGTCTGAACTATCCTGCATGAATACCTTTTTACTACTTTTTTTACAAAAGAAGGCAAAATTTTGTCCCAGACAGTGTTCTCTACTCTACAGGATGTTTTGAAGCTTTTTTTTATAGTGTGCTTCACTATAGATATTTTGAAAGGCCTCATATGAGGCATTATCTTATTAGTACTGCGCCCTCCAAGGGGCGGCTCAAGCTTATCTGCTGCCGGGACTGTCGTGAGACAGTTTAGTTTTACCTGAGGATGATGTCACTCTCCGCTATCCATATGAAGGTTTTTTTAACAGCTGGCTGATGCAAATATATATTTAAGAAAGAGAAAAAATTCATCTGCCCTTGCAGGGAATTGAACCCACATCCTTTCACTTTCCAGGTAAACGCCCTAGACTACAAAGGCAAGGAATATTTGAATCTTTCCTTGGAGCTCATGTGCACTGAACAGGACTGTACATGGACAGCCGGACCTAACATGGACTGCTGTCAAAACTTTCGTAGCAGAGAGCGGCATCATTTTCAGATAAATTGCCATCTGGTGGCAGTGTCAGAAATTGTGAGCTTTGGTTTGAGTTAGGTCTGGCTGTCCATGTACAGCCCCATTCAGCACACACACGCTCTAAGCAAAGGGGATTCATTGGCTTTGAGGTCTAGTATGCTCACTCAGCGGTAGGGCATAAAATCATAGCGTGGTGGGCAAAGCAACATGTGAAAGGGTGGAAATTAAAAATAGAGCCATGAGCAACCAATGCCTTGCTCATTCGGTAGGGCATTCGGCAGAGCGTTATCAAACAGCAAGTCATGACAGCCACTGTGGTGGTCAAGTGGTTATAATGAGACTTACATCGCAAGAATCCGGGTTTGAACCCCACCATTGCTACAGTGGTGGTCAGTTAAAGTTAGTTTTCTGTGGTTCCCAGCTTCGAGGTGCAAATGCGGGCAGATTTACCTGTTAAAAAGTCTCGCCACAGAGAGCAACAGGCAATGATACAATTATTCAATCATCACACTTCAGTCATAGTTAGAAAAATTAATTCCAGCACTACACAGAAACAAACTTCACATTAGGTTTATAACACCCACATTCCAGAATGTACCAATTCATTAAAAATTCTGCAGAGGAATATGGACAAGGGGCATGTGTGGTTTAGTAGTAATAGCAAGTCATAACAGTTCTTTTTTCAATTAAAAACTCTGTTCTATTGTTTTAGAATTTGCAAAAATTATAAGAAACAACAGTCAGATTTCAATGCAGAAAAATGAGGTGAATTTCACCATTTTCATGGATAACTTCAGAAACATTTTATTTCTGTATTTTAATCCTTTTTTAATAGAACACCTGGGCAGGAATTTTGGTTGGTCTCCAGGCTCGAGCAATTTTTGAAAAGTCAAATTATATTTTCTTCAAATTTTATAGTGTAAAAAAATTTCAAAAATACAAAGTTGATTCACAAGGCCTGTCAGCCTCCCACTCAATTACAATTTGGCTCATCAGACAAAAAAAGTTATATCAATGAAAATAAGTAGTAATAACCCTGGTTATAGGCCTTTTGCTAATCTTGCGAAAACAGGAAATGGCTTGCATTGGTGCCTAAAGATTGGAAAATCACACTAAACCAACTTCAGCTAATCATCACTATCTGAGAAAAAAAACTCAAATATTTGTGATACAAAGCAATCAGGGCATCCACTGACTCAATTTAAAAATGTAGGAAAAGTGTAACGATTATACATAGTTACAATAATTTAGTCACATGGAATCATCTCACATGCTTATTAATATAATAAAGAAAATGGTCCTTAAAATCATAATTACATCAATTTCAATACACATATAATTTCTTACAGTATTCCTGGGCATTTTGTGGCATACTGGAAAATGATGGGGATAGGCAGTATGTCACCATATTTTTAGAACTATCTTTCCAGTCTTTTTTATTTAAAAAAAGTATGTTTAATAATCTTCTTTAATTCGTAACTGAAAATTGAGAGCTTATTTATGAAACAAATCTGCTCAATACAATTCAACAGCGAATGACTGGGTTCTCTGAAATAAAATTTATAAAAACAATGCAATAATTGGTTTATTATTAGAATATCTTGTGTCCATTGAAACCTCCAGCAGTTTTGAAACTTATTTTTTAAAGATAATAAGAAATAAAAACTGATTTGTGTAATTCACACAGGTTCGATTTGTAGCTATGATTGAGAGTAATTAGTGTGAATGGGACATGGCTATACGATCGAGTGCATATTCAATGTTCATTTTAAATTTTGCGAGTTTGATGGAAATATTAGTGGCACATCTAAGTACAGGGTGGGCAAAAAGTCTGTAGAAACTTTAAAAATGAATAAAACCGGAAAAACAACCGAAATAAAAAATGGTTTGCAGGGTTAGCATCGCTAGGTCACTGGAATTTTTTTTAAGACAGGGAAAAGATAATTAAAAAAATAGCTGATAGATGGCGCTGGTATGAGTGACTTCAGTGGAAATATGCAAATGAGACGGTTATAAGAACTTGCACTCGTAATAAATTCACCGTTGTAAACCATGTATATATATGTATAACATTACCATTGAGGCCCCCATTTAGGAAATAGTCCTCATTCTAGTCATTTATATATATTTTAATTTGTTTCACCTTATTTTTTTTCCGGGATCGATCGGCAAGATCATGTGTCGCCTATCTCGGCCGCCATCTTTATTTTACGTTGTCAGATTCGAAGATATATTTTTGTGCAATATTACTTTTCTCTCTCTCTCGTGAAGATATGTAAATTAGATGCAAGTTCAGTGCCGTACCTTCGTCTTTGTGATTGGTTCCGTCAAGAGGCATTATGGGAATGCTCTCTTATAAATACCAGATGCATAGTGAAATGCTCGTTACTTCTGACTGATTCCTGCGTCTTCAAAACAATTACTTATTCTAAGTCATCTCGCCCTGTTGAGGCATATGCCAGGAGATCTCTGTTAAAATAATGCATTAGTTGCAGAAAGGAGTGCTCCGGCACCTCTCGTTTCGTCATTGGTGCTCGTGTGATGATCAAAGGTTGTCATGGTCTCATCAGTTGTGTTGATTGATTGGTAGCCAGACCGGCTGCTTCTGGGCCTTTCTCAACGTTCGCCACATGCTGTCTCCTATGCAGGGTTGGCCTGTGGTTTCAACGGACACTTCAGAACGCAAACCTATGAAAACTGTGCTCCGGGGTTTTCTCTGATCATGGTACTTAAATGTGATATTCTGGACGGGATTGTGGGAGACCTGGACTAGCACATGAATTTCTGGACAAAGCGGTGAGAAGGTTCTTTTACTGTTTCAAATGTTTTGAGAGAAAAACTAACTGTGATAATCTTTTTGTGTTAAATTATAATAGTTAACGGAATAAATGTTTATTATTTAATGAATGCCTAATTTCTTTCATTGTTGTCATCTATTCAATGATCACACTGAAGTTAATATAATAATGAACCAGGAAATGCACCATATAAACGCTGCATATGTTGACCTGCTGCACTCTGCTGTTGCTGGATTTGACTTGCCCGCAATGTGTTATTCCCTGTGGTGGTGGTCATGTGGAACACATACTGCTATAATAAACAATTTGGAGGCATTCTGTTTGTTATTTGTGTATCTTTTCTTTGACTTGTGTACGTCAGCGCCACCTATCGGCTATTTTTTTTCTATCTTAAAAAAATTCCAGTGACCTAACGATGCTAACCCTGCAAACTGTTTTTTTATTTTGGTTATTTTTCCAGTTTTTATGAATTTTTAAAGATTTTACAGACTTTTTGCCCATTAAATCATGGAAAAGTGTTCAAGATTTATCAAAACAGAAAGAACAATTGAGCTGTCCAGTTTCAAAACCAAATAAGTAAAGAAATCAGTTTCAAAACCAGATAGATCCCATAGCTTGGTTGCAAAACCAGATAGATCCAAGAGAATTGTTTTTTCCCTGAAAGTAATATTTATAGAGCTAAAACTTTGTCATGACCTGTGTCTGTCTGATATTTTTAACTTTTGTAAATTATTTGTAACAATTTGTAAAAAAAATTCTTCTATAAATAATGCAATTAATTAGTTTTTTGTTTCTCTGGAAAAATTTGTGAAAAGTGGGGTGTTGAGATCCTATTTTGAAACTAGACAGCTCGATTAGAAAAATGCTTAAATGACAGAGAAAGACCAAATCGCCAAAAAGAGTTTCTCCATCCAGTTTTCAATTGATAACCAGAAAAAAAACAAAAATTTCTAGATTGGAAAAAAACAAAAAGCTGAACTTATCTACTTTTTTGAAAGATAATTTTTGAACTTTTGCATCAGTGTCTAAACTTTTGTGTCATGCTGTAGTCAATTGTTTATTCCATGGAAAACAGGCTGTGAATAGAGGTAAGAACAGTGAAGTCCATGAAGATGCGGAGATATGTTTATAAACATACCCTAACCATTACACTTTGTGTATTTATCACTTCTTCTGCAACACAAGGTATTTTTGCTAGCAACACCATAAGTTTGTGATCACAAAAATAATGTTAAACAAAAGCTTAGTTAAAATGATACGAGCTTTTTTAAAGCTCAGAATTTTGATTTTCATTTATGTAGAATGAAAATGAATGACTCTTACCCTCATGGATATATAGCTATATGTTAAACGAGCAGTTCTTTCCAGCTGTGAAATGGCATGGCGGAGTTTTTTAATAGTTGGCATAAGCTCTTGTTTCCAATCTCTCGCATCAACAGGATCCAATTTCTTTGAAGAACTAATGAATGCTTTAACTTTAGTGTTCAAGCTGATTATACAAGCCCTTATATTTACATGGAGAATATCCTAAAAAAAAGTGGTTATATTTTCACTGATAAGACTTTTTGCATAGAAAATTGCTTGAACAAATCACTCAACTTTGAGTACATGTTTATCTATATATTTATTCAATATTGCTTGGCCGAGGCCTGTACAAGAGAATGTGATGATGAAATATGACAAAGGTGAAACGATGTTGCAACTAAAATTGGAAATCGTAGTACAATCAAAAACATTGGATGTGAGGTTGTTGCAATCGGTTATAGTTTGAGGAAAGACTTTAGATTTTAAACAGTTTGTAGATGCAAGAATGGGTTTTAATTTTTGGGGATGGTTAAGTATATTGGAAAAATGTAAAGGGTCATTAGAATATGGGAAATGTCTATATTTAAAAAGCCTTGGAAAATTTTGAAAAGTAGAGTTAATCAAGAGATAAGCCTATGAGAGGTAAGTGGATAAATATTGAGTTGGAGCTTGCGCTCTGCAATGGAGGAAGATCAGCAGTTAAAAATGAAGTGGGTGGACTGTCAACAAATTTAACTTTTGTCTATATTTATTAATTCAATATTGTTTGGCCAAAGCCTATACAAGAGAATGCGGTGATGAAAATTGACAGAGGTGACTGTTGATGCTACAAATGAAATCAGAAATTGTATTAAAATCATATTATATTTGATGGGAAGTTGTTCCAATTGATCAAAGTTCAAGGGAAGAAACTAAATTTTAAAGAATCAGTGAATGTAAGGAAGGGTTTCAGCTTTTGGGAATGGTTAAGCCTATCTGAAAAGTGTGAAGATTTGATTAAAATATGGGGATTTGCTAAAATACTTTTGTCATGGAGGATTTTGAAAAGTAGGGTTAGATGAGCAATATATCTATGACAGGTAAGTGGTAAGATATTAAGTTGACCCTTGAGCTCAGTGATGGAAAAAGATGAAGATCAGCAGTTTAAAATGAAATGGATGGATTTATTTTGAATAGATTCAACCTTCTCTATATTGGTTTCAGTATAGGGATCCCAAATTTCACAGGCATAGGAGAGAACTGGAAGGATGTAAGTTTGAAATAAGTTTGCAGAGATGTCGGACATGGCGAGTGGAATTTTTAAGGTGGAAATATAGTGGTACCTTGGCTAACGAACGCCTCAGCTTTTTAAGTTTTTGGCTAATGAATATTTTTCTGCCTCGGCTAACAAACATTTATTTTTGTTGATATGGATTTATGCATCAACATAAAACAGCCAAGTTGTGAACTTCGGTTTTGGCTCTTTAGCACTTTCAGAGATTGGCTTTTTAGTACCCCCCCCCCCCAATCATCATCAGAATTACTGTCACTCGAGCCCTATAAACTTTTCTTTCCTTTCCTGCTTTTTTTTTCCAGATGTACCACCACTTCTTTCTGAATGTTATTGAACCATTTCATGTAAAATGAAAGATTCAGCTAATTTAGAATACATTAAAAAAAAAAGAAAGAAAAAGGAGTCTATGTTATCAGAACACATGTTCTTTCAGTGCAAGACATTTAACTGAAGTCTGTAAAGCTCTGTAAAAATTGATTTAATTCATTGACAAAAAGTTGACTGTAAATAAATGAGATCTGTAGAGACAGATGACATTTAAATTTAATGGAAGATGGTGTAAAACTATTACCTCTGCTGAAAGGAAGGATCCATAATTTAATCTTGAAAATGTGATTTATGAGTATATACCACAACAACACCTGAGTTATATTATCTACAACATGCAAATAGATCAAATCCATCTAGATTATATAAACAACTTTTCACTGAAAATCCAAAACCTCAGATCACAAGTGCATCTACCGATGATAAATTTTCATGTAAATGTGATATCAATAAATCAATTTTTCTGATGCTTCTTATGTTATTACACCATTAATATCTGTAGTTGGTTGAGAATTTTTGTCCTCGGAATGGTTTAAGAAGCTACTGAACTCCTCCAGGGTACTAAGATGGCTAATGTTTATTTCAAATGCGATAATAAAAAATAAGTACATGGATAAGAGCCCAGCAGTTGGAAGAAGATTTTTTTTTGGATGATTACGAATATGGACACAGATTTTCTGTTTGTATCAATTTTGCGATATCAACAAAAATTTAAATTATCAAGAACTACTAAGTCTTCATAAGAAATGTTTTAAAAATGTACCAAAAGTGTATGTCTGCTCAATATGATCTGACCCACAACTAAGTGTGAGCAAGCGAGGCGGGTGAGTGCTTATTAACATTGCAAAGGAGAGAGGGCTGCCAAATGAATGCTTTATCCAGCTGCCCAAGTATCTAGATGAGTTCTAGAGACTGGTGCACCTGACTTCATGAAAATTGATAGAACAGCCAAACATTTTTTTACAAACTTTTGTTGAATTATTTTTTTCTTACCCCTGATTTATTGTCCCTTTGATGCCAGTGCTCCGCATAAGTTACACAGACCTAGAGCCACCCCCAGCCTCTGGTATATAATCTTCATCTTAACTTGTCCTCCCACAGGATTCAAGAAAAAATTTATAACCAGTATTCTGGCATGACTAAATATTAATGCAATTAGTTGCAATAAATTAGATTGGTGTTTGTCAAATTAACTACAATGTAATTAACTCTGACTCAACATTCTGCTCAAAGAGCTTATTTTTGGCAACATTTCCAGGTTTTAATTTTTGTATGCTGCTCTGAAAATATCCATTTCACTTATCCCATATATCAACGGTTCTCAATCTTTGGGAGACTGCAACCCTGTTTATTTCTTTTCGTAAGTGGAAGGCCCAGTCATGCACACTACTAACACAAAGTAATGAGGAAAAATGAAACAGTGAATCATTCATGGCCCAGTTTAACTGATGGCAGGACCCGGCGGTCAAAACACTGTCATACATAATTACGTGATAAAAACTATTAAAAAGTTTCACACAAACTTTAAGATTTACATAATAAAATATTTGCATATATTTGGCTCGAAAATAAATCATGACTTCTTGATGATTTCAACAATTAATTATTGTAAATTATTACTCAAAAGTATTTTTTATCATTACACATAGTGTTTGATTACAAGTCAACCTATCAATGTGTCCCTGAAGCAACAAAAAAAATTGGGCATAGCCGTATAAACTTTGATTGAGGATGAGATCCCTCCCCCAAATATTTATTATAAAAATGAATGTAATAAAATGTACATTTTTTCCCCTCAATATATCTTAGTTTTCTACTCCTTCACACTGTTTGTATAAGTTTTGTTATATGCTGTGTAAACCAAGAGAGTGCTAAAACATTTCTGTTTGCAACTCGAAAAGTTTGTAAGTTGAGGAGTAATTATATACATTTTTTTTAGATGCTGCAAATTTTTTTTTTGCACTGAGCAGCAAAATTCTTAAGGCCAACCTTGCGTTCACATTTATAAAATATGTCTGGAATTGAAAATTATTTTGGTATGTTGATGTTCTGTTTTATGCAGGTTTTACTGTATCATTATATAGGAGTCTAAGTCTTTCACTGTGTTTAATATTAAACTCACCAGAGGTTGTAGTTCTTCAGAAAATGTTTCAACACCTTTTTTTGGTATCAGCTCTTTTAATTTGATTTTATCAGTTTTTGGTGGGTCTGAAAAATTTATCAGTTGTTTGGTTTCCTTTCTATCTTCATACTTTTTTGGTATACACCCAGTACACTTAGTTTGCTCGGACCAATCAATGGAAATGTTATTTTGATGAACATCAAATGACTCGGAAGAATCTTTCAAAAGATTTCTTGAATTTCCCTCAGAAGGCTTGTTATCACAGATATGCTCATATGCATCATTCTCGTCAGATTCAGTAGAAAGAGTCTCATTGCTAACATCAGATGACATACTTTTACCAGAATCATTATCAAATGTTTTGATCATAATAGAATCTGAAGATGATTTGTGGTGATTATTATCAGCTGACTTATTGTCACCTGGATGTTTGAGGCTTCTATCTTCATTCTTATCAGTATCTATTGAGAGCTTCACTACATCACCTTCGATCAGTTTATTATCATCTAAGAAATGGGCAGGTCTTCCATTATCCCAAGAATCTGCAAACTCCCTTTCCTTATCACTCAACGTTTCCTCAGAAGAAATAATCTCTGGTGTTTTGCTCTTCTCAGAATTAGCAGCAGAGAGAGTCTTGTCTTCATCAGTTGATGAACTTTCATGTGAATCATTATTTGATGCTTCAGTCACATTGGAATCTGAAGATGTTTTGTGGTCATTATCATCATCAGTTGACTTGCTTTTATCTGAATGTATGTAAATATCTAATGCCTTGTTTTTATCAGAATCTATTGAAAGCTTTACTGAACTACCTTGGGGTGACTTGCTATCATCTAAGAAATACATAGATGCTCCATTTGCTCCAGAATCTGTTAACTCCCTTTTTTTATCATTATCACTTGGCTTTTTCTCATCTGAATCATTATATGATGATTTGCACTCAGCCAAATCAGTAGAAAAGGTTTCAAGGGAATCATCAATTAACTTTCTTTCACTTGAATGTGCACAACTACCTGATGACTTGTTCTCATCAGTATCTGTTAAGAGTTTGACTGTATCACTTTTGGGTAGCTTATTCTTATCTGAGATTACTCCGCTCTCAGCAGTTGAAGACTTTTCTCTGACATTATTAGTTGGTAGCATTTCAACGGAGCACTTCTCTGGTGCTTTGTCACTATGAAAACCTTTTGAGAGCTTTGTATCAATCATAATCTTTCCTTTATACTCTTCTTCCCCTATATCATCATTAGCTGCTGCAAAAAACTCTTTGTCCATCTCCATTAATTCACATTGTTTTATAGCTAGCTTCTCAATTGTTTCATCAGACATTGCTTTTGCTGGCTTTCCAAGACCTTTCAATAGCTTTTCTTTTGTCTTTTGAGAAACTTCAGATGCACTGAAAATGGTTTTTTGAGAAGCTGATGTTGACATGCTTTCATCTGTTTCCCCAGAAGTTGATGTGCTAGAACCTGTTTCTTCAGAAAACAATGTGCTGGAACCTGTTTCTTCAGAAAATGTGCCGGAACCTGTTTCTTCAGAAATTGATGGGTTTGAACCTTTCAAAGAAGTTGCTGCATCTGAACCTGTTCCCTCAGAATTTGATGTACTTGGACTTGTTTGCTCATAAATTGCTCTTATTTTCTCCCAAAATGAAATCATATCACTAACCGACTGAGCAGCACAACTATGAGTGATCAGGTTAGCCTGGAAATAAAAAAATAAGAAAATTAAAAGTTGAGCAAAAAACACATTGAAATGTGTAAACATATCAGAATAAGATAGGCAAGTCCTTAAAATCTATATCCTTTACGCAAACATAAAACAATCCAAAGTTAAACAACCCCACAGTATCAAACTCACATTTGGCATGATGGTATCAAAAATAGAGAACAAAAGCTTCGATATAAAACTACAGAAAATGCCTTGGGAAAAACACAAACAATCTACTCTGTTTATTTACAACCTTATGTTTGAATGAAAATTTTGCTTTTTAATCTTTCAATGTTATTTAGGTTTTAGGCTATTAACCATTTTTTATCTATTCATTTATTTTATTAATATACCTCTACTCATTCCCAACTTTTAAACCACAATTTTTAGCTTTTAGTGTTTTTAATTTTATAATTTTCTTTTAGTTTGTGTGTAATTGTATATTTTTAACAATGCAATATTTAAAATGAACTGTACTGAAGTTTAATTAATGAAATATTGTCACATACTGTACTTTGTAACACTAATAAGGATCAACAATAAGAACTCATTTATTTTAGATTATCCTTACAGAGCAGAGAAATCCAAGCAACCCACAACTGTGCAGGGTTATAAAAACGGAAAATTCCATAAATTAAGCAGAAAAAAATTAAATATTCCTTTATAAAAAAACCATAAGTGTTACTTTGCTATTTTTGTCAATGTAAATATTATTTTTATTGTATAACTAGCAAAAACATCCAGCATTGCCATAGTAAAATTGTGAATGCACAAAATATGATAAAGTAAACATGCATATTTCAAATCTTTATGATCTCTCTTTCTCTCACATCTACAGTGAAATTCTCCCCAAAACATGAGAAAGCTTAGCAAACTAGTTTGATGAGAAATTGGATTTATTACTTATGTTTTAACAAGAACTTCATGGCAGATGCGAGTAAAGTATTGATCTTGCTGTAAAAAACTCTTATTTTTTTGCACTTTATTTCCAAATTTTTTGGAGGTTTTACGTAGACAAATCTGGATTTGAAGCAAAAATTCAAATGTACTTGGTGGCTTTTCATAGTGCTTGTTCCATTTCTGCAATAAAATTTTGGTTGTTACCATTGACTATTTTAAAATTTTTGTAACTATAACCATAACCGCTGAGAATTAACAGAAGTGAAATAATAGATATCTTGAGCCAATGCATAATGACTATTGACAGCACAAATGCTGATTGTCTATTTTTTTTCAAACATCCAAAACCTCAGTCTACTCCCACTGCAGGTATCTACTACCGTTTCATCACAGAACAGGCCCAAACATGTTGGAACTATATTGCTGTACCTATAGAGGTGTGTGCATACAGCAATACCTATTATGTGTTCAGTGAGTGCTGTCATAAATGTTTGCAATTGGCATGGCATGCATATGAATGTATATTAGTTTGTGGTTCACTGTAAACTTTTAGACTTATAAAGGGAAAACTGACTCGCATTTGTGACTTGGAAAAGCACAGACTGGTTGTCACTACAACGTTTTGGGGGGAGGGGGTGGCAGATTTGACATCATTTTCCCCAGAGAAAACTAAGGAATTATGTGTAAGGAAAGCATTAATTATTTCATAGTAAAAACTTGAGGGATTTAAGAACATTTTGGAACTCTACAAGATACTGTCAAAATTTGAAAGCCTCTCAGAACATCCGGAAGACTTGACTTGGCATCTATGCAAATGGAGCATGTCTAGGACATACTAGAGAAACTGCTCTCACAATACCATTCACTGACTAGATCTCTCACAGAGCTTTAAAAAGCACTACTGAAGAGCAGGAACTGAAGTCCCAGGAACAGCTGGATAATTTATAGCAGAGTATGTATGCCAAGGTGCTGAGCCACATGTATTTCAGTATCAGCCATGCATTATATTGAAAACATTGAAAATTATGAAATCTTTTTGTGTTTATTAAACGAGCATAATGGATGCATACCATCCATTAACTCGCTCCAGACACTTTTTTTTTAAAAATCTTCATGTTGAAAAATATTTTTCTGCTTGATGTTATTTCATTCATTTATAAATTTTGTTACAGTTCTGAGCAAACAAAATTGCTTAAATGGACAATATTGTTAATTTTTACACGAGATTGCAACACAATAGAATTATAAGAAAATTATTCATAAAATATTCAAGCTTCACAGAAAAAATAAAAATATATAAGAAATGTACTTTTCGACTCAAAGAATTGAGGATTTTATTGGTGGCAGTTGGTTCCAGTGGATCCAAATATTCAAGCAAAGCTTGAATATCTTTCTCTATCTCTTCATGTAATTGATCAATTCGGTATATAGCCTCAGCAGCTCTGGATATTGGGTCTGGACCCAGGACAGCACTTCTTATGTCCCTAATTTAAAAATAAATATGTGATGCTTTGTCATAATTAAACATGAGAAATGCAGTACAGTAGACTCTCACTAATCCGGCACATATCAGACCAGGGTGTGCTGGTCTCTGAAATCTATTGAAAAAGCCCATTCAAATAATACAAACTTCTACACAAATGCATGCACTGACATGTTTTTCTCTTCTATGGAGGAAGGGGGGTCTCAAGGAATACCCGCCTAAAAAATGCTGGATTAGTATATGGGCCACACTAGTGCACAACCGGTTTATTGAGAGTATACTGTATTATTAACAATTGCAGCAGAAATGGGCAAAATACAGGCTAGCTATAATCGAAGTAGAGATATGTTTACAGCCTGATTGTAAAACACCTGTTGGCCCAAATTCAACCATATTTGATGTGAAAAGCATTTACAATTTAGAATTAAGTTGTTCTAAAATCAATAGTCCAGAGATTTCAGTACCAAGGACCAAAACAGTGTGGCACTGCAAGCTCTATTTTTTGAAAAAAAGATAGGCATAGGATGCATGGAAAATTATGAAACTATGTATATATTTATTACTATTGAATCAAAAACTTCGTACCTCTTCACATATGGACGAACACCTTTAAGTCTATTCAATCTTCTGAGAAGTCCTCCATCGACAAATCCCATGGTGAAAGCTGAAAATGCTCCCACAGTGACCAGATCATAGACACCAGCTGCAAAATATTCATATAAAAAATAAAAAATAAAGAATATAAAGAGTGCATTGGCTATAACTAAAAAGAATCCATGCCAGGATTTCTCAATCTTTTGATTTGCGGAACACTTCTAAAATAACTTTCTATGGCAGAGACCCTTAGCTTCTTTCCTTTATTTACTCACAAAATTTACTATTTGTTTTATTTTCCTGGAGAGCCCCTGAAAAGTGCGCAAATAAAAATCCCTCATAGAAATCACATAGCAACTGCATTGCTATTTGATTCCAAGTTGTCTGAGCACATCCTATTCCTTCCAAGTTTATAAACCTGGTCCTGAGACATCCTGTGTTGTAGAGATATGTTTTATTATCTAAAACACAGTTTTTTAAACTTTTTGATTCATTGCCTCCTTTTTCTGAAATTTTTTCTCTCATCGCCCCCCCCCCCCGCAAGTGAACCTATAGGATCCTATATTAAACCCAGGGCTGGATTAACTATTAAGCAAAATAAGCATGTGCTTAGGGCATCCAGAGGAAAAAAAGCACCATAAAAAAGATAAATTAGTACATTGTTTTTAAATGTACAATTTTTTTCTGCGCATCAACCATCCAGTAGAAAATCCTAACATTTTAAATTTCAAGAGCACTTGACTTCATAATTGAAGGTTTTTATTGGTTGACCAGGGCCACAACTAAAAGAGGGAGGTTGGGAGGATCTGTTCCCTGAGTGATGGACCAGGAAGGGCATCGAGTTTACACTTTTTTCCCTTTATAAATTATGAGAAGGGGGTGCCAAAATAGATACAGGATCCCTTCCCCCAAGCGACAGTAAATTTCTATTTCTACTTACTAAGGGTGACGCAAAAGAAGAGAAACTTAATCCAATTGCAAACAAGAACTCACGTTAATGCTCAGTTTTTGGATTGAGATTTCGCGCAATTTCCATAAAGTAAGCCCAGAGCCGTCTCAACAGCAACATAGGCAAAACAAATTTTTCTGAGCACTCTTCCCCTAGCCAACCCACCCCACCTAAAAATACCTGCTTTCCAATTTGCACACTCACTCTCTCAAAAATTTTAACCACATCAAATTGTTATGAGGCCTTCGCAGCACTTGAGGTTCCCAAGTCGTGGCATTTGCTAATAATGGGCACTTTGGAAATAGTGTGATGTAATTGAGGGAAAGTTCTTCGATTTTTACAAAATTTTACCAAATAAAATTATTTATGAAAATTTGAGTAAAATATATACTATTATAAGTTTGGAGGCCCACTAAAACATGGGACCCTGAGCAAATGCCCATGTGGAAATCGGGCCCTACTTACTTGCACTCGAAAATTATAAACAGATCTAATTGTCATGAAGGGCCATGGGTTATACATAAGGTTAAAAGTAAAGAGAGACGGGGGACACACACACACACACACACCAAAATCATGAGTGCTTAGGGCCTTCATATGGGTTAATCCGGCCTTGGTTAAACCAGTAGCTTTTATCGCCCCCACCAGACCATTCCATTGCCCACCAGGGGGAGATATTGCCCACTTTGGGAAACACTGATCTGAAAAATTGTTATCACTGAAATAAGACAAATGCTCTAGGAAGAGAATATAGAGACTGACAACTATAATGTTAGCTTTTAACTAAGTGCACTTTAAAACAGCCTCATAGTTAAAGTTAGAATTTTTTTTTTTCTTTTGCGTCATTAGCCTCATTTGGTGTAGTAATGTCTCTCTTTGAGCATTTTCATTCATATTTCCTTAGTAATAAAATTAGTAAAGCAATATGCAGTAAAACTTCATTATAACAATATTTTGCATGACCAGAAAAAAATATTGTTGTAAAGGGATTGAGCTATATTATTAAAAAGAGGGGAAAACCTTTTACTTATGAAAAATTAAGTAAACCCTTCCTCTCACATTAATTAAAAAAGAAAAACCTTTTACTTTTTTAGTAAAAGCAAACCCTTCTTCAGTTAACCTTTTACTCAGACTGAAGTATATGATTAATAATAAAAATCACCTTCTACTTACTTACAAGAGCAAATCCTTCAGAAATGATGAGTCTGGTCAGTAGCAGACTCATCTGTGAAGTAAAAGGTTGTTTTACATTTTCATTCCGTTATGGCTAAGTTAGTGAACATGGAAAAAGTTGCAAATTACAATCCTTGTCAAACCCCACATACCTCTGATCTTAAGTTTATTTTGTTGTGAATAAAATAATTTGGAATGGCTTACAAATCACTTTTCAAACGAATATTCTAGAATGTAGAGGTAGTGCCACAAAAAATGAAAATATGTTTGCAGTATTTTGCTGATCCTTGCTATCAAAATGAAATTGAAGAACTTGGACATAGGCAGAGATAGACTTGGAAGTCTGAAGGGGGGGGGGCACATTCATTATTGCTGGGGGGGGCATGATGATGATGATGTCAATTCATATATATACATTAGATCAGCCGGCTCCATCTTTGTTGCTGGGGGGGGGGGGGACGCCCCCCGCCCTTGAACACTTGGAGTGTCAAATGCTATAGTATCGGTGACTTTATGTGCTGCTGTAGACTGTATAACAACTCAGGCTGGTCGCTGGATAAAATTCCCTGCTATGCAAGATGAAATACTAGAGGCAAAGGAATTATGGCAGAGAAAATATATCTATTTCCAACAGCAATTGGTGTGATTGGTCATACCCATGTAAGGATACTCAAACCAAAAATCCATAGCAATGAATACATAAACTGAAAAGGGAAACCAACTCTAAATATTCAAGCAACTTGTGATGGCAGAGAAATGCTCACGAGTGTGGATGTTAGTTGGCCTGGATCTGTTCATGACTCCTGAATCTGGAGAAATTATGAAGTCAGAAAAGCAATGCATAGAATGCATTGTTCTACTGGCTGATGATGGTTATGGACTAGAATCTTTACTATCAAATTTGTCAAATCACTTACAATTTCTGACTGTGGGACTTGTAACACCCTCCAGTGCCTTGAGCATGGCCTCTTCCCAATCCATCAGTTTAAGGCTGGTGTTACACTATAGAAGTTTGATAAAAGAGCTTTTATAAAACTTTTATAGTGTAATATCGGCCTCATAGATTTATTCCCAGTTCTGATCTGTTTTCTTTTTCAGTTTCGCTTTCATATATTGGTCACTTTCTTCATGAAACTTTTAGAATCTAGTTCTTTTCCAGACAATGTTTCTATTTAGCTAACACCTGTGAGAAGATGGTTGCATCTTTCTTTTTTTCTCCTTTTCGGATTTGGCTAGTATATCTGGACATGCTCGAAGATCATCATAGATAAATTTCAGCTCACTATTGCTGTTATTTTGAGGTTCCGTATCACTTTCACTGCTTAATGACATTATGCTTGATAAAAAATTTTTTTAATGATTTGCGTGGAAATTATGAAAAAAAAAACACCACACATAAAAAAAAATTATGAATTTCCTGAAAGATGTTAACACAATCCCTATGTTAACAACACAATCAGTTCGAGATTCAGAGTGAAGATTTCTTGCAGGGAAAGAAGTTAAAGGTCAAAACAGCTGATTTCCAGGGGTCAATATGATTGGCTCCTGCTCACCTTTTACTAATATATGAGAAGGATTTACTTGCGAGTAAAAAGTAATCATTATTAATACAGATTGAAAGATTTACTTTTAGCATTTAGGATTTTACTTTTGTTTTTACTTGAAGCTCATACTTTTACTTCAACTCTTTTGCTTGTGAGCATTTCCTTCTTTCTATTAATATGACCCATTATCGTTATATTGGGATGCAACATTGTCATCATATGCCACCAAATATATGTTGTTGTTGGCATGTTCTCTAAATCTGCATTGTTAGTACCATCAGATATCATGCTTTAAAGTATTTATTCATCATGAAAAACTATAATTAATTAGCTGACTTTAATAAAATTCATTCAGATACATTGCCCCTGTAAAAAAATTTTACAGTATTGAATTTTTGTGTCTTACAGAGAAAGTGTTAATACTAGCAGTTTCATCAGCATTTTCAATGATCACATGTGTGCAAAACACTGATGTTATTTGATGCTCTTGGAAGAATGAAAACAAGGGACAAAATTCAAATTAAACCAAACTGAGTGAAATATACAAAAAAAAAAAAAAATCATTGCAGCAGTTTCAAAATCTCTTAGAAAATATTGTGATAGAGGATCGTAATAGAGGATTTATTGTAGTAGAAGATATTGTTGTATCGAGAGGTGTTAAATATTAGACTATAGGTAATTCCAAACAAGATTTGAAAAAATATTGTTGTAGAGGGATTTATCATTATATAGAGTATCTTTGTAGTGAGGTTTCACCTGCATATGCATATAATGATAGTTAATTTGAATTTAAACTATAATTCCTAGATGACATAACATTTCTGGTAAAAATATCCCTTTACTTATTCTTCAAACATATTTTGTATAGGCATTGCGTAGATCTGAAATTTGTTTTTGAAGATCATAAAAGGTGGGTTTTTTAATTTCATATACTTCATACCACATTTGCACTGGTGTTCTACATTCTAACTTTTTCAAAAGTTCATCTTTATCACATATATTTGAAGCATTATGCGGAAATGCGCTTAGATAATCACAGAAAAATAATAGAGCACTGGACAAGTTCTAAAACACTAAAGTTAATGGAACAGGGCAAAGAAATGAAATGAAGAAAGAAGAGTTCTTTTGATCAAAGCTGATTTTCTGACTAAATTACATTCATTGAGACATGCAGGTGCCATCATTATACAAATACAAGGCCACAACAGGCAAGTCGGTAAGTCAGGGGAGGTGAAGGTGTATTTATTAAAACTACTAAACCAATCAATGAACCTGAATACATCATCAGTTTAAGAAAAAAAGACATTGACACACACTTGGTTGGTTTTTCAAAAACTCACTTTTTCGAGTTGTAACATTTTGAACACACATCCTTTGCAAATGAAGGTTAACTGGAACAAAATCAAAGTTATGGTGCCTTCTGAAATTAGAGCGCTTGAGAGTACAGTCTTTTCGCATGCTTAAGAAGTCCAACTGCTCCGTATATAGGTTGAACAAATGCAAGTGGCTTGAAGCTGCTGCTAGCTGCCTTTGCTTCCATTTTGGAGGCAGCTGTAAGAAAATTAAAAATACATAAAATTACAAAATGACTCAAGATAAAGTTTGAGTTGGTGTTTCCAGCAAAATCTGCTGAAATTTCCCTGACATAAACTCGAAAAATTTCCAGATTAAAAGAGTATACGCAATGCCAACTTTGATCAAGCACTTATCCAAGGCCTAATTACAAATACAAATACACCGCCACAACAGGCAAATTGCCCAACGAGGCGGCTGACTTAAGAACATCATGGATCCCAGAGCCATGTTTTGGAGGCCCTACCTACTACTGCTACACCACACATGCACCCCCCCCCCCGCGGAACCCCCAAAGAATCGGTACATGCGGGAATGTGCGTGTACATGTAGTGAAACCTGACGTGAAGTTATTTGTTTCTCTGTAATGCTTGTTATGTGTAGTGCTGCCATCCGCCACCAATTTTTCAAACTATGAGTGAAGTGTTATGATTGAATGATTTATCGTTGTAGGACTGTTGCTCTCTGTGGCGAGACTTTTTAACGGGCTCGCATTTGCGCCTTGAAGTTGGGAACCACAGAAAACCAACTTCAGCCGACCACCACTGTGGGGTTCGAACCCGGATCCTCGCATCGCGAGTCCATCACTATAACCACTCGACCACCACAGCGGCCTTTATTAATGGACTTTTAAGTAAATTTTTGGTTATCAAAAATTTGCTTATGTAAAAACAACTTTGAGCAGATGCCTTTCCATGTATCTTGTTCTGGTGAAAAGGTGTCCCAATAGCATTATTTTCTTACGTGCACTTGTGTCTGAGATGCTATTATCTGTTCTCGAATGGCAACACTGCTGTCGTTCATAATTCAAGTCTTCTAGTACTGGCCGCCTTTGGATGTCTCAGTGGATCGTCATGATTGCATTCTCGCCACGCCCATCTGTCATCCCTCTGTCCTATTCAGTGGATTGGTGGATAGTCTATCTCCTCCCTTTGATGCTGTTCAGCTAGTGTGTACTCTCTGACGCCAACATTGAATCTTAGATACTATTACCAGACTTGCCCGACATTATGACTATTGAATGGATTTTCTGTTTTAACGTTGTTAAAAAATTGATAATTCTAGTTGACTAATAAATTTAATTGTTGCTTATGGAAATCTTTGGAGTTCATTTGTCTCTGTATGCCTTGTACCACAGCACCTTCTTCAGATGGGAATGTGGTTGTATGTATGTATTGCATTGTATGAATGTGGGCTGTATGTATTGACTTAAAGTGAGTTATAGGAACAATAATAGCAATGTAAGTGAACTCAAAATGTGAAGAAAACAACAGCTAGACATGTTTTGGAACTGTATCAATTTATGTCTTCAGTAGCAAATAAAAAGACAGGAAAAATGACAAAACCCC
Source organism: Pholcus phalangioides (assembly GCF_987345545.1). Lineage (NCBI taxonomy): Eukaryota > Metazoa > Arthropoda > Arachnida > Araneae > Pholcidae > Pholcus > Pholcus phalangioides. The sequence goes on along the minus strand of NW_028301600.1, from coordinate 43,798,734 downwards.
ATATAGCAGGGGTTACAGGCTGTGTGTGTGTGTTCGGGATGCAGAGTCAAAATGACCAGCCACGTGAGATGGAGGAGGAAGAAAAAATAGCGGAGCCAATCACAGAAGAGAATGTGGTAGTGATGATGATGAAAAAGTTATCAAGAAAATTTTTTTTTCTCCATCATGACTATCACATTCTCTTTCTGTAATTAGCTCCCCCATTTTTTCCCCCCTCCATCTCTTGTGACAGGTCATTTCAACTTGGCATCCTGAACAGCGAGTAAACCCTGCTATATGGGGTTTTTCACATTTTGTCTTTTTATTAGTTACTGGAGAAGGAACTTAATACAGTTCTGAAACGTGTCTAGCTGTTGTTTTTCTTTATATTTTGGGTTCACTTATGTTGGTATTATTATTTCTACTGAATTGGGTTGTTGCACTATCATATCTGCATATGAATTCACAGTTATGCCATAGTGGGTAAAGATCAATGTGATTTAAAAAGAAAATACTGCAAAAAACATTTTTTTCTTGGAAAAAAATCTGAAAGTAACATTCAGTTAAGTGCAGCCATCTGCAGAATTTACTGACAATCCGTAACAGTTGGCAAGTGTGCACATTTCTGGTATTTTAGTGTATGGAGTAGTTTTAATGACACAATAATTTTATTATCATGTGGACAAAAAAACTGATTTTTCAACAACTTCAGAAAAAGAAAAATTGGGGAAAAGGAGTTATTTGCAGGTGAACCTCAATATTTCAAAATGATATTTGACATACAAACCTTAGATAGCACTAAAATTTTGTCCATCAAAGATTTTTCTTCATTCATCCAAAGATTCCTATAAACAAATAAATTAAAATACAAGATGTTGATGCATAGCTTTGACGATAATAACAAATTTAATCATTTTGTACAAAAAAGGAATGTGTGTTAATTTCTCGTAAAATTCACATTTCTCTTATCTGTATAGATTTTTTACATATTTTTTGTTTGAAGGACATCATTCTGTGTGTCCTTAGGTCTGAGGTGTGTCCCTGTTCTGAGGTCCATAGCAACAGTTTCAAAATTAATGCAAGAAAGGCTATAGTTCTCTACAGTTTTAAGCGATTTCATGAAAACATTTTTTATTTGTGAATAATGTTCATTTTTGTGAAAAAAATATTCAATTATCACACTGTCACTGAAATACATACACAAGTCATGAAAAAAAAAATCCTTATGAATTTTAAAAAAATACTAAGATACTGAGATTAAAATTCATTCAATATTTTAACAGACAGCAAATATTAAAATATTCAAAGTTCCAACAAAGAACGTTTGAAAAAAAAAATAGTGATAATTGTCTGAAAATATAATGACAAAAATGCTGATCAAGTAATTATTCTTTATAATTTTTGTTTTTTGTTCATACAAGGCCACAACAGGCAAAATGTCCAACGACGTGGCTGAAAAAAGATGCCCCAGTAAAAAAATATGGATATCAAATATGTATCTTAAGTACATCAGCCCAAAAATAGCAACTACCATGAAAAAAAATAAAAATCATAATAAAATAATACACTGCCCATAAAAAATTATGATTGTCTTATCCCCAAAGCAGAATGTTTTGCATTGTTCTGCAACAAACCCTTGGTTGACTGGAAATGTTCCGACAGTAAAAATTCCCATAATAGTGTTTCTTCTCACTACTTTTCTTAAAATTCTTCCAAATTGTTCTGCAGTAGCACCGATTGTTTTGCATCATACGTTGCAGATTTTGGCACATTCTGCTACAGGGGTCTTATCTAAGTACGGATAGCTTCTTGATCCAACATAAATATCATATTTCTTTTTAAAAGTGTCAATTGTGGTATAATTCATGACCCCTAGGGGTAAGTTATTCCATTTATTCACAACTTTGCTTTGTAAGAGGAAAATTCACAATCCTCGGAGGTAAACTCTATTCCCTTCATTAACAAACTATTAGAGAAAAACTCCCTGCAACACCACAACCTGGAGTTGTCCCTTATGTATTGTAACTTCAGGAATTGTAACTTCATCATTGTAAATCTTGGGTAACCATTAATCAGCTAAATTGGTACGACTATGATATATGATATTAATATATATATATATTATAATATAAAAATATTTGAGAATATAGAGATTTCTGGAATTTCACGCACGAAAGATGAAAATGTGAAGACTATCATATCCACGATCAGACAGAAAGCTGGACTTGAGGTATCGGAGATGGACATTGATGTCGCACACCGGATCAGAAACTACTGTGACCAACAACCTGACAAAATCGTTGCACAATTCCATTCACGGGACATTCGAGATGCCTACATTACCGCATCACGAAAAATGTGTTTGACGGCAAAAGACATCCATGGTGCCTTCTCAGAGCAACAGCGAGTGTTTATCAACAAGCACCTCACGCAGCAGAATAAACTACTTCTCAAGGAGACCAAGGAAGTTGTGAAACAGAAGGGTTTTACTTTTGTGTGGGTCAAAGATGGTAAGATTCTAATGAGAAAGCAATCAGGTGATCGATCATTTCGCGTAGTGAATTCAGATATATTGAAAAATTTGTAACTCAGGTATGTGATTGATTTTGGTTTTTTTTTTTTTTAAATGGATCAGAATTTGACATTTTCTACAGTTGATGATTTCAACATATTTTGTTATGACAATATAAATAATCTTACCATGGCCCATTTAAATATACGTAGTTTACGTGCAAATTTTGACATCTTTGTAGCATATTTAGATCAGCTTGATATAAAACCCTCAATAATAATACTCAGTGAAATCTGGATCTCTGAATGCGAAACTTCATTTTATAAGATACATGGGTACAGAAGTTTATTTAAATGTGGAAACATAAATCGCTCTGGTGGTATAGCACTATTTTTTTCTGAAAGTATAATTTTTAATCAGTTGCATTTAAATGAGATGACATGTGTTGATTCACTGTTGGTTGATTGCACTTACGGGAAATACAAATTTATATTATTAAGCATTTATAGGTATCACATGTATTCTATTGACACATTCATGAACAAAATTAATTATTTCCTTGATTATAAACGAGATAAAGATATGTATTTGATCGGTGACTTAAACATTGATATTTTAAGATCTGAAGACTTAAATATTTTTTCTTATGTGAATTTGATGTCAAGATCTGGATTTGAATCGTTAATTAATTCTCCAACTAGAGAAATCGATGAAACGACAATTTGCATAGATCATATTTTTTGTAGATCCAGAAATTTCAAAAAAAGCTGTACTTCTCGATTTGTGCATAAGTGATCATAAAATGGCTTTATTTTATTTAGAAAAAGATCATGACAGCAATGACTCAAATTGTGAAACAAGGTGCTTTACCTATCTTGATAAAAATCAATTGATTGATCTTGTAAAATGGTTACGTGGGATACTGTTTACAGTTGTGAATCTGCAAACTCGGCAATGAATACTTTCTTGGATTTAATTAAGAATTGTATTGATGCTTCTACTAGAGTAAAGTATAATAAAAGAATAAGAAAACCCTGGATTAAGAAAAAAATTTATGAAAAAATTAAAATTAAACATAGATTATTGAAAGAAATTAAAAAGAAACCGTTTGATATTGAGTTGCGATACAATTTCAAGACATTTAGAAATATGTTAAACAATGAGATAAAACAAAATAAGAATGACTATTATACTGCAGCATTTATTCAAGCAAACAGTGATTCAAAATCTCAATGGAATTTAATTAACAAATTAATTGGTGAGGATAAATATAGCAGCATTGGCACAGTTTTTACTGAAACAACTGGTGAAATAACGAATCCAATTGATATTGCTGAATGTTTTAATGACTTTTTTTCTAATTTTTGTAACAATGATCTTCCTAATAATTGTAATTCATTGTAATTGTTCAAATTTAAATTTTTTTGAGAAATTTTTTTTTATATACCCTACGGATAGTCATGAAGTATTGAGTATAATAAATTCTTTACACTCCAAAAAATCGTCAGGATTTGACAAAATTAATTTCGTAACATTGAAGTGCATTGCACCATATGTAAGTGATGTCTTATCGTTTATTTTTAATTTAAGTTTTATCACTGGCAAATTTCCAGAGTGCCTGAAACTTGCAATCGTTCCTCCAATGCACAAGAAAGGGGACAAAAAGAATGTTAATAATTACAGACCGATTTCTTTACTATGTCTTCTCAAAGGTCATAGAAAAAATAATTAAATTCAGAATAATTAAATTTCTTGACAGCATTAATTTTTTTAGTGAGAACCAATTTGGATTCAGAAAGGCAAAAAGTACAGAGGACGCTCTTGTTAATTTTCTTTCAAATGTGTATATAGCAAATAACAATAATTGTAAAGTTGCGTCATTATTTTTAGCGGCGAACCTTGATCAAGTCTGTCAATTAAAAGTGAAAAGAGTATGGAACCAAGGACACTTCCTTGAGAGACTCCATGTGACAGCCATCCAATCAGAAAATTCCCTGTTCACCATAACCTGCTAAGACCTATCTCACAATCACTATTCTATCCAATTTAAATGGTTCCCCTCCTCAATGTCAATCTCATATAAATGCTTTAACAGGGTTCATACAAAATTTTCAAAATGAAAAGCAAGGAGTTTTTAAGGACTTTTTAAGGAGTTTCAAGCAGTTTTTAAGGAGTCATGGCAAACTTCATAACTTACAAGTTTTACAGCAAAAAAAAAGGGGCGGGGCACATATGCAAATTTATTTTTAATTTGCAAACAAACTTTCCCTCTTCTCAAAAATATAGATGTAGAAGTGGTTCAAAAATTACAAGTTTTGATTTGTTACCCAACATCATAAGAATTCATAAAATAATCAATCCACGTACATGCTTTCTGTCATCACCAAAGTGTTCTAAAACCTTCAAGTGTTAGTCAAAAATATAACTCATAACAGCATCACATAAATTATAAAAATTCTAAAAGTGATATTCTCATTCCCCCTCCAATTATTCAAAATAAAAACCACAGCCAACAAAGATTTTTCTTACAAAATTATTTATATTTGCAGCAACTCTTCAGGGCTCATACAAAATTTTCAAAATGAAAAGTAAGGAGTTTTTAAGGTGTCATGGGGCCACGCCCCCTCCGAAAAAAAAATTGCACCACTAGACAATAAAAGAAGCCCACATGTGAATTGATTTTCATTTAATTTCTTTTTCAATGTTTCCAAGACTTCAACTTTCAGAATAAAGGGTATGATGGGTAGGAATTTCAGCTGAAAAGGAAGAGATATGCCGTGACTGTATGCACAAGTAACAAGCGACAAGAGAACACAAATTTGAACAGTAACAGAGCATGATGATCAAGATTAGGTATTGAGAAGTGTAGTAAGAAAGAAGAGAGAGAGTTGCGGTAGTATATAGTATTAAAATGATTTAAAGAAATCGGAAGTGATGTACTGAGTTTGCAATAAATTTTGTTTTTATCTTGCTTGAGCTGTGGCCACTTCTGCCAGAGAGAGATACAAATACAATGCCACAACAGGTAAAATGTTCAACGAGGTGGCTAAGAAAAAGATGCCCATAAAAATATGGATGTCATATTTCAAAAATACAGCAACCCAATTAAAAATGCAATGATCTGCGGCATAATGACGGATCACTTATATGACGCGCGGCACAGCTCCAGACCATTTGGATCCGCTAAGTATTTGAAGATCACTAGAATGGCTCTGTAGGGGACTCAATAGGGAGAATGTTAGTTCAGGTGCCCACAAACTAGTGAAAAGTTTTACTCGTTTTTCGCGCACAGAGTAAGACGCCATTAAGAATATTTCATATTTTTTATAAAGGGTGGTTGATGACGTAAGAATCATCCAACCCCCCCCTCCACGTCATCAAGTCAGCAAATCGAAAATCCCCCATCCATGCTGACGTAATACTTGAATGACTCCTAACATAAAGATACCCCAAAGTTATTTTCTGAAGGTTAAAAGGTTAAAAAAAGTGGGTTCAGCTATAGCGGCTGATCGGCTCGTCCTTCCCCCCTCCCCTCCTGTAAAACCAGACGTGGCTCGGGCTGTCACTTTTAAAAGCCGGGTTTTACTAGCAGGTTTTCTATGCCGCGCGCAACGCGAATCACCCAGCGCGACACGCCGTCTATTCATCAATATGAAAAGCAGTACGACTGTTTTCCTATAGAGCGCAATACGGCTCACGACAGTGCTTTACATCGGGCGTGATTGGCAGACTGCTTCTAGTGAGTTAAGCGTCGTGTGCCGCGCGTTTCAGCGATCTTCCCTTCATTTTCGTGTTGTGTCTCTTCCCTTTAAACCAGAGCATGCAGCCGATAGAGTAGATGACGCCAGGGTCATATACTATATAGCCATCCTGAGCCGATGCGCCACGCTTGGAAAACGCAAATGCGTAACGCCATTATGTAACTCATTTCTGCCGACACGAAATGATCCAGTTAGGTTCACGCGGCGCAAAAAGCCTACTCCTAGGAAAACCTGGCTTCAGGGATGAACGCTCATTACGGGATCCCAGGAGAGATAAACCCATTCTCTCTCATGGAATCTCTTGTGTGTGGATAGAGCCTGTTCCTCTTCTTTTTTTTTTTGCCTTTTTATTTACGGCAACCAATCTGCGAAACAGATTCGCTTTCCCCACTGGACTTCAGTTTTTAGCATTTTAAGGCGCGGCGGCGAAAAGATACGCTTGTCGTCGTCCCTTACTCAAAATTTTTTTTCCTTTCTTTTTCAGTAGCGAGTTTTAATGTGAATAAAACACGTCAAAAAAACTGCGGAAAGCAGTGACATTTCGCGGTTTCTCGGAATTTTCGTAGTGAGATATTGGCTGTAAGCAAATGGGAAGGAGGGATAAAATAGGAATAGTAGGAGAGAATTGCAGTAAAAAAAAAAAGACGATTGCGGCGAAAGTAGGAAAATAGTAGGAAAAATAGGAAAGCTGCGAGGTCTGCACTCAGTATACTGCGTAATATAGGAGGTTCGAGACATTGTTTCGCCGCATTAGTAAAAACTTAAAAAAACTTTCTCACCACTGGGCATGGGGGAATTTTCGGCTACTGGTTCAGCGGAGTGATGCCGTTCGTTACGGACCATCGATTTCCAACGCTGACCAATTTGCGACATAGGCAGGAAAACACGTCAAAACTAACGATTCGGTAAAAAATCGTATTTTTAGAACCAAAAGCGTATAATCGTATTAATTTACTAAATACGACAAAATCGTAACGGTTGGCAGGTATGCACAACCATTGGATGTTCCAATCCCATCCCCTGCTTTCACATTTCCTATTACAAAGGGAGAGAGCGTTTTTTTTTCTCTTTTCTTCCTCTTTATATTCGGGGGAAGCTTCCTCTTATTTTTCTAGGCAATGCTTGCTATTCATCACCATGGGGAATGCCTATTCTAAGAAAGATCATCCCTTCAGAGAAAAAAAAAAAAAAAAAAGAAGACCTTTTCAGGGGTGGCTGCAAAAAGTAAGGAGTTATATGGGCCCTTCCAGAAGGAAATGAAAAGTTAGGAGTATTTAAGGAGTTTGTAAGGAGTTTGTAAGGATGTGCGAACCCTGTTTAAGAGTTCACAGTGTTGGACCTGATAAAATGCCTTTTGGAAATCAAGATAGACAACGTCCACATTTTTGCCTTTGTCCAAAGCCTTAGTTGCAGGATCATAACAGGAAAAGAGATTGGTTACCCACCTTATTACATACAATTATTTCTCGTTGAACACTCTATTCATGCATCATAAGTAAAACAATGTGAGCCATACTTACAGAAGCATGCATGGTATCAATAATGACAACTTGCTTTCAGCCATTATTTCATGTACATACAGCTCAGCTCCAAGCCCAGTATGAAATCGAAATGTTTGGGATACAAAATTTGTTGCAATGTACTTTAATTGGCCCAATACTGGAACAGCCACTTGAGATGACAATCGACTAGGTAAAGAGTAACTACGTGGCCTTTCCATCTGAAAAATAAATCAAATGCAATGCAAAATGGTAGATCATAACAATATACATGTTTATATAAGAATGACAAAAGAACTGGTTGACTGAAAAAAAAATTGAAAACTGAAAAATCTTTCAAAATCTGTGAACTAGTTGTGTAAAAAAATATACAGGGTGCACACTCTCATTGTTGTCCAATAGCTAATTTCTAAGCCATTTAGTTTTAGTGAAAACTTCCAATAAAAAAAAATGTTTTCATTCATCACTTAAGAGAAGTTCAAGTTAAAAACAATATTTCTAGAAAGTTACTAAGTTTTGAATTTTATATCCAGTTTCCAACTGCTATGGATTTTTAATAATTTCTATGGATGGCTGTACTCAACTACAGAGCTACTGAATATGCTCCCACACACAAATACTGAAAAAAAAATTTCCCCTAACAAAAAATTCAGGTCTTACAATATTTTACTTATTACAGTCGACGCTTGTTATAGCGACCATTCCATAACAACGACCAGTAGAATAAGTCACAAATGTTTTTATATATAGCGAATACCTATATGTTTTTCCTTTTGATATAACAACCTTCGAATATAATGTCCGTTGTTCCATAACAACGACCAGTAGAATAAATCACAAATGTTTTTATATATAGCGAATACCTATATGTTTTTCCTTTTGATATAACAACCTTAGAATATAATGTCCATTTTCGACGGGACGATAGGGGTCCTGATAACAGGGATAATAGTACAGCGTTGACTGTACTATTATTTGTTAACACTAGGACCAATACCGTTCAAAATGTGAAGTATTCTGACCTTCCAATATAACAACCAATGTCAATGGGACGATGGGGTCATGATAATGAGCCTTGACTGTACTATTTTTTTTAACACTAGAAGGACCGATACCAGTCAAAATATCAGGTCGATTTGCACTATAAAATCTTGAATTTTCATAAGTTTTATTATGTTTGAATGTACATATAAATGCAGGTAAGCAATAAAATATGAATTATACGATTTTTTTAAATAAAATTCAATAATTACATTTTATTTTAAATTCCTCATTGTAAACTATGAAAAATATTTAGTCTGAACATTATAGCAGCAGTTGCATTTGCACATCATACTTTTTACATAGTTCAATAGCTCTTTTTTCATAATAGATTATTTATAGGTATTTTCTCTGCTCACGGATTTCTTACCCATTAAAAATGTACCACTTGTTTTGATATTTTTATTTCATCATAGAATCTACATTGGAAGAAATTTGATGTCACAATTCGATGAAATATTTGCTGTCCATACAATAGAAGTGACTATAAGGTTACTGGTCAAATTGACCGGTTGTGTTCCCTTTTTAGGTAAACCTAAAAATATTTCCACTGTTTTTTTTTTTTTAACTAATGATAATTGGATAGCATGTTTCGGTATTTTAAGGAAAAGTCATGAAATTTGAGCAATCTAAACAATCTGCTTCATTAGGAAAATGGCGTGAGAAAATTGACAATGGTTCAAAATGACCAGCTTGGTCCTTCTAGTGTTAATCAAGTCGACTAGCTATGGTGTAATGACTAATTTGTATATGCATGTGATAGAATGAGAGAGAGAGTTCAAGAAAGGACAAACTCAGACTAGAAAAGGGTCAGTGATGGAATTGATGTATTGTTCCCCATAATGAGTGTTGGGACAGAATATTTAGACCAGACTGAAAGAATTACTGTCACAAGCTCTCAATATCTAGGCCGACACTAGAGCATGGGGATAGAGCAAATAACAAGCATCTAATATTGTGACTTCTGTGAATCAGGAAATCTGAAAAGTATAAAATGTCAAATCTGTCCTAAATAAAATGTCAAATCTGTCCTAAATAAAAAAGGGGTCCACGATTATATTAGCACTGGTTCTCGTGTGTGATAAAGGTGGTCCTGGATCCACAAAATCACGACAGGTTCCAGTGTCGATCAACAGAGAATGAGTACCGTGTTTATCTGCCTCGTGTAGCAAGATGGGTAAAAAAAATGGGGTTTTTTTCCAAACTGCTATAGCGTGAAAAAGTTGCCTCTTTTAATATTAATAATAAGAAAAGCAACATAATAAAATTTAAAATTGGCTGACATCTTCCGATCGCGCATCACACTTAAATTTTATAGAAATTGACAAAATTGAATTTTTTTTTTCAAGTTTTTTAATATTACTTAAAATTCTATGATTGACACACTATAGTTTGTTATAGTTATTTTGTGGTTCAAAAAGTAAAATAAATAAAAACATCATTAATATTTCAATGTTTACTGGTCGTGCACTGTGTTTGAAAAACGGGAATTGACCAAATTTTTAACAGTTTCATTATAAAGTTTGCTCATTCCTAGATACACGCTCATTCATTGTGCATGCACCAAGTACATCACCGCAAAAACCCACTGGCAAATGAGTTAGACTGAGAGCAGCAGCATTAAACTGTGAATGATCTGTAGTATTTGATTGCGCAACTGCTGCCATATCTTCAAGTGTCCGAATGTTAAACCCCTCCCCCGACATAGATTTTTTACAAGTGGTTGACAAATGTAAAATCATAAGAGAAAAGAAAGAGACTTGTCTGGACTTATTTGAAGTTTATATGTGCACCTAATAAAGAAATTTCTGGCCTTTACTTTGATAGCAGAAAAGATATTACTTTGTGAAAAAAGTGAACATCAAGCTTTTTCGCAGGGACAGAAAAGAACATTATCTGATTCAGGAGCCTGGATTGACCTGTATTGTACATGTTTCCCCCTTCCTTGAGTTCTTCAACTGGCATAACTCTGCAACATGCCCCAGTAGCATTCCCTGACTCCTATCTCTATCCAAGTTAATAGACAGCAAAAGGAACAGACATGAAACAAATTTTTCACAACAAGGCATTTATTAACAACACATTAATATTTTGGTACAATTAAGATTAGATTTCCATAGTTAAACACAATTCAGATTAAAATTATTTTTTCTCAATAACAGCGAATTTTACACAAGTGCATAAACCATGGCAAGAGTCAAATATCTCACCAATAAATTGGGTAGTCTATATCTTTCGTTGACATCTCTTTACTGCTCAAAGTTCAAGCAAGATAATTTTTACTAGATTGTTCAGGTACAGCATGATCACATTTGAAGAGATGAGACCCTCTTATCCAGTCGCTATGAAGCTGCCAGATCAATTGGGACAGTAAGATGATGGAACTGTCAATGACGCATGAGAAGCCTAGATGAAGCACCAGATGATTTCTCCGGACATAGAAGAATACAATTGGGGGAGAGAGAGAGAGAAATAAATATCCAACTTGTCTGGCATTAACTTCAATGGAGTCAACGGTAGGTAAACAGTGAGATTATCACTGGTTCATCATGCACCCCAAGCTCTTCACATCTACTGCAACAGACTCGAATAGAAACTCAGTAATAATTCTAAAAGTATATCTCGGTTCAACTGGAATCAAGCAAGTGCTTAGGAACAACTTAGAAATTACTTTTTACACGTTATTGGATATAAGTCCACGCCAATAGCAAAACGAATCATACTAGAAAGTATGAGGTTAAGTACTGAACACCAAAGTATGAAAAACTTTTATTGTGCTCGCGCCATCATTATATATACATAACTGCAACAGGTTTTTTTTCTCAGCTCAATCGGACCATAAGCATCTTCCATTGTGTGTTTTTACATGTTTTTCTAGCAATTCAAGCATCACTGTATTTGTTTAACAACCTACTTCAAGCTATTAATCCAGTAATTAAACACAATGTGTTCTTTGCACACCCTCAAAATTTACTGTGGCCATGATCATTGAGGACAGAGGAACATATTAGAGCTTTGATATAAGAGAATTTTAAAAGCATCATCCTTCTTTGGTGTCCCATGTGAGAAAAGCTTACGCAAATTTTGCACATTACTCTGACACCAAGTAGTGTAACATGAATTGTGGGCCCTGTGGTTGTGAAGAAGTATCGTTCTGTGAATTCCCAGAAGTTTTACAATAGCGTTGGGAGTGAAAGGTATGGTGTCTGTTACCATTTTATTGAACCCCTTCAGTAAGATATTATAGTACAATACACTTTTAAGGAAAAAGAACAGAGGAGGTTTCCTAGGGATATAGCCAGCAACTCAACACATGAAGTTATTAAAAATAACTCATGAGAGTTTGAATCAGAGCACAGAACTGATACTCACCATGAGTTCAGGTGTTTAGTATAATTAAGAAAATTTACCAAGTTGTAAATGCTAGTTTCATTTACTACCTCACTTAGTGTCACCTGATGGTCACCAAAGTAATTCCTTCTCGGGATAGAGAAGGCAGGGCATCGTCCTATATAATGAAATGGATTTTGTCTTCCTCTCCACACATAGAATAAAAGGGTGGATCTGCATAGCCACAGTTGTGTAGGTGTTTTGTGAGGTTAGTATGACCAGTGATGATCTGTATAACCTGTCGAATCTGTTTTTTATTCAGTGAAATAAGTGTTTTGGTAATATTCGGATGGGTTTCCAATGCCAGCTTGGCTTGTCTGCAGTCTCGCCTTGAGTTCCATTGCCGAAAATAATTATTTTCCATCCATTGTTTGACATCTTTTATGGTTGACATCGAAACAGGATAGAAAGGTTCAGGTCCGCTGCCTCTGGCTATCTAGTTTGCAAGTTCATTTCCCTGGAAATTTACATGTTCAGGAACCCAATAAAGGTGGTGATGTTGCCTAATACTGCCAGTTATTCAGCATGTCAGTGCAGTATTTGACGCACAGTTGGAACTTGAGAAAGTTGTCGAGAACCATTAATGCTTCTTGGATATCAAAGATAATTTGTTTGCCACAATACCCTTTAAAAATCAAGCTTTCAGTCAGTATGGCTATTGCTAGTACTTCAGCTTGGAAGATGTAGTCGTTTTACCAAAATACGAATGTATCTTATGGTAGTCATGATCCACTCCAGAGATGCAGAAAATTGATCCAGCCCTAGTTTCGGTTATCCTGGAGCCATCAGTGTAACATTCGATAACTCCCATTGAGATGTTATTAATTATGTTAGCAACTTCATTTCTCTCAGGTATGTGGAGAGTGCATTTTAATTAAACTTTTTGTTTTGGAACAGGAGTCTTTTGGCATTAGTAGAGAAGGTATTTTTACTTTACCCAGTATAGACAGCTGATTTTAAAAGCCAGACAATCCGCCTTTAAAGGAAAACTATTAGACACTTTGTGTCACCTACGACAAAATTTGAAGATACCGATTAAACTGAAAGTAAACTGGAATACTTGTCGGTTGTATCTGCCCCAATGCTACGGGAAGTATGTGATATTATGTCACTCATCAATTCTGACACTTGCCCCACCAGAGACATGAAAAAATTTTCCGATCAGGCAGTCAAGCTATATGTCAAACTTGTTACGGAGACCTCAACTAAGGTATGTGGACATGAATCTAGAAATAACATCATCAGATGTTATTTCTAGGTTCATCTACACGGTTTTTGCTTTTGTCAAAAGCCTTCGTCACATGATCACAGAAGCAAAAGAAGTGATACCTTTAGCAACACTACTTCTGAAAATCAGTGCAACTGCCATCAACAGTTCATTAGCACATAACCTAAGGACACTAGGATAAATATCATCTGGTTCTGGCACTTTGTTAAAATTTCAAATTTCCAATTTTATTATTACAAAACATAAATACAAGAAAAAAAATCCATCAAGAGATCATACATCTGATCATTTTTGTAGCATCGCTATCATTTTCTGCACACAAGGGCTAATTAGACTGGGCACTACAATTTATTGTCGATTCAGAATAGCAGCCATTTTTTCATACTCATCGAGAGGTTGGTGCACTAACCCATCGATGTGAGACAAGGGGTCATGTAGGATCCATACTGGTGGATACACAAATTTAATGAGAGTACAAATACAACGCCACAACAGGCAAAATGCCCAACGAGGTGGCTGATAAAAAGATGCCCATAAAAATATGGTTGTCATATGTTTCAAAAATACAGCAACCCAATTAAAAATGCAATTAACACAAATTACAAACAATATATACACATGATAAAATATTATACAATGCCCATAAAGAATACTTATGGTTGTCTTATTCTAAGAATGGATAGCTTCTCGATTTACCCCAACATGTTTATCGTATTTCTTTTTAAACGTGTCAATTGTGTTACAATTTACTACCTCCGGGGGTAAGCTATTCCATTTATTAACAACCCTATTGGAGAAAAATTCCCTGCGACACCATAACCTTGCATTGTCCCTCACCAATCGATACTGGTGTCCCCTTGTAAAAGCAGTCGATTGGCGGTGTACTAAAAGTTCATGGTCCATCCTATCCATCCCATTGAAAATTTTGAACACTTCGATCATATCTCCTCGACACCTGCGTTCATCCAATGTAAACATATTCAAAAAATGAAGTCTTTCTTCATAACTCAAGCCCTGTGTGCCAATAAGGACACGCGTAGCTCTTCTCTGCACCCCTTCAACCAAGTCTATGTCCCTCTGTAGGTATGGTCTCCAAAACCTTACAGCATACTCCAGTCCAGGACGAACTAAGCCTTGAAAAAGCGGAAGAATGACTTTAGGAGAACGCGAAGAGACCTTTTTGAAAATGAGACCAAGCATTCTATTCGCTTTTTTGACAACCGCTGAACAATGTTCAGAAAACTTAAGTCGCTCGTCAATGAGAATTCCCAAATCGGTGACTCTAGTTGCATCCGGGATAGTGACACCATTCAACTCGTAAGAGAACCGTGGGTTGTTCGAACCATTTTCAATAGTTGAATCAAGTAAATAATATACATGCAATGTATATACATATGTAAATAATGTAATACATCAATAAAATGAAAACATGAAAAGAAAAAAATAAACACAGAAATAAACAGAGGAGGGAAGAAAACAGAGTAATATAGTATTATATACAAACAAATAGGTTGATAAGTCATGATTTGCACAGATATTGCTATTTATTGGTGAATCTGGTGTATGCAATGAGATTAGTGTGTAATCACGATTAGTAAAAAAAAATTTTTAACATTTTATTGGGTGTACACAATCACCAGAGGAATATGAATGCATCAATTATCTTAATTATATTTTTATCTAAAGCTCAAAATTTATGTACATTACATACATACATATATGCACATATATACATATTTACATACTGAGTTTTAAAAATAGCCTTCAATGTTGTCTATGCTAAATAGGTAATTCTTGAGCCGTTTTTGAACAAAGAAAGAGATGTAGAACTGAGGACATCATTTGGAGGACTTATAAAATTTTGGGATGAGGTAAGTCAAATAGATTTAAATTTTGTTAGCACATACATTTTTAAGAAAAACGTTTTGAAACCTCCACATCTTTCACTTGAATAGCACTGAGGACTTCATCACCCCATGGGTTCCGTCAAATTTAAATATTGCCGCCTCATTATATAAAAACTGATGTGAAAATGTAATTTATTGCCCTAAACATGCTTTCATTACTCTCCACCCTAGACCATTCCATTGAAAGTGGGGATCAACCGTCACTTTACATCCTTCATTGACATACTACTACTAAACCAGACATGCACCTCGTCCATATTCCTCTGTGGAACTTCTAACAAATTGGTACATTTTAGAGAGATATAGATGGCTTTTTTCTCAGCCAGAGATATCAAGGAAACAGTTATTTTCCGGATATTATGCTGAGGTGAGCTCGGAAAGAAAAGTCATCATGTCTCCGCCGGGACTCAAACCCAGGCCCTCTTGCATACCGGGCAAGCATGCTACCATCTACACCACTGGAGACACATGAATCTGCCTTCCTAATTTCACGCACTGTGTCGTGAGGCGCTGAAGTAGAGGCATCAGCAACCTCTCTTAACTTCAGGAAATGGCCCCTGGGCGTCCCACCCTCTATTCCGTGCAGAATAGAGAAATCATATCTACATACTGTTCATAACATATAAGTGTTTCCTTTTGTGGATGCTATCAGTGATTCATCTTGGGTATATGAACTCTTAAAAGCTTTATATTTTAGCTTTATTATAGCTTAAAGTTTTATATTTTCTTTCTGAACACGTTTAATCAGAAGAAACAAAAAAAAATCAAATTACAAAGCTGCCGACAAAAAAAAACCGTTTTTACCGCACGGCTGTTAATGGAATACAATAACGAACTCGCGTCTTCGCCAGTTGCTTAAATGCAGTCACAGAGACTTTTTTAAGGCTGCTCGATGGAAATGACCTCGGCTGTCCTTTATGAGTGTTTTCCCTAACGATGACGGTATCATTGACGCCACAGCAACGTGAAAGCTCGCGTAAAATCTAATTTTCTGCAAAAATCCAGAGAAATTTTAACAAATCCGGAGAGCCGAAAGAATGATGAAAAATCCGGAGTCTCCCGCCTAAATCAGGAGAGTTGGCAGGTCTGAAAATTTTAAAAATTAAAATTTTTTTAGCTGTCTGTTATAAGCAAAATCTGTTATAGTGGGGTCTGTTATAGTGAGGTTCTACTGTATTTGAATGATGATTTTAGGTCTGTGCCAATGTTGTCTGTCAACCTTGAGATTAAACTTTTTTTCTATCATCACGTACCATTTGCTCCATCTTTTTTTTTTTTTTTTTTTTTGATAAAGGCTGTCAATTGCCTTTCCCACTCTTATACTCTATAGAAGCCCTTTTCTCATCAAGATAAAGGTCCCACACAATATTAGCGAACCAGAGAGGATCTGAGGAGCAGACTCATTGCTTCCAAATAAAGGGTATGACGTCATGCAAAATCAGAAGATAGTTTTATCTTAAATATCAGAAGGAAAATCACATAGTATAGTCATTACAAGAAAATATTTGGGATTTTTTGTCATTATAACGAGTATCAACCATATGAGTTTGATTCACAGGGGTAATAGTGAATGATTAAAAAATAAATTACATTTTCTTTTAGAGGGTTTACTTTCACTTATAAAAGATCCAGGTTTTGACAATAAATTGATCCCTGGGACATGGCAAATTATAATAAAGCGCATCACTGGTATAAGTATTAGTTGAAGAATAATCTATAATGATGTAAACTATTTTGGACAATTTGCTTTATTTTGTAAACAGAGATGCATTCACTTTTCAATCATTGTAATATTGTAAATATTCTAGTTCACTTAACAAATAGTGCAAGACTGGGCAGAATGGTAATTTCATATAATTTATTATCCATAGATTGGGATTGTTAAGAACAGACCTGGATGTTGGTTGGAAGGAAAGAAATCTGTTCATCTATATATATATACAGGATGTTTCAAAAAGAATCATCCAATTAAAAAAATCATAACTATTCAGCTTTTAATCCGTTTTGATCAAATAATGTGTAGGTAGAAAGAGGGAAATCGCAAGTTTCATGCAGTTGTTGACAGGTAGCGCCAATGCTCTTCCTTTGACCGCCACTTCGGTGTTTGTCAAAATTGGCTTTTCCCACAGTTAGAAACCACTGGAGCTTGGATGTTCAAGAATTTTTGAACAATCGCATTCCTAATCGATGGATCAGCTGTATGGGACCCGATGATTCAGTTAAGCATCACTGGCCTCCAAGATCGCCGGACCTCACAGTGTGCAATTTCTTCCTGTGGGGGGTTTATAAAAGACTACATTTATGTGTCTCCCCTTCCAGCTACATTAGCTGAACTGAAGATACACATAACAGCAGTTGTGGAAGCAGTGGATGAAAACATTCTCACAAAAGTTTGGGACAAATTTGACTACTGTATAGACATATGCCATGCATCCCAAGGTGAACATATTGAGCACCTTCCATTTGGTTTGTAAAAACTTTATGATTAGCCATGTATTATAAAATTAATCTCAAGTGTCTATGTTCAATATTTTTCGTAATATACACATTTCAAATCAAGTGATTCTTTTTGAAACACCCTGTGCAATAAAGTCCTGCCTAACTGACTCCTTATCACTGAGCCAAAAACACTGAAGCTATAAATATGGAATTCGGTCTGTAGTTTTATCTTATAATTTAGACTCACTCTCTGGGAATGGATTTTTAAAATTCCACCCCTAAAATGATCATAAGGGAGAATTTTTTTAGATCACAAAATCCATGCAAGCAAAGCCGTGGGTAACAGCTGGTTCTGTATGACTTTGGTTTGGACAAATCAGTGGAATAACTTACCTCAAAGTTCTATTACTAAATTAATTTAAAAAAAAAACTAAGTTGAGACAATAAAACTCAACAGACGAACTCACTTTTGACCAGAGTGAATTGCTTTCAGACAGAAGCTGCCAAGAAGAATGTTGTGAATTACTCAACTCTCTGGCAGATATTGATACAAATCCAACAGGTACATCCAATGGTGAACTATAAATTAAATAATAGATATATTGTGATGCAAAATAGATACCATGATTTCAAACAATTTTTTTTCATTGAAATCTGAAAATATTGCACTTACTTGAGTGTAAGTCTCAAGCTATGACTCTGACTATGTATAAGTTGGTCCAATGTGAAAATCACATCTCCAAGCAAAGAACTCTGAAAATAACATTAATAATTTTTTACAGTCTTCAAACTAACATTTTTGAAGCAAGGCATCAGCTTTGTGCAAGCTGTCAACTTTTCATAACTAAGATACTTCATTAGATTACAGTAGAATCTCCCCCTAATCCAGCACATATCAGACCAGGGTTTGCCAGATTCCTACTACTTAACTGTACATGCACCTTGTACATATTCCTCTATGGAATCTCTAAAGTATTGGTACATGCCGGAATATGCATGTACATGTTGTGAACCTAATGTAAAGTGTGTTTCTGTTTAATGCCTGTTATGTGTAGTGCTGCCATCCGCTATTAATTTTCAAACTATGAATGGAGTGTGATGAGTGATTAATTGTACCATTGTAGGCCTGTTGCTCTTTGTGGCGAAACTTTTTGATGGGGAGATTGGCTCGCATTTGTACCTGGAAGTTGACCCCCCCACGCCTGATGTTGGCTGCTAGTGGCTTGCCTTGAACTCTAGGACTCTAGTCTTCAATTGGTTCAACTAACGTGGATGGATCTGCATCGTGTTCACCCTGGTCTACGACTGGAAAGGAGATGTTCAGCAGAACATGGACTTCCAATGGTGAGATCCATCCACATCTACTAAAACAAATTTTTGAATTTATAACTTAAATGTAAAATTGTTCTTAAAGAAAAATTGAAAGTTACCTTGTTAATGTAATATCACAAAATCAACTAATGTAATAAAGTAATCGATGTGAAAAAACTTTTCATTTCTTGCTTGTTGACTCCTTAAACTGGATATTTTGAACTGGGCATGTAACTTTCGAGGGAGGTTACAGAGTCTGTCACTATGACCACTCCACCACCACAGCCGCTGTGCCAGATTAGTGGAAGTTAATAAAAAAAATCATTTAAATAATACACTCATTGCCATAAAAATTTGCCCACCAAGAAATAATTGTGGGATCGAAACGAAAGTTGGCCTGAAGGTACATGTCGGGCAGATATGCAAATGATTAGAAATGCAGCGTGATTGCGTATTGCGTAATGCCACTAGAGGGCGTTGAACTTCGTTCTCCTTGGAGTATCAAACAGGTAAGCAGAGCTTGCTGGATTGTATTTAATCGTTTGCAAAGGAAATGCTGAGGTAGACATGCCGTTACGCCGCCGTCGAAGACCATATGAGCAGTTGTCAGAGTTCGATAGGGGAAGAATCATCAGGATGATGGAAGCTGGGTGGTCAGCTCGGCGAGTAGCTCGTCAACTAGGCCGTTCTGATTTTACTGTGAGGAGGTGTTGGGACCAGTGGACAGAAGAGACGTCATTTACACGACGACCAGGTTCAGGATGCCCTCGACAGACCAGTCGTCGAGAAAACCATCACATCATCCGAAATGCACAAGTAGAGCCAACTGTCTCATTGGCCGCTATCCAGACACAGGCAGCAGCTTTACTACGGGCCCCTGTGTCTTCCCGAACCATCGCAAGGCGCCTGGCTGAAGGACATCTGGTATCGCAGCGCCCATTACATGTGCTGCCAATGACACCCACCCACCAACGCCTCCGTTTGGAGTGGTGTCGAGCACGACGGGACTAGACTGCAACGGAATGGAACCAGGTCGTCTTCAGCGACGAATCGAGATTCAACTTGAGCAGTGATGACAATCGTGTTCGTTTGTGGAGGCCCCGTGGTGAATGCTTCAATCCTGCTTTCGCTTTACAGCGACACACCGCTCCCACAGCTGGTGTCATGGTATGGGGTGCTATTGCTTACGATACATGGTCACCCCTAATATTGATCCATGGCACAATGACAGCCCAGCGGTACGTCCATAACATCCTTCAGCCACATGTGTTGCCACTCACGGCAGGGCTCCCAGGAGCCATTTTTCAACAAGACAATGCTAGGCCACACACAGCAAGGATGTCACAAGACTGCCTCCGCCACATTACCACCCTTCCCTGGCCTGCTCTATCCCCAGATTTGTCACCAATCGAGCATATCTGGGATCATTTGGGACGGCAAGTTGGACACCCTACGAGCTTGGTCGAACTAGAGGCGCATTTACAGCAACTGTGGAACGAGATGTCTCAGGACATCATACGGAACTTGTATGCCTCAATGCCCGCTCGTATCGCATCGTGCATTCGCGCTAGAGGGGGTCCAACAGAGTACTAAAACTTCTGTTCATCTGTACTTTTTTCTGCAATAAATTATCCTTTTTCTTGGATTTTCTAATCACTTACTTATATCAACGTAGTACTTACATGTGTAAAATTTCGTTTCATTTTGACGACTTCTTCTGGGTGCGCAAATTTTTATGGCAATGAGTGTATAAACGTCTGCATAAAGACATGCAGTGACATGTGTTTCTCTTCTATGCTTGAAGAAACTCCACTTTAAAAAAAAGCCAGATTACTGGACAGGGCAGACTAGTGCATGGCTGGATTATTGAGAGTCTACTGTACTAACACACATTTGTTAACACAATGATTCATTAAGCACATATACATATATTTATGTAGAACATAGAATAGAATTACAATACCTCCTCATATACCATAGCACGGATGTTAAGAGTAAGCACAAAAAAATAAGGCAAATGAATATTAGACTGAAAAAATTCCAAATTTGAGAAAATTTGAAATGATGAATAAAATATTCATGGCCAGTGCTGGGTTTACAATCAAGAGGAATACCCAGACACTAGCCAAAGGCAAAACGTTTCTGAGAATACATAGGCTAGGCCTAAAAAAAGGGGTACTCGATTCTCCTATGTTTTGTCATGCATTACATAAGTCCAACTTCATAAAATAACAATTTTAGATATATGCAAAAGTATAATTTGAAATGTGTGAAAAATTACAGTATATCAAGTACAGAAAATATATAGAAGAGGTGCAGAAATATAAATAAATAAGCCACATGTGGCTTCTTATTGATTATATTCTCATCATTGTCTTCGACAGTGTCTGGGTGTTCCCCTTGTTGATGAATCCAGCACTAACCATGAATATTCAATTCATCATTTCAAATTTTCTGGAATTTGCATTTTTTCAGTTTATTATTCATTTGTCTTATCTTTTGTTGCGCTTACTCTTAGTCCCTGTGCTATAGTATATTGCAATTGTATTTGTTATATTTGTTTTATATATCATCATCAAGGAAACATATTTTCTGGATATTATGCCAAGGTGAACTGGGAAAAAAAATCATTTGGTCTCCACTGGGATTCGAATCCAGGCCTTCTTGCATACGGGCAAGCATTCTACCATTTACGCCACTGGAGACACGATCCTGCCTTCCTTATTTCATGCATTGTGGTGTGCGGTGCTGAGGTAGAGGCATTAGTCACCTCTCTTAACTTCAGTAAATGGCCCCCAGGTGGGACAGTAGAGAGAGATAGAAGACCTTTTCATCCCACTATAAAGAAGTGATTTTGGGAAAATTTTTGGGGAAATACGATTTCCCATTCCTAAAGGATTCAAAATTTCAGGAATTCTGAAACCCTAGCTGCTATCGATCCTAAAAAGGGGGATGAATGGCCTACCCAAGTTCGAGAAGAAATCTCTATGATCAACCCTGCAGACCCTGATCCTTATCTCGCAGTGGAGAGCAGAGTAGCAGAGAGTTCTACCACTGTGCGATCATGCACAGTAAGATCTATATCAGGGATCAGCAACCTTTTTTGGCTGCAGGTCAAAATCAACCAGAATGTGTGCACATTAAGAAGATGTTTCGGGTATATAATTTATACACGCAAATATAATTATACTTTATTTTCGAAACTCAAGTGGGTCATAGGTTGCTGAGGCCTGATCTATATCTACAAATGCACATGAATCCATTGTCACTTGGGTTGTTCGTGGGTACCCCTAAATCTGAAAATATGATCAAATCTATATGCTAAGAGGAAAAATTAATAATATTGTAGGTACTTACAGTAAGTCCAACTCTTTCTCTTACATGATACACAGCCAATTTGATTTGAGTTATTTCTGAGACATCTCCTTTGAAAAATGCAGTTGTTGTGAAGAAGCATGGATTGCTACATTTCTATTAGAATGAGAAATATACTCAATATTTTATGGCATGAAATTTAGTATTAATGCACTGAACAAAATAATACAAAGCCATAAAATTGAATATTACAGAGTTCCCACTCAAAAAATTAGAAAGAGTGGGACAGGGAGGGTACCCCCGTAGACAACATAATCATAGCATAATAAAAAAAAAATCCCTGAATTTTTTTTTGAAACATTTTAAAATAATTTTTTTTTTTCATAGAACTATTTCAGTATCCCGTAAGATTGACCCGAGCCAAAAAAAAATGACAAATGAATTAGTTACAAAAACAATTTTTGGCCAAAATAGGGTATTAGCAACCACAGTTAATTGTTTTCTGTCTCTTTTTACAATATATTTCATTCTTTTTTGGAGTCTTCTACAGTCCAGTCTATCAACTCTCTTCGACAATGCACACAGCAAATTATGAAGACATGCAATTTTTTAAAAAATAATGCTATTTTGAGACCACTTCTAAAAGCACAGTGCAAAATGTGTAAATTACAAAGTCTGATATAAATAAGTCAAGGTGGACCAGATGGTTATACTGCGTTGTTCATCTCTTTTTAAAAGGATTTGTTTAAATTTTAGCACTCAATGACAGTGTAATCATTTTTGATAAATGAAGCAATTTCATTTCTAGCTCTTTGCTGAGCATTGTAAATATTGTTTATACCTCTGCATACCCTAAAAATACAGAAGACAATTGAATGTTATTGGGTACCATCAGAGTCGCAAAACCTAGAATAGGCCTATGTACCCAACTGCTTTGTTATGCAAACTGTTGCTTCACCTATACACAAAATGTGCACCATAGTTTTGAATGGGGAATGTTAGTTACTGTCCAAGACCATGAAGTAGTAAATACAAAATTACTTTTTTCAACCAGGCAAAAGTTTTCAATCCCTACTCTATTTGTTGAATCCTCAAACTAAGCAAATGAAAAATTAATGAACCACCAAATGTGGTCCACATAAACCCCTCCTAAAATAACTTTAAAAACTATATAATTTCTGCTTTGGCAGAATCATTAATTGCAATCTACTACATTCATATTATTTTTCCTTATATCAATGTGATTCCTTCCTCATTTAAAATCAATTATATGAATTTCATTCATAGGTTTTGGTAAAAAAATAGGAAAAGTAGAACAAAAACTAGAAAGTAGGACAAGTGGGAGCCCTGATATTATGATCAGAGCATTAGTGGACCAGATGGTTTTGACCTTTTTAGCAATAATGCATATAAATACATAAAATCAAAGAATTTTCAGAATAAATGTTTATTTTTGAAAGTTTATTAAAGCTCAATCACACACACTTCTTTTTTTATAATTTTTATAATAAATATTCATCATAACATCAGTTCTTTTTTCAGAGGTGGGATTTAGTGAATTAATAGAGATGTTTGTAATACAGTATTTTCCAAATATTAACCATTTTATTGTAACACTATTTCTAGAGATGTCAAAAATATTGAATTTTTTGTAGACTAAGTGTCAAAGTTCTTTTGTTATTGGTATTTTGTTGTTAAGCAGCTGCAACAAACTAGAAATTAAAAATGCTTAGATAAAAATACAGAAACTAACAGTACTCAGACATTCTGATGAAGGTATTTTGATGAAACTTGGTATACAGGATACTTGGTATATGGACTGGGGGGGGGGGGAGAGAGATTCAACAAGAAAAGTTAAATTTTTGACCACCAAGGTGAAATAGTAGTACTCTTTGGAGTAGTGTCAGTATAATTATGTAAGGCATGTTGTGGTGGACGTATTTCATTGAAACTTGGTATATGTTGTTATTTGGACCATGGGAAGAAGATAACTGTGAGCAAAAAGCACCAGATTTTCAACTGGTGGGCAAAAATTGATTTTTTTTATAGAATCTTTCAACACATGGTCCATATATCGTTTATACCGTTTCATCAAAATACTTCCATCAGAATGGACACTGCATATATTTGCATATGCAGTATATACATATGTGGGGACATTTTTGTAATGAATATACACTAAGAAATAGAAAATATGCATTTTAAAACATTTTTTTGCGCAGTGTTCTTTTAATGCATATTTCCTCATTTCTGGTACATACTTTGACATTTTTAGTGCATACTTCGCCACTTTTTTGGTGCGTATAATCTCTAATTATGATCCTTATTTAACCTGACTTTTCCCCACATGCCTGAAATGGACCAGACTCCTACATTCAAAAACATGCTGGTGAATGCAAAGAAATATGGTATAAGTTTACCCCTCCCCTTCTACGTAGACCACCAACTACAATGCAGATGGAGATCAAATTTTTCCATCCGCAAAAACTGGTCCATATATAAGTTAACCCCCATAATTTTGAATAACTCAATTTATACGTGAATATATACTTACTTAATTACTTTTTTGTACACAAGTAATTTATTGATAACAAAGATTTTTATAAACAGTGGAATATCGATCATAATCACTATGTATTAACATCCAAGATGTGTTTAAAACTGATGTCTCATTCATCAAGTGAAAATTTAACTATTTTGCTGTTCAATTTGTAAACAACCAAATCCTCAAACAAATTTAAAAAAATTTAATAGCTCAGTCAATATTTGTTGTACAGCAAAGAAACTTGTTCGGTTTTACAAATTTCTGAAAGAACAAACTTCTTCTAGACATAGGACCTAATTATAAAGGATTGGAGTAGAGATGTAGCCAGAAATTTCTTTCGGAGGGGGGAAAACTGATGTTTTGTGGGACCAAAGTGGCAGAACAATAGACTTGACCATGTTATTCTATAAAAATAAGCTATTTTTAACATTTCAGGGGAGCTAGACCCCACATTCATGCCCCCTTCTGGAGCAGGGCCCCTAGGTTGGAACCTTTGGCAGGCCCCCAGACCAGACTTTTGACGGGCCCCTCTGCAGTGAATTTATAGCGTGAAAAAACAAAAGATAAGAATTGTCCCGGGCCTCATCAGCCCCACCCTTGTGGGGGCTCCATGCTCATAGTCTCTTCTCTCTCTATGGCCTTGGACTAAAGAAACATATAAAACATTAGATTTTGTAATCTCCAAACTTAAACCCCTAGGCATCCTCTGTTTATCTGGATCTATGTTTGGATACAAATGCGAAAGTCAAAAAGCTCACAAACGCTAGACTGCTTGCAAATACCAAATAATCTACAACTAGGACTCAAGCTGAGCTTTCCTCCCTTATTTGGAAAGCTATAAGCATTAATCAAATTAAGAAATTTACATTAAACCATTAAATAAACACAACTCATAATGGTTTGATATTTATGGTGAGCTTTATCAAAAAAAAAAAAAAAAAAAATTTGATTGTTAACTGTGATTATGAGTGTTTTGTATCATGTGTCTTTTTTTAAAGGAAATTGTTCTTTGGCCAAAAATGTTAGAAGAACATTATTTCAAAAGAATTCCTCTGAGAAATCTTGAGCAAAATTTCTTTCCATCTGAACTATAGCACTTGAGTATACTCAAATGCAGCAGCAAATGGTTTTGATACAAAATAGTTAATCAAATCATTTCCTTATATATTTCTCACTTACTTCAATTACTTCAGTTTGAGAAAACTTGATCCATTCAGTGGACGGGGGAGTGTTAAGCAATAGGCAAATAATTGGATTTGGTGGCGTACCATCTCCATCGCATTTTAGATTGTCACAGCCTGGAGATAAAGCAATGCACATAAATATATACTAATCAATGCATAATTACCTTATAACCTAATTATGAGCATCTTTTCGGAATGAGAGAGAGAGAGACAATTGAAAGATCATAATAAATTTTTAATAGCAGCTATTACTTTAGCTTCTCTTGGTACAAGGAAAAGTTTATTATTCAATCAATCTAGACGCTTGATTAATAATAAAATTGATTTCTCTGACAACTTTGTTTCAGATAAATTTTTATCACAATGTTTAAAAAATATATATAATTCAGATAAATATATAGTTTTTGTCACTTGATATAGATATTGATCTGGATGTACGACGGAAATTTTCATTTCAAGTTGGAAAAATAATGTGTGATATTGCAGCAGCTGCTATAGCATATGACTGTTGGCACTGGATTAAATAATACTAATGTTCTTTAGAGAGAAGGAATAACTAATAATCACTAGAGGCTAGATGATAGTATGTGAGGTCAGATGGCTACACATTCCAACTTGAATTTTCAGAGCAATAACAATGTAGAGAAGAGCGACTTTTTATCTCTGAGACCAAACTGAAGTTTTAGATAACTTTTCAAAAAATTTGGTTATTTTGATTTTGCACCACAGTTATTTACAAAGCTGTTAAAACACTTACATAAATAACTAGCATCATTTATCCAGACATGCCAACATCGGCATAAAGCCTCTTAGTGGTGATGAATGCTTACCTTTATCAGAGGGGTGGGCACCCTCACCAGAGGACAACATAACCACACATAGCCCATAAAAAACAATATTTTTTAAAAGAAAAGTTAAAATAAAAAGTCCATATTAATACAGCACCCTATAAGCACTAGAACCTAGGGGCTCAGTCTCCTCGACCCTTCCCAAAGAAACTTACTGAAGTTGCAGAGTCCAGCAATAATTCATGAATATTCAATACAACTCCCTCCCAGCATACACATTTGTGGGTCGTATATACAGACCTTACATCCCTCAATTTTTTCTTTGTATCAGAACTCTAGTTGCAGCTGCAAGGAAACATTCAGTGTTTAAGCCATGCAGGTGCACCCGCGTCCAATGAGAATGCTTCAAAGCAAACAAAACCACTAAATACACTATTGGTGCAGCCCAGAGATGCCAATGATGAGCTATAGCTAGTGCTGTCTTAACGCATGAGTCCACCCAGGCAAGGCCCGGGGGCTTCAAGAGAAGAGGGACCTCACAAAAATGAGATCTGGTCGAAATTTTCTAGGAATTACCAGGTAGGGCCTCCGAAAAACCACTTGGCCCAGGGGCCCATGATACTCCTAAGAAGGCCCTGGCTATAGGTAGCACGTCAAATATCCGGAATTTCGGAAAAGGATGCATAAAAATTTGGTTCAAGGTTCCCCCGGGACGTATTTTCAGTTCCAAGAATAAAAATTGAGAAAAACCTTCTCCAACTTTTTCTCTTTCATTTTCTTCTTTCTACCGTCTGTCATGATTGCACGACCTTTAAAAAGTAGTTCTACTACTTTGAAGTACAAATGAAGCATTTTACTGTACTGTACTGGTATACAGGCCAGTTGTTGAAGAATAAAGTGACGGATATCTGGTTGTGTCAATGAATGAGGGGTCATATACGGAATTTTAAAATTTCAGAGTTTCTATTCACTTTGCAGGTTTTCTCACCTCCGATTACATACTGGAAATTACGGTACTTTCGAGGCTATCTATCAGCATTCAAAGACAGCGCCTAAATGGCGTACATTCATCTTGTTCTTACAAGATGGTGAGTGCAAATTTTTTGAAGAATTGTAAAGGTTTTTTTTTGGAACACCCGTTCAAATCATAAAAAATTTTCCGAGGTTGTTGAGAAAAAAACTAAATTTGTAAAAACTCTATAACTTGAATATCAACAGTTTTGTCATCTAGCTGCTATCGGCTTTTGGAGGGGGCAAAAGGATCTAATTCTTCACAGCAAGTTTGAGTCATTAATATTTAAAAACAATTTTAAATTAACAGATAGTACAAGAAAGTAATTTTTTTTTCCAAAATTTCAATTTCCTACAAAAATATTTTTAATTTTCAATCTTCTTGGGTGGGAGAGGGGCACAGGTCTCCATAACCCCCTTCCCTCGATTTTGCCTTTGGGAAAATCTGAGTTCGAAACCCTTGATTACTCAGTGATAATCAGCTAAAAATATGATTTTCTAAGGTTTTGGTTAACTTGCACAGCTGTTTTTAAGACTAATCAGCATATATCACAGGAAAAACTTGAAAGATGTATGGAAACCACAGCCTGAAGCTTACTCTATCAGTTTTTATTGAATTCCTGAACAGCACATAGCCACCAATGATGTCTACTAGCATGTATCAGAGTAAAGTTAATGAAAATATTTGGCGGAGGTGGGGGAAACTTAAGCTAAATGTCTAAATAAATATATATTGTATATTATCAAGACTTTGGAAAATATTTGTGGGCAAATACACGTTTACTCTTATGTGCACATGATACGATCAGTATTATTTCAAAATTTGTAAATGGGCATATAAAAGAGTGTTTAGTCATTATGACAAAGGCAATGAAATGCCAGGGTACTTGAAAATAAATCATATTGAATATCAGTAAACAGTTAATATCAGGAAATTGTTATAAATCACAACTTACTTATACTCAACTCCAAGGATGGTTCAAAGACTTGTGAACCATTACCTAAAAAGTTTTTGTACATAAATGAAAAATTTCAGAAAAATTAAAGGAAAAGAAATTTTTTTTCACTAATCAATAGGTTACTTCACACTTAAATATCAAAATATCATGTACTGGGTGTCCGGGCTAAAAGTATCTAAAAGCAATGACTTATACTGAGAGAACAACACATGATTAGTTAGGAAAGTGCTTCACCATCGATAGAGGCTTGATCCAAGTTTTCTACAGAAGTCACACATGCACACTGTCAACAGCTGCATTGAGACACTTTTAGCAGCAGTCGTGCACTAACTGCCAGACAGCATGTAGAGTTAGAGATACAAAAAACTAACATAATTAATCTACCCCCCCCCCCCCCAACAGAAGCGAAATGACATGACACACTTTGGCATGTTGGAGAAATTTTTCTGTAACATATTCCTTTGATTTCATCTTTCAGCAAGACGGCTCTTCACCACACTTTCATGGAGATGTTAGATTTTTTTTAATAGGATCTTTCCTGGATTTTGGATCTAAAGAGGAAGCCCCCCCCTGCCTGGTCTCTCAGATGTCTGAACATAATGCTGTTGGACTTTTTTACTTAGGGATTCATTACAATGATTGTACACTAGCAAAACATTTGATTTGGATGATTTGAAACACAGTGTATCTCTGTAGCAATTGATTTAATAACGCCTCAAATGCTACTAAACACTTGGCAAGAGATTGAGTACTGTTTGGACATCTGCAGAGCCACTAATGGTGCTGAAATTGAACTTTATTGACCTGGAAATAAACTCAAGGATTTGCCTCCTTTAATGCAACAGCCTTATAAATAATTATATGTGTCTATCACTATAAACCATTGCTTTTGGATATGTTTGGCCTGGAAAACATGTATATTTATGATAAAAAATATTTTTTATACATAGCTTGAACAAATGGGCCTAGGATTCATGTGGGATAATGCACTGAAAATTTATGCAGATAGCCAAATCAATTTGATTGAAATTACTTGAAATTTATTTATTGCCTTCTAAATGAAAACAAATGATCTATTTGTTATTAAATGAAATTTATAATCTTATTAAAATAGTAAACATTAACAAAATATATAACATTTGGTTACACTGTATTTTAACTCATCCAAACCTGAATTGGAAAATCAAATTTTTGATTGCAATGAGCTAAAATCATTGCCATTAGTGATAAAAATTAGGATCGAACTGCCTCTGCAGTGTTGCCGAAGGGAATCTAAAAATCGAATAAAACAAAGTTGTTTTTTGAATACTAGAAGGATAAAAATAAACCACATAACTATTTAACAAACTTGTTGTGGGCATTTGAAAGTTATGTCCATTCAGATGGGTACCAGATCTGAAAAGGTTAACGTTTGACAATTTCATGTTTATAAACAAACACACCCACATAAATACATACCATAACTGTCAACTTTTGAAAATGAAAATTCTGGAGATTTTTGCGCGAACCCATATTTTATGCTAAAACCACTCCCTAATAAATACAAAAGGGATTTTTCCAAATAAAATAGGGAGTTTCTACACATAAAAGTTAAAGCATAGGGGATAAAATCCCTACTCAAAAATTGAAGTCAAATAAAATAGGGATTTTACACACATGGAAGTTAAACCATTGGGAATAAAACCCCTACCCAAAACACAAGTGAAATTGGTGGCAAAACTTCAAAATGGTGATCTAAAAAAATAAATAAATATTGTGTTCAATCAGAAACGCTGTGAACAAACATTCTGCGCGAATGACCCCAAAATCATCGGAAGATGAAGGAAAAAAAAAGTGTCAATGTTTGAAGAACACACAACTTTTTGTGACACTTGATGTTCTTTTTTCATTTCACATGGGTGATGATGTCAGTCTTTCCACCATGGTTGATGTTTATGTCCATAACACAACTTGTACAAAAAGGAAAAGTCGGTTTTTTTCTGGAACGATTGATGAAAGGAAATTCATCGGAATAAGTGTCTTTAAAATTGATTAAATATGTTTTTGCTTATCAGTATTCATGTTTTGTTATATCACACGTACGTAACTTCAACAAAAGAAATTTTGACCACATGTGCATCACCATAATCTTCAATTATTATCCAGGGCTATTGGCTGCTAAGCTATTTCCCTGCACGATAAGACAAACTTTCTTATTACCATCAGAGGGTTTGTAAAACTTTCTTAAAAAGGAAATTTCCCCATTTACAACGTGTGACGTTATATCAAAAGGGGAAAAAACAGAGGCAAAGGACTTCATGCCCCACAAGAAATTCCTTAGGGATGGTTTTTAAGAGGGGATTTTTTTAAAAATAAAGTTAGGGTGTAAAGTTAGGGTTTTTTAGTTTCCCTAAAAAAATAGGGAATTTTTGTGATTTTCGTAAAAATTCGGGAGATTTAAGAACTTTTCGGGTGGTTGAGGGACGAAGCTAAAATTCGGGAGATTCCCGGAAAATTCGGTAGACTTGGCGGCTATGACATACATATACAGGGTGATACAAAACTCAACATAGAAACTCTTAAGGAAGGCAGAAAACACAAAAACAAAACAGAATCACATAGGAATGTATGACAGGAAACTTCAACCTGATCAGCTGAAGGATGAATGAAGATGCAGAAATGACAAGCCAATAATAGGTGGAAGAACTCTCTTTATTTTTATTTAGCTATACTTTACATGAGGGCAGTACGTATACACATTAAATTTCACAACAAGTGCTCACAGTTTTTACCATCCACGGTTATGCATGCTTGAGGGCGCTGTTATTCGCTGGAGAAATACCAGGTATTTTCAAAAGGGTTTGACAATCAATATATCGCCATTGTGAAGCGTGCATAACTGTGGATGGTAAGAACTTTGAGCACATGTTGTGAAAGTTAATGTGTACCACGTACCATCCTTGTGTAAAGTATTGTTAAATAAAGAGTTTTTCCACCCATTATTGGCTTGTCATTTCTGCATCTCAGTTTGCCCTCCAGCTGATCAGGTTGGGGGTTTCCGGTCATACATTCCGATGTAATTACGTTTTATTTTTGTGTCTTTTACCTCCCCTAAAAGTTTGTATGTTGAGTTATGAATCACCCTGTATATAAGTGAACACAAACTTAAGAACTACACGTTTTCTTATACTCCACATCATCATTTACAACCTACTCTAGTCCATCCCAGTACGGTCTATCATAGCATCTTTTTCTGATGTCACATTTCCAATGCAATTATTAAGGCAGAGCATGAGCAAACTGAATTGAAGACGCCAAAATTAATGGAATTCATATCCATAAAGTAACATCTCATACAAAGTTTAGAATAACAAGGTTTTATAAAATGGAAACATTCTGAATTACATTGCATCTTAGCTTCATTCTTTAGAACATCCATGTTCACATATCTACACAGAGAAAAACAATATATACGTTCAATCTAGTGCTCGTGCAACATATTTGCATGCAAACACCAGTGAAGTGGTTTTTAAAACCTTGCATACAGAGAAAAGGAAAAAAAAATATTTCAACACAAAAACTTTTTTTTCACATTGAAACCCCTTATATGTAATAAACATTTTTTTTTTAAATAGTTTTGTTAGCATATAATCATCTGCAGTTTTCTCACCATACAAGAGGTAATTTAAATTAATTTTTTTTCCAATAAATCCTCTACAAAAAAGTCTAATATATCTATATGTTTAATTGTACAATTTTCTCTCTACAGTTTTTTTAATTATTAAAATAAATAGTAGGAATACATAACATTAAACTCAATCTTGAAAATTTTTCTAAAATTCTGTAGAATCAAATAACTGACAGTTTCTGATGATGCTACAAACTCTACAAAGGGAATGATAAACCAAAATGTAATTTTGGTTTATCGTTACCTTTTCTACTGAGGGGAAAAACTTCATATAAGCTCTGAAATACATCCGGTTAGTAATCCATATTTTCAGCTTACCAATACATAGTTTGAATATCGTTATCCTTTATGTTACACTTTATAGCATGCAAGCATGATTTCACTACCCCTTTTCTTATCTATTACATTCCAGTTTTCTCTGTCATATATTGTTAATCAAATCACTATCCAAGTAAGCATTAAGTTTCCTTTTTACTCTTATTAAACGGTTTTAGAGATATCAACCAAGAAAATCATGTTGCTTGGAACTTAGCTGCCTCCCTCAGATAAACTAATCAATTATAATTTTGCCTCATAATAAATGCTCAAAAGTGCATTTTTTGGTGGTTTTAACACCACCAATTCAAAAGATATGTTAACAAAAGCATAAATTTGTTGACTCGTGATGCTGCCTCTCAATATAATGATAATCACTACACAATATTTTTTCTTGGTCAGTATAATATAGATATATCAGGATTTCACTGTAATATAATAGCCAACCATCTAGTCAATACTCAAATTCATTATGGCCCTTTAGCCAGAACAGGCCAATTGCTTTCTTATGTTTGTTCATAAACAGATTCAAGCCTTTAATTCAAGTACACTGCTCACATAACAGGCAAAACCTGGAGTACATATAATTAGCATGATAATATAATTCATGGTTTTTTTTACTTTTTTTTGCATTTTGTATGTGACAGTCTCAACTTTTTTTTATATAAAAATGACTTGTTTTTGCAATGAAGTTTGATTGAATTTTTAATCTTCACTGAAATCATGAAGATAATTTTCATAACATAAATCATATTATTATAATTATATTCAGTGGAACATCTCAAATGATGAATTTTTTGGATAGCAAAGATTTTTTCCTTGATTTTTCTGCCTCAGCTAACAAATATTTTTATTGATGTGGATGCATACACTAACATAAAACAGCCGCATCATGAGCTCAATTTTAGTGTCAATCATCATCAGAATTACTGTCACTCTCAAGCAACTCATATCCACCCCAGAACGTTTTTCCAGATGTACCTTCACTTCACTTTCTGAAAATTTTAAACCATTTCATATAAAATGAAAGATTTAGCTAATATAAATGCATTGAAAAAAAGGCCTATGTTTTCAGAGCACGAGTTCTTTTAGTGCAAGACTTACCATCAAACTCAACAGTCTGGACCAAAGCTTTGGTCCGGACATTCTAGGAGCTTATCTTTATTATCTGCATGTATCAGAGACAGAAATGAGCTACCCAATCACATACAGATGGGGACACCTACAAACTTGAGACTGGGTTGAGTCAACACCAGTTAGTATACTAAAGCTGGTGTTGGTTGCACACATAGCATAAAATACAAAGATTTTCGGTATCTCATCTTCTTGTAAATTCTCATTTATCTAACTTTGAAGCTGTTCATTTTAGCCTTTTCTTTTGTCAGTTTATCTTTTTCATAGTGCTCCTTGGTATTAAAAAAAAACTCATCTTTATATTTTAGGCAGTATCTGTAATCAATTAAATAATTTCCCATAAAAATCAATAAAAAATTGTGTTTCGGCTAATGAATGTGATTCCAAGATGAATTGCTCTCATTAGTCGAGGTATCACTGTAAAGTGGATCCCACTTATAATGTTCCATTTAGAACATTTCTCCACTTAGTAAAACTTATTTTTGTGGTCACAACTTTTATTAATAGTCATCAAGATTTCCTGTTTAAAGCGTTTTCCCACTAACAAAGTTCTCCATGACAATTGTTTGAAAAACATTTTTAGTGGGATCCACTGTATATGAATACTATGAAAAGTGCACCTAGACCAGGGAGTAATGTCGCTGTATAGGCGATTATCATTACACAGGGTATCATTATAATGGATTTTCACTGCAACATTTTTTTCTTGGGAAATACATTTTAATTCACTGCTATTTGCAGATGTCCTCTGATTCCTGTCCACTAGCAAGTGCTCAGCAATTTGAAAAATTATTGATATTTTCTCATATTTTTCTCAATGAAATATTATCTCTCAACCTATAAACATAACCATGGATATATATATACTCACTAAAAATTTTAATCTGTTTTGAAGCACATGGAAGCAACACTATTGAATTAGAATCAACATTAATTTCCTCCAACTTCTTATGTAGATCACTTAACTGCTGCCGCATGCTACCAAAATTAGCTTTTCGAAGAGCATCAATCCAAGAATCTTTCTCAGCTTGTGATGAAGCAGCAAACTGATATTTTTGTTCATCATTCTGAAATACTGAAAATATAGGATATAAAATTTAAAAAAACTTAATAAATAGGATAAATGTTCTTGTAATTTGAGTATTTTTTCATTTCCATATATCCAGAATAAAATTAATTTTTTACATGTGCATATTCAGACATGTGTACTGAGGGAATGCATGGGATAAGTGACCATTTTTTGCATATGGTCTTCCTGCCATTTTAATAATGAAACAAAAGAAGTTCATGTTGAGTCAGTTAACAGTAGAAGTTGTGCACTGGTGGGCTCTAGCATAGAATAAAACAAGACTTGAATGCTGGAACAGACTCTGTGATGGTTTTTT
Organism: Pholcus phalangioides; assembly: GCF_987345545.1. Classification (NCBI taxonomy): domain Eukaryota; kingdom Metazoa; phylum Arthropoda; class Arachnida; order Araneae; family Pholcidae; genus Pholcus; species Pholcus phalangioides. The sequence goes on along the minus strand of NW_028301600.1, from coordinate 43,763,364 downwards.
GGCGACTTTTAAAGCAAAATGAGAAAACTTACTGAATATTGCTGTAATTACTGGATATGAGAGCATTGACTAAAATGATAACAACAAGTGGATGAATTTGGGCTGAATAAAGACATAGTGGAATAAAAATGAAGAAAAATAAAAGTGATGGCCTTTGTGTTTGTATTTGAATAATTTCTCAGAATTTTGTTAAATTAAAATGCTGCAGCTGTTAAAATTACTAAAATTAAACAAGCTAATTTTCATCACCATTAAAACCCATTGTTTAAGCATTTTTACAATTTGACAAAGCTATTTACTCATATTTAAAGTTTTCAATTCATCATAACTGTATGAGAATGACAAATATAATGCATCTCCTAAGTTAGAAAATGGGAAGTTTTTTGTGTGAGCCTGTTATTCTGCAAGCAACATTTTGACATCTGCACAGAATGACAAAATAGCATGCTTCTGCATACAATATTAGTGAATTTCTTCTGTGCAGTAGAAACTCTGTATACGCGGGAGCCTTTTTTATTGCACATGCACAGCCTAGAGGTATGAGAGCAGGGCTGCAACTAGGCTGGGGTAACCGAGGCCCCGAGTCAAATAACGGCCCGATAAAAAATTTACACTTATTTTACATAATGTTTTTTTAAAGGCCCCAAGAAAATGTCTGCCCTGGCACCCTGAGAAGGTATGCTACAAACCTATATGAGACTGAGTATTTTTTTTGAGAATGTAATATGAGTGAATGCATCATCAAAAAGGTTTTAACACACAATTGTAGAGCTAATCAATATACAACTGTGTAATGATTTTGGCATACACAGTAAAATTCCAAATCAAAACAGAAAAATAAGTTACTTTAAAAATACAAAACTTTCTCTTCCAATTCTCCGCATTGTGATTAAATATTGACCTGTTTTTTAGAAATAACTTAGAATACAATTCTGCCTGATAAAATTTTCAATCATCAGAAATTGAAAAAAAAATCATGCACAAGCCATTTTTTTTTTTTGCTATGTGGACGTGCAGGCATCGTGATGGATTTACATAGTGAGGATCCAGGTTTCGACCTTAATGGTAACATATTAGTGATCAGTTGAGGTTGATTTCCTGTGGTTTTCAAACGTCAAAAGTGCCAATGCCAGCCAATCTCTTTAAAAAAGTCTCTCCACAGGGAACAAACAGGCCTATAATATTTTAAAATTCACACACACTACAGCAGGCAAAATAACCTGCTGAAGTGTTTGCTTCCATACCAGTGCTATAAACCCATCCCCTCCGAGTCTTTTCAACTATCCAAGTTATGCGAACAACAAAATGAAATAGTCAAAAACATTTTTCCCAACATCATTTATTCACAACACTCTTTACTTTCACAATAATCAATGAATTTTTTTAGTTAAGACATTTCTCGTTAAAACAAAATCATTATTCTGTTATGAAGGGGCCAGACTACATAGATAGATCTCAGACATAGCTCATGACAAAAATCAAGGTAGTTCTCATCCAATGTTCTGGAAGTCCATGTCACTCCTTGATATCTATGGTGCTTGAGCAACTGAAGAACAATGCTAGACATGAATGAATAATTAACTGCTTCATCCAGACACAAAGAGAGAGAGAGATGCTGCTATCAATAGAGGATTTTTTTTCAAAAAGAGCACACACAGACACAACTCCGGTCTATTCCAATGGGTAATTTACTACCGCCTGAGTTGTGCCAGAAGTGTAAGTGTGTGTACCTAACAGTCTGAGTGTATATATAGTGGATTTTTTGTGCTGCTATCAAGAGAGGATCGATACCATGTGACCAGTTGGATCAATGATGAAGTTGACAGCAAGTCTACAATCAATTCATCAAGAACAACCAGCCATATTCAGCTCTCTGCAACAAAACTTGAACAGAAATTTAGAATTGCTTGTTAATCCTTCAAGTGGTTTTTAAAATTTTCTTCATCCGCATTATAACTGCCACATTGGAAATAAAAGCATGTTAAGAGCCCGAGATATTTTGGGGTGACTGAAATAAAGCAGATCAAGTTTGACGAGATATCTCAGAATTGCAGCTGTAAGGGTTAAAAAGACCCGGTCCTGCTAGAGTCAAACAGGTTCCATAGCACAGGTTAGGAGTTACTTCTTCATATCACTGGATACTATTTCCAGCCAATGGCCAAATGCAGTGTATATAAGAGCTAAGTGAAGTTCAAATCAGAATATGAACCAATGCAAAAGCAAACTAGCTCTAGGAGGGAGCCATATTCATATAAATACACTGCTCAAAACAATTAGGGGAGCAAGCAAAAAAGTGAAGAAAACCGTGCGAGACAGCCACGTATTGGCATACAATGGATAGTACACACGTATCAATGCACAATACAGAAAAAAGACGTAAAAAATTTGGAATTAAGCTTTAATTCTTTGAAAATATGGAAAAAACATGAAAAGATGATTTAGGGCAACAATTTGGTTACATGTAAACGATAAAAAAAAGTACTGTTTAGACATGATGCACAAGTTTTAATAGGGCGTGTGGTCTCCTCGAACAGCTAAGACTGCTGCACACCTGTTTGCCATGGATGCGATGAGGTTATCGATCAAACTTTGGGGAATACTGTTCCACTCCTCAAGAAGTGCAATCTGCAAGTCTCGGACAGTAACAGGCGGCCTTGGTCACGCAGCAATGCGTTGTCCGAGCATGTCCCAAACATGCTCGATTGGATTTAGGTCAGGAGAGCACGCTGGCCATTCCATACGCTGTATTGTTTCAGCTTCAAGCATGTTCTCCACCAGACGAGCTCTATGCGGTCGGGCATTATCATCCTGTAAAACAAAGGAATCTCCAATGGCTCCAGTGTAAGGGATGACATGAGGTCGTAGTATCTCGTCTGCATACCTTCGGGCCGTCAAAGTGCCATTCCGAATGATATGCAGGTCCGTACATCCGCCTATGCTGATTCCACCCCATACCATCCAACCAGCTCGTCTGTATTGTGACCTTTCATGAACGAATGCGGGGTTATTTCGAGTGCCCCTGTCCCTCCATACCAGAACAAGTCTCAAGGTGAAAACCATTTCATCATAACCAGAATTTCTCTGAAGTCCAGAGCCATCTGCATGTGAATCAAAAAAGGCTATTCTTACATAATACTTTCACCATTTTTACTATGCATTAAAAAAAGGTATTACACAAATCCATAAAATTAGAACTCAAGATGATACCTCACCTGAGGGTCCCACAAGCAATCACTACAGGAGTGAAAAACGAATTCAGATGGGACACCAGCAGCCCGACCTTAAGTCTCGGTTTAGTCTAACAGCTGGAAAACTCCACCTTGCAGCTGAGAGACTTAACAAACAAACTAGTCTGTGGCGGTATGTTAGTGGGACCTTTGTTGGTTTCTGGTAGCTAGGATGTTCATAGGGCCAAAATATATACAAATTCACTCATAATCTCAAAACCAAGGCCACTGATAAGAGATCCATCCTGTAACATTACACTAGGAAGACAGAAATGGTAGCGCTTCTTGAACACAAAAAATGCATTTCTCAGAAACAAACCTTACATTAGGAATCCAACACTTACACAGCACATTGCGACATGCCCCAGTTCATTAGAAGTTCCTCAGAAGAATGCTTATCAGGGACACGTGCAGTTTAGTAGTGGTAGTAGCCCAAGTAGGAAACTTACAATTTTTTTAAAGGTATAAAATAATCTTTTTCTTTTTCTTGCTTCTCAAGTGACTTAAAAATACCCTCTTTCCTCGTTTTGGTAGATATGCTAGTATAAATACGAATCTAAGTGTCCTCTGATGGCTTTTTTTCCCTATCATTATGTAACATTGTATCATACTTAAGCTCCAGCTTCGTAATAATACACAGTGAAGTCGATAAAATCATAGGTGCTTAGTAAAACCTGGGTAGATTGTTTCTCAGTAAAAGTATGTCTCTCGACGAAGAAATTTTTTTTTTTAAATTATTCACTGGTACTATTGAGAATCAAGTTGATATTTTATTTTTAAAAACACATACAATCAAAACACTGGTATAAGCAAGGAAGAAACTGTTTTGGTAATAACCCCTATTCAGCTGAGATTAGGGTTTTTGCATTTATACACAAGTAAAAAATTAAGTCCCCAACCCCAAAAAAAAATAAGATAAACCTTTTCCTCTTGCAAAAATCCTGCATACTTTAATGCAACGGTTCTCAACTGGTGCTCCGCGGAACCCTTACACAAATACAACACCACAACAGGCAAAATGCCCAGCGAGGTGGCTGAGAAAAAGATGCCCATAACAAATATGGATGTCATATGTTTAAAAAAAAAAGCAACCCAATTAAAAATGTAATTAGAAACATTATAAACGATATATACACATGATAGAATATTATACAATGCTTAATAATAAAATACATAATAATAAAATCAATGTAGGATGGTGGAGGATACCCTCCATTAGACAAAATAATCATAGCATCACAAAAAAAAAATCCCTAAGAAATTTTTTTTATTAAAAAAAAATTTTTTTTAATAGCACTATTCCAGTATTCTACAAGATTGACTCGAGCTAAAGCAAAATGACAGAAATGACTGTAAATGACTATGAAAACAATTTTTGGCCAAAATAGGGTATTAGCAACCAGAGATAATTCTTTTCTGCTCTCCTCACAATATATATATTACATTCTTTTTTGGGAGTCTTCCACAGTCCAGTCTGTCAACTTTTTTTCTTCAATTATATTATTCTTTTGTTTAATGTTGAAAGCAAATCGTTTGAAAAATTTTCCTTCGAGTGAGCACACTGAAAATTTTGAGATTCCATACCAAGATAACACATAGATGGTTTCAATGTACAATCAACGAAAACATTTGGCAGTCCCCAGATTGCTTTGCACTCTATAGAATAAAATTGACCATCATTCTATTTCATGTTTTATTGGTTTGTGTAATTTATTGGAATTTTTAATATTTAAATTTTAAACCAGAAACTTGTTTTAAATTGAAAAACCTTATACATAGATATTATTACTTACTTAGACTGAAAGAATATGGCTCTTCAGAATTCAATTCATCATATACCTCAGATGCCTCCAAGATAATTGCCCCCACTGGTTCAGAACACTGAAAAATTAGTTAAAAATGAGGATCATGTAATTGGTAAAATTTTTACATATTTGTAGGATTGTTGATTTGTTTTTTGTTTTTTTTTTTGTTTCCCAAAAATAAAATATTTGGATTTGTTCCTTTCTTTGAAGTGACAATTTAATTGTGTGTATATTAAAAAAACACAAATAAAGTAAAATAAAAAAGTCAAATAATACACTAAAAATATGTGTTTGCATGCTAACTACTTATTCACATACATTTATATACCATGTATGATGGCAAGAAAGGTCTAAGCCAGTAGTTCTCAAATTGTGCATTGTGGCTCCTAGAGGCATCACAGTAAACTGTCAATATTGATATGTGTAGCTTTGGTGCTTTGAATACTATTGTTCTCTTTCTTTGTTAGACTACTACGATTATCATTGATATCATCACCAAGTTTTCATGGATATCCACAAATGCACTGAAAACAGCAAATCCTTACACACAATATTCATTCTTTTTCACGCATGCTTTCATCAATAATTTGGTTTACAGATATCAGGAACAAATTAAGTAAAACTAAAAGGTCCACTATGTATATATGTAATTTGATGTTTGTTTTCCATTGTGGTAATGGAAGTTAATTTAATTTTTTTTTATGAGTGTGACGATTGGCTTTTCTTTCTTTCAAATAGAGCACAACTCAGGTCTATCGGCATCTATGAGCCGATACCTAGTGAGTTGTGCTGGAAGTGTAAGTGCGTGTACCTAACAGTCTGAATGCGTATCTAGTATTATGTCTGATTTTGCAGTGTTCCATCTATATTTCAGAAGTGAAGTATGATGATTGAATTGCATTTGCACTGTTTGCAAGTCTGTTGCTCTCTGTGGCAAAACTTTTTAAAGTGGAGATTGGCTTGCATTTGTGCCTTGAAGTTGGGAACCACAGAAAACCAACTTCAGCTGACCACCACTGTAGTGACAGTGGGGTTTGAATACGGGACCTCGCAATGCGAGTCCATCACTATGACCACTCGAATACCACAGCAGTAAACATGTGACAATTGGCTGCATATCCTACTTTAGTTTCAATGAAATATGGTCAATGCTGTGTGTCCATGATTTGCGAGAATAATAATTTGTGAAGGATAAACCACCCAGAAGAGGCCTCTCTCTCTCCCACAAGGTTCCAGGAAGAGACCACCCAGACTCTTTAGTTTTAGTTCCTCTTTTTTCCTTTCTTTACTCTGTTTTGTACTGGAGCATGTGCTTTTTATTGTAAACAAGGATGGTCATGCAGAATTCTCCTCCTTGCATAGATCCAACAATTGTGTTAATTGTTATAAGATTTAACAACTCATTAAGAATCTTTGTATAGAACCTCTAAGAAATTAGGAACCCTGGTGGAAAACTTATTTATCCCATATTAATATTGTGATACTTTATTACACTTCAAATGAAATATAAAACTTGCATAGAGTACCCACAAGAAATGCAAATAAAAACAAACCTATACTAGTAAGATTTGCAAGTGAATACCAAAAAAAACTGTGGATACAAAAGGCGAAGTCTAAAGAATTGACAGCTGATACAATAAACTCCAACTTCGCATCCAATAGAATATATATAAATGAAAATCTTTCACAGGAGAGCAAATGCTAGTTTTTCCCTGCTAGAGAGTTAAGAAAGAGCAACAACTTCAAATATGCTTGAACAAAACGATTAACTAAAATATTTTGTTAATTGCTCTTTTGTAATCATCCTTTACTACTCACTGTTCCATTCTTACTTATTAAACTTAAAACGTATTATATCACTACAGAAGAAAATTATAAGGCTAATTTTTAATGACTATTATACTCCTTCCATCACTCTTCAAAAGTATAGAAATCCTACCACTTAGATACTTATATTTTTATAAATCTCTGTTGCTTCTCTTTAAACGTCAATCCTCCCTACCACATTAATATCCACTTGATCTTCTGCTAGGCATAACGCCACATATTCTTTGCTAATTATTCACAAAAACATTAAAAAAATTCATTTCCCTTACCTAATACCTAAGTTTTATAACTCTCTTCCCATTGAAATTAAGAATGCTTCCTCTCTTTACACCTACAGAAAGTACCTCAAAAGATATCTATTGTCTATTGATGATATCTCTGTGCACTTTTAATTTTTTTTAAAGAATTTGTCCCCCACACTAATTAAAGTTATTGATTTTTTCCTATTATATTTATCTTCAACATCTTAAATATTTTGCCTTTCTGACAGTAGCTCAATTATTCAAATCATACTTATCTCTAATTTTTATATTTAAAATGCACCCACCACCCATTGCTACTAATTTTGTTTTTCCTCCCTTCACCCATCTGTTACTTGATATTTAACTATCGATTCCCCTCTCCCATTTATATTTGTGTTTATATACAAGAGTATATATATAGGTATTTGTCCATCTTCACACATTGTACATTTTTTTTATCAATAACCCATCATCCAGTATGTGACAGTCATGTTCACCTTGGATGAAAAGTTGTCTCTGTGTATGTATGCTTTTTTTGCTAAATAAAAAAAAGATGAAAATTTTTCTTCCAGAGACTTGATGACTCTAGAATTATAAGAATAAGGGATGAGCAAGATCTCACAAATTTGAGTGCTAATGAAAAATGATATAACAGACTTGTACCAACAACCTACTCTGGAGGAAATATGTGATGTAAATAATTTTTTAAGTATTCTTTAAAAAGCAACAAGAACATTAAACTTTGTATATTCAAGATAAGCATATTAAAGTCCAATTTTGATAATTTTCCGGTATTCTTGAAGTCGTTATCTCAACGTATAGATAGTATATGCCTGACAGAAATATAGTTAAAGGAAGATGAATTATTTAATTATGACATTGTTAACTATGATCATATGAATGATTACCAAACATATTTTAACTGTAGGACATATAACAAATCAGAAGGGGTCATTATGTGTATTTCAGTAAACCAATCAAAAGTCCTTGCAATTTTATAACTGCTGAAAGCTTATGTATTAACCTACCGGATTGTGATATAGATATCTTATTACAATACAGATCTCACACATACACTATTTCACTGTTCAATGAAGAGTTGGAGCCCTTTATCACGAAAACAAAAAAAAAGCATTTTAATCACTGGGGATTTGAACATTAATATATTAGAGAATAATAATGACATATCAAATTATCTTGACATAATGGCTGTAAATGGCTTCATTGCTTTACAGGAGTCAGTAATCAGAGAACTAAATGAAGGTACATGCATTGATCATGTTTTCTATAGATCAAATAAAAACATATTAAAACAATTCTCTGTGCTTAAAACGCACATTACTGATCACTAGAGAACGGATTATATGCAAATGCAATTGCATATTTTAGCATTTTTTGTTGTTAAAGCATATAAATGCATATTTTCATATACTTATTCAATTTTTTTCAGCCATTTTCTTTGAATTTTTCTAAGTTTGTTGCCTTTTTCTCCTAATTTATATATATCTTTTTTTGAACTTGCAAAGAACACTGATCATTAGAGAATGGTATATGTTGTACTGCAACAAAGAGAGGATAAGAAAAAAAGTGGAAAAGAAAATTATCATTTTAACAATTTATATTTTTTAGCTTTTGGGGGTGTCGGTCTCTCTTGTTCTGCAAAAAGCAATCCATGACTTGTCAAACGTTCAAAGTGAACGGTGACCATACGTTCCAAAACTGTTGTTTTGACTTCAGGGGGTGATTTAAGTACATTTCATAGAAGAATATATAAATGAATTCTTTTTTTCTTTTTTCACTCAGAGGAAGGAGAAACGCTGACTGGACCAATACCTCACATATAAAAATACCTACACAAGGAGATAAGTATCTATACAAGGCATTGACTGGACCCAAGAAAGATATGCCCAGGCTCTGTATCTGGAAGCACTTTGCCCCCCCCCCCCGGGAACTCGGGCATCTCTGGCAAACCTGAAAAAAAAGCTGACAATTATCAAATACATGTTAGGTGGCAGAGGACAATAGACCAATAGACGTAGGATAATTGTTCAAACTTTCATGAAGGAACATATTTCAGCTCACCATAAAGAAGCGGGTTTCTTTCTTATTTTTGTATCTTTTGATGTTTTTCATTGATCTTTATATATTTTTAACAGTACAGATAAAAAAAAAATATGGCAACATTTTGCTGGTGGCAGACTATATCACCCCTCCCACCATTTCTTAACTATTAAGCACTAGGTTCTTCATTGACTTATTTTTAGCAGGATCTTAAATGTGAGAGGTAAACATATTCGTCCACTTCTATTTTTCTTTAGTCTACTGGCTTGAGAAGTCAAGGTTGTTTTCTTTTTCTTCAGAAATTTCTCCGATTTTTTTCTCATTCGTGACCGCACTTGGAAATGCTTAAAATGAAAGGATGCAGAAGCGATTTGTCAAGAAAATGGATTTCCGAAAACCTTAAAGATTTGAAAGATGGGAAAATAATATATTGCAGGGTATGTGAAAAAATATTGCTTGCAAAAAAATTCCAAGTTGACCAGCAAGTGAAAACGAGTGTACATACTTCTAGGGAAGGAAAGAGTGAACAACATTCTATGCAGGCACTGGTTGACCACAGTTTCAACTTCGCAGTGTGAAGGAAAAAACAAATTTTCAATGAATTTATGCAATGCTCTGTTAGGAAGCAACCTTCCTTTCTACAAACTAAACAATATAAATTTTAGAAATTTTCTAAAAAAAGTACTGTAAAAATCAGAATGTTCTGGACAAATCAACCGTTTCGAAAAATTATTTGGAGATTGTGTATGATCAAGTGGTTCAGAAAATTCGTAGTGATTTGGAAAACAACTATATTTGGATAAGAGTAGATGAAACCACTGATGCTTGTGGTCACTATGTGGCACATTTGATATGCGGAAAAATGGATTTTAAAGGGCCATCTTGACCACATTTACTTGCATGCAAGGCTCTTGAAAAAGTGGATCATTCTGGAATTGCCAGATTTATAAATGATTCTTTGCGCATTTTATGGCCGAAAAGTGATTCCTCCTGTGAAAAGGTTCTTGCTTTTATCAGTGATGCTGCCCCGTACATGGTGAAAGCTGGAAAAGCATGTGTTTTACCCTAAACTTGTACAGGTGACTTGCTTAGCTCATGGGTTGCATCGCATTGCAGAAAAAGAGCTGAATGTGTCTGTGAACAAAGTCATTTCATCCGTGAGAAAAACTATTTGTGAAAGCCCCATTGTGCTATCAAAAAAGTACAAAGAAACATGTCCAAACATCCCCCTGCCACCCGAGCCTGTTTTGACTAGAGGGGAACGTGGGTGGAAGCAGCATTATTTTATTCTGAAAATTTTGATGTGAAAAGTGTGGTTGACTCTTTCAATAATGATTCATCCGCCATAATTGCCATGGAAGCGGTTTTTTCCAGCGAAACGCAGAGAAGAGATTTGAGTCTAATTAGAAAACATTTGTTTAGGTTGCCGAGCAGTATAACCAAATTAGAAACCTGGGGTGTTTCACTAAATAAAGCCATACAGGTTGTAAGGGAAGCTCAAAAATGTGTTTTAGACATTTCGGATTCTATGGGAGAGTCCATAAAAGAAAAATTAGAGATGGTGTCTGAGAAAAATTGTTGTTTTCGGACATTACAGACAATTAACAGTTATTTGAATGGGGAAGATGTCCAATTACCATCTGGTAATTAATTACCATGCATTTACCATCAATTTCAATTCACGAATTGAAAGCCAATTTATAAATATTGCCCTGTAACTCCGTGGACGTAGAAAGGACATTTTCTACGTATAAGATTCTACTGCAGGATAAGAGACAGAGCATGATTATGCAGAACATTGAAAAGCATATCGTTATACACTATCTACCAATAAGTATTTGGACACCTATGCAAATGACGATATCTGCGGTCCTGAGATACGTCACGCCCTCCGCCGGTATATATAGTGTAGGAAACAATATCGCATTAGTCGCATGCAAGATGCCGCGCAGTTCAGAGCTCTCTGATTTCAAGAAAGGTATAATTATCGGGCATCACAAAAATGACCGATCCTTAAGGGACATATCTAGCAAGCTGAAGTACCCAAAATCGACAGTGGCCTATGTGATTAAGAAGTGGAAGGTGAGCTGTGATTGTCGGAATTTGCCCCGAGTCGGCAGACCAACGAAACTGGGAGATAGAGACCGACGGGTGCTGTCCAGAGAAATTCGGAAGAACCGCAACCAACCGATGGCCCTCACCCGCGAAGAGTTTCAACAGGCATCCGGGAGTATTGTTTCAATGAATACCATCCGTAAGGAAGCACATCTGATTGGTTTTCATGGTCGTGCTGCTGCCAATAAGCCTTTGATCACAAAGTCCAACCGTATTGCTCGGTTAATGTGGTGCAAAGCACATCGAAATTGGACCGTAGATCAGTGGAAACGGGTTCTTTGGAGCGACGAATCAAGGTTCACCCTCTACTGTTCGGATGGCAGGGTCTGGGTCTGCCTGGAGAACATCTCCTGCCAGAATGCATTGCGCCAACAGTCAAGTTCGGCGGAGGTGGAATTATGGTCTGGGGGTGTTTCTCCTGGTATGGACTGGGACCCTAGGTCCCCATTCATGGTAAGCTCAACGCCGATGCCTACTGCACTATTTTGGATGACAATGTGCTTCCTACGTTGTGGCAGTTTTACGGGGTGGACCCCTGTTACTTCCAGGACGACAATGCCAGCTGTCATGCTGCGAGGTTAACCAAGGCTTGGTATGGTGCCAATGGGGTTCATCGAATGGACTGGCCTGCCCAGAGCCCAGACCTGAACCCTATCGAGAACCTCTGGGACGAGTTGGATCGCCGAATTAAGGGGTGCCCTACCCGTCCAAAATCGGTGAAGGAACTGACATGTCTTCTCCACGCCGAGTGGAAGAAAATACCACTAGCCGTCACACAAGGACTTGTGGAAAGTATGCCCCGGAGGGTTCACGCTGTAATTGCCTCTCGTGGAGGCTCTACCAACTATTGATTTTGAATAAAGTTAGTTTTTCTTTTCTATCATAGGTGTCCAAATACTTATTGGTAGATAGTGTATATTGCAACAGGAATTATGCTACTTGACGAAGTAAGTTAATATTTTTGTGTAAGAATACTTTTGATTATTTCTCAATGACATGCAGTGTATTATATGGTGGGTCTTCTGAAAACTAATTTCTTTTTGCGGAATTAGTATATTTTTATTTTTTATTTTTAAATGTTTTAGATTTTTTATTGCATGGTCATTATTTTAAATTGTAGGTAAAATCAATGCAGCCAATTTCAGTGCATATTTTTCCCACTTTCAATATCCTATTTCGGTTTTTTAATGCATATTTCAATGTTTTTTAAGGCATATTGAATATTTTTACTGCATATTTTGCCCTTTTTTTTAGTGTATATAATCCGGGCTCTACTGATCACTATCCAATACGTGGTTACATTGATATTCAAGATCAAAAGAGTATTAAAAATAATTTAGAATACCTCAAAACAAAACTTATACATCTGAAATGTATCCTTTGAAAATGTTTTTTTTTTCTGAAAATGAAGCCAAACAAAAATATAAACGGTTTTCAGATATTATCTGGGTCAGATATTCGCCTAACCAAAGGATGTTTAAAGGTGTCGTGAGTTCGATACTCGGTTCGTCCTTGTCAGAAAAATTTCCTGACACAGGGGTACAACAAAAATTGCTGCATGACAGCAGAAAACATTGCTACCGCAGGGAGTCCCCCATTGAGGGGTTAGCACGCCAACCTCTCTATGAGTATAAAAAACAAGCCTGCGTTCGGGATTGGCAATAAAGTGTAGGTCCCGATATTAATTAGCTCTCGTGTATAGAAAATGACTATGGTGCGACAAAAATGATCAAATGATCAGATATTATCTGACTAAATTCTAACCTCTGGACTAAAACACAACAATGTAAATATAATTTTAAAAAAATGAGTGGATTACTAAAGAACTCATACTGAAGATAAATATTAAACCCAAAATCTCGTTTTTTTTTTTTTTAATTTTAAAAAATTAAAAAAAAACTAAATTTTCGAAATTTCTGTACAACATTCTTACAGTTTTGCTAATAAACGTACCGTTTACCGCATAATTCTATTGATCTTTGTTGTAGAGATATTTAATTTTAAAATAAGGGCTTATTCGCTGATCACCCTGTATTTTCATGATGCTTTCATGTATGCAAAAAGCATACAAAAGTGTGAAAATATATTTTAGGACTGTTTTCATAGAATACAATATAAATAATGACATCAAATAAAAATATTGGAATAATTCTAATTGCAACTAAAACACATCAAAGATATTTTTCTACGATGTTCATGGCACAAAAATATATATATCTCTGAGAATATACATATTTGTGTATGTATATATGAATAGCATTGTGAAACGAAAAGGTACATTTATTACACACTCATTATCTGTATAAGAAATATATCGTAATTCAACAATTTCAGATCTGATAACTCAAGTTTTTACAGTGCATAACTTTTTTAAATATTCATATCTTATCACATAACATTTATTAGCATAGCACACGGTTTTTGGTAAATGATGGCAAAATATAATTTAATCCCCATAGGGCTGCCTGGAAGGACGTTGTGTCCCTTGGAGTCCAATATGATTATTATGTGTTCATGTCTTGTCCTTTCTATGTGGTTTGTTTTGTATTTTGTGTTTGTTTTTTTGTTTTTGCAAATAAAAAAAACGATTCTGCTTTTCACATATTTCACCCCTAAAATAACAAAATTTGCTCATGTGGGCATTTAGAGGCCATGGAGGCATTTTTTAGACCATGAGGGGTTTTATTCAGGAGTATAGCTAAACTCCTCAACCTTTCGTTAATACCCTCATCAACACCCTGTCTCATAGTTATGCAACATTGCTCTTTTTGAGGAATGGTTTGCTGTATCAAAAAAAATTTCCGTCAAGGAATTAAATTTTTATTCGTTTCATTATATGCACAAAAAAGAGCTTTTAGTTTGCTTAAGTAAAAATTTATCAAAATTTTGTCAATGATTGTGTAAAACCATTTTTTTTCTCTCTGCATAACTTACGACAGTGGTTTGTAAAGTGTGCATCACAGCTCAAAAGGGAGCCACAGACCTTTTTCATGGACCTCAGGCGAGCTGGAGATATTGATGTGTGCATGTTCAGTGCTTTGAAGCAAATCTTTGATTGACTATTCCGGGGAGTCACAGATGAACATGGACCAGGCCAAGAGAGCAATGGGTAACAAACGTTTAAGAATGACTGCCTTATGATGTCCACAGTCAATATTTCATTAATCAAAGTGTTGTTTTGGAAACAATTTTCATGAAAAAACTATATTATCCTAATTGTTTTTAGCACTGTAGTTTTAACAAATTTTCTTTCAACAAACTTCAAATATATAAAAATTAAGAGAGAAAACGCATTCAAGAAAGAACTTACTGGGTCTTCATTCTTGAAATAAAATAGTATATTTCCACGAAGTCTACACCATCTTTGATTGAATCCTACGCAGAAAAAATTAGTCAACTGTAAGATATAATGTAATAAAAGTTTTAATGTGTGCACATAAATTAAAAAAAAAAATTAATTAATGTAACATTAAAAGTCCTTATCATGGCTATAAAAACCATGAGAATTTCTTCAACTCAATAAAAAAAATTAACTTCGTGAACGTAACTTAAAAAACGTGTTCATATCAAAAATAGTGAATTGGCAAATGATACATAAAGAAGTACAGATAGACCTGCTCATTCTTGACACAGAACAAATAAATTTTTGTTATATATATATACACACACACAGTAGGAACAGTAAATGTAGTATGAAAAAATCAAGAGATATGAACAGAGATTGAAGAAACCGCTAAAATTGCTTTTAAAATGACAAAAGCACTTATGCTGTTCACTTGTTCATTCAAAAAATATATACATATTGAAAAGTTTAGAGAATTTTTTAAGAAAAAACACAAGATGTCAACTGCTCTGGATTGGTTCCGAATATTACCAAACAAATGTTTGTTAGTAGAATAAAAACTGAGTGTAAAATAGGAGTAAAATTTCATCCCGGAAACAGTTCCAGATGCAAAAATGCATTGCTAACTGGGAAAATTTCCTCCACCCCGACTATGGTGTGCTTATTTTCATACTGTGGACAGGCGAAGAAGTGCACTATATACAGGGTGTCCACTGTCCATGAACTCTACTGGCAAAATGAGAGTGGTGGTAGTACATGTCGAGACAAACAGTTCTGGAATGGAACCCAGGGTTGCAATCCATTTATTTGAAATTGCCAAACTATGGCAAACTTACATCACGAGGAGAAAAAGGGAAATTTCTTCCTTTTCATCACAATAAATTAGAAATTCCTAGAAGTAATGTTTATGAGGTGCATATCACAAGCAATTTACACGGGAAAAAAATTAATTTTTTTTCTCTTTTTAACAGCATTATGTGGATGTGTGGGAAAAATATTTTCTCTCTCTCTCAGGAATACTTAAGAATCAGAATCTTTATTTAATTTGGTGGAGCCAATTTTAAAGGCGGAGGTATACAATTTCATTTTTGCACACAAAATAAAATGAAATGAATTAAAAAATTAAAAAATAAAAAATTAGTGGGACAGTATTGCGGGGGAAAAAACAACATACATTTAAGCGAAAACCCACGAATTATTATGCAAAAAATAATAGTAGTAATAATAAACCAAAAAAAATAAAAATAAACCATCACATTTACATGAGACTGGGTTATTCAGGTGTGAGATGTGCTTCCTAAAGACACGAATGGCAGAAGTTGAAGAGAACCCTCCTTGTTCTTTAAAATGGAATCGCCGAAACATCGGGACACCTGCCTTTGAGGGACAAAGGAGGACAGAAGAGAGACATTGGACGATCAGTGGGTCTCGGGAGCTGCCTATGTGCAGACGTGAATGTGAGGCGTGTAGTTTGTAAAATGATGGAGACCATTTGCGTTATTGAGTGATCAAATAAAGATCATGCAAAGTGGCAGATACGTGTGATGTTGATTATGTAAAAAGTTTTATTATTGTGAAAAAAAAAAAGGGAATTGAAGTTCACCCACCAATAAAGGTGAACCCAACAGTGGTCGCAGCGGTGCCTTTCGGAAGAAACTGGTGATGTGTATGTGATGAGCCCGATACATCGGTAGCGAGTGAGAGAAACAAGCATATACATCGAGGCGACGCCGGCAAGAAGAGAACCCAAACAACGAAAAGGAAATGATAGTCTCCTGGTACAAACGATAAGTTCGGTGGCGTGAGTAATTTTTTTTTTCTCTCTCTCTCTCTGCGGTAAATATATGGAGTTCAGACAGTTTTGGTTTGAAGATTTTATTTTTTTGTGTTTGTTGCCAGTGTAACCGCAAATCGTGATCAGTGTGTTTCTTGTATTTTTACTGTCTTTTTGTTTGGTTTTTTTTTTTTTCCTTTGCCTTTCGAAAAAAAAAAGAAGAAAAATGCGTGGGTGAGATCATTCGTTGCATGAAACTTTTTAATTTTTTCAACAAATTCGGTAGATAGTAGGAATCCGATAGTGTTTTTGAATTTTGGTTCATTGAGTGACAGGAAAATGACTTTTCTGATGAAATACCGCAAAGAGGAACTGAAGATACTGGCCATTGAGCTTGGTGAGGCAGTGGCACCTGATATCAAGGTAATGGAATTGAAAGATATCATTTTGGGTAATAAGGCATACGATGAAGAAATAGTTAGAGAACTATTAATTACTATAAGGCGCGAAAGAGTAGAGAAGGAGGAGATTCAGAGAGAGATTTATCAAAGAGAAAGAGAACTCCAATTTCGATTAGAAAGCGAGGAGCGTTTAGCCCTAGAAAAAATGCGTATTGGCATGGAAAATCAAAGTGGCTCAAACGAGTCTGGAAGTAAGGTTAAGACTTTAGATGATTTCGTGAAGGTAGTAAAGATGTTGACAGTCAAAGTCCCGTCTGAACCTGAGGGTTGGAGCTATTTTTTCACCAGTCTTGAGAAAGCTTTTGAGAGTGAAAATGTACCTGAGGCGGCAAGGGCAAAAATTTTGATTTGCATGCTGGGGGAGAGAGCTGCTAATCTATTGACATGTTTGAGCAGTGACAAATATGATTATTATAAGGAGTTGAAATTAATTGTGTTGAGGGAGTATCAGCCCTCCCCGCAGACATGTCTCGAAAACTTCCAAAAAGCGAGTCGGAACGAGGAAGAGACGTTCATGCAGTTTGCCACAAGGCTTATGTCGCAATGAGAACAATATATCAGGATGAGAGGAGCCACGGATTTCGAAAGTGTGAACTCATTGGTTGTAGCCGATAAATTATTCCAGACACTGGACCGGGAGACAGCGTACCACATTGGAATCCGACAAAACGGGGAGTGGTTTAAACCTAGGGACCTTGGGAGAGAATGTGATATTTTCTTCGCATCGAGGGGAAGAGAAATGGCTTCGAGTCCGAGGGAAAAACGACGAGGCAGTTGGAGTGACAGAGTTCATGGGCAGTTTCACGATAGACGGACAGAGAACAAACTCTTCGATGGGAGCAGTAAAGGAGTACAATACAGGGAGAGTTGGAGAAAACCCACTTGTTTTGAATGTAATTCAAAATTTCATTTCAGACGTAACTGTCCCATTCTGGAGAAGCGAAAATTTACTGAATTTGAAGGTGAAAAAAAAGCTAACATAAACCATACCCGAACTTTGGGAGAAGAGACAGACGAACACGACAGGGTGGTGGTGGCAAAAGTCCGATCTTTTGGGGAAACAACTTCGGGAAAGTCTGTTCGAGAACATCTTAGCAAATTAGAAAGAATTCCAATAAGTGTAAACGGGAAACTAGTTTATGCTCTCGTAGATTCTGGTAGCGAGATTACCGTAGTAAGACAGGATGTACTTCCTGAAATCCAAACAGAAGGGAGGCCGACTATTTTTTTAAAAGGTATTTTCAGACCTGCGGTAAAATGCCCACTTTTAAGCATTCCTTTAGGAATGGCGGTTGGGGATAGATCAAACGTGATACACCAGGAGGTATTGTGTGCGATAGCCAAGAATTTGGTGGAAGACGTTTTGTTGCCACCAGACGTAAGAAATATGCTGTGTGTGGAAGAGGGGAATTCGCTCGACACTCGAAAAATAGAAACAGAGGAGATTAACTCCAAGGCAGGGATGATGGAACCCAAGAAAATATCCGAGAATGATAAGAAGGCAAGAGTTACGAGTTTTCCGAGGAAATTGATAATGAAGGGATGGATCAAGAAAGAAGCAATTTAGATGAAAAGGATAAAATGCTGTCATCGACAGGTCAGTTCCTTTGGGAACAAAATTTGTGTACGGATTTACGTGGAGCATGGGATAACGCGAAAATTGGGAAAGCAAACTACTTTGTTGCTGGGGAACTTTTATGGCATCGAGATAAGATTCTGGGAGAAACTGTGATGCAGCTAGTTCTGCCCAAGGGCAGAAGAGATGAAGTATTGAAACTAGAGCATTACTCGGTATTTGCAGGACACATGGGAAAAAGAAAAACAATCGAAAGAATACAGTACTCTTTCTTCTGGGACACTCTGAAGAAGGATGCTGAAAGGTACTGTGAGCTGTGTGAAGAATGTCAATTGACTAAACGAGTATTAACGAGGGAAAGAGCCCCAATAACTCCCGTAACAAGACCAGAATTGCCTTTCCAGGTGGTCAATGTTGACATAATCGGTCCAATAACCCCTAGTAGTTCTAAGGGGCATAAATACATTTTATGTCTGGTCGATCAACATACCAGGTGGGCGGAGGCTTTGCCACTCACTGGCATCTCTGCAAAAAGCACTTGTGAGGCATTATTAAGCATCTTTGCTAGAACGGGCATACCTAATGTCATAGCATCAGACAATGGTACCAACTTCAATGCGGAGTTGACTAAAGAATGCGAGAGAAGAATTGGAGCGTGCCCGAGATTTTCAACTCCTGGATACCCCCAATCAAATGGATTGGTTGAAAGATTCAATCAAACGTTGAAAAGGATGTTGAACCACATTATACACGCCGAAGGTAGGAAATGGCATCTGCAACTGCCATATGCTTTGTGGGCGTATCAGGAAATTTCTAATAATACTACGGGAGTCGCACCATTTCAACTTCTATATGGCAGACCTCCACAAGGCCCATTATGCATTTTGAAAAATACATGGACAGGCAAATATGACGGGTTGCAATTGAACACGAAACCGATATCGTTGTACCTACATGATATGAAATGTCGGTTGGAAAGAGCAGCGGAACAAGCAAATCTTACTGCTCAAGTACAACAAGATAGAATGGCGAAATATTATAATCTGAGGTCTTCGGTTAGATCATTCAAACAGGGGGACAAAGTCATAGTGTTAATACCAGACTCTAACAGCAAAATCTACGCTAGGTGGCAAGGTCCGGGTTTTATCAAGGAACAAAAGGGCCAGCACTCATTTCTAATTGAGATGGGGGATGGCAGTGTAAAACATGTACATGAAAACAAAATCAGGAAATTCTCATGTGTAAATTCGGCCAGTATTATTTTCGAAGGGGATGAAGATTTTGGAAGAGTGGAGACATGCCCCACCCAAACTTCAAAGGCCACTGATTTTTTTAAAGGGGTAAATGATCTTAATATAGATTCACTTAATAAACGGCAATCAGCTGATTTAAAAAATCTCATTTTTAAGCATAGGATCTTGTTCGCGAGACCAGTTCAACCAGCTAAGGTTGGCGAACACACGATTGAATTGGTACCCAATGCCACACGGAAAAAACCTCATTGTTACAAAATACCAATGGCATATCGCGCAGAGGTCGATAAACAAATTCAAGAGTTGTTAGACTGGAATCTTATTGAGATATCATAGGCAGAAATTGTATACCCTGTAGTATGTGTTGCAAAGAAAGACTCCTCCATTCGTATGTGTATTGACTATCGAGCACTGAATTCAGTGACTAAGGTCCCCGTCTTTCCGATGAAAGACATTCAAGAACTAATGTACGTGGCAGGAGGGGCATGTTGGCTTACCAGCTTAGATTTATTGAAAGGATATTGGCAAATCAAAATGGACGAAAACTGTCGACATCTTACGGCTTTCGCGACTCACAATGGCGTATACCAATGGAAGACCATGCCGTTCGGGTTGGTCGGGGCCAGTGGTACGTTTCAAAAACAAATGAATTGGGTTCTCAGGGAACATCATGAATATGCTCAGGCTTACATAGACGATATAATAATATTTTCTAAAACCTGGGAGGAACACTTTATGCATATATCTGCAGTGCTGAGAGAACTAGATAACTACAGTTTTTCCATACGTATGCAAAAATGTAACTTCGCAGCGAAAGAGATAAAATACTTGGGACATAGAATCGGGAACGGAAGACATGGGCCAGACGAGGAAAAGGTGTTGGCTATCAAAAACCTGAAGGCACCTGTTGATAAAAAACAAGTGCGCTCGGTGTTGGGGTTAATGGGGTTTTATCGTTCATATATTCCAAACTACGCGGCCCTGTCAGCGCCTTTGACTGACCTCACCAAGAAGGGATCTCCAAATAAAGTTTGTTGGGGAAAGATAGAGGAAGAATCTTTCCAGAAGTTAAAGGATGCATTATGCCGAGTAACTTATCTAGCTACACCACAGTTCAACAAAAATTTTCAGGTACATGCAGATGCATCATGCGTTGCGGTAGGAGGATGTCTCACACAGATGGATGCAGAGGGCCAGTACAAACCGATCGCTTTCGTGAGTCAAAAACTTAATGATACTCAGAGGAAATGGGCCACCATAGAAAAGGAAGCGTGGGCCATTCTTTTTGTTTTGAAGAAATTTGAAAAATGGGTAATTGGGACGAAAATCGAAATAATAACTGACCACAATCCACTGACTTATTTGCAAGATACAACACCCAAAAGCCCAAAATTGATGTGCTGGGCTCTGGCACTGCAAAGATGGAATTTTCAGATTGTACATAAAGCTGGTGCGTTAAATCAGGTACCAGATGCATTATCATGATTGTAGTATTTTTTTTTTTGTAATGTATGTGCGTATCTCGTATTCGGATATTAAATCTGAAGGATGTATTCTATATATATATTTTTTGATATTGCTATGTACATTTCGTACACGTGAGTTAATCATAGTATTGTACCCGGAACATTCAAACAGACAGGAAACAGAATATATATATTTCATATATGTGAATATTGTTGTGTATGTATACAATACATGGATATGTATATTTATGCATAGATGGTCATCTCTATTGCAGAACGTATTTTGGCTTAAATTTTAATTCTTGTTTTTTTTTTTTGAACATGTATGTAAGTCTGAATTCCATGTGTGAATTTTTGTAAAGAGAGGGAAAGATTTATTAGAAACTCATGCTTATTGTGTTTTTAAGAGAAAACCAGCCTCTGCTAGGCAAGTTTCTCTCTTGGTGGGGGCGTGTGAGATGTGCTTCCTAAAGACACGAATGGCAGAAGTTGAAGCGAAGAGAACCCTCCTTGTTCTTTAAAATGGAATCGCCGAAACATCGGGACACCTGCCTTTGAGGGACAAAGGAGGACAGAAGAGAGACATTGGACGATCAGTGGGTCTCGGGAGCTGCCTATGTGCAGACGTGAATGTGAGGCGTGTAGTTTGTAAAATGATGGAGACCATTTGCGTTATTGAGTGATCAAATAAAGATCATGCAAAGTGGCAGATACGTGTGATGTTGATTATGTGAAAAGTTTTATTATTGTGAAAAAAAAAAAGAAAGGGGAATTGAAGTTCACCCACTAATAAAGGTGAACCCAACATCAGGGTTACAAAATTGGTTTTAATTTTCAGATGGATCGGCATAGAGAAGACGATGTCTCAAACAGTAGTTAAGAAAAAAATAGATGTTTGATTTTGGAGTTATTCAAAGTTAGTACTCTCTTGAAATTGGAGATGCCATTCCTAAGCAAGTAATTATCCCAAAAATTTCTGTAAGTTGGGCACTCGAAAAATACACGCTCCCAAGTTTCACTTCTACGTGGATTACAAAAGCTGCATATTTCTCGAGGCTCAACTATGAAATATTTATATCTCAATTTGATAGCTGGCAAACAAAAACGAAGCTGTATTAATACGCGCTTGAGATGTATTTCTGAGCCAACTATTAGTCTTCCAAACATGAAAATGTTTTTATTGATCTATAGCACACTGCGGTATAGCAAGTTTGTAAAAACTGAAGATCTCTTTGTTCACCCTGAAAAGTAAACTGTTCTAGGACATAGGATATGTAATGTTTAATTACGGCAGAATCGAGGTTAAATTTTAAAAAACTGTATCCACTCTCATCAAAATGTCACAAATTGTTGCCAGTCAATTGAATTTGATATCGTAGTCATTTAGTAGCTTATTGTATAGGTTTTTTTAGGCAAAGTTTTGGGAATCTATTACTTTCATGTTTAAAATTAGGAAACAGGAACTTTTTCATTATAACTGATACCTGGGGTTGCCCTAGTTCAATACGGAGGAGATAACCGGAGATATATTTAGGCAGGGCAAAAAATTTTCTAAAAAATAGTGAAAAAATATGTTCAAAGTCATCTAAAGGAATACTTTAAGAGCTTTTATTTTTTTTTGCCGGTGGCTTAAATCACATATTAACACTAGAAAGACAGATCAAAGAACTTAACACTAGAAAGACGAATCAAGGAACTATACCTAGAAAAACGGGCAGGGGTCTGTGTGACCCCAGAGTTTTTCCGACAATTTTTGAACATTTTAATATTTTAGAGCATGGTATTAAATTTTTTATGACAGAATAGAATTATAACACAAAGAATTAGTAAGTGAAACCCTTCATCTCTATTAATATATTTTTATTATTTAGTTTTTAAAGTATTCTGTGTGTGTGTGTGCAAACCACCTCTTGATGTGTGTCATTGTTAAGGAAACTCAAGACAAGGGGATTTGTATTTTCTATATTCTGATAGGATTTCAGTGTTACATCGCCTCTAGGTTTTGAATAGGATCAACGAGTGTGATCTCTTGCTTCATTTTTTCGCAGTTAGAAGCACTTGACAATGTTCTTTCGAAAGGGTTTCAACCAAGCTTGATTTAGACGAAAAAATTCACATAATTCTAGTAACGTGGAAAAGTATCTATAAGCAATGAGTTTCTTGTAAAATATTTAAAAATCCTTCACGTCCTATTGACGAGAAAGTGTCCCATGATATTTCATACACTTTCATCTGCAATAATTTTTCACTACTGATTGACGGGATATTATTGAAATCTTGGATATTTATGGCATCAAGTTGATGTTTGGATGTAGGACAAGGTTTTCATTGGTGGCTTTAATGTGGTTCCCATTTATAGTATCTAGCATTATTTCATTTTGCATCAGCTGAGGCATTGTTGGACGTATGATTTCATTCTGATTCACACATCCATCATCAATACTGTTGCTTGCTTCATAAATTATTTTGTCGGGTAGTTTTCATTCCCCTCTGTATGTGAATTCTCATCACCACCACCAATGCTTCTGGGTTTTTCGCACCCAATCTTTGCCAACTTTTGAAAAAAAAATTTGGTGAATCTACACCTTTCCGCCATTTTTATAGCAATTACAAGCATGTGAATACTTTTACTTTGCAGAACAAACCATTTATTGAAGAAAATAACAAAAATACTTGACAACAAAAGCTGAGACACTTGCTGACCTACAGATACGAATGAAGGTAAAAAAGTCTCACAAATAGGGATTACACAGTATTGGATGCACAAAGAAACTATCAGAAGAATTTTGACCATACAAAAATCAATTGTGACAATGTTGGCCCCAAAGCAGAAAGTTTTGCATTGTTCTGCAACGAAACCTTGGCTGACTGGAAATGTTCTATGGGTAAAAATCCCCATAGTAGTGTTTTTTGCACTTTTTCTAAAAATTCTTCCAGATTGTTCTGCAGTAACACTAATTGTTCTGCGATGTACGTCGAAGATTCTGGCATATTCTGCTTTGGGGAATGTTGGTAGTAATATATGGTGGATATGTTCTAAAATACATGGGAGGGTCTGTGTGACCCCCTTCCACCTTTCTAGGTATATCTGCTCATATCTCCGTTGTTAAGAAAGACAATGAAAACAATATTTGGTATACGATGAGAACATGATAATTCAGGGAAAGTCGAGAAATTTTTAAGTTTTTGGTTTATTCTTGAGATATGGGAGTAGAAAGAGCATGCAGGATCACACAGACCCATCCATCTTTCTAGTATTAACACATGCTGATTAAAAAAGCCATTTGTGACACTAAGTTGCATTGTAAAATTTGTTTTTCTTGATGTGCACCATCATCCCTCTCATTTTGCCATTCCAATATTACCATCTGAGTATTAATCCCAACTCAGTCAGGATAATTAAGATAATTAGTCCCCTGAACACAAGAAGGCTAGCCATCAAATCAAAAAATTTTCTGATTATCTGTGCTCATTAGTCTTATACATGAGAGAAGAATCAGAGCCGACAGAAAAACTTTGTTAAAGTAACAACTTGAAGACAGCTAAAGAAAACAAGTTTTTTATGTCAATGGAAACATTGTTTTTTATGAAAATGATATTTACCGCTTTTACGAAAAATTCCCTCTCTCTTTTCTTTCACATGTAGCAGACCTTCCTTGTCAAACTGGTTTGATGGCTGACTAGCTACAGCTGATAACTCTTTTGAATTACACTTCATTTTTTTAGACCCACTTCACTTTTTAGTGAATAACATGCACTGTAATAAAAAAAAATGTTATGTTATTACACAAATGAATAAATATCATGGTAAACATATGCCACCTTCATATTGGCTACAGATGAAAGATTTTAAATTCTGTATCTACTTTTGAATAGTTTGTATAAAATGACAGTCATACCCTCCAATCATGCTACTTGGACTACATAGGGTGTTCTGTTAATGGACCGACAAGCTTAGAGGGTTGTTAGTAGACATCAAGAGAGACAAAAATTGCAATGGAACATGGTGTCGCAAACCATGTTGAGAGGGTGAAAATTGTAAAAAATGCTACAACCACCTCAGCTGCAACTGCTCGTGTACTTGCAACACGATTTCTTCCATTTCACGAGTGTGTACATTGCGCGGTCTCCCTGCATCTCTCACATCATGCTGGGTGGAAGGTCCTCGTTTCCCGCAGTAGTTGATCGTGGCGAGAGTAGTACGGTGCAGACAATGCCTCATCGAATATTGCTGTTGGTACATCCACTGTGTTAAGTGCCCATTGCCATCTGCTCGACTGTAAATCAGACACATATCAACGTATTCTTTGTTCGTGTAGTGAACCATCACGATACTCACTGAAACAGACAACTACTACACGTGCTTACTACTGCAATAACGCTAATTTACATTGCTCCCAGAGTATGCCGGATATGGTGAGTGAACCCATGAACGCATTCAGTGATCGATTGACATCTACCTTTCGTCTCCTCTGGACTAAGAGTCTGCATGCATTTTTCGTGATTTTTATCTTCTCGATGTGATTTGTGACACCATGTTCCATTGCAATTTTTATTCCTCTTGATGCCTACTAACAACCCTATGAGTTTGTCGATCCATTAGCAGAATACCCTGTATATGAACTGAGAATATTTGTTCTTTCCTAGGACTACCTGCTTTATATGTTGTAAAGAAAAATACTTGTATGCATATGCATATTAAAGAAAACCTTCCATAATTTTGGGGCTGTTGTTTGACTTTAGCTGTTTTCCTGTGGCAGATTCATTAAGACACCACTGACTTCAAGATGGTTCCACACTTGCAGTGCTATGCTGCCATGAGCCATTCAAAAACTGGTTTTTGAGGCATATGGTTGAGGTGATTTTGCCCATCAAAAACCAGTTTTCAGATGTCAGGGAGTGGCTCACCGTGGTGGGTCAGGACTCGGCTTCAGGAGTGACATTCATAGAACACGCTTAAAACTTTTTTATTAAGTATCAATGTAAGAGATATAAAATCAAGTGACTAGAAAAAGTGGTTCCAGTAAAAATTTTAAAGCAGTATACCGAGTACATATTACTACAATAAATATCACAGAGATATGAATATACCCAGACTTTCGGAAAAGGACACATTCTTTCCATAGGCAGTGATAGGCCTAGACTTGGAAGTCTGGGGGGCAAGGTCATTATTGCAGGGGGGCGTGATGATGATTATGTCAATTCATATATACACATATACATTAGATCTGTCGACTCTACTTTGGACGCTGGGGAGGGGGGGGGGAATCCCCTTATCTTCTCCGCTCATGATTCTTTCTAAGAGAAGAAAAAATATGAAGGGAAGAATCTCCACATACAACTTTTTCTCCCATTCTCAGGGGTGGGAAGTGACCAAGTCCATTTCTGAGCAGTTTTGGAGTAGCAAATATAGGATTCGATATTTACAAATAGGAGCAGATATTTACAAATAGGAGCAGATATTTACAAATAGGAGCAGATATTTACAAATAGGAGCAAGATATTTATAAATTGGAGCAGCGAAATCAAAAAGAATATTTTCATTAATCCTCACCCCTTTTCAAAATAAAATAACTGCACTGTCTTTTGTTATCAAACATCTTTTCATCAGCTTATTTTTGGTGTTTAAGGCTTTTGACACCTTGTTTGAAAGAGCGGCTTTCATAAAATTTTTCGCACAAGTCTATTTAAGATGATTTTTACTTACTGAGGACACAATTTGCTGTCAGGAACAGCAGCACTTCAAATGGGCTAAAAATTTTCTATAAGTGTTCAATTTTTTTTATACTCAGAAAGGAATTGTTCCAAAATGGGAGAGAATTTTGGAAGAATCAACACGATGTTTGGCGATTCTGCACTATTATTTGGCGAGATTTTTGATCTGACACTCGTTATTTGGCGATATTGGCAATTTAACACTCGTTATTTGGCGAAGTTTCTAAATTAGCATTTGTAATTCAGCGGAAATGCTCTTTTTACTCTCGGAAAGAAATTTTTTTCATGAAACATCAGGATTTGACGCAATAACGATAGACTACAGTAATTTCTGTTGCTTTCAGTGACAAATTTTTTTTTTGAAAACGGAAACACTCTCATTTGCGCTTTAAAGCTTAAAGACCATTGCGAACCATCTTCAGTTGCATGATCACGGATATTATCGGGGTTTCGCAATGGAAAGTCTGATGAGGGGCCGATAGTTTAAATAAGGTGATAGTTTAAGTACAGTGGAATAAAACACGCTCTTCTCGGAACGTTTCGCGGCAAGCAGGAACAAAAATTTTTTTGGCGTCCTTTCTGAAATTCTGGGCATACTGAAGTGAAATTCACTATTTCGGCTATCTGGTGCAGAAAAATATGAAAATACACTATTGGAACAGGATAGTGCAAGATGTTAATTTTGGCGCAGTGCGATGCAATTGGCACAGAGTTCCCACCCCTGCATTCTCTACAGCTTACCATAATTTCGTGACCTTGGAAAGTAGTTTTAATACTTTGAAGTACAAAAGATGTTTTGTATTATATAACCCATAGGCTATCAACAAATATCACCCCTGAATGATGGCTATATACAGAATTTCCTAATTTTGGAGAGAACTTTTTCCCCTACAGGTTATATACGTGAAATCACACGTGTCCGTAGTTCCATAGAGACCATCTGCTACTTTATAAAGAACCTGCAGCACTACTCGCCCACATCAATGGCATTGATGTCTGTAGCCAATAGTGTGGTTGTCAAGAACTAGTCTTTTGGACTGCCTTTGAGAAGTCATAATTATTGCAAAAGTCCAGATTCAATCCAGCATGGTTTTCCAGTTCTGGTGACCCTCCCAATAAAGGAGAGGCTCTTAGGTGCAATTACATTGCATTTATTAGACTTAAACATAGAGCATGGGTGGTTCCATAGAACCCAGCACTATGACCAGAGGTCCATTGCATTCTCCCTTTCCCCCAAAATACGAGTCTCCTCAGTAGAGTGAAATTCAGCAAAGATCTAATGGGAATGTCTTGAAGTCCCCAGGGTTCAATTAATATTACATCATTTATATCAGCGGTAGGTATTACCATCAGTTTATGTCTGTTACTAGAGATCCCCTACATCACTCTCCTCCCTAAAACAGTTACACTACTTTGTGTGACATAAATTAAAACCTGTTCAGTATTAGCATCAGACTTAGGTGTCTCGGATGAACATTCTGAAATAGAAACCTAGGTTGAATCTGTAAGAGGGTTACTTTGCAGGAAAACATGCCCAATTCTATGCCCATTTCTACTTTGTTGAAACCTGTATCAAAAACATCTTTGGAAAATGCTTGAGCAACTGATAGGGGCCATTCATCTGGAAACTGTATGCATTTTCGCACCACATCATTTCAGAAAAACACGTTACCAGTGGTGAGCGAACCAATTTCAACTAGTCCAGAGAGTTTCAATCACACATTAGATAAGTGAACATCTCTTTTTCTCCCCCTTTCCTTTTCCGTCATTTTTCTCTTTTGTTGTGAACAAAAAGCGAGTAGAAAGAAAAGTAGCCACACCCATATTGAATCTGGGAAATATCAAAAGTGCATGTGAGTAGTGACAAAAGTTTACTAGACAAAGCTATTGCACAGAGTAACTCTGTAGCAGAGAGTAAGATCTCTCAAACGAATAGCCAATAAACTTGCCCAATGTAATTGAGCTTCAACTGTAATGTTCTAGCATTATTCTCACGACCTCTCCCAGCCCTTCAAGTCTATCACCGTTTATATGTACAGGATTTGTCTGGAAAACCTGCTACCCCTCCCCCCTTCAATTTTTTTTTCCGTGTCGATACATCTGAAAGCAAATGCATATCAAGTTACACAAACATCACACGGAGTCGAATTTTTAGTTATTTCACGTCATGGTTCCTAAGCCCACATCACATTCATGGAACTCATAAATTAAAGCACCTTCAAACACGAGATAATCAACATTAAAAGGAAATTTCAATCATTGCCCTCAATGGACAGCTCGATGTCACTTTATTCCAATGATAAACTAACAATGTGCGAAAGAGAAACGAAAATGAATTTGGTAATTCACAATACCGTAGTCATTGAACTTGATATGACGGATAAAGCAACCGGATAAATCGGTAATTAATCGTAGAACGTCATATTTACATCAATTTTTAACTATAACACTTAGAATTTAAAGCTACTATAACCTTATCGCGGAATATAAAATTGACACGAAAGACTGTTACGGGCGGTTTTGACTTCTCCAACCGTTTGTAATCCTTTTCTACTCGATTATATCTTTGTCATCGATGACAAATGGTAGAGAAAATCGATAAAAAGATTTGATTTATAAAAAAATACATTTCTTAATTTATCGCATTAATTAAACCTAAAAAATGACAAAAAAGCTTAGAATTAAAAATTTACTCTTGCCATTAAAGACTGAGGTTAATAAAAAAATTAATTATAATTTCTTCGCGTGTGTGTGGAATCTTTCACAACCAGTTACGAGCGTAGTTTCCTTATCAGAAAATTCATACGTAAATATAGATAGATGTTTACGGATTCAATGTTCAGCATGTATCCTCCTATTTTTATTTTCGCGGTGTCGAGCTTAATTATTTAAAATGTGTGAAGTAGTATAAAATGGTAAGACTTTTTATACTGTATCCCATTGATGTGAAGTATTCGCTGATCTTTAATTGCTCCCTTTATAATTATACTTGTATCTAAACGCGATATAATATAAAATTTCACGTAAGTGTTTGGAATTTTACTTGATAACTCCTGACTTTGTCGAGAAACCAACTTCTCATGAATGTTTTAAAAATGTACGTGAATAAAAAAATCCGTTTATTTTTTGTTTGCGATCTGTTTTTGGGAGGTTAAAGGGATTCGAAATCAAATCTTGGCACTGGTGTACGTGAAACTGGGCTTTAACCCATTCGCATCGTATTTCGATACTTTCCTTCTCTCCTCTCTTCAGCTGATCAAGAAATCATTTTTTAATTTCCCCGGAATTAATGCAGGAAGCATATAGTCAAAAAATTGAAACGAAATCAACTGATAAAAATTTGACATGTAAGTTTGCATTCACATCAGTGAAGGTTGCTTTACGTTTCATGCATACTTTTACCTTTTGACATGACAAGAACACGTCTTGTATTAATTTTTATGGACATTTGTTTTGGAGCAGCTTAACCTAGATGGTCCTTGTGCCAAAAAATCAAAATCCGATCCACATCAGTGAAAGTATAGTTTTCCAACGACCAGACTATGTCTCAGGAAGACAATCTATTTTTTGCGAAGACTATGAAAGGAGATTTCTCCAGAGTTGCTAGTGCACTTTGTGCCCGAGTGGTGCAGTAATATGATGCTCATCTACATCCATGAAGATTGAAGTCGGGTCTGCAGGTTCGATCCCAGGAAAGAACACAAATAACAAGTTCTTTCCTTCTTAATGATCCTGAGGTGACCACATATAGATGGTGTGTTTATTTCAAACTCAACTTGTTCGGTAGTAAATTACTGCATGGCTATATGACCAGAGTTGGTGCATGGTAGAGTAATAGTAGTACACTCTTTTTCTTGGTGAAATGACAAGCCAAGTCAAAAGCCGATTTCCATTGTGTTTGTTCCCTACGTCACTCTACAATTGAATCACTAATTTCATAGGACGTCAAAAAAAAAACGCTGAGGATTTTTATGAAGGAAGATGTGATATAAGTTAGCCAAACAAGTTTTAAAACAGTTTTTCCCAAAAGAAGTAAAATGGAATTGAGGCATTGAAAAGAAGGTAACTGCAGAGATCAAATTTTACGGAAAAAGTTACAAATAAGGTTTTCTTTTCTTTTTTGTGCTATAGGAGTGGTCAAGTTACTGTTAGTGATATTTTCAGAATGCAGTTACCTTCTTCTCAGTGTTACTTGCCTTGTAAAAATAATTTCAGTCAGTGAAAAAACAAATTTTCAATAATTTTGTTGTTTACCTCCTTTTCAATGCCAACGTCTTAATTGTGCGATCTCACATGAATATCCATTGATGTCTTAGGACTATATCCTCACTAGTAGGCCTATGGGTATTTATAGTATGTTTTTTAAATGTGATGGACGTGATCTCAAAATATATTCTTAAGTGAAAAGCAGTATTGCTTTTTACGTGCTGTCAGGGAATTGAGCCGTTGTAGTGGTCGAGTGGTTGTAATGACGGACTCGCGATGCAAGGATCCGGGTTCGAACCCCACAGTGGGGGGTCGGCTGAAGTTGGTTTTCTGTATTTCCCAACTTCAAGGCGCGAATGCGAGCTGATCTCCCCGTTAAAAAGTCTCGTCCCACAGAGCAACAGGCCTACAACGTTACAAATATTCAATCATTACACTTCACTCACAATTTGAAGTATAGATGGCAGCACTGAAATATCATACACAACACTAGCTACACACTCAGACTGTTAGGTGCACTCACTTTGTTCCAGACTCTGCCACGAAGCTGGGCTGGAAGAGATCTCGGCAACGGGATAAGTCCGGTGGCAGAGACCCTGGTGTTCATTCATTCATGCAGGAAATTGAACCCACGTCCTCTCACTTTCCAGGTGAGTGCACTAGACTACGAAGGCAACAAATATCTCAATCTTTTCTTGGAGCTCGTGTGCACTGAACGGGACTGTACATGGCCGGTTGGATCTAACTCAGGTCAAAGCTCGCAACTGCTGTCACTGCCACCAGATGACAACTTATCCGAGGATGACGTCATTCTCCGCTATCCAAACAAATGTTTTTGATTGCTGGCTGATGTAAAAAATATATTTATGAAAGAGAAAATTCAACTGCCCTTGCATAGCATCATCCAGTGCACATGAGCTCCAAGGATATTTGTTGCCTTTGTAGTCTAGGGCGCTCACTCAGAAAGTGAGAGGATGTGGACTCCATTCTCCGCAAGGGCTTTCTAAATTTTCTCTTTCCTAAATACATCTTTGCATCAGCCAGCTTTTAAAAACCTTCGCATGGATAGCGGAGAGTGATACCATCCTCAGATGGTTTTATGTCCTTAATTGAAGCACAACACACCTTTTTCTTCTTGGGAAAAACCATGACATTCGCTCTCAGTGCTTAAAAAATTTTGTCGATTCCCAGCATATAGCTTCTTTTTTTGTCAGCAAGTTTCAAGTTGCCCAAATAGCTGTATGTCGCAAACATCATTCATGCGCCAATGTATGCTATGTGTGTGCCAGTATTTTCATATTTTTACTGTGGAAGGAAAAAAAACATTTATGATTATTTTAGGTCGCTTTTTATATTCAAATTATAGCTGGTGAGAGTACTGTAGAGCATCGGTTATCCGAATACAGCTCAACCAAAACATCAGTTAACCAAAAGCGTTCTAGTCTGCATCACTGACTTGAGACGGCTATGAAGTGGTTAGAACAACAAGAATGTTATGCTGACTTTAAGGCATTTGCGATATTTAGTGGCAAAAAAACGAGTCTAGGCTCTGAAGCAAAAGAAAATTTTGGACTTCTTTTCCTAAACTGTAGGCCTACTTTAATGACCATTTTAACTTGTCGAACTAGGCTAGTTAGTTCTCTGTTATTTGTAAGATGTGTGACACAAAATGTATGCAGTTTTGTGTTTAATATTGCTTTTTCTTTGTTTCATATTGTTCCTGTGACACTGGGTAAATTTTTTTCCATGAATGATTGGTTATCTGAAAAATCAGTTATCCGAACACTTCCAGTCCCCAATTGTTTCAGATAATCGATGTCCTACTGTATTTTGAAATCAAATCCACCATTCTAATTCCAAAAGAAAAAAAAGCAAGGCTCTTTTTTTTGACAAAAAAGACTCAGAATTTACCTGAAACAGTATTAATAAGCAGTGAAATCTCAATTAGTCTAATGTGCAGGGGCCAACGGAAACCTTTGTGATATCATTATGTTGACTCATCAAAAATTGTAATCCTGGAAGGGAGTATTGTATTTCTAAATCGCTTGTATCGTATTTCACTACATGTCAAATTACTGAGGATAAAGAAATTGACAAGGATAAATTATTCCAATGCAACCAAATCATTGAATGAGAATATTAAAAAAAAAGAAGACATGCACTGTATTTATGAGTAGGATATGGAAGTACGAAGGATACTTTTATAAATGAAGCATATAAATAAAATGAAAGTAAGATTTTTTCTGCAAAACAAATGTAATTTCAGATTGCTTTGTTTCATTCATGTTTAAAGAAAGTCTTTCATGAATTATTTCCTGGACATGGTGGTAGCCCAGGTAGATAAGATCAGGGCGTAACTGGGGAGGGGGGAAGCAGGCAGGTCTAGTGTTTTAGGCACTGGACCATGAGGGGTGCAGAATTCACCTTTTAACTGCTTGTACATGGTAAGGGGCGCCAAAGTGTTGATTTGCCCCAGGTGACAAAGTAGGTAGTTGCGGTCCTGGATAAAATACTTATCTAAAATACCAAAGGAAGTTTAGAGGTGTTGCAAGTTCGATACCCGGTTCATTCTTGTCTGAAATTTTCCTGACGTGGTAGGTAAACAGATAAGGTGATGTGACCACAGAAAAAGTTTGCTGTTGCAGGGAGTTCCACACAGAGGAATTATCGCACCAACCTCTCAGTAAGTATTGAAAAAAGGCTGTCATTTGGAATTGCCAATAAATTGTATGTCCCGGTCTAATTAGCCCTTGTGTGCAGAAAATGACCTTGGTGCGATAAAACGAACAATGAATTATGTCCTCATTGTTTGAAATCATTAATAGGATATTCAGAGTGATGCCTTACTTAAATACTAACCTTTTCTTGAGATTTTGATTCCTTTTGATTTTATTAATAATTTGGTCTTTTTCTTTTGAATGCAAAAGTCGTATTTTGCATTGAAAGTTTTGAAAAATCTGTAGTCTCAAAAGCAGACTATGCTGAAATCTGCAAGATATGTCACAGAATAATTACTGCAGAACAATCTGAAAGAATTTTAAGAAAAAGTGAAAAAAACACTATTATGGGGATTTTTACCGTAGAACATTTCGAGTCAGCCGAGGGTTCGTTGCAGAACAATGCGAAACATTCTGCTTTGGTGTCTGTAGACTACAGAATCAGTATTTTTGAAGTGATTTTTGAACACTGCATTCATTCACAAACAAAATGCTCAGTTCGACAAAATATTCATTGGTGAACTAAGGTGACCAAGTTGATTGTCATTGATCAGTATTTAGCCTGAAACTTGAAAGAAATTCCTTTAATTACCCAGCACCTTTAATTCATACTAGCAGGGTTAATGTTAATTTTTTTTAGTTCATGTCTTACCTGGAAACACCAATTTAAAAAAGAAAACTTTGAGTTAAGGAATAATTTTTTAACACTAAAATGATATTGAAGGATCTGTGCTTATGTGAAAACTTTGACCTAAACAGCGAAAGTATATTTCAATTTATCCAAGATCATTACTCATTTCAAGACCATGTTTTAAACACTATTTAATGACATTACAAACTATTTATTTTAAAATAATACATGTACTCCACTATTTGAGTTTTATTGTGAAAAAAAATGGAGCACTTGCATAAGTTTGCACATACAGTAGGATTCTGGGTGTTCTGATAATAATTGATTGATATTTATATCCAAAAAATCCCAGTTATAAGTATAATGACTGTGTCCCATGTGGTAGAACAGGATGTATTGAAACAGAACATCTGGTTTACTTTTCCACATAACTGTATATCAAAATGTTAAATCATGCCATTTTTTCATATTTGTTTCAAAACAAGATTTTTCTCTTCTAGCTAAAACCTTTTTTTTGATCCAGAAATATATCACAAATTACGATAATTTTTTATTGTACAGTATGTTCCATAGATCCCATGTAAAAGCCTTTGAACCAGGGAGCTGCGAATGTGGTCAGTTGAAAGAAACTGACCAAGAACTGACGGGAGAGACTTATTTTTTTACTTTCAATATGTGTTCACTATGAGAAAGCTATTACAAAAGCAGGCTACTCGTAGCCTATACAGATCATAGTTTCTATTATGGCCTAATTGTGGACTGAGTACGGAAATTTTGGCAAAAAAGGAAGGGGCACCTCACCTCCTACATAGTCTTGTAAGTTGATAATGATGGCTTATTCTGAAAAAATGAGTCTGATTTGAACTTAGCTTTAAAATTTTCAATAACAAACTTTTGATTGAAAAAATTGAGAATATAAACCGAATAACTATAAAATGATCACAATATCTATGATTCTAATAAGCAGTATCTACAGGGGTGAGAACTCTGCGCCAAAACTAATATCTTGCGCCATCCTGCTCCAATAGCATATTTTCGCATTTTTCTGCGCCAAATAGCGAATTTTGCTTTAGTATGCCCGGAATTTTGGAAAGGACGCCAAAAAATTTTTGTTCCTGCTTGCCGCATAACGAGTCTTTCCGAAAAGAGCGTGTTTTATTCCACTGTACTTCAACTATTGCCTTAAACTATCTGCCCCTGATCGGGCTTTCCATCGGGGAAACCCCGATATTGTCCGTGATCGTGAAACTGAACATGGTTTGCAATGCCCTTCAGCTTTAAAGTGCGAATTTGAGTGTTTCTGTTAAAAAAAAAAAGTCGTCACTGGAAGCAGCAGAAATTACTGTAGTCGATTTTAATTGTGTTAAATCCCGATGTTTCGTGAAAAAATTTTCATTCTGGGAGTAAAAAGCGCATGTCCGTCAAATTACGAATGTTAGTTCAGAAACTTTGCCGAATAACGAGCGTTAAATCGCCAATGTTACCGAATAACGAGCGTTAAATCGTCAATATCGCCAAATAACGAGCGTTAAATCGTCAATATCGCCAAATAACGAGCGTTAAATTCTCAATATCACCAAATAACAAGTGCCAGATCGCCAAACATCGTGTTGATTCTTCCGAAATTCTTTCCCATTTTGCAACAATTTCTTTCCAAGTATAAAAAAATTGAAAACTTATAAAAAATTTTTAGCTCATTTGAAGTGCTGCTGGTCAAGGTAGCAAATAGTGCCCTCAGTAAGCAAAAATTATCTTAAATAGACGGGTGCAAAAAATTTTATGACAGCTGCTCTTTCAAACAAGGTGTCAAAAACCTAAAACACCAAAAACAAAAATCAAACTGACGAAAAGATGTTTGACAACAAAAGACAGTGCAGATTTATTTTGAAAAGGGTTGAGGGTTAATGAAAATATTCTTGTTAATTTCACTGCTCCAATTTATAAATATCTGCTCTGAATCCCATATTTTGCTGCTCCAAAATTGCTTCAAATCCCGAATTTGCTGCTCCAAAACACTTCAGAATCCTGAATTTTGCTGCTCCAGAGCTGCTCCGAAATGGACTTAGTCACTTCCCACCCCTGTATCTAGTGTACTTTAGAAATTTGATTTTAGTGTTGTGCATGGATATATATGTGCTGCTTATTCTAAAATATCCAGTATATGCATGTTTGTAATTATAAAGTTCATTCTTACAGGGAGCAAATGCTTCTCAGCTGGAGAAAGAAATTGGACATGATCAGTTCCCATCGAATGAGCATTATTTTGGACTTATAAATGTGAGTGAAATTTCTGAACTTATAAATTTAATTGAAATGTGTAACATATTCTTAAGATAGGGCTATTATGTGAAGTCATTTTAAAAGTATAAGGAAGATTGGGAGTTGTTGGGTAGGTGTCGTGCCATTGCATATTTTTGTGCAGCACTTCATATTGTTAATTTTTAAAGCATATATTTATCTTTGGTTTAATTAAGTTTGAGTTATTGTTATCAATGAGGTCTAGCTTCATTTAGACATACTTTATGCATGATTGTTGATGGTAGCAGTGGGGTTTGAAACCATGCACTCTAAAGGGATTAAATTACAATTACCATAATTTCCTTAGATAATCTATACATGCAAATTTTACTGATTTTAAAAAACAATGCCATTGGGTCCCCTTATAATGATTTTATGTGTAAATAAATGCAGTAAAAATTAAGAAGGTGGAATTTTAATCTGAGTCACGGGGCTTGAGCCTTGTCAGCGTTATTTGATGAAATACAATTGTCCCAATTTTTTTTGGACCTGCAGAACCACAACCCATGGCCTTTTCAGAAGGGAGCGCTATATAAATGCAATTTTTTTTTTGTACACTATAAATTATGGATAGAGGAGCTTGAATGAATGAATGCCAGAATTGTGCCACCAGACTTATCCTGTTGCCGAGATCTCCTCCAGCTCAGCTTCATGGGGAAGTCTAGAACAATGAACCACATTGAAGGGCCTGTGAAAATTCAGTCCTGGAGTTCACTGAAGTTTTGGTCTGCGGATCGACAACCCCTTCAAACTTAGATTACTTTCATTCATTGGAAAAATCAGAGAAAATGAAAAAACTTGTTCTCAGCAAAATAGTCAGGAAAGAATTTTGTAAAGTTCCAGCACCTCGGATCACCCTAAACCTCAAACTTCCAAGACTTGAATTATCTAGAGTCTACTTTAGTATGGTGCTGAATCACTTTTTCATGATTTGCAATATAGTGGAAAAGAGAAAAAAAAATTCTTGCACCAAAATCAAGGTATATTTCCAACTATTTGTGTGGTTCAAGAGTGAAAGGGGTTCCTAGTCAAGTTTTTTTAATAAAAATGTTGATTTTTCTGCACGCATTTATATTTTATCTGTAATAAAATATAAAAAAAATTCATTGTGTGAATCATTTTTTTCAAATATTTTTATTTATTCTCTAAAAAAAGAGAGATTATATCAGAAAATTATGGTATGCATCTATAGTTGGTCTGTACCACATGACTTGTAAATGAATCTAGACATAAAATTGATAACAGAAGAGACTTAACTAGGATTTTTGTAGGGGGGGGGGGACAAACATGATTTTGCCACCACCTCCACTATAAAATTTGATGATTTTATAACTGTTTTTGTTCCCACTAAAATTTTTCAGCCTGGAGCAGTTGTCGCTCCTCTCCTGTTTCGGCCCTGGATAGTAACACAAATTCCTTAAAAAAAAGAAATGTTTTTGTTTTGAAATGAAAAATACCAAGTTCAGGATGCGCATACATCCAGAGACACAAACTCCCCCTACACACACATTCTCAAACCAGTCTGGAAATGTCTTTGCACCATCTCAGTAACATGTGCTGTTATCCGAGATGAATACTTGTGTAGCGAAACCTCTCTTAATGGTCACATTTTTATGGAATGGAAGTCATTCTATAAGTTTACCATTGGGGTTAACCTTTGAATAATGGCCAGTTTTGGACATGAAATTAGAAAAAAATGCATATCATAAAAAAATTTCCCTTGAGATTTTTTTATTGTCTTAAGGAACAAACGAGTTGTAGCTTTATCTGACAAAAAATGAGTCCGGCTATTTAAATAATGTGTGGCTGTAGCTATGAGGTGACTGCAGTGCTGTACATAGTTTTGTTCATGAGACAGTACTTGTTTCCAAGACCAGTTGCAGTTAGTATTTGCTAACTGTTTGGAAATGCCTATAGTCTAATTCTAAATTACTGCCTTTTGATACCACGATAATCCCTCTACAATAATATTCTTTCTTGGTCCACAGAGGTATCGTTATATCATTATTTCACTTACATAGCTGAATGAATAAACGCCAGAACTTTGCCACTGGACTTATCCTGTTGCTGAGATCTTTCCCAGCCCAGCTTATTATTATTACATAGCTGTCAAATCTCCAGAATTTTGATTGTGATTGTATAAAAAACCCTACTTTTAGGGAAAAATATATTCCCAAAAAATTTACCTGAAAGAAAACAGTTGCTTTTGTTTTAAATCCCAGAAATTATGTCACAAGTATAATGTAAATTGTTGCCATTGCATCAAATCACAAAAAGATTCATTTTTTGGGGGGAGAGACAAAATTCGTCAAACAGCTAGTGTCAATGTGGCCTTCCAATGAGATGACTTGTGTCATATGGAGGATGACTTGTGTCAATTGAGATGGCTTTGATCATATGGAGCGTTGAGAAACCAAGTGGTGCAAGTCCAAATTTGGTTGATGTGCACTTAGTTACATAAAATGACTAGGAATTTTGATGCTCACTTAGAAATGAAGTGGTGCAAGTTCAAGCTGATAAAATAACCATACCCATGGTAACAATGTAATTTTCCTGAAACAATAATTGCTAGTAATTTCAAATGCAAATTTCTTTATCTTGAAAAAAATTTTCAAAGTAACTTGAATTCTTAACCCCCTATACGAACCATGTAATGTCCTGTTTTAGGCCCAATGACAATTTTTTGTTGGCGTGATTTGACTTGATTGTAGTAATGACAGGTAATTTAACCTGATTGGTGCTAATCAATGATGGCTTGCAAGATGACATGTTTTTTAAAAATTTTACTTTTATTAATGAAAAATCCCTATATTTTTCAAGAATCCCTTTTATATTTATTTTTGTATGGGATTTGATCCACCTAAAAACTTCCCTAATTCTCATTGTCCAAAGTTGGCAGCTATGTTATCATTTTTTTTTATTCTGGCTCATAGAAACAAATGGTAAACTTTTAATAGAAAACATGATAGAAAAGAGATGGTAAATCACCATGATTAAAATCATAGTTAAATTTGGAAAATTTTAATAGCCATTCTTTTTACATGTTTCTAGGTGTATGGCATCATTTTTTGTCTTTTTGATTTTTCTTTTTTGGATTCTTGTCATAAGCATATACACCAGAGCTTGAATAGGAATTTTGTAGTGTTGATACAGTTCTGGTAAATTTCACTTAGACTAGACCTACTCTTGATATACTATTTTGATGTATACTGTTATAAGAGGAAACTCCAAATATTTTCTCATTGTCAAAACTAAGTATAATGTCTTCCAAGAGGCGAGGAATTAGCCTCTGTATAATTTACTCTTGCATTCATTTCGTTTGGGATTATGTTTGTAACAGGGCTATTCATAATTTTTGCAAATTTGCTGTGGTCTCTTTGGTTTGAATATTATGTGTACTACTTACAGTAGAACCTGTATGCAACAGAACATCAAGACACTAAAATAGTATTTTGTTTCAGACAGATTTCCATTATACAAAGGTGCACATCAAGGCACTAAATCATTGATGGGACTATGTTTTTGTTCTGTTAAAGACATGTTTCCGTCGCACACAGTGTCCATTTTAGACAGATTGCACTGTATTTTATGTACTCAGTTTAATTATACAGTTGTGAAAAAATATCTAATGTTTTGAAAGAGAATTTTTATAATGTACTTTCTATAGAGATGCGTTCAAACTAAATATTTAGAGCAACAGCACCGAGTTTATATATCCCAGCAACTGAATACTTAATACTTGTAAAAAGTGTCAGTGATACTTTTTAAATTGTATTTCAGAAATTGTGCACCGGTAAATATTAGTTTTTCTCATATTTAAATATTTATCACATGAATTGAAATACACTGCTCAAAACAATTAGGGGAGCAAGCAAAAAAGTGAAGAAAACCGTGCGAGACAGCCACGTATTGGCATACAATGGATAGTACACACGTATCAATGCACAATACAGAAAAAAGACGTAAAAAAATTTGGAATTAAGCTTTAATTCTTTGAAAATATGGAAAAAACATGAAAAGATGATTTAGAGCAACAATTTGGTTACATGTAAACGATAAAAAAAAATACTGTTTAGACATGATGCATGAGTTTTAATAGGGCGTGTAGTCTCCTCGAACAGCTAAGACTGCTGCACACCTGTTTGCCATGGATGCGATGAGGTTATCGATCAGACTTTGGGGAATACTGTTCCACTCCTCAAGAAGTGCAATCTGCAAGTCTTGGACAGTAACAGGCGGCCTTGGTCGCGCAGCAATGCGTCGTCAGGGGATTCAGGTCAGGGGAGCATGCTGGCCATTCCATACGATGTATTGTATCAGCTTCAAGCATGTTCTCCACCAGATGAGCTCTATGCGGTCGGGCATTATCATCCTGGAAAACAAAGGAATCTCCAATGGCTCCAGCGTAAGGGATGACATGAGGTCGCAGTATCTCGTCTGCATACCTTCGGGTCGTCAAAGTGCCATTCCGAATGATATGCAGGTCCGTACGTCTGCCTATGCTGATTCCACCCCATACCATCCAACCAGTTCGTCTGTATTGTGACCTTTCTTGAACGAATGCGGGGTTATTTCGAGTGCCCCTGTCCCTCCATACCAGAACACGTCGGGTGTCACACTCCAGACTGAATCGGGACTCGTCTGTAAACAGCACTTGGCTCCAATCATGTTGCTCCCAATCTCGATGTTCAGCAGCCCATCTTCTTCGGGCCGCACAGTGGCGTGGGGTCAACGGAATGCAGACCATTGGCCTACGTGCATAGAGCCCTCCCTCATGAAGCCGATTACGTACTGTTTGGCTGGACACCCTTCGTCCTGTTGCCAAGAGCAACCGTCTTTGCTGCTGCGTAACATTCTCTGTTCTGTTTCGACGGGCTGTTAACCGTATATACCGGTCATCAGTTGCTGTAGTGGCGCATGGCCGACCTTGCCCTGGTCGACGTCTAACATTTCCTGTTTCTTGGAATCATTCCACAGCCTTGCAACAACACTTCTGGCGACTCCAACAGCGTCCCCGGCACTATGTTATGTTTGCCCGGATTCCAGTCTGCCTATAACGCGCCATGCCATGGATTCCGGTAAATCACGTTGAGACATCCTCAAGTCACCTTGTCTCAAAAAAACAATACTGCGCAATCGAATTTCACAGTTACGGCAGTAAAACAGACGTTTCTGCAACATCCCGATTTCTGCCCTTATCTCCTTTTTCTGGTTTTTGACGCCATGAACTTTGATTATGAAGTTTTCTTCTTCCGTTTCCTGCTAGGCTTTAAATTATGGATGATTCATTTTATGTTACTTATCGGTGTACATCTTTGCATAATTTTGTTAAAACCATGTGCTCCCCTAATTGTTTTGAGCGGTGTATGTTAATCTGGTGAAAGGTTCTACTTTATCGTTAATTCAATAAATCAAAATAAATCTGAATCATATATTTGTTTCTGAATTTGTTCTAAATTATTTCTTTTACAGTCATAATGAGTCATTAGTAATTGGTCACATTTCTTATTTCTTACAGTTTGGTAATACTTGCTATTGTAATTCAGTGCTTCAAGCTTTGTATTTCTGCAAGCCTTTTCGTGAAAAGGTTTTAGAATATAAAGCAAAGAATAAGAGAACTAAAGAAACATTATTGACGTGCTTAGCAGATCTTTTCTATAGCATAGCTACTCAGAAGAAAAAAACAGGCAACATTGCTCCAAAGAAGTTCATTGCTAGATTGAGGAAAGAAAATGGTATATTTCTTAATTATTTTTATATACCTCAATATTCATTTTATTTAGTGTTCTGAATAGCAGCCTATCATTCTCATAATTATCATTGCATAAAAGACAATTGAAAAATAATTCTTCATTTTAGTTTTTTTTAATTCTCACCTGTTTACAACTTTAAATTTAAAACTGCATTTGAAACTTAAAAATTCAGACTCCGGGGTTAAAAATGAGTCCAGATATTAAAATTTTCTGGATTTTGGATTGCATTATATCCATT
This sequence comes from Pholcus phalangioides, assembly GCF_987345545.1. NCBI lineage: Eukaryota > Metazoa > Arthropoda > Arachnida > Araneae > Pholcidae > Pholcus > Pholcus phalangioides. Next base: position 43,720,656 of record NW_028301600.1, on the reverse strand, counting down.
TTGTAGCCTTTTTTCAAATTCTTCATTTCCTGGTTGTCTCCGAATTAATCTTTAACCTATAACTAGAGTATGGCATGCGTCAAGTTGCTGCACAACACATGAGCCACACTATACCAGTTGTGTCAAATACATCCACCATACCAGTTAAGGATTGATGATACAACAGACATCAGTAGAAAAAAAACATTCTTTTTCGTGCTCATTATATGATTTGTGTATTTCTTGGGATATCTGCTTATGTTCTCTTATATTTTAAAAAACATGATTTCATCAGTTATAAGGCAGTATAATTACTGCAGTTCTTTTTCTTTTTTCCGGATGGATCTTACTAACTAATAAAAACATCCAAACATTTTAAACTTGTTGACTAATGATCCCCAGTAGAAAACGAAAAAAAGTCATTTTATGTTTTGACTTAGCTGATAGAAAGAGCTGCAACAGACATTTGACTTGATGTGGTCCTGAAAAAAGTTGATCCTGAAAAAAGGTCCTGAAAAAGATTTAGGAATCCTGTCCCATGAATGGGGTTGAAGATGTTTGGTTGAATATATAATGTTTAAGAAAATAAAGTTATGAGCAACACCCTGACAAATGCCCTGATTGTTGGTTTGGAAATCAGTCCTGGCTTGTAATGGTACAAATAAGTTTTTTGTGTAAGATTGCTTCTCTGATTGAAATAGTGAGTTTTTGATAGATATAACATGAGGATAGACACTGAACATTCATTGAGAACCTACAAATATGCAAAAATTACTTTTTATTCAAACTATTTTAGATTATCCCTGGATAATCAAGGTTCTAAGTTCTAATGTACAGAGGTTCCTCTGAGGTGCTATAGTGCATATTTCTGGGTGCATTTCTATAGTGCGTTTTCTGGGTATTTGATAGGCTATAGCGCATCAAATACCCGGAATTTCAGAAAAGGACATACATAAAAATTTGTTTCATGTGTCCCAAGGAACGCATTCTTTCCTATTTCCAAAAAGAAAAAAAAAAAGTATAAAAAGAGAAAAACCTCTCTAACTTTTCTCCCCTTTTTCTACTGTCTATGATGATTGCCTAACCTTGAAAAATAGTTTTACTACCTTGAAGTGCAAATGAAGCATTTTACTGTACTGTATTATACAGTATTGATAATAATCTGCAGGTTGTTGAAGAATAAGATAAGATATCTAGTTGCGTCCCTAGATGAGGTAACCAAATGAACTATATACCTTATTTTCCCCCCCTAAGGGTTACATACTGGAAATTACGGTACTTTCGCATCTATCGATCAGCATTTAAAGACAATGTCTATACAGCATAAATTTGTTTCATTTCTATAAGATTGCAAATGTGAATTTTTTGAAAAATTGCAAACAATTTTTTGGACCGCTCATTTAAATTGTGAAAAAAATTTCAGCTTGTCGAGTGCATACATAAAAAAAAAAAATATGTAAAAAAAAACTCCACATTGAACATCCATACTGTCTCGTCATTATGCCATCGTCACCATTTCACATTGCAAAAATCAGGGATGTGTACGCAGAATCAGCCTTTGAAGGCAGCACAAGAATTTCTTTCACAGAAATTTTGGATCACTAACACTCAAAAATAATTTTAAATTAACAAATAGTGTAAGAATTTATTTTTTTCAATAAATTAATTTTTGATCTTGGGGGGTCACAGGGAAAGGCTGCCCATGCCCTCCTCGATTTCGCCTTCAGTGAAAATCTGGGCTCAGGGTTTGGAACCTGAGATTGCACAGTGGTAATAGAGTAAATGAAATTTTCTGACGTTTTCCAACTTTGAGTCAGCTATCCCTTTGAAAAAAGGCTCTGTTGCCACAATGATCACACAAGACCTTCAATGCAAATATGTATACATTAAATTTCAAATCCACACTTTAGCAATTTGGGGGACAAATGTCACCACCTACCAGGGTTCCCCCTGACTTTTTATCAATTGTAACAATTTGGCTAATAAGATGGAAAAAGTTGTAGCCAAATGAGAGAGAACCTTAGTCAAAATTGCATCATATTTAATTCTCAAGAATTCAAGATTTTTTTTGCTACCCACAATTCAAAAGTATTTTTGAAATTGAATTGTTGCCTGCTGAGACCATTAACAAACAGTAATACTGTTATTTGTATTTTTTACATTTATTTTGTTCCGCAATGGTGTTTTAATGAGGTTCATGGTACTGAGGGAAGGACTATCATTGTGCAAGTAAAGGGTTCAAACACTAAGTTGTTTTTTGCATGTAGGCTCTTGGGGGTATGGTCAACTAGTCACTCTTCTAGACGAGGTTGATTGCCCTTGTCATGTCAACCCTCCACCCTCCTCTAGAACCATTGTGAAAGTAGCTGAACATTGTTCGTGATTGGCCAACAAAAATGTCACTTTTGGATTTTTTGCACATGCGTCAAATGGTCGATTTGACCATTAAAAGACCGAATGGACACTCGTGATTTGTTGAATTCAATCTTTTATTTATTTGCAAAATGAAACATTTTGTTGCGATTTGATGCAATGGTGATCAGCAGCACGAACCCTGCTGAACACAAAACATGCCAAATGCTGCACGCATACAAGCACACTGGTAAGTTTCACCAACACAAATCTGACATGACTCCCATATTCTGGTGTGAATATATGCGGCAGTTAAATGGTGGTAGACCACAGTTATAGGTCCACTAGGGGGGGGGGGGAAGAAAATCATTCAACCAGGAAATTGCTTCACAAAGATTTATATGAATAGAGAGAGGGAATTAGAAGATAAGCATCAGAATCATTTGCTTTAAATTTAATCAGAAGATATTATTGAAAGAGCAAAGGTTTTCCAAAATGGAAAATCAGTCGGAAGAGAATTTATAGATAGGTCATTCTATTTCAAATCACCCAGCAAAATGACACCCATGGTCACAGATTTTGATAATTTTTCTTTATTTGTTGCTTTCACCATCCTTACTAACCATGTGAAATATTATTTGCATATGTCTAAAACTTTTTGAGAAAAGGAATGTTGACATTTATCAAAAAATGACGAAGATGACTTTTCCGAGGATCGATTTTTAAGAGGTATTGTTTGAGAAAATAAATCATAACTTTTTCAATTTTCAATATATTCAAGTGAAATTTTCACTAAAATGTTTACCAAAACATACAAAATATGAATAAAAATAATTCATACACTTACGTTTGAAATTTATATGCAAAAAATTATGTTAACTTTGTTTTTATGGAATTTTTTTGAGAGAAAAATACAATGTTTCTAACATATTTTTGGACCAGAGGCACAGCAGTTACCAAAACAACTTTTATTTTAAATTTCTCCTAAATATATGAAGTGAAAGACTTGGCAATGGTTTTTTGACCGTTAATATATTTATTATGGCTCGCAACACAAAATTCATCGAAATAAGGCTGGGTCGCTCCTATTTCAAATCATTCAACTAGATACTGAAATGAAAACCATCATCTCAGATTTCAATTATTATTTTTTTGTTTATTGCTTTTACCATCTTTGTTGACCATGAAAAATTTCATTTACATATGTTAAAAACTTTTTATGAGAAAAAATGTTTTCTAATGCCACGAATGATGTCTCTAATGCTAACCATTCAAGCAATATTGTATATATATGAAAATATATCATAACTTTGCAAATTTTCAATTCATTCAAATGATATTTACACTAAATATGCTCACAAAAAAATGCAGATTATGACCTAAAAATTTAAACTTTATTACAAAAAAATCATTAAAATTTAATTTGATTTTTTTTGTAATTAATTTTTCAAACATTTTCTTTTGGATGCGCAGCATGAATTTTCTAATTTTTTTAAAATTTAATCCTATTAATGTACAGACAGATTAATATATTTGACAGTTAATACATTTGAATCACAAAACACAATTGTACTTACATGACTACATTAATTATATTTGTACATTTTGACTTGATTCACTCTTAACAAAAAAAAATTTTAAGTTCTCTTTCTTTTATATTTATTCACGATATTCACTAAGTAAAGTTTCATGAGTTGATGCAATAATTCAAAAGCATTTAATAAATTTTAAAATTCAAGGACTAAATAAATTCATGAAATAGTTAGAAATGTTGATGAAAGGTTGGTGGAAATTGGTTGTATTATCAGGTTTGTGGTTGATTGTAAGATCATTGTAAAGGTTGGTGGAAAAAAAAAGGTTTTTGGTTTAAATTCATACTTAGATTAAATTCATTTATTGTTGAATAAAATCATTTTAAATTTAACCTTCATGTTGAAAAGATACTTAGAAAAGTGTTCAAATTCCAAATAATTAAAATTACTTTGATTAATCACTTTAATTGATCTATAAATATTTCTTATGATGCAACAAAGCCAAACTTTTGCAATATAATAATATATTTTTGCTTAAATAATTATTTTGTATTCGATAAATACAGATATTGTTAAACATATACATATAGATGTATTTTTAAGTTATTTTTAACATGCTTAGTTATAAAATTATTTTTTCAAATCTGATAATCAAAAGATTATTACTTTGGTTAGTAGAACATATATTTTATAAACATATATTTAATTTATATGATAAATATGAAATAGTTACACTTGTGTGAAAAAATTCTACATTATAATATTTTTGAAGTCTTTTAAGAATAAAAATATAGGCCTATTCTTTTTTTCCAAGTAATAATAAAAAATTGCTGATGAATAGCTAGAACATGAGGTATCAAATCACAAAAAATAAAATAATTATCTGATACAACCTGATTGTTGTAGCTGAGGCCTATGGAAGAGAGTAGAACTACAACGTAATGTATATAGTGCCTGGTGGTGATATATTAGATGTGATGTTTCTTGTTGTGATGATGGTTATAACAATAATAATAGTGTCTGTGAAGAAATAAACTATGACACACTGGTCTTTGTCTTTTAGAGGGCAGCTGGTGTCTTATTTGATCATGAGACTATCATCCCAGCAAGTGATGATAAAGTCACCTCTGCTGCTTCATGGAGAAAACTAAAACAAAAGCTTTAGAACGCAACTGCCCCCACATACAAATGATGCTAGTCTCATTTATGATCTTGCGGAAGACAATGTGTTACATAGAGTAACCTAATCCAGGGTTGGCAAATGCGATTAAAATTAACTTGAAGTGAAAAGTTTTTCTTATGATAACAATTTCCATTTTAGCTAAATATTTTACATCATTTTGTAATCCAAAGTAAAATGTCAGAAAAGACACTTCTTGAAATTTGTAGTGTTGGAAAAGAAACTGGATCTGACTGTCATAAAAAGTGTATGTAAAAGTGGAAAATCTATTGCCCATTACATCATTGGACCCATTAGACATCAATCTTTTGATCTTGGGGAGTGGAGTAGTGAGTTCTGAACTTTTATCTACTGTGTGTGAGCATCATAGCTTTTTCTTAAAGAAGTATGAAACATACCAGAAAGCATGATTTAATCCTTTTAAATGTCATAAGAAAAAATAAAAGGTTTAAGAATAGTAAACTTGTACTTTTCACAGAAAATAAATGCAATAGATAATTGTACAAAATCTATTCCAGGGCAAAAAATATGTCATGCTTGTAAAGATAAAGTGAATAAACACATCAATAAATTAGGTGAAGAAACTGAATACTGTAAAGAGATGAACAGTGGTAGTGATGTAGAGATTAATAACTTGGAAATGTCAATTTCTAAACAAGAAGCGCTTGAAGAAATAAATTCATCTCTACAAAACATAGGAGAGTCAGCAATTAAACTTCATGGAGTAGCTTCACAGTGCAGGTCAAACTATGCCAAGAGAAAAATTGAATCTGCCTGTAACACTTTAAAATCAAAGGTTTGTAAAGTTTCTGAAGAATCACCAGAAATTAAATTTCAAAGCACACTTAATGAAGATATTAAACAGAAAGCAAATGATATAGATATTTTGATAGAGTTGATTAAAAAAATACTCAATTAAACCATCACAACAAGGGAAAAACTGCAAATTTTAACTCTGGCCCCTGCTTCATGGAACAAGGAAAAAATCTGAAGAGTTCAATGTCACTGAATATGCTGTGCAAAAAGCACGACAGCTTTTAAGAGACAAGGGCATAATAGCTTTGTCTGAACCTAAAAAAGGGCATTCCCTGGATAAAAATGTAATATATACTGTCATAGACTTTTACCAATGTGATGAATACTCACAAATTATGCCAGGGTCAAAGGATAAAGTGAGAATTGGAAAAAATTTATACAAACAAAAACGATTTTTATTGATAAACCTAAATGAGCTTTATTCAGCTTTTAAGTTGGAACATCCAGATCTAAAAAATAGGTTTGTCAAAGTTCTGCATGCTGCGACCCAAATGGTGTGTGCTGGCAGGTTCTTCTGGTATGCATTCTGTTTGTGTGTGCATCATTCGCCAGAATGTAATACTGTTGCTCCATGCTTTCTCAATAGAATAGACTTATCATAACTTGATTGTTCAATTAGTGTGCTCTATAAATAACCAAGATTGTATGCTTCGCCATTGCTCCAAGTGTCCATCAAATGAAAGTCTGAAATGCTTCATAAAAGAAAAATTTGAAGAATGGGATCCTGATGATCAAGTAACATATAACTCTTGGATATCCACTGATAGGACTGAACAAGTTCAGTTCACTGTGACTTTAGAAGAGAACTTGGAAAAGTTGATGAAAAAGCCTTGAAATACTTGTACCACACTCATTCATAACCAAATCCCAAGCCAGATATTTAAAGGAAAAGAAAGTTAATCTGAAAACTGATGAGGCTATTGTCTTACTTGACTTCAGTGAAAATTACTCATTTGCATCCAGGATGAAGCACAGGATTACCATTGGAGACAACAGTTCTCTCCATCCAGCTGTACTTTATAATCATACAGCAAATGGTGAAGATCCAGTCATTTCAAGTTTTTGCATAATATCAGATGATTTAGAGCATGATGTTGCTTTTGTCCACGAAACACAAAAAATAATTGCAAAATACATCAAAGAAACATTTCCGAGCATAAAAAACATTCATTGCTTTAGTGATGGGTATGCAGCCCAATATAAAAATTGTAAAAATTGTATCAATCTCTGTAATCACAAAACTGAATTCATGTTAACAGCCAAATGTTCATTTTTTGCCACAAGTCATGGCAAATCTCCTTGTGATGGTATTGGTGGCACTGTAAAACGCTTAGTTAAAAAAGCAAGTCTTCAGATGTGTCCTGGAAATGCCATTGATTCAGCTGAAAAATTTTTTCTTTTTGCAGAACAAAAATTGAAAACATTAAATTCCAGATGATTACAAAAGAAATGCTAGCGGAAGCCTGGAATCAGTTAGAGATTTGTTTCGCAAAAGCAAAAACAATCCCTTGCACACATAGCTTTTACCACTTTACACCACTATCAGAAGATGCCATTGGAACAAAAATAATTAGTTTTGATGAAAACTTTTGCACTATCTTTAATTTCTCAGACAAACAACCATCAGTGAGGATGTCACATATCAGTGTGCATAACTATATTGCTTGTACTTATGATCATCTCATTGGTTTTTCGGTATAGTTTTATCTAAACATGAAGATGAAGGTGACGTTAAAGTTGAATTCTTACATCCCAATGGCCCTTCTAGATCTTTTCACTGGCCTTCTAAAGAAAATATCAGTTTTATTCCATTGTGTAACATAATTGCTTCCGGCAATTTTCCAATGACAATGAGATCGGGAAGAGTATACTATTTTCCCGAGAAGGACATGAATTCTATTAATCATCAATGTACAGTGCTGTTGAAAAAAACCCTCATCATTGTAAATGAAAAAGCAAAGGTGAGCCATTGTTTTTTATTATAAAAACAAAAATTATATTTAAATTTTTTGTGATCTGATTTTTTAATGCAACGGTTTAAATTTTTTTCTAGTTATAATCTGCATTTTTTTGTTAGCATATTCAGTGTAAATATCATTTGAATGAATTGAAAATTTGCAAAGTTATGATATATTTTCATATATAAACATCACAAATCCAACTACCTGTGCCACTCATTGCCTTCCTATCTCAAAACAAATCCCTCAAAATTTTGGAATTTTCTCCGCCCCAAATCAGCAGGTACCTCTTCGCTCAAAACTTCCAACTCGGACCTATTTAACCGGGCCTTCTTGTCTGTTTTTTCCTCTGATCCTACACCCCCCCCCCCCAATACGTCTGTTTGATTCACAACTCCTGTCCCATCTCCTTTTCTAAAGCCGGTCTCCTGAATCTTCTAAAAAAACTAAAACCCCCACTCTACTGGCCCAGATGGGTTCCCCAATCATATCCTAAAATTCTGCGCTGATGAAATTTGCAACTATCTCCTCATTATATTCAACGTTCTCACTGAATACTTCTAATCTACCCAATGACCGGAAAATTAATAAGATAATTCCCATCCATAAATCTGGTTCTGTCCCACCCTCTCAATTTTAGACCTATTGCAATCACCTCCTCTTGCTGCAAGCTCTTAGAACACATAATTGCCAAGAATATCCATACCCACCTCGATTCGATTAACTTTTTCTTCCCTAACCAACATGGATTTCGATCATCGTTATCAGTATCTACCCAATTAACACTTTTCATACATGACTTAACAGACTCCATTGATAAAAACCTCCAATCCGACATAATTTTCCTAGATTTTTCCAAAGCATTTGACAGGGTGCCCCACAATAAACTTCTAAAACTTTCATACCTTGGACTAAATGTTCAACTGCTGAAATGGGTGGAGGCCTTCCTTATTAACCGTAGCCAGTTTGTCTCGTACAAGAGCCAGAACTCTCCCTTTCTTCTTGTCAAATCTGGTACACCCCAGGGCTCAGTCCTCTCGTCAATATTTCTAATTCAGTCCTTAGTCAATATTTCTAATTTACATAAATGATCTACCCGACTCCATAAACTGCCGCATCAGACTCTTCGCTGATGACTGTGTCATCTATAAAACAGTTTCCAATCTTTCTGACCAAGAATCTCTCCAATACAACCTTAACATTATTTCTAAATGGTGCTCAACCTGGGAATTACCCCTCAATTTCGCAAAAACTGTTTTTATGAAAGTTACCCGTAAACGAATCCCCCATGAATTCCCCTATTCTATAAATGACTCTTTGATCTCTGAGGTTTCCCATTATAAATACCTGGGCATTATAATCTCTTCCGATCTCCGCTGGAACCTTCATGGTGATTATATCTTTAATAAATGTCTCCAAAAACTCTTTTTCCTTCGCTGTAACCTAAAATACTCCATTCGTCATGTTCGTCACTTGTGCTACCAAACATATATTCTCCCTGCCCTCTCCTATGCCTGTGAAGCCTGGGATCCCCACACCCAAACCAACATAGACAAATTAGAATCTATCCAAAATAAGTCCACTCGTTTCATTTTTAACTGTTGGTCTTCATCTGTCTCCATAACGGAACTCAAGCGACAACTCAATATCCAACCGCTCTCCTCTCTTCGACTTATCTCTCGTTTAACTTTTCTTTACAAAATCCTTCATGGGTTTTTTAATATTGACACCTCCAATATTCTAATCAAACCTTCTCATTTCTCTGTTAGACTCAATCATTCAAAAAATTACAGCCCATCTTTGCCTCTTCAGATTGTCACAAATTTAGCTTTTTCCCAAGAACTATTATCGACTGGAACAACCTACCATCAAATATTGTAGATTGCACCACGATTTCCGAATTCTCTCGTACCATTGATCGTCACTTTCGCCATATATAATTCCGCATCCTCTTGTATAGGCCTCGGCCAATCAATATTGAATAAATAAAATAAACAATATTGCTTGAATGGTTAGCATTAGAGACGTCATTCGTTGTGTTAGAAAAATTTTTTTCTCCCAAAAAGTTTTTGACATAAGTACATGAAATTTTTCATGGTCAACAAGGATGGCAAAAGCAATAAACAAAAAAAAAAAATAATTGAAATCTGAGATGATGGTTTTCATTTCAGTATCTAGTTGAATGATTTGAAATAGAAGCGATGAATTTATAGCCTTATTTCGATGAATTTTGTGTTGCGAGCCAGAATAAATATATTAACGGTCAAAAAACCATTATTTGTTTGCCCAGTCTTTCACTTCATATATTTTCAAATAAAAGTTGTTTTGGTAACTGCTGTGCCTGTTTTTTTTCTCAAAAAGTTTTAGACATATGCAAATAATATTTCACATGGTTAGTAAGGATGGTGAAAGCAACAAATAAAAAAAAATTATCAAAATCTGTAACTATGGGTGTCATGGCTGGGTGATTTACATGGAATGACCCAGATTGATTTATTGGCAAATATATAAATGTGCCTAATTTAATTATATTTTAGATTTATTATATGTATTAAATTCCATATGTTAAATTCTCAGCATTAATGCGTTTCTTTGCAAGCTTTCTCTACTAGTAGAACAATGATAGTAAAAGAATTTAGTTATAAGCTAGTATAAATTAGTCTTTTTTTTTATTTTTTTAAATGAACATTTGGATTTAACATGTTTTTAGAAATTAGTTATTTATTGGATTCACAGGGATACCAGTGAATGAAGGGGGGAGGGCATACTTTATTTTTTGAGAGTTACTCAGTTTCACTCAAGGATCCAGATTTTGCCGATAACATTTGTCCTGGGACCCAGGTAAATTAATAGTGCAGTGACATCTCTGAATGTATATGTTCAAGTTTGGTTTCTTTTCTTTAAATACCAGTTGTTTTTTTTTTAAATGATTAAAAAAGTTAATGAATGAAAATATCTTTTTTGTTAAAAAAAGTAAATTAATTTAATTTCTTAATGAGTTTTTAGACAACCAAGTCATTTAAAAAAAAAATGCAGATTGATTTTTATTCATTCGTAACTTTGTTGCATATCTTTTATACAAATACAACGCCCCAACAGGCAAAATGCCCAACAAGGTGGCTGGGAAAAAGATGCCCATAAAAATATGGATGTCATATATTTCAAAAATATATTGCAAATCAATTAAAAATACAATTAACAAATTATAATCAATATATACACATGATAAAATATTATACAATGCCCATAAAGAATACTTATGGTTGTCTTATTCTAAGTATGGATAGCTTCTCGATTTACCCCAACATGTTTATCGTATTTCTTTTTAAACGTGTGAATTGTGTTACAATTTACTACCTCCGGGAGTAAGCTATTCCATTTATTAACAACCCTATTAGAGAAAAATTCCCTGCGACACCATAGCCTTGCATTGTCCCTCGCCTATCGATACTGGTGTCCCCTTGTAAAAGCAGTTGATTGGCAGTGTACTAAAAGTTCATGGTCCATCCTATTCATCCCATTGAAAATTTTGAACACTAAAAAAATTCAAGTGGGTTATCATTCGGTTTACATATATGAATGTATTTGTTGATGATAAATGAATCATAATACTTTCTGTATATATTATTTTTTCAGAGGTATTTGATAATTACATGCAACAAGATGCACACGAGTTCCTGAATTACCTGCTTAACACTATAGCTGATATACTCCAAGGTAAAATATCTATTTCCTCTGTTGGCGTCTTTTTATTATAGATTGCTTCATAGAATAATTGAAAGATATTACATAGAATAACTGAAATCATTAATTATGAGTTGATTATTCAGAAAAAAAATCTTTTCAAGTACAATAAAATTTTAAATTTTAAATTATAAGTAATTTGGTTTACATGTGTTTTGCAAGACAAGCAGAAAAACTGATGTTGTTATGCAATATGAGTAATTTGTGTACCAAATCATTCTAGATTAGTGCTTGTCAAAAAGAGGCTTTGTGTATTTGCATTGTCTGTTGAGCATTACATGATCAGATCTAAGCCAAAGGTTCACTTCTCTCACCGCCTTAACGAATTCAGGGGGGGGGGGGGGGCAGGCCCAAGCATCTTACAGGACCGTTTTTATTTTAATGAAAAACAATTTTAAAAAAATGAATGCATATTAATGAAAGCTTTCAATAATTTCATACCCTTTGTTTGACTTGGGTCCCTTTCAAATTCTCGTGGGTTCATTTGCTGAGATGCCACTAACCACAAGAGTGGCAATCACATCACAAGCCCAATAATATAAAACAAATTAAACTGCATTTATCTTTGAAAAAATTTGTAGCTGGTGTGAGGAGATGGTTGTGAAAGGAATCATTTGACTTATCATTATTTTTTATGGGGAAGTTCAATTGTATATATGAGTGCTTTGTTAACAAATTATGCTCACAAACTGAAGTACTATTGTATAAAATTTCATTTTCCTGTAATCATTCATTCATAAAAATGTCATGAACATAAAATAATTTGTGCCTCATAATAAATGTTACAGCTGGAGTGACCTGATGATAGCTAAGTTGTAACATACCAATTTTTGGTTCAACAAGTTTGAGTTTGAAGCTCACTTTGAATATTGATATATTTGTCTAGCTGCTCAGAATCACGTTTAAAAGGGAGATTAAAAATCCAATCAACCCATTTAAATACATACAAAATAACTGAAATTTTATGAAATTAATGGATATACAAAAAAGGGGGTGTAGGTATTGTATTTTAACTTTTTTACTGCATTTTATAGAGAGGCTTATTCAAGGATTATTTAAGTAAAATTAAAATTTAGTTAAAAAGTTAATTAAAATTTATTATCTATAATAATAAATTTTAATCTTTTCCATTGTTTTTCCTAGCTGAGAAACAGCAGTGTAATGTCAAAGCAAAGCCGCTTGCTCAGAACGGCACAGAACAGCCAGTTCAGCAACAGTCATCTAAGCCAGAACCTACATGGGTACATGACATTTTCCAAGGGACACTAACAAATGAAACACGGTGCTTGAATTGTGAAACAGTATGTGTGCTTAAGATATATTTTTAAAGAAAATCTTTGTAGAAATATTTTTTTCTACATGAAAATTTCGCCTAAAACATTCCAGGACTAATGTTGCTGTTAAGTAACAAATAATAAAAATAACATTTAATATTCTTCAAACTGTAGCCACTATATTACATTTTGGGGCTTGACTGTATCAGTTGTTGAAAGAAGTTTCATGGTTATGTGAAAATATGTGTTGAGATACCATTGTAACATTTTTTGGAATGTCTTCCTACATCAAAAAATCATTGCCCTTTCATGATAGGTTTCAGTTTTAGAAAGAGATGGTTAGACTAGACCATATCAGAGAAGGGAGGATTTTTTGCTGTTTAGTCAAGAACTGCTAAACAGCAACAGTAGTGAGGGATTCTTCCATCATCATGCAAGATAAACCAGCAGTCTTTCTTTTAAAATTAAGTTCTAAACCAACGTACATACTTAGATGAAGACAACCATAATTTTTATGGGCAGTGTATTGTACATTACTGAAAGTTTTTTTTTGTGAAATATGCTTTTATTTTGGGTCACTGTATTTTTAGATATACAGAAAGATAAATGTGAAAGTATTTTTAACATCTATATTTTTATGGGAATTATATTTTATTGTATTTTTTCTTCTCAGTCACCACTTTGGTTATTTTTCCTATTGTGGTTCTTGAATTTATATTGTACCTGTCTAAGTAAAACTGCTGCATAATATTCTTTATTGATAGTCGGACCTGAAAAAATGAAGGAACAAAACTCTCTGTATATTGAGTCACTAAATCAGACTTTTTACACAATATCCAATGTTTGTGTACCAAATTGGTCAGCCAACATGCTTGTCATTGTCTATGCTTTTTCTGTGTTTGCAAAACTGTGAATATCACTCTGAAGTGGAGAATAAGATGTGCACATGCTTCCACTGATTATTCACAATGACCTCAGAACAGATTGCTACTACAAGAAGCTCACCTATAGAGGGGTTAGCACTGAAAACTCTCTGTGAGAGATTATTAAATGCTGCTGTGTTCTCAAAATTGACAGTAAGCTAATGATCATGGTGTAATAAAAATTATCAGATCTACGATGCAATGCTAAAAAAATGTGCTTGCTAGAATATCAACTGTTGCCAGAGGATGCACCCTAGAATTGTTTCTGGTTAGCCAGATAATTATCAATTTACATGCAAGCAACACATCTTTCAATATTTTCTTGTTTTTGTTTGAAGCGTGCAGACAAACCTCATACAAATATATATTTACATATGTCACTGTGCGGCGACATGTTTTACCTTCTTTATAACCTATCCGCTGTTTAAAATATATTTTGTATGTTTATTGATCATTGTAATCTCTAGTAAATAAGTAGCGTAAAATAACAAAAATACCTAGATATATTTTTGTAAGTAAGCAACAAAATATTTCTTTTTAGAGTTTTTTGGTCGTAATCCTCCACACTGGCCAGTACAAGTTGGAGGAAGCCAATCCGTGTCCATTCACCACGTGTTAAACATGGCTACTTACAGGCCGCACCATGAGAAGATGCAGATCGGACTTTAAGCCTCTACTCTTAGTCGATTCCTTCAAGTCCTCATAATAAAGCAATTAAAGGGTCTTCTCCTAGTTAACAAGTAAAGACTGTTCAGCAGCCTGATTAATGGCTTTCATTGATTTTGAGAAAGTGTTTGACTCTGTCTTCACATCTGTCGTTAAAGCTCTAGATGTAATGGGGGTAGAGAAGACTTACATCACACAATATCATCAAGAAAATATGTGACGAAGCAACTGCAACAATTTGTTTGGATAAAGGAAAAGCAAAGATTAAACTCGAAAAAGGAGTCAGATAGGGTGATACTATCTCACCAAAACTCTTTACCGCTGTTTTAGAAGTATTCAGAAAACTGGATTGGGATAAGAAAGGAATTAAAATAAATGGAGAATTTCTCAACCATTTGCATTTTGCAGACGACATTGTTGTTATCAGCAGTAATCCAGATGAACTAAAAGAAATGATACAAGAATTGACGAAGGCAAGTATTCAGGTGGGCTTGAAAATTAATCTGGAAAAGACTAAAGTTATGTTCAACCCCTTTGCATTGAAGAGGACAATCTTGCTCAACAACACAGACATAGAAGAAGTAGAAAGCTATGTATACCTGGGACAAAGACACACAAAGGAGCATGGAAAGATGTATGCTAGGCATCACAAGGAGAGACAGAAAACAAATCACTTGGATAAGAAACCACACAAAGGTATATGATATCATGGAAAAAATTAAACGTTCGAAATAGAAAGGGGCTGGAGATATTGCAAGAAGACAGGATAACAGATGGACCATGAGTATTCTAGATTGGTACCCCCATGGTGTTAAACGTTCAAGAAGGCGTCCCCACGCAAGATGGATTGACGAAATCAGGAAAGTGGCGGGAATCAACTGGATTGCTAAAGCATCGGACAGAGCAGAATGGAAAAATTTAGAGGAGACTTTCATCCAGCAGTGGATCGAAAATGGTTGTTGCTGATGATGATGATGATGATGAAGCAACAAAAATATTTTGGTGACATTAGTCATGTTTGTCAAAAATGATTCAAATTCACCCAAGATATAGTAGTGATAAAACTGTTCTGTCACATTCGACTTCACTAAAGTTATTAAAATCAAATGATTTATATATAAGCATCTTCCAGATAGTGAGCGGAACAAGAATAATACTAATCATTTTGAATTGCACCTTACAGAGTTCATGTGGCAGTGCTTGGGATGTGATAATGCTTTTGTTGCTATATACCAGTATAGTGATGGCAGAATTTATGATCTGCACTCCCCAAAAGTTAGGCACGCCTTCGTTCTTGTTGGTATCATCATGTAACTTGAGCAGATGAGTGTTCTTTGTATCCTGTTCTGTAAAACTATCCAATGTTTCTAATACTTGACACATTTAATTCCATTATTCTCTTTGAAAAAAAAAGTAAATTTAGCAAATTCACATGTAACAGTTTTAAATAATATACACATTCTGACCACTTAATTCAATATACATATTCAACTGTATTCCAGAGTTCTTGTTGATTTTTTAAATTAAAAATATTTTAAATCACTCTTTTTATCTTTTTTTTTTTTTTTTTTTCAAATAAAAATGTAACCATATATTTTTTTGCTTGGAATGACATTTGTTATCCTAAAGTCCTCCTATTTTGCAAAATTCAATTTTTTTTTTCAGGTTAGCAGCAAAGATGAAGATTTTTTAGACTTATCAGTGGATGTTAATCAGAATACATCAATTACTAGCTGTTTACGAGGATTCAGCAACACAGAAACTTTATGTAGCGAGCATAAATATTATTGTGAAAACTGTTGTAGCAAACAGGAAGCTCAAAAAAGGTACAAAGTTTTTATATTTTTATCTTTACTAAATTGATATTACCTGGACAATTCAACCATTTTACTTAACATATTAACCATCTGTACTGAGTAGGATGACAGCATCTGGTTTATGGAAGTTTACCTGAATACCCTTCGGGGTGGGAGGGTGTGTTCAAGCATTAACATATTAACCAATAATGATTTGATAGATAGAACATCTAATTTTTAAAATTTTTTACCCATTATCACTTAGAAGATGAAGTAATTACATTTTATATATTTTTTCCTAATTATGTTGACGTTACCTGGGCAATTCAATCATTCTAGTCAGTATGTTACCTAATAATAACTTGAAAGATACGTAAAAAATTTAAAAGTAGATGATAAAGTAATTCCAATTGTCATCTGTACAATTACAAAACTGGTCTTACCGTCCTTCATATTCTCATTTTTGTTTTAAAATTTAAATATATGTATTTTTATATAGCAGTGTTCCTACAACCTATAAAGTCAGGGAAAAAATTGCGGTCAGGGATCAGACAAAGTCAGGGAAATTTCTAAAACAATGAAATACAAGCAATTTTTTATAATTTCTAAAATAAATTATAGAAAACTGTGATTGTGAAAAAGGGATATATATATATTTTTCATACACACGCATCCTCACAATCACTTATTTAGTTGTTTCTTTTTCATGGTTATAGCACCATATTCCTTTGTACTGAGTCGTTCCTCCCTCACGAATGTTTTTCATTAACTCTTGTTCACCTTCTTTCATAAAAAAACTTAAAAATCAGGACACCATATTTTTAAATGTCGGAGCATGGTGGGGGAAAAGTGAAATTTTTCCAGGATCACTGAATATATTCAATAAATTAATATCAAGTAATATAACATTCAGGGTTTTTTAACCAAATTAGTTTTTTTTACGTTTTAAACATACTTTACCAGAAATTTGATAAAAATCAAACATTCACAGTTTATTTCACAAATTTATAAATTGTGCTGATATGAAATAAATTTTGCAATAATTAATTTCACTATATTCATTTTTTTTCCCAATTAGGCCATATTTCTCGTTGTAGAGTTAATGTCATCAACTTTTCTTCTTTTAATTCTCAAGATCAGCAAAATAATTCTCCAAAGCAACCTTTTTACATATTGAACTCTAACACAATTGTATCAACACAATATCATTCATTAGCTGTGAAGCAGATCAGTGTTTTTTGGATTTTGTGAAATCTATCTCATTTGCAAGCTATTCTCTCCATGAATGTTTGATTTTGTATTTGTTTCACAGGGTTCTTAGTATTTCATCAGTCCTCAGTTTTATTTATAACTTTTCTTCCTTTGTCCAATTGACTAAAAGTTTTTTCCATTTTAGAATAATTCACAAATTTTTTGCATGCTGAAAAATCACTATACTCTATCCCAGGATCACAATTAGGGGAAGGGGCAGGGCTGAGGCGGCATCGAATTCACACTTTAACTGCTCCTTCTACATTACACGGGGCACCAAAATGCATGCTTGCCTTCGGCTGACGAGGTATTTCAATACTATCCTGCTCAATAAAGTCTTTGCACACTGGATCAAGGAATAAAAAATACTTAGTAGTTTTATGCATATCTCAATTTTTAACTCATCAAATTGTGTTAGAATTTCTAATTTAGAAGCTATAGTATAGCTATGAGAATATCTATGAAATCAAGATTGTAGTAGAAAAACAAAACTTTGAAATTTGACCTATCTGAATTAAGTTAATAAAACATATAGGGCCTTAAGATGTAGAGAAACAAGGTTCAAGTCCGCCACTTCAGTCAATTATTAGAGTTGATTATATTTAAGAATCGCCCTGAATATATAACTCTTATATTCTGGCATGCTGGTTAATGCTGTAATCAAAAAAATTACATCTCAAAATTAAACAGTTGAATGCTCAAGAGCCCTATTATTCACACATTGTTTTGGATAAAAGAGATACATTTGATTAGGTCTGCAAATGCTAAGTCCTAATATGATGCTTTATTTTTTTAGATGAGGGTTATTGTATAACACGCAACATTTGGGAGGGATAATACTGTATAGATTTTTTGATTTTATAAAATATTTGGTTATTTGATGATCAGGGAAATAGTCATCCAAAATCTTTCAGTCAAAAGTTGTAATAACCCTGTATAAGTACCATTATTTTATTCTTAAAAATTAATTGGAATCCCTCAAAGTTAATTCCAATGCCAGTAAAAAAAAAATTATTGGATAGGCTGCAACTTTGAACTAGCTGTAAGAGCTAAGAATTAGCTTTAAAACTAGATAAGCTGCAGTTTTAACTTTTAACAGTAACTTAGAATCTGAGCCTATTTCAAAGTTCTAGGATGTTAAACCAATCCACCATAGATTTATATCAATACTGAAATCACCCGTTATAGTGGACTTTTACTGTACATAATTATTTCAATAATTTTTAATTTAATTTATTTACTTTAATTCGAGCCACCTTGTTGAGAAATTGTCTATTGTAGCCTAGAATTCGTATTTGTAAGTAGATCCTCCTGCTTGAAGAAGTATTAGGAGGAAAAATATTTTCAGTTTATGAAAAGGTCTAACACTTAATGATTGATAGTGATACCCTGAAAATGTCCTACAGTTGCTACAATTTTGTTTCAAAGTTCAGAATTTTTTAGTTAAAAAAGTTATTTAACTGATTTTTATCTTTTTTCCTGTTCATCATTTCTTGTGAAAAGATTGTACATGGGTGTAGAACCTGTAAAATAATTCAAATGCATTAATTTTCTATTTATGTCTTCATAATAAATCATAAACAATTTTATTCTATTTGTATAGAATGAGAGTGAAAAAGCTGCCAATGATATTAGCTCTACATCTGAAACGGTTCAAGTATATGGAACAACAGAATCGCCACACAAAGTTATCATATAGAGTCGTGTTTCCTTTGGAATTAAGGTTATTCAACACTGTAAGTTTGCTTTTTCAAATATATACATATATATAGATAGATATTTACATGCTCATATTGGAACATAAAAATCACATCAAGAAAGAAGTGTCACTTTCTCCCAAAATCTGCATGTTAACATACAAATGATCGGAGATTAAAGGATGTGATTAGATGAATGGACTTGTCACCTTAAAGTGCACAAGTTCTTGTTTTTGCTCTATCAAAAAAATATAAATTGTTGTTTGTTGTTCTCTTGTTACAGAGTTGGCTAGTTTTTGCCATGGGTGGAAAAAAGTGCTGTAAGACTCAGTTTCGCAAAAACTTATGTTTTCCACATTTATGTAGAATGTAGTTCTGTATTATTTTTATATTTTTCTAAATCTAAATTATATAGTTTTGAAAAAAATAAAATCTAGCTCCAAAGAAATTTTTTATCGCATTTAAAGCCAGATACAAATTTTCACTGGTTTACTCATTTCAACCTTGTAATTGAGAACCATCTTCACATTATGGTCTGAAACAACCGTATCTCATCAAGAAAAATATAGGAAATACAGATCCTAAATACAGGAAAGAATGTGGTCACTAATTCTCACTAAAAAAAGTTGCTAGATGTAAAAAAAAAATGACCAACAGTAACTGAAATTGCTAAAAAAATTATCTTTCGGCTGGAGACAATATACAGCAATTAACTGAATTAAAATGTATTTCACAAAAAATAAAACATTTAATGTGACAAATATGTCTGATGGATATTTTTTTTATGGTCATAATTATCATAATGTAATTAATAAGCAATAAAAGTTATAACCTGTACAATTTCTTTTGAAATCAAGACTTCAAGAATGTTTCATTATAAAAAGCAGGAAATTTTTGGCTAAAAAATTAAATTTTATTATTTTATTAAATTCTTTTATTTATTAAATTTTCATAATTTGGGTGACCAAAATTACGAGATATTGGAAATTTACGATAAAATACAGGTCATAGACCACCTTATTCTTTCTTATCCATTCCTTTGATGCGACTCTCACAAGTAAACACATTTGCCTTCTGAGAGAAAACATTTCTAAATACACTGCTCAAAACAATTAGGGGAGCACATGGTTTTAACAAAATTACGCAAAGATGTAAAGTTACGCAAAGATGCAAATCAGCAACTGATGACCGGTATATACGGTTAACAGCCCGTCGAAACAGAACAGAGAATGTTACGCAGCAGCAAAGACGGTTGCTCTTGGCAACAGGACGAAGGGTGTCCAGCCAAACAGTACGTAATCGGCTTCATGAGGGAGGGCTCTATGCACGTAGGCCAATGGTCTGCATTCCGTTGACCCCACGCCACCGTGCGGCCCGAAGAAGATGGGCTGCTGAACATCGAGATTGGGAGCAACATGATTGGAGCCAAGTGCTGTTTACAGACAAGTCCCGATTCAGTCTGGAGTGTGACACCCGACGTGTTCTGGTATGGAGGGACAGGGGCACTCCAAATAACCCCACATTCGTTCGTGAAAGGTCACAATACAGACGAGCTGGTTGGATGGTATGGGGTGGAATCAGCATAGGCGGACGTACGGACCTGCATATCATTCGGAATGGCACTTTGACGGCCCGAAGGTATGCAGACGAAATACTGCGACCTCATGTCATCCCTTACACTGGAGCCATTGGAGATTCCTTTGTTTTACAGGATGATAATGCCCGACCGCATAGAGCTCGTCTGGTGGAGAACATGCTTGAAGCTGAAACAATACAGCGTATGGAATGGCCAGCATGCTCTCCTGACCTGAATCCAATCGAGCATGTTTGGGACATGCTCGGACGACGCATTGCTGCGCGACCAAGGCCGCCTGTTACTGTCCGAGACTTGCAGATTGCACCTCTTGAGGAGTGGAACAGTATTCCCCAAAGTCTGATCGATAACCTCATCGCATCCATGGCAAACAGGTGCGCAGCAGTCTTAGCTGTTCGAGGAGACCACATGCCCTATTAAAACTCATGCATCATGTCTAAACAGTACTTTTTTTTATCGTATACATGTAACCAAATTGTTGTCCTAAATCATCTTTTCATGTTTTTTCCATATTTTCAAAGAATTAAAGCTTAATTCCGAATTTTTTTACGTCTTTTTTCTGTATTGCGCATTGATACACGTGTACTATCCATTGTATGCCAATATGTGGCTGTCTCGCACAGTTTTCTTCACTTTTTTGCTTGCTCCCCTAATTGTTTTGAGCAGTGTACATCAAGCTGTGCTTCTTGCTTTTTCTTACTTGACCTCATAGTTTTGTTTTTTTCTCTCTTGCTACGGTTTGACAAGTAAAAGTATTACATGTTTAAAGAAGGTAGCTGGGAAAGGGGGAAAACCTCTCATGTTTCACCCCCCCCCCCCTATAATTTCTCAAAGTTAAAGATGCCACTTTTTTAGACTCACGCCGGTAGTTCAACTAAGTCCAAACGTTGTTGCCAAAATGCCTGTAGGTAAAGGAGGTTAAAGATTAACACTGGGAACAAAATTTTTGTTGCAATTATACAAGCACTTGAAATTGCCTAATTCGAGTATGCTGTTTTCAAATCTGAACTTGGTTTTTCCCTGTAAGTTCTAGATTTTTCTCAAAATAGCATTTTTAGTTTTTTTCTGACACTTTGTAGGCAACAACTTGTGCTTATAACTCTTGCGTTTGTGGACTTTATGAGAGCTATCTTGTTTGATGTTCCGGTAGTAGTCTGCCATCATATTTTTGTCCCAGCGGCCTTGGTAATGCTCTTCCATCGTCTTTTTTTTAAAAATCATGATGAAAGCGCTTTCCCTGTTCATTACATATAGCCCCAAGATTCGTGGGGAGTTGATAAAGGTAACTAAACAGGAAATGTAGCTTTGCACTCATGTTATACCCAAGCCAAGACCGTAACTAGGATTTTTGTTACCCGGGCAACATTATTTCGCCGCCCCCACAACTTTAAAATTCTGTAATTTTGTAAAAGTGGTCTTTGTTCTCACCTAAAACTGCCGCCTTTTAAATTTTGTCACCCAGGGCAGTTGCCCTCCCCCTCTAGTTCCAGCCACACTTCTGCTTTTCATTCATTTTCATGACAAATAGACTAACTAAACTGCGGAGGGGCTGATGAATTCTTGTTATTAAAAGATGAAGAGCCTTCAGATATTGAAAATTTTTTTGAAAGCTGGATATCACTAACACACGCCACACATTTGCTGATCGTGCTCAGTGTCTTCATCTTTAGATGAGCTAAAATCGTCAAACAGGAATTTGGAGTTGCTCAGAGTGTGGAATCGGTCGAAAATATCAGAGTAGATCTTGTGACAATTTTTCTTGCAGATACCCTGTGTGTTGACCAGGCAAAAATAGCAATTAGTTATGTGATCTGTGGGTGCCCACCAAACTACACATGGGAATTCCAAAAGGCACATCGTTTCATTTTCCTTTTGACCTGTCATGAAGCATTTCCTCACAATTATGACACAATATTGAGGGAGCCTATTCTTTTTTTTTTTTTTTTTTAAATAAACAAATCACAGAAAGACAGACACATATGCAAATACAAACATACACATAGGTACAAACATAAAAACACGTGAATACAAACACTTTGTGACCCCAAGGGACTTAAATGTCCTTCCAGCAGGTCTAAAGGGGGTTATAATCAGGGTTGGCAGGTTTAAACCGTGGTTTAAACTGTCACATCAAAAACCTCAAATATTGCTTTTCGATATAAAAATTCCCATTGGAAATGCACATGTTAATTGCATGTAATGTTTAAAGTGACTATGTTATACAAAGAATAAATATTTAATATGATTCTAAAATAATTTTCTACTCTCGACAGAATTATTTTGGACAATATATATGCTTTTTTTCTTATAAAATTTGAATATGAACATGAACATTGAAGGGAAAACAATGGAACGATTTGACATTCTTTGATTCAAGATGATTCTTGACCTTCCAAAATTTCTTCAACTGCTTATATATGTCTGCACTGATATAAACCGTCTGCTGTACTCTTTTTACAACAGAAAAGTGTTTAAAAAAGTTTATTACATTATGTATGTAATGTTGATTTCTGTTATTAAATTATCTAGGTAACCACTCTGATACTTAAAACGATGCTCTTATTGCGCATAACATTGAAATATATCTAGCGATCAAGATACTAAATTGTAGGACTAAAATGTCATTTAGTTTGGCAATGCTAGCTTGTATGATACAAATACATATACAAAGGTATATGTCAAACTTGGTTTATTCTTACTTTTGCACTATGATATGGTCCATTTACTAGCATTTATAATGCAATGGTTTTCCAATTGAAGCTGTATTCAAACGTGCAAAACAAATGCTTTGGGTATCAAGTCTTGTCAGCTCTGCTTTGGTTGAAAATGCTCTTTAAAACTCTGTGAATTTATACACCCTGATCTAATAAATTTTTAGGTGAAAATAAATGAGTTTAATTAATGCATTAACAGATGCTGCGTGAGAATTTTTATATGGAATAAAATTTTGGGCGGATCATAAAATTTAAAATATCAAAATAGATATTTTTCCTCAGTAATTATCATTCTGAATATAAAACCCTTGAATCTAAATAAAAGGAAGTGTTTTGTTATTTAACATCAAGTTAACAAAAACTATTTGACAACATTAACAATAAGTTTTTGACTGTTATAATACAGAGTTAGTTTCTGGGGGTCAAAAACCTAACCCTGATGCCCTATCATACATATTTTGAATAAGCAGCTCTATTTCACTTAGCAAATTGAACACAGGTAATGAGTAGCTTAGATAAATAAACCATAAAATTATATTTTATATGTTCTAGACTTTTATGTTGAAAAATTCAAAATTGCAAATTATAATTAATATTTTTTTAATTATTGTAATAAATTAATGTTTAAAAATAAAACAATGTAATATGACAAAAAGTAAGTTTTTCATCATGTTATATACCTATTGTGTTCAAAACATTATCAAAAGGCATTCATTTAGGTTTTGGACGGTTTTTGACGGTTTAAACCTGTTTTTGATGCTTGTCATGTCAAAAACCCAACCCTGGTTATAATCACATATGTTTCAGACAACAGCTTTTATAAAGATTAGACATTTTATATTGTATTTTTATTTATATATTTACGATTATGGTATACGTTAAGATGTTAGATTTCTCATTTTGAGAGTCATAATCACAGTTATATAATTAAATTACGTATTATAAATATCAGTTAGTACATTACATGTATCTATCTATACTTATATGCAAAATAACAACCATATACATTCGTTCATCATTTTACAATTTCTTTCTCTTTTCGTACACAGTGCACAAACTATTTTTATATCTCTTTATAGAATATTTGTTAAAATCATTTCATAATCATTATTTTTAACAAAGTCAAATACTGTATGATTTATGTTTATTGCTAATTTGATTTTCAGTATAAAATAAGTTTAGAACTTTAGGGGCTATGTGGGAAAAGCTCTTTTTATGTAGTGTTCTATTAGGCTTCAGTACCTGATATACTCTATTGTATCTACCTGTGGTTCTATTTCAATTTTTTGTTAAATATTTTTCATTTACTTGTGAAAATTTTATCATTCTATATATGTAGTTTTGTCTTATGATATAGTGTGGCACTGTATTTTCGTACTATCTGTTATTATTTGAGATAATTAATAATAATAATTATTATTTATTCTTGTCTTGATCCCCAAGTCATCCTTATTTCAAAATAGGCTTTATAAGCACACTTTGCAAACAATGAAATATTGCTCCTTTGACAAACAAGTGTGCAGCAACCACATACATGACAGAAGGCATTAGGACTATTTGAACATCTACTTGAAGGAAATCATAAATCAGATCTGAAATCAACTCCACAAAATGCACTTATCTACTCAGTTTAAAACTGACACAGAAAATAACACTGAAGAGAAAGAAGAACATCACATTTCCTTATCATATCTGCAACTGAAGTGTTCTGTGGTCGTCTTCCTGACACCCCGCTCTATATGCTGGAAAAGTGTTGCCTTCTAGTATAGCCAACTGGAGTAAATTTATAAAACTGATGCTACAGACTGATAAATTGACACGCTAGTGATTGCATGTAGTAGTGAACTTAAACTACAACAGCTACGCTAGTGCAGGTCGTTAGTCGATAACCTGGGGACCTTTGGCCATGTACCAATATATAATATCAAACTGTATAAAAACTAGAGCTTGCAAAGAAAAACCTATTTCAGATTTGAAATCAGCAATAAGAAAATAACTTGGATCAGTTGAAAAATCTTATGCAACAGAAAAAGAGAAAAAAAATGTTCCCTAGTGTAATTATATTTTAGGATAAATATATGCTCGTTAATCAAAAGTTAACTAGATAGATTATGAATACAAATTATTTTTTACCCACAAGATTGTGTACTCAGTTGCGTAGGAAATTGAATTATCTGATTCAAAATAGCCAAAATGTATAAGTCAATGAATTTTTATGCTCAAATTTACAAAAAATATGCAAACTCAAATTTTTAAATCTATTCAACAAGAAATGAAATTAATTTTTGTCACTTTGTTTTAGTCCGATGATGCCTATAATCCTGACCGACTGTATGATCTGGTTGCTGTTGTTATCCATTGTGGGAGTGGTCCAAATAGAGGTCATTACATTTCAATAGTGAAAAGCCATGGTTTATGGTTGCTGTTTGATGACGACATTGTTGATGTAAGCCAATTTTCTGTTTTATTTCATTAACAATAACTTTCATCATTCCCATGAAACTAAGCTAGATTTACCTATTGATTGATTTGTTATGCCTGTTTTTGAGTTCTGGTGCTAATGATGTTTTTTGATGGTTAAGTTACATGAATAAGAATTTACTTTCATTGTGATTGAGGTTGATTTTTATTGAAACTGAAATCATGAAAGAACCTTCCCTCTATATTATTCCTTATTTCAAATTACTATCCTTGTGCAATTTGAGGAGGATTGAATGCTGATGCAAACTCATTTTTATTTTCCATATTTTGATGAAAAAATGTTTTTATTGAATTCGATCAAGTATTTTACCCTTTATTATCTTTACATTACAATGGTATCTCACATAATTTGATCAAATGGTCCTCGCGATTTGACATTCTCGTAACTCAACACTTGAATTCTGCAGGACTGTGAATTGCTTGTATTTCATTGTCAGATGTTAAATTGTTATTCGCCATTTCATATTGAACTTTTTTGGTTCATGCAGTTTATTACCAATTTTTAATGCTGCATTTTTCAGAACATAAAAATATTGTATTCAAGGAGATATACAGGGTGCATAGGTAACAGCATTTTACTGGCAAACCATTGATCCTAGAGGAATACTTCCAATTAGAAAAAGTATCAAAATAACATGTAGTACTCAGATATGTCATTCATGTTGCAAGGGGTTGTATAGTTATTAGAATAAAAATAAGTCTTTATAAATAACTTTTTATACAGACACCCTGTGCTCAAAGATCTGATTACAAAGTCATTTCACTGTCTCTCCTGATGCCAACAAAAAAATTCCATGTTTCTAAGTGCGATATTTGCTGTGATATTCAAATTTGGAAAAACAGGAAAGTTTGGAAAAAACATTAAATGCAGGTAAAACAGGTTCACCTACTATCCTACAACTTCTCAATTAGAAGTTAGAGGATGAGAGGACTGTGTAAAAACTTAATTTTTGTGTCTTGGTACATACACTACCCCCTAGTAAAATAAACAACATATTAAAAATGGGTATGTATTTGGATACTTTTAATGATTCAAAGTATTCTATAACCAATGGTTCTCAAGAGATAAAGAATTTATAAGAACTTTTACATTCTACTATACCCTGTATCAAGGATGTAAAATCTATTTATCTTGTTAGAAGTACCAAAAAGGAATGTTTGAGGGGCATGTGCAGGGTTATTCATAGTAATATCGTTATTATTACTCTTGAAGACAGAGTAAAATAAACTGGTGTTATATATTCTGGAATTTTAGTTGATGTATGCTGCTTAATTTTCCAACTCTATATGAATATATAGTTTTCTGTCTTTAACTTGTTGACTTAATTAGCTCATCTCGACAGTAAATAATTTTTGCAATAGTTAGATTTTTGTTATCCCAGACTTTTGCTGTACTGAAATTCTAGACAGCAGCATATATAAAAAGTTTAGCACAGAGGCCAGCATAAATTATTACATATTTTTCTCTAACTCCAGAGGTTAAAAAAAGAATGGGGGGGGGGGGTGTTTTTGTAGTTTTGAGTTAAAGTAAACGTTTCCCTGTTCTTAAAACAATATATAGATGATACGAAAACTTTTTGGTCATAATTGGTGATTGGTAGGATAGGCCTGAGAATAAAAAAACATCCCATGACCTTGATTGTACTGTGTTATTGGATTGGCTTCTGGTCTTATTCTTGTATGGCGACACTTTGAGTCATATTTTTCAGAACAATGATTAAAATTTTTGTCTGCAAATGAAAAATTTTATTATCCCAATAGAACCGTTATACTTCTGTGATATCATACATAGCCTGCTACCTTTTCTGAATTTTTTATTTTTTCATTTATTCTAGCAAGATTATTTGTCTGAAAATATCTTTTATTTTGCAGAAGATAGATGCATCTGCCATTGAGGATTTTTATGGATTGACTTCTGATACCCAGAAGACATCAGAATCTGGATACATTCTTTTCTATCAATCCAAAGAGTGACATATGTCTTTAAATTTAATATGAGGCTGCAGCATTTTGGCTGCAATTTGTGTCAAAGCAGTCTGTGAGAATTGTTGAGTTGCAGTGATATATGACTTCCTATGTGTTTTGCAATAATCATAGACATTTGGTCAATATTTTGAAGAAAAAAAAAAGAAAGTGTGACTCTGTATAACATTTAAAGAATCAAAATGTTGCTGTCTGCATAACCTTCCACCTATGTATAATAAATGTATATAGTAACTTTATTGATGCATTCAAGTATTTTTTTCGAGATTCACATGTTGTATTCCAGTGAAAAGGCATGGAAGAAAATTGGTCCAGAACCATAGTCAATGCTCTTTTTTATGAACCCGTACAGACTTGATAATTAGTTCTTAAATGAGAGACAATGAAGAAAGTGCAGAAAGTAAAGTTTTCCACATTTATTGAGGATTTTCAAAAAAATCATATTTTTGTTTCATCACAAAATTTTGGTAAATATAAGAATCTGTGGAATTGATGTAGGATAAAATTTAATGCAAATTCTGCTTCCCTAAAATATTTTCGGGATAGTGGAATGCCACTGGAATCACTTGCCGCCAAAACTATCTTTGAATCTTTGATTAGAGAACTCTAACTTTTGGAATCCCATATTTTTTGGCAATTTTTAGTCTTTGTAAGAGGTTGCACATTAATTTCTTTCAAATTTTTTTTTTCTTCCGAAGTCAAGCATAATCTTTTCCATTTTGTTGATTTGTGAAGAAGAAAGTAGATAAACAGCAGCTGGCCAAAGTTGAGTTTAATCAACTTGGAAATGGACTTATCAACAAGCTAATGTAGCAGTTCTCAAACTTTTTTGATTCACAGAGCCATTTTTAGTCTATAATTTCTATGGAAAAGTCCTGTAGGTTACTTTATTTTTACATTTACTGATTTATTTTCCTGGAGCTCCACAGAGTCCCTGGGAAGGGCACGTGGAGTCCTCAGAGCTCTGTGGAGCAATAACTAATTACCCCTGAGCTAATGTATCATATGATTTCTCAAACCACCATTTCACCAATCATAATGCACAGTGAATTATGGTGTCATTGCATCTTCACTTCATGGTCACCCCCACCAACAATTTAATCCTCCTTCCTGGCACATATATCACAAAAAATGTAGAATGCCTGAATTGAAGTTTGCTTTTTACAACAAATACAGAGATGGCTGGAAGAATAAAATCAGCGGAAATAAAATAGAAGAAAAAGTTTTTGTAAAATAGGGAGTTAATAGAAATGAGTGTTCGTAAAATAGGGAGTTAATAGAAATGAGTGTTCGTAAAATAGGGAGTTAATAGAAATGAGTGTTCGTAAAATAGAGAGGATTTTAACATTAGCTCTATGGCATGCTGTTCAGAACAGTTCATAAAAAAAGTGTATTCTTAAATTGGAGGTTCTTAAAATCTGGGAGTGTGGACTGTACAGATTGTGAATCCGAAAACAAGTGTCTTTGTGCATGAAATGAACATGGTGGGAAAAATAATATAATGATTAAAAATGAAATTTTTTTTTATGAATTGAATCTGTAGTTAAGGCAAAAAAATTATCAAACTGAATTTTTTTCTTATGTACAAGCTATTCAATATTCTTAGTTTACATGAAATCCAATGCTCTATTCCATCTCATGCAGTGAAATGTTAATATAATGATAGTCTGTAGACCAAGGAAAAAATATTTCCAAAGAGATCTATATTGAGAGGTGGAATCACATCATGTGCCACCAAACTTTTTATCATTATTGGCATTTCTTCTAGTTTAATACTGTTAGTGCCACTAGAGAAAGTGCACTTTTGGTCATTATTATGCACAGAAAAAAAAAATTAGTTAATCAACAAAACTGAGTTGTAATGATAACATTGATAGTCATAAAAACAAAAAATATTGGGAATGAAAAAACCATAATACATCATCAAGGAAGCAGTTTTAAAATAAATCAGTAAAGTATGTTTTAACTTGAAGTATACAATATGTGTTGAATAAAAAGAACAAAAAAAGTCAATTTATATGGTGCTTGAATGATGTTCCATGTAAAGGTTCTTAAAAATGTAAATGCCTTCTTTATTATAGGTATATCCATAGATCATTCCTTTTTGAACCAAGCAAATGAAATCAGATCTTACATGCTGATGGAAGTTGTTCTACAATATACCGAAATTCTTGACATGGGCTTCATGAAGTTTTAGTAGGATCCATAATAGCCATACATATAAGATATTGGTCGTCTTGTCTAGTGGTGTGACATGTGACAAGGCTGTTGCAATTGTTAGCCAGTTTGTCCTTTCATACCAACGGATTCCACTTTCTCATACTGTCAACACTACATCAGTCAATGGCTTGACTGCAACAAACATCACCATTTTCTTTGAGAAAAATTTTCTGCAGTCTCAATAAGCCACAATCCTTTTTTTGCCAAAATCAGAAAAATGCTAAATGATAGCAATAATGTTTTATGAGGTATTATTAAGCTTCTTATATTTCCAGATTTCAGTTCATTTTATTTTTTTACCAGGAACATCACTGGTGCATGTAATGTGCATGTGTACTCTGCAGTGCTAATTATTTGCATATCCTCCATCGTGCAAATTTCAAGGCTATTAGATGCTTCCTTTTTGATGTTTTCAATGGCCAGCAGAAGTGAACATATACAGGGTGGTAACTATCGACCGCCCAATAATTACACACGTGATTCCTTGTGAAAAACTAATATTTACAAAGTGTTTTCCATTTTTCGATCGGACAAATATTAAGTGCATTATAAGCTTTTAAAATTTTGTGACATGTCATTTTTCTAACGGTCAGTTATATGCCAAACACCAAACCAAAGTGCATTTCTCTGCCAGCAGCGGGGTGTCACTTCTTGAAAATTAACTGAAATATTCAATCTTATTATATATACACACATGTATATATATAGAAGCCAAGTTTTTGGCCTTCTTCTTTCACAATTGGCGCTTTTACTCTCAATGCAGTGTGATAGTGTAATCTTGTTGTTACGTGTAATTACGTATTAGTTTCATCCACTAAATTGGCAAATTTATCACCAGATTTTTAAAGTGTTAGCCAAATGAGATCTACTTGAAATTTTTTTTTTAACCAAATCAATACTTTTTGCCAAAATGTGGTAATTTGTTCTCTTTCACTATCAAGTCAACATTTTTTGGGGGAAGGTGCATACAGTGCGTTCTGTTTACTACGCGATCGTTTTTATACGCTGTGGTTTTAATCAGATTACATATTGATCAATGAAACACAGGACAATATTTTTTGAGTTATTTTAAAATCTCATCGAAACACAGTCACGTGTAATAAACTTCAAGGAAGATTGCAAAAATGGTAGCTTGATGAAGGTGACTTGTGAAAACACTAAAATAATAACACCGCTTCGATCAGAAACTTTCAATCAAACTAGTCATTTTATGAATTGGCATATTCAAAATAATTAGTGGTTTCTCTGATATTTTCTATTGATTATTGATCGAGTTGCATTTTCATACCAATTTCTGCATGTTGCAATGACGATTTTTCATTTCCTTTTGACTGCAATTGATTTTTATCCCGATGAAATATTAATATTTTTACTTTATCTTTTCTGTTTCATAAGAAAGATTTGGACTACTTTGAAATTTTTATTCCAGCCTACATGATTCGCGCAGAACTTAGTAATTTTTTTTTAAATGAAGGTTTATTCAGGGACATATTTATTCGATTGGACTTTGATTTTGGTAGCGCAAGAACCAATTAGGTCAAACTGCGCCAAAACAAATGACCAATTGAAAATAATTGTGCTTGTCATGTCAGGAAAGGGGGGGGCGAAATTGCCCTTGGACCCCTCTTAACAGAGACAGACTTCAGGATTTTGCCGCCCCGTTGCTCTTGTATGTGTATTTCGCTTCTTAATTTTTTTTCCAATAAAGCATGATTTCCCCCCCCCCTCCCCTCTCCTGGTTCTCAATTTTCGAAATTTGAGAATTTTTTATCACCATGTCTTACTGTCTGTTGCTCCACATATGGTTTTGAGTAGAGCCTACTGTTTCATATGCACATCCATAACATAAATGAGATGGCGTAAAAATTTTAAACTGTAATTGTTAAACTGTAATCGTGACAATTTGTAACTGTGATCGATTTCATTCATTATGTTTGTTGTGTTACTCAGTTAATTATGTTGCAGAATTTCAATCAAAAGCTGTGATGCAACATGTAAATCTTCCATAACTTCTGAATTGGAACTGGAAAAAAAAAATCTCATCTTGAAATTGTTGGAGATGATTTAAGGGGTGTCATGACCCCTGAAGTCGAACATGACTTTAAAAAATATTTCATTCACAATCGTGAAAATCAGATGCAATAAATTTCTTGTCAATCGGATCAATTTTTTTTTTCAAAATAAAACTAAAAATTAATGAATTATAGTGTAAAAATATATGAACAAGAAAAAACGCTTTGAACTCAATTTTCAAAAAATTGCAGTTTTTGAGCTCATCCTTTTAAGATTTGAAAGAAACCTATATATATATATATATATATATACTACACCAAAAATTATGAAATTTATCAGAAATATTTATATGAAATTTTTTAGTGAGATGAATTTCAAACTTCGATGTTTGATCATCCGTTAGAGTTTTACGAATTTTAAAGTTTGAAAAAATGTATAAATTTTCAAAAATATGAGAAAATATTCAATATTTGTTTCAAAAAATACTAGGGTTAACTTCGAAATCCGAAATTCATTTTACTAAACATGGCTAGTAACACATTTGAGCAAAATTTCAGAATTTTCGGGGTGGCAGTAGCGTTTTTAAATCTTTATGGACGAACTCAAAAACATCTGCAACCTTATAAAATCATAATAATTAACACCCACTTAAAAATTTGAAAAGTGTGCACACAGCAACAAAAGATGGAAAAGAAACTGGTTTACTTTCTCGATTGCATAGGGTTATATCATTGTGCAGTTTAAAGAAACGCCAAGTTATACATTTGGTGTATGTTTGGTGAATTTGGCCGGATTTTTAAGTGACGTCATCAATTTTTAAAGCGTTATAATTCATTAATTATGGGTCAGATCAAAAAACGGAAAACACTTTTCCATATAAGTTTTTCACAAGGAATCACGTGTGTAATTATTGGGCGTCGATAGTTACCATCCTGTACATATGGGTAATTTGGGATACTAGGTTTTTTCTGCCTTCAGGTATGGCCTTATAAAAACTTCAAAATGCTTCCCATGATGCTATAGAGCAGTATTTAAAACTGTTAAAAGTAAAACTTTTTTGTGCTATTTTGAAAAAAATCATGAAAAACCATGAAAATGCTTTTTTAAAACTGCCTTTTTTTAGCATATGTGTAAGAAATAAGCTGATTTCATTATTTTAAGAGATAAAAACAGGAAAAATAATATTTTTTTACAGCGATATTTGTTTTCGTAACAGAAAAGTGCAGAAAATCCATGATTTTCAGTCAAAATCCAAAAAATAAAATATTAAAGAATTAATAAAGAATTCCCAGATCGGTGATCCTAGTTGCATCCGGAATAATACCATTCAACTCGTAAGAGAAGCGTAGGTTGTTCGAACCAAATTGAGTGACCATGCAATTGTCAACGCTAAAACACAAGCTCATTCATTTGCCCACGCAGCAATCCTGTTTAGGTTGGTCTCACTCTGGAGCAACTCCCTATCGCTTTGTTTCCTGACTACCCCCATTAGTGTTGAGAAGGCGTCCTCTCCACTTGTTAATACATGATTACTCGAAAGACTGCTGCTGCTGAACCAAACATGCACCTCGTCCATATTCCTCTGCGGAATTTTTAATGAATTGGTACATGTTGGAATGTGTGTGTAGTGAACCTGACGAAGTTTGTTTCTGTGTAATGCTTGTTGTGTGTAGTGTGCTGCCATCTCCCGCCAATTTTTTCTAACTATGGGTGAAGTGTAATGATTGAATAATTGTATTGATGTAGGCCTGTTGCTCTCTGTGGCGAGACTTTTTAATAGGGAGGTCGGCTCGTATTCACACCAGAAGTTGGGAACCACAGAAAACCAACTTCGGCCGACCATCACTATGGCGACCTTCCTCGAAAGACTAGATATATTTGGAGATTGTGATTTTAGAAAATTCACAAATTTCACAATTGTGAAAATTCAACTCTACCTCCACGGGGACTTGAACCCCGGTCTCTCGTTTGCCGGATGAGGGCTGTACCCTCTAAACTATGGAAACAGAATATTTTATTCTTGGAGCGTACATGTAAGGCGGCAGCAATCAACTAATAGCTCATGAATGACGAAGGCCACCAGATGGCGACATATATGTTTAGAAGGTGTCATCTCCACTTGTTAATACAAGATTCCTCGAAAGACTGGTTATGTTTGACGATTGATTTTAGGAATAAAATAATAATCTTCCTAAAATCATCATATAACCAGTTTCTCGGTTATCGCTGGGGCCCCCAGATATGGTGCTTCCAAAAATAGGATCCTCATAGACAATGTCAGACAGGATTAGGCGTGTTCATCTCTCAACGGATTAAAGCACTCACGGAAAGACTGATGAGACAGCGGTAACAAATAACAGGTTTATTGCAACAATTAACAATTAAACATAATTTCGTTAGAAGTTAAGATATGCTACACAGCACCAAGGGCTGTGAGCAGACAGAATATAAATTTACATTTTTAGAATTAACGGTTACAACCAGCGAGTGAACGGAGTGAAGCAGCGACGACATAACATAGCTCAGTCCTTTTATACACAGCACACATCTCCGAGAATATGCAAATGACAATCCATGCAACAACCGTGGATCCGTTGTGACGAAGTTGGCAGCGACTGTACGTCACTATAGGCAGAACATCCCTGAAGCGATGACGTTGGTTAGCAGTGACAGAATTAGCGTACCGCAGGGGCGTAGCCAGAAATTTCGTTCGGGGGGGGGTGGGACTAAAGTGACAGAACAATTGATTTGGCCATCTTTTTCCCTATTTTCGGTCATTTTCTCACATTTCGGGGGGGGGGGAATTGGGGGTCTGGTCCCCCCCCCCTCGCTACGCCTTTGGCGTACCGCCACACCAGTCTTTCGAGGAACCTTCTATTAACAAGTGGAAAGGACACCTTATCAACATATATGTCGCCGTTGGGTTGCCGTTTTGAGAGAGTTTTAAGAATCCGAGATATTTCGGGATTGCCGCTTGGGGAAGGGTTTTAAGAACCCGATGTATCTCAGAATTACGGTTGTAAGGGTGAAAATGGTGCCCCCTTCAATCTAGTGTCCGCTGCACCAGACCCGCCTGCTCCCCCAAGTTACGGCCCTGATGACAACGGATGAGAGACATGCATCCATGAAATTACGCAGTGTTTTAAGGATGTCTGTCCAACACCTCCTAGAGATTGAAGGCCCACATAGTGCGAGCCGGTTTTCCGCTGCTGGAACTATTGTTGCCCGACGGTTTTTCGCTCATTTCGGGCATTTGCCCTGCTCTGATGAACTTTTAGATTAGCTTATGCTTCACAATCCCGGTCCTGTTTGGCATATGTGCAAAATTTGGCGACGATTGGTCTAAAATTTTAGATTTGTATAAAGAACAAACATACATACTTTCACATAAGATTTTTTTTTTTACTCGTCAAACCGGTGGTCAAAAAAATGATGACGTAAAGAGAAAAAAGCAGTTTCGATTCCGGAGTTGCCAATAAAATACAGTAATACCTCGGTTTTCGTTCACTTTGGTTATTGTCGGGTAATTTATTCGCTAAACTTTTACAATGTGGGCATTATATATTCCCTTTCATCTTTAGAAACATATTCATTGTTTATTTGGTTGCGCGTTCTCAGCCACATGTAAATGCATCAAAAATTAGTTTCTTCTGAAAATTATTCCATCAAATCTATTCATAGTTTGAATTTCTCTCACAAATGAAGCATTTGTTTTAATTTTTATTCAATTATTATTTTGGCAAAATAGGCAATTTGCTAAACGAGGGTGCAGAAAAAATAGGAAAACAAACAGCCCGTGTCAAGTTTTATGAGCAATTTGTCTTTGAAAAGGAGTATGGTGATAACCAGGACCCGGATGTTGATCACGTTTACATTTTTGTGCTGTATGTTTTTACTGTTAAATCAATTTTTTTTTTGCTTTGTGGCATTTTATTGGCATTTTCACGATATTTTTTTTACTTTTCAAATTTTTTGACAATGGCAGAGAAATTATATGAATACTGATTGCATTGAGCACTTATGAAAATATGATGTGTGTGATAATTCTACAGGTGAAATTTTTACTTTAGATTTCGATTTCCGTGTGATTCTGAATTATCCTTAATTTATGGACATGAGTGTATATTCAGCTTGTTTTATTTTTTATAATATTTTTTTTTTAAAACTGTGATGTTTGACGAAGTCCTATACTGATTGTTGTTAATTCCCACTCCTAAACCTCCCCAACATTTATTACTCTATGCCGTGCTGTGCTCTTTTTATGTTATCGTTTTAGGTGGATGATGCAACTGTTCGATGTGGAGAGATTCCAGAATGGGATTAGACTGGTTACTTGACCAGCAACTAGGGATTGAGTGCAATTATGATAATGTTTTAATATGTGCTGCTGGATGAGGAACAGACGTACGGTTCTTCCCCATTGATCCGATGGACGGGGAGTGACGGATGGTGTCGTCCTGCTGTAGGTCCGGTGGGATCTTGGGCTGCCGGGGTGTTCTTACTGGTCCTTTGCTTGG
The DNA here is from genome assembly GCF_987345545.1 of Pholcus phalangioides. Taxonomy (NCBI): domain Eukaryota; kingdom Metazoa; phylum Arthropoda; class Arachnida; order Araneae; family Pholcidae; genus Pholcus; species Pholcus phalangioides. The sequence continues at coordinate 43,683,966 of NW_028301600.1, read as the reverse complement.
GTCGGAAGTCCGGTGATGCGATGCCGGCCGACGTTCGACCGGTGGTCTTGGTGGTTGGCGGGGGCTTTCCTTTTTCCAACATGGCCCAGCCGTAAGGTGACCTACTACTAAACCACACATGTACCTCGTCCATATTCCTATGCGGAACCTCTAACGAATTGGTACATGCGGGAATGTGTGTGTACGCGTAGTGAAACCTGACGTGAAGTTTGTTTCTGTGTAATGCTTGCTATGTGTAGTGCTGCCATCTGCCACCAGTTTTTCTAACTATGAGTGAAGTGTAATGATTGAATAATTAATCGTTGTAGGCCTGTTGCTCTCTGTGGCGAGACTTTTTAATGGGGAGATCGGCTCGCATTTGCGCCTCGAAGTTGGGAACCACAGGAAACCAACTTCAGCCGACCACCACTATGGCGACGGTGGGGTTCGAACCTGGATCCTCGCGATGCGAGTCCGTCATTATGACCACTCGACCACCACAGCGGCCGTAAGGTGACCTGCTTATATCTCACAAGGGACAGAGCGGGGGCCATGTTTGGTGTTTGAATAACTCAAGCCGCGTGTGCCAACAAGGATACGCGTTGTTCTTCTCTGCACCCCCTTCAATCAAGTCTATGTCCCTCCGTAAGTACGGCCTGGCCTCCCAAAACCTTACACCATATTCCAGTTCAGAGGACGAACTAAACCTTGGAAAAGCGGAAGAATGAATTTAGGAGAACGCGAAGACACTTTTTTGAAAATGAGACAAAGCATTCTATTCGTTTTTTTTACCACCGCTGAACAATGTTCAGAAAACCTAAGCCGCTCGTCAATGAGAATTCCCAAATCGGTCACCCTAGTTGCATCCGGGTTAGTGACATCATTCAACTCGTAATAGAAACGTGGGTTTTTTGAACGAAATGAACGATCATGCACTTGTCAACGCAAAAGACATGCTCCATTCACTTGCCCATGCTCCAATCCTGTATAAGTTGTTCTGGAGCAACTCCCTATCGCTTTGACTCCCGACTACCTTCATTAGATTCACGTCATCTACGAATTTGCTAGAATCCCATCGATACCCTGATCGAGTTTATCAATAAGAAGTGAAAAAGTATGAGGTCAAGGACACTTCCTTGAGGAAATCCACAAGTGACACCTGTTCAATCAGAGAATTCTCCGTTCACCATAACCCGTTGTGACCTATCTCTCAACCATGATTCTATCCAATTCAGCAAGTTGCCCCCAATCCCAATCTCGTGTAAACGCTTCAAGAGTTTACCATGTTGGACCCGATCGAATGCCTTCTGAAAATCAAGGTAAATAACATCTACATTTTACCCTTAGGGGTCGTTCAAGTATTACGTAAGTAAATTTTTAGCCATTTTTTGACCCCCCTCCCCCCCCCTTGTCAGCAAAAGTAAGCAAAACTCTAACCCCCCCCCCCTTGTCAGCAAAATTCCGTCATCACTGCCCCCACCTCCTAACGCATGTTGGTGGGATCAGAAACGTACGCGGGAGGGGGGCATATGGGGCTCGTGCGCCTCCCTCTCCCCAGACGAAAAAAAAATCATTTTTTAATGCAAAAATATTTTTAAAACAATTAAAATTTCGAAAGAAAATACTCTTTTATATGTTATTATAATCGATTTCTGTTAATTTCAATGCTATTTGAAGGGTAAGAACTCACAATTTCTCTTTAAGAAATTCATTGCGACTCACCCTTTAAGCCATATATAGTAAACTCTTGACCCGCGGATTAAATGTTGCCTTGAAGTTTATCTGATGTGGCTTGCCGCCCTCAAACCTAATTTTGTAAAAATGAACTAAGCGGCACATTTACAAATCGCTTAAATGACCAGTGGCAAAATTCCAGAGCATTTAAGTGGCCCGTGGCACATTTTCAGATCACTGAAGGTCTCAAAGATCGCTTTCACATTCAAAGATCACCTAATTAACCCGCGACACAGTTACAGAACACTTAAATGATCCGTGGCAGATTTAGAGATCCCTTGAGTGACACGCGGCACAGTTTTAGAGCACATAAGCGGCCCCCAGTGCGGTTCTACGTATCTCTCAAGTTACCCGCGGAACATTCTCAGATTACGTAAGTGATCCGGGGCATAATTAAGAATCACTTGAGTGATGCGTGGCACAGTTCCAGAGCACTTAAGCGCAAACATAATAATTGCACTCCATGTCCAACTATTATCTGCTTTGCTCAGATATGGAAACTTTTTCAAAAAAGTGAAAAGTTACGGTTTTTTTTTCAAATCTTCAGAAGAACAATATAAGAATACTCAGGATTTAAGGAACGGTGATGAAATGCGAATTAGTTATTTAAGTAATTTATAATATTGTTTTGAAAAATTTAATATTGTGGCAAATTTTTCCCAAGAATTATTATTATATAACAAACAAAATGCAATTGAAACCATTGAATTTTTGTGATATTTTCTGTGAGGTCTATGGGGGTGGCGAAGAGTCATTTTCAAAGAAGTTTCAATTGTACGATTTTCACCCTTATACGACGTTTTGACGTGGCTTCTTGAACGTTGTTTAAACGAGGTTCCATTTGTGGTAACGAATCTGTAGCATGGGAGAATCTGGTGGGGGCACAGAATGCAAAGGAACAATTTAATACTTCCGAATCTTTGAAGGAAGACCCTCATAAAAATCCTCATGTAGGTCTTGAGAGTTTTGGAAACACCAATTCCCAGGAAGTCATCTTGACTGTCGTTGTCTGAAGGACTTGTGTGCGAGAATAGGAAGAAAGAAAGAAAGGAGTCAACCCGAATATTGTTTGTCTCCTACTGGTCGATTATCCAATATTTTCTCTAAATTATTTTAGAGTACCCGTTCTCAACAGAAATAAAAATAAAAAATTGCTTCAGGTGAAACAGTAACAAGAAAATTTTTCAAGCTACCAGGTTTCCGTGATTTTGGGGTTCCGCCCATTTCGATTCCGCGGAACCCTAAAAAAGCTCTCATGAAACCCAAGGGTTCCGCGGAACACCGGTTGGAAAACCCTGCTGTAGGGGACTTATCAATAGGTAGAATGTTAGTTCAGGTGCCCAATAACTATCGAAAAATTTTTTCCGTTTTTGGCGCTCCGAATAAGATGCCATTAAGAATATTTCATATCTTCATAAAGGGTGGTTGATTACGTAAGCATCATCCAAACCCCCAGCAGGGGGGGGGGGGCTGAGCATCCTTAGAATTTTGATTCTGAAATCTAAATATTTCCTACATAAAGGGCAACAGAACTGTGTTAGACTTATGGGTGCTCTGTTGAACTGTGTATACAAAATTTTCATTTTTGAATTTATCCTGGGGTGCTCGGCCTGGTGCTCTCCCCCTTCTGGAGCAGGACCTATAGGCTGAGATCTTTAGTACCCCCAGCCAGACTTTTCACGGGCCCCTCTATAATGAATTTATGGCATGAAAAACAAAAGAAGTTATTTTTAATTTCCTCGGACCCCAGGGCGGGGTCTTGTCAGCTCCATGCCCCCCTTCCCAAGGGTGGGGTAGATATGGCTCCAGCTCTGGGCCCGGGACGATTCTCATCATTTTTTGGGTGATATATTTGAGTAATACGTATTTGTTTTTTCACGCTATAAACTAACTAAAGAGGGGTCGTTACCTCTCAAGCCACTGAATTAAAAATTTATGACGAGTTGAGAGTGAAAAATGATCTTTCCCTTTCAAAAATAAATTTAAAATATAACCCCTTATATATATAAGGGTAAAGTTTTATCTTTCTCCGTTATTGGATAGGAGGTTACCTGAAGACGCATTAAACAGTCATGGTGCTTAAATTTATTTAGTTATTTTTATTTTAAAATTATTCGGTGCGGTAAAACACGCGTTAACCCTTTATATCCTGAATTAATTTACCAGTAACTTTTTGATTGTTTTTTTGCATCATTAGATAAGTTTTGATGCAGAATAACCCTAGGGGGAAAAAAAGAGTAAAATCCTTTTTACATAATTTAGTGATTAATTATGCAGCTGGTAGCAGGAATATGGGTAATATGTAAGGGAAAAAAATCAAACACACATTTTTATTTACACTACTCGTGATGATACTTCTGAAAACAATTCTTTTTTTCATTGTAGCAGAGAAATGCATTGCAAAATGATTATTTTGAGTGAGGTTTGAAGTGTAACTTTCGAATGGAGCATATTTCACATCTTCCCCTCTGCTGAACAAATGTAGGCCAATCAGCTCCAAGAAATTGTTTCCTGATGTCTTTGGGCACAGAATAGTTACTCTTCCTCCTCTTCTTTGGCTGTTCTGGTGTGGTGCTGACAGCAGGGACAACCTCTCTTCTTTACTAGGCTACTTGCTACTTCCTTGGGCTATGAGTCCCATTACCGAGTTTCTTCGAAACTCCAATAATGAAATTTCTCCACGTATCTTATATATAAATGTGAAAGTATGTATGTATGTATGTATGTTTGTTCTTTATACAAATCTACAATTTTAGACCGATCGTTACCAAATTTTGCATATATAAACCAACAGGACCGGAATTGAACCATGCTACTTTAAAAGTTCATCAGAGTTGGGCAAATGGCCGAAAAGGTCGAAAAACCATCGGGCAACAATGGTTCCTGGCCCCCACCAGTAACTTTCGGAATATTTGCTTTGGTTACCGTGGTTCCCTAACAAGACGTTTCAGACATGTATAATATACAACCTCTGACAATAAAGTTCCGTGAATGAAGTCAGAACGGCCGATCTGGCAACACTGGCGGAACAAAACGCTGCACATGCGTAGCGGCAGGTGTTGACCATCTGCCGCCACCGTTGTTCAGTTGAGCGTCGTTTGTGTTCCGTGAAAGGCTTGTTTAGTGCGTTGGTTCTTAACTGAGAACAGGAAAATGAACGAACAAAAGATCAATTTAAAGTTTTGTTTTGTCTCAGGTACGACCCTGAAACGAAACGGCAAAGCATGGAATGGCGTTCTCCTGCATCACCTCGTCGGAAAAAGGTCAGAGCAGAAAAATCACGCATCAAAACGATGCTAATCACCTTTTTTGATAGTCAAAGCATTATCCACAAGGAATTTCTACCTGAGGGAACGACGATGAATGCTGCGAGGTACATTGAAATTTTGACCCGTTTCATGAAACGTCTTCGCAGGGTACAACCTCAGTACGCACAACAAGGTTCACGGTTTCTTGTTCACGACAATGCTCGCCCTCACACAGCCAATATCGTCAAACAGTTCCCGGCAAAAAAGGGGGTTGTGCAAATTGAACATCCACCATACTCGCCAGATCTGAATCCTCCAGACTTCTTCCTATTCCCACGACTCAACTCGCTTTGAAAGGAAAGAGATTTGACGATATTCCTGACATCCAACGAAACGTGACGAGGCTTTTGAACTCCATCCCAAAAGAAGACTTCTTGCAAAGTTTCCAGGACATGTATAAGAGATCTCAGCGGTGCATAGTAATGGGATGTGACTATTTCGAAGGACAGTAAGGTAACTTTCGTTAACATTTCATCTACGTTAATGTTACAGGACTATTCACCGAACTTTATTGTCAGAGGTTGTATATAGTGGTTTCAAAGTTCATAACACAATATCCTTATGGAGGGATTTATCGTAATAAAGAATATCGCTGTATCGAGAATTTAACATTATACTAGGCAATTCCAAACAAGATTTGAAAAAATATTGTAGAGGTATTTATCATCGAGTGTCGTTGTAGCGAAGTTTTACTGTTTATACAAACACTGTAGCGTACGTAGGATTTTCTCATAAAGGAAATCGTACTTTCCATACTTTAAATGACGACAAGACGATCCAAATGTTGAATGTTACACCTTGAAAAACATAAGGGTTTTAATAACAGGTTGAAAAACATAATCTCTTGGTATTAAGGGGTACATAGTGTCTCGATGCACTCCAGGTGAACAATGTAAAAATGGGCATTCAATTGTAAAAAAAGACTAGAGGAAAAACAGAATTTTCAAACTTTTATTCGTCTTTAAAAATTTGTTGTTCAACAACTTGATCGAGAAAAGAAAAGTCCGACTTCTTGCAGAATTTTTCCAAACTAAATTTTTGCTAATACAAAAATCATCATTATTTCCCCTCCAACTTCGAATTATTAAAAAATTCGAAAAATGTTGGAATTAAACAAGAAATTTTAACATTACATTAGATAGAAAACTGAAGATGAGTTCGTAAAAGTTCGAATTATTCAAAATTCGAATTAACCACGTTCGAATTATCCAAGTTCTACTGTATAGTTAGGTGGCAGAACGGGAAATGCAAATGCGATAATTTTACGGTGTCTAACTTTTGGTAAGATTTGAGATTTCTAATCAAAATTTGTGAATTAACTATTTTTGCTTTTTTGATAAATTTCTTATTTACCCTTTTATTTCGTGGTTGAATTAGCAAAAAAGATCAAACTACAGAATTTTATTGATTTCCTTTTTTAAAAAAACGTTTCCTTCTTAGCTAAGCAGATCTTTTTGTATAAAAAATGTTTTTATCACATAATCTGTTTTTGAGAAGCGAAGCTTAGTTTATAGATTTAAAAAAACTACCAATAAGTTAAAAGTATTCTCTACTGAAAGTTTGACACCCTTTTAATTTACCACTTAAACGACCACTCACGAGATCTCTCGTGTTTCAATGCTAGACGTAAAGACCAGCAACGAGATTTTTCTCGATTTTTTATTTTCTCTCTCTCTCTCATATATATATATGTATTTATCTTTCATTTCCAAACGAGAAAATCGCCGATCTTAGAGTAAGCCTACGGGAAATAATATGCGGTCATGGGCAATATGCTTATGAGCATCTTTTTCTCAGCCACCTCGTTGGGCATTTTGCCTGTTGTGGCGTTGTATTTGTATTATTTGTATTTAAGTGTTGATAAGTAAATTTTTATGGGAAGAGGTCGTCTGTTGTCCAGTGAACATTTTTCTCTCACATAAATTATAAATAATTTAAAATTATTTGCAATAAATTGGTTTGAAAAGTCATAAAAATTCACAGCACATAAATCGTACAAAATCATATTAGTTTTTGAAAGCGCATGAGCTGGACATTTCTCATTCTGAAAACAAGACGTGAAAAAAATCGCAAAATGACGCCAAAATCATGTTTAGTCGAAGGCATATGGGCACGGAGATATGGGGGTGGGGGGCATGGGGGAGGGCAATGCCTCCCCAGCGTCATAGGTAAAGCCAACTGATCTAATGTATTTGCGTATATATGAATTGACATCATCATCATGCCCCCCCCCCCAACAATCATGTCCCCCTCCCCAGACTTTCAAGTCTACTCCGCCTATGGTCGAAGGATTCCGAATAATCAATTTTAAAAATATTAGTCGCAATTACATTAATTTGAAACGAAGCACAATGATGGTGAAAATTCTAATTTACATGAATAATGCATTTCTAGCCATTATAAAAGGCGAGGAACGTACTCATTTGCAAACGAAATATCGAGTGAAGTATTTAATTGACTAAAAATTGATATCTATATATTCGAAAAATATACAAAATGGGACTATCAAAAAGAAATAATAATAATAAGAAAAAAACACAGGCACACGCACGCACGCGCACACACACACATACAACACAACACAAACGAGCAAATTTTTCGAAATTAAAGATTATGTACATTTGTAAAGTGGCAATTAAAGCTATATAATGGCGGATAAGTTCTTGCTCCTCCTCTAAAATACCAACATCTATGATATAAAACATACACACAGACATATATGGATTCAAATGTTTTTGATACTGTATATCGACATATTGTGTATCTGATATATCTTTGTCAGATTCACGATATAGATCTTTGTATTTCAAACTATATTAAAATAATTTATCGTTCCAAGTTGTTGTCCTTCAAAGCAAAGATTATTCACATGGAATCAAAGACATATTCGACTGAAAAATTAAAGACTTAATCAATTAATATCATAAATAATTTGTACCATATAGGACGAAATTGTCCTATATCGTAGTTATGACACCTGATATTCCTTTGACATTCCGATATAACAACGATATGGTCCAGATTAGGGTTTCCAAATTCCCGACATTTTGAAGCCATCGGGAACGGGAAATCGTATTTCCCGAGAATTCGGAAAAAAATGACCCATTTACAGTGGAACCCTGTTTATACTCCAACATATAATACTTTCTCATTTATACGACGTTTAGGTTTGGCTTCAATTATTCTCTAGACTTTTAATGTAAAAATATTTCATTTATGCATCACATGACTTCAACTATACGATGTTTTCACTCCGACTCGAATCCCAAATTTTGGCAAGTGTCTTTTCACTCAATGGATGTACATGCGAATTTTTTGAAATGTCATTTAACATATCATGTATATAAAACACTGTAATTAGACAAATACATTTTTAATACACTTTAGATTTCGGTTTAGGGGCCATTCAAGTATTACGTAAGCAAATTTTTAGCCATTTTTGACCCCTTCCCCCCCTTGTCAGCAAAATTTCGTCATCAGATCTGCCCCTCTGAATCCAACTCATATTTTCATAAAGGGTGGTTGATGACGTAAGCATTATCCAACCCCCCCCCCCTCCCCGTTGTCATCAAAAGTCAGCAAATCGGAAACCCCCCTCTCCCCCATCGATGATGACGTAATACTTGAACGGCCGCTTATAACCCTTAACAATAAATGGCAAAATATATTAAATTTTGCACAATGATACAGTCAATGTACAGATTTTTAAAAATCATGTTTCAAACTCAAGTAAAATGTCGCACACACACACACACACAACAATAACATTCTTCATAGAACTCCTTTAAAATTTTCATTCACAGATTACTTGGTGTAAAAACGCAACTCTGAAATGGGCATAACTTTGATTCTAAGCGTCATATAAACAAAACAAGGCCTGGTTTAGAATCACAAGAAATGGGGCTTTCATAAAAAATGAAAAAAAAAATCTATATTTTCTTCAAAAATGAGGTTTTAAAAACGTACTCGGATGCCATAATCAACTTCTATTGATTTAAAATGTTTTTCCAAGGTTAGCACTTTAAAATTTCTTTGGGAGAGAATTTTCCCTAATTGCCTAAGTGCTCAAGGACACAGGTAACGAATTCTTTCCCTACCCAACCTGAGGCGAATACCGATAGATGACCCCTTTTTTTTTTACCCATATCGATCAGTAGTAAATTGTTTTATGGTGATGTGAACGAAGTTGGTGTGCGGTAAAGTCGTTGCAGTCAGGGCCGCAACTAGAAGAGAGCAAACAGGACTAGTGCCACGCCATAGTAGCATGGTGGTAAGATGCTTACCTACCACCATGAAGGTCATCGTCAGGTCTCCGGTTTGAACCAGGGGAAGAACACCTTGTATTAAATGTAATATAACAAGGTGTTTTTTAACGACCACTGACAGATGGCGGCTATAGATATCTAGATGCCACTTTTTGGGGTGCATGGTAGACCAGTCCGATGACCACCTCGATCGCCAGATTTATTGAGACTCGATTACTTTTTATGGGAGAATTTGAGGGTGACTATATTTATGATACTCGAGTTGACTTTGCTGAAGAGCTCGTCGCTCGACTATCTTATTGCGGCTGCACGCTAGCGAAAAATACCGGGCATCTTTGAAACTTCTCGCTAATCACTCCATCGACGCTGCTGAGCTTGTATTACTTCTGATGGTCAAAATTTTGATCATTTATTGTAAAAATTGCTGCAACGATGCTATTTTAGTCAACAATGTTTTTTCCCTTTCATGTCTTATTTTTTTGTGTTTGTGCCTCTATGTGTCACTTCCCCCATATATTCCTATCCAAAAAAAAGAAGTTTGTTTTAGTGAGCTGTACCACCCCTTCAAAGTTTATCCCATGATTTTAGAATCTTTTCGTTAATTTATGCTGTATTTTCCAAACTTTTCTCCGATTTTTGAATTCAAATATTTCAGCACTTAGAAACGTGGAATTTTTTTGTTGGCCTCAGGAAAGATACTACTACAACAAAGCTACAACTTTCTAACAGGGTTTTTGAGCACAGGGTGTCCGTATAAAAAGTTATTTTTTTAATACCTATGCAACTCCTACACAGTCCTCTTGTCCTTTAACTCCCAATTAAGAAGTTGTAGGACAGTAGGTGAACCGTTTTACCCGCATTTAATGTTGATTTTCTCCAACTTTCCTCCTTTTTTAAAATTCGAACATCTCAGCGAATATTGCGCTTAGAAACGCGGAATGTTTTGTTGGCATCAGGAGAGCCATGGCAACAACTTTCCAATCAGATTTTTGAGCACAGGGTGCCCGTATAAAAGTTAAAATTTTTATTTTAATAACTATGCAACTGTTATATTGTAAAGGAATTAGGAAAAGTTAAAAATAGGAACGTACAAGGGATATGAAAAGTGGTATATGAAAGGATAGGACTTTGAAATTTTGTATTTCAATGCCATACCAGCCAGGTGCTATCCAGGTGCTAGTTAGAAATTAGAGTCCCAAAGAATGTAAATCATGAAAGAAAGCTATAAACTTGGCGCGTAGCACGTAAGGAATACAGAACCAAAGAAGTAAGTATAAAAAAGTAGTGATAAACAGATCTATAAATATGGGGACTGAAATGAATCGTATAAAGGGTGCAGGACATTATGAAAGAAATCGGTATAAGATAAATATGGAAATAAAATTCAGCGGCCGCACTCATATTTCAATAATATTTTCAGCTGGTCAGAATTTTGTATACACGTAAAAGCGTGATAAAGTCCGGGGTGAGAATAGATGGTATAGGTAAAGGGAGACTTGCGAATTCCGGGAATAGTTCCCACAGGAACGTCAACCAAACTAAAAGGATAGCAGTAGCCAATGAAACGCAAGTCCGTAGGAAAATTTTATCCAATAATGAAAAGTGAAGAGACGTTTTCTAAAGAAATTTAGGAAAGAAGAAAATCGGAATTATATAGCGAATGAAATGAAGATTATTGAATATAAGGAGGGGTAGAGGGCGGATAGCCGAAGAAAAAGATATAAGGGGTCATTCAAGTATTACGTCAGCATCGAGGGGGGGAGGGGGTTTCGGATTTACTGACTTTTGATGACAAGGGAGGAGGGGGGTTTGAAAGTTGCTTACGTCATCAACCACCCCTGTTTGAAGATATGAAATATTCTAAGCTGCTTACGAAATTTTGCTGACAGGGGGGAAGGGGGGGGGGGGGTTAATGTTTTGCTGACTTTTGCTGACAACGGGGGGGAAGGGGTAAAAAATGGCTGAAAACCTGCTTACGTAATACTTGAATACCCTAAGGAGTAGAGGGTACAGAGAAAATATAGAGAGATTTCGGAAGCTACTTCTCTACGAGATAGGTCCGCGAGAAAGGTTCAAGATGGGCATAAAGAGCATTAACGGAAAAAGGTGGAACTTCACCGGATTTGGGGTAAGTCACACTTCCGCCTTTTACGAACCAATGTTAAATTATCACTCTCTATATATTTTGAATTATGTAATGCACAATCCTAAATTTTAATGTACATCATAAATATATGTCATTTATTTTAGAGTAGCCTAATAATTAAAGTTAATTAACTGTCTTATAATTTTGTCTCTTTGGACTTGTCATTCTCACGGTTATTGACTTCGTTTACAACGTAATGTACTGTTGGAGCGCAAATTTGAAATGTATTAAATTAATCAGATCATGTCATTGGGAAGATTACTTCTGAAGGAAGATAGATTTTTAAAATCGTAGTTATTAAACCATGACTGTTAGTGAATAACGGCCTAACACAACCTCTTTGCAACATGAATGACATATCTGAGTACTACACCTCATTTGGATACTTTTTCTAATTGGAAGTATGCTTCTAAGATCAACAGTTCAATATTAATTTGCGGTGCGAGGTGTTAGCTATGCACCCTGTATACATCCGAAATGTCAGTTCATTGAAGTGTATTTTGAGTACAAATATATTTCATTTGAAATTCATCTTTGGCTAGTACTTTTTTAAATGAATACAGTACAGTATGTTTTTGCGGAATGCAAGTAAATAGATATATGAGACATGAAAGGTATAGTCTGCCCTTCACTTTATGACTCACGAGTTGCTTATTTTGAGAAATGCGGTTATATATATATATATTATATGAAATTTATATAATATAAATATATATTTGCATGAAAATATTGTATCTCTTAGCCTATTATATATATATATATATATATATATATATATATATATATATATATATATATATATATATATATATATATATACGGGGTGATTATAAAAAAACTATCCCGACATATGAGCCCCTAACTATCATACCATGCACAGAAACTGAATGAAATTTTGGCATAAGGTATTTTGATGAATGCGCTCAAGAATGATATGGAAAACAACAGTGTCACTCTAACAGTTACGGTTACAGTGAGAAAATTTCGAAAATATCAAATGGCAACACCAAGTTTTTTGTATTGGAATGTGATCTCCATTGTGAAAAACCCTAAATAGCGTTCGAACGGCAACTGTAGCATGAAAATCACCGGCGGTAGATAGGCTAAAAGTGAGGACAACCAATAAGGACAGAGAAGCAGCATAAAATAAAGCATTTTATTGTGTTTCACAAATTTTCCACATGACCTTGTGGAGGACTAATCAGGCTGGGATCTCAGCCGAAGAAACGGTGTGACGAATGAAACGAACATTAATGCTCTGGTGCACGGCAAAGTCCTTTTTACTTTTTCCTTGCCTAGCTCCGGGGATTTTCGTGCTACAGGTGCCATTCCAACGCTATTTAGTGTTTTTCTGTATGGAGATCACATTCCAATACAAAAAACTTGGTGTTGCCATTTGATATTTTCGAAATTTTCTCAGTGTAAGTGTAACTGTTAGAGTGACACTGTTGTTTTCCATATCATTCTTGAGCGCATACCTCAAAATACCTTATGCCAAAATTTCATTCAGTTTCTGTGAATGGTATGATAGTTAGGGGCCCATATGTCGGGATAGTTTTTTTATAATCACCCCGTATGTATGTATATACATAAACCTATGTATAAAAATAGGCTAAGATACAATATTTTCATGAAAATATAAATGAACTACATGTGGATTAAAAGAAAATGCAAAACGAAATGTATGAAAATAAATTTATTTCAAATAAAACAATAGATTCATTCAAAGACGTTTTTACCAAGTAGCCTATGTTTTTCCACACGCATACACATTTTTTCGACAAAATTGCGAATGAAGTTCATAAAATAATAAGAAAGAGTGCTAACTATCGCAGTATGTGTATAATTCGCATTTCCGTTTTCTTAGACTCTTTATAAAGAATTGGAATACCGAACTATTTTTCTGGTGAAATTTGAACATGGAAGAGTTGGTAAACTTTGCCTAATAATACTTAGAAAAATTACCAACGGAAAAGGCAAATACAAAACTCCTTATGCATTTCGACACGCTATGGGTGTCATCTTTAGAGCATAAAAATATCACACTGACCGAGGATCCCGCTTGGATTGGTTATATAATTTTAACTCTCGGTTGCTCAGCGGAAAGAAAAAATACGTCTGCCCAAGTCAAACGTCGTGACTAGAATGAAGCTGAGCGCCTGCTTGTCTTCTATAACGTCCTGATTGGCTGCTTGAGAAATGGAGTTATCTGATTGGTCTATTCCAATTTCCTTACAATTCCTGCTCGTAATGAACTTGAGCTATGGCGCTGCGATCGGTGGTGTTGGTTTACTAATTTATTTTTGAATGCCCGAATATATGTGCCTTTGTAGAAGTCTAAATCAGCCGTGGACTTCACTTTGTGGAAACATTTTTCACATTCTTGATTTTTAGCACAACGAGCATACTCATTTAATCTTATTTTTATGGGTCTTCTTGTCTGTTCTATATGTAACCAAGAGGGCAATCACCACATGAAATGTAATAAATACCCCATTGTTTATTCTGTGGTCAAAGCCGTATCGGGGGAGGCTTCGGAGTGTGTCCCCCTGAAATGTGAGAAAATGACCGAAAAAAGGGAAAAAGGTGGTGAAATTTATTGTTCTATCACTTTGGCACCTCTGAACGGAATTTTCGGCTGCAGGCCTGTCTGTGGTGTAGCACCTTTAGGAGGTATGAAACTCAAGTTTTTAGTAGGCACATCTATGGTTTTTGTTAGGTTAAACTTTTTGAGAATCGGTTTGATCTTGAGTGAAACTATTGGGTCGTATGGTATAACTACACTTTCTTTGGGTGGCCTATCTGTGATATTTTCTAAAATAATTCCTCTTGTTGGTTTCATAAATTTTTTACTTATTTCGTCAACGATCTTGGTGTTGAACACCCTGTCTTTAGCAATTGCTCTGATGGTTTCTAGTTCACTGTCTAACGTGTTCCGATCTGAGCAGATGTTATACGTTATAGAAGACTCACGCTCAGGCGCTCAGCTTCATTCTGATCACAACGTTTGACTTGGACAGACGTATATTTTTTCTTTCCGCTGAGCAACCGAGAGTTAAGATTTGGTAACCAATCCAAGTGGGATCCTCTCGGTCAGCATGATATTTTTATCCTCTGAAGACGACACCCATAGCGTGTCGAAATGCATAAGGAGTTTAGTATTTTCCTTGTATTTGTCTCTTCCGTTGGTGGTTTTTCTGAGTAAAATTTGAACATGCTGAAATTTTTCTTTAAACAATCATAACATACGAATAAATACTCATTATAACATAATTTTTATGTAGATGATAACCACTATTCTAGTTAGACTCGTTTGTTAGTTTTCATCACAAAATACATCCAAACATAGGATCAGCGAACCCTAATATAGGATAATCCAAAAGTCACACGACCCGTTACAAAATAATTAATTTCCCGAATTCTACTGATTGTGAATGCAAAGTTTTTTCATAGACAGCAGCACTACACTGTTCAAAATGGAAAATAATTTTTTTAATCTTCCATGATCACTGATACTCTCAGCGGTTCTTTATTTGCTGTATGATCAAGATGGTTTTTTGCCAGAAGCAAGGAATTTTTATAATTGATCAATATTTTTCCAAGTCATTCGTTCGAAGCCGTTATTGAGGCGTTCAAAAATGAATTCCCAAATGTTTCTGTGCCCAATAACACAACAATCTACTGATCGGTATCCCGTTTTCGAGAAACTGGAAGATCGCAGGCAAAGTGGGCGTCCGTCTCTACTGAGCCAGTGTGGAATGTGTGAACTAAAAGACAAAATCGTGAACACTCACCTTCAAAAATTAAGAAAGATCAGATTCTTTATTGATGAAAATGGTATTTATAATCGCATGATTCTACGTTTTTTTACAGATGAATCCTAGTTCCATTTAACAGGTTGTGTTAACAGCCAAAACAGAATTTTCTGCATTGAAAATCCGCACGTTTATCCTAAAAATCCTCTGCATTCGATCGAAATCTGTGCGTAATTTCATGCCATAGAGAATGGCGTGGGTCCAATTTTTTTTTCAAGAAAAAGTGGTTGGCAACTTGTGCAAGGATATTATTTTCCAATTCATCGCACTGTTAGATGAAAATGAACGTCTTTGCTTTTTTTAACAGGATAGAGCAACCTGACATACGTCTAATGAAACGATGGTATTTATTCACGAATTTTTCGAAGACCGCCTTATTTCAAAAGGATTGTTTTTGGCCACCAAGATCACCAGATCTGTCACCCTCCTGATTTTTCTTCCTGTGGGTACACCTGAAGGCAAATTTATATAAGAATAATCCCCATTTAATTGATGAACTTAAAAACCATTCAATCAGAGATTGAAAGGGTGCGCTCACCCTGAGAAAAGTGGCTGAAAAAAAGAATACGCGCTTGCATTCACGCAAAAAGCTCATATTTTGAACACATGTTCTGACATTTTGAAACAAACTTTGTTTTTATATCAAAAAATGTTGCTTCATTCGAACTAGTATAGTTTTTTGATTTATTTAATGATATCATCTTAAAATATTTTAGCACGAGTTGCGCGACTTTTGGATCACCCGGTATTACTGATACAAAGAATATTTCTGCAAACACGAAGTGATTCGACATCATAGATGTGGCCATCTTTGGCTCTCTCTCTCTCTCTCTCTCTCACACACACCGAATCAGTAAGTTTCCACAACCTATCGGAAGTTGATCCAGCACCTCCTATAGACAGAGGTGCTCTTCTCTAGGAGGTGCTGGCAAGCCCGTCTTAAGAGCACTATGGGCCCCCAGGCGAATTGGTTTTTCTGAGGCCCCTATCGGACCAAAAATGATTGCTTACTGATTTCTATACTTCATCTCGAAGATCTTAACGAGATCTCATTATCATGAAGCCCCTGCCCAGGTGGGACCCATGCGTCCCACCAAGACGGCACTGGGTGTTGGTTAGTCTCACTCATGTCTCTCGTAGTTGTATTTTTAAATCATCGACGGTAACTTGTTGGCGCCCCACCGTCGCCACAGTGGTGGTCGGCTGAAGTTGGTTTTCTGTGGTTTCCAACTTCGAGGCGCAAATGCGAGCCGATCTCCCCATTAAAAAGGCTCGCCACAGAAAGCAACAGGCCTACAAACAATACAAGTATTCAGTCATTACACTTCACTCACTTCACTTCTGAAATATAGATGGCGACACTGAAAAATCAAAACAACACTAGATACACACCCAGACTGTTAGGTACACACACTTACACTTCCGGCACAACTAACTAGGTAGTAAATAGCCCATGGTGATAGATCTGAGTTGTGCTCGGTTTGAAAAAAAATAACTTGTTAGCTGTCAACACAGGTATCCAGTAGCGGTCTTACATAGAGGCAAGAAAGGTCCCACCACATGGAACCTTCCCTTTGGAAG
This sequence comes from Pholcus phalangioides, assembly GCF_987345545.1. Taxonomy (NCBI): domain Eukaryota; kingdom Metazoa; phylum Arthropoda; class Arachnida; order Araneae; family Pholcidae; genus Pholcus; species Pholcus phalangioides. Next base: position 43,667,138 of record NW_028301600.1, on the reverse strand, counting down.
AATTTCGTAGATGTAATATTGCAAATAATAAAACATTTTCCCTTTTTTTTTTAAATTTTGAGCCACGTAACTGCTTTCTTAAATTCTTGTGGGTGTTAAAGTTGGAACTTTTTGTGAACTTTTTGGAACGTCTGAAAAAAACAGTTATTTTATTTTGAAAGTTTGCAAAGCCGTGAGCTCAGCTAGTGACATAATAAAGAGAAAATGGTCTGCACAAAACAAAACAAGTGAACAGTTAGCGAGAAGTGCTCGAACAAATGTACAACAGGAATAAAAATGTGCAATTTTCGTCGATAATCATTTTAGGGACCTCCTAGAAAAAAAAAGTCACCAGCGAGCGAGGCCTCGCAATCCTAAACTTAGGGCAGCCACCGCAGGTATCACGTAACCCTCGGAGCATTGATATATGAGCAGAATCTTGATGGAAAATGAAATTTCAGATTGGAAATCTATCCATCTACATTTTTTTCCATTGTTGAAAAACAGAAGAGAGCAATATAAATTGCACGACTACAATGTAGTTTTATTTTTGCGGTTTTTGATCTTTATGTTTCATATTTCTGTTCTGATTCTGGAAGTTTGGAGATGGAAATTTTCTTTCTTTTTTATCAAGATTTTCCCAATTCCCGTAAAACTGCATCAATGCTTCGGTGGTTTCGTGGTACCTGGGACTGAAAACCCCCACATTGAATTTTGATATATATTACTCGGGCTCCACAAGTACTCTCATTCAAATACATTCATGCTTGGTAGTTTGCTTCGTATCATTTTTCAACAATTTTTTGCTCAATGTGTAGAAAGACAAATTTTATCAAAGGATGGAAATGAGTTTTATTGCTTTTACAGCTAATTGCGATTGATATGATACGTCGTTTAAAACAACACACATAATGCATATAAATTTATTTATGAGACTCAACTGTCCACAATCAGACGCCGTCTTCTTATCGATTACCTGCGGCGAGAACCAATCGATTGGAGTCTGATGCTTCGGTAAAGTCTTCCGGAATAAAAAAGTGTCTGATTCAAATCAGAGGCTATGCATATAACATATTGGGCTCAGACTTCCTGGTAATATGGAATAACTAATGCTCTCATCGTATGTGGTTTTTATCTGGTATAAGAGGGAGTGTAAGGTTCGGCTTTGTACCGAAATGAATGACATGTACTGTAGTTGATACTGATAATGTCACAAAACATAGCTCGGTAATATTTTTTAGATTATCCTCTTCACCCTTGAACCAAAACTGGCGATTTTTTGTTGTTGTTGTTTTTGTTGTTGTTGTTTTTGTTGATTGATTTGTGTTTATTGTATGTTAAAATGCCCTCTTAGAAAGAATTTCATTTAAAAAAAAGTTAATTAATTAATTTGGGTCGATGTCTTTATTAGGAACATTGGAGTTAGACACACATATGTGTACCTCAAGTCTTAACTTGACAAAAGAATCATTAAAAACCATTTAAAACCATTCAAAACCGTTAAACCTGAGGATCCAGATGTGTAGGCCTCTGGAACGGAGAGGTTATATTTTACATGAAAAATACAACTATTAGCATATGTAAAAAAAGTTATCATATAAACCAAAAAAAGATGCATTTCAACACGGGCCCTTCTACAGTGAATTTATGGCATGAAAAAACAAAAAATGATGGTAATTGTCTCGGGGCCCCAGAGCTGCAGCCCTGTCAGCAACGCCCTTGTGGGGCCCATGATCTCGGGAACGTGAAAAAGTAATTTTCTTTCAATACAATCAAAGAAGACAACAGATAGGATGCATAGAATAATCAGAATGCAAGCAAAGAGGGATCCTCGAAATGTCCACCAGGCAAAAAAACACGATGAATTTAATTCGAAACACGGACTGAATGTGAGTTTATCACTTGTAAAACATCGGCTGAACATTGAGCTTGTTTGGTTTGGTCTTCTCCAAGCGAAAAAAAAAATCGTTATTACTCAGTTATAGAAGGGCAAGGGGAGAGGGAGAACTATGCCAATCTTCCTATTGACAAGAGGAAACAATCTAAGTTATACAAATAGGAATTATAATACACCATATGAGGTATTATAGTCAAAATTATGTTTGCACCTCCTGAAAAAATCCTTGTTACGGCCTTGGTTAAAACTATGCTTCCAAGGGAAAAAGATATTGTTAATGGAATAAAAACTGTCTGCTCATAAAACTTACAAAAACATTCATAAATTTATTTTTATCCAGATTATAATTTCTCTTACTCCATGTGCTGTCATATAGATAAGAAAATTTCAGAATCATGGTCTCCTTCACCATCTTCAGATCTTTTACCTATCTTTTTCTTCTTGCTAGATATAGTATGAAGAAATATAAATCCCCCCCCCCTTTTACATGATACTTTACAATACCACTTAAACGAAATCTATTCCATGATCATTGCGTGAACTCGGGGCCACTATGGTTTATACATCATACGCTTGGTCAGCCGGGGAATGCACAATTTGGGCTCCCTCGTATTATGTTCAAAGAGCGGTTAAAGGGTCAGCGTGAATTCGACGCCCCGGCCAACAGATCTACCTGCTCTGCACTAGTTGCATTCCTGCGTGTACTATACGTCTTACTCGAAGAAAGGACAAAGTATAAAGCAAAATAGCAAGGTAAACTAAGAATTTCTTACGCATTTCGACACACCATAGGTGTCGTCTTCAGAAGTAAAATAGAACAACTAACTTACCATGCTGTTCAGGGATCCTACTTGGATATCTCAATATATAAATGTATAATAATGTTACATTACATCCCTAATATATAAACTTTACCCACAAATGAAGACAACAATTTCACTACCTAAGGGCTCATTTTGCTTTTCAATTCCTTGTTGGCTTTCGTCGTGATAGCCAGCGCTTTTTGGTTTCTATCATCCATCACCATTTTAATTTGAAAACTTTTAATTCTTCGAACCCACTGTCTTTTGAAATTATCTTTAAGGATAGTATAGTTTCTTCTTACCATTGAATTTTATTTATTTTACATCTGCCGTGACAACGTTGGTTTTTGGTTCTATTCACTTGGGTTGGTTACCAAATCTTAACTCCCGGTTTCTTAGCTGAAAATTGCGTCTGTACAAATCTGAAACGTGACCTGTACGGACGTTATTTTTCTCTGAGCAAGATTTGTTGACCACTTTAAGTGGGATCTTCGGCCAGTGAGGTAGTGATTATATTTTTCCCTAGAGCTATATACAATATCATGGTATAGATTTCGTTTGCTTTGTAATTGTAATTCAGTTTCAAATTTCAAAATTCAAAAAAAAAATCTGAATTGTTTCTGGATTAGAAAACTTATACGTGCCATAGTTGAAATCGACGTATCCTTGAGAATTACAGTAGATATTTTCCTATAAGAATTAAAAAAATTCAGAGAAACAATGACAAATTACCACATACTGTGTATCAGAACTGTTACAGTGAAGTCTCCATGTAACGAAATCACTTCATTCCACCAAAAAATTCATTGCATAAGGAATTCATCAGAGAAATAATTTTCAGTATAGATTGAATATTAACGAAGTTATGAGTGTTCCAATAAAAATTCCGCTATGCAGAGATTTGTTACGTAGAGACTCTGCTATAACCATTCTATCATTTTGTGCAGTGAATTTTAAAATAAACTAAATATGATTTTGGCGAAATTTTTGATTATGTACTTATATTTTTTTATATCAACTTGGACATGGAAATTGGATGTACATATTTTTATAAAGAAGTAGTGAAATCTCAATAGAAACTTTTCATGAAACTATATGAACCATACGAATATTGACAGTTGAAACATTCCAATCAGAGGAAGAAATATGTATTATTATTTTAAGAGTTTGATTTGTGCTTGAATAGAGATATCTGTCGCAGATGCAGACACGAAACGCGTGATTGTTTCCACATTTGGAGTACGGCGTTACAGCTCAGAGAATGCAAGTATTAAGTTTGCATATATGTGTCGTTGCTGTGCTGAGTAAATTTTTTTACTATGAGAGGCCCAGATTAATGTAAAGTCTCAATTTTTTTAAGCCGTTCTCAAACAGATAAGCTCAAGTAATTTTATTCTTACTGAGGGCAATCTCACTGTTCCAGTATCCTCGATATACTTTAACCATGTTGAAAGATAGGAAAGCATTAACGGAAGCAGCAGATTGATGAATAGTTTGGGGGATATTAAATTTGATACCATTCTTTGCGAAGTCCGAATCAGTCAGAATGATTCATGTTTCAGATGAGCAATATTCACGTCAGTTAAACAGGACACACGCCAACAGAACACTCAAATAAATGAAGAAATCCCTTTTGCAATAAATAATCATTGAATGGCCAAAATATATATAACCTAAGACGAGCGTATGTGAACCATTAGACATCGCCTAAAAGAGAGCACGGATATTTATTTGGAAAGGTTAGACCAAAAACCCACCACGACCACACTAAATGAATACTCATGTTTTTTCTGGCGGGCTCTGTCCATAATTTCTGTTAAGCGATTTTCCCGGTTCTATCACATACACTAATCCAAAATAATTTTGATCATTCAATGCTCACTTGTTGAAAAATGTATTTCCTCATTTTTATTTTCATAATTTGATGGCGCATGAATCTTGTTTTTTTGGGGGGAAAGGAGCTATCTAGTACATGAACTATTCATTCTGATTACGAGTCATGGATTTGCCATCTAAATTGATACCAATTGTTGCAATCTATTCATCGATCTGCCTCTTCCATTTGTGTTTTCCTACCTTTAAATGTGCCCTGTTTAACGTTATTCGTTATTTCTTGACGTTTAGCCATATTTTGAAACATTTAATTGTAAAATCCACTTAGATGGCTTGTCAAAAATTTGCCATTACTACTAAAACATACCATTTATGCATATAGATCAAAGAACTCTTTGATCAAAATTTGCGGAGCAGTAAAAAGTCGTTCCTCGTAGATCAAAGTGTGAATTTTTTTGTAAGTTCTGTAAACCTTTCAGAGCTAAACAGTAATTTTTTTTCAAATCGTAATTCATGAAGGAAATAAAAATGCATAGTTTTGTTCTCAACGAAAAAAAAAATGCAAAATCTGATTTACTAACACTATTAATTATGTATATGCAGCAAACATCTGAAATTAACGTTCATGAGTAAAAATGTCATACTTACGCTTGAAATGGTAGTGCTTTTGTTGTTATTTCAGAATAATTGCGATCGATTTTCTTGAGAAATCCTTGATGGTCAGTAGGTACAGTTATTTGGTTGCTAAGATAGCAAAAATCTTGAAATAAAAGTGTATTTGTAACAGTAGGTTTTGAGCACTCAAAACATGATTAATTTGAAAGATATCAGACATATCATCAGACAAACCTCTAATTTATAGCCTAGTGAGGCGTATGTCAAATTTTCAATACCTCAGGAATTTTATTTTAGAAAAATAATTAGTAATTTATGTTTCAGATGCTCATATAGAAGCAAAACTAAGTAATAATTGATAACGCTCTTGACATGTAGAAACAATTTTGTTGTAATTTCATCTGCATACAAGTAAATTTGCATGAGAATTCCTGGTGATAATTTTTGATGGAATTACGAAATTGGATTTGATTCTTATATATATAAATCAAAATGTAGGAATTAAAATATTAGAGTAATTCATACCAAAGAAACTGTGTGTTGAAGTTTGAGAAAATTATAAATTGATATTAAAAAAAGAAGAAATAATAATTGTATTTAATCAAGTGATTTGAATATTCATAATCATACGAAATTAAACAGTTTTACTAGCTTTGTTTTCGAAAACTTATGAGATTAAAAAAAGACGTTTTGTACATTTGTACATGTGATTACATTTTAAGAAATTTTTTGACAGCATAGTCGGCAACGAAACTAATACAAAATTGCCCCATACGTACACACTTATGTATAATGCACTTGTTGCACAAAATCAGAAAAATTTAATATATGACGAATCGATGTTGAATCAACTATATTCACTTACGCTGCTGATTAATCGAATTTAAGATTTTTGTATTAAACTTTGTGTACACGTATATATACATAATTATAAAATTTAATATGTCTATACTGTTGAAGTTGAATGAAAATTCATAAGAGAGAGTGATGCTTAAAAATAATTGAATGCATAAATCAGGCACTCACTTTTTCTGGAGCAAACTCTGATGCACCCGAATTCAAAGGAAAATACGTGTGTGTTGTGCAGCTTTTGGAATTTGGGGAGTATGGAACGAATTGGATACACACACACAAAAAAAGAGGGAGTAAAAATGAATGAGATGAAACAGTTATCCTCCATCATGTGGAAGCTAATCCAAAACTTGATGTCATGGTTAGATGTTTCGTCCGCGTAGATTTATTGGAATTACGTTCAGGTTTCAAAGACAACGAACGAACTCTTTTATCAACGTTCGTTGATCGCATGAAACCTCAACAAGAATTCCGCCTCTTCCTTAACAAGGATGCTCATTCAGCGCCAGATTAATTCCGGAATGATCGATGACACACGAACGGACAGCCACCATATGGGAGTCGAATTCCGTCCTTTCGCTCACCCACCCCTACCAGAATGGAAGCTTCTCTCATTCCGGTACTGCCAGCGCCTCTCTGCTCGACAACCATACTCACAGAACGTCCCTTGCTGCGGCTGCTGATGATGTTGTCTATGCTTATGTGGTCTTTCTTTTTCCGGAAGCCTACCTTCTCACTACCACTCACAACAACAACAGCATGCTTGCTATCTTTGAAAAAGCGGTCGATTGCCACCTTCTAACCAAAACTCTTTTTACCACCGACGATCCAACTCTTACGAGATATTGTACATACAGAGTACAGTGAAACCTCGCTACAACGAAACTCGATATAACGATTAATTCCTCTACAAAAATATATTTTTTTAAATCCTGTTTGGAATTGCCTATAGTCTAATGTTAAACTCCTCTCGATACAGCGGTATCCTTTTCTACGATAAATGTAAATACAAACACAAGGCCACAACAGGCAAATTGCCCGACGAGGTGGCTGAAAAAAGATGCCCATAAAAAATATGGATGTCAAATATGACCAAAATACAGCAACCCAATATAAAAGCATTATATCACGAAAGAAAAAACTAATAATTAATACTATATAATACACTGCCTATAAAAACGATTATAATTATCTAAGCATCGATAGCTTCTCGATTTATCCCACTATGTTTATCGTATTTCTTTTTAAACGTGTCAATTATATGTTAGAATTCACGACCCCCGGAGGTAAACTCTATTCCATTTATTAACAATCTTATTAGAGAAAAACTCCCTGCGACATCACAACCTGGAATTGCCTCTTACTAAACGATATTGGTGTCCCCTTGTCGAAGCAGTTGACTGATGGTATATTAATAACTCATGATCCATCCTATTCACCCCTTTCAAAATTTTAAACACTTCAATCATATCCTCCCGACACCTACGTTCCTCCAAGGTAAACATATTCAAGAAATCAAGTCTTTCTCTATAGCTCAAGAGTGTGAAAACAAGAGCACATATAGCTCTTCTCTGCACCCTCTCAATAACGTCCCTCTATAACGACAATTGTTTTATGGATTTTAAAACCGCTATAGCAATATTCTTTCATATTTCACTCAAAATCATCTTCAATGTATTTTTAAATTCCTCACCCGTGTTTGTTCTTTCGAAAGTGTTTAATAGCATCGTAGTTCGCATCAGTGGCGTCTTAACGCATGGGCCCGGGGGCCTGAAGAGAAAAAGGGGCCTCACAAAAATTGTGGTTGAAATTTTCGCGAATTTGCCTGGTAGGGACTCAGAAAAATCACTTGGCCCAGGGGCCCATGATGCTCTTAAACGGCCCTGGTTCGCACTACCTACTCTCTCGAGAACGTGTTTATAACTATTTCAGTGTAGTACTCGAAAGTACTGTGTGGTAAATAACTTTACAATGTGGAGTAACTGAGTTTTATTAATCAACTAATCAATTGCAATTTTTTGTTGTGAATGAATACTTTTAATGCATTTTATGGTGGTACTAACAATACCAATTCAAAAGAGATGCTAACAACAGCATATATTTCGTAGCGACAGATGATAATGTCTCTCAATATAACGATAAACTCTATACAACGATATGTTATCTTGGTCCGCAAAGCATCATTATATCGAGGTTTCACTGTATATACAGTCAAATTTGGTTATAACGACCTCAGTTGTATGATCACCTTGGTTATAATGTCAGTAGTCGACATTTATAATGTCATTGTAAACGATTTGGTCTGGGCTGATACTTATAGAGAATAATAATGAGCCTTGCTTGTAATGTCGATGAAAATGTCACGCACTTGGGTATAACGACACATTTTTCGTCGTTTTATGGTGTTTTTAGATACCTAACGATGGAAAAGGGGATTTTTAAGAAGTTTGACGCTCCGATATGCTCCTAATTAATATGACATGTACGCGGGACACACATTACTGCATTTTCCTATAATCTCTCCCTTTTCGACTTTTTCCTTCACAAAAATGTCCAGTTTTACGCGGTTTTTGGACGAAATTAACTTATGGTATTTTCTTCTGGGTCATCTCGAATAGAATCCGGATTCTAGTTCATATGGGTCATGTCGATTAGAATCCCAATTCATCTCACTTTGTTGCCATGTTAATTTTTTTTATTTTCGTGAAATACATCTTAAATCACTTCCTATTTTTTTAGCACTCTATTTCTGGCCAAGGATTATTCGTTAGCTACATTTGGCTACTTCTCTGACAGTTGGTAATATTTTTGGCAAGAATTGGTGATATCTTGTATTTATGACCCCCCCAATTAACCATTTTCTCTCGATCAAATATAGTCACCCCTAATCATAATGAAAAAAATAGCACTTTCCTACACAACATTTGATTACATCTTATTACAATTTTCATTAAAAAAGGTCTCGAAAACGGCAAACCTTGGTTATAACGACAAAAATCCATGGAATCTCAATGTTGTTATAACCGAGTTGGACTGTATACAGGGTGTCCTATAAGTCTTAACTTTGCCTTTAGCTCACCAACCGTTCGTCGTAGAGATATGGGGCAAATACTTTTTGATTGGAAGTTAGAGAGGGACGTATAAAAATTTAGATTTTTATTTTGTGTCACACTGCATTTTCACTCTCATCACTGTTAGAGGGTGATTTCTGAACACATTTTGAGAATTTTTTAAATTGGAACCATATCTCTACGACGAACTGTTGATGACATAAAGGCCGAGTTAGGACTTATAACACACCCTATACTGACTTGACCCTATACTGAACATGACTTGCCACCATATGAAAATCTTTATTTACAAGAGAATGATCTGCAAACATTTGGAAAAAAACACAAAGTATAATCTTCTCAAAGGAAGTAAATAATGTGATACCACAAACCCAAAAAGTGTATGATAGCGATAATACCAGCCACTTGTCGGTTTTCACATTATGCCATTCGTAGAAAGAAAACTAAACCAAAACTTTTGACGTAAATTATAGCTCATTTAATTTTGGTCATAAAAGTAGTCCAAAGTAAAACTGATTGCAAACATATTTCAGAATTTTTTTATGATAATGGTCAAAACTAATTTTTAGTGCCTTGCGTTGTCCATGTCACTTGAGTTGCCCACAGTGTTTTTCAACCGCTGGTTCACGGTATACGGTTCGTGAGAATTTCCGGCTGGTCCGTGAAAAAAAATTTGTCTCGATTCATATATATCCACTGCATAATTTTATATTTCTCCGATTATCTCTCCCATTTTTTTTTTCGATGGTCCGCAAATTATTTCCCCATTTATTTATTTTTTTGCCGGTCCACGAAATTATTCAACTTCTTTCACCAGTCCGCAGTTGTAAAAAGGTTGAAGAACACTGGAATGCAGTTAACAAAAACTTTAGAGTGTTTTTTTTTTCAATTACAATTGTCTCCAAGCCTATTTACTGATCGTAGATCATGGCATGGCATATCAAAATTATTTGCATATACTCTACCCCCCACCCCGGCACATGAGATTTTATTGAATGAACTTTCGTATTTTGTCACACACACAACGATACTTATTAATCGGCATACTTCGAGATTACACAAAACGATGAACTCCTTTTGACCAAATCCTTTTATTTGAAATGTCACTTGCATAATACAAAAAACATTCATGAAAGTCAAGTATATTTTCTGAGGAGACTCAAAAGATAAATAGGTTTCCCTGCAACGAGCTTCAATAAACATTTTATGTATGTAGGAAAGATTATATAGTTTCACAACATGTGGTAATAGCATGAAAGAAATTTGATAACAGTTTTTCAAAGGATTTTTCAGGTTTTTCCATTCGTTCTCCAAAAAATAGTTTTAAAATCCTAACATTCGATGAAGTAAAACGTGATATATATAAATACATAAATACTACTCGTAAAATCAAGATTTTGGTTTCTTAAATCGTATTTGAAATGTATATGCTAATTTACTGCAAGATCTGTGTTACTGCTAGAAAGCTATCATATCTCGTAAACTGGTCGGTGAAGGAAACGATTCGAAACAAAATTATTTTCTAACATTCTTTTAATTCCATTGCAACGTTAATATAAAGCGTTTTTCCATTATTACTGTGAACTACCATTCAAACTTTTTTTTTTTTTAAATTCATTACGTATAGAATATTAGAGAAATTCACTTATATTATGCATTTGAGAAAAAAATCACCCTGCTAGAATAATAGAAAATATATCCCATCAAAAATATATCATGTAAAATATGCGACCAAGTCTCGAGATTCCTTACCCGTCAAAAAGTTGTGATATCTGATATAGAGCCAAGTCTAAAAAGGCTGAAACGCACTACGCTGACGTGACGTGGTACCACACGTTAATGCGCGTGTGATATAAAATTCCACCAGTCTTCTGTAGGTACGTTCATACTATGTTGACGTGACGTGGTAAAGTCTGTGATGATGTAATCTGACGTAACACGCAAAAAATCCATTAACACTACTCTGACGTGACGTGGGACCACGCAGAAATGCGTGCGATATAAATTCCACCTATGAGTCTTCTGTAGGTACGTTCACACTGTGCTGATGTGACGTGGGAATGTGTCGGGTTATAAGATCTGACGTAACACGCCTTATTACGTGTCACAAAAAAATCAAACCTTTCAGATTTTTGTCAGTCATGTGATGGCATGTGAAGATCCCATTTTTGTTTTTCCCGTTCTTTTTGCTTCGTTCGTGTTTTGATCAATTTTGTTTTTTATTCACGTTTTGATCAATTTTGTTTTTTGTTCGTGTTTGATTCATTCGGTTTTTTTTCGTATTTTTATTTATTTTGTTTTTGTTCTCGTTTCAACAATAAAAGGGGAACTAATCGAACACGTTCGATCAAATTCTCTGCTGTATGACCCTACCATCACCGTCTATAGCAGAAAGCCTCCGCGCGAAGCTCGTGACGTCACTGAAGTCGTCCATTTCACCTACAGTCATTGGATGTACTGCAAAAAGGTGAAGATTTCGCATACGTCGGACTGCTATATTCAATGGCTACAGATGAAATGGACGACTTCAGTGACGTCAAAGCTTCGCGCGGAAGCTTTCTGCTATAGGAGGTGTTGGCTCACCAGATATCTGTCGATCTGCATTTATGGGAATCAGAGCAGCCCTTAAGAGTGTGGGATAGGTGCGGTCTCACCGGGCTCTGCGTTTTGGGGGGGGCCCGCATTTACAGTAGCAATAATTTCTTACATAAATTCTGGAAATCTGCATTTTCATTTAGAAAGAAATAGTGCTGAATTTCCACCATATCTGGAATTGTTTTTTTAATAATTTCTGAATTTTCATCACTTCTGGAATTACAGTGAAACCTAGATATAACGATATTCTGCGGACCTATGAAAAAATATCGCTGTAGAGGGATTATCGTTATATCGAAAGGCAGCAGTTTAACATTCGAGTATAGACATTTCTGAGCAAGACTTGAAAAAATGTCGTTGCAGAGGGATTTATCGTTGTATCGAGTAACGTTGTAGTGGCGTTTCACTGTATTTCTATTACTCTATATTTTCACAAATTCTGAAAATTTATTTCGAATTTTCATGATTTTCCTTTTCTGAATTTTCGATTCGTCTCTCACAGAAGAAAAAAAAATTGGGGCTAAGGGGTCCAGAGCTACTATTTTCGCGACGGGCCCCATGTATGGTAAAGGCGGCTCTGTATGGGATGCATCCACATTCTTCTCGAACACTGTACTGCAACGATTAATGCAGTAATTTGTTCTTTTCTCTTATAAAGGTCATCCAAAACACGTCTCACACACATGCATGGGTACTGAAAAAACCCTATTTTTCAAAAAGTCAAAACAGTTATAAGTTCTCAAAACGATAGTACAGTAGTAAATATCACGACCAACACACACAATGACTTCACTTCGACTGATGGCGTAAAGGCTGAAACACACTACATTGACGTGACGTGATTTCACGTCATGCCAAAGATGTGGTAAATTCTGATTCGTGGAAATTCCACGAATAAGATTTCACAAATTCGTCATCGTAGTGTGTCTTGGCTTTAATGCATCTCTTAAAACGTCTGTGCAGTGTGCACACCGTATAATGTTTGATATGATCCCGTGCCACCTGACGTGACGTAGTTACACGTCACGTCATAGTAGTGTGTTTCAGCCTTTAACCCATCGCTGACAAATCGAACGTTGGGCATGAAGGCAAGATGTGTGTGTGTGTGTGCATTATCAGTACGTATAATAACTGTGAATGTTGTTGAGACACCCAAACTGTAGTATTCATGATAGGGTGACCACATGACAGGGTCGCACCCAGAAATATATTTCAGAGGGGGCAACTAGTGTTTCGGAGGGGGTGAACCAAAGTAGTTAAATAATTTACTATAGTTTTCCATAAATTTCGGTCATTTTTCACATTTCGGGAAGAGAAGACCGGATCCTCTGTTCCAACATTCCTTTATTTCCCGTCCTCAGATAATTTTGAGCAATTTCGCAATCATTTGGCATTGTTTTTTGGTGACAATTTCTAATATACGGAATTTCCCAAATTTTTCATTTTTTCCTTACTTTGTATCCCAAACATTACCTTCATACCGAATTTCATGTTTCCAGGGCTGCTAGAAGTGCCTGGGATTTTTGATGATCGGTAACGGAGTCAGTATCAAAATAACGAAAATTTGAGTTTGAAACTCTCATGAACTACAGATGATAGCCATGTGAAATTCAGAAATTTAAATAAGTTTCAGATATGTTTCATAGTCTGGATATGCCAAGTTTCAGATACCTAAAAACTCCAGTACAGAGATAGGGGGGGGGGTCTCAAAAGTACCTCGAGTTGCTTCCAGAAAAGGATGTACGGCCGTGCTTTTTCCGCTCGACTTGGTGGGGGCACGGCAGTACCCAACTATACATATGTATATATATGTGTGTGCATATATATATATATATATATATATATATAAAGTCGAACCCCCTTATAGTGAACCGTCTGCGGATCCAATAAAAAGTTCACTATAACCCAAGGTTCATTATATTTAAATTTGTTGAAACATTGATATTTCTTAGCATTTGATGGTGGTTTTATTGAAAACATTCACTGCGATGTAACACATAATTTCCTAATAAATTATTAATTTCTTAAATAGACAATGAGGCTTTTCGAATATACGTCATAATCATCATCAGCATCACTCTTGAGGGACATACAGTGGATGATCCCCATAGAGATCAATGTTAAAATTGCCGATTTTAGCGTAGAAATGCGGAAATTTAGTGGGGTTTCCCGCCACATAAATAATTTAAAAATTGAATTGAATCTTTGGTTTTCGAAATATTGAGCTCGCTTAGAGATACGAAGCCTAAAAAATTAAATATAAAATAATGAGCGAGACCACTTTTGAGGTGGATATTCATGCAATAACATTAATTTCAGCTTTTTATTTATATCTCCTCAAGCGGGAAAATGAGAATTAATGTCTCCTTTTTGTCTCATATTATCCAATTGCATCAATCCATATAGTTTAGGATGTTTTTAAATTAATTATATGCCCATATAAAATACATCGAAGAACCGCAGCTTTAATCAAGCATTTTTGAAGGAGAAACAGGCAGATCGATAACTTGAAGTTAAGAAAAAATTCAAAATTTCTAGCTCCCGTTAAAAAGAAGAAAAACGATTCATTTCTATGTTTCTTTAATTTAGATTTGTTTCTTTCATGAATCGCACAGGAAGTCGCCATATTGGTTATCTTGTATGCCCCTCAAAACATCACGTGATCCAAAAAGCCTCATTAATCAAATATTAGAAAGGAAGAATTTGGAAGAGTAGAATTACTACTTTTATTTTTACATTCTAGAGAAAAAAAAATTTATTTTTGATTGAATACATTTCGATTTTAAGTAAATTTCATCAATTTTCTTATCGACGATTAGGAAGGAGTCCAAAGTTTTTTGTACACATTTTCCGTAGAACAAAGTATATTAACAGAATATTTGCAGCCCTTTCATTTCAGAGACTAAAGGTGCTGAAATTTCATTTTCTTCTTCTGAGGGTAGGAAATCTTCGTTCTTTGCTTTACTTCGGAAGGAGTCCCCTTCGTACCAAGGAGTCAATCAAAAAATTACCCTTGGTGTTATGACCCAAAAAGAAAGTGTTATCCTCAAAAAATTATGAAGAAAATTAAAGTACATTCATACACATCTCACCCAGAAATACATAAAAACAAAAAAATAGCGGCGGAATGCAATTATTAAAGCCACAACAAATTACCAAAAATGATAACAGTTGGCTGCTTATCACACTCCTTGCGCTTCTATAAAGAGAACTTCTTTTCCTTTTTTCCTACAGCTTCCCCCCCAGAAACTCTCTGTGTAGTAACGGTGGAACCTCGTTTATACGATGTTCAAGAGGCCGAGCCAAATCGTGCATATTTGAATGAGTAGAAGAATTAGAGGTAATTTTTTCGAAACTTTTTGAGGATGACACACTCTTTTCCTTGTGAGCTAAATCCAAGATTTCTAGACATTCTAGCGTACTTCAACGAACATCTTACACACATCAGAACTGAAAAAACTTTTTTGCTGCGCGAAAATTCAAATTTCAAATACTGCTGGACTCGGGACGGAAAGATTTTTCGAATAACATCTGAGGAGGATCTACATTCATTGACTCGGACTGACATAACTGACTCTTCTCAATCCACTTGTATTACCATAAATACCATGGATGATCTGAACGATTTTTTAAAATGTTCCAGCCAACAAACTTTAAGTGTGCAATTATAATATTTTTCATGTTAATATTCAAAGTATGCGTGCAAATTTTGATAATTTAATAGCTTTGTTGTCTTATTGTATAAATCAAATATCAATATTAGTGTTGTCAGAAATCTAAATATATCATAACGACAGTTATCAATATCAAATTGAGGGCTTTGATTCGTTTTTCTGTTGCCGAAAAAAGGATAGATCAGGAGGTATAGCTGTTTATACATGTTATAAATAATATAAAACATTTTAAAATAAACGTTTTGTTTTGCGCAAATAGAAATTAGTCTACCGTTGTTAACTGCGTAAAACGTTGTTTTGTACTCAAAATATCTGAAAATTACTACTATCAAAATTTACGCTCGCATAATTTTACGATCTCAAACTTTAATATTGAGTTAGAATCGTTACTAAAAAATTTGAGGTCTGATAGAATCATAGTAATAGGTGATTTAAATATAGATTTATCAACTAATAACCCTGACACACAAGAATATTTGAATAATTTATCTCAATTCGGATTCCCATGTTTAATCAATGAACCCACTAGAGTTAAAATCACCTCTACGTGTATCGATTACATTTTTACTAAAAATCAAAATCACAGATTATCATTTGTTTCAGGGATATTTTCAAATGATTTAACGGATCACTATCCTACCCTTTATATATAAAATTAAATTTTGATCACGATTCCATCTCTAAACCCCCCGAAGTCTCCCCTATAATACGACTAGACAGAAATAAACTGTCATACTATTTATCTAATTACAAATGTAAATAGTTGAATAAAGCATATTTAGATGTACACACAATTGTACATTATAAATATCTTACATCTTCTCTAAACTCAATTCAAAATAGTTTTAAGTATGTTTACATACCAGAACAAAAAAATTTAAAAATAACTGGATGACAAATGAAATTTTCATATTGATCAAGAGAAAAGAAAAACTACATAAGAGACTGAAAAGATATATATATCCACATGACCGAGTATATAAAACAGCCTACTAGTGTTTAGCTAATACTTTGAAATGGAAAATCATAAATACCAAAAATTAATACTACAAAAACCGATTTTTAGAACGTAATACGAACCGGCAAAAATATTCGTTTGTGAATGAAATTATTAATCAAAAAAATCAAATTCAAGTATTGCCAACGTTCTTGGATGCTCACATCTTGACATATCGATTCAATCTACATTTTAAAAATATTAACAGTACGATCACACTAGCGATGACGAATATAAAAATCATTTATGCTCTACCATGAATTCTTTTGCTTTGTGTGATGTGGATGATAAAGAAGTCATAAATACCTTGATGTCATTTCCTAATAAATTTAAATCGGATATTACGATGGAAACTCTATTTTTCTAATACAAATACAAACTTGTAGTCTACACAGAGCCGTACATTTCCATCAGGTTTAGGAATGACTACCAACGGCGATCCCCAATCACTTGTTGCAACTTTCGATATGATTTCTTGGGATTCAAGCGTGTCCAGTTCTTGATTGACTTTTTTGTGTAAGGCATAAGGAACTTTGCGTTACTTGTGAAAAACTGGTTTGCAATTTTCACGTAGTTGCAATGAGACTGAAACCTGGGATGCAACCAACTTTTTCTTCAAAAATTTTAGGATACCTCGAAATAATGTCATCCATAGAGTTGGTCCGTTGAACTTGTAATGTTCCCAAATCTGCTGGTTTTTGAGAGTCGATATCTTCTAGGCTTATTTTCAAGTGCCTTATCCAAACACGTCCTAATGCATTATACTCCTCTGGAACAACATAGAGTTCTTCGCGGGATGTTTTTCGCCAATAGCGAAATTCTTATTATTTTTATGCCTGCATGTGCCATAATTCTATCTTATTCAGCATCAGGTATGAAATTTATTTGAATGTGTATTAAATGTGATAATTGTATTTTGAATACAATGAATGCATTTGTAATTGTATATAATTACGAATGTGCCTAATTATTATTTATACTATTTGATGTATGGATGTATGTTCTTTAACACATTTAGCATCTACTCATTCCTTTTACTAATAGTTTGATCATAAAAAATTGTCTACGGTTGACTGTACAGGTCCCGGCCTCTTGACGACTAATAATATATTATACATTGTAATTTATGACATATCTTTAACTGAAATAAAATTGAACTGGAGATTGAAAAAAAAAAATAGAAGAACCATGAGCGAACTATATATCAGACACAGACCACGAGACACATTTGAGAACAAAATTATAGAATTACCACGGGAAATATATCGAAGAACCACTGGAGCCATATTATTAAAGAGTATCATACAAGATTGTTATTTATTTTATTTATTCAATATTTCGTGGCCGAGGTCTATACAAGGGAATGCGGTGGTGGAGTTTGACAGAGTGACGATTGATGTTACAAAGGAAATCAGAAACATTTGTACAATCAATAATGTTTGACGGGAGGTTGTTCCAGTCGGTTATTGTTCGAGGAAAGAAACTAAATTTGGGTGTGAAACAATCTGTGGATGCACAGATGGGTTTCAATTTTTGTGAATGGTTAATTCTTTTTGAAAAGTATGAAGCTGGAGTTAGAAAATTCGAAGTGTCGATATGAAAATGGCAATGAAGGATTTTGAAAAGGAAGGTTAATAGAGAGATATATCTACGGGAAAAAAGCGGTTGCATATTGAGTTGGCGCTAGAGTTCAGTGACGGAGGCAAAGGGTGACCAACAGTTAAAAATGAAGCGGGCGGATTTATTTTGAATAGATTCTAATTTGTCTATGTTTGAGAGAGTATGGGGGTCCCAGATTTCACAGGCATATGAGAGTACAGGACGGATATAGGCAGGGGCTGCTTAAGCGAGGGTGCAAGGGGTGCGGCGCACCCGGGCGGCAGCGTAGACTTTACTTAAGACCCCAAAATTTAACACAGTAAAAATTCACATGACATCACGCTTTTGAGTCGTACTGTACCTCGACAACGGAAACGTTGAGAAAATAGACAAGGCGTAATACCACAAACAAGAATGTAGGCTATCTGGGCGGCTCGAGACAAAATCTGTACCCGTGTGGGACTTATTTTTTGCGCCTCCTACCTACTGCTCCCTTCATAGCCCCTACCTCCTGCGTCAGGGCCCTAGGCTTCGTGGGGCCCCCATGCCAGATTTTCCGTGGGGGCCTACTACAGTTAATTAATATAGTGAAAGAAGAAAAGTTATAAGGATTTAGTCCCGGGCCTCAAGCTGGAGCCCTGTTAGCCCTACCCTTGGAAGGCCATGCCCCCCTCCCTCACAATTTATCCAAACAATTCCTAACAAAAAGTTTTTTTCGCCCCTCCAGAGCCGACAGTTTGATTTTTTTCGGCCAATGGAACTTTTTTTTTACCCATTCATGCCGGATTTATCATCCTATTCAGCGGTGCTCCGTGTGACCGCAATGGGTCGCATGGCCACAAGCGCTGCCCCGAACTCTATTACAAGGAGCATGTGTGCATTTTGGTTCCCTCACCCACGGCCCCCACAAGAGCCCGGGACAATTCTCATAATTTTTTAATTTTTTTGCTTTTCACGCTATAAATTAACTATAGAAGGGGACGTGAGAAATCTGACTGGAAGGGGGCCTGCAAAAGTTCCCAGACTAGGGGCCCTGCTCTAGGATGGGGGCCCATACCCTCACTCAGAATTTGTTCCACAAATTGATGAAGTTTGGGAGATTGTTAATATAAATCAAAAACAATAATGGCGAGAGGACCAAACCCTAGGGCATGCCATACTCAACTTGGAGAAATGTGGAGTTCTGGCCCTTGAAGGAGACAAACTGACTGCGGTTGGTAAGGAAGGCTTCCACCAATTTAAGCAGTTGAACACATAGGCCAAGGTTTCGGAGTTTAAGTAGAAGTTTATTATTGGGCACCCTGTCAAAAGCTTTAGAGAAATCCAAGAAAAGTATATCAGTTTGGACGTTTTTGTCGATACTGCTTGATAAATCATGTATGAAAAGAGCTAATTGGGTAGTTACTGATAAAGATACTAGAAATTCCGTATCATACCGTAAAATGCTGCCTATGAGAATCATAACGTAGAAAGACCACGGAAACCACATCAGAGGACCCCGGAAACCATACTATTGGGGGGGGGGAGGTGGGTTCATTGCAATATGAGAAACATATTTCAAGTGGTCAACCTGAACCATATCAGAGAAGGACCACGGGAACCATATCATAGAACGACGAAGGAGGGAACCATATAATAAAATGGTTTTTCAACGCAATGGCCCACCAAGCTTTTTACTAACGCGTGTAGTTTAGTTTACTCGCCCGCGCTGTGTCAACGGTTGAAGGCTCCTACCACAAAAGGATCACGGAAACCCATATTATAGAAAGGACCCGATAATCAGTCAGCACGAGAACCACACAGTGGGTCACCGTATCCGCAGTTCAGCAAACGATGCGCATGATAATGGGGGAATCACGTACGTGGGGATTATGCTGCAGTGTGTATTGTACAGCGTGATGGTTTGTATACTATGCAAATTGTGTATGCATGATATATATGTATCGTATATTGTGGTGTATAAACAATATTGTGTGCATCGCGCATTGTAGTGCATTTTGTAGAGAGGGGGTACGCATATTGTGTTTTATAACGTTGTATTGCACAACGTTATATTGTGTTCTATAACGTTCTATTGAGGGTGCTGTGGGTGTTCGAGCATCCATAATATTTTGCACCATGGGACTGAAGATGTATCTAGAGTACCACTAGAACAATTCGGAAGTCAAAATCTCCTACATTCAAAAGCTCGAGTCGAACACCCACAGTTTTGAAATACTTCCGAAGCCTCTTACATGTACTGACATCATCATCATCGTGACTTCGCAGGCTTTCAAGTTTATCTCCATTCATGTCCCGTTCTTGGCTGAAGATATGCCTTAATCATTTAAGCCATTTTGTCACACCACGGTCCTTTTCTGCATACGAGGGCTAATTGAGGAATTTATTTTCAAAAGGAAACATTTCCACTTTTTTTTGAAATGCACTTTTCAACAGTTTCTGAAACTTTGGGATGAGCTCTGTCGGATTATGCAATAAGATTTATTCAAACGGTAATATTTTGGTCGAAATTACAATGTAAAGTGGGTTGTTTCTACCAAAAGAGAACATATCCAACATGCTTATTCATTTATATATTTCATTGAAAAGGGAACACAACAAAGCGATTGTCCTATTGTCGTTAAGGAATTTTTTTTAAAACGGCACGTTTTCAGAAACACCTTCAAAGCCGCATTCTACACTAAAACCTATCGATAACGAATACCCACGGGACTGAAAATTTTGTTCGCTAACGAGGAGTGTCCGTTAATGGATGGTAAAATACATTGAGTCCCGTCGACGTAATTCAAAAAGTGTTCGTTGGTGGAGTTGTCCGCTAGCAGGAGTGTCCGTTATGAGAGGTTCTACTGCAGAATGATCGTGTTTTTTATTAAAATTATTTACGGGAAAGAAGTAAGGTTACCTTACTCGGCAAGGTGAAATCATGTGGAATCAACGGGTGGCATAGAAATTTCAGTTTTCAGGTTTAACCAGCTCCAATTCTGATCAAAAAACAACATTTCCACTAATTTTCTTTCAAAACGGATCATTTGCAAATTTTGAATGTAGATAACTCCCTTGAATGTTGATCAAGAAACATCTTATACTACACTCTTATGCTACCTATTGGACTGTTTTCTACTTTTGTAAAGCAACCTATTCAGGAGAAAAAATGTTTTTTACTTCTGTTGTAATTTTAAAGTGGAAATGTTCCCTTTTGAAAATAAGCTCCTCAATTAGACCGCGACCTACAGTTTATTGCCGAATTCGAACGGCAGTATTCGACATTATTTTCCTTTTTATATGCCTCACCGAGAGGTTAGTGTTCAAAACCCACGGGGGGGGGGGGGGTTTAGAGTTGTGGCAATCTTTTTCTATGATCATTATCTCCGTTTCTGGTGTACCGTGGGCTGTCTTGGTTATAAACCCGATACCATTCTATCGCCCCCCAGGGAGCGATATTGGACACTTTTGGCAGCACCGCCCCAGTGCAAGGATTTATACATGTATGCTAATAAAACAAAGCTTTTAAAAAAATCACTGGTTCTGGACTTTTTCTTCTGGAAGCTAATAGATAATCACATTTTTTACTATGGTTGACAGCATAGACGTACACAGTATTTTCTCAAGGGGAGAATTGCTACGTTTTTCCTTCAAAATAACACTATAATTTTGCCCCCCCCCACTCCCTGCGTACGCCAATAGATGATAGTAACTAGAGTTTTAGTCTACAATGTTCCGGCTTTTTGTGACTTTTGTAACTTTGAGATATACCAGTATATTCTTTCAATGCCGGGGCCTATTAAAGAAGGAACTACGACTTGAAGCCGTATTCCAACTGCTAGAGACAAATAACTACAGCCCTGCAGGTATTCGAGTCCAGACCTCCACATCTACTATGCATTCCTCATGGATAAAATATAACCATGATCTCTGTTAATCTTATGTTTGTGGCTTTCCTATACATCGATCAGATGATTGTGTTAATAGTTTTTTTACCAATGTTGGGGTACGCGCATAGTGCATGCGTGTTTCGATCCAGGTAGTGGGCGTGGTTTACTCGCACCGTGTGGGTGTACATAGGGCATGCCGGTTTTCGGCTGCCTATGGCTGCATAAATACTGTACATATTTTTTTACTCGTCAAACCGGCGGGAGGGAAAAAAGCGAAAAAAAATGCTGACTCTAAGAAAAAAAAGCAGTTTCGATTCCAGAGTTGCTGCAGCATCTTTCAATTTTTAGTCACTAAACTTTTACACTGTGGGCATTGTTTTTCATTTTCAGAAACGTATTCATTATTTTGTTGCATTCCCAGCCACGTGTAAGGCATAAAAAATTAGTTTCTTCTGCAAATTATTTCATTGAATCTATTCATACAATGAATTGCTCTCACAAATGAAACATTCGTTCCAATTTTTTTTCAGTTATTATTTTGACAAAATAGGCAATTTGCCAAACTAGGTGGCGGAAAAAATAGGAAAACAAACAGCCCGTGGTTAAGTTTTATGAGCAATTTGTGTGTTTAAAAAAGTATGGTGATAACAAGGACCCGGATGTTGATGGCATTGCATTTTTATGCTTTTTTCACTGTTAGAGCATTTTTCTAGTTTTGGAACATTTTTTGTCATTTTCACGCTGTTTTCTCACTTTTCAAATTTTTTGGCAGTGGTAAAGATTGAGAAAATTATATGAATACTGATTGTATGTGTGTGTGTGTGTCGAGTACTTATGAAAAAATATGCTTGAATTTTTTTGGAAAATTAAATAAAAGATGCTTTTTGGCTTCCTAACCATAGGCATGCATACACAGGATTTATTCGGGGGGGGGGGGGGGAGTTAATTTTTCGGTTTTTACTGGAAAAAACCCTATTTTATCCTCCCCGAGTACGCCGGTCATGGTTCCCACATCTAGCAACAGGGCCTTTCAATCAGATTATTCGCAGGACTCTCAAAACTGAAGTTCTTGTGAAAAAACAAAAATGATAAGAATCGTCTCTGGCCCCCAAATCGGAGCCCCCCCCCCCCCCGGAGAGAAAAATCTACATATGATTTTGATGCTCTTTAAACTTTTTCTCTCGACATTCGAACATAACTGGTTTTTCAAGAAAACTTTTGATGGCATTTTTTCCAATTTTTAGGACATTTTTTTAGTCATTTTTCAAGATTTTTGGAGCAACAACATCCGGGCCTTGGTGATAACATAGTAAATTATTTTGGTCACTACCAATAATAAATGTAAGTAGTCTTCCGCTGTTGGAACGAGAATAGCTCGAATTATGATCGCAAATTTAATTTAACATCTTGTAAATTATTAACTTGATAATTAATTTTACCTTGTCGAAGGCCCGTGGGTCAGCTGTTGGCCACCCCCTGCCATATAGTATGAAGGAGGGAGAGAGAGAGAGAGAGAGAGAGAGAGAAAGATCCTGAATTTATTATCTCTCCCATCTACTCTGGGCCCAATAAACTCGCCTCGAGAAGAGGTTCAGTTGAATAAATAATAATAATAAAGTAAGTATAACCACTTTTTTTTATTCGTTAATTAATATTTATTAATAATCAATCGGTTGAATGGATTCGGAGGATTAAAAATCCCTTCAGGTCACAAAATGGATGCATGTCAACTGTAGGGTTGGTATGATGTTTACTTGTGATGGGTGTTTACGGCCTTTGGAAAAACCAGATATAGGCCTAGTATAATTATTTCATAACTATAAAAAATATTTTGACTAAATTCTCCTTAACCAAAAAAAAAAAAAAACCACAAACATATGTGGTGAATAACACACGGTCATCTTTTCTTCTAACTACTAACTGATGTTGTGAACAATTCTCTCAATGTTTTCAATTTACCAAATTACCAATTTCAAATTTACCAGTGTACCACATTTGAGTCTTTAAAAGAAAATTGACAAATATTATTTTATGTTAATCAATAAATCAGTATCTTCCTAATCAGGTAGTCTGAATGAAGTTTATGGCAACCCGTGCGGAGGCCTTTTATCTCTAGGAGGTGCTGGCTCTTCCTCGTGCCTCAAAGTACTGTAAGTGCTTGAGCGTTCTCCGCCACTGTGCATTTATGGTTTTGCTGCCTGTAGGCTGTATAAATTTCGCCACCCTTCTACCTTTTCAGTCTCGTATTCTTGAACACGTATTACAGAAATACAGAGTGGGCAAAAAGTTCGTAGAAATTTTAAAATTTCATAAAAAACCGGAAAAATAGCCGAAATAAAAAACGGTTTGCAGGGTTATCATCGCTAGGTCACGGGAATTTTTTTTGACAGGGAAAAAACAGACGATACGTGGCGCTGACGTACACAAGTCAAAGAAAAGATACGCAAATAACGAACAGAATGCCTCCAAATCATTTATTACTGCAGTATGTGTTCCACATGTCCACCACCACAAGGGATAACATATTGCAGGCGAGTCACAAAACCAGTAATGGCAGAATGCAGCAGGTTTGGATGTATACATGACTCCTCTCGGCGGATCGCATCTTTCAGTTCCGACAGATTGGATGGACCGGATCGATACACCCGGGACCGTACCGCTCGTACCAGCGCCACCTGTCGGCTGTTTTTTTGGTTTTTTTCCTGTCTTAAAAAATTCCCGTTACCTTAGGGATTCTAACCCTGCAAACCGTTTTTTATTTCGGTTATTTTTCCGGTTTTTATGAATTTCTAAAGTTTCTACAGACTTTTTGGCCACCCTGTATATGTCGCCTATCCTAATTTTCCGCTATGTGGATATAGTATTGAGGAAAGAAATATAAAAAATAAAAAACTTCTTTTACGAGCCGCGATGAGTCATCTCTCTGGCCTATAGTATCTAGGAAAATAATCACTTGGGCTGTTTTTCCCTCTTCATTTTGTACCTATTACTTTGCTTTTAAAGTGGTAAGTGTACGAAAATTTGACAAAAAACACATTTTTGAATTGAATTTTAAATTAAAAATTTTTTCTGTGTTCGAGTTTTTGTTCTACCTGGACTAGAAGTATTTCTACTATATTTTAATATATATATATAAACAGCTGAAAGGCATTGTATATGCTAATGTTTTGCATTAAAAAGCTCTTTTCGCAAAAAAGAAAAATGTCAGATTTTTTCAAACACCCCCTGTTCAAGTGTCTTAAAACATTGTCTCTCTCTCAGCACTGAGGTGTTACATGCTTTGCCAGAATTTTTTTAAAACTAAAATGCTGAAAAGAAATTTTGTAGCACAAGATATGAGTAAATTTTGGTTATTTTTGGAAAAGGTTCTATGTTGTTGATGTTAATATTCGAAAACAAATAACAACTAAAATTGTAAAAGCTCTCGTTCAATTGTATAAATATATTCACAGAATTTGAGAAAAAAATTGAGTTCCTGAAGTGAACAAAAAATTTTTTAATGTTTTTTAAAACGGGGGTGTTTCTCATAGGAAAGCATGGGAAGCCACTGCTTGCTTTGGCCCTTTAATAGAGCGATCAATGGCTTCATCTGGCAACCCTGATTCCCCATACTTCCTCAACGGACGCGGTGGCCCACGACCTCCTATATAACCTCCTATATAGGAGGACGTGGCTGGCCACGCCGACTCCTGTCCGTATTTTTCTTGAAAAAATATAGTCAGCTGAGTAATATCACAGAATTGTGGGTCATATGGTCACATTTATTGATATGATTACTTTTGTCTCTCGCCCAAAGCTTCTAAACTTTCGGTCGACGATCAAGCCGTCTAGATAAAGAATCGAATTGACCCAAGGAGGTTATAATTCCCTCCAAGTTATTCTGGAATTGGCCCCTGTTGTGTTTACGGAAGAGAACCTCGTGTATGCTTAAACAAAGATTGTGATTGATTGAGAACCTCATGTTAATTTTGAAGATTTGCAATGGTAAGTGTTATACAAATAGTTCCGTTCGCTGAAAACGAGACATTCTGTTCCTAAACTGCATCAGTTCACTTTAATAATCTTTTTACGGAGATATTCCTGTTGCAGCGTTAGAATTGAAAAATAAAAGTCACTAGAGTGCCCCGGACGCGTAATTACAATTCCTACTTTGTTAAGGCGGGTTTTCCTAGGAGCAGGGGTTGCAACGTGAATCGTCCAGCTCGACACGCCGTCCACTCACCAATAAGAAAATCAGCATGACTGTTTTCGTACAGAGCACAAGGAACAGATGCAGTATGGTCCGCCACAACTTTGGCGACTTTTTCCGCGCGATAAGTCGCCAAGACTGTCATAATGGGGCTCTGGGTTGCCGTATATTTTTACATCTTTTCACTTTTCACTGGGCGATACTAGATGGCACTGGCTTCGTCAAACAGGATTTTTCTTTTGTTCACCGCGTTTTTTCAACAGTTCTAAGCAGCCATTGTTCCATTTCCAGCGCGTCTCTCTCTCTCTTTGATTATTATTCCTCCCTTCTGTAGCTTACGTCATTACGAATTATTATCTACTTCTCAGGTTGTATCATACCATTTTATTATTTCGTTGTATTTATTAGTTATTCATCCATTGCCATGCCTTCCGTTTTATCGGTTTATTATTTAAAATGAACCTACAGAATTTTTCATGCCCGGATCCGTTTATTAAAAAAAGGGTCCGGATTTTAGTTTTAATGCATAGAATATTTATTTATTCAACATGCCCGGATCCGTTTATTTAAAAAAAAGGGTCCCGGTTTTAGTTTTAATACATAGAATATTTATGCCCGGAATTCCTTATGCCCCGATCTTTTTATTATTAAAAAAATGGGCCAGGTGTAATTTTTTTTTATTTTTATGCTTGGTGGTTTCTCTTATGTTTTGCATGCTGATTTTTTTTTTCTGCGTCCGTAGTGTCTGACGGCCTTGGCGACTCTTCGTCGGGCCATCAGACGTGTGGCGCCAAAAATCGCCAAGTGGCGGACCATACGGCAGCTGTTCCGAGCACAATATGCCTCACGACAGCATTTTACGCCAGGTGTGACTGGCCGACTGCTTCTGGAGGAGTCAAATGCGTTGTGCGCCGCGCACTTCACCGATTTTCTCTGCATTTTTGTTGTGTTTTCTTTTCCTTCTCTTCAAACTGGAGCATTCAGATGACAGAGTAGCTGATGCCAGGGCCATATACTACACTGCTCAAAACAATTAGGGGAGTAAGCAAAAAAGTGAAGAAAACAGTGCGAGACAGCCACGTATTGGAATACAATGGATAGTACACGCGTATCAATGCGCAATACAGGAAAAAGACGTAAAAAAATTTGGAATTAAGCTTTAATTCTTTGAAAATATGGAAAAAACATGAAAAGATGATTTAGGGCAACAATTTGGTTACATGTAAACGATAAAAAAAAGTACTGTTTAGACATGATGCACAAGTTTTAATAGGGCGTGTGGTCTCCTCGAACAGCTAAGACTGCTGCACACCTGTTTGCCATGGATGCGATGAGGTTATCGATCAAACTTTGGGGAATACTGTTCCACTCCTCAAGAAGTGCAATCTGCAAGTCTCGGACAGTAACAGGCGGCCTTGGTCACGCAGCAATGCGTCGTCCATTCCGCACGCTGGCCATTCCATACGCTGTATTGTTTCAGCTTCAAGCATGTTCTCCACCAGACGAGCTCTATGCGGTCGGGCATTATCATCCTGGAAAACAAAGGAATCTCCAATGGCTCCAGCGTAAGGGATGACATGAGGTCACAGTATCACGTCTGCATACCTTCGGGCCGTCAAAGTGCCATTCCGAATGATATGCAGGTCCGTACGTCCGCCTATGCTGATTCCACCCCATACCATCCAACCAGCTCGTCTGTATTGTGACCTTTCACGAACGAATGCGGGGTTATTTCGAGTGCCCCTGTCCCTCCATACCAGAACACGTCGGGTGTCACACTCCAGACTGAATCGGGACTCGTCTGTAAACAGCACTTGGCTCCAATCATGTTGCTCCCAATCTCGATGTTCAGCAGCCTATCTTCTTCGGGCCGCACGGTGGCGTGGGGTCAACGGAATGCAGACCATTGGCCTACGTGCATAGAGCCCTCCCTCATGAAGCCGATTACGTACTGTTTGGCTGGACACCCTTTGTCCTGTTGCCAAGAGCAACCGTCTTTGCAGCTGCGTAGCATTCTATGTTCTGTTTCGACGGGCTGTTAAGCGTATATACCGGTCATCAGTTGCTGTAGTGGTGCGTGGCCGACCTTGCCCTGGTCGACGTCTAACATTTCCTGTTTCTTGGAATCGATTCCACAGCCTTGCAACAACACTTCTGGCGACTCCAACAGCGTCCGCGACACTACGTTGTGTTTGCCCGGATTCCAGTCTGCCTATAACACGCCATGCCATGGATTCCGGTAAATCACGTTGTTGAGACATCCTCAAGTCACCTTGTCTCAAAAAAAAATACTGCGCAATCGAATTTCACAGTTACGGCAGTAAAACAGACGTTTCTGCAACATCCCGATTTCTGCCCTTATCTCCTTTTTCTGGTTTTTGACGTCATGAACTTTGATTTGCATATGAAGTTTTCTTCTTCCATTTCCTGCTAGGCTTTAAATTATGGATGATTCAATTTATGTTACTTATCGGTAGACATCTTTGCGTAATTTTGTTAAAACCATGTGCTGCCCTAATTGTTTTGAGCAGTGTATATAGCCGTCCTGATCTGATGCGCCCCACTAGGAAAACACAAACGCGGTGCATGATTATGTGACACGTTGCTGCAGACGTGAAATTATAGTTCGGCTCACGTGGCGAAAAACACCTATTCCTAGGAAAACCCGGCTTAGTAACATAGGAAGTATTAACACGCCAGTGATTGGTTACTTGGTTACTGTGAGCAAAAACCCCTGAAAATTTTGGAATTTTCTTAGCCCTATATTGGCTGGCCCATTTTCCCTTAAAATTGATAATACCAACCTTACTTCTCACCTTGATATCGCCACAGAATTTAATGGAGCTTTTTCGTCAGTTTTTTCCTCTGACCTCACTCCCTCTCAGTGATCTTTTTCCAATTCATTATTTAACACTAGTCCTGTCTTTTTCTCTAAAACAGTCCTTCTCTGGGTTTAAGCTGGATAAAAAATTCCTTTCGCAAAAAAGCGAAAATTGGGGAAAAAAGCTTTAGCAAAATGCTACAATGCTAATGTAATGATTGGTGGTTGGATGTCTACTCGTTGCGTACCTCCTGTACGCATTTTTGCGAAAGTAGCTACTACTTTTTTTGCATTCTACGATTTTCTTTCGCATTTTGCGAAAAATGCGACCGTAGCTTAAACCCTGGTTCTTCTGAACTTTTTAAATAAACTGAAACCCCACTCCACTGGCCCTGATGGGATCCCAAATCATATTCTTAAATTCTGCTCTGATGAAATTTCTATAATTATCTTTTAATTATCTTCAACATCTCATTTAACTCATCAACCTGACTGGAAAATTAATAAGATTATCCCAATTCATAAATCAGGTTCTCTTTCATATCCCCCGTAATTTCAGACCCGCCACTATCGCCTCTACCTGCTGCAAGCTTTTTACTTAATTAGCTCTTTTCATACACGATTTATCAAGCAGTATCGACAAAAACGTCCAAACTGATATAATTTTCTTGGATTTCTCTAAAGCTTTTGACATGGTGTCCCACAATAAACTTCTACTTAAACTCCAAAACCTTGGCCTATGTGTTCAACTGCTTAAATAGGAGGAAGCCATCCTTACCAACCGCAGTCAGTTTGTCTCCTTCAAGGGCCAGAACCTCCCATTTCTCCAAGTTGAGTCTGACATGTCCCAGGGTTTGGTCCTCTCGCCATTATTGTTTTTGATTTATATTAACGATCTCCCAAACTTCATCAATTGTCATATTAGACTCATTGCAGATGATTGTGTCATCTACCAAACAGTGCACAATGAATCTGACCAAGCATCTCTCCAAAATAACCTCAACATTGTCTCTAAATGGTGCTCGTCCTGGCAATTACCCCTTAATTCTTCAAAAACAGTTTTTATGAAAATTACTCGCAAGAGACTTTCTCCTCGATTCTTCTCATACTATCAATAACTCTTTAATCATCGAAGTTTCTTATTATAAATATCTCTGTGTAATTATTTCTGTTGACCTCTCCACGTTGATAATGTCTTTCATAAGTGTCTCCATAAACTTTTTTTTTTTCGTCGAAACCCCAAAAACTCCACCTGTCATCTCAGACATCTCTGCTTCCAAACTTACATTCTTCCTGTGCTCTCATATGCCTGTGAAATCTGGGACCCCCATATAGACAAATAGAATCCAATATAGACAAATTAGAATCTATTCAAAATAAATCCGTCCGCTTCATTCTTAACTGTTGGTCATCATCTGCCTCCGTCACTGAACTCAAATGCCAACTCAATGTGCAACTGCTTTTTTCCCGTAGATCTCTAGGCTTATTAACCTTTTTTTCAAAATCCTTCATGGTCATTTTCATATCGACACTTCGAATTTTCCAACTCCAGCTTCATACTTTTCAAAAAGAATTAACCATTCACAAAAATTGAATTCCATTTTTGCATCCACAGATTGTTTCAAATTTAGTTTCTTTCCTTGAACAATAACTGACTGGAACAACCTCCCGTCAAACATTATTGAGTGTACAACAATTTCAGATTTCCTTTGTAACATCAATCGCCTCTGTCAAACTTTACCACCGCATTTCTTTGTATAGGCCTCGGCCAACCAATATTGAATAAATAAATAAAAAGCTAGCAAGACGTCACGAGAGGAGGACTTATGGACAAAACTGAATTTCAAAGTACATTAATGAAAAATGAAAGCATTTTTTTATTGAACCAGTAAATGATAGCTGGGCCCAGCTTTGCTAGCTGTTATTATTGTCTTCTCGATGCACGTGAACCACATTTGATTAAATCAGAAACAAAAATGGAAACATTTTTTTAGTAAATTAGTAAATGAGAACAAAGATGGAAGAATGGGGAAAAAAATTTGGATGGTATCAGACCGAATCAAACACACAACCTTCGGTACATGAGTCTTGCACTATAACCATTACTCCAACGGTGTATGTCGGATTCAAGCACAGTTAAATGTATCTATTGTTAATCATCGCCAGCAAAAATTTCACCATGAGTGCGTAATGCTTCATCACTCATTTTGGCCAATCACGATGCATGAAATTTCTGCAAGGTAGCTAGAAATGTAGCGATTGTTTATAAGCGACCAGGTGAAAAAGCCTCGGGCTGTGACCTTGTCAGCCCCCTACTGTGCTTCCCTGTACAAATAAATGGGACCTTGACTGTCAGAATTTGAAAATCAGCCAGACTATGTTTGTACCCTTGATGATAGTTTCGGCTCTTATATATACTAAACGTTCCTTTTAATTTTTAATTTTACCTGCGCTAATACGTTCTGTCTGCTCTCGATAATACAATCAGTAAAGAAATTCTCTTATTCGTGCATATTCTATTTAGATGCTGTTTTCTTTTGATGCACATCCCTGTCTGGCAATGCACGTCCATTCCGACGACAAACTGCAGATTTCGACAGTCGTGCCGGTATGGACCGATTGAACCGATGGACAAACTACTTCACTCCTTTCAACGTTGTTCTGCTCTTTTGCTCTGTTTTGAGCCCACTATTGCTATACTTCGCGGTGCAACGCGGATGTTGTGCGCATGGCTTAACATTGATGAATAATGTGTTCAGTAGTTTTGTGCATTCACAGGACGTGTTTTCAACATGCACAGGCATGCCTGTGGAGCTTGTTTTGGAAAAATTTTTTCTAGGTGCCGAAGGAACTCAGATGCGACAAAAAGCAGGGGGAGGGGAGTCTAGGGTCGCAAATGTCTGTATATATGACCCGCAAGGGTGTATGCGGGGATGGATTGCATTGGATATCCATGATCTACTGAGCGCTTAGGTGACCTCTCAAAGTCAGTTGAAGCCATGGGTGGGGATACAGAGAGGGAGGGCGATAGGGAAAATTGGTCCCCCAATTAAAAAAAATTATTGGCATAGGCAGAAGAACAAAAGGTGGACATTTGCCCCCCCCCCCCTAGTTCGAGAAACAACATGTAGCTGCATATGCTTTTGCGGGGTTGGCTTATGTGGCTTGAGCCCTTAGGGTCTAGTTCCTATAGGGTGTTGTACTTAAATCTTTAAATTAAAAAAAAATTGAGTTTTTTTTTTTATTGTGGTTGAAGGGGTTGGTCACTCCCACCATCGTGGTGAAGCTCAACATTCAGCACTACTGAGAAGCTTCATGCCAATGTTGGCATGTCTGTATGTGTGTGTATGCATTGACATCTTCATCATGCTCTGTGGAAAGTTTCGAAGGATTACAATTGATTTCTTATCAAATTTTTTTATTTTGTAAATTCACTCACGTTACCCCTTTCATTAAGATCCCTATTTTATTAACCCAAACTACCCTAGGTGTCGCTGCCCACAGTTCGGAAACGACTGGTATAAGAACACAGTCCAGCATGGTTAATTTTTTTGAATGAGAAACAGTCGCCAAAAAGTCCCAGAAAAGTCACTGAATTTTGCTTTTGATATTTGGTGGATACCCTGCATCAGTTTTGCGATATAGTTCTACTGTACTTTTTCAATATTTTGTAAAACTTTTTTGAGAGCTTTTATTCATTTGATCTGTAGTGTTTCATTTATAGTTATTATATTTTTTAATTCATTAAAATCAGATTTTTTTTTCTAGGCGAAGTATCTTGTCCAAGTTGTTGTGCTTAGTGCACAAGTGATTGGCCGAGCTTTTGCTAGAGCGCTCCAGCAGGAATATACAGGTTTTTTATATATATATTTCTGTAGTAGCAAAGAGCCAGAGGAAATTTTTTATCTTTCAGAATGGGGGTGAAGCAGATCTACTATATTTTAATCCTTTCTGTAGCAAGGACTACAGATATTTGAACTGCTGCTGTGGTGGTCGAGTGGTCATAGTGACAGACTCGCATCGCGAGGTTCGGGTTCGAGTCCTACCATTGCCGCAGTGGTGGTCGGCTGCAGTTTGTTTCCTTCGATTACCAACTTCAAGGTGCCGTTAAAAAGTCTCACCACAGAGAGCAACAGGCCTACAAACAGTACAAATATTCAATCATCACATTTCACTTCTGAAATATAGATGGCAGCACTGAAAAATCAAACAACTCTAGATACGCACTCAGACTGTTAGGTACACTTCTGGCACAACTCACTAGGTAGTAAATTGCCAATGGCGATAGACCTGAGTTGTGCTTGGTTTGAAAAAAAAAGACATTTGAACTTGATACTTTTTGTTTCATGCCAAGCACAACATCATGGGCAATTTACTACCGATTGTGTTGTGTGGAAGTGTAAGTGTGTGGTACCTAACAGTTAGGGTCCAAATTCCCTACATTTTGAAGCCTTTGGGAATGGGAAATCATGTTTCCCAAGACTTCTCGGGAATTTCCGAAATCACTTGTTTACAATTACATGACCATCTCAGTTTATACGTTTTCATGACAGGAATCCCGTATTTTATAATTGCTTTACATTTTATTGTATTTATATTATAATATTATAATGATCCATGCAATTAAACATAGAAAATTTACAAATCTTTGCGTGAAAGGTTGAATATTGACACATGTGCTGTACTCAACTCTCCTGGTGACGACTCTGTCACCTGTCCTGGAATTAATTATAGTTAAGATAGGCTCTGAATGATTAGAATCAGATTAAATTAAATTTACACAGCATGTGAAATTTTATTTTCTCTAATTTTCCCTCAGTTAGGGGCCATTCAAGTATAACGTGAGCAGATTTTTAGCCATTTTTGACCCCCCCTCCCCCTCAGAGTACTTAGTGACCTGCGACACATTTATAAAACGCTTGAGCGGTCCGGACACATTTCTAGATTGGAAGGATCTGCAGAATGTTTAGAGATCACTAAAAAAGCTCTACAGAGGACTTATCAATAGGGAAAATGTTAGTTCAGGAGCTTACAAACTAGCGAAAGGTTTTGCTTGTGTTTGGCGCACCGAGTAAGATGCCATTAAGAATATTTCATATTTTTATAAAGGATGGCTGATGACGTAAGCATCATTCAAATCCCCCTTGCCATCAATAGTCAGGAAACCCGAAACTATGCTGAAGTAATACTTGAATGACCTCCTTAGCAAAGAAGAAGAAAAAAAAAAAAGAACCTTACCTTTTGTGTAGTTTGAATTTCAACTTGTCTATGCAACAATAAAATGACTTCATTTCAATTATGCTGATCACATGCTTACACATCACTCTTAATCACTACTGATAAATATGATAATTCATGCCCACTAACAGAGAATAAGCATTTCAGATGTAGCGAATTAGTTTCAGCTACGTCCCGTGATTCTTGCATTCATAATATAAGTCATGGGCAAACTCAAAGAAACGTTGGCAATTTCCAGATTAAGTCATTTATTAAAGTCAAAAACACAAATTAAGTTGCAATACGTTAATTCAAATGTTATCGTTAAACATGAATAGCCATGATCTCAATGAATAAGATATGAACAGATCTCTCTCACTCACTTATATTGTCGACTATCCACACAGACTATGAAGATCTAGCTGACTTCTTGGGAATCAGACTGGGAATGGTGGGCAATTCCACTTGATCGACGGAAGTCCATGATCACATTTCGTGAATCAGCACACGTGATGAAGCATACGTTACTAGCGGGAAGATCACAATTTACGAGACAGCACACGCGTTACTAGCGGGAAGATCAGAATTTATGAGACAGCACATTGATGACATGCCACACACCATGAGCGGGAAGATCATCATTCATGAATCGGCAAGACGTAGCTCACCAAAGCATCAGAAATCAGTAGACAGGAAGACGAGACGTAGAAGATGATTTCATCACACGAGGAAGATGACGACCATCACTTTTCATTGTAAGCTCTTTTGAGCATCCTGGAACGCTGTACTCCAGACACACGGATGTAAATCACATTACAATGATCATCGCTCACATCAAATACTTTGTCCGATTAGAAATATACTAACTCAGACTAGATGAATAAAATCATCATTAGAAGACCACAATCAGTCGGAGTAGTTTTAAGCTCAGTAAGATTTGTCACACATTCAGATGATTTGCATATGGACATGTGACATTGGGTTATGTTCAACATTATTACATTTTGGTGGCAACAGTCTCAACACAATAGAGGATATTGATCAGGCTCTCCCCATATTGTTTACATGGCTATTTTATTATGAGGTCATGGAACTATTAAGACGAACGGAAGCCCGCTGGTACCTCCATCCGTGAGATAAGGTATTTAATAATACCACATATTTTCACTATATATATTTATATAATATCATGACATTATGCATAAATAATAAATATAACAAAGCAATTCTCGTGACTTGACTTGGTCCTCTCCCGGGGACCACTTAGTGTTAATGGAACATGTGAGCCCCTAGGGTGATATGTTAGAGAATTCTGCATTTTAAACTGCGTCTAAACTTTTGAGATTTGTGGCTTCAACTGTGAAAGGGGATTTTTCTTCCACTTGTATATAATGGCTATTATTATTTTGGCATTTAAAGCCATTCAGATTGAAAGGCCGATCGTGGTCAGTGGTCATCCCTCATAAAAATAACGGAAAGGATGACCCCGCAACCGCTCTTATTTTCTTGTAGGATTGCTTAGAAAACGGGGTAAGTTGTGAAAAACAAATTTTCCCAGGGAAGGATTCACGTGCACAAAATTGGGCAGTATAAAGCCATAAAACTTCCTCTCTTAATCACATGTAGGTGGTTAGACACAAAGGACAAAAAGGATAAGTTTCTAAGTATTAAAGTTGCAGAGAGAGGAAAGGCAAGAACGTATTCGAAGGAGGAAAGTTGGATTCATTGGGCATTTTGCCTGTTGTGACCTTGTATTTGTATTATGCTATTTTCTGAAGGTTGGCAGGTCTGCTATAGGTATAGAAGATTAAGCAAATTTTCAACAAATATTCCCATTATTTTTTTTAAAATCTTTTATTTTTAATTTTCAGTATTAATGTTTCACAACAGTTATTTTCCCGATTTCTCTAGATTTCAGGAACAGGAAATCACAAAACATTCCCAAGAATGGGTGGGCAGGAATTCTCGCCCAAAAAACCCTACTAACAGTCTGTGTGTGTATCTAGTGTTGTGTGAAATTTTTGTAATTGTGAGTGAAGTGTGATGTTCAAATATTTGTACCATTGTAGGCCTGTTGCTCTCTGTGGCAAGACTTTTTAACAGGGAGATTGGCTCGAATTCACACCTCGAAGTTGGGAACTATAAAAAACCAACCTCAGGTCATTGATAAAACTGATAAAAATTATGTTTACTTCTAATGTGAATTACTAGAATACAAATATTAAAGTTGCATTCCTCTGGCTCTGAGGTAGAGATTTTACTTTAAAAACTCTAAGATATTTACTTAATATTTTTACTTATACATAAGTAAAAGTGATAAAACCATTGTGCATCAATACCCCCAAAGTTATGCGATAGTTGGCCTACCTCAATGGCTACAAAAAATGTTATGAAGAATATAAGTAAAAAAAACATTGTTTTTTATGAGTAACTTGTAATGGTATGTAAAGTAAAAATTATGATTTAATATTAAATTATCTGTTATTGTATGATATATATTTATATATTGCTTTAATAATTTTCTTTGAAAGGAATGTATATGAATCAAATTGCTCATTAAGATACACATTATTGCTTTAATTACAAAAACTTGAGAAAATAAACAAAATTTGATCTGTAATCTCAAATCATCTAGGTCCCAATGAGTCTGGATTAGAGATGTTCCCATCTTCCAAACATTTTTTACCTAGTTGTGGGGACCTATAATGCCTGTTTTGCCCAGGGCCCTTTCAAATCAGCCATGCCTTTGCGGGGGGGGGGGGGAATAAGTTCTAAGAAGAGGACTTGTGAATTAATGCACATGTCCAGTACTTGTACGTTTTATATTATAAAAGTTCAGAACAATAGCAATGATAGTTGACAGAAAAATTATGATCAAAAGGTTGAAGTTTATAGTGTAGTTTACAGTCAAGTTAAGCAAAGATAATGTTATTTATTTGCTTTTTCACTTGCATTTTAATTCTAATACTGGTCTTGTCACTGAAAAATTCATACTCCTAAAATTTTCTATTTAATTTTTTGTCATAAGGAAAATTGTGTGATTTTGGTTTTAAATTAAATACGAAGAAAGTTATAGAAGAACTAGACCAAAATGTGTTCTCTACTCTTATACACAATGGTTTTCATATACCACCAATACCATTTTCAGAGCAAAACACCCTTTAAGATATTTTCCAACACTTCCAAAGTATTTGGCGGTATGAAGATTGTGAATCTAGTCTTTAAACCAGTGACCTTCCTTAATTGATTTCCGAAAAAATGATTAGTTGAAAGTAATATCATCCAGGACTCAACAAATAGTGTAGCATTTTACCCTTTCTATTTGCATATTGGATTGTTTCTAGTTGAGATGGCTTTTCAGCGTGGCCCAATCCTTTGGGGTATTGAGCTCATATCCCCATGGGACAGAGCCTGGGCCATGTCTGGTTTTTTTAGTCGATGTCTTCAACATCTTGAACCCCTTTTTTTTCTTATTCTCATAGAGTTCACATTTGATAAATAGTTGCTATAGAAATTTATTTTAATCATTTTACACATCAGTAAATATATAGCTATCAATACAATGTTTGTTATAAGCAATTCACATTTTAAAATAACTGATTAACAATTTGATTTAATCAATTAACCAGTTTAAAAACTCAGTAGATTACAATCCTAAAAATTATGCATAAAAACTTGTTTTTTTGTTGAGCATAAATATTTTTCACCCATCAGCATATTTACTATCAGGGTTCGGTTTTTGATGTTAAAAACTGGTTTAAAAACCATCAGAAACTGTCAAAAACCTAAATGAATGCTTTTGGATAATATTTTGAACTCAGTAGGTATATAACTTGATAAAAAACTTACTTTTTTCTATATTATGTTACATTTTTAAACTCTAATTTATTACAATAATTAAAATATTAATTAAAATTTGCAATTTTAAATTTTTTCAACATACAAATAATATATAACTTTATGGTCCATTTTATCTAAACTGATTACCCGTGTTCAATTTACTAACCAAAATAGAGCTGTTTATTCAAAATATGTTTGATAGGAATTCAGGGTTATGTTTTTAACCTCAGAAACTAGCTCAGTATTAAAACAGTCAAAAAATTACTGTCAGTGTTGTCAAATAGTTTTTTAACCTGATAGGTATGTTAAATAATAACTTTTATGCAGATTTTTATATTTTATTATTCAAGTTTTTATATTTTGAACTACCATGTAATTACTGGGTAATAAAATATATATTTGGTATTTTAAATTTTCTGATTTACCCATAATTTTATTCCATATTAAAAATTCTTGCACAGCATCTATGAAATCATTAATTTAACTCTCATGTTCTCACCTAAATATTTCTTGGGTTGTATAAATCTGGCATTTTAAAAAATATTATTACTTATTTCAATCAAAGCAGAGCTTGAAGGACTTGATACCCAAAAAATTGTTTTGCATGTACAGACAGCTTCAGTTGGAAAAACGTTGCATTATATGTAAATGCTAGTAAATATACTACATCATAGTCAAACTTAGTCATCCTTACTTTTTGCATATCATTACATATATGGTGTAAAAGAACTTTTTAAATTCTTATCTGTTATAAAAGGAGTACAGCAGATGGTTTATATCTATACTTATATACAGTCGTCACTCAATATAACGACTTCCTTTGTCCCGTCAAAAGTGAATGCTATATTGGGAGAGTCATTATATCGAAAGTAGTTCATATATGATTGTCATTCGATGAAAAAATTTGGGACTTATCCTACTGGTCATTGTAAAGGAATGGTCATTATAATGAACGTCGGCTGTATAAGCAGTTCAAGAAATTTTGAGAGGTCAAGAATCATCTTGAATATCAAATAGTTCCATAGTTTTCCCTTCAGCTTTTATGTTGTGCTCTATTCAAATTGTATATTTTACAAGTAAAAATAGACATATATTGTCCAAAATAATTCTGTAAAGAGAAGAAAATTATTTTACAATCATATCAAGTATATATTCTTTTCATAACATATAGTGACATTACATGCAATCAGTGTGTGCATTTTTAATGGGAATTTTTATATTTAAAAGCAATATTTGAGGTTTTTGATATGACGGTTTAAACAGTCAAAAACCTATGCATTAAAACCTGCAAACCCAGCTTACTATGCGATTAAATCTCTTATTTAAATGTTTTCCAGCTAGCAGTGTTGCTGCAAAACAAGCAGCAACAGGGCGAACTAGCAGCAGAGCTCAGGCAATGTCTAACATCAAGCATGGGTTGACTTCACAAGTATGATCGTTTTGTTCATTATGCATATGTTGAAATTGAAGAGCTTGTAGCAAGAAGGGGTTAGCTCTATTAATGGCACTTTTGGGAAATTAAACCTATGAAGAGCTACCCTTTTCTTGCCCCAATACTATTATGGCATTAGTTCTATCTATTAAGAAACACAATAACACTAACTGCTGAAGTTATCTTCATCTTGCACCAAATTATGATAGTTTTAAAACAAAAAAATCAGACAACTCAAAAGTAACAAAAATAGAGCAAACACCCTTCTTGCTGAAAGCCCTTCAATTTTTAGATACACGCATTTGTATTTGATACAAAAGATATAATTAAGATACATAGTTAAATGTTTAAATAAATGCCAGAGATGCAGTTGTGCTCTAATTAACCTGGGTCCCGGGACCCAGGTAATTCGAAAAATCTGGGTCTTTTTTGAGTGAAAGAGTCCCTCTCAAAAATAATTTATCTTGAAAAAAATTATCCCCCATAATTTCACTGGTATCTCTATGAATTTTCTTCCAGCATGCCCCAGGTTTTTGATCACCTGCTTATATTTCTTTGTTGAGACTGAGTGGTGGGCCATGTTCTGGGTAGGAGAAGAATGTATCTGTGAATCAAGTAATTCATTTCTAAAAACATGTTCTATCCAAAGGTTTATTTACTTTCATTGTCTACTAGTAGGAAAAGCTTGCAAAGAAGCTCATTAGCACTGAGAATTTAATGTATGGAATTCCGCACATGTAATAAATCTAAAACAAATAGTTGATCCTGCTTATGTTCCTCCCATTTAGAATGGTTTCCACTTATTTTCGTGGTCCTAACAATAAGTAATTCTCATTAAGATTTCCTGTTTAAAGCGTTTTCCTGTTTACAACATTTTTTTATGACTGTTTTTTTGAAAAACGTTATAAGCAGGATCTACTTTAATTAACAGTTGAAGATACACATTTACATACACAACCATTTTTGCCACTCTCCCGGCAAAATTCCCAACCCTGAAAA
Source organism: Pholcus phalangioides (assembly GCF_987345545.1). Lineage (NCBI taxonomy): Eukaryota > Metazoa > Arthropoda > Arachnida > Araneae > Pholcidae > Pholcus > Pholcus phalangioides. The sequence continues at coordinate 43,626,853 of NW_028301600.1, read as the reverse complement.
ATATAATGTTCATGTTTTCACTTAATTTTGTGAGATTAAATCTAAAGCGTTTCGATTGCATTATGTTGTTTATCTATTTTTTTTTTTAATTTATTGAAACTAATGTGTTGTTGATTTCTTTTTGTTTTTGACCCTGTAGTGATTGTCTTTTTTACATAGCATTTTATACTTTTGCAAGTACATCAAATATGCATCTTTTATTTAAGGAGGCTCGGGATATTTTGAATGTCTCTGGAGAAAATCTTGATCCAGAAAAAGTGGAAGCAGCATATAACCATCTTTTTCAAGCAAATGAAAAGTCCAAAGGAGGATCCTTTTATCTACAGTCAAAAGTAATTATTTTGTATTTCTTTTTTCATAATTACCATACTGTATGTCTGTTAATTAGTGTTTTTGCATTTAAAGTAGAGTGTGTGAATGGAATAAAATTTCATGTAAAATCAAAGAATTTGTTTATAGATCAAGGCTGGACAAATCATTAAAAGTATAGGCCAGCTAAATTTCTTTAGAACTAAGCACATGTATTTTCAAGAAAAATTTGTCAAGAATAATCTTTCTTTTCTTTTTAAACTTTTCTAGAACTTGATCCCCCTTTCTATGCTAGTAGACAAGCTGACATAAATTTAAAAATCTTTTTGTTATCTCCAGACCTCGATTTAGCAACCATACATAGATAATTTTATAGGTGGCAATACCAGTTTTATTGTCGCCATGGAGACTCATGCCTGGGATTTATCAAGCCCTGTTATTCATGTCCTAAATTAAATGATTCATGCGAAAAAGTTTAATCTCTAATTAACGTTAATTAATTTCTTTAGAAATATTTGGAATGTGAAATATATTTCAAATTACAAATGAAATAATGTATATAGCTGATTAGTTGGTATATGTGAGTCATATACATGAATATAATTTGATGTTTCTCTCTCTCTCTAAATATTCAAATTTCTCATTGTTTGAAAAAAAAATCTTTGAAGAAAAAAAAAATTTCATATTATTATACTGTTAGAAAATGAGAGCTACTGTTCCTAATTTTTTCCCAGGAGTTTCATATTGCCTGCTTGGTAGGAACTCGCTATCCAGGAGAAATGGGCTTCTCAAGGCAGTTCTGTACTAGGTCTGAATTCAGTGATATACTTTCATCACAATATAAGTCAGAATATATTAAGCGCTTTAATAATATTAATAATATTAAATTTTTTGGATATCCTTCTAAAAAAGTAAAAAATGCATCAGTTATGATTCTTTTAACTGCATTTAATAACAGTCCTTCTATAATTTTAACTGTTCGATCCTCCGTAATGGGTAGAAATAAAAGTGATGTTAGTTTTCCTGGTGGCATGGAAGATTGTGAAGATTTAAACCCTGTTTCTGCTGCACTAAGAGAAACTGAAGAAGAAATTGGAATACCATCGAATATGATAGACATTTGGACAACTATGCCACCTGTTCCTACTGATTATGGAAATATTTGGATAACAACAGTCATTGGGCACTTAAAGGAGCCAATCAACTTGGAACACTGCAGAATTAATAGAGATGAAGTTGAAAAAGTTTTTCACAGGACATTAGAGTCCCTTTGTAGTCCGAAAAATGTGTGTTACACTTATTTCAAATCCAAACGCAAGTATGTATTACCTGTGTATATAGGTGGGGAACATCGCATATGGGGAATAACTGCATTTATTATTCATCAGCTGCTGCTAGTTCTTTGCCCATCAATTTATAAGGGACCTTCATTGCCACCTGGCATGATAACGTAATATTTTCAGTAACATTTATTTTGTTTCAAGCTATTTTGAGCAATATATAGTTGACTATTTTTAATATCAGCAAAAATATGATTGAATTTTAAATAGTATTCATACCATAATTTTCTATAATACATTTGGAGCTTGCATGGTTTTAAAAATCAAGGCTGCAGCTCATTATATTACTTTTCCCTTTTGGTTTTTTGCAAGCATTTCTTGTGCAGAAAATTCACAAAATTTGTATATAAATATTACAGCCAATTAAACCATGTGAACTACCAAACATGACTATATTTTTATTTGTTATTAAAAACTGAAAAGTGGGAGAAAGAAGCTTAGGGTGAAAGCTCTAGTAACTAAATTGTTGGTCTTTCACAAAGCTATGTGTGGCATATAAAAAAAACTGACATTTCTATCAATACTTTTTCTGGAGATTTCTCTGATTACAGCTTATATGTATGTCCCAGAGGCTTATTTTTTCACTAATTTGCATTTATTTGATTTTTTTCATTTAAATAGTATATTGGTGTATTAACTTTTAATTTTTTTGTGTTATAATATTAATTTAAACTAGATTACCTGCTTACACACAGGTTGTGAGAGCAAAGGAAAGATTAGATGAAGAATTAAGGATGCAAATCGAGAAAAACAAGAAAAGTTGAAGTATAAATTATAGGTACAGTCGAGCCAGGTGTAACAAAGTCGCTCGTAAAACTATTAAAAATATTCATTATAACCAAAATGCATTAAAAATTTTAGTTTAAGGAAACCGATCTGCTTACCTATGTGCCTAAAGTAATACAGTAGCTGCCGCTTATAAGAATCACATTTTGTTTAGCCATTTTGATTCTTATAAGCGGTTGATTCTTATATCTGGAAATTTTTCCAGTTACCACTGGAGTATGCGGGGGGGCGGGGGCCTTCAGGCGAGATTATGTTTTTAATGTGTGTGAAAACCAAAAAAAAATCTTAATTTTTTATTGAATATTTTAATTTCAAAAATTTTGAATCTATAGCAATAGCATATCATTGTCTTTATATACATAAAGATTGTTCATTTTCAATGTAGACTGACTATAATGTTTCACAGTAATTGAACTACTATTGTATGGCCCCTGGGACCCAGAATGATTCTCAACTTTTTTGTTTTTTCATGCTATTATATTCACTATAGAGGGATCCCTTGAAAAGTCTGGTTCATGGACCCACCAAAGATTCCAATTCCTAGGGCAGAGGTATTCAACCTTTTTCTAGTCACAAGCACTGTTTGTACACATCAAAAGAAGAGCGCCCTCATGGCAAGTTTGACGTATGAATGCATGAAAAATCAGGATTGATTTTTATTCCTGAATGCAATTTGTACAAGGTATTTAATTGAGACATTGATCAAGTGTTTGTGAGCACAAAATCGGGCATCAGCATAGAACATTATAGGTGCTTCTTGAGCAACAGGTTGAAGATACCTACCCTAGGGGCTCTGCTCCAGGATACGAGGAGGGGGGCATGACTATTGTCTGAGTGCATAACTCTAGATCAGAGGCTCCAAAACTTTTTGTTCCATTGCTCCCCTTTCCTTCAGAATATTTTTTAATCATCGCCCCCAACTCAAGCCCATCCATAGAATCCTATGTTATACCCGTAGCTTCTACCATCCCTGGAGCTTTCTATAGACCCAGGGGGCAGTATTGCCCACTTTGGGAAGCACTGCTCTAGATAGATCCACTTATCAGTAACTTTGACAAAAAAAAGTTTTTTAACCATGAACCTGTTGAAGATAAGTTCTGTCATTCATGGAAGGTAGCTCACTTTACTATGAAGCTGTAATCCTTACTCTTTGGATGGGGGAAAGGAAAGTCTATGGTCGATATGGGGTGGTTTTATTACAAAGTTAAAAGTGACAATAAATAGTCTTCGAAATAACCTTGTGAAGAATCAAAAATATTTTACAAGTTCCCACTACTGAGATGAGTGGTGGCAGTTTTTGAGGAAAAGAAATGAATAGAAAAAATGAAAAATGGTATAGATAAGTTGATAAGAGAGTATACAGTAAATTTCTTTCACCTTCACCCTACATGTTCTCTTACATGTATATAGTAGAAAGATAAATATTGAGGGAGGGGGAGAATCACTAACAGGAGTATACAAAAAATGAAAAAAAAAACACTGGTTCATAGGAATACAAAAAAGCTTTGTGAGGGTGAGGAGAGAGGAATTAAGTTCTAAACACCAATTTCTAAATTACATAAATTTACCAGTAAAAAGATCCCCTTTTACTCTTTTATTTTTCAAACACATTTTGTATAGACATTTTGTGGGGATCAGAATTACTTTTTCTAAAGATTGTAAGAGGTTGATTTTCTGATTCCATATTCTTCACACAACATTCGTACTGGTTCCGCATCCTAGCTTTTCTAAAAGTTCAACTTTCTCCTATAAACTTAAGCAATATGTTGCCATTAGCGGCTTGTACCTGCCACATCACTTGGTGTTTTTGGCATGTTTGGAAATTCACTTGAATAATCACAGAAAATAATCAAGTCATAGACAAGTTCTAAAACAATAGTGCATTGAAATGAAGAAAGGAAAGTTCTTTTGACCAAAGCTGATTTTCTGACTAATCACATTCACTGAGATATGCAAATATCATCATTGTTTCCACTTTTCTAAAAGCTCAAAAACTGCAGTGGACACCCACAATACATCTGAAAAATGTGGCACAAAATGATAGAAAATGGGCAATGTAATAGAAAAAGCAGAAACAGAATTTGGGTAAAGAAAAACATCAAAATCCCTAGTTGAGAACACAATTCTGTGCAGAAGTGTTCATATTATGGATCCTCCTGATTTGAGAGGTTCTACTGTATTTAATCTTTTTTTTTATATTTTAATATTGTAGATTCAATGGAACAAAAAAAAAGTTGGTTATAACTGATATTTTGTTACATCTGATTTTGATATAACCTGGTTTGTCTGCATAAATAAGTCATGCCTTGTATAGTATTTATCTTAATTTGTTTATAATAAACTGTTTTTAAAATTCTCATCTTATTTTTTTCATATGTAAAACCTTTATTCACTGATCAACCTTAATCTTTTATGGCTAGTATAGGTATCTCATGAATTGAACTATATTTCTGAGGATTTTTTTTCAAGAAAAGAACTGCTCTTTGTGTGTGTGCTGTATATATAAATAAATAAAATGTGGAATTTTTGATAGTTTTCATCACTGCTTGTGCTTCGATTGAGATTGAAACAGGGTGCATAGGTCCAGGTCCTTTGTCAAGATCTTTCCTGACCAGAGGCACTAGAAATTAGGAAGTGGGAAAAGTTTTTTCTTTCAAGCTTTGTGCTTCAAAAATGAATTTGTTAAATCACTTGATCTTTTTTATTATAACATACAAACATATATGCAAGCATATACAAAAACACTTTCAACCTCAAGGGACATACATGTCCTTCCAGTAGGTCTATAAGGGTTTCTGCGTGGATTATTTTTCTTAAAATTCTGGTGTATTCCTTATTTTTAATACCCCAGAAAATGTCAGTGCAAGGAAAGTTTGAATACTTGTAAACACTGGGGGGGGGGGGTCTTTTTTGTCTTATTCATTGCATTCCACATAGGGCTCTACTCATTAATACCTTCAATGGACTCTGGTAACTGTAAACATCAAGAATACAATGGAAAAAGAGATTCAAAAGAGGAAAAGAAGTCTGGATTATAAAAAAAATATATCAACTTGGTGTCATTTTTTAATTTCCACATTCATGATTAAATTATTCCACACATTACCAAGTACTCTGCCAATGCATTTCATGATTTCATTCTACATGAAAGAGAATCTGACAAGACAGGTATTCTGAATGGTTTCATTCAGAGTTTCACTATAATTTTATATTTTTAAGTAAAAAATTATTTGCAAAGAATTTACCCAGAAAAAAAACTGTCTCTTTCATTTTTTATCCCTGAAATGACGTCACAAGCATAAAGTAAATTGTGGCCATTGTGTCAAATCACAAGAAAAAAGAAATACTTTTGAACTTTGGTTAACGAGCAATTTGCATAATGAGCAAATATTTTGAATAAATTTTCACCTGTTAATGAGCGATAGTATTACAAGCAAAAATTTCACGCTTTGTTAATTTATTTTCACATTATCACAACTGTGAGCTGATGGTTTTTCACTTTTATCTTCACATGTACTCAGTGGTGTATTTACAGGACTACTAAGTGGGCTATAGGCCAGAGTTGGAGGGGTGGGAAATTTCGGAGTATCAAAATAGGAGAGAAATTTTTTTTTTAATTTGTGTTTCATAAACGTGTGAAAGAGCCATGTGTGTAATTTCTATCGTAAATAATATATAATTAATAAGCCATATTGCTTATTTTTATTTGTGTTTTTTCCATGCAGACTGCCGTCGAAGTAAAAAAATACACGATTATATCTAACCTTCGTATTTACAGTGTTATTCGTAGCCTTCCCAGATAGTATTGTCACAAGTAGAGGTGGGAGGGTGAGTAGGTGTACAGCAAGCACTCATTTCAGATAACTGAAGGTGTTGGAAAAAAACAGAGTTCAGCCAACATCCCTTAAAGAAAAAGGGGTATCTTCTTTGGAGGGCTATCTTTTAGAGCAAGCATCTTGAACCTGTTGCTCGTGAGCACCCAGAGTGCTCAATGCTCACGTCAGATTTTGTGCTGGCAAGCACTTGACCAGTGTCCTCATTGAATGTCTTATACGAATTCTATTCAAGGATTAAGATCATCCTGATTTCAGACATACGTATGTCAAACTTGCCATATAAGGGTGCTCTTTTATGATGAATACAGGCAGTGCTCGTGACAAGAAAAATATTGAATACCTCTGTTTTAGAGGGTGTTGGTACAGTTGTCTGGGAGAAAAAAAGAAAGGGGGTTCTTTCCAAACACACATGACTGGATGTTGCTGCACCCTTCCCAGCTGACCACAAAGAACATTTCATTAGCTCAATTTCAGCTTGAAAGTAAAAAGACAACATTCTATGCAGGTTGTGTGAAGGATGTGTGTGTGTGTGTCCTGCTGTAGGATGAGTAGACAGAGCATGAGCGGAGATATGGAGGGGGGGGCATGGGGCATTGCCCCCAGCCAGCATGAAAGGTATAGTCGACTGATCTAATGTATATATGTATTGACAATCATTGTGCCCCCCTCAGACTTCCAATTCTATCTCCGCCTATGAGACAGGGTAATAAAAAGAATCTTCTGCAACAAAGATTCTCTTATTGGTGCCGGTCGGGGCTTTGGTAGAAGTCTTGTAGAAGCTATGGTTGACCATCTAGGGGTACACACAGATAGAAACAGTGTGGCTTTAAAACAAATGGATGAATTTGATTACAATACGATTTTTTAAAACTTGTTTGGGAACCAAAATTGGATGAAGCTGGTCAATCCAGAACAACATCCGTTTGCAGTCTCTAATTGGAATATAAAGTAATCATGGTACACAATGGTAAGCAGGGTAACACGATTCCGTTTATTGGTCATATAAGGACAGCTCTCATGTTACGTTTTCCTGAAAACACAAAAAAGGAACAAATGTGGATCTTGGCAAAATCCACATTTTTATGAATTGTATACAGTGTTACAAAACAACATTCGGTTATAAACGCAGGATTACCAACAAGAAAAACAGAAGAAAAAGCTCTTCATTACACTTTCCTGACGAATAAAAAGTAAGCAAATATTAAATATAGCTGCTTCTGATAAGTTCACACATTTTGTATTTTGTGAGTTTTCTTTAATGTGTGTGTGTTAATTTATGAACACAATCACCACAATTCAATCTTAGGTAATTTGTAATACTTATATCAGTAAGACAGATTTTTTTATGATGCATCAATAAATTGAAAAAAAATTGAGATGCTAGAGCTCATTTAAGAAAAAGTAAAAAACAGGAATATTTGTTGTATTTTTTTTTTAATATATATTTTGCGTGCAAAACTACATGAAGTTGACTCACATCCGGTTTGTAATACAGGGATAACAGTTAAATCGTGTTTTCTCTAATCTATTATATTGGAGGAGGAGAGGCATCTGAGCCATGGACCCTATAAGTTTTTGCCTATGGTAATTCGTAGTATAAATACCATGAGTTAATCCTATTGGCTCTATAAAACACTTGATTTTTTTTTTGTCTTGTCTTAATCTTGAAAGAAATATGTATATATTTTGTGTGTAATGCAATATTTTTCGAGGAATCGGGACTAAGAAAGAGGCTGAAGGGTAAACCATTTATATATGGCCAAACCAACCCGTTATATGGCAATCATTATGAATCGTATAGGATAAGAATTCAGGACAGAAAAGTAAAAAATTTAGGCGCAACGATATGAAGTACCACTTTTTGTGATTTGTTAGTAATGGTATGGGGGGGGGGGGGTAAAAAAGGTTAGAAATGGGAGGGGCGGCATGTACTGTGTAACTATGGGTAATATTTCTCCCTTAGTCTCTGGTTAGCGTGTTGCACTCGAAAAATGAACACGTGCGAGGGTGACTGTTTGCAATACAAAACTACGTGAAGCATATTGTAACCATGCGTATGTTCGCTTGACGTTTTCTTTTTTAAATTCTGCTTAGAGAAAACTGCTGATTGCATAATAGAACGCGACTTTGACGGGCTAGCTCATGAACAGGTACCAACATTTGCCGAAGAGATTATGTCCTTGGGGGAAGACTATGGGACTGGAGGTGAATGAGCATGACATTTAAGAACTAGTGGTAGAACAAGGCCAGGAGTGTTGACCGTAGATGGATCTCCTTTGCACGCAACAGCAAGAGTTAATGGACAGTATCTCGTCTGATGATGAGAAGTCACTCACTTTTCAAATGAGATTAGAGAGATGTGTGGAATGCGAGAATCTGCAAAATTTTGTGGAAAAAAACCAATCGAATAAGGTGCAGCAAAGCGAGCAATGAATCTCTCTAACGACAATGCAATTTCGAATTTCAGAGAAATCCTAAAAAGGATATAATTGGATATGTTCTTTTTCAAAGTCACATAAAAGAATAGGTTTGCAAACAACAGAGTCCGTAAATCGTCCTAAACGATAGTACTCCTCTCTCTCATCCTAAGTTAATTTGTAAACATCGAATTTTTTTGTATTTTTTTTTATATTGTGGTATTTACTATATTGTTGTGTTCTATTTGAATGCCGTTTTTATTAGTCATTTCTATGAGAATGAATAATTGGGAAACAAATAATCTGAGTTTCCATTTTATGGGGAAGTTTGATTTGATATAACGAGAGATTTTCGCATAACGAGCACGTTGGCGGAAGGAATTAAGCTCGATAACCGAAGTTCCACTGTATTTCATTTTCGGGGGAAGAGACGAAATTCACCAAGTAGCCAGCGTTAATTCCAGGGCTATATAGGCTGTTTCATCTCTGATGTTGCGCTTACCGCCTTGAATCAGTGGGCGTGGTCTCGGAGTTGCTGTGTGACGTCACGACTCTGCTACATTTTCCTCGCAGACTACATCCCATCAATACTACGTTTTATAAGCTGGATTATTTTAAATTTTAGTGAGTGATCTCTCGTTTATGGTGTTGTTTTAGTATCACTGATGTGCTTGGGTGGTACTTATAATATTTTCATGATTCTTGTGAGGGAGCAAAGATCGACCTTTGGGGGAAGCACAAAATTTTTTTGGAGAAATTTTACCCTTCAAAAAGCATTTAAATTAACAGAAATCTTTATATAGCATGCAAAGGGTATTTTCTTTCGAAATTTCAATTTTTTTCACCGAAATATTTTTTTTAGTTATTGGTCGGCTTGGACAACACCACCTATAGCAGAAATCCTCCGCGCGAAGTTTTGACGTCACTGATGTCGTCCATTTCACCTGTAGCCATAGGATATAGCAGTCCGACGTATACCTCTGATTCTTGTGTAAATCAATGACTAGCAAATACTGAGTAGTTGTGCGATTGCAACGAGCAAGAGCAATTCTCGGATAAATATTTCTTGGCTAAATACTTTATCTTTTGGTGGGATGACAGTGCCGTCGGAGACACGGAGAAGAACGGTTGATAGCTTCGAAAGAGTTTTTAATCTCTCCATAGTGAGCGCAAGACATTCAACCATTAAAAAGGTGGTATTAAAGAGGCGAAAAAAGGAAGACTAAGTAGTTCCGCGATATTTGCCCATAAGCATGGCGTAGCCAGGTTTTGGTCAGTGGGGGAGCAAAATTCAGAAAGGCGCCACTCGTTAGGCCCAAACTTAAAATTATGCATTAGTAGAAAGAACTTGAAACTTTCCAATTTAAAAAATCAAATTAAATTTTTGTTTTCAGTTGATGTTATTTTTCAAATTAAATTAATTACTTTTCAATTGATTAATTTATTTTAACCGCTTCGCTTACAAGGTTTCGGTGAGAAATTCGGATGATATCTATTTGACGAATGGGCGAAAAATATGGTATAATCTCGTTCTAACCTAACCACACGTTAGAGAAAGGTAAAGAATTTGATGGGAAAAAAACAAATGAGGAAAAATAGTATATATATATAAGTGCAGATAAAGAGAGAGTAGATATATGAAGTGTGTATGTGTGTGTGTGTGTGTGTATATATATATATATATATATATATATATATATATATATATATATATATATATATATATATATATATATATATATATATATATATATATATATATATATATATATATATATATATATATATATATATATATATATAGATTTCTCTTTTCACCCTCACCCAACCAGTTCTCTTTTGCTCTTATACGTATGTAGTAGAATGATACATCGTGTGTGGGGAAAAAGTCACTATAATGATTGTAGAGAAATAAAAGGAAGGTATAAAGAACAACTTTGTAGGGTTACAACAAAGCCTGACGGTGATAAGAGAGGAAAGAAAACCGAGAAGTGCTTGTTTTTAACTTTATTTTCCAAAGGTATTTGGAAGCAATATTACGTCTTTGATCGTAAAGTGGTTATTTTTTTTAATTAATTTAAAAAATCTAAATTGTATTTCATGTTTTGTGTACTTTTTTTTTACAAATCCAAACTCCGAAACAACTGGGAAATCGCTCCAAAAGGTGGTTGGAAAATTTTTTTGATTAAAATACAAAAAATGATAGAAGAATAAAAGAAAAAAATATATATTTTCTCTTTCTAAAATTATTCCAAGATATGAAAGTATAGAAAAATCATGCTTCCATTTGATTACTTTCATCATGTTACACTCTTATCGTAAGCACATATCACATGCAGGCGCAGATCCAGGGTGATTGTGTTGGGGGGGGGGCGCGAATTTTTACAGTGAAGGTTTCAAACGGTGAGGCCCAACCTAGTGTCCGCAGACGCCCAACATGCTTAAAATATAAAAATTAAGTAATCAAACATTGGCCAAAACACTGCAAGCATGTGAATGACGAAAAGAGTGATTTTAACGCACATGTACTTGCAATAGTGTGGGAAACAAGCGTGTTATAGCACGGTGATGAATTCAAAGAAAGAGTAGTCAAGAAAATTAGACTAATGGAAGAGAGAGGAGAGGGCGGCAAAACCGTAAATGCGCTTCTGACTGAAGAACATCAAAATTACTGTCAATCTTCAAACATAAATTTCTCATTTATGAAAATAACTCATAAAGGATGAAAGATTTAATTTGGAACCACCTTAGCACGAGTTTCGGAATTACTAATCAAGAAATACAAAACATTGGGAACACAGACGAAAGTGTAGACCAATTATTGGTGTGCATGATTAGGAAAAATTCAAGAGTAATAAAATTTAAAATTGCACAATGAAATTCTAATTCCACTATTTAAAATAATAAATTTCTCTTTCAATTTTGTGCAGACTAGGGTTGCAAAAACCTATTCAAAAACATGTTTTTCCACCAAAGATACGTTAAATAAGAAAAGCTTACTTTCATGCAAAATGGAATGATTTGCATTTTTTAAATAATTTATTATGATTGTTTAAGTGCACAATATTAATTTTAAGATTTTTTGGCTGAAAAGATTCCTCTCGTGGCTAAATTTAATCCCCAGAAAACGGAGCCGACACGACACAATCAATTTTATATAGTGGATTGGGCTTATAATGTTCCTCAATGTGCCGAAACTTGTGGGGGAGGCGGGTTTGGTACCCCAGGCGTTGGATTTTACTTATCAACCGAAACGGCGACCCAGTCTATATTCCGAGTGGCCTGGTGGTAAGATGCTCGTCTACCACCGTGAAGGTTGCCCTCACGGTCCTGGGTTCGAACCCGAGGGGGGATATAGATAAGATATTTTCTCTAACGAACTTGAGGCGAGACCATCGATAGACAGTGTCTTCATTTCCAACCCATCTCCTTAATGACAGTAAATTGCGATATAGCCAGAGTTTGTATTTGGTGAAGTAGTCTATATTCCGAAGAATTTCTAACCGATAGGTCACCAAAGCGGGGCAGAAAGTGTCAAGACGATTTGTTTAGGAACAAAGCATCGAAAAATAAAAGCAAGAGCTGCAGGGAAAAAAAAAAAGGACCATTGCCTACAAAATCGGATATGCATGAAATGGCACTACTGGAAAGGGAGCAAAAATTGCATGACATATACTGAATATAAAAACTATATTGAGAAAGAAAAGATGCAATATTGTGCACCTGCGGAAGGAATGCAAAATTAGTGGCTAGGAGAAGAGTACACTTGCAAGTCCGTAGCATATTCCAAATATCTAACGATACACTATTTTACATGAGAATAGATGAATAAACAATCCAAATTTTTACAAACTATATATGTGCTACGGGCGCTGGACCGGGAGGAGGGTGTATTTCACCCTTTTACTTACCTTCAACATTACAAGGGGGAAAATGCTGACCAAGCATCTGGTCACGGCACTGCTGTTAGACAGGGCCGTCTTAAGAGCATTATGGGCCCCCGGGCCAAGTAATTTTTCTGAGGCCCTACCAGGCAAATTCTTGAAAATTTCAACCAGATCTCATTTTTGTGAGGCCCCAAGCCGTGCCCGGGTGGGCCCCATGAATTAAGACGGCACTGCTGTTAGAACCTTTTACTCTTAGTACGATTAATTTTCGTGATCCCATCTTTCACTAAGTTTCCTTGATATTTCCCGTATAAAGTGTTTTTCCGCTTACAACGTTTTTTTATGACGGTTTTTGGAGAAATATAAGTGAGATCCACTTGTAACGTGTTTAATACAGGTACTTATTTATTCGCACCTGAAAGATTTCAAATTGTGAAGGCTTCAAATTATTAGATGGGGCCGAGGTATTATAGAGAAGCTTTGTTCAAAAGTCCCCTTCTGAAGCAGGGCTCTTGACCTAAGATGTTTTTTTCGAGGGAGCGGGCTTTTCCCAGATTTTTTCATATTTTTAGGCCCCACTATAATGAATTTGTAGACTTGGAAATAAAAAATCGTGAGAAGCTCTGTTAGCCTCATCCTGTGAGAGCCCCTGCAGTGGCGTATTTATGGGGAGCTTAGCGGGCCATAGTCCAGGGTTACAAGTTCAGAGGGGCGTCAAATTTGAAAAATTTGAGGAATGATTGTCCAAGAAAATTGGAAGAAGGGCGGCAAAATTTGAATAACCCTCAATAAATCCACCTCTGCCTAGATTGCTAGAAGCTGGATCAGTGAGTGACCAAAAAGTGGCCTAGAGAGTTACCTAGATTGCGTGCAAGCATGTGAATGACCAAAAACGTGATCTACAGAGTAAGGAAGCATTTTAATGTCAATGACCAAAAGTGATCTAGAGCAGTGGTTCTCAACCGGGGGCCCTAGGATATTCCAGGGGGGCCATGGAGGAAAAAAATCGCAAAAGGGGAGCCACGGCTACTGATAAGGGGGCCATGAAGAAATTTATTAAAAGAGTGACCAAAAAGATTTAATTTCTAACAAAATGCATAGAATATTTTTTCGCCATTTTTTTTCCTATTTAAGTAACATTGATATAAAGACTTGATTGATTTTTGATTGGTTAGCAGGATATTTCAACATCGAGCATAAGGATCTGAATAGTTGAAAGATGAAATTTAGCGCTTGAAGTATCAAAAATTTCGAGATATCAGATTCTCACGATGAATGTAAATCTCACCGTATCGAATTATAATTAATAAACCAATAATTTTCTTATTCGAAATATGATAATTTATAATTTCTGATTAGTTTGAAATTCTGATTTACCCAAATTCAAATTTACAAAAGAAAAACTAATTTGTAAATAAATCAAACTTCATCCTGTACAGTAACCTGATGACATTATGCCGTCTTCAAGCGCAAAGTTTACATTGATTGAAAACAATTTATTATGTATTTTTTATTACTGTGTTGTATTATGTTTATTTTGCTTTTTCGCTATTTTCATAAATTAAAAATTAATTAAATTCAAACACATATGTATATACTTCAAACTTATACTTTTGAATAATTGTCTTTTAACGGGAAAACGGGGGGGGGGGGGTTTAGGAAACTAATCATGGTTGCAAGGGGGCCACAGGAATGAGAAGCCACAGGGTTGAAAGGGGGGCCACGGGAAAAAAAAGGTTGAGAACCACTGATCTAGAGCGTGTGCGAACTTGTGAATTACCAAAATAGTGTCGTAGAGTTTGTGCAAGCATGTCAATGACGAAAAGAATGACCTACAGAGCGAGGGGCCAGGTCAGTGAGTGACCTGGAGTGTGTGCAAGCTTTTGAATGACCAAAAGAGTGACCTAGAGAGTGTGAAAGCATGTCAATGACCAAAAGAGTGACCTAGAGAGTGTGAAAGCATGTCAATGACCAAAAGAGTGATCTATAGCACGAGCAAGCTTGTGAATGACTATAAGAATAATCTATATACATAGCATGTGTAAATGATCAAAAGAGTAACCCAGCAAGCAACCACTTCAGTGAGCAATGAAAAATCGACCTAGAGCATGTGAGTGACCAGAACAGTGTGCAAGAATGTGAATGACTAAATGAGTTTGTCCAGAGGATATTCCAAGGCCATTCTGAACCGACCTCAACGCGAGCTAGGAACTGCAGTGAGAACCGGAGTCGAGCGTCATAGTCATGTGCAAGCAACCGCTGCACAAGTGAAAGTTTGTGCGGATAATATCGGAGGATATTCCGCATGATCTTATGGACAATTGAACGCGGCCTATCCAACGCCTGACACCGCGAGAATTTGAAGCTCTGTCCTCTTCCACCTGAAGCGAAACCTTTTGTATTGCGTCTATAGAAACGGGCATTCTTCCTCGTCCAGGGCGAACAGCCAACGATCCTGTGGTTTCAAAAATTTCGTTATCATTACTCCGAAGGTTTTTAATATTCATTGGACCTTTTCGAATCCTCTTCCAAGTCCGATATTTCCGTAGAGCAGTTACTGCGGTATTACTGTTTTGGTAAAACAATTTGACCACGAAAGCGCGATCTTGTAAACTTAATCATCATTGTGAGCAGCAAACACATTGAGAAACAAGACCTCCGTTAATGTTTCTAGGTTTTATAACAACTGCTGCGTGACATCACATAAATTTACATGTTTACTACAGGTATTCAAAGTAAAACGCCCTCTGGTGGAGACATGTGCAACTAATTTTTTCCCCCTGAAACAAATTCCCATCACTTCATGAAGTCCTCCATAAAATTTCACACTTTTCAGATGACTGGTTTCGCCTGTAGGCTACTTTAAAATAGGGTTTTTTAATTATGAACGCCCTGTACATTTCGGTATAAACTGAAGAGCCAAAAAAACTGGTACAGGCATGCGTATGCAAATAAAGAGATATGGAACCAATCAGAGTACGGCGCTGTGGTCGGCAACACCTATATAACACAACAAGTGTCTGGCATAGTTGTTAGATCGGTTACTGCCGCTACAATGGCAGGTTATCGAGATTTAAGTGAGTTTGAACGTGGTGTTATAGTCGGCGCACGAGAGATGGGACATAGCATCTCCGAGGTAGCGATGAAATTTGGATTTTCACGTACGACCATTTCACGAGTGTGCCGTGAATATCGGGAATCCGGTAAAAAATTAAATCTACGGCATCGCTGCGGCCGGAAAAAGATCATGCAAGAACGGGACCAACGACGACTGACGAGAATCATTAAACGTGACAGACGTGCAACCCTTCCGCAAATTGCTGCAGATTTCAATGCTGGGCCATCAACTAGTGTCGGCGTGCAAACCATTCAACGAAACATCATCGATATGAGCTTTCGGAGCCGAAGGCCCACTCGTCTACCCTTGATGACTATAACACCAAACATGGCCCCCGCTCTGTCCCTTGCGGGATATAAGCGGATTACCTTGCGGCTGGGACATGCTGGAAGAACTCTCCTGACACACATCCAGGCCCGGCGAACATCCCCCGACTCGCAAGCCACCGGGTCCGTCCCGCCGGGACCCCACTCCGTCCCAAGCAGCCACACTCCGCGAAGCTTCCGGAAACCTCCGATGGCCAAGAAGGAGCACAGGAGATCTGGCGGGCGGTCCACCTAGTGCTTTACGCCTCGCCTGGGCCCGACAACACCGACATTAGACTGTCGAGGACTGGAAACACGTTGCCTGATCTGACGAGTCTCGGTTCCAATTGCTTCGAGCTGATGGACGTGTACGGGTATGGAGACAACCTCATGAATTCATGGACCCTACATGTCAACGGACGACTGTTCAAGCTGGTGAAGGCTCTGTGATGGTATGAGGCGTGTGCAGTTGGCGTGATATGGTACCTCTGATACGACTCTGACAGGTAAGTAAGCATCCTGTCTGATCACCTGCACCCATTCAAGTCCATTGTGCATTCCGACGGACTTGGACAATTTCAGCAGGACAATGCGACACCCCACACGTTCAGAATTGCTACGAAGTGGCTCCAGGAACACTCTTCTGACTTTAGACACTTCCGCTGGCCACCTAAATCCCCAGACATGAACATTATTGAACATATCTGGGATGCCTTGCAACGTGCTGTTCAGAAGAGATCTCCACCCCTTCTTACTCCTACGGATTTATGGGCAGCCCTGCAGAATTCATGGTGTCAATTACCTCCAGCACTACTTCGGAGATTAGTCGAGTTCATGCCACATAGTGTTGCGGCACTTCTGCGGGCTCGCGGGCAGGGCCGTCTTAAGAGCATCGTGGGGCCCCCGGGCCAATTGGTTTTTCTGAGGCCCTACCTTGCAAATTCTAGAAAATTTCAATCGGATCTAATTTTTGTGAGGCCCCCGGGCCGTGCCCGGGTGGGCCCATGCGTTAAGACGTCACTGCTCGCGGGGGCCCTACACGATATTAGGCAGGTGGACCAGTTTTTTTGGCTCTTCAGTGTATTTAATATAAGAATGATAAGCAAAATTTGGGAAACGGTTTCGTAACGGATGATCACGAACTGTTTCCGTAAATTAGGCTCTGAACATGATCAAGAAATTCTACATTGATGCCGATTCTAGAACAGTGGAATATTGTAGCAGGCAGCTAAGATTAATTATTATAATTAATAAATTGTTGAAATTTGGGAAATAGTTTCGTAACTGAGATAAAATTTTAATAATTGGTAATTTTTATCCTATATGGGAATGTTGATGATTAAGTTGCAATTTGTAGTCGTTTTAAAGATCCAGGATAGATTAATTGGATCATTTTGTTTCCAGTCACTTTGGATTTGGAATTAACCAAGTTCAACTGTATATGCGTGCGCCGTTTATACGTTTTAAGAACTTCATGCTAAAAAATTTCTTTGAAAAAAAATTCAGATCATTTCATGATGATGGAGCATGCTGAGGGTTAACCTACTACTACTAAACCGAACATACACCTCGTACACATTCCTGTGTGGAATTTCTAAGGAATCGGTACATCCCTAACATATGTGTGTTGTCTGACATTTGCTTGTTTAGTGTACTTGCCAGTGCTGCTATCTGTGCTCCATATTTGGAAGTGAAGATGGCAAATGCTTGAATGTTCATGTTATGTCAGTATCGTGTTGTAGGAGAGACTTTTTTAAATGGGAGACTGGCACGCATTCGCGCCTCGAATTTGGAAAAGCGCAGAAAACTAAATTCAGCGCCGGCCACCACTATGCCGCCAACAGGGTCCGAACCCAGACACTCACGGTGGGAGTCCAGCACGATTCCAGTATGTAGGGCTAATCAGCGATGGTTTATACGATGTCACGTTTTTGCAAAAGGGCAAAATCCCATATAAACATTACTTTTCTTTATGAAAAATCCCAAAATTGTTTTTCAAAAATCTCATATTTATTTTTATACGGAAATTTGGATCCACTCGAAAAACAACCTCCCTAATTCTCATCCAAAGTTGGCAGCTATGTTATATAATCAATACCATGTTAATGGTATTATTTTACATGTAAAAAACATTGCGTTTCACTTGTGGGTGTTGTAATCAGTTGATTAAAATATACACCAATGCAATTAAAAAATTTTATATACATTCAAAATCTAAGGTTTACGACACATACTTAATTTCACAAAGGTCAAAATCGATATTGACAGACTGATGTATAAGGGCTCCAGTCCGAGGGCCAGGAACGATGTTTTTAATCTTTTATTTTTAACTATAAATTCAGTATACAGGGCCCGTGAAGACCCCAGCCTATGTGATCGGTTGCAGGATAGAGCAATGGACGTAAATACGGGGCATTTATGGCATCAGATGCTTAATAAAGCAATGTTCCCCCTACTGAGAGTAAATGTCCTGTTAGGGTACAAGAATGATGAAATTGATACAAATACAAAGAACAGGAAAAATGCCCAACGAGGTGGCTGAGAAAAGATACCCATACGTATATAATAGATTCAATACTTTGAATAAGACAACCATAAATACTTTTTATGGGCATTGTATAATATTTTATCATGTTGTATATACATAGTTTTTATAATTGCATTTTTAATTGGGTTGCTGTATTTTAGAAATACATGAGATCAATATTTGTATGGGCGTATTTTTCTCAGCCACCTCGTTGGGCATTTTGCCTGTTGTGACCTTGTATTTGTATAAAAAATATGGATGTCAAATACTGCATATCTAAAATACAGCAAACCAAAATAAGAGCAATTATCACTAAAAAAAACTTACCAACTATGATAAAATATAATATTACTGCCCACAAAAAATTATGTTTGTCTTATCTAAGTATGCTGCTTCTCGATTCATCCCGATATAAATATCGTATTTCTTTTTTAACGAGTCAATTTTGGTAGAGAAGTTCATAACATCCCACAACTATTCAATTTATTTACACTCCTGTTAGAAAATAATTCCCTGTGACACCACAACCTGGAGTTTTCCCTTACCAAACGTACTGGTATCCCCTCGTCCAAACATTTGCTTGACGGAGTCTTTATAACTATTGGTGCATCCCGTTAAAATTTTAAACCCCCCGACACCTGCGTTCTCCCAATATAAATATATTCAGAAGTTCACAAGTCCCTTTTCATAACTCTGGCCCCGTGTGCCAGCAAGAGCGTAGTTCTTTTCTGCACTCCCTCAACCCAGTCTATGTCCCTCTGTAGGTATGGTCTCCAAAACCTTGCAGCATACTCCAGTCCAGAACGAACTAAGCCCCGCAAAAGTGGAAGCATCACTTTAGGAGATCGCAAAAAGAACTTTTTTAGGAATGAAACCGAGCATTATATTCGATTTTTTACCACCGCAGAGAACAATGTTCAGAAAACCTAAGCCGTTCGTCAACGAGAATTCCCAAATCGGTGATCCTGGTGTGCATCGGGAATCGTTTTATCATTCAACTCGCAAGTGAAACGTGGATTGTTCGAGCCAAAATGAGCGACCATGCACTTGTCAACGCTGAACCTCAACATCAGTTGGATAATCTTGTAAAGAACATGCGTATCTCTTCTCTCTCTCTCTCTCTCTGATGCTAATTTTACATTACATCGAAGGGTGAACATATAGCCCATTATGCCCTGGTAGGGGACAGTATTACAAACAGGGACGGGCTTTAGTATCTCATGGTCCGGTGCAAAAACAGCTTTGCGGCCCGCTAAAATACTTTTTTCAGATTCTTCAGTGTCTTCGGTACGAAGACACTGAACACCCTGACACAGCCAGGTTTACATTAGCACCCGAGAACGATTATCAAATATGTACTACGTACTATAATTTATGGTAAAAAAAACCCATTTGGGGGTAATAAATTTGGGCCCATCACCCAACGAGAAAAATTGTAGTATGAATGCCCCGGGCACTTGAAGGTTGAGAACCACTACTCCACAGTCATGACCTTCCAAAAGGGTGGGTTAACAGGGCTCCAGCCCGGTGTACCAGAACGATTCTTAGGTCAGGACTACACTATAAACGTTTCATAAAAAATCTTTTACAAAACTTGAAAAAAAAGTCAATAAGCCTATTGTTACATTTGCTTGAATGTAACTGATACGCTTATTGGTTGCATTTTTCAAGTTTTATAAAAGAACCTTTACCAAACTTTTTTAGTGTGATCCCGGCCTTATTAATTTTGCTTCTACACCTTATAAATTCACTAGAGGGGGCCCGTATGAAATATCTGTCCTAGGGCCTGCCAAAGATCATAGCTTAGGCACTATGCAAAATGTTGGGGCCCATGTCCACAATATCTGTGCATAGCGCACCACAATGGAAGGGCTAGACGACGGATCATCTACCCAGAGCTGCAACTAAATACTGTTGCTAGGAGCACCAAACTCACGTGCACTCTTGGCTTGCGTGGAGGGAGGAGGCATATCGAAACCCTAGACTTGTGAGTTCTTGTCTTGGACAGAATTTTAAACTATTGCTTTGTTAAGAAGTCAAAATGAATTTTATTGGAATCGAAGTATTTTTTATTATGTTTTGCGGCCCGCGGTGCGGCTGCTCCCTTCACACCTGCTTAATTCCGGCCCCGATTACAAGAATAAAAAACGTTTTACTCCAATTCTCGCCAAATACAATAAATAGCATGCGCAACTTTATAACTGCATTACTATGTAGCCATGAAAATTTCTTATTTTACGACATACATTAATTCGGTAAGTTTCACTATTTTAAATCAATGTGTTTGTCATCATAAACTTTTCAGCGAATTCTTCTCCTTGAAAATATAACTCTTCTATAATTCATTGTCATCAATCAAATCACATTATTTTTCAAATCAAGGTTAACTTTGAGGAGACATCTATTTACAAATAAAATTACTTGATGTAACTTCTCAATTTACGAAATGTGTTTGTTTCATTATGTGTTTATTTTGTTTATAGTTCACATACATTACAACATTCACGTAAATTTTTCTCAAGTTTTTTTGCCCATCCTGACTGTCTGGAGAAGAATGTAAGAAATAACGAGTCTTATTTCTCACAGCTTTGCGCAAAGGCAATGTCATAGTCATGTGGTTCTTCCGAGGCGTGACTATTGCTGGGCTTATTTCTCTCTTATTTCATCATTAATTCCATCATAAGCCATTTGTAAGAGTCAAAGAAAAAACTGCAATCAAGGACAAAACAAGTGACAGTAATTCAGTAAATGAACCCCTCGCTTACAGAAAACTTAGCCTATAGTACATAACATTCCCAACGTGGAGCCTACGGCCACCATCGGGAACGGTTAGCAAATTGCTATGTTAAAATTAATGAAGTAATAGTTTTTTGACGATAAAAAATTTTGGACGCCACACTCGCTAGAAATTACACTTGTCCCACGCTCTTGTAAGGTAGTATAAAACCACTAGTACTATATTATTCGTCGGGCCCTGCTCAAAATGAAAAATCGGGTACAATGAATTATCAGTTATTTCCTTTCTGTCCTATGAACTTATAATATGAAAGAAAGAATCGGTTATTAAAATTAGTCAAATATGTGAATATCGGATATAAAAAGTTGTCGGAAAAAGTCCATATATTTTTAAATTGCGCAACGTAGTCCAAAATTAGGGTTCCTGATTCACAAAAGATGTTCGAGGGAGGATGTATGAAATAATGTCCTGAAAAAATTGGATGAAAAAACATAGACTATCACCAGAATCAGAGGCGTGTGCATAGGGGGCTCGTGCCCTTCCAAGCTTACCAAAAATTTGGAAAAAAATTAAATATCAAAAGAAAATACCTTTTATATGCTATTTTAATCAATTTCTGTTAATTTAAATGTTTTTTGAAGGTTGGTAACTCAATTGATCATGGTAACCATTTTTCTGGAAAAAACTTTTTGTGCCCCGCCTCCAAACATTTCGTGCTTCCTCCAAAGGTCGACCCTGCGTACGCCCCTGACCAGAATTGCTTAAGTAATGCGTTAACAAATGCAAATTCTAACGCCACTACAGGCAAATTACCCTTCGAAGAGGCTGGAAAATATACAAAAAAGAAATAATACTGAAAATATCTTTATAACGAATATGGATGACCATAACAAACAAATTGAAAAACTTCCGGAAAAGTTTTGGGACGTGGTTGTCATCATCTACGTATGTAGATAGACTCCCGATTTTCATCACTCTGAATATTATACTGTATTTCCTTTTAAACGTGTCTATAGTGGTGGAATTTACGACAACAGAAGGTGATATATCCCATAATCGACAGCCCTATTAGAGAAAAAACTTTGTGACAACCCACCCTGAAATTATCCCTAAATAACCACTACTGGTGCAGGGTTTCCGTTTTCGTGAAATTTTTACGATTTTTTATTTTTTTACGATAAACAAAATTTTAAACTAATATCGTACTTACAATGGAAAAAAAATCTAAAAAAAGTAATGAGGAATATTTAGTGAAAATTTAATTTATCTTCTCTAGCATTGCTTGGTGAAGAAATAGAGGAAAGGAAAAAGATTGGGAGGGGGGGGGGGCTACCAGTTTCCAATCCTGAAATCTACCAGCCAACATGCCAACTACAAATCCTAATTACATTTAGACATTTATAATATTTTCTTAATATTCAGACATTGAACCCTTAGGACTAGGCTTTTGACAACCCCCCCCCCCAATATTTCGTTAGGAGGTTGGGGGTACGGGGGGTTGTCGTAATTTTCCGGGTGCTGGACGAACGGTGGCGTTTGATTTTTCATTTAATCAATTATTAAAAGTTGGACGGGGGGGGGGGATAAAATGTGCTCTAACTCCGGCTGAAAGAGTATTCAGTTGCGGCCCTGGGTAGATGATCGGCTCTTTAGCCTCGCGCGCGCGACAACCCTTCCACTATAGTTGCTTGCATACAGATATTGTAGAGCAGTGGCCCTGGGGCACACTTGTAATTTTTTTCGCTAGGCAGCGGGCACCTATCGTTCAAATTTATTGCCGAATGGCTCTCTTATTACCATGAAATAGTAGTTTGATAGTCTCATTCTCAAGTGCCAGTTAAAACTTGGCGGGTACCAGGGTGCCCACGGACACTGCGGGAATGGGGAAATCAGTTTTAAAGGGCCGCAAAGCTGCTTTTGCACCAGGACCCAAAGTACTTAGATCCGTCTCTAAATGTCTCTCTTCATAACTGAAGCCCCGCATACTAACAGTGCTCTAGTGGCTCTTCCCTGCACCCTCTCGATCAAGTCTATCTTTCTATAGCTATCGCCCCCCCCCCCTAAAACAAATGGCTATATTGTAGATATAGACAGAATACGAGAACTTTAATTTGTAGATACTGTGTATAAATATATAATGCATTCCGGAAACTTCAATTTCGGAAAAATCTCAAAGCTTTCCTTTTTTTTTTTTCCTAACAACACTTCTGGTGTTTGAAAGAAGAAACATCGTTATATACACGTATACAGCATTTTTCTGCGTATAATCTGTAGATATTATACGTTAAAAAACATCGGAAATTTTTATTGCAGATTACATTTCTGCGGATTTTTTTTGTTTCTGAGAGGTTGGAATAGGAATAAGTATTTTTAAACTTAATTACTAAAAAAAAATTTTTTAAAACTTATAGATGGCATTTCGATGCGAAAAGAAAAATCTTTATATATTCTTTTTTACTGAAAAAAAACCCTTTCCCTTCCTCCCTAAAAGATTTAATTACTAATAAATGAAATTTTCACATGCGGATTACACGAAGATATTTTCCTCGAAAGTAGCGAATGTTGCATCTGCTGGTTATACTCGCGAAATTACGGTATATAGAAAAAAAATCGTTTAATTTGAATCTAGTTGTTTATACGTTGCAAAAGTTACTAAACTTTTCATCTTATCTCAGTGTTATTATTATTTTTTTACTTCTGACATTAAGACTGACATTTAAGTTGAATTAAGACTCCCGGAAATTTCGAAGAAGATCTCTGAGACGTTCAATCGTGCTTTGATAGAGAGCATGATGATAAAATAAAAATTCCACTGACAACAATGGGTTATTCTCATAGTACTGAAATTACACAACCCACGCGCATCTCGTTTACGGTTACGTAAAAATTACTTCTCTGAATATACATATAATAAATATTGCCAACTCGTTTACACCTTACTAAGTTGTCGTTCGCTGGAGAATTTAGGTAAAAGAAGGAAAAAAAAAGTTGGCTATTTACCAAGCGGTCATGCGCACGCAGTGTTTTGTTGAGAAGAGAAGATGAGACAGCGGAACACACACACGCCTTTTAGTTTCTTTTATTCTTTCAGTATCTAGTAATCAGTGTAAGAGAACGGCCGCAACCTGAATCGAACCGTTTCTTGCCCAATCCACGAAAGGGATATCGTTCAGATCCTCTTGGACCTAACGGGTTAATACTATTGGATGGAGTTTTAGAACAGACGGAAGCGCGGTCATTCAAACAGGTGAGTTTGGCATTTACTCTTCGTGGTTTTTTTCGTAATTATTGAACAAAATTATGCTATGAAGCGTTTTTTTTAAACAAACTTTTTTAGTTTTGAACATTTCCATAAAAAAATGTGAGTAAATTATTCAACATCGGGTAGATAATTACCGTACTTCTTAACCTATCCGACACGACGGCGTTTACGTTTAAAAAATGTAATTTTATAGGCTTGCGGTTCTAAGGCCGGGATTACACTATAAAAGTTTTGTAAAAGCTCTTTGATAAAACTTGAAAAATCCAACCAATAAGATCACCGGTTGCATTTCCTCGAATGTAACCGATGCGCTTATTGGTTGAATTTTTCAAGTTTTATAAAAGATCTTTTATCAAACTTTTATAGTGTAATCCCGGCCTTATACACTGATACGTAAATTTTTGTTTTAATCATTTATCACATAATATTCTGGCACACACACTGCAATTTCTGGAAGAACCCCCCAGCATTTCCGGAAGCATCGCATTTTCTGATAAAATCTAGAATTGGTAGGAACGCGCAATTTCTCAACCTGTCCAGTTTAAATTATGCCTATCACTATGGAATATGGGTATTTCAGGAGTGATTTCTGGAATGTTTTTATTTTAGTATGTAAACACGGTAGAGAGAGGGCAACATCTACAATGAGCAAAAAAGCATGTAATTATCGTAAAACATTTTCTGAACAAAAAGTTTATTAACACACACACACACACACACACCATATGCTTAGAAAATAGAATTTTTAGAATATGTAAACAACGCAGCGCTTCTTCCAGAAATTTTCGTAAGTATTATCTTCAAATATTCAAAATTGATTCAGCCAATTAACAAGTTTTTTATGACCAGGGACGTCGTAAAAAACTGTGGTTGCTAATTGGAGTCTTATGTAGAAGATTTTGATTTCTGAATTAGTTGGGGATGCTCACAGCCTTTTGACGCAAAATATTGTGGGTGCTCGAGCACCTGCAGCACTCTCGCCTCCGACGCTACAGTTTCTGACTAATATATATAGCATACAGTACATTCGAGTAATATGGAATATACCACTTTTGTTTTTTTCAATTATTCCCAATTGAAAAATAGTAGAGAGAAAACTGAAACCCCTGTATTTCTTTAAAATTTTGTTTTTGTCTTTGCATTGACAAGTATATCGTATTTAAAAAATAAATATTATAACTAAGAATAAAGGCATTTAAAAAAATAATTTTCGTGGGGGAATATGGAATAGGGGGTTGAACATGAAGAAAACTAATTCGAGTTGAACAAAAACAAGATTTAATGAGTCTATGACAATGAAAAAAAATTTCATCGTTTGTTTTTGTAGTTGATGATGCAGTGGTATCATAGTCTGTTTGCAAGAGTCACAAATGCAGTCTTCTTATTCTGCCTCAAAACAGTCAAGGTGGACCCGCAGAGAATAGGACGCGCATTATTTTTCTAGATCTCTTTCCTCTTCTATCTCACTAAACTTTCTATCTTGAAGAGCTCTATTCTAGCCCAACTCAGATAATATTTATAATATTCCATATTACCCGATGTACCCCCCCCCCCCATCTGTGAAAAAATAGCGTCCTATCTATCCGGAGAGAATCGCTAGGTAAAAATGAACACAGCACATTAAAATACAATACTTGTGATGTACATTACGCTTAGTTAAAAATTATTGGGCACATTTTATCATTTTTGCCGCACCACGGTCATTTTCTGCACACGAGGGCTAGTTAGACCGGGACCTACAATATATTGCCGATTCCGAACGGCAGGTTTGTTTTTTATACTCATCGAGAGGTTGGTGCGCTAATACCTTGATGTGGGACTCCTTGCAGTAGCAATCTTTTTCTGTGGCCATGTCGCCGTTACTGTTGTACCCGTCCCGTGTCAGGGAAGTTTCTCACAAGGATGAACTGAACCGTGTATCGAACTCGCGACACCTCTAAACATCCTTCGGTACTTCAGGTGAGTATCTTATCGACCTGGGCTACCGCACCCAATTATTGGGTACATTTGCAATAATTAATAAACACTTTTGAAAACTTTCCCATGTAAATTTCTGGAAGTGGAAAAACAAATATTCTCCTATAGCTGCCATGATGATGGTGGTGAAAACCGAGCGACCGTGGTTCTATAGCATCATGAGGACATTTTGAAGTTGTTTATCACTGTTCGGCTTGGAGGCCATACCTAAAAGCAGAGAAAACCTGATATTCCATAATCCATATCAACCGACTATTCCATATTACCCAAATATAATATATATACTAGATACGTACGTATATATATACATTTTATTTTTTATAGAATTACTGGGAAATATTATAAGGAAATTTAATTTCATCTAGGAAAAAAGAGTGCGGTGCTTTCATAGAACAATTTTTTTTTCTGGATGTTTCCGTTTTTGACTGTACCGCCTTATTCCTAGAAATACGATAATTTATGAGATTCAAGTTAAAATTTTTTGTTACATAAATTATTGACGAATAATCTATAATTAATGAAAAAATTTGGAAGTCGGATGGACGCTTGTGTGAAAGTAGCAGAATGTTGTTGGTCTTGGGTGTATCTATATTTTCAGGCATTTAACATAGTTTTAGAAAGGTGCCGAGGTCGTGGAGGACAACGCTTTTCAGGTCAGGACTGAGGATAAATAAAAATTAAAGAGGTGTCATTGTGAAGAAACTCAAAAAGAAAACCCAAGTGGATTTTTATTTTTCTGCAGGAAAATGTGTTCAGAAAAATGGTTTTTCCGTGAACTTTTCCAGTGGGGTAACGTTGAAATAATCACCACCCATGTGTGGGATATTATCGAGAGAGATACACGATCTAAGTCCGTTACACATTAAAGTTCGGAAAAGATGATCATACTCTATTTTTAGAGAAAGAAATTAAAAAAAAAACCGTACTTATTCATATAATATATATATTATATGAATAAGTACGGTTTTAGCAATTACCATTGCTATTAATTATCGTTAACTACTGCAGTTATTAACGTTTGTTGAAGGGAAACCAGCTAATCATTCGTATAATTTAAAAAATGTCTCAATGTTCTATACTATTTAATGCTACTGGTAATTTTTCAGTATGAGCCTTTTTTACCAATTAATGTAGCATTCAAGTCCAAAAAATTCCGCTAAAATTTGACGCGACGAAATCTCTCAAATTTTTATGTTAAAAATGGAAACTGGAATAAAGGGGTTCTAGATGTTTTGATGAATGTCTAATTATACAGTTTTGATATGCGCCATTCAAGCAGGTGACGTTACTGAGACGTCACTTTTACGAGTGTATCACAAAATTTAAGTCATTCGTATAAGATTTAGATTGGCTGATTTTGTCGCTCCAGTTCATTTCCTGCGCTAGTTAATAATTAAAATTTAAATTTTGAATTGATCCGATATGTCTACTCTGTCGATTTATTTTTAAGGAAAATCAGATGAAATTTGTGTGACAAATACAGGAAGTTAAAGAAAACCTATTTTAGGCATAGTGTTCTTCTTTGTAACGGTTCTTAATGGCGAACCGTTGATTCTAGAGGCATATGCCATCTATATTTCAAGGGGTTGTATAGTTATTAAAATAAAAAAAATTAACTTTTTATACAATCCCCGCGTGCCCAAAAAACCCAATTAGAAAGTCGTTGCCCGACTCTCCTTTTGCAAGAATAAAAAAATTTTAATGTTGTTTTCCCCCAACTTTCCTCTTTTTTTCGAATTCGAATATCGCAGCGAATAATGCACTTAGACGCATGGAATTTTTTCGTTTGCAACAGGAGGGCAACAACTTTCTAATTGGGTTTATGGGCACACTGGGACTGTATAAAAAGTTGATTTTTTCTATTTTGATAATTATACAACCCCCCTTGAAACATGAATGCCATATCTGAGTAATATACGTTATTACGGTACTTTTCCAGTTGAAAGTATGCCTCTAGGATCAACGGTTCGCCAGTAAAATGTCATATGCCCTGTTGCCTATGCACCCTGTATATGTTAGACGGTAAATGTGATAAATCCAGTGATTATACATGATCACCGATTATTATGGACAATCACCTACCATTTTGGTAAGGAACCAATTTTGGTTGATGAATTTTGTTCATGCATTGCGAATTTATTACATTTACCGGTGATTATGTATAATCCTGAGGCCGTATCGGAAAATATGATATAAATCGTCAACAAATTATTCAAATTTATCGGACCTCATGTTCAAAATTAAGTGTAGAATGATGAATTAGATCAGTGATGTTGGTTATGTTTGCACATCTCGATGAATGCGGAAAAAGCCAACATTAAAAGATTGATAAAACTTTTTATGTTTCTATTTTCTTCACATTTATTCTGACTGAATTCAATTTTATGTTTCCATCTTCACGTTTGTTTTGACCTTAATTTTTATGGAAAAATACGCTTGTACTGCACGTGTCACGTACGGACGAAAAGTGATGAGTGGTTAAATTAAAGTGATATTTCTATATATGATTTTTATTCCATATTTATCAATCACCAATTTCATTTGGAAATTATGCATAATAACTGGCGATGTGAATGATTACCGACTTACCACACACACATTTACCGTAACATATATATGTATATATAATAATTTAGTACTTCGATGCAGAACTATTCCTCTAATAATCTCACAGCCAGTTTTCAACGTAGGTTTCAAGCACATTTCGCTGTCTTTTGTATATTCAAAAGAGCCTATTACGCGTAGCTTACTCTCTTCCGTATGCTTCTCATACCGGTTTTTTTTTTCATGTGCTCTCCTGTCTGTAACATGATGGCTAACAGAACACCGAGGCAGAAAATAAAATGTTGTGTCGAAATAACGTCGAATAAATATGCAGAGAAAGAGCGACCGCACCTGTTGTTGAAGGAAGTCACATAAAAAA
The DNA here is from genome assembly GCF_987345545.1 of Pholcus phalangioides. NCBI lineage: Eukaryota > Metazoa > Arthropoda > Arachnida > Araneae > Pholcidae > Pholcus > Pholcus phalangioides. Next base: position 43,597,429 of record NW_028301600.1, on the reverse strand, counting down.
ATGAAGGTCAAGAGCGCTCACTCATTTTCGTAACTACATAACTACGCAGAATAGTTAGGACGATTATACCTACTTCGACCTGTAACAAAATGTCATCTTTACTCTTTTTTTCTACGGACATAGAAGATTTTACTTTAACACACAACAGGTTTGTAAAATATCTAACCAAATAGAGATATGATTCGCGCAATTTTATCCCCCAAAACAGAAATGAAAAATTATTATATTTAGCTATCTCATGAGACACTGTTTAGTTACTTTGGTAACATTTAAATATATTGGTATTCTTTGACGTAAGATTTGCATCGCATAATACGACACCTTAAACGTGTTTCATTTTTCTTTATCGGATCGAATTAGACCACTTTAGTGGTTGATGTCATCAAAGGTGGAATCATCATCAACGATGAGGTAACTTGTCAAAGAATCGTGATCAGCAGGAAAGGAAGAGAGAGAGAGAGAAAAAGTGGGATGTGTGTGTGTGTGTGAAACGATTTACCATCAAAAGTCGGTGAAGATCAAGGCAAAAAATTCAGGTTTGATGTTGCAATGCGTTCACATTTTCGAGATGGATGAGGTTTTTTTTTTCCTCTTGGCTGTGTTGCGCAATCGGTTTGTTTATTTTGATGCGCGTGGGTACGAATGTATAAAGGCTCTGAAAAATTCACACGCAAATCAAAATAATTTGATGCGATCATACAGTATTAACTCTCCAGTGCACGGGTGAGAAAATGTTTTGTGAGTGCACGGGTTGGGTATCGCAGACCCATCTTTGAATATATTTTTTATAAAACATTTATATAGCTTTTAATTTATTATAATTTGATTAATTAATGATATCATATATAATTTTATCTACATTAAGAATATAAAATCAAAGCAATTAACCATTATTAGCGAGAACCTTAAGAGAATAGTTCCTACCACGTGTCGGTAAATGAGAAAAATACATGAGCATGGGTTGGGTCTCACAGACCCAACTCGTGAACTGAAGGGTTAAGAATGTTTTAAAATAACAGCCACATTTTGCGAAGTATTTCCGTTTGACAGCTGATTATTTTACATTTAACATACGCGCGGATATAAATTTTAGCAGATTAATGCTTTTTTTTTTACTAGTGCTGGAAATCGATTAAAATTTTTTACTGGTTAATCAAAAAATTATAGTGCATATAAGCATTTATAGTGTAATTCCGGCCTAAGTCACTGATTTCGAAACTACTTTCGATCTTACTGTTGCTTGTTTTCCTAAAAACTCCTCCCAAATATTGTTGCTTCCAGAGTATGAAAACTGCTGTTCACAGTGGAGACAATAAATTTTGGTCTTTAAAACCTTAATTCAATTTTAAACGGAAATTATCAGTTTTCGTTAAATCAACTTGTATGTATTTTTCCATGGCCAGAAATTTGATCAAAATATTGATTTAAATATTTTTTAATATGGTCACTTAGAAACAATTTTAAGGCTTGAACTGAAGGGATTCACCATGAGCATGATCAATATGGAGATACATGTGGAAACCGTCTGGCTTCGAATCTCGGTAAGGGGCGTGAAAGCGTAGCTATTCGGAATTAGCTTTAAATTGTATCCGGGTCGAATAAAATAATGTAGAGACAGAAACACATGCTGAGATCACGAACCGAAAGCTTCGATCGTTTCGAAAAATTTGTTACGACTTGCAGCGTTCGCTTTTGGTTGTTCTGATCTTCATAAATGTCAGGAATGGAATCCATGCAGTCGGCTGCAAATGTAATTAACATTTCACGAGTACTAACTTCGGTTCAACGACAATGCAAAAGAGGAAACTAGCAATTGCAGAACTGTGTGTGTGAAAACATTCATTTTTTGGCATTTTTACATTAGAAATAAAGAAAACTGTTTCGCGTGAGAAATACCGCGCTGAGGTCTAATTTTAGAGAATTTGCGTGTAGGAAACAAATGAGTCTCGAAAGGACATCTACTCGCTATTTTCAACGACAATGAGCACGTGAGAGAAAAGAAATTTTTATTTGCCAAGTTCGAAACGAACTTATTAAGAACTAAAAATCGATTTTTTTAACATGCAGTCACACTCATTGTGGGCTATACCACATGAGAAAATGTCGCCCTCCAATTATAAGAACTTCTTTAAATGTACTATTCAACCTACTTTACGGTCGCACAGCTTGGGAAATCCGCTCTGGAGGTTATTCTCATATCATTAGGGATGAGCATTCATTCCTTCACTAACCTTTCGATCACGTTTTAAAAGAAAGATATCGCTTACCTATATCGAGAAAGGCCGCAAAAAAAAAAAAAAAAAAAAAAAAAAAAGGATTAAAATCTCTAAATATCTCGCACTTTATAGCTGTATTGTTATTACTAACGTGAAAAAAAAAAACAAAACGTGCTCGGCATAATACCCTGCCATTTGCCGTGTCTCCAATTTATTCAACGCGATAGTCGCACGGTAGTTCAAGTGAAGCATTATTCAAATAGAAACCGCTTCGTGAATATTTTATTCTTGATGCATAATCGTCAGCACAACCGTTCAAAATATGATTTATTAATGACTTAAGATTAATATATATACAGTAAAACCCCTATCGACGGTCACCCTTCTTTTACGGCGAAATAATAATTTCCCCTTGTACAATAAAAGTATGCATTTCAAACCCTTGATTAACTGACACCCCTCTTTTACGGACGATTTTTTTTTATCCCGCCATTGTCCGCAAAATAGAAGTTTTACTGTATATAATTAAAACTTATGCATGGTTTGAACAAATTATTAAAATACTTTGTCACAGATCAAAGAATGTTTCAAGTTGGAAAAAAATCGATCACAAAAAAAAAAAAAAAAAAAAATGCAGTAAAAAAACGAAACTAATAAATGTTTCAAGGATAAATTCGTGTGCGGAGGAAGCGTCATGCGTGTTTTATTATTGAAGAAACAAGCTAATAAAAATAGCTTCTTAATGAAGAAATATTTGCCGTCTTCAGAGTTATTACGTTGCTTACTCAATCCATGGTCGTTTCAGGTAGTATTATTTTTCGAGAAGAATCACACAACATCATACGAAACGTGTTAATTTACTTTCTCGTTGTGTAATAACTCATTCGAGATGAGACCTTATTAGGTAAAGGTGGTCCTAATGGATAGTATGACCTTTGATTCGATACCCTCACGAAATAAACAACAAATGAATGATGATAATATATAGCGGCGTTTAGTGAAATTCATTATTAGAAGCTGTGATCAAAGAGTTCCTTCGAGAATGATAAACCGACGATTGTGTATTTCTTTCTTTCTTGCTGAGTTTAGCTCTAACCGTGGTTGTTTTCTTAAATAGAGTTGGTTTCGACACTTAATGACGAAAGACGATGGAAGTGGACACAATGCTAATGTTTCTTCCTTGAAGTACAAGAAAATGCGAAATGATTTGATGGTTATAATACATGCACAAAAAATTGTGGAGTTTCAAATTATGTCCATTTATTTATTTAAGAAAAAACGACCGGAAACTTTTTCATTTACAGATCAGTTTTTGTATTTTGCTGCAGGAAGCTGCAAGGATTAAAAATATATATATTGTTGTCCACTACCATCAACAAAAAAATGTCTATCAATTTTTCTCCCTCAGTGACACGTCTATCTATTTATGCCTAGGAAAGCACTTGTTACGGCGTAGTTTCTGTCCAAGGCCGGGCGGCAGAAAAAATAAAAAGGCAGCATTGTCAATGATATTGCGACACATCGGGATACACTTCGAGTTGAGGGGCTTATTGTTCGATGAACATGTAAAAAAATATAATATATGCTCGGCGAGCGTTCATATAGACACGTGCACGCTATACTATCGCTGGCTGCTACGTCTAGCTGATAATCGACGACTTCCGTAGTCACATTTTTAGAATTGCTTGCATTGAATGGGTCAAAAAATATCGCCTCACGCAGAAGTACAAGTTATAGCTGTTACTCAAAATAACTTTGCTCATATAATAACTACTACCTTAAGAAAAAAAAGTGCTGTATTGTGTTGGATAACTCAAGGTTTTAAATCGATTCTTCGTCAGTTGATCCGTTGATTTTTAACAGAACTCGAAAACTTTAATTTATGAAAGAAACTTGGAAACTATATCAAAATAACCTGTACAAAAAAAAAATAAATAAGAACAATATCACTAAAGAGCCTAAAGCCTTCCGGGCGAGCGAAAAGGAAGATCTGACTTCACCTACTCTCAAAATTACAGGAGACCGCCTACGCGTGTTGTGGTCCCAAAGAGTTCGGATGACATTAGGCCACCGATCAGAGCTGGTTATCGAAGCGGGTTCTTTTTTTCTGTTAGTGAACTTGAGGCTAAAGATGCTGATTGTGTGTGCGTACGTAATATTACATACGAGTTGTCTAGGGACTGAGAATCAGAGAGGCGGACTTGAGCGGGTCATGATAAGGGAAGTTCTCGGAATGCACCTGCGTGGGGTGTCTTTGTAGGCGACTACATGAGGATGCTACGTAGAGTGAAAACAAAGTAACGGGAGGTGGGAAAATATCTTCAATGCATAAAACCAACTGGTGGTGAAAGAACGCGTCGGTCTTTTCCTTTTTCAATAACAGAAAAGTGTGTGTGCCGAGCGAGTACAATAAGTTTGACCTCGAACTGAGAACCCGTTGATTACTAGCCCCTGAAACAAGTGGGAAGCAATTACGAAACTGACAAGTATACTATTGATTCCGGATATACAATAGTAACTTACGAATCATCAGGCACGTGATAATCAATTTTAAGTAGATTTCAGAAGCGTTATCTTCCTTGCGTACTTTCGTTTTAAAATAAAATATAAAAAATTTATGAAAAAAGAGGGATATTCAGCTGTTGTTTTAGCACCTCCATAAAATAATAATTGGGGAAAATACTAAAATAATTAAATACTAAAAAATTAGAATTTTTACACGACTCTCCAATCGAGAAAAGCCAATTAGTAAAGTTTACACCTATCTAATTATACCGAAAGAAATTTACTCCCGTAACTATTGAATGAAAATCCGCCGAGAAATAGGTGGTAGAAAATCTCAAAAAAGAGTCCTCAAATTTTTTAAGATTCGTTTATTTTAGCTAATAAGAGGCAAAATCGAGAATTCCAATCATTAATTTCTCGTCCAGAGGCACCGACATGAAGAAAACATTGGAAGAGCTGAAAGTTGCTGGTCGTCCCGTATATATGGGACTTAGGCACGTACACATGGCAGGGAAGCGTACATTGCATTGTTTTTTCTAAATTATTGGGATGGGGGGGGGGGCCTCAGCCCTCTTACAAAATTTATTGGGGGCTCAAATGGCCTCAGCCCCTAGGTTCCTGAAATTTTCATTCAATTGTTGAAGGTCAAGTTTTTCATTTCGTGTATATATATATATATAAGCACAAATTTTATCAAGAAACATTTTTTTTATTAGGACGTAAAAATAATTTAGGACTGAGGACTTTATAAGTACCTAATTATTATTATTATTATTATACAGAGAAGCTACTATCGTAGCTGAATTTTACTCTTTTTGCTGATATTTTTTCATATTTTATTTAATTTTTGAAATCAACTGTATATATAGAATTTGTATCCCTTTCGTACACTCTTAGTGAAAAAGTAGGCACCGCCAACCATTGTCACGGAACGCCGCTGTGAGCTCTCAGAAGAGAAATAAAAGAGAGAGGGTAAAATATTATACTGTATATCTCCTCTGATAACGGTGAGCTACCCTTATTAATGTGCGCCTATTTAATACCATGAAGCGGTTCTTTGTTAGACTTCTCTGGGGAACCGCGGAAAAAAAAAAGTTTGAGAACCACTGCTGTACAATATACGTAGTTGATATTGTAACTTCAAATATGAAGATTAGCCATAGAACCAAAAAAATTACCAATGAAAGAAAAAAAGATCACGATTTTTGTAGTTTAACTTTGAATACGCCACATAGACTTATCAAAATTCTTGGAAATAAAACAATGACTATACCGTAAAACGGGGTAACTGTAGGACGAACTTATTTTTATATTTGAAATTATGTGGCGGGCTGAGTTTTTGGTCTATTATCATGTTCTTTATCTAGAATTGTTCCCAACAATTAGAAGAATGCGCTGAAAGGCTCAAATATATTCTGAGTGCTGCTTCTAATTGTTGGCGTCTTGTTTCTTCTATTTACTGATTATCACAACTGTGTGAAAACTGATTTGTCAAAATCGTACGGCAAATGAAAACATAGAAATAGGTAATTATTCAATTCATAATTTTAAGATGATTAATTGTTTCTGTATGTTAATTAGATAATTTTTTACGTAATAAAAAGAATGTAAGCATATTACATTTGACGGGGTAACATTAGGATATAGATCTCCAAATTTTAGTAATTTGAGAACTTTTTTTTTCTCGTTTTTTCTTATCTTTTTCGTTTGTTATGCCCTTCTTTCGTTTGTTCTGACCTTTGAATTCGAAGTGAACTGTATGCACAAGGCAGGAAAATATTGAAAATGGCCAAACGAAGAGGGCAACCCTGGTACGAATTTGATAATAGAAATTCCTGTACCCCCAAGAAATTAAAGGTTATTTATTTTTAGTTGACATGAAGCAATAGGGTTAATTCAATTTCAATTAATTAATAATTGTACAATTTTCACCTATTTTTGTGTTTTAATAAAACGTTATAAATAAGTGAAGAGTTTTGAATCTTTTACAACTTCCCATCATTAAAAAAAAAATATTTTTCCGTACTTCAAAAAGTTACTTAAAAGTTAACTTGTCATTATTATTTGTTTATTCAGTTCATTTTATTTTGTTTACTTAACTGGTGAAAAGGTGTACAAGAAAAAAAAATTTCTAGTTCTTCTCTTAAACTTTAACATAACAAAAAGAACTTAAAAGGCCCGTCCCACGAGCGTTTGCTAGGGGACGCTGGGTAAGATAATTAAAGTTAAAGATAATAAAAGTCTGTCAGGATCCGCGGTCGCCTCGGGGAAGCAATAATTTTTATGGCTTTCAATACAAAGGCAGCGTAACGAGCGTCTTCCTTTGAAAATGACCGAACAAGTACGGATTACTTCACGCCGGCTGTGGTTTTTGCGGTTTACGTCCAACAAAGACTTTTATTATCTTTATACTTTTATTAACATTAATTATCTTACCCAGCGTCCCCTAGCAAACTCTCCGGGGACCCCTGCTTAACTGGGAGAAAAACTTAAAACAACTGTTTTTAATAAACAAACTTAAAAAATAATTTTTTTATTGTAAAACTCCTCCTGAAGAATTTTTACAGGCTAGTGTAAGGTAACAATCATGATGAATGAATGAACGCCAGAACTTTGCCGCTGGACTTATCCCGTTGCCGAGATCTCTTCCAGCCCAGCTTCGTGGTAGAGTCTGGAACACTTTATTTTGTGTCAAAAAAAAAGAAGAGACAAAAAGAACAAACAAAAATTTTTACAACATATTTTCCCCAGACAATTGGGTACTGTCGCGATTAACAAATTTTGTGGTGATTACAGACAAGATAGGGTTGGGAGTTGGAGAAAAGTTTCGGGGTTTCGTTAAGACGGATGAATGTTTAATACGCATTATTAGGATGGAGGTATATTTTAAAAGCAATTGGAGGGGCCACATGCCATCTCATCTGTTATCTTGCACTTTCCATAGTATAACATGTAGGGTAGCAATCAGAGACAAGAGTACTAATATGGCTTTAGGCGTATAAAAAAAAGGCTAGTTTTTTAAAGTTACCCGCATTCCGGGGTAACTTTAAGACAACAGAATTATATCTCTCCCTATTTTTTTTATAAATAATTTTAAATAATCGGGTATGGTAAGCAATCTGAGGGTTATAGCTATATTTTTTCTCAGAAATCATGTTAACAGTCAAAGTGCGGATATCATATTAAAAAATGTGCAATTCTTGTCCTAAAGTTACCCCTCTTTACGGTACACGGTCATTCTAAATTCATGGGACAAACTTTTAAGAGTTGATATAAGACACCTAATCAAGCATTTTGCGTCATAGAATGCGTGGTTGAATCACAATAGCAAAGACTTCAGAGATGTTTCTAGAGAGCGCAGAATAGCACTTGCTAGTAACAAATACCATATTTTCTCGATGGATTTACTGCGATATGTGATGCCAAACATCCAAAGGTGCAGAGGATGTAATGTTGTAGACCTCCTCGTGGGGCATTCTGGGTAACGCAAAATCTACCACAAGTCATTATACCGCTTATCATTGCTTGACGCAGCATGACCTTGATGGTCCTCACTCCTATAAAAACCAAAATTCAATCTGAGGGGGAATTCGTTTTAGCATGGTGCAGTATTACGCCCATTTTTCAGTAAAATACAGAATTATTGAAACACTGCATTTCTGCTGCAATGGATTGGATATGGCACTCCTATTATGTGGCACCCGTCTCTCCCGAACTCTCTTCTCTCTCGATTTATTTTTGTGGGTTCATCTCCTAGGCATTAAGGTAAGCGATTCCTATTGAACTCTGGGGATTTCATCGCCAAAATTAGTGTTAATAAGGTGTCACCAATGTGTTTATTCCAGTTGGTAGTTTATACCAGTGTTTTACCACAATCTTCCATATTCGACCACACATTTCACGACGAAAATTGCTTAGGCGTGTTCTATCACCCCTCAAAGTTTGTTCCACGAATTCTGAATCAAACAAAAATTTAAACAGTTGACTGATGTGATGTGAAGATGAATTGACTGTCCATGTACAGTCCCGTTCAGTGCACACGACCTCTAAGGAAAGAGGTTCGTTGCCTTTGTATCGTAATGATCTGGCACGCTCACCCGGCAATGTCGACCAAAAAAAAAAAAAATCAATAAACAAATAAATAGAATAAATAAGTTAACATCAAATGATGGCTATAGGTCCGGCATGGGATAACATGGGGAGAGGATTAATTGTGGGTTTCGCTGAAAGAAATTATTTCATATTTTCGATGAAGTATATAAAGTATCGCGGCATAGTTCAGGGGAAGGGTTTGAAAAAAAAGTCTCCAAAAATTTTCGCATTTATAGAGGCTAAAGTTAAATTTAGAGACAAGTGTGGACCTTTGGGTGACAAAGAAATTACATTCGCAAAAGGTGAGAAGAGATCACTACGGCTTCATACGGAATTACCAGAATGAGTATGGATCTTCAGGTGAGAATTTTAACTGGAATCCTTTGGATGTGTAAAGTACAAAAGTGGAGATCTTTAATCTGGCTAGGTTTCTACGGAAGCATAAGGGGATATATAGGAGGTAAAGTTGAATCAGAATGTTATAAAATCGTAAGTATTAGCGAATTGGTGGCGTATTGATGCATACAGATTCAATCTGTCCTCGTGGATCGAATGGTCAATAAAGGTGCATATAACAGGAACGAAGGTCGACGGCGCAAGGGATCGTCGTGGCAAATTCCAAATGTAAGAGCCATAAGAGGAGATAGACGTGAAAGTGTCTGGGGGGGGGGGGGAAGGACACGATGATGATGATGCCAATTCATATATACGCAAATACAGTACATTAGATCAGTCGACTTTACCTTTGACGCTGGTGGGAAGAGAAAAAGATTTTAGGTAGCCTGTCACAGCCCATCTTCACAAGCCTGATCCAGAATTTTACGTATTGCGTAAAAATGAAAACGGAGAGATGGCATCGCCAAGTTCAAGCCTCAAGAGATAGCCAAGGCAAAACTTACTGGTACCGAGGATCTTTCTAAGGAAAAAAAGTTTGAACTTTTTCAAGGAAAAATAAATTTGGGAGAAGGCCCGAACGGGACCAGCATAACAGGGTATGCTTCGAACGAGAACAGTTTGAAGGCGACATGAAAAGAGGGGTTTTTAGTTCTACAGAGTAAATTTAACGGCTCTCTATAGCCGCATGTGATCTCTTTACCATCGAGTTGGCGACAAATGAAAATTTACTAAGCTGGAGTGAAGGGGAGACCTAAATACGTGAATTATCTCCAGTCCCACTTCATCCCATAAAAAAGGGTATTTTTCGGGAGACGACACGAAAGCAAATTTTTCTTTTGCGGAGGTGATTTTCATATCAGTAAGGAGGATAACATTATCCGCTTATAAAATCAAATTAATATCTGTATGATTATCAATCTGAATACCCCGAACATCGGATGTTTCAAAAGTATTTTCAATGTCAACGAGGAAAAGAGAAAATAATAAAGGGAAACTATAGGAAAATATTCATTTGACATGTGTTAGTAAAATGAATCTCAATTCAGCAATTGACTAATTGGAAGTATTTTTTTAAAAATGTTGAATTTAGATTTTTGAAAATTTTATTTTTTTTCAAACTTTTAAAATTCATAAAATTCTAACGAATGGTAATACATCCACGTTCGAGGTTGATTTAATTAACTCATGTCGTATAAATATTCTTACGAAATTTCAGTGCAGTTAACCTTGCGGACAAACTCAAAAATTGCAATCTGAAAAAATCGCGTTTCAAAAGTGTTTTTTTCTTGTATACATTTACACACCAGTGTTTCTCAAAGTGTGCGTCGCCAATCTTTGTCAGTGACTTCGCGGTGAGCTATAGATATTCATTTGTGTGTTTATTTGCGCTTTGAAGTAGCTGTTTTATAATTGAAAATATCTACTAAACTATTCTGGGGAGCCGCGGATGAACCATAAATCAAGCAAGGGAGTCGCGGGTGATAAAAGTTCGAGAACCACCTCGTTGAGCATTTTGCCTGTTCGTGTTTCTTTGCAATTTATTTCTTTTCCTTTCGATTTAAGAAGAAAAATTTATGGATTGATAGGAAACTTTTTGCATTTAATTTCCGTCAAAATGGAGTACTTTTCAGTCATTTCTGAAAAATTGACTGCAGAGATCGTGACACCCAATAATTAATTTAAACGAGATTATTTCGAATAATTTAAACAAGATTATTTAATTTACGAAGACATTTTTGTACAAGCAGTTTATCTCCTCGAAATTATGCATTGAATATAAGGTTGAATATTAGTAATTAGTCGTTTATATAAGGTTTGCACTGAAATTGAGCAAATAATTTTTAAAACGCCCGAATTGATTAATATAAGAAAAATATGATACATTATTTTAAGTGCTCATTATTCCTCTTCTTCGGTCAGCAAACGTGGAACAAAGCGGGGGCTCAAGCTGTTTTCAAAAACTTAGATGCAATTTCTCCCACGGTGACACACGTCTATCATTTTTAATGATCTCATCAACCTTGTGATGTTCGATGTGCGTGTCTGGTACGAAGGCCATTTATGATGATGACGTTTCAATTTTTTAAATGTTTCACTTATCAGTGATAGCACACATCCACAAATCTCCATATGCACGCTGTAATCTTTCATGGATTTCTGCAGTGAGAACTTTTTCTAACAAGCAATTCAATCACAGCACGGTGACGAAGCGAAACCTTGATAAATTCTGGTTTGTAAAAAATTTGTGCTCAATAATTTCAGTATGACCTAAGCAAGTTTTTAAAAGTTGTTTTTTTTTTACAGAAAAATGGAAACAGTACGGAAATTTTGCAATCTAAAGTTGAAGGTTTGATTAAATCAGCATGCCGGGAATAAGCCCACAGGATACTCGTTCCGAACATTCCGAGTCATCTGCCAGGAGTTCAGATTCCAGAGCCCAAGGTAAAAAAGTGAGTTTCAACCGAGCGGTACGCGTTAAACAGTATCCGTGGCAACCAGATGAGCCACCCGAACTGGAAGAAAGACATGATCGAAGGTTTTGGTTCAAAGTTTACAAGAACAGTGCAAACCCCGTACCACAATCAAACAACTGGAAGCACAGCGATAAGCCAGAATGGAATGAAACAGATGGTGAAGATGCACACGATTCGCTCACACCCATAGCGGAGGATGAAGATGCTGAAGGAACCCATTTTAGTGAAACTGAGTATAGTCATGGTTCTAACGTAGAAAACGGGAACCATTTTAGCTCTCGACCGCTTGACCCTCCTGTTGACTATAATGACGACTGTAACTTATTTTCACGAACTGGAAGGTACAGTCTTCGTAGACCCGACCAATGGAAACCAGAAATGAAAATATCCGCACAAAGATACAGGGAAAACTCTGCAATCACAGGAAGCACTCGCAACGATCATCATAAAACCAAAGTCACAAACGGATTTCTATCACCTTTACGGAATCCGGACTTCCAACGACCAACGATTGCTTCCGCTGCCAAATCGACTGATAAACCGCTGAAACAACCAGTCATCAACATTAGACTTCCTCGACCCGTTGCCAAAGACACATCGTTTGATAAAAGAAAAAATGGATCACTATTCTCATCCAGTCAAAGATTCCGAGAAAGAAGATCGAGATCAAATGATGACCATGAACGGTACCGAGAAAGAGTCAACAGAATCGACAAAGCTGTTTCCACTGAGGATCTATCAACGGGTCCAGTGAACATTGGCGTGAATGGCAGCAAAATTGATACATACTCAACTCAGAAAAAAAATAAAGATAAAGCTACACAATGCACTGGTACTTTGACGAATTACAGGAAAAATGGCGAACACCTAAAAGGCGTTCTGAAATCCAAACCAACATTCTCAACGATTTTTGCTCAGTCAGAAAACAAGGATGTAAGTCTAAATAGGCCAGACGATAACAAAAATGGTCATTTAAACTCTAACGATATGAACTCAAAACAACTTTTATTACACGGGAAAAGCTGCTTCACTAACAATGGATATAACGAAACAAAAAGAGTTGCTGAACCAAAAGTGCTGCAGAAAGGGAATCCACAATATAATAATGGGAACATTGTTAAGCTTAATGGATACCACGATCGGTTCGAATATGATTACGTAACTGATGCACAAACTATTGCAAATAATAAATCCGTTGATCTCAAGACTCGGCTTTCTCAAGAAAATACATCTAACGGTGGTAAAAATGTCGAAAAGCATAAAAGAGCTTCGTGGAAAACCATGGTAGACAACAACATTGATGTAAATTCCATTATATGCAGAGATGATGAAGAGATGGAAGATTTCGGTTTGTATTCACAAACTACTGATAAACGAAGTTCGTCTACCATTGGTCATGTACAAGGCAAACAAGTACCGATATCTTCCAAAAAACGACATATGTCTTCTGACGGGATAACCAGGACTAGCTTGGGAAACGGCATTCAATGCAAAAGTTATTTGAATGATGCCGAAACTAAATACACGATGCTAAAAGACCACGGTAGCTCAAACAACAGCAACAGACTTGATATACTTGACTCCAATTCACCAATAGATTGGTCAAATTCTGGTTTCAGGCTCGGTGCTCGGTCGGCAATCAATCTTTCATCAAACTCAGACAGCGAATTCGTGGTCCACCGGAGACCTCCCTTATTAATGTATATACCAGGTGTAAGTCATCACGATAGGCCTGCAATAGAGGATGATAGGTTATCGGCAAGGAATGGCTTCTCCCGATCTGAAGGTGAAGATGACACGAGTCCGCTTTCAGTAGATGCTCAAAACGTGTTCAGCAGGCGTTATTCCATGCCGAGAAACGGGAAATTGAATTTCCTAAGATGGAAATCCAGCTAGGAGCATTTGAATTATTTTACGCGCACTTTAGTATTGTCCAAATATTAACTATGAAACCTACAGCATTCGTTCAACGTGATATATAATTTTATGCAATTTGTTATCTAATCTGGAATAGCGTTTGCTGTACTGTATTCGATTAATAAATGGATTTATTTGGAAAAAAGCTATAAAAGCTTTATTCTTTTGAATCTTGTAACTGACTTCAAAAATAAAGTAACAGCGAAAGATATCGGACGTAGAGTTAATAGCATTAGCGTAAATTAATCGAAAATTATGAATTGCAGAAACAAAACGAAGTTGATCTTTAGTGTCATAACCTTCAAATCAAATTCCATTTATGATGAAGACACCCAAAAAGTTGCGTCATGCAGGCATTCACATCTGGTGTTTTCTCGAAAAAAAAGTTTCTTTTCTTAAATGCCCAACCCTTGCGTGTCTTTCTCAGGAAATTTTTTCACGCAAAGTATGTAGAATTGTGTACTAGTGCATTTCTTCGAACCAACATTGTTTAATTTTCGGTGTCCAAGCGATCGAAATTCGTAGTTGCCTATCGATCGCTGACTACTGTTTCTACGATGCAGCTTCTTACTTACTCAATGACCAACAGTTAGCAGATCGATCGATGAATCGCCAGTCCGACGAACTGCAAATTCCTAGAACCAGAGGGAAACCTATCGACTGCCCACCCAAAAACCGTTCTCTCCCTGAAGGTCAGGGTGAACGAACGAACCATTCTTATTATTAGGGTGACCATGACGGCCAGTACAGGATCATAATCGTCACAGCCGACCTTCAGAGAGAGTGGTCAAACCATGACGCTGCTCGCTTCGAATATAGATGAAAAACATGTTAAATGCGAGATTTTTTTAGGTCTGGAATGAACATTCTCGATTTATACGATGAAGTACATGCTGTTTTGTACAGTTTTTATTTAAATAGTATTTAACCAATCGAAGGAGTAAAATTTTTAATTTTTCTGGGAAAAATAATGCCACTTTTTATGCTGTTTTTCAAGCTCAATATTTTTCTCTCCATGTGTTTACAGTTTTTTTTACAAGTATTTTCCAAACATACTTGAATATCATCAAATTTGGTCAAAGATATTTAAGTATGTTCAAAGTGCTAGTTACCGTACATATATACATTCCTCTTCTTTTAATATAATGTTGTCTACTGTTTGATATAAATTGGTTTGTCGCCTGGCAGTCCAGTGGTTAGGGAGCTAGCTTCTCACTGTGCAGGTCTGGGTTCGAATCCCGGTTCGGGCATGGATGTCTACTAACACACTAACAAATTCGCTGGACAGATCGGAATACGTGATAATCACGTTATTGAAAAAAATTGAATATCGATATTCTTAGAATGACAGGAAAAATCTTTGGGTAGGGTTTGAAGACGACTTATCTGATACATTTTTTTAGTGGGGAAAACTTGTTACGGGGAAAAGACCGAGAAATTAAGCTGTACAACTGAATATTTATTAAAAATAAATACAAACAATTCAACAATGTGTAGTGACATGGGGGAAAAAATACAAAATCTGCGGTGTGTCAATCATTGATTGTCACTCGATCAACAAGGCATCGGTTTATCTGCAGAACTAAATTCGATATATTGTGATTTAATGGTATCATTCAAGTGAGCGATCCAACACGCAAAGAGTCACGCCAGCAACCACCAATGTCATCCCAAGATGAGAAACTAAGAGAAAAAAAGTTTTTTTACATTATTCATTGATAATTTTAGAGATAACTGATGAAATGATGCAAAGAAATGTTATTATTGAAATAAAAAATAATCATTTTGTCGTACCATAACCTAAATCTGTGGGATAGGAGGTGGACGCGATTCCAACACGGGATCTAAATATTTCAAGAAATATTCAAATATTGGTCTAAACTGGCATCAAATACAGGGTGATTCAGAAAAGATGGGAAGAACTTTAAGAGGTGACAGTACACACCAATACAAACAATTGTCGTCAAAGAATGCATGGTCTAACATGAAACGGCTGCTTTGCAAACGTTAAAACGACATTCCTGTCGAAATTTATCGGGAGAAAAAGATCATGCATGCAAATGTAACCTGGGACAAAACGGTATGAAAATCTGCGTCACAGTGAATAAAAGGCGCGGACGCCAGCCCTGTGAAATTATTCCAGCGTGCAACCGTTCTAACAGTTGTAACTTACGGGATAATGGCGCACTTTAGTAATACTGAAAAAGCAGACAGGTATTTCATTTACGGAGTTGCAAACGGAAGTACCACAGAGGCAGCACGAATGTACTGTGAGCATTTTCTCCACAGGCGGTTGACCAATCAGAAAACATTTACACGCTTGCATTGGCAGCTGCGCGAAACGGGGCTGGCGTCCACGCCTTTTATTCACTGTGACGCAGATTTGCACGCGGTTTCTTCTTCTTCATCAGGTTACATTTGCATGCATGGCGTTCTTTTTCTCCCGATAAATTTCAGTATGCCGTTTTGAAGGAATGCCGTTTTGAAACGCGCTAGTGCGTTTGCGTTTCATGTTAGACCTGCATTTTTTTATGACAATTGTTTGTATTGATGTGTACTATCACCTCTTTAAGTTCTTTCCATCTTTTCTGAATCACCCTGTATTTGATAACACCTCATTCAATCACGAATTCTGTTTAAATCAGGGGTCTTTAACGTATGGCCATCGGAGCTTTGTCGGGCCCGCCGATAATTCTCAAAAAATGGTTGAAAACCGATTAATTCTAGAATTGATGAAAGAAATAATTTTGAAATTGATGAAAGAAATAATTTCGAAATTGATGAAAGAAATAATTTCGAAATTGATGAAAGAAATAATTTCGAAATTGATGAAAGAAATAATTTCGAAATTGATAAAAATTAAGAATTATTGAAAGAAATAATTTTTGAAGCAAACAATTTCAAAATCAGTGACAAAAATAACTTCTAAATCAATGAGAGAAACAATTTCATAATTTCTGATAGAAATTATTTCACAATCAATACAAGAATGATTGCATAATTATTGAAAGAAATTGTTTCACGATATGTTGGAAAGGAAAATTTCAGAATTATCAAAAAGAATTATTTCAGAACTAATTGATAATGAAAGAAATTATTTCAGAATATATAAATAAAATCTTCAGTTATTTTTGTCCCTGTTTAACTCGGGGACCCGTTGGCTCCCTCTAAGATGCCACCAAGCTACATCAGTTAGTCGCCCACGAGCTCCGTGGGAAGTTCCAATTTGGCCCGCCGAGTCTGAAAGGTTGAAGACCATTTGTTTAAATCATAGTTTCCCAAAATTTTTGTTCCATCGCCCCCTTCAGCAGATTTATTTCTCTCTCGTCGCAACTGAATAAAAGCCAACCCATAGGATTCTATGTTATACCCGTAGCTTCTATAGCCCCCTGGACCATTCCATCGCCCCCGGGGCCGATATTGCTACTGGTTTAAATCATGCTTACGAAAATCATAGCATTTAACGCTTTAGCTTTTTACGTATGAAATGATAAACCACTATTTGAGAAATTGAAACCTAAAGAATCAATTTCAACATACCTGACTTATCATCTGATTCACCCAAAAGTCGTCCAGATAAACTCAGAAAAATCAAAGTAAGTGAATTTGTGAGAGGCACGGCCAAAGATAGATCTGCAATTAAAAGGAAACGTGTTTTCATAAATTATATATCAAATATTTTATATATGGTGATTTCTTTCCTCTCAAAAAAAAATCAGTCACTTCTTATACCCTCATGTCCAAAAATTAAGCATAATTCGTGAAAAGCAAAAAAAATCTTGCAATAGTTAAAAATCACTTGTGGAGAATCGTGGAACAAAGATAAAACATTGTGCTTATGGCAGGTCCGCAGCCAGAAATTTCGTTCGGAGGGGGACCACTTTCATTTCGGGGGGGAGGGAAACCAAAGTGATAGAACAACAGAGATTTGCCCTCTTTTTCCAGATAATTTTCCTCACATTATCGGGGGGACCAGACCCCCCAAGTCCCCTCCCGCCCCCTCACTACGGTCTTGGCTTATGGCAAAACAGTACAGTCGACGTCAACAAGCTCAAAGAACGGCGCACGTCGAAACGAGTATAAAACGGCCTCGAGCGGCATGAAAAGTGTGCGATCGCCAGACTGTGGCGCAGAGGTTTCAAATAACTGGAGATGTTACCCGACGACCCGCAGCAGGTCGGCCAAGGGTAACAACCACTCGGCAAGACCACTATTTGGCGATAACTTCACGACGTCAGAGGAATCATTCTGCTAGACAACTGGGTTCAGCCCTGACAGCCACCACAGGAGTCACAGTTTTGGGACAAACTCTTTACAGGACACTCAAACACGTTGGTCAGACGACCAGCGGTTTGCATCCCCCTGACGTCTGCACATAAACGCGCGTTTACAGTGCAGTGTGGATTATCGGCGATGTTCAGTGACGGATCCAAATTTAGCCTGCACAATAATTCTCGTCGTACCACGATCTGGAGAGAACGTGGAACACGTTTTCACCTGGGAAACATAAAGGAAAGACATCGTTTTCCTAACGAAGGAGTCCTGGTATGGGCATGCATGATGCTGGACGGCCAAAGACCTCTACATCTTTGACACAGGATTTGTTACCGGGTCAAAGATACAAAGACGAAGTTCTTGAGCCTATTGTTCGCCTGTTTCGAGGTGCTGCTGATCATGATTTCATATTCATGGATATAATGCGCCTCCTCACCGCGCCACCCTGGTCGATGCCTTCCTTGAAAGTAAAGATATCCAGCACATGCAGTGGCCTTCCAATCTTAATCCTATAGAGAGCAGTGTGTGTGTGGTTCCCAACCTTTTTTCCTTCCCGCACCCCGAGAGCAATGCGACTTACCTTCCCGCACCCCCTTGAATAATACGTTTTTTATGTGTTAAAAAAAATCAGGTTTTTTTTCTGTAATTGATTACATTAATTATCCAATAATTAATTTATATGAATTATTTTATTTATTGTTGGTCTTTTCAGCTATGGCTAACATTGGCGTACGCAAGGAGATCTTTTCAGCTATAAAAGCTTTTCAGCTAATATTTATTATTTCTTTTTTTTTTTAATTAATGCAAAAACGAAACTAAAAAACTTGCTTTTTTTTACGCATTTTTTTGAGATTTAATCATTTTAATTTTCTTGCATAATCAGTCAACATGTTGTAATTTTTTTCCCATCTCGCACCCCCAAAAATGCTCTCCCGCACCCCCGGTTGGGAACCACTGGTATAGAGTAAGCGTGGGATATGCTTGGGAGAGATATTGCAGCCCTCCACCACTTACCAAGCTCAGTTCCAGAATTGAAAACTGCTCTCCGACAGGCTTGGATCTCTTTGAGCACACAACTAATTAATAGCCTCATGGAAAGCATGGGAAATCGTTGTGAAGCATGCGTGACGACTCACACACCGTATTAAACTTTAGCATCAAATTAATGTAATCATTCTGTTTCACTAAAGTTGACACTCGCATTGCGAACCTTTTTTCATACAACCCTTTTCTTTGGATAATAAAAGTCATTATTATAATCATTGTTTTGTGTGCACATTGTATTCTTCTTTTATAATCCTATAGCAACAGCATTCCACGTTTCCTTCCTTTCTGATGTAGATTTCCTGAAATATTCACATAAACAGCAATACATTATGCTTAAATTTTGGACATGAGTGTATTGCATATGCTGTAGAGACGTGCTCTTGTAAAGTTTTTCAACAATGAATGTATGCTACTTTTTTGAAAACATGAAAACGTATTACATAGATTTTGATGAGGTTTGTAACGAGATGATGGATTAACCATATGACTAGGGTGACTATACACACGTCCCGCATTTCCCAAGGCAACCCCGGTTTTTTTTAATATAAAAATGCCCCCTGTTTTTCGGTTGGAGTTTGCTTGAATTTATTTTCATCAAAAACGTTGATACAGGTAATTTAGATAACTCGAGTTGACATTATTTTCAGAGATTATATATATTTGTATTTTCTCTGAATATTACACGTATCGCGTATTTATTTATAAATCGGTCAAACCTGTAATAAAACATTAATTACTATGTTTTTCCTTTGTTGTTGCATTGTGGTTTGATAAAAAGCGAATTGAATAAATTTGAAATATTAAGGAAGGCAGCACACACACACATTTCTCAATATACATAAACCATACAGAGTATTATGCTCATTGACTTCTTTTTTGTCAGAAGCCTGCTGCTTTTCACATTTGACAGGCAGCTGTGAACGATTAAATTAATTTAATAGATTTAATTCAACGTCTTATGCGGTGAGAGTAACATTGATTTTTTTAAATAAAGCGTGGACATGGCCTGTGAATTTTACTGAAAATTCCTTTTTTTATTATACAGGTTGTTTCACCTGTTCATAATTGACCGAAAGGAATATAAATTTTATGGTTCATTTTAAAATTCAACAAAAATGTGAAAAATGATCAACAAAGAGAACGGAATTCATCTGTGATAGTTGAATTCCCACAAATAATTTTTGGGGGGAAATGCAAAAATTGAAATTTGTATACGGCCCCCCCAAATATAAAAAATGTCGATTAGTAAATTTTGCGCTTTTCTCTGTGAAACAAACTCAAAGAAATTTACCCCGCGAAATTCGGGTCAAAATCCGCGGAGATGGTTTTTCTCATCTAACGGTATTTGCAGGACTAACCATTACATGAAAAAAGGTGGGGAGAATAATAAAAAATAAATAACATTACTGAATAAACAAGATGAATTATGATAATTATTTTAATGATCATTTCTTTACTGTCGATCATTATAAGATGGATATTTACGAAGAAGGATTTTCTGTATACTGAAAAGAAACGCGCAAAATTTATCCATGTTCCCCATTTGATTCATCAAAGCTAAATCGACTTGGGAATTTTTTCCTTGAAAAGTGACAAAAATCACGAGTTGTGACTAACAATATCTCGACCAATTTTGATCCAAATTTTACGGGGTTAATTTCTTCGAGTTTCATAGAGAAAAGGCGTAAAATTTACTAACTGAAATTTTTTAGATTGGGGGCAGTATACAAATTTTAATTTATGTATTTCCCGCATTAATGGTTTTTTTGGGGCCTTAACTACCACATAAATTCCGTTCTCTTTGCTGATCAAATTTCATATTTTTGTTGAATTTTAAAATGAACCATAGAATTTATATTCCTTTCGGTCAATTACGTTGAAACAGCCTGTATATTTTGCAAAGTAAACACATTCAGAGCACAAAGTAAAAATGTGAACAAATATGGAAATGTTCTGGTAGCAGTCTTTTCCCTTCACTTGATGGGGGAAAAGGTTGAGTGGGGGATGGAAAACAAATTTGAATCAATTACTAAGAAACAAAATATTCGAAATTCTCGAATCACCGCAAACGAACATATTATGAAAATGTTTTCAAACTTGGGGATTTAAAACAGCTATTTGTGGTGTTTTGGAAAGTTGTGCGTTATAATTGGCAATTTCATCGTTATTTAGTGACAATTGGCGATGTCCCGTACTTGTGAACCCGATTTCTCGTGTTTTTCTCTAGGAAATATGGTTAGTCTACGTGTGACAGATGATGACACGCATAAATACTATACATAGAATTATACTGTACAAGGTGCATAGCTGACACCTGGCACCGCAAATTACTGGCGAGCCATTGATCTTAGAGGCATACTTCCAATTAGAAAAAGTATCCAAATAACGTGTGGACGTCAGACACACCATTCATATTGTAAGGCAGTAGTTTCCAAACTTTTTGAAGTGCGACTCTCTGCCCCCTTTTAACCAAAAATGGGAAATTCTGATTTTTTATCAGTAAATGTGCTGTTCCGTAAGCACTTTTCGGAACATTGTTTCTGTTTTAATTAGGCAATAATGGCTTTATAAGATATTCAGTTTCTTTATTATTATATAAATATTTATTTTGTTTTTTGACGTACTTGGTGTTTCTTATACAAGATGGAAGTGTAGCGAGGGGGTATGCTCCTTGAGTTTGGTATAAATGGTAATTAAGAATCATCCGATTTCAAAATGATTCTACACTTGAAATCGCCCATTAAAAAACTGTGTGTGTTTTCAGCAGACATTTTCCCCTTAATATTCACGTATATTACTTATTACTTCTGTGTTTCTAATTTTTTTTTAAATATACCATTTTGAAATCGAGTGATTTTCTTTGAGTCACTCCTGTATAAGTATTAACTTGATATATTGATTACTGTACAAGTAGAATTTGATAAAATTACATTGCATGATATATAGCAATTAGCTCAGCTGATTAAAGGCATTTTTTAGTTTTGACATTTTTAAAAATAAAAATGAATTTTTTATCTGGACGTTTTTATTTTGGAGAATCCCTAGTTCAATGACATGTCATGAATTATGATATATATAATTATTTTAATTATTATTTTTTTACTGTCGACAATTATAAGATAGATATTTACGAAAAAAGATTTTCTGTATACTGAGAAAAAGCGGGACCCACACTTTGGGAACCACAGTTGTAAGGGGTTGCATAGTTATTAAAATATAAAAATTAACTTTTTACACGGACACCCTAAGTTCAAAAACCCCCAAAAAATTCCCCGTTTCTAAGTGCAGTATTCACTGAAATATTTGAATTAAAAAATCGGAGAGAAGTTGGGAAAAAACAGCGTAAAGAAGGCGTTTTCTGTTAGTTTATGTTGTTCTTTCTGAACTTTTTTTTTTTTAATTCAAATATTTCAGGTCACTTAGAAACGTGGAATTTTTTTTGTTGGCCTCAGAGAGAAAGGGTAACAACTTTCTAATTGGGTTTTTGGGCACAGGATGTCCTTATAAAAAGTTTATTTTTATATTTTAATAACTATACAACCCCTTACAATGTGAATGACGTGTCTGAGGTCAACGCGTTATTTGGATACTTTTTCTAATTAGAAGTATGCCTCTAGAATCAATGGTTTGCCAGGTGTTAGCTATGCACCCTGTATATAAGAACGTTATTTTACTAAATTTCGCACTGTCCATACTATGGTATTACTGTCGATAATTTGCTGAAGTTGTGAATTTTTTAGCAGTTAAAAGAATCGACTGTTATCAGCTTGACAGGGCTCACTAATGCCTTTGGGTATTCAATGATTTGCTGGTTTACCTATCGTGAATAAATTTCTTACATGCAGAAAATTTCAATTCAGTTTCAAGAAAAATCTACTTACAATTTTGAAAACAGAAAGATCATTTACATTATTTGGCACACAATACAAAAGAAAGTGCATTTCCCAACAATAAAAAAGTATTTAGAACAATGCATAAAGAACAAAACAGGATTTCTCACTTGTCTTGAGGAAATCGCCCACATTTCGAATGTCATTGAAAAGGGCATATTCGATGATTATTCAAGGACATAGGGGAAAAAAAATGAACTACCCGAAGTATAGAAGAAAGTAGCCCTTTGAGAAAGCGAAAAAACATATGAGGCGAAGTATAAAATAATACTACATACTTATAATATTAAACATTTTCGTACATTTTTGATGTGAGACAAAAGAAAAATGACAAGTATTAAAACTAAAAGACTGACTCTAGAAAATATAATAGTACTTAGCTACCTAATATACACTACCTAAGTAAGATAGAAATAATGTTACGGGAAACAAACCTACTCGCAACGTAAATTTGATTCATTTTCGAAGCAGGGGCGGAACAAACCGAGCCCGATTTTTCTGCAAAATTGCCGACCATCAATCACAACAGAACCTTCCCTAAAGTAGGAATGTAAAAATGAAAATGTGATCGCCTACTCAGAATCACAATCAGTGAAATTATTTCCACCTATCGAAAATTAACTTCATATAACCATCACGCTATTCAGTACTTATCGCGACGTGAACACCTGTTTAAAACTGTAACCAAATGCAGATATTCCACGATAACATTTACTTGATATAGTATCCTAATTTGTTCCGAATATTACACAATCGACGTATACAATTTAGTTTAACCGAAAAAATAATATTGATTAAAAAAAAATTTAAAAACGACCCACACATAACGGAAAAATGATGGAATCCGTACCTACACAAAAAGTAATCAAATACATTTCTCAAGATATACAGAAGACTGGATGTTGTGAAGATATTTATTATTTTAGATGTTAATTTTTTAAGGAAGGAAAAAACTCATCTCTGCCTCTACCGGGAGTCGAACCCGGGTCCCTCGATTGCCGGACGAGTGCTCTGACCACTAAGCTACAGAGGAGATAGAGATTTTCCTTCGCTAGAGCGTATATTTCCTTCCTTAAAAAATTAACATCTAAAATAATAAATATCTTCACAACATCCAGTCTTCTGTATATCTTGTGTTAACAAGTGGAGAGCGACATTCATGTCATAAATACATTTCTAATATATCCCTTTCTACTCATATACAAGTAACTGTTGAGAGGGATTACGCGTCTAATTCGGTAAAATTAAAATACAAAATATTCATTCAGAATTCAAAAAGCTGTTCATGATAAATGTGCACACATTCGAAGGGGAAAAAAACAATATATAGGGTTAGAAATTAAAAAAAAACTGATGCAACAAGAAAACCATCTGGAAAATACAGTAAAAATCTGTCTTTATATATAACGGAACCTGTATTAAGCGGGAACCTGTCTTTTACGGAAAAAAATCTTGGCCCGTGATTCCAATACACATTAAAAAAAAAACCTGGATTAAACTGAAACTGTCTAACGCGGAAACGGAAAGGAAAATCGACACTATAAACGGAAAATTTCACACAAACACTTCGACTATTTCGCGACCAATAGACTAAAGGATCATATAAAATGTTAAAGTGCTCGATCGAAATTTTTTATGTAATGCTTGCTTGCCAATGTGAGTTCTATTTCACCCACACCCCTAGATTAGCAAAAACCGTTTCAGTACTTGATGCTGTGGTTTTGGAAAGCAATATGTAGTGGAGAGCGATTACTTTCTTAAACTAACAAAAAATTTCGGAAAAGCAAGCTTTTCTACGGGCGAAATCAGTGTAACGTTGGATTTCCAAATGATATGCAAGGCTTACAAAATTGTGTACAAGCTGCTTTACGTGATCACAGTGCTGAGTAGGGCCGGGATTAGAGGGAGGCAAATTTTAGGCGGGAACAAAAAACTATTATAAAGTCATCAAATTTTAAAGTCGGGGGCAGCACAAAATCATGTTGCCCTCCCCCTTCTCCCTCACAAAAATCCTAATTATGACCCTGGTACTGAGGATTACACGAACACCGACGACAATGTACAAATTGAACCTGACACGACAGATATTGGCACTCATTAAAAATTTTAGAGAAAACAAAATGAACGTAAATACCGTCACACACAATTCAGATGAACAGTGTAGGGTGAAGTTTCATACAGAGATGCTATGGAAATCGAAAAATACTTAGTAATCATAGAGTAAAAATATAAAGTATCATTATTTTATTTTATCTATAATGTGTCTTAGTTATCTATATATTAATCTATTAAATTATCTATTTTCAATTAATTTATTTTTATTTCAATTACATACGAGATCGTTACATAATTTTACACATTATGTAACATTACTGCCGCCTGGCAGTCCAGTGGTTAAGGATCTAGCTTCTGACTGTGCAGGTCTGGGTTCGAATCCCGGGTCGGGCATGGATGTCTACTAACACCAACAAATTCCCTGGACAGATCGTAACGATCTCTTGGGAATACGTGCTGATCACGTTATTTATTTAAAAAAAAAAAAAATGTCAATTAAACCTTTATTAAGCGGAAACTGGTGTTCAACGGAAAAAATCTCGGCCTCTTGTGATTCTGTTGAACACAGATTTTACAGTACAACGATAAAAATTTTTGAGGATACTAAACGGTGTATTAAAGTTATCAGAAATAAGAATTTGATTACATGTAAGCTACTACTAACATTTTGCGTTGGCACCACAATTTTAACACGTAAATGCATGGGTTTCCCCCCCCCCCCACCCGAGCTGATTATTTTAGTCTAGAAAGCCAAAAAAATTATTTAAAAAAAGCTATTTCGAATTTTACTGCTCATACAGAACCTTAAAGAGAGCACACAGATCCTGAAAAATCGCATATAAAATAAATGTACTGAAGTGATATATTACTTTCTAATTATAAAACTATATTCTTTGCGATTCAAACTGTAGTAAGAAAAAAATTCGGGTTGCAAACTTCAAGGTATATAAAAAAAAGAAATGCAAACAAAATTTTTAAAAAATTAGCTAAATCACAGCCACACATCCTCTGCAAAAAAACAGAGTTGTCGTTAATTAGGACATCTACCAAGGGCCGTCATTTCAACTTTTTCCGGGGGGGGGGGCGGCAAAGAACGTGTACTCAATGTATGTATATACAGTATTTGCATATATATATATATATACCATTTTTAGTGTATTTTCAAAAGCCGGCGGGGGGGGGGGGGCAAATGACAGGCCTGCATCTACCACCAAATTCAAAATATAAAATGGAAAGAATATGAACTCAACTTATGTGCAAAGGCGGTTTTGAATTTTTATCTTTAAACTGGCTAAATCAGCGTTTCTCAACCTATGGTCCGCAACCATGTTACAGGGGGTCCGCAAGCAGACTTCAGTTCTCATTGAATGAGAATTTATTCAATTGTGAAACTGATTTTAGTAATATTTTCTTGGGTTTTGATAAAAAAAACTAGACCCCTCATACTTTGAGTAACCATATTTCAGCGAGAAATGTACGGAAAATTGCCATCCTATATACGGAATATCGATAGTTGCCGCCAATACATGCAAATCTCGATTAAATTAAGGGCTATTGCAAATATCTCTCTCTCGAAGTAGAAAAATGTACATCGCAAAAGAACTTCAAAACCTGTGATCGCATTTCATTGCGGGAAAAACGCAGAAAATTAAGGTATTGAATACGGCAAGAGGATATACGGATAACATCAATTGCCGTCAAAAACATTGCTATAAGTCGGTAAAATCACAATTATTGCTAAAAAATTACAGATCAAAATATATGAAATTCATTGAAAAACCCAGACGATTGTATAAAAATTTCTGTCCAACCAAAAATACAGGAATGTCCTGCAAAATACGGGTATTGTAGTCAGAGGTCCATCGACATGTTTCAGCTATTTTACTGGTCCTTGGATATAAAAGGTTGAGAAACGCTGGGCTTAACTAATGAACGTTTAAGGAACCTTTGTACATACCTATGCAACGCTATGTGCATTCAGTGCCGTCTTAAAGCATGGGCCTACCCGGGCACGGCCCGGGGGCCTCACCCCTCATACTTAAATATTAATACTGCCTAATACAGAATTATTTCAATACTTTTTCGTTTATATGTGCAAATGCCGTGCAAGAGTTCAGCAACAAAAATAAAACTATACATAAAAATACAGTATAAATATTTTTAGTTTTCTCACTAAAACTTCGAATCAAAGAGTAATAGTTTGTGGAATTAATCACTGTACTAAGAAAATTAAAAATCTATAATTACACAACAGGCGTAAAAGCGATCATGCCGATATTAGTCATAGAAAGTTTAACACATTTGCAAGCGTCTGACTAGAATTTAAAACTTGTTCTTCAGCTGCAGAAAGTTGCAGAGTGTGGACTCCATTGTCGCATTTTTAAATAGAGTGAAAGAAATGATGTCTCGAATTAAGATTTTTTTCCTCCTCTTCCCATGGCCCCCAAGGGTGAGGCTGACAGGGCCCAGCACGATTTACATCATTTTTTGTTTTCTTACTTTATAAAATCACTATAGAGAGGCCCTACCGCAGGTTGTGTGGACCATGCCCCTTCCCTTTGTCTGCTGATGAGAGAGGGTGAAAAAAAGGGCAATAAGGTTGTAATATATCACGCCATTGTTGCGCCTAAAAGAAACGATAAAACACTTTTACCATTACAGCTGAAAATCGCGTGCATAAGAAGTGTTAATGGAAAAGCGAATATAATATATATAGTGATCAGTATCTCGGGTCAACATCCACATATCAAAGATACAGGGTGCATGGGAAAGCTTTTCCCCAAAACTGTTCTTTCCCTTATTTCCAGAGATTTCGACTTCAAATATCTCGGCGAATATTGCACTTGAAAACAAGAAATTTTTTGGGGGGCCCAGGCGAGACAGGGCAGCAACTTTCTGATTGGATTTTTTAGGACAGGGTGACCAAAATTAAAAAGTTAGTTTTTCACTTTAATAACTATACAGGGTGCATAGCTACCAGCACACGCCACATTTTATTGGCAAACCATCAGAGGCAAACTAGAGGCATACTTCTAATTAAAAAAGTGTCCAAATAACATGTAGAACTCAGATGCATCCTTCAATTTGCAAGGGGTTGTATGATAATGAAAATAAAAAAATTAACTTTTTATACAAACTTGTGCTCAGAAACCCAATAAGAAAGTTGTTGCCCTGTGAATCTTCTGATGCCAAAAAAAAAAAATCCATGTTTCTAAGTGCAATATTCACTGAGATATATTAATTCAAAAAACGGATAAAAGTGTGGAAAAAAACAGGATAAATTTGGGTATAATGTGTTTTATCCTCCCCATAACCCTGACATAAATATATAGGGCAACGCACATGCAAACACAACACTTTCTGACATGTACCAATTCATTGGAGATTTCCCAGATGAATGTTTGTCAGTTACAAACATGTACAGTTTAGTGGTAATAGTAATGAAATACATGTAGACAAAAAAGTTAAAAGATTTTATGAGCTGTTGCCTTGTATTTTTTAAAGAAGAGGTTTCAAAATTTATGATACATAGGCCCAATTATTTAAAACAATTTGTTTCAAATTCACTGCAAACTTTAATAATACAAAATAAGGGCTTTGAAAATGCAAATGTTTTAGTCATTGAAATCACGTTTCTATTTTCACTTACCAGCAGATGATAAAGCCATAGTGTAAAGAGCAGATCCACTCTGATTTATCAAAAATGGAAACACATACTAAAAAAACATGTAAAATGAATTAAAAATCATAATAGCATTACCGTTAGAAAATGTAAACACACCAGAAAACAGCATATTTTTTTTTAATTGAATGGCAAATGAAAAAACTTCGTAACTTTCCACACACATATCATATTTTATTCTTACTACTTCTACAAAGAGCAAAAACCAGTAAAACAATGGGTGAAGTAAAAGCAGAGAGTTTTATAATTATATTGCATTAAAAATACATAAATTAATATAATCACTAGGGTTTGGATTTTTATGCTCGAAAAACTTCTAAAATATACTATAAAATACACTAATATAAAATATGCATTTATGCTCTTAAAAAACTGTAAATATGCCCTATAAAACAAAAAATATGTCCTAAACATTTTTCATTCCTATCTCAAATAACATTAGTTTTTAGCAAAATGATATGACAATGAGGAGTGTTCATGAGTCTGAAGTGGATTTGGACTAGTGAAGAAAAAAATAGACTATCGAAAATTATGAAAAATGCTAAATATGCCTTAAAATCGGGGAAATATGCTCTATCATGTAAAAATAGTAAAATATGCAAAGACAGAAATCTGAGTCCTAATAATCACATTGTCAGCGATTTACAAAGAGATTTCTGTGAACCTTATATAAGAAGCTCAGTAAAAAATAAATCTATATCAATGAATTCCCTTCACAGATACAAATTTTCTAATCAGTGAAATAAAACATGTTTTTAAATTGGAAGAGATTATTGTTTCATAAACACTATTTTTTGGTTGGATGCATTATGAAACTAAATTTTATAATTCATTTTAAGCCTGCATTGTTTTCTCAAAGGCAACTTGCAGTATAGTTAGAGTTACAATGAGTTTTGAAATAAAAGAAGATAGAAGTCAAATTAGTTTCCAGAATGAACATGACCAAAAAAAGAAAATAAAAGATCAGTTGGATAAAATTTTTTGATAAAAATGATAATGTATAAAGGAAAGACTTTTTTCTGGATATTATGCAGAGGTGAACTGATAAAGAAAAGTCAACTAGTCTCCGTTAGAAATCAAACCCAGTGTCCTATGCAATTCATAGTTATCCCTTTTCTTCCCTAGTTTACCTCGGCATAATATCCAGAAAAAAAGTATTTTCTTCATTGGGCTGAGAAAAAAATCAAAAATTATCTCAATCAATGTATAATTTAACATCCTAACAATTTTTGTCAAAAAAAAGAATACTTCAAGTCTATAGAAACAAAATTTCGTTCAAATAAAAAAATATTGGTGAAATCATGTGTATTGTTGATAGCTATGAAATATTTGAAGTAAATTTGCAACGAATATATATATATGTTAAGGTAAATGTGTGGTTATTATGCATAATAACCTGATTTTTGTCAGTTATTATGCATAATAAATCAGACATTATGCATAACAACCGGATTTATAATATTTACTCTGACATATACATTTATATACACCCTCTTCAATACGACATTTTTTAAGATAAAACCACTTCAGGATAGGAATTTTCATATATCATTTTGTTCTCTTTTTCTCTCTGAGCACTGACACACTGTTTTTTTAATAGGAACCTGTTATATCCCGCCATCATTACATTCAAAAATACAAATGAACTGAAATATTGATAGCAGCTATGAAAAATCTCATATAGACTTTTCATATGATACCGAAGCAAAATAACTAGTTC
This sequence comes from Pholcus phalangioides, assembly GCF_987345545.1. Taxonomy (NCBI): domain Eukaryota; kingdom Metazoa; phylum Arthropoda; class Arachnida; order Araneae; family Pholcidae; genus Pholcus; species Pholcus phalangioides. Next base: position 43,567,160 of record NW_028301600.1, on the reverse strand, counting down.
AATTTTTAATCGGTGAAAACAAATTGAAAATATTAGTCATGAGTAATGAGTAATACATGAGTAATAATGCTTCATTGCAAAAAAAGGCTGATAATGCTTTTATTTATTTCAATATAAATAACATTTTTTTTTTCAAGTAGATAAATCCTTTAACACATTAGATTATAAATAAACACACCAAAATATAATTTGCTAACAGAAATAAATTTTAAATCACAATCAAGTACAATGTATAAAAATAATAATTACAAATTAAGAAAAAACCAAATAAAAAAAGAGAAGCATCTATTTGTTTCTCTATGAAAAAATAATAAAAAATATTTTTCATGTGCAGGGAAAAAAACATTAATTTTTTACGAAAATTACCTTCCAGTTTGTTGCAAGAAAGTAAAGCTCAGCAAACCATTGGCTTAACATGGAATTGCGAGATATCTTCTCAATGCCTGCACTCCCATGTCGTAACAATGGAGTTGAGAAACCCCACATAGCTGCCACAACAACCAACCATAAAAGTGAAGCTTTAAAAAGTAATGGATCAAGTCAATACTTTGGTTATAACTTTTACATAGCTTCTAATATACAGTGGACCTCAACTTATGAAATTAAATGTGAAAATTACTTGTATCTTAAAAATCTTATACCCTGAATCAAATTTTCCCTTATAAAATAATTGAGAAAGTGAGTTAAGAAAATTAGGTGCAGGTAAAAAAAATTAACTGTAATGAAAAGTCAATGTAATGATGTCTCCATGTGGTCTTGGATGTAGTGTTAAGTAAAAAGATTGGTATTTTTTATTTCGCAAAAATGTTTGTTATTCTCTATTTCTTTTGCTTGATTTTTATACAACTTTTCAATATATACAATATATATCCTTTCATTGTTTTTTGCCTAGATGAATACACTGATTCTGAATAATGTCTATGCATTTTATACAATGAGCTGGGCAAAATATATTAATGGCACAAATACTTCGCAGAGGTATTCCTTGATAACATCAGGCATAGTATAGAATGCTGGGATTTTACAACTGAGTTTTAATATATATAGTAGAGCCTCCCTTATCCAGCCTAACTGGGATTGATGGTAAGCTTGCTTAGAAAAAAATTTGTTTTATTAAGTTGGTAGGGAGATTAAAACCAAAGCAAAATCAATTTTACATGTATCATATATTAAATCTATTGGGTACTTCAAAGAGAAATACTGCATCACACAAACTAAAACTTAAGAAATTATGAATTTTATAAACTACTTATATATATCAAAAGATTGTGTTTTATAGAGCCAATGCAGTATAAATTACTCATACATACCATAGTGCAAATTAAGATCACTTACAACATCAAGTAAATAATTGGATTTTTTGAGGCCGGTTTAAGAAAAGATCAGGCTCAAGTAGAGGCACATTAGAAAGGTTCTACTCTGCCCTATTATCAAAAAAAAATCTCTTCATTACAATATTATTTTTTATTGATGAATGTTAGCATTTTTCAGCTCTATGTTAGAATTCGGTTTTCTTCAAGGAGTTCCTACTACTTGGTGGCTTATCCAGTCCCTAAAGTTCAAGGAGGCTGAAGTTCTTTGTCTACATGGAATTTCATGCGAGTTTTGATCTTCTCTTTTATATGCAATAAAACCTCTCTATCTTGAAACTGAGGGGAGAGAAAAATATTTTGTGATAGGGAGTTTTCCAGAAGTGTGGTTTTATGCAAAAAAATAAACAAAAATGCAACAAATAGCAAAAATCAAGAAAACTAAAACATGTAGCTAATATATATTTTACTTCCCTTTCACAATCACTTCATGACCTTAGTGAAACCTTCAGATTTTTTAAAACCATGGGTTCCAGTGACAGGGAATTTTTCTCTACATTGTATTAACCATTCATTGAACTCACCCATGATAAATAGATTTCTGGAATTTTGTCACTCGCTTGATGTTGTTTTCATATTTTTTAATGATTTCTTTGTTTGTGATTATTGTTAAAAGTTTACCATTGGGAATTTCAAACACATGCTTACAGTTTGAAGCTGATTCATAATTAACTTGAGTCTTTATCGCAGAGGCACATATGCAAGTACAGGGCTGCAACTAGGTGGGAGCAGGTGGGTCTGGTGCCCTGGGTGTCAGACCAGAGGGGGCACAAATTTCACCCTTCAACTTCTCCTTCACATTACAAGGAGAAGCCAAAATTTGTGCTTGTCCCGGTTGACTAAGCATCTAGTTGCTCCCCTGTGTGATTACTAGAATTATATTATAACTGATATTCACTGGTTATTTTATGACAATGAACAAGGGTCGTTTCAAAAGTAAGGGTCATTAAAAAAAAGAACAAATGAGGAATCAAACAAGGAATGAAAAAAATTAATAAATGAAATATTATTATTCATTATTAAAATATTATTAAAAACACAGATTGATAATTCTTCTGCATAAAAATCAACTCGATTTACCTTTCAATACTTCAAGAACATCGAGTAGATTTAGCAATACATCATCTATACCACTTATTCATAAAACAGTAAAGAGAAATCACTTTACGTTTCTTGTTCCGAAATTTTACAACAATCTGCCATCTGACATTCTTGACTGCACTTCAATATTTATACTAAAAAAAAAATCTCAAACAATATTTGCTCTCTTTAAATGATATTGAAAGCTATTTTTAATATGCAATATATTTTTTTTCCCTATTGAGCTCTCGCAAAAAAGGAAAACACTACCCCATCACTCAAAAAATTTCTGAATCGCACCTTCCGTTGTTGCCATTATTTATTTCAATAGTAATACTAATTATTTGCTTCATTTATAATTTATTTTATTTATATTAATAAAATAAATCACTAATTTTAATTTAAATCAATGTAATATTTTGTGTCTGCGTATATGTGTGCGTATGTATGTCATATTCATTAGATGATTTCTCTGTCTTGCGTTTTTTCATTGTTTTGTTTGTTACTTATTTATTTATTTATTTTAGTTTATTATTAATATTTACTATTCATGTTTGAAAATTAACTCAATAATAATCGTGTCCATGAAATTCATAAAAATCACACCAAAACATGGTTTCAATGATCTTTGAATTTACAGCTGAACTCCCAGAAGTTGAAAAAAGAATATCTAAAGTGAGAAAAAGTAAACATTCCATTTGCATGTACAGAGTCTGAAATGGGTTATACAGTGAAACCCCTATATAATGATACTCAAGGGACTGGAGAAACCTACCCTTATAACTCTATAATGCCCAGATCGGCCGATGTCGGCCGAGTAGGTTAATGCCCGTAACCGCCTCAAGTCGGCCCAGCTAGGGGGTATGGGTATGTTTTGGTGGGCTTTTGTCACCAACGGGGAAGAAGATGAAAGCTCTTGTCAGAGACGGGAACGGAAAAGACAATTGCAACGCCTTATCAATGGGATTTTAAAAGCTGATGTACTAGAATGCTCCTTGAGAATGGACTGATTATATCCTAGTAAAGTTTAAAGTTACTGTCTTCCTTACTGACACGGTAGACCCTCTCACACAATAGACCTGTATGGATCACACCTCCTTACACTCACACACATGTATACCAGTCTTTTCATTTATAGAAAGATAAGGGTACTCAATGCATTTTACAAAGAAATAATACTGTGAGGAAAGGAGTGTATTTTCAGTAGACAAATTATCTCCCGAAAATCCATTGAAATGAAAGTGTGAACGTGAATGCAAAGGGTAGCATGAATAGAAACTCATGGAGAAAGAGTGGGGAGAGGGAAAGTGGTCAAAATTTGGACGAGTCCACTTCGAACACAAAAAACTTGGTATTTTCACGAACCTCCCAGGTTTTCTATCTGGGCATTAAAGAGATAAAGAAGTAATATTTATAGATGAGAATATATTAAAATAATGGAAACCGCATCAGGACCTGAGAGTATATTGGCATATTAGGTATCATTATAGAGAATTTTAACAATTATACATAAATTTTATATCTGATTATGAATTAGATAAATTTGTGGCAAAAAATAAAGGTATAAAAATAATAAAAATTTTGCTATTGGATATAGATCAATATTGTCTATTGATCACATTAATTTGAAAATAGCTTTTTTGAATTTTGTGAAGGTAGGTATATTTTGTATTTATAAAAGGAATACACTGTAAAGTTTCGGAGATAAATAATGAGAAAATGTTTCTGGAAAATTTCTTTTGACAGTGTGATATAATAAAAATTTCTTTTCACACCTATCATTATAATGACATAGCAAGAATAAAAATGTGAAGTATGTATTTATAGGGTGATAAAATAAAAATTCCAAAAAATATTTGGATTTGAGCTATTTCCCCAAAATATGAAATCTTTTTGTGAAAAAAACCTTACGTTATAAAAAAATTGATTGCATATTTAGAATCAGCATTCCCAACACATTATAAAAATCAGTTATCAAAACTAAAAAAGTTTTCAAAAAGGGTTTTTTTTTGTAGACCTGTGTAATAATATTGCAACTCATTTTAATGTGTTAAATCATCAAAAAAAAAAAAGTAAAAATATATTTTCTCATAAATAAGAAATATTGAATATTTGATTCAAGGAATCTTACTTAATTGCATCTTTAGATATTAGTGAACAAGATGGACTGTGTTGGTTGTATACTATGAACTTCTCTTTCTCATATCACCCAGTAAAAATGAAATGGACACAGAAAACAAAAATTAGCATTTTATTTATTTGAAAGTATCACTTGTTGAACAGAAGCAACGTGTACGAAAGAAGTTCTTGAATCTCAGAAATTATTTTGCAACTGATCCGCTAAAAATGTTTATTTACATTTTCTTGGATTTTTCTAGGGATAGGGTGACACAAAGGGTTCTTTACCTTACAGTTGCATAGAGATAGATTGACCATATGCCCGTTGTTATGACTTGCCGTATTTTTTCGTATTTTTTTGCTGAAGTAAGGTGACCATACGTCCTGTATTTGCGGGGACAGTTCCGGTGTTTTCTGCTTTTTTGGATGTCCCGACTTTTTTGCAAAAATGTCCGGGTTTTTCACATATTTTCGACGAAGCTAGCTTGACTTTTATTCTTGAAATCAACAATTAGAATTATCTTCCCAACTCAGAAATTACATTGCGATGGTTAAGACTACAAATAAGGATATTTATTTCACGTGTTTTTTTTTTTTAATTCACAGTAATTTGAAGTGGCATTGGTGAATTTTCTGTGATTTTAGCATGAGTTGGCGACTTTGCTTACTTTTGGCATAATTTTTGGCAACTATTGGTGATTGTTCCGTATTTTCCCGTATTTCGAAGCCAAATTTCACGTATTTTTATAGAACAAACATGGTCAGATTATACTGAGGTATTTTTTTTTGCAAAATGTTCCGCTGTTGCTGCAGTGAGCATACATCCAGGTTTTCACGTATTTTCAACGAAGCCAATTTGACTTTCATTTTTCAAATCAGTAATTAAAGTTATCTTCCAAACTCAGAAATTACGATTACAAATAAGAATATGTATATTCACATATTTCTCATGTTTTTTTTTTAATTCACTGCAATCTGAAGTGCCGCTTCATCTCCCTCGATTGGCGACTTTTCTGTGATTTTGCCCATGGAGCAATGAATGGCAGGCACTGAGCTATAAGTAAACACTGAGCTTTACTTATAGCTGCTCAGTGATGGCAGGAGGTGACGTGACCAGCCAGAACCTCCTAGAGATGGAAGGTCTCCGCACGGGTTGCCATAAACGTCATTCAAACTACCTAGCAAGTTTGCCACATCTTGAAACACAGCATCCTATTTCGTTTCTTCTTATTTTGGCGTAGAATCTTCCTGATTGGCTCTCAAATACCGCATAGTGATTGGATGTGGGGCATAGAAATCGCCAATTCTGAGCCCGATCCTTTTCCGCATAAGGATGATGCAGGGAATTTTTTTGCCTGAATATTCTGAGGGAAAATGGACTACTTACTGATGTCACAAGAAGCGTGCGGAGGCCTTCTATCTCTAGGAGGTGCTGGACCAGCGCGTCCGTTGTGAAAGTAAGGAATCAGGGTTGCCAGATAAAGAAAGTGATCGCTCTTTCTAAAGGGACCAAGTAAGCCCAAACAAACCATGGCTTCCCATGCTTTCCTGTGACAAAAATCCCCGCTTTTAAGGAACATTTAAAAGTTTTCTGTTCACTTTAGGAACAGTTTTTTCTCTCAAATTCTGTGAATATATTTATACAATTTAACGAGAGCTTTTACAATTTTAGTTGTTGTTTGTTTTTCGAATATTAACTTCAACAACATGCAACTTTTTCGAAAATAACCAAAATTTACCCATATCTTGTGCCACAAAATTTCTTTACATCATTTTAATTTTTTAAAAAAACGTCCCATTTAAGCATGTAACACCTCAGTGCTGAGAGACACAGAATGGTTCAAGACATTTGAACAAGTGATGTTTGAAAAAAAACGTTCATCTGACAAAAAAAAAATTTTGAGAAAAGAGATTTTATAAAGGAAATCATTAGCATATATAATGCCTTTCAGCCGTTTATATTAAAATACTGTAAAAAATACTTATAATGCTGGTAGAACAAAAACTTCAACGCACAGAGAGAGACTATTTTATATTTAAAAATTAAAAAATTCGAAAATTCTTTAAAAACCCCTTTAAAGGCAAAGCAATAGGCATAAAATGTAGAGAAAAAACCAGCTCAAGTGATTTTTTCCACTAAATACTATAGACGGTTTACGGCCAAAGAGTTGGTTTACCGCGGCTCGTAAAAAAGTTGTTTTTTGTATTTCTTTCCTCAATACTGTACCTCATAGCGGAATGTTCGGATGGGCGGAGTATATTTCATTCCCCGTTAAAAAGTCTCACTGCAGAAAGCAACAGGCCTACAAAGTTTTAAATAATTATTCATTCATTACACTTCATGCTCTATGAGTTGCGGAAAAAACTCATAGTTTAAAAAAATTGATTGCAGATGGCAGCACTACACATAACAAGCATTACACAAAAACAAACTTCACGGAAGGTTCACTATACATACACCCACATTCCAACATGTAGTAGTAGTAGTATATTTCATTAATACGTGTTCAAGAATATGAGACTGGAACGGAAGAAGGGTGGTGAAATTTGTGTGTGTGTATATATATATAGCCTACAGGCAGCAAAACCATAAATACACAGAGGCGGAAGATGCTCGAGCACTTACATTATTTTGTAGCATGGGCGGGACCGAGCACCCTTAGAAATTCTGAATTCTGAAATCGAAATATTTCCCACATAAGGGGTAACGGAAGTGTGTTAGACTTAGGGGTGCTCAGTTAAAGGAGTGCTCTCTGTGTGTACGAAATTTTCATTTTTGAATTCATCCTCTCGGGGTGCTCGGATAAATTTTTTATTGAATTTTTGATGAAATTCACAGGCCATGTCTACGTTTTATTTAAAAAATTAATGTTACTCTGAACGCCCAAGATGTTGAACAAAAATAAGAAACGAACTTATTCGCAGCTGCTTGTCGATTGTGAAAAGCAGCAGGCTTCTGACAAAAAAAAAGTTAATCAGCTTTCTATTCTGTATGGTTTATGTATGTTGAGAAATACTGCTCGCTAAATATTTCAAAATCCTTCGACTCACTTCTGAAAATTCAAATGTTGTGAATACGTGTAATGTTCAGAGAAAATACAAATATATATCACTGGAAGTAATGTCAACTCGTCAAGTTATAGTTATTGGGTTATGAAAATTACCCGTGTCTACATTTTTCTTCGAAAATAACGAATTCAAGTAAACTCTGTTGAAAAAACGGGGAAAACCGGAACATTTTTACGAAGAAGTCGTGACGGCCTGAAAAACAGAAAGAAAAGACCGGGACTGTCTCGGAACGTATAGTCACCCCACTCATATCAACCCTCCAATACGTTGATAACTATAACTTGATGAGTTGACATTTTGAGAATCAAATTGGTCTAACATAAGGAGATGCACTGGAGTGCAACTTCTCCCAATGAAGCGTTCTTTACTAAAAGCACACAAAAAAGCAGTTTTCTTTTAAATGATAGTAATATACTCGTGTTCCTCTTCACCATGGATTCGAATTCGAAATATGATAAACAAGCGGATGTTTAAAATTTATGTATTTGACGACAATTAAATTGAGCGTCCGCAAGTAATAATTATTTTTAGTTATAATTTAATAATTAATTAATGAAATAATTAATCACTGTAGTTAACTAATTTACTCTGAACAGTACAAGTCCGTTTTTAATGAATCAATTAACCATCATGAACTATACTTGTACATGATACATATTAATTAAACATCATAATTCAATAATAAACTGATCGTATATTATCCCATTTTAATACTTATTATTTTGTGTTGTTTTTGAAATGTGTACTATCGGACTACTATTTCATCAACTCTGGCCATATCGCAATACTGCAATTTATTGCCATTAGTGAGTTGGGTTGGAAATGAAGGTACCATATATCGGTGGTCACCTGAAGGTCATTAGGGAAAATATCTTATCTATATTCTTCCCCGGGCTTGAACCTGGCACCATCGTGAGAGAGAATCTTATCACCACGCCATTCGGGCGCTACTACCGGGCTACTAGTTTGAGGCGTTTAGAGGGTCGTCCCCCAACAGCGAACGTGGTGAGATGGGGTTACGGGGACAAAGCAGGGCCGCGACCGTAGGGAGTGGCCACAGCTCTCACTATAGTGATTATCTTTATACTGATTCACACAAGAGTCCACCACCCTCGCGCAAAAAGCCCAGATATTATTTAAATGATTTTTCCTTATTAATTTATAATGAAATGATAATTACGATGAATGATAATTAACGATTAATAATAACGATATTTTCAGTTACAAAAACTTCGTTGGATTTAGTATTCTCAAAGTGGAAAGTGTCCGTTTTATAGTGGGAAGTAATCTCTCAATACAAGTGGTAATATTTTTTTCTTGTGTGTGCATCATATTTTTTTTTTTCATGTTCAATAAATTTAGCTATATTGCATTAATTTAGTTTTTTGGCGTGCAATATATTTGTTGCGAGTGCAAATTGTTTCCATCAAAGTGGATATGATCCAAACTAGCGTGTGTTTAATTCCATTCCTTATAAATTATCTATTAAGATTAGGCTGACCATATTTCCTCGAGAAAAATACGGAAAATTGGGATTCTAAATGCGCCAAAAGTGATACCAAACGTAAGCAGTAAGATTGCCTACTACTGCTAAAATCACTGAAAAGTCATCAATGGGAGGAAATGAAGCAATACTGTAAATTGCGATGGATTAAAATGAATTCCACGAAGTAAAACGTTGAAAATGCCAAATATATGAGATGAATATTCTTATTTACAGTTGTAATTGTCATAATATAATTTAGATGAGTTGAAAAGTAATTTCAATCCTTGATTTCAATAAAGAATAAAAATTCAAATGGGCTTCATTGAAAATACGTGAAAAGACTGGGCATTTTTGCAAAAAAAGTCGGGATGGCCAAAATTACGTGAAAATACGGGAATTTCCAGAGACATGCAAGACCTTTGGTCACCCTAATTATGATAATTATGAATATAAATATGAATATTCGTCTTTTATACAGTATTTGTCATGTGTTGCTTACCGTCTTTTTTTTCGTAGAATTCGTTTAAACCTACTGTGATTTTCAGTAGCACTTCATTTCCTACCAGTAGTGTTTTTTTTATAGCATTGATAAGAATTGGCAACTTTGCTTACCTTTGGCATCATTTCTGGCAACAATTGAAACCCGTATTTTTTTCGCGGAAGTATGGTTAACCAACATATTGTTAAAATACGTCCATATACTTCAGCTCTCGTATGTGAACGGGGTGACAGGTTGCAAGGATTTACGAGACGAACAATGAAAGACGTACTTGGAGTGATCTGTCGACGGTCAGTACATCAAAGAGAATCGCGTTGAGCTAATTGGATTTTGAATTGCGAAGGCTGTGGAGCTGCAATCATAACCGATTTGCACGTTGGCGAGGGGAAAAAAAGAACAAAAGTTAGGCGTATTTGTTTATCACCCCACGGTCAAAGCGAGTAAGCATATGTACGCACTTTTAGAAGTTTCTTCTTGAAGATATCCGTGGTAAAAAAAGTTGAATCAGTGAATCTTCATGGACATTGCCTAATTTTTGATGGACATTCCATTTTCTATCTTAAAACAGTCTCTAGCTGCTGGAATCAGGAAATGGCGATCAGTTCATAAGAAAACTACTCTAAAGGCAGATTTATGTTGTTCTTCATTTTCTGATTCTACAAATTGATGACTAGTTTGGAAATGGCAACATATTTTCTATCGAGATTTAGGCCACATCCACGACGTTATATCACATACTGCTGCACGCAGGCAAAATCTTGATGGCATAAGAAATTTTCATCTACAAACTAGTCATAAAAACTTCTGGAATCAAAAAGTAGATACAGTAGTAACGTACACTCAAGTTCTCAGAGAAGTCTTCAAAGTCTTCTGAAGTCTATACTTTCTGATTCCAGCAGTTGAAGACTTTGCTTGTTGTTCTAAATAGATATAACCACAAGATAAATTGATTATATATAATTTACAGTATTTTAAAGGTCTCACATCTTCAAGCAATTGCGTTGGGCTGACGAATTTGTCGTTCATCAAATGCACTTTTGAGCTGTATCTGCAATAATAATTTCACACATGGTTGCAATAAATCATTGCATGTTATTTCTCCGGTTTTCAATCTCTTTTCTACATGTTATTGCAATAAAATTGTTGCCCTTCAATTCTTTGCTGTTGTTTTTTTTATTAATTTCATTTTCACAGGTTATTTCCGTACAGTTATTGTGTATTTACTCTTATCTTGGTAATAGTTGTTAAATACTTTCGGTATTATGCAAATCTTCTGTGATACACAACCATTTTCCTCCTATCGGCTGAAATGTGAACTATGTTTTAGAAATTGAACCGTACCGCTTGGTGTGAGGGAGAGGATATCAAAACATCATTTCGGAAAAAGAAGTATTTCCGGATGTTTATACATTCTTGTATGAACTCTAGTGTCACAAATATTATTAATTTCAATAGACAAGTATAAAATAAAAATATCGAAAAAATTATTTTTCTTCTATTTATGAATGTTACGAGCAAGCAGTTTTCATTCGCGTCTGATAGCAGGTCTATTTCGAGGCGATGGGTTGTGCCAAGAATAACTCGATCAAAACTGGGACGTATTCCTGCCACAACATTTGTTTCAAAACGAAACGATGGAGTTTTTTGATAGTTTTTGCTCGTAAATTTATAATGATTTAAAATGTAAAAATAGTTGTTCGGTACGTTTGAAAAAATACAACAAAAACATCATGGTCTCACGTTTATAAAAATTTTTACCCCATTATCAATAAGAAGCGAATTTTCACCTTACTATAAGCCATGCTTTGGGAATATTTGGACTTTCTATTCCAAAAGGGTAAGTCTTCCAGCTTTTCTTAATAATTAAATTTGTGACGAACCATTGTATCGCAAAATGTTTTATATCCTGTCATATATCATAACACGTTTACTTCATTCGATATAACTGAAACTTATTTCAATTTTCTGTACTCTTAACTATCAAACGAAATTACTCATCTTATTCTTCTTTCAAATGATAAACAAGTACGAAAAATATGACTCATCATTAATTACTAATAAAAACCATTTTAAATATGTTGAGTTTAGATAGCTACTTATAGAAAATTTAAGAACAAGAATCCACTTATTTATTTATTTATACAATAATGTTGGCCGAGGCCTAAACATGAGAATGTGGTTGATGGTGACAGAAAAAAAGTTTGCAGTTTAAAAGTTTATCAACAGATATGGGGGGGGGGGGAAGAAAACACAAATATTACAATAGTTTTGAATCGTGATTTCAACTTAGATCATGGGCGTTTTATTTGTTGGCTTAGTTTCAAGTAATATTTCCGGATAAATCATGAATCCGTGAAACGGTTTTTTCATTTAGTGTCAGCATCACTTCTCTGTGGAGCTGGTGGCATGACAATATTTGCACTGGTTAGTGGCATTGACTGGCTTATAACACGATCCTGGTTGGAATTCAAAGTAAAATTAAGTCATGAAAGGAAACTTATGAGAGGTGCAGTACTACGCTCATACAACGGCATCCATGTAAGTATAGAAGGTCTACTTTTCCAGAATCAAAATGTTTTGCTGCAACATACATCTCAATTCAGTCATTTTTTCTTTCTTTTTTATACTATACGCGGTATCCTGTGAGTCCTAATTCGACCTACATCTCATCAACCGTTCGTTGTAGAGGTATGGTTCAAATTTAAAAAAACGTGTTGAGAAATCACCCTGTACCAGTCTCGGGAGTGAAAATGCAGTGAGTCATAAAATAAAAAAAATCTAAATTTTAATACGATCCCCCGTCCTTTAATTTCCAATTAGGAAGTTGTTGCCCTGTCTCTTCTAAGACCAACAAGAAAAAGTTCCATGTTTCTAAATGCAATATTCGCTGAGATATTTGAATTCCAAAATAGAGAAAAGTTGGGGAAAATACAGCATAAATGAGGGAGAGGAGTGTTGTCGTTATTTTTTGTTGTTCTTTCCCAACTTAATTCAAATATCTCAGCGAATATTGCACTTAGAAACGTGAAACTTTTTTGTTCGCTTCAGGAGAAACAGGGCAACAACTTTCTAATTGAAAGTTAGAGGACAAGGGGATCGTATAAATTTCAGATTTTTTTTATTTTACGACGCAATGTATTTTCACTCTTGAATCTGGCACAGAAAAAGTCCTGAACACATTTTGAGCATTTTTTAAAATTAGAACCATACCTCTACGACGAACGGCTGATGAGGCCGAATTAGGACATACAGTAAAACCTCGATAAGTCGTCACCTCAAGTTATCGAAAAATTATGACGGCTTAAGCGGAGTTCCGTCAGTTTTAATGTGCAATGTTATGAACATCGTATAAATTTAAAGTAATATGACATTTATTAAACTATGAATCAACATAATATTAATAAAATTTGAATAACAATATAACAATATAACATGAATAACAATATTAATAAAATTTATAGATTGTGAAAGAAAAAAATAATTGCAATTTTTTTACCTTTTTTATCTCATTACTTAAATTATTATGGTGAAATGTACTGTACACTTTGATTTAAACTAGTACTTTTTAATTTATAGACAAACAGAGCAACTGTTTGAATAAGTAGCTCTTCTTCATAACAGAACTCTCTATTGCACATTAATTTTTCATATACATCAAATTTAATTTTAGTGCTTGAATTCTTCATCAGTAGTTCATGACGCAACTACAAAGTAATGTCAGACATTTTTGACTTGGTGGAGGGGCCCTGGGCAGGGAAAAGTAAACAGAAGACCTCAACTTGGGAAAGAATGTCTAATTTTTTCAACAAAGATATTTTGTTTAAATTTCAAGCCCTAAATTAGTAGAGCCCATGCTTTCTATGATTATTTATTATCCGTGCCCGCGCGCGCGCGTTGCACTTTGACTTTAATTTCATTAATTTGATTCTTCGATTTACATAATTTTTAATTTCCTTGCACTGTATATAATCTTTGACGTATCAATAAATTTTGGTTTTGCCGGAGATGCCCTGGGGAGCCGAAGTGCTTACGTTGCTTCTTGCGATAGAGCTTGGGTGTCTCGCATTTTGTCCAGTTTTTCCCGTGGAGCCCAGGCAGAAATGAGATTTAGCTTGAACAGTCCCCAACGTTCCAAAAACCTTATAAGGAAAATGAACTTCCCCAGCGTAACTTTCGTTACTTAAACTGTTCCGTTTGGGTATATAGGATTTTATGGTGACATTTACGCATATGGCAATGTTGTTAATAAGCTCTTTTTTTTTTAATGGAAGCCATAAAAATAGTCTGTTTCCACTTTCTCAAATTTTTTCATAGTGACGAGTTAACCGAAATGTGCGTCGAGTAAACGAGGGTTTAATAACATTGTTGTCTATGAGAGCTGGAAGGGTCTGAAGAAAAATGACGACTTAACCGGAGTGACGACTTATCAGAGTGATGACTGTATATGCTTTATTAATTAAACAATTCCTATATTTGAGATATATTTTCTAAGGGTATCGAAGTTGCAAACAATCTGATCGTTCCGAAAGTGCAAGAACGACATGAAGTGCTCGTCAAAGTGATAGCTGCCGGTACAGACCCTATAGATCTAAAGATTTGTTCTGGTTATGGCAGGACAATTAGATTACATCTTCAAAAATACTACAAGGTGAAATACAATTTCGTAGTTTAATAATCAACAATATTTTACAACAGAGTGTTGAACATAATAAAATATTTGACATACGTAATAATAATAATATTAGTATACCGTTTTTTTCATATTTTATTTACGTAATATTTCATACTGTCGTATTTAAAGCATGTGATTTATTACAGGATAAAGAATTCCCAGTCATTTTAGGACGAGATTGTTCTGGAATAGTTGTAGAAACTGGACCTGACGTAAAATCGGTTTCGAAAGGGGATCATGTACGTAATTAAAAACTACCCTTTGTCTCTCTCTCTCTTTGCTTTTTGCATACATTAATAATGGAATTAATTCATTTACTCATTATTTTAGAAATAAGGTGCTATATATAAGACTATATATATTCTCCGATCTTATCTATATGACGATAGATAAGTGATATATATCTCGGATATTATTCGCGAGTTACAATTCCAAACAAGGGTATTTATATACATTTAGAGTTTGCTACAATTATTGACATACGCTAATGGTACACACATTTTGTACAAATGTACAATGACAATATGTCGCTCATACTAAAAAATCTGAAACATTTTCTTGATTGTGATATTGGGAACTCGAATTAATATCTTTACACTCGCTCGGTAACTAAAGGTATAGTCAATAAAGTAATGCTCTGGGTAATGTGATATATATTGATGTTTTATTAAAAATAATGTAAAACTAAAAAATATATATATCAAAATAGGTAGTGGCTGTCTCTTCATGTTACGAAGAAGGCTTGATGTCGGAATACGCAGTCGTAAACGAATCACAAGTTTCGATAATGCCAAAACAATTGAATTTTATAGAAGCTGCAAGTTTATCATATATTGGGATTATGACCGTGAATGCGCTAATAAATCAAGCTGAACTTAGTAGCACGTGTACTGCTGGTAAAAGGTATGCGAAGTTCTTGTCACCTATATTATATAAATGAATTACAGTCAGTTGAACAGCGGCTGGAAAAACTGCATTTTTTTTAACAGTGCCAGGTATACAGTAGAACCTCCCGATAACGGACACCCATGGGACCAAAACCGTTGTTCGCTAACGGGGAGTGTCCGCTATTGTGAGGTACGATATATAGTGAAACCTCGTTTATACGACCTTCACATTTATACGACATTCGGCTTCAGTCGCAATTGGTTCTCATATGATATTGTGTGTAAAAGCGATATACCGGTGGTTATGCATAATCATCAATCGTCTCGATAAAGAAAGTTTGATTAAATTTCACTACATTTATTAGTTTTACCGGCGATTATGCATAATTCCCAAATAAATTTGAAAGTGTGATGAATATAGAAAAATTTATAGCCTTTCTTCCCTTCATTGAACCAATTAATTATTTTTACCCGTACATGATAATTGCAATACACATATTTTCCAATAAAAATTAAATTAAAATAAGTGTGAAGAAGGAAAAAACGTTCAACATTATCAATTATGTTGGCATTCTTCACACGTATTAATATGTGCAAACAAAACCAACATTACAATTCGGAATCAGCATCCTGGACCATAGTTATGTTCAGTTAATCAAGTAATTAATTGACGGATTATCATATTTACGAATGTGAGCTTGGGATTATAACATAATCACCGTTGAATATGACAAATTCCCGATTTATCAACATAAATTCACAAACAGCTTGGAAAAAAAAATTTACCCGAGTTTACTTGATATTATTGTTGTTATTGCAATGAGTATGATTTGAAATGTTTTACTCAGTTACTGATAGTGAATTCTATGTGGATAACATTAATTTTGCATTGAAAATAATTTGGTTTTTCTTACAGTTTAATATATTATTTATATAGGAATGTGGTGTGTTTTCAGAATTCTAGTGTACGCAAGCAACACACCCTATGGACTATTAGCGATTCAACTGCTTAAAGCCTGGGGTGGTCATGTCACTGCAGTCGTGCCAACAACTGGATTACCTATGTGTCGTATCTTGAATTCTGATGATGTCATAGTATATTCGGTTACAAATTTCCAGAGAGAACTGGAACTAAGAAAAAAGTAAGATTATTTCTATTCTGGGCTTCTCCAATCACTAAAACTACACATGAACTTTGTCATACTTTAGAGGCCTCATCAAAATGTTTTCATGAATGAACTGAATAATCAAAGCAATGTGTGAGCTATTCACTCAACGGAGCTGAAACTTCCAGACTGTGAAGTATTAAGGGTGTTAAATTGCGACAGGACCCATTAGGTTTTTTTACTCCAAGGAAAATTCTTTTGGCGCACGTATGTAATGTTTTCTTATAAGAACTAGAAAAGTCAGCACGTGACCATAGTAATTTTTCCGCACGTATGAGAGAGAAAGTCGTCGGTTCTCTCTGCCTTCAGGTTCAGATGACTTCAATTGACCCGACATGCTGCGAGCGCTAGAATGCGCTGTTGTTCGTCATGAGAATGTACAGGAAAGAGATAGATATAAAGACTTTAGATCATATACAACTGAAGAGCCAAAAAAACTGGTCCACCTGCCTAATATCGCGTAGGGACCCCGCGGAAGTGCCGCAAAACAACGTGGCATGGACTCGACTAATGTCTGAAGTAGTGCTGGAGGTAATTGACACCATGAATCCTGCAGGGCTGTTCATAAATCCGTAGGAGTAAGAGGGGGGGGTGGAGATCTCTTCTGAACAGCACGTTGCAAGGCATCCCAGATATGTTCAATAATGTTCACGTCTGGGGATTTAGGTGGCCAGCGGAAGTGTCTAAAGTCAGAAGAGTGTTCCTGGAGCCACTTTGTAGCAATTCTGGACGTGTGGGGTGTCGCATTGTCCTGCTGAAATTTTCCAAGTCCGTCGGAATGCACAATGGACTTCAATGGGTGCAGGTGATCAGACAGGATGCTTACGTACCTGTCACCTGTCAGAGTCGTATCTAGACGTATCAGGGGTCCCATATCACGCCAACTGCACACGCCCCATACCATCACAGAGCCTCCATCAGCTTGAACAGTCCTCTGTTGACATGTAGGGTCCATGGATTCATGAGGTTGTCTCCATACCCGTACACGTCCATCAGCTCGAAGCAATTGGAATCGAGACTCGTCAGACCAGGCAACATGTTTCCAGTCCTCAACAGTCCAATGTCGGTGTTGTCGGGCCCAGGCGAGGCGTAAAGCTTTGTGTCGTGCAGTCATCAAGGGTACACGAGTGGGCCTTCGGCTCAGAAAGCCCATATCGATGATGTTTCGTTGAATGGTTCGCACGCTGACTCTTGTTGATGGCCCAGCATTGAAATCTGCAGCAATTTGCGGAAGGGTTGCACGTCTGTCACGTTTAATGCTTCTCGTCAGTCGTCGTTGGTCCCGTTCTTGCATGATCTTTTTCCGGCCGCAGCGATGTCGTAGATTTAATTTTTTACCGGATTCGTGATATTCACGGTACACTCGTGAAATGGTCGTACGTGAAAATCCAAATTTCATCGCTACCTCGGAGATGCTATGTCCCATCTCTCGTGCGCCGACTATAACACCATGTTCAAACTCACTTAAATCTCGATAACCTGCCATTGTAGCAGAAGTAACCGATCTAACAACTATGCCAGACACTCGTTGCGTTATATAGGCGTTGCCGACCGCAGCTCTGATTGGTTCCATATCTCTTTATTTGCATACGCATGCCTGTACCAGTTTTTTTTGGCTCTTCAGTTTATATATACATTATAATTAATGAAAGAACCGTTACAAGCACGAGGGAAAAAAGGATTGGGTAAGAAAATTGCAAAGTACTGCAACGCTATTTCGATTAGGCCTATTGCGTAATGTTCTCTACGTAAAGACACTCATGAATACCCAGGGTATTATTCTCAACGAAAGGACAGCAATCCACACTCAAACTTCTGCTCTCCGTCAAACATAAAATATATTTTCTAATTTTATGAAAACTCTACCAGTTGTGGGGGAACTAGAAGTGAAACAAAGAGCAGGAGGTAGATTATGATCAACCATTCAATATGATGACTGTATGCATATGAATACGTAGCACGTTCAACGTCCACAGATCGATTTAAACCAGGCGAGAGTTCCAAGGAAAAGTGTTGGGAAGGGCGATTTATTGTGTATAGGTTTGTTGGATCGTCCTGTATTTTAAGGGGCACACCAATTTTTTTTCTCATATTATTCGACTCCTGGGAGAGGTGATCACCCCCCATCACCCTCCTCTGGATCCGCTCCTGATTCACACACGGGTTTTATGATGATAGCGATTTTTATTTTTTGCTAGAATAGTTAGACATTTCATATGATTACAGGTTCGACATCGTACTAAACTTCATGGGCACCATTCTTCATCGCTCCGCCGTAGATATGTGTGTAGAAGGAGGAAGAGTGGTAACGATGACAATATGCCCAACAGTCACGGATAGATATGGACTTTATATAGGATTCGTCACTTCTATAACAGCTCGTTTATACCTCTGGTTAAGAAAGGTACCTATTTCATTTTCACTCTTCTTTTATTTCTAGGATGTTCACATTATATTCCAATGTTTTCCGCTTTTACGTCTCAAACGTCGATTGTCTACCGTGGGAAGGCTTAGTGTAATGTTACTGTGCGTTCGGGGTGAACTTTTCGAAATATGCACCAAATACTGATGAGAAGTAATTTTTATGTGCTCCCTTGCACGATACATAATTGGGGTACACCCACAGGTGCCGAAACCTGGGGGCTGAGACTGTTTCAGTCCCTCCAATAAATTTTGTAGGGGGTGAGATGAGCTCCCAGTAATTAATTAGTATACAATGATGCACCCTTCCCCCTCCTGCGTGCAGGCTTGAGTCCTGTATGCAGTCCCTCCGCGCATGGCCCCCACAGGGGGGGGGGGGCACTGACAGGGCTCCAGCCCTGGGGCCCGGGAGTCAGGGGGGCCCGTGGAAAGGTCTTTCCGATTTTTTTTCTTTCAGATATGTTCCATAGGAAAATAGACAGGACTCTTTTATATCAGTCATATCAATTTGTAGTCGTATGGACGGATATCTTGAACTACGTACCTTCTATTCTCATTGAAATTTTTTTTAACTATACACATGTACAAGTAAACGAAAAAAAAAACCAAACGGAAACGAAGAAAAGAACATTGTACAAGGCCCCTCCCCCCCCCCCTCCACTCTCGGATGGCACAAGGTTTCTAGAATATATAGTCGTTCTCCTAGGAAGGAAAAAAAGGCATTGTGATGGTCAAGGACACCAGCATTTTGTGTGTGTCCTCAGGACGACCGAGCGACCCCTGCTATTTCAGTTTGTAGGCGGCCATAAAGTCTGGATAGAATGAAAATTGGCGTAAACACACGTCGTATTCCACAGTGAAATTGCCTTTGGGTACCGGGGTACCGATAAAGCACGTGAACCCCCCCCCCCTCCCCCAACATCCTGAAACAGGGGCCCCGTAGGCTGCGCTCTTCAGCGGACCCCCTCTATAGTGAACTAATAGTGTGAAAAAAATACAAAAAATGACAAGAATGGTCCAGGCGCCACTCTCATTATGATACTGAGAAAGCTTTGCTGCAAGCTTTTGTACAAAATACAGTGGATCCCGCATATAACGTTTTCCTCCTTAGTGCGACTTATTTTGCGACTCTTTGGTGCCAACTCTGATTGATACTCATCGAGATTTCTCGTTTAAAGCGTTTTCCCGCAAAAAGTATTGTACGAAATCGCTGTAATGACGTGTGTACCGAATCACGTGATTTCGCTCACGGCCCCTCTAATAATCCCCTCCCACTCCCAGTCCGAACAAATCAAGGGGTTTTTTCCTTGCTTCTGGAAAAAAAGACTACATTTTTCGCATCGGCTTTTTTTATTCGCTGTACTGTCTTGAGGACACATCTCCCCAAGGTTTCTAGAATATCTAGAATCATCTCCCCTCAAAAATTCTATTCACAGACGACATTTTGTTGGATCCATTGAACAGAAAAATATTTACGGTTCGCGTCTGCAAAAATACAATTGTTCGAAATGTTTTAGTAAAATAGTTGAACGAGTTTGTGTACATAAAAGATTAATTTTTCCCCCACGTGGATGAATCCTACGGTTCCAGCCCAAAAGAACGGTAAGCAAAGCTAAAAATGTAAATTTTTGTTAAATTTTTATTTTGAGCATTAAGAGTTAACTATAATAAATCTATGTCCGAAGAGTTTGGCCCTGCCTCGAGGCCAGTTGCATGCTTGTTTAATTGTGTTTCATAAAGTTTAAAAACGCTTACTTTTAATAGCGCATATCTACAAACAACAGAGTAACCTCGTTCATACGTCACTCAGTTATACGACTTTCATGTTTATACGACGTTTAACTTAGGTAGCAATTGGTAACAATACATTTTAAACAGCAATACAACAAATACATTTTAATGTTAAAATATTTCATTCATTTATTTAACGTAAAACCTTAATTATTCGACGTTTTCACTTCGACTCAAACTCGGAAATTTTTGAAAAAAGAAAAACATAATTTTTATCCACATCAAATGCGCACAAAATTTTTGTATGCAGTGAAAAAGCGTTGCTGCAACAGTTCTTGCATATTGTCACTGCAAAAGACATAAATTTTAGGGTGATTGCTGACGTATACGAAAATTGCTAACGAGATGGCTGATGACCATTTAGAGTGGACACTTAGGTGATTTGTTTATTGCCTCTCTCTGAGAATACGCAGATGTGGAGAGTCCCGAAGAAATGGATTTCAATTGTTTTGACGGCCATACGTCCTTTCAGAACTTTTTCTCTCCCTATGTTTTCAATGTTATCCTGAGAGGGTGAGAAAGTCTACCGTAAGCATTGGGTGGGGTACAGGTCTGCAGAAAATAGACAGATACGGTACACATGCACAGTAAGTTCTTTCAATCATTTCCTGTAGAATTTTCTTTCGATGTGGTGCTTCGTTTGCTGACAGGGCCGTCTTAAGAACATCATGGGCCCCTGGGCCAATTGATTTTTCTGAGGCCCAACCTGGAGAATTCTCGAAAATTTCAATTAGTTCCCAGGCCGTGCTCGGGTGGGGCCATGCGTTCAGACGGCACTGCTTGCTGACTGCGTCAAATCCGCCGTTTGTAATGTCACTCTCTCTAAAAAAACTGGAAATTTTGGAAGAATTTTAAATTGATAACGAAAGTTCATCTTGCAAACCAGTTCAATATCTTCGTTTCAACTTTTTGAAACGATTATAAAGCAGAGAAACAAAACCAAAGAACAAGCTCCTGATTGAAAATCATCTACTGCCAAAAAAAAAAAGTCCAAGATGGGGAAATTTTTGCAAGTCGAGAAGATTTTGTTGCAATTTTGTACCCAATGTCGTGGCCCAAAGGTAATGTGTGTTGTGCTAAATTTTATTTCTTTAAATGATTTGAAATGTGATTTAATTTCCTCTCAAGTATGAAATGATATTTTTTAAACAGAATTGGAATGCAATTAAACACATAAAATTTTATAACATTTTATATGTATGGGAGAGGGAGATAATTTAAAAAAAAAAATCAGGTATTCACTTCGACTTACACATAAAACGTTTTATAAAACGTTTTGACTCGGCCTCTTGAACGTCGTATAAACGACTGTAACAGAATTGTCAAGTTGCTCAGTTGAATAGATGAAGTGAACATAAATATTTGACTTATTTCAGTTAAATTTTTCAGGCCGGTGCTTCAACCAAGGCCAATGAAAATAGTTTTCAGTATTATTACTTTCATTAACTCTTTAATTCACTAAATTCATTTATTATTTTTGGACGCCTGTAGTGAATAGCCTGGCATAACGGAATCGCTTCGTTTTATCAAAAAAACCATTGCATGGAATAACTTTACATTAGATCAGGGTGTCAAAACTTTTCTCACCTGAGGCGCCCATTTCCCCTATTCAATGCTTATCCGCAAGCTCCACCAGCTCCCCCCAGAGCTGTTTAACAAAGAATATTTCCGAAAACCTCACACCCTGACAAAGGTTGGAGGCACACAGTTTGAGAACCTGTGCGTTATAGGAATAATCATTGATGTTCTAAATGAAAGGAAAGTTAAACGTTTGGATAGAAATTTTGTTTTGTGTAAAACACATTTCAAACTGCGGTTCGTCATGTAGAGACTTTATAGTAGTTTCATTTGGTGTAGTATGAGTATACTTGCTTGCTTGGTGAACAACGAAACTATAGAGATGTGGTGGATATCTTATCTGAGAGAAACTAAGGATAAATTTGATACTGTGCATGTATATCTATATATTTAAAATTGATTTTCTATCTGTGTGTATGCTCTCTATACAAATCCACAATTTTAGATCGATCGTCGCCAAAGTTTGGATATATACCAAACAGGGCCCGGATTGAACGATAGGCAACTTTAAAAGTTCGTCAGAGAAGGGCAGGTGCCCGAAATGGACGAAAAACCGTCGGGCAACAATGGTTTCTGGGCCTCAACAATCACTTTCGGAATGTTTACTTTGGTTACCGTGGTTCCCTAGTAATGCGTTTTACACGTGCCTTTACAATGGCTTGTCACTTCTTTAATCCTGCCAGTATTATATATTTATTCCTTTGTAATGGTTTGTCACTTTTCCAATCCTCCCAATAAATAAAGAAAACACGGGCAGCGCCGGGTATTATAGCTAGTATTATGCATGATAAAACTGCAGTGAAATCTCGATAAAACGATATTCTGCGGACGAAGAAAAATACCATAATAGATGTATTATCGTTAATCGAGAGATGATTAGTTTAGATTGAACACTAGCCATCAGGGCCGCAACTAAATGCTTGATCAGCTGAGGTAAGAACATATTTTGACATCCCTCCCCCCCCCCCCTGTAATTTTGAAGAAGAGGCTATAAAAGGTGAATTTTGCGCACCCTTCTGGTCCTAGGCAAGAGACCTGCTTGTCCCCTCCCCAGTTGCGGCCCTGCCGACCATGGATCACGATCACCATGGGCGTATGCAAAAGGGGGTTTAGGGTTCTAACCCCCCCCCCCCCAGAGCGGAGATTATAGGGTTATTTTGCAGGGAAAAAGAATGTAACCCCCCACCCTCGTGAAAATTCTGTGTACGCCTATGGCAATCACAAGTTTCTATGGGAAAACCATATCGCCTAACCAATTTTTTCTCTTAACTGGCCCATAGGGGAGCTCTATTGTATTGCGTAAAATTATATACAAATCACATAATCATATCTCGAAATGTAATAATATTTATTACACACACAATTATATTTTATTATTTAATTTAAATATACAGTGAAACCTCGATATAACAATATTCTATGGACCAAAAAAGATATTGTGGTAAAGGGATTAAAGAGGTAACATTATCCTCACGTGTGATCAAATTTATGCAATTGTTGTCATTTTTTCTATATCAGCATTGTTAATATCATCGGAAAATGCGCTTTTATGTATTTATTCGTTACAGTATTGATTATTCGTTGTAATTGATTAGTTTATTTATAAAATTCACTTAGATGTGTATTGACCCTGTAAAGAAGCTTACCGCATAGCGCTTTTGGGTCGTACAGAGTGCAGCAATACAAATAACTTTAGCTTTCGGTGATCATTTAGTGCAAAATATTGATGTTATCAGACGCCTTCAGAAGAACGAGAACAAGTGGCGAAGTTAAAATTAAATTCAAAACGATTTTGAACAAAATATAAAAAATATTGTTGTATCGATTTCAAAAATCTCCTAAAAATATCGTGTTATAGAGGGGTTTATCATAGTAGATGATGTCGTTGTATCGAGAGTTTAACATTAAGCCAGGCAATTCCAAACAAGATTTGAAAAAAATATCATTGTAGATGTATTTATTATCGATTATCGTTGTAGCGATATTTTGCTACATATACAAATGTCGTATCATATGCAGGATTTTTTCATGGGGGGGGGGGGGGCATTCAACATTTTTTTCTTCCCGAAAGGGTTTTTTTTTTACTGCAAAAATACATCATAATCTTTTCTCAGGGGAGGTGCACAACATTTTTCGGGGGGCCCCCCGCGAAAAATCCTGGCCTGGGGGCCCAGCACTAGCATGTGGGGGCCATGCCTCCGCGTCTCTGGGTACACCGACGACTTCTCTTATGTGAATCAAACTTTCTTGTCATAGTTTCTGTCACAATAAAAACTGTGAATATTCTATTCATATTTGCTTTTCTTTCAGCTATTCTCCGTCGCTACGTATCGGTTAAGTTTTCAAAACATACCAATAGACAACGAAGATCTTAGCACAGTTATGAAGCTGATCGAAAAGAGTCAGGTAAGAGTATTATAAATTTTACAAGGTGTGCGTGAATAAGTTCGTATTTCCAGGAGTATCAATTTTTACACACTGTAATGAAATTACTCTTAACCCCTTTACGATCAGGAACGCAATATTGCGTCCAAACGCCAGTGAAATAAGTTGAGTCTAGTTGACTGTCTTCAACCTCTTCTTTCCTCACGGCGAAGGTTTATTGTAATCATATGAAACAAAGTTGTGTGTGCGTGTTTCTCCCCCGCCCTGTTCTCCCACCACCATCGCGATATCTCAACAAGATAATGATAAACTGATAACGAGCAACTGAGATAACGATGGTGGTTCTCCTCAGTTTTTTTTCCCACCTCGTTCTCCACGGCATATCCCCCACACATACATATAATGTATCTTTCTCACAACTAATTCTTCTATTATACATATTTTTACGATCTATAGGCGCGATTCGTTCGATGGCTCTCAAAAATGTCGAAATCTGTTGATACCGGTTTCGGTTCAGCGCGATTGGCGGAGAACTGGCAGAGGGTTGGAGAGAACATTCCAGAGGATTACGGCACTTCAGACAGTGGTGACACAAACCTGATACTATGAAATAGAAATTTGTGAAATATTCTTTTTCTCGAAGTTTCGACCAGAGCTATAAATAGTGAGGCGATCACAAGAAGAGTGATTCCAGGTTAGAGAGATTCGATGAAAAGTCAGTTGTGTGATTGAACTTTTCGAGAAAGTTGTTAGCTCTCTGATTAGCTTGTAAATACGTGTAAATTGCTGTTCTGTAAATAAATCTGTGTTTGTCCGTCGAACCGCTTCTTGTTTTGAAATCCCGAAGTTTTGTGGAAATTATCCGGAACAATATACTGTACATAAAAGTGAGAGAAAGAACGAGTAAAAAAACTACAAAATACAAGTTTGTAGGTGAGGGCGAAAAAGTAAGGCATTGTACTAATACTCTCTTATCCAATATATCTCTGTATTGTTCCTCCCCACCCTTATTGCTTTTTTCTTTCTGTCCCTTTCTTCCTTTTTTAAAGATGGAACAAGGATACCACATTTATCGTCTATACGTCTAATACAGATCATTCAAATTTACCGCCAACAGCTTGAACGCGAAGCCGTTAACTCAATACATTTTTTTTAAATAAAAGAAAAGAATAAATATTAAAAAGTATGGCGCAAGAGAAACAACTTTTATGTTTTGAAAATGATCAGTTGTACATTTGGGAAATGAGTGGTATTTTTCAATTAAGCTGTCATTTTTTAAGACCTTTAAATGACTTTTTATAAAGACTCTTTTTGTGGATGATATGGTAATACCCAAAAAAAGTCTTATTCGTTCATGGAATACCCATTTTGCACAAATTGTGCTTTGTTACTTTTAATTTTCAACTGTTAACATAGCCAACATCAGCTATAGTGTTGACATAGCACAGTGGTACTTTTTTTAGCATAGTTTTTCACTAATTATTCTTTTCTTCCCTCTCTCCAAGAATATA
Organism: Pholcus phalangioides; assembly: GCF_987345545.1. Taxonomy (NCBI): domain Eukaryota; kingdom Metazoa; phylum Arthropoda; class Arachnida; order Araneae; family Pholcidae; genus Pholcus; species Pholcus phalangioides. The sequence goes on along the minus strand of NW_028301600.1, from coordinate 43,541,127 downwards.
ACCATCACGCATACAAAGACCAATACAAAATTTTACTCATACGTATATAATAACTATTTACATAATTCAGTTCAGTTTTTTAAAAAGAGCAGTTTCCCCTAAGTTATATATGCAAGATTATAAAGAAAATAAAACACAAACTTTTAAACTATTTTACACAAACATTTGCGTTTTTTAATAACGAGGAAAATTTGTTTTTCAGATTCGCCCTATTTATGAAGTTTATTCATTAGATGCAGCTCAAGAAGCCTTCAAGCAAATGGGAACATACACATCTGTAGGCAGGGTAGTGGTGAGCTTCGATGAAACTATAGAGAATGGATCTCTTTTTTTGGAAGACTGCTAGTTCGTCCCTTTTTCACGATGATGAAACTTGATCATATTTATAAAACTACGTAGTATTGTGACGTAACTTCAAATCAAGCACGTCAAGGCAGTGGCGAGAATGGGGTTAGGGACCTAGAGATTCTGTCCACCCCGAAATGTGAGCAAATGTCTGATATATAGTCACGTAACTTTGGAAATCAATGTAATGATTGTAAAGACATTTTTCTATGTTTACATTCTATGTAAATTGTTTACGATGCGTATGAGTGTAAAATGTGACAATCAAAATCAAGGCCAAACCATTGCGAAATAAAATGTGTTTCAAAACAATCACGTTTAGCTTTTCCCGAACGTATCATTTAACTGGCTCATTTTATTATCGAATATTTTTTTTGAAGCTATGTATATGTATAATATCAGCAAAAAGGTTTTCAAAAAATATTGTATTTTTTCTCAACTAGCTCGCATCAAACATATATACACTCATGTCCATAAATTAAGGATAATGCCAGCTCCGGCAAATGAAGGTTCAGAAACAAAACAAACGTTACTTATTCATAAAGTCCATTTATTAAACAAAAGATAAAGAACAAAAACGATGGTGTATGTATGATACCATTCATAAAAACTACGATTTTTGCTCCCTGGAGCAATTGTAAAAAATATCTCCTTTTCAAAAACTTACTATTACATGGTTGGTATGATGGTTAGTACATTGTATGTCTCCCATGCGATGAAATACAGTCCGTACAACGCCTAGGCATGCTGAGTATCAAATTATCGATCTTATCTTGGGGAAGATCACTCCACTCAGCAAGCAATGCTCTCCGAAGTTCCGGTACACATGTAGGAGGTGGTTGACGGGCTGCAACTCGTCGGCCAAGCATGTCCCACACATGCTCTATCGGATTCAAGTCAGGTGAGAATGCTGGCCATTCCATACGGGTTATATCCTCAGATTCAAGGCATTCGTTTACGATGTTTGCTCGGTGAGGACGGGCGTTGTCATCCATAAACACAAATTCTGCGCCCATGGCACCCCTAAACAAACGTACATGTTGTTCCAGAATGACGTCCCGATACATTTGGGCTTTCATGGTTCCGGTTTGAACATGCAGGTCTGTTCTGGAACCCAGTATAATTCCACCCCAAACAAGCAATGCTGCACCACCGTAACGGTGTCGTTCAATGATGTTGTCTTGGTGGTAACGGGTACCTGGCGTTCTCCATATGAAAGTCCGACGTGAATCAGACTGCAAGCTAAACCTGGACTCGTCGGAAAACATCACACAAGCCCACTGTGACGATGTCCACATTGCATGTTCTCTACTCCAGGCTAATCACTGCCGACAGTGAGTTGCCGTGAGCGGAACACATCTGACAGGCCTGCGAGCATATAGGCCAATATCTCCCAAACGTCTGTACACGGTTTGCCTTGAAACTGTGGGACCCGTGGCTGCAGATAGCTGCGAGACAGGTCGGATGCTGTGCTCCGTCTGCTTCTTTTGGCAGTTACTGCCAAATACCGGTCTTCATTCGGCGTTGTAACTCGGGGGCGACCCGTACTGTAACGTCTACTGACATTTCCGTTATCTTGGAATCGTTGCCAAAGCCTAGAGATGACACTTTGGCCAATTCCAAGTTCCTCGGATACTTCCATCTGAGTACGCCCACATTCCAGGCGGCCGATAATTTTACCACGTAAAAAATCAGCCACATGCGTCCTCTGTGTCATAACTATTCGCTTATGGCACTGAGCGCCTTACAGAACTCTTGTGAACAATTTCACTTCTTTGCCACCATTCCTTATATACCCCCCTCTTACACTCTCGTCATTGTGACGTACTATCGGCATCATCTGGTGGCTTCCTGAAATTTGCATATCATTCTTGCAGATGTGTGTGATAATTCTACAGGTGAAATTTTTACTTTAGATTTCGATTTCCGTGTGATTCTGAATTATCCTTAATTTATGGACATGAGTGTATAATACTGCTACCGATTTTCGAAATGCATTAATTAATCTCAAAATGAGTTTCGACAACAATTAATTAATAATAATTTAACATATGTATATATATGCCCCAGCGGCTGATCAAGCATTAATTGCGACCCTGATGGAGAGAGTATGCACAATACTGTATATACACATTTCTAATTCACGGTGCAAACGTGAAGGGGAATGGTAGTGCTCATTGAGAATCCACACAATATCCATCACAGAATATGCTATCACAAACGCAATGAGAAGTTGGAAAATGTAAGAACACGTGATTTTCCAGAGTGACATTTATTGGTGATCTTTACAACCTAACGTTCTAACGGAGATGGTATTTTTTCGGCCCGAAATATACTGAGAAATTGAATTTTTTGGATGTTATGCCGAAACTGATAATTGGAAAGAAAAGTGATTCGTCTTATCCGGGAATCGAACCCGGGCTCCCTTGCATACCGGGCAAGTGCGCTAACCAATACACCATCTCTTCATACAAAAACGCCAACTGGGGTGAAAATTGCTGTAGTTAAGGGAGGCTGCTGTCTCCACTCAGCGCTTCACGCTACTAATGCGTGTTACAAGGAATTGTGTCTCTGATGTATTGGTTAGCAAACTTGTCCGGTATGCAAGGGGACCCGGGTTCGATTCCCGGAGGAAGCAAATCATTTTTCTTTCCAAATATCAGTTTCGGCATAACATCCAGAAAATTCGATTTCTCACTAACGTTTAAACGTTTGCAAAACGTTGTCCGGTATTAGGGCTGACGTGGAAATTGCCTGCCCCAGACAGCTGACGGAGGAATCAAGCAAACATTTTATAACCGAGCACATGGTGTAAGCCAGCGGTTCTCAAATTATTTTGACTCGCGGAGCCCTTTTCAGTACATAATTTTTATATCGGAGCCCTGTTTGACTCGATGAGCCCTTTTTGTATATAATTTTTATGGTGGAACCCTGTATAGGCCTCGATTTTTCATTTTTATCTATCAAATTTACTTATTTATTTTATTTTCTTCAGTCGCCGCGGAGCCCCTGGGAAGTGCACAAGGAGCCCTTGGGTTGAGAACCGCTGTTGTAAGCAATATCGCTCCCTGTACAGTTTTGAGCTTTTCTACCATAGCCCTCAGCCACTTAGTACAACGGGTATACCGTATATACTCGTGTATAAGCCGACCCCCCACTTCAGGACCACCAAAACCGCAATAAATTGAAAACCCGTGTATAGGCCGACCCCAAAAAAAAATCCGTGCATTTTAGAGAAAAAAAAATCTTATATTTTCATGCAAAATGAATAGCTGGTGGAAATTTACCAAAGAAAATGATTCAAACTTTTTAATTCGTTTCTTCTGAATCTCCAAGCTCATCGTAATCCATCAGATCATTATAGAGGGTGCGACATCTTCGTTTTTATTGCTGAGTGAAAACGCAACAGTTTGATTAAGGAACATAAGACCATGGATTTGCCATGGATCGGCAAAAAAGAACAAAGAAAAAGAAAGTGCTCTATCGCAGTGGTTCTCAACCGGGGGCCATATGGCCCCCTAGTGGTACTGGGATACTTCAAGGGAACCACGGAAGAAAATGTAGAAAGGGACCGTGACAGGCGGTTTGGAGGGCTGCAGAGAGCTGAGAAGAAAAATTAAGGTGTGAAGAAATAAAGCTTTTATATTAGTGACAGCTCTCGATATCGAACTGTTGTCATATGTTAATGATTTGATCAGAGGGCCTGTTCAGTGGCGTAACCGGAGGGGCGGGGGGCAAGGGAGCAGGGAGAGCGATTGCTCCCCAATCAAAATTTTGCCTACATTGGCACCTATTCTCCTGAATGATTTTTGATCTCCAAAAATAATTGATTAAAAAGGAAATTGAATTTTTCATTTTCTACCTTAATTGACTAAAATGATGAGTGAGGAAAATGAAATCTCCACTTACATACGCACCTCTTTCAGTTCCACAGTGATTGGGTTTATACTATTCATTTGAGAGAAGAAGAAAGAGAAAAAAATGAAGGTTTTCATTATACCACTTTTGAAAATTGTTCTCAAGCTCTTCATCTAAAAGCATGTTCATTTAGTTCAGAGTAGACTCTGTTCCTGCCTTTATTAAAGAACGAAATCTTGTCCACTTCATGCTGTAACTTTTCTTTCGCTATTGATCGTTCTCGGTATAGAGCTCCTAGAAATACCTCCCATAGATGCGTCAGTTCTGCTGTGAAGGGCCACCAAGAGCTTTGATTAAGGCACCTTCTGAAGAAATTAGGTGCGATAACCTATTTTGGAGAGACCACTGAACCTATGAAGTAATGGCTAGGATTCAAGCTCCAAAAAGTATCGCCCTTTTTTTTTTGGGCACCTTAGGTAGAGCTTGAGCTCCTAGAAATACCACCTTATGCATAGAAGACTTGGCTAGATTTAGAGTGCCTAGAAATGCCACGTTGTCTGTAGGTGCCTTGGCAAGAGCTACTAGCTTGTGCATAGGGCAGTGTCAAAGACTAGCAAAAGGTGGAAAACAGCTCTGAGCTTTTGAGCCCTAAAAAACACAAGATAAAACACAAAAGGGGGTTTTGGAAGAGTTTTTTCTTAAAGGGGGTGAAATAAAAAACCTCTAATCTTGTACAAATAACACTCTGAAATGCAGAGAATGAGAAAGAAAATTACAGTCATCTATAACGTCACAAAATGTAACTTTCTCAAAATCATCGTCTTTTTTTTAATGTGTAGTTTATTTTCTTTGAATCGCTGTGTGTTTGTCTCATCATTATGCATATACAGTAGTATGCTGAATCAGAGAAGTTATTCCCTGGAACAAGTTATGACCCGTGTGTTTGTTAACTCATGACACGTACCCTCAAAGCAGATTATGAAAAAATCTGTGACGTATGTCGCAGAACAATTAGTGCTACTGCAGAACAATCTGGAAGAATTGAAAGGAAAAAGTACAGGAAATGTTTCATTGAGATTTTTACTGCAGAACATTTCTAGTCAGCTGAGGGCTCATTGCAGAACAATGCAAAACATTCTGTTTTGGGGACCTGTATATTCTCCCTCCCAATTAATCCAGTGTTTCTTAAACTTTTGGCACCCATGCCCCCCCCCCCCTTCCGACTTTGTCATCGTTTATCCGCAGCTCCCCAGAATAGCATGATGTAAAAGAGAATCGCTTCAAAGAATTGAATGAGCACGCATTTCAATACACCAACGCGTTGTGACGCCCCTCAAAAAAGGTTGGTGATGAACCCCGGAACCGTTGAACCGGAAGCACTTTGAGGATCCGTTGAATATTTCCAAATTAAAATAATATAAATGTACTACATATACTCATCGCTTTTTAAAGCAGAATTCCAGGCGTTATTTGTTTTTTTATTTGTCACAAAAACACATTGATGGTCTACGCAGGGCCGTCTTACGAGCACCTGCCTAAGGGTATGAACATAGTGCGTCCGTATTTCAGATTCTGAAAACCCGCGTAGTCCCCGATTGGTTAAAACCCCGAATTTCAAGCTAAAAAAAAAGTTTAAATTCGGGGTTTTAACCAATCGGAAACGATTCGGGTTTCCAGAAGCGGAAATACGGGCGCATTATGTTCACATCCTTACACAGTTTGCTCTCGAAAATTTCAACAGGATCTCATCTTTATGAAGCCCCTTCTGCATTTGAGGCACACGGGCCGGGCCTGAGTGTACCCACGAATTGTGTGGAAAGTTTAAAAGTAGCTGAAGATACATACGTATACTGTTTCAGGAAAAACAAAAAGTGCCCGCGAAATGTTGAATCTACTCTTAAAAGATTACCTTAGGCCGAACACATACTGGGGATGTGAGCGGAGAGGTACGAAATAGCGGCGAAAACAAATGTACTGTTTTGTTCTGCGCCTCACATACTGGGGCAGCGAGACGAGGAGGAGAAAGAGGCAGCTCAAGAGGTACGCGACTCTTTCAAGCCGGTTTGTTTTCATCGCGAGGTAAAATCAGACGCTATTTGGGGATTGGTCAGTTTTCTCCCCTTCTTTTTTCTCCTCACTCTCTTGGAAAAAAAAGAGAACTTCTGAGGGGGGATCATCATCATCACCACCCATTTGGTTTGGAGGGAGCATTTCGGATGTTTTTCCACTTTTGGCGCTCTCTCTTCTTTTCGATTCCCATTTTTTTGTGCTTAATTTAAATCCTAATTAATTTTCTCCTTAATTTTGATCCTTAATTTTGTATCCTAATTTAAAAGTTTGACGATTGTTGTGGTAGCATTTTACGGATTAATTCCCCCCGTCATTTTTTTAGACGTGAATATTTTTCAAAATTTTACTGGGACTAACGAGATAGATATTTCTCAAATTTCCGCCCATCCCATTGCGCTTTTTGCATGGAAAACTACACTATGTGCAAGAGAACTAACTTCCTTCTGACGAACGGACAGTGCTGCAACTAGGGGGTGGGGTTGGTCTGGTTTCCTGGGCGTAGTATCAGGAGGGGCGCAAATTCCATCCTTCAAATTTCATCTTTTCAATTGTCTCTGAATAGCTTTTAATAAGAAACGTACTGCCGTACTGCCATGGGACGTAGGCACCAAAACATGGCGGGGGGGGGCTATTTCAACCCCCCCCCCCAATAAATTTTGTGTTGGGGGGCTGAGAACCCCCTTCCCCAATTAATGAATAAATAAAGCGGGGCACTGCATCCTTCTACATACGGGCTCGAGGCTCGTCACGGGACGACTGGAAACTTTCAGCCCTCTCAATGTTTTTTCATGCCCACGCCTTTGCTCTGGGCTGCAAAATGTAAAGGGTGGCAAATTTCTGTCGGAAACTGGAAAACCACTATAAAATCATAAGTTATATATCACTATACATCATTATGCAGTCGCTGGGGCGGAAAAAACCTGTCCTCCCCACAAACACATCAAAAATCTTTTAGAAAGAAAACTTTATCTATGTACTGTCTACACCAGCGATTCTCAACCAGTGCTCCACGTTCACTCAATTAAAGTAAAGTGAATCAGTAAATTTTATGACCAAATGAAAAAAAAAAAAAACGTAGCGTACGGGGCTCCGTCGTAGAAATTATATACTAAAAAGGGCTCCGTGACTCAGAAAAAAGGTTGAGAATTGCTGGTCGACACTAATTTTCTACTCAATACTGAACATGTTCTTAGAATTTCAACGAAAATTTGTAGAGATTTTTCCAGGAACGTCATTTCAACGTTTTCCAGGGAAGGGGGCAGGCAAAGAACATGAACTCAATTTATGTATATCTACTCTATAATATAAAATCACAAACTCGAAAAGGGCCTGTTTCTAAGCAACCGAAATTAGTGACGATTTTATGTTACGGAAGTGAGTGACGTTTTTTGAGTGATGGAAATCGGTTACGATTTTAGGTCAAGTATTCATTTAACTCTAGCATATTCGGGACCCATTTAACCCATCGGGACCAAGTTACGTGCATGTACTGAGAGGCTCCCACATCCTACAGCAGGGCCCCTAGACTGGAATAGATGGCGAGCCCCTAGACTGGAATAGATGGCGAGCCCCCAAACCAGCTTTTCGGGGGCCCTCTGTGGTTAATTTATAGTGTGAGAAATCAAAAAGTGATAAGAATCGTTCCGGCCCCTGTCAGCCCTGCCCTTGTGGGGGAAGGGGGAATCATGCTGAGAGGTATGTATATGTATCATATACATATAACACCAGTGCTCCCAACACACAGGGTCGGGGTACCCGGGGGGATTTCACATATACCTTAATGGGGAAGTTAAAAAGTTTGATTTCCAGGGCCCTTGATGGATCTCGTTGTTTTCTTGCTGCTTTAACATTGAAAAATTTGCGATAGCGAAAAATCTCAAGCTATATCCAGTTTGGGGACCCCATAAAATTTGCGAATTCGGTCACGGGTAATTGAGGGGGGGGGGGCTGGAATTTATTCGTTGGTAAAATGAATACAAATGAACATTTGCCGTGGCACTCACAGGGGGATGTCGGATATTGGGTCCCTGCTGCTGAATGGGGGCCCTGGATTTCATTCGTTGTAAAATTGATAAAAATTTAAAATTTTCGTAGCTCCTCACCAGGGAGATGTCCGACAAGTCTCCAGGTCGGGGCCCGATGGAAATGTTGACAGGTTTCATTTTGGGTGTCCCTTGATGAATCTCATTGATTTTTGTTGCTTAACAATGTAAAATTTGCAACACATCGGTAGCCCGAGATAAATCCAGTCTGGGCCCCACTAAAATTCAGCGAATTGGAGTCTGGGGACCCCCATGGGCAAGTTTTCTGGGGGTACTTGATGAATCACATTTGTTTTTTGTTGTTTTCTTATTATAAAATTCGCTTCTTCAGTAAGCTGGTGCTTTCACATGTCCCTTTCCATAGTACGCTGATGAAGTGGAACGAAATAAACAAGATATGTTGTGATGAGAAAAGGGGGGGGGGCAGAGCCCCCTAGTATATATATATATTTGTATGTATATATACCATTTTTAGTGTATTTTCAAAAGCCCCCCCCCCCCTCGAATGACGGCCCTGTATTTGTCAACACGTTGATGGATTAGCAGGGGTTCTCAAACTGTGCGCGCCAACCTTTGTCAGGGGTGCAGCTTCGCAGTGGTCTTGACAAAGGTTTTTCAAAGAAATGCTTTTCTTACAACTGCTCTTCACATAGACGTACGCAGAATTTTCTCGGGGGGGTGGGGGGTTCAGATTTGTTTTTCCTGCTGGGGGGGGGATTTACGTTTTTTCCGGCAAAATAACACTATAATCTTGGCTTAAGGGGGGGAGTGTTAGAACCCCAAATCCCCCCTTTGCGTACGCCAATGGCTCTTCATAAGGGAAATGGGTGACGCGGGTGGAAAATGTTTGAGATCCCGTTTTTTAGGAAAACGAATAAACACCGTGATGATTGGTCATCGCTTACTAACATTGTCGAAACACGGTTTCTGTTTTTTTCTCTTTTATTTTATTGTACTGAATATCTGTTATTTCCGTGGATTTGAATTGGAATGTCGTGTGTTATGAAAGAGGCACAAGATTTTTTCTGATGCAAATAATGAACATCTCACACGCAATACATATTTCTGTATTTCTTAAAAAATCGAAACCAGTTGATTGCAGCATCCGTGCGTTCATTGAAATTGGTTATGCACAGAACATGGCGGTTATAAGCAGTGCCGTCGTAAGGCATGAGCCCACCAGGGCAAGGACCGTGGGACTTAAAGATAAAAAAGGCTTCACAAAAGTGAGATGTGGTTGAGATTTTCGGGAATTTGCCTGGTAGGGCCTCAGAAAAATCCTTTGGCCCTTGGGCCCATGATGGTCTTTAGACGGCCCTGCATATAGGAGGAATCTGTAATTCTGGGATTTCATAAATAATGGATCCACACTGATAATTTGTGCTTAACGTCCACGTATACATTTATCGCTAATAACAATCATTTTCATAATGATACGGTGGCCATAAAAAAATTACGGTTTCATCATCGAGGGGTGTATGGATAACTTCTCACTTCATCTCATTAACGGTGATATTTTGTTTAGAAAGTATCGAAATTAGCTTCTGCGGATTATAGGCATGTATTTTTATTCAGTGTCTAACTAATTCTGTTGTCTCTATCTTGATTGAAGTGTAATTATTTAAATCGTTATGCAATAATATTATAATATAATAACATTATGCAATAATAATATTCGAAACAACGGTTTGATACAAGAAGTCATTAAAAACATATATAAACAGGACTTGTAGTCTTTTGAGGATTAATGGGTTTATTGCAGCGCTTCTCAACCTTTTTTGACCCACGGAGCCCTTTTCCGGTATGTAATTTCTATGGCGGAGCCCAGACGCCTATTTTTTGTATTTATTCATCAAAGTTTCTGACTTATTTTTATTATTCAAAAATATTAATTATTTTTTTCAAATTTACTGTTTGTTTTTTTTTTTATTTTCCTCGAGTGGCCACGGAGCCCCTGGGAGTTCACACGGGGCCATAAGGGCTCTACGGAGCACTGGTTGAGAACCGCTGGTTTATTGGAATCCTCCAATATTGCCAAACTGATTGATTTGGCATGAACAGGCTGGTAGGGTTACTAGTTGGCGAGATGTCACTTTTCCCGCTCAAAGGCTTCTCTTCTTTACCCTTCGGAACGCCTGCGGTCATTTTCGCTCTCTCGGCCTCGTCAGTATGTGAGGGGACATCGAGATAAGCATCGATGTATTTTCTCTTTTGAAATCGCTCTCTTTGTCGTCTCCCCAGTATGTGTTCGGCCTTAATCAGTGTTCAATTAGCTCTTATACGAGGCCTTACGATACTTACTAATATGGACTTTACTGTCGTGCAGTTTGTCAGCACTTACCCGAAGGCCATCTGGTAAAACAACGAGGGCAAAAACTAAGAACTCCCTAGTCCAGGGGTTCTCAAAATGTGCTCCGCCAACCTTTGTCGGAGACGCCGCGAAGCAATGGCGCGACAAAGGTATTTCGAAGAGATTCTTTGTTAAACTGCTCTGGGTAGCCGTGGATGGAAAAATTTTGAGAACCCGAGAACCCTTGCAGTCTGTATATCTATATATATACACCATTCATCTCACTCGATATATTCTTCACTTTCACTTCGATTCGGAAGATTTCAAACACCTAATACGCCTCTGACATACTTAAATACATTATGGGCACATACGACAATTTCCGGCACACACCAATTCGTTTGAAAAAGTTTTGGATTCATGACACCTTTTGCTTGTGCGTCTGCAACCTAGTACATGTGATAGACACTGTGTGATAGTTTGGGAATGATAATGAACTCATATCGCGATGATCCTGGTTTGAACCCTACCAGCAGCACAGTGGTGGTTGACTGTGGAGTGAGTTTTTTCTTCAGTTTTCCAACTCCGAGGCACGAATGCTAACTGGTCTTTCATTTAGAAAGTTTTCTCGTAGAGAGTAGGCAGGCTTTCAACGTTGTATTTTCATAACACGAAACTTGAAGCATCTGCCAGTTTTACTTCTGATATGGACAACTTGCATTCTAAAATCTGTGAATGGCACATAGTCACCCAGTTTACGGTATGTAACACCAGTGTTGAGACACAGAGTTTCAAGACATTTGAACGAGTCATGTTTGAAAAAATGTTCCTTATCTAACAAAAAACTTTTTAGTATTTAGTATTAGTAAAAAGTATTTTAGTAAAAAGAGAAAAAAGCATTTTAGTGAAATCATTAGCATGTGTATATATAATGCCTGCCAGAAATTTATATTAAAATATTTTAAGAATATTTTTAGTACAAGTAGACAAGTAGAACCTTCCTTTTGTCCATACTTCACAATTTTATTCTTAAATAATAAAATAAAACTTAAAAGGAATTAAATACTATATAAAAACACCTGCTATATAAGTACAACATTCACTGGGTGAAAACAAAATAAGTCTAAAGATGTGGGCAAAACACCTGCAAATATGTGCTCGTGTGAAAAGGCATGCAGATCCGGGCACATGTCCGTGCAAGGGACCTCATTTATGAATAGTGCTTTTGTGTGCGATTACCACTTCATTTAAGCATTTATATCACTCAAATATAATGGTAATACCGAATGGGATGTGCGAAATAAAATATGTAGCATGAGGTAGCTGGTATAAGCTATTTTGTCAGAGCCTGAAAGTGATTAAAAACAAAAATTTTGTAATCTTTGGCTCATACAAACTTTTTAGGCACAATTCTTTGATCACAATGTTTTTTCCATTATTAACTTTCATTTTTTTTAAAAGCACAAAAGAAAGTTTAGCTTTCAATTTCAATAATTAAATTGTTATATGACTCATATTTTTTTATGCCATCATGTAAGTAATGAATAAATTTCATACTAGAACTATGTCATTACTTGTAATTGTTTTGAAAAAAATAGTATTGCACAAATATTGCTTGGGGGAAAAAAACCACAAAAAAAAAATACACTGCTAAAACATAGATTAAAACTGTTTATTCAAATACAAAATATCACAAAAGTTGACAGTGACTCTTACAAAAATTAACTGAAGGATTTTATATCGAAGAATTGAAGACACAAAATACAAAAAAAAAAAAGAGAAAAAAATACACAAGAGAAAAAATAATTACATCACTGACAAAGACAGTGGAATGGCATATACAGGTTTCATTAACATTACATTTGGCTCACTACCCAAGTGAAATACAAAGACAAGGCTGGAGAAAAATATGGGGTTCACTAATGCTCTTGCTAGTTACAATTAAAAGGCTGACATATAGTATGCTGCATGTTTCTATTAACAGTAATGTGTATATCGGATGTCTAACAACAGCTATATTTGACATTAAATTCAGAAACATGTTAATTTCTCACTATGAAATTGCTAAGATTACTATTATCTCTAGAAACATCTTTATATTAAATTAAGCATTGAATTTTGTTTTATAATGAAATCTGGCAGTTAAAGGAAAATAATTACACCAATTGCTAAAGTTTGGTTTATATTTAAAACCATATAATTACACAATGAACAAATATTCCATACACTCTGTGACTTACAATTATGTGCCAACTTCCCAAAAAAATATATATATATAATACCATACTTAACCCATAAACTGTGCTCCCATCATGAATAGATGATGAGCTGCTGAATAGCTTATTGATGATTTGCGATACCGGGGGGGGGGGGGAGAGTGGAGAATTTTCTCTTGCACATATGAAAAGGGATATTTTCAGCTATTTGTGCAATTTATGGGCTAATGAAAGAGCCTCAAAGCCTATAGGAAAGGCTTGATCTGAGGTAGAGCAATGCATCATATGAATCAAGAAATAGGAATCTGATTTTTTTTCTTCTCTAGACATGTTCCCTAAGAATCACTCATTAATGCATACTAAACATCTTTATTTACTTATTCGTTACACTTCACACATTGTTCACGTTTGAGTGTATGCATAAATGAATGAAAAAAATTCTTACACATTACTCTCAATTTATCATGGTTGAAATCACAAACACACACATATATGTATACATATATATTGTATAAATAAATATATATATATATATCTATCTATATTTTCAAAGAAAACTTAACAGAAATCCATTGTTAATAAAAAAATTTAATGACAAAAGAAATTTAGAAACTATTTAAGAAAAATAGAAAAAGCTCATTGTGTCGTGATGAAATTCATGTGGATGAAAGGAAAAAATAAAAATAGGTGAAATACTTCTACAAGTTGGAATAATTCTTGAAAGTAAAATTCTTGTCTTTCCTTAAAAAAACATGAGGATAAATAAATAAAATATCTGACTATGGTTATATTTATGTCCATGGAGATAACAAATATATAAATGATATTATTCGTACACATAAATAACACAAAGAAGCATCATCTTTACCAGGCTTGAAAATTCAGCACCTTTAAGCACTTCCAAAGCATTTGCCTAAAAAATTATGTCAATGTAATTTTTTATAACTAATCTTAAATTTTTTCCTAAAATGAACTGTACTGATACCTAAAGTACTTGCAAAGTGCAATAATTAAATAGTAAAAACAAAATAATTTGTAAACTACTCATAATCATACCAAAAGTTGCTTAAATGCAACGTAAGTTTCTTCCCATAACACTGTTTAAATGCAATTAAGCTTCTTTCTGTAACACACCGATGAATTCTTTTCAAGTAAGTGGAGCTGTTTGTGATGAATTTGATCTTCAGTTTGAGCACACTAGTGTTAGAAAAAAATGTGTCAATAACTGGCATGAAACTCAATTATTAATATTATTTTGAATGCTACTGATTATTTTCCTCCCACAACTCTTCCAATGGCATTTTTAAGATACCCATGATTAGTATAAATTTTAGTTTCTGCAGCTATAAACATTTTCATTTTCAAATATGCTTAAGAGGAAATGATAAAATCCAGGTGGCAATGTGTATTTAATATTTTGTCTCATTGTATTTAATTGATCTAACCTGATAAAAATAAATGTTTAAAGAAAAATTGAGCCTTAATTACCCGTAATTCAGACAACTACCATAACAATTATGCACAAAGAGCTCCACTCCATTGAATTGAAATAAATGACTCATTTATAAGTTTTAGAGAAAAAAATCTTGATACGTACTTTGAGGTACATAAAGTAGCCTACATATAGGAAATAACCAAACTTGAAAGTCTTTCACTCCTTTTGATTTTAAATGCACTAAATCTAAATGAAATAGCATTTAAGCACTGCTGTTACATATTTATGTATGTATATATATAAGTATTTTGAATAATGTGTGAAGCACCTACTGGTAAAATACATAACCTGCATTTTGTAAGTTGCTCACATTATCAAATATCATTAATACATATAATTCTTTGCCAAGCAAAATAGAATGCATTAACTACTATTTTTTCAAAATAGAAATCCAAATGGCAATTTGTGGAATTGGTAAAAAAAGTGACATTGCCTGCTACACTTAGCATTTGCCAAGGGAAAGAGAGAGAAAGGGAAAAATAAAATAAAACTTTGATGCACTCTCTCTCTCACTGTTCCTGAGTCATGACAAATGACATGACAAACCAATGAAATATTTCAACATTGAACTTAAACATACTCCACACAAACATTAAATGCAAGATGATACAAAACACTGATTTGTAAACGCTTTACTAACACTGTTTTGATGGACATTGCTTGTCAGGCACCAGTGGACATGGGATATGCATGCTTACCATATGTTAAAACATTAAGGCAAGCAAGTTAATGCTTTATGGCCCCATTTATTTGTCAAGTACTAACTTGTGTGATGAAAATACTACAGAAACAACCACTTATTTGGACATATGTAAGATATCCAAACATAGCTCCATCATAAATAGGGTACAGAAAAATTTACACATCAACAGAGACATGCACACTGTGAAATAGAAAATTATCTACTTAAATAATGTATAAAAATTCAGTTTCTTCATTTTTTTAACATTAGGCACAATAGAATATGCTAGAACTTTAGTTAAATAACTTGATCTAATTGCTTCATCTTTATTGATAACTCTATATCAGTGAGTTTTTACAATGTTTGTTATTTCAAATGTCATGGTAAGTTACTCCAAATGTTGTACAACTCTCTTTAGTTACAATTAACAAAACATTTTGAAAGAATGGCAGATTTTAATCACCACAGAGCAAGCTGATGCAAGGCACAGAACTTGCAAACCATAATGTTTAAACAATGACTTTTCTTGTTACCAGTCTAGCCATTGAGATCATAATGAGAAGTAAGGAAGCTGCGGTTATACTGCTGCACACCCCAATCCAACCTAGGGTGTTGAGGTAATTGTCAGTAGGCTATGGATGCTTCTTTGTATTCAGACCCTTCCATGGTAAAGAAGTCTTCAAGTTTCCATTGCAGTGTCTCAAATGTTGGTCGCTTCATAGGATCCTTGTGCCAACACTCCAGCATGATTTCATATAAAGCAGCTGGGCAGCCAGGTGGACAAGGCATTCTGTATCCATGTTCAACTTGATGAAGTACTTCTGCATTTGTCATACCTGCAAAACAGAATTCAAGCACAATAAAAAAACTCGGTTATAATATCCAATATTTATGATGGATGAATTAACAATTTCAAGGACACAATGGCTATTCACTATATGAATATACTGTATTAGATGAAAATTAATGCAATTTTAAATAAAAAATAAAATAATTTACGATCAGATGAATTTACCTGGATAGGGTATGCGTCCATATGTTACTAATTCTGTTAGAAGGATTCCAAATGACCAAACATCAGATTTTATCGAAAACTTGCTGTAGTTTGCAGCCTCTGGTGCAGTCCACTTGATTGGAAATCTAGCGCCAACACGTGCTTCATACTCATCTTCCTATATACAAAATTTAAAAAGTTAAATTTGTGGAACACACACACAAAAACCAGATTTTGCAAAAAAATTTAAAGCAGATGCTTGAATTTAACCCCTTTATGTACAGGCTTTGGAAAAAAAAATTAGACGTGCAGTTGAAGTAAAAGTGATGCATCTCAGAAAATATATATATTTTTGTTAACATTTAGGAAATAAAGCCAGAAAAAAGATGAGTGAAGCAAGTTTTTGATTCTTTCCCCTTATCCCAGCCATCCTTCCTATAAATGAAATTTTTTATTTTACTTATCAAGCCATAGTGTAGCAAGGGAAAAAAAAGTTATACTGAGGTAAAGAAAAAACATTTTCTGTTTATAGGATTACTAATGAACAGTTTTGAACAAAGAAAGAGAGCTCAAATGTATTTCTTTTAGCTACTCTAGGCCAACATATCTCACCCCTGTAAGGGAAGGAGTTAGCGCGCGCGCGCGCAAACACACACACACACACACTCTCTCTCTCTCTAATACAGACAAAGGGATGTCTGTTAAATCAAATTTTTTTAAATCAGAAAATATGTATGAGAAATATTGTACTGGAACTATATTGATATCAACTGTAATAACAAAAGTTATACAAATAATTTTTGTGCATTTTTATTGTGCTTTCTCTAAAAGCACCTTCATCACCTTTGCTACTGTGATTCCATCAAACATTCTATGAAAAAAATGCTTGTTTAGGTGTCTTATATCACCTCTTAAAGTTTATTGCATGCATGAATTTAGAATCACCCTACAGTGACTCTCATTAAGGGAATATATATAGGATTTTCATTGTTTTGAGATATGAGTGGGTACTAAAAATGACCACTTCTGAAAATTGAATAGAGATTTACTCAAAGAATCAATCATTGAATAACAAGAAAAATAATCAAACCTTTATCAATCTAGCGAGGCCAAAATCTGCAATTTTTACAATGTTGCTTTCTCCAACTAATATATTTCTAGCAGCGAGATCTCTATGAATATAATTCTGTGATTCTAAATATGCCATACCACCGGCAATCTGTGCTGACATGTCAATGAGCTGAGGTAACTTTAGGGACCTACCCCTTCCTATCAAAATAGAAAAAAAAAATCTGTTAACCCTGATAGAAATTTAAGCCTTTAAATACAGAATTTTCTGTAATAAAATCACATGAATAATCTCACTTTTTTATACCATATAAATTATTAGACCATTGCATGCAAATTTCAAACTTAGAACAAAATAGTGCAAGCAAGCCTGACCTTGTAAGAATTCCAGCAGACTACCATTTTTCATTAGCTCTGTAATTATATATATTGGCTCTTCAAGAGTGCATACAGCATATAATTGAACTAATTTTGGATGCCTGAGTTTTTTCATTATTTGGGCTTCAGCTAAAAAGTCTTTAGGATCCATAGTTCCTGTAACATTCAGCAAAATACATTCAAGTTTGATTGTCATAAATATATAAAATTCTAGCATGATTTTGACAAACTCCTTTAAAACTAAGTACATTGGATCCCACTTATAATGTTTTTCAAAACATTATAAGGGGGACACATTATCAAAATTACTGACTTTATCTTTCCAAGGAATCTCACCGATCTATTGCAGCACGTCCTGATGACCGCCTACTTCAAAGTGGAATAGCAAATTATATGAGCAGATTGATGTCATGACAACAGGTAGCCCTCTCAATCCTGTTGTTGCAAATCTGCTTATGGAGTTCTTTGGGGAAAAGCCATCAATTTCGCCTCTCAGCATCCAACAAATTGGTTTCACTATGCCAATGACACATTTGTTGTGTGGTCACATGGTGAGGAGGCTGTAAATGAATTCCTGTGACATCTCAATAGACAACATCATCACATGAAATTTACTATGGAAAAATAACGGGGACTGTTCCCAGATGTCTCAGTCTCCAGGAAGTGTGATGGTACTCTGGGACACTTGGTCTACTGCAAACCTACACATACAGACTGGTACTTCGACAAGACATCAAATCACCATCCGGGACAAAAACGTGTGATACTAAAACCACACTCATCCATCGTGCCAAACAAATCTGCAAGACAACCGCACGACCTCAATAGAGAACTATATCATTTAAACCAAGCCTTGCAATAAAATGGATATACATCCCAGGAGATCTATCCATCCCAGAAAACCAAACAAAAAATCCGAGGTTGTTCCAGACAAGAGGAGCACAGCTTACCCTTACCTCCAGTATGTAAAAAATGTCACTGACCAAATCGGTTCTGTACTTCGGAAACACAATGTATTCACAATCTACAAATCCCCTCAAACAATATAGGCAACCCTTCTTTGATCGACTAAAGACCCTCATGACCCTATCACATCAGCGGTAGTTTATTGGATTCCTTATTCATGTGGACCTGTATAAAAAAAGGTTTTGCTTTCTCAAGGGTCATGACATCCACTTCCAAGACACTGATATCCTCTCTTCAGAAACACATTTCTATTCCCAACTGAACCATGAAGCATAGATTGCTAAACATATAGATAATTCCAACAGGAAGGAAGAAGGGCTGCACTTGAGCAAGAAATGGCACCCGGCAATCCAAAAGACAAAGATCAGGATGGTTAAGAAAACAATTCTTCTGAATTCTGATCCACCGTCCCAATTTGGAAACTCTGATCCCCACCCAATCAGAAGCTGCCACATTCCACCAACATGTCGATTGCTTGATGTCACAATGGCAAGGTTGATCCTTCTGCGTCTCGAGCAAAAGCGTCAGTGGATAATGGTCATCCGAGGAGGTTGTTTCATCTCTTTGCTTGTCGAAAACAGTGCTGAAATTTTCTGAATGCACTTCTGTCCACTGCAGTAGTGGACGAAAGGTCTGCTTCAAGGAAGCCTGGAACATGGCATAGCAGCCTAAAAGGTATGAACTTTTTATCATTTGCAGAATATTATTGGTTGACTCTGAGTTCACACACATCATGTAATTGTTTACGTGTATGTGATGAAAATCTACATTCTCATTCTTTGGCGTAAAAATAGGGTTTAGTTAGATCAAAGTAAAAAAAATTGCATACACTAAAATCTCAAAAAATTTAACATTACCTGTTTTTAAAGTCTTAATTGCAACTGGAGTAGTATTATTCCATAATCCCTCCCAGACTTCACCAAATTGCCCTTGCCCAAGTTTTCTAACAAATTTTAATGAGCTTCTGTCGATTTCCCACTGGTCCCTAGTATTATGAGATAAACCACCAGTAATTGGCTTTTCAACCTGTAATTAAAAAAAAATTACAGAAAGCATAAGAATATTTTAAGAAAAGGTAAACTATGAATTTTTACAACTGCTTTCTTTTCATGAGCTTCACTGATATATCTCAATATGCAACATTAAAAACTTTATGTAATATGATTACTCACTTGGATACATGGCTTTCTGAGATTAACACAAAGCCCATCTGCATCTTTGCTATAATGTTCAACTAATTCTTGAAGAGTTCGAAAAGTTGTTCTACGAGCTATAAAAAAACCTCCTTCATCAAGTTGTCGGACACGGTAGTGCTTGACAGTATCACCATCTTTCACTAAATTATGAGAAAGAAGGAAACCACAATTTAAATTAATTGAAGGGTTTGAAATAAACTGGTTTATTCAAAAGTTTTTAAAATAAGAGAGAGATATGCATGTTTCTTCTCTTATTATGTAAATACAGCCGATACTTGTTATAATGACCCTACATTATAGTGACGATTCCATTACAATGACTGGTAAGAAAATTGAAATAAAGGTTTTTTGTGAAACATTCAAACATAAAATTCAGTATTTAACAGCAATATGATACATTAAGTTTTGATGTATTAAAGAAAAATAAGCCATACCAGATAGAGAAAAGTCGTTCCTTCGACTCTCGCTATCTCTTATCAGGAACGCACCATGTTCATTTTCAGGAAGCAACAGTTTCTTTTCAGCTTCTATCCTCTTGATCTTTCCAAAATACCATCTGTAAAAGAATGGTGTCAATAACACATTTTTGTAGCAACAAATGAGCACCTACAGAATTAAAATGTCAAAAATTACAAGAAAAAAGTTTTCTCATAAACATTATTTTAAATGTAAATAAACAGTGAAAAACATTAAAAGCCAGAGTAGGTCTTCATTAACACATATCCTCTACAACTTTTACTGTTCAAGGATAAGATTCATAGTTTTTCCTAAAAAATTATACAGGTTTTATAGTTTTTGAACTTTAAGAGCTTTACCCTCTTCATATGCAACATTTAACTGAAAATTACACACAAATTTAAAAACTAATAATAAATAAATAATAAAGAAATGCATATGCGTAAGATCCAAATTTTTGTGTGTGTAAATATGTGTACCAAGCTAGCGTATTCAATCCTTATTCTCATCCTGAAGAACTTGGAAATTAGAAATACTAGATAAACTTACTAAAAAAAATTCCAATTTTCATTATAATTATTTTCTTAATAGTACAACAAAAGAAAGTAAATTTATGACCACAAACTATTTAACTAGTCTTATTGCAATAATTCATCCAGAGGTTTCGATACAACATATTCTGTGAGGTTGTACAGTAGTTTTCAATTTGCATTTTATTATAAATTTGAGCCCTGTACATACATTTGAAGTAAAATATATTTTTGAAATAGGTCTTAAAAATCTAATACCAAATTATCTAATAAATATTCTACAATAGACAAATCCCAGAAAACCGATATATATCAGTTAATTTTTTTCATAGAATATGCATATTTGTGATTATAATCAAGAACAAAAGATATCCAGATGAATTCCCCCCACACAAATATTTTATGATGCATAAAAAAATATTTTTCATATCCTACAAAACTATTTAACATAAACTATATTAACATATAGCTATTAGACTATTAACATATCTATTCAGAAATGACAGAATATTAAAAACAAGAAACGATAGTACCAGTCAGTGCTTGACAGATCAAAAAATTATATATAGGCACTAGTCAAATTTCTTAACTTCTCCAATGTTTTTTTTCCTTGCTCCTTCTTTCAATGAAATGTATTTTTTCCTCTCCAACGTAAGGATCCATCAAAAGTGGAAACCTTGGGTTTTGGAGAAAATGGGAAAAACAGATTGTTCTATATATATTAAGGATTTTTTATATGCTTGCAAGTATACAGGATTACTTGCACAAATAAGTTTTAGTGATTCAATAACAATAGAAGATATGGTACTGTATATGGAGATTGGTTGGATGCCTATGATTGAATATTTGCCATTACAGTAGGTAGCAATTTTTGGCCAAGGTATTTGTTCTCATTTGTTTCTGGTTTGGAAACAAACATATTTTTTTAATGAGAAATTTTAAAACTTCCTACATTAGGGACTGTTTATTTAACTGTTTGTAGGTAACTGACTGTATTTGACTGTTTTGCTAACTGGTATTTGACTGTTTTGTAGGTAAAACAGTTGCATCAGAGCCATGGGTGTTTGAGTACTTTTTGGCATACGTCTGAGAAACAAAAATTTTTATATGAAGCTCAAGCCGAGCACCACAGGTCTACAACACTTCCAACTCCCCTGAATTTAAATACCTTCACTTAAACTGAGCATTTAGATTCTAGCACCATGCTAGTCATGACGTGGAATGAAACATATATCAAATAAAAAATACAGAATGAGAAATACAAATACAACGCCATAACAGGCAAAATGGTGGCTAAGAAAAATGAATAAAGAAAATTAAAAATGAATGAGAAATGAATCCTCAAGTGTAGTATCTTATTGAAAAAAACAATTGGGACAAATATAGATATATATAGTGGACAAATAACTATATAATGCCAAATAAACTGCTAGTGACATGGCCCCCACAAGAGTGGGCTGACAGGGCTAGGGGCCAAATCTTATATTGTTTCTGTTTTTTACACTACAAATTCACTACAGAGGGACACGTTAAAATCTCAGCCTGTGGTACAGCTCAGGGATGTGGGGGTCATAGCTAGCAAACTATATAATGCCAAATTATCGTAGGTGTAAACTTGTATCCGTTCCATGAGCCCACTCAATATTTGCCACCATTTCGATGATACCTATAGAAATATTAAGTATATGAGCTCCTCTCCCTCACCCCACAATATTTTTTAGCCCTCCCAATATTTTCAATAACTTCATGCCTTTGCATATTGTCAGTAGCGGTCTAAGGGCAGTGCGATCTGTACGCATGGTACCAAATTATAGGGGGGGGGGGCAAAACACGTCAAGGGCTGAATCTTTAAGGCATCTAAAAACATCATTGTGCAAAATATACATGAAAAATAACAATGATGAGAAAAAAAAAATTAAAGATTTGAGTAGATACATTAGGATGATTTTTCAAAGAAAAAAGAATCAATGAGCAGTGCACGTACTGTATACTGATTT
This sequence comes from Pholcus phalangioides, assembly GCF_987345545.1. NCBI lineage: Eukaryota > Metazoa > Arthropoda > Arachnida > Araneae > Pholcidae > Pholcus > Pholcus phalangioides. Next base: position 43,518,544 of record NW_028301600.1, on the reverse strand, counting down.
CGGTGAAGATAAGAATACACACAGTAGTTTTTTTTCTTTTTTACCCTCTGCGAGAATACAGGATAGTTTTCTTTCTATTTTGTTGTCCAGTAGTAATGGAAAAAACAAAGAATTGAGGAAGCCATCTCTTCCAATGATCCCATTTTTTGGCTAACAAAAAAAAGAGCATTTCCTGGTGTAGTGATCTTTGAATAGAGATCTTGAGTTTGGACATCATTTTTCTACCTTTCTCATATGGAGCAATTAGAAAAAAGTACTCTCTCATTCTGGGAGAGAGAGAGAGAAACCATGCATTTTGGCACCCCAAATCCCTAGTCCTTCTCCCATCTCATTAAACTTTCCTATTAGTGCAATGCATGTAAGTGGACTGAAAAATTATAACAAATTCCGCAATCACAACTGAACACATTTCAGAGTTTCATAGACAGGTTCCAGATACCCGGCCACAGCCCTGGATATTGAATTAGCCCTGTTGAAAAATATTGCGGAGGCAATAACAAGTTAATTAAAAAGGTTAAAACTATTTTTTTAAAAAGGATTAACAAGTTAAGAAAAAAGTTTACCAAAAATAACAGAATAAATTAGCATTGCAAAAAACAAGAAAAAACCCCACTTTATTATGAAAAAATTGGAGAAATTTCAAAAGTTATTTTAAAAATGAAACTTTAAATTATCAATTTTTTTTAATTTGAAATATTGTAACATATCTATATTTTGGGAATTACATTCTTCTGTTGCAACAAGTATGTTGCAACATAATAGTTATTAAATCATTAATAGAAAATAATAATTGTTTATGAGTCATTAGAAATCAATTAGTTGAAATAAATTTTGAATACAATTTTATTGTGAAATATTGAACCCCTCCCCCTCCTTCACTGACCAAAAATGATTTTTTTTTTTTCATTTCAACCCAACATATTCATATGACGTATTCTATCGGGACCTGCAGTTTTTGGAGCACGCATGTTCAACCCATAACCCGGGGACCGAATGTGGCACCCGGAGCCGTCTGATGTGCCCCAACCAAAGCAGAATGTTTTGCATTGTTCGGCAACGAGCCCTCGGCTGAGTTGAAATGTGTGGTAAAAATTTCCATTATAGTGTTTTTTACACTTTTTCCTTAAAATTCTTCCAGATTGTTCTGCAGTGGCACTGGAAGTTCTTGACGTACGTCACACAGATTTCGGCATATTCTGCTTTGGGACTGATGTGCCTAGCGACTCTGAGCCTTATCATATGATTATTAGTTTTATAATCACTTTTGCGGACTGCACTGTTCAAAAGGTGAAGCATCTGTGGTTTATATCTATTTCAAAGGCCTGAACAATCATGCGCCCTTCCCTGTTATCGAAACTTACAACTGCACTACTGAACGTCGGTGCGATAACCACACAACAACCTGGCGGCAAACTGAAATCATGTTTGTTACGAGGAGTCAATGTAATCACAAGGGACGTAACTAGGATTTTTGCCGTCCGCGGCAAACATGATTGCACCGCTCCCAAAACTTTGAAATTCGATAATTTTATAACGGTGTTCTTTGTTCCCACTTGAAACTGCCACCCAAGGCAGTTCCCCCCCCCCTCTAGTTCCGGCTTTTTATAACAGGGCCGGAACTCAAAAACGTATATCTACCAACCATATTATTGAAAACACCACAACAGTTAAAACGAAATAAAGGTGAAAAGGCAAATGGAAAGCGAATCTATTCATGATTCCACGTAATTTTCAGAGAAGTGTATATTGAACATGAGAACATAAACTTCTTGTCTGACTATAAGCTCGCGAACGTTTACTATAGATGGGAAATCCTGATGAATCATGCTAATTGCTATACACGACAGTATAAAAAAATGCTTCGAGTTTCGAATGTCTATTGTGCGAGCAAAAAAAGTCGCGTGCTGACCGGTTTGAGTAGCGTCAAGAAATCGATCGATTAGAGAAACGCTTCACTCGGGGTAACCATAGTGACGCTATCGATCTCGGGCGCAGTCCACCAAATCACTATCAAAGGGGATGAAGGGCGCACTGAGATCACACAACAAAACATTTTGCGAAGGAAAAACAAAACATTGTTTTCTTCTCTTGAATCGGAAATGAATGAAACTCGCGAAAGAAACAGGTGTATACAAGCTTTCACTGTATTTCAATGGGGCATTACCATGTGCCCATATGACAGGCTCATTTCATTTCAGATTTAGAGCACACAAGCATATGACGAAATTTTTCCCTCTATTCATGTTCTTATTTGGATAAAAAAATTAATGAATATTAAAATAATTTTCTTGCAAAGCAATGTAAAACGTTTCGAACCATGATGTTTCTGAAATTCGGAAAGTTTTTTTAATCGAGAACGTAGATTTTCTTAAGTCATTATCACACGAGCTTTAACACATTTCGTTTTCTTAAACTTTCTCCCGTTGTTTTTATCTTGAAATCTTTTGGAACTTTTTTCTTTGTTGAAGGCAATTCACAGAGATTCGGTCTCTTTCCAGAAAATACTGGAAATATTCAGTATTGAAAATTTGAGTCCATTTTGTCTCAACCATTAATTTTTATTTTTTAAAATAAGTTGTGACGAATTGTCTCGAGAACATCCGGCCTAGAATTTACTAAAACAACTGCTACCAACGCTCATATCCGGCAACAGCCAGTCAACGTCGCTCAACCATCAACATCCCGATGTACGTTCATCTGCAATGGATGAATCATGATATTTTGGCAGTAGCTTCTTTAAAACTATAGCCCAATAGGGCGATAGAAAATCATCTTGTCACGCAACAAGTGCAGAGGCAAATACGGGGTGATTATAAAAAAAACTATCCCGACATATGGGGCCCCTAACTATCATACCATTCACAGAAACTGAATGAAATTTTGGCATAAGGTATTTTGAGGTATGCGCTCAAGAATGATATGGAAACAACAGTGTCACTCTAACAGTTACGGTTACAGTGAGAAAATTTCGAAAATATCAAATGGCAACACCAAGTTTTTTGTATTGGAATGTGGTATCCATTGTGAAAAACCCTAAATAGCGTTGGAATGGCACCTGTAGCACGAAAATCCCGGAGCTAGGCAAAGAAAAATTAAAAAGAACTTTGCCGTGCACCAGAGCATTAATGTTCGTTTCATTCGTCACACCGTTTCTTCGGCTGAGATCCCAGCCTGATTAGTCCTCCACAAGGCCATGTGGAAAATTTGTGAAACACAATAAAATGCTTTATTTTATGCTGCTTCTCTGTCCTTATTGGTTGTCCTCACTTTTAGCCTATCTACCGCCGGTGATTTTCATGCTACAGTTGCCGTTCGAACGCTATTTAGGGTTTTTCACAATGGAGATCACATTCCAATACAAAAAACTTGGTGTTGCCATTTGATATTTTCGAAATTTTCTCACTGTAACCGTAACTGTTAGAGTGACACTGTTGTTTTCCATATCATTCTTGAGCGCATACATCAAAATACCTTATGCCAAAATTTCATTCAGTTTCTGTGAATGGTATGATAGTTAGGGGCCCATATGTCGGGATAGTTTTTTTATAATCACCCTGTATATACAGTAATAAAGTTTAAATCATATTCATGAAAAAAAAGAATCTCACACGTCACTTCGTGCTATTAATTGTGTGTACTAGGGATTGGACGAATAGTGATTTGACCGAATACCCAATATTCGGCTAATGTTTTGGTTGAATACCGAATATTCGGCTAATGTTTTGGCCGAATATGAATTTTCTCAAAATTCATCACAATTATAAATAAAATTGGCGTTTAATTGAAAATAAAGTTATTGGTAATTTCCAATGATTGAAAAATTGAATTTTAATTGTACATTATATTATTTAAATAATACTGTCATGATACTGACAATCAAATTTATCGATGATATACAGTATTCTATTTTAATATTACAGTGATATCTCGGCTAACGAAGATGATTCATTCCGGAATTACGTTCCTTAACTGAAACATGATTTCCCATAGCTTTCTATGAGAAAATCGTTGGATTCGTTCCAGCTTTTGCCCAAAATTTATGAAGATAAGTTTTTAAAATACCGAGGAATGCAATAAAAAAGACAAAAACTGATTGAAGGCTAAAATGAACAGCTTGAAAAGTGGATAAATTAGAATCTACAGGAAGATGAGAGACGCTGATCTTTTTTATTTTCCAGCATGTACACAACCAACATCCTGTGTATCCCCTCTTGCACAGAAAGGGATACACCAACACAATAAAATATTATTAGTAAATTTTTGATTTATCAAAAAATTCCAATTAATATAATTTTTTAAAATTAGTTTGTTAGATTTACACACATATTTTCGGCCGAATACCGATTAGCAGCTGAATATTCGTTCCATCTCTAGTGTGCACGTTAACTTTTTCTTAACAAGGGACTCTAATTACAATTATAAGCAAACACGCAAAGAGTGAGTTTCGGATTAACGATTAATAAGTCAGCGTTCCTCATGGTCGGTCCGGTCAAAGTACGGTTTCCCGAACACAAAAACTGAATATGCCGGAATCCGTGTTTAAGCTTCTGAAAAAATTTCGAACTAAGGGTCTGAGGATCCTATAGTTTGCGAGCTTATTGATCATTTATCCCTGAAGCGTTTGTACGTATCACACAGTGTTTACATTCATGATTTAATAACAAATGAAATAGATATGTTTTCCTTCGGAATCGGTATTTTCTACAAGAACAAGCAAAGGATGTTTGGTACAATGTTTGACAGTTCAAATAACAAAATTTTAAAAAGTATTGGAAACAAATTAAAATCGACTTATATAAATCAAGTTACTATACAAGAAATGAAATATGTTTGTGATAAAACTAGATATACCCCTCTCAAGAGTTCATCCAGAATTTCATCTTTCGTTTTATTATAAATGGCTTCGATTCATTAGAGAACCGATACATTATAGTCCGCCACAGACTATGCAGAGTAAAAAATACAGTACATATGAAAATGTTACAAAACCGCATTTCAAGGTCATTTAAGATTGGAGTATCATAACTTGGAAGCTGCAGGGAGTGGTTAACTCACCAAATCATTAGTTTCCAAGCAAATAGTAACAAAACTGCCACCTAATATTATGCAGCTGAAGCAGAAATAATATATATATAATAATAAAAAAGTCCTGATGCATGCTTTCTGGTGAGAGGAGACTGCGCCAATCAGCTAATACTTTGGAAAACTCATCAAAGAAAGGAGGTAAAAGCTAGTTCAGCCAAAAACAAAATGATTAAGCATTCCAAATGCGTTATCAAGAGAGGAGAGATCGTCCCTTCTTTTCTAATTGTTACGGACGGGGAATAAATTCTGTTGCCCGTAGAAGAAAAAATCTGAAGGGGAGACTATGCCATTGCCCTTTCAGCTATGCCGAAAACGAGTGACGACTACATTTAGACCATATTCGAAACTCATTCGAGCATTCACATAAGGAAAGACCTCGCGGCCAAACATGCAAAGGCGGTCGGTCGGTCGGTCTGGTGGATTTCGGGTTACGAGACGACAACTGAAAGGAAATTAGGATGAGTCCATATTATACTGTATAATTGAGAAAGAATGATTTATAAGTTACGTTGCAGAGAGAAGGCTCTATTCAACATCGATCAATTCCAATCGAAATAACAGGTGGAACGAATAACCCTCGGGGGAAAATCGGAGTTCAGTATTTATTTTGTAGTTTATTTTTTCTTTCAAGTTCGATCTGATTCATGTATAACACGCTGTGCCATAATTTTCACAAACTTTTTTGTTCATCCCCTCCCCCTCCTACTCACAAAATATTTTTTCTCATCGCCCCTCTTCCCGAGTGATTCTATAGGATTCTATATACCGTATCCGCAACTATTACCGCCCCCCCCCCAGGGAGCAATATTGTCCGCTTTAAGAAATACTGTTATATGTTACTGCCAAAGCCCGGAATTGACCGGAATTCATGACGGGGCTGGCCAGTTAGCAAAGTGGCCGGTGATGCCTGGCTAAAGTCCGATAACAAAAGACATGATTCGGGATCATCGTGAAGTTAGTATTATTTTTTCGTGACAATTATGTCCACGTTAGACTGGACGCATAGTCCAATTGACAATTATGACCACGTTAGACTGCGGCATCGATCCGCAGTCACGATGCGATAATCCTTTTTTTTCTCCAAAATTTGGCAGAAAAACTATGTTTATATAATATTTTTATGGTTTTTTCTCTCAAATTTCCCTTTTTCTCTCTCGTCACACGGAGCTAATCCAATACAGCTGCTATATGTACAAATGTATCACACTTTGGCAATTAAAATTCATTCATTTGGCTCCTACCGGGTCGTCTTACATCAGCACATAGAGCTTTAGACAGGGATCTTCGGCCACTTCGCGAAATGGTCAGCCAAAGTCCGAATAACTTCTGCAATTCGGACTTCGGCCGAAACTCTTGGCCAATTCGCGAAATGGCGGGTCTGGTCGTGAATTGGCTGCACTTAGGGCTTTGGCAGTAACATAGGCCTATATATTTTGTAATTTCTGTAATTTTTTAGCAATAATTAACTGAAATCGATCGGTATTTCAAAATATTTTTCGTATCTACGAACACAGATATTGAGATAGTTGTACTCATTCATAATTTTATGGACACGCACGTCACGAACACACACGAACTTACACTTCTTGAAGCGTAGACCTTCCATAAAAAATCAATGAATATAAAAAAAATAAAAATCACTGAACTTATATCGGATCATGTTCATCGGATTCTGATACTGGCAATAATTATTCGTAGGGACATAAAAAAATTAATATTTTTTTGGTTGATATATGCAATTTTATATCCGAAACAGGCGTTCTTGGTATGTGCACAAACTGAAATAAACTTAATGATTTGAGAAAAAAATATAAAATCCAAGCGCAGGGGTGTACGCAGGATTGATTTTTACAGGAGGTACACCAGGCTTTGGGGAGGGGGGGGGCATAAGGAATTTCTTCTATAGAGATTTTAAATTATTAGAAATTCTAAAGATAGCGTATAAAGGCGTTTTATTTCGATATTTCAATTCGTTTACAGAATGTTTAAAAATCTTTTAAATTTTTGATCGCTTTGGGGGGAGGAAAAACGGGTCCCCGTGCCCCTCCCTGCGTACGACTCTGAACGAGTGACATAATAAGCATCGCTCATATGTCGTATTAAAAATACCTAAAGACTGTTTTTCAAAATCGTAAAATATGCGAAAGAACACCAGTTGTTTTCCTACTTGGTAGTTACTGAATAGTTTTGATTTCCAAAGCGAGTGATGAAAAAAAAATTTATGCACAAAACAAAAAAATAATCTTAGGCCGAGATTACACTATAAAAGTTTGATAGTCCCTTTTATAAAACTTGAAAAATCCAGCCAATAAAGCTCATAGGTTACATTTGAGCAAATGCAATCTTACTGGTTGAATTTTACAAATTTTATAAAAGAACTTTTAGAAAACTTGAAAAAAAAAAACCAACCAATAAGCCTATTGGATACATTTGCTCGAATAAGCTCAGTCGCATTTTTCAAGTTTTATAAAAGAACTTTTATAAAAGTTTTATAGTGTAATCCCGGCCTTAGACCGGGATTAGGTCGGTATTACACAATAAAAGTTTGATAAAAGTTCTATTATAAAACTTGAAAAATGCAGTCAATAAGGTCAACGGTTGCATTTTCTAGAATGTAACCAATAACCTTATTGGTTAGATTTTTCAAGTTTTATAAAATTGATTTTATCAAACTTTTATAGTGTAATACCGGCCTTACACAATAAAATTTTTGTAAAAGTGCTTTTATAAAACTTGAAAAATTTCACCAATAAGAATATTGGTTACATTCTAGAAAATACAATCGATGATCTTATTGGTAGCATTATTGGTAGCAAGTTTTATAAAATGACTTTTATAAAACTTTTATAGTGTAATCTCGGCCTTATACACTTTCTATTAAGCAGAGATTACACTATAAAAGTTTAATAAAAGATCTTTTACAAGACTTGAAAAAAACAACCAATAATTTGAGCGAATGTAACCAACAGGCTTATTGGTTGCATTTTACAAGTTCTATAAAAGAAATTTTATAGTGTAACATGCCGGCCTTTTCCACAAAAAAATTCTCTAGGTAAAGTTTAAAACGTAGAACTTCGAAGAGATCAGCAAAAATGAAGCGTAAAGGATGGAAGGCTTTACGAGGGGGTTCTCGCACATAACTTTATAACCCCCGTATGGCTTGAGACAGGTCTAATTACTAGCCAAGACTATGTTAACCTTTTGCCGGTCTTCATCCCCAGTGAACTTTGTTTAACACTCTCGCACCCCCAGTAAACTTGAATTTAAACTATCGCACCTGTTATCACATCATGGAACATTTTCCAGTACTCGCCTTCGAAATTGCTCTCTCCTGTACTCCTGGTTGAGAACTAGTGTTCTAGGGCAAACAAATTTCATCGATCGTACCTCACATTTGCAGAGGAGAAAGAACCCAATAAAATTACATTTTATAAATAAGATGAAAAAATGAGTAAAAACTAGATGAAAAAATGAGTAAAAAATAGATAAAAAAATCTAAACATGGAGAAACATCTTGAAATTTCAATGGACCCGAAAATACTTCGTACATGTGGGTCTTCGGCTGGTCGTCCACTGGTAGCGACTAGAAGCGATAAACAAGTCGCGCGCAATTGTCTGTATTTGCAAGACTGACCCCATTGTACAGAATTGGCAGCGATCTTCAGCTTGTGATTTCCGGCTACAACAGCAGACGAGAAAAATTTTCGATTCGAATAGGATCTTGAGACTTGCTGTATCTGTGATAGAACACAGTATGGTTTTTTACTTTTTTCCGCGCCATTTGCTACTTTTTTTATTTTCCTCTCACTCAGATGGTCAATTTCTCTTTATCTCCCCTCCTTTTTCGCATGAACATGGAAGCTGAATTTCATAATTGCCGTTCATGGGTTGTGATAATAAGTTGTAATCGATTAAATATAATTATTTATTTACAACAACAACGCCGTCTCCGAGTTTGCGTCAGATATTAAGTATGGAGTTAAGAAATATTTTCTCAAAAATTTTATTTTTTTTCAATATTTCCTCAAGATTGTTTAATGAACACACTCGTCTGCATGGAGTGCAGTCCCGAACTGAGTAGCGTGTAAAGTTCGCTTTCAGTAGACGACGTCAGACACTCCTTGTCCACGGACTCAATGTCAGCTGCTGCCGCTTGCGAAGCTTGCCGCATATTGTCGCTTCCAGTGGACGACAGGCTTTAATCGAAAAGTCGCAAGTACCGCGAATCAAAAGTAATAACTGTCTGGATTTCCCTCATAATTCGAAGAAATGGTTACTATCAATGTTTGTCTTGCGTGTTAACTTCAACGGGGAAAGTTTGACGTGAAGGTCACAGTCGAAGGCGTAGAAAGATGCAATGGGTCAAGGACAATGAATGAAGACTAATTTGCATCATTACTGAAACTGCAGAAGAAAAAGCGCAAATTTCAACTAAAGCTTTCACGGTATAAAAAATAATCTTCTCTGCTTAACTACATAAATGTAAGAACTCACGCATATATTACTGTATAATCATAATACAGTAGTTTGAAAACATTTCTTCTTTCATGACGCTCCGACGCACTTATAATATAGAGATCCTCAGCGAAAAACGCTGACCTCTTTCAGCAAACGATTACTTATTTCTATAAGGACAGCGTTTCTCAATCTTTCTGAAACAATGCAATGGACCACTTGTCCTGTATTACGGGACATTCCTGTATTTTTGTTTCTTCCGAATTTTTTATACATTTGTCCCGTTTTCTCAACAATGCTTATTTGAATTTTGGTAATGTTCACTGAAATCGAGAATAAACATATATGTTTTCATTTTAATTATCATAAGTTTTCATTTTAATTATCATAAGTTTTCATTTTAATTATCATAAGTTTTCATTTTAATTATCATAAGTTTTCATTTTAATTATCATAAGTTTTCATTTTAATTATCATAAGTTTTCATTTTAATTATCATAAGTTTTCATTTTAATTATCATAAGTTTTCATTTTAATTATCATAAGTTTTCATTTTAATTATCATAAGTTTTCATTTTAATTATCATAAGTTTTCATTTTAATTATCATAAGTTTTCATTTTAATTATCATAAGTTTTCATTTTAATTATCATAAGTTTTCATTTTAATTATCATAAGTTTTCATTTTAATTATCATAAGTTTTCATTTTAATTATCATAAGTTTTCATAACTTATGATAATTACAGGTCATAAATTTATGGCTATAAATATTATTCAACTCACATTATTTGTCAGGTTCAACGTTTTTTTCTAGATTTTTCAGCGATTTTTGCCATAATTGGGAATTTTGCCAACTTATAGCAACGTTTTTGATGACAATTGACGACGTTCTGAATTTTACCGTATTTTTTAAGATCCCAATTCCTCTTATCTTTCTCAATGAAATGTGTTCATTTAGACATTTGAATGTTTTTTCGTCAAATACATTTTTGTTTACTGCGACTTGTAACGGCCCTTTATTTCCCCGCCCTACACCCCTTTTAGCAATAATTAGAAAATTAGTCGCATATCGCCTTTTTTAGCTACAATTAGTGATATCTCCTGTTTGGGATCGCAATTTCCCGCATGAGGTATGGTGAACCTAAGTATGAAGTTACAATTTTTACTTGAACCCATATGGATATTAGTTTTATGAATTACAACAACTGAATAATTTTTCATTAAGTTAGAATTGAATTATCAAGTTTTATACAAGGACCACCACACTGGTCCGCGACCATAGGTTGAGAAACGCTGCTATAAGAGATTTCCCATTACGCGCACTTCCTATAAAATACATATCAAAAACAGTTTCCGCAAACCCCGCACAGTTCACTTCCTTTTAGATTTTCTTTTTTTACCACTGAACTTGTGTTCAGATAGCAGATGTGAAGCTTTCCAGAATTCACAAATAATTCTCATTGATTTTGCTATTCAATACGATAGAAAATTCTCTTGAATATGGAGCTTTAGAAGAAAAAAAATCTTGAACGAATTATAAGTAACGAACACGTTCAAGCTCTCAATGGCCGGCTTACCAACGTATTCTCATCAACCCGAAAATTCGGATTATGTGTCATGCATCTCATCGTTAGCGAATATCTCGAATCCGATACAAAGTCTTTCTGTTTGCATTATTATTTAGTGGAAAATACGAAGCCTTACGGAAATCAAAAAGAAGAAAACTGAAAAATTCTAAGACAATAAACATTCTGAGCTATCAATTCAACACAACCGATAAAAAAAAACATCATTGACGAAAAATTTATAAACTAGGAACACAGAAATAATATCTTTCATGTCAAACTACGAATTTATTACTGGATACAGTAATTCAGAAAAGCCCGAAGTATGGAAACAGCATCCATGAATGAACCATTTGACAATTTTTCTCATACCACGATCAATTTGAACACAAGTCTATATTTCGACCAATACCCACTCAGTTTATAATGCGGATTTTGAACGGTTATATATATCCGTGTTACTCAAGAGTTGCTCAAATTATTCGATCTCGTCATTTCCCACAAAGAATTTTTATAGATGGGACGAGTTTAAAATTCTCCGAGTTAAAAATTAAGTAAAAAAAAGTTTGGATTAACTTTTCGTGAAATTAGACAAAAATATTAATATGTCTAAGACACTGATTAACAGTATCTTGGAGAACAGCAAAATATTATTCTGAGAATTGAAAAAGGTCACATACCCGTTGCTTAACACACAGAAGAGAATAGCGATAAACCGAGATGTTAAAAAAAGTTTTCAGAGAAAACCGAACGATTCGGAATTGTCTTATACCAGTAGAAATGTCCGCAATATAATAAAGTATTAAAAAGTTTGCAAGCAGTGCATTTGAAATAAACTGTCGCTCTAATCACCCCTTACGAACTTACACAAAATGATGAGATTCGCTAAAGAGCATGTAATGTTAGGGAATAAACGTTTGCCATTTAAAAAAAAAATAAAATAAAATAATGTGGTCCTCAAATATACGTTACTTCAAAAAGTTACAATTTGAAAAAAACTCAAATTTGACCTGCACAAAAACCTGTTTTATTTTATTTATTTTTTAATGTAACAAGTGCTTTCTCAGTGCTCCAATCTTACCACTTTACGTGTGTTCGTAAAGGGTGGTCGGCACCAGGTTTGTCCCTTTGCTGCGACAGCGGCAAACAAAAAAAAATGTAAAAACAGGCAAAACCCACAAAAAATTATTAAGTGAAAGAGAAAAAAGGTTACACATAAGTCACATTTAAAATAATTACAAAAATAAATTTTAAAATTTATGATTGCAATATTTTTTCAGTCGATTTTAGCATAAAAATCTACCAATTTAATAACGTTTTAGCTATTGCGAATTCAATAAATTACAATGTTAAGAATCCTTGCTTTAGGAGGAGACAATCTTTCCCTAAACAGGGGCAACCCCGACTTGGGGTGATCAGATGAGGTGCCTGCAAAATCGGGGCAAATCCCGGAAATCGTTGTTCAAAACCGGGACATATTCAACTCTCATTTGGGGCATTACAGCGTAAAATTGCAAACCAAGAATGTGTACCGCTGCTTGCAAGAAGACACTAGAAATGGATAATGAAAATATTGTCGCACTACTTCTACAAAGAGCACAAAAACGAGTAAAAAATCGGGATGGGAGCCATGGTTGTTAGAAGTCCCGTTTATACGTGATTGAAGGGCGAGATCATAACATAATATACTCATAAATTACTGGGGGAACGGACTTGAGTACTCTTATCTCATAACGTCTATGTGCTTCTACGAACAGCCGACCCTCGGTTTACGAACTTACATGTAATTCGATCCGGAAGTATGTTCGTAAACCGAAGTGTTCAGAAACCGAAATAGTCCCCCCCCCCCTCTCCAAGAATCAATGTAAGATTGATTAATTTGTTCAAAGGACTCTGAATATTTTTAGTGCGAGCTTTCACAGCAGTGCTTTGCGTTCAAGTGCATAACGTAAAACCAATTGAAATCATTAGATTAACACTGAAAACTTTTTCTCTAGAAGAGACAATCCCAAATTTACGAGATATCGGGCTTATATCCTATATCGTAGGAAAAGCGGGGCCATGTATGGTTTCTTTAATACAGTGAAACCTCTCTTTTGTGGACACCGGTGGGAGAAAAAAAATCGTCCGTAAAAGAGGGTTTTACTGTATCAGCTATAATCTCAGTGTCAACGTTCTCGAAATTTCTGCCGGCACAGCAATCTGAACAATTCCTTCAAAATTGAATTCATATTTCTGAGTCATCTAGACTTATTTTTATTTGTCTTATTCCCCTCCCACTTCAGATATTTTTATTTATCACACCCCTAGCTAAGCCAACCTATGGGATCCCATATTGTATCTGTTTAGCTTCTAAGCTCTCCTAATCCGTTACATCACCCATTGTGGTAAACATTGAACTAAAACTGAACAAAACTTAAAAGAAAAGGGAATAGTGCATGGTGTAATTCCAAGGATCGAAAAAGATAAGAGAACTTTTAGCAAAGTGCAAAAAAGGAATCGGGCCATTTATTCTAAATAACAAAGCTTCCATTACTAGGATGCAAGCTCACGTGGAAAAATACAGTTGTGAACCTTGCATTCCCGTTATTTTTTTTAATATTAATTTCTTTTGTACTGCTAAGGTTGAGAATAATGAGACGAAATTTCAAAGGGGAAAAAACACCTCTTAAGAAATATTGAGGAAACAAAAACCTTTAGATATGCTTGTACTGAAAAAAGACTGCTTTTCATTTTTAGTAAAGTTTTCTTTTTGAATACATCTTTTTGACCAAACTGGGTTCATCTCCGAAAAAAAAAAATTGGCAATGAAATACTTTTAACGCTCATATCTCAAGAAGTACAGTAGATCCTGCTTATAACGTTCCTACTGAGAACGTTTTCCCGCTTAATACGACTGATTTTCATATCCTCCAACTCTTACTAATACTCCTGTTTAACGGGTGTTATTCACCGATAGTTTTACTGCAATCGCAGGTTAAAAGATTAGAGATCAAAACGGATTGGTTAAATTCCGGATTTTAACCAATCCCTATCGATCTCGAATCCCTTAATTGGCGATTGCAGTTAAACTCTGTCGGTGAATACGGCCGTAAAGCGTTTTCCCGCTTACATTATTATTCATGATGGTTTTTTTGAAAAACTTTTTAAGCGGGATCTACTGTATATAAAACATGAGCGTTTTTTAGTGTCTACGGATACATCTCCGAAATCAAAAGGTGTGCAAGTACCAGGTAGAGTTGTATTTTATTAAGCGAGAAATACTTCTTGATCCCACCAAACACAGATTGCATTGCACTGTAACGAGGTTTAGCCTCCTTTAGTTGTGTGGCCAGAAATCTACTTTCTCATAGAGTAAAAGAAAACACGATGGAAGGGGTTAAAAGACGTGTATTCACGTTTAAACTAGTGGTCATGTCAATGACACAGCCTCCACCCAATTTTTTTCCTCGATATAACATTCATTTTTTTATATTGCAGAAAATGAGCTGCTTAAAAACACGTTAAAATAGTTACACTTGGTAGAAAAACCATGATTTTCTCTAAAAACTCTAGCAAGTGACCTATTTTCTCTCAGTGATATTCTCTCTCTTCATTTATATACGGGAAGATGAAAAAAAAAACTATAGTAACTATAACCAACGAAAGTGTGATCAATTAATGGTTGAAGGCCCATGATGTAAAATTTATTTTTTTTAACTGTTTTTTTTTATTTTTTGCACTTTTGCCACTGTCCTGGAACAAATCCCTTTTTGCCGACAAAAATCCACCCCTGAGAATATGGGTTATTCAAAAAAAAAGGCGTACAAACGATTTCCGAGACTTTTTTTTACAAAATTTCAGAGCATTCCGGTAGTATATAATTTCAATTTTTTTTTCTAGTTTTTCATTTAATTCCCGTCATATGGTATATATTTCTTACTTTGTTTCAGATAGTATCTAATTTTTTTTTAAATCATTGTTTGTGACAAAACCTCAAAATCTTGCTGTCCTAGCTTGAAGAAAGTGTTAAACAGAGAGACTTAGTGTAAAACTGAATTCTTTTCCCAAAAAACGTGGAATCAGGTTTAATATGTGTGTGCTTATAAATGAATAAAACTAACAGTGAAATTAAAAAAAAAAAATTCTTGTGAAAAACTTTTTTTGATCGTGTCCCGAAATTTTTCCTATATCAAAATGTCCACTATATTATGGTCATTTGGGAAATATATTTTATACCCGATGAAATCTAATAACACTTCTGAGTTCATTGAAAGGTTTACTTTTAATGCTTGATTAAAAATTTTGGATTTGACTTTTGAAAAACGACTTAAGAGAAATTCATGTTAAGTCTTTAGCACCAGATTTTTCACTGTGGCATGTCCACTCTGTTACGTCATTATCATAAACAATTAAGTTTTCTTTTCCTCTATATCAACATCAACTAATAGTACATGGAAATATGCTTCAAAGTATATTAAAAGTTTTTATCAATTATTTAATTTTTTAATGAAAAAAAGTTTAGACTTATTTGTCCATTCTGTTATATGTTCCAAAAACTCAAGCAACGCGCAACAGAATGGAAACTATGATTTAAAATAAAGTTTTCTTAGTTAAGAGATTTTTAAGTTTTAAAAAGTTAAATTTTTTTGATAAGTTAGCTATTCAATTTAAACCCTTTACAACACTCTCCATCATGTTATTTGTTCACTTAAATGCCAAAGTTCAGTACAGATAGTCAAAATCACTGCCAGGTACAGATTCAGGAAAATGTGTCGAAAGGGGCATTTAGTATGAGTAAAGGTCGTTATATGACAATAGATCCTGTATTTTATGGGACAGAACCATTATTTTCCTATATTATTTTTGTTTTCAGCTCTACTTTCTCCCCCCCCCCCCCATTCACTCTCACTGATGTGAGAAACATAAACGTGAGATTCATACCAACATCAAATTACTATTCTATTTCAACAAAAAATTTTGAAGTAAAAGAAAAATCATCCTGATGATATAATAAACAAGTCCAGTGACCACTTTGACCAGACTTAAATTCAAACTACGATGCAGGAGGGCATGTGTTTTGAATTTCCTTGTGACGTGGAAGTTTTTCAAAGGTTGCAGAGGTGTCTCTGGGACACCTATTACATTTTGAACAAAATTGCTGAGAAAATAAAAGTGTGTGTTTGCATAGCCTATTTAGAATATTTGAGATATCTCTCTCTCAGTTAAACATTTGTGTTCACTCTGTTACGGGAAGCATTTTTGCGGTTCACAGGCAAAAAAATCAAAGAACACTTCAAACTAAGATATTAAATTATAAATTACTAACCAATTGTCTGTCAGAAATAAAAAGTTTTGATTTTAAATACTTATATATGTGTAAAAAATACACTTATCTATGTGCTATTTCGAGAAAATAAAGAAAAACCGTCATAAAAAACGACAGAAAAAAGAAATAAAATTTTTTTAAAACTGCATTTTTTTCAGCATGTGTGTAAGAAATAAGTTATTTCATCATTTTAAGAGATAAAAAAACAGCAGAAATAATATTTATTTTTTTACAGCGATATTTGTTTTCATAACAGAGTAGACAAAATCCATGACCTTTTCAGTCATAAAACCCAAAAAAATAAAATATTACAAAATGAAAGTAAAAAATATTTATGAAATATTAAACTTCAAGTCATTGGTAGTCAAATCATCATCAAGTAATCTGAAATCAATTTCATTTTGAAAAAAAATTTAACTTTGAATTTTCATTTCAAAAATGTGGAATGTACATTTTTTGGGAGTGACGCATATATTTCACGTTAAAATATATGTGTGATTTTAACAAGATTTCATTTGATCAAAAGTATTTAATTTGCATTAAAAAATATTTAAAAAATACACAGTACAATATTTCACGTTAATATTTGCTAGGACGATTTTTACCAGATATGGCAAAAGCGTGCCAACCAACCCTGGTCAGGGTGGGTGCGAATTTCGAATACACTGCAAGAGGACTTATTGATATCAGACATTTCTATTGGCACAAAAGACGAATGCTGGTTTCAAATTATTCACTATTTTCTCTGAAGACCTTTTATAACCATGTTGGGTGATCGCTATTCTCTTTTGCCGATCTATTCAAGACGACAAGCTAGTTCCTTTATACTCAGAGTAACATTCGCTCCTCTCGTAAACTCTGAGGAATTTCTAACGAAATGTTGCATGCAGGAAAGTGTCATGTGTCTCCCTTAATGCATATATGAGTGTCTACGGCGTACGTGTTACTTATGTGTTGGAAGTGCTGCCAAATATCTTCCAAATCGGAAGTGAATTTTTTTCGAATGTGAGAACGCCTCGCATTCATGCCTCGAAACTGTAAAACCACAGAAAACCACCAGCTGACCACCACCGTGCTGCCTGAGGGGACCAACTTGGATCATCACAATGTCCACACGACACAACGGCGAATTTGAATGACTAGTGAGCCATTTCAGAAATAGGTTGTAGCTATGGATAGAAAATTTTATAATGCTTTACAAGGAAATTTTCAACGTTTATCGGTAAACACAAGTGGATACAGACTCTCCGAACGAAGGGGCCCTTCCACCTCTGCCAATAATACACATTTTTCACTGGACGGGGGCTATTGCCCCATCGCCCTCCCCGTCTTAATGTTATTCAGCCGAAGTGTACCGAGATTGTGTATTTTTTACCTTTCCACGGTGTAATTCGAAATCTCATAGTGGTATGAAAAATTTTGGTAAACAAATTACAATAAGAGAATGAAAATAAATATTATTGGTACTTCTTAAATGATTAGCAAAGCTTAGAAACAAGTTTCGCAATAAACACGAACTGTCTTCGCAAAAATTTGTATTTCAGTTACGCGGAACAACTATATCAATTATGTTAACCGAACAGCATCAGAAAACAACACCCATTTCATAAAATAGGTTTCTCAACGAATAATTTTCAGTTCATGGTTTCAATCATGGTAAGTTTTTTAATCACACTGGTCAAATAAAGATATTTTGCTTGAAAACCATTTCAAAGAAGCACAGACTAACATAGTTACAATGGGGATTCTAAGTCAAGATCAAAGGAACAGAAGCCTGATTGCGATAATGCTTCTACTGTGCCACCGGTACAAAAGAATATAAATGAGCAGTTTCAAACTAAACACCAGGAGGAGGACATATTTCCTGTTATCCCACACAATTGCGTGGAGAATTGGAACTACGGTTTCAGAGATGGTGATTCTCACTCATCACCCATAACTTCTATCTTATAGTGTTCATCTCAGCGTAGAGAAAACAATAGCTACTTTTAGGTTAAATCTTGCTAAATGGAACTAACAAAAGAAATTTTCCGATAGCCTAGCGATTCTTTTCACATGCACAGTTGCAATGCCTTCATCCTGTAGCTAGTTTAGTGTTATCCAAATGCATTCCATTGGCCATCACATCTTTTGTTAAGGAAATATGATATCAAAGATAGAAGAAAACCACAATTACAATATAAGAAAACGAAAAAATGAGGAAAGCGTGCGATATTTATAAATATGGGTCATAAAAATGCAAACCATTAAATAAATGTTTGACGATCAATGAGATGAGTACAATTGTTACATTAAATAAAGAAGAATCCACATGCTGATCATGATTCTGCGTCTAGAATAAACATTCGAGAACATAACAGAATGCAGAATAAAAGAAAAAAGAGAGAACTCTACTGTCTGACAGGCAAAAAACAAAGAAAAATGAACGAAGAGTTGATTTGAAAAATTAAGTAGAAAACGACATCGCAATGTAACAACTGTCTTGCCAGTCTCATTTACATATACTTACAGCTGCATCCGTACTGAGTACCTGCAATAAAAAAATGTTCGGTTTGTTTCAAGCAGGAAGGTTGGTAACAAAATATTAAAAAGAAAGCACGCATCGATAAAAAAAATTAACTGCGAGTTTGATTAAACGCAGTATTGCACTTAAAAATACAGTGAGAAAAAGTTCTCCAAAAATCAGAGTATATATAGCTACAAAATTGGTTATTCAAAGTACATGAACTAAAGAGCTGTCATCACCATTGAATCATATGCTCGGTTCTATTTTCCGACAATTTCAATGGCTCTACAAAAAAAAAAAAAAGTCATTAACGTGGACTAGAGGAAGTAGAAATGAATAAATGTATATTTATATGCAGTATATGTGATTAAACAACGGGAAAAACAATGATAACTCAATAGTAAAAATATCTTTTGGGTTATCAATATTTTGAAGTGTTCTTATATGCAATTTTTTTTAATGCGAATTATAAAAATATAGACTTTGGTGGTAGAGAAGGATATGCGAAAATAATCATATAGTTACAAAAAAGTGCAACAACTTGACTGAAAATTTAAGAACATTATCTATCCACAAGTAGAAATATCTCAAAAATATAATTTAATATTAAAAGGATTACTCTCGAGGCAAAAGAAGTCTATCGTCGAAAATCAACTCTAAAAGTTGTGACTACTAATATATGACTGCATGGTGAGAGGTTATAAGATTAGAGCAAGACAGCCTAGCATTAGGATAACCGTAAATAAATTCACTAGGTCTCATGGGTTGCTGAAAAGTGATCTATAAAGAGAGACGATGCTTTACGATCAACGCATTCTTTCATTGCTTTATCCAGAGAGGAGCCCGCTAAAATGATTTAACTCTCACAAACATTTACTATGAAGCTAGACGATCCAATTTTATTTTTTTTTATTTAAATTACGAAAGGCAACTTACGATGTTGCACTCACGTCGTGACAAAGATGCGAGCTTTCTTTTTATACCACCGGTGAAAATTTTTACAACCTGGATCATGATAACAGACGAACTCTTGTCGTTCGAAACTAAGATTGCATGGCATGAACGATGTAAAATATATAGCATGAAGAGATATATATGGAAATAACTCGTCAGAGAGGAAATTATAAACATCCGTTTCAGGTTACATCGTTGGACGAGCTCATTGACCAACCAGGGTTGACGATACTAAATAGAAAAAACAGATATTTATTGCCGAGTATAAATCTAGGACTGTTTCAATGGCTTAAAAAAAGGCTATGGCAGAAAAAATATAGAAACAGATTTCTAAATCCAAAGTTTCGTGAGAAAATTTTGGAGAAAAACGCCACCGAAAACGTACATTGCAGGTCATTTTTGGAGATTAGAGGTCTGTAAATACCCGGCGGAACTATCTGGCATCTTGTTCCCCGTGGTGGCGCTGCTTGCTTTTATTGCTGTGTGAATTTCCTTTAAAAACTACTCTATTTTACCGTCAATTGAATTATTTTTTTTATATAATAAATGCGAAAATGTCATGCTGTTCGACTCCGAAATGTTCCGATTTGGATTTGAAAAATTGATCCCGAATGCTCAGAATTCATGCCGATGAACACCAAGCAAGAAACTGAGGTCAAAGATGGTGGATGCACCCGGTATTCTTTATAGGCGCCTTATGGTAGATGGGCACTATGGAGAAGAAATTTTGAAAACATCAGTTGGACAAAGGCGAGATTAATCCCGAAAAAATTCAAAATTCCGCAGCAAATCATTGGAAAGCACACACACAATGAATATTTGCACTAAATATTTCATGCGCCTTTGTCAAATCGCAACAATATTATATAAATAAATAAATTGTCTTAACGATTTAGAAAATGTGTGAAAAACTGCATATGTTCTCGTAACTCTGAAATATCTTCATCAATCGTATAGTATTATAATCTGCTGATTACTCATGCTACATTGCAAAATCACCCAATGCCTATCGATATTTTTTTCATACTTCTTTACTCTTACATACTTTTGTAAGATATATTTCGAATTTTTCTTTTATTCCGTATAACAATGTAATTAATGTTATAATTGTAATATTGTATGATTAAACCCTTTAAGCGGCATTGACGAGATGAGATATCTTGAGTCTGATTGTAGCATTAACAGGTCACATATTTTGGGAAGTTAGTTCTCAATGGAACACGAACACTTTTCCCTATACTTCTTAGTTTGCACCTGCTAACTCCCTGCTGAAAATCGGAAGAAAGCCTAGAGCATTAAAAAAAAGATATGGCATTTTGGAGGGAGTTTAGTGATTTATGCTGTGTCGCTTAAAGGGTTGAAGATGAGGACGAGTCTCTATAAGATCGGTTTTTTTTTTTTAACTTTTTGCTGCAGTGGCTTTCCTGAGTTTTTAAAATCTGCACGTACTTTTTCATGCCATATTCCTATCAAGGTAGGAGGCCGGTTCAAGTATTACGTCAGTATCAATGGGGTGTGGGGGGGGTTCGGATTTGCTGACTGATGATGACGAGTCGGAAAGGGGGTTTGAATTATACTTACGTCATCAGCCACCCTTTATAAAAATGTGAAATATTCTTAGTGGCATTTTAAATGAGAATGCCAAGAACAAGAAAAACCTTTTTCTAGTTTGTGGCAGGGGGGCAGGGTCGGCTGAACTGTTTTGTACCCACTTAGCTAATCACATGCGTTGTCCTCGAGTGATTCGCTGGACTCCCACACATAAGCGAATACATGCTCTTGGAACGGGAAGGATGTGGTTCACCGAGGGTGTGCATGGTGATAAGGGGGGCAATTGTCTATCTTCTTCCGCCCTGCCGCCTATGCTGATACAATTTTTGGTGAATGATGGATCGCCATCCCCTCCCCACCTTTGTATTGTTTATGCTCCTGTATGACGTAGTTGAGAAAACAAGCTGCGATGATTTAACGGGACAAGCAAAAACACTACTACTTACTCGTGAAAACAATTTTCTTGTAGGATGGGGAAGCTATGACCGCAGCTGGTTTGTGCGTAGGATGGGATATTAAAAAAGAAGCAAGCAAACACACACACACGCGCGCGTTTGTGTATTTATTTACTATTCTCCTGAAATACCTGATCACGTGTGGTGTGGGCCCACCAAAAAAAAATTGGTAATCTTTGGCTAGCCAAGACCAGACACATCCGCAAAACAAGTTGCAATAGTTCTATTAATCGCATGTACAGCTAAATAGAAAGGAATTATTTCAAATTACTCAAATAGTTTTTGAGCAACCATCTGGCCATTAATTGTAATCTCTAAATTTAAAGAAACCATGACGAAGACGACGAGAGCTCAATGCTCCGCACTTCGCACCCATCTAGCAACGGCAATCTGTATCACTCCATTAATTGATGCTTAACTTAAACCAGTAATTAATGAACTTTATAAAACACAAGCTAAAAATATAGTGTGTTCTTAGTCTCTCTATATAATCATGTAAAAAATAATTCCCGTACACACATATCAACGTTCACTACAGCACAGTGTCAGCTGTGCGAAGGGCAATCCAATCAGAGGAGTACACAGGATCGGCCTTTGGAGGAGCACTAAAGTCTTGGGTCATAATGAATTTATTAAAAAGAAATTTCGAGTTCTTAGCGTTCAAATCGCATTGAAATTAACATAAATTGATTATAATAACAAAAAAGGTGTTTTTTTTTCGATAGTTAAATATCTTTTGCATCAAAAATGAATTTTTGACCGTCTGGTGGTAAGAAGTATAAGGGCTTGTGCCCCACGCATTCGTCTCTGATCTCAGTATGCGTTAAGAGGTAGGGGGCATAGCTGACGAAATTTTGCTGACGGGGGGGGGGGGGTTAAAAATGGCCAAAAATCTGCTGACGTAATACTTGAATGGCTCTCTAGCGCAAAAATAATACATAGTATTTTTTTTTTTAAATCGGAAAAGCACGAAACTTTGAACCCCACTTCAGAACATTTTTCATCGATATACATATAATGCCATGTCCTGACTGATTCACTATCACCGAGCCGAAACCGCTGAAGTTATGAATATGAAATTTGATCAGTAGTTTCATTTTATGAAGTAAAGACCCACTAAGAAAGGGTTTTTCAAAATTCGACCCGTAAGGGGGGGATTCAAAGGTTTTATATAGAGAAATCATGCTGAGATGAAACCGCCCTGAAGCTATAAATATAAGATTTTGTCAATATATAATTTTAGTTTGTAATGTAGAGACTCACTAAAAAAAGGGATATTTCAACATCTAAGGGGATCATATGTGGGGGGTTTCCCCTAGGTTCAAAGGTTATATGGCGCAATCATCGATGAGTCCAAACAGCAGAAGCTATAAATATGAAATTAAGTGAGTATGATAGGGGTCATTCAAGTATTACGTCAGCATCGAGGGGGGTTTCGGATTTGCTCACTTTTGATGACAAGGGGGGAGGGGGTGTTTGAAGGTTGCTTACGTCATCAACCACCCCTTTTTGAAGATATGAAATATTCTAAGCTGCTGACGAAATTTTGCTGACGGGGGGAAGGGGGGTCAGTGTTTTGCTGACAATGGGGGAGGGGAAGGGGGTCAAAAATGGCTGAAAATCTGCTTACGTAATACTTGAATGGCCCCATACACAGAACATCACTACGACGGGATTTCTGAAAATTTAACCCCCAAGGGGATCCAAATGTTATATGGGGGAAAATCATTGCAGAACAATTTTCTGATTACCGCATCCACGAGAGCGAAAAAAAAAGGCCACGGGTTACAGCTGGTCATTTTATAACGCAGTTCGATATAACGTATCTTCAAAATAGACGTTTTTATGATTGATAATGCATCAATCTATACATTAAAAAAAACTCTACAAAACTCGGTAAAATTCCAATCTAATGCACGTTATATCTTAAGGCCGCTCTACACACGTTCGGATTTACTTGCGCAGGTAAACCTAAAAGTGTGTGATTGGCTTAAAACTTTATTCACATCCTATGTACATGATGACATAACGCGGGAAATGAACGACGCAGCCATAGCCTCAAGATAACACAAAGACACAAACACACGACGTCAAATGTACATGAAATTTTTTTCAGGTAGTTTTCGTGCAAATATGAAATTTGTTATTCAGGAAACATGTAATTTTCTTTGTTTTTGACACGCCCTCCTCGAAATAGTAAAAGTAAAAGACAGAGTATTTATGACGAAGACAAGAGTATTCACTCTCGTGCTATCAATTACATTCTTACTAGCGACGAAAAGAAAAGATTATACATTTCCACGACACACCCGATTTTATTATCAGATTCTTGAGAGAAAGAAAACATTGCCATAGTTTGCAGAGAATAATTCGCGTGATCGTATAAATATGCATCATTGTGTGTTGCGTAGAGACGAAAACAAATCGTAAAAGAAGTGATGGTCACTGGCTACCTTTAAATATTTTATTTTAATCAGACCATACTTAAATCATCAAAACTGTGCGCTGCAGCACTCATGAACTGAATTTAACGTTTGTGCGCTGGAAGCCTAAAAACTACGAGTATGCCAAGATTTTATGCGGTATGATTAGAGACGGAAGATTTGGGAACTTGAGCAGCGGCCTAAGAACCTAGACCTTGAAGGACAATGAAACTTCCGTCAACTGAAATTGTGGGAAAGATTCAGTACTGCACAGAGAAAAGAAAATGGGCCGTTAGGCAATATGCCAGAGCTGCGGCTTTGCTTCTCAAGCAAAAGACAGAAGAAAAAGTCCTTGGTAAGCCGACTCAATGCTAATTTTTCTTTTGTGGCTACTACCATCAATAAATTACTGCTAGCCTGTCGTTTTAGCAGTTCACTTCAGCAATAAGACGAGGTCAGATCGACACACATAAATGTTCTATTCAGTCATCAATGGAACCACTGTAGATTAGAACTACTTAATATCATCGGTGATATGAATTACAAAATAAAATGCTTCGAGATGCTGGAGGGAAGGAAACAGAGTGAAAGCAATTAATTCTCCTCTTCCATGTCAAATATATTATCTAGTGCAATCATTCGTAATTTAGGACATACCACAGTAATGAGAATAAGGGGGCAATCATCTGTAACATGCTTATGGCAACCAACCACAGGAAAATGATGTCATCCAATGGTTATTTCCAAAGTAACAGATCATCAACCATATGCTCCCAAGTCGGCAGCACAAGTGTGACATTCTTAAAATCTTATTGAAGGTGCCGTTTGGGAGAAACCCATCGTTCATTGCGACAATTGATTTGAATAAAGTGCGGAACGTTCTCATATTTTGCATGAATTCGTTTTTCTAGCAATGATTTTATTCCCCCCCCCCCAACTGCTGACAACCTTGTTTTCTATCGCTAATCGTTCAAATAGCAGGGCAAATTCAAAAAAGATCGAGAGAATTCAAAAAAATTGCATCCGATTTTTAAACAAAAAATTCGTACACAAAAATAAAGAAAAAAAAATACAACCCAAGTTACATAACACAGGAAATTTCTCCGAAATTTAAATCATAAAGCTGGAAAATCTAGGGCAGGTACTGATGCATGACGACATGAAAATTGTTCAGAGTATAGCCGAGTAAAAAAGCGAAAAAATAAAATAAACGGACTTTGATCGTTGAATCAAAAAGGGTTATTTGCACATGCTAAATATTTATTTTACTATCGCGACTGTCGAAATCGGTTATCTTCCTCCAAGAAAACTAGTACCGTAATCATGTGTAGAAAAGAGTCCGATCTCACACACGCATACAGCAATATCTTCAAGAAAATTACACGTTCCTAAAAATTACATTGGCATTCTAATGACAATCCTAACTCTTTTTAAAAGAACCAAAATTACGCCTAGTACGCAAACTCGTCTGTCAATATGAAGAGAATGATATCAAGGAGAAAGAAATTTCAATTCGCAGCTTTCGATACATAAAAAAAATTTTGAATGGTCACTAAAATGTGTCCGACGGGCTTTGAAACAAACATTGGTGTCAATGTCAAATGAAATGTATAACAGCCACATCTTTTGTGTAATTACTGTTGCCTGCTAAACTGCTAATGGAAAGGAGGAAAGAAACAGTAAAAGATGTTAGTGGTGGTTTGGATTTTTACACGACAGTCGAAAACAATTTTTTTTTATATGACTGTTAAGGATATTGTCAAAAGATATGTACCCCATCCATCCGAAGTTTTATAAGCAACAAAGTTTGTTTTTATTATTTTGTTTTCATTTTGATTGCCACGATTTTAGAAAAAATAAATTGGTTAGAGAAAAAAAAAAATAGAATCTTGTCTGAAGTATAACATGGGTTTCGGAGGAAGAAATCGCGTCAAATGTGTTATAAGCACTTTCTCGGTTATTGGTAACGAGGATCCGAAAGCAGTCGTTAAAGTCATGTTACGGAAATATATACATACAGTGATTGAAAAAATTATCCAGTGAAATCTCGTTACAAAAAAATCGATACTACAATAAATCCCTCTACAAAAAAATATATATTTAAATATTGCTCGGAAATGCCTTTATTCTAATGTCAAACTCATCTCAATATGATATTATTTTACTGGTAAATCTCTAATAGAGCGATAGATTTTTGAGACATTTGCAATCGCTGCAATATTTTTTTTATATCTCGTTTGAAATCAACATATTTCTACATATCAACATATTTTTAAACTCTTCTCCAGATTTCTTTCTTCTTAAGGTATCTGACTACCTTTCTTGTCACTTTTATTTAAAATGGAACTGGAGTGAACTTTAATATTTTTTGATATAAAATGTCCCAAAATGGCAAAAATAATAAATTTTGGACTACCTATGTCTATTTTCTGAGAGTCATTTTTATGTCAAATTTTAAGCAAAATTCATGTAACATTCGAAACACGATTTCAAAAAATTCTATGAATGGAATGTTGTTATTTTCAAAGTACATTTAGCTAGTGATGGTGCAGGTTACGAACCAAAATTTAAAAGATATTGTATGGTATGCTTATAAGTTGCATTCAAATCTGTGAATGTGCGAGTGAATTCTTTTAAATTTTATTCGACACATCGTATATAAAACACTGTAATTAGACACATGTATGTAAGAGACCTTCGATTTTAGCTCATAGCCTCAAAAATATATAGCAGAACATGATATTGAAATTTGATAATGATACAATGAATAGATTTTTAGAAATCATGTTTCAAACTCAAGTAAAATGTCAAAAAATAGCATTCTTCGTAAAACACGTTTAAAATTTTTATTCGCATATTACTTGCATGTAAAAACGCAAAACTAAAGTGGACGTGACTTTGATTCTTAGCGTCATATGAACAAAACAAGGCCTGTTTTGGAAACAATACACATTTCATAAAAAATATAAATAAAAATCGATATTTTCTTCCAAAATGACGCTTTCAACGTAGTCGGATGCCTAATTCTTTTAATAACATCGATATCTTTTAACACATCATTATCACTGGTAGTGTTAATGAAGAGGTCAGTACTGCTACTTTCTGTGCAGTTACACAGAAATACAGTAAACACCCTTACACACACTGCGCACTAAGTACAGTACAAAAAAATCTAAGTAAATTTTAATAATTAAAAAATAATTTTTTTTAAATCCTTGAGTGCATTTTCTGGTCGGAGTATAAACGCCGATTCAAAATAGATGTCAACAACAGCGTAAATTTGGTGGCACTTGATGGTAATGCTGCTGCCCTTTAAGATGATAAAAACTCTACGACGACATTTTTTTCGTCTCAGACTACCGTTGTATCGGGATTCTAGTATATATTATTTCGGTGTGTTATCCAATATCGGTTAAATCACAGTTTCCCAAAGTTTTTGTTCCATCGCCCCCTCCATCAGAAATTTTTTTAATCTCATCGCCCCCAGAATCAAGCGAACCCATGGGATCCTATGTTATACTCATAGTTCCATCGCCCACTTTGGGAAACACTAGGTTAAATTGTTCTGTTGGTTAATTTAATACCTATCCCGCACTTTTTCCACGATTAGGTGTCACTCAGTGAGGCAAGCCAGTTCTTTTATTCAAAGATGGATGACGATAACTCCTTTGAAGGAGTTTTAAATGCATCAAAACAGAATATAATGATCGTGGACACACGAGGGACAGTAGTAGATGATGAACTTAAAATGTATAAAGAAAAAGGTAGGAACTCTTAAGGAGTAATCTTTTTCATACAACCACCTAGCTGGATCAATGTGGCCTGTTGCATTGCATAAATTCTACGATCAGTAAAATATACATGCAAGCATATGCACCGGTATCTCTAGCGAAAAACATTTTGCGGTAATCATAAAAAAAAAAGTTGAATCTGATAAAGACACTAAAAATCATTAAAATGCTGAATGATATGTTTAATTTTTAATCTTGGTAGTTTGGTTATGAGCAACTAAAGTGTGATTATCACTCCTACTCTATAAACTCAAGAGACACGCCTAGCAGAAAGAAACATCCGTCTTAACACCCACTTTTAGAATGCGCACAGACAGAAAACAAGAGGGAATGTATGAAGTGAGGTCAAAGTTTCCTCTCAAGAACACAATTATAATTGCATGGGTACGCCCAGAAGGCAAGAATCCTGCAGCCAAAATGCTGATTAAGAAAAATACGCCCTAAAATCTTTTGCAAAAGAAAAATACTAAATTTTTTTGAGGAAAGAAAAAACAAAGACCAGAAAAGCTACGTTCAATAGCCAACGTTCCTTCAATACCACATGCGGTAAAAATCGTTCCGCGTCGATTCGTGATATGCATAATGACCTATTCGATGCGCATCGATGCAGAGCAATGATTCCGACTTCCTGTGAAAGCGGACATTTTATGAACATATTACAACGGCACGCATGCATGCACAAACAGGATTTAAGTACGACAAAATAAAGCATTATACATTCGGACAATCAAGATCAAGTCTAGTCGACGATTATCATTGGGATATAAATCAAATGCGACAATTTGATGAAACTGAAAAAAAATATGCAGAAATCTCAAGACAGATTTAAAAAAATCCATAAAAATTCACACTCTTAAATATAAAAAAACACGAATGTGTCCGACAGATTATGGGGAAGAGAATTTACCAAAATCGAGTAGTAGCCTTTGAGATATTACATATGGAGTATCCCTGAATTACACTTATCTCATCGCACACACACACCAAGATACATCCGCTACTCAATTCATAAATCCATTGGGTACTACTCGCTTTTGACCGTATTAAAATCCATAGATAACGGAACTTTTTCTACCACTAAAATACAAATTTTAGCGAGATTTGGAGAAGAAAATGGCAAAAGTACAGTATGTAAACTTATTTGAATTAGTGGAGTTTAAAAGCTCCTTGAAATACCCGACTCGTCCATCTTTGAACAAAAGCGTGACGTCATTATCATCGATATTGTTAATCACTGTTCCCTATCCTGCTTTTTTGTTTAACAATTTTTGAGATATCACTTATAGCGGCAAACCTGTTTTTCGCTCAAAGATGGACGACGGGTATATGATCTCGTTTATCCCTTTCAGACTTTGTACGCACAAATCGGGGGGTTGTTTTTTTTCGATTTGGATATTCTTTTTTTAAACTCAAGGGAGTTGAGTTCTAACTTCAAGGATTATAGGTTTTTTATCGTTGAAGTCAGAGTTGAACTCCCTCAGGTTAAAAAGGAATATCCACAGAGAAAAAGAACAACTGCAACGTTTGTGAGTACTGACTCTAAGAGTTATGGGCGCCTTAATAGGCGCCGTCTCGGAAATCGTTGAAAAAAAGTAGGATAGAAAACAGCGATTGGCTACAGCGATAACACTGATACTATACGTTTTCTCGAAGATGGCGGATGAGTCAGCCTAATATTTCAAGGAGCTCTAGTGGAACCCAGTCGCATTATAACCTATATTATTTTTCTTTGCTCTTTAGAAACAATCGCAGATTGTATCCTATTTGGCACAAAGCTGCCATTAGTGCGAATGAATTATTCCGCTTGTGGATGCAAATGTTTCAAGCAGAATGTTTTGCGTTGTTCTGCAACGAGCCCTCGGCTAACTGAAAATGTTTCTGCGGTAACAATTACCATAGAGAGTAGTGTGTTTTCTACACTATTAAAATTCTTCCAGATTTCGGCATGTTCTGCTTTGGGGCAAATGAGTTTAATCATGGTTATAAGCTACAGCAAAACTTTCCCGATTTCAATTTTTTTTTTACCATAATCACCAAGTATTTTATTTTCATGTTTTTCTCCGCTTCATTTCGATATACCAATGCACCGTTAACCAGCATATTTCTGCAAGAGTCTACGTAAACCAACTACGACAAAAAAGAAATATATATATATACACACACACAATTTAAGCTGTGTTCGGACACATGTCCCCAGAAGTAAGAAGTGTTTTACGTGAATAAATCCATTTCGTATTCACAAAGTGCTCCATTAGAATGCCTTAAAGTAGTAAAACACAATTTTTCCCAAAGTGGGCGATGGAAGGGTCCGGTTAGAAGCTTAGAGTTTAGTATAGGATCCTATAGGTTGGCTTGTGTTGGGGCTGATGAGAAGAAAAACTTTGAAAAGAGGGCGATGGAACAAAAAGTTTGGGAAACTGGTCTAGGACCAGAGGGGGATTTAACGGCGGGCGCACCAAGCGCGCGCCCGGGGCCCCGACTTCTAATGGGCTCCGAAAATCACAAACTTCACACTTTTTCCAATTTAAGAGGCCCAATATTTTCTTTTGCGCCCGTGGCTTCGATCGACTTTCATCCGCCACTGTCTAGGACAGCGCTTCGCAACCACCTGGCCCCGACATCAGTCAAACCGGGCCTTCGTAATTCACCGTTTCATTTTTACCCATTTATTTCTCATTAGTCGTGTGTATTACCGGGTCTTCCACTCACAAGGAAATCAACTGGGCCGCGGGCTCTCAAAGATCGAGAACCACTGTTCTAGAAGATATTAACGAGTTAGAAATAACCAATTTTTGTGTCGCTCGGTTTTCTGTTCCAGTATCTCGTACACAGTTCTGAAGTTACAGACGTACTCGCGTAAATAAAAAAAAAATCAATGAAGAAAATAAAATGAAAACTGGCCCCGAGAGCAAGAGAAAATATTGGGCCCCTTAAGTTAGAAAAAAAGTGCAAAGTTTGGGTTTTTCGGGGCCCTTCGGAAGTCGGGGTCCCGGGAGCGTGCCCGGTGCACCCGCCTCTGACTAGGAAGTAACGAAAATAAAACCAAGATGAAATTTCTTCATAGGTAACAGGTAGCGCACAACACAGTTCATCCGCCAACTGATTTTCTAAGGGCTGCGCCCGAGCAAATGAGGAAACCAGTTATGAAAATAGGTATTGTAAACCTTTGAAGGTTGTTGCAATGCAAGGAGCGAGGCAGTCTCACCTTCTTGCGCCCTTTCCCCCCCCCCCCCTTCAAAATAACTCAAAGATTTTGAAGAGAAACTCAATTTCTGCTCAATGTGGGAGCCAATCCATTGAAAGTTCATTCACAAACATAATAAGCATAATTATGAAAATCCAAAACTGAAATAAAGGAACTCAGAAGAACATGGCATTTATGTCCATTTGATTACATCAACAGGTATCGTAAAAGACACGCTCACGTAAAACGCTCAGAAAGCGAAAAAGGGGAAAGAAAAATTCTTTCAAGGATTCATACAAGGAGTGATGTAACGTTGCGCACGGTTTAAGAACGCTGTAAATTCAAAGAATAAAAACAAAGGGAGAGCTAAAGCTTCTCTTCTAATTCGCAAAAATGAAGATTTCGTCATGTTTATTTAGGTTATTGTAGTTTAGTTTAGCTGAAACGAAAACGGCCAGGACTTCCCATCACCAACTGGCATTGAGGAATCAATTCATTGGTGCGTAAAGTCATTATATTTTACATAGTTAAATAGGCTAGCATTATTCTACGACGTTGTTTCACACGCATCGCTTTGCTGCTTATAAAATTTCACAACATTCGATTTTTCCCCCCTACAAATTTAATTGAGATCAAACTGACCGCTCTAAGTTCACGACTGTGCATATAAAACAAACATAGATTGTAGACATGTACCACTACAATACGCCCACTCTGAGAAAATTAATATCCTCAATACTGTATCAAATACACATATATTAGGGTTTCTACATGTATATTGCAAAGAACGAAAATTTTTTCACTATAAATAATTTTTTGATGGAACAAAGCGACTTTTTTTTTGTACGGAGATTTGACAAACGAAAATGTAAGCTTCCGATAAAAATCTCGTCATGTATAAATTATATTTGCATGGGAAACTGAAAACAATAAGCAAACAAAAAAAAATTACAATCAAGATGTTCGAAATAAATGTACAAAACTACAGTTCTAGAACTAAATAAAATTTTGAGCATTGTCTCTCGACAGATGCGAAACAAGTCACATGATAAAACATGACACTGAGCCAGGTCAAGGTTGAGGTGGAGTGAAAAATGTGACATCTGATAAAGTAGAAAGAACAAAAGCTATCGACTAATTACAATAAATAAAGTACTAGAGGCAAAGTAAGAGTGACCGGGTTTCCAAAAACATTCTTGCTAAAATATGTGCAATATATGCATAATATGTGATGTTTTCCAAAAAAATAAAAAATAATAATGGGAAGCTCTGCAGGAGGTATGCTCTTTAAATTAGAAAGAGGGGGGAGATCAACACTTTTCAATCCCTTTCGAAATATTTGTTTTTTAAATTAATAATTATGAGAAGTACGAGCTTACAACACACAGTAAAAACAAAGCTTCTTGGAAGGACATTGTTTAGAAGACGGGAAAAAAACTAAGTCCAACAAGGAGTACATAGACAACTATAACACAGTCAATAACACTATTATTGAGGCCTAAAGCCGCGTCCCGCAGTGCCGAACTAAACAAAAAGTGGCTTGGAGGAGAGGCTCAGCACAACGCGGAGACTTCGACGGCCAACCGCACATCGTTTGAGACAAACAAGATCCGTTGTGCGTCGGTCTTTAAAGAAATTGGTTCATTTGGACGCGTTGTGATGAGCTACGAGGTCGATCTGCACAACAGATTTAGCAGCCTACTGAAGCTAATGTTGGTCTAACAG
This sequence comes from Pholcus phalangioides, assembly GCF_987345545.1. Lineage (NCBI taxonomy): Eukaryota > Metazoa > Arthropoda > Arachnida > Araneae > Pholcidae > Pholcus > Pholcus phalangioides. The sequence goes on along the minus strand of NW_028301600.1, from coordinate 43,485,541 downwards.
GCCTTCATCTAAACTGTTTTTTCCCCTTCTATATATATATATATGTAACCCTTCAGTGCCACAATCATTTTCAATAATCCGCATTGGAAATTGCACATCTTTATTCAAGGCTTTCTTCTGATTTTCAGCGTGTAAAAGTGCTTCTGCCCTCCCCAACTCCGAGAAAAATAAACCCAGAAAAGACACATCTTTATCCATTTCTATAATAAATATAGGTAACGTATCGTCTCCCTCATACTAGAAGCATGAATGTGCAATGTCCTTAGAAAAAAAAAAGAATGCAGAAAATGTGTGTGCGTGTGTGTGTGACGTGTTTGAATGTTTTCTCTACCCATGTTACTCTATGGAAGTTATTTTCCTAAAAGGTTTTGTAACGTGTTTCAATAGGAAACACATTCGCGTTTCAGGCAAAACTTAGGTATCCGATCAGCTAATAAAAAAAGAAAAAAAATTAAAATTTTCACATTCATGATTGTAACATGAGTGGGGACGATATGTTCTTTCATTAACTTGGATATATTAGACAATAAGAAGGAAAAATATACTCCGAAAACTTTCTCTTTTCCCGTTACGAAAAAAAAGAGTAAAAAAGAAGGATCCCGCCACTGACGTTGAGCTGACACGCTCGGGAGCATGAAAATTATGTTACACGATCGAGAAGGATGCTTTGCAAATACTCTGGGTACCGAAATAACAGGTTATAAAGAGGCGAAATATCTCGTAGATGTCGATGAAGAGCTTAAATCCTTGTTCTTCTGATCGGAATTTATTAAGAATTCGATTCTGCCTTAGCAAGTCATACGAAGCCTTTACATATCAGTATTTGATGTAATCGGTACCGAAAATTAGAGGTGTTAGACCAAGCAATGTAATCTGAATTCTGTCCAACAGAAATTCGGAATAAGTGAGTCAGTCAACTTTGTCTCTCAATAACTCAAAAACCCGAAGCAGATTGTTTTGCATTGTTCTGCAACGAGCCCTCGGCTGACTGGAAATGTTCTGCGGTAAAAATTCCTATAATAGTGTTTTCTACACTTAAAATTCTTCCAGATTGTTCTGCAACGTTCAGCATATTCTGCTTTGGGGCTCAGAACAAACCGATCGTTTAAAACAAAGGTTAGCAATCAAATTTAACTGATGAGCTACTGAATGACTCTCGTTTAACAAAGATCAACGCCAACGTATCGTGGGGGGGGAGGGGAAACCTATTTCATGTCACTGGTAGTAATCGCTAAATCTACCGGAAAATTACTTAAAATTGTCTTTTACGAGATTATAAACTTACAAGTAAAATTGCTATTATCTTTGCTATGCTTCCCCAAATTTTTATTGCAAAGATTTGCAGAGATATATGATCCTGCCATCGACTGAAACAGGGCTGGAGATCACAACGGGTTTCCGCCTCCCCGGTCTAAGATGGCGTGGAAGTTTATAAAATTAAAAGCGTTTTTCAAAACGGGTTGTTCCCCACAACCCCTATCGATGATTATTGAGAGAACTAAAAAGATGGCCATCACCATGACCTCGCTGATAACCATGCACTCTGTTCTGTTGTCACAAATGTTGTTTGTGGTACTCAAACAGAAATTTAATCACATAGATACGGAAAAAAAAGTCAATTCACAAATGATAATTGTTGTCGTCATAGGATCAACCAATCAACTGTAATGTGGTCGTAAGTGAAATGTCTGAATTACACAGCAGTAACTAATATTTTTTATCCTGCTTGGATTTTTCGTGTCTCGAGAAATTATCACTCAAACCGAGAAATAAATCTGAATGATTCAGTAACAAGCATCTTTCACCGCTAATGGAGTAAAAATATATTATGGGCCCCAAAGTAGAATATGATGAAATCTGCGCCGCATGTAGCAGAACAATCTGGAAGAATTTTAAGAAAAGTGTAGAAAACACTATTATGGGAATTTTTACAGCAGATTTAAGAGTCAGTCGATGGCTCATTGCAGAACAATGCAAAACATTCTGCTTTGGGGCTTATCAGTTTTGCGCACCTATGCTATGTGCATAGCAAAGTGGATACAATCTCTTCGAACGGAAGGGTGGGAAGTGATAGTCTCTCCACCTCCGGCCTATGCTACTGCACTTTCCCAAGTCAATCATAGTGACCGCCTACATGGCCCCCACAAAGAGGAGCTGACAGGGCCCGGGATAGTTCTCATCATTTTTGTTTTTTCAGGCTATAAATTGACTACAGAAGGGGGACGTGAAAAGTCTGACCTGGGGGCCCCCGCTCCAGGATGTGGGGGCCATGACCACCTATGATTGGCAAGATCATTACAATGGGTTGTAATATTATGACGAGAATAATCCTTATCAGTTTCTTTCATCCCGGGAAAAAGCCAGATTTGCGGAAAAGAAAAGGAATTTCCGCGTTTTCTTTTTACTATCATTGTGTCTTGGCCTTCGAGCTAGAGTTTCTCAAAAAATACTTCGAAATATAGAGATGAAAATGCATTGATTAACTACAGTGAATGCAAGAATTTTTCGCTTTTTCGAGAAATAGAGTCTCCAGAAAGATAGGTTTGACTGTAATTGTTTTAAGCTGGGATTAAAATGTAAAAGTTTGATAGAAGATCTCATCAAACTTTCATAGTGTAATCCTAGCCTTGTGTGTGTGTGTATATATTAGCATGTGAAGGAAATCATATTTGCTCACTGAGTTAACTCTCTTGTTAGTCGTCAATGACACACACACACAGTCATATTCTAAAAGTCATAGAAAGTTGAACCCCTACAACAGAATGTTTTCAGTGCAACAGGATCGGCTGACAAAATGTTCTGCAATAACAGTATTTTCTGCATGGAAGAGATATTGTTCCTTTTCTTTCTTCCTAAGATTGTTCTGCAGAAACACTGATTGTTCTAGAACCTTCGTCGCAATTTTTAGTATACCCTGCTTTCCGGGTGGCCCTCAACTATCGGAAGCAGGGAACAAAAACATACAGTATATTACATCCTAGTACTTTGATATAGCAATTAACCAAAAAAGAACAGACCAGTCTGCATGATTTCAATTTTTAATCTAATAGACAAAACAATTGGTCTTGATACAGAAAGGTATTCTTTGTCAAAGAATGTTTTATTAGAGAAATAATATTTGACTTTATGATTCAATATTTTATTCATAAACTATATAATATATTTCAGGTTGGCAAATGCGAATAATTTTTTACTCATCTGGAAACTTCATACGTTAAGCAATCATAATTATTAATAAAACTATGTTTAACTTATGTTATGGTCAATGTCCAAAATCTTGCCAACTCTTGAACCGGCCAGACTTTTCACAGTGGGTTATGACACTGATGTCAGAAACATTGTGAAAATCAAAATTCAATTTCTATAGAATGCATTTCACTAGCCTATGCACATCTGTAAATAACTGTTTGTGAAGGAGTAACACGTTTTAGTTTATTATGGGTCCTAACAGTTATTAGGGTTATTTTGTTTGATTTAAAGAGGGCAATTAATTTAATTATAACTATATAAGTTGAAGATCCTTTAAAGATTTGTTTAAAAACAGATGGCTTTTCTACATGAAAGTATTTTCAGCAGATAAGGCATGGGCAGATACTAGGGGGGGGGGGGCCCAGCATCAATTGCAGAGTCGACTAATATAATGTATATTCATATATATGAACTGACATCATCATGCCCCCCCAGCCCTTCAAGTCTATCTGCATATGAGACAGGGTTTTGTGGTTGTGCTAATAAGTCGTTTCTTTTATGTCATCCAACTGGGACAACAAAAAAATTATCAGTTATCTTTTCGCAAAAGTTCCTTGACAGATAAAATGAATGACTTCTTTTAAAATCAAAATCATAAATACCCTGCTAAATGCCATCTGCTACAGTAATTCACAGAATAAAATAGAAAGTATGTTTCTCATACACATGACCCCCACATCCTGCTATAGGGCCCCTAGGCTAGAAACTTTCACAGGCCCCCTCAATTGTGAATTTATGTGAAAAAATAGCAAAAATTGTTCCGGGGGTCCCCAGGCAGAAGTCCTGTCAGCCCCACCCTTGTCAGGGGCCATGCTCATACAGAGAAGAGAGGCCAGGGCTTGACAAATCGGGCACCAGCCAAATTTTTTAGGAACCAAGCTTGTCTTTTTTTTGCAAGAAAAAGTCTTAATTTTTTTTTTAACTTTTCCGGAACTTTATGACCCCATCCCCCATATTGGAAGGCACTTTATTATGAAATGAGAAAATTTTCTGTCATCCGCAGACTAAATTAGCAATCAAATATAGAAAATTTTGGGTGCCAGTACCGATTTCCTAGTTGTCGTGGCGATCTGGTGCCTGGAAAATCTGTAAAGCTCTGTCATAAATGCTTTCTTAGATATTGTTACCTCATTCCTAACCAGATCAAGGCCAGCCACTCTATCTCAACAAAGATATTTTAATAAGTGGTCGAAGTAGACCTAGGCCATGATGGAAGCTGTGCATGTATGTGTTGTGAACCTAATGTGAAGTTTGTTTCTGTGTAATGCTGTCATCTGCCATCAATTTTTCTAACTATTAGTGAAGTGTAAAGATTGAATAATTGTATCGTTGTAGGCGTGTTGCTCTTGGTGGCAAGACTTTTCAACAGGGAGATCGGCTCACATTCATTGTCTTGAAGTTAGGAACCACAGAAAACCAACTTCAGGTGACCACCACTGTAGCAAACGTGGGGTTAGAACCAGGGTCCTCACGATGCAAGTCTGTCACTATGATCACTCGACAACCACAGCAGCTAGATATTGTTACTCGAAATTCTTACTTATAGTTGAAATCTGTGTAATGTCAAGAGCTATTATGTTTCTACTCTTTACTGTCCAAAGTAAATGAAAATTAATGCTTACAATTTATGTATTGGATCCTTTAGAACAGGGGTTGGCATGCATATTTCTTTTGCCTGAGCAAATAATCACACAAAAAATTTTAGGCACCAATATCAGTTTTTGTCAATATTATACCAGTTGATATCACCAATATCAGTCACCATGGTGACCTGATATTCGTCAAGCCCTGCTTTGGAATAATGAAAAAAATTAAATAACTATTTTAATGTGAAAACGCAGATAAACTGACATGTTGAACAAAAAGTAAAAAAAAAAAAGAAATCAAGAAAGTCTATAACAGCACAAAATTTTAGACACTTACAGTTCAGCATCAGCCTATTTGCTAAAATATTAGTGTTTCAAATGTTTCCTTGACAGAATGCAAATGTATCTTTCAAAACTTCTGGTATAAACACTCTTCCTTGCCATTCATGTACATTCAATTTAAACGTGTCCAACAAAAACAATTGTCAAGATTCTCGAAGCTATCATTGCTAATCAATGATGGCTCCGACAACTTGAATGACAACTCTAAAAATTGTCATTCATATAATTATAGTAGACTGCTTTGACCAAAGTCTTAGATTTGCAAATTTAATAAATGATTTGAACATCATCAAATTATTTGCTCCCGAATGATTAAAATAGTCAATAAAATAATGAGCTACGAAAAAATTGAAGTATGAATTGTTTATTCTATATTTTAGACATGAAGTTTTATTAAATAGATAAAAAAAATCTAAAATCTATTTTTGCTAAATTGCTCTACTCTGACCCTTGGCAATTCGTAGAATACAAACCTTCAACGTCTAAATGTTTAATTACGCATTACATTGTTTGCATGTGCCAATTAAAAACTATGGAATTCATTCAAATAGTTTGCAATCAAGAATGTTGATGAGATCAGGTCCTTAAAGAACACATGAAGGTTTGCAATTTCACCGCAAATTCAAATATCCTGAGAGATGTCCAAAATATATATAATAAAAATATAGCTCTGAACCACATGCAAACCAAACCCATTAAATTAAAATACATGACTTACAGTTCAGCTTCAATAGACTTCAATTTTGCCACATAATTTGACGGTATATATCCTTCCTTTTTGGTCGCCTTGGACCGCGCAAACCACCAGTCGCCTTGAGTATCATTTAAAATTTCTAAATGCTCGCCCTTTTTGAAACTGAGATCTTCATCAGTCCTCGCATCGTAATCATATAATGCAACAAAAACTTTAGCATTGATCCCAGATAGGCTCTCATTATCCATAGGTATCGTAGGGAGAATGGGCCCACTCCGCACAACACCTTCGGTATGTCGAATAGTAGGTTCGTGAGATTGTACAGAAACATGGGCATTAATTGTTGTGGGCCCATTGTCTAAATTACCTACAACAGGGGTCTGATTAGAGATGTCACTTTTTTTAACACTTTTATTTGCAGAGCGACTGAAGCAATTACCCATGATGTCAAAAACAATACTTCCGAATGCAAATTGCAGGCTGTTGATGGCCGGAAATCGATGTTTTTCAGGCACGCTTGCATTCGATTGCCTTCAAATAAATGCACTGATTAAACAGGATCAACATTTCATTTCTTTTTTCACCACACTGAGATAACAACGAGAAGCCCAACATCGCCTCTCACATCCCACGTTTAAAATCAACTACTTTACTTCAGAACCAAGAACAACCCCCGCCTTAAAACGGATAGTGGAGCCACTCTGACAAACAACCACCACTGTAAGCTTTCTCTTCCCCTTTTCCCCTCCAAAACTCTTAATTATCACTTGATATGTTGCCATTCGATCATAAATAAATATTATCAGAAATACGAAAGACAACAAAACCTTTAAATTGTCATCGATGTTTTTTGTGACGTCATATAAGAAGAAAAACAAATGCTGACCATACCTTCCAAAATATACGGGACATCATATCATGACCATATGTACGATATTTCCTAGGGCATTCTCGTATTGTCACATAATTTTGCTCGTCCCGACTTTTGTGCAAAAAGGTTCCGTTATTTAATGTATGTTCAACGATGCCAACTTTAATTTTTATTTCTTGTTTGAATCAAATATTATAATTATGTTCTTATTTTATACAAAGGCCACAAAAAGCAAAATTCCTTAACGAGGTGGCTAAAAAAGATGCCATAAAAATATATGTATCATGCCCCCATGGTCCCCACATCCTAGAGCAGGGCCCGTAGGCCGAGATATTTTAGGGCCCCCAGACCAGACTTTCACGTGTCCCTTTATGATGAATTTATAGCGTAAAAAAAACAACTTTCGCCTCTGTGACGGCAGTGTTTATGTTATCCTTTACCCCAGCTATGGCAGTGGCGACGTCATCCTTCACACCGACGATGGAGGTGTTTACGGCAGTGACAACCTCTCTGATGGCAGCGATGGACGTGTTGATAGTGGCGGCAGATTTATTATCTCTTCCACGCGATGCCCAATTTCATCTAGCCCATAACAGACATCAACTGGCCCAACTGTTCTCGCATCTCGTCCATTTGCATCCTTCTCGTCTTCACCATTCAAGTCCTTGAATTATCCCACTTCTGATACCAAATCTTTTCGGATAATTTATCCCACAAGGCCTTGAAATGAGTAGAGGATGAAACAATTTGCAGGATGTTATAGATTTATTCACTGAAACAGCTATTTACAAGCAGAGATTTTGACGATAAATATGATCGAAAAACAGCGAGAGACTTGTCTTTCCGAAACAATTTCATAACTTCTTCTGTATCCAGTGGAACTCCGGTTAACGAGCGATTCGGATAACGAGTAATTCGCATAACGAGCAAAAATTTTGAACAAATTTTGACTTTCGATTTATCCTATATGTTTGTCGTATTTATTTTCAAACGTGTCAATTGTGGTAGAATTCACGACATCCAGGGTGAGTTATTTCATTTATTGCCAATCCTGTTAAAGAAAATTACCTGGGAGACACCACAACCTGGACTTGTCCTCACCAAACGATAATGGTGTACCCTTATCGAAGCAGTCGATTGACGATGGACGATGCCTATCATCGTCCATCCTATCCATCCCGTTAAAACTTTTAAACACTAGCTTATAATATTTATAATAAATATACTTATAATACTTATAACTAATATACAGTACTTATAATACTTATAGTTATAACCAAAATATACTTATAATTAGGGTGACCTATACGTCCCGCATTTCCCAGGATAGTACACTTTTTTTTGTTTTTTTTGGCTGCTCCGACTTTTTTTCAAAAATGTCCGTTTTTTAAACAGAGTTCACTTGAATTCGTTACTTCCACCAAAAACGTTGATGCAGGTAATGTCCATAACTCATTAACTATGAGTTTGACGAGGTGGCATTTTATTTTTGGTGATATATATATATTTGTATTTTCTTTGAATATTATACGTTTTGTATAAAACTGCAAATATCTTACTAACACACCAGTTCGAGTTCCAGAAATTGAGTTTTGCTTTTGCTTTTTCTGCTGGAACGACGGAGGCCTCCTATTAGCTCTCTATTACAGTAACTTTGCCGTTATCTAAATATCATAGGGCTCTTAAGTAGAACATGGCCCGCCACTCTGTCTCAACGAAGAGATAGAAGCAGGTGGTCAAAGACATGAGCCATGCTGGAAAATAAATTCTGTCACCCGTGGCTCCCTTGCCTAGTTCATGGTACATCTGCGGTCCATAATAGTTTAGTAGATATTCTCACTAATAAAAAAACCACTTCAAAGCACAAATAGTTACACAAATGAACATCTCCAACTCGCCTGACGAAGGTTGGCGACGCCCCTAACAGCAACGACGCACTTTTTGACAAACACTGTCGTATAGGGAAAAAGCCTTTAGTTGCCAAAAGTCTAGTAATTTTTAAGATTGAGGTTGTTCCAGAAATTTTTCAAGTGTCCGAAAATGTCAAAAAATGAGCTTCAACGATGTGCTTCAAATTCTTTTTGAAGCACATTCTACATTTTGTGACGAAAGTGTCAAAAAATGTAGTTCTAAGGATGTGCTTCAAAAAGACTTTGATTTCATTAAAGTTTACGGCATGGAAAAAAAAAATGAAGTTGAATCGCGCGCGTGATTCTTTTTTGTCTTGAGAAAAAAAATAATTCGGAATTCTCGAATCACCACAAACGAATTTATTCTGAAAACCTTTTCAAAATTGGGGAAGTGGGGGTGACCGAAACAACTTTTTTTTTTTTTTTTACCATTTCAAAATTGGTGTTTGTTTTAAAAGTTTGTGTCATAATTGGCAATTTCACTGTGATTTGGCGATAATTGGCAATGTCCCGTATTTTTCCGTATATGCGAACCCAATTTTACGTATTTTTCTCAAGACAATATTGTCAGCCTATTCGCGTGATCATACGTCCCGTATTTGCCAGGACAGTCCTGACTTTTTTGCAGAAATGTCCCGGGTTTTCACGTATTTTCAACGAAGCCAGCTTGACTTTAAGGTCATTTTCTTTACACGAGGGCTAATTAGACCGGGACTTACAATTTATTGCCGCTTCCGAACGGCACACAGCCTCTTTTTTTAATACTCATCGAGTGGTTGGTGAGCCAACCCCTAGGTGTGAGACTCCCTCATGTAGCAAACTTTTATTTGTGGTCATGTCGCTGTTTCTGTTGTGCCCTCGCGTCAGGAACGTTTTTGATGAAAAACGAACCGGCTATCGAACTCTTGACACCTCTAAACATCCCTTGACACTTTAGACGAGTATCTTATCGACCTGAAAACTTGACTTGATGACTTTCAAGCACTCCCACGTCTAAATGATAGATATTCAGGAATGAAAAAATGCTATAATGTAGCCGAATAGACGTAGTTTTCATAGACACAATCAAAATTGCCATAACTAAATCACACTTGCCCTCAAAAATAATAAACCGCAAACTGTTGCTAACCAGTCCTGGTCTCCCCTACTATAATTTTAACAATTTTTTTCTGAATCAGTGCAGCACAATTTTTTTTATTGGAAAAATGTTCAGTTCTGCTTGTAATTATCACACTGCTTGTAATATCAAAATTTTCATATATTTATATCTATAGGTTTGGGAGATATGGTGATATTTTTCGATTGTTCTTAAAAAGTAATTCTAAAATTACTTCTTGCATTAATTCTAAAACAGTTTCTTTCATTCATCTATAAATTTACATTAATTTTTGTTCAGTTGCAATTATATGCTAACTTTTCCTTCCAAAGTATAAATCGGGGCTCAAGAATTGGGTCCAGAACTCGTCTAGTCTGTTCTATTTACGGAGTAAAAAATATACAAGATTCAAGATCACAACTTTTATTTCCATGTCCAACAGCAATTCAACAAAACATCTCCTCAGAGAGGATTAACCATATTTTTCTTCTTTCAGATCAGACACTAATAATTTCACGTGAGAATTATAACTACAAATAATTGTCACATAATATTTTAGCCGTGCATACAACATAGAGTTAACACTGAGAAGTATTTCATTTGGAAGAAAATGTGAGAGGAGTATTTTTTTTTTTTTTTTTTTTTCGTAACAGAAATTTAAGCATGCTCACATACGCACAAATACACTTACATATTATAGAAGATATACGACATTCAGGGAACGACATTAAACAATGATAGATCTTATAAGTGAACATGGGAAGCATTTCGTATTTCAGAAATAAGTGATTGTTGATGATGTGAGTAATTTTCAGAGTGTCTTCCCGAAACATAAGATTGATAACTTACTTGATTATCTCGTGAATTTAATTCACATTAGAATTAGCGGTTTGGAAGTACTTGACTTGAATTATTAATTTAATCTGGAAATACATTTTTTTCTCAATAGAATGATTGTTGTAAGTAGGCCTTGAGATAATGTGAAATATCCAATAGTGATGAACCGAGAGATATGTAAACATTGGGCCTCCTGTAATATTGATGCTATGATTCAATTTGCACATTGTTCAAGCAGCTAGGCACACATACAAATGCACTTTCAAAAAACCAGTCGAATTCGATATGAAACGATCGTGATTGAATTGAATGACCACTCTTAAACTGATCTATAAAAAATTGTCGATATCTTCATTACCCGACAAAACATCAGACATAAATCTTTACGATTGAAATTAATTAATTTAATTATCAAAATAATGGTGTGTTTAAGTCACATCATAATATGATCTCTTCATTGACGCGGCAAATCGTCATAATCAACATTATAATTCAACAGTTATTCAGATATGATTATTTCGAAGTGGATGTGTGGAAGACGTACAACCAGTAGCTTAAAACTGTTTTGAAGCTAAAATAACAAATAAAATATATACGTACATAATTGTTACAAGAATCATAACTATTTACCATCATGTCATTTCAACACTTCGTTAATCACATTCCAGAAAAGAATTATTCACACGGCTTTTGTCAGGTCTTTCAGAAACTCAACAGTTGCCAAGTGTGATTGGCTATTCCGTAGCCGTATGTTGAATGAAGCTCGTTCAGTGTGAATACGCTTCACATATTCATATTTTCTACAATTATCTGCAAAGGGTGTTGCTCTCTCTCTCTCTTGTAGTAAAAATATATTTCAACAGACAACGAAAATCATTCAGATCTTATAAGGCATATCTGAAATGACAGATTTAATATCTGGGATGTGTGTGTGGACGTCAAGCATTTCTTTTTTCAAACAAAGAAAAGAATATTTTAAATACCAGAATTAGTCGATTCTGCGTATATAGAAATATAGCACACATAGCACATATTGCTAATATAATAAATATAGCTCATATTGTTAAATATGGCACAACTTGATTTTGTTTTTGCTTGAAATTGAAGTGAGAAAAATATTCATTCACAAAAAAAAAAAAAAAAAAAATACGATTCAGGTGAACAAACTAAAGTGAATATCCTCTTGTGAAAATTGTTAAACTACCCTGAACTGAAATAAATTTGAAAACGAATGATGTTGACGCCCGGTGATTTTATGAGAAAAGATTAATGAAGCTATGGGTTCACATAGGGGTATAAAGTTAAAGGAATGTGTTTGTGTGTGTTTTTTACATTCTTACAATGTACATCCAGATATAAAAAGATGAACGCTTAAAAAAGGGTCAAACGCTCAACGGGCTATGAATAATATTCTTCATATGGAACTTTTTTCATTCAAGAATAAACAAAATGTTCTATTATAATTCTGTAGTTATTTTACATTAGCCTTAGAAATAAATGAAAAAAAATTTATATGAGAGAGTTAAACGCATTAACTCTAAACCGATTTTTATAGAAAGAAAATCGTTAAAATACAAAATAATATTTTTGTAGAAAAATATTTTTGTTTTACTTTTAAATTGTCTCACAAAATATTACTCTCGAACAGTGATACCAATCATGTATTTTTGCGATCATCCAAAAAGAGTTTGGCTGTGTCTTTTTTTTTTCAATAAGTGAAAGATGAAAATGAATTTTTACACGAAATCGATTTGGTACTCAAATTAATTAATTTGGTTTTATACGACGATGCTTCAAAAAATATTCAGTCCAAATAATAAAAATACTACAATTTAGAAAGAAACAAAGTATATATGTTTCAGTAATTTAGAGAGTGTGTAAATTAAAGTATACCAAAGTTTGAAACAGACGAGTCATCATTTAGATCTTTCACTCTTAATTCGTTATCAAAATTTTTATATCACTAATTTTTTTCCATGCCATTTGTCGATGAATCATCAAACAATATTTTCAATCAAATGTCACATAATATCAACATGTGAAACGGATTTATAAATACAACATTTCTTCTATATAGCTAAACATAAAGCATTCACTATTTTTTCGAATTATGAGTTTTGTCTCATGCTATATGAAAATTTGTGTTTTCATTAACGTCGTAAAATTCGCCAAACGTTCTGACGTCTCGGAGTTGCATTTATAAGCTGTCAAATTATAGCAATAGATTTATTTAAAAGATCAGTAAATCATTCACGCACATACACAATTTCATTATTTCGTGATTGAAAATTTGTGTGTGTATATATATTTGTTTATTTATTTATTTATATCAGAGAGTTATAGCTGCATATATATATATATATATATATATATATATATATATATATATATATATATATATATATATCAGTTGATCATAACGTGCTAAATGTACAATTGATAAATTTTTTTTCTCAATTTTGAATAACTTTTCAATTTCAACAAAGAGTCCAACCAACACCGTGTCATTTCTAGTTTTTTTGTTTTTTTCTGGGAAGGCCGAAATAAAATAAAAATTAAAATGAAGACAGCTGGAATTGATCTTGCAGTCTTTGGAACTGCGATAAAAACATCGAAACTAATAATGTCGAAATAACAAAATTGGTACCACCACGATGAAGCACGAAGTCACTTGACACATAAAAACGATATAGGAGATGATTTCTTCCTTGTCCTTTATTGACCAGCAACTCTCATAAGAACTGGAGCTTTGCATAACCCTGCATTGGTCATGACCACCTCTTCTTGGGCTTCCCTTTTTGGCTGTATGCTAGCCAATTCTTCAGTTGCTGGAATTTTCTTGTCAGTGGGAGAGCGGGGTGGTTCTTCAGGCGCCATGACTACTTGGAATGGTTCCATATTGTCGTGACCATCGTCATCGTATTGCAGATTGACCATTACCGGCAATAACAATGCCATGCCCAAAACACCACCTCCAGTGCAGAAGATGGCCAATCCAATGATTCTGCAGAGATCAAGAAACTCGTTGAATTCCCTCGCATCTCTATCTATGATTTCCATATCTTCATCATATCCAACAATCACATTTAGGCGTGGCATTAGATAGCCCAAGAGCAGGAAAGTAAGCCCCAACAGCAACAAAAGAGCTCCCAAAACGATTGCAAATCTCCAGCAAGCTTTAAAAAGACGAAGTCGGCGTTGTCTCGAATGACTGATGTAAGCCATATCTTCTTCGTAGATATCTTCATACAGTTGAGGATTCTTCACAGTAACGGACTCGTAGAAGTTGTGCAAATAAGATTTTACTCCAAAGAATTCAGGGCAAGCTTCTTTAGGCATGCCAATTCTTTCCGATGCAGGAGCAGCCAGTAGTTTTGATGACTTGCGTTTTTTAATTTTTTCTGGCTTATCCTTTGCTTCAGGAACAGCAATGACTTTATCAGTTTCCCCATCCAATAGACGCTTTTTCTCTTCCTTCTGAATGCTAGTTACAGTTTCCGCCTCTCCCTAAATGAACAAGTAACCACGTGTAAATCGCTACATAATTTTTGCACACATGAATACCAAAAATATTAAGAATTCAAATGAATAAGAAATTTTGAATTATTTATAATCCTGTCTAAGACGAGCACTGTATGAAACGGAAACTTGTCTTAAACGGAACACATAGTCTTGTGAATAATTAATGGTTTTTCAATCATAGAAAACCTTTAAGAAGGAAACTGAAGGCATATTTACCGCCGTATTAACCAACACAGTTTAAACTACAATCGCCGGTTAAACGATTAGCGATAGACACGGATTAGTTAAAATCCTCAATTTAACCAATCCGTTTCGATCTTCAATCCTTTCACCTGCGATTGCAGTTTAAACTGTGTTGGTGAATACGGCCGTTAGTCTATGTAAATGTTTTTAACAGCTGGCTGATGCGAAGATATATTTTGGAAAGAGAGAAAATTCAATTACACCTGCGGGGAATCGAACTCACTTCTCCTTTCACTTTCCGGGTGAACGACCACTATACTACAGAGGCAACGAGCATCTCTATCTTTCCTTGGAGCTCGTGTGCACTGAACGGGACCGTACATGGACGGTCGGACCTAACTCAGGCCAAAGCTCACAATTGCTGGCAATGCCACCAGATGGCGACTTATTCGAGGATGATGTCACTCTCCGCTAGCTATACAAAGGTTTTTAACAGCTGGCTGTGCGAAGATATATTTTGGAAAGAGAGAAAATTCAACTGCCTTTACGATGAATGCTGGTTACAGTTCGATTCCTGCGGGGTATCGAACCCAAGTCCTTTCACTTTCCGGGTGAACGCCCCAGACCACTTGACTACAGAGGCAACGAATATCTCAATCTTTCCTTGGAGCTCGTGTGCACTGAACGGGACCGATCTTTGGCCTGAATTTTGACGAGTCGTTAAGGAACAGTGATACGATTTACTGGTGATGATGCAACGAAAATGAATGGGTTGCCGGCTTGGCGCTTAGCATTGGCGAAGAGTGGGAGATATTCTGTTTGGGCGACTATTGTTTGACGCCAACATATTATCTGGCTACGTTTATCGGTTCGCAAACGCAATTGGTGTAGTAGTTAACCTAAGAGGCTCTAGCATTGAAGGTTGTGAGTTCGAATCCCGCTCAGCTGTTGCATTTTTTTCCTCCCTTCCATCTTCATTTCTTGATCTCTTAAATTAATTTTAATTGTTCTGGTTCTGATCTTTCTAGTAACAATTGGAACTTCGGAACATTTCCGGCCACGGTATAGTATTGCCCGTGGCCGGTTTTTGGAACATTCTGTTTGAACTTAGGGGCCGTTCAAGTATTACATCATCATCGATGGGGAGAGGGTTTCCGATTTGCTGACTTTTGATGACAAAGGGAGGGGGGTTTGGATAATGCTTACGTCATCAACCCCATTTTATGAAAATAGGAAATATTTTCAATAGCATCTTACTCGGTGCGCAAAAAACGAGAAAAACTTTTCGATAGTTTGTGGGCACAAACTTGAAGTGACATCCCCCCTATTGATAAGTGCCCTACAGAGCCACTTTAGTGATCTCTAAATTTTACGTGCATCCAAGTGATCTGAAAATGTGTCCGGGCCGCTTAAGTGCTCTGGAACTGTGCCACGCATCACTCAACTGATCCGTAATTATATGCTGCGGATCACTTGAATAATCTGAGAATGTGCCGTGGGTAACATGAATGATGTAGAACCGCACTGGGGGCCACTTAAGTGCTCTAAAACTACGTCACATGTCACTCAAGGATCTCTAAATGCGTCACGGATCGCTTAGGGCCCTTTCACACGGAGCGGATGCGGATGCGGATGCGGACGCGGATGCGGGTCCGGAAGAAGTTTTAACAATTGGAATATACTGCGCCTTTCAGACGAGCCGAAAAATCTCCGCACCTAGGAAATGTTCATGCGGGTCCGGACGTCGTCCGCATGTGTCAAAACCTAAGTGCGGGCTCCGCATCCGCACATAGAAGTTTTGACAATAGGTTTATTATACAAATACAAATACAAATACAACGCCACAACAGGCAAAATGCCCAACGAGGTGGCTGATAAAAAGATGCCCATAAAAATATGGATGTCATATGTTTCAAAAATACAGCAACCCAATTAAAAATGCAATTAACACAAATTACAAACAATATATACACATGATAAAATATTATACAATGCCCATAAAGAATACTTATGGTTGTCTTATTCTAAGAATGGATAGCTTCTCGATTTACCCCAACATGTTTATCGTATTTCTTTTTAAACGTGTCAATTGTGTTACAATTTACTACCTCCGGGGGTAAGCTATTCCATTTATTAACAACCCTATTGGAGAAAAATTCCCTGCGACACCATAACCTTGCATTATCCCTCACCAATCGATACTGGTGTCCCCTTGTAAAAGCAGTCGATTGGCGGTGTACTAAAAGTTCATGGTCCATCCTATCCATCCCATTGAAAATTTTGAACACTTCGATCATATCTCCTCGACACCTGCGTTCATCCAATGTAAACATATTCAAAAAATGAAGTCTTTCTTCATAACTCAAGCCCTGTGTGCCAATAAGGACACGCGTAGCTCTTCTCTGCACCCCTTCAACCAAGTCTATGTCCCTCTGTAGGTATGGTCTCCAAAACCTTACAGCATACTCCATTCCAGGACGAACTAAGCCTCGAAAAAGCGGAAGAATGACTTTAGGAGAACGCGAAGAGACCTTTTTAAAAATGAGACCAAGCATTCTATTCGCTTTTTTGACAACCGCTGAACAATGTTCAGAAAACTTAAGTCGCTCGTCAATGAGAATTCCCAAATCGGTGACTCTAGTTGCATCCGGGATAGATTCGGAGCTATTCAGACGATGCGGATGCGGAGCGAATTCGTCCGCATCTTTGGCTACTTTTTGAAGGTGATTTTTCACGGAATTTTTTTAATTATTTGCCATAAATACCCTTAAAAACACCATATGATGGTCCCTGCTCATTAATATAATGTACCTACATACGTGTATCCCTTCGTTTCCTTCTGAGATTGAGATATAGCAACTTTAACAGCCTTTTGTCCATATTTCACAATTTTATGCAATAAAACCTGCCAACAACGGCCACTGACGGGACCAAAATTATAAGCCGTTCTGTTCATTACGAATATTTAACTGACTACATACTTTAATAACTTTTAAATTTAATTTAAAAATTTTAATTTTTTTTCTTTTTAAATTTTTAAAATTATTTAAAAAATATAAATATCTGAAATATTATTTTAAATATTTATTATTTTTTCAAATTTTTAATCTTTTAATTTTTTTAAACTTTAAAAAAAAATACTTTTATTAAACAATGTTATCCACGTACGGTATTCACTCAGGGCCGTTTGAAGACCCTAGCACTTGAATATTTTTGGTGGTTCCCCGATACCTACAAGTATATTTTACTCAATATTTAGTCTGTAAACTTAAAAAAATGAAATTTTATATTTCAGAAGTGACTAATCTAAGGATGGGATTTCACTCTAAAAGGTTTATGAAAGTTATTTTATAAAACTTGAAAAAAGCAACTAATAAATTGCAAGTGCAACCGATAAATTTATTAGTTGCTTTTTTAAAAGAATTATTATAAAATGTTTATAGTGTAATCCGTACTTGAGGCCGGGATTATACTATAAAATTTTGTAAAAGAATTTTTGTAAAAAATTCAACCAATAGGCGCATCGGTTGCATTCAAGCAAATGCAACCGGTGATCTTAATGGTTGAATTTTTCACGTTTTATCAAAGAGCTTTTACAAAACTTTTATAGTGTAATCCCGGCCTAAGACAGAATTGTGATGTGAATATTTCTAAGCACAGACATTTTGAAAGTCCCAACCCCTCCCTTTTTTATACTTGCAAATTCTTTGATATCTGCTGATTTTTTTTTTTTTTTTTTTTTTTTTGGAACATCGAATGTTTTGGATGTTTTTGGATTGGATTTTTCGAACATTGCATGTGTTTTTGGAATTTTCTCTCATATTTTTCCGAAAAGACAGATTTTTTTTCAAAATTTTTTGAAAATATTTTAAGATATTTTCTCCCATCGACTACTTGTGAGGATCGGAATGGAGGCATCTTTAGGCTCAATGATAAAAACCACCAAAGAATGCCTCTAGGCTGCCTATGGGCACTGAATCAGGGGTGAAGGAGAAAAATAATTACAAAAATTGCGAAAAAACAGTTTTTATGCACGAATTTCGAACTAAAGATGCGGACGAATCGCCCGCATCTTCAGCGCTCGTTTGAAAGGGTATGCGGACCCGCGTCCGCATACCCTTTGCATTAAAAAAATAAATTTTGCATTTTAAAAATTTTAAAAATTTTGCATTAAAAAAATAAATTTTTGATCGTGGGGGGGGGGGCACGAGACCCCTATGCCCACCCCGTGTACGTCTCTGATCCCCCATATGCGTTAGGGTGCAGAGGGGCAGAGCTGATGACAAAATTTTTCTGACAAGGGGGGGGGGGTGTCAGAGTTTTGCTGACTTTTGCTGACAAGAGGGGGGGGGGGTCAAAAATGGCTAAAAATTTGCTTGCGTAATACTTGAACGGCCCTTTATCAGTTTTGCCATGTTTCTAGTTGTGGTGAAAACAGAGTTGATATTTTCAGTCCGGGAGCAAGCGCCCCTTTTACGGCCGGAGGAGTGAAGAAACGCCCGAGCGGAGTTCGGCCTATAGGTGTATTTGCTAATAAAGTAGTCGGAAACGTGAATGACGAAAAAGTATGATTTCTTGCCAAATATGGTAAACTGATAAGTCAGTTAAGTTAATACTTATGTCACTCCCTCACCAGCCAATCATATCACTGTGCCTTATGAGAATTAACGGCTCGTTGAATTGTCCGACCGTCCATGTACGGTTTAGGGTAGGTGAATTTTCTTTTCTTCAAAATAATATATCTCTTCGCACAGCCAGCTGTTAAAAACCTTTGTATGGATAGCGGAGTGCATCATATATATATACAGGGACGGGCTTAACCATTTTGCGGCCCGGTGCGAAAACAGCTGCGGCCATCTTGCGGCCCTCCGAAATTATTTTTCAAGATCCTTGAGGGAGCTGAAATAAGACTCAGCCTCCCAGGTTCCGATGCCTGTGCCAGAGATTAGCACAGGCATCGGACCCATTCTGCTACAAAATGCGGGTGCCATCTCTACGACATCTGTACACAGTGCATCACGATGGAAGGGCTGTCAGGGCTAGACGACGGATTAAATGCCCAAAACTAAATACGCTTTCAGCTGTGACAAGCACGCATTTTGCCGCACCGCAACCCCCCTGTAGTTTTAAATAAGTACGTCGTTAGAGTGAGAATTCAGCGCTCTTTCTTGTCCATCGCCCCCTGAGCAAATGGGGCACATGCCCAAAAATTTGCAGGGCGCAGAATTTGGTTGCTTTTTGCATTACAGGCGATACCCTCCCCAACGCCTCTGCCTCAAAGAAAACTGTACAAGAGGCACCCAAAAATAGTACTTGCCTAGGGCACGAACTTATGAAATGCAGGTCGTGGGTCCCCTGTCTTGGACAGAATCTTAAGATATTGCTTTGATAAGAAGTCAAAATGTAACTCAATGCAATCAACGTATTTGCTTCATTGTAAACAAAGTATTTTTAATTCGTTTTGCGGCCCCTAAAATTTAGCGGCCCGGTGCGACTGCACCCTTCGCACCTGCCTAAGTCCGGCCCTGTATATATATATATATATATCTTCGGATATTTAGTCTATTTGTAGATAGAAAACCTGCTAAAACGGAAAGAAATTTTGTCCAAGTGCAAGTTTTTGTCCTTTGGATGAGAGGGAAGTTAAGTCGCTCTGATCCCCCTTTTGTTAGGCAAACTCTGTCGCTTCTTGAAAAACGATGAATGCTTATTATCTATCTGAACTGGTTCTGGGGATCGGGCTTGAGATGAAGCGGATTTACTATTCAAAATTTAGTAAAAGCTTGTTTAGCATTTCATTTATGATGGAAATGGGGACTTACTTAGTGTCAGAAAACACTCCTGTTTCTTGGAAGAAGTTTGATAATTTCGGGAGAGTAATACGCGAGGGAGACTGAATTATTGTTAGCGATACCGTGTTTTTTGGCTACTGCATAGATTTTCAATCAGTGTACAGCATAGGCGGAGATAGACTTGGGAGTCTGGGGGGCACGATGATGATGATGTCATATCATATATATATTAGATCAGTTGACTGATCTAATGTATATATATGCATATATACATTAGATCAGTCAACTTCACCTTTGACGCTAGGGGGGGGGGTGGAAATGCCCCCCACGCCCCCCGTATCTCCGCCCATGGTGTACAGATAGCCACCAGCAACAAGAAACGTGTATTGAATTTGAACACAAAAATGGAGTTCGTAGAGGCGTAAAAAAAAGAAGCAAAAAATTTAAGTGTTATAGATATGTAGAATCTTTCTTTCACAAACATTATTGGTTGCTGATCTCATAGCCACTGTTTTTTTTCAAAAGGTATGCAATTTCCATAAATTTTTATTTTGAATACAGTGAAACCTCGCTACAACGATACTCGATATAACGCTATCCTTTACTACGATAAATCCCTTACAAGGATATTTTTTTATAGGAGATTTTTGAAACCGCTATATATAAAAAAGATATTTTTTTACATTTTGCTCAAAATCGCTTAGAATTTAATTTTGACTTCGTCACTTTCTTTCCTTCTTCATCCTTTCCTTAACTAACATCAATATTTTTCACTAAAAAATCACCGAAGCTAACGTAAGTATCGATATTGCTACTTTTTCTGTGTAAGACACAAAAGTGCAATGCGTTAACTTCTTTACAGAGGCATTGCATCTTAGTGAATTTTTATAATAAATTAATCAATTACAATTTTTTGAGGCGAATAAGTACATAAAAGCGCATTTTCTGATGGTATTAACAATGTGGATGTAGAAAAGATGAAAACAACAGCATAAATTTGATCACACGTTAGGATAGTTTTGCCTTTCGATGTAACGATAATCCCTCTACAATGATAGTAGTCCACAGAATATCGTTATATCGTTATATCGAGGTTTCACTGTATTAAAAATTTTCCATTTTTGACAAAAGTAAGTGTTCATTCTATTGCTATTCACGAGAATGAATTATATTGAAGTTTAACTATATTAGCACATTAAATATAAATTTCAAATGTATAGTAATTTGAAACAGCAAACATGAAAAAATTCAAAATAATAATATGCATGCCTCTATTTAACACTCGTTGGTTCATAGAAGTTAGGGGGATGTTGTAAAAACTTGAGTTTCGTAAACGATAGAAATAAATCACTGCATATATTTTTATGTGCACCTCTAAAACGGAAACCTGTCTGGAACGGAAAATAATTTCAGTCTCTTGACCTTCCGTTTTATACAGGTTTCACTGTATTAAGACGAGAGAATTCGGGACATTTCATTTATATGACCTCACGATTCTGAATCTTTTTAGTCACACAGATTGGCAGAATTAGTGTTTGAGTAGTTTAAAATTTTCAGCGGGGATGGTGAAAAACTGCAGAAGAATCTATATATTATTCTGTCGATATTTTCCCGCGACACGATATTTTCCCGCTGCGGATAGTTAAGAAAATATATGTGATATACATAGTTTCCGCAGCAAAAATTTTGCGAAAAATAAACCTGTTTAAGCATATCATGGTTCAGAAATTAAAATGCTATTGTAATATGAAAAATGAGAATAGTACAAACTGAAGGAACTACACTGCTCAAAACAATTAGGGGAGCACATGGTTTTAACAAAATTACGCAAAGATGTATACCGATAAGTAACATAAAATGAATCATCCATAATTTAAAGCCTAGCAGGAAACGGAAGAAGAAAACTTCATATGCAAATCAAAGTTCATGACGTCAAAAACCAGAAAAAGGAGATAAGGGCAGAAATCGGGATGTTGCAGAAACGTCTGTTTTACTGCCGTAACTGTGAAATTCGATTGCGCAGTATTTTTTTTTGAGACAAGGTGACTTGAGGATGTCTCAACAACGTGATTTACCGGAATCCATGGCATGGCGTGTTATAGGCAGACTGGAATCCGGGCAAACACAACGTAGTGTCGCGGACGCTGTTGGAGTCGCCAGAAGTGTTGTTGCAAGGCTGTGGAATCGATTCCAAGAAACAGGAAATGTTAGACGTCGACCAGGGCAAGGTCGGCCATGCGCCACTACAGCAACTGATGACCGGTATATACGCTTAACAGCCCGTCGAAACAGAACATAGAATGCTACGCAGCTGCAAAGACGGTTGCTCTTGGCAACAGGACGAAGGGTGTCCAGCCAAACAGTACGTAATCGGCTTCATGAGGGAGGGCTCTATGCACGTAGGCCAATAGTCTGCATTCCGTTGACCCCACGCCACCGTGCGGCCCGAAGAAGATGGGCTGCTGAACATCGAGATTGGGAGCAACATGATTGGAGCCAAGTGCTGTTTACAGACGAGTCCCGATTCAGTCTGGAGTGTGACACCTGACGTGTTCTGGTATGGAGGGACAGGGGCACTCGAAATAACCCCGCATTCGTTCGTGAAAGGTCATAATACAGACGAGCTGGTTGGATGGTATGGGGTGGAATCAGCATAGGCGGACGTACGGACCTGCATATCATTCGGAATGGCACTTTGACGGCCCGAAGGTATGCAGACGAGATACTGCGACCTCATGTCATTCCTTACGCTGGAGCCATTGGAGATTCCTTTGTTTTCCAGGATGATAATGCCCGACCGCATAGAGCTCGTCTGGTGGAGACCATGCTTGAAGCTGAAACAATACAGCGTATGGAATGGCCAGCGTGCTCTCCTGACCTGAATCCAATCGAGCATACATGCTCGGACGACGCATTGCTGCGCGACCAAGGCCGCCTGTTACTGTCCGAGACTTTCAGATTGCACTTCTTGAGGAGTGAACCCAAAGTCTGATCGATAACCTCAACGCATCCATGGCAAACAGGTGTGCAGCAGTCTTAGCTGTTCGAGGAGACCACACGCCCTATTAAAACTCATGCATCATGTGTAAACAGTACTTTTTTTTATCGTTTACATGGAACCAAATTGTTGCCCTAAATCATATTTTCATGTTTTTTCCATATTTTCAAAGAATTAAAGCTTTTTTACGTCTTTTTTCTGTATTGCGCATTGATACGCGTGTACTATCCATTGTATTCCAATACATGGCTGTCTCGCACGGTTTTCTTCACTTTTTTGCTTGCTCCCCTAATTGTTTTGAGCAGTGTATAAAATACTCCAAGAAAAGAATTTAGTTCCTTCGGCAATCGTAAAGTATAAAATAGCGATAGATGGGAGTTGTGGTCATAGCGTCGAAAGTGTTTCATATTTGTGGGTGCTCAGATTGAGCTTTATGCAAGAATTGTCACTTGTGATTTAACTCTTAAAGTGGTACTCAAATTTATCCTACAAATTTTTGTGGATGCTCGAGCACCCACAGCATCCCTGGTTCCGACGTCACTGCTTGTAGTCGGTCAAGACATAACGGAAAAAAAAAATCAAAAATAACAGATTTTATGAAATCTACAATCTCTTCTACAAGGCACTATCATTTCTTCATTCGCACAGCTTGCGTATGGAACTCACTGCCCGGTGAGATTGCGAGGAAGCCAACAATTCACCAGTTGTCCCCACATCCTCGATGCTATGCTTTTTACCTTGTATTAACATATAATTTTACTGTTTTTATTATTTCTCAACCATTTTGTGTTATGCGCGCCTTTAACTTGTCATCGTATTATTTTATAATTTTAGTGCTATACACGTCTTTTTAACAGTTTTAAAAAAATATGGTTTTTTTTTATTTGTGTAGTTTGTAGAATTTTTTTACTTTCCTGTTTCTTATGCATCACATACATACCTATATACATTCACTTATTTTATTTTTGAGAATGAGAACTTACCGGGCTGTTAAGCTGTGGTCTGCCCGGTAAGTCCTCATTCTCAATTAAACGTCGGCCGTTGAAAACCTACGCCAACATATTTTATTTTTGCTGCCTATTTTGTTCTTTATTTAGTCTTTTTCACATCTCTGCATTTTCTTTGTGATGTACGACCTGTCATTCATAAATATGTATATAAATAAATAGATTATTTCCATTTCATAACAAAAAAATGTATTTAGAGAGACTACGACATTCTTTTTATTATAGAAAGAGATTGTATATTCGCGTCACTCTATTCATAACGCTATTTCACTCTTCCAACACAAAGACTACCTCCATTATGTCTCATCGATCTCAGCTTGAGTCGGAATATAAAATATTGAATTAAGCTTTTGTAAGTAATTCGCTTATTTTATATTTAATAGTTATTAGACTAACATAAGCGCATTAGTGTGTACACTCATATATTAAATCACAGCACATGCTTCATAATTCCATTAAATGTTTCCTAAATAAAACTTGCATTTAATTTATAGATAATGAAGTTGATCAACGAATTTACCTCTTCCTTGGCGATGGGTTCTTTTGGTACCTCAGCTTTTTCGGTCATGATAGTGAAATATGGTTATGCAATCAATATGCACAAACACGTAAGATTTACGAGTGAATCTGAAATCGAAAAAAAATTGAAGGTTCATCATATTATGGTTATGTATGTATATGTTACTGCCAAAGCCCGAAGTTGACCACTTCGTGAACTGACCGGCTTAGTTTACCCTTCCAATATCCGAAATTTGGGCTTTTAACGAACTTTGGCTGGCACCTATTATCGATCCCCATAAATCCCTTATCGATCCCTATATATCCCTTATCGATTCCTATATATCCCTATATCGATCCCTATTATTCGAAGTCATCACCCCGTTAGCGTATTTTTTTGTGATAATGATGGCCATTTGTAATTAGGCATAGCTAACCATAATTATTATGCTTAGCTATGGCAACCCTAACAATAAAAAGAATCTGAATATCGATATATTATTGATCCATGTATATGATGTATAGGTATCGACATATAGGGGCCGGCCAAAGCTGGGTGAAATCTTAAATTTCGGACATTGGCAGGGTAAACTGGGCTAGCAGTTTGCGAAGTGGCCAACTTCCGGCAGTAACATAATACAAGGGTTGGACAAAATAATATGAACACCTGGGAAATGAGACAACATTCGAGGGAACCTGTCGTATACTCCCACCCTGTAGTGTGGAAGAGTGCCACCTAGCGAGCGAGAATGTGCACACATCAGTCTAGTCCTAGCAGTGATAACGTTTGGATGCGAAAGTATATTGAGGCGTTAAAACTTCGTTATGGCTTTCCTCACAGATTTCAAAAGAGGCATGAGATTGTTAGAGCCCGTCTTACCGGGGCCACAGTAACGAAAACGGACACCCTTGTTGGTGTCGAGAGAAGTACCGTGTCGACGGTAATGACAGCCTACGTAGCAAACAGCCTATTAATAAAGATTTTGTCTCATTTCATAGATGGTCATATTATTTTGTCCAACCCCTGTACATTGTTGCAAAAAAGAAAGTTCACATCTACTAAATCATTCTTTTAGATGTAGTATAGGCATTTGTATATTTATGAATTTTATGTAAAAATACATTGGATACTTCGATACTTGTGCAACACATTTGTCACGTATATAATTATTTTGATCATTATTAAGCTTAAAATTAATCATTCTTTATTGCTCGGATATGATTAATGAAATACTTTCTAAAGTTCGTGTTGAGGTTATCAAGCAGGTGCCGGGTAGTGATTCCCAAGTCTGGAATCAAACAATAACATGGGAAAATAATCGTACTGCTCCTTATATACAGGGTGGTAACTATCCACCGCCCAGTAATTATACACGGGATTCTTTGTTAAAAGCTAATATAAAAACGTGTTTTCCGTTTTGGGATCAGACGAATATTTAATGAGTTATAACGCTTTGAATTTTTGTGACGTGTCATTTTTGTAACGGTCAGTCAAAAGCCAAACAATCAACGAAAGTAAAATTCTTCCTCAATAGAGGGTTGCAGGATTTTTGAAATTGAACAAAAATATTCAATCCCGTTAGAAGCCAAGCTCTGTTACAGTAGCCGCCGCTTATAAGAATCACGTTTTGTTCCGCCATTTTGATTCTTTAGCGGTTGATTCTTATGTCCGGAAATTTTTGCTGTTACTCTTCCAGTAACCACTGGAGTACGCAAGAGGGGGGGAGCCTTCAGGTGAGATTATGATTTTTTTAATGTGAAAACCCCGAAAGAACCCTTATTAATTTTTATTGAATATTTTAATTTCTACAATTTTAAATCTATAGCAATAGCATATCATTGTCCTTATATACATAGAGATCGTTCGTTTTCAATTTAGACTAAATGGTTCGGACTAAAATGTTACATAGTAACTGAACTACTATTGTAGTACTATTGTCAGGGCCTCCACAGGGCAATATTTTTTGAGTTATTTTAAAATTTCATCGAAACTGTTACGCGTGAAAAGCTTCGACGAAGATTGTAAGAATTGAACTTGACGAAATTCGCTGGTGGAAACAGTAAAATAATAATGATTCAATAAGAAACTTTCAATCAAATTAAGTATTTTATGCATTGCCATATTCAAAATAATTAGTGGTTGCGGTTTTTTTTTTATTGATTATTGATCGAGTACAATTTTCATACCAATTCTACATGTTACAATAAAGATATTTTATTTCCTTGTGACTGCAATTGACTTTTACCACGCTGAGAAATGTTGATAAATTTTTACTTTACCTTTTTACAAGAAAGATTTTGATGACTTCGAAATTTATTCCAGCCTGCAGGATTCGCGCAGAACTTGGCCATTTTTTCGGATGGAATTTCATTCGGTTGGCGTATTTATAAGAGTGTGGTTGTCCCGGTCCCTCTTAGCAGAGACAGACTTCAGCCTCAAGTCGTATTAGGCAATTGACTAATTTTGCCATCATTCTTTAAGATGCTCTTAGGGGCCGTTCAAGTATTACGTCATCATCGATGGGGGGGGGGTTCCGATTTGCTGACTTTTGATGACAAGGGGGGAAAGGGGGATTTGGATAATGCTTACGTAATCAGCCACCCCTTATGAAAATATGAGTTAGGATTCAGAGGGGCAGAGCTGATGACGAAATTTTGCTGACAAGGAGGAGGGGGGGGGGGTAGGGGGTCAAAAATGGCTAAAATTTGGTTACGTAATACTTGAACGGCCCCTTATATATATTATGTTTCTAAATTTTTTTTCCCCGAAAAAAATAATGTCCTCTCCCCTTAGCTCTCAATTTTCAAAATGAAAGCCATCTATTTACTGTTTGTTCTTTAAATATGGTCTTGAGTATTGTTTTATACACACACCCATAACATAAATGAGAGGTCGTAAAAGTTTTAAACTGTACTTGTTAGACTTCATCGTGACAATTTGTAACTGTGATCGATTTCATTCAACAACAAACGTATCGTGTTGATAAAGTTAATTGTGTTGCAGAATTACAATCAAAAGCCGTGGTGCAATTATGGGCCCCACATCTAGGGCAGGACCCCTAGACTGGGATCTTTGGCAAGCCCGGAGCCAGACTTTTCTATAGTCCGGCCCTTCTATAGTAAATTTATTGCATGAAAAAAATGATAATTGTCCCGGTCACCAGGGCTAGAGCCCTATCAGCCCCATCCATGTGGAGGACCAGAGATGCAAGGCCGTCTTAAGAGCACCATGGGTCTCCGGGCTTTTCTGATTTTTCTGAGGCCCTACCAGGCAAATTTACACGTATCCTCGAAAATTTTAACTGTATCACATTTTTGTGAGTCTCCTATTTTCTTGTGCCCACGTTGATCCATGCATTACAACGGCGCTGCATGGATGCAATATGCAAATCTTCAGAAACTTCAAATTTGGAACTTGAAAAAAAAAATCTGATCTCAAAATTATTAGCGATATTTTATATAGCATTTAAACGAGACAAACCAAATGATCACAGACGTAGTGCAACTTTGATCAAAGCAAAAAAAAACCATTTTAATTATCGGGTACAAACGATCGCGTAAAAATTTGGAAAAGGCACACACACAAGACACAAGAAATTGGTTTTCTTTTTTTTCCATTTATCATTAGGGTATACTAATGTTATATAGTTTCAAAAACGCCAAGTTGTACGTTTGGTGAATTTGGCAAGATTTGGAAAAGTGACGTCATTAATTTTTTAGCGTTAAAACTCATCAATTATTGGGTCACATAAAAAAAAACTAAAAACACTTCTCCGTATTAGTTTTTCACAAGGAATCACGTGTATAATTATGGGAGGTCGATATAGTTACCACCCTGTATAAAATACGGGATGTATTGTCACCGTATGTCTTCGCCACCCTCTCTCTGTCGTTACGTTCTTGCGGGTAGCAAAATTGAACTGTTTTAGTGTCATTTCGGTGCCACCGCGTGTGAATTTTTTCTTGTAATGCAAAAAAACAAATTCAAAATCGTGTTTTAATTCGCAAAAGGTATTTAGTAATGAGAAAATATAGTTTGCATATATATACACACACGCAGAAATTCTCACACGAAATATAAAACTTTTGCCTGAAACAATAAATGACATAAAAGTAAATTCTTAATTTTAACTCAAAACTTCATACAGATATGTTTTATCTCATTGTAACCAAAAAAGGTGTGCTTCGCTTATAAAGCGATTTTTTTTAAGTGCATTGATTAATTTTTACTTTTAGTTTAAATGGAGTTTTATATATGATACATTTCATTTTTTCACTTTCAACATTCGCTGAGATATCAAAAAACGAAAATGTAATAACTATATTTAACAACATATATGTTATAATGATTATACACTATAAGCGCCAAGGGGTTCTCGAACTATTCTCGAACAAGGGGTTCGCGAAAGGGGAACCCGTGGGTTCCCCTTTCCCTAACTAACACTTATCCGCGGTGCCCCCAAAGCAGTTTAACAAAGAATCATTTCGAAAAACTTTTGTCAGTGCCACCGCTCCACGGCGCACCTGTCAAAGGTTAGAGGCGCACCAGGGCACGACCACCTAGATTATATAGGAGGTCGAGGTTATATAGGAGGTCGTGACCAGGGCGGCACGGCGCAAAGTTTCAGAACCCCTGCTGTAAGCATTAAAATTATTTTACGGTTATTGAAACATAAGTATTGAAATTATTTTAATATTTATATTTCAACCTTCTCCTTTTCCTGGGTACGTAACTGATTCTATTAACACAAAATAGGGATGCTCATAAATTCAAAGAATTAAATCTCAAAGCTAGGAAGCGAGGTATTGCGTATTGCGCGATTGAAAAAAAAAAAGTTATTTGATTAATTTCGAATTTTTTTTATTAAAAAAAGTAAATAAATGTCCATTATATGGGATGAACAGATTAGCAATTTTATAAGTGAATTTTATTAATCAATAAGAACCAAGGGGTAATTTGACTGTTATAAGTTTTCAAAAATTACTTTTACAATACTGAGTTGGTTCAAAAAAATAATAAATTCTGCACCATTTCATTTTTTATGTAACTCTTTTTCAGCAGAAAATTTTTCCGTAAAGGCAACAGTATTCAATAAAGACAGGAATCCTTTCTTTTTTGAACATGTTATTTATACGTAAAAAAAATTTAATAATTGAATTTTTAAGCTAATTATTAAGCTAAAACGAAAGTGCTTAGGACATCAAGAGAAAAGGGACACTACAAAAAGCTATGAAATCCTAAAATTTCAAGAGCACTTGATTGGAAAGATGAAGATCTTCATCTCTCAAAAGGGGTGAGACAAAAGCAGATAAACCGATCATATTGCGAACTAGAGTTCGCGTTAATGCTGAATTTTGGAATGAGATTTCTCACAATTTCCATAAAGTAAGCCCAGGGCTTTTTTAACAGCATCGCAAGTTCAGAGCAAAGTTATACAGTGGAACTTCGGTTAACGAGCAATTCGCATAACGAGCAAACATTTTGAACAAATTTCAACTTGGTTAACGAGCGATGGTTCCCATTACGAGCAAAAATTTTGTCTTTTTTTCACGTTATCACAACGGAGCTGAGGGTTTTTGCTTTCGCCCACGCACGTGTTATAGAATTTTGGGTAATATTCTTCCCTACGGTCTCTGGTAAGTGTGTCTCAGTCGAAAATTTAACTCACGTGTGAGTGTGAATATTTACGATGCGAAACTTGATGTAACAGCAGCGATGCGTATGTGCAACTAAAGTTTTTTTAAAATTCTGCTTGTGGAAAAAAACTGTGGGTTGATTGCATTATTATTGCTTAAAAATATTCACACCATACTCTGCCTTAGATATTAGTTATATACTTCTGCAATATAAAATTTCATTTGTAGTTTTATTTTTCATTGATAGAGATTCAATATTGAGTAAAATATATGTATGAGGACGAAGAGGAGGGGGAACCAAAATCACTTAAGTGCTTATTATCTTCAAACGTCTTAATCCGGCCCTACTTCAAATGAAACTATTTTTATTACTTTTTCAACTAAATGCACTCACTTACTATTGTGGCTAAAAGAGAAGGAGCTACTCAGTCAACAATGAATCACCACAAGTATTCTTAGAATTAACCAAGATTCGAACACATAGACCACCAAGATATAAACCTAAAAGTAAGTACGCTAAAAATACATCTTACTACAATTGATCATTTTTGTCGCACCACGGTCATTTTCTGCACACGAGGGCTAATTAGACCGGGACCTACAATTTATTGCCGATTCCGAACGGCAGGCTCGTTTTTTATACTCATCGAGGGGGTTGGTGCGCTAACCCCTTGTTTAATTTTTTCCTGCGATCATGTCGCCGTTTTTTGTTGTACCTCTATGTTAGGAAATTTTTCTGACAAGGACGAACCGGGTATCGAACTTGCAACATCTCTAAACATCCTTCGGTACTTTAGGCGAGCATCTTATCGACCTGGGCTACCGCACTGCAAGGCGGAAGTGTTAACATTGAAGTTTGAACATAAATTCAAATTGCTAAAATTTCAAATGCATTTTGAACAAAGATAAAAAATGATAAGGAAATATCAGGTGTATATGAAACTTGAATGAAATATGGATACGTTTTAGCCTATTCTGTTATATGGCTATCGAACGTTTTCCCGCAGTTTAACCTCGTTCTGTGTGAAGAAGTTGGAGGCAATAAGTTAAACGAAACGTTGCCAAGACGACAAGCTTATCTTTTTATTTTTGCCCGACGGAAAAGTTTTTTCAGAAAAGAGTCACGTTCGGCATTGAAAGATGATGTGCTGACAGTTTTTCCGATGAAACTATGATGAGAAAGTATATAAGAAAAAAGGTTAAAATTTTTTAAGAATAGTGTGCAATAGTTTTCAGTTATAAACACACAATTTTCTTATACCAAATTTAAAAACAGGAATATTTATTTGTAAAGAATATTTCGAAGATCTTGTACCGTCAAGTATTCATTTCATTTGGAATGTGAATTATTTAATTTAGGAAAAGTATTTCCAACTTTTGGTATTTTATTCAGTTAATTTTCAGACGCGACAAGCATTAGACTACACAGTTGTTAGCAGCAATCGTTGAATGTCCTCAACTGTTAGAAGCAGCATGACTTCATAAGTCTTCGTACGATTGAAAGTCGTATAAAGTTTTAGTTGAATTTTAATTCATTATCCTAACCCCATCTTCTTCCAACGTATTTTTATACTTTACACATGTGCGTATTTTCATAACGGAAATTCGTATTTGAAATCGTATGCTTATACGTTATTATTAGACGGTAAAATTTTCTACTGAAAAAGTTACAAAAAAATGGTGTAGAATTTTTTTAACCGACTCAATACTGATTGTAAAAGTTATAAAACACGTATTTATACTGAATGTTCAAATGGCAGTTTACACTTCTCTGTAACTTTTCATTTAAAAAAAAAAGTTGCTTTTTTTTTTCTCTTGATTTTATACTACTAGAGAATGCTCAAGATTCTACAAATTGAAGTACGTTGAGTTTGTTGAAGTCAGCAAATCAGGATTGCTCATTAATTATGTTGCCTAAGAATACTTTTTAGCTTTATTAAAGAAAAAAGTTTCATTATACACCGATTATTTTCATGGTTGCAATAGTACTATTTTAGCACGAGTCTCGGAACTTTAGGGCCGGAGGAAAGGAGGGTAAGAGTACGCAAAAAATATCTAGTGGACTTTTGATTATAAAAATGAAACTTGAAGAGATGAAGTCTCAAAAATTATTTCCCAAAACTTAAATCAGGGATAAAAGTATAAGAATTGAAAGCTTTAACCGCATAAATAGATGAGTTAGATGTTTTCTATAAAAAAAAAAATTGGTGAATGCGTACTCTTTTTCCCGCCCTGTCGGGTAAAAGTACGCAAGAAAAGAGAGCGTACCTAAAGATTCGACAATAGGTACAGATGAATGCCCTGGTAAATAGAACATTTCTCATGACCCACCACTCCTTACATATTCAATACTGAAACCAATCTTCATCGTGGGCTGGGCAAATGGACTGTTCATTGCATGGTCAAACTTGTTGAGAAAATTGTTTTTCCGATAATGTTTTGAAAGTTTTTTTTCCTGTGATTTCAGGGCTTTCCTTTTCCTTTTTTAATTTCATCGCCCCTTTTTCTCCGTATAGACATTCAGCCTTTGATGTCCTCACTTCTGGATTTCACTTCACTTTAAGAGAGAGAGAACTCACATCACAGTCGTGTGATTTATGGCTCTTAGCTGACCGTGTATTGTTTTTCTGAATAACTCATAGATAACAACTGCTTACAAACAGTAGGGTACGCAGAATTTTCTTGGGGGGGAAGGGGTTGAACTTTTCTTCCCGGGAGGACGTCGTCTTTTTATTGGAAAATATACCATAATCTCGGCCCCCAAGGGGGGTGGGGTCTCCGCCTTTGCCTACGCAAATGTTACAGTCGAAGTCTAACATAACCGTATTGTACTGTAAAGAATTTTCTTCATGATAACTTAAACCTTGAAAGCTTTCACATCAATCTGTTTCTTAAGACAGTTCAAAACGCACGTTTTAACTTGGTCGTAGTCGCTTCTACTTGCCAAAAGCAAAAAAGTACTCTTTCCCTTCTTTCCCCAACCATTAAATAGCCTCAAGATAGGGCAGTGGTACCACAAAACATATTTAAATCCTAATCTCATTCCCAATGACAGATTTTTAACAGTCATTGTACCGAACTTACGTGATAGGTGGGAGCGACGTAAGTCGGGTACAATTTTGCATACAAAGACATAAATATTAATTTATACAAAAATTGCCACGTTTTTAAGACAAATAAATTACACTGGTCGAATGGTCGACGCGTTTCGGCTCTTCAATGGAGAGCCGTCATCAGGACCTCGTGGTCAGAACTCACACGAATGAAGAGTGATGTTTACGTCTGGTCGTCCGAAGAGTTCGCCTTTGTATTTGCTGCGTCCGAGTGGTCTTTGGATGCGAATTCCCAATTCGCATCCAAAGACCACTCGGACGCAGCAAATACAAAGGCGAACTCTTCGGACGACCAGACGTAAACATCACTCTTCATTCGTGTGAGTTCTGACCACGAGGTCCTGATGACGGCTCTCCATTGAAGAGCCGAAACGCGTCGACCATTCGACCAGTGTAATTTATTTGTCTTAAAAACGTGGCAATTTTTGTATAAATTAAAACCAGGCAAAGTTACTCATTTTTTTGTGATAACATAAATATTAGTTAATTTGGACCAAAAGTTGGGGAAAAAACACCAATTTTTTAGTAAAAATTATAAAAAATATCAAAAATGCAGTTGTTCCTGCACAACGTACTAAATGAGAAATTGATGAAAAGTTTTTATCATGATGGCTTCATTAAACCTAAGTAGTCCCGGGGCTGTAATCAGGTCCTTAAAAAAGTTCATATTCCTTAAAATCTGTGCAAACGAACGTCATGTGTAGTACGCTTTAAATGTTTTCATAAAACCTTAGTTTCGAAGACAAGAAAAAAACTTTCACTCATTAGTCGAAATTTATTGAGTTGCACAGACCCGATGAATTACCATTGATAAGCATCGAGACAAATTTTTTTAAGGCTAGCTATAACGTTAAAAATGCAAAATAGATGCTACACCAACCCTTGGAGTGAAAAATTTCTAAAAATTTCGGCAAAATTTTTCCATCTTCCCCAGCTTATACTGTAGCCTCTCATAAATCTCAGCGTAGTTTCCGACCAATTAATTTTTACTTGACTATAACTCAATATTAACTAGCAATTATCCTGTAATTATGCTTGAATTTGATGAATATGTATTTTTCATATAGAATCGCGTAACTCGGGGTATTTATTGTGTATACGACATATTTTAATCTTTCGCCCTACGGTTCGAAGTCGCATCAGTTATCATGATTTTTTTTTTCAAAATATGAACCAAACCATGCAAGATATAACCCGAGATTTTCATCAATTAAAATACCAAAATATTTAAAATTGAAATTTTAATAATATGTGATGAATATAACTATTAACTACCGTATAACTATTATTTCTTTGAATGGAGACATAAAGCTCATTTGTTGTGATAAAAGAAATTAAGAAAAACTGAAAAATAAGAAAAAATTAGTTAATATATATAACGCTTTTTTCATTCTTTTTTAGTACCTTGAAGAATGAGAAAAAAACTTCGGAGCCTTTTTAATAAGATACGGGTATGATGTTAATTTATTTTTATAAAAAGATTAAGAATTTATTAATCATTTCAGCACAACCAAAAAAAAACTACTCTTTCGTTTTGTTTGATGAAATTAAAACTAGTGTAAAAAACGATGGGAAAAACTGTGATTATAGCCATCATCGTAATATCATAGGAGTGAAATTCCACTCAGTGAAGATGAGATGATGAATTGACCTGTTTTGCTGTCACCGGTGACGTCACTTCAAGTATTACGTTTTATAATATTACGCTGTTGAATGTTGGGAAATTACTATCTAGAGAAATTGATGGTTTTTTTTCTAATCCCCAGTTCTTTATTAATCATCTTTGTCATCAAACATCTCCGCATTTTAGGAGAGAATCGCTTATTTCACAAAGGTTCATCAATCTTTTAAATAAAACGCAAAACCTAAGAGTATTTCTCCATTAATTCATATCTATGAGGATATCTCAATATTTCAAGAGTTTAGTTATTTGACTAATGACAAAAACTTGATAATTTTTTTACGATTTATGTTTTAAATTTGGTTTGGGTTGTTTCTTTATTAAACGTTTATAAAATAAGCAATCACAGTTTATAAAGAAAACCTGAAAGTCATTTATGAAGAGTGTAATAGTTTTTTTTTTAATTCCATAAAAATCACAATTATGTTAAAAATTTCGATCAATCGGTTTCAAATTATCTCAATAAATTTCTCTTTGATTTATGTGAGAAAAAAAAAATCGCAGTGACTTTAAAAAAAATTCAAACGACAATCTCAAAGGCAAGACAGGTAAACGAAATATCAAAATGAACTTCTTAAAGCAACTTATAACTGGCAGATTCATCTGTTTTGTCAAAAAAGTGGTAATTATCAATAAAGTATGAAACTTCGGCTATTTAAGTTACATTTCGAAAACCAGAAAAAACAAAAAATAGATTTATGCAAACGGATTTGTAACTTTCCACAGCGTAATAAACAATGAAATCAGCATAATTTTACGTAATAAAGTATTTCTTGAGGTCGGAGAACTTGACTGACCTTGTAAGACCATTGAGAAATTAGTCCTTGTCTCCGGAAGGGAAAAAAGAATGTCCATTGTTATACTTACCGACGTTCACCGGTACCCAAAAACTAAAAATATCATCGTCACATTAAGAACCAAAACATGAATGTTATTTCATATTTTATTTTCCATAGATAAAAATAAAATAGGATTAGTCTAAACTGACCTTTCTTTGAACTTCGTAGGTTTTTCACCAGGTAGAAGATATTTGCATCAAAAGTTGTTGATGATCTTTGTTTAACGAGGGATTGATGAGGAAGGACATCAGCCAAGTGAGAGATGCCGCTCGATATGCCCAGATTGTCAACCCACGCTTTCCTTTAAAGGCTCCTCTCTCCATGTTTCTTGCTCCTTTTGGCTCTTGCGCAGCTTTATCGGCGCAACCCCGAGAGCTCTCATTGAATATCTCTTAATAATAACGGTTTCGCAGCTGGTTTGCTGCTTCCTTGCTGAGTATAACGACGACGATGATGATGCTGATGAATAACCCGGGAGTCATGCGAACTATATTACCCCCTCCCCCCTCTTAAAACCTCCATTATTCTCTTCAAGATCAAGACACTTCAAAAACAACTGACTAATATCCTTTTATTACATTATGAAAATCTTACTGTCACGCGATTAAAATCAATTTTCATTGCGTATCAATTTGCTCTGTTGATGTGTAATCACTATCGGAAGCAACTATTTTGAGAGATAGAATTTTATTCAAATCTATCAAGGCTGTCACATACTGGTATACTAATATATTATTGATTTTATTCTAAAAACTGTTGTTTTCTAACGTATTTACCATGTTTGTCAATACATAGCGTGAGTATACGATGATTATATTAGATTATCAAGTCAATGTCATTGTTCCGTAATTAGAAAAACATACCGTATTTTCCGCATTAACCGGCATGCCGGGAAATTGATCACAGATTCCTGAAAATTTTTTTAATATCCAGATTCAAAGAATCGCGATTGTATAGGCTGATTTGTCCTCACCTGTCCTCAGCACTCCATTATTCTTTGTATTTAATGAACAGCGTTAAGATATTTCAAGTTTTATGTTCGCTTTTGCTATCATAAATCATGGTTTATTGCAAATGTCGGATACTCAAATTGCGTATACTTGTTCTCATACATTAGATGAGCTAAATTGGAAAACTAGTAGACTGCAAACAAGTGTTATATTCTTTGGTCGTACGTTCAAGATTTGAATAAGCAGAGCGAAAAAATTAAATAATTGCAGTGTGAAACAAGATATTTTTTTAGTACAAAAGTGACAGCCTATTTCTTCAATCTCTGAACATGCAAAAAAAAAAAAAAACTGGCAAAATACGGTATCTGTATTTTGTATAATGCTGGGGATAATTATGTTAGCGATAAGCAAAAGTTTAATTTTCATTATCGTTATTAAAGTCCTGGAAAAAATACGTTTGCTACAGTGAAAAATATTATTTTACTGATATATTATTCTACCGATTCGCGTATTTATTCAGTATTTAATCTTAGATTGATATCGGTCTTCTGAATGTATCACGTGATCCTTATTGAACCTCGCTTTTCCCGGCATGTCAGGAATGGATCAGACTCCAACATTCAAAAAACTGGTGTCCCCCGATTTTTACGGCATTCCGGCTAATGCGGAATATACGGTATCTGTTAAACGAAAGGTTTATGTGCGAGGAGCTCGATTTGCCACGGGACAATTTTGCTTCCTTCATTCGAATATTTTATATTATTTATAGACATTTTTGAAAGCTGTAAGGAAAATCTTGCATATAT
The DNA here is from genome assembly GCF_987345545.1 of Pholcus phalangioides. NCBI lineage: Eukaryota > Metazoa > Arthropoda > Arachnida > Araneae > Pholcidae > Pholcus > Pholcus phalangioides. The sequence goes on along the minus strand of NW_028301600.1, from coordinate 43,447,930 downwards.
AAAAAGATTTTCCAAAAAAACTCTACAACCATAAATACCTGGGTATTATTTCGCGATAAAAGTTATTTTTGCGTGTTCCATAAAATAACGATAATGACGCAAAATACTAAAAAACTAATTGATCAGTGTTTATAATTGATTATTCAAAAATTACGTTGTTATTATCATTTTCCCTATCATGAGAAAATCATGTACATACTTGAACATCCTCAACCCCATTTCATTAGTCTGGCTTCCTATGTATATAGGAAACTATGAAAAGAAACCATCCTTACACGCGAAGAAAAAAATGACGCAATTAAAGCGATTAAATTGTTTTAGACCAGTGTTTCCCAAAGTGGGCAATAGGAGGTATCAGGTGGGCGGTAATAGCTACGGATACAATATAGGATCCTATGGAATCCTATGACTCGGAAATTTGGGGAGGCGATGAGAAAATTTTTCTTCTGAGGAGGGAGGAAGTAGAAGAGAAAATTTTATTGTTTCTCAACAGTCTCTTGTTATACATGTTCCGCATCTAGATCTCAAGCAATGTTTAAGTGTTTCTTAAGTGATCATGTTCAGTGAAGTTATTGCATGAATTTGTGCCGCCAATTTATTTATTTTGCCTCATGGCCCTCGGAATGAAGAAAAGAAAAGGTGCGGTGATAGTTGCTTGGCGTATACCAAGCATTTACGGAAGGTACCAGTTATGGCGGCAGTTAGGTCGGACAAATTAAAAGACGTAGCAGACTTCAGAAATTTGACCTTTTATCTGCTGGAGGTACTTTAAAGTACCAGGTCAGATAATTTGTTATGTACTAACTAATCATTTGAAATTTTTTTTTTTTTTTTAATTATAATTAAAATGATCTACCCAATAAATATACATGATAATTATTCATTATTGTCATTATATTTTTATTTATTATCATTTTCTTATTTTGTTTCTCATAATGTAATAGATAAAGGGTTAAGAAGGATGTCATCAAGTCATTTCAAAACTGTTTCTTATGACTGAAAGAAAAATATCCCGGATAAATACTAAATTTATAGGCAATCATCGATTACCACCATTCAGCTATCACACCTTCGATTTTTTTACTAGCGGAGATTCTCGTACATGTTTACATTTAAAATACGTACATTAAAATATCGAAGCAATCAATGAGTTTTAGAATTTTGTCTTGGATCTACATACGGAAACAAGCAACAGTTACTACGAGAGTAGTTTCCTGCTCACTGCCTATGGTTGATCGGTAAGAAGACAGCAACAAAGTTGAACTGTTGCGCAACGTAACAGGAACACTGCTCAAAAAATATTGCTCTCCAACCTCTTTTACAGTCTGGACAAGGTTTGTATTTTAAACGGTAAAGACTCGTAATATGCATCCATACATGATACATCCATATAATACACGAGGAAGACTCAAAATAAGAGAGTAATCAGTATACTCTCATAAGTATAACAGTATTTAAACAAGTACTCTATCTCTCCATTAACCCCTTCACTTACAAGCGATTGGCAAGAAATTCGGATGCTTTCTATTTGGAAAATCAGCGATAAATATGGTAACCTTCTCCTAACCTAACCGCACGTTAGAAAAAGGAAAAGGAGAAGGAAAAGAAAGTAGAAGAAAAAAAGGAAGAAAGAACAAATGAAAGAGTAAAACAGTATAATAGATAAGTTGATAAGAATGTAGGCACCAAGTAGGTTTCTCTTTTCTAAATCACCCTACCTGTTCACTCTTTCTCTCCCTCTTTCACTCTTATAAGAAAGATACATCATATGTGAAAAAGAAATCACTATCGGGGTACACGAAAAACCTAGAAGGAAAAAAAATTATAGGGTTGCAACAAAGCTTCGCGATGATGAGTATAGAGGGAAGAAAACCGAGAGAAAACTTGTTTGAATTTATTTGACTGACATTTGGACGCAATATTTCGTCTTTTGGTTAAAGTGGTTAACTTTCTGAGAAAATGAATTTGCTCCATAGAAAATTATAATACAGGGTGAACGTGACATGTTCTGCCAAGCGAAAGGGGTGATGGACGAGCCCAAGTGGAACGTGGAGCACTTCACCAACCCTGTCCTATCTCGAACCGTTTTCGAGTTATGGTGGATATTCGATTATGGAAGAAAAATATGTCATGTCTGAAAGATCCTGGATTTGCTAAATTTCTGAAAGATTTACACCCAAACTAAGCACATGTTTGGAAAGAAAAGAAAAAAATCTTATAAAATGATACTATTTCCATTGAAATATCTGGATTTAATGGCAGGCTACAAGCTCTGAAAGATTGGCAAAGTAAAAAATCGAATTGTAACCAAAAATGTTCATCTCCAATTACGCAAACACCTTTCTAGCTACAGTCGGTCAGATTTACCAAAAATTTGTCCATTGTACTATCTTTCGAAAAACCTGCAATAAACCATATCGGTGATCTAGTTCAGGAGAAATTTAGTCTATTGTTTCCAATACATCACTGAAATCTGCGTTTGTCGATGTAATTTTAGTAGGTTTTGGCGACAATTCGATTTTGCACTTAACCAATACCTCAGCGCTTGAACCTCGCCATTAAATTCACGTATCCTATAAATAGAGGTAATTTCACCTTATAGGATTTTTCTGCGAAATCAAATTGTCGTTGGCGACAATTCCGAATTTTCGTCGAAAATCTACTTCGACAAACGCTGATTGCAGTGATGTATTGCGAACAAAAGACGAGATTTCTCCTGAACCAGAAAACCGATATGGTTTATTGTAGACTCGTTCAGAAGCTGGTACAACGTAAAAGTTTTTGGTAAGTTTGACCGATTGTAGCTACAAGGGTGTTTGCGGAATTGGCGATTAAAAATTTCGATGTGGCAATTTGATTTTGAACTTTGCCAACCTTTCAGCGCTTGTAGCTCGCCATCAAATCCAGATATTTCGATGAAATTAGTGTCACCTTATAGAATTTTTTCCATACTTTTCAAATATGTGCTTTATACTTTTAAATATGTGCTTTATACTTTTAAATATGTGTTTAGTTTGAATGTAGGTGTATCAGAAACTTCACAAATTGGGGTTTTTTCAGACTTGACGCATTTTTTTTCCATAATCGAATATCCACCGTAACTCGAAAACGGTTTAAGGTAGGACAGGATTAGCATGGTGTTTTATGTTCCACCTGGGCTCGTCTATCACCCCCTTTCGTTTAGCAGAACATGTCACGTTCACCCTGTATGTTTGTTGTATTCAGTAGATTTTTATGGCGGATCTATCTGGCTGAACATTTTAAATCTAAACACTGCGTATAAAACAAAAGGAAAATTACTTTAATTTTTTGACAGTCAGACCACATAAACAAGATGGTATTATTTTGTATTTCCTGTTTCTTATATACTCTCGGCTCTTAATTTCGTTTTTATTAGCCAATTTGCTTGCGACGAGAAATCCTTTCCCATGGAAACAGCTGCAGTCCCAGAGGAAAAGTTGATATCCGTTGCTACGAGCAACTACCATCCTGAGAGAAAATCTCTACAGGATTTTCAGGATAACCTGAGTGTGATGAAAACACGTATGAAAAATCATTTCCTCCAAGAGATATTTTCCTCATTCATATTCCTTTTTTTTTTTACTGCAGAAAGATATACCATTAAATTTATTCTTTTATCATGTACAATATTATTTTTTTTTACTATTTTGAATAAATTTTATATTTTATTTCATTGCAAATATCTTGGTCTTGTAAATTGCCAAACGACAAATATTTTAGATAAAACATGTAAATTTTCTAAAGAAATATTTTAGTGAGAATCCAGTTTCTCTATTGTATTACAAAAAGTATTTTCTATCACTTCCATTCAATTTAATGGAGGCAGGAACCATTAATAATTTCTTGCAAAACCGCTGTTTACAGCGAAATCGGAGACGATGCTAATATATATATAATGAGACACTCTCTCTCCCTTTCTCTTTCTCTCTCTCATCTGCTATGATTTATATTTAATCATGATCATTTGAGAAGTCTTTCAAAGACCTTTCATAGCTATTATAATTAGTTTGCGTCGTGGTGATGGCATATCTTATTGAATCCAAAACGGGATATAGACAAAAAAGTGCCGAATGTTATTCAGTTTATACGGATTCAATTATTTTTTGGAATTTCTCGCCGTTTTGATGAATACCATGTGATTCCTCGGAGTTTTCCTCATGAATAGATAATTCGTTGACACTAATTAAGATTCAATAATCATTGAAAAGGAATTCTTAGTTTTGTTTTGGAATACATAAAGGAGTATTATTGGTATTGTTAGTCCCTTTTGTGAGTTATAAATGAATACGTAATTATATGAATGTGAAATCGGGGTAAATCTAGAGCACTACAAATAAGATAAAAGACGTAATTTGCGATTCTCTCGCTTCCAAATCTTTTCATACATTGCAATTTTCTGACTGTAACGCCAAAATTCTATTTTGTCAATTTCAAAAAAATTGTCTATTCAGCGAATGATCGTCTCTTCATTATTTAAAAAAAAATTTAATTTGACAGAGAAATATTTTCCCAAACGATAACTGTGTTTTCTTTTCTACACACTCGTATATATATAGTATTGATCATTTCAAACTATGCTTACGCCTATGCCTTTCATCTCGTTAAAGTCATTGTAGAATAAATACAAGCATAATTCTACATTTTGAATTATATATACGAAATACCCCACATCTACTTTATGGTGTTATGGGTTCTGATCGCAGATAAAGAGAAAGCTACCAGGCTGCAACTACAGGAGAGCAGACGAGTCTGGTGTCCCAGGCAGCGGACCAGAGGGGGCGTAAATTTTACTTTTAAACCTTCCCTTTAACATTAAAAGGGGACGCCAAAATGCTCGCTTTCTGCGGGTGACCAAGCGTCTTAAAAATTAAAAACTTGTTTTCAAGTAGCCTATCGTTTATGTGCGTGAACTGCATAGTATACACGTAAAACTTCTTCAAGATTTATATTGAGGACACACACATACACAAAACCGACAATCCATTTTAGATATTCAAATATTTAATCATCACACTAGATTCTTTGCTGATGACTGTGTAATTTACCGTATCAATTCACCAAGAGTCCGATCAAGAACTTCTCCAACATTATCTGGCTTCCATCGCTGATTGGCGCTCCTTATGGCAAATGTCTATCAATATCTCAAAAACTGTTCGCATGAAAGTTACCCGTAAATCACTTCCACTTGAATACTCTTACTCCATCAATACTTTAACGTTATCCCAAGTTTCTCAAATCAAATATCTCGGTGTCATAATCTCAGCTGTCCTACGTTGGAACAAACATGTTGACTACGTTTACCAGAAGTGTCTAAACAAACTTTTCTTCCTCCGCCGCAACCTAAACATTCCACTCGGGATATCAGACTACTCTGCTACCAAACTTATATCTCTCCCGTTCTTTCTTACGCCGCTGAAATCTGGGACCCCTACACCTCCAGTAATAAACTCGAATCTATCCAAAATAAATCCACCCGATTTGCTCACGACTGCTGGTCATCTTTTGTTTCCGTGTCTGAACTTAAAAACGAGCTTAATCTCCTCCCTCTCTAAACTCTTCGTCTCATTTCTCGGTTAACCTTGTTATATAAGATTTTCCATGGTCATTTCAACTTTGATACTTCTGGTATCCTAGCCAAACCATCCTACATCTCTAAAAGACTCGGCATTCCCTTAAAATAAAACCTATTTTTGCTTCTACTGACTGCTTTAAATACAGCTTCTTTCCTCATACCATTGGTGAATGGAACAAACTGCCCAGCTCTATACAATACAATACAAATGCAACGCCACAACAGCCAAATGCCCAACGAGGTGGCTGAGAAAAAGATGCCCATGATATATATGGATGTCATATATTTCAAAAATACAGCAACCCAATTAAAAATGCAATTACGAACAATATATATACATAATGAAATATTATACAATGCCCATAAGAATACTTACGGTTGTCTTATTCTAAGTATGGATAGCTTCTCGATTTACTCCAACATGTTTATCGTATTTCTTTTTAAACGTCTCAATTGTGTTACAATTTACTACCTCCGGGGGTAAGCTATTCCATTTATTAACAACCTTATTCGAGAAAAATTCCCTGCAACACAATAACCTCGCATTGTCCCTTACCAATCGATACTGCTGTCCCCTTGTAAAAACAGTCGATTGACGGTGTACTAATAATTCATGGTCCATCTTATCCATCCCGCTGAAAATTTTGAACACTTCGAACAAGAAGTGACAAGCCATTGTAAAGGCATATACACGTCTGAAACGCATTGCTAGGGAACCACGGTAACCAAAGTAAACGTTCCAAAAGTGATTGTTGAGGTCCAAAAGCCATTGTTGCCCGACAGTTTTTTGCCCATTTGGGGCATTTGCCCCGCTCTGACGAAATTTTAAAGTAGCCTGTCGTTCAAGTCGGGTCCCATTTGGTATATATGCTTAATTTGGCGACGATCGACCTAAAATTGTAGATTTGTATAGAGAATATATATACACACACACAGACAGAAAATCAATTTTATATATATAGATATTGCAGTTTTCTTCCATGGTCCGTATAAGGAGCCGTTCAAGTATTACGTCATCATTGATGGGGGGAGGGGGTTTCCGATTTGCTGACTTTTGATGACAAGTGGGGAGGGGAGTTTCGATAATGCTTATGTCATCAACCACCCTTTATGAAAATATGAAATATTTTTAATGGAATCTTACCCGGTGCGCCAAAAACGAGAAAAACCTTTCGATAGTTTGTGGGCACTTGAAGTAACATTCCCCCCTATTGATAAGTGCCCTACAGAGCCACTTTAGTGATCTCTAAATGTTTCGCGGATCCAAGTGATCTGGAAATGTGTCTGGGCCGCTGAAGTGCTCTGGAACTGTGTCACGCATCACTCAAGTGATCCGTAATTATATGCCGCGGATCACTTAAATAATCTGAGAATGTGCCGCGGGTAACTGAGTGATGTAGAACCGCACTGGGGGCCCTTAAGTGCTCTAAAACTACGTCACATGTCACTCAAGGGATCTAATCTCTAAATGTGTCATGGATCGCTTAAGTGTTCTGGAACTATGTCCCGGGTCATTTAAGTGATCTGAAAATGAGATACGGGCCGCTTAAATGTTCTGGAATTGTACCACGGGACACTTAACCGATCTGAAAATGTGCCGTTTAGTTCATTTTTAAAAAATTAGGTTTGAGGATGGCAAGCCGCATCAGATAACCTCTCGGGGCCATATTTGGTCCGCGGGCCCCAAGGGCCTTTATGCAATTTATCATTATATGCCTTAGAGGGTGGGTCGCAATGAATTGATTAAAGATAAATTTTGAGTTCATAGTCTTCAAATAACATTGAAATTAACAGAAATTGATTATAACATATAAAGGTATTTTCTTCCGAAATTTCAATTGAAGAAATATTCTTTTTGCATTAAAAAATTTTGTAATTTTTCTTTCACATTTCCTAAAAAGACACACCTTAGATTTTAACATTTAAAAATATTTTCTCCCATCGACTGCTTGTCAGGATTTCACAAAGTGGATTCAAACGCAACCACTGAATCTTGGCATGACCGATATTACTTACATTATTTTTGGTGAACCACAGTCATTGGGTACCTGTTCTTTCAGATGCATTTTCGAGTTTCATTCTCTGTTAATATTTCTGTACTTCTACAGTTCTACATAAGGACAATGGTACGATCACGGACTGATTATGTGTGGATGATGTAATGGTCACAATTTTTATTCCAGATTTCTTATTGTATATATGTATATATGCAATATCGTTGTTTGTTATTTTCACATAAATTAATAAATTCCCGGATACACCCATCCCCCGGGAAAGCTCCGATATCTCTCTGAGATGAGAAGCTGGGTGTATCCGGTCCTTCAATGTTTAATGTATTTCTACGGTGGATCGAACTAAAGCGTCTTCATACCTACATTCTAGGAGTTCTAGATCGAACCACAAAAGGGTGGCTCTAGGCTGGGTTACCTATGCAGACGCAAAAAAAGAAAAAAAATTAGGAAGAAAAATGTTTTTATGCAAAATTTTCAAACTATGAGCGCACTAGAGACTGAATGATTCGCAGAGAAAACCGTGTTTTTTTTGTTTTTTTTTGTATTTGTTTTTTTTAAACATGAGCCTCACGAACTTCCAAGAGATCCGTAAGATCTGTCCAGGGAATTTGTTAGTGCTAGTAGACATCGAAGAACCAAGAATCGGTCCCAGACTTGCACAATCAGAGGCTAACTCCCTAACCACTGGACTGCCAGGCGAAAATTTTTGACGCATTCCATCTGTCTGGGAACACAGCAGCGAGTTTTCGTGGTTTTTTTACAAGTGCAACTTATACGCCAGAGAGGCGTCGAAACTGTCTCTCACGGGTAATAATAATTAACTATAAGATAAAACCCCTGAAACCATACAGTCGATCCCCTAATGACTCAAAGATTTGAGCACTTTTAAGTTCACATCCGTGTTCTGTAGAACTTGGCTTACTCTTAAATTTGTCATTTTTGTATTGATTTAGTATTTATCATAATTTGCGACAGTTAGTATGCGAATTGGTAGGCAGGAATTTTTAGCTAGTAGAGAATGCCCCTCAGAAAAATCAATTTGTCAAAGGGCCGGCCCCATGATGCTGTTAAGAAGGCTCTAGAAAGAAAGGCTCATTATAGAAATTGCACGAAATCTCATTCTTTAAAAACTCAGCATTAACGTGATCTCTAGTTTGCAATTCAGTGGAACCTCCCTTAACAGACACTCCCCTTTAGCGGACACCTCCCGTTAACGGACTCCGGTCTGATCCCCGGTCCCGTGAAATAGGGCTTTTATGTATTTTACTCTCCGTTAGTGGACACTCTCGATAGTGGACAGTAAAATATGTAACTCTAATTTGTGAATTTGTTCATAAATAGGGTTTTTATGTTTTTGTTCATAAAGTTCCTCATAAATTATCATATTCAACAGTGATTATGTATAATCAAAAGCTCGTATTGATAAATATGATAATCCGTCAATTAATTACTTGATTAACTGAACATAACTATAGTCCAAGGATGCTGGACCATCTAATGGTAACGTTGGTTTTGTTTGCACATGGTGATGCGTGTGAAGAAAGCCAACAACATAACTGATAATGTTGTTATGAAAACGTTTATTCCTTCTTCACACTTATTTTAGTTAATTTTTAATTGCAAAATATGTGTCGTGCACGTATCATGTACGGCTAAAAATAATTAATTGGCTTAGTGAAGAGAAGAAAGGTTACATATTTTTTAGGTTACTTTTCCATATTTATCAGACTTTATTTGTAAATTACGCATAATCACCGGTAAAAGTGATAAATGTATTGAAATTTAATGAAACTTTCTTTATCGAGACGATTAATGATTGTGCATAACCACCGGTGTATCACTTGTACACACAGTAACACATAGGAACCAATTGCAACCGAGGCCAAACGTCGTATAAACGAGGTTCTACTGTATATCGTACCTCTCCAATAGCGGACACTCCCCGTTACCCCGTTAACAGACAAAAGTTTTGGCCCTATGGGTGTCCATTATCGAGAGGTACTACTGTATTATCAGTTTTTCTGCATTTGTGCCATCCATTGATGAAGATCTTCAACTGTATAATCAATCGAAAATTTTAGGATTTTCTGCCGGATGCTTGATGCTGGAAAAAAAAAATTGTACATACAGGGGAACCCGGGATAGAATGGGGTACCAAGTTGAAAATATGTTTTAAAAATACAAAAGGGATGAACACATTATAACACAATAATAATCACAAAAATACAATGATATTGTAAGAAAACAAAAGAACAATATTTTTTTTCAAAAATAGAAAATTGTGTCCTTATCACCCCGTTCTGCCCTATGCCCGGGGCAGAACGGGGTGATAAGGACAAGTAATTATAAAAATATATAAAACTAGTGGAAATGCAGAAAAATGAATTTTGCTCTATATTTATTTAGTTTTAAGTGAATATAAAGGTTTAACTACAGATTTCATTGTTTGTGTTCGTTTCTTAAGCCTATTCACAAAAGGCACACACTAGCACAGCCTCATCATCTTCGCTGCATATTCCCGCACAGGAATTGTGTGCCCATGTTTTGCACATGGAACAAGTGACCTGAGTAAACTGACTTTGAGTAAAATTCACACCGCAATATAAACATTCACAGTCAGAACAATCCTCATAATCACTCTGGTTAGTTTTGGGGTTTTTCCACTATTTTTTCCTATCTTCAGGAAATTTCCTTTGTTTTATCAATTCTTAATTTTATTCTCTTTCTTAAATAGTTTTATCCTTGCTCTTTCTTGTTTGGCAAAGTTTTTTCCTCTATTTCCTTGATAGCATGTCTTTTTTAACTGGTGTGCTAGGCGAAGGCAATTTCAATTGTTCTGCTCCAGATATGATCACCTCTTCACTTGAAGGCTTACCAAGTCCGATGTCAGTTATGTCTGTTGGGAGAAAATCGGCGTCGGTGAATATGGATAGGTCAGTTGTCCATAGTCCTGTAGCTTGGAAACCATTAATTTTCATTGTTAGCAGTTTTCATTGTTGCGCTTTGGATAAAAGCTGATCCAAAGAGCGTTGAGATTTGAAAGAGAGTTACGACTTCCCCTGTGTTGCTTCGTAGCCATTTTTGAAGCTCATCACTGTAATGAAGACTTAAAGGCTTCATAAAAGAAACATCAAGTGGCTAAAGTCTGTGAGAGCAATGTGGTGGTAGACATAGCAACGAAAAGCCACTCTTAGTCTATAGCCTCAAGGTTCTTGGTATGTGTTGAGTGGTCATCTAATATAAGAAAAACCGGAAAGTCTTTTGATGCCTTAGAAAAATCCACAAATTTTCGAAACCATACAAGAAATAACTCAGCAGTCATCCATCCAGTGCTGTGCGCCTGAGCCCAACCTTCTGGTGGCAATCCTAACTCAAATTCTTTCTGCTTCTTTCGAGGTAAAATGAGCATCGGGCAGGCCATTTTACAAGAAATTTAAACTGGTGGGGCGCTAGAAAAAAAGGGCACTCGCGAAGCGGAGTAAGCTACATTGTGTTCGTACAAATGACATAGCAGGCGAAAATTTCAAATTTTAATAAAATTAAACAATATTAATTATTAATTAATAAATTATCAATTAATAAAGGTATTAACTAATGAAATTATTAAACTCATTAATTAATTATAACTCTCTCTCTGTGTTAATGCATAAGATATGCAAAACACAGGGAGGGCGGCGATGTATAAACTTGAAAAAAAGCATGGCAAGAAATCTATCAGATGTTTACAGAGCGAGCTACAATCAAAAATTATGCACAATGGGGATAGTGACACATTGTGTTGGCATTGATTCAAAACAATATAAAAAAACATATGCGAGGTAGAATGTTATTGCAAGTACAAAAGGAAGCAAGATGACATTGTATAGCACATGCAGAAAAATTATGATTGTTTTCAAAAAAGAGATTCGTCTCTTTATCGAAAACAACTAGAAACTGGACTTGAACAAGAATTAATTTTAATCATTATTTGGATGACCATACGTCTCGTATTTCTCGGAACATTCCTGTATTTTCACGTGATTTAATAATAGACTACTAGTACACAGGAAAATTTTCTGAAAAGGATAAACAACTAGCAACTAGATGGGTATTTTTTCCATCGAAATGGCCAAGAAAAAAGTCTGATCTAGTTGAAAAATAACTAAGTTGTCAACACTGTTCTAGCTCGAGCAGGCACTAAAGAAACACATGCAAACACTGAAACTTTAAAATGTAAAATAAAAACAAGAAAAATTCTACCTTTTTCCTGATGTTAAAATGTAGATGTTGATTTCTATCCTTTTTCAATGATAACCAGAAAATAATCCAAAAAGAACACAAGAGATGGAAAACAAATATTCAATTTAAAAACATCTGAACAAAAAGTAATTTTACACAAGTCCGCATTTGTGAATAATAAATTCTCAACATGAAATTCTCCCGGTTATAATCATCTCAAATTTCATCTTACGTTATACAGCTTCTCCTAGAAAAGCGTTGGCATATGATACCCAAATCTTGATTAGTATTTTTTTTTATGGTTTGTTATTACTGTATGGCCCCGCTTGAGAGTGACCATTGGCTGGTTTCATCACAAAGAGATACTACTACTTCACCAAACACCAACTCTGGCCATATCGGAATTTACTGCCATTAGTGAGATGGGTTGGAAGTGAAGGCGCTGTCTATCGGTGGTCGCCTCGAGTTCGTTAGGGAAAATATCTTATCGATATCCTCCCTTGGGTTCGAACCCGGGCCCCTGACAACAACCTTCGCGATGGTAGACGAGCATCTTACCACCATGCCACTCGGGAACTCACAAAGAGATACTGTCACCAACACATTCCCCAAAGACAGATACCATGCCATTTTCCCCTTCCCCCACCTCTCTAATTTTTACAAACATTTGAGATTCAATAGTGACGGAATCACTCTTCAAGTATTGTATATTCACAATAGTGGGGTTCAGTATACACAGAAACACTCATAAAACCACAATACAGGGGAACACTCCTTAATACGACTCTCATTTATACGACTTTTACTCATTTACTTATTCATTATTCACGTTTGGCTTCGGTTGCAGTTTATTCCTATACATATTAATGTTAAAGTATTTAATTTATTCGACGCACAACATCAATTACATGGCATTTTCATTTCAACTGGACCCCAAAACTTGGTAAAAGTTTCATTTCTGTCAAAAGAATTTCAATTTTTTTTGTAGGTAGCAAAAGACGTCACTGCAATGAATATTTTTACAAATATTATCGCCAGAGAAGCCATAATTTTTAGTATGATTGTAAGCGGATACACAAACATTCAGCAAGCTGATGACCCCTTTAAAGTGGGCTCTAAAATGGTTTTTTTATTGTAAATTTTGAGAACTATATGGAAACTCGGCGAGCCATAATCAAAATAATTTACATTTGTCGAAAGGCAACTACACTAGATGCACAGACCATACTTTTTCTTCGCATACTACATGTTCCTTCCGAGTTTTTTCCATTCTGTTAGTGCTTCGTTTCCCAGTGTTATTCCTGAAGTATTTGCATCTGGTCTGCTGGGAAGAAACAAGTACAATACATGAGTTCGTTCTTTCACTTCCAGTAAAATTTCCTTTGGTTGTGGTACCTTGCTTGCTAGCTGGCTGTGTGGGATCAGCTTTTCTTAATTTCTGAAAAGAAGAAAAGCCCTCCTCCCTTTTTGTCTTGAACGTAAAATGAAAATTTCGACAAAAAAATCTGGATCTGTGAAAGAGTGAAACTTGGGAAGAAATTAAATATTCCGAGTTACTTTTGGAGACGGTTGCAAAAAAAATATAATAAAAATCTTAGAAATTTGCTTTTAATTTTCTTCTTTTTGGTCATTTGTAAAATAATCGTAAAAATCCTGAAAAAGAGAGAGAGATTAAAGTAAAGGCAAAATCATCATTGGATTAAATTTATCAAAAAATCATAATCTCATATATGACCTTTCTTTGTTTTCTTCATATTCAGATAACGTTTAAGCATAATCCGAAAGCTTAATAAAAATTATGGGAGAATCACGGCAAAATAAAAACCATGCCGCAATTTGGTCTCTCGAAAGTCGTATAAACAGGGTTCTATCTCTCTCCACTGTATTTCATTTTTTTCTTCATTCCCCTCTCTTCGGATCTGGAGACCACCCAATGTCCGAATTTGAATGGTTTTGTGCTACTACACTTCTTTATCTATCTATATTGCTCTAAAATAGAATGTTTTAACCCCGGCATCTGATGCCCTTAACTTTAGATCCTTCCTACTCTCCCAGGGTTATATAACTACATAGTTTTCACTTTAATGAGCATCAAAAAAAATCAATCAATGGTCATATCGTTCGCCTCCACCTGTTCTTTGTCTGACTTTTTATGAGAGCAAAAGACCTAGAAGTCAGTCCCTGGAAAACTTAATATTTTCAGTTGAACTTTCTTTCTCCTTGAAAAAAAAGATAAGTCATAAAAAAGTGGGCTTCACAAATGGTGAAATCTTTTGTGTGAGTTTTCTTTGACTCCCTTCATATTGGTAGGGTTTGAAGTTGAAGCTGCTTTAGGAAAACAAGAAAAGGGCTTTGCTCCACCAGTGGTAATTTTTTATCTTCACTGGTGGGGCAAATGGAAAGGCTAGTGGGGCAAAATCCCCACCAGTTAACATGTTAAAAAAGGGCTTGGCATCGGGGCATGTAAATTCCGCTCGACGACATACAAATAAGGCAGGTTACATTTGTCCCCAGGGACACGATTCAGGTTAGAGAGGTAAGGTCACTCGAGAAAGATACGTAAACAAACGTTTAACTACACGAAACTATAGACAATTGTATATAGCATGTACTAACTACAGTTATAATGTAAGCAAGTATGTATACCTTACCTTGGTAACAAAATCATCAGAAGTTACAGGAATACAGGAGCGATAAATCACACAACGGAAACCTCACACACCAACGCTCAAGAAAACCGACTAGCATGGCTGCCGTAGTTGCGCAGTAACAGGTTGGTCTAGATCTACTTATTGCCGCTCACTGGCAGAACCTCCTTGCCACCGAAAAACGTCGAACTTGATTCCGCCCCGGTACCCCGTTGTGCCCCGGGTTCCCCTGTATATAGAAAAAATTTAGCAACTTTTTGTGGTGCCCCTTTCTTCCTGATGCCCTAAGCACGTGCTTATTTTGCGTAATGGTTAATCCGGCCCTGACTGTGTTCTCTTGTACAGGTAGAAAACACGTTAAGCTCGATGACGTGTATCAAGCAATGGTTCTCATTCGGTTATTCAGCTCACGAAGCCCATACGGGGAAGTGCGTGTTGTACGTTTCGTCTACTGATTGTCCGACTCACCTTCTCAACTAACTAGATAATAATCTGAGCTCTCTATCCAACTGGGTGGTAATGTTTGGCTTTTATAGCGACGTACAATACTGCTGAATCGTCTCCGGACACGACCACTCATGGCTAATTGTCCCTTGCAGTTTGACCCATTACTCGTTCTTTTTCCATCACCCACATTTTATCTCCATACCATCAACACTGGCGAAAGCGAAAAGACCAGTTCTTTAATTATTTCTGAGGATATTGATTGGCTGAGGGCGTAGGGACCTTATATTCTAAAGCGATCGAAAGCATCTAAATCATGCCTTTTACCCATTCTCATGGTGAAAAAATCTGGATCATGACAACCACACGACTGGTTCTGTATTTACGACAGCAATATTCCCAGATGCGCTGATGCGAGTGAGTAGCCACAAGAATCGCTCATCGTTATGCATCTCTAATTTCATAGCACTTAAGATTCTGACGGTAGGTCCAGTTGGTTGTTTTTCCGAAGAAATTAAAACATTTTAGAATCTGCCTCCGACAGCGGTGAAAAATCACAGTTTATTTTGATTTCATTTTCTATAATAAAATATATAAGTTTTCTTTCGTAAAGAGGTTTAATTTTTTTTATTTTATTTCTTTATTCACCTATCGAGTCATTAGATTTCCATCTTGTAATGTCATGTTGAATAGAGTTGAATTCTCGTGTATTATGAAAAAAAAAGTTATATTTGTGAAGACAAGACATTCTTTTCATCGTAGAATGAGATTGTGCTCGCTTTTCTCCATTTATAATTTGATTTTATCTTTCAACTAATTCTTACTCAGACGCTCGCTCCAGAACGTCCCGTCAATCTAAACTTAGTTGTGAGAGGAAAATATCAAATTAAGCTTTCGTGAGCAATTTGCTCCGTTTAGTCCGGAACAAAACTCGAACCGAATCTGCTGTCGGCAACTTTTAGAACCTATTTCGCGAGTTATCTCCGCCATGTTTCACAGGGAGCATGATTACGTATGAGATTAATATAAGCACATTAGGTTTCGCCGCACATATATTAAATTATAACACATGCTTCATAATTCCATTATTTGCTTTCCAAATAAACTCGCATTTATCTGATTCATAATGAAGTTTATCAAGAAAACTTGTCTTTTATCTTTCATTTTTCTTCTGAGTCTGGTTGGCATGTTAGATCGGATTAGTTATTTACGTACATTTTTAAATGAAGCAAAAACAATATATTAGTTGAAAAATATATATCCGCATGTCTCCCATCAGGGTGGGCTGACAGGGCTCTCGCGCGGGAGTCCAGAAAACGACCTTCATTTTCTTTATTTTCACACTATAAATTAGCTATTGTGGGGCCCGTGAAAAATCTGATGAAGACAACCAAATTTCTTAGCCTAGGCGCCCTGCTGTAGTATGTAAGGACCATGCATATCCGTGGACACGTCAGAAATTTAAAGGAGATGCAGAAACTGAGAATATTTTTTTGTAATGGTTCAAACAACACCAATAAATTGACCGATATTTATTCAAAAAGCAATTTTTTTGCGTTGAGTAACTTGATCACACTGACTTTGTATGTATGCGAGACCAAGAAGTGAATAATATTGTACAAAAGAGTTTTATCGAGGGAAAAAAAATATATTTTCCACTGTTATACCCTTCATCAAAAATGTTGATGTGAAAATTTAAGAAAAATGTTGTATGCCAGAGCTGTTCCAGAACACGCACACACACACATTTTGCCAACTTATAACAGATAACTTTATCAATTATTTTAAATTGATACATAATTTATGATAAGCATTTATCGAACTTCAACTTCAATATAATATATTAGGCAATAGCACTTAAGTAGAAAGAATGCTGTGTGTATGAAAGTACGTTTTGTTAATTTTTTGCTTTATGGAATCATCCGCTTAATAAACTCAATTTTCAAAAACTAAAAGCTATTATATCAAGCCGAATCTACTGTATATCCATTCTGAGAGCGTATGTGCACGAGGGACAAATAGATGTTTGAAAATTGTTATATTTAATTACGATCGGCTAGCAGTGCCGTCTTAATGCATGGGCCCACCCGGGCACGTCCCGGGGGCCTCAAGAGAATGTGGGCCTCACAAAAATGAGAACCAGTTAAAATTTTCGAGAATTTGCCTGGTGGGATCTCAGAAAAATCACTTGGCCCGGGGGCCTGTGATGCTCTAAAGGCGGCCCTGTCGGCTAGTGACAACTGTTGAGCAGTTGGTGCGACGCCGACGCAGAATCAAAGGCAACCGAGTGGTTCATGGTTCGAATCCCACACACCCGAAACTCTGCGTCCCCCCCCCTCCCTCTATTTACTTCTTCGGATAATTCTTTGGGTCTTCCTCCGAATACACGGAGGGAATACGATGTGTTTGTTCAAGAAGTAAAGGGAACCACTGACTGATATTCGGATTACGGTACTTTACATTCGTGATAGCGTTGCGTTTGTGAAAAATTCATTTTTTATTTATTTTTGAGAAACATAATTACAATACAATCACAAAGCATCAAATACTTGCATTTTATTACGCGAAGAGTAATCAAACGTGTGTGGGGTGGTGGTTGATACGCCATCCTCCGCACCAAAATCATCGTGACCCCACACACTGCCAGGAAGGACGGGACGACGCTTTGAGTGCAAGTGAAAAATAAAAAAATAAATATATATATATAATCATTCAAAAAAAAAATTGAAGATGTAAGGTAAAATAGCGTTTCGAACCTTTCGACTCTACGTCCTCGTCGTACCAACTGCTCAACAGTTGCTGTTTGCTGTGTTTCTAATTAAATATAACAATTCTCGAACTTTTGTTTTAATTTGTCTCTAATGCGCATGCGCTCCCACAATCGATGCCTATAGTAAATGCGAGCGCTAGACACGTCAGTTTCTGTCGGATATCCTTTTATAAGCATGGGGGGATGGTAAGGCCCCAGTGTTCCAACTTTTTCAAGGATTCTACCGGGTGTTTCACGAAGGACCCCTAACGTTTAAAACAAATAACTCGGAAACAGTGATAGATAGAGGCATGAAACCAGTGGTATGTTTATTAAAAAAACCGTAAGAATCCGATACAGAAACCTCACAATTTTAGTTACAAATTGCGCTGATAGATGGCGCCGCAGGCAGCATTACAGATCCCTATAAAGAGAGCTCAGATGCCGAGAACGATCGTCGAAGATTTCGCCGTTGAAACGTGACCGCTATTAGCGTATAGTGAAAGAAATTCCGGAAGTGATATATATTCCATGGAGGAACGTATGTTTATTGTGTTGGAGTACCAGATTAAGAAAAACACATACATATACAACAGAAACAAGAGCAAGTTTTTCTAAATTAAAAATTATGTGCAATTATAAAGTGGCAATTTAAGTTACGGTGGATATGTTCTTGCTCCTCCTAAAATACCAACATCTACGATGTAAAACATACACAGTAAGGATTCAATTATAACTGATGAAATGATTTTGATACATAGACATAATTAGACCAATTAAAATCAAAATTTCATATGAACAATTATTCATTCAAACGTTTTTCATTTCCATTCAAACAAAAAATTGTACACTCGACTTTAAATTTTTTTTTCTCCAAATTTTTATTTGAAGGCTTGCGATATGTTAATATATCAGCATATTGTGTATCTGATATATATATCTTTGCCAGGTTCACGATATAGATCTGTCATGTTCAAGATATCGATCTATGTCATGTTCAAGATATCGATCTATGTCATGTTCAGGATATATATCGAGAATCTGATATAGATCTTTGTCAGGGTCTTTGTCATAGATCTATGTATTTCAAACTATATTAAAATAATTTATTGTCCCACAAGTTGTCCTTCAAAGTAAAGATTATTCACGTGGAAACAAATACATATTCGACTGAAAAATTAAAGACTTGATCAATTAATATCATAAATAATTTGCATCATATAGGACAGGATCGTTCTATATCATAGTTATGACATCTGATATTCCTCTGACATTTCGATATATAACGATATGGTCCAGATATTGTACTATATCGTTGTGCTACTGGGGTATTACCTTAGGACTCAGAACCTTCCTTCAACCTTCAAATGCTCCAATATTCATCTTTACGGACTCGAAATCAGTCATATATATTATGGCTCTTGATAATTTCTCTATTCTTGTATGCTCAACTTGTTCATACTAGCTCATTGGTAAATACCATATCATTAATTTGGGTTCCAGGCCATTCGGGTATCGCCATTAATGAGACAATTGACAACCATGTTTGAATTGTAGCTTCTTCCACTGTTGATCTACTACCCTCTAGCTTTTATGTGAAAAAAAGACATATTCACTTTACTCCCGCCAGCTAATTTCGCAAATGCACTGCTATTCCGCGATTACACGATTTCAGCCAATCACGTCTCTTCTTGGTTTACGATAATTCCCACTACTTTAATATCGTACGATCTGTTATACTTTCGGTCGCAAGGTGGCTTCGTTATGTAATCACTGGAATGTATTCTGAAATATTAACACGCTGTTATGCCAAACAAACATTCTTTATTTTAATTCGCGTAAGGGAAGGATTAAAATTCCGTGGTTAATTGGTAGCGAGTGATGAGTGGTAACAAATTTCGAAAAAAAAAAAAAATTCACTAAAAGTATATGCTTTTGGTGATAAACAGTATTAGAACCCTTTCCGTCAACCAAGTTAGTGTAGGTGAAAGCGTATCGAACTGCGAACCTACAGACCAACGTTCAAATCCAGGTTATTATTATTATATTAATTATCCATTTTTTTTAACTCCTCGTCAGAAAATGATTTAATCATTTTAATTCTTTTTGCTGATGCAATACATTTTACAATATATTTTGCGGACTCTTAAAATACAAGTACTGTAAATCAGTTAAATATTATAACAAAAGCATGCAGAAGAAATTAACACCAATAATGTTTTGAAAAACGTAGTTGCCTTTTAGTGTCTTTTCTTTTCCTAAGTTCCGATTTTTAAATATTTTATAGCTGTTTACGACTAATTAACGTGCGTAATATATATATTTATTTATTTATTTATTTATACAATAATTTTTCTGTTTATTTTTAGTCGATTTGCTATCGAAAAATGCATTGATCAATAGGAGAAATATTTTACTAAAATTTGAAAAGATTTTCGTGATCTGCCCCTTTAGCTGTTTGAATATTTCGGTTTGTACCGAATTTAATGTATTTATATTTTGCCGAATCTTAAAACTTTGGTATATAATACAGCAATTAAATGTTATAAGAAAAAATTATCAAGACCAATAATGCTCTAAAAAATGTAATTCCTTTTAGCATATCTTTACTCTTCTGAAGTTCTGATATTTAAACAGATGTTTAAATATTTCATAGTTGTTTGCGATTATTAACATGCTCGATATATTTTTTCATACTATAATTTATCGGTTTATTTTTCATCTATTTTCTATCGAAAAATGCATTGATAAATTGGAGAAATTTTTTACTAAAATTTACAAGGATTTTCTATCACATTTTAAGAAATTTGAAGTCGTTATCTTCCTTTAACTGTCTGAATATTTAAGTTTGCTTTCAATGCATAAATTTGTTGGTTTAAAAAATAAAATCGTTTTTTATTGAAAATGGCGCGATTGCACATTTGAAATGCCTCGCGGAATATAAGTGGAAATGTCTACCTTGTTTGCACCACTGTTCCGCGATCAGATACGAAAATGAAGATCTCGTAAAGTTACGCAAATTATCGTAGAAGCTGAAGCAACGTGATTGGCTCTGTGGCAAAAAATACGAAAAAAATCGTGTAATCGTGGATTAGCGGTGCCTTTGCGAAATATGTGTCCCGGAAATGCGTTCAAGGAAAATATTCGTAATGCTCTTTTTTATCTCTATTCCTGAGTTTAGCTCCTTCTATATATATATATATATTATATATTATATATTATATATATATATATATATATATATATATATATATATATATATATATATATATATATATATATAGAAGGAGCTAAACTCAGGAATAGAGATAAAAAAGAGCATTACGAATATTTATATATTTTATATATATATATATATAACTGCTGCCAGAACTTCTCCTCTCTCTTTTCGAATAGAAGTTTGGAATGTATTTTTTACAAACTCATGTGCAATAGAGCCCCCCTTGAATGATTACGTCCATCGTATTAGGAAAGTGGCTAACCCTCTATGTCTACAATGTAATGTACCTGAAACATCCTCTCACTTTTTGTTTTCTTGTATCAGATTCTCTCATGTACGTTTTTCGACCTTTAATTCTCTTTCCCCACCAGTTAGTTGTTGGTCTGAATTCTGTTCAGGCAAACCTGAGATTATTATCAATTGCTTTGAGAATTTTGTCACCCATAGTCAACGTTTCTGGTAAAGTTTTTTTTTCTTGTTTGTGCTTTTGTTTCTTTTTCTGTCTTTTAGTGGTGGCTTGTTCACTGCGGGTTGTTTGGTCCAGTTTTGTTTTCACACATACTCATCCAGGAACTCCATGTCATTATATCATTTAAAAGCGGCTCAGCATCGTCTTTTAAGCCCGAAGACTTCTCCTTCATCTCATATAGCCATGGCCCCCACATCCTGTAGCGAGGCCCCTAGGCTGGGACGTTTTGCGGGCCCCTCGGTCAGACTTTTAACGGGCCCCCTTCTGTAGCTAATTTATAACGTGAAAAAAGCAAAAAATGATGATAATCGTCCCGGGCCCCAGGGCTAGAGCCTTGTCAGCCCCCCCCCCCCTATGTGGGGGCCATGCATATAGCATCTCCATCTGCGTTTGTATGACTGGTTTTTGTGTGTTGTGGTTTTTTTCTCCCTCTATCTTTCTTAAGAAGAGAGACGATGAAAAAATGTTTGAATATCTACTTTTTCCGTGTTTAAGGTTGCTTTCTGCTAGTATATTTTTCATATGACATGTCCTACGCTTTTGGAATATTTTTCCTCAAACAAGGGATGGCCCGAGGGCATAAAGCCCTGTATAATATAAGAAGTGTTATTCGGTTCTCCTTCCAACAATTATTTTAAACAATTAAAAATATGTTGGTGTTAATTAATCGCTTTCTGGATTAGATAAATAGCCTCTTTTGGAAGGAGGAAATGGCTCACTTTGGTCGGATTATAATATTCGGGAAAGACCGTTCGTAAATGTTATTTCAGTAAGAATATCTTCATATATTTTTCCTCAAGAGAATTCAGCTGATACAATGTTGTAGCTTTTAAATATTTGTTCTAAAGTTTTGTTCAATGCTTTACAATAAAATATGTGTGAATATTCTGTGAGTAAGGCGATAGGTAGTATACTGTGTGTGTGTTAAAATTGTATCGCATCTGTTACATTGTACTGAAGAGCGAAACCAGTAAATATTGATGTTTTTGTAAGATTAATAATTATGTTTTTATATTAAATCTAGGAACCGTTTGTAAATTGAACACACATCTATTATAAAATTTGCCATTTGCTCTTGGTGGCTTCTTGTTATGCTTTTGAATATTTTTCCTCACCGAAGAAAAGAATTGCCAACTCGGAGTTAAAATGATAAGAATTGTCCGTGGATAGAGGTGGGAGTAATAGGACAAAAAAAGTATGGGGAAATTAGATTCAAGGATTACAATTATTCAGATTATCTGTCATTGCCTAATGAATGATTTTGTTAATATTATACAGTCAAATCCCATTATAACAAACTCCAAGAGACCGGAGAAATCTCTTTGTTATAACGAAATTTTGTTATAAAGGAATTCCAGATTTTTGCATTGTTCCTATGTAAACTTATCTGGGGGATTAGTGTTCGTTAAAACAAGATTTTCACTATAACGGTATTCGTTAAAATGGTATTTGACTGTATTTATAACATGAATGTCAAGTAATAATCTCTGGAGTTCTGTATTCATCTGTGCTGTTGTGCAAATAAATCTATCTGTCTATTTCAGGTAAACATTGTCGAAGTTGCCATGAGGAGTTTCTTTCATTGGTGCTTGGGACTTGAGAAAGGTTGAAGACCTCTGGTTTAAGCTATCCTAAAGCTGGGTTCACACTATGGATGCTTAGGTTCCTCAGAGAATAATAAATATGTGTGGTTTTCCTCTTTTTCTTTTCCACTAAGCAGTTGTGTTTGCATTGCCACAGCCTTCCACCTTACAAGATTCAAGAGATCTCTCTCTTTGATGTATTGAAACCAAATAGATTCTGGTGAGCAGCTAATTTGTTGTTTGTTTTGTAACCCGCAATTCCATCCAGGAAACACAAGAACTCGGAAATTGTTTGAGGACAATTTGTAGCAACCGTGGTGAGCACTAATGTTGAAAAGAAAAGGTCCAATATACAGTAGACTCTCGGTAACTCGACACGTGCATAACTCGACTATCCGGATAACTCGACATCTATTATTCCCTTGGTCGGCACAAATACTAATTTCAATGTAGGGAAACCTCTTTAACTCGACACATGTTTGGCTTAACTCCGCTTAAGTCGACTACGACTTTTGTCCCTTTACTACGACTGGTTTTTACAATTTCCCGTGTTTTACCATTCTAAGAATTTTTTGACGTTTGTCCGTGGGTACTTAGATAATTCTTTGTTCTATATGATGGGACCTTTTTTTGTGCTATGGGTTCGGGGGGGGGGGGGCATGCATGTGAAGAATGAATGTTTGAAGCCTCTTGGCTGACCTATCATTTTAGTGGCGTTTCAGGTTTGAAAGGACAGGTCTTTCATGCTTTTCAGGGTCAAAAAAAGTGTGGATGATCCCTAAAGTGTGGTAGATAAAAATCTTATCTATTGTGAGTTTTGATATTGTCTGTTGCGGAGAATGTTTTTGGCGGAACTTGGTTTTACGATTTCTTGGAAAAGGAATAAAAGAAAAAGTGCTAAAGCCTGTTTAGACGCTGAATATGTCATTTGGTTATCATTGTTAGTATTGACGGCCGTGAATGCTATGGCTCAACTGGAGTTGTTTTGAATGCAATGGCTCCATGCGAACTTCATACTTTAACTTTAAAATCAAAAGTTGAAATTTTCAAAAAACTAGAATCGGGAAAATCTCAGAGTGAACTCGCCGAAGATTATGGAGTTGCACGGAACCCATTTCAACATTTGCTAAAAATGAGAGAAATCTTTTTTCAGCATTGACACTTTAGCGATGTAAAGGAAGCAACTATTTTGTGGTTCATATCCCTCAATCCCATTATCAGGACCAATAATTCAAGAGAAAGCAAACGATTTCGCAAAAATCTCAATCAAGGAAATTAGGAATTTAATTAATTTAATCTAAGTATGAAAACTTTTTACAGAAAATTACAGACAAAAAATTTGTGAATTTGTGGATGTTGGAAGGGACGCAAAAATTTGTTTTAGATGCAGTTGAAATGATTGATTCCGCATGGAATTTAGTCACGAGTGCCACGATTCGGAACTGCTTCCGTCATGTTGGTTTTTGTTCCGAGTCTTTGGAGAACGATTATTTCTCCGAAGATTCCTTCCAGATTAAGTGTGAAGAAAGCATAAATAACACTATGGGTGATTGTATCGACAATACATTTGTGAGTATTGGTTGATCTTGTCACTTCAGGACTTTTAGTAGACGACGATATTCTAGAATCAATCACCCAAAAAAGTGCTTCATGTTTCGAAAAAATAAAATCGCAGAAAGTTCAGATGCAAAATTATCTGCACTCTCCTCCATGATGCACTGAAAACTCTAGAGCAGCGGTTCTCAACCGGTGCTCCGCGGAGCCCTTGGGGCTCCTTGTGCGCTGCCCAGGGGCTCCGCGGAAGCTCGAGGAAAATGAAAACAACAGTAAAATTTAAAAAAAAAAACAATTATAAATATTTTTAAATAGTGAAAATAAATCACCAACATCGATGAATAATTAAAAAATTGGCCTACGGGGCTCCGCGAGTCAAAAAAAATTGAGAATCGCTGCTCTAGAGTGATGCGTCACTTCCTACGCAGTCAGGAAAAAGCCGAACAATCGCGGTATAAACTGAATAGTGTAGAAATTTTTTTTTCTCTTCGGAAAGAAAAACAAGCACATATACTTGATTATTTTTCATGAGGTAAATTTTTTATACGTTTTGATTCTATTTTGAAACAACCCCGAATTAAAATTAATGAGAATTAGTATTTTATTTAATACCATTGTTAGAATGTATATAATTACATACACAAAAACGATCGGACAAAAATTTAGAGTGAAACCCCGCTAACTCGACATCCGCTTAAGTCGACATGTTTCTCGATACTTTTGGGGTGTCGAGTTACCGAGAGTCTACTGTATATATCCATTCTTCACGCTTTTCGAATCTCTGGTATTATATCACCACTGTAATGATAATGATGGCTAGCCATATTAGACAGCAGGGCTCGACTGACTAAATTAGATGCTACCAAATTTTTTTAGGAGCTGAGCATAATTTAAAAAATCCAAAAGTAGGCTTGATTGTTTCTTTCGATGACTTAGTAATTTGTTTTAAAATTTACGTTTTGCAAAAGAAAGAAAGAAAGGGCATCATTGTAGTGTATGATTGGTACTATCCATAGCAAAGGTTTCACGATTCATGCAGAAATGTAGCCAGTCCTGAACTCGTGTGGCTTTCTTTATTTTGTTCCTTAACTTTATCACCTCATAGCAGCAACAAGCTCCGCCTTCAGGTGTAGTTTTAGTATTTAAATATTAGTACATTCTATTTTTGATTATGATTTACGCATCATTGGATCAGATGATCAGAAAATCTTTCGAGAGTGTGACGTGTACATAAAATGCAACATTTCTGACCAGTTTTTGAGGGTCATTCAAGTATTACGTCAGCATCGATGGGGGAAGGGGGTTTCTGATTTGATGACACGGGGAAGTGGATTTGGATAATGCTTACGTCATCAACCATCCTTTATGAAAATATGAAATATTCTTAATGGCATCTTATTCGGTGCGCCAAAAACGAAAAAAATCCTTTCAGTAGTTATTGGGCACCTCAACTAACATTCTCCCTATTGATAAGTCCCCTACAGAGCCACTTTCGTGATCTCTAAATGTTTCACGGATCCTCCAAGTGCTCTGGAAATGTGTCCGGGCCGCTTAAGTGCTCTGGAACTGTGCCACGAACATTGGCGTACGCAAAGGGGGGGGTTGGGGTTCTAACCCCCCCCCCCCCCCTGAAGCAAAGATTATAGTGTTTATTTTGGGGTCATTCATTCAAGTATTACGTCAGCATCGATGGGAGGATTTTTCCGATCCGATTTGCTGATTTTTGATGACAAGGGGGGGGGGGAGAGGTAGGGAGGGTTTGAATGATGCTTACGTCATCAACCATCCTTTATGAAATATTCTTAATGGCATCTCATTCGGTGAGTCAAAAACGGAAAAACCTTTCGATAGTTATTGGGCACCTCAACTAACATTCTCCCTATTGATAAGTCCCCTACAGAGCCACTTTAGTGATCTCTAAATGTTTCACTGATCCTTCAAGTGCTCTGGCAATGTGTCCTGGCTCCTTAAGTGCTCTGGAAATGTGTCCGGGCTCCTTAAGTGCTCTGGAAATGTGTCCAGGCTGCTTAAGTGCTCTGGAACTGTGCTATGTATCACTCCAGTGATCCGTTATTATGTCACGGATCGCTTAAGTAATCTGCGAATTTTCCACGGGCAACTTGAGTGATGTAGAACCGCACTGGGGGCACTTAAGTGCTCTAAAACTGTGCCACATGTCACTCAAGGAATCTCTAAATGTGCCATGAATCATTTAAGTGTTCCTGAACTGTGTCATGGGTTACTTAAGTGATCTTTAAGGCCTAATTCAGTGATCTGAAAATTTGCCACAGGCCACTTAAATGCTCTGGAAATGTGCTGCTTAGTTCATTTTTACAAAATTAGGTTTGAAGGGGCAATTCACATCAGATAACCTTCAGGACCACATTTGGGCTGCGGATCAATTGTTTACCATATATGGCTTAAACGGTGGGTCGCAATGAATTTCTTAAACAGAAATTTTGAGTTCTTACCGTACAAATAGCATTGAAATTAACAGAAATTGATTATAATATCTAAAGGTATTTCGAAATTTTAATTTTTTTTTTTTAACTTTTGCATTAAAGAAGAAAAAAATTTCATCTGGGGTGAGGCTCATGAGCCCCTTATGGCCCCCCTCTCCTGAGTACGTTTCTGATCCCACCAATATGCGTTAGGAGGGTGTTTGGGAAGATGGGATTTCGGGTTCAGTGCTGAGGAAATTTTGTGACAAGGGGGGAGGAGGTCAGAGTTTTGCTGGCTTTTGCTGACTAGGAGGGGGTGTCAAAAATATCTAAAAATTTGCTGATGTACTACTTGAACGACCCCTGATGTTATCAGGCAATTTTTGGAAGTGCAGAACTTTTTCCAGAAATAGTGTCTTTTTATTATTTTAGAAAATCTTAAAAATATTTTAGTAAAATGTGTTTAAATCCTTCTCATTCCGCCTGTATAAATAATAGGCTTAGCCTACATAGATCTAATTTGTAATTTGGGTTCTTACTATTATTAATGTTCTTATTCAAAATGTTGCCATAAAAGAAAAATTTGCTTTATATAGTCTGGCCAGTTTTGTGATACCAACAACTGGTAAGTTTTGTGAGGACATGATACCAACAGTGAGATTCAACATGAAAAAGGTGACTTGAGGCAATGTTACCATCAAGCTTTAGGACATTGGTGGCCAACATAGATTTGCGGGAACACTATTGCAAGGGAGTAAATGCTATAGTGTGAGTATATTATTTGTTTTCTAAGTTCTTCAAATTAAAAGTAAGCAATGAAATTTTGATGTAAGTGTATTATTTTTTGGATTTGAATAACAATGCCAATGATAGCTAGATTTATGCTATAAAGCATAAATATTGATATTTTTTTCATTTTAGGTACATAGTTGATGCTGCAGACTTGGAAAAAGTTGAAGCTTCAAGAAACAAACTTCATAATTTGCTAGACAAACCTCAATTGGCTGGTATTTCAGTTTTAGGGAACAAGAAAGATTTGCCAAGTTCCTTGGATGAGAGTGGAATTATTTAGCACACAGATGTAAGTTTAATTTGTTATTATAAGCACTTATTCAAACACTTCGAGAATGGGCATGTTTTTTTTTTTTTTTCAAAGCAAAGTGATTTGAGTGTTTCTGTTGGCACAGCAAATGGCATCATGATAAACAGCTGTTGTTCATGAAGATTTTCAAATAACAGCAATTGGACTAGCAAAGATATTACATCTTCCTTATGGCAATGCATTCGTTATTGTGCAACTCTATCCACTGTTACTTGGTGATTGAAAATGGCAGCAGCTGAGTTCATAATATTGCTAACTGCATTAGCAAGAGCTTTGGAAATGAATCGTGTTTTTCCCTTAATTACCGAAGTAGTGCTAATTGCTTTGAAACATCTTCACCATGTGCTTGCTGCAACATTTTGTACGTATGCTTCAGTAGCAGATTTCTGCAAACAAACACAAAACTAATAAATTTTCCATAGGCAAGGAAAAAAACTTTGTTTTATTCTATCCAAATGAATTGCCAGATTTATTTACAATTTTTTCTCTAAAGCAGATAATATCTGAACTATTAGCAAACATTTGCTTTACTGCCTGCCTTATAACTTCTGCATTTTTAAAAACTAATAAATTCTCAATCTTTTCTGACTATTTCATATTATTTTTTGTTATCATTAAGAATTGTAAGGAATAGGGCTGTAACTAGGATTTTTGTCAGAAGGTGCAAAATTAATTTTGCTGTGCTCCCTACCCCCTGGCATCAGGTAACCAGCAGAATGGTTTGATCGTAAGTTAAGAGTGGGGAGAAGTAAAAAAATCCAAATCACATCAGAAATATCTCAATTTGCATTTCAATTCTAATTTGTATGTCACTTTTATATCTGAAGAACAAAGAATGCTAAATTTCCTTCATTTAGGAATCTCGAAGCAATCTTAGATAGGGAAATTTGTTACTATATCTCCTGCAAAGAGAAAGACAACATAGGCAAGTATATCACTTAAACAAACATTGATGCTATATTTTAACTCTAAAGTGTTTTTGAAATTTTTTTTTATAAAACTTGTTTTTTGATGAATTTGTTTATCAATATCAAAAACCCAGCATAATATATATTCTCATCTTTTCAAAAGAACAACTTTTTTTTAAATTGTATTGAATCATTCTGCAAAAGGAGATTCTTGAGAAACATTATATCTAGACATTTTGTTGATTTTTTTTTTTAAACATGTTTCCATCAATGGTTGAATATAACCAAAAAAAAATTATACTTTTTATCAGTAGATCTTAGTGTTTGAGAAAGTATTTATTCATCCTTGAAAAATCTTGCACAAGAGCAGAAATAGTTACTTGCATTAATTTAACACTAGAGGGACCACACTGGCCATTTTGACTGTTTTTGATCTGGGGCGACCGGGCTACCGCGCCCTCACACAACATTCAACATAGCCTCAAAAAAAATGCTTGGTTGATTTTTAGGAAATAAATTTAAACTGAAAAAAATTAATTTCTTTCGTGTTGAAATTAGCTATAAAGCTTAGAGACCTATATTTTTTTAGAAATCAGAATTTTGCAAACAACAACAGCATACGCCAGCAATATCTGGTTCCACTATGCAATAACAAAACAAGAGATAAGTTTTCAATGTGTAAAAAATATGTATGTGAAAAATGTGTTCATAATGTAACAAAGGTATTGAATAGTGTAGAAAGTGTGATGTTCGAATACAATTGCAATTATAATGTTTAGAATGTTAATTTTCTTTTTATCAGTTGATGCAGCATTTGGGTAGGTATTATCCTCTTCAAAACTGACCATTAAAATATAATTTTCTTTAGATTGATTTGTGTTTATTGTGTGTCAAAATGGCCTTTAAAAAGAAAAAAATAATAAACTTAATTAGATACTTTTATTCATACATACCTCAAGTCTGAACCTGAAAAATAATCATTAAAAACCATTTGAAACAGTTCAAAAATAGGTACACATGTGTGCCTCTGGAGTGAATAGGTTGAAAATAAAATTTTATTATAAAATTTATTTGGGAAACTCAGATTTTTTTTTTATTCTATTGTTCACCTACTCTCAAATCTATATTTAAACATTAAAAAAACTTGTGAAAATCTATCTTTGGTCATTTTGACCGGTATTGGTCCTTCTAGGTAGAATAAAATGTTGGCCCTTCTAGTGTTTTCATATTAAACTGTTTATTCAAATTTTGAATAAAGTTTTTATTTCATATTTGATATAATATAATAATAACTTCTCTTTTCTGTAATCTTATGATGTTGCATTTAATATTATTCGGATCTTGTTTTTCAGATGCACTTCATTTGTGCTTTTCTTTGGCTATTCCAACTTTTTTTGTCTAGCCATTACAGCTAAATTATCTAGTTCATTTTCAGTTCCAGTGCTGTCAGCATGGTCAATTTTGCAGCGTGAGTTTCTCATATCATATTTTGATTTCTTTTGCCGACTGATAACTTTTGCTTCCACATTGACACAAATACTTTGCTCATCAGATGATTCCCTTGAGTTTCTCTTATTCACATCCGGATTGATAGATTTTCGTTTGGAAGTTTTTCTATGTTTTTTCTTCAATTTTTTTTGTTTTATTTTACGCATATCTGTCTTTATGATTTCTTCATAATATTTTTTTTTCTTGGCATCACTCTCAAGGAAATCATTATTAGGAGTATATTCATTGCCAAGAACCTGATTGAGTGACTTAACCTCTAAAAACATAGGCAAATTTTCCTTTCTTTCTGTACCAAAATTATCTGTTATGTTTGAATAAAAATCTTTATTGCTTTGACATGTTTTTACCATGTTTGCTGCACATGCATCATAAGCAGGTGGTGGCAGTTGCAAGGTGTTCATTATTTCAGGTGGTGCTAGCTCACATACATGAACAGTCATTGGATCTTGCTGATTCATTGCCTTTACAGAACAGCTTTCTCTATCAGTGATACCTGAAGCTGAGGTAACCTTAGAAAGAAGACCTTCAAATCCGTTGAAGTTGGTTTTCATCACAGTCTTTTTTGTTACATATTTTTTCTCACTTGCAGTGTTAATTTTATCAACATTACATTCCATGGATGTTTGTATGTTTTCTTTGGGTACTTTTACCTGTGTTCTTGTTTGTTTTGGTTGAAATAACTTGTATTTTCTTCTGACTTCAGCTGCACTTCCATTTGCTTTCCGTAGCTCCTGTACAGTCCGTTTTCCAACATGCTAAAAAAGAAGATACATAAATATAGCCCGGAAGTTTAGGCACTAAAAATGGTCAAAATATGCAGGCAAAAAGGCATTTATAATTTTTGGAAGGAAGGAAATATAACTAAAAACTCAGGTATTAAGGGGGTCCCCAAAACCCAGCTGAAAAATTTGTTGCACTTAATCCATCTACCGTTTTAATTGTGGTTTATAACAACTGCATTATTATCCAAGTTAAATTGATTTCAAGCCCAAAATAAAGTATTTGAGGTCCCTCGGGTCAATGTCAGGGCCACCATTACCAGACAAAGGGCCCAAGAGAAAATGCTGTGCCTTTGAGTTATGAATAATTCTCATTTATTTGATGTATTATTTGGAACAATCACTATCATTTCTATAGTTGATACATAGCTACCTTGTTCTATTGTTGTAAAAAAAATTTTTTTTTTTAATTCCCTCATACGTATGCAGGGGCCTCCAAGAATGGGGCCCTGCATGGTCACATTTGTTTCATACCCCTAAGAGCAACTCTGATCAATTTAATCAAATACCAAAAAATAAATAAATAAATGGCTATGGTTGTTTGCAGTGCATTTATGGTGTAAAAAACAAAATCAAAACCACATGGGTCCCCCAGCCCTGTCGTCTTCTACCTCTTCTTGTGAGAGTCATGACATCAACTGATAACCTCTTAGGACAATCATAGGTCAATTATACACACACAATGTCATCCAATGCCTGAGCAAGACATATAACATGAAGCATGTGGAGAAACAAATTTCTAATTTTCCTCCGCTTTTTTCTAAAAGTGGGCTGCGTTCATCTGAAACAAAATTATTCACATCTAATATCATCCGGTCAAAGCGAAGTTAATGCATGGCAACACCAAGTTCCCTATCTCTCAGATGATGTATTCGTATTTAAATGGGGCTGGAAGGACTAGGGGTGAGGGTGGAGACTTTCTGATGATAATTGATACTGATAGTTGGGAAAATTTTTTAAAAAGCATTTCTTTTGTTCTCCATGCTCAAAATATCCAAATTTGCATATTATGGCCTCTGAAATGCACCAATAAATTAAAAACTATGTAAAAATAGGCATTTATGGCAGAAAAAGGTGAAAAAAGACATTTTTTCAGAAAAGCTTGAAAATAGGCAAAAAGGCATTTTGCCTGAACTTCCGGACTCTAATAATTATATAAATATAATGATAATATATTATTAATGAATTAGAAAATTTGGCGTTCATGTCGTGAAAACATCACGTAATTGACGTTGTGTGGTGCATAAATGAAATATTTGAAGTTTAAAAAGTATATATGGAGTAAGCGGGACCGAAAAAAACGTCGTATAAACAGAAGGAGTTGTATAAATGAGTGATTTCGGGAATTCTCGGGAAATTCGATTTCCCGATTCCAGAGGGCTTGAAAATGTCGGGAATTTGGAAACCCTATATCATCTCAATGTTTGTAAGAATATGTTTGTAAAAGAACATATCAGCTTTAAGAATGTTTATGAATTTAAAAAATTGTTCAATGCCCAGAAACCTGTAAACTTTGACCATGACTTAGCAAGAAAATCCATAGAGCTTCTAATACACCAAACCAGTGATTACAAATGTAAATACTAGTATCAAAGTATATATATTTTATTGACAAGTGCCATTCTGTGACTTACTGCTGCAAGGAGCTGGAAACTTCCCTGAATGTCATTGGAGTGGCCCAAAAGAGATTTTAGTTTAAATGAATGAATCATTGAGGTTCCACTGTAGTTGCAGAATATTCAAATGAATCCATGCACAAGCTTCATTTCTATCAGAATTTGTTTTATAGGTATGTTGTGGATTGTTTTCCTTTGAATTCTTGTAAAAGCTACTCAATATTTAGTGCCTACAGAATCTTCAGGTTTCAAAAGCAATTGTGTAATAGTTCTCTATTCATAGAAGCATGTGTAATATAATTTTCTTAAATGTGATATATATAATATGAATGTGCTTTCATCTATATTGACACATGAATAAATAAATTTTTTGAAGTTATTCTTTTTTTTTTTTGCTGTAATTGCTCACAATCTAACTTGGTAATAATTCTAAAAAAAAATTTTCAATTTTGCTGCACAACAAAACTTAAAAACAGAAATCTTTGTCTATACAGGGTGTCTCTGAATACCACTAAAGTGAATGATAGCACATATTGAGACGACAGATTTTTTGCAATGGAACCTAGGGAGTTGCAAATAACTTTTTTATTTAGTACATGTTAACTTTTTAGGTGTCAAAAAAGGGTCCTAAGGTAACCCTCCTCCTAACCAGACCAACACCACCTATAGATAAGATAGTTATCTTATCTATAGGGGGTGTTGACGAGACCCCCATCTATTTTGATGAAGAGATTTTAGCAGGTGGTCAAAGAAGACCTGGGTCATGCTGGAAAAAACCTAAGGTAACCCTGGAAATGGGAGGGAAAAATATCCCCCACACGTACAGATGTCATTAGAGAGGAAAAAGGGCAATATTTTTTTCTCCGTGATTGCCCATGACTGGAAGGAAAAAATTTTCCGCTCACACGTGTACGTGGATTGCGACCTTGAGTTCCATAGAAAAAAAAATTGTCTAGACATGTTCTATCACCCCTCTCATTTGGAGGTAGAATTCTGGGACACCCTGTATATACAGTATTTGCATCTTATGACAAAACTTTGCACCGCCAACCTTTGTCAGGGCAGCCGCGGATAAGCGTTGATTAGGGAAAGGAACGCTGTGATTGGAGAATAATTCTGAGAATTCTGTATGAGAAAATCATATCGGCAAAACCAAACCATCAGTTAAGAGAATTTCTTTTCTCAAAAACTGCCCCGTTCATTTCGTTGGCGGGAACTTGTGTGATATATACAGGGTGTCCTGTAAGTGCTAGCACGGTCTTTATCTCATCAGCTGTCCGTTGCAGAGTTATGATTCAAATTTAAAAACTGCTCAACAGTCGTTCAAAAATTACCCTGTACTAATTTTGAGAGAAAATACTGTGCTACAAAATAAATTTAAATTTTTATGCGGTCTCCCTGTGCTCCAACTTCCGATTAGAAAGTTGTTGCCCTGCCCCTCCTGATGCCAACAAAAAAGTCCATGTTTCTAAGTGCAATATTCAAGGAGATATATTTTTTTTCTTCTCTCGAATATCTCTGAATATTGCACTAGTGGTGAATTTGAAGGCCAAGGAGAAGTATTTTTTCTTCTACCCAACTAGTGGTCGATTTTGAAATGAGAAGATGCACAGTCTTATAGATGAAATCATAATTGCAGGGCCCCTAGACCAGACTTTTCACTGGCCCTTGTGTAGTTAATTTATAGCGTGAAAAAACAAAAAATAATGACAATCGTTCCGGACCCCACGGGCTAGACCCTTGCCAGCCCCACCGTTGGGGGGGGGGGGGCATGGATTCAATAAATCTTCAGCCGATGGTATGTCATTAGCCCATTCTAGAATTTCTCGACATTCATCGAGAATTTCTAAGTAGCCTATTCGATGAAAGCGAGAAATTCTATAGGCTTGCGAATTCCGAGCTACGAAAGTGGTTCTGTCTCGTAGAAGTTATTAGCTTACGACCACTATATTTATAGAAATGTCCTCTCCACTTGCCAATACAAGATTCATCGAAAGACTGGTTATTTGTGAAGATGAAGATTACAAGGGGAAAATTCATCACTACCCCCACGGGGACTCGAACCCGGTCTCTCGCTTGCAATTAGTTTTAGCTATTAGTAGATTGTTGATGCCTTTCAACATATATATACGCTCCAAGGTTGAAATATTCTGCTTCCATAGCTTAGATGGTAGAGCACTCGTCCGGCAAGCGAGAGACCGGGGTGCGAGTCCCCGTGGGGGCAGTGATGAATTTTCTCCTTGTAATCTTCA
Organism: Pholcus phalangioides; assembly: GCF_987345545.1. Taxonomy (NCBI): domain Eukaryota; kingdom Metazoa; phylum Arthropoda; class Arachnida; order Araneae; family Pholcidae; genus Pholcus; species Pholcus phalangioides. The sequence continues at coordinate 43,412,833 of NW_028301600.1, read as the reverse complement.
TCTCCACAAATAACCAGTCTTTCGATGAATCTTGTTACGACCACTATTTGCGATTTTTCTCTGCAAACTGCCATCATTTGAATGATTTCTTAAAAGTTTACTCACACTTGCTTGAGATTCTATCTATAGATAAGGGGCCGTTCAAGTATTACGTAAGCAAATTTTTAGCCCTTTTTGACCCCCCCCCCCTTGTCAGCAAAATTTCGTCATCATCTCTGCCCCTCTGAATGCAACTCATATTTTCATAAAGGGTGGTTGATGACGTAAGCATTATCCAAACCCCCCCCCCGTCATCAAAAGTTAGCAAATCGGAACCCCCCCCCCCCCATCGATGATGACGTTATACTTGAACGGCCCCTAAGATCTTATCAATGGGGGAGTGTTGCTTGAGAGCGCTTTGCTTTCTGAGCTATCATCTGAGTAAATCCTTCTTTGCGGTGATTCACTACCAGAGACTTTCTGTTAAATCTTTCAACACACAACTGAACAAAACCGGTTTGCAAGTCTGCTTTTACGTCTCGGTGAAATTATAATGCACGCGTGTTTCCGGTTCTGGGAACCCGCGTCCTCTCCGATTAGTTAAAAACCTGAATTTCAAGCTAAAAAAGTTGAAATTCGGGTTTTTAACCAATCGGGAGACGACGCGGGTTTCCAGAATCGGAAACGCGTACGCTATAATCGCACCCTTATGGTGCAAACATAATGCTCGCTGATTTCCGATTCTGCAAATCCGCCCCGTTTCGGAGTGGTTAAAAAAATTTCAGGTTTTCTAACCAATACGTAATGACGCGGACTCCCCCCCCCCCTCCCACACTGTGGTGTTTGGTTAGATCATAACTCCCCAAAATTGCATTTTTGAGATATAAGCATTTTCTCATTGCCATTTAAAAATCAAAATTAAGGATAAAATACAAATGAAAATACCATACATCAGCATGTTGAGCCGTACGCACGCATTTGTTCATTTATCTCACTTCTAATTAGTTATAATTAGCAAGACTTAATTGTAGATCAAAAAGACATATTTTGGAGATATGTTCCGACCAAACACCACAGATTTTCTTGGGGCTCCCTTCAAAAGTAAAAATTACACAAAATAAATGTACATTTTTTGTGAGGGCCTCAGGGAAGTACCTCGGTTGCCCCATCCCAATTACGGCCCTGGGTGTAGTATATTAGAGGTTGAAGAGAGAGGATCGAGTTGGTGGGGGGGGGGGTCCAGAAATTTTTTGGCTGAACTGAGTCAAATAATTTCGATTATGGTGGTCAGCCATAATGTAAAATGATATGTAATTATATTGCGCAGCGGCTGAATAATGTAGAATAGAAATGAGTTTAGGAAATAATTAGGTAGACTTATGAGGAAATGAGTTTTCTGAATTCACTTCACAGAAGTATTGTCCTCAATTGCAAAAATTAATAATTTAATCCATTCATACCTTCCATAGAGCCAATGCTTGCTTTTTCTCTTTAGCTTTCGATTTCTTTTTTGTTTTTATCACAAGAACGCCTCTGATCTCTGTTTCTGGTTCATTCTTGTCTGGTGGGAGCTTCACGGAATAACTTTCAATGAATGCTTTTGCAGATTTTCTATCAATTGCTTTTTCCAAGACGACAATGATCTGAGCCCACTATGAGTATATCAAATTAAATAAATGAATATAAATGACAAATATATCATTTCCATATAAATGAAATGTCAAAAATAATGTACATAACCGGCTTGTTAACCTATTCTCTGATATTCGAAATATCGGCTAAATTCTAGTTTCTATTTTATCTACCAATAATTTAAGCATTTAATAAGTTAATGCGCGAATTTCTTACACGCGTCCTAATAATCGTTTCATACAATATATAAGGTACTTTTTCCATTAATAAAAATGTCTTGGGTGGGGGGGGGGAATATATGCGTCTAGTAATTATTGCAATCTCCCATTTGAGAAAGTCTCTCCGCAAAGAGCAGGCAGACCTACATGATACTTACATAATATGAAAATTCAAGCATATACCATCCTCACTTCAAAATATGAAAGAAGGATGGCACAGCACCAGCAAGAACATGAAACAACCCAATTGTGACAACATAAATATGTTAGGGCCACGTACACGTTCCTGTATAGGGTTACTAGACGTCCTCCATTAGGAGGACATGTCCTCCTTTTTTGATGCCATTTCAAGCGTCCTACTACGTTTCGGAAAATTCGCCCTTTTGTCCTTTCCAGGTTTCCGGAATTATTTTTTTTCACACTCTGAAACATATATCTTTATTAACATGAGTGTTTCTGTAGTTTTTTCATTGACCAATAGCGCCGTCGAAATTCCCAGAATTTTTTCTTCTTTTGTAGTTTTGTTTTAGTCGGGAAAAATTATTGTTGTGGCCGGGTTTTATCGGTCATCGGGGTGCCATCTGTTATGAAAATTGAGGAAATGGACGTCAATAAAGGTGCGCGCAGGCGTCCTCCTTTCTCAGTTTTTGAATCTGGTAACCCTATGCATGAACCGATTTGTTAGAAACCCTGAGGAATGTGTACGAGATGCATGTACAGTTAAGTAGTAGTAATTATTATATAATAATATATATTTGTCTTGGTATTCTTTAAGCGAGAGTTTAAAGAATCTTAATTTTCCTCGTGTGTTTCCACAGTTCTGAAAGTTTTTCTCACCTGTTTAACCCATTCTTTCTCTGATTGTGTTATTACTTCGCAATAAGTGTTACCCATCATAGCTATCAGCATATTCAGCAGTAATATTGGTGTCAAAACCATGAACATGGCAAACACGGCTTGAGTCAGCTTTTGGTAAAACGTTTCTCTGAATTCTTCATACTAAAAGTAATGATTAAGAAGCATATAATATACATACTTTTGTGGTTGTATAATGTATACAGTCGTTATGTACTTTACACTGTACGAATTTCATAGCCATAAAATGAAAAAAAGGCATTCATTTCGTAGATTCAGGGCCGCAACTAGATGCTTGGCAGGGACGCCGGAACATATATGCTCGTGTTGCTAAAGCAACACCAATCATTTGAATGGTATTGCTCAGCAACACCAATCATCCTTCAAATATAGCTCACCCCCCCTCCCCCAGTTTGGGCGATTTACCAAAAACGGGACATTTTTGTTGAATGTGTGACATATGGTCTTCATACATATCCAAGTGCACATTATGTTCATTACTCGAGCAATATCAAACATTTTTGACTTCCGGCTTCCCTGATGCTTGGTCAGCTGGGGCAAACACTGATTTTGGTGCCTCCTAGTAATGTTGATGGTGAGGTTAAAGGGTGAAATTTGAGCCCTTCTCTGATCCAGTGCCCGGGGTACCAAACCCGCCTGCTCTCTCCTAGTTGCAACCCTGCGTAGATTTATCATGAGCTTTATCCTAGTTCCTCAAACTGCAAATTACTGGCGATCTGTTGATCCTAGAGGCATACTTTCAAATCTTGGTCTTTAATGTACAATTACTCAAATGGTTAGAAGCTTTCCTAAAAAATCGTAAACAATTCGTTCATTTTAAAGATCATGATTCACCTTTTGCCACTGTAAATTCAGGTACTCCTCAAGGAGCGGTTCTCTCGCCTTTATCATATGCGAAGATAGACTTGGAGTGTCTGGGGGCACGATGATGATGATGTCAATTCATTTATACATATATGCATTAGATCAGTCGACTTCACCTTTGTTGCTGGGGAGGCATGCCCCCCACCCGTATCTCCGCCCATGGCCTTTATTGTTTTTAATATATATAAACGATCTTCCTGAAACCCTCAACTGCACCACAAGATTTTTTGCTGATGACTGTAATCTACCGCGCAATTAATCACAAATCTGATCAAGAAACTCTCCAACGTAATCTTGCTTCAATTTCAGATTGGTGCTCATTTTGGCATATGCCTATCAACCTATCTAAAACAGTTTTCATGAGAGCTACTCGTATAACTCTTCCCCAAGAATTCTCATATTCGATCAATAACGTAACCATATCCCAAGTTTCTCAATTTAAATATCTGGGAGTCATAATCTCGTATGATCTCCGTTGGAATAATCATATCGATTATTTGTCTACCAGAAATGTCTCAACAAACTTGTTTTCCTTCGCCGCAACCTTAAACATTCTACTCGTGACGTCCGACTTCTCTGCTACCAAACTTACATTTCTCCCTTTCTTATGCAGCTGAGGTCTGGGACCCCAACACCTTTAGTAACATCGACAAACTTGAATCTATCCAAAATAAATCCGCCCGCTTTATTCACGACTGCTGGTTATCTTTTAGTTCAGTTTCTGATCTTTAAACTCGAACTTGATCTTCACCCACTCGCTACTCACCGACTTATCTCCCGCTTAGCCATGCTTTACAAGATTATTCATGGTCATTTAAATTTCGATACGTCCGGTATTCTGACTAAGCCTTCCTATGTTTCCAATAGACTTGACCACCCCAAAAAATTAAAACCTATTTTTGCTTCTACAGATTGTTTTAAATTCAGTTTCTTTCCCAATACCATAGTAATAATTGAATAGAACAAGCTCCCCTCTACAATTGTTAACTCCACCCCCCCCCCTCCCCACGATCTCCGATTTCTTGTCAAATGTTACAAATCATATGCATACAAATCTACCGCGTCCTCTTGTATAGGCCTTGGGCCAACAATATTGCATAAATAAATACTTCCATTTAGTAGAACTATCCAAATAGCCTGTGGACCTCAATTACATTATTCATACTTGGAAAAAAAAGGGGTTGTATAGTTACTATATTCAAATAAAAAAAATTAACTTTTTATATAGACACCCTGTGCTAAAAGCCCAATAAGGAAGTTGTTACACTGTCTCTCTTGACGCCAAAAAAAATTTCGCGTTTTCAAATGCAATATTCACTGAGATATTTGACCTCGAAAACGGAGAAAAGTTGGGGAAAACAGGTCAAGTGGAAGTAAAACGTGTTCTACCCGCATTTATTGGCATCAGGAGAGACAGGACAACAACTTTCTAATTAGGTTTTTGAGCACAGGGTGTCCGTATAAAAAGTTGATTTTTTAATTTTAATAACTATACAGCCCCTTTCAATATGAATGACGTATCCGACATATCCAAACTTCAAGCTTTTTAACTGGGTTAGTAATGAATCATACTTCAATTTTTTTTTAAATAAATTCCTAAAATGATTCGTGTGTGAGAGGATTCAAATTTGTGTTATTCCAGTCGAGTTTTCGTACGATTTGAATATTTTCTACCAAATCTAGAAAAACGATGGAGACAAGTTGTCCCTAGTGCCCTATATCTTACCAAAACCATACTAAAGATATCTTAAGTATGGTGTTGTCTTAACTAACATCATCTATAGCAGAAAGCCTCCGCGCAAAGCAGAGCCGACTTAAGAGCATCATGGGCCCCCTGGCCAAGTGGTTTTTTTTGAGGCCCTACCTGGTAAATTCTAGAAAATTTCAACCGGATCTCATTTTTGTGAGGCCCTTCTTCTCTTGAGGCTCCCGTGCCGTGCCTGGTTAGGCCAGTGCGTTAAGACTGCACTGGTGCAAAGCTCGTGACGTCACTGAAGATGGTCATCTCACCTATAGCCATTGCATATGCTACAAAAAATGGTAAAGATGGCGCATGCGTGGGCCTGCTATATCCAGCTATAGGTGAGATTATAGACTCTAGATGGTTTTACCCATCACAAAAAGAGCACCCTTAAGGAAAATTTGACATACGAATGCATGAAATCAGGATGATTTCACAATCCTCGAATGCAATTTGTACAAAGTGTTTAATTGGAACGTTGATCAGGTGCTCCGTGCTCGCGAGCACAAAATCGGACACGAGCATCGAGTACCCTGGGTGCTTCAGGGAACACCATGGTGCTCGCGAGCAACGGGTTGAAGATACCTGCTCTAGAATATAGCTTCTTATACAGTCGCCTTAGGTGAGATGACCTTCTTCAGTGACGTCACGAGCTTCGTGTGGAGGCCTTCAGCTATAGATGGCTTTGTCTTAACTGAACTGCTGATTCCCCGTACGATTTTATCTCACGTTAGAAGTACACAAGTTAGATCAAATCATAGATTTGACATCGGAACTGCGAATTCGACCTGAATTGAACCATTTTGCCATTTCGCTTTTATATTTCATTCATAGCATTATCAGGCTCGAATTTCTTGTTTACAGCTGATTTCGAGCGACTGGAATGCATATATATGTGCTCCTTCCTATTGATATTCTTACATAGACCTGGCTGAGCATCCACATGTTACCCAAAGATAAATATTTTTGAGCACACATTTTCGCATCCCTTCCTCCGGAATCAAATCTTCCCATCGCCATGGCTGTCTGACGTTTCCTTTTTCAAAATCCACAAGCCGAGTTATCAGATTGAATTAAAATATTCAAAAAAATTATTGAACTCATCAAAATTAAGAATTTTTGTGTAGGAGCAAAAAATCCAAACCTAACTCAAATGTTCCACCTGTAGTTTTTTTATAGCTTACCTATACAATAAATATTTTTTAATATCCACAATTATAAAAAAAAAATTGCAGTTGATCTCCTTCCAGAAGGGCGATAATGAAATAAAAACTCAAAATCAATGCTTTTAAATCGATTTATGCGCTCCACTATTTGCGCTACGAAAAAGCCGTCCGCGTTGAGGTTAACGAGGTCATCGACCCATTAGTCAAGCTGCTAACGCTGGATATTTTATGTCACAAACTTTTTTTAAGCTGTGAAAATACTTAAACGTTTAACACAGTGAAACATTCCCTTATAAATTCCATACTGCCATTCATAAAATATGAGATAATTGGAGTTCAATAAATAAAGATCCTACCAGTGGGATGAAAAAGCCAACGAAACCTTGTTCTCAAAATTTTACGATAGAAAAATCGTGCTGAAATTTTTCACCATTAGTCTCTGTTTTGTTACTATTTATATTTATTAATTTGGTTGTTACTGTGAAAAGGCACAAGGCAACAGAGTGAGTCAAGAACGACTGCATCACAAAATCAAAAGGAATAACGATAAAAAATAATCGAAATATTAAACCGAAATTCTCTTTTTCCCCGATCATTGATGACATTCATTGAACAATAAGTGGGTCAAATCGTATAAATTTTCAATTTCACTGGGAAATTGCTTTCGATGGTACATGATAGCGTATTACCGAAACTCTTTCGCAGAAAAAATGAGTGTCAAAAAACTCCAACAGATCTATTGCTAGATGTTAGTTCAAGAAATATTGGCGAAGTTTATAGAGAAGACTATACACACGCATTTTACTTTGCTTTGTAAAAAGTACGGTAAATAAACTATAGAAATCTTATTTTCAGCATTCTATAGCATCAAAAACGTTCAATAAAAAAAATATGTTCGATTGGAAAGAAAATTAATGTTTAATTTATATAGTGGGGTAATAAGAATTGCATAAACGTCCGTATCAGTTATACCTCATATGATCCCAACGTCATTTGGAAAAGTCCCATCCATGTCACTGGGAAAGTGGTAAACCTTTTCTTCAAAATGCTTTTTTCATTCGGTGCATTTTTGAATAAAAAGTAAAATGCTGCAAATAAAAAAAATTACGATAAATTAACTATAGATATTTTTTTATGTGTATTCACGCATTCAAGTAATTAGCTGAAACTTCCACATAGAATTAATGACATCAGCAGTGATATATAGAATTTATTACCCTGTGTGAATCCAAACATAAAGATGAGGTAGATAATACTAAATCGTAGCATGTCACCAACAAGCATATTGTATATCATCGTCACGAAAGGACCAGTGAGTCGAACAGCCCTATGCAATATAAATGAACGGATATTAATATATTACTCAATTTAAAAATTTGTTGAGTTGCCCGTTTTTGAGCTTTGTCAAGTTTCACTGACGGGTTACGGGTTTTACTCACCCGGCAAAGAATACCAAAAACAGCCATGAACCGGGAATCGCAAAAACGAGCAGCAAATCCTCCGTTTTTCTATCTCCCACCACACGGCAAGGTATGCAAGATAGTATAAGGAAGCAAGAAGTAATAAAAGCGAGCTTTGAAGGGCTACTAACCTAAAATAAAACCTCAATGATTTATAAAATCATTTGCTCTTCGTTAAAGTACAGCACATCACATATCGATTCGATAAAAATTGATAAAACATCAGTTAGATTACACTTATTTTTTATGCTGACTTTGACAAGTCAGTAATCATTTTCAATAAATAAAAAATGGATATAAAATAGTATCGTTCCTTTAAGCTCTACCTATCTGACATAAACACTTTTTTAACAAACACTTCTTAACATAGTTCCTCATGAATATTTTCTTAATAAAAAATGATTTTTAACACAGTGAAATATTCTTTTATAAATTCCATAGTGCCATTCTTAAAATATAAGATAATTGGAGTTCAATAAATAAAGATCCTACCAGTGAGATGAAAAAGCCAACGAAACCTTGTGCCAATATTTCTTGTACTTGCTGGAATATAGCAAATCCGATACATCCTGTACATACAAAAATTTCTGCACAGTATCTTATCTGTCAAAGGAAGGTAAATAGTTTTGCCTTAGATAGTAAAACATAAATTACTAATCAGAGAAAAATTTATTTGATTTCTTTTTTGTAAAAATTTTTCTTATTTTAGTCTGAAAAAAAAAAGTAATCGTAAATTTCCACACACATAGGAGGAAACGATGGATCCCACATGCAACAGAAGAGTGGGCTTTCATAGCTGGCATTCAAGATAAAACGATTCTAGGTTAAAGAGCCGTAGTCCAAACATTTTTGGAAGTTTGAAAGTCAATACGGTAAACACCGGTTACTTTGGCCTACTTTTATGAAAGTTTTTGTTTTATCTTATGCTAGAAAAAACAAATAATAAATACTGTGGTTTAAGGTAATTTTTAGATAGTTCAAACCTTTCTCTAAAAGACTGTGATGTATAAAAAATCCACTTTCTATAATATTTTTATGAAATTTATTTATTTTTTATTTTGGGCAAAGTATCTCATACGTTAGGGTAATTTTTGACCCACATCAAATATTCCTATTTTAAAACACTGTAAACCATGCTTGAAACAATGAAACCCACTGGTTTTGAAGAAAAAATACTATCACATTATCGGTACAAAAATACACTTTATTATTAGTTTACACAAGTACTTATTTGTCCCAAAGAAAAATATGTATATGAAAAATATGAACGGTTAGACACACCAATTTATGAGATCAGTTTTCACGTGATCATTCGATCATTTCTGGCACACTACGGCCATTTTCTGCACGCGACGGCTAATCAGTGTTTAACTGCTCTTGTTTTAGGTGATGAAATATGAACTCTGTCGGCATTCAGGTCAAAAAAATTAAATCGTTTAGGACCATGAAAAAAAGATACAGTACTGATACCTTAGATATAATACAGTATATCTTAACCTGACGTTAAGTACATATGCAACCACGTGGTAATACATTGGATTCCCCCGACTTCAGTGCACTATTCTCAAATCTTTGCTACAACATTCGTTACCTTTTGATACCAATAAACACACACACATTCACCAGTGAAATATATTAATATGAATACATATTTATTTATTTATTTAATTATTTAAACAATACAAAAAAAAAAAAATCTTACGAGAGATCTAGTATCCAATCTTCCAAGTAGAGGTACTTTCGCATTCGGTCTCAAAAAAATCGCCAAACTCAAATTCATGAGATGAAGCAAAATAACTATCAAGCGACGATAGAAGCAACGCTTTAAAATAAAAATGAATATATATTTCAAAAATGATGATGATAGCAATCAACAGATTTCATAGAATGAAGGATATGTGTTGTGTGTGGTTCTCAAATTTATCAAGCATTTCAATACTTCTATTACTTGAGAAATAATTTACATTCATATGTATGAAGATTGCTAAATTGCTTACAATCCTGTATCGGTACATGTTTGTTCAGCTGGTAATGATTATACTCAGAGCCACAACTGGGAGGGGGAGCAAACAGATCCGGCTCCCTGAGCGCAGGACCAGAGGGGGCGCGCAAATTTCACACTTTACCTCTCCTTCAACATTACAACGGGACGCCAAAATGCGTGCTTGTCCCAGCTGACCAAGCATGTAGTTGTGAATAGAACGTAATTATACTGTATCAGGTATAGTAATTATACTGTATCGGGTATAGTAATTATACTGTATCAGGTATAGTAATTATACTGTATCAGGTATAGTAATTATACTGAATCAGGTGCGAAACTAGAGGGGGCCAACTGCCCCTGGTGGCAAAATTTAGGGGGGGGGTGACAATTTTAGGTGGGAACAAAGAACACTGTTATAAAATTATCGAATTTTAAAGTTGTGGGGGCGGCAAAATAATGTTTGCCCCGGGTGGCAATAATCCTCCTTACGGCCCTGTACTGATTCAAAGATTATTTTCTTGATGAAAATAATCTTTGACTCTTGTCCAGCTGAATTTGTCATCATCGAAGCAAAATAATTAAGCTCTTCGATTTACTAACAGGTTTCGTTCTGAGCAATGCCCGTAAGTTGAAGCGTTCGTGAGTTATAATCGCGCCAATTTTGTGAAAATTCCATCTATTTCACCGATATCCTCGAATTCACTGTCCCTTGCAAGGCCTTCAATTCAACATCGCTTCCGTGTGTATTTCGAGTAATTTTTTTGCAAATACTTTTAATGCATTTGGGGCTCGTCAAAGATCTCGGTCTTAAGGGCCGTTACACACTATTCTAACGTTACGTGGTCTCACGTCACGTCAGAAAAGTTGCGAATTCTTACGTCACAGAATTTCCACGAATCAAAATTCACAACGTCTCTGATGTGACGTGAGACCACGTAACGTCAGAGTAGTGTGTAGTGGCCTTAAAGGCCCTCACTTTGTCCTATCCAGTTGCTATGTCACGAATGGCATGCAGAAACTCAAAAACAGTGGAGCGAAAAGGCCAGTCTACCTAGAATTAGGCCGAACACATACTGGGGAGACGACAAAGAGAGCGATTTCAAAAGAGAAAATACATCGAGATCAGCATCGATGTCCCGTAACATACTGAGGAGGCAGAGGAGAGCGAAAATGACCGCAGGCTTTCTGAAGGGTAAAGAAGAAAAGCCTTTGAGCGGGAAAAGTGACATCTCGCCAACTAGTAACCCTACCAGCCTGTTCATGCCAAATCAATCAGTTTGGCAATATTGGAGGATTCCGATAAACCAGCGGTTCTCAACCAGTGCCCCGCAGATCCCTTAGGGCTCCGTGCAAACTGCCAGGGGTTCCGTGGCCACTCGAAGAAAATAAATAAAAAAAAACAGTAAATTTGAAAAAAATAATTAATATTTTTGAATAATAAAAATAAGTCAGAAACTTTGATGAATAAATAAAAAAAATAGGCGTCTGGGCTCCGCCATAGAAATTACATACCGGAAAAGGGCTCCGTGGGTCAAAAAAGGTTGAGAAGCGCTGCAATAAACGCGTTAATCCTCAAAAGACTACAAGTCCTGTTTATATATGTTTTTAATGACTTCTTGTATCAAACCGTTGTTTCGAATATTATTGCACAATATGTATAAAGATTGAAATAATTATACTTCAATCAAGATAGAGAGACAATACAATTAGTTAGACACTACATGCCTACAATCCGCAGAAGCTAATTTTGATACTTTCAAAAGAAAATATCACCGTTAATGAGATGAAGTGAGAAGTTATCCGTACACCTCGATGATGAAACCGTAATTTTTTTATGGCCAGCGTATCATTATGAAAATGATTGTTATTAGCGATAAATGTATGCGTGTATACGTGGTGGTTAAGCACAAATTATCAGTGTGGATCCATTATTTATGAAATCCCAGAATTACAGATTCCTCCTATATGCAGGGCCGTCTTAAGAGCATCATGGGCCCAAGGATTTTTCTGAGGCCCTACAAGGCAAATTCCCGAAAATCTCAACCACATCTCACTTTTGTGAAGCCTTTTTTATCTTGAGGTCCCACGGTCCTTGCCCTGGTGGGCCCATGCCTTACGACGGCACTGCTTATAACCGGCATGTTCTGTGCATAACCAATTTCAATGAACGCACGGATGCTGCAATCAACTGGTTTCGATTTTTTAAGAAATACAGAAATATGTATTGTGTGTGAGATGTTCATTATTTGCATCAGAAAAAAAATCTTGTGCCTCTTTCATAACACACGACATTCCAATTCAAATCCACGGAAATAATAGATACAGTATTCAGTATAATAAAATAAAAGAGAAAAACCAGAAACCATGTTTCGACAATGTTAGTAAGCGATGAGCAATCATCACGGTGTTTATTCGTTTTCCTAAAAAACGGGATCTCAAACATTTTCCACCCGCGTCACCCATTTCCCTTATGAAGAGCCATTGGCGTACGCAAAGGGGGGATTTGGGGTTCTACCCCCCCCCCACACCTAAGCCAAGATTATAGTGTTATTTTGCCGGAAAAGACGTAAAACCCCCAGAAGGAAAAACAAATTTGAACCCCCCTCCCCGAGAAAATTCTGCCGTACGTACGCCTATGTGAAGAACAGTTGTAAGCAAAGCATTTCTTTGAAAAACCTTTGTCAGGACCACTGCGAAGCTGCACCCCTGACGAAGGTTGGCGCGCACAGTTTGAGAACCCCTGCTAATCCATCAACGTATTGACAAATCAAGGGGCGCCATTCGAGGGAGGGGAGCTTTTGAAAATACAATAAAAATTGTATATGTACATACAAATATATATATATATACTAAAATATATATATACTAGGGGCTCTGTGCCCCTGCAGCCTTTGGCGGCCACCCCCCCCCCCCCTTCTCATCACAACATGTCTTATTTATTTCGTCCCACTTCATCAGCGTTATGGAAAGGGACATGTGAAAGCACCAGCTTACTGAAGAAGCGAATTTTACTATAATAAAACAACATAAAACAAATGTGATTCATCAAGTACCCCCAGAAAACTTGCCCATGGGGTCCCCAGACTCCAATTCGCTGAATTTTAGCGGGGCCCAGACTGGATTTATCTCGGGCTATCGATGTGTTGCAAATTTCACAATGTTAAACGACAGAAAAGAATGAGATTCATCCAGGGCCCCCAAAATGAAACCTGTAAACATGGGGCCCCGACTTGGAAGCTTGTTGGTCATTCCCCGCTGCAAGTACCATGAAAAATTTTCATTTGTATTCATTTTACCAACGAATAAAGTCCAAGGCCCCCAACCAATTACCTGGGACACCAGTTCGCATACTTTTAGTGGGGGGCCCCCAGATTGGCTTTATCTCGGGCTTTCGCTGTTGCAAATTCTAAAATGTTAAATAATAGAAAAAAATGAGATTCATCCAGGCTCCCAAAATGAAACGGTCCTCTGACTCGGAGCTTGTCATACATCCCCCTGTGAGTGCCATGGCAAATGTTCATTTGTATTCATTTTACCAACGAATAAATTCCAGCGCCCCCCCCCCTCAGTTACCCGTGACCGAATTCGCAAATTTTATGGGGTCCCCAGACTGGATATATCTTGGGCTTCCGCTATCGCAAATTTTTCAACGTTAAAGCAGCAAGAAAACAACGAGATCCATCAAGGGCCCTGGAAATCAAACCTTTTAACTTCCCCATTAAGGTATACGTGCAATCCCCCGGATACCCCGACCCTGTGTGTTGGGAGCACTGGTGTTATATGTATATTATACCTCTCGACATGCCCCCCCCCCCCACAAGGGCAGGGCTGACAGGGGCCGGAACGATTCTTATCACTTTTTGATTTTTCACACTATAAATTAACCATAGAGGGCCCCTGAAAAGCTGGTTTGGGGGCTCGCCATCTATTCCAGTCTTGGCGCCCTGCTGTAGGATGTGGGAGCCTCTCCGTAAATGCACGTAACTTGGTCCCGATGGGTCAAATGGGTCCCGAATATGCTAGAGTTAAATGAATACTTGACCCAAAATCGTAACCGATTTCCGTAACAGATTTCCGCCACTCAAAAAACGTCACCCACTTCCGTAACATAAAATCGTCACTAATTTCGGTTGCTTAGAAACAGGCACTTTTCGAGATTGTGTTTTATATTATAGAGTAGATATACATACATTGAGTTCATGTGTGTTTTCTCTCTTTGCCTTCCCCCCTACCCTGGAAAACGTTGAAATGACGTTCATGGAAAAATCTCTACAAATGTTTTTGTTGAAATTCTAAGAACATGTTCAGTATTGAGTAGAAAATTAGTGTCGACCAGCAATTCTCAACCTTTTTTCTGAGTCACGGAGCCCTTTTTAGTATATAATTTCTACGACGGAGCCCCGTACGCTACGTTTTTTTTTTTTTTCATTTGGTCATAAAATTTACTGGTTCATTTTACTTTCATCGAGTGAACGCGGAGCCCCCTCAACCAGTGCACGTGGAGCACTGGTTGAGAACCGCTGGTATAGACAGTACATAGATAGTTTTCTTTGTAAAAGATTTTTGATGTCTTTGTGGGGAAGAAATGATTTTTCCGCGCCAGCGACTGCATAATGATTTATAGTGGTATATAACTTATGATCTTTTAGTGGTTTTCCAGTTTCCGACAAAAATTTGCCACCCTTTACATTTTGCAGCCCAGGGCAAAGGCGTGGGCATGAAAAACATTGAGAGGGCTGAAAGTTGCCAATCGTTCCGTGGTGAGCCTCGAGCCCGTATGTAGAAGGGTGCAGTGCCCCCGCATTATTTATTCATTAATTGGGAAGGGGGTTCTCAGCCCCCTAACACAAAATTTATTGGGGGGTTGAAATAGCCCCCCCCCCCCGCTATGTTCTGGTGCCTATGTCCCATGGCAGTACGTTTGTTATTAAAAACTATTCAGGGACAATTGAAAAGATGAAATTTAAGGGATGGAATTTGCGCCCCTTCTGATACTACGCCCGGGAAACCACACCCCCTCCCGCTCCCTTCCTAGTTGCAGAACTGTTCGTTCGTCAGAAGGAAGTTCTCTTGCACATAGTGTAGTTTTCCATGCAAAAAGCGCAATGGGATGGGCGGAAATTTGCGAAATATCTATCTCGTAGTCCCAGTAAGATTTTGAAAAATATTCACGTCTAAAAAAATGACGGGGTAATTAATCCGTAAAATGCTACCACAACAATCGTCAAACTTTTAAATTAGGATAGATTGGGTTAAGCACAAAAAATGGGAATCGAAAAGAAGAGAGAGCGCCAAAAGTGGAAAAACATCCGAAAACCCCCTCCAAACCAAATGGGTGATGATGATGATGATCCCCCTCAGAAGTTCTCTTTTTTTTCCAAGAGAGTGAGGAGAAAAAAAAAGGGGAGAAAACTGACCAATCCCCAAATAGCGTCTGACTTTACCTCGCGATGAAAACAAACCGGCTTGAAAGAGTCGCGTACCTCTTGAACCTTTAAGACTTCTTTTCACCCGTGGTCCCCCACCTTTTGAGTATGTTTCATTTCTGTGATTCTCCACATCCAGCCGCCCGGCAGTCGAGCGGTTAGGGAGCTAGCTTCTGGCTGTGCAGATCTGGATTCGAAGGTCCCTGTTTGGGCATGGATGTCTACTAACGAATTCCCTGGACAGATCGTGAAGATCTCTTGGGAATACGTGATGATCACGTTATTTATATTAAAAAAAACCCCAGTTTTTTCCTAATTAAATGAATTTTTTCCGTGGCTTTCCTTTTACCTGGTTTTTACGCCCATAGCCCTTTTTGAATATCCTGGGACTCTACAGGTAGGCCTCAAAGACCATCAAAGGTTCATTGAGGACCATTAGTGTACATGGGTGCATAAGTAAATTTTAATACAGTTTATATGTATATTCCTTGAAAACAGGAATTCTCTAGAATCAAGGTGGAGAGAGCAAGAAGTCTCTCTGGTTAAAACATTTTTATCGAACTTTGCCAAGGTCATCAAATATTCCGGCTCATACTTCGAAAGGTCTGTAAGGCCGGGATTACACTATAAAAGTTTGATAAAAATGATTTTATAAAACTTGAAAAATGTAACTAATAAGCGCATCTGTTACATTCGAGCAAATTTAACTAATCCGCCTATTGGCTGCATTTTCAAGTTTTATAAACGAACTTTTACAGCACTATAAAAGTTTTGTAAAAGCTCTTTTTGATAAAATTTGAAAAATTCAACCAATAAGATCACCTGTTGTATTTTCTCGAATATAACCGATGCGCTTATTGGTTAAATTTTTCAAGTTTTATAAAAGATCTTTTATCAAACGTTTATAGTGTAATCCAGGCCTAAGGCCGGTGTTAAACTATAAAGTTTTATAAAAATCATTTTATAAACTTGACAAAATGCAACTAATAAGATTATCGGTTGCATTTGCTTGAATGTAACCGGTAAACTTATTGGTTGGTTTCTTCAAGTTTTATAAATTAACTTTCATAAAACTTTTATATTGTAATTCCGGCCTGAGTCAATCGTTCGTAAGTTGGGAAGTGGCCATATTACCTGTAGTTAATACGTAATGTGTAGTGAAAATTGAACTCCTTACAATCAAACTTCATTGTGTGATCATCTTTTCTTTCCACTTACCTGTGCGAACGTTTTCCATTTTTCTTCGAGCAAACGCTGTATCACACCGCCTTCCAACATGTCCAAATGTTCGGTTGTTCTTCCGTTCAGTATAATCATCAGAGCCGAGTTCAAGTCTAACCAAAAAACACGATCTTCTAAAAATCCTCTTGTCTTTTATAATATAACATACGATATAGTGCATATATATCTAGCTGCTTATAGCAGGCGGGTAGTTAAATGGATTGCTTGGTTATTCAATAAGCGAATGTTGATCATTTTTTTAATTATTCGAAAATATTGAACAATATTCATTAAAAACTAAAACGTATTATGCTTTTTCTTCGTTGTCATTAAGATGAAACTCACTTGTCATCCCATTAGGCTTCACACTGTCTAATGCATTTAATGGATATCCAGAACAAGTGATGTTACTATATCTCCAGTACTCCTGAAAATGTAACCATGCATAATTGAAAGTCGTCTATAACAGATAGTAGCGCTAAAAATGAAGTTAATGGTTGGAGGCGAAATAGGAATTTAGATTAGTGAATTTGGATGGAGAAGGCTCACCAGATATCAATCATGGAGGCCTAACTCCAGGATTGTTGCATATTGTGACACATTATGAAGTTAATCATTATTAGCATAATAAAAATTTAGAGCTATAATCAGTGTAAGTTGAGGAGATGAAATTTGTTATTAACTGGTCTCTGAACTTCAAGGGAAAATAAATACTTACCATAGAGCTAAGCTCAAGCATTTCGCAAAATATTTTGTTACGCCCAAGTTTGCAAGCAAGGGTAAGAGGAGTGAGACCATACTTATTGCAGATTCTGTCTGATGCTGGACGCACTGGATGTCGAAGAGCATAGCCATACATTTTCTGAAAAAAATGAGAAATATGAAAATAAAACTATCTTTTCTTCGAAAGCGTGTGTGTGTGTGTTTGTAAAGAACAACGTGTCTTGAAGCATATGCTCTACAGATCAGAGCCGCCTTTAAGGGCGTGCGACAGGTACGGCTACACTGAGCCGTGCACTCATGATATTTGAAAATGGAAAACTTATAAATTAGTTTTTCCTTCGCAATAACAAAACAAAGCTGTTCCACTTCAACTATGAAATGTTTATGAACGACTTGCAAGCTAAAAAAAAAAAAAACAGCACAAAAAAAAATCATTCTTCATGCAAAACTGGGCCGCTTTAAACAAGTTGAAGGCCGATAGGGATTTTCGGTCTCTACTGTGCACTGTATTTGTCTTTGAAGCAAAACTACTTTTATTCTACGCGGAATATGAAAAGCTGTAACACAAGCTAATTGGTTTTTATACGAATATCAGTACTCTGTAGGAATGTGGAACGAATTAACCCCTTGACAGTGACACCCGAGTCCAGTTCGGGACAACAAAAAATTTTTACTCGCGATTTGATGATTATGTTTGTGACAAAAAAATGGCGTTTTCTCTTTTCCATGAAGCCCGAATCGAGTTCATCTTTTTTATTGATATAATTCACAACAACAAACAAAGAAAAAAGATTTCCATTTTTGTTGTTTTTTTTTTTTTCAAATAAATTACCCTGTCAAGGTTTAAAAGATCCCCATTATTTAAATGGGAAAGTTTGCTTCGAGATATGATTTTTTCGATAACACGAGTAATTTTCAGGATCGAATTAAACTCTTAACTCGAGATACCACTGTATTCGCAGTTCGCAATGTAATTCACCAACTTTTTCCGTACTCGCGGAGCCCTTTTTAACGTATAATGTCCATGGCGGAACCCTGTTTGGCTTGAGGAGCCCTTTTTAGTACATAATTTATATGGCGGAACCCTTTAGGTCTCTTTTTTTATTTATTTAGCAAATTGGCTGATTTATTTTACTTTCCTCGAGCGGCTGCGGAGCCCCTAGGAAGTGCACGCTGAGCCCTTGGTGAGAACCGCTGAAATAGAATATACAGGGTGGTAACAATCGACAGCCCAATAATTACAAACGTAATTCCTTGTGAAAAACTAATATAGAAAAGTGTTTTCCATTTTTGGATCGGACAAATATTAAGTGTGATATAACTTTTTGAAATTTTGTGACATGCCATTGTTCTAACGGTCAGTTACGCGCCAAACACCGAACGAAAGCACATTTCTCCGATAGCAGCAAATTGTCACTTCTTGAAAATTAACTGAAATATTCCAACCCGTTAGAAGCCAAGTTCGGCCTTATTCTTTCAAGACTGGCGCTTTTTCTCTCCGTGTAGTGTGATATTATAACCTTGTTATTACATGTAGCTTACGTGTAAGCTCCATCCACTATGTTGGCAAATTTATCACCAGATTTGTAAAGTGTTAGATAAATGACACCTGTTTGAAAATTTTTTTTAACCAAATCATTACTTTTTCGCCAAAATGTGGAAATTTGCTCTCCTTTACTGATAAGTGAAATCTTTTCAGAGAAAGTGCATATATATACAGTGCATAGTGTGTATGTTTACTACGAGATAGTTTTTTTACCTTTGTCTCTTTTCCGAATTAAACCACACGTATCAATAAAACCGGACAATAGTTTTTGGGCAATTTTAAACTTTCATCGAAACTGTTACGCGTAAAAAGCTTCATTGTGAAAGATGTAAAAAATGTAGCTTGGCAAATGTGACTGGTAGAAACAGTAAAATGATAACGATTCACACACAGTCAGAAACTTTTAATCAAACTAATTATTTTATGAACTGACATGTTCAATATAATTAGTGGTATCGGATTTTTTCTATTGATTATACATACTTTCATGTCGATTTATACATGTTGCAACGAAGATTTTTCATTTCCTTTTGTGATTGCAATTCATTTTTATAACGCTGAAATGTTAATTCATTTTCTTTACACCTTTTAGCAAACAAGATTTTGACGACTTCAAAATTTATTCCAACCTATGCGATTAGAGCCGGACTTGGTCATTTTTTCAGATGAATATTCATTCTGAGGCGTATTTATAAGAGAGCAGTTCCCCGGGCCCCTCTTAGCAGAGACTCTTTAGAAAAACAAACAGTAAAGAGATGGCTTTCATTTTTAAAAATAAAAGCATCTTTTCACTGTTTTGTTTTCCTAAGGGGCCGTTCAAGTACTGCGTCAGTAAATTTTTAGCCATTTTTGACTCCCTTGTCAGCAAAACTCTGACCCCCTCCCCCTTGTCAGCAAAATTTCGTCAGCACTGCCCCTACCCCTTATCGCATATTGGTGGGATCAAAAACGTATGCGGGAGGGGTGGGCGTAGAGGCTCATGCGTCCCCCCCCCCAAACGAAATAAAAATATTTTTTCAATGCAAAAAATATTTTAAAAAATTAAAATTTCGAAAAAAAATACCTTTATATGTTATTATAATCAATTTCTGTTAATTTCAATGCTATTTGAAGAACTCAAAACTTCTCTTTAAGAAATTCATTGCGACCCATCCTTTAAGCCACATGTGGTAAACCCTTGACACGCAGACCAAATGTGGTCCTGAAGGTTATCTGATGTGGCTTGGCCCCCAAACCTAATTTTGTAAAAATGAACTAAGCGGCACATTTACAAATTGCATAAATGACCTATGGCACAATTCTAGAGCATTTAAGTGGCCCGTGGCACATTTTCAGATCACTGAAGTAGGCTTCAAAGATCATTTTCACATTCAAAGATCACTTAAGTAACCCGCGACACAGTTCCAGAGTACTTAAACAATCCGTGGCACATTTAGAGATCCCTTGAGTGACATGGGGCACAGTTTTAGAGCACTTAAGCGCCCCCAGTGCGGTTCTACATTACTCAAGTTACCCGCGGAACATTCCTAGATTACTTAAGTGATCCGTAGCGTAATTACGGATCACTTGAGTGATGCGTGGCCATAGGCGTACGCAGAATTTTCTGGGGGGTTTCCGATTTTTTCCCTTCTGGGGGGGGTTTACGTTTTTCCCTGCAAAATAAACACTACAATCTTGGCTCATTGCGTACGCCAATGTGCGTTGCACAGTTCCAGAGCACTTAAGCGGCCCGGACACATTTCCAGAGCACTTGGAGGGTCCGTGAAACATTTAGAGATCACTAAAGTGGCTCTGTAGGGGACTTATCAATAGGGAGAATGTTAATTGAGGTGCCCAATAACTATCGAAAGGTTTTCCGTTTTTGATCACCGAATGAGATGCCATTAAGAATATTTCATAAAGGATGGTTGATGACGTAAGCATCATCCAAACCCTCCCCCCCCCCTACCCCCCGTCATCAAAAGTCAGCAAATCGGAAAAATCCTCCCATCGATGCTGACGTAATACTTGAATGACCCCTAAATATTGTTTTGAGTAGGCTATTGTTTCCATACACACTCATAACATAAATGAGATGCCGTAAAAATTTTAAACTGTGATTGCTAGACTTCACAGTAACTGATCGATTTGATTCAAAAGCTTATTACATAAATCACGTTAAGAATCAGAATCACAATCAAAAGCTGAGATGCAAGAATTAGCACATTATGTCGAATTTCTGAAAAACTAGTGGACAGATTTTAATGAAATTTGGTACGAATACACAGTTATAACAGAGAAAGAGATGTACCATACAAAAGTCATAGTACACACGCATGATTGTCAGTAAAGCTCATCATTGCAGGAATGTCTAAAATCCACGTTGCGAGATCGAACACCGAAAATGAGTAATATGGGATATGGTCCCCTCTCACAGTCAGACAGGTCACACACCGCAACGGCATACTGGACCACGACCACCTAGATAACCTAGGTTATCTAGGTGGTCGTGACTGGACACGAGGCAGTTGAGAAGTCCCTGTGGCAATCGGTCCCACTCCTTCAGCAACGCAATTTTCAGTTCCAGGATGGTTCTCCGAGGGGGATGGCGAGATGCAATTGCCCTCCCAAGAGAGTCTCAGACATGTTCTATAGTGTTTAGGTAAGGAAATCTGGCTGGCCAATCCATACTCCGAATATCCTAACTATCCAGATAATCGTGACCAGGTGAGCCCGATATGGACGAGCGTTGTCGTCCATGAACAGTAACCGAGGGCCAACTGCGCCCCTGAAAAGTCGACCACAAGGCTCTAAGGTCTCCTCTCTATACCTCCTAGCAGGCACGGACCCTCTGCCAAACACATGGAGAGGTGTGAGGTCGTCCAACACGATGCCTGCCCAGACCATGATACCTCCACCACCATAGTGGTCCATTTCCCTGATGTGGGAGGGATGGTGTCGGGTACCAGGCTCTCTCCAGATGAGTGTACGTCGAGAATCAGTGTCCAGGCTGAATTTCGACTCATCTGTGAAGAGCACGGTGCTCCAATGAGGTCTAGTCCAAAGGCTGATGTTATTTGCACCATGCTAAACGTGCTTTCTTGTGTGCTGCAGTTAGCGGGACACAAACAGCGCGTCTTCTGGCATAAAGCCCTCTCCCATGAAGCCTTCGGGCAACAGTAAACCGTGAAACTCGAATTCCAGTGGCAGCATGCAGCTCACATGAGAGCTGTGATGCTGTAGCAGTCCTGTAGCGCCGCGCTGAAAGTGCCAAATAACGATCCTCATTGGTCGTCGTGGCTCTTCGACGACCTTGTCCAGGTCTTTTCGATATGGATTCAGTGTCCTGAAACTGTTCCCTTAAATTGCAGACGACACTGGGCGTAACATCGAGCTCTGCAGCCACCTGCACTTGTGATTGCCCTGCCCCAATCTATCGACGATTCTCCGTCTCATTCCGTCATCCATACTTTTGTGGCTACTCATTTTACCTAATAGCTTATAAAATTTACCAAACTCTTGCGAGAAACACAGCGAATGTCACCGAGGAGTACGAGCACACGAATCGTGGAAAACTCATGCACTTATCATCCCCTCCGTGGCCACAGCTCCGCCCACACGCACGTGTACGCTTACGTATTCGACACTGAATATTTGCATACTTCTTCGGTGGCATTATTAGTATGGTTCAATAATTTTTGTGAAAATAGACACAATGTGCAAATTCACTTAATTTTGCACACGAGTATAAAAAACCAAAAACTGAGAACATTTTTCCGTATTAGTTTTTCCCAAGGAATCAAGTATGTAATTATTGGGCGGTCAATAGTTACCACCCTGTATTCAATCAATGTAACTGTTCAATTTCCTGTAATCAATAACCGAAACCAAAAATCAAATGATCAAAAAGTATTAAAACCCTAAGAGAGCTCGCTTGCTTTTTTTAGAAATTTTCAAAAAAAAAATGTCTTAATATTAAGCTACAAAACATTGATGGTACAGTAATTACCAGTTTGTCGCGAACTACAACCACATGCAAAAGGCTATTTCCATAAGAATCCTGGGCTTGCGGATTGGCTCCATATTTGAGAAGCAAGTTGTAGCTAGATTCATCTTCGCAGCATGCAGCCCACGCCAGGGGATATTCTCCAAAGTAGCTGAGACCTGAAAGGAAAACACTTTTTGAATCCGTCAGGAATAAACAAATGGCTATAAAAAGTAAAGTATCCTTTCAATACTAAATTAATAGGCTCAAATAGGCTGAACAGACCAGGTTTTGTGTGTACATTATTCTAATTTTCCCAAATTCACATGTGAAAGTCACCTTCAAAATTAGTCCTTTTCCTTGGCACTTCCCACTGTTGATCACTGGGGTGGTAGAAATATCCTCTCGCTCTCTGGTAAACACTTGCACCACTTTCCAGAAGTAGTTTTAGAAGCTCCTCGTTTTCGAACGCGATGCATAGATGTACGCTACTTGTCCCTTAAAACGTTGAAAATAAGCAGAAGCATTTCAATTAAAGAGAAAAATGGGGAAACATGTTTGCGGTTTTATTTGATATACGTATAAGTATAGTTGAACAAAAGCGAAGAAAATTACCATAGTATTCTTCTCCTTCTATAATATCCTGAGCTAGTGCTGGATATAGCTGAAGCAGAAGCTTAGCTATTTTGGAATGAATGTCAGTATTGCACAAAATCAACAAATGCATCAATGATTCACCGAGCATTCCCCGATGTTCAAGCTTCCAACAAAGTATCCGATCCTGTTCGTCTTCTTCGTCCACTGGTATAACCACCTAGTTATCAATGCCCCAATAAAGCTTTTTATTATTTATTTTAATTTAGATTCAAAAAGTTTCATATAACAACGATTCCGCTACAGATAAAAACTATGTTCTTTGTGTATTTTGAATACACATATATATGCGATATATGTAAAATATTAAAAAAAACTTCCTTACTCCATCTTTAAAGCTTTTTTTCAGTTCAATAAAAGTGTTTTTCAGATGTCTCCCTGAGCCATCGTTATACATGTATGTCTTCAACGACTGCAATGCCAAATGCTCAACTTGTTTCACACCACCATGAGCGTATGCTTCGATGAGTCTACCTTCCCTGCGGAAATTGGCCAAAGCGTAAAGACTGTGTTCTTTATCTATTTCCGAATGACTCATGAGGTAATCCAGTAAAGAAGTCGCTAGACTTGAATTGCCTCGATCTGTAAATCTTAGTAGATTCTTGATAGAATATTTGCTCTTCATCTTTATTCTTTACAGAAAATACCAATTTGATCAACGATAAAGAAATTCCATCATTTGTAACGATTATTAATGAACATTGCATCCAAGCCAAGACGGAGATTCATAGTTACTTGTCCTAATGAGGCATTTGTCCTAGAGAAGTATAATGATTTCTTTGAATTACTTTCAACGTCTTTACTTAATTTTTAACGTGACATTAGCTAGTGTAATGATATGCATAAACGTTATCTAAAGTCAAACTTACGGTAGATCAGAGATAAAAGCTGTTTACTGAAATATAAATTTCTGGTTTACAGTATACAAATAAATTCGCAATATTTCGTCGGTACATTGTTACTTTCAATTATCTATTTCGCACGATGTGCGTGTTTATTATTTCGCTAGGAAGAGTATCTATAGCGTTTACGGTGAATACTTCCTATGGCTTGAAATTACACTAATCTCTGGATTATTTCAAAGTTCTTTCACGACTATCTCAATGTTACACGTTTTGTGTTGTACTAAACTAGTTATTATGCCACTTAATTTGAAATAAGGTTATGAAATTGTTTAATATCGTGTGACTTGCCATGAACGAATCTGTTCTCACGCTGGACAGACCGTAACTACAAATATGCACATATCATGCGATATTAATAGGTCGTTACAGCCTATATTTCTCAAAAATGGGTCGAGTTTGACAGCCGTATAAAAGCCGAAACTCTCGAAACAAAACTCAGATTGAAATATGATATAACGGACGTATGGTTAGGATATGATTAATATGTTTGAATTCTAATCAATTCCTTTTGTCGCACCATGGTCATTTTCTATACACGAGAGCTAATTACACTGGGACCTATACCAGGGTTTTCCAACGTGATAGCTCACGCGGAACCCTTGATGATTACGAGGCTATTCCGCGGAACCCCTAACAAATTTTGAATATTTCTTCAATATACAAGGTGTCTCAAAAGTCTGCATTCGCTTTGTGGAATAAGAATCGAAAAATCGTAGTAGATAAAAAGTGTCTAAAAATATATATACAGTCTACTGTATTGCAAATGCAGAGAAAGGGTGGCTGGGAGAGGGGAAAAGAATGTAAAACCTGCTCTTCTGATATTTTTTTCTTCATTTTTGTATATATATATTTGAGTTACACATAGTGTGACCATATGACCCATATTTTACGGGACAGAATTATTTTTCATAATATTTGGCTATTTCATCGTTTTAGTACAAATGTTAATTTTGTCAAGCCTGCTAAAGAAACTCATTTTGAAATTTTTGAATCGTGAATGCGTTATTTCAATATAAGCTATAGGCCCTGCATCAATGAAATGTCTTGTTTTTTTTATTTGTCATTCTAGTTATAAATATAGCTTCAGAATAACGAAAAACATGCTGATTTAATTATTTTTTTCTCCACCATCTTTATTTTCTACACAATAGGACTAATTAGACTGTCACTTATACAGTTCACAACTGATTCTGAACTTCTATTTTATGTTTCCCACCGAGAATCGCGATCTGCTGTTTGATCGTCATGGCGCTGTTTTTGTAATATTTCTGGAAGCAGAAAAGATACTGTCAAGGACAAAGGAGGGTATCGAACACACGACCTCTCTGAGCATCTTGTGGCATAGTTCACGAATATCTTATCGACCTGGCTACCATATTCCACTGCTATGTAAGTAGTATTCCACAAATACGCACAATTTTTCAATCATGACAACTAATACAGTTTCACAGATTTCTCGTTTAAGTATTCCTATTATAATTCACGACATAGGCGGAGATTGACTTGGAAGTCTGGGGGGGGGGGGCAAGCTCATTATTGCTGGGGGGGGGGCACAATGATGATGATGTCAATTCATATATACATATATACATTAGATCAGTCGACTCCACCTTTGACGTTGGCGTATTTCCGCCGATGATTCACAAAAGTCAAGAAGCTGTCAAAAGAACAAGAGCCTAGTAAAAAAATGTTTGATGAAATAGTCTTTAACGATAAATAAATAGTATTAATAACAAAATGCAGAACAAAGGGGAAAAAATACTACTCACTGTACTTGGTCAGCCGAGTTGAGTGTGAATTTTGACATACACCACTCTCACCCGAAATATAGAACGAGAGGTCAAAGGAAAAGAAAGAGGAAATCCCCCTCCGGTCCAGTGCACCAATCCAACACCAGCTATAGTAAATATGAAGATTAAATTATTCAGATTTCAGCACAAACTGAAATCATGGTCTCAGACGAGCGAAAAGTTCCAACTTGAGCAAAAACATGAAGTGAAAGGACGGTCAGTTTTTAGCAACTGACCTATATAGCTTTTTTTTCTGGAACATGCTAAATGTTTGCTTGTCACGTGATGTTACATGACCAGCACTGATTGGACATTGAGAGCCATTATGTGCTACTGGGGTACGGAATCTTGAAATTTTCAGTGTACCCACCCACATACAATGATGGTCAGTTGTGGGAAATTTCCTTTACGCTAGGCGTAGTTATCTGCGACGCCCTTGACAAAGGTTAGCGATGCCCCTGAGAGCCACGACTCATGGTTTGAGAAACACTAATGTAGAAGAGTTGATCCACTTTGCCCAAGAATATTTAGAAGACACCAACGAATAAGGCAAATACACAAAAAATAATAAAAGTCCTAATGCATTTCAACACCAATGGGTGCCGTCTTCAGAGGAAAAATTTAACCACTAGTTTCGCTGACCGAGTTTCCCATTTGGGTTGAATACCAAATCTTCACGCTCGGTTGCTCAGCGGAAGAAGTACGTCTGTTCACTTCAAACGTCGCGGGAATTACAAGAAAATTCGAATAGACCAATCGGATAGTACTATTCCGCAAATGTCCAATTAGGACGCTGCATTAGTATCTCACGCAGGCTCACAGCTTCATTCTGACCTGACCACGAAGTTTGAAGTGAACAGACGTACTTCTTCCGCTGAGCAACCGAGCGTGAAGATTTGGTATTCAACCCAAATGGGAAACTCGGTCAGCGAAACTAGTGGTTAAATTTTTCCTCTGAAGACGGCACCCATTGGTGTTGAAATGCATTAGGACTTTTATAATTTTTTGTGTATTTGCCTTATTCGTTGGTGTTTTCTAAATAAAAACACTAATGTCCAGTATTTCGGTTTTTTTCTTTTAGACAACTTTTAAAGAGATAGATTCGATTCATTATCTGCTTTGCTTTTAGATATGGAAAACAAAACAAAAAAAAAATCTTTCCTGTTAAAGTGTGAAAATTACACACATTTTTTTTCTTTCAAATCTTAAATCTTCAGGAGGACAATATAAGAATACTCAAGATTTAAACAACGGTGATGTAATGCGAATTACAGTTATTTAAGTAATTTATAATATAATTTTGAAAAATTTAATGTTGGGGGTAATTATTCTCAAGAATGATCATTATATATATATATATAACAAACAAACTGCAATTAAAACCATTGAATTTTTGTGATATTTTCTTTGAGGTCTATGGGGTGGCGGCGGAGGAATCATTTTCAGCAAAGTATTATCAGTTGTGCGATTTTCGCCCGTATACTCAACGTTTTGACGTGGCCTCTTGAACGTCGTATAAACGAGGTTTCATTTGTGGTAAAGAATCTGTAGAACGGGAAAAATGACCTCAGGCAAGTTAGAAAGCGAAGCTTTTAATTTTCTCTGTCTTATTACAATTGCTATTTAGGACCATGCTATATGAAGCTCAATTGGCCATCTGAAGAAAGAGAAGCGGGGGTGGGGGGGGGGGGCACGGAATGCAAAGAAACAATTTAAAAATTCCGCATCTTTGGAGGAAGACTCATAAAATCCGCATGTAGATCTTGAGAAGATCCAGAAATACCAATTCCCAGGAAGTCTTCTTATAAAAATTGCTTCAGATGAAACAGTAACAAGAAAAATTTCAGAAAAAATCAGGGTTCTGGGAATTTTTGGGGTTTCGTCACTTTTGATTCCGCGGAACCCCAAAAGCGCGGAATCCCAGTTGGAAAACCCTGACCTATACAGTCATACAATTTATTGTCGAATCCAAACGGTAGCTTTGACATTATTTTTTCATATATCTTGTCGAGGGGTTGGTGAGTTAACCCCTTGGTGAGGAACTTTCTGCGGTATCAATGGGCTTTGCGGTCATATCATTGCCGTTTCTGTTGTACCTCCGCGTCAGGAAAGATTCTGACAAGGATGAATCGGGTATTGAACTCACGACACTTCTGAGCATCCTTTGATACCGAAGGCGAGTAGGTTCGGATTCTAACTGGAGTTTTTGAGTTCACGCAAATTTCAAATTAATTATGATTGATTAGTTTTTTTCTGAGCAGTCATCTTTATATAATCTGATTTGACTTGAGACTTATATCACCTATCTCACCACGGTCATTTCTCGATTACAAACAGCTGGACTAAGACAACCATGTCCTAGTGGGTATTTGAATTCAAACCTATACAGCCGATGGCTAGGGTACTGGTACGTGTGACCACCCCCGACTTCAATCTTCAATAAATAATTTTATAGTATCAATATAGATATAGTTTAATCTCCTGTGTTTTTTTTTTTTCCATCTCTGTCAAAATTCATCAAGTTTCAAATATTTGATGGTGATGTGTTTGCAATAAATACGTAATCTATGTAAATGCGAATCGAGGTTTTTTTTAAATAAATTAGGCATTATTACACAAGAAAATATCTTAAATTTGACTTGATGTGATTGGTCCTTAATCAAAAACATAGATATTTTTTTTTTTACCAACTCAAAAATATACATTTACAAACTACATAAAATTTTGATAATTAATTTAAAACATTTTATACATTGTGAATTTTTATTTACATAAAATTTCACCTTTTTTTGATCGATGAAAAGATTCAGAAAGTACTCACCAATTTACGAGCTAAAAGGGGGGAGTACATTTGAATTCACTGTATTTACTTTAGCAAATGAATTGAAATCTCTTCCAAAAAAGTGACTGTATAATAGTTTTTAACTATTATTACGTAAAACTATAACTTCTTGAACTTGTATGTTTTCCTAATCATTGTCAGAAGACTGCTGACCCAGAAAAGTACTAAGAAATGAGGTTTTTCGTAGCAACGTTTTTGTGAAGTGTTTGTTACGGATTCTTCCCCTAGATACACATGCATATTCCAAAACGGATTCGCAACATTACGGTGAAAATACCTCGCATTGCCGTCCTCAAATTGAAGGGAATACTGACAATGAAAAACAAATCAGAACATATAACCACACATGCTTGACCTACATATGTATTATATTTGGGAAAAATACGTTATATATACAGTCAAACTTCGTTCATGAGTCACTTTTGGGAGAGCAAAAAATATGATCCCGTAAGTGGAGTGACGAGTGACTCGTTAAACAGAGTAAGCCATGGCCGTGCTAGTTCCTGTCTCCTTATTGATGTGTTCCTACAGAAAAACCAAATCCAAATTTTAGTTATTCAAACGAGATTAGTCATGAAAGTTGATTACTCTAGTTTTTCTTAATTAATTAATGTTTAGTTACTGCATTGCATAAAAATAGTCTTTAATGATAAATAAATAGTATTAATAACAAAATGCAGAACAAAGGGAAAAAAATACTACTCGCTGTACTTGGTCAGCCGAGTTGAGTGTGAATTTTGACATACACCACACTCTCACCCGAAATATAGAACGAGAGGCCAAAGGAAGAGAAAGAGGAAATCCCCCTCCCAGTCCAGTGCACCAATCCAACACCAGCTACAGTAAATATGAAGATTAAATTATTCAGATTTCAGCACAAACTGAAATCACGGTCTCAGACGAACGAAAAGTTCCAACTTGAGCAAAAACATAAAACATGAAGTGAAAGGACGGTCAGTTTTTAGCAACTGGCCCATGTAGCTTTTTTTTCTGAAACATGCTAAATGTTTGCTTGTCACGTGATGTTACATGACCAGCACTGATTGGACATTGAGAGCTACTGGAGTGCAGAATGCTACTCTTGCTTCACAGCATTTGAACAACACAAAATATTGCCGTTTTCAATTTTCAAAAATTCGCAAATTTTTCCGCATGTTTATGGAAACCAAAGTACTGTCGTCATGTTCGTCACACTCATCAGACACGATTTTCCACGATTTTGCACATGCTCTAACAACACAGCAAATGAGACTAAGTCATCATCATTGTCATCTTCACTGCCATTGACAAGATTTTAAGAGAAATCCCCATGCTGAAAGCAATTTCTTATGGTTATTTCAGAGACCCTGTTCCAGCTTTTTTGTGTACATAGAACATGGCATTAAGTGTGATTTATTTTTTTTCATCGACCGCTCTGATGAAATCCTTTAGGAACAAATTTTTCTAATACGACTTAAAATTTTGGATGACTTCTTGATAGAGTGGGCGTAACACAGATGTGACATAGACATAGATAAATTAACTCAATCGCGCGCGCGATCGTAATTCATGAAATTTCACGTGAGCCGCACAGTTATTTTATGGGCCTCCGGAAACCCGGGGACCCATGATACTCTTAAGACGGCCTTGGCATCAGTCCCGCCTGCTTCTCCCTAGTTGCGGCCCTGATGCCGTAAGTACAGAGTGTTAAGCGGGCCGGGATAGCAAGTTCGGGGGGGGCCGCAAATTTTAGTAATTTGTGGTCAGGAACTTTAAATTATATCGTGAAAAAAGGCAGAGCAATTCGAATGGCCAGCACGTGGCAAAGCCATAAATCTGTGTGCAAACGGATTTAGTATAAGAAGCATTTAAATGATTTCGTAAGGAGGACATTACGTTCCCTTCGTGTCATCGCACCGTCTGGAGAAAATCATCTTATAGATGAGTTAACTGATCGGGGAAAATGATAAACGAAGAAGTTTTTCGTTACCACAGTGCTTTGTGTTCGTCAGAATCCATCGATTGATGTTCTTATTATTATACAGCGTTATATCATGATTGAATAAACTAAAAAAAAATTAAATTAAAAGAAAATATATGGTCCAGTGGTTGTTTTTTGTTAGCCAATGGCCCTTTGCACCATATTTTCTTCTCGTGCTGCTTCCCCCCACCTTTCCTCAAGATCCCTCATCCAAGAGCGAGACCCTTTCTCCTTATTGAATTGAATTTAGTCAAAGCGAAATTTATATTGCACAAATATACAGTATATTAAAAAATGTTGAACTCTGGAACTCCCTGAGACATGTGCGGATCCAAAAGGAAAGGGATCGATCCCTCGCTAACACCGAATTGTCTCGGAACAGTACGTCTGTGCATAATATATATGAGACTTTGCCAATCATCAATATTTTCACATGAGGTTTTCTTTTTATTCCATTTTTGATTAACGTTGCGTTTGCGATGCTTTGTTTAATATTTTGTCAGATATTTTTCACATAAATGTTTTCATGAAATGAACATTTTTGGGAACTAAAAGGTATAATGAGTATCATAGTGTTTTTTAAAATTTTTTTACAAAGAAATTTGATTTTTTTCATTATATACAGTAAAACCTGTCTTTTTCGGACACCGACAGGACTAAATTGCACTACTAATATTTCACTCTCCATTCGTCCGTGAAAGAGGAATGACCGTTAATAGGGGGGTTTGAAATACATACTTCTATATATTATACAACTGTAAATTACTATTTGGCCGTAAAAGAGGGGGGTGACCGCATCTGAGGGGTGTCCGTTGAGAGGGGTTTTACTGCAATGTAACTTATGAGCACGAATTTGCATGATAATCGTAGCCAACTTCAGCTTGGCGAAAATAATTTAGCCAATTCCGAGGTGTCACGTGGCATTAAAAAATAAAAAAACCCGGTTGCTAACAGCAGTGTGTGTTCCACGCGAAATTCCACGGTTGCTGATAAGATCAGCCGCACCAGCTGAACCATAGTGTGTGTGCCGGTAGCCTTATAACTTCAGTTTCATGGAGAGAAGAAAGGAAGACAAATAGAGAGAGAGAGAGGAAGAAAAACAGAAAAAGAAAGACGAGAAGAGCCTTTGTTTTCGAAGTGCGGAAATGGAATGTGTGCGAATTTGTCTCCAAATTCCTCATGTGCGGAAATGTACTGTGCGGAACTGTCTATACACCGCTGAAGCAGTTAAGAAAATGTTACATTTGAAACCAATAAGCAATTCGCGAGCAGATAGAACGTGAGGTGTTGTTGTAATTTTGTCGCTTTTGTTTTCAAGTTGTTGCAGCGAGCAGACTGTTTTGTCACTTATCATGTACAGTGCACCCAAATAATATTAAAAACAAGGGCTCTCTCTCTCTGTCTCTGTCCGATAAAATATGAGATCTAAGGTCACTATACAGCTTTTACTCTCACTTAGTTGATCCTTTGACATGTCGACCAGTGCCTGAGGCCACAAAATGCATGGTTGAAAATAAAATGTGATTCACCTCCTTTTCTTTACGCTCAAGAGCACTCGGGTACCTATGTGGCCTATTTTCCACCAAGTACTTGTAAGACAAAAAATAGATTATTTCAATGCATTCTACCAGCTTTTAGAAATTAGCACATCTTTTTTTGAAACTCCCTGCATGTTTGCTTACGCCTGAAATGTATAACGAAACATGAACGATTCTATACCCTAGTTTTAGAAGAGAAAATGAATAATTTTATAATTCCTAAAAAATGCATTCATATAGTATATTTAAAAGCTGGTTAAACAAAACGAAATTTTGAACTGCAGTCAAAATGACCACTCGGTAGTTCTAGGTAAAAGAAGGTTTTTAAAAATCAACGGAATGACAAAATGTTCGTTTTTGCTCCAAAGGATTCCTTTTGACGAATTTTGGAAATTCAAGGAAGGAAATTTTCAAATTTGGAAAAAAAAGATTTGCAAATGGAGCGATCAAAGACCGCTTTCAACAAGCGGTCAGAATGACTGCGCCGTAGTTCTAGCGTTAACGTCCGAAGCTCAAAGTCTCTTGCGCTTTGTAGCTCCATCAGGCGCTTCCGAAAAAAATCAACTTCTTAAATGCAATGATACAGTCGACCCTCGATATAACGTCCTCCTTCGTCCCATCGAAAATGGACGTTATATTGGGAGGGTCGTTATATCGAAAGTAAAACATATATGATAGTCGTTCCATTAAAACATTCAGGACTTATCCTACCAGTTATTGTAATGGAATAGTCGCTATAACGGGGTCGTTATAACGAACGCCGACTGTACTATTCAAGCTTATATTATATGATAGTTTCTTCATCTTTGCGAATGCAACTTTTGTCATTCCGACTTTTCATATCCACTGACGTTGCTTTGCCTTTAATGGTGAACGAAATTTTTCTAATTTTTGGTGAACACTCTGACAGAAGTCCGAACCTCGTACAGAAAACTATGTTGTGCATGTCTGGTGAACGCTAGTAAACTGAAACGCGTGATTTCTTTTTTCTGTAGGGTTACAGATGTTTGATAATCGTTCAGCCAAGATTCGTTTAAAACGTCAAAAAGACGCCACAAATATTGAGCTTGAGGTAAACGGTTCCTCCCCCCCCCCCCTCTAAAAAACAAAAAAAACAACGGCGAACTTCTGCTATGGACATTGCTTTTTCAGCAAAAGCTGCCCAAGAACCTCAACTCGCCAAGAAAAAAAAATTCCAGCTGAGAGAACCATTCCCAAATAAGAAATAGCTCAACGTTTAGAGAAGGATTCTGTCAGTGTCCTGCTTGAAATGCTAGGTAGATCGTTGACGTAGAGCAATGCTCATAAGAGCATTGTGGTGCCATCTCATTGTTGATGTAGTACAATACCGCCCCAATGACACAGAGAGGAGGATTCAGAGAATTCGGGACTCTTAGGGTTCATTCAAGTATTACATCAGTATCGATGGGGGTGGGGGGGTCCCGATTTGCTGGCTTTAGATGACGGGGGGTTGTATGATGCTTACGTCATCAACCACCTTTTATAAAAATATAAAATATTCTTAATGGCATCTCTTACTCGGTGCACCAAAAATGAGAAAAACCTTTCGCTAGTTTGTGGGCACCTGAACTAATATTCTCCTTACAAGATTCATCGAAAGACTGGGAAATTACAAGGAAGAAAATTCATCACTGCCGCCACGGGGACACGCAGTGATGAATTTTCTTCCTTGTAATCTTCATCTCCACAAATAACCAGTCTTTCGATGAATCTTGTATTGACAAGTGGAGAGGACGTTTCTATATAATATTCTCCTTATTGATAAGTATGAAAGAATAGATGACTTTGCCGAATAATACTCAAAAAATCGTCAATGAATAAGGTAAATACCAGGAAATACTAAAAAATTCCTAATGAATTTCGACACGCTATGGGTGTCGTCTTCAGAGGATAAGAGTATCACGCTGACCGAGTTTCCTACTTGGATTTTGAGTACCAAATCTTCAATCTCGGTTACTCAGCTGGTCTGAAGACGACGCCCATAGCGTGTCGAAATGCAATGAGAATTTTTTAGTATTTTCCTGTATTTGCCTTATTCGTTGACGATTTTTTGACTATTTATAATTCCCCTACAGAACCATTTTAGTGATCTCTAAATGTTTCGCGGATTCAAGTGATCTGGAAATGTGTCTGGGCCGCTTAAGTGCTCTGGAACTGTGCCACGTATCACTCAAGTGATCCTTAATTATGCCGTGGATCACTTACGTAATCTGGGAATGTGCCGGGTAGCTTGAGTGATGTAGAACCTCACTGGGGACCGCTTAAGTGCTCCAAAGTTTTGGAGCGCCACATGTCACTCAAGGAATCTCTAAATGCGCCACGGATCACTTAAGTGATCTGGAACTGTGCCACGGGCCTACTTGAGCGATCTGAAAATGTGCCACGGGCTACTTAAACGCTCTGGAATTGTGCCACCGGTCACTTAAGCGATCTGTAAATGTGCCGCTTAGTTCATTTTTACAAAATTAGGTTTGGGGGAGCAGGCCACATCAAATAACCCCCAGAGCCACATTTGGTCAGCGGGCCAAGGGATTACCGTATATGGCTTATAGAGGGTGGGTCGCAAATAAATCTCTTAAAGAGAAATTTTGAATGATCATAATAACATATATATAAGGGTATTTTCTTTCGAAATTTTAATTTTTTTTTTAATATTTTTTGCATCAAAAAAATAAATTTCTGATCGTCTGTGGAGGGGTACACGAGCCCCCTCCCTATACCCCCTCCCCGCGTACGTCTCTTATCCCACCAATATGCGTTAAGAGGTAGGAGGCAGAGCTGACAAAATTTTGCTGACGGGGAGGAGGTTGTCAAATATAGCTAAAAAATAAAACTGACGTAATACTTGAACGGTCCCTTACCCAACGAACCACGGTCACGGTCTTTGACGTGGTAAGAGTGAGCATTGAACTTATCGTGTATATTGTATGAAGAGTTTCCGATTTGCATGGTAATATTCAAAAGTGCTTTCACAAAATTGACCCCTTAAACGAGTGTGGGTGACGCACAATCAGGAGGTTAACAACATTACAACCCCGTAGAGGACAACTGGGATTTCCAAAAAGTGACCCGATAAGTGGAGTGACGCGTTAACTTGGTGACACACTAACGAAGTTTGACTATATATATATGTCCGAAAATAAAGTTAAAATTTTTTTTTTTTTATTAGCCCTACTACTGATTGCATGAAATGCGTATCACGGAATGTTTGAGAAATTAGAACCTCATACTATTTTCTGAGTTTACTATTTAACCGGTGTTTCCCAAAGTGAGCAATATCGCCCCCTGGTGGGTGATGTAATGGTCCAGGAGGGTGATAAAAGCTACGAGTTTAACACACAATCCGAAGGTTCAACACCTTCTAGAGCAGAAGCACCTTCTGCTTCAAGTGTTGCATGGGTTCACTTTAGTTGAGGGACGATGAGAGAGAGAAAAATTCTGATTAAAGGGGGGATGGAACAAAATGTTTCTGAAACTATGATTTAAACCAATTGCTGCTAAAACCCCCGAAGGAGTTTGAGTGAGAAAATGTTGTGTACTCATACCCGAGACTAAAGTCACCATGACCCCCAAGGGTGGGACCGTCAGGGATTCAGCCCTGGTTCCGGGATGATTCTCATCATTTTTAATTTTTTCAAGCTTTAAACTCATTATAGACAGGCCCGATAAGGATCCCAGTCTAGGAGCCCTGCTCCTAGATATGGAAGGCCATGAAAAAGTCACACATGCCCAACAATATGTTGGTATGTGGAAGAACCTGTGATGGGGATCAGCCACAAATCGAAAGTAACCGATAACCGCTCTCGATTTTTCTCCCGCAAACTTAGCGAAACCGAAAGCATACCAGTCATAACTCAGTTAGGGGCCGTTCAAGTATTACGTCAGCAAATTTTTAGCCATTTTTGACCTCCCCCCCCCCCCTCCTTGTCAGCAAAATTTCGTCATCACTGCCCCCTACCTCCTGACGCATATTGGTGGGATCAGAAACGTACTCGGGAGGGGTGGCATAGGGAGCTCGTGCGAATCACTTCCCCCCCCCAGAAGAAAAAAAAATTTTAATTAAAATTTCGAAAGAAAATACCTTTATATGTTATTATTATCAATTTCTGTTAATTTCAATGCTATTTGAAGAACTCAAAATTTCTCTTTAAGAAATTCATTGCGACCCATCCTTTAAGCCA
This sequence comes from Pholcus phalangioides, assembly GCF_987345545.1. NCBI lineage: Eukaryota > Metazoa > Arthropoda > Arachnida > Araneae > Pholcidae > Pholcus > Pholcus phalangioides. The sequence continues at coordinate 43,376,142 of NW_028301600.1, read as the reverse complement.
CATGTGGTAAACCCTTGACACGCAGACCAAATGTGGTCCTGAAGGTTATCTGATGTGGCTTGGCCCCCAAACCTAATTTTGTAAAAATGAACTAAGCGGCACATTTACAAATTGCATAAATGACCCATGGCACAATTCTAGAGCATTTAAGTAACCCGCAACACAGTTCCAGAGCACTTAAACGATCCGTGGCACATTTAGAGATCCCTTGAGGGACATGTGGCATAGTTTTAGAGCACTTAAGCGGCCCCCATTGCGGTTCTACATCACTAAAGTTGCCTGCGGAACATTCCCAGATTACTTAAGTGTGATCCGTGGCATAATTACAGATCACTTGGTTGATACGTGGCACAGTTCCAGAGCACTTAAGCGGCCCGGGCACATTTCCACATTTCCAGAGCACTTGAACGACCCGTGAAACATTTAGAGATCACTAAAGTGGCTCTGTAGGTTCCCTACAGAGCCACTTATCAATAGGGAGAATGTTAGTTCAGATGCCCAATAACTATCGAAAGGTTTTTCCCGTTTTTTGGCGCACCGAATAAGATGCCATTAAGAATATTTCATATCTTCATAAAGGGTGGTTGCATCATCACAACCCCCCTCCCCCCCTTGTCATCAAAAGTCAGAAAATCGGCAACCCCGTCCCCATCGATGCTGACGTAATACTTGAATGACCCCTTAGCAATTTCTGCCTCTATTATCCTAATAAAAACCTTCTGCGGCTTCACTGATCACAAATCTTTCTTTGCTTTCAGGACTTTGTCTGATCAATAAAATAAATTAGATTAAACATTTAGCATATTTTTGATATTCCTTAGGCCCGGGTTACCCGGGCCGGGTTACATTATAGAAGTTTTAGAAAAGTTTATTTGACAAAAAAAACAACCAATAAGCCTGTTAGTTACGTTCACCCCAATGTAGCCGATGCGCTTATAGGTTGCATTTTTCAAGTTTCATAAATGAACTTTTGTAAAGCTTTTATAGTGTAATTCCTTAATTTGAAGGATGACAGCGGATGATGCTGTCTCGAAAACCGAAATTAAATTAAAAATTTACATCTCCGATGAATTACGATTTCATCGCGAACGCGCAAATCTCTCTCTCTCTCTCTCAATGACCTTAACCTTCAGCAGTCTCTTTTACTCTACAAAAACTATCTTCCCCGTCAGAGAAAATGTAACTGTTTTCGCGATGCTTTACCATCTTAACCGGACCTTACATCCCAAAACAACATCACTTGGAAATTATCCAAATTATGGATGAGAATCCACACATAACTGCAATCGCATTGCATGCATAAAATAAAAAATGTGTGACATATACTGTATCTAGAGGCGGATTTATCGTTTTACCACCTGCGGACTATACCAAATTTGCCGCCCATCCAAACTTGACACCCTGTTCTATATCTCCCAGCTCCCTCTAAAATATGCCTCCCTTTAAATACGCCTCTGTATATATCAGTCAGAAAATCATGAATTTGCATAGCGATCCTAGTTATTCAGTAGGAGTGACTATATGACTAGCATCTCCCGGGACATTACCGCATTTTTACGTAATTTTGGCCATCCCGACTTTTTATTTTAAATAAAAATATCCCGCTCCCCCCCCCCGTAGTTCGACGAAGCAAACTTGAATTTTAATTCGTAATTAAAATCAAGGATTGAAATTATTTTCTTAACTGAACAGGGCCCTGATGTTGATGGCATTTGCATTTTTTGCATTTTTCAATTCTTTTCCGTTTTAAGCCGTTTTTTCAGGTTTTAGGGAATTTTTTAGCCTTTTTAGGATATTTTTTCACTTTTAAAACTTTTTCAAAATAAAAAGTAGGCTAAAATTGTTTATAAAGAAAAACATATGTATTACTTTCATCACTTAAACTTGTATCCTCCTTTATACAGATGACAAACAAAGTTTGGAATCGATTCCATGTAAATTTAATATTTAGTAAAAATTCCAAGAGCTGGCCATATTTAACCAAAGAATGAATGAAAATGAGAGAGAGCATTCAAGAAATTCTGATTCTGTTGCTGCATGCAGTAAGATTTCGTAAGCTTTATTTTGCCTTGGGAATATTGATGACGTACGTAAGATCAATCTTCAGCATTTTAGTTTCTACCAATCAGTCCTTACAGAAAAGTATGGAGTTTATTGATGCTACGGATAAAGTCAGTGTGTTAAAAGTGGTATAGGCCAATTTGCTATCATGAAATTTGAAAAAATAATGAGAAAAAAACGAATTTTTACGGGAACGTCTAAAAGTTTTGAAATCGAAGAGAAATTAGCACTGTGAGAAGATCAGGTCCCCCCCCCCCCCTCAAAAAAAATATCCCCAATGACATCTATTGATTTTGAGAGAAGTCTATTTTGCCTTTTCAGAAATTTCTATTAGATATCCTAAACTATACTCATGAATTATGAATTGTTTATTTGAAAAGTGTCATTGGCAATTTTTTATAAAATCTAATGTTGAAAATGAATGTGATTTTCAATAGAAATACTATGAGAATTTTTTTTTCTTTGACCTCCAGTCACACACAATATAATGACTGGTTCAGTATCTGAAGAATTTTGTTTTGCTATTTCAATAGCATTTTGTGTCATTTTTTTCTTTTAGTTTTTAAAGCATTTTTTTTAGTTTTTGGGCTATTTTTTATGGTCATTTTTCAGGATTTTTAGGTCAACAACATCCGAGCATTGGTTATGACTATAATATGAATATATGAACATTCGTCTCTCATATTTATCACGATTTTTTTAGAGAGAGAATTTAATTTTACTCCACTTTACTTATATTCCCCCATCAGTTTTAAAACAACTGCTATTTTCAGTAGTACTTCATTTCCCGTAACTGACAATTTTACGATGATATTAGCGATAATTGGATACTTTGTTTACCTTTAGCAGCATTTTTATAGCAGCGATTTCCCGTATATTTGGGATCCCACTTTCCCATATTTTTCTCGAGGAAATAAAGTCAGTCTATAATTCAGCCACATCAACATAGTAGCTAGAAAACCTTAAAATCCTTTGCGGACTCATCGAGGAGGGGAAAAATAGAGCCCCTTTAATAAAACTATATACTAAAGCATCGTAAAGAAAACAATTTTTCTGTTCAATGCGACGTCAAAGTTACGGCCAATCGTTTAAAACAAACAGCATACAGAACAGCTATATTCGCATTAGCGATAATACTAACGTCACAGTGCACAGTAATGGCGGATGATGAGTCGGCCCGTATGGTTTGCCCAGTGGCTAATAGACATAGCCACACTGGAAGTACGTATATTGATGTTACTTTGCCTGTATATATTGCACACTTCTCGATAATTTAAAACGGATCAGCCTAGTCTTAGACCAGTAGTTTCTCACTGGTGTGTGAAGGAAGCATTATCGTTAGAGAAGTATTCCCCGATGTGTCCCAAAAAATAAAAATAATGACATTCAACAATAGCAATCCTATGAAAATATCGTTTGCGATGTGAGGTAGATTTTTAGAAATGATCTCATGCATTTGGAGATAAACACAAGATTGAAAGTCGCTAATATTAATCAATGTCTACTTTGCGTGGAACAAAATAGCCGACGAGGCAGTTACTATACCACGATGAGAATTCTGAAGTGACTTCTTTAATATCTCGCAAGAAATGCATCAATACGTCCGAGATGCTCGAGATGACCAAAGTGTGCGTCGCCAACCTCTATCGAAGGTGTCGTGAAGAGTTAGTGTATTGATGTGCACCCGTTCAGTGTTTTGAAATGATTCTTGTTTAAACTATTCTGGGGAGCCGCCGATAATCGATGGCAAGGGCAAGGGAGTCACGGGTGGAAAAAGTTTGAGAACTAATGCGTTCACCTCCTTCATGTACAGAATTTTAGCAATGAATTTGGCAATTAATCTAATAAATAAATTTGGTAATAAATTTAGTAAAAAGTTGTTAATAAAAAATTGACAATAAATTTGGGCATCGCCATGGACTCCTATCGTGACGAATCAGGTTCGAACCCAACTGACACGGCATAGTGGTGGTGATCGGCTGAAGTTGGTTTTCTGAAGTTTTCCAACTTCGACGCATGAATGCGAGCCGATCTACCATTCAAAAAAGTCTCTCCACAGAGAGCAATCAGGACTACAACATTTAACAAAATGACACAAGTAAAAAACAACCAGCCAATTTGTCTGCTTCCGAATTCGGAAGACAGATAGCAACACTTGACAAGCAACACATAATAAGCATTCCACAGAAACAAATTTCACGTTAGGTTCACAACACATGCACCCATTCATTGCAAATTCCGTAAAGGAATATGGATGAGGTTCATATGCGGTTTAGTAGTAGTAGCAATAAATTTTGACAATGTATATTCGAATCTAAATAAGTGGTATTATTGTTAGCATGTAGGAAAGGAAAGGAAAAAATATGAAAAAACAGGTTTTTCATTCTTTCTTGCCCTCCCAGCCACCCTTTCTCCATGTATGTAATACTGGGGTTTGTTTGTTTTATTTACTCATTAAACCATAGTGAGGGAGAAAGGAAAAAAAGTTATTTCTCTGAAGTTACGGGGAAAAAAACAATTTTCGTTTATGGGGTTACGAATGAAGAGTCTCGAGAGAAGGAAAATAGCACGAAAATGTATTTTTTCGATATAATCTCGTCTCTCTTTACGTTAAGGGGTTAAAACAGCAATGTCATTCCTTTTACCGCATGAACAGTCATTGTTCTCTTGAAATTTCGAGCGGCTTACATGTAAACCTGATATAAGTCGAGAACTGATGAATGAGATTTCCGAAGTCTCGCCTTTTCTGACATGGTGTAGATGAAAGCAGTCGCTCACTGAGTTAAGACAGCATTGATATCATAAACGGAAATAGACTTGAAGGTCTGGGTCAGGGGTTATGATTATGTCAATGTACAGTGATACCTTGGTTTTCGTCGATAATCCATTCGAAAAAAATCAGTGAAATTCAAAACCGACGAAAACCGATGTAACTATTTCCATATGAATCAATATAAATCCAATTAATTCGCTCTAGAAACTCCAAAATAATACCGAAAACATATTTTAGAGAGAATAAATATAGTGTTTAATACTAAAAAAAATAAGAAATTAATATAAAATGAATATAAAAGACTAATGTGTAAAAAACAAATTAACATTTAACGTTGCATTTACATTTTTATACCTTTCTGAAGATTTCCTGGGGTATAGAAGAAGGCGATGGGGGGAGAGAGAGGTGCGGATATTATTGTTTGGAAGGGGAATCCCCCCCCCCACTCCACAAGGACCTTAGGTATAAAGGCACTGTCTGGGGTCACTTCCCTTCTTTATCTTTTGGTACTAGGACCAGCTTCAGAGTCAGTGAACTCATGTTGCACAAGAAAGCTGTCCAAAGGGGTCTGTTTCTGCCGCCTCTTTAAGATTTGCTAAAAATGGGGCAAGACATTATCCTTAAACACGTTGCAGCCTTCTTCTGAGGGCTGCTGGCTCTGGAAACTTTCTTTAGTCCCATAGAATTGTTTGGCTAGACGCGCGGGGTGATGCTCAGAAAACGAGAAACAATGCCACACTGAAAAAAGAGAACGAAGATTAGCAACGAAGTCTCTTGCGCACGCCTACGAAATCCGAGGCAACCGACAAAAATCGAAACAAATTTTTTTATGGAAAAAATCGACGAAAACCGACGATAACCGAAGTCAACGAAAACCGAGGTATTACTGTACTGTACATACATGAACATTAGTGGAACCTCTTGAAAACGGACACCCATAAGACCGAAATTTTTGTCCGCTGTCGGGAGTGTAGGAATTCATATATCCCTTTCGATCCAAGTATACATTTTTTTTTTTTAACTTTCAAGATGTTTTTGCATATTTGATACTCAAAAAATGCATTAAATGTATTAAAATGTTAAATTACAGGAAATCTTTATTTTTTCGATTTTTTTTTTTTCTGAAGAAATATAATTCACTTCGTTAAAGTTTTTCAACCAAGATAATGATAATACCCTACATCTTCACATACAATTTTTTCTAGAATTTTATTTCTAAATTTGATGTAATAAATCACATTTTTCCCGGAAACACTTTATCCTAGAAGGCATCTTAAAAACCCCTGAAAGTTCAACTGTGCTGCCCTCCGTTTATAAGAATCAAACTGGGTGACCCCCCCCCCCCCACAAACGTGATTCTTATAAGAGGTGACTATTGTACTGAAAAAACCAATTTTTGGGCCCTGAAAATTTGTAGGCCCTGGGTGCATGCCCCGTTTACCTATGCGAGATGTAGCGGCTCTAAAGAAAATTGCCAATTTTCTCCAACCATGATGCCAAAGGTAACCGATTATCGCTAAAATCACCGAAAAATCGTATAATGAAGCACCACTGCAAACCGCAATGGATTTTTATAAATTTCAGGAACAAATAAACGTTAAACATGACAAATATGCGAGATGAATATTCATATTTAAATTCATGATTATCATAAAAAATGTAAATCCTCAATTTCAAGTAGGCTTCGTCGAAAATGCTAGGAAAACGGGACATTTTTATAAAGCAAAAAGACCAAAACTACGTGAAAATACGGGAACCATCCAAGAAATATGGTCATCCTATTGATAAAAAAAGTCGAGATGTCAAAAACAAAGATCAAATTTTTGTGAATGTCCCCGTAAAATACGAGTCATGTGGTCACATCAGTTAACGCACGATGTTGGAATTTTCGGTTTAATATGAAATGAAGTGAATGCTCAAATTCAGCAAAAATTAATTCTCAAATATACATATAAAATATTTAATTTTTATAAAAATAATTTTAGTCGCAATTTATTAATTCAAACACTTTTTAACGAATTATTTGCATAAAATGACATCTCATTGATGACACACACCTCAATCGAGTCAATCCAGTGTCGGGAAAATACTTTCGGAAACGGGAATGGGGTTTGAAAGGTTTGTTTTTTTTCTTTTTTCAGCGGGAAGCTGAGCAGTCATTGCTCGCATTTGTCAGTGCTCCTTTTTATATGAACGCGCTTTTTAGCCACGGTAAAGGTGATTTGTGACATATTTATTTCAATTATTACTCGCTTTATTTCAGTACGAATCATTTTTGCGTGGTTTTGAACGTCTATCTCTGTAGCTAGTCGATAATTTCTCTATTTCTTCTCACTCGGGTCGCTATCTCGAAAGGGACACAACACCCTGTAATACTCGGTTCACTGACTGTTATTTCACGATAATAACAATCACTGCGGCAGCCGGAGGTTGTATACGTGGTTACTGTTCGAATTCAATTTATATATTGTGATGCGTTGAGCATCGGATGAATCGTCTTCGTTGACAACTCGTTCGTCTATTGCGTTGTGTCGGGTTTGGTTATTAGGCTATTTATCTATAATACGTATAAAATCTGTATGCCTATACGTATAAAAAATGTGTTAAATATTCACCATTATTTTTTAATGTTTTTTTCTATCAATTTTTGCTTGTAGGTAAGCTCTAATAATCTATCATGTGTCACCTTCCATCATGTGTTCACTTGTCAGTTTGTCAACAATTGACTTGGGGATTTAATTCAGCTTGTTTTTCATGAAGTCTTGGAAAAGTCATTTTGAAAAATAAAAATAATCCTCCTTTCCTCCCATACATTTCATTTACAAGAGTAAATCTATTGCTGTTGAAATTTAAGCATGAAAGAGCACTTGGTGCACAATTCATGCACCGTGTAATATTTGTATAAAACATATATCAGTTTGAATCTTGCTGCTTAATAGTTGTGAAAGAATAGCTATCACACATAGCATCTTGATGTGTTAATAAGTATGAGATTTAGATCAACATGTCTCAAAGTGGACAATATCTCACCCTGGGAGACGTGATATTGTCCACTTTAGGGGATTGTCCCTAGGGGGCGATATGAGTATAGCATAGGATCATGTAGGTTCACTTGACTTGGGAGCAATGAAAAAGAAAGTTTTCAGTAAAAAAGGATGATGGAACCAAAGTGGTAAACTATAATTCACATTTTGGTTTGATGTTTCAAAACATGATTTTCAATGTTTGTTGCAAAACTTGGTCTTTCTGGTTATCTCTTATTCACACGCCTAAAGTTGTATCTGGCCCGATAATACTTATAGAAATATTGGGTTTGAGGCTCTCTCAATATTTCCAATAACTTTGTTTATGTCTATTATATAGAGTATTTTTATTGTCCAAACAAATTGTAAAGAGTTTAATTTCATGGTGGATTATCTTTTATTCATCTATGCAAAACCAGTGTATGATTATTGCGTATTTTGAGTATAAGTGTATTTTGAATCTATAGTATTTTTAAAAGTAGTTTTCATGAATATTTTATTTTTGAGAAATTTGTTTACAGAATATGTAGCCTATTTCTTTTCTATTTGCAGGGTTCCCAATTCAGTTACATGAAGTACTGACAAGGACCAGTAATGATGTCTGCCACAAAAATATTATGCAGAAGCTTAAGGAAATCAAGACCTCCTTATAAGTGTCCGAATAAGGAATGCGGAAAGAGTTATAAAAGTTTCACTGGGATGAAAGTGCACTTGTATAAATCGCACTGTGATCTCTCAAAAGATAGTGATAAAGGAAAAGAAAATTTGAATGAGCTTCCAATATCGCAAACAAAAGTTATTGGAAGTAATGAAGCTGTAAAATGCACAAGTGATCCTAACACATTCAAAATCGATATAGATGGCCATGTGAATTACTTTGATTCATCTGAATCTATACCTATTTTAGATTATAAAGATTCAAATAGAAATGGTTTTGGCAATAATTTCCCTCCTGTTAAAATTGGCAAAAATTCTTACTGTGCTTCCTTAAAGCTTTTTGAATCTAATGTTCATGTAATAGAAAATCGACATCCTCCTTCTTCACCATCATTACCATCACATTATTATAAACTATCAGACAGTTTATATGATGACCTGTATAAAGAAGTAGGGTATGACATGGATGATGAGGTATTGTTTCTTATGATTTATTTATGTAATTTCTCTCACTTTTTTAAAACAAGTTTTTCATTTTGTAGTTTCTTATATCGGAAACTAAACAGCTTATTAGGTTTATGCATGATCTAATCGCACATGGAAGGTAATTTTTAGGCTCAAAATACCCGGTGATGTGAATTAGATAGCCTATCAGTCTGTTTTATTTTTATAGTGTTTCATCTAAGGGATTGACAAATTGAATAAAATTTAACTTAAATTTTTCCAGAAAAATTTTTTTCATTTGGGAGCAACTGCCTATAAATATTTTTTACTGTACCAGGACGACTTAAAACCTTTGTTTTTATATTGGTAGATAAGTTGATACAAATTCTGAAAAATTTGTCTTTGTAGTAGACACTAATTTAGTAATTGCACGAATTCTGAAAAATTTGTTTTTGTAGTAGACATTAATTTAATAATTGCACGAAGGAAATTTCAAATGTAGGTTGATATCAATTTTTAGTTATCTGAGGCCTGGGATTAGTCTCTATATAAAGTAAATACAGTCAAGTTGGTGAATATTCAGTTGTCAACAAAAACTTCAAGTTATCGTGGGTTTGACTCATTTAGAATTTTGATTTTGGAACTTAACACTTATTTTTAAAAAATCTTTCTTAATTTTAGATATTAAGAGATATGAAGATATGAAACTATCAAAAATAAAGAACTTTGCAAATATTAATTATTCTGATGCTTTCGTATTACAAACTATACAGGGTGGTCAAAAAACAACTTTGCAGAGCAGATATACGAGCCTATAGTGATTAAAAATCAACTAACATGAATGAAATTAGAGATAAAGATGGGGTTTTGTTTTGCAACATGTTTGTAGTTGCCATGGTGACCTGGCACCTAGGATTTGTCTAGCTCTGATATAAACCGCAGGAAAAATTACCATTTCTTTATTTACACCCTACTGTGTGACATGCTGAAGTAGAGGCATGTAACCCCTTCATAACTTCAGCAAATGACCTTGGGTGGCAGCAGTAGCAAGATTTAGATAATTTTTCGTATGTATTTTCATGTGTTTAATTTTTGATGCTACATTTTATTTTTCATACAAGTTAAAATTAACTTTTAATATCTGAAAGTATTTAATCAGCAATATTTGAATTTACAAGTGTAACATGAGTCACATGTGTAATGCAAGTTGTGTAAAAAAAGAATGGTATTATTAACCCCACATGTGAGCAATCCAACAGGCAGAATAGTCCTGCGTCAATCCAAAACTTGGTGTGTGGGAAAACTCAAATGCATTGGTTGGGATCAGCAGGTTCGACTGGATTTTCGTCTAGTCCAAAATCCACCAAGTCATGTCGTGTGTCAATTCCCCTCACCAAATAGGGTAGGAAATCCGCCAGTCTCGCTGTGGATGAAAATTCCTGATCCAAAATCTTTTTAGCATGAAATCAGAAGTACATTTAGAAAGTATGGCTTTGAGCAGACGTGATTTTATTCTTGATGGTCATTGAAAATTTCAAACAAGAGCCATGTCTGGCCAATATCAGTTTTGTGCATGGACAAACAAAGAATGTACCTAAGGCCACAAATTTTTGGGAGGCCCCAGAATTCTTTGTTGTTTTTTTATTTTTTGTTTCCCCACCCCATGTAGAATATTGTCATTTTCTTGTCGATTTTTCGTTGATGTTTTTGATTTTATGGAGGTGCAAAATAAACGAAAACCATTGCATGCTTCAGAATTTGTGATAATTATATACAATTGTTACACAATAACACTCCATAACTGTGCTTCAAAGAATGTTATATAGAAAAATAAAGGGGCCTCTGAATTCCTGTGCCCAGGGCCTGGACTTATAAGGAACAGCCCATGTGTGTGGCAAGCAGGTTCGTAACTAGAATTTTTGTGTGTGGGTAGCAAACATGAGTTTTCCACTTTTATAATGGTTTTATAACTGTTTTTTAATATCTGTTAAAATTTGCCGTTCCCCCCCCCCCCTAAAGTTTAAGTCCGGCTTTGGTGGCAAGTAACTAATGAATAGAGATGGGATGAATATTCTGTCTTTTTTTTTTTTGAATAACGCTTAGGTATGTCGAATATCTGTATAAATCCAAGCACGACAAATTGGCAAAGTATTATTAATTGGAATTTTTTTCATAAATTAAAAATTTACTGATTATATATTTTATTGTGTGGTGTATATCCCTTTTTGTGAAAAGGTTATATCAGGATGAATTTCTAGGATAAGGAAAACATGAAACAAACTAGAACCCCACTGTAATAAGGTGAACTTTATAAATTTCTCTTCTCGTTTATGATCATTATTGTCATAAGTAGATACAGACTCCTTTAATGGGAGGGGGACGAATCACAGGGTGTGTATCCTGAACGGGGGATGTTCATCTCTGTCTATGCCAATAACATTTTTTTATAGAAGGGGGGGGGGCGGATTGTCTCCTTCACCCTTCCTCTATATATGCCTGTGGCGATTGAAATGGAAAGATAATTATACAAATACACATACATAATAAGAGTTTGTAGTTCACAAATTCAGTTGTACACTGGTGGCGTAAAGCAAACTGAGAATAACTTATTTTTTTACAAATAAGTTTTAATACAAAATCACACATCGGAAGTATAATCTTCCTCTTTTGTATCCTTTTTTTCCTAATTTGAAGTAGGAAAAGGACAGGGTTTATACGTCACAAAACTGAAAACTAGCCTGGCTCTGTGAAATAGTGCGGTCATGTGTGCCCCTTTATTTGGACAGAGTCCAAATCAACTCAAGTCAAATGGCCTCAGGCTAAATGGGTTGTTTGTGTGTCTCCACCTTAAATCATTAAAAAACCATTTTTTTTACATGAAGTATATTTTAGTAATGCCAGCCTCTTACTGTAGCAGTTAATTTCTGTAAATTCCTTATATGAGAACATAAATATTTAGTTTTACGTAAGTAAAAAGTGACTTTCTTTTTTCTGTCACACGAGTCACGGTCGTGAATATGACTACAAGATTATCAGGGTCATGAATATGGTACATGAGATTTGGGAGGGGAGGAGGAGAATAACTTATTGAACTAGATAGAATTGTGGTTGTAGAATAGGTCACAGCAGGTTATAGTAAACAAGAAATTCTCTGATTGGACAGACACATCATAAGCGGAGTCCCTGAGCGTCCTTGGACCAAGGGCTTTAACTAGGTATTTTGCCACTCAGGGTAAACATTTTGTTGCCCCCACAACTTTAAAATTTGATAATTTATAATGATGATCTTTGTCCCCATCTGAAACTGTCGTACCCTAAATTCTGCCACCAGGGGCATTTGCCCACCCCTTCTAGTTACGTCCCTGCTTGGACCCATACTCTTCTGAATTTTTATCAATAAATTCTCTTAGGGAATAATGGGATTATTAGCAAATTTGCAGATGAAGTTAAGTCAATGGGTGTAGTTGGGAATCAGTGATAGGAAGTTCTAGGCCAACTGGAATAGGATTTCAGCATGCTCACATGAATGGAGCTTGACCTTCAGCATAGGTGCTCATTTTGTTTAGCATTTAATTTTACATTTTTATATTAATTTTATGTTTTTTACATTTAATTCACTTTGACAAAAATGTCTAACGTGAGTCACTGATTATAATCTTTAAATATTTAATTTGTATTTAGTTTCAATCAGTTGTAAATATTTTTCTATGAAGATTTTTGAGATGGAAATTTTCACCCAAGTAAACTGATCTTATCCTTTAAGTATATACTTGACAAATGATGTTGCTCTCGATGTAAATAATTGTTCAACTGTTTTACTTTTATTAGGATGTGGTTTGGCTTAACCTTATGAATGATCAACTGGGATCCCATAAACTCAATAAAGTGTCTGAGGATACATTTGAATTTTTGATGGATCGTCTTGAAAAGGAATCATTTGTTCATGCTCAAAAGGTTGCTGAGAATGAATTAGCGACACTAGATGAAGATGCTGTGTGTTCTATATGCAATGATGGAGAATGTGATGATTCAAATGCAATCTTATTTTGTGATTTGTGCAATTTGCCAGTTCATCAGGTCAGTGTTATATTTATATTAGACATTACCAAACACAATTCAAAGCACACTAGACTATTGTTAGATAGTATTCAATCATTTTAAAAGCATGTTTCAAATCTCTTTTTGGATTTCTTTTTTAAACATTACTTTAACAAAATTAGTATAGCAATTAATTTGGTCAACTTTGGACAGTAGTCTCAAAAATCTGAGCCCAGATAATCTGAGGCACTACTACTTTACGAAACACCAACTCTGGCCGTATCGCTATATTGAAATTTACTGCCATTAATAAGATGAGTCAGAAATGAAGGTGCTGTCTATTGATGGTTGCCTCGAGTTCGTTAGGGAAATACCTTATCTATGTCATTTTTCAGACTCGAACGCAGGACTGAGACACCAACCTTCACAGTGATAGATGAGCATCTTACCACCATGCCACTCGGGTGCCCAATCTGAGGCACTGAAAATTTTTTCATTTCCTTCTTAAAACACTCTTTCCCCCCCTAACAAGAACCCAACTTTATTTTTTTCCCAGGAATAGTGGTAGTATGTAGGTATTATAATTTCAGTTTGAAAGGGATTAAGCAGCCCCAGCCCTATAATGAGTTACTGTGTAATAAAATATTGGGCTCCCTTGAATGGATGTAGACAGTTTTAACTTTCGGGGGGGGGGGGGGGGTGCTGAGAAAGAGGAGAAAGTTTGACCGTCTTCTTTGTAATGGTGTGGACAATGTCATTGTCCCCCTTAATTACTTGTGTAAAATTATTGGAAAGTCAGTTGAAAGCTATCAGTGTCTCAGCGTTGTTCGCCATCAATCCCATCCCTAATTATTTTCAATCACTCTCTCTTCACGCCCTTTTCAAATTCATTTTTTGGAACACATTGTATGCGATCTATATTATTCAAGAACAAAAATACAGCAAATATGCCAGTATTGCTTTTGCTTGTCTTTTTTTTTTTTAAAGTAAAACCAACATTTAAAGAATTTTTTATGATTTTTTGGATAATTCAAGTTTTTCAATAATCCAAGATGGTCGTGGTCCCATCCACCTCGGATTATCGAGAATACACTAAATATAAAATTTTTCAAAGGTCACGGATCTTTATTTCTGTTCTAGATTTGAAACAGTTTCTTGAATTGAATAGCTGTAATTATACAGAAGTTTTTGATACTGCAACGTATGTCTCTATCTGCCAATGAACAAAACAGTTTCAAACAACTATTTATTTCTGTTATTCGTCAGATTATTAGTTATAACTAATTAAAACACATTAGTTAAGACATCAATTCAAGGGCAAACCCTTCACTAGTAGGAAAATCGCAAAGTATACTTATGGTGAATCGACTAGGGCGAAAGTGACACTCAGCTATGGTCTTCAAGAAACGATGCTCAACCACAGATGTCAGTAGTCACACATAGAGCTCGGCGAGGAACCCAAGGTGTCAACGAGGCGGCAGAATCGGATCACGGACGTCGACAGAACCACACTTGGTCTTCACTGATCAATGGAGCAGAAGTCAGATGACGGATATCGTGATGAACCCAGGGCATTGATGAGGCGATGTTAGATCACAAACACCGGTAGAACCACACAAGGAATTCAGGGATCAAGTGGTGGAATCCAGTTAACGGATATCTCGAAGAACCCAGGGCGTTGACGAAGAGGCGTCATTAGATCGCGGGCATCGGCTGTGCTACACGTGGATTTCGCCGTTCAAGCGGTGGAGTCCGATGGTGGACATCATGACGAAGGGGTAGCATCAGATTGCAGAGTCATACGAGGAAACTATCAGATCACTGCTATTGACCATGCCAGCCAACGCCAGATCGCAGTCGGCAAGATCTACGAAGGCATTAAGATCGAGAACGGACACCAGACATCCCTGAACGGCATTCTTGAAGAGCAACTGACGGGAACTTGCGTGACGGGAACATCGGACCAGCCGAGTTGTTTGGATGATTTGCAAATTTAGCGCTACATGAGACTGAAGACCAATTTGAAGCACGGACATGATTATATATAGCTCTCAAATCACTAAGCATACAAATGAGGAGTAACGCACATGCGCCCCCATTGACATCGGCATTCCAAGCAGCAAGTTCAGAAACTAGTTTCTTTTCTTCCTAAAACAGTTCGTGACACGTCGGCACTGAAAACGTCCGTAAGTAACAAAAGTTTGTTCAGTCGACAAAAAATAATTATAAACATAAAGTATATGATAGACATAACAAACTCAATAATAAAACATAACACATGCACTACCATAAGGGGTAAAGGTCAGGCAAGCGCCAACAAGGCCCTGTGACAATACATGTTGTCGGGCGGTTGAAAACAAAATTCTCACCTGTGCGAGACCATTTCTGCACCCATCTGATGTTTTGGCCGGGACTAGGTGTGGGGGGGGGGGGTGGCAAATTTGAGAAGGGAACAAAAATACTGTAGTAAAATCATTGAATTTCAGTGGTGTGGGTTGGTAAAATCATTTTCGCCCCCTCACAAAAATCCTAGTTAGGGCCCTATATAAGCCACACCAGCATAGGTCCCAGAACCTGGGGTCTGAGGCACCTTTAATTTTGTGAGGAGCTGAGTCCCTAAAAATTTATGAATATACAATAGAACGCACCATTCTGCCTACTGCGTATAGGCTTGAGTCCTGTAATATACGGAACGAATGGTGATTTTCAGTCCCCTCAATGTTTTCTTCATATCTGTGTACCAGTAAAACAACCCCAGAAACTAGCAGCTGTATTCCCAGATATGATGATGAAATGCATCAAAAATTAGTTTTCTTTATAAATCATCCTATCCAATACATTAATAGTTGGAATTTTAAAACAAAACATTTGTTATATATTTTTTTTTCTTCACCATTGATTTGGCCCCTCTTCTATTTCACATTCGTGAAATCCATGCCTTGTCCAATTACAGCTGTGATTTAACAAATGATAATGTAACTGCTTATAAAGTTTGATTTCATATAGGGATCTAATTTATCGTCTATATGCGAGTTGCGTGCATACCTGCCAACTGTTACAATTTTATCATATTTAATAGGATTTTAGCAAGTTGATATGATTATATGCTTTTTCTTTTAAAAATAAGACTTTACCGAATCACTAATATTGGCATTTTATTGCCTATTTTGCAAACTATTCAGTGTTACAAATCATTGAAAGTCTGTTGGTTGACATCACTCCGGGGAAACTAGCCAAAAATTCCTTCACACTCTGCAGTGAGAAGGGGTGGAACAACGCTGGGAGTTTTCGTGGCAGTTTTACTGGTGCAGCTTATTCGCTAAAACGATGTCTCAAGCCGCCTCTGTATTAGTATACTGAGTGATGCCCCAATCCTTTAGCGTTCATTTATGGATCAATATTTTTTTTGTAATTTGTATGCCATCCTAACCCTCTATGGTTCCGTGAATTATATAGCAATTTTTTTTTTTTTTAATTCAGGCCAAATTTTCTAAATAAACTTGTACCAAAAATTGAGTTTATAATTCACGCATTCTTGATCTTCAACAACAAACAATTATTTTCTTGATATTTGAGTATCATCAAAATTTTACCATGTCTGAAATATAAAATTACTTTTTATTGTTGAGTTATTCAGGACTGGGAGTTTTCAGGTATTTCGACAAACAAAAAATGCACTTGATGCCAGTGCAATATCTATTCTATTATATAAAGTCCTATTAATATTAATCATTCAGGTTACTAGAATGTTAAATTTAGAGTTATGAGTATCAAATGATTTTCAGCACTTTGGCATCCATCGAATGAATTTTTTTTTTCATGTGATTAGGGGACTGTGTTTCAGTGAGTGAAATCATATTTCATTTTAGATAAAACAATAGCGCAAAAATGTGAAAAGAGAGACAAGTGAATAAATATTTTACTGATCTGTTGTCTTCCTAAGAATGTTTTTTGTTTTTCATTTCTTTAAAGTAAACCATATCTTTCCCTATGCAGCAGTTACTTTTTCGAATTATAATTATATAGCTTCTTAATCAATTTTTAGTGTGGGGTACCCTCCCCCACCTCTTTTTTTGTAAATTGGAAAACAGGCTACATTACCCTTTTTTATGAAGAATTTTTTTCTTCTGAGGTTGGCAGGTCTGAGTGTATTTGTCCATTGTTTAACACTGTTCAGGAAATTAGTTCTTTAACAAAAGGAAAAAGTCAAATTAGATGTAAGTCTAATTAAAATAGAGTAATTTGAGTTTGTGTGGTAATTTTTAGTGTGAAAATTGTCATTTTGCATTGGTAGTTAATTTTCAACATTTTTTTATAGGAATGTTATGGTGTTCCTTTTATACCTGAAGGACAATGGTTGTGCAAGCCTTGTAGTCATTCTTCTACCTCTTCACTTGTCGAATGTGTTCTTTGTCCTAATAAAGGTGGTGCTCTCAAGCCAACCAATGACAATAGATGGGCTCATGTCAATTGTGCTTTGTGGATTCCAGAAGTAGGCTTCACCAATCCAGATTTTCTTGAACCTATTGACAGCATCCCCAAAATACCGCGAGCACGTTGGAAACTTTGTTGTTACATTTGTAAACAAAGAAATGTTGGAGCTTGTATTCAATGCAAGAAAAATAGTTGTTATACAGGTAAGTTTCATTTTCATATTGACAATATTTATAACGATTCTTTGAAATCATGGATTTGCTAATGGACAAACTTGACACTCTAAAGGCGCGTATACACTAGCGCGCGGATCGTGCAATGCAAGCATTTCCAGGCGTTCGCAATGCATTCAGTGAGTACGATTTCCGAAACGAATCGCACACACACATCATCATCACCGATGGCTCCATCCGAGAGCTGTTTCAACGCCATCTGTAGGTTTTGAGCGGCAGTAACAACTATTGAGGAACATGATATGATAAACGAATTTAAATGACACAAAAATGACGAATTTGAATTATTATGACTATTAAATTAAATGACTTTCGCGAAATAAGACGTGGGAAAAAAAAATGAAGGCTCTAGAGAGGCTCAGAAGCACGTACAAACACCCACACCAATAACGGTGCCGTCCAAACTAGAAGGAAGACTCCTATTGAATCGGTTCAAACAGATCAAGAATGATTCGTTAATTGTTCGCAACACTGTACAAATTACTGAACAACCGATTGCGAACGCTTGGATTGCACGATCCGCGCGCTAGTGTATACGCGCCATAATGGTTATAAATTGAATTCATGTGTTTGTGAAATATATTTTTTCACACGCAAAAAATGTTATCTGCCAGTGCTTAATAAATCCCAGGCAGCAAGTTGTCAATGGTGACTAAAAAATTAGAATTGTTGCCATGGGCGGAGATACAGGGCGTGTGGGGGGCAATGCCCCCCCCCCCCAGCCTCAAAGGTGGAGTCGACTGATCTAATGTATAAATGTATATATGAATTGACATCGTGCCCTCCCAGCAATAATGACCATTCCCCCCCCCCCCCAGACTTCCAAGTCTATCTCCGCCTATGATTGTTGCCGAAGATTTTGTACAAGTGTTTTTACCAAATTGGAACCTGAGGATAAAACAAAATAAAGTAGACTCTCGGTAACTCGACACATGGATAACTCGACATATATTATTTCCCTTGGTTGGCCCACTTAACTAATTTCAATGAAGGGGAAACTAACTCGACACATGTTTGGCTTAACTCCACTTAAGTCAGGGCTAATTAGACCGGGACCTACAATTTATTGCCGATTCCGAACGGCATGCTTGTTTTTTTTTTATACTCATCGAGAGGTTGGCACGCTAACCCCTCGATGGGGACTCCCTGCGGTAGTAATTTTTTGCTGCGGTCAAGTTGCCGTTTTTTGTTGTACCCCTGTGTCAGGAAAGTTTTCTGACAAGGATGAACCGGGTATCGAACTCGCAACACCTCTAAAAATCCTTTTGGTAGTTTAGGCGAATAAGAAAAGTGTCGACATTGTGAACATCCAATAGGGAAAAAATCTTATCTATTGGGAATTTTGATATTGTCTGTTGCGGAGAATGCTTTTGGCGGAACTCAGCTTTACAATTTCTTGGAAAAGGAATAAAAGAAAAAGAGCTAAAGCCTGGTTAGACACTGAATATGTCATTTGGTTATCATTGTGAGTATTGATGGCCGCGAATGCAATGGCTCCACGCGAACTTCATACTTTAACTTTAAAATCAAAAGTTGAAATTTTCAAAAAACTAGAATCGGGAAAACTGAAGAATGAACTAGCCGAAGAATATGGAGTTGCACAGAATCCATTTCAGCATTTGCTAAAAATGAGGGAAATGTTTTATAAATGATAAGAAATCATAATTCAGCGATGTAGAGGAAGCAAGTCTTTTGTGGTTAAAATATCTCAATCTCACTCAATCCAATTATCAGGACCAATAATTCAAGGAAAGCAAAAGATTTTGCAAAAAATCTCAATCAAGGAAATTAAGAATTATCCTAAGTATGAAAACTTTTTATAGAAAATTAGACAAAACAATTGTGAATTTGTGTATGTTAGAATGAACGCAAAAATTTCTGTTTTAGATGCAGTTGAAATGGTTGATTCTGCGTGGAATTCAGGCACAAGTGCTAGGATTTGGAACTGCTTCCGTCATGTTGGTTTTTGTTCTGAGTCTTTGGAGAACGATTATTTATCCAAAGAAAATTAATTAATTAAAATAAAAAGATTACTTCTCCTGAAGATTCCTCCGAGATTGAGTGTGGAGAAAGCATAAATAGCATTATGGGTGATAGTATCGACGATGAATTTGTGAGTATTGACTCTGATCTTGTAACTTCAGGACTTTTAGCAGAAGACAATATTCCAGAATCAATCACCCAAAGCAAGTGCTTCATCTTTCGAAGAAATAGAATTAGAAATTTCAGATGAAGTATCTGCACCATCTCTCCATGATGCACTAAAAACTCTAGATGTGATACGTCACTTCCTACACAGTCAGGAAGCCGAACAATCGCGGTATAAACTTAATAGTGTAGAAAAAATTTTGTTTTCTCTTCGGGAAGAAAAACAAGCAAATATACTTGATTATTTTTCATGAGGTTAATTTTATTATATGTTTTGATTCTATTTTGAAACAACCCCGAATTAAAATTAATGAGAATTAGCATTTTATCTAATACAATTGTTAGAATGTATATAATTACGTACACAAAAACGATCAGACGAAAATTTAGAGTGAAACCCCCGCTAACTCGACATCCGCTTAACCCTCTGACTGCTCAATTTGTGGACCGAAATTGCTTCAAAAATTGCGTAATTTTTTTCACTCAAAAAGTGAAGTTTGAGCGGTAATACCATTTGCCTTCAAATGCCGCAATTTATTAGACAACTAACGACATCTGTTGGCCAAAATGTGAATGAAACATCTAATACTGTATATAATTTTTTTCAGTGGTTAAACGGGGAAAAAACGGGATGCGCTTCTCAATAAAGGAAGAAAAACACATGCCCGCGGAAATCGCGGGATGAGCAGATTTTGCTACATTTGAGTTGCCCGTGGAAATCGCGGGATGAGCAGCCAGAGGGTTAAGCCAACATGTTTGTTGATACTTTTGGGGTGTCAAGTTACCGAGAGTCTACTGTATTTGGAATTTGTGGCAGTGTCTACAAACGGGAAAATAAGTCATTAAGTCCCTCAAAGGTAAAAAAATATTTTGGACCATTTATCTCATAGCAATAAGACTCCGGCATACTTGCCAACTTCTATGGATAGTTACTCTCAACTGCGGATCTATGGAAGATATTCTCAATACTAGAGACAATTTTTTCTTAGATTTTTAGCAAAAAAGAAAAAGTTTCTTGCTGCTTTTTTTTAAAAATATTTCAACCTTTTCCTGTTACAGTTAGTGTGATGACATACACATGTGATCAAACGAAAGAGTTTGAGACATGGCAAACATTGGATTGGAAAAAAGAGGGCGATCAAATTAATGTATTGTTTTCCATTAAGAGTGTTGCTGCTCAAAATTTTAACCTAATTTAAAATAAATTTGGGGACACGTTCACAATCCAGGCTGGCAACAACATTGACACTAGAGCAAATAAAGTGCTAAAGCTGGGTCCACACCCACAGAACTCTGCAATGCAAAGGCAGATTTTGGTAGTGTGGTTACTCAAAATAGACCATTGAAATCACGCCTGCTATGCTAGCCGCACCTCAATCTGTTTTTGCACTGAGATCTATTGGTGTGGACGGACCTGGCTTATTATCCAGACACACAAAAATTCCTTATATTTTTAGATTTTTCTAAAATCCATTGTCTGAAGGGACTTGTTATTTTCGTACCCACATCTGGTGAGGGTGGTTCTGGACTCATCTGTGATGTCAATAATGAATGATCACCAGAAGATTTAGATGTGTTTGTTATGTCACAGAAGCACAGAAAACTATTATTCTATTGAAGAGATATGCAATGCTGAATGGCATCCCTACAATGGTTTTGGCACACATTAGCAACATTCCCTCTAATTTTTATTTTATTTTTGCTGATGTGTTACATCTGTGTGTGGTAAGACAATCTGTCAATGTCCTATTAGTGCGTTTAATAATTTTACACGTGCAGGATACGTTTTCACCTTGTGGGGATGGGGGGGGGGGGAGACATGTTTGTACAGCTTAAGGAACATTTCATCGCAGGTGCTCTGATACACAGAAAACATTGAAGGGGGTCGTCTAGGGTTGCATTGAATATTCATAAATTATTAAAGGACTCTGTGACCTCACCAAGTTTCTTGGGGGGGGGGGGGCTCAAGATGCTTGAACCTATGGGTTCTAGTTTTAATGAGGATTTAAATGAGTGAGGCGAATTTTATTTTGAATTCCACTTTTTCAGTGTGTTTATCTGCCTTATCTCATGCCACCAAAGCATGGAAAGTTATTACCCCATTGAAGAAAAATGACAAAAGGAACACTATATTAATCTTATAATGGTTTCAGTATTTATACACAACAATTCCCTAAATTTTTCTCATTTTACTTGCATAGATCTGCTTTTTCGGTGTGCGGTAAGGCATGCAACACATAGTAATAGGGGTGTGGTATTCGAAGTGGAAACACAAAAAAAATTAGGTAAACTTATAGCTGTTCCTTTGAATGCATAAAACCAAAGCGATTGAAATAAAGGTTTTTTTTAATTGGAGAGGTCGGGCACAAAAATAGGTTCCGCTCAGGTAGAGATTTTGTCTCGAGTCGTCCCTGAGTGCAACGTATGTGTGGGGAGCAAACCATACATACACAACTGAACATCTTTTTGGAGTTTTATGGATCTTGTTCCAAATATCTTGCAAGTAATGGCAAAGCCTCCTATGAGGCTCCTAGACAGTATCTCTATCTAGGAGTCCTCGGTAAGGTGTGGCCACAATGGGACTAACAAGACATCTTTCCCGTTCAAGAAACTAATGAACTTATATTGAAAATTCAATTTGATTTTTTTTTTTAAACAGCTTTCACAACCATGACCCCCCCCCCCTCTCCAATTCTGTCTTTTTAACTCCAATTCTGTTCTTTTAAAGTTTAAACCACAAAATATATATTGCTTTGTTCCATTAGGATCGTTGTCTCTAAATATTCTTCATGGCATTGTTTTGCACCTCGGTAAGGTACTAGGAGGAAGAGCGATAATCATGTCTCGCCAAATAGATTAATTAATTAAATAGTGTGCCAGTTTGTTAACACGTGTAATTTTTCCACTACATTATATATTATTTGGGAATGCATTTTGCGTGAACTTAATCTAGCTGCCTGCAACTGTAAGGTAGGCTTATGTATTATGATTTGAGGCACAATGAAAAACATTTAGATACACAAAGGGCACCACGAACCAAAAAAAAAGTTTGGGAACCAGAGTGATTTTTATGACCATGTTTTCGAAAATGGAAAGATAACATCTGAAAGAGAGAAATGCGATATTTTCCAGGACCAGTTTGGGTGACCTTTTGTTGCCATTACAAAAAGTAGAAGTCAAAAACAGTTTTTCTTTCAAAAGTGAAGAAGGTTGGTAATCATTGATTTAGAACCAATACTATAGGAAGCTGGACACAGCTTTGTCTTTTGAGTTGTAACATATCACCCTTTTGAGCCCATATGTTCCATTAATCATCATTCTTAACTCGCTATTAAATCCCTAGCAATTAACATTAAATGATTCCTCTGGAAAAGACCTGGTTGAGTCATCGGATTTGTGAATGGTTTTTTTTTTTGTATATTATTTTTTGTTGAAATATATATGCATATATAATGTAATATGATAATACAGGGTGATCAGCGAATAAGCCCTTATTTCAAAATTGAATATCTCTACAACGAAGATCAATAGAATTATGCGGTAAACGGTACGTTTATTAGCAAAACTAAGAATGTTGTACAGAAATTTCGAAAATTTAGTTACAAAAGCTGTTAACAGATGGCGCTCTGCGCTGAAAACTCTTTCTCTGAAAGGAGTCTAAAATAAAAAAAATAATAAAGTCAAGCAGTCTTTGCAATCAGAACACAATTTTTTCAAAATGTTCACCGTTCGTAACAATGAGGTGGCGTAAACGAACAATGAAATTTGACATCACGTCCTGCAATGTCTCAACGGAAATGGAATCACATGCAACACCAATCAACGATTCAAGCTCATCCAGAGTAGTGGGATTGTTTCGATAGACAGTGTCTTTCAATGCGCCCTACAGAAGTCACAAGGAGTCAGATCGGGAGAATATGGAGGCCAATCTATTCCTGTGTCAGTGATATTTCAGATAATTTAACGCAATTACTCTATTCCCAAAGTATTCATGAAGAAAGCGAAAAACTTTATCTGTTCGATGTGGTCGAGCCCCATCTTGCATGAACCAGTCGATACCTGGTCGATCCTCCAACGCTAGATGTGTGCTGATAGCACTTTGGAGGGGTTATTTTGGTACAGCCCTGTGTTGGAGTGGTCGGTCAGCCAATGAAAGATGCAGGAAGGTCGTAATCACAAATCAACGTTGAGATTGCTTGACAAGATATGCCAACCGACTTTCAAGAAGGGCCAAAAACCTCAATATAAATTTGATCGAAATGAAAATCGGGTGATTCTAGTGAAATTTTCGATTTTAATTTTTTTATATTGGTTTTCTATAAGTTGTAAGAATTTTAATCATGACATATTCATTTTGAATGTCATTTTTTTCTGTTTTCGATGTGAATCTTGAATAAGAACTAAACAAAACCCATCAAATTTTCCTGCTTATAATTTGCAGATATAAACTTTGTTAGTTTAAGAAAAAAAAGGGTATCATACAGCCCACATGAGAATTTCATTTATCCATTTCTCTCAAGGAGGTGGGAGCAATGCCGTCTTAAGGCATGGGCCCACCCCGGCCTCAAGAGAAGAGAGTGCCTCACAAAAAACAGCTGGTGGAAATTTTCAAGAATTTGTCTGGTAGGGCCTCAGAAAAATCCCTTGGCCCGGGGACCCATGAATCTCTTAAGACTGCCCTAGGTGGGAGGGGGGGGGGTGTTTAACACTGTTTTGTAGAGAAAATGTCAATTTTTGTACTGGCATCTATCCCATCTATAAATATTTAAAAAATGTTTTTGTGAATAAATTTTTAACGTAATTATAACTAATATCAAACCTCTTTCAGAAAAAGCTGTAGTTAAGGCGTGGCGGTTTATCCACACGAAAGCTGCCTCAAAGTTAACACCTCATGCAGCTTTGATCCCCACTAAGAAGCTCATTTTTGACATTTTGTTTTTATTTCATCGTAATTTTTTTAAACGTATAATCTGACTATTATACACAGCAGAATAGGGTAGGTTAATTAGGATTTTCATGGAAATAAAGTAGTACCTCACAAATCCAAAACAAAGAGGGACGGCAGCGACAAATCCATTTCAAATGAGCGAAAAAAAAAAATTTCAAAAAGACATTTATTCAACTTTACTTATATATATTTTTTCCCTTTCTTTGTATATACATGCACAACATGTTACAGACTGAAGTAATTTTTGATACACTGAGTTATATATATACACATGAGAGTTGAAAGGGGTTAACTTGGTTACCTGTACTGACAACAAATAATGAAGCTAAAACTGTAAAAGTCCATAGTGAAATTAGTATTGCTATGTTAAAAGCGTGAGAATAAAAAAAGAAATGTATGCATGAAAAAAATATAAATATCAGCAAATCAAGAAAATATATGCACTGAGTATAAAAAAATAGAGGTGGCGGACAGGAATTTATTTGTAAAAAAATAAGCAAATCGCTTCGATGAAACACATCAAAATGTATAAGTTTACGTCTGAGTATTAAAATCAGTTTCAATATTTGGTATGTTAGCAATGTATTGTTGAAGTCGTCGTTTTAAAGCAGGAAACTGTTATATTTTGCAATTCAATAGGTAAAGTGTTATAAATTTTAGGAGCAATGTACAAAAAAAAAATGTTTGCAAAAAATATTTTTTCTATGTGAAGGAATCTCAAAGCCCACATGAGGTCGTCTCAAAGAAACATTCATTTTGGGTGTGCAAAGATTTTTGTTTTTGTGCAGAAAAATTATTGCTTTATAGAAGACAAATTGTCGTAGGTTTAGGATATATTTATTATATAAAGAAATGTCATTTGAAGTTCAGTATCCTAGAAACTTCAGAAACTTGAATTGAATAGTTACAATTGGTAATAAGTTAGTCTTATAATCGCAGCCCCATGTAAGTAGACCATATTGTAATGATGAATGAACCCAGGCAATAATAAACAGAGCGCAAGAAAGTGTGATGAACAATTCTTCGCAAATGGTAAAACTTATACAAGAAAAATCTGAGTTATTTCGTGAGGAATTTAACATGAGATTTCCATTTCAAATTAGAATCAATTTAGATACCAAGATATTTCCACGAGAAGACCTCTCCTAGACATTGACAGTTACAAGCGTGAAGTGAACAACCTATTGCATGAGATTTGAGAACAAGATTTGAGTTGGGACTTCCCCTGAGGCAAAAGTGCATAAATTTTGTTTTGTCAAGGTTTAACCTCGTATCGTTCTGAGCAAACCAATCGTTAATAATTAGAAGATCTTGCTCAATTTGAGATATCAATGTAAATTGATTGTCGCATGAATAAAGAATTAGTCATCAGCGTATGTAATAATTTTACCGAAAAGTTTTAAAGTACAAAAATCATTGATGAAAATAATGAAAAGCAATGGACCCAAAATGGATCCCTGAGGAACTCCTCTACCAATGTTCGAGTAAGAACTAAAATGAATTGTTAATTTTTTTTAACATTTTGTGTTCTATTTCTTAATATCTGAACCAATAAAGTGGTTCACCCCGGACACCAGCGTAATAGTTTACTAAGTAAAATTTTCATGATTTACGGAGTCAAATGCCTTCGTGATATCAAGAAAAATAGCTACAGTTTGTTTATTTCTATCGAAGCTTCTGTAATTTCGGATATGTATCTTCGTATATTTGAAATGAGGTTTTTGAAGCTGATGAAATATAGAATTAAATGTACGTCACGGTAAATGTGTTCAATCGGTAAAGCATATAAGTAATGCATCAATCGTCTCAGTAAGTTTGATTAATTTCGCAACATTTAGCATTTTTTCTGGCAATTATGCATAATCTTTTTAGACCCTGTATGCACAAACGTGCGGGTTTCTTTTTTTTTAACCTCAGGGATGTTCAGTCCAAACTTCAAGACTTGTGCGTTATTGTTGAAATTAGAGCCGAAGTTAAAAAATAATCTACTGATAAAAAACCCTTCCCCAGTACCGTAGCATGCTTTCTCAGGCAGACTTATCTTGGAGTCTCCTTGAAATGGTTATGCTCAGAAAGAGTTATAAGGGTCCCATTTGGCTTGGGGGGCCTGGAAGGGTGGGGCTGGCAGGGCTCCAGCCCTGGGGCTCGGAAGAAATACCATTTTATTTTTTCATGCTATGAATTTACTGTAGAAGAGATCGTGATAAGTCTGGCTTAGGGGCCTGTCCCGGGTGTCATGGCCCAGGGCACCACCCAAGTTGCCTCAGCTTAGTTACGGGCCTGTCCCTTCCAGTTTCTTAGTACTGGATCAGAAAGGGATAATTTCAAATAAAGTTTTTAAGTTTTGTAAATATCACTAATTTAACCACTTTTATCATCAGTTTAGCCTATACATGATACGTATGTTACACATATTTTACCATAAAAATTCAATTAAAATAAGTATGAAGAAGATAGATCCTTTGTGATAAGTATCCTGTGTAAATGTGATGTTTTGTTTTAATTTTTTTAAATCTCTTGAATAAATCAAACAAGTCAGTTTTCATGCTTGTTTACAAGTGAAATATCAGTAATCCCACACATTCTAGGAAGAAAGCTTTTCTAACTTCCTCCCTTTATATCCAAACAGAAAGGGGGATAGCTGTGGGGGGGGGGGGAATCATCCCCACCAACAGCCTGATAATATGTGAGAATGAATCTGTCCCATAAAATACAGGAGCAAAAATCTGTGCCTCTGACACATCCCACTGGATCCACGCCTGGGGGAGAGGGTGTCGACTACTGTTTTTGCACAAGGTGCCACTAGGTCTAAGATCGGTCCTGCCTTCATAATTAGGAAACTCACTTTTATTAATTGTGTTAAGATAATTTTAAAAACTGATGTTATAACGAGGTATGACTATACTGTTTCCCGATAATTATAATTTAAAGTTCAAATTGAATTGTAAAGAAGCATTGTATTGGAACTATATAATAGGCTATCATTGCAGCTGTTCCCTTTTTAATGCCAATCGTGCATTGGATTCCCTTCAAGAAATCCCTGTTTAAGATGTTTTTTGTTCAGGAAATCTCATTTCCAGAGTCCAGTTCTTCCCTCCCACCCCTTATCAAAGGATTTCTTGTTGGAAGTTTTCCATAACAGTAGGTTTATATGGTTTCAACAACTTATTAAACAGACTCTACTGTATATAACAAAGGTTATTTCATATCTTAGTGTGCCTGTTCAGTTTTTCTCAGATAATTGAACATCATAGTAATCAATTTTTTTTCCAGCATTCCATGTGACTTGTGCTCAAAATAAAGGTTTGTTTATGGAAATGAAAGCTGTTAGACCAGATGGAAGCAATAATGCACCTTATGAGATTAAAAAATCTGCCTTTTGCCACCTTCACACTCCAACAGAAACTTGTTCAGAAGTATTACAATTTTTGTGAAATTTCTTTTTTTCATCCTTTTAGATCTATTTTATATATTTAAACATATAACTACAGTGATATCTCACTTATGGGCCGGTGCAAGGAACATAGAAATATGATGCATAAATGAGAGGCATATAAGCATTATTTTTGACCAGGAGTGCCGAAAATATCTTGTAACTGAGAGAAACGTTATTGAGAGGGTTTATAAGTGAGATCATTGTACTCATTTTCTCATTCCTGCTTTATAAGTATACAAGGTGCAGAGAAAGAGAAAGGAGAGGGAGAGTGTGCGTGTTAGCATGTTAGTTTTACTAGTAGGCAGTTGATCCTAGAGACACTTAAATTTGAAAAAAAAATATCGAAATAACGTGTATGTTGCAAGGGGTTATAGTTATTAAAATAAAAATATTTTATACAGGTACCCTGTGTTTAAAAACCCCAACCTGCATTTATATAATGTTTTTTCCAACTTTCCTCCGTTTTTTGAATTTTAATATATCTGTGAATATTGCACTAGGAAATGTGGAATTTTTTGTTGGCACCAGGAGACGGCAACAACTTTCTAATTGGTTTTTTAGACACAGGGTGTCCATATAAAAAGTTAATTTTATTTTAATAACTATACAACCCCTTGCAACACTTGCAACATGAATGATGTATCCTAGTTCTACATGTTATTTGCATACCTTTTCTAATTGGAAGTATGTCTCTACGGCCAGGATTACACTGTAAAAGTTTTCTAAAAGTTCTTGTATAAAATTTGAAAAATACAATCATTAAGATTATTGGTTGCATTTGCTTGAATGTAACCTGTGAGCTTTATTGGTTGGATTTAAAGTTTTATAAAAGGGATTTTATCAAACTTTTATAGTGTAATCTTGGCCTAAGATTAATGGTTTGCCCGTAAAATGCAGTGATTGCTGTTGCCTATGCACTCCGTATAATATTGAATATGGTTGAACCTTGATTTAACAAATTGGATGAGACTAAGTTTTTTTCATTAAATGAGGGTTCAACTCATCAGAAGTATACACATGTGAAACATTGAATTTTAATAAGGTAATATTAAGCTAAAGAATCAACTTAGGGTTGCTTTTACTAGTTATTTTTAACAATGATTAAAACTATGTAAACTTGAAAATTAGTCATGCATGAGAAAATTTCTAAAGTCTGGTATCTGTTAATTTTTCACAGAATAAATTTTAATTTTATGGAGATTAAAAAAAATAGCATCAATATATGCAGGGTGGTAACAATCAACCGCCCAATAATTACATACGTGATTAATTGTGGAAAACTTATGGAAAAGTGTTTTTTTTTCCCATTTTAGGATTTGGCGAATATTAAATTATTTATAATGCTTTGAAATTTGACGTTTCATTTTTCCAACATTTAGTTACGGGCCAAACATCAAATGAAAGTAAATAGCCAGCCACTTTTCGAAAATGAAATGAAATATTCAATCCCATTAGAAGCCAAGTTTGGCATTCTCTCGCAATTTGTGCTTTTTCTCTTCATGTAGTGTGGCATTGTAACCTTATTATGTTGTACCTTTGTTCACTATATTGGTAAATTTATCTCCAGATTTGTAAGGTGTTAGCCAAAGAACATTTATTTGAAAAACTGTTTCTTAAAATCGACACTTTTTTGCTAAAATGTAATTTTTTCTCCTTTACAATGGAGGCTGATGCCACACGAGCATTTCCTTCCAGACGAGAATTTCGGAGCAAATTTTAGGGGATGAAGAATCTGCTGAAATGGCCAGATGATCCGGACGGGAAAACTTGCTCAGCAATGTCCCGGATGGGAAGATTTTTTTTGTTCTGTGCTCCTGTCACGGAACAAGTTTTTTGCTTTAAAATTTATTCCAACCTATATGATTCACATAGAACTTAGTCATTTTTTCAGATGAATTTTCATTCTAGGATGTATTTATAAGGGGGGCAATTGCCCGGATTTCTCTTAGCCGAGACGAACTTCAGGCTGTTGCCGTTCTAAACATTACTGATTTTTCCGCCCCTACAAAATGCTCTTATGTTTTGTTTCTTAATTTTTCTTTCCTAAAAAAAATCATGCCCCCCTTCCTTTTCCCTCTGCTTTCAGTTTTCAAAATAAAAGCCATCTCTTTACTGTTTAATCTTCTAAATATGATTTTGAGTATTGTTTCGTACACACAACATAAATGAGATGGCATAAAAATTTTGAACTGTATTTGCTAGACTTCATCATGGCAATTTGTAACAGTGATCGATTTCATTCAACAAACTCAGTGTGTTAATCAAAGTAATTGTATTGCACAATTACGGTCAAAAGCTATGATACAACATGTAAATTTTCCAAAACTTTTGAATTGGAACTGGAAAAAAATCTCATCTCAAAATTCTGTGATGTTTGGTCAGAACGTGATATCTCCAAAAAATAGCTTTTTGATCTTAAAGTAAGTATTGCTAATTATTTATTTATTTATTTATTTATTTAATACCACGCTACAGAAAACAATCCAATTACAGCAAGGTATGACCGAAACATTGTAAATATAATAAAATCAAACAGAATAGAATGAAATACACAGATATGAAACATATAAAATAAAAACACACTAGTCAATACCAAATAAGTAAAATAAAGGTCTGTATAAAATCACCGGATCAATTAAAAATGAAAAAAAATAAAAACATGAGACGATTAAAAAAAATGAAAAATGAATAAGCAAAGAAAAACTAAATAATTAACAGTCAAATACAAGAAATCACCATTTAAATATTTAAAAAAATTGCTGATCAATCGGAGAGAAGAAGCTCTTTGAATTTACCAATAGGTGTCGCAAATATATCAAATTCATCAGGTAAACTATTATACAAAATACAAAATCTGTTAATAGCACAAGACAAACCAATCAATGTCCTAAAGTGAGCTACATAGAATAATTTATTTGACCTTGTGTTGTACCGTATGACCAAGAATCCAATTTTTGATAACAGAAAAGAACAATCGATATTACCATTCACCAACTTCCAGAAAAATTTCAAAAGAACGAAATTTCTTCTCTTTTGGAGACTGGTAATTAAAAAAATTTGTCGGAGAAAAGTTGTCGAAATTGTAATGTCATATGCTCTAAATTTCTTAACATACAAATATCGCATAAATGAGTTTTGTATAATTTCAATATCATCAATAGCATTAGTGTAATGAGGATTCCAAACAACAGATGCATATTCAAGTTTAGATCGTATTATAGAATTGAAAAGAACAATCATTGTATCCAAATTGGTGAAATCTTTAGTTATTCTTTTAAGGCAGCCGAGTTTGCGATACAAATTGCTACAAATATCGTTAATATGGTCACGAAAGGAAAAATCAGAGGTGTAAATTACACCCAAGTCAGTAGCAGAATATCTTCTCTGTAAAATATCAGTTCCAATATAATAAGAGTATGTGATAGGATTTTTCCTATGGGTGTACGACATAACAAAGCATTTGTTAATATTCAAGTGTAGATGATTTTCGATACACCAGTGGTAAATGTGGGTTAATTTATCTTGAACAATAAAACAAAATTCAAAATTTACAATAAAGTCAAATATTTTAAAATCATCAGCAAATAATAAGCAATTATAAATAGCAGCGGCAAGGTCATTAATAAAAATAAGAAACAATAGCGGTCCAAGGACAGACCCCCCTGAGGGACTCCAGATGTTGCACAAAATCCATCACTAAGAGACGAGCCAAAAGATACAAAAATCAATCTGTTTTTTAGATACGAAGCAAAAAATTTACATGTATCATCGCAGAAACCAATTTTTTTTTGTACATTAATATAGAGTGATTAACACAATCAAATGCTTTAGCGAAATCTGTGTAAATTACATCGAGCTGGATTTTATTAGCTATGACTTCAACAATATGGGTATTGAGGGAAAGAAGATTGGTAACCGTAGATCTATTCCTAACAAAACCATGCTGATTTGGGGAGATACAGGCCTTAATTTGAGCATAGATTTTGTTATATAAAATAGACTCAAATATTTTAGCGAAAGGTGACGGAATGGCCACACCTCTATAATTTTCAATTTTATGTCTATCACCTTTTTTAAGAATTGGAACGATTCTTGCTTTCTTCCACTCATCCGGAAAGATCCCATTTTTAACCGACATATTAAAAATTAATAAAAGTGGATACAGCAAATGCTCAGCACACTCCTTGACAAAATATGGAGGTATACCATCAATACTTCTGGAGCCACTCCCCTTCAATCTTTTTATACTACATTTGATGTCATTTACGGAGATATAAGGAATATCGACAACATCAGAAGAAACAGGAAAGTCGTTGTTTGAAGCAAAATAATGATTGTGATCATTCCCAGAAGTTGTGAAATTCGATACAAAAAACTTGGCGAAACCATCAGCAATCAAGGCGTCTGTTAATAGAACATTGTTTTCGAAATACATATACTTAGGTGCATTCTTATTTTTATTGTTACAGTAAGACCAAAATTGTTTTGGGTTGAGTCTGAGAGCTGCTTCAATATTATCAATATATTTTTTATGAGCTTGTGTTATATAGAGTTTAACCTTAGCTCTATAACATTTGTATTGCACTAGGTCAGAGATAGTATTAATCATCAAATGCCTTTTAAGAAATTTCTCCTTACATTTGATATTGTAAATAATATTCCTATTGAACCAGGGAGGATATTTTTGAGTAAAATTCTTTCTTAATGGTACACACATATCAAAAATTGTAAAAATGTAGAAGTAAAACATATGAACAGCCTCATTGACATTAGTGCACAAATGTAAAAAATTCCAATCAAAGTGACAAAAAAAAATTATACAAGGAATGAAAGTCAGCTTTTTTAAAATCATAATTAAAATCCTTAACCCGTTTGGTAGGATGACGCTCAACAGTAAGTTTCACATCTATTATAACTAATAGATGTGAGATAAATGCACAAATACATGCGTACGGCTAAACAACATGCTGATGTATATTTTCATTTATATGTATGCTTTATTTTTGATTTTTAAATGACAATGATTATGCTTATATTTCAAAAATGTAATTTTTGAGTTAAGTTCTGACGAAACATCACGGAATTGTTAGTGGTAAGTTATCCATTTAAGACACTGTTTCTCAAAGTGGGCAATATTTCCCCCTGGGGGGCGATAGAAAGATCCAGGGGGGTAATAGAAACTTTGGGTTTACTATAGAATCCTATGGGTTGGTGGCAATGAGAAGGAAAATGTTTTGAAAGGGGCGATGGACCAAAAAGTTAGGCAACCAATGATTTAAGGGATGTCACAACACCTGAAGTCAATTTTTCAAACATGACAAAAAAATATTGATAATCATTCAATTGATAATCAAATGTAAAAACTTTGTGAATCGGGTTAATTTTTTTTAAAATAAAATGAAATTAATTTTAAAAACACTTCAAACACAATTTTCTCAAATTGTAGTTTTTGAGTTCATCCATTAGAATAAAAAAACTACTGCACCAAAAATTCAGAAATTTTGTAGGAATATTTATACGTGTTGGTAAAATGAACTTTGATATCTGATCATTCATTAGAATTTTATGATTTTTTAAAGTTTAAAAAAAGTTAATTTCACAAAAATCTTAATTCAACTTTTTAAACCCTTTTATGTGATCAGGGACGTAATGTTGCATCGAAATGCAGTAGAATAAATTCAATGTAGCTGACTTTCTTTAACCTCTTTTTTGTTCAAGGCGAAGGTTTATTGTAACCATATGAAACAAAGCTGTGTGAGTGCATGTTTTCTACTCTTTGTTCTCCTACCACCATCGTGATATCTCAACAAGATAGCAATGCTGATAACGAGCAACTGAAATAATGATGGTGGTTTTCAGTTTTTTCACTCGTTCTCCACGGCATTCCCCCCCCCCCTACACACACACACACATATATATATGATGTATCTTTCTCAGAACTAATCCTTATGTATATACTGTACATAGAAGTGAGAACAAGCAAAAAAAACTACAAAACCAGTTTGTAGGTAAGGGCAAAAAAAACAAGGCACTTTAATACTCTTATCAAATATATCTCTTGTTCCTCCCCACCCTTATTTCTTTTTTTCTTTTTCAAACGGGGAACAAGGCTATTACGTTTATCGTCTAATACAGATCATTCAAATTTATCGTCTACAGCTTGAACACGAAGCGGTTAAAAAAAAAACGTCCCAAGGGTTAATTTCCAAATCTGAGGTTCAGTTTACTAACACATGGAAAGTAAACATTTCTACAAAATTTCAGAATTTTGGGGGTAGTTTTTTTACTCTCAAGATGAACTCAAAAACTGCGATCTGAGAAAATCGTAACAAATGAATAAAAATTTGAAAAGTGCACACATGCATTGCAAATGGAAGGTTGCACAATTAAAGGTGAAATTTGTGAAAGATCCCAGGTCGTCATGTTACAACACATACACACATGTGCACGAGGAAAAAAAACTGGTTTGCTTTATTTTTTATGGCTATATCATTATCAGTTTATAAGATGCTAAGCTATGTTTCGTGTACATTCTGTGAATTTGGCAGGATTTTGAAGTGACATCAATTTTTAAAGCATAATTTCATAATTATTGTTCAAATAAAAAAAAACTAAACTTTTTTCCATATTAGTTTTTAATTAAATGCAAGGAATCTCGTGTAATTATAGAGCGGTTGGTAGTTACCACCTGGTGTGCAAAAATTAAGAAGGTAGCTGAAAAATTCAGGTCGAGTACTCTACAAATTTAAGCTTGACTGGCTATTCTGGGTGCATACACATCTGGAGAGAGCGGGGAATACAATAACTCTCCTCCATCATCACCGAATGGGACCGGTTTAGAGGTAGCGAACTTCTTGTTTAGGGAGGTATGCTTGTGTGGTACCTGTGCATCATCCAAGGTGGTTCAGTCACTGGTGCCTGCTATTGTGCCAAGGTTCTCCTTCCTCATGTGTCTTTTTAGAGGTGCTATGAGTCCTCAGTTCCTCTTCATGGACAACAATGCTACACCTCGTCGTACAGTGGCTGTTACAGAGCTGTTGGAAAATAAAGATATTCGATGTATCGATTGACCGGCAAGGTCCCTGAATCTCAATTCAATCAAACGTGTGGAACACTTGGGAGACGCTTGGCAGCAGGCCGCCAGTGCAACATCCCTTGTGGGAGTTGCTTGCCCGGTTCAAAATATCCAGTAATAAGATGGCAAACGACAAGTGGAAAATGATTGCAAATAAACCTTCGCATGAAATATTATTTATTAAATTCAATATAAGGTTAGTCAATTTCAACAATAGATTAGTACAACATGGAGCTCTCTATTTAACATTAACAGAAAGATACTGGCTCACCAATTGATGATCAACAACAGTCAAACTTTTATGCTGATAGGATATCCGATGTTGTTAGTCACTTCGACGTAGTTTTTCCCCACAATATCAGTGAAGGTCTCTCGGTTGAGAGCCGGATCGTTTCGATTAGCACCAGGAGTCCTCTCGGTTGAGGGCCGGGCCACTTTGATCAGCTCCAGGGGGCCTCTCTGTTGAGGGCCGGACCACCTTGATCAGCAATGAAGAATTTTGACTGTGAAGATTAATTTTTTCGATTCCAGACCTGCCGGGAAACGGATTCAAACACTGTAAATTATTGCATTTTAACTAATTATCAGCTTAGTTTCCCAGCCTAAGGCCAATGGATACGGTAGCAAGACGGTGAAACGTCCTACTAGAGGGCTTCAGTTGAAAAGAACAAAGGATGAATGCGGAGTGAGAGAGCATTGTTACAACGTGCGGCTGGTATTTAAGGAAAAACTTCCGACCGCACGTGTCTAAGCAAGCCAATCGGTTTCAAGGTTGCCTCATTTGCAGGTGATCGCAGGCGGACATCAGGATCGGCCTTGATCGTCGCCATACGATCACCGCTGCCGATGAGTAGTAACATTATTTATGACAACAACAGATCACGTGACGGCGACTACAGACTTTTACGCCGGGGGATCATCGGCACGTTACACCAGCAATCATTCCGTAGCTGGGATTGGTGCTATAACAGGAAGTGGGAATTGGTGCTAACAACAGCTCGTTAAGAACCTTGTATTCAGCATGGGCAGATGTAAATTCTGCATAGCAGTCAGGGTTGATCATATCTCCTACTAAAGACTATTTTCCTTGCCAGTCACTTGTCACATTGGCATTTTGGTCTTCTGTCCAATTGTGCTCGAAGCTAATTTTTCAATAAAGTTCCTTTTTCTCTTTTGGATTTCTTTTTTGGAAAGTTTTGCTTACTTTTCCCATGTTCTTACGTCTTGGGGATTTTAGGGTATTATTTGTGTCAATTTGGAACACTTTTACACAACGTTACATTAGGAAAACTGTCTCATCCTTAATTTTTGCACACCAGTGTAATTTGCTGCTTGAATGTCAGAAGAACGTTACTTGCTCTCAGGAATACAGTAATACTCAGACTTAGGCAAACTCTGAGTTTCATAATTTTCTATGAAAAATACATTTCTTAAATTCAAAAATTCAAGCATAATAAAGAGATCATTGCTCAGATAGTTGCAATTGTTAAGTGATAAGTTAGTATACATAATGGAACTAAGCTGATTTTTTTTGAGAGGCTACAGTGAAAGCTGAGGTAGATATCTGTTAAAAATGAAAAATTTGATTATTTTTGATTTAGAAATGGAACCCCAAACCTTGTATAGCATCTAATCAATTCAAAATCTTCAAATCTTCCACTTCTCTAAATGAATATCACCAAATGAATATCCATCTGTTAAAATTCTCAGAGTACATTTCACACCTCATCTCAAATGGAATGAACACAAATCAGCTGCGAAAAACAGCCAGAGAATCGAAATAGATTTCTCTACTTCTTTTAAAATCAAGTTCCCTCTGTCACAGTACCATGATTCTTTCGTCTGTCTTGCTGTTATCTAGTTTGGGGCAGGACTGGTGATAGTAGCGATGTTAATAAATTTTGTTTTGAAAAGGAAATTTTTACATACAACCAAATCATTTCTATTGACCAATCCTTTTTCTCCCATATAATATATACAACCATTCTTGCTTCTATATGATTATTTTATTTTCATAACAATCAAATTCTATGACCATACACATAATACCATTATAACTCTAAGACTTGGGTCACATTATAACATGATCCTGTACTTCTCTGAGATAAGCCCATGCCAGAACTAATGTTCTACCTTAATGTAAATTTTCTTGGACCCAAGAATTTGAAATAGTCTACCACAATCTGTGCTGTAATGATCAGCTTCATAATTGAATGGAGAAAATTTAAAGGAATATGAGATACAGATCTTTTTATTTTACACTGTACACAGATCTGCCAACTCTCCGGATTTAGGCAGGAGACTCCAGATTTTTCATCCTTCCTCCCGCTCTCCGGATTTGTTAAAATTTCTCTGGATTTTCGCAGACAATTAGATTTTACGCGAGCTTTCGTGGTGTTGTGACGCCAGTGACTGCCGTCGTCGTTAGGGAAAACACCCATAGAGGACAGCCGTGGTCATTTCCATCGAGCAGCCGTAAAAAAAAGTCTTGGTGACCACATTTAAGCAACTGGCAAAGACGTGACTTTGTTTACGTAGCGTTTATCGGGGGCATGACCTTGGTTGCCGAAATCCCTGTATAATCGTTATTGTATGCCATTAACATCCATGCGGTAAACATAATTTTTTTTCATCAGCAGCTTTGTATTTTGAAGTTCTTAATTTGTTTTTCTGATTAAATATGTCTTCAGAAAGAAAATATAAAAATTTAAGCTACATAAAGCTAAATATAAAGCTTTTAATAGTCCTTATACCCAATAGAACATATACCCAAGATTATCAATCACTGATTTAGCATCCACAAAAGCAAACACTTATATTTATGAACAGTATGTAGATGTGATTTTTCTATTTTGCATAAAAAGACTGGCATGGAATTATGTTCTTCTCGGGCAATGCAGAACCTGCCTTGGGGGGGGGGGGATTTAATTGATTTAAAA
Source organism: Pholcus phalangioides (assembly GCF_987345545.1). Lineage (NCBI taxonomy): Eukaryota > Metazoa > Arthropoda > Arachnida > Araneae > Pholcidae > Pholcus > Pholcus phalangioides. The sequence continues at coordinate 43,337,933 of NW_028301600.1, read as the reverse complement.
AAATTGTTTATGAATTATTTTTGATCGAATCTATGAGTGCCGGGGGGGGGGTACCCCGCTTGGGAGATTCTCTGGATTTCTCGATTCCAAAAGTCGGCACGTCTGTGTACACAACTTAGTCAAGATCAATGTTCTCTTATATGAAGTGGTTAGCTCATTTTATGTCTCGTACATGCAGATGGACAAGAATGTTCAGATAGAGTTCAGTTTGATATAGTCTTGCACTCACAGAACATGTGCCCTGAGAACATTCAAGTCAAGCGTTTTTTTTTCTTCAATGTGTTATAATCTTAAATCAACCACTTTTCAGATAACCTTTATTTCTCTTTCAGAAACTGTGACCAAAGATGCAAATGAAGTGATGCTCGTTCGTGATGTAAACAATAGCAGAGTTCGCTATAAAAACTATTATAAGCACTGTGTGCGGAATTTGAGTAGGAACATGACCAGTTGTGATCGAATGTATGAGCCGTGCGTATCTCAACTTATAAATGATCAATGTCGATTCAATTTGTACTTGCAAGTTTAAATTAATATAATTGCATTAAAATTAATTGCTGTTAGATCATTTCGGATCCTTTACATCACTCAGACATCTTAATGGCGACGAGTTGTTGGAGTAATCTGAACCTCAGAAATTACAAATGAGGATGTCAAAAAAGTCTGAATTCCCTGACGTTGTTAAAAAAAACAAAAAAACAGGTTTTTGGAGTATTTAAAGTTAGTAATTCATGGTCGCGTTCATCAATTTCTATATGAAAATAAGCTTGAGCCAAATCAGTTTTACTAAATATTTTACAATCACTCAATTTTGCAAAATATCTTCTAAATGTGGCAAAGGGTAATCATCTTCCAGCACTGGATTAATAGTCATTTTTAAATCACCACATATTCGTATCGACCCATCAGTTTTAATTGGTACAATCTGGGTATTCCATTCACTAGAATTTACCTGTTCAATCATATCCAAACTGTAAATGTGTAAACGCTATAAATCAGTCTCTAAACATTTTGCTAATGCATATGGCACTGGGTGAGGTTTGTTAAACTTTGGTTTTACATTATCTTTCAAATATAGTCTCGCTTTTGTTTCCTGGAATTTACCAATAAGATTTTCAAAAACATCACCATAATCTGACAAAATGTGTAAAACTTCTGCGTTTTCAGTTTTGTATTTAACTTTATTCTTCACATTGATGTTATCAATTTCCTCCCAGTTCAATTTGAAATTTGAGAACCAATCTAGTCCAAATATTAGATCGTCATTTCGATCAACTAAATATAGCTTTTGAATTTTCTCTTGATCTATATGTTAAACTTTCACAGAAACTTCACCAGCAGGCTTAAGAATTTGTCTGCAAAAGGTTTTTAGCAGCACTTCACTTCTGAACTTCACGTTTGAAATGAAGTCGTTTATACATGCTCAATGGCATAATGGATACGCAAGCACCTGTGTCCAATTGCATTTTAACATTCTTGCCATCAAGTTCAACTTCTAAAAAAAATTTTCCAATCAATTTTAAGCATCTTTGCCACATGCAATGTATGAATAGAATTTTCATTGACTCCATGTATTTTTGTCTGTACAATGTCTAGCAATATGACCTTTAAGATGGCATTTATGGCAAATTAAATTTTTATCTGGACAGCTATTAGCATAATGTAATTTGCTAGAACAACGAAAGAACTTTTTTGTTGAGCTTAGGCATATTTTCATTAAGCTTTTTCTTGGAAACAGTTTTAGATATCGCAGTTTGATGCACATTAGAGGCTGACTTTTCCTGTAATTCAGCAGTATCATTCACTACAATTTCCATCGCTGTCGCAATTTTCACGGCATTGTCATAAGTAAGTTTATCTTTGCTCAGTAGCCACTTTTAGATCAAATCATTCAAACCACACACAAATCAATCACGAAGACTATCCATCAAATAGTCTCCAAATTGACAATGTTCTGCCAACTTTTCAAACGATGCACTAATGGTCGCAATCATCTCTCTGGAATGTTGATTCCGCTTGTGAAATCAAAATCTTTCTGCTGTGAGTAATGGAGGTGAAAGCTGTGCTTTTAATACTACAACCAGTTCTTGAAGTGACTTGTCCTTTGTTTTGCAGGAGTCACCAAGTTCCGCAGCAATGTATAAGTTTTGCCCGGCAACAAAGCATCATGGGAACATTTATCCTTCAGTGTGCTAGTTGCTTCAAAGAACATTTCTAAGCATTCGACATATGTCGACCATTCATCATCATCGTTGAATGGCTCTAACTGCAAATTCGTCTTTTGAGGTTCCATTTTCAAATTTACTTCAGGAGATTGACTTTTTGACATCCTCAATTGTAATTTCTAATTTTGGAGGTTCAGATTACTCCAACAACTCATTGCCATTAAAATGTCCAAGTTGATGTAAAGGATTCAAAACGATCTAACAGCAATTAATTTTAATGCAACTATATTAATTTCCTCTTGCAAGTACAAACTGAATCAACATCGATCATTTAAGTTGGAACAATCACAGCTCATACATTCGATCACGACAACCGGTCATGTTCTTACTCTAATTCCGCACACACTGTGCTTACAATAGTTTTTATAGCTAACTCGGCGCACACTGTTTACGTCACGATCGAGCATCACTTCATTTGCATCTTTGGTCATCACAAAGTTCATGTGAAAGAAAATGTTTTACATGACATGACTCTTTTCATGAAAAGGTTTTTGAAAGAGAAATGGAGGTATGTATAGTGATTCTGAGGTGAACATAAATTAATTGGGCATCATCATCATAGTAATGCTTGTGATTATGTAAAAATTTAGCTTGCAACACCAGTGTTATGTTAGTATATGCATCAATGTCACCTAAAGCATTTGTTAGCTGTAAAACTTAAGGAAAAAAAAATCTTATTAGCTGAGGTATTACTCTATATATTTTTTCTATGATAAAAATAGTATATATTACAAATAAAATAGATTGTATTTTTCAGCATCTCCTTAGTTCTTGGCACCATAAAAATCTAAAATTGTGGTAGATATTGAAAATTGTATGATATACAGTAAAACCTCGTTAAGTCGTCACTCCGGTTAAGTCTTCATTTTTCTTCAGACCCTTCCAGCTCTCATAGACCACAATGTTATTAAACCCTTGTTTACTCGTTGCTAATTTCGGTTAAGTCGTCACTATGAAAAAGTTTAAGAGGAACAGACTACTTTTATGGCTCCCATTAAAAAAGAGCTTGTTAACAGCGTTGCCATATGCTTAAAAGTCACCATTAAATTCTAAATACCCAAACGGAACAGTTTAAGTAACGAAAGTTACGCTGGGGAAGTTCATTTGCCGAATAAGGTTTTTGGAACGTTGTGGACTGTTCAAGTTAGATCTCATTTCTGCCTGGGCTCCATTGGAGAAACTGGACAAACCGCGAGACACCCAGGCTCTGTCACAAGAAGCAACGTAAGCACTTCGAGGGGGGGGGGGTGAGGCAGGGCATCTCTGGCAAAACCAAAATTTATTGATACGTCAAAGATTACATATAATACAAGGAAATCAAAAATTATGTGAATTGAAGAATCAAATTAATCAAGTTAAAGTCAAAGTGCAACGAGCACAAATAATAAATAATCGTAGAAAACATGGACTCTACTAATTTAGGGCTTGAAATTTAAACAAAATATCTTTGTTGAAAAAATTAGACATTCTTTCCCAAGTTGAGGTCTTCTGTTTACTTTTCCCTGCCCAGGGCCCCTCCACCAAGTCAAAAGTGTTCGAGATTACTTTGTAGTTGCATCATGAACTACTGATGAAAAATTCAAACACTAAAATTAAATTTGATGTATATGCAAAATTAATGTGCAATAGAGAGTTCTGTTATGAAGAAAAGCTACTTATTCAAACAGTTGCTCTGTTTGTCTATAAATTAAAAATTACTAGTGTAAATCAAAGTGTACAGTACATTTCATAACAATAATTTAGGTAATAAGAGATAAAAAATTGCTATTATTTTTCTTTTGCAATCTATAAATTTTATTAATGTTATTTTGATTCATACTTTAATAAATTTCATATTACTTTAAATTTATAAGATTTTCATAACATTGCACATTAAATCTGATTGAACTCCGGCTAAGTCGTCACTCCACTTAAGCCATCATAATTTTTTGATAACTTGAGGTGACGACTTATCAAGGTTTTACTGTATTAAAGACTCGATAGTTATCATTTACTCAAACCTAACACTCCCCCCCCCCCCCCGTTTTAAACTGAGCCTGTTGACAGTTGAAACTTGTGGTAATATTACAAAAATTAGATTTTTGCAGCTGAAAAATAAGTTCAGGTTCATTTAATAAAATGTTACTTTATTTTCATCATGTAAATGTGTTGAAAATCATACCTTATTATTTATATAATACGTCTGCTATTTATAATTACAGGAATCTAGCCATGATTCTTCTGATAGACCAGATCAAAAGAAGCAAACACTCACGGAACTAACTGTGCCTGTTACTTCCATTCCAGAAATTGCTCCTAATAAGTAAGCAGTATTTGTATAAAGATTTTTTAGTTATTTAACATTAGGATTACCATGATCATTTTGACTTTTTTCAGCTTTCAATGCCAACTGCAGCTGTATTGAAAGAAAGACTTTTTACTAAATATTATGCAAAGGTGAACTCCAAAAGAAACTTCTAGTAGTCTCTGCCGGGAATCAAACTCAGTACTTCTGTAATCCAGACAAATGCACTATCCATGTACACCACAAGAGACATGACCATTCCTTCTTAATTAACACTTTTATAATGTGAGCTCTGAAGTGATGGCATAGTAGCTCCCCTTAATTTTGGCAAATGGCCCCCATGTGGTTACAGCAAGATTTTTTTTGGCCCAATGTATGAGGGAAAGACTTTTCTGGATATTCGTGCTGAGGGAACCCTGAAATAAAAGTCCTAGTCTTCGCTGGGAATCAAACCCGTGCCTAAGTTAGAAGGGGAGTTACTATGCCTTTAGTTCAGCATGTCACCATACAGATCATTAATAAAGAAGGAATGGTCATGTCTCTTGTGGTGTATATGGATAGTGTACTTGCCCAAATTGCGAGAGGACTGGATTCAATTCCCGCCGGAGGCTAGTAGATTTTTTCCAAGTTAAACCTCAGCATAAATATTGAAAAAATCTTTCCTTCGTACATTGGGCTGAGAAAAAAAAAATCAAAAACATTTCTATCCCACTGTAGCTATATTTTTCAAAATTTAAAATTTCACTATGAATGTTCCTAATTAGGTAAAAGGAATTTCTTGGTGCCAAAATTGAAATTTTAAGTCATTTCATTGAATTTAAAAAATTACACCCACAGCTCAAAATTTCAATTTTGGCACCAAGAAATTCCTTTTACCTAATTAGGAACAGTCATAGTGAAATTTTGAAAAATATAGCTACAGTGGGGTAGAAATGCTTTTCGATTTTTTTTTTTTTTTTTTTTTTTTTTTCTCAGCCCAATGTATGAAGGAAAGATTTTTCTCAATAGTTATGCTGAGGTTAACTTGAAAAAATTTTTCTAGCCTCCACGGGAATCCAATCCTCTCTCAATTTGTTTGGACAAGTACACTATCCATATATACCACAAGAGACATGATCATTCTTTATTAATGCTAGAATGGCGAAAATTGCGACATGCTGAAGCAGAGGCATAGTAGCTCCCCTTCTAACTTAGGCTCAGGTTCGATTCCCAGTGGAGACTAGGACTTTTGTTTCAGAGTTCACCTCAGCATGAATATCCAGAAAAAGTCTTCCCTTCATACATTGGGCAAAGAAAAAACTTGCTACTGCTGCCACCTGGGAGCCATTTGAAGTTAAGGAGAGCTATTATGTGCCATCATTTCAGAGCTCTCATTACAAAAGCATTAATTAAGAAGGAATGGTCATGTCTCGTGTAATGTATATGGATAGTGTACTTGCCCAAATTGCAAGAGGACTGGATTTCCAATTCCCAGTGGAGGCTAGTAGACTTTTTCCAAGTTAAAACCTCATCATAAATATTGACAAAAATCTTTCCTTCATATACTGGGCTGAGAAATAAAATCATTTCTATTCCTAATTAGGTAAAAGGAATTTCTTGGTGCCAAAATAGAAATTTTGAGTCATTTCATTGAATTTAAAAAATTACACCTACATCAAATTACCAACTGCAATTAAACTGGCGCAGTTTAAAATTTATTCTCCCTTATTCAAATTTTTATTGTTTTGGAGTATGACCTTTTTAAGAATGCTTGTTTCCTGTTGAGACATAAGCAAACTGACAGGATGGTTTAGTTAGGCTAACTTTTAGGAGTGGTAAAGCACATTGAAGCTATCTTTTTTTGTCTTCGTCTATTTCTAGTGGTTTCTGCCAATTCACGCAGTTTAGTTAGGGATGCTGAAACAAGGAAACTTTTGCCTTAGTGGTTTCAGTTATTTGCTCCTACTCAAAGTTATGTAGTCTCGAGATACATTTTGTGTGTCATGGTTGTCTTTTTAGAACTTGGTCAACAAAAATATGGAAGTACAGTAAAACCTTGGTAAGTCACCACTCATGTTATCAAAATATTATGACAGCTTAAGCAAAGTGACAACCATCTCGTTTCAGCCACCTCGTTGAGAAATTAGCCTGTTGTAGCCCTTGTATTTGTATTTAACCTTTGTCCAGTGTTTCTGGTGAAATATTACGTTGGGAGTTGAATGGAAGAAATAAAAACACTATTTCTTCACTGTAAAACTCAACAAACTTTCTAATGCAAAAGATATTTGTGTTAGAAAAGTCTTTCTTATACCTTTCAATCAAGAAAGTCATGGGTAGAAACAGGTGGCAACTCAAGAAGTATAACATTGAAAGCATATATCAACCAACAAGAAAATGAAGAAAAAATTATATTGTTAAAAATAACTCATTGATTCACTGTTAATTTAATTAATCAGGCACAAAACTTCTGAATGTTGTTTGTACACTTGCTTCCAGAAGTTAAGCACACGACGGCTTATATAACATAATGGGGCACACACCAATTTAACCATGTCCTTCTGGATTAGACTGTTAATGGAACGTAAATGTGTGGTACTCAGATGCATAGTCCATTCATGTGGAGCTTTTGCCACAGTGCTGGCAAATATTGTCTTACCAAGTGATGCTGCAATAATAGATGTAACAGTGGTGAAAGTCAGTCGTGGATTTCGCTTGGGCACTATAGCAATATACGGATCATCAGATGGGGGGTGGTAACCCTGGTTGACTGGACCCATGTCTCCAGTCAGCTGTTCGACTTGCTTGGGAATTGTTATCATAATCAGTATATTGCTATAGTAGCTAAGTGGAATCGACGAGCGACCTCCACAACTTTTACTTCCAAAGTTGCAATATCACTTAGTAAGACACTATCTGCTACTATTGAGTGCCGATTTCTCCACTTGAAGGGACTGTATGCACGAGTACCACGCGTTTGTGCTCCACTAACCATGAAATCTAGAGAGACGAGATTAAAGTGGTGTCGTAATGTTATACAAGCCATCACATGCTTAACTTTTGGAAGCAAGTGTATTTAAAGTACAGGAGTAAAATACAGTACAGGGTTGAATTCATAATTAAAGTTTCTCTGTTCAGAGATGTCTACAACTTTAACCAGGGCTGGACAAATTGCAAAAAAATGTAGGTGCCAGAAAAAGTTTTTAATATACCGAAAGAAAAAGGTCCAAAATAATGTTTCATTTGACTTTTTCGGGGCTTAGTGACCCTCTTTCATGTTGGCAGATATGCTGTTATAAATTCCAAACATTTGTGCTGCTCTTAGATTGCAATTTAGTAACTATACAAAGAAAATTTTAGGCACAAATATCAATTTTTTAGTCGCCATTGAAACCTGGCATTAGTCCAGCCCTGGCCATAAAAAAACTACCTACCACAAAATTATGAAACTTTGGGAACATCTCGATGTGTGAAAAAGATTGGAAGAATTTTCAAAGTCCTTTTAAAGACAAAATCTCTGCATAGCTTTTGATGCAAAATCACCTTCATAAAAAATTTTTTGCCAGCAAAGCACATTCTAAATGTTATATTCTTCAGTGGAACAATATGACAATGGAAATGGTTATGCTAGAGATGGTTAAATAGTCTTTCAAGAAGCTTTAGCAGTTTTGTCACGTTTGCATAAAACTAGCATGTGCATTACAATTTGCATAGAAAACATCCTTTAGTGGTGAATGCATGAACCTATTTATTTTGCTCCAAATTTCTTTCCTCTTTTTTCATTAAAACATTCCCCAAGTTACGTGGTTTTTTGATGAATAATTACGGCTGTAGACAGCTTAGATCAGGGATATTTTGGTTTTGGAAAGAAGTTGTAACAAGGGATCAATTATTATATTGAACTTAATACTTTTCTGAATTTGTTGGTACAATGACATGTATTTGATGGGGTTTTTTTTTTCAGATTAATAGAGATTGCCAAGAGCTTTGACATTCCAGTTGAGCGGTTCTTTTTTGAAAAACTGTTGGGTTATTGGAAATTAAAAAGGCAGGCTAGAGGTGGTGCACCTTTATTGAGGCATTTACAAATCACTCTTCATTCCAAACAAAAAGAAGTGAGTCTTTTTCATTTAGCTGCTTGTTTGCAAAGCAATTCAAGATATCAAGAATGAAATGGGAATTCAGAGCGAAGTAAACAAATTGGTCGTTATTTGTATTATGTAGTTCAATCTGATTTGATACTTTTGCAAATGAGTTGGTCTTCTGTGTTAAATTTGAAGAAATATGAAGGAAATACCTTTTTAACAGTGTTTAATTACATCCAATGTAGATCACTCAAAATACAAAACATTGACACTTTAATTCTGTAAAAATCATCCAAAAAATGCTCTGCTTCCCTTGACTTAGATTTCTTCAAAGCGCTTCATATTCATAAAAATTCTTCTTGGTTAACGATTTCTCTAGCGCTCGATATTTCTCCAACATTCGGGCTCAAGTTCTTAATATTGCTCCTCCCTGCCACTTCATCAATACACTCAGTCTTATTGTAATCATATCAATCGTCACCATTCATGCATCTGCATTCTATTTAACTACATGCTTTTGTTCTGTGTTGTATCAGTAGTCTAGCCTCTAGGCTATATCGGACCATTTTCCACTGAAGAAGGGGCTTATTTCTCATCAATTCTGAAATTATTTCTTTCATTAGTTTTGAAATGCTTTCTAAAAGTAATTTTATTATATTGTAGCTTCTCTGTAATCTGGCTCTTAGCAGACCAGGAATACACTGGATTACCAAAAATGCCAGATTACTAGGTCTTCACAAATATAATGCATTCAAATTATTTAGACCACTTTATGCGAGATTTTTATTAACAAAGCATCATATAAAGCCAAAAATGAATTGAACTTAATGAATTTAGAATATTGTGTATATTATAAATTTACTGAAATGAGTTTGCATAACAAATCTGTACATTTCTTTTTCACAACAACGTAAAAAGCAATTATGTTTGGTAACTGCTTTTCCATTGGAGTGAAAAAACTTGGGTTGCACGGAATGGGTGGTGGCATATTCCTTAAAAAGGTCAACCAACTTCCAGTCTTTTGCAAGCTTTTTAATAATCTCATATTTTTAACAAGAGTTAATATTTTATGATTTCATTTTAACTGCAATGATATTGTACACACGAGAAACAGATGCAGACAAGAGACAACACTATCACAAATGAAGGAGATTCAGAATCAAATTGAAGCAAAGACAACTGTACAGGTGCTATGGCTGGGTTGTAATACAGAATATTATTTGGTATTGTTATCTTCTAAACAGCGGACATGCAGAGACATTTTCCATTTCTCTATCTGCAAGGAGCCAAAAACACTTATTGGTAAGATATTTATAGGGGGCATATTGTACATAGTCCCACGAGACCACACACAGCATCTGTTTTTTTCTTTTTTGTCTCCGTTGCATTGTTTTTCCTAGTGTTTGTCTTCTCTGTGTATTTGTGGAACAAGTTTATACGCATTTGCTTTTATTAAGAAGTCATCAACGAATCAGGCAAATACACAAATTAAAAAATTCCTAATCCATTTTGACGCATTTTGTACAGTCGGTTTTGCTTGCAGAAAAATGAAAGTTTTTTGTTACTATTAGTTGGTTTTTATTATTTATGTAGAGATGTAGCAAAATATTTCTTAGATATTAATTCTCAAGTTAAAGAAGTTAAGATAAAGTTATTTATTATTGTAGCCCTCCTATATAGGATAACAATCTCCAAAAGATTATTACTAAGAAAATTTTGCATCTCTTTCAAATTATAGTGCACAGTTTGTGTATAGGTGAACAACAGTTTGCATAACAAAGCAGTTACATGCATAAGCTTATTCTAGGTTTTGTGATTCTGATGCTATCCAATAGCATTCAATTGTGTTCTGTATTTTTAGGACATGAGGCATAAACAATGTTTACAATAAGCTAGAAATGAAAATGCTTCATTTGTCAAAAGCCCTGATGCTGGCATTAAACAATAAAATGTAAACGTAAAACAATCCCTTTAATAAAAAAAAAAAGGATGGACGGCACAGTAAAACCATCTGGTTTTCACCTTAACTAATCGTAGGAAATTGTAATTTACACATTTTGCCCTGTGCTTTTGGAAGTGGTCTTGAAGAAGCATCATATTCTTATAAATTTACATGTCTTTATAAGGAAGAGTGACAGACTGGACTCTCCCCCCTCCAGTCTTCGGTTGACAGACTGGAGAAGACTCCTCAGAAAAAAGAATGTAGCATATATATGTTCTGATGAGAGACAAAAGAATCATCTGTGGTTACTAGTGCATTATTATGGCCCAAAATTGTCTTACCAAGTCATTTTTGTCATTTTGCTTTGGTTTGTCAGTCTTATAGGACACTGAAATGTTGCCAAAAAATATATTTTTAAAAAATATTTTAAAAATCTCAATTTTTTTTGTGTGCTATGATTGTTGTCTGAGGGAAGTACCTTCCCACATCCTCCTTTTATTAATTTCTTGAGTGGGAGCCCTGACGGTTCCTCTTTAGATAGATGTTTTTTTATAAAAACAAACTTAAATTTTAAAATTGGAAAAATGTATAGTTGTATTTTAAAATATATGTTAATCTCTCAATAAACAAGGTTCTCAAAGCATGTGTTGTGACTCCAGAGGACTGAGCAGAGAATATTGATGTGCACCTGTGTGTGGATTAGTGAGAATTAACTTTACCATAATATTTGCACAAGGGTTATTGCAATTAGATCTGCATGGATATGTAACTATTTCTCTTAAGTCAAGGAGGAAACTTGCAAATGATAACTACAGCAAACAAGCCTGCAGTTGAATATTTATAATTAGGTAAATATTCAAAATGCTAGTGTAAGAGGGCTACAGGAGGTGAAAAATTTCTAGCACGGGGGAGGCATGAGTAAAAAATGGCTGGTTAAGGGAACCTCGGGTAAATGTTCATTAGTGTGAAAGAGCCATGGATGCCAAAAGTTTGAAAATGCCTGCACTATAACAATATTTTTGCTTGTTGTGCAGAATATATCAAGGTTGGTTTCACTATTTCAGCAGTCTTCAACCTGTTGCTCCTCGAAGCACCAATAGTGCTTAATGCTTGTGTCCGATTTTGTGCTCTCAAGCATTTGATCAATGCTTCAATTAAACACTCTGTAAAAATTGTATTAAAGAATTACAATTATGCAGATTTCAGGCATAAAATGTATGTCAAAGTTGCCATTAGGGGTGTTTTTCTTTTGATGGGTATAGGCAGTGCTCGCGACTCGAGAAAGGTTAAAGACCCCTATCATGGTTCATGAATTAATTAGCAACTTTCTAGCAACTTTAGAGCAACTTTCATTCGATAGCATTGCTCTCAAGCAACATGAGTTTCTTGAGTAAAGGCATTAATTATATATTTTGAGCTTATTTTGCCATTGATGCCTGTTAGCAATGCCAAAAGATTTGATTTTTTTACTTATGAGCTGTTCATGAAATTCTTGATCACTAGCAGAATTGCTCAAAGGTACACGTCTCATATTTGTTTACTAGCCAAGCGATGATTAACCCTTGAATTTTTGGAGTGAATATCATGCATGGGGAGAAATATTCCTACATATTTTTCAACAATGATCAAAATATAAGTTGGCAAACCATAAATGGGAAGGAATAAGGAATTAGACATTTTCTGAATATTATGCTGAGATGAACTCTGAAAAGTCATCTGGTCTCCACTGGGATTTGAACCAAAGTTCTCATCCAAGGTTGGCAAGTGCGCTACCATATACACCACTGGAGACACTACCCTGCTTCCTTATTTTATGCACTGTCATGAGGCGCTGAAGTAAAAGGCATTAGTTGCATTCCTTGACTCCAGTAAATTTGAGCCCTCTACGTGGCTGTTTCTTGGCACGATATATCAAGGAATCGAACATTTTCTGGCTATGCAGAGATAAACTCGGAAGTGTATGAAGTAAGGAAGACATGGTTATGTCTCTCCAGTAGTGTATATGGTAGCACACTTCCCCGGTTTGTAAAAGGACCTAGGTTTGATTCCCAGTGGAGACCAAGGGACTTTTCTTTCCAAGTTCACATTGGCATAATATCCAGAAAATGTCTAATTCTTTGTTGTATTTATCTGAGAAAAAGCAGTCTTGATGAGATTTTTGTTATTCTAATGTGTGAAAATAATAAAATTCTGTTTTCTGTAACGTAACATCCCGTATATTTTTTTTTAATACTGACTTTTTTTTTTTTATTTGATATTCAGGATATCTCATTTGCTAAATATAACTCCTTAAAAAAAAAATTCTTTAGATATTTCAATACTTGCTAATTTTATAGAGTTAGTAACAAAATGAAGGTTCCTTGTGTATTATATTTTTTTTTATTTTACGGAAAAGAAATACTGTTCTCCTAATTGTAATTAGTTTGAAAGTTTATTTGCAATACTGTGTCATGCAGGTTGGATTTTATTTTTGCATTAAATATTTGTCTAATTCTTTTCAGCCACCTGTGGCAAACATATCTCCATCTGTACATAGTAGTTCAATAGATTTGAAGCAGCTCAAAAAAGTGAGGCAAGATTTTGAAAAAGCAAGATTACTCTTGGAAATGGTGAGAAAGAGAGAGAAGCTTAAAAAGAGGCTGGTAAGTATATAGATGTTATGCATATTAGTCACCCACATCTACTGTATAAAAACAAAATTTTTTAAATAATGTGCAAAGAGATTTCAACTAAATTAAATAAGTATAGGTTTTACAAGTATCATTTTTCTTTTGAGTATGCCAGATCAGTTCATTAGCATCAAGCCTCGGTGTCCATTACTCTTTTTGCAAAAATAATAGGCTTATTGAAGGCAATGAGGAATAGCACTATATTATGCTTTCACTACCCAATTTCAGGGACTAAGCTTACATTACAAAAATTATTTTGTCATTTCTAGACTTCAACAAAGATCCTATATAATTAATACCAAACAAAATAAGGATTGATACAATTAATTGATCATTGAATGATCACCTAATACACAGGAATTTAAAATTTTCCTCTTAAATGAAAAATTTGAAATACACAACTTTGTGTAAATTTTTGGCATTTCTGATATTTCTATTGCAATGGCATGACATAGATTTTATACTAATTTGTGTATTGGATAATATTTTATTAATTTGATAGTATGTGTCAAGTTTTTCTTAGAATTCTATTCAAAATATCTGATTTATTAATATATAAGGGGTGTTCAGAAAATTAAGATACATTGGCTATATATATTTATTCAAAACTTTTGTTTGATGAAACGTCTTATAAATTTGTTAGTTCATGCGTTTATTTGTCAACATACATTGTCTTAACTTTTATTTTGCCCAGGTTCTCTAGCTTCTGTACCCTAGTGTCATAGAAATCTGCCACCAGCTATCAGAACCACATTGTGACTTTATTTTTCACCATTCTGGATGTGTTGTCTGTCCCTTAAGATGTGTCTTCAGTTAAAATAACAAAGAAAGTCACACTGGCACAAGGACCAGGCTGTATAATCAGAATTCACCAGTTCAATCCTTTTGAGAAGTGCATTGGTGCTATTTACTGTGAGCCTGAGGACGTCACTTGTTAACATTACCTTTTATTTGTTATGAATAGCCCGTTGAAGGTGTTGCAGGTTTGGCAATTTGCAGCAACATTAATTATCATGCTGTGAGGTATAAAGTCGATCAGAAAAATGCCTTCTCTGTTCCAGAAGTTTTTTTTATACTTTCATTTAAGGTTTTGAATTTCTTGGCTTTTGACCTCTTTACATACAGGGAGAAAATATTTCGGCTCTGAGCAGATGGAAAAAATGCCTTCAAGCTCACCTTTCTTTTCCTTCCTTGTATCAAGACACTTTATTGAAAATGCTAAGATATATATATACTTTTTAAAAAAAAATTTCCCCTTTTTACCTCAGTATTTTTCTCCCTCAATTTTTGATAAGTAAAAATATAGTATTAAATACATAAAAATTCCAAAATAGACCAGTTACTGGTATATTTAGGGGGCTGAAAAAAAGGGGAATGAAAAACATTCCTCTTATCCCCATTCCCTCAATGTTGAGATACCACTTAGATATATCACTGCTGCTTCAATTTCATACCACCCAAATTTGTTGTCAAAACCCTTTAAGTTAAGGTATTAATGAATGGCTATGAAACCATTGTTAATGATTGTTTGAACTCATGAAAATTGGTCTTGCATCTGGAGAATGCATAGTACCACCTTGTTATATTTTGTTGATTTAGTTTCCATAAACTGAGACTTTTATGGTATCTGCTGGGTGCTTGTATTTAAGGAAACGTATGACAAAGTACACTTTGCAATTAGCGGGATTCTGAATTGCTGATGCCATTGTAAACTCTTGCTATTCAAGCTGGACTTAGTGTATCAGTAACAAAAGATCATGAGGGGAATGCGTGCAATAAAACATTTACTTTTCTGCCTATGTTATGTATAGTTACTTTTGAACAACCTTCATATATGCTTGTCTGTGTTGTCCTTTTAACAAACTATTTATTTTTCAGCTTGAAATAAAAGAAAGGGAAACTCTACTTACATTACAACCTTTTAAAGCAGTTTTGATGAATGTTCTCGAAAGCTTAAAGAAAAAAGATCTGAACCAAATCTTTTTTCATCCTGTCGATCTCGTTGTAGTAAGTTTTTCATTTTTGTTTTTATTTTTTAAAGCATTGTTTTATTTTCAGTTCTTACACTGCGTTAAGTTTGTCACGTGCATGTATGATGTATTTATTTTACCATTTTCTGCAGATCATAGTATGATTAACCTTTCTGAGTGCATAAAAACCATTCAGATGGATTTCTCGCTAATGGTGAGACAATGAACTGAAAAACCAGAATCAGAGACATGATAAAACATTCGAAGGTCAACAGCAGTTTTTTCCAAAAAGAGATATATTCTCTTAGGAAGTGTGATGGAACAAGACTGGAGGGGGGGGGGAGAATTTGAACTATACTTATAAATATATATACAATATAGGATCCTGTGGGTTGACTTAGTAATGAGCATGCAGAACATATCCTTTTTGAAGAAGGGTAGAGGGGGGTGTGAGAGAGAGAGACATAGGACAAATAAGCTTGTAATATTCTGGTCTGGGGCAATGGTCTTGAACCTCATGACCTTAGGAGCATACATGTAATTTTTGTCATTGGAGGTGTGCCAGGGTGTACCATCATGTAAAAATCACGAAATGAGAAAAAAGGGCATGGAAGTCAAGAAAAAAAGTCACAAAATAAGATGGAAGCAAAATAAACATCTTCTGACGCGCCACCTTCACCATTCGGCAATCCTGAAGATCTGTTGCTGTGATGGCAACCCCGCCCATGACCAGAGGAACAGCAGATCTGGACATTTACTCCCCCATTTCCCAAAAGATGGACTGAAAGGTTTATTTCTACCACCGTGGTGCGTTTCATTAAAAACTTTGCCTTACAAAAATATCGACCAAAAACAATATAACAAAATTCCCCCAGCAACAACCTCTATTAAAATTTCCCAAACTTTCATTAGAATTCTAAGTTAGGGACATAGTCTTAAAGAAGTTTAATTTTAACTATAATTCTACTTTGCACATCTATAAGTTCCCTCATGTATATCTGGCACTTCCTTTCGTTTGCCCGATGAGCTATGTTTTTCTTATTATTTTTACCACAGTTCTGGCATCTCACTTTGGCGAGATACCAGAACTGTCTCACGTCGGCGTCAACAGAAGTAACCAATAAATGGAAAACCGAAGCAAGTTCACTTGCAAGGAGATAAATCAAGTCATTGATGGCAAGGACGAATTAAGTTTGATTTACTCGTCTATAATGAATTGTGCTGATTTTAGTTCACTGGCTGACGATTCCGGTAACGACTTGCAGCTTAGACGACGACGATCTGCGTCTAATTCACAGTGGTTCGAAATTTTATATTCCAAGATTATCAGCAATCATTCGATCAATTGACGATTACTAGATTCTTATGGGATGGAATGGCTATACGCCATCTTATAATCCTGTTTATGGTTTTGATTGACCATTGGCGTTGATTTATCTGTTATATGACTTCAGGTTGATGATCAATTTTTATGTAATTTATTTTATTCTTTGCTGCCTTCGTCTGAGGCTGTCATGTTACGTTGTTTTTAATAAAACTTTCCGGATACAACCCACTCTTCGGGAGCGCTTTGATATCTCTCCAAGGTGGGAAGTGGGGTGTGTCCGGTCGTCAAAGGCTAACATCTCGTCGGATGAGCTTACAGAACCCATCTTCCGCACATTTCCCAGAGAAGGCAGCCAGATATCCATAAGACGACAAGTAAAATAATAACTTAATAAACTTTAAGTAAAGTTTATTAAGTTAATTTTAGGGATCGTTGTGGAGTGAACGAGAATGTAGTGTCGAGGACTAAAAAGGTATGTTGAGATGGTTTGGATATATAGAGAGGATGGACGAAACAAGTATACAAGACGAGTGTGGATGGGAGAGTTGGAAGGGGTCGACCTCAGCGAACGTACCTCAATCAGATCGAGGACGTTTTTAGCAAAGACCAGCTGAGGAGTACCTTAATCAAGTTAATAACAATGTACCTACCTATATAGTTTAAGTTTGAAAAATTTGGCTCTCAAAACAAATTTCAATCGTTGTACTGTTGATATTTGGCTCTGTTGACTAATGAGTTTGCCAACCACTGCCTTAACCCATTAACGGCGACTTTGATTTTTTTAAAAACAAAAAACAATGAGTGGAACCACTTCCACCATTTATTGGCAAGGAAAAACTTCAAATTTAGAATGGCAAATTTTCTTACCAACCGGCGTTAATGGGTTAAAACCCCAAGACTCTCCATCCACCTGTAGAATTCTAACGAGTTTGGCGTCGTATGGAATCATAATTGAACCCGCTGTGAATCCCATGTATTGCAGATTTGTTCCCTAAAAATTTCTGGCGGTAATTACAAGGTTCGCTGGAAATCAGGGGTGCGGCATTGTACATGGGTGAAGAGTAAAAATAAAAAGTGAAGCACTCTGGATGTTTTCTGCATTATGACAGCACAGCCAATTAGAAGCTAGTATTGTGACATCAGAAAACTTGCTCTCATTCGAAATATACTCTCGTGTGACCAGGGGGTGCGGCATCACAGAGGGTAGGAAAAGGTAATAAACTGTCTTTGTCCGACACAAACTATCCAAACCACCCCCACCCAACTTTATTTTCCTACACGGCTGAGTTTCTACTGACACCCAACCCCCACAACCCATCTGAATCTCTGAACATATCACAATCAGTTATTTTATGAAATGGGTTTTGAGGAAAGAAAGTGTTTCACTTTTTGTGATGAATTTCTTTTTCCCTCACAAAAATTCACTTGCCTGACTAAAGAAGTTTCACTTCAAAAACAAAACACTGCAGATTCATCCATGTTATATTTTTACCTGGAATTTTCTGTTTAAGAAAAATTAAGTTTCAGAAGATTTCAATTGAGAGTGATATCACAAGTTTAACAGTGATAAATAAAAAACCTGAAAAATTAACTTTCCTATCAACGTCTCTTGCCTAAGCCACGTCCGCAATATTGTGAAAATTCAATCATTACACATTCATTGGCTGCCAAGTTGGAAGTTAGGTTACTGCACACACACTGTAATAAATTTCCCTAACAAAATAAACTAGGCTATTCAAATTTAACTTTCTTCTTTGGGAGTGAAACAGTAATGAAGTGCCTCAATCTTCATAAACCCAAAAATATAGGTAAGGGCCCATTTGAGTATTGTGTAAGCAGAATTTAATTTTTACCACACTTTTCGTCCAGCAAAAGCAAGCTGGACCAAAGCCTCCTCGACTGGTACTATATGACCAGACATGACACAGGCTCTTAGACTGGTGCTCGTCTCCAGTAATGTATTCCTGATTTTTATCAGGGTATTGTGGGGGGGGGGGATAGTAATTGTCTTCCAGAAGGGGTTTTCCATTTACAGAGTGAGTTTATGCCAGAAGCGTGAGAGTGTACCTAACAGTCTGAGTGTGTATATAGTGTCTGATTTTTGTGCTGCTGTCAGTATTTAGAAAGTGAGTGAAGTATAATTGAATATTTGTACCGTTGTAGGACTTTTGCTCTCTGTGGCGAGACTTTTTGACAGGGAGGTAGGCACGTATTCATGGCTCAAAGTTGGGAATCGCAGAAAGTCAACTTCAGCTGACCGTCACTTTGGCCCGGTAGGGTTGGAACCTAGGTCCTCATGATGCGAGTCTACCATTCAACCACCACAGCGGCTACAAATGTTATCTACAAGTCAGCAGTTGCTTGTTTCAGTTTTAGTAGTAATGAGAAGATTCAGTTGTGATCAATAACCAAACTAAGCCACTTTGCTTGGTAGAAACAATCCTTACTATCCTTATTTTCATATTCTGTAATCAGCAATAAGTACTGATTTCCGTACACATACTCTGAGTACCACCAGACCAAAGTATGCCTTCTCGAAAGGGGTATTATCCAATATAAAAACATTATTTTGTTAGTTCCCATCCAGCTCTCTGGGCCCTGGGGAAGTGCACCGATTGTTACGTGTCTGGCTCTGCAAGACATTAGATTTTCTTGGAAGTGAATGAAGATATATCCCCACTCACACAAGACTGAAGTTGAATTGGATTTTCTTCAATATTAATTTGAATAAAATTTTCATATTTTGCACCCAAATGTTTACTTAATAATCATTCAAACCTTTCTCCCTTATTTTTTCATTAAAGTAAGCAAAGACTAATCCCCACCCACTCCCCTTCCCCCCCCCCAATTGATGCTTACATAATACTTGCTTGAATTGCCCTCTAATTGGGAGAAATATTTATGAATTTTGATCTTTTTTGAAATACTTAGATGTGTTAATCTTTGTTTAACTAATTCATTCTAACAGGCTCCAGACTACTTGGATTTCATCAAAAATCCCATGGACTTTTCAGCTATGCAATCAAAGGTACTAAGAAATCAGTATACTTCTTTCCGACAGTTTGTTGCTGATTTCAATTTGATCATCGACAATTGCTTGTTTTACAACTCGCCAGAGACAATTTATTATAAAATTGCTCTTGAAGTTAAAGAACAAGTATGTAGTATTTTTCCTATATTTGAAATCATTGAAAGTTTAGTTATGAGTTGAATACTTTGTATTGTATTGTTAAATGTGAGGTACTGTCCAAAATTATGGGCCTATTACATATAAAAAGCAATTGACTCGTGATTGCTTCTCACTTGCATAGTAGGGTTAACTAGTTGCCATCAGTTTATTGTTTTGATCTTGATCATTTTGATGCACCACTGTCATTTTCTGTTCACTGGGCTAATTAGACCGGGACCTACAATTTATTGCCAATTCCGAATTGCAGGCTTGTTTTTTATACTCCTCGAGAGGTTGGTACGCTAACCCCTCGATGGGGGGGACTCCTTGTGGTAGCAATTATCAGTTGATCGTCGTCTACCTTTGCCAGGCAGTGTTAAAATTAGTGTGGTTATAACCAGGTTTGTCAAATTTTTTCCCCAGGTAGATACCCGTTTTCCCCCGGGGTTGGGCGTTTTAGGCTAAAAACCCAGGTTTTTTTGGGCGAAATTGCTTTTGAATAAAATGTGTTGCTTTCATGTTAAAATTTTATTTTAAGGTTAGTTTATGTATGAAGTTTTTTTTTTTAACATCTGGCTGTTGCGAAGATATATTTGGAAAGAGAAAATCTATCTTCCAAAATATATCTTCGCAACAGCTATTTGTTAAAAAAACTTTCTATGGTAGCGGAGAGTGACGTCATCCTTGTATAGTTTGTATTCCAAAAATTGCTGCATAGTGCAGTGTTTAGAATATGTATATTTTGAAGTATTTTTAAAAGATTTTTTTTGGGAGCTAAAATGAGAATTTCTTGGAATTACAAACACACTTTTTATAATTCTTCTGACTACCTTTTTTTATGTAAGCATTCAGGTGCGAGATTCACATATTAAAATATTACAAGAAACTGCCAACAGAAAATGTAACCATGAACTTAGATATGTAATATATGTATTATACCTGATATGTAATATGTGATAAACATTATCCAAAGAAATTATTGCTTATTTATAATACATAATAATTTTCCGCACACACACATCCTTGTATAAATAAATTGAAGTCTCTGTGAAGAAGTAAACCAATGTATGTAAACTGAATTTTCATTCAAAAAATATTTACATGTTTGCATTACATTTTTTATAAGTTTTATACAGGTACATCAGACTTTCATAACTGAAATATCAAGAGACAAAAATAGCATTATCTCATAACGAAAAGAAAATAACTGTGAGATTCTTGAATTGAACATTGGTAACAAACACCTTCAAGTGAAACAGAACAGAAAGTACAGTTTTTCTCCAAAAATAAGACCTAACCAGAAAATAAGCCTTGGCTTTATTTTTCAAGATGCTCATAATATAAGCCCAACCCCAAAAATTGGGCTATTAAAATCATCAGCCATGATAAAGGCATTCTGTACGTCTGTTGCTATACATGACAGGTTGTCTTGTATAAAGTGATATTAATACACAATGTTATTGACATTTGTATTTTAGCAATTTGGTAGCAATTATCTAGATAATTGCTTAATCTTATCATGATAATTCAAGTTATTCTGTAGTTTTAAGTTCCAGAAATTGGCTAATTTGGGCAAGTGGAAAGCACCCGCAGAGTAATGAATTCTCAGAATGACTGCTATCTCCTCTTAACCAGATCATTTTTAGTTATTACTGCTCTTTTAAAAATATTTCAGAATTTAATTTAATGAAGCAGGGATATTTTTCAACAGTGAGGAATTCAAGAAAAAGAGAAGCATGGGACTTCAGCTTTTGAAAGTTTGGGTTTGGTTAAAAAAGAAAAACCTTAATAGTTCTGGTTACATAGCTAAAGATTTTATTTGTTACGGATCAGGAGGTGTACCACCTTCTGATTCTTAATAACCAATTATCCATACGTAAGAATCGGTTTGTAAGAATCGCGTTAAGAATCGAGCTCCGAATGCAACCACGGTGTGATTGTTAAAAGTTATTCTTAAGGTCACGTGACGATGGACAGGCCGATAAATTTCCCCTTTTGGGGAATTTTGCCATTGGCCAATCAGCGCCCAGTTAAAAACTAACAACTTGTTGTTGACAATATGGAGAGGAAAAGAAATTTTAGAGACGCTAGCCTGAAAAAATGGCGGAGATTATTTCAGCAAATGTGAATACGGTTGAGAAGAAATGATAAATATATAATATTTTTTTAACATGTTGCAGTAAAAAACAAACATATCCATACTTAATCATCCAATATGATTCGAATCAATGATTCATTCTACATTCACTGGGATGGATCCCTGCCACCCTCCATGAAGAAGGGCTATGTTATATACAAGGGTGGGAACTCTGCGCCAATTGCGCCGCACTGCACCAAAACTAATATCTTGGGCCATCCTGCTCCAATAGCGTATTTTCGTATTTTTCTGCGCCAAATAGCTACCCAATGAATTTTGCTTCAGTATGCCCGGAATTTCGGAAAGGACGCCAAAACATTTTTGTTCCTGCTAACCACGAAACGGTTCTTTCCGAGAAGAGTGTGTTTTATTCCACTATACTTAAACTATCGCCCCCTAACACACACACATCAGGCTTTCCATCACGAAACCCCGATATTGTCCGCGATCGTGGAACTGAAGATGGTTTGCAATGTCTTTCAGCCTTAAATTGCAAATGCGAATGTTTCCGTTTAAAAAAAAAGTTGCCCTGGAAGCAGCAGAAATTACTGTAGTCGATCGTCGTTGTGTTAAATCCCGATGTTTCGTGAAAACAAATTTTCATTCCGGGAGTAAAAAGCGCGCATGTCTGCGGAATTACGAATGCTAGTTTAGAAACTATAACGAGCGTTAAATCGCCAATGTTGCCGAATAACGAGCATTAAATCATCAGTAACGCCAAATAACGAGTGTTAGATCACCAATCTCGCCAGATAATGAGTGCTGAATCGCCAAACATCGTGTTGGTTCTTCCGAAATTCTCTCCCATTTTGCAACAATTTCTTTCCAAGTATAAAAAAATTAAAAACTTATAAAAACATTTTAGCTCATTTGAAGTGCTGTTGCTCAAAGGCAGCAAATAGTGCCCTCAGTAAGCAAAAATCATCTTAAATAGACGGGTGCAAAAAATTTTATGACAAACAAGGTGTCAAAAGCCTAAACACCAAAAACAAAAATCAAGCTGATGAAAAGATGTTTGATAATAAAAGACAGTGCAGTTTTATTTTGAAAAGGGTCGAGGGTTAACGAAAATATTCTTTCTAATTTCACTGCTCCAATTTATAAATATCTGCTCTGAATCCCATATTTTGCTGCTCCAAAGCTGCTCCGAAATGGACTTGGTCACTTCCCACCCCTGTATATATGTTATGGTGAAAGTGATAAAGAGCTGTTATTATATGAATAACCACCGGCCATTTTGGTAAGTTTGAGTTGCCGCTGTGGTGGTCGAGTGGTTATAGTGACGGACTCGCGATGCGAGGATCCGGGTTCGAACCCCACAGTGGTGGTCGGCTGAAGTTGGTTTTCTGTGGTTCCCAACTTCAAGGCACAAATGCGAGCCGATCTCCCCGTTAAAAAGTCTTGCCACAGAGAGCAACAGTCCTACAACGATAAATGATTCAATCATAACACTTCACTCATAGTTAGAAAAACTGGTGGCAGATGGCAGCACTACACATAACAAGCATTACAGAGAAACAAAAAACTTCACGTCAGGTTTCACTACACGTACACGCACATTCCCGCATGTACCGATTCGTTGGGGGTTCCGCAGGGGGGGGTGCATGTGTGGTGCAGCAGTAGTAGTAGGTAGGGCCTCCAAAAAATGGCTCGGGGATCCATGATGTTCTTAAGTCAGCCACCTCGTTGGGCAATTTACCTGTTGTGGCGTGGTATTTGTATATGTTGATAAATTTTGCTCGTATACCGTGAATCTATCACATTTGTAGGTCATTATGCATAATTGTCAAACCATGGTTAATGCGATAAATGAGTCATCGTTGTGTTTACATTATGTATGTTAGTGAAGTTAACATATTACAAGACTAACAATAGTTTTTATAGTATTCTTCATGTTTCTTTAAATTAATTGTCATGGTGAATTGAACGCGGTGATGTACATGTATTGCATAGCTGCTTTGTGGTCAAATAACTACAATAGTGATCAGATAATACATCAATATTAAAAATGGCCATCGCTTCTGTAATGTTGGCTTTTTCACGTACACCGAAGCATGTGAAAAAAACGCAGCAGCAGGTTGATAATGATTTTTAATCTATGTGCAATTATATTTCGGCCGATTTGAGCTTTATCTCACATATTTTGTGGGAGAAATTCAATTTTCTCAAGTTTTAAACTAATAAAAAATTTCAAATCTTCAAGTTCCCATAATACGAAAAAAAATTGGATTTACGACTCATCGATCATATTTATGGATTGAAAATTTAAGAATTATGCATAATCACTTGTAAATGTGATGAATGTAGCAAAATTTATCAAACTTTATTGAAATAATCCGATATTTTATCACTATTATCAGCATATATGTGTTGTATATAGACTAACACTGTTATCAACTTTCCCACACAACCTTTAGATAACTTAAGTCTGACGAATTCCTTATTTGGAAATAAAAATACATTGTTAATTTTTTTTTCATTTTTTAAAATATGAATCAAAAAAACTTCTATTAAAGAAAGAATTTAAGTTATCTTGCATAGAGGAAAAAAATTGTTTACTAAGAATCAAGCTAAGAAGTGGGTAGCCTCGATTCTTAACTATGGAACAAAAACGATTCTTAGTTAAGAATGTGGTAGCAAAATTCCCTCTTAATTCTTAACTAAAGATTAAATCCATAGTTAAGAAGCGGATTCTTATTAAGAATCAGGTGGTGGTACATCCCCAGGACACTTTTGAATACATTTTCTGCAGGGTTTAAAAAATTTGAAGAAAAAAAATTCAGTCACACCATCCTGATTTCTCAGAATTTTCATTATCCAAATTCATTTATTTTACCACAAATAATCATCTTGCTACATTCTGCATGCAACTCAAGGTTCAGATACAATTATGCAGAAGTGGGTGTCTTTGTGTGTGAAAAATTATTCCCTTGTTGTATAGTCAATTTTATTAATCAAATACATAGTTTAACGTGACCAAAAATGTATATTTAGACATAATATAAGATGTACACATAAATGATGTACATGTTTAAATTAGATATGTTGAGGTTGCGGAAATAGGAAATTCAATTTTTCCCAAAAAAAACTCCTGTTTTTTACCCAAAAAACATGGGTTTTTTTAGAAAATCCTGCCTGGGCTGGGGTTTTTTTACAACCCACTCTAACAACAAGGGAGACTAATTTTTTTTTGTCACTGGTGATGAACCATGGATTTTGTACGTCTGTGCTGAGACAAAAATTCGTGCAATGATGTCATTCCAGTTCATCAAAACCATTCAAACAAATCCAATCTCAAAGGGAAATCATGGTAACTATTCTGGGACCAAAAGGAGGTGCTTTTCATTGATTGATTTTTATGTAACCTGGAACAACCATTACAAGTCTGTTGAGAAACACTTTTTAAACTGCTCCATGCCATTCAAAACAGACAACTGGGAATGCCGAGCTCAGGAATAATGCACAATCACGGCTGCACACACTACCGCAATTCAAAAATTTGGATGGGAGATTTTTGATTATCCTTTGTAGATACATGCATCATTACATGCCCTGTGACTACCATCTCTTCTGACATCTAAAACACTAGCTTGCATCTACACATTTTGAGAAATTGGAAATCTCTGCAAAACTAGCTAAAATCCCAGGCGATGGAATTTTATGCAGGTTTGAAGAAGCTTTTTACAATATCAAGTGTTTGAAGTGACATGATTATGTAGGAAAATTGAGTAAATGTGTATAAATTTTTCAAACCATTAATAAATTTGTCATTTTTATATTGTTTTCATTTTAATACTGATCGGCCCTTAATTTTGAACCACAGCTCATATTAATTGTTGCTTTAGCATTACAGCGAAATGCTTTCACCATTGTGGCTAAAATTTGCTCCTATACAAAGTGTTGATAAATCTTAAATGAAAATACTTGATACGAAAAGAATTTTTTAATAAAAAGTTTACAGAATTTTTTTCATATTCTCTTAAGTATGCTTAACAGGTTTTGTTTATACTTAAAGGTATTCTCAGAGGTCACCCCATATGATTTTAATAGGTATCTTGCTGTTAAATTTTCAATTTTTTTTTTAAATTACATATTTAATTTTTTGCTTACTGCAAAGAACAAAAGATCTTGATATTGAATGTGTGATTTGAGATACTAGAGTATGCAGCATATGTTTACACACACATAGAAGGAAGATTGATCCTTTGAGTAACATTCCGTTTACAAATATGATATCCTATTGAACTTTTTCTGCCTAGTTTTTTAGTTTTGATCAGAAAAAAATCATCAAATACATGGTTTCTTGTTTTTCAACTTTTAAAATGAAATTTCAAATTATCAGTCATGACTACAATATATGGAAATATAAATGTTCTCTCATTTTTTTTTAGTGCTTGCCAATTTTACAAAGTGCTAAAAATGAAATTCTCAGGAAAGGGTTAGATCCCACCACTGGTCTTTTTCAAGAACAAATAGTTCCTCAAACTCCCAAATTTCTTCCAAATCATGGTAAATAGTATTTAACTTAATGGAAATATTTTTTGTATTATGTATGTATTCATATAGTTTCATACCCAAAATGAGTTTAAAATTACATTTCAGCGCCATTTTTAACATTGTTGAATAATCAATGCTTGTAATTTTTTGTTATGTAACTCATACCTACTAAATGTATGTTAATAGAAGATGGGGTTTTTAATTATGCATTTACAGAACTGGTGAAAAGCAAAAATGTTACTGGAAATCATAAGCACAGGGAACATCTAAAAGAAGAGATGGCGTATGTTAAAAAAGGATGCAGAGTCAGCAGAAATTTCACTTATGGGAAGGCAAAGCAATTGCCAAAAAATTCTAAAATAATTACAAGTGGTAAGTGGATATCTGTTTTTAAACTTTAAACTCACATTATTTTGTGTATTTTGCATGGATTACTTCAACCAGTGGTTTTGAAGTTGATTTTTCCGGAGTTCCTTGCCTAAGGAATTGGTTGTAAATTTGAATACATAAGATATATAGATATTAAACCCCTCCATCTACAAGCATTTGGCAACAAATTTGGACGATTTACAGTTGAATTACCTTTGATAAATCTAAAAAAAACTTATTAACAGTGGAAATGAAGGGATAAAAAATAAGACAAATTTTGTACTATAAGTAGTTTTGTCAATGGTCTTGGCCCAAAGAAATAAAATTCTAATTATTTTAAGAGTTTCTGCTATATTTTTTTTTAATGTAAATTTGTTTTTAATTCAGAGTCTGATGAAGAGAATGGTTTCCATAACAGACAGTTCCTGAGAGAAAACATGAAGAAAAGAAGGAATAATTGCTTCAGATCAAACTCAATGCACATTATTAAAAAATGCCAAAGAAACTCCTATAAGGCTCTCATTGGAGCCTCTCATGTTACAAAGTTTCAGATGAGACAGTCGAAATCAGATGAATCACTGCCAGTTAATAGTACAAACACCTCAGTGCCTAATGATTTACCACCTATTAGTCTTGACACAGATTTCAGCCATCTATGCCATCCAAGTGATGTTGAAAATTTCACGCTTGGAGATTCAGGTCCATTAAAAGTTCCTATGACATTAGCAACAGAGATAGAATATCTTGAAGGTAAGTAAATCTGTTTCAAAATAAAGATATGCAGTGAAACCTTTATAACAATATTCTATGGACCAAAAAAAATAGTTAAAAGGGATTATTGTTATATCGAGAGAGGCAACAAAATTTATGCAGATGTTGGCAACTTTTCTAAATTGGCATTAGTATTAGGAATTGGACGAACATCAATTTTCTTAAAATATTATAATTGTGAATAAAAATGTTTTTTAATTGTAAATAAAATTGGTAATTTTAAATAATGAATTTTAATTATGCAATTTATTTAAATATAATTATTAAAAACTGGTAATTGTGTGTGAAAGATTTCCATTACCATGATATAACAAATATAACAATATATTGTATTTAAATGTTACTTATAGAATTTTTTTTTCAATACTTGTTACAATTTTGCATCTAATTAAGAAAATGTCAACCATTATTCACTAAACTAGTAATGCATCATAAAATTTACAACTTATTTTCTTTCTCTTTAGATGTTCTTTGCCCCTTTTGTCTTTCAGTATCTCAATACATATCTTGTCGAAGTACATCTTCCAGTTAGTGAGCTTTTGTAATTCATGCTCACTTCCATCTTATTCCAGTAAAATTCTGTTTTCAGTTTCATGTTTTCCTTATCCCAGAAATTCATCCTGATCTTTCACAGACAGGGATATAGATCACAAAAAATATAATCAGTAAATTTTTAATTTATAGGAAAAATTCCAATTAATATTTTTTAAAACTAGTTTGAATATAGAACTTGTATTTAGATATCCGACTGGATATCTAAGCATTATTCTGCTGAACAGCAGTCAAATATTCATCCCATCTCTAGTTAGTACCACCAAAAAAATGTATTTTGAGTATTTATTTGCTGTAAAAAATGATTTGTTGATAGAAAAAGTTCAATTACATATACTGCCCCCAGTAAATAGGTTTATCGCAACACACTTTAGTGTATTGCACAAAAGTAGAGATACCAAAACTTAATTAGCACTTTCGGTGATCAGGTGGTATCAAATGCCAATATTATTGATGTCTTTGGAAGAATTAAAATGTGCCTAGTTTTAAAATATATTGAAAGTATTACAATTGAAATATATTGAAAATACAGTGATATCTCGGCTTAAGAATTTTTTGGACAACAAAGATTTTTTTCTGTGACTTTTCTGCCTTGGCTAATTAATACGGATTCAACTAACAAAAATTCTCGTTCAGATGGATGCACATGCTATCATAAAACAGCTACATTATTAGCTGAATTTTAGCATTAATCATCAGAGAATTAATGTCACTTGAGCCATCACCACCTAGAGATAGAAGGCCTTCGCACTCTGCTTGTGACGTCAAGTAAGTAGTCCATTTTCTCTCAGAATATTCAGGGGAAAAATATTCCCTGCTCGTGCCAGTATCATCGTTGCGAGGAAAAGAAATGATCGGGCTCAGAATTGGCGATTTCTATGCCCCACATCCAATCACTATGTGGTATTTGTGAGTCAATCAGGTATATTCTACGCCAAAATAAGAAGAAACGAAATAGGATGCTGTGTTTCACAAAATGTGGCAAACTTGCTAGATAGTCTGAATGACGTTTATGGCAAACACTGTGGAGGCCTTCTATCTCTAGGTGGTTATGCTTGAGCCCATTTAATTCAAGTCCACCTCGGAATCTTATTCCAGGTTTACCTCCACTTCTCTTTCTGAAAGTTTTTTAACCATTTCATTTAAAATGAAAGAAAGATTCAGCTAATAGAAAATACATTGGGAAAGAAAGAGTCCGTGGTTTTTTTTCAGAGCTTTTTTCAGTTCAAGACTTTGCATTGGACTGAACACTCCGAGAGCTTATCCTTTCCATCTGCATTTGTCAGACACAGAAATGAGCTGACCAAATCACAAATGGATGAGGACACCTATGGACTCAACTATGTTATCAACACAGTTCACAGTAGCTTTAGTAAAGCTGGTGTTGGTTGTGTGTGTGTGGGCGTACATTAATGTAAAATAAAAAAATCTTCAATATCTCATCTTCCTGTAGATTCTCATTTATCCAATTTTGAACCTGTTCATTTTTTAGCCTTCAGTCAATTTTTAATTTTTTCATATCATTCTTCTGTGTTTTAAAAAATTATCTTTAAATTTTTTGCAGAATCTGAAACAAATCAAACTATTCTCCATATTGCATATTTAAACATTTATTACAATAATTATAACAAAATATTAATCATAATTTGAAATTTTGAATTTTTCAACATAAGAGCCTAGAACATATAAAATATAATTTTATGGTCTATTTATCTAAGCTACTCATTACCTGTGTTCAATTTTCTAAGCGGAATAGAGCTGCTTATTCAGAATATGTATGATAGGGCATCAGGGTTAGGTTTTTGACCCCCAGAAACTAAATCAGTATTAAAACAGTCAAAAGTTATTGTCAATGTTATCAAATAGTTTTTTAATGTGATAGATACATTAAATAACAAAACACTTTTATGTAGATTAAAGGGTTTTATATTAGCAATTATAATTACTATGTGAGAAAAAAAAAAATTTCTTTTGATATTTTAAATTTTCGGATGTGTCCAAAATTTTATTTTATATAAAAATTCTCATGCAGCATCTGTTAATGCACTAATTAAACTCATTTATTTTCACCTAAAAATTTCTTAGCTCAGGGTGTATAAATTTAGAGTTTTAAAGAGTATTTTCAACCAAAGCAGAGCTGACAGGACTTTATGCCCAAAGTATTTGTTTTGCACGTTTAAATACAGCTTCAATTTGAAAACCATTGCATTATAAATGCTAGTAAATATACCATATCATAGTATAAAAGTAAGAGTAACTAAGTTTGACTAAAGATAAGTTACAAGAGTTTCTTAAGCATTTACAAGTTAGCATTGCCACATTAAATGACATTTTAGTCCTACAATTGAGTATTTTGATCGCTAGATATATTGTAATGTTACATACAATAAGAGTATCGTTTTAAGTATCTGATTATCTAGCTAATTTAACAATAACAGAAATAAATGTTGCATATATGATGTAATAAACTTTTTAATACACTTATCTGTTATAAAAAAGAGTATAGCAGATGGTATATATATATATATATATATATCAATGCACATATATGAGTAGTTGAAGAAAATTTGAAGGTCAAGTGTCATCTTGAATCAGAGAATGTCAAATCATTTTATAGTTTTTCCTCCAGTGTTTATGCTATGCTTTATTAAACTTGTATATTTTATAAGAAAAAACATTATTGAAAATAAATCTGTAGAGTAGAAAATTATTTTACAATCATATTAAATATTTATTCTTTGTATAACAGTCACTTTAAACATTATATGTAATTAACATGTGTATTTCCAATGAGAATTTTTATATTGAAAAGCAATATTTCAGGTTTTTGACGTGACAGTTAAAACCACAGTTTAAACAGCCAAAAAATTCCATGTGTCAAAAACCTGCCAACCCTGATATGAGAGAATAATATAACTTCAATGAGAAAAATAATTTTGTAATTTCTGGTA
This sequence comes from Pholcus phalangioides, assembly GCF_987345545.1. Taxonomy (NCBI): domain Eukaryota; kingdom Metazoa; phylum Arthropoda; class Arachnida; order Araneae; family Pholcidae; genus Pholcus; species Pholcus phalangioides. Next base: position 43,307,009 of record NW_028301600.1, on the reverse strand, counting down.
GAAATAATTTCACAAAGAATAATTACATAATTATTAAAAGTAATGATTTTAAAATATGTTGGAAGGAAATTTTTTTCGGAATTACAAAAATAAATAATCATTTAAAGTAATTTCAGATTAAAATCTCAATCAATTTAATCAGTAATTAATAAAAACTTTTTCAAAATTAATGAAATGATTTTGGAAGTAATCAAAATTGATAGTTAATGAAATAAGTCTTCAATTATTTTTGTCCCTGGTTTGACTTGGGGGGGGGGGCTATTTTATGGGCTCTTCTCTTAAGATGCCACTAAATTTCTTGAGTTGGTGGGCTTTGTAGGAAATTTCAATTTGTCCCGCCATATCTGAAAGATTGAAGACCCCTCCCTACCTTAGTATGTCTATTCAGGAAGCCACTTCAGAGGTACGAACTTCTGATAAACGTAGTGCACCACTGCAGATGACACAAATTTCCAGTTTCTTTGAAACTTACCAGAAAACCAGTCCAGCAGGAGTGATTGGACCCAAATCTTTCAATCTCTTATGTGTCTATAACGTTCGTACAGCTTCAACCGACGATTTGTGGCCGAAAACTTCACGAATGTCATAATTCACCTCATCAACTTTATCTACCAATGTCAACATCACAATGAAAACCTTATGTAAATGCCAGTAACAGGAAAATGTAGAAATAAGTTGTTAATTGTACACCCTGCATTTTATAGGACTGATTTGCATATATCCATTAATTTGCTTTTGTACAGCACCTATCAACAAAAATTTAAACTAATTTTTTTCTGTATGAAAAAACTCCTTTGTGAGAAACTTTTTTCAAACTGCATTTAAAAGAAGATTTCAACTTTTATTAATTTTTAAACTATTTATAAATTTATAGGACATTCTGTATATATTGTAATGGATGGCATGTTAGGTACTTGTATCTGTCACAACAAATTTCACACATAAGTTGACAATATTCAAAAATGTTCAAATAAACACTTCATTTATTAAAAAGAGGGAGGCGTTTGAGAAAAATCTCTTCAGGTAAGATGCACAACATATAGACAGGGTTAAGTTACAGTGGCACAAGTCAATTATATCTTTATTTTGTGTAAGTTTCACTAGAACTGTAATAGTCCTATGTTAAATTTTGTGATTTCTAATCTAGTGGGGAACTGTTCAAGCTTTGACTTTTTTTTTCCAACAGTTTAGCACTTCTAGATAGTATTTCTGGCCTTCATCAGAACTGTTGAAAATGTCTTAAAACCACTGTTTCTTTAACCCATCCATATATTTGTAAGGTAAAAAATGTACAAGATTTAAGCACACAGTGTCTTAATGCATATTTATGACATTGTTCCAATGACAGTTTTAAGCAGGTTTCTCTGCATATTATTGCATGAAATAACATAACCAAACACTTGATCTATATTTTGATATATGCTGTTTGTTTTGATATCTTTCTCATTTTTCCATTTATGCATTTACAATGCAGTTAATATAAGAAAAATGAATTGTCTTTGTCTGAAAATACCACTGCTTTCAGATTCATCATATCTTAAGATAACTTATTTTGCAGGGCAAGTTCAAGAAAAACAAACCTCTATTGACCGGCAACTTCGAAGAAAGAAATTAACCTGACCTTTGTTGTGCAGCTCAGTTGTTTAACAGATAAATGTTATTTAATCTATTTATTGTTTTTCTTTTTATAAGGAATATAACATAAGCAATGTTAGTTATGTATATTTGAAAGTTTCTGCAAACTAAGTTTGCTGTATTGTTTGTACTTCAAATTTTTTTTTCCAGATACTTTGTACAGAATTAAAGTGTTTTTAGATTTTTCTTAAAGTTGTATTTTCTTACATAAATTTTCTTAAATCTTTGAGAGATGCATATTTAAAACTGGTTATATACAGTAGTCTCCTCCTATGCAACAAACTTTATTCAACAAATTTTGCAAAATAAAATTTTCAGCGGAACATTCACATTTTAATTTTTTTGCTCTATAATTTTTTTTTTTTTAAATTGCTGTAGATTGAAAATTATTTCTTTTATAGCAAATTTTCTGACAGAACTGTTATATTGGCTACTCCACTACATAAAGCACTTAATAACTGAAACTAAAATTTATTAACATACATATATACGTAAACACATGCAGAAAGTAATGAGAAACACGTACGCATACATGGTCTGCGTCTTCATTGTGCCTAAGGTATCGGGTTATCCGTGCAAGGCAAATTATTAAAGATTTATGGATATATGTAAATTAGTAATGGATGTCATTGATTTGAAATCAAGTGGGAACATAATATTCTGTTACTGGAAGAATAGTGATAAAAATAATGTTCTATTCAAGATAAACACTGTTAAGAATAGAACACTTACATAGGCAGAAATAGACTCGAATGGCTGGAGGGGCAAGATATCAATTCATGTGTATGCATATACATTAGTCAGCTTTGTCACCCCCCACCCATATCTCCGCCCACAAACACTATTTTTCTGCACAGACTAAATTCATGTAACACATTGTCAAATACAGATGGACATCAAAATTTTTATTGTACAAAGTAACCAGTCCATGCAAGTAAAACGATGGAAGGCATGTTGGAGATTTTTTTCATGTAAGCTAAAGAAATTGACTTTGTCTTTGTCAAGTTGGTACATAAATGATGGTAAACAATCTTGATTTACCTGAAGTATAAATTTTAAGCTTTAAAGGTTCCACTTTTTTCGACTTTCTGCTTGAAGGAGCTAAAATAAATTCTACCCAAACCACTCGCCGTTGAACTTGTTCAGCGTAATATGGCGTAAGTTCTATCAAACAAGTATGAAACATGGCCAGATTAAGCAAAATAAGCACATGCTTAGGGCATCGGGAGAAAAGGAGCACCACAAATTTTTTTTGTGTATAATTTCTCCAGTAGAAAATCCTAGAATTTTCAATTGATTGTAGAGTCGAATATCTTCAAAAGGATGGCACAAATGCAGAAGAAATTAATATTGCAATAATGCTGTGTTTTTGGAAAGATTTTGTGCAATTTTTTAAGTTAGCTTAGGTCTTTTTAACAGGGCATTATGACAAACTGATTTTTCTGAGGGAAGCCTCTTCTACCAGCTAAAAATACCAGCCTACGTCCGGGTGAGCCCCACGCATTAAGAGTAAGCCAAGTTTTACAGAATAAGGATGTAAACTTAAAAATGGGAAAATATATTTGAGTTGGTAGCAGATAAGATAACACCCCTAAAACCATGCAGTTTATCATTACACGGGGAACAAAATTTTTTGTTGCATTTATACAAGCACTTGATCTTACCTAGTTCAAGTACGCCGATTTAAATCTGAATTTAGTTTTTTCTGGGGCACTTTGCATGCAAGAATTTGCACTTATAATTCTTTTGTTTGTGGGACTTAATGAGAGAAATCTGGTTTGATGCCTTGGTAGCACTTTTCCATCGTCTTGAACAAAAAAGAGCACTTCCATTAAGATTTCATCTTTTAGGTTCTTCGGGAATCTCGATCAATGTGACTAAACAGGAAATGAAGCTTTACACTCGTGAAAAGCTAACAGCATTCTGGTGACCGGAATCTTATCTGCCTGTCTGTTACCAAGAGAACTTGGTATAACCGCCTTTAAAGACAGCCATGCTGACTTCTTTTTGTCTTTAACAATTTTCAGGTCTACACAAATGATCCCAATTATGTTCATGATATTCAGTAAGTCAATGACCATTTTAATGTCATGCGCTTTTGGCAAATGCACTGAATGGCTGACTGATACTATTTTAGACACTATCACTATCCGAAAAATAACTTACTTTGCTGCATTATAGGTGATGTCCAATTTTCCGAGAAGACCTGGGATATCATGACAGTAAACAAACGCCTTATCTTCTGAATAGGCGGCCAGAAAGTCCTGATCTTTTTTTCGGAAAAAAAGAAATTTTTGTAGAGGGATTTTGAGTAGAGAAAGATTCTTTTCCTGGAAGCTACCTTAGCTTTTTTTTTTTTGGAGAGGGCTAAATCACGCACTAGGTCATTTAATTCTGCTTAACTAAACTGCTGATGGGTTCTCGCTATCAGAAGATATGGAGTGTCTTGGATGTTGAAATTATTTCTGGAAGCTGGATATCACGAACACACCACACATTTGCTGATCTTGCTCAGTGTCATCTTCAGATGAGCCAAAACCATTAAATACGGGAATTGGGGGATTGCTCAGAGTGTGGAATCAGTCGAATAACTGACACAATATATCAGGGTAGGAGATCCTGTGCCGATTTCTCTTGCCAAAACCTTTTGTATTGACAAGGCAAAAATAGCTGTTGAGTGATCTGTGGGTTCCTGTTAAACCATGGGGATTCCAAAAGGCAAACCCTTTAGTTTTTCTTTCGTCCAGTCACGAAGCATTTCCTCATAATTAGTCATATATATAAATATGTCATACAATATTAGCATGGGCGGAGATGCATGGGGGGGGGGGTGCCCTCCAGACTTCCAAGTCTATCTCCGCCTATGAATATTAGGAACCCATTTCATGTCTTGGTCCCCACGTTCAATTTCAAAATAGGCTTTATAAGAACACAAACCAATGAAATATTGAACCTTTGGCGAACAATTGTGTAGCAGCATGGCATGTCCTTATCGCATCTGCAACTGTAATGTACCATGGCGGTCTTCCTGATGCCTCGCCCTACATGTTAGAAAAGAGCTGCTCTCTAGTAGCCACTAGAGTAAATTTATAAAACATGCTACAGACTGATAAATTGGCACACTAGTGAATCTATATAGTATTACAACTAAACTGGTGTTAGTCGATAGCCTAGGATCTTTGGCCATGTATCGGTATGTAATAAATTGCATAAAAATTAGAGTTTACAGAGAAATCAATTTGAAATCGGCTATAAGAAATTTATTTGGATCAGTTGGAAAAATCTCATGCAACAGAAAACTTAAAAAAAAAAAGTTCCCCAGTGTTATCCGTGCGAGACAGTTTCCTGTCCCCTACGGCGTGTAAGCCTCGCCAGTAAAATAACCAAGAAAATTCACTACTGTGTTTCCAGCTAGAAATTACTGCCTAACAGTCCAGTGGTTAGGGAAGTAGTCTTTGTGCAGGTCTAGGTTCGAGCATGGATGTCTACTAACAAATCCCCTGGACAGATATCACAGATTTCTTGGGAGTACATGAGGATTAAGTTTTTAAAACATCATGGTTTTCTTGGCGAATCATTCAGTCTAGTATGCTAGTTTGAAATTAGTATAGTTTGCAATTTTCTATTTTGCGTCTGCATAGGCTACACAGCTCAGAGCCATTCTTTAGTGGGGTTTGATTTATAACTCCTTAGCCCTGTTTAGATGTGCAATATTACGGTCACATTGGATGTTCTAACACCCGCTTGACAAATTTTTTACTTCGTAAGGAAAAAAATGGAAAGCAGTCATTAGTGAAAATTGTTGGAGCAGGTTTTAAACCCGTTTTTTTTCTATTTCCCATGGAAATGGGACTCTAGAATATAGGTACAAAGACGCGTTAGTTCAATCCACCATAGAAGTAAAAAGAAATACTAACAGATTAAGGCTCAAAAATTTATCGGAAAGAACAGTTATATACCCAATGATTGTGGTTTACCAAAAATAAGGTATCTGTGAGCAGAGGCAGATTTGCTGCCTTTCTCTTATTCCAGTCTAATTTTCTTGACCACTCATTTCTTGAATTTGCTGCCCTGTGTTATGGCCTACTTGCCCTCCCCCCCACTGATAAACGTGTGTGTCGTCGAGTCCTCCTTTTGGTCACACATGCTAATACTCTGTCACTCTTTTGGCCATTCACATGCTTGCACATTATTTCAGTCACCCAAATGCTTGCACATGCTCTAGGTCTCTCTTTCAGTCATTCACATGCTTGCACACATTTTTTTTGTCACTCTTTTGATCATTCACATGCTTGTGTGCACACTCTTTTGTTTACTCACATGCTTGGAAACACTCTAGATAGGGACGGATTCATGGTCATAAAATTTTGCCACCATTTTCTCACATTATGTACTAATTTTCTTAGACACTGATTCCTAAAATTTGCCGCACTTCTGAACTTGCCACCTTGGGCTATAGTTCGCTAAGCCCCCCTGTAAATACACCAATACCTGTGAATAATATCAGTCATGCTAAGATTCAATGGTTGCTGTTGAAGCCTTTGTGAAATCCTAACAAGCATTCGATGGGAGAAAATATCTTTAAATTTTTTTTAAAAAAAGATTTAGAATAAAAAAGAAAATCTAAGAGGTCGGTCTTTTTGGAAAATATGAAAGAAATCTTTCAAAGGTGTAAAGAAAATCTAGGCTTTTGAGAAGCTTGTGGCATTCAATATTTTTTCTTCTCTCCTTTTTTTTGGCCCGAGAGGGATGGGTGGGTGAATAGCCACTTTACAATGGGGGCAGACATATGGGTTGAAGAAAAGAACTTCTCTTTGCTTGTTTGGACCTTTCAATATTTGTAATATTCCCTTAAAACAGTGTTTTCAGAATTATGTGGTATTTTCTAGTGGGAAGATAGTTCTCCTGTATCCCCGAAAAACCAAAACTTCACAATTTTTCTAATTCAAGGAGCACAATATTTTCTTTTGTGTCTGGGGACTCAACCGACTTTAATCCGCCACTGGTGAGGGGGGGGGGTGCTGTAACGGACCACGACATAATAGCCGGTGTTGCCACGGCAGTGGGGAGTCCTCTTAATAATATTGGTTTTCCGTAGAAAGGACATGACCCCCCCCCCCACATCGTAAAGCAGGACCCGTAGCAACACCGTCTATAGCAGAAAGCCTCCGTGCGAAGCTCGTGACGTCACTGAAGTCGTGCATTTCACCTAGAACTCCTTAATACAGGCGTCTTAATTTCACCTATAGTCATTTCATATACTGCAAAAAAAGTAAAGATTTCGCATACGTCGGGGCTACAGATGAAATGGGCGACTTCAGTGACGTCAAAGCTTCGTGCGGAGGCTTTCTGCTATAGAAAGTGTTGCCCGTAGGCTGTTAGATAAGTCCGCCTCCTACGATGTCTGACTCCAGACGTCGTGGGAGGCGGGCTTATCTGTCTTCGGGCCTCGAGAAAGCAACCATTTTTATGACTTTCAATACAAAAGCCATAATGAACAAAAGGATAATGACGGGGCGGGAGAATACATCTAGCCAACAACGGGGAACGTTCAGACATTTCGAAATGGATAGTGCAGGAAGGTGTCAAACGAATCATCCTTGGTTTCTCGAGGTGCCGCAATTCGGTTTTCCATTACATACCCTCCCTATCTACATAGCTTTCACCATCTACTGGCGCAAATGTGCCTAAAGCCATGACTTTTGTGTAGATTAATTTTTTGCTTCCTTTGTTGTGTGTGTATGAAGCTCACTCCCTAAGGGCATAAGAATAAAATGCACTATGATAGTCATGACGTTGCGGGTTTCGTGCTTCTCCGAACTTAAATAATCACATATTATTTTTGTCGTAAATCTCAATTTATTTCCTCTAAATATTTTTTCCGTGAGAAATCGTGAAAAAACCAGGATCATTTCTTCCTATCCTATCTCTTATTACGCCCATAAAAACCGAAAAGAAAGCTCATCGTTGGTGTCTTGTGTTTAAGAAGGGAATCTTATCCTGGCCAATTCGCTGTTAAGCGATTACCTTTTTATTCATTTTTCAAAGAGTAATATAGGTTAATAGAGATTAAATACATTTGTTCTTTATTTGCATTATCATAAGGTGTCAAAAAAACGATAGAGGCGAATAGAAAAGAGATTGTCCTGCAGCTAAATATAAATGGGAATGCGAGCCGATCTCCTATTTAATAAAGTTTCTTCGCAGAGAGCAGCCAGTCCTTCAACACGATACTGACATAGCACGAAAAATTCAAGCATTTGCGATCTTTACTTCAAAATATGGAACACAGATGGCAGCACTAGCAAGTACACGAAACAAGTAAAAGTCGGACAACATGCGTATTTTAGGGCCATTCATATACATACACTCACGCAACACGTTTCGACATGCACTGATTCATTAGAAATTCCGGAGAGGAATGTGTACGAGGTGCATGTTCGGTTTAGTAACAGTAGCTAAATATACTGAACCTATTACACACACGCTGAATATTTTCTCCCCACCAAGCGTCTTCCTTTGAAATTTCCGAGTAAGTACGGTATTTTGTTCATACCGGCTGCAGTTGCCGAAAGTATTTTGCGGTTTATGTGTCGAACAAAGACTTTTTTATATCTCTTACCTTAATTATCTTACCACGTGTCTGGTTCTGGACTCCAAGGGAGGCGGGCTTTTGGCGGGTCCACAAGCCAGAGTTTTCACAGGGTAGCACCTCTGTTGTGAATATTAGTTATAGCGTGAAAAAACAATGATTGTCTTTGTTATGGATGGGTGCATGAGAAAGGATACCAATTTTTTGTCCTAAAAAAGAAGAAAGTTGTGTTGTTTTTTTAATTATCTTTTTTTTTAATCGCGTCGATCTTTACCGACCAGCTATAGCGAACGGCAAAATCGTTCAGTATACGCATGTGACAGTTTGAGAGAAGACAAACATTGGACTCGTTCGCCATTAATTGTCTTGCGACGCAACATTTAGGCCGAATTTAAAGGAATACATCAATTCTTAAAGTGTCCGTCGCTGCTTCTGGGAGCATCGTGACGAGCTGAAGATATTGATTTGTGTGCCTGTTTATGCTTTGAAGTGGTTGTTTTATATGCCAAACTATTTGGGGAGCCGTCTATGAACCATGAATTGCCCAAGGGAGGCAGCTAACAAGTTTGAGAACCACTGGAATACAGTGACAAGCTTGTGATCTAGGCCGACACCAGAACATCACGACAGAACAAATAACAAGCGTCTATATCGGACTTCGAAAAATGTAAATAGGAAAAGGAATATGTGTGTGATCCGTCCTTTGAAAGGGCTTTTGGTTGGTCTAGTGCAGTGTTTCTCAACCGCCGGCCCCGGACATCGGTCAAACCATGAGTGGTTTATTGTTTCATTTTTACTCATTTTTATTTCCCATTAATTGTGTGTAGGACCGGGCCGCTCATAAACAAATCCTACATTCCTAACTACATTATAGAAATTTAGCGCATCGTGATTGGCCGAAATAAGTGATGAATACACTGAACATATTTCCTCGAGAGAAATACGGGAAATTGGGATTACAAATACAGGACATCGTCAATTATCGCCAAGAATGACGCCAAAAGTGAACAAAGTTGCCAAATATTTTTGAAATTACCCTCCATGGAAATTACGGATATATCGCAATGGCGGGAAATGTGAAGCATCACAGCAAATTGCAGTGGATTAAAATGAATTCCACGATTAATGTTCTTATTTATAGTTGTAATTATCATAATATAATTTAAGAGTTGAAAAATAATTTCAATTTTTGACTTCAATAAAGAATAAAAGTCCAAGTAGGCGTCATGTAAAAAATGAGACACTTTTGATAAAAAGTCGGTACAGCCAGAAAAAGAAAAAATAACCGGGACTGTCCTGGGAAATATGGGACGTATGGTGACCCTAGTGATGAACCATTACGTCACTCATAGTTAGGCTGACCATATTTCCTCGAGAGAAATACGAGAAATTGGGATTCCGAATACGGGACATAGCCAACTATCGCCGAAAACGACGCCAAAACTAAACAAAGTTGCCAAATATTGGCGAAATTACGGAAAAATCGCAATGGCGAGAAATGCAGCATTATTGCAAATGGCAGTGTATTAAAATGAATTCGACGAAAAAAAACGCTCACAAGACAAATGTGGGAGATTAATATTCTTATTTATAGTTTTAATTATCATAATATAATTTATGAGTTGAAAAATAATTTCAATCTTTGACTTCAATAAAGAATAAAAATTCAAGTAGGCTTCGTGTAAAAAACGTGAAAAACCGGGACACTTTTGCCAAAAAGTCGAGACGGCCAGAGGAACAAAATATACCGGGACTGTCCCGGGAAATACCGGACGTATGGTCACCTTACTGATTACATAGTGAAATCTTTTCGGGGCTAATCTTTGCTGGTGACGTTTAACGATACATATACAGTCAAACCTCCCAATAACAGCCACTAACGGGACCAAGCAAATTATTGGGAGGTTACCGTTGTTAAAAGGTTCAGTAATTCTAAAACATATATTGAATTTTTTGATTGCTTGTAGAATATTATAACAACTCATGCTATAATTAATTAGAAGAAGCTAATTTTTTGTAGCACATGACATTTATTTTGTAATGAAGATGCATGAATTTTTTCACGAAGAAGTTTATTTGTAATTTTTTATTGTTAATTTCATTCAAGAAGTTCATGAATAAAAATACGTACAGCTGCGTCATATTCCTTGTGTCCTGGGACGTGTATTCTTCAGATCAGATTCATCCTCTGATTCAATCAGCTATTTTTTGTAGTTAACTAGGGCAGGATTTTCAATTAATGGCTTACCCTGGCACTCTTGGTCAAACAGCATAGAAAGCAAAGACACTCTCTTGTCTGTGACATAATCACATGCCAAATTCTAACCCTAAATTCTGCTTCGTTCTTTCTGAAACGCGTCTAGTGCATCCGTTAGTATCTACATACTTGAGGAACCTCCGGTTACCTATTACCATGTTCGAAGGGCTCAAGGAAGGAAAAACTCTTTCGAAGAAAATATTTGTGGATATTTTTCTTATGTCATAATGCATCATTTTTCTTTCATTTTAATTTCCAAAAGTGGCCGTTATTCGGAGGTTAACTTTAATGTTAATCCAAGGGGATGTGTTCTGTTCCAAGCAGATGTAGCCGTTGTTCGGTGACCGTTATGGAAGGTTTTACTGTACTTAATTGTGCTTGAACTCGACATCGCAGTTGGAGCAATGGTTAGATCGCATGACACACGTGCCGAAGGTTGCTTCCATCTTTGCTGTCATTTATTGATTTACTAAAAAATGCTTTCATTTTTATTCTAACTTAATCAAATGCGGTTCAGGTGCATCAAAATGACAATAATAACGGCTCGTGAAGCGAGCGTCCAGCGAATATGTGTGTGAAAAGTTTTTCTAAAAAGTTTTTCTGGTGCCTAGATTTTTTAACGATTTGTCCAGCCCTGCTATTATTTATTGATTTACTAAAAAATGCTTTCATTTTTCGTTAATTAATTTCGAGAAATTCAGTTTCGCCAAAAACTCCGCCCCTCGTGACGTCTTGCTAGCTTCTTGCTCATGGTAACCAATCACCGGCTTGCTAATGTCGCTTGTGTTACTAAGAATGTAGGGACTGTAATTACGCGACGGGCCTTCTAATCACGAAAAAGAAATCATGATATCATCGGCATGATATTCCTCTGTTGTTTCGATATATAACGATATGGTCCAGAGATATTGTACTATATCGTTGTGCTACTGGGGACTGGTCTAGTGGCCCCACATCCAGCAGCAGGGCCAGGCCAGATTTTTCACGGGCCCCCGTATAGTGGATTCACAGTGGGAAAAAACAAAAAAATTGAGAATTATTTCGGGCCCCGAGGTGGAACCCTCTCAGCCCCCTACTGTGCTTCCCTGCGTGAGTGAATTTTAGAGGACATATATATTTATATATTTTTTTCTTCTAAGGGGTGAATGGAGTATTGACTATCAGAATTGAAAAATCGGCCGGCACAATGTTTATACCCTTACACGATGGCTTAGAAGCGGCTCGCTGTGTGTGCAGTATTGAACATCTTAAACATTGTCAGAACGCGCATGCGCGTGATTGACGAGCGTTTTTCTGGTGACTGTTGGTTGGCGTCAACATACTTCCTGGCTCTCGCATATATAAGCAACGTTTGTTCTCATTTTTTTTAACCGTGCCGATATGTTTTGCTGCGTGCGGTAATGCAATCAGTAAAGAAATGGGCTCATTCGTACACATTCTATTGAGACAGCGTTTTCTTCTGATGCACGTCGATTTCGACTGTCGGCGCAGTTCGTTGAACCGATGGAACAAACTACTCGATCCCTTTTATTACTCGCTCCGTTTTCTTTGTTCGTCTGTTTTGAGCCCATTACTGCCATGCGTTGCAGCGCTTCGTAACGCAACGCAGTCGATGTACTCACTGTATGTTTCCAGATCTGGCCGAAGAGTGAGATTTCTTATTGACCCTTCGAAATCGTGTGATTCATAATTATGTTGTATTGCAATATTGTTTATTTGCATAATTATGTATTATACAATTTTTATTTTCTTAAATGTTTCGACTGGAGGAGGCGTTATAGTCCGTATAGTTATAGCCCTGTTGTGCGTTATAGTCCGTATAGTTATAGCCCTGTTGTGCGTTATAGTCCGTATAGTTATAGCCCTGTTGTGCGTTATAGTCCGTATAGTTATAGCCCTGTTGTGCGTTATAGTCCGTATAGTTATAGCCCTGTTGTGCGTTATAGTCCGTATATATAGATGGCGCACCCTCAAGTTTCTTCTTGCGTGTACTTCATTTAAGTTTAGTTTAACTTGTACTGCTGGATATGTAAACACGTCGTTGTACTCCTAGCTAATTATACGCTAATAAATTGTCATGCTCTTAATATGTATATATTCTGACTACATATAGCGTCAGAGAGAGGAAAGGTCAGAAACTTTAAATTCAAAAGTTTTAAAAAATTAAAAAAAAATTAAGTCAGTAGTTCACATTTTGAAATTTATAATTGGTGAAAAATGAGCGCAGAGAAATTCGCCTTCAATATTTCATCCCCCGGACGTTTCGACCCGACCGAGTGAGTGAGCGATTGTCTGAATGACTGTTTGAGTAAGAGACCGTATGAAAGACCAAGTGAGTGAGTAACGGTATGAGTGGCCAAGTGGGTAGGACCCATTGAGGAGAAATATAAGGTTATATATTTCTATTGCTATACTTGCTATATATCCCCTATTTCTTCCCCAAGGTGAAACCATATGAAAAAAAAATTTAAGCCCGATCTCCCAAAGACTTTTAACCCATTAACGACGACTGATTTTTTTAAAAAACAAAAAATAATGAGTGGAACCACTTCCACCATTTATTGGCAAAGAAAAAACTTAAAATTTAGAATGGCAAATTTTCGTACGAGCCGGCGTTAATGGGTTAGAAACGCGTTATGAGCTGAGTGAAGTTGAAAGCGATAGGCGTTTTTCAAAGGTTTAATATCGATATATGTAAACGATATTTTCCTTCAAATAGATTACATTTTTCCTTGGACAGAATATCGTTCTATGAAGATTTCACTGTATTAAAAAAATATATATGTATTACAGCAAGGGCAAGAAAAATCTCAGGGCCAGGTCACCATGGTGACTAAAACAATGTATTGGCGACTACATTTTCTTTGTGTGGATTACTAGATGCGCGACATGAAGAAAATGTTGAGGGGCGCTGAAAACCCCTATTCGCGTTCCGTATATACGGGACTTGAGCCCGTATGCAGGAGGCGAAATGGTGCGTTGCATTGTATGTTCATGAATTATTTGAGGGGCTCAGCTCCACCTCACAAAATTTATTGGCGGAGGGGATGAAATGGCCTCAGCCCCTAGGTTCCGGTGCCTAAGGTAGTTTAAATTTCAGGCCGAGAGCAGCACAAAATGTTTGGAATTTATAGCAGCATATCTACCAACATGAAATAGGGTCACTATACCCTGAAAAAGTCAGAAGAAGTATTATTTTGGGCGTTTTTCTTCGAGTAAAATTTTTTTCTGAAGATTCACTCTCCGCTATCCATACAAAAGTTTTTAACAACTGGCTGATGGGAAGATATATTTTGGAAAGAGAAAATTTTCAACTGCCCCTGCGGGGAATGGAACCCACGCCATAGAGTATTAGACTACAGAGGAAACGAATATCGCAATCTTTCCTTGGAGCTCGTGAGTACTAAACGGGACTGTACATGGACAATCGGACCTAACTCAGGCCAAAGCTCACAATTGCTGGCAATGCCACCAAATGGCGACTTATCCGAAGATGATGTCACTTTCCGCTATCCATACAAAAGTTTTTAACAACTGTGAGATCCGACCGTCCATGTGCGGTCCCATTCAGTGCACACGAGCTCCAAGGAAAGATTAAGACATTCGTTGCCTCGGCAGTCTAGTGCGTTCACCCGGAAAGTGAAAGGACGTGGGTCCGATTCCCCGATGGGGGCAGTTAAATTTTCTCTTTCCAAAATATATCTTCACATCATCCAGTTGTTAAAAACCTTTGTATAAAATTTTTTTGGCACCTAAAAAGTTTTTCTGGTGCCTAGATTTTTTAACGATTTGTCCAGCCCTGATTAAAATCTATCCCGCTTATAAAGTTCCCACTTAGAATGTTTTCCTGCTTAGTACGACTTATTTTCTCGTGGTCCCCCAACTACAACTAACTTATAACTCTCATTAAGATTTCCCGTTTAAAGCGTTTTCCCTCTCACAACGTTTTTTTCATGACGGTTTTTGAAAAACGTTATAAGCGGCTAACTTATTTATATTTTTGGAGCCTATACTCATTACATTTAAACAAGGGACAAAATGTCGGGGGCGAAACGACATGAGCGAAATGTCGCTTGGACATTTAGTCACCCATACAGCCACATACCCACTCACTTGGTCACTCATACGGTAACTCATTCACTCACTTGGCCCCGTCCTGGTGAAATGTCAGGGGCGAAACGTGACAGTGGTAAAATGTCGCGTACGAATTATCTTGGGTGAAGTTTCCATAAACCATCCCTCCTAGATGTTTCGTTGAATGGTTCGCACGCTGATATTTGTTGATGGCCCAGCATTGAAATCTGCAGCAATTTGCGGAAGGGTTGCACGTCTGTCACGTTTAATGATTCTCGTCAGTCGTGGTTGGTCCCGTTCTTGCATGATCTTTTTCCGGCCGCAGCGATGTCGTAGATTTAATTTTTTACCGGATTCCCGATATTCACGGTGCACTCGTGAAATGGTCGTACGTGAAAATCCAAATTTCATCGCTACTTTGGAGATGCTATGTCCCATCTCTCGTGCGCCGACTATCACTTCAAACTCACTTAAATCTCGATAACCTGCCATTGTAGCAGCAGTAACCGATCTAACAACTATGCCAGACACTTGTTGTGTTATGTAGGCGTTGCAGCGCCGTCCTCTGATTGGTTCCATATGTTCCGGATAACTTTCCACAAGACTTCGAGATTGCAAATCAAGAAGCGGTTCGACGGAGAAACACAGATTTATTTACAGAACAGCAATTTACACGTATTTACAGGCTAATCAGAGAGCTAACAACTTTCTCGCAAAGTTCAAACACAACTGACTGAATCTCCTTGAGCCTGTCTAGCCTGCCATCTTGTGAGCGCTGCACTATTTATAACCCCGGAGAAACTTCGAGAAAAAGAACATTCCACAAAATTCTATTTCACAGTTTCCTAGTCGGCGGCGCCACCGTACGGAGGGGTTGAACCAATGTCTGGAGAGGCGTTGAATCACTGTCTGGAGAGGCAGGACTTTCTAGATTTTTCTCTACACGCCCTGCCAGTTCTCCACCAATCACAGTCATTTTTGCCAAACCGAAACCGGTATCAACCGATTTCGATATTTCTGAGAGCCATCGAACGAATCGCGCCATCTGTCGTCGATAGTTCGTAACATTGCCCCTCTCTTAGAATTGTTCGTCCCGACAATTCAGTCCTTAAATCGACGGGTTGTCCCTGCGGTAAGAGGCCAGTCTGTTGAAGTGGACCACCTTGCACTTCGAGGATGGCGTCTTCTGGATCCGAGCTACGACGTCATTCAGCCTCTTCACTCTGAAGGGTCCTTCCCATGACATCTGAAGTTTCGGGCACAGTCCTTTCCGGCGCTTAGGGTTCCACAGCCAGACGACGTCCCCTTCCTTGAAGTTATGACATGTGGCCTTCGCATCGTATCGGTTCTTCATCTTTTCGGAGCCGGCGTGGATCCTGTCTCTGGCGATTCGATGCATGTCCTCGAGGTGCTCATGGAGTCCCTGGACGTGTTCTTCCGGTGGAAGAGCAGCATCTATCGGTCGCCGGAACATCAGATCACCTGGCTTGCGAAGGTCCTGTCCCATCAGCGATGGCGAGTATCCGGTACTCACGTGGGCGGTCCTGGGCAACGGTCGCAGGATGTTCGGGGCGATTCCTTTGCGGGCGGCGCAGGCGTCGCAATTATTGCACCACTCGTTCACATCGGTCCTGGATTTGTCCCAACAGAATCGTTCACGGACCTTCTGGAGAGTCTTAATCACGCCGAAATGTCCACCGGTCGGGCTTTCGTGCAATTCTTTCAGCACTTCTTTCACACGGCTCCTTGGCAGGACGAGTTGCCACCGGAAAGTCTTTCCATCCTCCGACTCCCATCTGCGGTACAGCACGCCATCTCTCATCGCCAGAGAGTCCCATAGCGCCCAGTATCTCTTGGTCGTCGGACTGGAAGAGGCGACGTCTTGCCATGCTGGTTTACTACCGGTGGATTCTTTCAAGTCCATTATCGGCCGTATGTCGGGATCTTCTAGTTGGGCCTTCCTGGTGTTCTCGTCGCTCCAAGGATCTCGTCACTTGAGACTTGAGATGTTATCTGTCTCACTAGAGGGTTCACGGGTCCGTTGTTCTCTTCTGCCTTGGGGCAACGACGACGGTTCCGTGACCCGGTCCTCTTGTCAGGGCGTCGGCATTTCCATGCGCATTCTCTTTACGAGGCTGGATCGTCCTCTTCCTGCCATCTGACCCTCGTGAGAGCACAGTTCCGGTCCTGCCATTGGTCTTCTTTGCATCGGCGATGCACTCTTTCTCCGCCTTTGGAATGTCTATCACTTTCCTTGGAGGTACATGGTCACGACCATATCCGAGCAGGGCGATACGCTCCTTCGGCGTGTGCAGCTGGTCATTCCTCATGTCCAAGGAGAATCCGTGTTTCCTCATGAAGTCCAATCCGATGATGCACGGATCCCTTATGTCTGCCCGAAGACGGTGTGTTGGTAGGTGACCGTGGCGAACTTCAGTGAGACTTCCAATTTTCCGCGCACAGTCATTTTCCCACGCGTGACTGTCTGCAGCGTCAACGATGGTGGTATGTAGAGAAGTCGTTGCTGGAATTTCCGAGCCAGGTCCGTCCTGATGATGCTCACGTTGGCTCCGGTGTCGATGATCATCCTGCACGGCAGTCCATCAATCTCGCCTCTTACGTGGAGTCCGTGGTCTCCTCCGTGCAGCTGTGAGACGTGGTACACTCGGCATGGCGCATCTTCCGTACCGGTAGCTGTGACTGAACATACGCTCCGCAGGTGGCCTTTTCCCTGGCGTTTCGAGGTTCCCAACGACTTGTCTCTTCGGATCCCACGATCGTTCTTGACACTCTTTAGGAGATCTTTCAGCTCTCGGATGATGTCCGCCCTGGCATCCTCCGCAACAGAGCCTCGGGCCACTCGTCGCTCTCCCCTCGAAGCTTGACGGGCTGCCTCGTACTTCATGGCGTAGACAAGAGCACTTCTCACGTCCTTGTATTCACCGAAACGCAGAGCCTGCTGGATGTCGGGGTCTTTGACGGAATCGACGAAGGCTTGTAGGGTCAATCCGTCCCTGATATCCGGCGGGCAATCGGGATATGCCAGCTGCGAGAGTCTCTCAATGTCCATGGCCAGTTCTTGTAATGTTTCTCCCACTTTTTGCTGCCGGGTCTTCAGTTGCAGCCTGTGGAAATCCTTGAGGTAATTTCCTCCGAACCTCAGGTCGAGTGCGTTCGTAAGAGCTTCATAGCTGGATCGGTCCTCGGCGACGAGCGTCTGAAGAACTTTGGCAGCTGAAGATCGACCACGATGTCCTTCCGTCATACGTCGAGGGCTTGATGTTCGGCCGATTGACATCAGCTATGACTGGCAGGACCTGGTGAGCGTCCGTGGAGAATGTAGGCTCTTAAATTCTCTTTTCTAGCTCTTGTATCTTCTTCGAGAGCTTCTCGTCGACCGCAATCACTCGATCCGTGACAAAGTTCATTTCCTGGGTGAGTTCTTTTTTTACGGCGGCGATGTCTTCCTTCACAGCGGCAAGGGCGGAGGCGATGTCTTGCTTAACGGAGGCGACATCATCCTTTACTTCAGCGATTGAGTTGGTGACATTCTCCTTGACTTCAGCGATAGAGGTGTTGACAGCGGCCATGGAGGTGGTGACATTCTCCTTGACTTCAGCGATAGAGGTGTTGACAGCGGCCATGGAGGTGGTGACATCCTCCTTGACTTCAGCGATAGAGGTGGTGACATCCTCCTTGACTTCAGCGATAGAGGTGGTGACATCCTCCTTGACTTCAGCGATAGAGGTGTTAACAGCGGCAATGGAGGTCGTGACATCATTGAGGCCTGGTTTCATCTGGCCCATCACAGAAACCAGTAGATTCAGCTGTTCTCGCATTTCATCCATGTCCATTCTTCTCGTCTTCATGCAAGTCTTGAATTATCCCACTTCTGACACCAAATTGTTTTAAATTGTCCTTCTGACACCAAATAATTAAGTAACATTAAAAAGAATTTTTAAAAGTAGGTAGAGGTTTTTACTAATATTCTCAGTTGTAATATATTGGCCTCCCTATCAATAAAATCTTTTATAACAGAGGGGTTGTGTCCGCTGGAAGATTCGGCCTTCCCTCCTCCCGCCCAACCTATGATCGGGATTCGTGAACTCCTTCCTCTCGGCTCACTTTTCTTCGATGTTTTAGATTTGATTGTTGATACATGCTGGTCTGCGCATGAAAGCGAAGAATTAATTCGTGTTGTGTTTAACTTTTGTTGTGGACGTTTGGATTGAGGCGTGTGCGTGTTATTCCCACAATTTTCTCTGCGTCAACTTTTCTACCAAGCACCTACTACCAGGGCCGTCTTAAGACCATCGGAGGCCCCCGGGCCACTTGGTGACCCGAGGCCCCCCCCGAGGGTAGGTCCTTGTGAAGAATTAACTCTCTATGTTTGGCACAGATGGCGCCACTATACTGGCAAAAGATACAATACCGCTATTTAGGTCATCTCGTCTTACTTGCGGAGCCCCTTTTCCTCTTTTTTATTTACTTAACAAGTTTACTGATTTATTTTATTTTCTTCGAGCTGCCGCGGAGCTCTTGGGAGGTGCACACGAAGCCCCAAGCAATTGAGAACAGCTGCCTTAGAGAGTCGCATATAAAAAAAAAGACAAATATACTGAAAAATTGAATTTTCTGGATGTTATGCCGAAATTAATATTTGGAAAGAAAAGTGACTTGCGGGAATCAAACCTGGATCCCCTTGCATACCGGGAAAGTGCGCTAACCAATACACCTCAGCGCTTCTCGCTACTAATGCGTGTTATAAGGAATCGAAAACTGCGTCTCTGGTGTATTGGTTAGCGTACTTGCCTGGTATGCAAGGGGACCCGGTTTTGATTCCAGGAGGAGACAAATCACTGTTCTTTCCAAATACGTATTAGTTTCGGCATAACATCCAAAAAATTCAATTTCCCTACATATTACGAGCAGAAAAAAAAATACCATCTCTTAATACAAAAGACAAGCAGATAGGAAAGAAAAATCTTCAAATTCGCCTCACTTTTCCTCAGGGTCGGGCTTAGGAATTTCGCGGTGTGGTGCAAAGGAAATTTTGCGACCCCCTCTAAAAGAAATTTTTGTAGTAGCTCCCCGACTGCCGACTGACAAACTTTTCCAGTTACGAACATAAATCTTGAAAGGGAAAATATTGTTCAGAAAGAGAGACCGCATCTCATTACACTCATTTTTTCGTTGTTTCAGGATCGCGTTCATCGTTTGGATCGTAATCAAACACGATCCATTGAGAGGGAATTTTTATTAACTTGACAAAATTAATAAACAATTAGTAATGGTTAGAGTGGTCCACCTACTTATACTTCGTTGTGGGTCGAATCATATTGAACAGGCATACGTTACTAACATATGTTTAAAGCATTTCATCTTCATCAAATGTTGCAATTCTTTGATAATTTTTCGATAACATCATTTTTTCATTCATTCATTGATAACTTTGATTATTTTTCGAATTTTTTTATCTGTTTCTGTTGAATTAATGCAAGACCGTAACTATAAATTAAATTTATTTCGGAGGGGAAGGACTAGTATTTCGGGTACCAAAGTGATAGAGAACAATAGATTTTTCCATATTATCCCATAAAAATGTGCGGAGAAGTCGGCACACCACTCCACTATGCCACCAGCTGCCCTTACACAAAAGTCTTCCACCTGATCAAACCAAGGCAAGAGCTGGTGAAGGAGTGGTTTAGGAGGATGAGCCGGCTCGAAAAAGAATCACGAACCCTTGAGAATCTCGTGCGCTACCTCGAAAAAGAGGGCATTGAAAAACTACACAGGAGGAGAATAGACATAGGCACCCACACATCTAGACCAGAGCAGCCTACGAGAAGATCCAGCAGACTGGCAGCACAGGCAGCAACACGGCACATTGAACAATAAGTGAGCGACCAAGTCACGGCCCAAGAGACCCCGGGACAAACTGTGATCAGGGCTATGAATGGTTGTGCATAAAAAAAAAAAAATGTCGGTTTACATAGTGGCATGAGATCTTTATGTATATATCATGTACATATTTTTTGTCTTGCTTTGTAAATATTTCTTCATAAACAATAAAAAACCCGCATTAGCCCCCCACCCCGAAAGGGATTCGGCAGTAAATTGTCCCTAGACGATTTGCCGGGGCTATTGTCGGCGAATTGAATCGCTGCGGCCTTGAATGAAACACGTTAGGACTGTATTTGAAAATGTAGATTAATTTAAAATTACTAGAGCTCTTTAATGCTATTACTTGTTTAGAACCAAGAGTTTCTTACAGAAATAAAATCCAAGATTGCAATTTCAATATTTGAATAAGTCAAAAATATGCCCTAGTATAGGTTGTCGAATATTAACAACACCAGCTGTAATGATATTAAACCTCAGGTATAATTTATTTAATAGTAGCAAACTCATTGTCTTAGCAGATGATGAGCTACCAGGGCTGCAACGTAGCTTATATCCTAAATTTTCGGGCTTTTGTGTTCTAAATGTATGCATGAACTCATATTTCATGAAACAAAATATCTCTAATATAGGTACTGTACTTTTCAAATAATTAAATTAGGAAAAAGAAAAAATCAGAGATAAATGCCTTACCTTTTTTTCAAAAGTTCAGTGGTAAAAAATTGTCAAAATTTAGAATTTATATATTGTATATCCGTCTTCCTAAGCATGCTGGAAGAAGCTTTTCACTGATGAAAATGAAAAAGGTATATAGCAGAAGAGAAGAAACCAAAAGCTACTCGAACATTTAAATAGTTTCGTTTGTGAATTTGTATAACGATGTTTTGTCAGCATCTGGCAGCTTCTGCATAACGCAGAAGGTATGAAGAGGACAAAAAAACGAGGAATCAAATAGCTTGCGAACAAATGGTGGTCTCTTTTCGCTTTGAATCAGTCGGAATGTTTGATCAGTCATAGTTTGAGCCAAGAACCGCGTCTTTTTAACATTTCAGCTTTTGAAACCTGGGGGTCTATTACGCTCACGTCGTTATGCAGCGAGGTCGTTAGTGACGTCACGCCCTTAACGCAAATTCTCAACGAGCCTCATAACGCAAATCTCAGCGATCATCGTCAAAAACTTGATTTTTCTCAGCAACCAGCGGTATGTCGTTATCTATTTTACGAAAAACTCCCTGGTCCGAGAGTTGCGTTAGTTCCGAAAGGGATGGACCAATCGGATAATTTTCTCCGCTGCTGATAATCATCATCACTATCAACGAGTGCTGCAGCACGTGCGTTATTTTATTTATTTGTGCGCGTTAGTGTGTTGGTTGTCCCTAATTTTCTAAGCTGCATTTTTTTTAATTCATCCGGATTATTTTTATTTTCATCAAATATTTGAGAAAAAGGTAGGGTATGCACACACATGATACTGGCGCGGGGAAATATTCTAAATTATTACATTTAAAAAATGATTTTCTATTGAAGTTCAATGATGTTATGAATTTCCAAAACGACTATCAAAAATATCATATCTTACCATGTTTTTAACACATTTATCTACCGTCTTGATATTAAGTCAAAATCAAGAACAACTAACCTTTTATTTACATCATTAATTAGAAAATTGGTTTTCTTGTTTCACACATGAAAATGAAGTACCACCAAATTTACACTGTTGTTGACATCTTTTTTATACTCCGATCAGAAAATGCACTCAAGGATTAGAAAAAATTTATTTGTTGATTAATAAAATTTACTTTGATTTTTTATAGTGTACAGAGTATAGTGTGTGTGTGTAATGGTGTTTACTGCATTACACTTCTGTGTACTGCACAGAAAGTAGCAACCAAAGCTGCATTAAGAGTACTTACAAGCGGCTTTGGTAGCAACACTTAATTGATATTACAAAATATCAATGTTATTAAACGAATTAAGAAGGGGAAAATCTGGGGACGTTTAAATATATATTGACGTCGATTTTGAACGAGATGTAAAAAAAATATTGAGCAAATTTCAAAATGTCTTGAAAACATCGCGATAGAGAGATTTACCAGTTAAATAATATTCTTATATTGAGATGAGTTTAAGATTAGAATAAAGACATTTCCATACAAGATTAAAAAAAATAATAACGTTGTGTAGAGTGATTTATCTTTGTACCGAGTATAATAATTTATAACGATTTACCACTATGAATAATTTTTTCCAATCAGTATGTGTACAGATAACATTTTAAACGATAATGCTGTCTCTGAATCATGTTACTAAATTAAGTAATGTAATTCAGAGAATTATTATTCATTATAATGAACAATTTGGGAATTATTCATTGATTATTAATTTATCAATTCTAATTTGTCTGCGTTGCTCTCACCATCGAAAAATGTACGCGCGAGCGGCCATGTTTATTTCCGTAACGCGAACATAACGAGTGGTCTTCGGTTCTCGTTAGTTAACGTTTCACGTAGCGATGTCGATAACGAAAATCGCTAGTAACGATGTGAGAAAAATCAACCTTTAGCGATGGTGACGTAAATCTATCCCACAATGCACCGCAAACCCCAAACACGTTTGAAACGCGGGCATAACGACATGAGCGTAATAGGCCCCCTGGTAAAGATTAAAAGCACTACCCTCGAAATTCGGACAGGAATGAGGGTGGGAGGTATCATCTGTTCATTGGAGATACTTCCCATCACACTTGTTTATCCATTTTTGAATAGAGGAGAGACCCCTCTTCCCTTTTCTCTTGTACGGCTTTTAGCTGTTGTAGAGATAACGATGCTATCCTCCAGAGGGCTGTTGTGGTTTTGTCCATTCATATGTGTTTTTCTTTTTTTTAGTCTGTGTATTTTTATTCTAGCCTGAAGTGACCGGTCTTTTTCCCAGAAGACACAGCTCGTTGAAACTCCAGACCCCCTGGGGGTCTATTACGCTCACGTCGTTATACAGCGAGGTCGTTAGTGACGTCACGCCCTTAACGCAAATTCTCAACGAGCCTCATAACGCAAATCTCAGCGACCATCGTCAAAAACTTGATTTTTCTCAGCAACCAGCGGTATGTCGTTATCTATTTTACGAAAAACTCCCTGGTCCGAGAGTTGCGTTAGCTCCGAAAGGGATGGACCAATCGGATAATTTTCTCCGCTGCTGATAATCATCATCACTATCAACGAGTGCTGCAGCACGTGCGTTATTATTATTTTATTTATTTGTACGCGTTAGTGTGTGTTGGTTGTCCCTAATTTTCTAAGCTGCATTTTTTTTAATTCATCCGGATTTTTTTTATTTTCATCAAATATTTGAGAAAAAGGTAGGCTATGCACGCACATGATACTGGCGCGGGGAAATTTTCTAAATTATTACGTTTAAAAAATGATTTTCTATTGAAGTTCAATGATGTTATGAATTTCCAAAACGACTATCAAAAATATATCTTACCATGTTTTTAACACATTTATCTACCGTCTTGATATTAAGTCAAAATCAAGAACAAGTAACCTTTTATTTACATCATTAATTAGAAAATTGGTTTTCTTGTTTCACACATGAAAATGAAGTACCACCAAATTTACACTGTTGTTGACATCTTTTTTATACTCCGATCAGAAAATGCACTCAAGGATTAGAAAAAATTTATTTGTTGATTAATAAAATTTACTTTGATTTTTTATAGTGTACAGAGTATAGTGTGTGTGTGTAATGGTGTTTACTGCATTACGCTTCTGTGTACTGCACAGAAAGTAGCAACACTTAATTCATATTACAAAATATCAATGTTATTAAACGAATTAAGAAGGGGAAAATCTGGAGACGTTTAAATATATATTGACGTCGATTTTGAACGAGATGTAAAAAAAATATTGAGCAAATTTCAAAATGTCTTGAAAACATCGCGATAGAGAGATTTACCAGTTAAATAATATTCTTATATTGAGATGAGTTTAAGATTAGAATAAAGACATTTCCATACAAGATTAAAAAAAATAATAACGTTGTGTAGAGTGATTTATCTTTGTACCGAGTATAATAATTTATAACGATTTACCACTATGAATAATTTTTTCCAATCAGTATGTGTACAGATAACATTTTAAACGATAATGCTGTCTCTAAATCATGTTACTAAATTAAGTAATGTAATTCAGAGAATTATTATTCATTATAATGAACAACTTGATAAATTAATAATGAATGAATAATTTCCAATTCTAACTAATTTGTCTCCGTTGCTCTCACCATCGAAAAATGTACGCGCGAGCGGCCATGTTTATTTCCGTAACGCGAACATAACGAGTGGTCTCCGGTTCTCGTTAGTTAACGTTTCACGTAGCGATGTCTATAGCGAAAATCGCTAGTAACGATGTGAGAAAAATCAACCTTTAGCGATGGTGACGTAAATCTATCCCACAATGCACCGCAAACCCCAAACACGTTTGAAACGCGGGCATAACGACATGAGCGTAATAGACCCCCTGGATGTTTGCTGCGGTTGGTCAAATAATGAAAATTTTAATGAAACAACATGTATAAAGAACATGTATACACACCCTCAGAGATAGAGGCGATATATCTGTGTCTCAATACTGCAATTTTCTTTTTCTCTCAAGAAAGAAAACGAAAATTGTTTCCAGGAAGCTAAAACTGTGAACAAAATGAGGAAATCGTAAAAATTATTAGAGTCCAAAAATATCTAGCAGATATAACCCCCCCCCCCATATTGGCAATGACCGTTTCAATTAACTTTTGAAACAAATAATTGACACATTCGAACATACTTGTATAAAATAAAATAAAATTTTTATAAGCATTAAGGAAATGTAATTTATGTAATATGTTGAAATTAATCAACCAAAGTTTTAAAAGAAATTAAAACATAAAATTAAATTTCATGCACGTGCGAGATGTTTTATTATACAGAAATATACAATTGCGTAAAGAATTTGAAATGCAGTAGAACCTCTCTAACATATCCATGATCCGAACACTTCTGACGAGAATTTTTTTTCCCTCAACCGCGGACTTTGACGTTTTTTCTTTACTCAAATTCCGTTTCAGCTTTTGGAATCAGAAAAATCTACTATTACAATCTTCAGAAGAAATATTTTTTTCAGATCAGCCGAATGCATACAAAAAATAAGTAAAGGGATCTTTTTACACGTAACGTTATGTAATTTGGAAAAATGGTTTCAAATTAAATTATCTATTATTATATGCATATATACAGTTGATCGCGTTCATAACGTTCCCGCTTATAACGTTTTCCCTCTTAGTACGATTTATTTTCGCGGTCTCAACTCTAAGTAATTCTCATTGAGATTTCCCGTTTAAAGCGTTTTCCCGCTTACAGTATTTTTAAGACAGGTTTTGAAAATTTTACAAGCGCGATCCACTGTATATATATATTGGTTTATTAATTTTATTTTAAAGGAAAATATGAATCCAATTACTCAAAGAAGAACATTACTGCTTTAAATACGTCAACTTGGGAAATAACAAAAACTGAATTCTTAATCCGAATTGCCTAGGTCCCGAAAATGTCAGATTAGAGAGGTTCTACCGCGTAAATCAAAGTTAATCAATTTGAAAATGTTTGGTTAATAAATTTCATCGATAAACACATTTCAACATGTACGTAAATAAAAATTAATACTATACTATGCGTGTATATATATACAGTGTGCATAGGTAACAGGGGGTACGACATTTTACTGACGAATCATTGATCCTAGAGGCATACTTCCAGTTAGAAAAAATTTCCAAGCAACATCTAGTACTCAGATATGTCATCCATGTCGCAAGGGATTGTATATTTATTAAAATAAAAATGTTAACTTTTTATAGAGATATCCTGTGCTCAAGAACCCAATTACAAAGCTGTTTCCATGTCTCTCCTGATGCCACCAAAAGAAAGAAAAGAAATCCACTCTTCTAAATGCAATATTCACTGAAATATTCAAATTCGAAAAACGGAGGAAAGTTAGGGCGAAAACAGTATTAAATGAGGGTGAAACTGTTTACCCGTATTTAACGCTGCTTTTTTCACATTAACACTGTCTTTACCAATATTAACGCTGAATATTTCACTTAGGGTCGTATTCACCGACATGGTTTTTAAGCTATAGTCACAATTGTTTGATAAGAGATCGACATGAATTGGTTAAATTCAGGGTTTTAACCAATCTATGTTGATCTCTTATCCAAAAATTGTAACTACAGGTTTAAACCATGTCGGCGAATACGGCCCTTAGAAGCACGGAATTTTTTGTGTTGGCATCAGGATAGACAGGGCAACAACATTGCAATTGGGTTCTTGAGAACAGGGTGTCCGTATAAAAAGTTAACATTTTTATTTTAATCACTATACAGCCCCTTGCAACATGGATGCCATATCTGAGTACTACACGTTATTCGGATGCTTTTTCAAATTGGGAGTATACCTGTAGGATCAACGATTCACCAGTAAAATACCATACGTCCTGTTACCTTCACCCCGTGTGAATCAAATATAATCATAAAATAAAATTATTGCAATTTATATTTTTCGTTAGCAATCACTTTATGTGAAATTTGCGAACTTTTTTTTCAGAAAATTGTTTTACAGTTTCCTCGAAATTTTTGGTTTTCAATATATCACTTTCGATACACATCAGTGATAACCAGTTTAAGCGCTGCTGTCCCATTGTGCAGCGGAGCTGGTTTTTTATCAATTTAAGTTTTGAGAATGAACGTTCTCCTGTACAGTTGGTGACCATCATGCAAAGAAATATTCTTAATGCGATTTCTACATTGGGAAACACGGATTTCAACTTATCTGAAATTATTTTTTTATATAGTTCAGAGAGAGAGTGTGAATCACAATTTTCGTCGTTGCTTATGTAGTATTTTAGATGAACACATTCATTGAAAAGGTCATTTTGATCGAGATCTTGGGGATATGCATTAGCAAGATGTTCACACTTTGTTTGTAGCTCCTTAGCGTCGATTTTTTTCAACTCTCCAAAGAAGCAAAATCGATTTCCAATCAATGAATAAGCTTCTGCACGTTTTATCAATTCAGAAGTTAAATAATCCAAAACTGGAAGAAATGTATCTACCTTAAATTTTTCACTTGCACTTAAACATATCTCATCTTCTGCTCCATCGTATCTAGTGAGCCGTACACTTCGCTTACTCTCCCTCTTTTTTATGTAACTATAATCTAAATCTGGACATCTACTTCTAGATTTTAATTCATATTCACTAAACTTATCCCTGATTTCTTGGAGATATATTTTCAGAGACTCCAAAAGATTCACAGCAGTAAGTATATTTACATCCTTTGACTGTAAAATATTACTTACTTTGTTCATTCTTTCAAGAATGTCATTCCAAAGAATTACCAAGAAAATCATATCCAGGCTCTCCATTTTCTTGCGTAGTCCTGCTGCTTCTACTCTTGCGTTCACTTCCTGTTGGGCATCTGTTGATATAGAATCAAGTGCATGGCCAATTTTCTCAAAACTTTCACAGAGAGCATGAACAGCGTCAAAATGTGATGACCATCTTGTGTCCGACAGATGCTTTACAACCAGAGCTTTTCCTATTGATGAAACTAGAGTATTCCACCGATGCGTCGAGACGGAAAAAAATGAATACAGGCGCTGAATGAAATCAAAAAATTTTACAGATTGTAGAGAACTCTCTACCGCTTTAACTCCAATCAAATTCAGGCTGTGCCCAGCACAAGGGACATAAATAGCAAATTCATTAAGCTCTTTGACACGTGCTTGCAACCCAGTGTAGCGTCCAGACATATTTGATGCGTTATCATACGATTGGCCTCGGCAGTTTGATAGCGGAATTTCGTTCTTGTCGAGAAAACCTATAACAGTTTCAGTTAAAGCCTTGGCACCGTGATCAAATATTGGAATGAATTTTAAAAAACGTTCCACAGGTTCCCATCCTTGAATATATCTAATAACAAATGTTAGTTGATCGACATGTGAAATATCTGGAGTGGAATCCACACTTATTGAATAATACTTAGAATCTTTTATTTCTTTAAGAATAACACTGAGAACGTGTTGTCCCATCAATTCCAAAAATTCTTCACAGATATTTGCTGATAAGTATGATGGATTTCCTTTTCCCCGATTTCCATACAGCCTCAAATGCTCTTTCAGAAAAGGGTCGAATTCACTCAATAGCTCTAATACTCCGAGGTAGTTGCCATTTTTTGGTGACCCAATAATTTGATTTTCACCACGGAATGGCAATCCCCTGGAGGAAAGAAAGCAAATAACTGAAACTACACGCATTAATAGTTTCTGCCAATACTCCTGTTCGGAGTGATATTGCTCAATTAATGCAGAATTTACGCATCCACTTTCTTTATGACGGGTTACAAATGCCTTCATGCATCGCTGGTGCTCATTGCTGTTTTCGTGTTCCGAGATAACTTCACTAGAATGTTTCCAGTCATTGAATCCATAAGTAGCAAAAGGAGATTCTCTGTCAGATAACAGGCGGCACACAAAACAAAACAAACGACCTTTGGATGGCGAATAGAGCGGCCATTCACGTTTTATGAATTCACCATTTCGAAGTTTGCGCTCAAAAACATTTTTTGTCAAGTATCTTTCCTTTACATTTTTCTCACCACCTGCTTTTGTGTATGTTCTACGTGAATTCGAAAAGTCACTATCATAATTCTGGCACGATGTTGGTCCAACATGAATCAAATAATTCACTGTGGTAGTATCCTTGACGTTCCACAATCCTGGATCAGTCTGTTGAGTAGTAACATCTTTCACTGATATAAATGATGACTCCTCTCGTGGGATTTCTTGAGCAGAGTGAATTGGTACTGAAACTATAAGATTATCTTCTTCAATTGGGGAAATGGGTGTAACAATAGATGTGGTACTGGTAGATGGAGGGGAACTCGAATTCAGCCAATATTTTAATTTTGGAAGTTTATTAATTTTTTCTTTTTTCTCTGCTGCTTTTTTCCTCTTCGTCGCACCACTCAAAAAGTTACGTTTCATTTTCGTTGAGAGATATATTATAATAACATTTAAAAAATTAAAAAAAACTGATTTGATTGAAAACGAAAAGTTAGAGAATCTGTTTTTTTTTTAAAAAATGGACTTGTAGATAGAGCAGGAGATCGAATCTCCTCAAATGAATATTAAGAACTGATAAAGACATGCCACATACACACACACACACCAAGGAATATTTTCAGTATTTCTGAGGAAAAAAAAGCCCTATTATGAACTAAGAGTATGGGAGGGGGAGGGGGTGGGGGTGGCTGTTTTGCTTTCCTGAAATTTCGCGGTACATCGAGCAAAGAACCACAGAGATACCAGATACTAAAAATTCTCACACCTTAAGAAGGAGCCGCCTAATCCTTTTACATCTCCCGAAAACAAAAATCCATGAATACAATCAATGTTCTTCTTCAGGGAAAGCAAGGGGAGACAAAAATAGATTTTAAAAAATATGACGCGGCAAGGGATAGAGGTCTCAAGGGGACAAGCATTCTTGGTTTAATCTTAATGCTGATAGAGAAGGGACCATTGCAAGTGGTGGGGAGAGCATACTATTCGCCTCCTATTACCGTGAACCTCCTCCCATTTTCAAAATGTCTGAATTTTTTTTTTTTATTCAGTTGTTGCAACCATTCTTATCTCTTAGTAGAAAAGAGCTATTCTTTGGAATGGGGACACTAGTCAAAGTTGGATCTGTTTGGTCTCGCCCATTGTGAATTGAATTCCCTTAGGACAAAGCCACTTTTCGTCGTAGCTAGTCTACGAATGCCGCACGTACACAAGAAACAGCTCCAGATGGTCGCCAATTGCTTTGTTAATGATTACATTGCGAATGGAATGAAGTATACCAAAGCTGGTTTCGCCAGAGTCGTTTTCAATGAATACACTACGGGCAATACAAGTGTAAGACGCCTTTAAGGAGTTCTATACAAGTGTGGCCTTTATTATATTGAGGATGCCTTTTGGCAATATGAACGCGACGCCACAAACAATTGTAGAAGGGATTCAAGTTTTTTTTTCTTTTTTGAGACATTTATTTTTACAATATAGTCCCGTCATTATTATGAAGTCATCTCGAGGCCCCCCTGAACGTGAGGCCCCCGGGCCGTGCCCGGGTGGGCCCATGCGTTAAGACGGCCCTGCCTACTACTTATGCGATTTGCGCTATGGATCAGTGGCTAAAAACTAGATCTGCGCGGAAGTGTACTGAAACACCAAAATGAAATACCGTGCACCTGTAAACGTGAAAACATATTTTGAATCTTCCAAAAGTGATTCTACCGAAGCTACCGAAACCTCTAACTACATTAGCTATTGTAGGGTTCGTTTTCAATGAATACTTGCCACACACAATCATAAGCACTCTCTGCCACTTTTATATATAATATTTGGTTTAATCATACTTT
Source organism: Pholcus phalangioides (assembly GCF_987345545.1). NCBI lineage: Eukaryota > Metazoa > Arthropoda > Arachnida > Araneae > Pholcidae > Pholcus > Pholcus phalangioides. The sequence continues at coordinate 43,276,067 of NW_028301600.1, read as the reverse complement.
TTCACAATAAACATGATACTATTTACACGTCCTCCTCGCTTACAGCGAGCCTTTGAAATTACCTCCTGAGTCCACAGGAGCCACTCTCTAACTAACCGAAAACACACCAAGCTTCTTTTCTCTTCGTCGAGGGCCTTTCTCCCCCACCCACGATTTCCACTCCCATCATGCTCCTTCCCAATGGGGGAAAACCTTACATTACCCCCTTCCTAAGCGTGAAATATGCATAACATATTTTACAAGACAATCTGATTACATGCATAGTATCAATGCATTAACATAATAGAAACAAGGATATGATCAAATAACACGATACTGATAACAATAAATATTTACATAATTTGCAATAAAACGCAAGTAAACATTAATGTTCATTATTTCAGTTCACACAATTCATTCTCTTCGTAAACGTGATATCACGTCTGCGCTTACGTTGTCTGTCCCTGGCGTGTCCGCTTCCAGGTGTTGTGATGATGGTCGGACAGTATGAGTTTTTGTTCTGCCCCTACTGATGGAGTAATTGAAGCTCTGCCTGAGACTTCGTTCTTTCCTCTCAACTGGCAAGCCTCACATGCACACACAAAATTCCTTCGTATCCTTGACAATCCCCTCCCAATAAAATGAGTACTAGATTCTGTCATTTGTTTCTTAGCACTCTTGTACATGTCCCTCAAAAGGAGCGGGCCCTTCGCAAAAAAAACTTTTTTTTTCTTTGGTAAAACCAACCCCTTTGTTGAAGGGCACAGCCCGCCGTATCCTCACTTACCCTTCGCTGCTGACTCCCATTCAGCAACCAGTGGGTCGCTTCTTCGAAATTCTTCTTGTGGGGTGAGGGTGTGCTCTGTTTATGTTTTTTCCTCTCATCCACTCCATTTCTCCCACCCTGCTTTGCCTGCATTTCGTTGTTCGTTATATCCTTCTTGTTCACAGCTGCGATCTTTTGATCCTTCACTTCCCCTTTGAGTAAGTTGATAATTTGTGGATGTAATATGGCCTCCTCACTTATGTGGGGTGTAATAGCGCACAAGATGGCTCTGTGGTGGACTACACTTGTTTTGTCCGTTACGGGAATGGCCAGATTGATGTGTCTCAAATCTGCCAAAATAGGCTTTCCGAATGCAGGTTTCAAATATGTCTTTGCTTTAGACTCTGTCTTGTGGCGAGGGACCAAATCTTCTCTTAAGACAGAAATTTGGCAACCTGAATCAATCAATGCATTCACAATTTTTCCCTCAATGCTAACTTTCATTCTCTTCAATGCGGTGATAGATTGGATATATCCGGAATCCTGTCTGATATCGTCACTGATACCGATTCCTGTTACTGAAAACGCTTCTGTATCTTGTGGTACACTTTCCGTTTCTATCTGGTTGACTCTAGTATCCAAATTACCTGCTCTTCTATTACTCATGCTGACTCTGTTCTTATTTTCAGGACAGTTTCTTTTTACATGGAATCTTGACGAACAAATGAAACAACCTTCCTCTCGAAGTGGCTTCTGATCAGAATATTTCTTTCCATGGTCACGAAAATATCTATTCTGTTGGTTATCATAACATCCCATGTCAGAAAAATTTTCTGAATGTGAACCGCTATTATTTGTCGCACTCGTGTAATTATCTACTTCTTTCGCGAGTTTGACTGCATCTAACCAACCGTCTGTTTCTTTCAACTGTATATAGGTTCTGATGTTTGGGGACAGGCTTTCTTTAATTTTATCAACGATGACCAATTGTTTCAAATCCTCAAATGTGCTAACTTCCCTCGACTTGAGGTATAAATCTACAGTTGTTTCCACCCTGACCGCATATTGACAACACGTTTCTTCCGCTTTCCTTTTCATCGTATCTAGATTCTTTTTATGTTCAATGGGAGTGATTTGAAATTCCTTCAAAATCATCTCTTTGATTCTGTTGTAATCATCAAAATCGGGTTCTGCCTGCCTCATACTTATGCATCCAGCCTTCCCCTTCAAAATGCATAGTATAATTTTCCCATGGTATTCCTCCGGGACCTCATACAACTTGAATATAGTCTCTGCTTGATGAAAGAAAAAAGGCCAATCCTCTATGTTTTCCGTCACCTCTGGTATTATACCTTTCATTAAATTCAAATACCCAATAAAATCATTATTGCCACGTGTTCCCCGTCTTTCATTATGTTTTATTCTCTCTACCTCTAATTCGTGGTTTCTTGCTTCTCGCTCTGTTCTTTCATCGATAATACTATTTACTAATTCTTTCACAAATTCTGGTTCATAATGAGGGCTTTTCATGATTAGCTCTTTCAAATCCACAACCTTTGCGTCTTTGGGGACTTCCACCCGTAACTCATCTGCTAAAATCAACAGGTCCTCTTTTCGTCCCCTGGCAAAGACGGCCATTTTTAATATTTTTTCTTCTTTTTTTAAAAAAAAATCAATATCGAATGAAATTACTGTACGAAATAGTTCGGTTTCGCCTAATAACAAAAAAATGTGACCGCTCACCTCGGTATAGGCGAAAGTCTTGATGCTCGTTCGTTTCTGCCGATGGTCGAGCTTTCACATGAATATTCCGATGTCTTGAGACACTGGTGACCACCCAATGTGTGATCAGCTACGCCAAGTGATCAGTCCTGATCCTTCTATTTTGTCAATCGCTTAACGATGATTTATTCCTGCGATCACCTTCGCACAAAATAGCCAGTTTCCATTCAGTATAGTTCTACTGACCGCACTGCTGACACCACTATGTAGGGTTCGTTTTCAATGAATACTTGCCACACACAATCATAAGCACTCTCTGCCACTTTTATATATAATATTTGGTTTAATCATACTTTTTCACAATAAACATGATACTATTTACACGTCCTCCTCGCTTACAGCGAGCCTTTGAAATTACCTCCTGAGTCCACAGGAGCCACTCTCTAACTAACCGAAAACACACCAAGCTTCTTTTCTCTTCGTCGAGGGCCTTTCTCCCCCACCCACGATTTCCACTCCCATCATGCTCCTTCCCAATGGGGGAAAACCTTACAGCTATCGTATTGCGAGACGAAAAAATCCCACTATTGGTGAAAATATGCTGTCAGGTGCATGTTTGCAGAGGAAAGTGAGTTTAATACCTTTGTCAAATGATACGGTGTCTCGAAGAATACAGGACATGTCAGACGATGTTGAGAGCACAGTCATAAGTCACGTCAAAGGTTGTGAATTTTTTTTTCTATCCAAGTCGACGAAAGTATCGACGTTTTGCGCAATATTCTGTGCTACTTGTAATTGCTAAGCACTTGAAAGAGAATTCGAGGTAAATCTTTTTATTTGTCACCCATTGAAGGGGTCGTACGACTGTTAAAGACTTAATTGAAGCAATTGATCATTATTTCGTTGAAAAAGAATTCAATGGTCAAAATGCATTGGGCTCACAACAGATGGAGGAAAATCTACGGAAGGTTGCTATTCGGAGCTTCGTGCACGCGTGGCAAAAGTCGTTCCCAAAATGAAATGGACTAACTGCTATATTCACAGACAGATCCTTGCATCGAAACCGTTGCCTCCAAATTTGCGAAACGTTCTTGATGAAGCGATCAAGGTTTTCAACTTTGTCAAGGTGAATCCTATCAACTACAGGTCGTTTAAATTGTTGTGGGCACGGCCCGGGGACCTCAAGAGAAGAGGGGCCTCACAAAAATGAGATCTGGTTGAAATTTTCCTAGAGTGTTCCAGAATGTACCTGGTAGGGCCTCAGAAAAACCACTTGGCCCGGGGGCGCATGATGCTCTTAAGACGGTGGGAAGAGTAGTGCTTAGGGCGGCAGGATCAATCATGAAGTATTAGAAAGATTGCCACCGGATCTCGTGTGTTCATCCACATATCACAGTTTTTGCCATTCTGTCAGCGCTTCTGATCACTCATCTTTTTTAACGTGATATGCATTTTAATTCATCATATTGAGTTTTATTGGCGTTTATATGCTTATTTTATTTTGCGTTCGGTTACTTATTTACTTATTTTTTTTTACCTAAAAAATAGGTGTTAATATCTTTTTATGCATTTTCCCCCCCTTATGTTTGCGCTTCTTGAGTGTAATCTTTTTCATTGTTTTTACTGATATATTGCTGCTTTTTTTCATCAGTTCAATTGATTATTTTAATTTCAAATGACATGCAATGTTTTTATTTTATTTATTTATTTTTTTGTTATATATTGAATTTTATTTGTGTATACATATTTATTTTATTGTTTGTTATGCATTCGGGATTTTTTTAACCTTTTATTAGTGTCATCTTTTATGAATTTTCCCATGTTCATGTGTAAGTGTATGATTAATTTATTGTTTTTACTGATATCCCCTGCTTTTTCGTTCCACTTTCAATAAGTTGTTTGTACTGTCCACCTAATGAAGTCAGAGCCCTTTGGCCTTTCACAGGTTTTTATAATAAATAAATAAGTCTGTTTCTGCTGAGAGGTGTCCGGGGCACCCCCCACCCCCGCCCTTATAAATAAGTCTCAGAATGAAAATTCATTTGAAAAAATGTAAGTGGGGCGCGAGCCCGGTCGATAAGATACTCGCCTAAAGTACCAAAGGATGTTTAGAGGTGTCGCGAGTTCGATACCCGATTCGTCCTTGTCAGAAAACTTTCCTGACACAGGGGTACAGCAAAAAACGGCGACTTGACCGCAGCAAAAAATTGCTACCGCAGGGAGTCCCCCATCGAGGGGTTAGCTCACCAACCTCTCGATGAGTATAAAAAACAAGCCTGCCGTTCGGAATCGGCAATAAATTGTAAGTCCCGGTCTAATTAGCCCTCGTGTGCAGAAAATGACCGTGGTGCGACAAAAATGATCTGAAAAAATGACCAGGTTCTGCACGAATCATTTAGATTGGAATAAATTTCAAAGTCCATGACAAAATCTTTATTGTAAAACCATAAAGTAAATTTATTAACATTTCAGAGCGATAAAAATCAATTGCAGCCACAAGGAAATTAAAACTCTTCGCTGCAACATCGGTATGAAAATGTGACTCGATGAATAATCAATAGAAAAAGTGCGAAACCACTAATTATATTGAACATGCCAGTTAATAAAATAACTAGTTTGATTAAAAGTTTCTGATTGAATCGTTGTTATTATTTTACTGTTCCCACCAGTCACCTTCGTCAACTACCATTTTTACATTTTACATTAAAGCTTTTTACGCGCAACAGTTTCGATGAAATTTTAAAATTGCTCAAAAAATATTGCCCTGTTTTATTGATCACAATGTTATCTAATTCGAAGACAAGGCAGAAAATCGATCGCGCAGTAAACACTATTCACTGTATGCACTTTCCATCAAAAAATTACATTTAACAGTAAAGGAAAGAAAGTTACCCCCCATTATTTTGGCAAAAAAGTGTTTTTTGGAAAACAATTTTTCAACTGAATCTCATTTTGCTAACGATTTACAAATCTGGATCTAAATTTGCCATTATAGCGAACGAAGGTGCTACGTAATCACAAGGTTACAACGTCACACTACACGAAGAGAAAAAATGTCAATCTCAAGAGAAGAAGGCTGAACTTATCTTCATTAAATATTGCAGTTAATTTTTGAAAAGTGGCAACTCCCCCTCTCCCGCTGAGGGAGAAATTTACTTTCGTTCGGTGTTTGGTGCATAACTGACCGTTAGAAAAATGACACGTCACAAAATTTCAAAACGTTATAACTCCCTTGACATTCGTCCGCGCGATCTTAAAACGGAAAACTCTTTTCCATATTAATTTTTCACAAGGAATCACGTATTACTAGGCGGTCGATAGCTACCTCCCGGTATACATATAAGAATGAAAGAGTAGGGTGATGTGTGAGTACGTATATGTGTAGGTCTATATATGAATCGACATCATTATCATCATGCTCCGCAATAATGACCATGCCCCCCAGCATAGGCGGTGATAGACTTGGAAGTCTGGAGGGCACGATGATGATGATGTCAATTCATATATATTCATATACATTAGATGTGTCAACTCCACTTTTGACGCTGGGGGGGGGCAATGCTCCCCCGTATCACCGCCTATGGGTAGGAGCCTCAGAAAAATCGCATTGCTCGCAGGCCTACGATGTTCTAAAGACAGCCCTGGCTGTGTTAAAGTCACTCTTTTATTCATTCTCGTGCTTGCACACTGTTTTGGTCACTCACTTACTTGCACACGCTCTATAGGCAGTGCCGTCTTAACGCATGGGCCCACCCTGGCAGAGCCTTCTTAAGAGCATCATGGGCCTCCGGGCAAATTGATTTTTCTGAGGCTGACTATAAATAGCTGCTTATCAACTTACATGCCTAATCTCGAAAATCATAACCAGGTTTCATGTGTGATGTAGCAGTAGTAGGTAGGGCCTCCAAAAAATGGCTCGGGGATCCATGATGTTCTCAAGTCAGCCAACTCGTTGGGCAATTTGCCTGTTGTGGCGATGTATTTGTATTGTATTATCATGAGGCCCCCGGGACGTGCCCGCCAGGATGGACCCATGCGTTAAGACGGCACTGCTCAAGTGCAGAAGAAGGCATAACCCTCACAAGGGTGGGTCTGACAAGGATCTAGTTCTGGGGGCTTGGGACAATTCTCATCATTTTTTGCTCTTTCACGCTATAAATTAACTAAAAAAGGGCCCGTGAAAGATCCCAGCCTAGCGTTCCTGCTCCGAGATGTGGGTGTAATGGAGGAAGGCCTCTTGAAAATGGGATCTGCTTAAAACGCCAGGCATTGGGGGGGGGGGGGTGGCTCAGAAAAATCACTTTGCTCGGGGGCCCAGGATGCTTTAAAGATGGCCCTAGTTCTAGCTCACTCACTCACCTAGTCCCTTGCTGTCTGGGCAGAGGTGGATTTATTGAGGGTAACAAATTCCCCGCAGCCCTTCTATTCTACTAATTTTCTTGGCCACTTATTCCTGAAATTTGCCACTTGTCTGAACTTTCCGCCCTGGGCTATAGCCTCCTGTAAATTCGCCACTGCCCCTACGCATGGCCCCCACAAGGGGTGGGCTGACAAGGCTCCAGCCCTGGGGCCCGGGACGATTTTCACCATTTTTTTGCCTTTTCACGCTATAAATTCATCATAAAGGGGCCCGTAAAAGTGTAGTCGGGGGGGCCGCAAAAGATCCCAGACTAGGGGCCCTGCTCTAGGATGTGGGGGGCCATGCCCCTACGGTAGGGGCAATAACAAAATATATAAGTTTGTGCCTTTCAATTAACATATGTTAATTATATGCATATAATTATAAAGTTATAATATATGTTAATTATAAGCACATGCTTACACTTGTGAAAATTTTAAGCAGATCTTATTTTCATAAGGCCCACGTTTGAGCCTCAGGGTCGTCTCGAGAGCATCATGGGCCCCCGGGCTAAGTGATTTTTCTGAGGTCTTTCTTCTCTTGAGACTCCCGGGCCGTGCCCGGGTGCTTCCATGCGTTAAGACGGTACTGGTGAGCCCATACATTAGCCATGGTCGGTGCCCTGGCATTCCAGCCAAACACAAACAGTTAAAAAAATAATGATAATTTTGTGTGTGTTTTTCTTTAATTATGCATTTGAAACATGTTTTCTCCGACGCACTGTAGTAATTTAGAACTTATTTCTCTCCTTTTGGTGGGGGAATCACCGCATTCATGGAAGGAAAAGAAAGGGGAAAAAAAAGGAGGGATTTTCTCCATTTCAGCATATTGATCGAGGTCTCTCACAACGGTTAAACAATGGAACCGAAGAGTCTCAAGTCCCAAGTCCTCCTTCAAGTCCGCTCTCATAAAATGCAGCGCATAATCATCCCTCGTGACTTGGTTTAGCCAATCGGGTTGCTGCAAGATTGGGGACCCTCAACAACGTCATATCACGTAGTGAAATCGCCATATTGCCGGTTAGGAGGATCTCAAGGGTTTTAAGGTCTCGATTACCATCGTATTTCTCTGTCAAATTTTTTGACACAATTCTTCGGAAATGGATACACCACCTCAGATTTGCATGGCTTCTGTCGAGCTGGAAGTCAGTAATGCCCCATTGAGTATTAGAAGACATTTTGATCCAGTTGCTCACGGGTTAGACCCCGGTTTCCGTTTGACTAAATTCAGTGAACAGCGTGGATGAGGGTGTAAAGTCCCCCAAGAGACTCTAAACCAACTCTTGGAGGGACTCGATCAAGATGCCAACATTCATGATGCAGAGCAAGTCCATTTTCTTCACATGGCCATTCCGCGAATCGGTAAGATTTCTTCATTTCAATTTTCCACCTTATCCCAATTCGGCTCTCATAATAGTTTGTTTAATTTTCGTTGACCCCTCTACGTATAACCGAGGCACGTGAGATATTGTTTAGCTCCCGTTAAAGAATGTTTTCTTTTTCGTGTGATGAGAGTTTACAAAGTTTTTCAAGGATTTCACGTTTGCCAGGAAATTCCAAGAATTTGAGATTTCTCGTTTCTAAAAAAATTTTTTTTATCATAATTGTATTGAAACTACCGTGTTTTAATGTGTTTAAGGAACCCTCTATTTTGTCAAAAATTGGGTTCCTAAATTAGAAGGGGATGGGTTTGTTATACATGGATAGGGTTATAGATATATCTTTTTTTAAATTTTTTCCAAATTTTAAGCCCAAATAAATCGGGAGTACCTTATACATAATAAAATCAAGTATATTTTAATACATACTGTATTAACTACCTCAGCCAAGTCTTAAAAAAACATATTAACATGATGAGGTGAAATTGTTCCACTAACATCACTCTGGATGTTCTCAATTCAGGGTGGTCTAAAGAGCATCATGAGCCCCCACACCCATCTGGTTAGAAACTTTCTGCCTACCAATTTACGTCATTACTCTCGAAAACTTCAACCAGATTTCGTTTTCATGAGGCTCTGCACTTGAGGCTCCATGTGTTATGATGCCACTGTCTCAATTTCAAGGTATTTATATCATTTAAATGAGTACAGTAAAACCTTGATATAACAATATGCTGCTGACCCAAGAAAAAATACCATTGTAGACGGATTATTGTTATATCGAGAGGCACCAGTTTTAACATCAAGTATAACAGTTTTAACAAGTAAGTATATATTTTCTTAATTTTAGTATATGTTACCAAACAAGACTTGAAAAAATATTGGTAGCGAGGGACTTACCATTATATCAAATATTGTTGTAGCCATAGGCGTATGCAGAATTTTCTCGAGGGGGTTACAGATTTTTTTCCCTTCTGAGGGGGGTTTACTTTTTTTCCTGCAAAATAACACTATAATCTTGACTCAAGGGGGTGGGGGGTTAGAACCCCAGACTCCCCTTTGCATTTCTCTGTCAAATTTTTTGACATAATTCTTCGGAAATGCCTACACCATCTCAGATTAGCATGGCTTCTGTCGAGCTGGAAGTCAGTAATGTCCCATTGAGTATTAGAAGACATTTTGAACCCCGGTTTCCGTTTGACTAAATTCAGTGAACAGTGTGGATGAGGGTGTAAAGTCCCCCAAGAGACTCTAAACCAACTCTTGGAGGGACTCGATCAAGATGCCAACATTCATGATGTAGAGCAAGTCAGTTTCATAGCTGTCAAGTCTCTCGAATTTTTCAGGAATCTCCCGAATTTTAGCTTCATCCCTCGACCTCCCGAAAAGTTCTTAAATCTCCAGAATTTTTACGAAAATCACAAAAATCCCTAATTGTCCCTAAAAATTATCTACTTCATTAAAAAAAAGAATCCCCGCTTATGAAAACAATACCTAAGAGATTTCTTGTCGGGCATGAAGCCTCTTTTTTTTTTTTTTCTCCTTTTGAAATGACGTCAAACGTCGTAAATGGGGAAATTTCCTTTTTGAGGAAGTTTCACAAACCCTCTGATGGTAACAAGAAAGTTGCTTGCCTTATCGTGCAGGGAAATAGCTTAGCAGCCAATGGCCGTGGATAATAATTGAAGATTATAGTGACGCGTATATGGTCAAAATTTCTTTTGTTGAAGTTACATACGTGCGTTATAACAAAACATGAATACTGATAAGCAAAAACATATTTAATCAATTTTAAAGATACTTATTCCGATGAATTTACTTTTATCAAACGTTCCAGAAAAGGGCAGACTTTTCCTTTTTGTACAAGTTCTGTTACGGACATAAACATCTGTCATGGAAAGACTGCCATCATCATCACTCATGTGATATGAAAAAAAAATCAAGTGTCACAAAAAAAAAAGTCGGCGTTCTTCAAAAATTGACGCTTTTTTCCCCCTTCATCTTCCGATGATTTTGGGGTCTTTCGCACAGAATGTTTGTTCACAGCATTTCTGATTGAACATAATATTTATTTTTTTAGATCACCATTTTGAAGTTTTGGCCTCCAATTTCACTTGTTTTTTGTGTAGGAACTTCATTCCCAAGGGTTTAACGTCCATGTGTGTAAAATCCATATTTTAATTTGACTTTAGTTGGGATTTTATTCCCTACGCTTTAACTTTTATGTGTGTAAAATCCCTATTTTATTTGGAAAAATCCCTTTCGTATTTATTAGGAAGTGGTTTTAGCATAAAATACGGGTTCGCGCGAAAATCTCCCGAATTTTCATTTTCAAAAGTTGGCAGCTATGCTATTTTCTCCACATGGCCATTCCGCGAATCAGTAAGATTTCTCCATTTCAATTTTCCACCTTATCCCAATTCAGCTCTCATAATAGTTTAATTTTCGTTGACCCCTCTACGTATAACCGAGGCACGTGAGATATTGTTTAGCTCCCGTTAAAGAATGTTTTCTTTTCCGTGTCATGAGAGTTTACGTAGTTTTTCAAGGATTTCACGTTTGCCAGGAAATTTCAAGAATTTGAGATTTCTCATGTCTCTAAAATTTTTTTTATCATAATCGTATTAAAACTACCGTGTTTTAATGTGTTTAAGGAACCCTCTATTTTGTCAAAAATTGGGTTCCTAAATTAGAAGGGGATGGGTTTGTTATACATGGATAGGGTTATAGATATATCTTTTTTTAAATTTTTTCCAAATTTTAAGCCCAAATAAATCGGGGGTACCTTATACATAATAAAATCAAGTATATTTTAATACATACTGTATTAACTACCTCAGCCAAGTCTTAAAAAAACATATTAACATGATGAGGTGAAATTGTTCCACTAACATCACTCTGGATGTTCTCAATTCAGGGTGGTCTAAAGAGCATCATGAGCCCCCACACCCATCTGGTTAGAAACTTTCTGCCTACCAATTTACGTCATTACTCTCGAAAACTTCAACCAGATTTCGTTTTCATGAGGCTCTGCACTTGAGGCTCCATGTGTTATGATGCCACTGTCTCAATTTCAAGGTATTTATATCATTTAAATGAGTACAGTAAAACCTTGATATAACAATATGCTGCTGACCCAAGAAAAAATATCATTGTAGACGGATTATTGTTATATCGAGAGGCACCAGTTTTAACATCAAATATAACAGTTTTAACAAGTAAGTATATATTTTCTTAATTTTAGTATATGTTACCAAACAAGACTTGAAAAAATATTGGTAGCGAGGGACTTACCATTATATCAAATATTGTTGTAGCCATAGGCGTATGCAGAATTTTCTCGAGGGGGTTACAAATTTTTTCTGTTCTGAGGGGGGGTTTACTTTTTTTCCTGTAAAATAACACTATAATCTTGACTCAAGGGGGGGGGGGTTAGAACCCAGAACTTCCCTTTGCATACGCCAATGGTTGTATTAAGTTTTTACTGTATTAAGTTTTTACTGAACAACCTAAGTGATGTTCTTTTCCATTTCAACTGCTAAATAATAATGGGCAAGTATTGATATAAGTATTGGCCTAGTGCATTAAAAAAAGTATTGAATTATTTATTTTTTTGGTTTTTTTTTTGTTTTTAGTACAATTGTGCTTTCTTTTACGAAAAGAAATATGAATAAAATATTGCACTGATAACAAAGGAATCAGGGTCTCATTGTAACAAATTTATAATTCAATAGTTTTCATTGCATTGTGATTCAACATAAGAGAATACGTGGGGTGTTCCAGTACCCAACTGGTGAAAGTTCCGTAGAGTCAAACGTTGTGGAACTTTTCTGGAAAAAAAAAAGTCCTGTAACTTTTAGAGCTCTCAAAGAAAAAAACATATTCTCGTCACTGATCAGTGACGCCGCTGTACTCTAATTTACATGGTCCTGGGACCCAGGTTATTGGCAAAATCTGGGTCCTTTTTGAGTGAAAGTGGGTTCCTCTTGAAAAAAGATTGTCCCTTCCATCATTCATTTGTATCCTAGTGAATCAAATAATTTATTTCTAAAAACCTGTTCAATCCAAAGGTTCATTGAAAAAAAGGTTAATATATCTGTCTGTAACAAGTTCTTTTACTTTCATTGTCTACTAGTAGAGAAAGCTTGCAAAGAAACCCACTGCAAATTTAACACATACAGAATTTATATACAGTCGGTTCCCGTATTCTCTGTTTCCATATTTGTGGGGATTTTCATTTATGGAAATTTTTTTTGTAACACTTAGAAATTGTCATTCATGTGTTTTGTTTATAAAATTTGAGTTTTACGTATTTGGGATGTCTCGCTAATGACATTACTGTCATCACTAGAGCCGTGGCAGCTCCCAAGAGAGAAACAGTCACCCCCCCAAAGCAGAATGTTTAGCACTGTTCTGCGACAAGCCCTCAGCTGACTGGAGATATTCTGCAGTAAAATACCCATACATATGTAATAGTGGCTTTTTTTTTCCACTTAAAATTCCTCCAAATTGTTCTGCAGTAGCGCACATTCTGCTTTGCGGCAGTCACCTTGGGTTGGATTAACGTCAGATTGGCCACAATGTGCACTAAAGGACACAACCAATTCTACAGAGCCAACTGAAGAGACTACAAAAGACAGTCACCTTAGCAAAACGGGAGGGTGGAGAAGGGTTCAATGATATGGATATAGACGTCAAACAGCTGATTAATAGCAATTCAGAGGCATTGACCGAGGAGGAACTAATGCAGTTGACTACTCCTGAAACTGAAGCGGTACCAGATGAAGATCAAGGTAAAGAAGAAGACAAGTTCACCATAAGTAACATAGCGGAAGGGCTTCGTACGTTCAAATCAGCAATAGATTGTTTTCATGGCATAGATCCCTCTATGGTACGCTCTTCACATGTAGAAACATTGGTAGAGGAAGCCTTGTCATCATATTCCAATATACTTGATGATATGAAGAAGAAACAGCAAACAGAAATCGCAATGTTCTTTCAGAAAACATCAACAATCGCTGCATCCTCTTTTACATGTGCTTATACCTCTGCGTTACCCTGCTCTTCTCATGCTGTTCAATAAATGAGATATACGGTTTCAGTTATTTGCGGATTTCCTGTATTCGCTGTCACCCCCAGAATGTAACCCAGTGAAGACGGGGGGGGGCCCAACTGTATACCTTCTCAGGTCCGTCGTTTCAACTTTTTCTGGAGGGTGGGCGGAGCCAAAGAACATATACTCAATACATGTGTATATAAACATACAATCTGCCCCCTGTATTCGAGGGGCCGACTGTATACCTTCTCAGGCCCGTCGTTTCAACTTTTTCCCGGGGGGGGGGGGCAGAAGCAAAGACCATATACACCAATACAAGTGTGTATATATACATTTAACCTTGTCTGTCCATTTGTATTGTATTTTTTAAAGCTGGGGCATTGGTAATAGGCTAGCTGGTTTTTTTCCCTAAGTACAGAGTACAGTTGCCCCTGTATTTTGTATTTGCAGGGGGAGGGGGGGTTGACTGCAAATACGGAAATCTGCGAATAACCATTCCGGGGTTGACTACAAATACGGAAATCCGCGAATAACTGAAACTATGGGTTTTCTTTGTATATCCAGTTATTGAACATAATGAGAAAGAGCAGGGTAACACAGGTAGAAGGGAATGTGTATAAGAGGGTACCATAATTTTTTCTGAAAGATCATTGTGTTTTCTGTTTGCAGCTTTTTCTTCATATCAAGTATTTAGACCAGTCTCAAATCTCCTACTTCAACATGCAAACTTCATCTTGCTTGTCTCCCACAAGTCTCTTCCATATTTCTTTTGAAATCCCAGGCTGCTGTCTCTGCCCTTTATGTGCCACTGGGTACACGTGTAATTTTTCTCTCTAGTCATTGGATTCAGCTATTCATTTTAGTCAAATGGCTTTTACATTACATTGAGTTGATAGCTATCTTCATGGGGAGAATGATGCGAGTGATTCGATACTTTCGATAATGGGGCTAGGAGAGGGCCACTGCTATAAATCTTTTAACTTTCTGCGACACAACCCTGCCTCTTTTGCAGTAACGGAAGTAAGTTTGTTTTGCATCAGTCCGGGGTTGTAAGCTGTTCTATCTATGAAACCACCCTTTACATGCATAAAATTCTGATGAAATATACATTTCACCAGCTCTTTCCTTTATAGAACAGTAAAATTTTTTCGCCTTTTACTTTATAATATTACAATTAATTGGAATACTTTTTTTGTAGCAATCTTGTAGCCACAAAAAACCACATACACGAATTTTTTGTACGAGAAACACATAGATCCCGTAGGTGATGCAAATTTTTCGCTGTCAAATTACAGCCGCTGCTGTTCCAATTTCTGATTCCCTTTTCTTGATATATCTTACCGTAGATTCGTTGATTCCGTAATGGTGGCACACCGCAGCAGTTGACTTACTTCCGCCAAGCATAGTTAATATATTCAATTTTTCTTGTTAAGTTTTAATTTTTTTTGCCTTCTCAAAGCATTATCAGTAGCACTAGGGAAATGAGCCATCTTAAGCATGCACAACTCAAATTTTGTAAGCAAAGCACATGAATGACGATTGCTGAGTGTTAACAAAAAAATTTTCCCAATGAAGGAAAAAACCGTGAATACGGAAACAGCAAATACGGGGGCGACTGTATTATTAAATTAAAATCTTTATAGTGTAATCTCGGTTTCGGTGACTTTTGCTTGAACGCTGACTATATGCTACAGTAAATTTGATAAATCTAATTCCTGAAAAACCCACCTTTGCTTAGGACGGTATTTTTTTTTCAAAAAGCCATGCTGCTTTTCTCCTAAAAAATAAGGTTGGCGCTGCCTATATAAATGTTTTTCCATTTGTCAAGCCCTGCAGGTATCTAAACAGTAAACCTACTGTAGGAGTTATAAATCTTTTTAAATATTTTTTTATAGCAAATAAATTTTAAATTGACAAAAATCTAGAAACTAGACATATGCTGGGATTGTACTATAAAAGTTCTTCTATAACACTAGAAAAATGTAACCAATAAGTGCATGGTTGCATTTGAGCGAATGTAGCTAATGCGCTTATTGGTTGTTTTTTCAAGTTCTGTAAGATAATTTTATCAAACTTTTATAGTGTAATCCCAGCCTTAGTGACATTTGCTTGAACACTATTGATATATTCCATGTTATGAAGTCTTATTTTAAATGCAAAAAATAGTTTGTCCGCACATTTGAATTTCTTCAGTATCAAATTTTATTTATATTTTAATATTTACAGGAATTGGAATGGATTGTAGCGTAATACCTTTGCGTCATGGAGGACTATCATTAGTTCAGACAACAGATTTTTTCTATCCACTTTGTGATGATCCATACATTATGGTACATATTTTTCTTTTTTTTTCAAGTCTATGGAATCGAATGTTCAAAATGTTTATTACGCAATTGGAAGTTTTGTTATGTCAAAGCAATGAAAAATATCAATTTAACAAATATATATTTTTAAGATGCATCTTCGTATTATTGATGATATAGAGATTCCCAAACTTATTACAGGGATGCAAGAGCTGCGCCGAAAGGGTTCTCTTGCTGCATGGTTGTAACATTACCATTTGGCTCCGTGGAAATTGTTTTTTATTCTAGTCATTGTTTATATACTTTGTCTCCGGGATCGACCGGCAGGATCGTGTGTCCGTCGATCGGCCGCCAATTTGTTATGTTTGGTTGCCAGATTCAATATTATAATGTTTACAATATTTCCTTTCCTCTCATGAAATTATGTAAATTAGATACAAGCTAATGCCGCACCTTCAATCTTGTGATTGGTTCTATCTTAGAGCATTATGGGAATGCTGCTATATAAAAACCAGCCAGAGATGTGCTTTACTACGACTTACGAACGATTCTACTACTTCCGACTTGTCTTAATCAGTAAGGCGTCGCACCCTGTTGAGGTGTGAGCTAGATCGTCTCTCAAATACAATGAGTTAAAATTGAAGTGTGCCTTAGGCACCTTGCCCGTCTCATCGCTTGACTTCATGTGAGGATTCAACGTCGTCGTGATCCTGTGGATTGGTTAATGGCCAGACCGGCTACCCGTGGACTTTCGCCTCCAGTTCCATGCGCAGCGGCTGACCTGTGATCTCAACGTGTGTTTGAAGACACCAAACCCGTCTGAAGCTGGTGCCGGGGAGTCTTTGACTGTGATGTAGACACCCGGGAATGTCTATCGGACGATGTGAACTAACACGTGAAAACCTGGACATGGCGGTGAGATCGACCCCTTTTATTGTTTCGTTGTAATATTGAGAGAAAGGCCTAACTGTGATAATTGTTGATAAATCGTTACATTAATAGTTTAATATTTAATTGAATAAATGTTTATAGTTTACTCATAATCTTGTCTATTTCATTGTTGTCATCCACTCAATGGTTACTGGGGAAAAAATGTTAAAGAATCCGGGAAGTATTCTTAGACAATCACTTTCGGAATGTTTACTTTGGTTACAGTGGTTCCCTAGCAATGTGTTTCGGACATGCATATGCCGTTAGAATGGTTTGTCACTCTGATGATGCCCCAAAAGCAGAATGTTTTGCATTGTTCTGCAACAAGCCCTCAGCTGACTGGAAATGTTCTGCGGTAAAAATTCCCATAATAGTGTTTTCTTGCACTTTTTCTTAAAATACTTCTATATTGTTATGCAGTAGCTGTAATTGTTTTGCGACGTACGTCACAGATTTTGGCATATTCTGCTTTGAGGAATGATGCCAGCATTATTTATGACAGTTTATGCCTTTATAATGGTTTTATCATTTTTTTAATCCTCTTAGTAATTGAAAAAAGCACGGCCAACATTGGTATTATATAGCTAGTTGTAGATATAATTATAATTCGTATTTAGTCCTGCTCCAAAATGGATGAGGGACACTTGCATCCCTGTTATTATGTTCATGACATTTGAGAATGGGGGTTAGAATTTCAAACACCCCTTGAAATAACACCGTCAGATCTTGAAACATTTTAATTGCATATTAAAGTACCTTGAGATTTAGTTGGAAATTAGTCTTTACTACAAGTTAATTTTTTTTTAAATATTTGTTGGGAAATTCTTGCCACACCATTATTGCACTTCCTCTCACCTGTCTACTAAGAACTGACTGAAACTTTATTGATATTTCAAGCTTTATGGCACTCATGCCTATCAATGGCCGCTGCGGTGGTGGTGAACCCCACCGTCACCACAGTGGTGGTCGGTTGAAGTTGGTTTCCTGTGGTTCCAAACTTCGAGGCGCAAATGTGAGCCGATCTCCCCATTAAAAAGTCTCGCCACAGAGAGCAACAGGCCTACAACGATTAATTATTCAATCATTTCACTTCACTCATAGTTAGAAAAACTGGTGAAAGATGTTCGCTACACATAACAAGCATTACACAGAAACAAACTTCACATCAGGTTTCATTACACGTACACGCACATTCCCGCATGTACCAACTCGTTACAGGTTCCGCAAAGGAATATGGGCGAGGTGCATGTCTGGGTTTAGTAGTAGTAGGCCTATCAATGGATTACATGTACAAATACAGTATTCTGGAAATATGGAAATAGTGAGGGAGGGAGAGAAGATGTGACAAAAATATTTTATTTTTATTGTGCCTTTTTTTAGAATTCATTTTTTACCCAGAACATATTTCAAGAATGTTATTGTACTAGAAAGAAAGGGGGTTGTATACAAATGAGAGCAAAAGAGGTGGAAAACAGATGATCAAAACTGCTTTTGCAAGAAAATTTTTTTTTTGAGTTATATTTGATGAATTTAACAATAGTTAAACAGATTGAAAAGGGTGGGATTAAAAAAAAAAATTTTTTTTTATTGAACTGTGGTTATATTGACCCTACAGGGAGGGGTCAAAATTCATCAGTACTGAAAGCCATTACACACAATTTTGACATATCTATATTATATTTAATGCACAATTTTTTTATATTTAATAACTTGTCTACATTTTGGATTTCAAAGCAGTAAAGAAAAAAAATTTATTCTTTGTGGCTGAAAAGCCAAAATCATGTTCATTATCTTTGTTCCAGAACCTCATTTTTAACAGTTTTAAATGGCTTTAAATGCTCATCTTTTGAAAGGTAAGACCAGAGATACACATGTGTACTTACTTCAAATGGTCCTACTGAAGATAGCAACTTTAATTAATAAAATTGTTCCCTTTTTAAAAAACACAATTTTTACATAAAATAAGAAAAGGGTCAGTTTGGGCTCAGTTGTGAAGAGATTATAAAGACAGTCTGTTAAATAAGGTAGGTAATGATGGAAATATTAATATCTTTGGGCAAATTTACAGCTATTTTTTGAACTTCCCCAGTTTAATAATTTTTGCTGGTCCCCAATTAATTGTTTAATCAGGTATATATTTATAATTATCAATCTGCATAAGTCGGATATAGTGAGTATAAATTGTAATGAGAATCTTATAAGTGATTTGTAATAAATATACAGTTGAAGTCCATTATAACAAGTATCTCTACATAACAAGTGATTGTCAAATAGCTAATATCAAAGATATAAAAACCATTAGGATATGTCTAGTTAAAAATTATGAAGCTTTCGCTATAATGTTGAAAATAATCTTGGTCTGTTTTCTTTTTTTCTCTTGAAGAATTAAACTAAACGCATGGATTAATATCATTTATCATTACTTATGCTCCTTGTAAACATTACTTGAAGTACTTCCAAAAAAAAAAAAAAATTGGACACAGCTGAGTCACAATTTTTACTTCCTCCCCCCTCCTTCCTTTTTCATATTTTTGCATGTATGACAATTTTATTTGGACTTTTCATATCTCCTTGTGGCTAAGAGACCACGGTCACTGCCAGAGCTTATTTGACCAGACTTGTAAAAATAGTTTCTGAACAGCTGGAATTCTAAGGCATTTCGCCCACAGCAGTGACTGGCATCTTTAAAGGTGGAGTCTGGTACTACTTAGTGTTGACTAACTGAAATTTGACTGTATTTTGGGGAGTATCAAGCCTCCTGGCCCTTATTTCTTCTCCAGTAAAGGACGTGCCCAGTGCCCCCCCTATGTGAAGAATAAAATTAAAGAGATGGTATTTTTTTTACTCAAAATATACTGGGGTGAAAATTGCTGTAGTTAAGGGAGGCTGCTATGTCTCCACTCAGCGCTTCATGTTATTAATGTATGTTATAAGGAATTTAAAATTCGCTGGTGTATTGGTTAGCGCACCTGCCGGTATGCAAGGGGATCTGGGTTTGATTCCATATATTCGGAATATTTCAGGCTAAAAAATACCATATCTTAATACAAAAAGGACAACTGGGGCAAAAATTTCTGTAGTTAAGGAAGCAAAGATGGCATTGACACGCAAATACCTAAAATTTCGAGAAAGGACGCATAAAAATTTGTTTCACGCGTCCTCTAAGACGCGATCTTTCCTAGTTCCAAGATGAAAAAAATAGAGAGAAAAACCTCCCTAACACTTTTCCTTTTATCACGATCGCATGCGACCTTGAAAAAGTCGTTTTGCTACTTCGTATACAGTATTGTATTGATATACATGCAGGTTGTTGAAGATATTTAGTTTCCCTTAATTAGGGTCCATGTACAGAATTTTCGAAGAGAATTTCGCAGTTTTCACTCCCCTACTGATTTTCTCACTTCCGCTTACATATCGGAAATTACGGTACTTTCGCGGCTGTCTGCCGGCATTCAAAGACAGTGGCCTATATGGCATAAATTTGCCTTGTTCTCCTACAAGATTGCAAATGCACATTTTTTGAAAAATCGTAAAGGATTTGGATTATGCCCGTTCAAAGTATAAAAAATTTTCCGGGATCGTGTAAGAACAAACATGTGAATCTGTAAAAACTCTACCTTGAATATCCAGTTTTATTATTTAGCTGCTATATGGTAGTCACCGCATCTCATCGCAAAAATTACTGGTGTGTATGCAGAATTGGCTTTTGGGGGGGGGGGCAGAAGGATTTCTTCTACAGAAAATGTGGGTCATTAACGCTCAAAAAGAATATTTCGAATTAACTTAGTGTAAAAGCCAGTTTTCTCCAATATTTAAATTTTCTACAACCCGCGATTGCGTAGTGGTAATCGGCTAAAAATATGATTTTCTAAGGTTTCCAATTTTGAGTTGGCTGTTCCTTTGAAAAAAAAAACTGGTCACAACCACAAAAATAGACCTACAACACAAATATGTATACATTAAATTTCAAATCCATGAAAAAAACCAATTTCGAGGATAGATTCAGGGCTGCAACTAGGGTGAGGAGAGCAGGCGGGTCTAGTTCCTACGGGCTATGGACTAGAGGGGGGTGCCGAATTCACCCTTTATAACTGCTTCTACATTACATGGGGTGCCAAAATGTGTGCTTGCCCCATTTGAGAAAGTATCTAGTTGCAGCCCTAGATAGATGGCACCATGTACTGAACACAAAACACTCTGAATGCCGGGCACACACTCTCTTGAGTCTCACCAACACAAATCTGACATAGTTCCAATATTCAGGTGTGAAAATATGTGACAGTTAAATGGTGACAGATCAGAGACCATCAGGGAGGAAAAATAAAATTCTACCAGGAAATTCTTGCTCGTAATGTAATATGAGGGGTTCTCCAGTTGCTGATGGGAAGTCCAGCAGATCACCGGTGGGGGTTACGCGCGGGATCGTCATCAACTCCGTGAAATGAAAATATTAATGTGTAATATCAAATTGTGATAAATGTTTTGCAATGTAATTATACAAGAATAATCTACAATGTTTTTACCTTCATACCGTCTGTGGGCCGCAGACCATTTCACGGTCAATAATTTCATGAGAATTTCAATGTGCAATAGGCCTATTGTTGCGGACCCTGGCCAGGTCTTCAATGTTTACCTTTTCTATGTTGCCAACATCCATATGTCAAAAGTTGAAAAAAGTGTTTTATTTCGTATGATATGTAAATGAGTTTTACTGTTCAGTCAAGTTTTTACAGGCTGATTCTGCTGTCTGATTGGTTCTTGGAAAGGTTTTTCTTTAAAAGCCACCACTGTACAGAGAAAAGGGCAGATCTAAACAAGCAAGTTCAGCACTTAGCAAGGCGTCTCATCTCGTGCAGCGTACGTCATTATGTTCTGGTGAATCTACGACCTAGGGGCTCTTATCTTACACCTAGCAGCTGTGGGAAGACAAGAGATAGAGAATTAGCTTTCTCTTCGAGACATCGACTCTTTACCGAAACCTGGTCCAGTGCGACTCACCTGGAGAAGGGAAACTTCGACTGGGACAGCGGAGCAGTGCTGATGCTGTCATAGAACATCCATCATGTGAAATGCTGAGCAGACATCGTCTCGGGACTTGACTACTTGGAATACTGGTTGGTGACGTTCACGCAGTTGGTGAAGCCGACGCGTAGGTGCAATGAACTTCTTCAGACAGATCGGTGAGACCAAATTAATTTTGATGTGCAATATTTACTAAAGCTAAAACTCTAAGAAATTTTTTAAAAATTTGAGAAGTGTAAAATAAAAAACTTTGATGCTAATAAATAATATTTGTGGAAAAAGTTGTTTCATTGTTGTCATTCGCAGAGGCTGACTATGTCGGGGAAAGATAAAAAAATAGAATCCAGGATGTAACAATGGCCGGTACGCTACAGTATGAATAGAAAGAATTGGAAGATAAGTGTCTGAGAGAGAATCGCATTTGCTTTTTAAATTTAAATCGGATATTATTGAAAGAGCTAAGATTTTTTTAAAGAAATGAAAAATCAATCAGAAGGAAATTTATAGATTCATTTATTAGTAAATATATAAATGTGTGTGTGCCTCCAACTGTTAATTACAGTGGATCCTGCTTATAATGCTTTTAAAAAAAAACTGTCG
Organism: Pholcus phalangioides; assembly: GCF_987345545.1. Classification (NCBI taxonomy): domain Eukaryota; kingdom Metazoa; phylum Arthropoda; class Arachnida; order Araneae; family Pholcidae; genus Pholcus; species Pholcus phalangioides. The sequence continues at coordinate 43,253,912 of NW_028301600.1, read as the reverse complement.
TAAAAAACATAAGCAGGAAAACAATTTAAACGGAAAATCTTAATAAGAATTACTTATAAAGTTGGGACCATGAAAATAAGTCAGACTAAGTGGAAAAATGTTCTAAATGGGAACGCTATTAGCAGGATCTCAGCGGTATATTTGGTTTAGATTTGTGATATGTGCAGACCTGCCAAATCTCCGGATTTAGGCGGGAGACACCTGCTCTCCGGATTTAATCAAATTTTTCCGGATTTTGGCAGAAAATGAGATTTTACGCGAGCTTTCAGGTTGTCGTGACGTCAATGACTGCCGTCATCATTAGGGAAAACACCCATAGAGGACGGCAGTGGTTATTTCCATCAAGCAGCCGTAAAGAATGGTCTTGGTGAGTGCATTTAAACAACTGGCAAAGACGTGACTTTGTTTACGTAGCGTTTATCGGCAATCATCAGGGGCATGATCTTGGTTGCCGAAATTCCTGTAGGCCTATAATCGTTATTGTATTCCATCAACAGCCGTGCAGTAAACACACATTTTTTCGTTAGCAGCGTTGTATTTTGAAGTTTTTTAATTGTTTTCTCCGATTAAATATGTCTTCGGAAAGAAAATATGAAACTTTAAGCTAAATATCAAGCTTTTAAGAGTTCATATATATCCAAGATTATCAATCAATGGTATCACCCATGAAAGGGAATTTGTTTTATGAACAGCATATGTAGATGTGATTTCTCTATTCTGCATGACTGACATGGAATTATATTCTGCTCGGGAAGAGGGGGGGGGAAAGAGCAGAACCTGCCTTGGGGGGGGGGGGAATGGAACTTTTTCTTAATTGATTAAAAAAATATTTCGGGAAATTTTTTTTGGATCGAGTCTATGAGGACCGCGGCGGGAAGGGGGGGGGTACCCCCCTCCGGGAAAATTTCTGGATTCCAAAAGTTGCCATGTCTGTATGTGTTACATTTCATGTGTTAAATTCTCTTTAATGAGGTTCTTTCTAAGCTTTTCCTACTAGTACACAATTAAAGTAAATGAACCTTTAGATAGAACAATGTTTTCAGAAATGAATTATTTGATTCACAGAAAATACCTATTACCCAGAACATGGCCCGCTGCTCTCAACGAAGATATTATAGCAGGTGATGAAAGACCTGGGGTATGCTAGAAAAAAAAATTCATAGAGATGCCAGTAAATTATGGGGAAGGAAGCATATACTTTTTCCTCTTAATTTTTTTCAAGAGGGACCCACTTTCACTCAAAAGGGATCCAGATTAATTAAAGTACAGCAGCATCTCTGAAATAGGCTGCTATGTCTCCATTTGGCGCTTCACGCTACTAATGCATGTTATAAGGAATTGATAAGTGTGTCTCTGGTGTATTGGTTAGCGCACTTGCCCAGTATGTAAGGGTTTTGAATAATCCAGATGTACGATCGATTGTTAATACAGTCAAGTCAAATCTGAAATTATACGCCCCCAAATTGACGCAGCATATTGCATCAACAACCAACAACACTTTGCATCCTGAAACTGTCAGATAAATTCTACTATCGAAAGGATTGCATTAACGAGTTCCAAGAAAACTTCTGATTTCCATCACATAAATCAGAAAAAAAGACTCGATTTCGTTAAACAGTATCATCAAAAGGATTTCGCTTTTTGGGAAACTGTCTTATTCACAGATGAAAGCAAATATAATATTTTCAGTAGCGACAGTCACACGGGAAAATTTGGAAAAGGAAAAATGAGGAAATGAAACCTGAAAATCTGACTCCAACAGTCAAGCATGGTAGAGGCAGCATGATGGTTTGGGGATGCATGTCAGCGTCTGGTGTAGGGAAATTAATTTTCATTAAAGGTAGGACTGTGTCCAAAATACCTCCAAGATACTGCAAGATAATTTGCAAGCATCAGTCGACAAATTAGGTATTGGAAGCCAATGGATCTTCCAACAAGATAATGATCCAAATCATACTGCACAGATTGCGAAGGAATGGCTCCTTTTTACAAGGTACCTAGACATCTTCATTCACCTTCCCAGTCATCTGACTTGAATCGCATTGAACACTTATGGGGTGAATTCAAGAGAAGAGTTTTTTTTTTTCGCAAATATATATAGTGTTATCAAGAAGAAAGCATTTTTGAAACACATTGTTGAAAGAGTAGGTCCAAAATTACAGCGGATATAACGGAAAACTTAGTTCAATCGATGCCCAGGAAGTTGGATGCCATTAATGAATTGAACGGAGGTCCTACACACACACAAAATATTTATTTTTAATTCAAATGCAAAAATCGTGCATATTAATAAACTTTTCACCCATGTATGTAGACTTTTGTGACCTGCTATTTCCACTCAGTGGTGTTTTTTTTTTTTGCAAATATCAATTTGCTATTTTTATTTCTATCAAAGATATGTTTGAATTGTTCAATGTTCCAATAAAAAAGAGGGCGACATATTGATTCTGTTTTGTTTCTTCAATAATGTAATTTTTAAGGGTGTACATAGATTTTTGTGACTGACTGTAGATTGCGTAAAAATTTGTTGTGGAGCACTTTAACATTTTGTATGGTCCTTTGGTCTATATTGGTCGCCAAACACTCAGTGTTTGTGGGAAATTTTCCGTTAAAGGGTATAATTTTCTTTTCCATTTTCATGTTAGATAGGTTGTCTAATCCAGGTTTTTTAATGTGTATTTTGGTATTGCAATCACAGGACCACAATTTTTTTCCGTTGAAGACAGGTTTCTGCTTAAAACAGGTTTCGTTAAAGACGGGTTTTACTGTATTAATATTTTTAAAGTGGTTTTTGTTGTGCATCTTTCAGGATTTTAGAATAATGGTCTTTATTTTTATTTCCTTTTTTTTCTCAGGGTAGAATCGCTTGTGCCAATGTGCTTAGTGATTTATATGCCATGGGTGTAACTGAATGTGACAATATGTTAATGCTGTTAGGTATTAGCACAAAAATGAGCGATAAAGAAAGAGATACTGTTGTGCCTCTTATTATACGAGGTTTTAAGGTGAGTTTTTTATATTTTAGACATACTTATACTGATTTGTATTAATTATGTTTGGTTTTTGTTTTTTTTTTGCTTCAGCAGACTTGCCAACTGCTACAGATTGTAGATTCTATGGTTGGCCATACTCAATAAGATAGTTAACCTTTTACCGGCTGAATTAAGATTTGAATTGTTTTTCTAATTTTTTTCTGTTATTTCCTGTTCTGATCCTTTAGAGATATCAACCATAAAATTCATGAAAAAAAAATTTCTTGTATGTTTTCTGGACTTGCCCATGTCCATAGAAACAACATTGAAATCAAAAAAATTAAATTTTATTCTTCCTTAAAAAATAGGTGATTTAAAAAAATTTAATTAATAGCATTAGTGCTGAAATGAATAAAATTTGATTTTTAAATTAAGTTTGGAATCTCATGCATTCAGGAAGAAAATCAAGTGCTTTCATGTAAGAAAAATATTTTTTTTTGCAGTGGGAACATCAGCTGTTAAAAGGTTAGCACTGTAGTCATAATTTTTTCTTCAGATATTTTTTATTTTGAAAAAAAGGGGTTTTTTTTTTGTATTTTATAAATTTTTATTTTTTGAAATCATGCTGATCTTTACAAATTAGCTATGGTGCAATGACAAATTTATATACATATAATGACAAAATAGAAGAGTTCAAGAAAAGACATATCATTGAACTGGAAAAGTGTCACGATGGAATTGACATATTGGTGTCTGCATACCTGCCAACTGTTATGATTTTATCGTATTTCATACGATTTTAACAAGTTGATACGATTATGTGTTTTTGCTTCTAAAAATATGATTTTTTACCAAATCTGTAATATTGACATTTCCTGCGTGTCGTAAACTGGTTAGCATTAGAATCATCGATTTTCCATTGGTCTGCATCACTCCGTGAAACCTAGCTGAAAATTCCTGTGCTGTGCTGGGAGTTCATGCTCCGAAACTATGTCTTAAGCTGCCTCTGTATTAGACAGTATACCGAGTGACATTGCCGTCTTAGTACATGGGGCCCAACCGGGCACGGCCCAGGGCCTCAAGAGAATAGGGGTCTCCGAAAAATTAAAAGTAGTTGAATTTTTCGAGAATTTGCCTGGTAGGGCCTCAGAAAAATCACTTGGCCTGGGGGCCTGTGATGCTCTTAAGACGGCCATGCATCAATCCTTTAGCATCTATTTGATGGATCAATATTTTCCTGTAATTTGCATGCCATCCTAACCCTTTGTGGTCTCGTGAATTATATAGCATTTCATTTTTTAAATTCAAGTGGAATTTTATAAATGAACTTGTGCCAAAAATTGAGTTCGTAATTCCTGCTTTTTTGATAGATTTAGAATAATAAACCATTATTTTCTTGATATTTGAGTATCGTCGAAATTTCACCATGTCTGAAATATAGAATTACATTTTTATTGTTTAGTTATTCAGGGTCAAGAGTTTTCAGGGTTTTTGGAAATTTTCGACAAAAAATAATGCACTTGATTCCATTGACAGGGTTCGCACATCCTTAAAAACTTTTCATTTCCCTCCGGAAGGGCCCTTATAACTCCTTACTTTTTGCAGCCATGCCTGAAAAAGTCTTTTTTTTTTTTTTTTTTTTTTTTCCTCTGAAGGGATGATCTTTCTTAGAATAGGCATTCCCCATGGTGATGAATAGCATTGCCTAGAAAAATAAGAGGAAGCTTCCTCCGAATATAAAGAGGAAGATAAGAGAAAAAAAACGCTCTCTCCCTTTGTAATTGGAAATGTGAAAGCAGGGGATGGGATTGGAACATTCAGTGGTTGTGCATACCTGCCAACCGTTACGATTTTGTCGTATTTAGTAAATTAATACGATTATACGCTTTCGCTTCTAAAAATACGATTTTTTACAGAATCGCTAGTTTTGACATGTTTTCCTGCTTATGTCGCAAACTGGTCAGCGTTGGAAATCGATGGTCCGTAGAGCGACATCACTCCGCTGAACCAGTAGCCGAAAATTCCCCCATGCCCAGTGGTGAGAAAGTTTTTTTCAGTTTTTACTTATGCGGCGAAACGATGTCTCGAACCTCCTATATTACGCAGTATACTGAGTGCAGACCTCGCAGCTTTCCTATTTTTCCTACTATTTTCCTACTTTCACCGCTATCGTCTTTTTTTTTACCGCAATTCTCTCCTACTATTAATATTTTATCCCTCCTTCCCATTTGCTTACAGCCAATATCTCACTACGAAAATTCTGAGAAACCACAAAATGTCACTGCTTTCCGCAGTTTTTTGACGTGTTTTATGTGTTTTATTCACATTACAACTCGCTACTGAAAAACAAGAAAGGAAAAAAAATTCAGTTGCACTGGAGTAAGGGACAACGACAAGCGTATCTTTTCGCCGCCGCGCCTTAAAGTGCTAAAAACTGAAGTCCTGTGGGGAAAGCCAATCTGTTTCGCAGATTGGTTGCCGTAAATAAAAAGGCAAAGGAAAAAAGAGGAACAGGCTCTATTCACACACAAGAGATTCTATGAGAGAGACAATGGGTTTATCTCTCCTGGGATCCCGTAACAAGCGTCCATCCCTGAAGCCAGGTTTTCCTCGGAGTAGTCTTTTTGCACCGCGTGAACCTAACTGGATCATTTCATGTTGGCAGAAATGAGTTACATAATGAGTTACGAATTTGCATTTTCCAAGCGTGGCGCATCGGCTCAGGACGGCTATATAGTATATGACCCTGGCGTCATCTACTCTATCTGCTGCATGCTCCGGTTTAAAGTGAAGAGACACAACACGAAAATGAAGGTAAGGTCGCTGAAACGCGCGGCACACGACGCTTAACTCCTCCAGAAGCAGTCTGCCAATCACGCTGACGTAAAGCGCTGTCGTGAGCCGTATTGTGCTCTGTAGGAAAACAGTCGTACTGCTTTTCATATTGATGAATACACGGCATGTCACGCTGGGTGATTCACCTTGCGCGCGGCATAGAAAACCTGCTAGTAAAACCCGGCTTTTAAAAGTGACAGCCCGAGCCACGTCTGGTTTTACAGGAGGGAGGTGGGGGGGAGAGAACGAGCCGATCAGCCACTATAGCTGAACCTATTTTTTTTAACCTTCAGAAAATAACTTTATGGTATCTTTATGTTAGGGGTCATTCAAGTATTACGTCAGCATGGATGGGAGATTTTCGATTTGCTGACTTGCTGACGTGGAGGGGGGGGGGAAGATTCTTACGTCATCAACCACCCTTTATAAAAAATATGAAATATTCTTAATGGCGTCTTACTCGGTGCGCGAAAAACGAGTAAAACTTTTCACTAGTTTGTGGGCACCTGAACTAACATTCTCCCTACAGAGCCACTCTAGTGATCTTCAAATACTTAGCGGATCCAAATGCTCTGGAACTGTGCCGCGCGTCATATAAGTGATCCGTGATTATGCCGCAGATCACTTAAGTAATCTGGGAATGTGCTGCGGATAACTTGAGTGATGTAGAACCGCACAGGTGGCAGGACCAATGCTCTAAAACTTTGTCACATGTCACTCAAGGGATCGCTTAATGTGCCACAGATCGCTTAAATGGTCTGGAATTGTGCCACGAGTCACTTAATCGATCTGTAAATGTGTCACTTGGTTCATTGTTACAAAAATAGATTTAGAGGCAGGCCACATCATAACGCCAGGGCCACATTTGGTCCGCACAGGCCGAATGTTTACCGCGGGTCAAGGCTTACCAAGGGGTTAGAGAGGTAGGGTCGCAATGAATTTCTTGAGCAATTTTGGGTTCTTAGCCTTCAAATAGCATTGAAATTAACAAAAATTATTATAACAACATATAAAGATATTTTGTTTCGAAATTGTAAAAAATATTTTTACAATTCTTTTAAAAAATATTTTGTGGATTAAAAAAATAAATTTTTGATCATCTGGGGGGAAGCCCCCCAATTTAGATTCCACCAATAAGAGTTAGGAGGAAGGGGACAGAGCGCTGACAGGGGGAGGGTGAGAGTTTTGCTGACTTTTTCTGACAAGAGGGGCGAGTCAAAAATTGCTGAAAATTTGCTGACGTAATACTTGAACAGCCCCTTATTTTAAAGCATACATGTGCTCAACACATGGCCTGAATGTGGCCTGCCTCAAGTGGCGCCGGTACACTTACAGATGAATTAAGTAGCTCGTGGCAAATTCTTACTTCAATTGAGCGGCCCGCGGCACATTCCCAGATTGTTTGAGAGTGATTTCCGGGGGGGAGGGCTTTCTTTCTTTCAAACCAAGCACAACTCAGGTCTATTACCATCTATGGGCCATTTACTATCTAGGGAGTTGTGCTGGAAGTGTGTGTGTGCTCCTAGAGTTGCTGCAAATATATATAATTTTGTAAGAAAAATCTTTGTCGGCTGTGGTTTTTATTTTGAATAATTGGATTGGGAATGAATATCACTTTTATAATTTTTATAATTTATGTGATGCTGTTATGAGTTATATTTTTGACTAATACTTGAAGGTTTTAGAACACTTTGGTGACGACAGAAAGCATGTATGTGGATTGATTATTTTATGAATTCTTATGATGCTGGGTAACAAATCAAAACTTGTAATTTTTGAACCACTTCTACATCTATATTTTTGAGAAGAGGGAAAATATGTTTGCGAATTAAAAATAAATTTGCATATGTGCCCAGCCCCTTTTTTTGCTGTAAAACTTGTAAGTTATGAAGTTTGCCATGAGTCCTTAGAAACTGCTTGAAACTCCTTAAAAAGTCCTTACTTTTCATTTTGAAAATTTTGTATGAACCCTGATTGAGATATTATTCTATATAAAGTTCTATATTAATATTAATCATTCAGGTGTCTAGGATGATAAATTTTGTTATGAATATCGGATAATTTTCAACACTTTAGCATCCATCTAATGAATTGGTTTTTTTTTTAATGTTTTCACGTGATCAGGGGACTGGGTGTCCCAGTGAGTGAAATCATATTTCATTTTAATGTAGATAAAACTAGCACAAAAATGTCAAATGATAGACAAGAAAACCAATTTTTATTGATCTTCCTGAGAATGTTCTTTTTTAAAGTAAGCAATATATTTTCTTATGCAGAAATTACTTTTTCTGATTATAATTATGATTTCCTCCTAATAAATTTTAGTATGGGGTACACCCCTTCTCCCCCCCCCCCCCCCATCCGTAAATTGGAAAACGGGTGCAAAGCTTTTTTAGTGATAGAGTACAATTTTTTTTTCTTCTGGGTGGTAGGTCTGGTGTCTATTAAAAGTGTTGCAATGCAATTATTTCAGCATAATTTGAAGGAATACTCTTACATACGATCCGGGTCAACAGCAAAGCATGATGATAGATCCAATAATAGGTGAAACCCTTGCTTGCGAAGGATTATTTTTGCACTGGTTCCCATATGTTATGAATCCATGGTATCATAGTGACCTGTTTCATGACTGAGTCACTAGAGAATTTAAATCAGTAAAGGCAAATTTTGTGTTTGGTTATGAGCTCCATGTTTTTAATGTATTTATCTGCTCTGTGTAACACCACAAAAACAAGTTTTTAATGACTACTATACTTTTTGAACCCTTAAATTAAGCAAATGAAAAGTAATAAACTAAATGGTCCACATACACTCCCCTTAGAGATGTAAAATTCTCGAGAATAATCTTTTGGAGAATAGAATATTCTCGTGAAGGAGAGTATTCGAGAATATTCTCTGGTAGGACTATTATTATAAATAACTTGAGAATATCCTTATAAGTTCTTTATGAGAATATTCTCCTGTTATTTATAATATAGTTACACATAATATCCTTAAGAATATTCTCTGGAAGGACTACTTTCATAAATTACTGGGAATATTTTTATAGAAAATAAGAATTATTCTGAAGTTATTGATAATAGTCCTTGCAGAGAATATTCTTGAATATTCTCCTCAATGAGAATATCAGTTACCGAAAAATCTTTCCAGAGAGTATTATCAACAATATATGTAATAACATGTATTATAATAAATAATCTCGATAAATAACAGAATAATTATTATTTTTGATAAGAATGTATTCTCTAGTAACTTATAATAGTAGTCCTTTGAGAGTACTACCGTCTTCCGTCCCCTGTCTTCTCGCCCCGTGAAGAAGATGGAAATATTGAAGTTTGTAGACCACAATATTAAAGTTTGAAAGCAAGAAAATTAAACCAACAGGGCTGAAGTGCACAACTTTTAAAGAAGTGTGAGTGATACAGAATTTAAGTGTATGTGCATTGAAGAAAACGAAGTTCTGCATCTTAGAATGAAGGTGATTATATAAGAATAGCTTCCTTTATCAATCAACTTTGATTTAATTTCTTTTGTTGTAACTTATTTTTAAAAATTTAACTCATTTTAAAATATTTTTTTAAGGTTTTAATCTAAAGGTTTCTAAAATCTTTATAACCAAAATTTTAAAACCTCTTATCATGTGACCTGGAGAATATTCTCGAACTAAAATTTGTCATTGGGGGTGATTATACCAAAAATTGTTTGTTGTAAATGTTTCAGGTAATGAAAACTAATTTATATTTCACAATATAAACAAAATTAGTAAAAAAATTTAAATTATTTAAAAGAAAAATGAATATATATATTCTCGATTATTCTCCAATTTTTACATCCAGGAGAATATTCTCACCTCACATCTCTACACTCCCCCAAATAACCTTCAAAGCGATACAATTTGGCAGAATCATTAATTACAATCTCCACCATTTGTAACATTTGGCAATATATCAATGATTCCCTGCTCAATTAAAATCAATTACACAAATTTTTTGTTGATAGGATTTGGTGAAAAGTAGGACAAAACCAAGCGAGTAGGACATTTACCCAGAAGTAGGATGAGTGGGAGCTCTGGCAATCTCAAAATCATACAGCTTTGAAGTGCAAATTCATTCAGCATTGCTTTTTCATCATTTCTCTTCAATGGAGTATTCCATCTGTCTGGATGGAAAAAATTATTTTGTATTTATTACTTCATGGTCTTGGACAGTAACTAACATTCATCATTGAAAATTATGGTGCAAATAGGTGAAACAACAGTTTGCATTGCAAAGCAGTTGGATACATAGGCCTATTTTAGGTTTTCTGATGCTACCCAATAGCATTCAGTTGTCTTCTGTATTTTTAAGGCATGTGTGAAGAGGCATAAACAATATTTACAATGCTCAGCAAAGAGCTATAAATGAAAGTGCGTCATTTGTCAAAAACCATTGCACTGCCATTGAACAGTAAAATGTAAACAAATCCCTTTAAAAAAGGATGGACAACGCAGTAAAACTATCTGGTTCACCTTGCCTTATTTACATCAGATCTTGTAATTTACACATTTTGCACTGTGCTTTTGAAAGTGGTCTCGCAGGAGCATCATTCTTAAACATACGTCTTCAAAATTTGCTGTGCATTGTTGAAGAGAGTTGACAAACTCTGCACTTTGGAAGACTCCAGAAAAAGGATGTAATATATATTGGGAGAGACAGAAAAAAGAATTATCTGTGGTTGCTAGTGCACTGTTTTGGCCAAAAATTGGTTTTGTAACCAAGTCATTTGTCATTTTGCTTGAGTCATTCTTATAGGATACTGAAATAGTGCTATGAAAAAAAAATTTAATTGAAAATTAAAAAATAATTTTTTAGGGAGTTTTTTCATTATGCTACGATTATGTTGTCTAAGGGGGTTTACCCTCCCCCATCCTACTTTTTAGTCCTTTGTTTTCCTAATTCAAATTTTTTTGAATTTTTTGAGTGGGAGTCCTGGATTGCATAATACCCTGTGTTAGACATTTTATGTTGATCTTACAACATAGGGTTTTGGACATTCTTACGCTGATGAACCTTACTGACGATCATGGGGTATACCATTGATTTTGTTGTATTGTATAATTTTTTTTATGCTGTACAAACTTGTTCTTCCATACAACTCTTCATACCAGATTTCGACAAAATGTTTCTATTAGAATTTCAGATTCATAATGTGCAAGTTAACTTAATTTTAACCTATTAAAGACGACTTTGATTTTTAGAAAGAAGAAAACACTGAGTGGAACCACTCCCATTATTTATTGGGAAAGAAAAAAATTAATTTGGAGTGGCAAATTTTTTCTTAAGCAATCAATGAGTTAAACACGAGTGTATGTTGGACAATCTTGTGTGGTTAAGCAATCGCTCAACAAAACCCTATTTTTCATTTTTTTAAAGGTTTTTTTTTTTAAATGAAGTCTTTTTTTGTATTTTTTCTTGTTCAACATTAGAACATCTCAGTTTGTGTATTATATACCGGTGCATAGGTAACGAGGCACATATGGCATTTTACTGGTGAACTGTTGATCCTAGAGGCATACTTCCAATAGAAAAAGTATCCAAATAACGTGTAGAACCTTGATACATCATTTATACTGCAAGGGGTTGTTTAGTTATTGAAATAAGAAATTGAACTTTTTATACGAGCACAATGTGCCCAAAAACCTAAACCCTCATTTAATGCTGTTTTTTGAATTTGAATATCTTAGCAAATATTGCATTTAGAAACGTAGAATTTTTGTTGGCATCAGAAGAGAGACTTTGTCACATAGTATCAGTATAAAAAGTTAACATTTTTATTTTAATAACTATACAATCTCTTGCAACATGAATGACATATGAGTACTACACGCTATGTGGTTACTACTTTTCTAATTGGAAGTACAGTAAAACTTCGATTAACCGTCACTCGTTTAACCACCGGTTTCTGTTATCTGTCATTGTTTAAAAGGAAAACTTGAGTATCAACAAAAAACATACATCTTTAAAATTGTCCTCGGATTACTTTTTCACCCTTCTGTATAAAGCTGGAAGTGATCGTACTGTATAAAGGCGGAAGGAACTAATCGTCGATGGCGGAGGAATTGAGCTTGATCTGGTGTGCCACAAACTTATCACTAACCAGTTGCTATTGTGTTACATATTGTCCTCAGTCGTGACAAAGTAGCCTGTGTGTTCGAATGAATGTTTTGTTTTGGTTGGAATGTGACAAAATGGATGGAGGCTTTAAAATTTCGAATGATGATTAAATTGTTTCTAGTATGACTACTGTTGAAGAAGAGAAGAAATTGATGACGATGAAGAATCAGTTCTTTACCAAATACCTACAACTAGCCACTCAGAAGCAGAAACAATGTTATCAAAGTGTATCAACTGGTTGGAAATGCATGAGGAGGCAAATGCAACACAGATCATACTTCTGCGTAAGATACGGAACATCGCCGCTCAAAAAGCTCGAACCTCAAAGACACATAAAAAGATGACAGATTATTTTAAAGTACTGTAACCTAGGTTTATAGTATTACAATACATTTCTGTACAATACCACCTTATATTCAAGTTTACATTGATCGTTTTGTAAAATTAAATATAATATGTATGTATTATTCACATTTAAAGGATTTCATTTTCATCCCAAGCCCGCAGCGAAATCATGTTACTGTACATATGTATTAAGAAATTTCTGTTATCCGTCAGAACCCTAGTCGGGACGGTTACTGTTAATCAAAGTTCTACTGTATGCTTCTAGGATCAGTGATTCACCAGTAAAATGCCATGGGCCCTGTTACCTATGCACCCTGTGAATTAATATTGCCAGGATTTAATTATTGTCATTAATGGTTAAAACACAAACTTGGAAACAAATAAAGAAAATAAACATTAAGGCTGCTGTTTTTTTCACACTGCTACTGTTCTTCTATAGTAAGTGACTTTCATTTACATGGAACAGCATGCACACTAGGCATGGGTTCCCTGTATGTACAGTGATCAAGGACTCAAATATATTAACATAAACAAATGTGGAGGCCGTTCAGATGGAAAGTATTTTTTTTCATGTATGTTTAATCATAAGACAACTGGTACATAATTCAATCACCATATTTTCTGTAAGAGAAAGATAAGGTACTATTGGTTTTCTGTTTCTCATCGGCAGTTGTGGGTAAAACATTAATTTATTGTTAAAAATTACCAATGGGTGGGAAATTGAGGGCTGTTATAAATGTCTGTTAATTAAAATGATTTCACAAAACGTTCAACATGGACAGAATGTCCAGTAAATATCAGAAATTCAAGGAAGAAGCATTGAAAAAAATTGGACAGAAACGGTAACAAAACATACGGGAATGTCTCATAAAATATGGGTTATATGATCATTTTATCATAGCTGCCAAGTCTCCCGAATTTTCCGCGAATTTAGCTTCATCCCTCGACCTCCCGAAAAGTTCTTAAATCTCCCGAATTTTAAGAAAATCACAAAAAATCCCTAATTGTTCCTAAAAATTCCCTACTTCATTAAAAAAAAAAATCCCCCTCTTATGAAAACCATCCCTAAAACCGATAAGCAAAAACATATTAATCAATTTTATTATATATAAAGATACTTATTCCCCGATGAATTTCCTTTCATCAAACGTTCCAGAAAAGGGCAGACTTTTCCTTTTTGTACAAGTTGTGTTACTGACATAAACATCTGTCATGGAAAGACTGCCATCATCACTCATGTGAAATGAAAAAAAAAAAAAAAACATCAAGCAAGTGTCACAAAAAGTCAGTTCTTCAAAAATTGACGTTTTTTTTCCCCTTCATCTTCCGATTATTTCGGGGTCATTCGCGCAGAATGTTTGTTCACAGCATTTCTGATTGAACACATTATTTATTTATTTAGATCACCATTTTGAAGTTTTGGCCTCCAATTTCACTTGTTTTTTGCATAGGGGTTTTATTCCCAAGGGTTTAACTTCCTATGTGTGTAAAATCCCTATTTTATATTTTTTGACTATTTGACCTATTTTGACTTCAATTTTTGAGTAGGGATTTTATTCCCTACGTTTTAACTGTGTGTGGAAACTCACTATTTTATTTGGAAAAATCCCTTTTGCATTTATTAGGGAATGGTTTTAGCATAAAATACGGGTTCGCGAGAAAATCTCCAGAATTTTCATTTTCAAAAGTTGGCAGCTATGTTTTATGTATTACTGCTTAACCCTTTAAGCGGCAATTGGAAATCATTTAACCCTCCTTCAAAGTGTCATATCTTTTTTAATAAAGTAGGCTCTCTTCCGATTTTCAGCAGGTGCAAAGTAAGGGATACATGGAAAAGTTTTCCATTGAGAAATCAGCTTTACAAAATATTTGAGCTTGTCACAATGCTGAAATAAGAGACTTTATAGAGGCGAGATATCTCATCATTGCTGCTTAACGGGCTGAATGAAGGATCGCCCAAGCCATCTCGCTTAGCACCTTATTCGGTGAGCAACATGAGTATGATAATATGAATACGCATGTGTGTTGTGGACATGAAATGCATGAAGAACTTGAATAGAGAAAAGAGAATTGCACATATATATATAACTGCCAGGCAGAGTTGTCTCGCTCTAAACCTATTTTGGTGAGCAATGTGGTATTAGTTTAAATGGGGGATTGTCTGGAGAGAGCCTTGGGTAAGGGGGCCATTCAAGTATTACGTAAGCAGATTTTCAGCCATTTTTGACCCCCCCTCCCCATAAGCAAAATTTTGTCAGCAGCTTAGAATATTTCATATCTTCAAAAAGGGGTGGTTGATGACGTAAGCAACCTTCAAACCCCCCCCCCCCCGATGCTGACGTAATACTGGAATGACCCCTAAGGATTAGCTTTGGTCTTGTTGTTTTGGTTGACTCACTCTGTCTGGCTATATTTATTAAAGAAAAAATGAATATATATAAAATGGTGGTTATGAAACCATTTGTGTCCTCCCGCTAGAAGAGCTGAATGGAGGACACTTGTAGTTATCACATTTACATCATTGTTACGGGAATGTCATAAAAATTCTTGTTTGGATCCCATTAGTACATGCTGTATCTTGTAACATGCTTAACAGGCTAAGTTGGTTTTTGTTATAGCTATAAAATTTGGCATGCAAAAGTATGTTTGCTGGATTTTTAAGTAAATTATAGGATTTTTGTGAGGAAATTACAGGATTTTCACTTGCTGAAGGTTGGCAGGTCTGAGCGTGCTTTTTTTTTTCTTATTTTGTGTAGGATTGTGCATATGAAGGAGGTTGCAGTATCACTGGGGGACAGACAGTTGTAAATCCTTGGATGATGGTTGGAGGTGTTGCAACAACGGTTTGCCAACCTAACGAATTCATAGTGTAAGATTAAGAACTGATTTTAAATATCCTATAGTAAGTGTTGTTGAAATAGAATTTTTATAAGAATTTATTTTTCAGGCCAGATAATGCTGTTGTGGGTGATGTGTTGGTACTCACTAAACCCCTTGGTACTAATGTTGCAGTGAGTGCATATCTGTGGTTAGATCAGCCAGAAAGGTGGAACCGAATAAAATTAGTGGTCAGTGAAGATGATGTTCAAAAAGCATATCAGAGGGCTATTGACAGTATGGCTCGATTGAACAAAATAGGTAAGAACTTTCCAAACTAATCTTCACTTTAAAATATAGCACATCATAGCTGTAATGCATAGCTAGTTTAAACTATAATCATGCAACTAGACAGTAGGACTGAGCGATGTATCAATTTATAATGAATCACAGATGTGAAGCCTACATCGATATTCCAATGTCCAATATCGGCTTAGTGCACATAAATTTTTCAAAAGAAACACATTTTTTTGATTTTCAAATACTAATGTCTTTTCTGCGCCTAACTCTGTTCAAGTTTTTGTTCTGCCTATACTAGAAATATTTTGATATAAACTGCTGGCAGGCATTATATATGCTATATAATGTGTTTCACTAAAATGTTTTTCTCAAAACTAAGTTTTTTGTTAGTTAAGGAATATTTTTTCGAACACCATTCTTTCAAATGTCTTGAAACTTTGTGTCTAAACACTGGTGATACATACTTTAACATAGGGATTTTTTATTAAAGTTATTTTTAAAAAAATTATTGCATAAAATATGGGTGAATTATGGTGATTTTTAAAAAGGTTGCATATTTTTGAAGTGAAAATTCGAGAAAAAAATAACCACCAATTAAAATCCTAAATGCTCTTTTTAAATTGTATAAAAATATCCCCATAGTATTTGAGAGAGAAAAATTGAGTGCCTGAAGTGAATAGAAAATTTGTAAATGTTCCTTAAAGGAAGATTTTTCCCATAGGAAAACATGGTAAGTCAAGATCGTGTACCAACCCGCTTACCCGATGTTATTACATTGATATTGGCAATATTGCGAGTGTGCTTGCGTGATATTGGTACATTGATATCTCTGATATAGGGAGTGATCTTGTGAAATTGTTACATCAAATGCTACAGATATTATTATAAATAAAGTAATCTTCACGTATTCCCAAGGGATCAGCATTATCCGTCCAGGGAATTTGTTATTGTTAGTAGACATCCATGTCTGAACTGGGATTCGAACCCAGACCTGCACAGTGAGAGACTAGCTCCCTAACCACTCGACTGCCAGGCGGCTTATTAAACATCGAAGTTCAAATGGCGATGCTGATATAGTGTGTACGCTTGCACAATATTTAATATCGGTAGAATCTGATGTAACAACATCTGAATTGAAATGACTATGCCAATATATCGCATTCTTTGCAGGAGGAAGCGGACACTGGAAATAAAAAAAAACATTTGAGAGAGAAATTTAGTGTTAAATAAATCTGCATGTTTCGACACATACACAAGTGAACATGGTGGATCTAGTGCTCCTTGTTGGGAGAGGGTGGTGAGAGAGATTTTACATATTGCTAAAAATTAGTTGCTCTGAATAAGTTGGCCATATATGTCCTGCATTCTGTCCTGTATTTTCCTGATGTACTGATTTTTGTTTTTTCTTCGTCCGGACTTTTTTTTTTATAAGTCGTTCCCATTTTTCAGTCAGTGTTTTCAATTTGTTATTTAATCAAAAACTTTGATGTAGGTAATTTTTAAGATTGATTGAATGCAATATTATATAGAAGTTCCGAAAATTTCATCAATTATCTCATGGTGGTAGGTGATCCCCTTCATCACCCCCTCCCCCAAATAGATCCACGCCTTCATTGAGTTTATTAAAACAGTTATGCTGTAGTAGATTCCCAAACAGTGGCACCGAAAGCGGTGACAGATTCATGTAATTTTGTAGATGGGGGCAGTTGGTTGGAGGATGCAACAAACCGGGGGTACGCTCTTTTAATCCATCCATGACTGGAAGGTAGAGTCAGTAATTCATGCAGGATTTTCTCAGAAGGAGGTTCATGTGTTTATTTTCTTCCAAAGGGTTTTTTTTTTATTAAAAAGAAAACCACTGTAACCTCAGACTACCTCTTTTCTCCCACCTACGGCAGTGATAGGGTCGTGAGATATGTTTCAAATTAAAATTATATTTAAGATGATGGCAGGGCTTTGATTTCTAAACAGTGTGCTATGGCACTAAAGGGTGCTGTGATATTTGTGCTGCAAATATTCTGCAGATAGTTTTATTATATACAATGTAATAATGACACTGATTACAAAACAGTGAGTATAGTATACACATATTCAGTGGTTCCCCCCCCCCCTCCAATACAAGGAGCTTTTATCTGCTTATGGTCAGGATGGCATATTGCTGAACTCTCACTTGTCCTACTTTTTTTGTAAAATGTCCTACTTTTGCCTTACTTTTCTAGGTTTTACCTTACTTTTCCTACCTTTTTTTTACCACATCTTGTAAAAAATTGATGGAACTTTTTTTAAATGAAAATAGAAATATTGCCGAATAATACAAATGTAGTAGATTGCAATTAATTCTGCCAAAGCAAAAGTTGTATTGTTTTTTCAGGTTATTTAGGGGATGGGTGTATGTGAGGCTATGTGGTTTATTAATTTTTCTTTTGCTTAGTTTGAGGGTTCAAAAACTCATTGTATGTGTTTTGAGTAATTATTAAAAACTTCTATCTGGATAGAAAAAATTATTTTGTATTTACTATTTCATGGTCTTAGACTATTCATTATACAACAACTAACATTCATCATTCAAATTATGGTACACATTTTGTGTATAGGTGAAACAAGAGTTTGCATAACAAAGCAGTTAGATACATAGGCTATTTTATTCTAGGTTTTGTGACTTTGATGCTACCTAATAGTAGTCAATTGTCTTCTGTATTTTTAGAACATAAAGCATAAACAATGTTTACAAAGCTTTGCGAAAAGCTAGAAATGCAAGTGCTTCATTTGTTGAAAATGATGATGCTGGCATCTAACAGTAAAATGTAAACAAATCCCTTTAAAAAAGATGGATAACACAGTAAAACCATCGGGTTCACCTTGAATTAATTGCTTTGAATCTTTTAATTTGCACATTTTCGAGTTTTTTTTCCATTAAGGGTATGATTATGTTGTTGTAGGGAGGTACCCTCCTCCTTTGTCCTACTTTTTCTAATTTTGCGGAGTCTGAGCTCTGTATATATCAATATATCATTATATCATGATGCAGAGATGGCATTGCATATTGACGCACTATAACGCGTCAAATACCCGGAATTTCGGAAAAGGACGCAAAAAAAATTTGTTCACGCATCCTGCAGAACGCGTTCTTTCCTAGTTTTGAGAAGAAAAGGGTAGATTGAAAAACTCAAGGTTTATAGAAATAGAGAGGGAAACTCCCCTACTTTTTTTATTCTTTTCACAGTCTATCATGATCGCACGACCTTGAAAAAGTGGTATTACTACTTTGTATACTGTTCTGTGTTGTACCAAAGCCTCCTAGATACTACAAGCCTGAAACATGTTTTCGTGACATCACAGTCCGGGTCCTACCGCGTATACTCGCTGCGACTCACGCATCTACAACTAGTAGTTTATAAGAATTTTTAAATAAAATCAGACGTGAAATAAGTTCTTAACAGCTCGTGTAATGAATATGCAATATTAATGAATAATATATAATTAATATATAATATTTAATCCAGAAATAAAACACCTATTTCTAATCTTTTGCACTTAGAAGTTTTGTTGAATATTTCTCACAAAATCAGGGGAAAAAGATTAATGTAAACTTTCCAAGAGGTTATTTTGAACTTATTTATAGGAAGAAAATATACTTGAGTTTTTAATAAAATTGTAAGTTATATGAAAAAGAAAAACAACACAATTCAAACAATTTTTATTAAACCCAATCACATTCAAATTCTTCAGCTTATTCAAAGGGAAATTCACACAGCTGTAGGAAAAAAATATAAACTTTCCAAGTGATTTTTTTTAATTTTATTTTTTATAAGACTATTATGTACTCAACTTTTCAATAAAACTGTAAATGACAATAATATATGCAAAAGGAAATATGACACCATTGAAACAATTTTTATTAAGCCAATACTGAAACAAATGCAGCAAATCGGGCCGGTGTATAAAACATTATGTGGGGGAAAATAATAGGCACAACATATACTAAAGCACGAATGCCGCAAAGCCGAATGGTGTAAAAAAAACATGATGCAGGGGAAATAATAGGCCAAACAGCTACTGAAAACACAAATGCAGCAAAACGGGACAGTGTATGAAACATGACACAGGGGAAAAATAATAGGCACAACATATACTAAAGCACGAATGCAGCAAAGCGGGACGGTGTATAACATGATACGAGGGAAATAATAGGCCACAAACATATACTGAAAACACTAATGCAGCAAAGTGGGATGATGTATAACGTGATGCGAGGGGAAATAATAGGCCAAACATACTGAAAACACTAATGCAGCAAAGCAGGATGGTGTATAATATGATGCGAGGGAAAATAATAGGCCAAACAGCTACTGAAAACACAAATGCAGCAAAACGGGCAGTGTATAAAACATGATGCAGGGGGAAAATAATAGGCACAACGTATATCTAAAGCATGAATGCAGCAAAGCGGGACGGTGTATAATATGATGCGAGGGAAAATAATAGGCCAAACAGATACTGAAAACACTAATGCAGCAAAACGGGACAGTGTAAAAAACATGATGCAGGGGAAAAATAATAGGCCGGTGTATAAAACATGATGCGGGATAAAATGATAAGCACAATTTATACTGAAACACGAATGCAGCAAAAGTATACTGTGCGAAGGCGAAAAACAATTTCTATGACAGACAGTAAAACAAAAATGCACCAGACTGTTGTACATGATGCATGGACAGGGGACAATACCTAGGTACAATATTATCAACTGATAAAAAAAAAACATACTATCTGCGGAATATCAAAATAGCAAATAATGAATGTTGTTATAAGTTAGTGGACGGTAGTTTTACAGTGGCAAGTTTTCTTTTGGTTGAGGATTTGGTATTCAATTTATCATTTCTGGTTTTCGTGTAATTATTTAAAAATATATTAGATAATATTTTGATGCAGTCTCCTAATAAAGAGCAAAGAGACTTACCGCAGCGACAAATGCCTTCAAATTGTGTCCCTTCATCCAGTAATTTTTCTTTGGAAAGTTCACAAAGTAAATATCTTTGATTGTTTGCTTTTAGAAACTGTTCTTCATACGTTGATGTTATGCAAGTTTGAAAAATTCTGAAGACAGCAACACATACATTAACTGTGAAGTCATTCGGCCGCAACAAACCACCACGGTCAAGTTCTTTCAGGTACTGCATAGTCTCCTTGTCAGCGATGTGCCTCGGGTGATAATACTGGATTTTTTCGTGGTACAACGAGGAGAGTTCTATCTGGTCGTGTTGCTTGATGGTTTCTTTCAATGAATTTTTCTTCAAAGTGTTTGATGCACACAACAGATTCATTTGTACTCTTGAAATCATCACGATGTATCAGCTTCTCCCACTTGGATTTTCTTTCAGGGTTTTTCGGGAAGGTAAATATGTTCGTGTATATTATTTCCCCCTTGTAGTTTGACCTGCAGCCAGGAACACAACAGATGTGTGGTATTTACAATATATACAGCATAAAGGCAACAAATTTATTTTATTTTTTATTAAATTTTTTATTGTGGTACCTCAACAAACCAAGGATGGTTCGAGAGGCAACAAATTTTATTGAATTACAGGCATGCTTGCAGAAAGAGAGGATACGCATTTAAATGTCATACTGTTTTTAAATTACAAATTAGCTTCTCAAGATATTTTTATTTATTCAAAATTATCCATTTATTTAATTGCAAGGAATTTCAGCTTCTGGTTTTTTAAATATTTGAAATAAAAAAATTTTCTTTTGATTTAAAAAATGTGCTTCAATTATAGTTTTTAAGGTAATAAAAAATTTTCCTCAAATTATGAAAATTAAAAAACTCCTGTCAAACACACAAGGAAATTAAATTTAGACACGTTATAAATCGGAAAATATCTACTCTTGAAATAAATTGCGATAATACAGCAATTAAGTCTGCAAAAATAAAAATTTCAGACACATTGATTGAATAGCAACTTACCCTAATGTTCACAAGTCCTTCATCAGATGAATAGCGAATTTCTCTCAACTTCACGTCTATTATTAAGACAAAATTCTACCAGATGAGATATAAAATAACTTGAAGAATGAAAAAACAACAATTAAATTGTAAATTATAGATTAAAAACCACGAGAAAATGGAATTAAATATATTGATGCACGTGGCGTGAGCTGAGAAAAATCAAAACAGTCTCCCTTAGGACCCGGATTTTGACGTCACAGCCTCGGCGGAGTGATACATTATGGCTTGTCTCTCTAGGAGGCTTTGGTTGTACCGATATACATGCGGGTGGTTCAAGATATTTAGTTGCTTCTCTTAGGGGCAAAACTGATTAAAGAGTAACTCTTTAACCAGCTTTGATGAGGGACCGTGTACATAATTTTCAAACTTTGGAGCTTCTATTCCCCCTGCGGATTTTCTCCCTTCCGGTTACATATCAGAAATTATGGTATTTCTCTGCTGCTATCTGCAGGCATTCAATAACAGTGTCTATACAGCATAAAAATTCGCCTTGTCACAAGATTGCGACTGCACATTTTTTTAAAAATCATAAAGGATTTGGAACGCCGGTTCAAATTGTAAAAATTTGAAAGATTTACGAGAGATCATTCAGGAAAAAAAACGAATCTGTAAAATCTCCACCTTGAATATCTAGTTTTGTCATCTATGTGTTAGTCACCGTTTCACATCGCAAAAATCATGGGTTTGTATGCAGATTCAGCTTTTGGGGGAAGCACAAGGATTTCTTCCACAAAAATTGTGGATCAACACTCCAAATGAATTTTAAATTAACAGACGGTACAAGAGTGTATTTTTTCCCAATAATTTAATTTTCTGCAAAAATATTTTTAATTTTTCATTTTCTTGGGGCGGGGGAGGGAGGAGCTCTTGATATACTACCCCACCTCGAGTTTGCCTCTGGTGAAAATCCAGGTTTGGAACCCGCAATTACGCAGCGGTAATCGCCTAAAAATATGATTTTCCAATTTTGAGTTGGCTATTCCTTTGAAAAAAGCTCTGGCCAATCACGAAAATCAAACAGACCTACAACCCCCAAAGCAGAATGTGCCAAAATCTGTGACATACATCGCAGAATAATTAGTGCTACTGCAGAACAATTTGGAAGAATTTCAAGAAAAAGTGCAAAAAAGCACTATTACATGTATGGGGATTTTTACTGCAGAACATTTCCAGTCAGCTGAGGGCTCGTCGCAGAACAGTGCTAAACATTCTGCACTGGGGCCTACAACACAAATTTGTATACATTAAATTTCAAATCCATGCATTGCCAATTGGAGGATAACTGCAGGGCTGCAACTATGGTGGGGGAAGAGCAGGCG
Source organism: Pholcus phalangioides (assembly GCF_987345545.1). Lineage (NCBI taxonomy): Eukaryota > Metazoa > Arthropoda > Arachnida > Araneae > Pholcidae > Pholcus > Pholcus phalangioides. The sequence goes on along the minus strand of NW_028301600.1, from coordinate 43,231,162 downwards.
GGCTTAGTGCTCCCACCCCGAGCTCTGGGTTAGAGAAGATGCCAAATCCATCCTTTATAACTGCTACATTACACGGGGTGCCAAAATGTGTGCCATTTGAGAAAGTATCTAGTTGTAGCCATAGATAGATGGCACCATCTACTGAACACAAAACACGCTGAATGCTGAGCACACACTCACACTTGAGTTTCACCAACACAAATCTGACATAGCTCCCATATTCAGGTGTGAAAATATGTGGCAATTAAATGAAGATCAGAGTAGTGGACCATCAGAGAGGGAAAATAAGGTCATTCTACCAGGAAATCTCTTCTAAAGGATTTATATGAATAGGGAATCGGAAGATAAGTGTCTGAGAGAGAGAGAATCTTATTTGCTTTAAATTTAAATTGGAATATATTATTGAAAGAGCTAAGATTTTTTTTAAAGAAATGGAAAATCAATCAGAAGGGAATTAGTAAATATATAAATGTGTGCCTCTAACTTTTAATTACAGTGGATCCTGCTTATAACGTTTTTTAAGAAATTATCATAAAAAAAACATTGTAAGCAGGAAAGCACTGTAAACAGGAAATCTGAATGAGAATTATTTAGAGTTGGGACAATGAAAATAAGTTGTACCAAGTGGAAAAATGTTCTAAATGGGTACGTTATAAGCAGGATCGACTGTATATTTGTTTTTGATTTATTACATGTGCTAAATTCCACGTGTTCAATTCTCAGAGGCTTTTCCTACTAGTAGACAATCAAAGTAAATGAACCTTTGGATAGAATATGTTTTTAGAAATGAATTATTTGATTCACAGAGACGCCTCCCCTCCTACCCAGAACATCACCCACCGCTCTGTCGCAGGGAAGAGATATAATCAGGTGATGAAAGACGTGGAGCATGCTGGAAAAAAATTTCATAGAGATACCAGTGAATTATGGGGGGAAAGGGGAACAGAATTTTTTTTCAAGATAATTTTTTTCGAGAGGGACCCACTTTTTCACTCAAAAAGGACCCAGATTTTTTGAATACCCTCTCTCCTGGGACCCAGGTAAATTAGAGTACAGCGGCATCTCTGATGGTTAGGGATACGTAAATTTCATATTTACGAAATAACCGTGATAAATGTGAAATTTGCCAAGTGACGAATAAATGCTGAAATTTTTTTTTTACTACTTTTTCGCGAAATCTAGGTAATTTACACTTTTTGAAGTGGAAAGTCGTAATTTTGCTGAGTACTTGTGAGCTTGCTTGAAAGGGAAACCACAAGCATCACTTTTTTTCCCCCTTTGGCGTTGTGTTAGATGTAAATACAGTCGAGTTCGGTTATAACATAGCTCTAGGTGATTCGAAAAGTGTATGTAATAACTGACGGGTATGTTATAAGGACGTGTTGAAATTAGGTTACGTAGCAGTGACATATGTGTTATTGAGATTGTTGTGAAAAAAATAAGCTCATGCCAATGCCTCACATAATTGAAATATAATATAGCATGAATATAGTTTTTGATTGGTATCTGGTAATTTATTTAGAAAACGAGATAAAATATATACAACAACATGAAGATATTTTTTGAAATGTTAATGAGAGAGAGAGATTTTTGAGTTTATGCTAATAGTTTTTCCATTTGAAGTTGACTGTATTGTACATTTAGAAAATTAAGAAAAAATAATCCCACTGATGTTCATGAATTCACTAATTAATAATACACTTGAATTAGCTACCAGTCTCAACTTGAATTGAGACCACCAATAAAAAGACCACCAGGAAGACAGTGCTATCTGTTGATTAGGAAGTGTAACTATTCCATCCACGTATTTTCGCGTTTATTGAAAAAATTTAGGTCTAAGATATCACCCGTATACAAGGAATGTTGTCCATAAAAGGCTGTGTTTTTGACTCTATTTTCCTGGGGTTTTTTTGCAGTATTATATCTGGATTATTTTTTTTGGTTAAGCCCATTTTTTTTGTTTGTTATATCCACAGCGTGTTTTAAGCAGGGTATAACAAAGATAAAAATGTATAGATGTGAACGGGCCAAATTTTAAGGATTTCACAACCATATTTTTTTCCACCGGTTATGTTGTACCCGATTGTATATGCAAATTTTTTGAATTTCGGAAAATGATGCTATGAAAAGCATTTGAAAAATAAGGTTAAATTAATAGAAAATAGAGAGATATACTTTTTTTGAAAATGCGAAATTTTTTATTTAAACCGTTTCATTTATTCGAGTTGTTTTTCGTGTGTGTGTGTGTGAGAACGAAAGTGAAATTTTTCATTTGGAATTCGTTATTGTGAATAAATGAGAAATTTCTGATCTGAATTTTTTTTTGCGAATAAATGCAAAATTTCTGATTTAAAAATTTTTTTGTGAAATTTACGTATGCCTACTGATTGTGTAAAGTTGACAACGTATCACGATGTAAAATTTTCAATATCACCCAGTCCTACTAGACAGTATACAAAAAAAATAAATAAGACCTTTATCAGTGATTCCAACTATTTCAATCTCCTTTCTCAAAGTACTTTCTGAGATAAATCTATTGAGTCTCAGTAGATGCACTTGTTTTTTATGGACTTCGTTTGGAAGGCAAAAATGTTTGGTCTCTGACAGATGTAGTCAGATGTAAACGTATTTGCATAACCTTGTTTTTTTTTTTTTTTTTTATTAATTGAACAATACACAAATATACATATGAAATTGAGCGCTAAGCGCGCACACAAACAATAAAGACATCTGTGTGGCCCCAAGGGACAATTGTCCTTCCAGGAAGCCTATAAGAATTATGTCTTATCCGTTTACACAAGCAAAATAAGAGATTAAAAAAAAAAAAAAAAAAATTTAATTAAATAAAAAATAAAAATAAAAATAATAATTATAAAAGTAATACAATGAGTGATATATATACATATATATATACACATATATATATCTTTTTCTCTTTTCCTTTGAATATTTCTATTTGTTTAGCCGCCAATTTGAACCAAAGTACATTACAATGTTATTAGGTTTTCTATTTGCATGAAGACATAAAGCAATGGGATAAAATTTATCACAGAAAAAAATATAAAATAGACGATTGTAACTTCACAATTGTGAAGGTTGTTGTTCACACAGAAGTTATTTAAATATAAATTTTCAGTTTGGAAACTGAAAAAAATTACAAAAATTTGAAACATCTCACTCAAATACAGATAACGCGCAAGTTTCAGTTCTTGGGGAATCTAAGGATTAAAAAATGGATGAAAGTTGCTATAACTGATTTTCATAGTATTTTATATTTGTTGTATTCATTTTAAATGTTATTTTGTCTAGTTAATATTATGATTGGGTAAATCAATTTTAGATGTTTTGAGATAAACTCATTTGAACACACAACAAAGTGAATATTTTGCATTGTCTACTGTTGATATTCGTTGAATGTGTTTTCTTTGGAACAACATAGGCATTGTGGAGACACAATTGATATAATGGATCATGAAATATTGTTACTGTGTCTTGACACAGTAACAATATTTTGGTAACACTAATGAAAACTGGTGTCCCCCAGTCAAAGCATTTGAAAGATTTCAAATGCTTTGACTGGGGGACACCAGTTTTGATTAGTTACGGATAATTCTAGGTTGTGTCGCAGGGAGTTTTTCTCCAACGGGTTTGTAAATGCACGTAATTAGCTTATCTTCTGATGTCATGAATTTCCCATTGAGGCACCTTCAATAGGAGGTATGATTAGATGGGTGGAAGTAATCGAGAAGCTATCCATATTTAAAAGATGACGACAAAATTTCTCTGGGCAGATATTTTAATAGCTTAGTTACAGGGTTGTTTGGTTTAAAGCAAGTAGTTTTTAAAAAAAACAACTTGGTGTTTTTCAAAAAATCAAAGAAAAGTGTCCTAAATATTTTTCCATTAAAAAATATATTGGTTCATTACTAGCCAAAATATTTTATTCTCACCACATTTTATATTCTTGGGGTACACTTTGATGGTATATCTTTAAATGGTATATATGATGAAATAAGTGGTTTTTCAAGTCTGATAAAAGTGGCCTGAATATACTGTAAAACCTTGTTAAGTCATCACCCTAATAAGTCGTCACTCCGTTAGGTTGTCGTTTTTCTTCAGGCCTGTCCAGCTTTGATAGACAATGTTTTTTGTTTTGTTTTGTTTTTTTTTCAAACCGAACACAACTCAGATCTATCACCATGGGCAATTCACTACCTAGTAAGTTGTGCCGGAAGTGTAGGTGTGCTTACCTCCCAGGAGGGACAGAGCCTGGGTCGTGTCTGGTCTGACGGAAGTGTAAGTGTGTGTACCAAGCAGTCTGATTACGTATCTAGTGTTGTGTATGATTTTTCAGTGCTGCCATCTATATTTCAGAAGTGAAGTGTAATGTCTGAATATTTGTACTGTTTGTGGGACTGTTGCTCTCTGTGGCGAGACTTTTTAAAGGGGAGATCAGCTCGCATTTTCGCCTCGAAGTTGGGAACCACAGAAAACCAATTTCAGTCGACCACCACTGGTGATGGTGGGGCTTGAACCCGGGTCCTCTCAATGCGAGTCCATCACTATGACCACTTGACCACTACAGCGGCAGACAATGTTATTAAACCCTTGTTTACTTGTCGCTAATTTTGGTTAACTCGTCACCATGGAAAGGTTTGAGAGAGGGGAACAGATAATTTCTATGGCTTCTTTAAAAAAAAAAAAGCTTGTTAACAGCATTGTCATATGCTTGAAAGTCACTATAAAAGCCTTATTTACCAAAACGCAACAGTTCAAGTAACGAAAGTTTGCGACCAAAGTTTTGTGAAACATTAAGGACTGCTCGAGCTACACCTTATTTCTGCATGGGGCCCCACTAATTTAGGGCTCCAAATTTAAACAAATTATCTTTGTTGAAAAACCAGACATTTTTTTCCAAAGTTGAAATTTTCTAATCTCAATGTGATTGTGTTTTTAATTGGGTTGCTGTATTTTTGAAATATGACATCCATATTTGTATGGGCATCTTTTTCTCAGCCACCTCGTTGGGCATTTTGTCTGTTGAGGCATTGTATTTGTATAATGGGTGCTTTTCTTTACCTGGGGCCCTTGAAGGACTTGTGGGCCCTCCACAAGTCCTTCAAAGTGGACCCTGTGTTCGGGATCACCTTGTAGTTAGTATGTGAAAAATTAACTTGATCAATTTTACCAAGATTACCTTGTAGTTTCATGAACTACTGATAAAGAGTTAAAACACTAAAATATTAAATTTCATCTATATGTAAAATTGATGTGCAGTATTTCTGTTGTGAAGAAAAGCTGACTATTCTATCAGTTGCTCTGATTAGTCTAAATTAAAAATTACTAGTATAAGTCAGTGTACCAGTATATTTTAACATAATAAATTAAGTAATAAGAGCTCTAAAAAGGTAAAAATTTCAATTTTTTTTTCATCTGCAATCTATAAATTTTCTTCATTGTTCATATTGCCTCCTCATTGTTCCGTATTGTATTTTTTCATTTTTTTTTGTCTTTGTTCTAATTTTAATTGTGTGTGTGTATATACACTATTTTTTCATATAAATTGTCTTAGTTAAAGTTATATACAGAAGACAAAATTTCTCATTCTTACCACATTTTCTAACCTTTGACTACATTCTGATGCTCTATCCTTAACTATAGTGTAGTAGTCAAAGATTTATGAAAAATAATCAGCTATATACAGGGTGATTATGATAAAAGTTTTAATTCCAAAGCTATGCAATAAGAACTACTGATTAGAATGACTTGAAAATTTGCATGGATACTCCTGAAGCAATGGAAATTTCTTTGACAAAAGAAAAGAAAAAGTGCAAAATGTGCAAGTAGATGATGCTGTACTTGGCCAGCAGTAGGCCTATAATCTATGTTGTGCCACCTATCGACATTTCAACAGCATCAGTGTGGCTATATTCTGATGGATAGCACAACTTTTATCAAGACGCGTATTGCAATACCAGCAAAGCAGCTGCGGAAGAACCATTTTGACAATAACAGGATGACGCGTCACCTGGCTGGCTGCCAGTTCACCTGACCATAACCCTTGAAATTTCTGGCTGTCTGGAGGTACCTCAATGTTATGAACAGTGGTTGGAGTGCAATTTTCAGTGAATTGAAAGCACATTCACGTCATTACCATGACGTAGCCTGATTTGTTGTTGAACAAGCATTTTTGTGATTTCATCTCATAGCCAGAACACTGTGAACAACATATTTAACATTTTTTTGAATAAGTTGTAGTTATTTGTTTAATTAACATCTTTTTTTTATGTTCCCAGAATTATGAAATTGTGCAATGCTAATTGAGTTATCGTTTTGTACTGACTGGCTGTCATTTCCATTCTGCAAGCAGATTTCCCACATGATGGACAGTCATTAATTTTACATTTCCAAGTATTTTTTTCCCTTTTGCCATACAGAATTCTATTGCTTTAGAAATATTCATGTAAATTTTGAAGTCATTCTGACAGTGTGGTTCCTTTTTTAGTGTTTTGAAATCAGAACTTTTGTTATAATCACCCTGTATATCGTAAATCATCGCTAAATAATCTCCATTATTTGTGCTTCGTTAAATATATTTACCTAATTTTATCACACTTTTTTGCAAAATAGCTTCTTAATTAAGCATACTGAAAGTAATACCTTTATATCATATGGTTAATAATAACATTAAGAATTTTCAAACACTAAGTAATTCCTTGAGTTAAGCAAAAAATAATTAAATTGCAAAGGTTGGTTTTTGTTGAAATGTAAGAAATATTTATAGATGTAATTAACACTATTCCCATATTAATTAATTAACATTTTATTTTAATTATTAGAAGTTTGAACGATTTTTCAGAAATTTTATTGTTTTAAATGTTACTGCTATTTAAACCAAAAACCGGTTTAAATGGGAAAAACCGTTTTTTTTACCAACCCTGCTTAGTTACTTTTTCTGGCTTATTCTTGAGTAGCGGTATTTAGGCTATGCAACTAATTTTATGGACTCTTCTAATACTATTTATTTTTATATATTTTTTTCCAGCCACTTTGTTGGGCAATTTGCCTTTTCTGATTTTGTATTTGAGAGATAAATTTTATAGCTGAATTTCTATATTTTACACTTGGTTTTATGCCATTAAGCCTGCACTTCGCCATTGGCATTTGAGCTGCAGGACTAACCAAAAGGATGAAGTTCTGCTTGCTCGATTACGTATAGGACACAGTCGGCTCACGCAATCATACTTATTATTACAATAGAGTCAACCAGAGTGCCCACGTTGTCAAAGTCCATTGACCATTGCTCATGCTTTTACTTGTTCACATCGTCGTCATTTTACGACCGTTTTTGGTCAGTATCTTTTCCTTTGTGACATTTTATCTGACCATTGCAATGCATCTCACATTTTTAAATTTATCAATGCCATTAGTTTATATGACAAATTATAGTTTTACAATCTATGTCATTGTTTTACGTTTCATGCATATTTTACTTTTTGATATGATAAGAACAAGTCTTCTATTCTTTTTATATGGACATTTGTTTTGGCGCAGCTTGACCTAGATGGTCCTTTCACCAATAAAATGAAATTGAATTACACTTGGTTTTAGGCAGCTTTGGCACACACATATAGATGTTTTCTTTTGAAATGTTAAATAAAATTTGAACAATAAAACTTTTATCTTTAAAAAAAAAAAGAGATTGCAGTATTCTCCCCCTTAAAAAACAGTTTTTTACTTGAAATTCATTCACAATATCTGCATTACTGATTGTTAAGTCATTGAAATTGCATAAAACTGTAGAGAAAATCTGCATTTAAGATTTATGTTCTTCCATTTTTTATTTTTATTTTTTTGTTCCAGCATCACGTCTGATGCACAAATATAATGCCCATGGCGCTACAGACATTACTGGATTTGGACTTCTTGGGCATGCTCAGAACTTGGCAAAAGTACAGAAGAATGAAGTATCATTTGTTATCCATAATTTGCCAGTTATTGCAAAGATGGCGGCTGTCGCAAAAGCATGTGGAAATATGTTTCAATTACTGCAAGGACATTCTGTAGAAACATCAGGTATGTGAACTGTACATCGTAGAAATTTGATACTGTTTATATATTTAAGAAAAAATCAAAACACCTATTAAGAAGTTATAATTGTCATTTTTTTTCAGAATATGCAAGTTAGGAAATGCAGAACAAAATCAGCATTTTCAAATATTGAGTAACAAATATATTGATATAGCTAATGCTATGTATGTATATCTATGAATCTAATTCTTTATGGTTGTTTAGTAGGAAAGTTATCCAAGATAGGTAAGAGGAGCCGTTTCACTTTCAGCCTAAACTAATATTTGTCTCGGATGAATACAATGACTAGGGATGTAAAATTCTTTGTAGTGATCTTCAGAAGAATATTATCTGGTAAGGCTACAATCATAAATAACTTCATCTTAAAGATTTTACTTATGAATGAATACCTAGTAAATATTTATAAAATGCTACAAACATGTTTAGGAATAAGTTTAAAAAAGATGCTTTGCATTAGTGAAAAAGCTATAATTTGTTTAATTTTTTTGCAAGCAACTCCAATTTTTTTAAATTAACCATTCAAAAAATTGGAGTTGAACATCTCAATTTTTAGAAGGCACAGAACTTTTCTCAATTGGGCACTCTGTGTAATTATTCACTAGTACACTGGTGAAATAAATTAAGAGAATTTGCATATTTTATCGAATTTCATGAAAAGAACTGAACTGAATGTAAAGCCATTGCTTCTAGACAAAAATGCAAATCTTGTATGTAAAATACGTAAGCGTACACGTGTGTGTAGGCAGGGCCAGTAGAGAAACAGGCTTTATAAGCGCGGGTAAGTTAAGACGCATTTCGTTCGCGAATTTCTTGGTGTTATTTTGCAGCAATCGGTTAATTTCACATTGTAACTAAAAATGAGTAACCACCAACGTTTAGATGATGGAATGAGGTGGCGAATTGTGGGGAGGCTAGAAGCAGGCCAATCTCAAGTCCAGATTTGTAGAGAGTTCAATTTAACGCCCAGCGTCGTGTGTAACTTATGGAAACAGTTCCAGGATACCGGATCCATCGAGAGAAAGCCTGGGCAAGGTCGTGCAAGAGCCACGACGGCCAGAGAAGATCGCCATTTGTCGATTATAGCGAGGCGTAACAGGAGTGCTACAGCTTCTCAGCTCTCTCGTGACTTGTATGCAGCCACAGGAACCCGTGTATCAAGGGTGACTGTTTCCAAAAGACTTCATGAGAGAGGGTTGTTTGCAAGAAGACCTGCTGTTTGCGTCCTGCTCACTTCTACGGACAAGAGAATCCGTTTATCATGGTGCAGAGAGCGTAGAGATTGGAGTATGGATCAATGGGCGACCGTTCTCTTCACTGATGAATCCCAGTTCAGCCTAAGCACCGATTCTCGCTGTACGTTCATATGGAGAGAACCAGGGACCCGCTACCTACCCTCCAATATCCGCGAAATCAACCATTATGGCGGAGGAGGTTTAATGGTCTGGGCAGGCATCATGTTGGATGGCCGCACACCTCTCCATGTCTTTGAAAGAGGCACTGTGACTGGTGTGAGGTATAGGGATGAGGTCTTGGAGCCCTATGTTCGCCTTTTCAGGGGTGCAGTTGGCCCTGAGTTCCTTTTAATGGACGATAGCGCGAGGCCACATAGAGCTCTTCTGCTCTACGATTTTCTAGAGAGTGAGGATATTCGCCGGATGGATTGGCCAGCCAGATCTCCAGACCTTAACCCTAGAGAGCATGTCTGGGACGCTCTGGGGAGGTCAATTGCAACTCGCAACCCCCCCCCCTCCGGGAACCATCCAGGGAATAAAAACAGCGTTGCTGAACGAGTGGGACCAGTTGCCACAGGAAATGATAAACTGCCTAAGTATGAAATCACGCTGCGAGACCTGTATATCTGTAAGAGGGGACCATAATCCCCTATTAACCCATCTATTTTTTTTATTCTGCAACCGCTGTTTCATACCTTCTGACTCCAACGAGTGTTAAGGGCCCTACACACGCTCAGTTATACCTGCGCAGTTATGCCTGTACAGGCCAACTGTGCAGGCATAACTGAGCGTGTGTAGGGGCCGTCAGTTGACCTGCACAGGCGACCTGAAGGGAATGGTTTTTCGATTCGGTATAACTGTGCAGTTATGCCTGCGCAGGTATAACTGAGCGTTTGTATGGGCCATCAGGTATAACTGCGCAGTTTTTTTCCCCGCTTTCTTATATTCGCCCTTCTCTCTCTTTCTTCCCTCTTCTTTTTTCACTGATAATGTAATAGAACAACTGAATAACTTGTTTTGGAGAGGGATTCCATTTAATTAGAAGAAATTTTTCTAATGGCGTAATTTTCACGGTATTTTCTTGCAATTTCATATCGAATAATAAAATTGAAATAAAATTTTAGAAATATTTCGACCATTGTTAAAATTCGCAATTTCGTTTCTGAAATCACTCTTTTCAATAAATTTGCCCGAAATTATGCACAGAAACACACAAACTCTATATTCAAATAATGTGCTATAACTATTAATTGTTCATTGATTATTTAGAGAAGAGGTTTTTAACCAGGGTTCTTGGAGATTTTAGGGGCCCCATGACATCAGATTATTTTAGTATTCTTTCACATGTACTTCCTTTAGAAATCAAGCAGGTGTTTATACGAGTCAGTTAATGTTTGCAATTGTTTGCAATTTCAAACACAGGATTCCTACTCCTTTCTTGACCGAAAACCAGCAAGCATCAACAGGACAAAAATCACTGCAATTTATTATGTTCTTTTACATGTAATTCTTAATGAATCGCATTGAATTTGTTTTTTTGGACACATCTCGTCAGATTGCAACGAATTTCAACTTTCAGCTCAAACATTGAAAGAAAAAAATTCAGATGAAATTACGCTAGTTAAACGTAAGAAAACAATCGAAAAATTCATTGAGAGAGATATACGGTTGATAATATAATTATATCATTGAGTAATACTATTAATATACATACTATGCTTCATAATGAGTCAATTTTTTAATTGAGTTGAATTAATCGTAAGAGGTCACGTGAAAATGCAGTTTTCTTTCAAGGAAAAACACTACGTAAGTTACCGTAAAAATTTTCAAGTCAAAAAAATTATTTTTTTTTAAATCGACACTATCGCGAAAAGAAAATGCTATCATACGATGCTGAAGGAGCATGTATCCCCTATCTGTATATTCAGAGGAGAAACGATGCTTGTTTTCAACACTCCACCAGAGTTTAGTTCAGAGTTCAGTTTAGTTTAGTTTTCACGACTCGAGGTTTATAATGACGAGCGATCTTCGAAACGGGCAGCGCGAATGTTTGGAAGAATTCATTGAAATGTATAGGAATAAGAAATGCTTGTGGCAGGTGAAAACTAAAGATTGCCATAACAAAATTAAGAAAGATGATAGTTATGAGAGATTGGTGTGGAAAATGAGAGAAATAGATCCTCTAGCGAAAAGAGACAGTGTTGTTAAAAAAATAAACAGTTTGCGAAGCAATGTCCGAAAGGAATTGAAAAAAAAGAAGCTTTGAGTAGGTATCTTGATCCATTCTGAGAAAATTATGCCAATCTTTTGGTGCAAATCTCAATTCCTGTAATAATTTAACGTGCGAATATTGTTGCCTTTTTTTTTAAACCAATCTTTGTAGCCGTAACCAATCCAACTACACCCAAAGCATCATCTGTGTTAATCATACTAGAAAATTCCGAACTTTATAGACTATGAAAAAATCCAAACTGATCAAAAGACCGCAAAGACAGAGATCGAAGAACGGAAATATCCCCACAGATTGCCTAGAACCGGTTCCAGAAGCTTCGCCTGCACAGGTATAACTGAATGGTGTGGATGCATCGAACCGTTCAGTTATGCCTGCGCAGTTATGCCTGTACAGGTATAACTGTGCAGGCATAACTGAACGTGTGTAGGCCCCTTTACGCACGATCATGCGTGTGTATTACAATTACTGAATGGTTATTTGTTTTGTATTGTATCAATGTATGTACATATCAAATTTCATTAAAATCGGTACAGTAGTTCTAGAGATAATCGACCTAGTCTGCAAATTCTCTTAATTTCTTACACCAGTGTAGATAATGAATAGTAATTAATTCTTACATACTAGTTGAAGATATATTTTGCAGTGTGTCTGGAAAGAAATTTACAAGTTTTCTATTGTGAAATGGATTAACATATTAGAATCTGCAATTATTTTGGACATACATTCTGAACATATCTGACAGGAATTCCGAAGCATTTTTTCTGAAATTAATAAAAGCTTGGATAAAATCTCCATTACCTCTCTAGTCTTGAAAAATGAAGAGAATCACACCAAAAGCTGTGACACTAAAACCTATTCATTATGCTGCAGATATTTTGGATTTTATAATTTTTTATGGTGTGACTTTAAGCAAACTTGAACCCGAATTCATTTATCACTTTTCAACTATAGAAGGTATGCCATTAACCATTTATGGTTCCATCCACCCCCTATAAAAAATGTATTGGAAATTTTTTTTTTCATCCCAGTGTAAATATACTGCTAGCATATTTTTAATTGAAACAGTGCATCACCATGGCAATTTAGAGTGGATTTTTTAATTAGTTGCTACTTAAGGGTAAAATGCACAGTTTGCCTTTGTTACTGTTATCTATAAACTGATAAAATTTTGTTTAGCAAAGTTGAATAGTTGTTACACTAAATTCTATTTCAGATTCTCTCAATTTGCAATGATTTTATAAAATTAGCAAATACAAAGGCGAACTCTTCGGACGGCCAGACGTAAACATCACCCCTCCACGACTCTCCATTGAAGAGCCGAAACGTGCCGACCAATTGAATTTATTTGTCTTGAAAACGTAGCAATTTTTGTATAGATTTTATAAATCTCTGAACACAAAGTTTCAGCAGCTCTCAAAAAAATGACATTGACAAGGAATAAACCCTTTCTAGGTAAAAAAAAATATTGTACTTATATGTAGTCAGTCATATTTTGCACTGAAATGGCACTAAAGATGTACTTTCTAAAATACCAAAAAAGTGAGAAAGCAATTGGTATAATGGGTTTGTTTTTTACCATATATTTGCCATATACAATAAAAAAAAAAAACCCTCTTAACACGTTCATTGCAGGGCCTAATTTGTTTTCAGAGTTTTTCTGGTGGATTTATTTTTTATAAATAGATCATTTTAGTGTATGAAACAACATTAGAGTGTATTATTAGTAAAATATTAAATATTTCAATCAAAAAATCGCATGACGTCAAGGTGGCATCTTCTACTGGTAGAATTAGGCTAGTTATGCAAACCTGCAACAAGTCTCTCACCCTATGAAAGGAGGGGAGGCAGAAACCTGGCAATCAATGGTCCCTTCTTGCCATGCATTTAGGTTAATATAGCATTGTGTTACAAACCGTTTTCTTTCCTGAGTGATAAAAGGAAAGGAGTAATATACTAAGAGAGTGAAACAAATAGATAAATGAGCAAAGCCTAAGACCAGTGACATATTTACAGGAGGCTTAGCAGGCTATAGCCCAGGGCAGCAAGTTCAGAGGAGGAGTGGCAAATTTGAAAAACGAGTGGCCAAAAAAATTAAAATAGGAGAAGGGTGCCAAAATTTGTATAACGCTAAATAAATCTACCTCTGCTGAGACATTAAAAGACTGGGTCAGTGAGTGGTCAGAAGAGTGACCTAGGGAGTTTGCACGCACAATAGTGAGCAAAAAAGTGACTTGGAGCATGAGCAAGCATGTGAATGACTAAGAAACTTAGCTACAGAGTGAGGGACCAGGTCAGTAAGTGACCTAGAGCATGTGAATGACCAAAACAGTGTGCAAGCATGTGAATGATTTTGAGAGCGTGAGAGCATGGGATTGACCAAAAGAGTGACTTAGAGACACTGGTGTACTTTCAAGAGGGGGGTAGGCCAAGCGTGTTATAGCACAGGGTGGTGATGGCCAATCCAAGGCAAGAGTAGTCAAGAAAATTAGACTAGAGTGGCAGAAGATCGGAAAAATTTGTGTAGCCCACAGGTGGCAAAACCATAAGTCCGCCTGTGCTCAAGATGGTTTCAGTTTTACTAAAAACATTGATTTTATTTTAAAATATTTGTTTTCTTTTTTTTTTTCATCGTTTTCTCAATCCAAATTGTAGAGCATTTCCATTATTTCCTGGTCAGTAAAATATCTAGCCTCGTCATACGGCTATTTCTTTTCTATTCCTGACGAACCAACATTGGAGTCACAATACAAGGAGGCTAAAAAAAATTTAAAATAAGGTTTGAAATTATCAATGAGAAAACCAACATAAGGATTCTAAGCTTTAAAATTTGTTTGTTTACGTAGCAAGAAATAAAAATTTAAAAAAGTGCACTTAAAAACCTACGTGAAATTGCCAAGTAAAAAAGATTGCTATCAATTGGATTTAAAAAGTTACATTCTAAGAGATAAAATTTAAAAGAGGAAAACAAAATTATGTAAATCAACTGTTTAGTAAGTTTAAAATTTTTTTAAAACTTTAGAATCGTGTTTTTGTTTGCAAAAAAAACTGTGATTAAAAAAAAACACTTATTGTGGGATGTGGATACATGTATTAAAACAAATAAAAATGTAAAGCTTACCTAAAAAGTTGTCTTGGAAAATGGAGGGCTTGTAGTGTAGACAAAAATCTAAATAGCTAACTGACAGTATGAAAAACTTTGAACGTTCATAGCGGTCGCAATGTAAATTCAAAGCCTAATTCCCACCAATAGCATTCTATAATTCCCTCAACAAAATGCACCGGCCATGACCCTGCTTCATTGGCATCATCCGCAGTGAAAGTGTCAACGGGCACCCCTCAGATATAGTCACTCCTCATTTACAACTAAATTTCCCATTGTATAATAAAAGTATGCATTTCAAACCCCCCTGATTAACAATCATCCTTTTTTTACAGATAAATTTCTTTTGTCCCACTGGTCTCCACAAAAGAGGTTTTGCTGTATATTTATTTAAGAGCATAATTTATTCCATAGGATTTTTTGAAGGAAAGGTGAAATTATGTGGAATCTTTTTATTGTATGCTACATAACGATGTAGTACTGTCGAATCCTGTTATAATGAACTCCAAGTTACTCAAGAAATCACTTCATTATAAAGGAATTTTAAAATTTGTTAAAAATGAATTTTGTGACTGAATTAGATTCTAAGGAAAGAATTACTTATTTACATTGTAGATCATGAAAAGAATAAAGTTAAATTACAAAATTAACTCTCAGCAACTCAAATCAATTAGACATTGAATTTTTTCTATAATTTTATTTAACATATTAAAGGCAAATAAACTGTAATTTTTTATTTTCTTTATTTTTTAGTACAAGTATTGTGGAAGCCAAGAAAACAACAAATTCCTCTGAAGTATACCTGTGCTCAAATGTGTGCAATGTTTGAAACAAATGCTTGAAAGATTTTGTATCCAAAAGCTCATGCAAATTCCAAAGGCTTTTTTCATATAAGTGGGCTAGTAACTGGCACGTTTCGGGAATGAATGTCCTGAAACCGCGTATGTTTCAGACAGCTAAATTCACATCTTGAAAATTTTAGTCTGGTCGTCTTTTTCCACGAGATCCTATAACTGCCAAAATTCCAACTTGGTCCGATTTTTTAGAAATGTTATAAGTAGATGAAATGTGCCGTACTTTGATGCTACATTGTCTTTATTTACTTCAGCATCAACTTCAGAAATGATCTGTAAGTTTTTCTGTAATCGAAAACTTTTTGCTTTTTAGGCCACTCATTTTGAAAGAAACACGAAACATTCCTAATGCATATATATATATATATATATATATATATATATCCACTGGCTTACCACAGATTTTATTTCTTTTTTCACACACCTGATTGGTTGAAGTTTCTCTTCTCAAGCCATGGAAGAACAACCCTTCTTCCCCAACAGTTCAGCAAGTTAATTCTTTGAAACCGATTTTAGGGGATCATTTTTGGAATGTTCTGTACTGCATATAGAAAAGTCCAGTCTTTCAATGAATCTTGTATTAACAAGAGCACTCGTTCGGCAAGTGAGAGACCGGGATTCGAGTCCTTGTGGGGGCAGTGATGAATTTTCTTCCTTGTAAATCTTCATAACCAGTTTTTCAATGAATGTTCTGTACTCTTGTTGATTTTCAAAAACTTTTTTTTAATTCATTATGAAAGATTTTTCATTTCTTTATTGGAATTCACAATACATTGTTCCTATGTAAGCTTATTTAAGGATTTAAAAAGTTTTCATTACAACAAGTTTCACTATAATAGTATTCAACCGTATCAGGTGTTTACTTTCAAATTGCGTGGTTTGCTTTTTATGAGGTCATAAATTCAAGATGGCCACCATATGCAACATTTATTTCTTGAATTAAGAAAAACTCCAGAGTGCTTATACGCAAAATGTGAATAGAACATTTTTTGTTGTGCCTGAGACGAACAAATTTAGTTTTTAATGTTTTCATATCTTGAACCACATATTATCACCATAATAGCTGTGTACTAAATGAAAGCTGAGACAGATATTCCTGAGCAGGGCCCGAACGTTAATGACATTTGCATATTTTGTTGCATCTTTAGCATTTTTTTTCACTGTTAGGGCATTTTTTATTTTTGGCATTTTGACAATATTTCTTCACTTTTTAAATTTTTTGACAATAGAAAAGATCTAAAAAATTATATGAATAAAGATTACAGCACTTATGAAAAAATATTCTTGAATTACTTTGAAAATAAAATAAATGTTTTTGACTTCTTAACCATAGGCATACACAGGATTTTTTCAGGGATTAGGGTTCATTTTTCATTTTCAGTTGCAAAAATACATGTGATTTTGGTGTTGATTTAAGAAACTATATAAGTATGATAACTTGGTATTTAGATAATATAAGACTTAGTAGCCTTAACAGTTCAGGAAGTGGTTAAAAAAAGGTTAGCTACAGAAGCAAAAAACTAGACAAAAAGGGAATGACTCAAAATTTTAATTTAACTTGTTTTATCTTCGCCCAGAAATACATTTGATCAGACTCAATTTGCTCAGTTTTGAAGTTGACGTATAATTCGTTCCCTAGTGCTGGCATTCTTGTTCCATCATTCTGAATGTCTTCGCTAAAAACACTCTTTGTGCTGGTATTGATGAGGTGGTTATCATATGGCATCGGATCCGTAGAATTCATCACAGCATTATAGACTGTATTCACGTCAGAAATTTAACATTTCAACCTAGATGTAGTAAGATTGTGATGATGTAAGTGAACATTTTCTGTCATTCCTGAAGTTTCTGCTTCTGTGGCTAGCCTTGACAGTACTGGAAGCGTTTGAAAAGTACCTAGTCAATGCAATGCACTTTTCTTTTGGGTAATATTAACAAGACCTCCTGCTACCTTCATTACTCCATTTTGGTGTTCAAGAGCCTCATCAGCACCCAAAGCACAAAATGTTATCTTTTATTCTTGTTTATTATCCAGTTTCAAACTTTGCCTGGAGATTAGGGTTTTTCTTTTCAATCAATCTGCCTTATTTATATTATCCAAATACAAAGTTGTCATGCTTGCATAGTTTCTTGAATCAAAAGCAAAAAAATATTTGAAAAATCTTCCAATGGAGCTAGATGTAGCTCTCAGTTACCAATTCTTACAGATCGTATGTAACTGAACCAAGTCCTTAGGGGCCGTTCAAGTATTACGTAAGTAAATTTGTAGCAATTTTTAACCCTCTTCCACCACCACCCCCCCCCCCCTTTGTCAGCGAAATTTCGTCATGAGCTTTGCCCCCTCTGAATCCTAACTCATATTTTCATAAAGGGTGGTTGATGACGTAAGCATTATCCAAACCTCCCTCCTCCCTTGTCATCAAAAGTCAGCAAATCGGAAACCCCCCCCCCCATAGATGATGACGTAATACTTGAACGGCCCCTTACCATTGTCATGTATTGTGAGCAACTTTAAAGGTGGGTTTACATTCTCTCTTTCAGTATCATTAAATTCCTCCATATTAAAATTCTTTAGAGCAAAAACAATCTGTTTGTGAATATAATTAATATTAGTAACATTGCCTATATCTGCATTGTAGCAATCAACTTTTCTATTTCCCTGTCAAATTTGTCTTTTGTACTTCCATGATCAGTAAAAAACAAGTCACTATAGCATTTAAACGAAGCAAGCCTCACTTTAATTCCTCATCTCGCATGCTAACCTATACAAATACAAACATACCCTGCCAGGGTTTGTGACGTTATTGCATCACTATATAAGTCGGAGAAGGTGCATTCAGAATAACGCAGGTAAAATGGTTTACCCTCATGTAATGTTTTTTCCTAAATTTCCTGTTTTTCGAATTCGAATATCTTAATATTGCACTTGGAAACATGGTTTGGTTTTTTTTTTTTTTTTTTGGGGGGTGTATCAGCAGAGACAGAGCAATAACTTTTTTTTTCTAATTGGATTTTGGGGCACACAGGAATTGTATAGAAAGTTAATTTTTTAATTTTAATAACTATACAACCCCTTCAAACACATGAATGACATATCTGAGTATTAAACGTTATTTTTATACTTTTTGTAATTGGATGTCTCTAAGATCAACGGTTCACCAGTGAAATGTCATATGCTCTGCTACTTATCCACCCTCCATGTAAATTGAACTTGCCTAATCTTTTCACTGCACTATTTTGGAAATAGACTTCATGGTAAAAGAACAGGGCATGTCATGTTTGTATATCAATATATTATTTGAAATTGAAATTTTATGATCACCTAGTAGTTCGAACACTTAATTCTTTTTCAATGAATCCTCTATTTTAGAAATAAGTTTATAGGTTTGACTTTAGGCTATATAGAGTGCCTTAATTTCTATATTATAAATACTGTAAGTTTTTTTAGTTTTTCATCATTTAGACATTCTAGTGTATTTTGATGCTCAGTAATAATAATTCTTTCATCCTTGTAAAGTTGATGAGTGGCTATCATTAATAACTGGATTAATAACTTGTTTTTTGCAGTTTACTATGTGGTTACAGCAGTTTTTCATGAAATGTGTTAATCACTGATATTTAATTATGGATTCCAGAATGGATAGACAATCTTTGCTTTTAGAGACTAGATCAGGGGAGCTCTTGCAAACATTTTTGATCATTTATGACCAGCACCAGAAGAATGCCCAACTCTGACATAAGCTTAAACCTAAATCAGCAATGGATTAAATTTGAATGGGATGATTTTATTGACTTGTCAAAGATTTCTTGAGCATGAAATTGGGGGCATATGCATTTAACACTCGTGTGGTATTCGGTGAACACTGCTGTGCTTGCAAGCAAAGGATTGAGAATGTATGGGCTAGATCATGAATTTGAAAATAATGTTTAGAAAATGTATTGAACAATATTTATGATTCCGGTTTTTGTTTTCAAACTAGGAGGTCTGCTTATATGCCTTCCCCGGGAACAAGCTGCTGCATATTGTAAAGATATTGAAAAACAGGAAGGATTTCAAGCATGGATTATAGGTATTGTGGAAAAGGGAAATCGCACTGCACGTATCATTGATAAACCGCGGGTTATCGAAGTTCCATCAAAGGAGAAAGATGGGGAACTGTGGTAACAAAAAAGAAAAAAAAAAAGCTAATTCTGCTTGTCATTCCAAATAAATTTTCATTCCATCATACTGATGTGATTGAAGTTTTTGTACATGTTTGCATATATTGTGAAATTGAAAAAGTATTCATATAAATAAAATGGTCATTAAAGAGGTTTGTGTTACAGTAATGTGAATCTATTCTGAGGTACCCTTTATGGAACTAAAATAGAGGATGTAAACTGTACACGCTTTAATTTAAATATGAGTTTGTCATCGGTTTAACCAAAGCGAGTAACAAGCGCAACAAATAACACATTTTATATGGCAATATAAATTTTTATTGAGATATTTAAAAAAATTGAGTTTGTAGTTCCCGAATAAATTGGGTTTTTATTTTTTAACTTGTTCTTTCTAAACTGAATTTGCATCACAATACTCAAACATGTCTTTTAAACATAGTAAGATTGACATCTTTAAAAGTACTGCTTTCAAGACTGCTACTCAAAAAATTTGACCTTTTCTTTATTGTGCTCATAAATAGACATCTCCAAAAACAGAATACTTTCTCATGTTACGTAAGAATGGTGGGAGAGCAGTTGGCCATAAACACTGAATTGTTCCGATTAGTCTTTGAATGCTTTAAATGACTAGTGCGATGAAATAAATCAATGAACAAGAATTTTTTTTACATATTTTTCAAATAATGAATTGAATATTATGACATTTTCAAAAATTTGTAAACATGAATTTGGATGCTTTCAACTATATATATGTGTACTTTCTTAATTATCAAATATTTGAAAATGATCGTTATTTAGATAGTGTTGTTTAGTTAATTGGGCAAGAAATGTTTTGTACCATAACAATGAATTCCTGAAACTTCAATTATTATCAAGATTTATTTTGAAGTCATTCTTAATAGAACAATCAAATGAATTCATGTGATTAAAAAAAATATTTTGAGCAACAGAAAGATGTGCGTATTTTTCAGTCACCTTTGTGTGAGAAATTTAAGTTATCCTTTGCTCAAAAATTTGAAATGCAAATCATGTTTGTTTTCTTTTCAATGAATACTGCTGTCTTGTACTCGCTTTGATGTAAAATTCATTTATGAATTTGAAATTGCATTGAAATACTCAAATAATGGAAATTGTTTGAAGGAGTCTAAAACTTTTAATTGAATTGAATAAATGAGTTTATCATATTTTTCTTTGTTTTCTCATTTAGATCTTTTTTCAATACACAAATGTGATGTAGAACTTATAGAAAAGACAAGGTGCACACTGTTGGTATTGTCACATGTTTTATAAAGATGGCGTTACTTTACTAATGCAAGAACAAAATTTTTAAAACCAAAATAGAATTGATCTGTTTCTTCATAGAATATCTGCCGAAGTGTATATTTCCATTTCGGAACGACGGGAATTGAAGGGTGAAATGGTTGAATGCTGTACGTGCCAAAAAAAAAAAAAAAACAATTCATATTCAATTTTAAACGTTAAAGTATGAAATGAGCAGTGTTTTATAATGTTTAGTAGTCCTGTAAGTGGTTCAAAAGAGCATATAAAGAGGTATCAAATGTGAACGTCCCGATGGGTTGCAAAAAATAGTCTGTCCAGCCAAAATTTGGGTCAATTTTCTGGACCCTTCACAAAATAAAAATTAATGAAACCATAGATTTGGAATTTCGTTTCTTTTGTGATCGATTACTTAGCTTCCCACAAAATTAATTACTCTTTTCACGGGTTCGTACAGTCCTTGAAAGAAAAAAACATTTCCAAGTCTTTGAAAAATCATTGCAGTCCTTGAAACAGATAACCATTTTCAAGTGCTTGAAAGATTTTTTGTATGTGAATTTATTCCACCAATTTTTTTTTTCTCAACAAAATCTCCCAAAACATTTTCCACTGTGGTGAAAATGAGTAGAGCAATAACGATGAGTTATGAGACAATGTTTCAAACAGGACATATGGTTACATACTTGAAGTATTTCTTGGCTTAAAAGGATGTTGCCTCCAACGTTTTCTTAATTCCCATGTTTCTCATTGGAAATATGAACTCTGGTTGCAAAACACTGTGCTTAAGATATTGCTGCAAAATATTTTAAACTATTGAATTAATATGTTAATGAATGCCTGTTGCATAAATGTAAGCTTACCCCCATTTCGTTAAAAATATATGGCAAATTGCCAAATCTCACCAAAAATTATGCCAAAGGAAGAAAATGAAGCATCGCATTGAAGCAATATACAGGGTGGTAACTATCGACCGCCCAATAATTACACACGTGATTCCATATGAAAAACTAATATAGAAAAGTGTTTTTCAATCGGACGAATATTGAGTTATAAGCTTTTAAAATTTTGTGACGTCATTTTTTTAACAGTCAGTTATATTTGGTTCGGTCAAACACCGAACCAAAGTGCATTTCTCCGCCAGCAGCGGGTTGTCACTTAAAAATGAACTGAAATATTCAATCCCATTAGAAGCCAAGTTCGGCCTTCTTTCATGATTGGCACTTTTTCTTTCCATGTAGTGTGATACTATAACCTTGCTATTACGTATCGCTTACGTGTTGGCTTCGTCTTCTATGTTGGCAAATTTATCTCAAGATTTGTACCATGTTAGCCAAATGAGATGATTGAAAATTTTTTAGCCAAATCAACACTTTTTACCAAAATGTGAAATTTTTTTACCTTCACTATTAAGTCTAATTTTCTGAGGGAAGGTGCGTACGTGTTTACTGCGCGATCATTATTTTACGTTGTTTTAATCAAATTACAATGTTGATCAATAAAACGGCAGGGTTTTTTTGAACTTTCATCGAAACTGTTACTTGTAAAAAGCGCCAACGAGGGATGTAAAAATGGTAGCTTGACGAAGGTGTGACTTAGTAGAAACAGTAGAATAATAACGATTCAATCCGAAACTTTTAATCAAACTTATTACGTTACGAATTGACGTATTCAATATAATTTTTGGTTTCGAATTTTTCTGTTCACACTATTCAACTCTGATTTTTGTTTTCTCGAAGATATTTCAGTGATTTTTAGGGTGTTTTTGGAGCACTGAATCTGACATTGGTTTTATCAGACCGGCTCTAGTTTTTGAGTGAATGAAAGTTGAATTTCGATGGTAATACCATAAGCAAAACGCGTATCTATTGGGGGGGGGGGAGCAAAATGCGATAATTCATGAAATTTTCGGAACTTCTATATGATAATATTGCATTCAATCAATCCGTTGAAAATTACCTGTATCAACGTTTTTGATTAAATAACAAATTCAAGAAAACTTTGACTAAAAAATAAGAAAAACCACTACATTTAAAAAAAAATTCGGGACTATTCCGGAAAATTCGAGACAAAATGAAGGAAGTATGGTCACAGTATTCATAGTGACTAGCTCATTTTATTTATTTTTTATATCAAAAAATCTTATTTTTAAATCCCCCTCTCCCAACAGCGAGCTCCCGATCCGCTCAGGCCATAAGCCAGCATGCAAATCACATTGGAACTGTACTATATGTGTGTGTGTAAATCATTTATAAACTTAATCATTTGATCATTTTTGTCGCTCCACGGTCATTTTCTGTATACGAATTCTAATTAGACCCTGCAATTTATTGCTGATTCCGAACGGCAGCCTTTTTTTTTAACACTCACCGAGAGGTTGGTGCGCTAACCCCTCGATGTGGGACTCCCTGCGGTAGCAATCTTTTTCTGTGGTCATGTCACCGTTTCTGTCGTACCCTTGCGTCAGGAAAGTTTCTGACGGGAACGAACCGGGTATCGAACTCGCAACACTTCTAAACATCCTTTGGTACTTTTAGGCGAGTATCTTATCTCTCGACCTGGGCTACCGCGCCCACTAAACTTAATATCAATACATAAAGACCACTGATGTCTGGTAATGATATAAATGTGATAATGTGTTGAATAAAATATGAAAGTGAATAAAAAAAATTTTTATCACAAAAATTAGAAACTTTGCCTGGTTTTAATTTATACAAAAATTGCCACCAGACGTGTTACCAGACGTAAACCGTTACCGTGGACTTTAGCGTGGAGCGCCGGGCATGGGCGGAGATACGGGGGGGCGTGGGGGGGCATTGCATAGCTGCCAAGTCTCCCGAATTTTTCGGGAATCTCCCGAATTTTATCTTCATCGCTCGATCTCCCGAAATGTTCTTAAATCTCCCGAATTTTTACGAAAATCACAAAAATCCCTACTTCATTAAAAAAATCCCCGCTTATGAAAACAATCCCTAAGGAATTTCTTGTGGAGCATCATTTTTTCCCTTTCGAAATGACGTCACACGTCGTAAATGGGGAAATTCCCTTTTTAAGGAAGTTTTACAAACCCTCTGATGGTAACAAGAAAGTTGTTTGTCTTATCGTGCAGGGAAATGGCTCAGAGGCCAATAGTCCTGGATAATAATTGAAGATTATGGTGATGCACATGTGGTCAAAATTTCTTTTGTTGAAGTTACGTACGTGCGATATAACAAAGCATGAATAATGATAAGCAAAAACATATTTAATCAATTTTAAAGATACTTATTCCGATGAATTTCCTTTCATCAAACGTTCCAGAAGAGGGCTGACTTTTCCTTTTTGTACAAGTTGTGTTACGGACATAAACATCGGTCATGGAAAAACTGCCATCATCAGTCGTGAAGTGAAAAAAAACATCAAGCAAACGTCACAAAAAGTCAGTGTTCTTCAAAAATTGACGGTGTTTTCCTTCATCTTCCGATGATTTTGGGGTCATTCGCGGAGAATGTTTGTTCACAGCGTTTCTGATTGAACACAATATTTATTTTTACATCATTGAAAAATAATCAAAATTTTGACCTCCAATTTCACTTGTTTTTTGCGTAGGAATTTTATTCCCAAGGGTTTAACTTCCATGTGTGTAAGATCCCTATTTTAATTTGACTTCAGTTTTTGAGTAGAGATTTTATTCCCTACGCTTCAACTTTTATGTTTGGAAAATCCCTATTTTATTTGGAAAAATCCCTATTTTATTTGGAAAAATCCCTATTGTATTTATTAGGGAGTGGTTTTAGCATAAAATACGGGTGTGCGCGAAAATCTCCCGAATTTTCATTTTCAAAAGTTGGCAGCTATGGCATTGCCCCCAGAGTCAAACGTGGAGTCGACTGATTTAATGTATATGTATAGATGAATTGACATCATCATCATCGTGCAGCCCCAGACTTCTAAGTCAATTCCACCTATGGCGCCGGGGCGAGCCCCTTATCTCCTCCGTCATTGGTTGAAATTTTGACCAATAGAAACATTGCTTTAGTGTTTATATTTTTAAATAATAAACACTATCATTTAATTTATGAAAAAAAAAGAAAATAATTTTTCAGAAATTTATGTCTTTTAATAAAAATTCATTGATTTATTTAAAAGCATTAATTTTTTAAGTAAGGGTTTTAAAGACGTATTTGGGAATCTATGACTCAACTTTTCGATACGATTAATCGTATCGTAACTCATTATGTCTGGACGTGGAAATCTTTGCCGTATACTCGATACCAAAGCTGCATTACTTACAAGCAGCTTTGCTCGATACCGTCTCCTTCGTTCGTTATTTTGATCTTTGGCCGAGAGGGTCTGGCTTTTGACCGCCATCCTGGATACTGTATGGGCGCATGGAGGAAAGAATAACAGGAGGTGACGCGACCAGCGCCTCCGTTGAGAAAGCATGGGGAATCTGGGTTGCCAGATGAAGCCAGTGATCGCTCTATTAAAGGGACCAAGTAAGCCCAAACAAACCATGGCTTCCCATGCTTTCCTATGAGAAACATCCCCGTTTTTAAAAATCATTAAAAAATTTACTATTCACTTTAGGAACTCGATTTTTTCCCCTCAAATTTATATTGGATATATTTATCCCATTATTTATTTATATTTATATATACTTATATTGGATATATTTATATAAATATATCCCCTTGGATATATTTATACAATTGAACGAGAGCTTTTACAATTTTAGTTGTTATTTGTTTTCGAATATTAACTTCAACAACATGGAACCTTTTGCAAAAATAACCAAAATTTACCCATGTCTTGTGCCACAAAATTTCTTCTCAGCATTTTAATTTTAAAAAAATTATGCCAAAGTATGTAACACCTCAGTGCTGAGAGAAAGACAATGTTTAAAGACACTTGAACAAGCGGTGTTTGAAAAAATCTGACTTTTTTTGCGAAAATTATATATGCAAAAAGCATATATAATGCCTTTCAGCTGTTTATATTAAAATATTGTAGAAATATTTCTCCATTCCAGGCAAAAACTCGAACACAGACACAATTTTAGATTTCAAATTCAATTCGAAACTTTTTTGTCAAATTTTCGTACACATACCACTTTAAAAGCAAAGTAATTGGTACAAAATGAAGAGTAAAAAAAACAGCCCAGATTATTTTTCTAAATACTATAGGCCAGAGAGAGATGACTTATCGCGGTTCGTAAAAAAAGTTTTTTGTTTTTTAATATTTTTTTCTCAATACTACATCTACATAGAGGAAAGTTCGGATGGGCGGCATATATTTAAAGTGATACGTATTCAAGAATATGACAGTGGAACGGAAGAAGGGTGGCGAAATTTGTACAGCCTACAGGCAGCAAAACCATAAATACACAGTGGCGGACGACTTTCGAGCACTTCCAGTACTTTGAGGCACGGGGGCGGCAAAATGCTGTTTGCCCCGGACGGCTGAATCATGTTTGCCCCGGGTGGCAAAAATCCTAGCTACGGCCCTGTCAGAAGGTGCTCGGGCACCTCAGAACTGATTCAGAAATCAAAATTCCTTATGTAAAGCTGAAGACGAGCGCCCACGGGCCTGAAACACTTTCGAAATGTCCCGGATCTATCATAATGATGAACGAAACAAAAAGGCAAGATAAACAGTTAAAAGAAAAAAATTATAAAATTGCATTTTATTGCAGCTTCATATTATTTTAATTAATCATATTCCCATAGACATTAATGTGATGCATCAAATTTTTAAAATAAATTGAAGCACTGAACTAAAAACTTATGACGAGTCGAGAGTGAAAAGGGATCTTCCCCTTTTTCAAAAATAAATTAAAAATATAACAACCACTTATATAAGGATAAGATTTTATTTTTCCCCTTTATTAGATCATGTAGATTATCTGAAGACGCATTAAATGGTCATGGTGCTTAAATTTATTTAGATATTAATATTTTAAGAGAATTCGATCCGGCAAAACACATGTTAAGTATAGGGAAAAGAGCGGTTTGTTTGGGCTTACTTGTCAGCCCATAGGGTTGCCACAACGGCTTCAATTTTCGTTCCTGATGTCACCTCCTGTTATTCTTTCCTCCATGGTATGGGCGAGACAAATATCATTAAATTAGACAGCCGAGAGAAGAGAGACTTTTTTTTTTTAAATCTTTTTATATTTTTTTTCTTTTTTCTAGAATTATAACTTTTTTTTTTGGTTTTTATAAATTTTTCATTCGAAGAAAAAGACAAGTTTGTGCTTGTGTGTGTTCATATGTAGTGCTTGTAGTGTAAGAGAAGCATTTCTCCTTGAGAGAAAACAATTTTCAATTGTATCATTGTCCATAAGCATGCCAGTCGTTATCCCTTTATTTTTATTATTATTTTTTTAATATTAATTATTGCCAGAATTTTCCTTTGCTAGTTTCTCGAGTATCATTTTGGTTTTCATTATTTGTAGTTTTATTTTTTCCGTTAGATGGCGTTTATTCTCTTGGCAATTTTGATTTAATTTTAATTTCATTGGGGGAGTCAGTGGATTAATTTTATTTATCGGGACATCATTAGCAATTATTTTTTCACTTGAATTGCTGTTATTAATGTTATTCTCCTCACTTTTAGCTTTATTTTTCCTGTATCTTGGTTTATTAGGATTTTTTTCGCATCTAATGGAGTTTAATCCACAATTTATACACTTAATTTGGGATTTATTTTTACTTTTCTTTAATTCGCACTCGTGTGTCCAGTGGTTTGAGCTGCAAATCATACAGTTAATGTTACTTTTACATGTTTTTTGGGTATGGTTATCCCATTTTTGGCACCGAAAGCATTGCCTGATAAATTTGGGTGCTCTGTATTTTTCAATTATCACTTTTAGATTAAATAATTCTTTTATTTTGAAGATTTCATAGTTTTCTTTATTTTTAACCATATGTATTTGGAACATGTTTAAGGGGGTCTTATTTCTTAGATTATTCATTCTCTTTATTTTAGAAGTCGTTATGTTAAGTTTACTTAACTCTTCTTTGATTAATTTTACGTCACATGTATGGTGCAGATTTTTAATTACAATTTTCATTAGTTTATGTTGACCCGGTACCTTTTTTTGCATGATTAAATTTTTTTCTTTAAGAATTTCAGTTGCATTTAAAAAAATCAGTCTCTTCTTCAAATTCAATTTTTAATTTATCATTGAAAACTGTCCCTGTGAATTTGGATTTAATTTTTTTGTTTAGCTCATCATTAAGTTCAGGCCAATTTTTTATTTCTCTTAGAAATATTATTTTTTCGTTAAGCCTTGCTTTTGGGTTTTTTATCCTCTACCTGATTGGTTGTTACGGTTTGAGCGTCCAATCGCGTTGTTTCTTCTTTATTGCATGTGACTTTTATTTCAGTATTTTCGTTAACTAACATTTTTTCATTTATGTTGATTTCAGTATTAATTTCCGAAATTTCGTTAGTTTCCGAACCTAATATGTCGATTATTTTAGTTTCATTTTTTTCGCATTTTTCTTTTTCTCTTCCTTCTTCGCTACTACTGTCGGTGTTTTTTTCCTGAGCTTTTTTTATTTTTTATTTTTCTTATACCTGCTTTTTATATTTAACATTTCCTGACCATTAGCTACTATTAGGTTTAACATTCCTAGGGTTTCTTTTGAATCTAATTTATCCTCAAATTTTGAGAAGGATTCTATTTGTTTAGTTAACATTTGAATCATTTGCTTTCTCTCGCAGTTAATCTTTACCATTTCAATTTTAATCTCCTTGTGGAGATTTCTAAGCATTTTAATAAACTTCTGTTTATTTTTGCCTGGTAGATCGGCTGTCAGATAATTTAGATAGCTCTTCCCAAAATTTACGAGCTGTCGGCTCGAGTTCTCGCACGAGCTAGCAATTATCTTTGGCCATTGCCGAAGTCCCCAAAATGTAAGCGGCAGGAAATTTAATTTCACTTACCCCGTTAGTCCGCAGCCGTCGTAGTGGTTTTTCAGTTCGGCCGTATGGCTATCTGGTGTTTCAACTACAATGCGACAACTGAGGTTAACGGGATATTATCTTGAGACAATCCTTCCATTTTCCTTGCTCAATTCTGCTAGCGATCTTCGAACAAGGTAAAACCGGAGCTGCAGTGCAATTTGCGTTGCGTTATGCGATTCTGCTGACCATAGCCCTGGAGGGACGAAGGTGAAGCGTTATCGTCGGCTGCCGTTCAGTGCCCTGAAAGAAAGCGTGACCTGTCTCGTCGGAGGCTGCCAGACGTAAACCCTCCACGACTCATTCGTGTGAATTCTGACCACGAGGTCCTGATGACGGCTCTCCATTGAAGAGCCGAAACGCGTCGACCATTCGACCAATTAAATTTATTTGTCTTGAAAACGTTGCAATTTTTGTATATAAAAAAAATTGGAAAGAAAAATTTCTACGTAAAAATTAGCGTCTGCAGACTACATTGAAATATTGATACTGTACCGAAATCATCAGCAGTTTTGAAATCAGCCGCCCTAATATACCCTAAAACCATTAAAATTCCCTTGGAAACATGAAAATGTTTTACTTTCAGGCCTAAAATTTTGATATTTTAATCACAACGTTTAATTCCCAAACGTTTAGTTTTATGGTAGTTATTAGAGTCAGTTTTATTCGAAAAAACAAGTTTGAAGAATAATTTCATCACTCTCAAAATTTTTTAAGGTCAGTTTGGTAAGAGGAACAGGGCCGTCATTTCAAATTTTTCCAGGGGGGGGGCAAAGCACATGTACTCAATGTATATATATATATATATGTATATATATACCATTTTTAGTGTATTTTAAAAAGCCAGGGGGGCTCGCCACCCTAAATGACGGGCCTGAAGAGGAAGATTCTTTCTCTCAAACCGAACAAAACTATGATCTATCGCTATGGCCAATTTACTACCGAGTGAGTTCTGCCGGGAATGTGAGTGTGTGTGCCTGACAGTCTGATTGAGTATCTAGCATTGTGTCTGACGTTTCAATGCTGTCATCTATATTTCAAATTGCGAGTGAAGTGTAATGATTGAATATTTGTACCGTTTTAGGTCTGTTGCTATCTTTTGCGAGACTTTTTAACGGGAGATCGGCTCGCATTCGCACCTTGAAGTTGGGAACCACAGAAAACTAACTACAGTCGACCACCTCTGTGGCGACGGTGGGGTTTGAACCAGGGACCTTGTGATGCGAGTCCGTCACTATGATCACTCAACCATCACAGTGGCTAAAAGGAAGATTGCATCTTACATTAGTAAGTGCGCAAAATGTGCTCCGTCCATTGAGATACATGAAGAAGCACAGCGTGGGATGGAGAGCTGAACCCGCTCCAGCATGGAAGGTGTCACTATTGTCACTGCCGCATGCAAGGCGGCTACGAGGTCTTGCGAGTCAAGCGTATGCCTATACACAAGCGCTTTAAGATGTCCCCATAAAAAAAATCTAAAGGGTTTAGGTCAGGGGATCTAGCAGGTCACTGTATTGGGCCACCGCGGCCAATCCACCGATTTGGGTATTCTTGATTTAACCACTCGCGGACATTCGATGCGTAATGGGCCGGTGCCCCATCATGCTGCAGCCAAAGATTTCGCAAGATAACCAAACATCATCAATCAATCAGAACGCCCGAACGCAACGGTCACGCTTTTTTTTTTTCAGCTCTCGTTCCGACGGATACTGCACTGCCGACGTTTGTTCTCCCGTAGGGGTCCGGGTGAGAAGGAAATCTCAGCCCGGCCAAGGGAGTAGAACCCGGGGACCTAGGCCACAGTTAGGCCGGACGGGTCCCACAAGTTGATCTCATAAGATCTTCAATTAACACCGAATAGAGATCGACGCTCTCAAACGGTAGTTCAGAATTAAGGCTGGTGACACCTGCTCGGGACCGCCGCAGCGACTTTGTCCGCGAGGCTCTCCGGTGCGCTAGCCGCAGAATCACCACTTCGCTTCTACTTCGCCCCCTCCTCCCCCAGTGACTTTCTTTTGCTTTTCTCCCCCCCCCCCCCCCCATGTGCAATGGATTACACACCTTTTTTCTAGGATACTGAAAGACAAGGTAAGTGGTCTTATTTGAGCGCTCTCTATTTTGAGAATGGGTGTGTTATGTCCCTTCGCCACCGCTGAGGATGACGTCATTTATGCGCAATTACAGCGCCAATCGTTTGCATTCGATGAGCTCACTAGGGAGCAGCGCATCGAATTTGGTAATCTCCTACTAACATGGGCCAAATGCAAGGAGAATATAATTAATAAGTCACCTTATCAATCGTTCAACAGTTGTAAGTTCGACGAAGCAATTCTCTCGCTTGCAACAAGCTACACGGAGCTATCCAATAGGCTAACTCTGCTTAATCGCCCAGACCAAATCAATGAAATAATCGAAAAAAATGAAAACCCATTAATCGAAAACTTTATATCTGAGGCAAGGGATTTCTTCGACAGGTTCCAAGATGCCTCATGTACCCATAAAACGTCACGTGCGTTCAAATTGGGAATTATCTCCACCCCTATCTTAATCGAAGGGACCTCACCTTCGACAAGCGAAACTCCGAAAAAAAATAATAAGAGGAAAAAAAGTCGCCCCCAAAAAAATTCGCCCCCAATTTCTGAAGATGAATCAAACCACTCTGGCGACAATGAATCGAACAACTTCACACTTCACTTCTCCCATACCGAGAACTCTACTGCCCTCGAGGACAGTACCCAATCGACAGTCTCAACTCAATCGACCTCCAGTGGCGTAACCGACACCACAGAAAATAGTACCGACGACACAAATTCGTCCTCATCCACCACTGAAGAACTCCCCGAGCCAACCTTGGCTCCAGATGTAGTAGCCCCCCACAACATATCAACCGACAGCACCGAGGAAGCGCCCCCCCCCAGCTCGCCCCCAGAGCACGAATCTGACATAACAAATGTCTCAACCGATGCTCCCCCCCCGATAGCCTCCCCCCCTCCCCTGGTCATCACAAGTGATACATCACCCGATGAACCCACTCCCCAGCCTTCGCCAACCCTGGCCCCCTCGCCCCCACCCTCCACCTCCTCAACTGCAGCCCCAGTGGACCAAGACGGATTCACCAAAGTTTCCTACAGAAGGAAAAAGAAGCCAGCGCCCCCCCCCCCCTGTGGCCACACCGACTCCAATTCAAACCGCCCCCAGTCGAAGAAATAAAATTAAAATCCCAGCTATAATTCTCTCACAATGGGGCGACACCTGGCTCCGGGATTTTGCAGCTGTCCGCAAAAAATGTGAACACCCCCCAGAGGCAAAACCAACAGGGGGCACCATCGTTTTTAAAACTTTCTCAGAAAATGATCACAGAACCGCCACGAAGTTTTTCGACTCGAAAAACTTCAAATACCATACGTACCGACTGCAGCAGGACCAGACTCTCAAATTCGTCATCAGAGGGCTACCCGCAAATGTAAAACCAGCAGAAATCGAAGAAGCCCTCAAGGGACAAGGAATCGAGACAATTAAAATAACCAACATGAGGAACTACACCACTGGCCGCTTCCTCCCCCTCTTCATAGTCGAAGTCAACATTGACAACAAACATTTTGCCAATGTTACTGAAATCGAAGGCGCCCCCATAGAGGTCGAACGCTTTCAAGGGGGAGCCTCCCCAATCCAATGTAGGCGGTGCATGGCCCCCGGTCACACGGCCCTATTTTGCCGAAATCTGCCCATATGTGCCTTCTGCTCTGCGGGCCATGAAACGTCCCGCTGCACCCACAAGGGCAACAACAATTACCTGCGTTGTTTTTTCTGCAAAGGGAAACACACGGCCACGTTCCCTGGCTGCCCGGCCCGCCCCCCTGCCCTGTGCAATGGCGGTCGCACATTTGTCCCCAAGCTTCCCCCTAGCCTTGCCCCCCCTCAGGCAGCGGATTTCCCCCCGCTATCTGAAACCGCCCCCTTAATCGACTTCGACGATGAAACGTATGAACACGGTGCCGCCCCCATCGAAATTAGATCAACTCGACAACCAGTAATCGACACTGACAAACCAAAACAAAAGTCGCCCCCTTCCAACCTCACCGACCTCATAAAAAAACAGGCGGAACTTCACGCCAAAATCAGGCCTGGCGCCCCCCCCCAGGCGAAGGGGAAACCCTCACTCACACTTGATGAAATGAAGGAGAAACTCGAGACCCTCGAAGCCCGACGAAAATTCCAAATATGCACTTATGAACTCATATACCAAACGCCCAGACTTAACATCAGTGGCGTAAGTGATGTCAACACTTCTGTCCAAAGCGACCACTCCCAACAGCCCGACCCCCCCCCAGCACAAGCAGCCGAATCGATTAGACCCCCCACCCCCCCGATCTGCGAAACCCCCACAACCTCGGCGGAACCCGCCCCCTCCCCCCCCTTGCCCGAAACCATCACCCAACCGTCGCCCCCAAAAGAAAATAATTCCCTAGTCAACTCTCTTGGTACGCAGCTCTCCTCCCTATCCCAGGAGACCATCTCTGCATTAATCGCCCTCCTATCCACCCTTCTTAACAAAAATTGATAATAACGGCGCCCCCACCAAGCCGTTCACAATAATGGCTTGGAACTGCAATGGAGTAAAAAATCGAGTACGTGAACTTCATTCAGAAGCCATGAGACACCAAGTCGACGCCCTTCTTCTCAGCGAAACCTGGCTACTCCCGAGTAATAAAATTAAATTCCCCGGGTACACCATTGCCCGCACTGATCGACTTCATAATCGGGGGGGCGGAACAGCGATCCTACTGAAAAATTGCTATTCTAGTCACCCCTTTCCCCTCCCCGCTTCTCCTCACATCGAAGCCACGGCCATTACAGGCTACATCAACAAATCTCCCATAATCCTTTGCGCTGTCTACAAGCCGCCCAATCAGCCAATAGACACAGCGCTTCTCGACACACTCTTTAACAGAACTACGCCAGTCTTCGCCGGGGGCGACTGGAACGCAAAAAGTCACCTTTGGTTCAGTAAAAAAAAAAATGCAGCAGGACGCCAACTTCGCTCCTTTTGCTTAAACAATTTCCTCGATGTTCACTCCACTATAAACGAAACGCACTTTCCTTCCAACACACGCCACAACCCCGACGTACTCGACTTTGGAATTTCTAAAAATTTTCTGTTCAACATAACAACTTACCCGAAGGCGCTTCTCACCTCGCCGCATAACCCCGTATTCTTTGAAATCGAATTCAACATCCCAAGAGCACGACGCATTGTCAAACAGACAGACTGGGGTAAATTTCAAGACATACTGCAAGAGGCCGCCCCCATTGACCCCTCGCCCCCCACACCTTCTAACATCGACTCAGCGGTAGAAACACTCACCGCCAGCATCCAAGACGCCATAACGCAATCCACCACTGAAGTTCCCCATAACGACCTGAGGTACGGCCTACCCCGGGACATTCTTGAAAAAATTAAATTTAAAAACCAAATTCGCAAGAAATGGCAGAACCTCCACCGCCGGTCCGACAAGCTTCTGCTTAATAGACTGCAAAAACAGATCAAAAAAGATGTCGACGACTTTGTCAACACCAGGTTTACTGAATTTGTCAGCAACGCCACTGCTGAAAACGGCAACTTATGGAAAGCCTGGCGGATATGTCAGCCCAGGGCTCCCCGGGTAACGAAAATAAAAAAGGGACACGACCTCATCTTTGACGATGACGCCATCGCTGAAACCTTTGCCGACGCATTCGAAAATCAATTTTCGCCCAATAGGATCCAACCGCTAGTGACGTCACGTAACAATCGAAAAAGAAGCGCTGCCTTCATTCACCGTCACATTAATAACTGCCCTGACCATATGTCCCGCACCAACATTGCTGAAATTTCATCCCTTATTAAAAAACTCGAAAAAAAAAAAGCCCCAGGTGTCGACGGTATTGGCAACAGAGCCCTTAAGCTTCTCCCCCCCCCCATCCTCATCTCAATGGAAAATATTTTTAATCGCTGTCTCACCACAAGCTACTTCCCAACACCCTGGAAGCACGCCATAGTAAAGGCCATCCCCAAAGGCGGCACTGACCCCCTTCTCCCCCAATCTTTTCGCCCGATAAGCCTTCTTCCCGGGATCTCCAAGCTGTTCGAAAAAGTCGTAGCCCTTAGGCTTAACAAGTTCACAACTGACCACAATATAATTCGACCTGACCAACATGGCTTCCGCCCTGAGCACTCCTGCGTCACGCAGCTGCTCCGGGTCACGGACTATATAACCAATGCCTTTAATTACGAAGACACCGTCGCATCCCTTTTCTGCGATATATCTAAGGCATTCGACAAGTGCAACTTCTCAACGCTCTTGTCCAAAATGATCGACCTCCATTTTCCCCCCCACTTCATCGTGTTCTTCTTCTGGTATCTCACTCGTCGTACTTTTCAGGTTAAACAAAACTTCTCCCTTTCAACTAAGCGTAACATCCGTGCATCAGTCCCGCAGGGAAGCGTCCTAGGCCCGCAGCTTTTCCTCTTCTATATTAACGATTTTCCCTCGCCTCGAAACGGAAAACTTGCACTCTTTGCCGACGACGCTGTCGCCCTCTGTGGGGCAAGAAATCCAGCATATGCTCTATGGAACCTGCAAGACGAGGCCGCGAACATCGAAGAATGGTGCCGGGAATCAGATATCATCATGAATTTTTCCAAATGCAAATTTATGTGGTTCACGCACAGGAAAAAGCTTCCACAGCTTCCCCTTCGTTTTGGAAACCAGAATCTCCAACCGGCCGACACTGTCAAATATCTTGGGTGCACCCTTGACAAGAAATTGCTCTTCAGGGAACACATTGCCTTAGTTCGAAATAAAACAAACGGGATTCTCGGAATGCTCAATAAAATTACCTTCCCCAGTGCCAAGCTCACAATTAACAATAAGACTATTCTCTATAAATCAATATTGAGACCCACGATGCTTTACGCAT
This sequence comes from Pholcus phalangioides, assembly GCF_987345545.1. Taxonomy (NCBI): domain Eukaryota; kingdom Metazoa; phylum Arthropoda; class Arachnida; order Araneae; family Pholcidae; genus Pholcus; species Pholcus phalangioides. The sequence continues at coordinate 43,195,306 of NW_028301600.1, read as the reverse complement.
CCCCCGTTTGGACCCCCGCCCGCAAGGGCAACATCGCCACCCTTCAAAAACAACAAAATAAAATTCTCCGCAGGCTTCTCAGGGCACCATGGTACATTCGCAATATTAATATTCGAGCTGACCTTAACATACCCCATCTTTTTTCATATATCAAAAAATTAAATAATTCCCAGTTTGAACGCATGGCCTCATCTGCACACCAACATCTGCGGGACATAATAGATTACGACCCGGCAGAAAAATGGACGCATCGAAGAGCCCTTCAAATAAACGATCTTGACTGGGAAAGACTCTAAACTCCGAACTGCCCGATAGATGGCAGCTCTTCACGTCTCCCTCATGCTCATCTCTTCTGACGTATCCTCAGATGAACCGATATCTCAACACCCATTTCTTTTTGAGAGACGCCCAACCGGGCCACTTGTATTGTTGTCTTTTTGTATTCTTTTTCAATTGTGTACTCCACTGCCTTTCATTCTTTCCTATGTCATCCTCTCTCCCCCCCCTAACATACTAACGACTTTTTCCCGCTCTCACTCCTTCTCTCCCTCCCCCTTCACCATCGACCAATCATGGCCCTGCCATGAATAAGCCAATCGCATTGCACCACCATCAGCAAGAAGTCGCTTCTTCTTCACAGCTCTCTTCGCTATCTCACTTCGCTTTTAACTACTAACACGTGAGGTTGTGCCGCCATTTTACCTGTCGCATTGCAACGTACCTTTACGTTGACAACGAATTTATGAAATTTCAATAATCGCAGACCAACGACCACTCTTATACATATTACGCTATAAGAGTTTAACTAACTAAAAAAAAAATAAAAAAAATAAAAAAAAAAAAAAAAAAAGAGCCTTTCGCCACCCCTTCCCTTCACATACACACACTAGCACTTACACATACAGATACTCACTTGTCTTTCCCTTCACCGGGGGTCCCCAAGGGGCCCCAGTCCTTTTGTTGGTTAATGACCCTCACCGCCAGGGCCAGACACCATCGTAAAATTCTGAGTCTGGTCTGGTCTGGAAGATAACCAAGGATAATATCTTCTCCATCTATCCATTTCGGTACTTTTTAATAATACTAATTCTATTCCTCTTTTTCTTCACCTTCTAACTAATTTTGAATTAATAAATTGTATTTTTGTGCTTTTCCTTTATTTCAGCCAATCCCTGACATGCAACTCAATCCGACCAATGAGGATGAGGCACGGCGAAACCAAGATGGCGCCGCTGAAGCAGTTCACTTTTCCTGCCGAAAATATTAATAAGTAATATGACTAACAAGTTCGGAAAGACATGTTTGATTTTTCCTGGTTAATTAATTAAATTTAATTAACGTAGACCAAATTCCCGGACTCTGACCAAATCACACGCACTACACAGCTACACATACATTTGCTCCCTTGCCTTACTCTTCACAACGGCCCCCCGCGGGCCGGCATGAGGGCAGCTAGTGTCAACTGACAGGTACTGCCAGAAATCCCCATTCGTATTTCGTAGATAACCAAGGGAAAGTCATCAAGGAAGTCTGGGAGGCAATCTCTCAAGAAAACGAGGTAGTTTTCAGCAATCAGACGTTGTGGAAGCAGATATGGTCCCAGAAGATTGTTGTTTACAATGCCGCACCCAGCGTTTCCCAACCTTTTGAAGGCACCCTCGGGAATAACATTGAAAACTTGCGCACCCTTCCTTGAATACAGAATACAGTTTACTACAACAAAAAAAATCACAGTAAAAACACATCAATAGAGTTTTGTTCGATTAATCATTTAATGTGAAACGTGATTTATGCTTAGAGCACAGATACTTGATATCACGCCTTACAGTTGGCAACGAAACGCGTAAATTGTCCTCAAGGTCTTGCATGCTATTTCTTGCTTTGTATTTTTTGTCGCCATAGCAAAGAAGGCTTGCTTGCATAGGTGAGCTGCTATGATTCAAATTTTTTTTATAATTTTGTTCGTGATAAAAGAAGGAAAACATATATTTGATGGACCTGCTTGTCACAATAGGTAGCATTTATACATAGTGGTTTTTTTTTTTTTGGCAATCCGCACGGCGTCCTTGCGTCGCAGACAATATATTGGCCATCAGATGACCTGACATCTTTTTTTCAATTGACAACGTGGACCTGGATGAATAATTAACCCCTCATTCGTTCGTAGAAGGTCCATTGTCATTTCTCTTCGGAATTCCAAATGCGAAAGGCGATCCACTTCTCGCAACTCTGAATGAATTCTCCAACGTGCCATAATGGTCATATGGCAAATCTTTTCCAATGGAATCCAGAGCGGAGGTTTTGATCGGATTCTAGAAAGAATTTTTTTTTTTATCCCATGCAATAATTTTTTTCTCGGATTGCTCAAAACTGTCTTGCCTTTTCTTGAAACTTGAGTGTTGCACTTGCGTTTTGCTCCTTTTTTCTGCCCTACATCTTATGAACAGGTTTCAGTTTTCTGACACCTCATCCACGTTGTTGCAAAATTATCTAGCGTTTCACACTGTGATACTAGATAGTTGGCACTGTTGATACTAGATCATTTTCAACAATATCAGCCTCATCCGTGATGTTCCCATTTTAATTAACACGTAATTGACATATATCTGCGTCCTCTGATCATAGGCGGAGATAGACTTGGAAGTCTGGGGGGGGGGGCACGGTCATTATTGCTGGGGGGGGGGCACGATGAAGATGATGTCAATTCATGTATACGCATATACATTAGATCTGTCGACTCCATCTTTGACACTGGGGGGGCAATGCCCCCCACGCCCCACCCACCCACCCCCGTATCTCCGCCCATGCCTCTGATTCGGAATATGTGAAAGAGTTTCTAAATATCTTACAGCTTCTTCTAATGTGAGATATCTTTTGATATGGTTACACTCAGCTGAACACAACAGGACTATCTAAGATTGTCGACCTCGGTTTGATTAGTCTGAAGTTCGCAAAAACATACATTTCTAAGATGCAAGAATAAAAAAGTATTCACCCAATATAAACAATCCACCCCAGAAAACACATTCCTCTGTGTGATATTACCCAGAATTAGCCCCTATACACATGTCGAACGATGACAACACCCTAGGGTTCGAACGGGAAAATCGAAGCAACGCACAACACATTAGATATCCCTAGAATCCCGCTCTCCTGAAAGGCCAATGTTCCATAAATGGAACATTGGCCTTACGCGCGTAGCTCTTTAACGTTTAACAGTACAAAGAAATTAATTGATTCACTTTGATTGATATATATTAAGTGGTAGAAACACAAAATAATTTTCAATTTACTTCGAAATTGAAATTTTGGCAAATTTTAATCGAAATGGGTAAAAATGCCAAAAAAATGTCAAATTTCAAAATTCTGCCAAAAAAATGTTTATATCAACCTTAAGTTTCCTAATTTATTTCAAAAAATACTTTGAACTCTTCTCTATATACGGTAGAAAACTGGAAATGTTTGAAACAATTTTTACCTGATATTTTTGTAAATAAAAACTATGTTCCATTTATCGAAAATTGGCCTTTAAACGGTTCCAAGCCAAAAAACAGGCACCGATGCCTCACTCTTGGTAAACTTACCTTTGAATGTGGAATCGGCGCAAAGATAAATAAATTTATCTCGTTTGCAAGCAGTGAAATCTCTTTCTTCCGCACTGTCTGCGAAATCAAATGGTGAGACAACCCAGTCAAAATTCTCAGTGGAAAAAGATGGAAAGTACAATCTATTGCATTTTGCAATGTGTGTTTGCAAGTGTTGACAAATGAGGTCTTTCGGCTTATCCGAAGGTGATGCCATCTCTCCGCTACTACTACGAAAGTTTCAGCAGCTGGCTGTTGCAAAGATAAATCCAGGAAAGAAAATTCAACTGGCCTTGCGGGGAATCGAACCCACGTCCTCTTATTTGCCGGGTGAGCTCCTTAGAACACTAAACTACGAAGCCCACGAATGCCCTTTCCTTAGAGCTCGTGTGCGCTGAACGGCTACGTACATGGACAGCCAGACCTAACTCGTGCCAAAGTTCACATTGCTGACACTGCCACCAAATGGTGGCTTATCCGATAAGTCTGTCATACATGAGAGTAATTAATTCGACTTAATTTATTTTAAGACTTTAAGTGGACCGTAATATTTTTTAATGTATCTCCATAATATCTCCCGGCACCCCTTAGCAGATATCGTGGCACCCTAAGGTGTCGGGGCACACCGGTTGGGAATCACTGCACCAAACATTAATTCCCCAACGAACCTGATGGGCATTTGGATGTGTTGCATAGGGATTTGAAAAATCCCAGATATGACTGTTAAGGACACCTTCATAAGTAAATGTTGCTTCGTCAGTCCATAGAATCCTATTTAGGAAAGTGCTGTCATTGGAATGCTGTTGAAGCAGCCATTGACAGAATTCTTTCCTTCGCGGATAATCTTCTGATGAAAGTGCTTGCAACCGTGTGTAATGATAAAGATGCAAAAACTCATCCTGCAAAACGTTTAAGACCGTTACATGACTTGAATTCTCGTGCGATCGCTCGACTGCTGGTCGTTGGATCCGGTTCAATCAACGATAACACGTTATCTTCGAAAGATACTGGCCCAGCGTCTACGTTTGGTTGTGGTAATACACACCATGGGCGGAGATACGGGGGGGGGCGTGGTTGGCATTGTCCCCCCAGAGTCAAACGTGGAGTCAACTGATCTAATGTATATATATATAGATGAATTGACATCATCATCATCGTGCCCCCCCCCCAGACTTCCAAGTCAATCTCCGCCTATGATACACACCCTGACTCGCGCAATCGGCGGTCCAGTCGCAAAATAACTTTATGGTCTGGGTGCTTTCGCTTTGAATACCGTTGACTGTATAACCTTGCTGCTTGCAAGGCTTATCCGTGGCACTCACCTAATATACGGTGCATGTCACAATATTCTTGTATGCTGAATGCCATCAAATTAAGAATTATAACAATAAATAATTAGACGCAGTACTTTCTGGAGAATAAAACAAAACGACTAACGCTTATCTCTCTCTCTCTCTATATATATATACATATATAACCTCTGTGAAGCTAGCTTTGTGAGATGCCAACCTGTTGACTTGTAAAAAAAGTTTTTCTTTTCTTTCCTTAAAATTAGAGGGGAAAAACCTGGTTTTTATACCTCTTTCATTTTCTGTATAGCAGGGTTAATACATTTTTAGCATTGTCTAAAACTCCAAGTTATACATTTGGTGTGCGTTTGGTGAATTTGGCCGGATTTTTAAGTGACGTCATAAATTTTTAAAGCGTTATAACTCATTAATTATGGGTCAGATCAAAAAACGGAAAACACTTTTCCATATTAGTTTTTCACAAGGAATCACGTGTGTAATTATTGGGTGCTCGATAGTTACCACCCTGTATATAAATGTGAAAGTATGTCTTTATGTATGTATGTCTGTTCTTTATACAAATCTACAGTTTTAGACCGATCGTCGCCAAATTTTGCATATATAACAAACAGGTCCGGGATTGAACCGTAGGCTACTTTAAAAGTTAGTCAGAGTGGGGCAAATGCCAAAATGGGTGAAAAACTGTCGGACAACAATTGTTCCTGGGCCCCAACAGTCACTTTCAGAATGTTTGCTTTGGTTACCGTGGTTCCCTAACAATGCGTTTCAGACATGCACATGGCTTTACAATGGTTTTTGTGACTTTTTCAATCCTCCCAATAAATAAAGAAAACACGGGCAGCGCCGGGTATTATAATTAGTATTATGCGTAATAAAACTGCAGTAAAATCTCGATATAACGATGTTCTGCGGACGAAGAAAAATACCATAACGGAGGTATTATCGTTAATCAATAGACTGACATTGAACACCGACCATCAGGGCCGCAACTAAATGCTTGATCAGCTGAGGTAAGCACATATTTTGACACCCCCCCCCCCCACCCCGTAATTTTGAAGAGGTTATAAAATGTGAATTTTGCGCACCCTCTGGTTCAGGACAAGAGACCCGCTTGTCCCTCCCATGCGGCCCTGCCGACCATGGATCACGATCACCATTGGCGTACTCAAAAGGGGAGGGTTAAGGGGTTCTAATTCCGCAGAGCCGAGATTTTTTCAGGAAAAAAAACGTAACCCCCAGCCCCACGAAAGTCCTGTGTACGCCTATGGCAATCACAAGTTTCTATGAGAAAACCAATCTCCTCACCAATTTGTTCTCTTAACTGGCCCATAGGGCGCTATTGTATCGCGTAAAATTATATACAAATCACATCGAAATGTGTAATGATATTTATTACACAAACACAAAATTATAATTTATTATTTAGTTTAAATATACAGTGAAACCTCGATATAACAATATTCTACGGACCAAGAAAAAATATTGTGGTAAAGGGATTTAAGAAGCAACATTAACCTTACGTGTGATCAAATTTATGCTATTGTCATTTTTTCTCTATATTGGCATTGTTAATATCATCAGAAAATGCTCTTTTATATATTTATTCGTTACAAAAAATTGTAATTGATTAGTTTATTTATAACATTCACTTAGACGTGTGTAGTCCCTGTAAAGTTTACCGGATAGTGCTTTTATCTCGTACACAGAGTGTAGCAATACAAATAACTTTAGCTTTAGGTGATCATTTAGTGCAAAATAGTGATGTTATTAGACGCCTTCAGAAGAACAAGAACAAGTGACGAGTTAAAATTAAATTCAAAACGATTTTGAACGAAACATAAAAATACTGTTGTAGCGATTTCAAAAATCTAAAAATATCGTTATAGATGGGTATCATAGTAGATGATGTCGTTGTACCGAGAGTTTAACATTAAATCAGGCAATTCCAAACAAGATTTGAAAAAATATCACTGTAGATGTATTTATCATCGATTATCGTTGTAGCGATGCTTTGCTACATATACAAATGCCGTATGGTATGCAGGATTTTCTCGGAGTGGAGGCATTCACCATTTTTTTTACTGAAAAAATACACCATAATCTTTTCTCAAGGGTGGTAGGGGGGTCCACGAAAAATCCTGGCCTGGGTCCCGGCACTAACATGTAGGGCCATGGGAAAATGGATGCTGTGTGTTTTTCTCTGTGAAGAGCAAACAGAAAAAGTGGGGGATCGATTTGAATTCGTCGGATTTGGATGTGATGGTGAATCGTCATGATTCGAGTTTCCTCTTCAAATCGTGTTGATTCGTGTGAGCCACCCAGGCTCGGAGATTCGACGATTGCAGGAAGGTTTCATGTGAGCCACCCAGGTTCGGAGGTTCGACTGTTGCCAGAAGTTTCGTCTTCGTGGGAGTCAGCCCGACTCAAGATTTCCCGATCAGTTTCGTCTTCGCAAGACTGTTCTGAAGATTTCGAGATCGATTTCATGTCCTCGAGACTGCGCTGAAAATTTCGCGATCGGTTTCATGTTCGCGAGACTATGCTGAGGATTTCGCGATCAGTTTCGTCATCGCGAGACTGTTGGAGATTTCGCGATTGGTTACGTCTTCGTCGTGGATCGTCCAGACTCGAAAAGTGCGCGGCCGTGATAAATGTGAATCGCGATAAGTGTTTCGCGCCCGTGAGAAAAAAAAGATGTTTCTGACCGAAAGTACATTGCAGTGTCATTTACGTGTAATTGACCTGAGTTTACCTTATGATGTTCCCAATTGTATTTTGAGTATATGCATATATTTATGTCTTCATTTATTTTATAACTCATCCGCATATATCTTTCCGAATTGAGCATTTTACACGATGTCACCATGTCTTAATTGATACAGGGTATCAAAGAGAACTTGAAGGTGCTCGCGAGTGAACTGGGGTTAGACACTCCTCCTAATTTCAAAATCATAGATTTCAAGAAGGCAATTCTTGAAAGTAAAGAATATGATGAGGAGTGTTGCAAAGAGTTGTTGAAAACTATCATAGGTAATAGAAAGGAGGAGAAGAAGAGAAAAGCTGAGATCGAGGAGCAGCAGAGGAGAGACGCAATGACAATGGAAGAGCAGCGGAGGAGAGACGCAATAGAAGAGCAGCGGAGGAAAGATGAAATCAAGGAGTAACGGAGGAAAGATGAAATCAAGGAGTAACGGAGGAAAGATGAAATCAAGGAGTAACGGAGGAGCGACGTGATGGCAATGGAAGAGCAGCGGAGGAGCGACGTGATGGCAATGGAAGAGCAGCGGAGGAGCGACGTGATGGCAATGGAAGAGCAGCGGAGGACATCCGCTTTAAAAATAACACCATTCGATCAGTTAAGGGATTTGATCATCACGGATCAAATTAAAAAGCGAAGCCTTGTTGATTTCCGAGATTATAATTTAGACGAATGAAGTAATTTTGTCTCTCCCACCGAACTGTCTGATGATTACGTTGACGATTAAACTGAAAAGCTTGGTGATTGCGAAAGTGTTAAGAGATTTGTCAAAACACCACATGCTTGTGAGTGGGAACGACAAAACTTCCCGAAACCCACATTCCAAAATTTCGAGGACAAGTTCGACAGAAACAGAGAAACAGAGAAGTGGAAGATGTAGAAAGATGGACGCCTGGAAACAGACGAACTGCAAAAAACGAGAGACAAAGTCAAGTAAGATGGTATCGATGTGGTAATGTGGGCCACTTTTAAAGTTCCAATGTGCCCAGTTATTCAAGAACAACAATTGCTCAACATCGTTCAACAAGAACAGCGAGAGAGAGGAAACACCAGATGTTCATTTCATACGAATATCAATATGTGATAGTACCGATGGTAGAGAGGGTCTTACTAAACAGATGAAATTCAAAAATTTAACAGTTTGTGCACTCGTCGACACGGGCAGTGCAGTATGCCTTTTGCATGAGGATGTATACAGACAAGCTGTTGGCATTCCGGAATTGACGAATAAGCCCTCACTATTATCTGAAATTGGTGCGGGGCAGGTGTGACTTTTGGTTGACAGGTTGCGTGATTTTGTAGAAAATGAAGATTCGGGATAATTAATTAATTTCTTAAAATAATAATTTATTTCCAACACGAAACATGATAAGACAAAACAAAAATCTACGGGAGTGACATGTTGCTCGCTTGATGGTTTGGTCACCAATCTGGCGATTTCCCGCGTGACAATAGGATGGTGTCGGCTTTACATGTGCTGCCATCTGTGAGACACAACACAAATCAAATCTCACCTCATGAGTTTCCTCCCAGTGAAGGAACATGGTGAGAGAACGATAAATGCGATACGAAATGAAAATGTGATACAAAAAAAATTAATCATAAGATGCAGAATAATATGATGCAGGAAATCAAATCACGTGCAGTAAGTATACACTTAAAAATATACAATGCAAAAAATGTACAATTAAATGCCGAAAATTCTATGAGGCGTAAAAAAATATAATGGACACACAGTGTAAATGAGATGCATGAAATACAAAATGCAAAAAAAAAATTATGATGCACAATTTGAAATTAAATGAATTTCGGTTATCAGCCTAGACTGAATTTGACTTTTCTGCCAGACCTAGTGACATATGGTTGTACTGGCACAGTGTCATTTTTCTTTTCTTCGAGCTTATTTTTGTGAAGTTCCACACGAAGTTCATCGTTGAAGATAAATGCGGGTTTCACCCTGTCAAGTGGAAACACAAGTCTTTCTCCCATTTACATTTAAAGTAATTTTTTTTTCATTACGAGAACTCACTTCATGGGGTCCAGTATATGGTTGTGTCAAAGGTGGTGTGATCTTGTCAATTCGAAGGAACACATGTGAGCATGTATATAGTTGAGGATGCAAATAAATTTTGCATTGACCATGAGCTGATGTTTTGCATGGTTTGATATTGTTCATACGCTCTCTGAGCTGTTGTACGTATGTGTATGTTGATGAAAGCTGATCTGGTGTATCCGTGCAGAGATCTGCAGGTAATCTCAAAGATTAAACAAAGATCAAACCTATAGAGCAAACTAACTTTGCACTATAGGCTTTGATATCCGGCTTGACGGCTGCCCTGAGACCAAGATGGCTGGCAATGTAACGGTCTTTGGATTCTCATGTGCCTTCAATGAGCTTTTTAAGACAGGGTGGAACCGTTCAACCATGACATTGGCCTGTGGATGGTAGGCAGTGGTACGAATCCTGTTAGTGCCAAACAGGTTGATCAGTTCTCTGAAGAGTGATGATTCGAACTGCCGTCCTTGATCGGTTGTTATGGTTGATGGACATCCATAACGGCAAATCCAACCATCGAACAAGGCACCACAAACTGTGTCTGCTGTGATATCTGCTACAGGTATGACTTCTGGCCATCTGGGGCAGCGATCAATTACTGTTAAGCAGTATGTCTTTCCTTCTGAAGGAGGCAGAGGTCCAACCAGATCGATACGAATATGAGAAAATCTTGCATCGGGTGTTGCGAATTTGCCTAAAGGTGTTCTGGTATGCTTATGAACCTTTGAGCATTGGCTCTCATTGCAACACTTTACCCAATCTTTGATGTTCCTTCTCATGTTAGGCCAAACGTGTCTTGCAGATATTAGCTGAGTAGATGATGTTACACCTGCATGAGCAAGATTGTGGAAATGATGGAAAATAGTCTTGCGGAAGCTCGCTGGAACAAATGGTCTTGGTGAGCCTGTAGACACATCACATACCAGTTCTGTTGCGGTAAATGGACTTGGCCCTGACTTGAAAGTCAATGAACTAGAGTTGTCCTGCTGTAACTGTTGTAATTCAGGATCCTCTCGTTGAGCAGTTGCAAAAAAAATCAAAATCTAGGAATGGTGATTCGGAAATCGAGTTGATTTCTATTCTTGACAGAGTATCAGCTACCAAATTATCTGCACCTTTTGTATGACGAACAGTGCGAGATGAAGTCAAAGTGCCGCCATTGACGTGGGCTGCACTTATCAGGATTTTGCTTGAAGGCGAAGACGAGAGGTTTCTGATCCGTGAAAATTGTGAACTCACGGCCGTCTAGCACGTGTCGGAATCTTTTGACCACAGTGTACATTGCTAGCAATTCTCGGTCATAAGTGGAGAGCTTCTGTTGACTCTTTGTCAATTTCATGGACAGGAATGCAATCGATTCCCATCCTTTTCCATTTGATTGCATTAGCGAACCACCGACTGCTAAATTACTGGCGTCGACCCAAAGACTTGGCTTGGCACCAGGAATCGGATGATGAAGTAATGTTTCACCAGCTAAAACTTGCTTCGCATCAATGAATGCTTCCTCAGCTGGATCAGTCCACTGAAGGATATCAGCTGGCTTGGTCTGAGTAGCTCTCTTGGATTTTTTCTTGTTTTTTATTCCCTCCAAAAACTTGTGTAGAGGTGTTAAGATGTGTGCAGCTCTGGGCACAAAACGATGATAAAAGTTGAAGAGACCAAGGAAACATCGTAGTTGAGTGATGGTGTTTGGCTTAGGAAATTTCAGGATGCAGTCAACACGATCTGTCAAAGGCTCGATGCCAGATCCAGAAACTTTGTAACCCAAAAATCCAATTGATGAAACACCAAATACACATTTAGAGGGCTTGATGCTGAGGCCATATATTTGCAAACGTTCGAATAACAACCGGAGATGTTCGATGTGCTCTTCTGGTGATTTCGAGGCTACCAGTATGTCGTCAACAAAGGCATATACAAATGGAAGTCCATGAGTGACTTCGTCAATAAATCTTTGGAATGTAGCTGCAGCGTTGCAAAGGCCAAATTGCATTCGAGTGCTCTCGAATAACCCAAATGGTGTAATATTGTGTACCCAAGTGGTGAACTTTCATGGACATCTTCAGGATGTATAAGTATCTGATGATAGGCCCTGATGAGATCTGTGTGAGAAAAGAATTTACTACTATGCAATTCAGATGTAAAGTCCAGAACATTTGGAACATTGGTTTTTTTTTTCTGAATTTTTTAAATGTACAATACAGTCAACTTCAAAGGGAAAAACTATTAGTATAAACTCAAAAAAATCTCTCTCTCTCTCTCATTGACATTTCAAAAAATACCTGCATGTTGTTGTATATATTTTATCTTGTTTTCTAAATAAACTACCAGATACCAATGAAAAACTATATTCATGCTACAAGTATATATTATATTTCAATTATGTGAGGCATTGGCATAAGCTTATTTTTTCCACGACAGTCTCAATAACGCTTATATGTCACTGCTATGTAATCTAATTTCAACACCTCCTTATAACATACACGTCAGTTATTACATACACTTCTCGAATCACCTAGAGCTATGTTATAACCGAACTCGACTGTATTTACATCTAACACAACGCCAAAGGGGGAAAAAAGTGATGCTCGTGGTTTCCCTTTCAAGCAAGCTCACAAGTACTCAGCAAAATTACGACTTTCCACTTCAAAAAGTGTAAATTACCTAGATTTCGCGAAAAAGTAGTAAAAAAAATCAATTTCAGCATTTATTCGTGAGTTGGCAAAAATTTCGCATTTATCGCATTTATTTCGTAAATTTCGCATTTATCGCGTTTATTTCGTAAATTTCGTAAATTTCGCATTTATCGCGTTTATTTCGTAAATTTCGTAAATTTCGCATTTATCGCGTTCATTTCGTAAATTTCGCATTTATCGCGTTTATTTCGTAAATTTCGCATTTATCGTGGTTATTTCGTAAGTACGAAATTTACGTATCCCTAGTGATAGTGTATCGCACTGTGAACCTGAAGGCCAAGGTTCGAATCCAGCTCGTGATAGGCCAGAAATGATTTTAACTTTTTATTGGTGCAATACATTTTACAATATATTTTGCGGACTCTTGAAATACAAGTAGTATAAATCAGTTAAATATTGTAACAAATGCATGCACAGAAGAAATTAAGAACAATAATGTTATAAAAAAACGTAGTTGTCTTTTAGTGGCTTTTCTTTTCCTAAGTTCCGATTTTTAAATATTTTATAGCTGTTTCGACTAATTAACGTGCATAATATATATATTTTTTTCATAAAATAATTTTTCTGTTTATTTTTAGTCGATTTGCTATCGAAAAATGCATTGATAAATTGGAGAAATATTTTACTAAAATTTGAAAATCTTTTCGTGATCCGCCCCTTTAGCTGTTTGAATATTTCAGTTTGTATCGAATTTATAATTTATATTTTGTCAAATTTTAAAACTTTGGCACATAATAAATCAATTAAATATTATACCAAAAAATATGTAGAAAAAATTATCTAGACCAATAATAAGGCTCTAAAAAATGTAATTCCTTTTAACATATCTTTATTACTCTTCTGAAGTTCTGATATTTAAATAGATGTTTGAATATTTCATAGTTGTTTACGATTATTAACATGCAAGTTATATTTTTTCATACTATAATTGAATCGCTAAATGTAAAAAGGGGTCATGTTACATTTTTTCAATTTTTATGTTTTGATGGATTCATGTAATAGAGACGCCAACGTATCGTTTTATGGTAAAATGGGTCAAGTCTCGTCTCTAGATGCTTAGAAAAAACGGAAGTTAAAAGTGAAAAGGTGTCAAGACCAGGACATGACCCCTTTTTACATTTAGTTCTCAAGACCGCTAACAGGTGGTAGCAGGGTTTTCCTGTTGAGTTACCCATAAGAAGGTTTTCTTCGTTTACATTGTTTTTGTTTTGTTGTTATTTGTTATTTATTGTTTAAAACGTAGTAGTTGTTATTATGTAATTATGTTGTAATTATTAGTACAAAAAAGCAGCAAAAAATTTTATGATGCAATGATAGAAGCTAAAGAGCTTTGCCAAGAAAACAACGATATTTTCTCTCTGTGTATTGACCATACGGCTACTGTCCTTACCCAACACCACACTAAATATATTTAGTGTGGTGTTGCCTTACCTCGGATTCCAGTGCAAGATATCTGCTATTTTAGGCAACTGAGTGTTAATACCTTCGGTACTCATAACCTAAGAGATGGTAAAATGAAATGTTTCGTTTATGACTAAACAAATGGCCTAATAAAGTTAGTTCTTTTTGAAAAAATATATTGATGGAGCTGAAGATGGAAAGATCTTGTAACTTTTTATGGACAACTGTAGAGGGCAGAATAATAACACATTGATGAGGTTTTTGATGTTCTTAGTAGAGTCAGCACGTTTTGAGGAAATTAAATTTCATTTCCCCATCAGAGTTCATTCTTTTTTACCGTGATAGGGATTTCACCCTGATAAAAATACTTATCAAGAAGAATGTGAGATTGTACACAGTGGTCCAATATGTGGATTTGATCAACCAGAATGCATCAAAGTTTACTGTACGTAATACATCAATGGTATTGGCTCACGAATCTTCCCACTAAGAAAACTTGGTGTACCACTAATAATACTCCAAAGCAAAGCACTTAATACTACAAAGAAATATGGTCAGTTTATTTATGACGGACACAAATCTGCGAGTTTTCTAGGTCATTTTACTTGTGCGGCTTACAAACCGGAGTGTCGTCCTTAGTGCGGCCCGTGACGCTGTGGCTGATTCCTTTTTATAATTTTATTTTTAAATAACGTGACCCTCACGTATTCCTAAGAGATCTTGTATGTTCTGTCAAGGGAATTTGGACAGATTGTTATGTTGGCCTTTGAACTCTCTGAAGTTGGTCACGCCTGATCTGGATGAAATATGGTCACGGTCCACAATTTACTGTTTAAAAGCCTATTGTAAAAGAGGGCGCATGAAAAACACATCGTATTGACTTGCTCATTTTGGCAACGCCATCAGTGAATAACAGTCGTTTTTAGTTATAACGTCGATGCTGAACTTTCTCCTGGCATTTCCTTTTATGTGAAAATTTGAGTGAGTATTTGTGATCTTCGAGATAAATTAAGGTGTTCTAGATGATGCAAAATTAATGTTAGTCTTCCTCCGTAAGTATTATGTGATTGTGTTTCGGGCAGGATTCGCCGAGTTACGCATAGACAGTTCACATGGTGCCTTTATTCCTAATAATTTTGCTTCTACTTATGCGCATATATTTGAAACCGTTTATTCCCTATTATGTTAGAATTTTGCCAAAATTTTTTTAATACATTGATACATCTTGTTAGCTCTTTAAGTTTATTCCGAGAATAATTCGTGTTATCATAGTTTCTCATTTGCTAAAACGAGAAATTCTTCCATAGCATATGATTCATAGTCATGTGTTATTAATGATGTAATACGATTTTCTGGCATGTAAACATCGAAAGTATATTACTTTTGTGAATTCGTTTTACTGTTGTCAAAACCTACGAGCCAATAGTTACATTGGGAATCCCTAACCATGTGATATTTTTCTCTAATGAGTGGGTTCAAATTACTTGGGTCATATTTAATGTTTATTTCAAGTCTATTCTTTGAGTATTCCAAAAATCCAAAGAAGGAAGGGATTGTCTTGTAATTTCTGTATCAATTATTTTTTTAAACCACTTCAGTTAGCGCGATTTCATGTGATGGAATTGGCGGTTATTGAATAGAAATCATTGAGGCTAAAGATGAGATTGTGTTGTGGCATGTCTTCGGATTTGGTGAATTTGAATGTTCAGTGGAAAAACAAAAATTTGCTTTTTGAAATTTAATAGAGGCTGGTATGACTTCAATGACATGTAGAAAAAAATGTAATAGCTATAGTATGATCCCGTTTTGGCAAACTTTTCTTCTGGCAAGAAAAACATCCTAAAGCATGACAAGAAGTGAAAGTCCTTTTTTGGACGTCTTTCTTTCCAAACAAAAGAATCGCCAACACATCTCAAAAAAGATACTATGGCTGTTAAAAAGATAAACAATAACAAACAACATTCTTAAATTAAATGAAGGATCAAGATTGAAAATAAAACATCCTAGACCAGATGTGGGATTGAAAACATTAAAAACCAGGACTATCTTTTGAATATTACATCAGTCTTTTTCCCGATATATTTTCTCTAGAGCATAAGTAAAAACTTGGACCCGTAAATATAATTGTCAAGGGAATAAAGGTTTTCTGGGTTTGGTCAAAAACAGTTTTGGGTTCAATAGAATCATGATTGCAGGATTAAAACTGTAGTAGCTAGAAGGGCAAAAAATTGATAAAGATGGAATTATATAACCTGAGAGAAAACGAGATATTCAAACAAGAAAAACGAGATAACATACTAGTGAAACTGTATATATGATATACAGTTTAGTATGTGTAGTAAAAAACGTGCATATAACAATACTGTCTATAGCGATAAAACTGCCTATAACAATATTTACTTTGGTCCTGGTGGACTTCCTATTCAGTGGAAAGTATTGCAAATGCTTAAACCGTCTACAATGATAATTTGTATATAGCAATATTTTTTTAGGTCTGTACAGTACTGTTATAGACAGATTTCACTGTATAAACTAACAAAAAAAGCCGGAATGTTAACAGGCTTAATTGATTCAAAATATCTCATTGTATATGGCTAATTACCTTCTCACCTATAAAAAATAAAAAATTGGTCAGGATAAAGAATTCTTAGTCAGTTCCTAGTTACTCGAATTCATCAGTTTTGAAGACGACACCATAAATCTGTGTTTATGAAAATTTAGACATTGTGTCATATTGTAAATAATATCTAGGAAATATGTTCCCTTTAAACTGTGTGGGCATGCACAGTGGAAACGATTCTGTGTAAGCAAAATTCTAAAATTTATAACTTATGAATACGATAGTCTTGCAGCATATAGAAAAAATGTCTGCCCCTGGTAAAAAAATTGGATCATTTGAATGTAAGAGCATTTTTGAGTTACAGTTAACACTAGAAGGATTAGGCTAGTCATTTTGACCTTCTCAATCTTAATCACAGGTCTTTCCAGTGGAAAATTTAGTCTGTTTTCCAAACCTTTCACACAATACAAATTAATAAAATCATAATTTGGCATTTCTTTTGTGATTAACTAGTTTATTTTGCTTCCCATAAAATTAACCCTTTTCACAACAACAGGACTCGAAAAAAGTATGGACAGACCCCTGATAGTAGATTGTTTGGATGTTGTACTTTCACAACTTTTTCAAAAAATACTACTTATTAATTTTAGAAGTCATGACCCGAAACATAATGCTGTTTCAGTGATTATTATTTTTGAAAACCTGACACATTTCGAGTTTTACCTGAAGCAGACCTGCCGACTTTCCGCATTTAGCCTGGCAATGCTGGATTACCGAGCGTTTACAGGGTTTTTTTATTATGAATTCATATTTCTGAGTTTCAATTATTGCCATCAATGTGAAAAATATAACTTGAAAAATGGAAGAAACATAGAGTTTATGGTTTTCTGCTGCCGCCACTTTTCTTTAGAAAGCAACCCGTCACTAACAAAAAAACTTGTGCTGTCACATTGCCTGAACTTTGAGCATTGTATCCTGTGTAAACGGTGGTCAAAGCCGTCCAAATCTGAACGTAAACAAACATGGCGGAACGGTTTTGGTACGGGTCACTTGGCGATTTTTTTTTTTTGGTGCTAAACACATGTCAGATGAAAAGTTGGCTGAGCTGTCAGATACTACAGGCACTGGAAAGAAAAGCCACCGGTATAGAAGACAATGGAAAGTAACAAGCATATTATAATAATTAAACTTAATAATCATCAAAACATAAGGTATTCAGACTTTTAAATAAACAGTTCTTTCCTGTTGTATAAATATTCCGGTATGAAGAAATAAAAACCCAGACTCTGTTTTAAATAAACTGATCAGGGTATAGATAAAACCTGGACTCTTTTAAATAACAGTTCAGGATATGCAAAAAAGTGAGAAATGTTAAAGGTACAACCTGATAGTTTATATCCAATAATCGGAAAAGAATAATGGCACATAATGAAAAATGAAACAAAATGACTGGGACCACAACACGTCTTTTAAAATTTCAAAGAAAACACTACTCAACTAGTACCACCTGGCATCGAACATACCAGAAAGCATAGTTCTTATCCAGATGGCGCTAGTTTCTACTATCTAGAACAACGGCTCTCAACCAGTGCACTGTGTAGGGAAAGTGTGTGCGCGGCTGGTTGAGGGAAATAAAATGCAGTCGAATCCCGTTTTAATGAATACCAATATAGCGAAAATCTTGTTTTAACAAACACTTTTCTGATCCCCAGATAAGTTTACATAGAGACAATGTAAAAAAACCCTGGAATTCATTTACAACGAAATTCCGTTGTAATGAAGCGATTTCCCCGTCTCTTGAAGTTCGTTATAACAGTATTCAACTGTAAATCGCTGAATTTGATAAATACCATCAAACTATTATAACGCCATCAACGATTTAAAAATTTTTTCTTTTATAACCGAGGTGTCATTACACCAGAATGTCAACGGCTTCAAGACGTAAGTGAAAAACAATTGGATGCAATCAAGTAGTGCATATGAAGTTTTATTTTTTCCAGGGTGACCATATTTGATCAGAAAAAATAGATATTGAGATCATAAATACAAGACAATTAATTCTCGCTAAAATGTTGCCAATTGTCAGACAAATCTCCAATTCCTTTAAAATAATGGTGAAAAAGCAGTATAAGCACCATTCTTGGCGGCATTGGCGCAAAGAAGTGCAGAGTCTAATGTAACCCAGTGAAAGGGAAATAACGTTTTTTTCACCGCTCATTTTTTTTTCCCATCCTATACTGCACAGCAAAAATACTATAGAATTCGGGATAATCCTTTTGGCATATACACGTCAAATAATCCTTTTGGCATATACACGTCAAATAATCCTTTTGGCATATACACGTCAAATAATCCTTTTGGCATATACACGCCAAATAATCCTTTTGGCATATACACGTCAAATAATCCTTTTGGCATATACACGTCAAATAATCCTTAGGGCGCACACTCGTCAAAATAATCCAAAATGTACCCCACAGCACCAATCCTATAGAAATCGGGATAATCCTTTTGGCACGTACACGTAAAATGATCCTTTTGCACGTAATAAATTGAAATAATCCACGTGGAATTGGCGGTAAACTCATACTACCAAATTTTAAAAAGAATCACGACAATAAGAAATTAAAATAGCTGGAAAAATAAATTCCAAAGAGTTTTGAATTAACTAGGCCTCGTCCCAACAGAAGCTATTTAACACCGTCAAGAATTTAAAAAATCTGTGCTGAAATGCGGCTAAGCAGAATATCCTGCAACAACGCGTGATGGCAGTAAAATGACACGTAGTTCAACAATTCATTAGCAGAAAATGTTTCATCCAATCACTAACATAGGTGCATGCAAATCAGTGGCTGCACCTGTAGCCCAAATGAAGTTCGGCTTCGGCCATCTTGCTACGCTTGGACGTCGCTTCGTTCCTCTGGCCGTTAAAGGGACCCCGGACGGAAATTATCAACTCTGTTTTCACCACAACCAGAAACATGGCAATATTTCATTAAGTAGGGCTAAAGCCCTAGCAGACCGAGAAGGCAGTATAATCCAGTTGAAGCAGGCAAGCACAGTGAAAATAAACGTTTCCGAGGTACTACAGTTGGCGACTTTCTGAAGGAGTCTAAAATGCATCCCACCCAAAATAACCATTAACAAGAAAAAAATATCTTAACGGCATCACAGGCAAAGTGATTTTTCTGGGGCTCCCTACTTAGCCAAAAATACCTTTTATCCAATTTCACACTAGTTGAAAATTTGACCAAATCTCATTTTCACGAGGCCCTTTCACATTACAGGTCCCTTAACAGTGCCCGGGTAAGCCCATGTGTTGTGACGGCATTGAACATGATATTTATGCAAGATTAATATTGATATTTATAGTCATAATTGCCACTCACACATGGGTCCCCTATTTTAATCAGGGTTATGAATTGAACTAAGATTTGTTGAAAAGAAAAGGTCTTTTTAATGAGAAAAAAAATGCTAAGAAGGGCAAATTTATAAGATTTTCTGTATGCTTGAATATTGTTATATTCTAATTATGATAGATAAATACAGAATAACAAAAAAATGTTTAGTTATATCTGAAGTCATTTTGGTTGACATTATAAACGAGGTCTGTTAATATTGTGAATTAGAGTTACCAATTAATTACGTTACAACAGTTGTCGTTACAATTGTAGTCGTTATAATGGAATTCAACTGTATATTAAAAAGAGGGCTACGGGGTTCTGCCGTAGAAATTACATACTTGTATTACATGTCAAAGGTTGAAAACCACTGATCTAAAGTGACAACCCAGAGAGCACAATTATGTTGCTATTGGCATGGCCTCTTATACTAAAGCTGTTCTTTTTTAATAAGTGTTTGATTGTGAGAGAGCTGGTAAATAATTCAATCGGTATTGTTAATCTAGCCAATACTTCATAGTGAAAATTACAGGAAATCAAAATCTATACCGGAAATTGCTGGTTTCAGGCAAAATTCCTAATTTATCGCAGTGAAAAAATATGAGAATACCTCGTATACAATATGGGTAATATACTCATTTTATGTATATTGCTTCTTACGATGATTTTATTTATGGCTATAAAAAATTTCGCATGCAAAAGTACATTTGTCAGATTTTTTTATCTTCTGATGGTTGGCAGGTCTGCTAAAGAATTGTGACCTGTTAATTTGACTTGTAACATTATTGACACTTTCATTGCAAACATAGAAAATATTTCATTGAATCATGCCATTAAATTTTCTCAAATACAGATGTGCTGGCTTCTAATAGAAAGTATCCTTACTGTATGACTAATGATGAAATAATTTTTAGTTTGTGGTCACAAAAATTTGGTAATACAAACCATTAAAACTAATCTTAAAGCTTGAAGAAATGTATTCCAGGATTGGCGTGAGAAAGAGTTCTGACTCGTGAATCATTTCGATGTCTTTTTCATCGTATAGGCTGCACCAGCAAAACAACTTGAAGAGTCGCAGATGTGTTCCCTGCTAAATATATCAGATAAATTTTTTATATGAATAATTCAATTCAATATGTTTATAATTTGAATTTAACAGGCAAAACATTCCTTTTAAAAAATTTTCTGCAATTATTTTTACCGTTGCTTTTTGTTGGTGTAAAGATCTGGGCACAAGGCCCTTATCTCCAATTCCTTTTCTATTAGGAAAGGTTTAATTTCAAAGATAGTAGATTGACCATTTGGAAATGGATAATTATTGCAATGAAAATTGTTTGTTCAGGTTCGAAGACTGTCATCCATTTGAGTTCTCAATGTTTCCCCAACACCAGTGGTTGATATCAGGAGAATTAGTAAAACTGGATGAAAAGTCGAGGTTTTCGGAGTCTCAGGTTCTATTTACGTACATGAGTGGCTTGAAATAAACCTTTTTTTTTTTTTGCGATTGGTCAGTTGATCGTATGGCTGGCAGTGAATTGAAAACAGTTCTTATGCCGGGAGACTTAACTTAATTGGCTGAGAGGTGTGGAGTTATATTATAGCTGTTTTTGTGCTTGTGTATTTCAATAGTGTCTCTGAAGATTCATGCGAAGAAGTGGTCAATATTAACTATTACCTGTGTTTTGCTGAATTGTGGTTGTCGTTAAACGCATGCTCCGCCACTGCTGACGTTTCTGTTTGGCCCATTTTGGAGCATTGTTCGTGCTTTTTTATTTTCGTGGCCAGAGATCTTTTTGTGGTTTTATGCACCTGGCCACAGGTGCATGGTATTTTGTAGATCCCGGTGTTGATAGAGTGTCATGGTGGTTTTTTGCTGATCGCATTTCACATATTTTTCTGGTTTGAAAATGGTCTTTATAAGATTTTTTTCATGACTTTGTTGATTCTTGTCGTCACTCGTGGGATAAAAGGCAGCAAAGCTTCTCCAATTGATTGACTCATTTTTCACTGATTCCTGAATAAGGCGTAAGGCTTTTCCGATGTCTTTTGTGTACCCATTAGAGTGGAAACTGATTTTAAGTACTTGATCTCTTTACTTAGATTTTTTTCTTCTGTCTTCTTGTCCTCTCGATCAAGGTTTTCAGTACTTTTCGTACTGAAAACCAGTTGGTGCCACAACTGATCAGTGGCTTGGCCAATCACCATGGCACCACTCTTATAGCACTGCTTTGTATAGCAACACAGGGCTAATAGTACACTAGATATTGTCACCCGGGGTAAATCAACATTTTGATGCCCCCTTGCCATCCACGTAGAATCGGTTGAAGGGTGAATTCAGAGCCCGGGGCACCAGACCCGCCTGCTACCCCCAGTTGCAGCTCTGGTGGTGGTCGAGTGGTCATAGTGACGGACTCTCAAGTAATAGGGAAATGTGCATTTCTGTGCTATAGAAGCATTTACGGGAGACGTTGAATTTCTCTACTACTGTCACATTTCACTACTACAGTTTTACAGAAGCTTCTATGGCCCCGAAACACACATATCCTATAACGCGAGACAATTACTCGGTCTTCGCAGGTAATCTAAATATTACTTGATTTTTCATAGCTTTCCAAA
The DNA here is from genome assembly GCF_987345545.1 of Pholcus phalangioides. NCBI lineage: Eukaryota > Metazoa > Arthropoda > Arachnida > Araneae > Pholcidae > Pholcus > Pholcus phalangioides. The sequence goes on along the minus strand of NW_028301600.1, from coordinate 43,172,924 downwards.
AGCTATGCTGTCTCTCTAGGCTTCTGTTATCGATTTTTGAAAATTTCATCAGCCCCACACAATTGAAGAGAAAAATGTTTATCAATCTCTTCAACTGTGCGAGACTGTCTTTTCAGCTCCTTTTCTGATACCTATAATAATTCTGTCATTTCCTGAGATAGATCGCTACAGTTTTGTTTATGTTCGTGAAAACAATGAAGGATTTTTGGTAGTAAACTCTACCCAAAAATGATAGATTGCATTACTGGTGCCTTGAACTTCCATTACGATACTCCAGATTCGTATTCATATTACCCCGAAGTATTATAAAATTTTAGGCAATGAAAAGATGCGAGCTTCACGAAAATTATGATCAAAAAAGAATATTTTGGGTTTTGTTACATTCTGTGTGTGAACAAACAAACCATACCGAATCCATATTGGCGGAGCTTGCATTGTTGAGAATAGAGAATTTCGTAATGTGTGTTGTGTATACCTCAATTTATTATGATCGCAGCATGGGGTAATAAGAAACAGGTCATAAACCACTTCTGAAAGAGTTACATCAGTGAACTTTCCTTTTATCATAAAGATTATTTTTTATAATCTCCTAAATGAGAGACGTTTTCCCAGAAAATTTTTGTCCACTGACAACCATCGTGGATGGGAATTCGAAAGAAAATCCTTTAGACATTCGCACATAGACTCGTGAGAATTCATCAGAGTATAACTGAACACCAGCGAAATATGATTTAAGAGTACCATTCACGAAATTAAATAATCTGATATCGTATATAATTGCACAATTTTCTTTAATGCATTTATGCAAGAAGAAACATCTACCCAAGTGAACTGATTTGAAACAAGTAGTGTTTGTGATTTTGACTTTTAAAATCTTGTTATCTGAATATCCTTTCTGTAATGAAACTATAAAAAGAACGAGAAATAAACAGATTAACAATGAGAGAATGAGATAAACATGATTCACCGTAAACATTGTAGTAATCTACATGAAGTTTGGAAGCATGACTGAACTTTTTAGTCAACTTCTCTCCTTGCTTTTATAAGAATAATTTTATCGCATAAACTGGATTATGAAAAAGAGAAACGAAAACGTGATCACAGTACCGAATACAGACAGCTGTTCTACTCGAGTTAAAGAGCAACAAGAAGTGTCATGTTTGTTGATTACACTAATGGAATACAGAGTTGGTATATTCTCACTATCACAGTGTACGATATGTAAGTTTCTGGGCCATAGAAGCCTGAGAGAGTAGTAGTGAAATGTGACAGTAGTAAAGAAATTTGACATCTCCCACAGATGGGTGTACGGCCCAGAAACACAAATTTTGCTATTTTATCGCGAGGTTCCAGGTTCAAACCCCGCCGTCATCGCAGTGGTGGTCGGCTGAAGTTGGTTTTCTGTGGTTCCCAACTTTGAGGTCCGAATATGAGCCGATCTCGCCGCATAGAGGAACAGGTCTACAACAGTATAATTATTCATTCATTACACTTCCACTCACTATGAGTTGGGGGGGAAATATGTAGTTTAAAAAATTGATTGCAGATGGCAGCACTACACATAACAAGCATTACACAAACAAATTTCACAGAAGGTTCACGATACGTACACACACATTCCAACATCAACCAATTCGTAGAAGTTCCGCAGATGAATATGCACAAGGTGCAGTGGTTTATTAGTAGTAGTCCTAGAGCTCCTTCCCATCTGGATGCAATCACTTGACTGTTCTACTTCAATGATATTTACTAAAAAACTGAAGCTTAGTAATATATTACTTTGGTAGCAAGGTATGCAGATTTTTTAAAAAAGATTTAAATCAAAAAATGTTAATCCTATTTTTCTTGTACCTAACTTTGAATTTTGAATAAAAATAATCCAGTATATACAGGGTGAACGTAGCATGTTCTGTCAAATAAAAGGGGATGATAGATGATTCCAAGTGACAGTGCCGTCTTAACGCATGGGCCCACCTGGGCACAGCCAGAGGGCCTTAATAGAGTAGGGGCTTCTCCGAAAAATGACAAGTAGTTGAATTTTTCAAAAATTTTCTGAGTAGGGCCTCAGAAAAATTACTTTGCCCGTGGGCCCATGATGCTCTTAAGACGGTCCTGCCTATATTAGAGATATTGTTTCATGAAATATTAGTTCATGCATACATTTAGAACACAAAAGCCCAAAAATTTAAGATATAAGCTATGTTGCAGCCCTGGTACCTTATCTGCTAAGACAATGAGTCTGCTGCTATTAAATAAATTATATCAGGTTTAGGATGATTACAGCTGGCAGGGTTCGCACATCCTTACAAACTCCTAACTTTTTATTTCCCTCTGGAAGGGCCCTTATAACTCCTTACTTTTTGCTTTAGAATAGGCATTCCCCATGGTGATGAATAGCATTGCCTAGAAAAATAAGAGGAAGCTTCCCCCGAATATAAAGAGGAAGATAAGAGAAAAAAAAACGCTCTTTCCCTTTGTAATAGGAAATGTGAAAGCAGGGGATGGGATTGGAACATCCAATGGTTGTGCATACCTGCCAACCGTTACGATTTTGTCGTATTTAGTAAATTAATACGATTATACGCTTTTGCCTCTAAAAATAAGATTTTTTACCGAATCGCTAGTTTTGACGTGTTTTCCTGCCTATGTCGCAAACTGGTCAGCGTTGGAAATCGATTGTCCGTAGAACGACATCACTCCGCTGAACCAGGAGCCGAAAATTCCCCCATGGCCAGTGGTGAGAAAGTTTTTTTCAGTTTTTACTTATGCGGCGAAACGATGTCTCGAACCTCCTATATTACGCAGTATACTGAGTGCAGACCTCGCAGCTTTCTTATTTTTCCTACTATTTGCCTATTTTCGCCGCAATCGTCTTTTTTTTTAACCGCAATTCTCTCCTGCTATTCCTATTTTATCCCTCCTTCTCATTTCCTTACAGCCAATATCTCACTACGAAAATTCCGAGAAACTGCAAAATGTCACTGCTTTCCGCAGTTTTTTTTTGACGTGTTTTATTCACATTACAACTCGCTACTGAAAAGGAAGAAAGGAAAAAAATTTTCAGTTTCACTGGAGTAAGGGACGACGACAAGCGTATCTTTTCGCCGCCGCGCCTTAAAGTGCTAAAAACTGAAGTCCAGCGGGGAAAGCCAATCTGTTTCGCAGATTGGTTGCCATAAATTAAAAGGCAAAAAAAAGAGGAACATGCTCTATGCACACACAAGAGATTCTATGAGAGACAGTGGGTTTCTCTCTCCTGGGATCCCGTAACGAGCGTTCATCCCTGAAGCCAGGTTATCCTAGGGGTAGACTTTTTGAGCCTCTTGAACCTAACTGGATCATTTCGTGTCGGCAGAGTTACATAATGACGTTACGCATTTGCGTTTTCCAAGCGTGGCGCATCCGCTCAGGACGGCTATATAGTATATGACCCTGGCGTCATATACTCTATCGGGTGCATGCTCCGGTTTAAAGGGAAGAGAGACAACATGAAAATGAAGGGAAGCTCGCTGAAACGCGCGGCACACGACGCTTAACTCCTCCAGAAGCAGTCTGCCAATCACGCCCGACGTAAAGCGCTGTCGTGAGCTGTATTGCGCTCTGTGGGAAAACAGTCGTACTGCTTTTCATATTGATGAATAGACGGCATGTCGCGCTGGGTGATTCACGTTGCGCGCGGCATAGAAAACCTGCTAGTAAAACCCGGCTTTTAAAAGTGACAGCCCGAGCCACGTCTGGTTTTACAGGAGGGAGGAAGGGGGGGAGAGAACGAGCCGATCAGCCACTATAGCTGAACCCATTTTTTTTAACCTTCAGAAAATAACTTTAGGGTATCCTTATGTTAGGGGTCATTCAAGTATTACGTCAGCATGGATGAGAGATTTTCGATTTGCTGACTTGATGACGTGGAGGGGGGGGGGAAGATTCTTACGTCATCAACCACCCTTTATAAAAAATATGAAATATTCTTAATGGCGTCTTACTCGGTGCGCGAAAAACGAGTAAAACTTTTCACTAGTTTGTGGCCACCTGAACTAACATTCTCCCTACAGAGCCACTCTAGTGATCTTCAAATACTTAGCGGATCCAAATGCTCTGGAGCTGTGCCGCGCGTCATATAAGTGATCCGTGATTATGCCGCAGATCACTTAAGTAATCTGGGAATGTGCTGCGGATAACTTGAGTGATGTAGAACCGCACAGGTGGCAGGACCAATGCTCTAAAACTTTGTCACATGTCACTCAAGGGATCGCTTAATGTGCCACAGATCGCTTAAATGGTCTGGAATTGTGCCACGAGTCACTTAATCGATCTGTAAATGTGTCACTTGGTTCATTGTTACAAAAATAGATTTAGGGGCAGGCCACATCATAACGCCAGGGCCACATTTGGTCCGCACAGGCCGAATGTTTACCGCGGGTCAAGGCTTACCAATTGCTTAGAGAGGTAGGGTTGCAAATTTCTTGAGCAATTTTGGGTTCTTAGCCTTCAAATAGCATTGAAATTAACAAAAATTATTATAACAACATATAAAGATATTTTGTTTCGAAATTGTAAAAAATATTTTTACAATTTTTTTAAAAAATATTTTGTGGATTAAAAAAATAAATTTTTGATCTGGGGGAAGCCCCCCAATTTAGATTCCACCAATAAGAGTTAGGAGGAAGGGGACAGAGCGCTGACAGGGGGAGGGTGAGAGTTTTGCTGACTTTTTCTGACAAGAGGGGCGAGTCAAAAATTGCTGAAAATTTGCTGACGTAATACTTGAACAGCCCCTTATTTTAAAGCATACATGTGCTCAACACATGGCCTAAATGTGGCCTGCCTCAAGTGGCTCGTAGCAAATTCTTACTTCAATTGAGGGACTCGCGGCACATTCCCAGATTGTTTGAGTGGGTGATTTCCGGGGGGGGGGGGGCTGGCTTTCTTTCTTTCAAACCAAGCACAACTCAGGTCTATTACGATCTATGGGCAATTTACTATCTAGGAAGTTGTGCTGGAAGTGTGTGTGTGTGCCTAGAGTTGCTGCAAATATAAATAATTTTGTAAGAAAAATCTTTGTCGGCTGTGGTTTTTATTTTGAATAATTGGAGGGGGAATGAATATCACTTTTAGAATTTTTATAATTTATGTGATGCTGTTAGGAGTTATAGTTTTGACTAATACTTGAAGGTTTTAAAACACTTTGATGACAACAGAAAGCATGTATGTGGATTGATTATTTTATGAATTCTTATGATGCTGGGTAACAAATCAAAATTTGTCATTTTTGAACCACTTCTACATCTATATTTTTGAGAAAAGGGAAAGTTTGTTTGCAAATTAAAAATAAATTTGCATATGTGCCCCGCCCCTTTTTTTGCTGTAAAACTTGTAAGTTATGAAGTTTGCCATGACTCCTTAAAAACAGCTTGAAGCTCCTTAAAAACTCCTTACTTTTCATTTTGAAAATTTTGTATGAACCCTGGCTGGTATTAATATTCGACAACCTATGCCACAGCATATTTTTGATTTTTGAATTTGAATATTCAAATATTAAAATTGCAATCTTGGATTTTATTTCTGCAACACTCTTGGTTCTAAACAAGTAATAATATTAAAGAGCTCTAGTAATTTTAAATTAATCTACATTTTCAAATACAGTCCTAACATGTTTCATTCAAAGCTGTAGCGAGAGGGTGGATCAGGGAATCTTGTCTTCCCTATCCCAGAAATGTTAGAAAATGACCGGTAAATACTAGTTCTCCAAAATAAATTTATTGCTACGGTCATGCATTAATTTGATAGAAACATAATTTTCAATTTCATTTTAATTTAGATCAATTTTCAAATTTTTTATTGATGAATGAAAAAATGATATAGAAAAATGATGAAAGAATTGTAACATTTGATGAAAAAAAGATGAAATGCTTTAAAAATGTTTGTAATATATGTCTGTTCAATGATTCGACCCACAACAAAGTGTCAGCAGATGGACCATGCTAATCATTACTAATTGTTTATTAATTTTGTCAAATTAAAAATTTCTTCCCAATGGATCGTGTTTGTTTACGATCCAAACCATGGACGCGATCCTGAAATAACGAAAAAATGAGTGTAATGAGATGTGGTTTTTCTCTGAACAATATTTTCCCCTTCAAGATTTATGTTTGCAACTGGAAAAGTTTGTCAATCGAGGAGCTACTAAAAAAATTTCTTTTGGAGGGAGCGTAAAATTTTTTTGCACCACACCGTGAAGTTCTTAAGCCTGACCCTGAGAAGTGAGGTGAATTTGAAGATTTTTTTTTTTCTTTCCTATATACTTTTCAGAATATTTCGGTCCGAAATATTCTGAGAAATTGAATTTTCTGGGTGTTATACCGAAACTAATATTTGGAAAGAAAAGTGATTTGTCTCGTCCGGGAATCAACTGGTCCCATCGCATACCAGGCAAGTGTGCTAACCAATACATCAGAAACACACACGATTTTCAATTCCTTATAGTACACATTAGTAGCAAGAAGCGCTGAGGTATATTGGTTAGCGCATTTGCCTGGTATGCAAGGGAATCCAGGTTCGGTTACCGGAGGAGCAAATCACTTTTCTTTCCAAATATTAGTTTCGGTGTAACATCCAGAAAATTTGACTTCTCAGTACGCATGGTTTTTTTTTTTTTTTTTATTCGATTCTCTAAGGCAGCGATTCTCAACTGCTTGGAGCTTCGTGTGCACCTCCCAAGAGTTCCGCGGCAGCTCGAAGAAAATAAAATGAAAAATCAGTAAATTAGTTAAATAGGTAAATAAAGAGGAAAAGGGACTTCGCAAGTAAGACGAGATGACCCAAATCTGAGTTGATATAAATCGGATTAGTGTTGTATCTTTTGTCAGTATTGTGGTGCCATCTACACCAAACATAGAGAGTTGATTCTTCACAGTGTCACATGCATGTGTTTGCTTTTGGGAGTGTCAGAAAAAAAATTGGTTAGGGCTGTGAACGAGGACCTACTTCTCCCTCTCCCGGGAGGTCTCCAATGCTCTTAAGACGGCCCTACCAAGTGAAACACGAAACACCCTATCCTATGAAATCTACTATATATATATATATATATATATACACACACATTAAATAAACCCGCATGAAATACACTAACAAAACTCGAGGCCTGCATGGAACTGAGACAAATCCACCTCTCCAAAACAAATCCACCAGACCTCCCGGGTCACCCTAGCCACCAGGTTACCAATCCAAAAAATATAATTTCTTCCCCCCAATATGTACACTAATACTGACAAGCAACCCTCCCCCTTTAAAAAAAAAACCGTGGAATTGGAGGAAAAGTTCTTGTCTCATATATCCATGCATTAAAATTGGCTAGAAAAAATGATTGAGGTATTTGGGAAAATTCCGATTCATGGGGGGTTTTTTTGTGTTATCAAAATGAACACTAACATTCCTATCCACAATTCACAGAAAAAATTTTGAATTTTACAATTAAATTTTTTATGAAAAAAATCTCTTAATTGCTCCAGAAAAATAAAAATTATATTACCAGTTCCGAGGTCGAGCCAGGGCCGTCTTAAGGTATGGGCCCACCCGGGCACCTCACGAAAATGAGACCTTGTTCACATTTTCGAGAATTCAGAAAAATCATTTGGCTTGGGGGCCCATGATGCTCTTAAGACGGCCCTGGGTCGATCACCCCAAATCTTATGTAACAACCCTGCATACGACCCAGGTTCTGATCTGGAGAATTTGGTGCACGAGATACACAGCGAGAGAGATAATTAGAGATGAGATTTTTTAAGTTTTACAAAATAATTTATTTATTAACGTTTTAAACAAGATAATTCAAATAAAGATTAGCGATATAACAAACATTGAAAAAAAATCTCATACACGTAGCAGTAATAGTCTACCTCTTTGTGTTGAAAATCCATTCACGATGGCGTAGCAACAGCTGAACAACGACATACAGCTCACGTAAGGAGTGGGCAATGTCTGCCACCGTGACGATGATCCTGCAGTATCTCCATAGGCGTCTGTTACATGAGTGATTTAAGGTATCCCTAAAAGAAGTACAAGGGATTGAAGTCAGGGGAGCATGGAGGCCAAACAACAGGTTCGGCGTCTTCGATTCCTTTCCCAGAATACGCAGCATGGAGGTGGTTACGTACTGCCATGAAAAAATTACTGGTGCACCATCGTGCATGAACCGTTTGTTCTGCCGCTTGGCGGCCAGTACACCCTGCTGCAAATCCGGGAAGACACATGCTGCAGGAAAACAAGGTATGTAGCTCTATTGAAGCATTCGGGCAGAAGGTATGGTACCGCCAGATTATCTGAGAAGGGTTTCCATATTCCCAACATTTTTTGGAGCCATCGTGAACAGGAAATTGTATTTCCCGAGAATTCACAAAATCACTTATTCACACTGTAACCCTGTTTGACTCGTTTATGATAATTTCTCATTTATACGATGTTTGTGTATTTGGTTTTGATTATTCTATGATTTTTAATTTCAAAATATTTCATTTATGTTCCGCATAACTTCAATTACGTGACATTTTCATTTTGACCTGATCTCAAATTTTTGGAAAAGTATCCTTTCTCTCAATTTTTTTCAACTTTTTCTGTAGGCAGCATAGTTAGGTAACTGAAATCCCCAAAGCAGAATATGCCAAAATCTGCGACATACGTCGCAGAACAATTAGCGCTACTGCAAGACAACACTATTGTGCAAATTTTTACCTCAAGAACATTTCCTGTTAGCCGAGGGTTTGTTGCAGAACAATGCAAGACATTCTGCTTTGGGGACTGAAATCATGTTTTATAGATATTATGCTCGCAAAAATCCTAAATATTAAGGTATTTGTCAACAGACTATGTAACACATAGGCTTTCAGTGGCTGACAACCACTTTGAAGTAAGCACCAAATTCATTGCTTGTTTCTAATTTTTCTCGAAATATGTTGAGTCCTGAGCAGGAGAATTTTGACTTTTGGATAGTTGACCATGTTAATTTCTTCTAGGTTATCACCAATTGATATAGGTTTGGTTGCCCTTCTTGGCGTTCGAAATGGTTCCTGAACCTTATTTTGTATCTTCTGATGATTACGGGAAAATATAAATGCCTAAACGAATTTTTGAATGATCATGACAATAAATATCGTAAGGGAAATTATTTATTGGTACTTGTAGAAAGGCATGCGTGCATGAGATAGTTTAAAACATTTGAGACACCCAATGAAAACTTGATCATTTATCAAAAAATAATTGTCAGTTTCATACACAAATCTTCATTCTCGGAACTAACTTAAAAATTTTCATGTACATCATACATCAACCTTTACATGAAATGTTATTTTTTAATAAAATCATGATTACCTTTATTTTCATTATACCATAAACAATTAAGGCAATAAAAACATTTTGCATATTTAAAACGCCTCGTGCTTAAATTTTCATTGTACAGTAAAGTGAATAGTAACGTGAAATGATCCCTAAGCCAGGCAAGATGCAAATAAGTCAGTTTGCAGCTAGATACTTGGTCAGCCAGAGGCAATCTTGGATTTTGGCACCCCCATGTAATGTTGGAGTGATTACAGAAAGAATTTGCAGCCCCTCTTGTCCAGTGCCCAAGGCACCAGGCCCGGCAGTTCCCCCTAGTTGTAGCCCGATTTCGTTTAGGCATCGCATACACCTCTCTCCTATGTTGGATGAGCCATTAAAGCTGTGATTCCCAAAGGTTGTACTGTGCCATCACAATCAGGGCTGCCACCAGATATTTTAGAGAAAGCAAGGAAATTGGTGTTACCATAGGCAGATATAGGTTGGTGAAGGAGGTGATTGCTTCCATACCCCCCTATTTTCACGATGTATGCTCTCGGTAATTCTTACCTGCGTTTTAAAAGCTTATATCTGCTATGTGTATTACAATTCTTAGTGTCACCCAGAGAAGTATGCAAGGGACATGGGGAGGGCCTCGCCCTCAAGATAAAAAAAAATCTTTTTTGTATTTATTTTTCTGTAAACAATCAAGATAGCGGAAAGACAGGTTATATTAAGGTATCAGACTAACCTTTCTTAGCACTTTTCTATGAAATGGTACTGAAGTGAACTTGGATAATATTTTTTGATGAAAAGTGTATCGAAATGGTAATAACAGTAAATTTTAAATTACCCATACCATTTTTAATCTCAAATTTTAGGCAAAATTCTTGTGATATTTGACACACGATTGCAAAAATTTCTATGAATGAAATATTTTATTTTCACTTTTCACGGTATATTCAGTTAGTAATAATGAGGTTATGAACCGAAATTTAAAGCATTGTATATTATGCTCATTCAAATCTGTTGATGTACGTGTTAATTTTTTTTAATGTAAATTAACATATGTATATGAAACAGTGCAATTAGACATACATATGATAGACCTTCGATTTTGGTTCATAACCTTAACAAATAAATGACAAAATATCATTAAAGTTTTGTAATGATACAGTCAATAGATTTAGAAATGTTTCAAACTCAAGTAAAATGTGGAAAATAGCATTCTTCGTAAAACACCTTCTAAATTTTCATTAGATTTCTTGATATAAAAACGGAACTCTAAAGTGGGGTAATTTTGGTTCTAAGCATCGAATAAATAAAATGACTTGGTTTAGAATCCTACAAAAAATAGAGCTTTCATAAAAAATAAAAGAAAAAGATCTATATATATATTTTCTCCCTCATATGTTACTGCCAAAAGACCGAAGAAGTTGGCCACTTCGCAAACTGGCCGGCCCAGTTGATCCAGTCAATGTTGGGAATTCGGGCAATGTAGGTATGTCTATCCCTATATATGGATTTTTAAGATATCGATATTCAGATTTCTTTGATCATTGGGGTTGCCACAGCAAGCTATAATTATGATTAGATCAGGGTTTGAGCTGGACAAAAAATTCCTTTCTCAAAAAAGCGAAAATGGGGGGGGGGGGAGCTTTAGCAAAATGCTACAATGTTAATGTAATGATTGATGGTTGGATGTCTACTCGTTTCGTACCTCCTATACGTATTTTTGCAAAAGTGGCTATTACTTTTTTCGCATTTTGCGAAAAATGCGACCCTAGCTTGAACCCTGGATTAGCTGTGACACTAATTATAAATGACCATAATTATCACAAAAACTACGCCAACACATCAATGAGCCCCGAATCACAGGGATCGATATGGGGGATCAAATATATATGTAGAGTCCGGCCCTGCAGTTATATTAAAAGTTCAGCGGAAGCTTCTTGTTCCTTAGTTAATCTTTTTCTTCTCAAAGCAGGATCAGTTATATTTGCAAGGAAATGAAATGGAGTTGGTGCTTTTTCAAAGCGATGTGCAACACACTTCTTATACAAAGAGAATTTACTTTCCAATACATCTAGCCATATTTCTACTGTCTGTCCAAGAGTACAGCTTGGACAGACTTGGGCTTTACCAATACTCGATAACTGAACTTGCAAGTTGACACATTCTTTATATAATCCTTTGTTATCTAAAAACATCACAATACTTTTTAAATTTCTTTGTTCAATGGATATTTCTATGTATTTTTAGTAATTATGGATGAATGACGATTCATAAAATGGGCAGAACAGACAAACACAAGGACATGTAGATGGTTTTGGACAATTATGTCACAATTTTTTTCATTTTGTTCTCGTTATCGTAAAAATTAAAAACACTTTTATTGTACTATAGTATCCATAGCCCTTTCAGTTATTTCCGCACAGAATTCTGCTGTTTTCTTGTGTGAGCCACATTCTACAGTATCTATTAAGTGGGTGCTCTAGCCAGTGTGGATACTCAGTGATGATGGAGTCAGCATTTGCATTTCACCAACCATCCAACATCCGAGTGATAGTTGAATTTTTCAATTTCTCTGCATATCGACAGTTATATCTGCCTCATCTAATAATGATCCAGCTAATTTCTTCCTATTAGGAGGGATATAACCAGGATGCAATGCATTAACAATTTCTTTAAATTCGTCACTGTCGGCTATGTTAAAAGGTATATTAGCATTAAAAAAATTTGGATACTTTTCAAGAACTAACCTCTGGCAGTCACTTTTTTTAACAATAAATTGCCCAATTGGCCTTTGGTTTTTGATATGTTCCAGCATCCACAATAATATTTGAACTTCCGCATGTAGAAACATCTTCAATAGGTTGCTTTCTTTTACTGAAGTATATGTCTCATCACTGCATGAAGGTTCATTATCAGTGGTTTGATGAAAATGAAAAGGAACGAGCTTTAGATTTCTTGCATTTATTCACATGAGCACGGATTCTTTCCACTTTTGCACTAACTGTGGTATTGCAAAACTTGCATAAGTCACTTACCATTTGTTATCAGTTTTATTCACCATAGTCCATTCAATGGACTGTTTTCTTCCGGATCCTTCAGTCCTTGGCATTGCTGACTAAATTTTATCACCGAAATTTACACTTCTCTCAAAGTAAAATTTTGGAACTTGGACAGTTTATGCACATAACTTGTCTAGCTAAGCAGCAGAAATAAATGGTGAAATGCTGTATCCAGGAGGGAAAACATCTATTATCCAGTCCAGTAGGATTGATCTGTTTCAGAATTTTGTTGGTTTTTTTATTACAGTTCCAATAAATGTTACACTTCTTATTATTTAGGAAGTGTTTCTTTACAAAAAGTGTTTGAACTCTGGTTACGCTTTAAGCACGCATGAATCCAGCTGAAATTTTTATTAATATTGATTTAATGTTCTGTTCTGATTATTATACTTATATACATATTGTCATAAATTACCCAGTCTATTATAGTATTTATTTACAGCATATATATATAACTTTCTTTCCTTATGCTTCAATATCAAAAGCCCTGAAAAACCCGAAAAAGCCCAGTGGGTTGGGTTTTTGCCAACCCTGAAGAGGACAGCTTCAAATTCTCGTGGTAGTCAGACGTGTAGCACAGGCGTTGGATAGGCCACGTTCACCTGTCCATAAGATCATGCGGAATATCCTCTGATATTATTTGTACAAACTTCCACTTGTGCAGCGGTTGCTTCCACATGATTATGATGCTTGTCTTTGGTTTTCACTGCAGTTTCTAGTTGGCATTGAGGTAGATTTAGAATGGCCTTGGAATATCTTCTGGACAGACGGTGCATTTTCACTTGGAAGATAGAGCTCCTCCACACATTGCAGTGCGTTACCGAAATTCTTAAAATACAGTTTACAGCAGAACGTGTCATCATCCGGCACTTCCCTAATCTATGGCCTCCCTGATTTCCGGGACCTTAATCCATGCGATTTTTGGCTTTTGGGGTATTTGAAATCTCTGGTAAGTCATAACAACCCAAGAACTACCTGACCTTAAAGGCAGCATTTCACGCCATGTGCTGAAAATTTCCCTGCTTACACTTCGGTCAGTTGTGGAACATGGCATCTTGCAATTTCACATGGTATCTGAAAATGATGGCCATCGTGTGGAACATGTTTTGTTGCAATTGTAAACATTTGCCTGAATGCGGTATTTCTTAATAAAACGCCCTCTGGTGACACCATGTGCAACTAATTTTTTTCCCTCCTGAAACAAATTCCCATCACTTCATAAAGTCCTCCATTAAATTTCACAATTTTCTGATGAATTGTTTTGCCTGTAGGCTACTTCAAAATAGGGTTTTTAATTATGGGCGCCTTGTGTATATACAGAGAAATGTATAAAAAATGCAAATGTAAAAAATTATATTAACAAGTTTTATGCTTATATAGCTAAATTTATGGCCTTTAGCCATAATAAAAACTATGCATGGAAATATATCATTTGAAACTAGATCAAAGCTCTTTCCTCCCTGGGTTGCATTCAGGTTTGTGTTTGGAAAACAATGCTCAATCAAGGGTGGTGATACTAAACACAAAAAAATAGCAATGGGGAAATTGTTCTTCCATGTCCAAAATTTTACCACTTGGTCCAGTTTTTTCTCAATTTCAGAACGGTGTTTTGTGGGGTTTTGCTTCAAGTTATTGTCTTTGTTGTTGATTGTCCTGGAGTGGATGTTTCATCAACTAAATGGATTCTTTTATGTCACTTCTTCATCCCGATTGACAAATTTCTTCTCATTTTGTACTTCCTCTTCATCAGATTCAATTGAGTAATCTGGATCTGATGGTATTTATTCAATATGTGGGCAAGTTTCAGCATCTGTTAGAAAATCCAAAATGCCTGGAAAGTTTTGGATTTTCTTGTACTCATAATAGAGGGTTGCTTATAAGGAGAAACTATTCTTTGTACTAAAGAAAACACACAAATAAAAAATGAAAATATTTGCCAGACCCAACGATATGTTACAAAACAAGCATCAACATCCAAACAGATTTCCCAGCGGTAAGGAAATTGGTGCTGTCCTCTGTAGGATGATGTTGTAAAAGGGTGGTGGGATTACATCTGTCCCACCCTTTTTCTTTAGCTATTACGTTTTTAAAAAAAACTTGTGAATTTTGTTTTTTTAATTTTTTGTTCAACACTATGCATTGAATTTGTACTATTTCACCCAGTTGATGTAAAATTTGATAAAAAAATCAATCTGCAATATATATATTTTTTGGCTGTCAGCAAAAATGTATAACCAAAGAAATTACCATTAAAAAAAATTGTGGAAAACTAGAACCATCTTCTGACAGTTTTTGAAACTGAACTATATACCTTCATGCGATTCAAGGCAAAAAAAAATTCATTTTTCGTGAAGCTATGAATTTTTGAAGGTGGGGGGGGGGGGGAGAAACAAAGGAGTTCCTACCGCCGTTCAAAGTGTTAATGCCGGTTCCCAACCTGTAGTACATGTACCCTGCAGGGATATGTGCATGTAAAAGGCACATGGAAAATAAAAATAATTAGCAATGATGAAAAACATTAGTAATCAAGTGGCACTATGTAAAATGGGGTAGCCAATAGGTTGTGTTGATAAAATTAGCATTTTGTACCCCTATCTGGAAGTTAGTAAAATTTTTATCAAAATTAATTGCTATCTTCTACACTTGAAAATTATTTTTTTTAATTGAAATATATTTTATCTTGCAGATTATGATTCTGCCATAGTAAACCGCAGTTATGAAGATTGATCGCTCCAAACATAAGAAAAGTTCTTCAGAAGTGGTAAGTTTGTTCATGTGATGAAGTGTACGAAATAAATATTCTTACTTAATTTTATGTTTATGAAATGAAATTTCAATGTTTGGAAAATATCTATGTTGATGTATGTCATAATCTCCCTAGCATTTATTAATAGATTGAGAAATGTAACAAACCTGTTTAGTCTCAAAATTTTTCTTTATTTGGGCTATGAACAATATTTTTCTACCCCTGCTGAAATAACTATTTTATCATGGAAGAATAGTGAATCATGAAAAACAAATTTCCATGAGCTCAAGTTTTAAATCAATTGACAGTGAATTGTTTATTTCTGGTGGTTCTTCAGATATGAAATTTTTTTTCTATATACAATGTTACCAATGAACAAAATTTCCAATAATAACTCATGATTTAGAAATATTAAAGTTAGCCTCTCAGAAAAATTGAAATTAGAATTTTTATCAAAATGACAATGCAGCACAACCATGTGTAGAAAAAGTGTCCTGTTGAATATGGGAATTAATCGCTTGTGTATAGCCTTTCCATGCCCAAATCTTCTGAAATTATTATGGACTTCGTACCACTTAATACAGACTATGCTTTTCAACCTAAAGATGAAGGTGTAACATTCAAAATCTGAATCTTTTTGTCATCATTGAGAGTGAAAAGTATCAGAGTTCAGATTGTAATGCGCTAATGAAAGTATACTTCGTCGGTAGCATGATGATATCAAAAGAATGGTGAGCAAAATTGGGAAAATAGTTTAATTTTATATTGGATGATCATAGACTGTTTCCGTAAATTAGGCTTCAAACATGGTCAAGAAATTCTGCAATGATGCTGAGAATCCAGAACAGTGGAATAATGTAGCTAAGATCAATTATTTAAATTTTGGATATAATTTCGTAAGTGATATAAAATTTTAATTACTTATCTCATGTGAATGTTGATGATTTAGTTGCAATTTGTAGTCATTTTACAGATTCAGGATAGATTAATTGGATAATTTGAGCTTTTTTCCGGTGACTTTATATTCGAATTAAACAAGTTTGACTAGATTGAATGTTGGTTAATTGGAACCAATATTTCCAAAAAAAACTAGTCTTTAAAAAAATGCAGGTTTTTCTAGGAAAAATAATTGTAGAAAAGTAATTTCTGGAAAAAAATTACACAAACGAACGTCGTGTGTAGTGTAGTATCTGATACATTGAAAGAAGTGAGCTTGTGTTTAAGCAGGGTAATTTTATTAGTTGTAATCAAGTGAACAAACTTACAACAGCATCAAAACTAGAGGCACAGGTGAGGTAACCTGTGTCTTTGCAATAAATATTAAATAGCATAATTTTAGAACAACTTTCCAAAACCAGTAACATTTGACTCCATGTATCAAATGGTGACCCAAACATTTTTTAAAAATGGAAGCTATGATTGCAAATGGTTGTAAGGCCCAAATTGATTTCCAAAATATTTGACAGTGTTTAGATCTCATTGCTTTCCCGATTTCAATTTTCAGCTCATCATGGCTACACGTGGTGTTCTGAGTGGACAATATATTTGTACTTGATTACACATACAGCATCATAATTAAAATATTGTTTTCGTCTCAGCTATAATTCCATAATAACCCAAAAAAATTTTCACCTTAAATCATGTCGCTCAATGAAATAGCGTAAATAACAGTAATGTAGGTTGTGGTATGACTATATATTTACTTTGTTTTTCTAGATCATAATAAAATAAATTAATTTGCAATTATATTCAATCACGCCAGAAATTAAAGGGTCACACATGTATATATTGATTGAATTGGGAATAAAAACTTCATTCTATGAATGTTGTGAAATAAAGTTTTACATAAATTCAAAAGTGTATTCTGTAATATTGAACTTGTAGGAAGACATCTGGGATCGAAATGCCATTTTATAATTTAACTACTATGACTTTTGAAGTATAATCCGCTTGTTAAAAACAAGGCAATGAAAATCAGACTTAAAATCTGCAAAATAGACTTGACCAATTTAATATTTCAAACAACAAAAGCTAGCAACCCATATTGTCTTTATTATATAATAATTTATTATTTTTCATTACTGTTATATTACATAAGATTTTATTAAGCTTAATTATAACAGTATAATATACAGGATGCATGACATTTTACTGGTGAACCATTGATCCTAGAGGCATATTTCCAATTAGAAAAGTAGTCGCATAACGTGTAGTACTCGGATATGTCATTCAGGTTGCAAGGGGATGTATAGTTATTAAAATAAAAAAAGTTAACTTGCATATTCCCAGTGTCTAAAAAATCCAGTTTGAAAGTCTCCCTGTCTCTCCTGATGCCAACAAAAAAAATTCTAAGTTTTTAAGTAATATTCACTGAGATAATTAAAATTTGAAAAACAGGAAAGTTTGGGGAAAAAACAGCATTAAATGTGGGTAAACCATTTTACACCAATTAGAAGTATGCTTCTAGGATCAATGATTCGCCAGTAAAATGTCATGCGCCCTGTATATTAGAACCCTATCATAGATGAAAAATTAATAAAATTAATTGTGTAAAGCTTTTAAATTGAATATATAACTAAAAATATATTCATAATTTTTTATTTATAGCTGAGTCGCCTAGGCAAATATACACAGGGAAAGTCCCTGAAGTTGCATCACCTCACTTTCACCTACTGTTTTTTGTTCTCTACTCAAAAGGGTTTTTTTCCATGCTTAAGAGAATAAAACTTTCTTTAAACAGGAGAAAACTGAAATTTTAGAAGTTGTGAAAAATTTTTGTATTGTCAAGCCTAGATATTCTGTAATGTTGACTTCTGAATGGAACACTTTTCCTTATATCCCTTAATTTACACCTGCTTAAAATTAGAAAAAATCCTATTTCACATATGAAAAAGGATGGGGGATTACAAACAGGGTTTAGTGCTTTCTACTGTGCTGCTTAAAGGGTTAAACTTGTTGGTCTTGACAACTAATGTAATTTTAAAGAAGTAGCTCTCAGAAACAATTTTTTTTTCTTTCTTTTTAGCCTGCTGACTGTAAGGCTTTAATTGAGAAGCTGAAAGTTTGCAGTGTAGATGAATTACTTTATGAGTTGTCAAAAATTCGGACATGGGACTGTAGCAAGGTGAGAAAAACTTAGTATTTTTTGCTCTAAAATTTTTAATTGAATCTTGATATTTTGCTGTATGACCTTCCAGTTGATAAAGTCACCAAAATAAATATGGTTCAAAAATATAGATAGGATTACCAGTACAGTAAAACCTCGATTATCTGGGCCAATAGTGGGGAAGGCAATCATGGATAACAGAAAAATTGTTAAACTGCCTAGAGTGGAAAAAAATTATTCAAAATAAAATTGAAGGGAAAAAAGTACTTATGTATTTTACCTGTTAAAAATGATTGCACTGTGTATATATATTATATTCATATTATCCGTGCAAAGAAATGTGATAAAAGAAATTAGACTGAGTTACGTAGCCACACTACTAATATTAGAAATATTACTATTACTAAACCAGACACACACACATACATGAACCTCGTCCATGTTTCTCTGCAGAACTTCTAACGAATTGGTACATGTTGTAATGTGTGTCTGTGTTGTGAACCTAACCTAAATTTTATTTCTGTGTAATGCTTGTTATGTGTAGCGCTGCCATCAACTTTTCTAACCATGAATGAAGTGTAATGATTGAAGATCTTATCGTTGTAGGGCTGTTGCTCTCTGTGGCGAGGCTTTTTAACAGGGAGATCTTGCATTTAGCACCTCAAAGTTCGGTATTAGAATTGTAGAACCTCAATTATCTCTGGGCTAATATTGGAAATGATGATCACGAATAATTGAAAAACACTCATTTTTTTCCTGTCAGCCAGTTCTGAAATGTACAATGAGAATGACAGGAATAGAGAAGTCCTTTTCCAACCGATGAGTTGTGGTTATGTGACCACATTGAAATTACACCATCCTTGTGGCTTGTTTTTCAGTTCTGAAAAAAGGCAATACACCATCTATGCATGAGAAGCTTTCCCTTCACTTGTAATTGTCTGCAAGTCTTCAAATACTGATCACACAAGGACATTATCCTGTTCTTATATATGTGCATATTAGGATTGCTGTTTAAATGTGTTGACATGGGACTTCATTCTTTCACAGAATGAACCAAGGACGTCCAGGCTCTATCGCTATTGCAATTTAAGCACAGTGGTCATCAGACCGCGGATGTACCTCATTCTTTCACAGAACACCCCCAATTCTCAGAGGTGAAGTCCAGTTCTAAAAATAGAAATCTTTGTTTTAATTGCCAAACATAATCTTGTGTAACCAACAGGGAAAAAAAACCAATGATAGAGATATGGAAGAGCCAAACATGGAATTAAAATTTTCGTTGCCTTGTTAATCTGTTCCCGGGTGATCAAGGTTCTACTGTATTAATTTTCAATATTATTTTCATATTATAATAAAAATTGTGTACTTCTGCTAAAGCATCACAAAAATTTTATCTATTTTTTTATAGCAGAATTTTTCTTTATACCAGGGTTGGCAGGTTTTTGACACATGGCAGTTTTTGACGGTTTAAACTGTCACTTCAAAAACCATCCGTCAAAAACCTCAAATATTGCTTTTCGATATAAAAATTCCCATTGGAAATGTACATGTTAATTGCATGTAATGTTTGAAGTGACTATGTTATACAAAGAACAAATATTTAATATAATTCTAAAATTTTCTACTCTCCACAGAATTATTTTGGACAAAATATGTTTTTTTAAATAACATACAATTTGAATAAAGTATAGCATAAACGCTGAAGGGAAACTATGGAATGATTTGACATTCTCTGATTCAAGATGATTCTTGACCTTCCAAAATTTCTTCAACTGCTTATATATGTGCTTTGATATAAACCATCTGCTGTACTCTTTACAACAGATAAGTGTTTAAAAAAAAAGTTTATTACATCATATATGTAATGTTGATTTCTGTTATTAAATTATCTAGATAATCACTGAGATATTCTTATTGTGCATAACATTGAAATATATCTAGCGATCAAAATACTAAATTGTAGAACTAAAATGTCACATTTAATTTGGCAATGCTAGCTTGTACATGAAGCTTAAGAAACTGCTGTAACTTATCCTTAGTCAAACTTAGTTATTCTTACTTCTGCACTATGGTATATTTAATAGCATTTATAATGCAATGGTTTTCCCAATTGAAGCTGTATTTAATTTTAAATGCAAAAGAAAAATGCTTTGAGTATCAAGTCCTGTCGGCTCTGCTTTGGTTGAAAATACTCTTTAAAACTCTGTAAACACCCTTAGCTCTAAGAAATTTTTAGATGAAAATAAATGAATTTAATTAGTGTATTAAAGAATAAGTTTATTAACATGGAATGAAATTTTGGGCAGATCAGAAAATTTAAAATATCAAAATAGATTCTCAGTAATTATAATTCCAAATATAAAACCTTTTAATCTACATAAAAGTGTTTTTATTCAGCATATCTATCAGGTTAAAAAAACTATTTGACAGCATTGACAATAAATTTTTTACTGTTTTAATACTGATTTATAATTTCCGAAGTCTAAAACCTAGCTCTGTGATGGCCCTATCATACATATCTTGAATAAGCAGCTCTATTCCACGTAGTAAATTGAACACAGGTAACCAGCGGTTCTTAAAACTAATTATAATTACTTTAGAATAATAAAAATGAATCAGTAATTTTTTGCTGAAGAAGTACAAAATGGGTCTACGGGGCTCCGCCATATAAATTATATGCTAAAAAGGGCTCCGTGAGTCAAAAAAGTTTGAGAACCGCTGTTCTAGACTGTTGTTAAAAAATTCAAAATTGCTAATTATAATTAATATTTGTTTTAATTATTGTAATAAATTAATTTTTAAAAATAAAACATTGTAATATATAAAAAAAGGAAGTTTTCCATCATGTTATATACCTATTGTGTTCAAAACATTATCAAAAAGCATTCATTTAGGTTTTTGACTGTTTTCGACAGTTCAAACCAGTTTTTGACAGTTAAACCAGTTTTTGACTCTCATGTCAGACGTCAAAAACCCAACCTTGCTTTATACCAAGAACAGACTTGCACCGTACAAGATGTTCGTCAGATTTATCTTGTTATGGTCATTATGACCGCAGGGGAAAACCCTATCCCTGTTTTTCATAGTTTTAAATATATTTTTTTTCATAGATTATATATGAATGCAGGGCTCTGCACTTGTCACTTATTCTACTTAAATTAATTTTTTTAAGCTGGTTACGTACATTGTGTATTTTCAGCCTCAAATCACTTTTATGAGCTTAAAACAGTTACTCAAACTTTGATATAGTCATTATTTGCGATAATCTATACCCAGAATTATCGTAAAGAATGTGTTGAGATTTGAAGCTTGTGCTCTGTGCTTGAAAATATTCAAAGCATTTGAATGTATTTGTCTTTCTTTCCGAGTATACACATTAGGTTTTTTGACACTGAACACAGTGTTAAAAAATTGGCAGCAATTTCTGTAAGTTGCTGTATAGAGAGGTATCCCTGTGTTTTCAGAAGCAAAATATGCATCTTATCAAGGTTTTTTTTAATATGTCTGCTTTTTAAATAATTTTTCCCCTTTGGTTTATACCTATACCAACGTTTCTCAACCGGTGTGTCCCAGAGCACTAAGGGTTGTGTGTCACCTCCCAGGGGCTCCACTGCCATTCGAAGGGAAAATCAGTAAATTTGAAAATTATATATTTGAATAATAAAAATAAATCAGTAACTGATGAATAAATAAAAAATAGGCCTACAAGTTCCTCCATAGAAATTATATACAGGAAAGGGCTCCGTGGATCAAGAAAGCCTGAGAACCGCTGACCTATACCATCGTCGTGGTTCATTCCAGTCCATAGACCATAGGTTGAGAAACACTGTTCTAGAAGGACTATTATATGTACATGAAACTTGCACACATATAAATGAAACAAATCATAAATTAATTGTATACACGATTTTATTTCTTTCAAAAAAAAGTAGGGATTTTCGATTTGTTTTTGACTTTCTCATGAAAGGACAGAAAAAGATGCACTTTTTGCAAGCAGAAAAATGAATCCGCTGAATGAATCTGCTAAATTCTATTGATAAATTCCAAATTGATAAATGTTGAATTCTATGGTTAAATGCTATTTTTTTTTAAATTTCTCTCATTCCTTAGAACTCCAACTTGGATTAAAACTTGGAGTTATAAGGGAAAATTTTAACATTAAAATATGAAAAAGTTCCGAGGCGGAGTGGCAACTTCGGCTTTAACAAATATTCAAATTATCTGAGTTCATCGTATCACAAAATGACTAACTTGAGAATATTTTCCAGTTATCTATAATGGTAGTCCTTGTAGAGAATATTTATAATAGAGGTATATAAAATTCTTGGTAATCTTTTGGAGAATATTCTTGAAGTTAAAATAACTTCACCTTATTTTTCCTTGGTCATGAATGTCTCCAAAATAAAAAATACTCTACTTTATCGTGGTGTATATTTTGTGAGTAAAATCTGAGTGAAATTGATTTTCAGTTTGTGTCTGTGTTCTCTATACAAGTCTACAATTTTAGATACATCGTTGTCAAATTTTGCATATATATGAGACAGGACCCAGATTGAATGACAGGCTACTTTGAAAGTTCGTCAAAGCTGAGCAAATGTTCGAAATAGGCAGAAAACTGTCCGGCAACAATGACTTCTTGTCCTTAAGAATGACCTTTAGAATGTTTGCTTGGGAACCACGGTAACCAAAGTGATGTTTCAGACATATTTACTTTACAATGGTTCGTAAATTCTCAGCCACCTCGTAGGGCATTTTGTCTCTTGTGGCATTGTATTTGTATTTAATGCTCCCAGTATGCAGGGTACCGTGGTAAGATGCTCTTGTTCCACTATGAAGGTTACCATCAAGGTCCATGGGTTCGAATCTGGGCATAGAACGTTAGATGCAGGTTCCTAACCTACCGATGGATGTAGCCTTATTTCCCTCCTAACTCCTCTGGTTGGAAATGTTGTATGGCAATATATGACCAGAGTTGGTGTGCGGTAAAGTAGTATGCAGGGTGGTAACTATTGACTGCCCATTAATTATACGTGCGATTCCTTGTGAAAAAATATCGAAAAGTTCTTTCAGTGTTTTTTTTGACAAATAATGGCATAACTCATTTCATAAACCTTCCAAATTCACCAAACGCATAACTTCGAGTTTTCAAAGGTATTAATATTTTGTTAACCCTAAGAAAAAAATCAAAGTGAGAACCAGTTTTTTTTTTTGTTTTTTTTTAAAGCATTTTGCTTTTAAATTTAATAATTCCTTTAAATTCTGTGAGAAGCTAATTTTTTTTTTTTTTACGGAAACCCTTATTATATTCCGCACTCACTTTTTTTGCTATATCAGAATGAATAAGATTTTTGTGTTGAAGCAGCAGAAATTCTTGCTGCCTAGGTTTTTAGTATGCACGTTGCTTAATTTAAAAAGAGTGATTTTTATTCGTCATTTCAGTAATGCATGTTTTAGTAGTGACAGATAAGATAATTCAGAAAAAATTTAAATGGATTTTAATTTGTGAAGGAAATTTATTTAGAATTATGTTTCAACCATTTTTGGCAAAACTTTTGGCATTCCGCAGAAAATTACTCCTTATATTGCAGATATAGTTCGTTTTTAGTTCTGTTACATTTTCAAAATTTCTGCTCCAAAAATTAAATTTGCTGCTCCGAAATAGATGAGGGGCGCTTGCACCCCTGTAATGTATATTTTCTGACTAGTTCATAAGTGAAGATCCTAAATTTTATTCATTATAGTAATTTTTTCAATTTTATCAGATATGTTTGATAAATAGTCCAATACAGCCCTTTACATTTTATTTTGAATGAAATATAATTGTTTTCAATGATAAATGTTATGGATTCCGACTGATTTGGTATAACCATTATAATCTGTTTAGTGTGAGCTGTATCATTGGATTGATGCGCTGGATATGTTTGATTGTATTTTGGAACATGCCTGTGAGAAGAAGAAACCCAATCAGTGGATACTTACATGTGATATGCCGGGACAAGAAAAGGTTTTTAATAATTCTTATATAATGTCATAGGAAACTGATTGTGTGTCTATTAAATATTATATTTTCTTACATAATCTCTGACGTACTGAGAAAAAGATACCAGTTTTTCATTTTGGATTAATTGGTTGTTTCAGATGTGCTGGAAAAAATTCATAAAATTAGGATTGTGACCTTTTTAGGTCAAAAAACGGTGTCTACCATCATGAAGTCCTAGAAAAGTAATAAAATGAGAAAAGGGTCACATAGAAGTCACGAAATACAAGGTCACAGATTTTTTTTAAGAATATTTTTTTCTTTTTTTGGTGAATTCCTGTGCTTGGATTTTTATCCCAGGAAATTATGGCCTTTATCAGGCTTCTTATTGTGAAAACCTGATAGATACCTCTGATCCTGCAGTACTGGGCAGCTGAAGATAGTTTTTGAACTTTGAAACGCAAAGGTGAGTCTGTTTCTAATTCGAAAATAAGTCACCACAGTGACCAACAGAAACAACCAGGGTTTCTATTGTTGATTGTGATAGTGCCAAATCACTATGAAATATTTCATTTTGTGAGGAGGAGCTATTGCACCAAATAACAAGTGTTAACCCCCCTTTATGATTAGGTTTTGGCCAATAAAGTTGAACGATCTCTATTTGACACAATGGCAATAAATCAGGTACATTGAAACAGGATAGAAAGATTCAGGTCCAGGTCACTTCAGGTGCAGTGCCTCTTTGGCTATCTGGTTTGCAAGTTCATTTCCTGGAAATTTACATGTCCAGGAACCCAGTTAAAGTTGATGCTGCCTAATACCGCGAAGTTATTCAGTGTCAGCACAGTATTTGACGCTTAGTTGAAACTTGAACTCATTAATGCTGCTTGGCTGTCGGAGAAGATAACAATTTGTTGGCCATGGATATCCTTTAGAAATCAGGCTTTCAGCCAGTATGGCTATTGCTAGTATTTCAGCTTGGAAGACTAGTCGTTTTGCTAAGATGCAAATGTGTCTTATGGTAGTCATGATCAACTCAAGAGATGCGGAAAATTGCTCCAGCCCCGGTTTGGGTTATCCTGGAGCTATCAATTTAACATTTGATAACTCCCGTTGATGTTATCAATTATATTACCAACTTCATTTTTCCCAGGTATGTGGATAGTGAATTTCAGTTGAATTTTTTGTTTTGGAACAGGGAGGAGTCTTTTGGCATTAGTAGAGAAGGGATTTCTAATTTACCCAGTAGGCAGCTATCAAGATAGGATATAAATGCTCTTTTAAAAACTATATGAGGTCAATTGCACCAGTTGCCATTTCATGGTCCGTAAGGTCCTCGAAAACCTTGAAAAGTTGTTGAAAAAAGTTCATTTTCTTTGAAAATCCACGAGTTCTTGAAAAAGAATTTTTTTTTGTGACAGTCTTTAAACACCACCCCCTGTATTTAAAGATTGAAAGAGTGTTTTGCCCATTACATATTCTTATGCTGGGTTTTCCTAGGAGAAAGGTTTCTGTGCTGTGTGCAAAATGAAGCGCCCATTGCCGCCTGCTCACCAATAAGGAAACAGGTTCAACTGTGTTCCTACAGAGAGTAAATGTAACGCCTCACTAGCGTGATTGGCCAACTGCTTCTAGAGGAGTCAAATGTGTCATGCGGCACGTGTTCCACTGATTTCTTCATTTCTTTCACTTCCTTTCAAACTGAAGCATGCAGACGACATTAGCTATACAGCCCAAGGCCCGGCATCTGTCGGAGCATGTAGACCACAGTAGCTGATGCCAGGGCTGTAGGCTATATAGCCGCCGTGAGCTGATGCGCCACTGTAGGAAAACACAAATGTGTAGCGTGATTATGTAACTTGTTTCTATTGACACGAAATGATTCAGTTCGGTTCATGCGGCGCCAAAAACCTGTGTTAAAATTTTTTTTCCCTTTTTATTCTGTGCACATAGAATCAGTTGGTTCAACACAATATGTAAATCGGTTGCTGCGCCGTGCTCTCACTGGAGTGCAACTGTATAATGTATAGGCTAGTTTTTTTTGTCAGGAGGGGGGCATCTTGTCCCCCGAATGGTCTTTTCTGGCTATGGGCCTGCTGTCCCTGATATGCGGCAGGGTTTAAGCTAGATTGCTAATTCATTTTTTGCTAATTCCTTTCGCAAAAAAACAAAAATGGGGAGAAAATATTTAACAAAATGCTACAATACTAATGTAATGATTGATGGTTTGATGTCTACTCGTACCTCCTGTATGAATTTTTGCAAAAGCGGCTACCACTTCTTTCGCATTTTGCAAAAAATGCGACCGTAGTTTAAACCCTGGTCAGTGGTCTATATCATTCCTCTTAAGATCATGTGATGCATTCAATGTCTCTCTCAGCGCAATCTGTTGTTTTCTTATGGCTTTCATAGTCGTTTAAAATAATAAATAAAAGAAATTTCAGCATCGATGATATAATTCCAAAATTAATAAAAAAATATTCAGAATTAATGAAAACATTTTTTATAGAATTGATGGAAATTTCAGCATTGATGAAAGTAATTCCACAGTTAATAAAAGATGATTCCAGAATTTATAGAGACAATTTCATCATTGATGAAATGATTCTAAAATTACTGAAGCAATAATTCAAAAATTATAAATTATACATAATTAAGCAATAATTTCAAATTATGAGAGAATTCCAGAATTAATGAAAGATAATTCTAGAATCAATAAAAGAAAATTTCAGCATTAGCAAAAAGAAACAAATCCAGAATTGATGGAAACAATTATTCCAGAAGTGATAAAAGAATTCTGGAATTAATGAAAGAAATAAATCTTTATCTTTTGAAGAGTTCTATTTTTTTTTTTTAGTCTTTAAAAGATTAATTGCAATATTTAGACTAAACTGTACGCTCCAATAAGGAAACTGACAGGCACGGACTGTGTTATTCAATGCGTCATATGATTTCCTTGCATTGAATATTGCTGCTGTCACTGCTGCTCCATGCTCCCTCCAGTAATAGAAGCTTGATGCTGAAATCCCGTGTGAAAAGCATTCGATTTAGTGAAAATCAGGCAATCGTCTTCGAATTTATTGCTCAAGAAACTTCCTGCTGTGAATGATTCTATCAAACCTGAAAGTGACTCTATTGAAAACAAAATAAACGTTTTATTAGAGGTCATTTATTGAAAAATGAAGTTGTGAATGCAGAAATTATATGGACATTACAATGTATAAAAAAAGCATCATTCGTACAAATCAATATAAACAAACCTGGTGGAGCTGTACATAATATACAGTGGCCTATAAATCATTGAGAAATATATTGGAGCATGAATTTATATATGTGTGTGTATATATATATACACTGCTGGCCACCGTAAATGCAACACCCTGAAGGAAGCATGAAAATAATATGAAATTTACAACATGCATTAGCGGAGGTGAGATATACAAATGATTAGAATTTCAGCACAGACGCACATCACGGCCGCCTGTGGCGCCACTTCAAAGCGCTATTTAAGGCTTGGAGATTTCGACGATTTGAAGTACGGCAATTGTGTTTTTCTTGTGGTTTTTTCAAAAAAACGATCAATTATGCCTAGTAGAAAACAGCGATCATCTTTTGATCAAGTATCCGAGTTCGACAGAGGAAGGATAGTGGCCTACCGAGATTGTGGATTATCTTTCAGGGAAATCGGTAGTCGTGTTGGACGAAACCAAACAACTGTAATGTGGATATGTGATCGTTGGATGCAGGAGGGTACGACGGACCGACGTGTTCGATCGCATCCACCTCAGTGCACCACTTCATGTGATGACAGGCGTATTGTGCGTATGGCAGTGACGGATCGCTCAGCCACATCACGAACCATAGCACAGCACATTCAGTCTGTACCGCATCATCCAGTGTCTGCGCGTACCATTCGACGCCGTTTACAGCAGAGTGGTCTGTCCGCAAGACGTCCATTGCTTCGTCTACCCTTGGTGCAGAACCACAGACGTCTCCGCCGCCAATGGTGCGATGAAAGAAGGATGTGGACGTATCTCCGTATCCGCTGCATGTCCGAGGTGTTGGAGCCAGTTGTCCTTCCTTACCTTCAGGGCTTGCCCACAGCCATATTTCAACAGGATAATGCGCGACCACACGTGGCACGCATTGTCCAAAGGTTCTTCGTCAATCGCCAGATTGAATTGCTTCCCTGGCCAGCTCGCTCTCCGGATCTTTCGCCGATAGAAAACATGTGGTCCATGGTTGCTCAACGATTGACCCAGATTACATCCCCAGCTGCCACACCAGATCAACTTTGGCAACGCTTGGAAGCTGCTTGGTCTGCTGTACCTCAAGAACACATCCAAAGTCTCTTTGAATCAATGCCGAGGCGTGTGGCAGCGGTGATCTCCAACAATGGCGGCTACTCTGGCTACTGATTTTGGCAGGAACCACACTTCACAGAAGTCTATAAATTTAATCATTTGATGCTTGGTCAACATGTTATCTACAAAATAAATATTGTTGCGATATCTCTTGTCTTTCTTGGTGTTGCAATTTGGGTGGCCAGCAGTGTATATATATATATATTACTATAAATACTCTGTGTTTTTTTTAGTTTATACTTCAATTATCAGCAAGAAATTAGAGTAATTTTTACTTTTGATTTGTTTGTAGTGGAAACATTTTCCATGGGCGAAATTTGTCATAAAGCTGTGATTTCTCAGTGATTTATATATTGGGGTTTTTCTATGATAAAATATGCACCTTGTTTGTCAGAATTTTTTTTTTTTTAATATTTCAATGTTGACTTGAAAATTTGAAGATAAGTATGCAATGAATTCACTGTATGTTATACATTACACATGATGTGAAATAAAATATTTAGAAATGTAATCTCTGAAAGTTTCAATCAAAATTAGATATGTGCCTATTATTCATGTGAAAAATATGCATTTGTAAAAAGGAGTCCTTGAATTTTTTTTTCTTTGAAAGAGTATGAGCCATGCATTTCTTTCCAGCTTGTACATGGTCTTAAAAGCTTCTCCTTGTAGATACTATCTTATAGGTGGTAGCTTGTGAGAGCATAGTTTCGAGGGAAATAGAAGGGGAGCTAGGTAAAGCTCCTGTGACAAGAATGCACGTTAATTGTAGCACTTTTTTTAGAACAATTTCATAAGGTGTCTTTACTAACCCCTGATGTCATGCCACATATCTGTAGGTCAGCCTTGGGCATGCAGTAGCATTGTAAATCTACTGGGTGGGGTTTAAATTTTAAACCCCACTTTTTTTACCAATAATTCTTTTGCATAGCATAAGTATATTAGTGGTCCGTTTAACACTTTCTTGAATATAGAATTTCCAAGAGAGCTTAGAATCCAAGTGACATCCAAGGTATTTCACTTGGTCACAAATGGTAAAGACTTGTCGCTTAAGGGTTAGGTTTCTAATTTTCTATTTTCTGTTCTATAATGCTTATCAATTGTCTAATATTACAATCAATTTTTAATATTGAGTAACCCTTCCTTTTCCCCCTGTAAATTGGAAAATGGGCTGTGTTATGCTTTTTTATAGAGTAGGATTTTTTTTTGAAGTTGGTAGGTCTGTGTTTGACTTTTATAGGGTAGTCTGACGTACAAAATACATAACCTGATAAAATGTCTTTCAGTGAGTCTTCCAGTTCCATCAGGTGTTGTCCTAAACATGTCCAGAAAAGGCATATATAAAATAAAACTGAAATATCAAAACGTGCATTAAATAATGAAGATGCAGTGCATGTGTTCATCACTTTACGAAGGAATGAGTTGTTATAGTGATGGTAGTTGACTTTGGTGTGCCCCTTTTTTCCCAAATCCATTGACTCACAGTTCATCTGGACATACAATGCCTAAGTCATTTTGTGACCTACATCTTTGACTATCAGATCTGGCTCACATATATTCTAGTCTGTGTCTATGTGCGGCTCAACCATGACTTCACGATTGGTGTCATCAGAATTCACCCTGTTAAGGTACGCTACAATAGCGTATTACAGTTTAATTCTCTCTCCCCACGTCTTGAAGCAGCTCTGTAAGATATGGTTTGCCATCTCTAACATAGCATAGCCAAAGCGACACCTTCTGAAAAATTCGTGTCCTCCTCAAAAGTCTAGCTGCAGTGTGGAAGGTATTGATTTAGACCTTATAGAATCAAGCATAGTTGTAACTAGCCACAAATCTTGAGATTATTAATCTATTCAGAGATGCTATTGATATATATTGATGCTATATAATGCGTCAAATAAGCGGAATTTTGGAAAAGGGCGCATAAAAATTTTGTTTGCGTCCTGCTTGATGTGTTCTTTCCTAGTTCTAAGAAGAAGAAAAGTAGAGAAAAACCTTTCCAACTTTTCCTTTTTTACCATCTATCATGATCGCGCGATCTTGAAAAAGTGGTTTTACTATTTCGTACACTACTGTATTGATATACACGCAGGTTGTTGAAGAATAAGATGAGGGATATCGAGTTGCTTTCCTGAATGAGGGGCAGTGTAATTGTAAACTTTTTGAGATTTCGCTCCCCTGTGGATTTTCTCCCTTCCGGTTACTTATGGAAATTATGAGTTCCTAAAATATTGTAAATACATTTTTTTTTTTTATCGTGAAGGATTGGAATGCCTGTTCAAATTGTAAAACTTTCCAGAGATGGTGGAAAAACTGAATCTGTAAAAATCTACCTTGAATATCCAGTTTTATCATCTAGCTGCTATGTGGTGGTCACCGTTTCGCATCACAAAAATCACGGGTGTATACACAGAATCTGCTTTTGGAGGGGCACAAGGATCTAATTCTTTACAAAGTTTGGGTCTCTAACACTGGAAAACAATTTTAAATTAACAGATAGTATAAAAGAAATTATTTTATACCAATATTATAATTCTGTACGAAAATATTTTTAGTTTTTGATCGGGGGAAGGGAAGAGGCCCCTTATAACACACCCCTAAATATTGCTTTTGGTAAAAATCCAGGTTTGGAACCCCACGATTGCACAATGGTAATCAGCTGAAAATGTGATTTCCTAAGGTTTTTAAATTTTGAGTTGGCTATTCCTTTGAAAAAAACTTCTGGTTGCCACGGCAATCACAGATCTGCAACACGAATATGTATACATTAAACTTCAAATGCATGCATTACCAGTTTGGAGGATAGATGCAGGGCCGCAACTGGGAGGGAGAGGCAGGTCTTAGTGTCCCGGGCTCTGGACTGGGGGGGGGGGTGGGCACCAAATTCACCTTTTATAACTTCTGCTTTTACATTACATGGGTGTGCCAACGTGTGTGCTTGCCCCATTTGAGAAAGTATCTAGTTGCGGCACTAGATAGATGTCACCACCTACTGAACACAACACGCCAAATGTTATGCACACACATAAGCACACTGTTAAGCTTCTCCAACACAAATCTGACATAACTCCCATATTCAGGAGTGAAAATATGTGGCAGTTAGATGGCGACAGAGCATAGTTACTTCTGCAGACTAATTCAACATATAGGTGCAGCTGCTTGGCAAACATCCTCTCACTATGCCTGCAGTCTTGATTTCTCAACCATTAAAGCCTAATCATTGCTTAACATGACTTTTCTGATTCCATAGATAGTCACCAATTAGTGACTTCATTGTTTCATAAGTTAGATGTTACTTGTACCTTCACAATGAGTAGGAAGGCAATTACACCCCAAAGGTTGGGTATTAAAGGTCCATCCTAAGCAGCAGAGTCATGGCCCCACATCCTGCATCAGGGTTCTAGGGCCAAGATCTTTGGTGGGCAGCCAGACCACATTTTCACGGGCCTTTTTATAGTTAATTCAGTGTAAAAAAACAAATGTAAGAATCGTCTCGGGCCATCGGGCTGAAGTTCTATTAGCCCAACCCCTTTGGGGCCCATGGTCAAAGTGGCACAGTAGTAAGATGCTCATCTTCCACTATGAAGGTTACCATCAAGGTCCACTGGTTTGAATCTGGGCATGAAACATCAGAAACAAGTTCTTTACCTACCAAGGCTGGGGTGACCACTGATAGACGTCGCTTTCATTACCCACCTAACTCCACTGGTTGCAAATTGTCATATGGCTGTATATGATCGGAATTGGTGTGCTGTAGTCTTCCATCACATAGAAATATCCTATTTTGACTTTGTGAATAAACAACCACCTGTATATATAGAAATGTATGATCTGTGATCCCAGTTTCGCAATGTTCCCAGATGAGTATATCCAGAGTAGTGCAATAGACTCAGAATGAGTATTATCTCGAGCACCAATATTCTGTTAGGGTTTCAGTGGAACTCTAGTAAGAAGCTACACAATTTGGATTTTAATTGCTCTACTCCATCAACCAACATTCTTTGTTGGTGAAAAAAGTATTTGAAATCTCCCCTCCTAGACATGTCATTGGAACATCTATTTTGTCTTTAAAGTTCATCAATTTGTATTTTTGTTTTTTTCTTGAGGCTTATATTCGCAAACAAAATGGCCTGTTCATTTTGATTTTCATTTTGATTGACATGTGTTGATAGTGGGTCTATATTCTTTAATGAGCTTATAGACTTCGTTGAGTAGCTCCTGAAAACCACACTGAGGGGTTGAGAATCACTCTCAGAGTTTTGGAAGAAAGTCTGTTCAGAATCGGCCATGAACAGTAGATCCTGACAGAAGTGGCCATTGTGGGTATAAAATGGCTGCGTCTAGAGAACTTGAAGAAATTCTTTGTCTTATTCTATAAGGCAGTGGTCTCAAATTTACGTGCCTAGAAAGGCATGTTTAATTTTTTGTTGAAATGGCAGCTGCAGATGTTTTAATTTTATTGTTGAATACTTCTACACGTTGTTAACTGAAACATAGGACTAGTTTTCACACACAGTGGTGCAGTAGGCACTACGTTGGGTATCACTGCTATATTGAAAGAATCCAGCAAACTTTATTTCGTCATACAAGGTCAAGGAAAAGTTGCAGAATATTCCTGTAGGTATGTGGTAGACACCCTGAAGAAAATATCAAATGTTATGAGTCACCATAGGTTGTAAATATGGCTAAATTCTTTTCATACTATCACTTTTGTAAAATAAATTCCTAAATATAAGTATAGGTATTAGCAGATTATCTTATGAGGTTTGACTGAATTGAGAAATATATATTTTTTATATATAATGATATTTTGAAGTATGCTCTATTTCAGGGGTTCTCAAACATTTTCCACCTGTGGTGCCCGTTTCTATAATCAACACATATCCGTGGCTCCCCAGAGCAGTTCAAGTCCCTTCTCTACTACGTCCTTGATGGAGATCGGTGTTTGAGAACCCTTGTGCTGTATTTGTCTCAAATTAAATTTCTTACATCAACTTATTAAAACTAATTTGTCACTTGAAATATGAACTAAGTAGGCTTATATCTAATCAGAAAACATTTGCTGACTGAATAATTGGATTGAGTTTTTTATACTAATAAAAAAAATCTAATCGAACCAAATATTTTTTTTCTCATTTAGCTCAAGGATTTGCTTCTTGAGGTACTGCAATTTACAGCATTGCTCATTGAACATAGCTTTTCACGACATTTCTACAATTCCATGGAGGTATCTTTTTTTTTTATCTATTCAGTGAAGTAAATTCGAGTGAATTAAAAACTAAAGGCAATTTCTGTAGAACATTTTTATTTCCATGTTTACCAATGTGCTTCAGGTATTGTTCTGAAAACGTGTTTCACCCTTATTAACAAAGGTTTTTCTTGTTGCTACCATTACTATCACTGCTTGATAGACATCTAAACTGAATGCGAGATCTAGGTTAAAGATCTAATAAGACAGCACAGGTCTAAGATTTAGCGATCTACATTGTGAAAGTATTTCAAAACAAGGCTGTTAACCTAGCTATATTGCAACTGGACATATTCAAGAAATAGCCATGATGCAGACCTAACTTTAGTAGAAACCAAAAAGTTATCGAAAGGAAGAAAAAACTTCAAACATTTAACTTCCTGTGGTCCTATGTATAGGTGGACTCGACTTAAAACTACATCAGGAACCAACAATACTTCATTGTTATAATGGTCCCTTATGATAATAGGAAGCCCTTCTCCCCCCCCCCCCCCCACTGTGAATTTGACTTCTGAGCAGAACTCTTGTAAGCTGTATGATAACCGCAAAAGCACAAACATCCAGAAGCCTTCCTCATTGTGGAAAAGACTAACAAAGTGCCAAAAAAACCCAAAAAAAAAACTTGACAGCAAAAGGTTAAACCCAGTGTTATCCGCAAAAATAAATTTAAGGAATAATTTTACTCTTACTCAAAATTTTAAGTGGTTTTGTGAAAAGAGGGGTTGTTTTAAATTGAAAACAGAAAAATAACTTTAAAAAAAAGGAATACCTATATAATTTAAAGTAGTATTTTTCACTCCTTAACAAACGCATCTAGATGCACATTGGTGAACACTGCCTAAACCTGCAGAAAATCTCATTTTGTGTATTCTATGGATTTTTTTTTTATTATTCGAGAGGAATAGTCTGAAACACATTTATTGATAAATCAATTATTGCCTTGAGGGAATATCAAGACCAGTTGCATTACATAATTTCTCAATTTAGAAATTTAATTTCCATCAAGACTCGCAGTATTGAGAAAGATTTTTTTGGTGGTTATGATGTAATTCAATATTTGGGAAAAAAGCTCAAGGAAGTTTTCAAAGCTCAAAGAACAGCAAAAAAGTTTATTTAATTCATCAATATAGTATAATTATACTTAGACCAAAAATTTAACCCTTGATAGTTAGAAATATGTATTGACTTCTTTCACTTACTATGTCAGTTTTGTCCTTGTAACTAGTGTTTGTATAAAGCATAAACTATCATAGAAACTATTTCATTACTTTTGACACGTTTAAAAAGAAATACGATAAGCATGTTGGGGTAAATCGAGAAGCTATCCATTCTTAGAGTAAGACAACCATAAGTATTCTTTATGGGCATTGTATAATATTTTATCATGTGTATATATTGTTTATAATTTGTGTTAATTGCATTTTTAATTGGGTTGCTGTATTTTTGAAATATGACATTCATATTTTTATGGGCATCTTTTTATCAGCCACCTCGTTGGGCATTTTGCCTGTTGTGGCGTTGTATTTGTATTTTCTTTTGGATGTTCTTAAATATTGCCAAAGATGTACAAGCTAATTTATTAAATGAGAGAAAATTTTTGAGCTTCAACCTTTTATCTTTCTGAAGTGTCGTGTGTGCAAGTGTCAACTCCAGCTGCCCACAGAAAGAAAAAGACCAGTGTGTGGGGTGGGGGGTAAGCACTCAAGTTGCACAGTGGTAAGATGCTCATCTTCCACTGTGAAGGTTACTGTCTAGATCCACGGGTTCAAATCAGGGCAAGAACATCAGAAACAAGTTCTTTACCTACCAAACTGATAACAATATATGACTGGAGTTGGTAGGCGGTGGAGTAGTGTGTATGTCGGGCTGAACAAAAGCATTGCTTTTTTTTATCTAGAGGCATTGCTTTATCCAAAACATTATGGGAGAAAAAATCTAATTAAACAAGTTATTTCAATATAAAAAAAATTATATATAAAAAAATATAAAAAAAAATTATATATAAAAAATTATATAAAAAACCTCTAATGTACTATGCACTGAGAAAACATCACTCACAGTGTTGCTCTGATCAGTTATAGATAAGCACAGTTTTGTTTAAGATTATTGATTTATTTGATAATATTTAAGACTAAGCATGAAATACTTTTTTGTGAATCTACAAAATAATCAAACTGTGAAACTTGATTGTTAAATTTTAAGAACAATTTATAGATTAAATAGTTAATAAGAAAAGTTTGTGTAGAAATATTTATATAGAAGTATTCATAGAAAGAAATAATCAGTATTAAGTTGATAACCACACTATTTTAATTCATAATCTGAACTCTTTCACCGAAATTTTTTTTTGTAAATGTAACTTGAACAAAAAACCCTGGTTTGAAGCTGCACTTTTTTATACCAACCTTGATATATGTATATGTATTTTTTTTTACAGCACCTGACTGCTTTATTATCCTCTAGTGATATGTTGGTTGTACTTGGAGTTTTGAATCTTCTATATGTGTTCAGGTGAGTTTGAATTAAATCATAAATGAATTTTTAATTTTAAGTAAGGAAAATAAGTGTGGTTATATGAAATACTCTATTATGAAATATACTAATCATAAGTCATGCATATTTAATTTGTCAAGTTTTGCTTATAACAATACCCCCCAGTAGTTTGAGAAGTTCATGTTGTGAGCAAGGTCATCAAATTAGCTTATATAGCAATACTATATATAAGGTGCATTATTGAGGTTGTTCTAGACCAGTGATCGGCAAACTCATTAGTCAACAGAGCCAAATATCAACAGTACAACGATTGAAACTTCTTTTGAGAGTCAAATTTTTCAAACTTGAACTATATAGGTAGGTACATTGTTATTAACTTAATTAAGGTACTCCTGAGCTGACCTTTGCTAAAAACGTCCTCGATTTGACTGAGGTATGTTTGCTGAGGTCGACCCCTTCTAACTCTCCCATCCACACTCGTCTTGTATACTTGTTTCGTCTATCTCCTTTCGTTCATCCTCTTATATGTATAACCAAACCATCTCAACCTACCTTTTTCAATCCTCGACACTACATCTTGTCGTCTTACGGATATCTTGCTCCTTTTTCTGGAGCGAGAACAAAATGGCAAAAACGTGTCTCTAAACATGATTTTGCAAAACCTGGAATTTTTGTGCACCCGCACATGGTATTTTGTGGAAGAACCACACTCAAGGGGCCAAAGAGCCAGCCGCATGTGGCTCGTGAGCCGCGGTTTGCCGACCACTGTTCTAGACAAAATAAACTTACGCAGCACGTGGTTTTATTTATTTATACAATATTGATTGGCCGAGGCCTATACAAGAGGATGCAGAATTATATATGGCAAAAGTGTCGATTGATGGTACGAGAAAATTCGGAAATCGTAGTGCAATCTATAATATTTGATGGTAGGTTGTTCCAGTCGATAATAGTTCTTGAGAAAAAGCTAAATTTGTGACAATCTGAAGAGGCAAAGATGGGCTGTAATTTTTTAACTGCCTGAACAAAACTCTGGCTACTCATATTTCTTTATAGTTATATTGATTTGTGTAATTTTATCATTTTAGTTTTAAAAAATTTTCTTGGAAACAAGACTCCCCACTTTCTTATTAAATCATATCAAAAAAGTTCTAATTGATAATCAATTGAAGAGGGAAACATCAATATATTGCTAAATAACAAATGTAATAGATTGCAATTAATGATTTTGCCAAAGCAGAAATGACATTGTTTTTCGGGTTACCAGGTGTACAAGTATGAAATGCTGATTTTTTTTCAATAAAAACACGTTAAATTCAGAAGAATGATAAAAAGTGCTTTATTCAAAGTATGCTCCACTGCTTGTTATACATGCACTCCCATCTTTCCTGAAATTTGTGAATACCACACCGGTAAAAATCTTCCCCTTTTCATCGAGCTATTTTTTCACATCTTCGTACCATTCATCGAGCTATTTTTTCACATCTTCGTACCATTCATCGAGCTATTTTTTCACATCTTCGTACCATTCATCGAGCTATTTTTCCACATCTTCGTACGAACCTAAGCGTTGCTCGGAAAGTGCGTGACCCATCAATGCAAACAAGTGGTAATCAGAAGGAGCCAAGTCTGGTGAGTAAGCCGCATAGGGTAGAACTTCCAGCTGAGTGCTTCCAACGTGCCGCGAACCGCTTTTGCTGTATGTGATGGAGCATTGCACATTGAACATTGTCAAGGATCATTTCACGTTGTCATGGGGCATTGCGATTGAAAACAGCTTGTTGACTAACACCCAATTGCTCTGCGAGTTGTTTTTGTGTCTGTGTAGTATCTTCGTCCAACAATGCTTCCAATTCCACATCGGTATTTTTTTGGCGGTTTTCCATGTTCCTTGTCTGCAAGATCGAAGTCGCCACTTTTGAAACACTGAAACCATCATTCACACGTATCTTGCGATGGAGCATGTTCACCATAAGCTTCTCGAAGTAATCGGTATGATTCAACAGCAGTTTTCTTCAAATGAAAAAAAAATTAATGCTGTCCGCGAATGCTCTTTGTTCAGTATAACTTCTGACATACTGAACACAACAATACAACACTATGCACACACTTTTCCAATTTATCACTCGTGCGCATCTGACACTTGTTGATGACACACAAAATGGCACAGTTTCAAATCTTTATAGCACAAACTGCATTTGTGCACCATCTGTTTTCTGAAATCCGCATTTCATACTTGTACACCTGGTATTTGGAGGGGTGTATATGGAATATTTAGTTTATTAATTTTTCTTTTGCTTAGTTTAAGGGTACAACATGTAGAGTAGTGATTTAAAAACTTCTGTCTTGATGGAAAAACAGTTTTGTATTTACTATTGCATGGTTTTATATTACTCATTGTACAGCAACTAACATTCATCATTCAAAATTATAGTGCACATTGTGTATAGGTAAAACAACAGTTTGCATAACACAGTTGGATGCACTAGATTTGGTGTTCTGATGCTATCCAATAGCATTGTTTTCTGTATTTGTAGGACAAGCAGAGGCATAAACAATGTTTACGATGTTCAGCAGAGCTAAAAATGAAAGTGCTTCATTTGCCAAAAACAATTGTACTCACATTGAACAGTAAAATATAAACAAATCCCTTTAAAAAAGGATAGATAACACAGTAAAACCCTCGGGTTCACCTTGAATTATTTGCAGTGGATCTTTTAATTTACACATTTTGTACTGTGTTTCTGAAATTGCTCTGGAAAGGGCGTCATTCTTAAACCTACAGATCTTCCTAATTTGCTGTGCATTGTCGAAGAGAGTGGGCCAGCTAGACCTCGGAAGATTTTGAAAAAAAGAATAAGATATATTATGGAGAGACCAGGGCCGTAACTAGAATTTTTACGGCCTGGGACAAACATGATTCAGTGATCTGGGGCCAACATTATTTTGCAGCCCCCTCAATGTTGAAATTCAATAATTTTGTAAGTGTGTTGTTCCCACCAAAATTGCTGCCTCCTCTAGTTCCGGTCTTGGGAGACGGGAAAGTATCTGTGGTGGTGCTAGTCCATTGTTTTGTCCAAAAATTGCTTTTGATACCAAGTCATTTCTGTCATTTTGCTTTCGCTCCAGTTATCCTTGAAGGATACCGAAATAGTGCTATGATTTTTTTTTAAGTTAAAAAAAAAAAAATTTCCAGGGAAATCCTCTCTGCTATGATCTTGTTATCTGGCAAAGGGATACCTCTCCAACTTTTTCTAATTTTTTGAGTTGGAGCCCTGGAGACATTTTATAGTTCAGTAAAGAGTAGATTGACAAACAAGTTTATAGCAGATTTTGTTCCCTTTTGTATGCGAGAAATGCTTAAATTATTAAAAATATTAGCATATTTAAAAATTTGAAACATTTCGGATTGCTGATGGGAAAGTCACGGAGTCGTGGAAAAAGTCATGGAAGTCCTGAAAAAGTCACAAAATTTGACTGAAAGTCAGATTTTTCGATTCTCCTTAGATCTTTTTTTTGTTTTTTCTCTTAAAATCTTGACTTTGGAGAAGCTGTGGCATTCAATATTTCTTCCTTTTCTCAGATTTTATTCATTTTTTGCCCTGAAGGGATGGATGGGTGAGTAGCAACAGAAAAGAACAATGCCAATATGTAGCCACCCTACATTAGATCAGACATTATATAGGTGGGGTAAAAAAGCTATTTAGAATGGATGAACAAAAATACTTTTTTTCTTTGCTTGTCTGGACTTTCAAAATCTGTAATATTCTCCCTAAAGCAGTGTTCTCAGGATCACGTGATAATTACTAGAGGAGGTGGGGGGGGGGGACTGTAATAGACCATGGCAGTAGAAATTCCTCTTAGGAACAATATTGGTTTTATGTAGAATGGACATGATCTCCCCTCCCCGCATCATGGAGCAGGGCTGTTGGATCTTTGGTGGGTCAGAATTCACTGAATTGGGCCTCTGCAGTATATTTATAGCATGGGGGGAAAAAAATTATGGTTATTGTCCCAGGCATTAGGGCTGCAGACCTGTCATCCTGGGGGACAGGTGAAAGGGCACAAATTTTTTCACCCGCGGAAATTTTTTTTAAATTATCCAGTTTTTTTATTTATTTTCATCGCATCGATCTTTACCAACTAGCAATAGCAAACTATGAAATCGTACAGTATTCGCATGCAAAAGAATGACAATGTTGAGAAGATAGACATTGGACTCGTTTACCATTAATTGTGTTGCGACATAACTTTTAGGCAGAATTTAAAGGAGTACCACAGTGCTTCCAAAAGTGGGCATTGGGGCTCCTAGGAGCATCGTGGTGATCTCAAAATATGCATTTGTGTGCTACAGCCAATGCTTTAAAGTGGTTCTTTTATAATGGTAAAAAAATACCAAACTTCTTAGGAAGCCACCGATGAACCATGAATTACACTAGGGAGTCAGCTGAAAAAAGATAACCATTTGAATATGGTAACAAGCTTGCGATCTAGACCAGAGGTCTACAACTGGCAGCGAACAGGCAAGTTTACATGAAATAGGGAACGTTTGCATTCAATGGAATGATTGGTAGTTTTTTTTGTGTGTGTGTGTGTCGACAGCAGAATTTCAAAGACTATCAGAACATTCTTCGAACTTCTATACTTCCGATCGGGAGCAAAATAGGGAGTCGTCGGTTAGTTGTTGCAACAGGTCAATGCCCCTATTCGCACATGTACATCCACTGGTGCATGGTTTACTTTTGATGAGTGATGCAAGTTGGAATGGTCAGCTAAGCCTAGGCCTAAATTTAGTTAAAAACTTTTGAGGGTCTATTATCACATATTCTTCCCAATGTTGTCTGCTTCCAAGTATTAATGTCTTGAAGCAGCAAATCAAGCAAAGTTAGTTTTCTCTGGATTCTGCAATTCTTATATGGCCGTGTGGGACCAAAGGTTTAGTTTCCACAAGAAATTCTGATGTGGAAAATAATTTCTCAGCATGCCTAATCGAGTATTTCAAACGATTCGTGGCAATGGTGCAACTGTTGAACTGTGAGCATTACATTTTGCGGATGTTTATATACTTTTGAGATAGGATGTTTTTCATTTTTGTTAATTTACTTCTTGAGCAAAATTCTGTTAAACAGTGTGTTGGACAGAACATGCAGAATTTTCAACATTAGATTCACGTATAAAAAAATTGAGGTAGAAATTATAAGTGCTGGATTTTGTTATTTATGAAAAATGCATAGATTACATGCCAATGTAGGATTTAACATTCAATGAAATAGTAATGAATTATAGTCAATTCTATTATAACAGAGTTGCAGAAATAATTATCTTCTTTTTTTATTGTCAATTTTCTTTTTCATATCTTCCATGAGCTTTTTATTTTTTTTTCAGCAAAAGATCAAATTTTATAACAAGGTTGA
Source organism: Pholcus phalangioides (assembly GCF_987345545.1). Classification (NCBI taxonomy): domain Eukaryota; kingdom Metazoa; phylum Arthropoda; class Arachnida; order Araneae; family Pholcidae; genus Pholcus; species Pholcus phalangioides. Next base: position 43,131,199 of record NW_028301600.1, on the reverse strand, counting down.
ATCCTGAGAAAAGGCAAATACTGCTGTGGAGACTTTTATATCTAGCTGAAGTGAGAACTAGTGTTTTTTCTACAATTATTTATAGTATTTCTATCATTAACATTTTAAAACTTAATATAATTCAATACATTTCAATATATTAGGAGGGTAATCTTTCCAATTTAAATTTCAGTTATGAAAAAATCCTTACTTTTACAGGATTTATTAATTTGTCTGAGGTTTTGTACAGAATTTGTATCCACATGAAAATCTCAGTAATTTTTATTCTCGAGAGTTGGCAGTTATGTTACCATTAGCTAGTAGCCCTGTGAATGAAATACTTGATTTTTCAAAACATAAAATGTGAAGGTGTGAAAGATTCATCAATTTTACTAAATCTACTTACTTTCATTGCTAAATATTTTCCTGTAGAGAAAGCTTGCAAATAAATCAATTAATCCTTTCAGGCCCTGTATACACACAAAGAGAGGGGGGGGTGTTGCATTTTCTTTGCTTTAGGTATTCTATTAATCTCGACGAGTGAGTTCTGACATCAAGGATTGCGTGTTATCGTTAAAGCCAGGACCAAACACTCTAAGATTGAAAAAGAATACAGCGAGAAGAAACATCCCTCCCCCACTTCTATTGGTACTAGATCAGAAAGCAGGGTGTTAACCATAATAGAAAAGTCACGGAATGAGAAAAAGGTCACAGAAGTCCCAAAAAAGTCACAGAATTTGAGTGAAGGTCAGATTTTTTCATTTTACAGAGATGTTTTTTTTCTTCTTCCCCCCTCCCTTAAAAGCCAGGCTTTGGAGAAGCTGTGACATTCACTATTTTTTCTTCTCTGATTTCTTTTTTTATTTTTGCCCTGGAGTGATGGATGGGTGAGTAGCAACGGAAAAGAACAATTCCAATATGTAGCCACCCAACATTGGGGCAGACACTATATAGGTGGGGCAAAATAGCTATGGACTGGATGAACAAAAAATAACCTTTCTTTTTCTTTCTTTGCTTGTCCGGATCTTTCAACATCTAATATTTCCCTTAAAGTAATGTTCTCACAATCATGTGTGATAATTCGGGGGGGGGGGGGGTTGTTGACTGACATGGCAGTTGGGAGTCTTCTTGGGAACATTATTGGTTTTCCTTAGAGAGGACATGACCTTCCCCCCCACATCTTTCACATCATGAAGCAGGGCTCTTAGATCTTTGGCGGGTCCTCAAATCAGAGTTCTTATTGGGTGAAGGCTCTGTAGTGAATTTATAGCATGAAAAAACAATGATGGTGATTGTCCCTGGCCTTAGTGCTGCAGCCCTATCCTTGTGGGGGCCAGGTGAAAGAACACAAATTTTTCCCCCACGAAGGGAAATTTTGTTTTTTTAAATTATCCGCTTTTTGTTTTTTATCTCATCGATCTTTACCGACTAGCTATAGTGAACAACAAAATCTTACAGTATACATATTAGGGTGGCTCACCGTTCTGTGTAAAAAAAATTTTAATTTCTATCCGGCACAGCACGGAAAGGGTGCCAAATTATGCCTTTAGCTAACATATGTATTTTTTCTTCAGAATGGGTATCATCTGCCTCTGGATTGACTTTAAAGGATACATATTTTGAAAAGAAATACTTTTCAAAGTATTGTAGTTTCAAAGTAGTTTTTTTTATGAGTTACTACAAATTGCATGAGTAACATTTCTTACAAGAGAAAGTTTACAAAAATGGCATATATATTATCATATTTCAAATGGCGCGAGAATCCTTCTTACTATTGAATTTCGGCATAGCTTTTCGAGACTGTTTGGTTTTTTATGAAGCCTCTCAGATTTTTTGCACAATGTGGCTGAAGTTTCTGTAACAATCTTGACCACTTTTTCAACAGTTTGTGTGTGACGTGGCAGGCATAGTAAAGGCAGTTCTAATTTTTGGACGAGAAACAGTTGGATATCTTTGTCAGGTATGGATTTCAATATTGGTGGATCGGATATATTCTCATTCTGCCAGTCAATGAGATCAATTGATGTAAGATGATGCATCAAATTTTACAATAGGAAGTTGAAGCAGTCAGTCTATTTCTCTGAATGAGGTGGGCTGCTAGTTCACAGATGTGCGATTCAGAGTCTGTCAGCATTGCGATCAATGAATTTTCATGGTGTGCGAAGTGTTTCTTTGAGAGAATGGCTGGATATATTTTTCCTTTCAGTGCTGCGGGCAAATACCTAGTTGCGATGAGCAGGTGCTGTGTTCCATCTGTACAGGAAAGGTGAGTTTTGATAGCAAACCAAGTTGGAGCGGAAAACTTAACAGCCTACATTGCTAGAATTACTAAATTTTCAGAAAGAGACTATAGAAATGTGCAAACATAGAATTCAAATACCATGAGTTAGTCATCGGGCATGCATGAAACATTTCACCTGGCGATTTGTTTCCTAAATCCTTAGGGAATATGCCTGTTGAAACTGCTGAGAACATTCAGTACAAATATGTTTGGTCTGTGCATTGAATATAAAACTTGGGTAATTCTGTTGAAATAATTTGAAACGAAACACCCGTTTTTTTTCACATATTTCTATATCTTTGCCGATTCTCCCTGAAAATGTTTTGGATTTCGATGTGCTGCCGTCAATATGTAGAAACAAGTGTCTGAAGCGTTCATATGCAGTAGACAGATAATCTATTGCAATAGCTTATCTAACCTTTTTTCAAGCAGAGGTATGACACCTCCATATTTACCAATGTTCATATTTGTTCCACATCACACCCAACTGCCACTAAAGACTCCATAGATATTTCTGATGCCAGGAAGAAATCAAAGATTATGCTTGTTCTATCCATTCAGATGTGCAGAAGCTGGTGCTTCGACTCTGGTTCATTATCAATGGAATATGCTCTTCAAGAATGCTCTGTCAATTATATCAGAAAAGGATGAAAAAATGTAGTTTTATTCCTCCGTCCGTCGAAGTATGAAGCAGGTATTTGTAGGACTTTGGTCGTTGTTGGTTGATTAGGAAACTTCTCTGACAGGTATTTTTGTATTTGGGGCAAATGCACTCTACGATGTTCTTACCCTTGCAGGATGAAATGTCAAACAATTTACGACAAAACTCTTCTAATTGCTTCTTCGGTATTTTAGGTTGTGATTTTAAAAGATTTTTTGTATTTCATACATGATACGCCTTCAACATCGCTTTCACGTGTTTGTTGGACAAAAGGAATGGAAGCTCTTGACCATATTTCTTCAATTTTTGCCATGACAATGTCCATTCATCCGTCTTAATGAAACCCAGAAACTTTTCTCCAACTCCTGACCTATCTCGTCTGAAATCACCACAAAATTTGCTAATTGTGACAACTCAGTGTCCAGAAAAAGTATGTTGAAAATTTTTATATGGTTTTTTTTTACACAAATTAAAGTGTCGAACTGCCACGAAGCTGGGCTGGAAGAGATCTCGGCAATGGGATAAGTCCAGCGGCAAAGTTCTGGTGTTCATGTCCTCTATTCCTTTATACGTGAGCTCTTTATTAGTTTCATTACCACGTTTTATCTTAAGACTGTTTCACTCATAGAACTTCATAACATCTTCATAGGTTGGTGATATATTGCATTTAATGTCACTTGAATCGCAAAATAATGGACATGACATTAATCATGGAACGTACTCGTTCAAAGTGGTAAAATTTCACAAACGAGCACAAGACAACCTTGCCTTATTTCAACTGGAGTTATACCAGGAAACATGGGTGTCACATGCGCACGCATAGTCTTCCTAGGCTCCCCACTCATCCACACCTACAACGTGACACATTGTCTATGTTTGTAGAAAGTAACGTAATTGGTCGAAACCCTAACTGAAACTTACCTCTAAGAAAAATCAAAACTATCCAAAAAAATCATAAAAATAGATATCAATCTGGAGGCAGCTACATTTCAGTCAGAGTGTAAAAAAATCGTGTATTATTTTGAGACCATTTAGCACATTGTTATCGCTGTGCCCCTTAAAAAATTTAAATTTTCTTTTCTTGACTTAATTTAATGCACATGCGAGACAAAACAAGAGCTTTCAAGAGAAGACCGACATCGAACTTCTTCACCATTAATTGTGTTGCGACAATATTTAGGCCGAATTTAAAGGAGTACACAGTCAGACCTGCCAACTCTCCGGATATGGTCTGGCAATGCCAGATTTTTTAACCATTTACAGGATTTTTGGATTTTAATTACACATTGCCAGGTTTGATGAGGGAAAAAATTTAAGAAAAATAAAATTTTTTTTTTTTTGAGGTTAAATAATAATCAAAATTCTTATTAAATAAAAATATTTTTGATAAACAAATCTTCGAACGTGGGGTTTTTTTAAATACAAATACAACACCACAACAGGCAAAATGCCCAGCGAGGTGGCTGATAAAAAGATGCCCATAACAAATATGGATGTCATATATTTAAAAAATACAGCAACCCAATTAAAAACACCATCACAAAAATTATAAACAATGTATTATACAATGCTTATTCAATAATATGATGTGATTTACATTAACACAAAAACTCAGGTATCTGCCATTTTTACTTCCCATGTGTTAGACAGATGACAGCACTTCTCAAACACGAAAAAGCATAACTCTGACATCACGAATAAGTTAAGGCTACACGTGTTCTCGCACGTGCATCACTTTTTTCATACTTCCTTCGGAACGCCGATTATGAGGACACAATGTGAAACGATATGATATAGATTTCGAAGTCGGAGTAAGTTACTATCGAGTCAATATGTATTACATGTAACCGCGTGATCACACTTTATTTCATCCATGTCCAATGCCTTACTTACGACGCACTTTTTATTTTTTTTTTGCAATATACTTTATTCATAATATTTTTGTAACTAAAGGAGGAAAAAGAGTCCTGAGGGGTTCTTCAGGGCTCTATTTTGGGTATGATACTTTTAAAATTAATTCTATTTTTTTTGTTCCACAAATTATTTCTCCCATTTTCTTCACACACTATTTTTAGTTTTTAGCGAATCAACAATTTTGTAAAAAGATGAAGTTGGCGCTATTTTTTGTTACTTTATTTAATTTTTTTTATCGTAAAACATACAGCACGAGAATACAAAACACTAATCTTTACAGCAGTTTATTGAGATTGATATGATGCAATCACATTTGATCGTTCCCGGCACATGAGGGGATCTTTGCACTGAGTTAGCACCTGCAACTTGACAGCAGAAAAATCAGTCTCATTTCTACTTTCACAAGTTTGGACGCATAATGTACAACATTCATTTAATTCACATATCCAGCATCTTTTGCCATCTCATACAACTTTAAACCGGGGTTTTTCAACAGCTCAGATGGGTTGCCACTTTTAACAAATGTTCCGGACTCCATTACGACAACCGTGTCGTAGTCCATTATAGTGTTGAGCCTGTGAAAGATCGTGATGACGGTGTTCGCTTTAAATTCCTTCCGGATAGTATTCTGTATAAACGAATCGGTCTCGACGTCCACAGCCGCAGTCGCCTCATCTAGCACCAGAATCCTGGTCGTCTTCAAGAGAGCACGAGCCAGACATACGAGTTGCCTCTGCCCAACACTACCAGAGATTCCAATAAGGTGCGTTAGAACTTGGCGAAAATGAGACAACGTGTACCATTCAGATTTTTTTCGATATAATTTTCGGAACTGAATGATCATCACCAAGTTTGATCCTCCTTCCGCAACTTCATGATCTAGTTTATCGGGTAACAAAGACACGTAACTCTTCAGGCTGGCTTGTTCAAGGCTGCACCACAGCGCATCATCCGTGTACTCTTCGTTCGGATCCAGATTAGTTCTCAACAAGCCAGTGAACAGAACAGGATCCTTTTCTCCTTTTTAATCGTAACGTTTACGTCCTTTAAAACAAGATTCAAACCTTCTCAATATCTGGTGCTGGGTTTTCCCCTACAGGAATCTGTTATTCAAACTTTAATTGTGATACCAGAATAGGGTGCTTACGAAACGTCATACAATTCTGACTCCAGGGTTGGCTGCGTTAACACCTATGCTCCAGGGTACCTTCATGTTGATAATTTTCCGGATGATGAAATCTTGAAGCGTGGTCAAAGACATTCAAACCTGTTAACATTAACAGCGTGCCTTAGAAGCATGCATCCGATAGCCCTGCATAATTCAATTGGAATTTTTTGCTATGTAAAGTCAGGTTTTCCTAGGAGTAGGTTTTTTTCGCCGCATTTGAACCGAATTGGACCATTTCGCGTTGACTAAAACATGCTACATAATCACATTACGCGTTTGTGTTTTCCTAGCTTAGCACATCAGCTTAGGGTGGCTATATAGTATATGGCCCTGGCATCAGCTACTCTGTTGTGTGCATGCTCACATTTGAAGGGAAAGAGAAAACAACAAAAATAGAGATCTGCGACACATACGGGGCACAGCATATTTGATCTTTCTAGAAACAGTCTGCCAATCACGTCCAACTTAGTGCTGTCATGAGCCACATTGCATTCCGTAAGAAAACAGTCATATTGTTTTTATTGGTGAGTGGATGGCGTGTAGCGCTGGGCAAATCGCATTGTACAGCACAGAAAACCTGATCCTAGGAAAATCCGGCTTTAGAGCTTATAATGGCTGGTAGCAAATATCAGTGTGTTTTCAAGAAATATTTCACAGTAGATTATCCTTGCATAATCAAATCAAGGAAGGGCCAGCATTTTGCTTTCTGCTCCATTTGTAGATGTAATTTTTTTGTAGCACACTAAGGCAAATCAAATGTTGTATAAAACGTGTTCATGCACAGAAGCATGTGGACAGTTGTAAGATGGCTGAAAGTAACAAAAGATTAAATTTGGCTCAAGGCAGTTCCGTTTCTGATGCTGTTATCCATGTAGAGTTTATTTACATCATTTATTGTTGAACATGACTTATTATCTTGTGCAGAGCATGCCACTTTGCTTTTCAAGTACATGTTTCCAGACAGTGAAATTGCCAATAAATATGCATGTTTAAGAACGACAGTACATAGCAGTGTTTTCAAAAGTACAGTCAAACCTCGTTAGTGCGTCACCCGGTTAACACGTCACTCCGCTTACCGGATCACTTTTTGGAACTCCCAATTAGAATTGCCACAGATATGGCTTACTCCGCTTAACAAGTCACTCCGTTTACTAAGTCATATTTTTGCTCTCCCAAGAGTGACTCATTAACGAGGTTTGACTGTATACATCGCAGCTCCAGCTCCAAGGAACGTTGTGGTGAGCTGAAAATATTGATGCTTCGAAGTAGTTCTTTTATTTGGTGAAAATATCTGCCAAACTTTTTGGGAAGCTGGCGATGAACCATGAATTATGCAAGGGGGGTATTTGACTGAAGAGAACCATTGGAATACAGTATAAAGCTTGCAATCTAGACAATACCTAGGCACGGCAATAGAGCAAATAAAAAGCGTCTAATATTGGACTTTGAAAAATGTGCATAGGAGAGATCCACGTGCGTCCTTCGGAAGGACCCTTGGTTGGTCTAGTGCAGTGTTTCTCAATCGCGGGCCCCAGCATCCGCCAGACCGGGCTGTGAGTGGTTTGTTTCATTTTTACCCATTTATTTACCATTACTCTTGTACATGCCCAGGCCTTTCAATCAAGAAAAATAAATCAACTCTGCTGCAGGATTCCAAATGTTAAGAACCACTGGTCTAGTGACCCCACATCCTACAGTAGGGGCCCCCTAAGCAAAGACCTTTGGTAGGCTCAGATCAAATTTTTCACGGGCCCCGGTAAAGTGAATTTATAGTGTGAAAAAAAACTGAGAATCATCTCATTTAGGGTACCTAGGGCTAGAACCCTATCAGCCCCCCTAGTGTTCTTCCCTCCGAATTGGAAAATCGGCTGGACGATGTTTGTACCCTTACACGATGGTTTCTGTTCTACTATATAAGAAACATTTCTTCTCATTTTTTTATTTTACCTGCGCCAATACGTTTTGTCTGCATGGGATAATGCTATCAGTAATGGCTCGTTCATGCACATTTTATGTAGATGGCGTTTATTTCTGGTGCACATCCCTGTCTGGTGATGCACATAGATTCCGATGGCAAACTGTTGATTTCAACAGTTGAACCGACGGAACAAATCTGATCAATTACACCTTGTTCCATTCAACATCGTTCAGGTCTGTTGCTCAATTTTGATCCCACTATTGCTATCCGTTGCAGCACAACAAGGTTGTTGTGCATACAGCTTAATATAGATCAATAGTGTGTTCAGTAGTTTGCATTCAAAGGATGCGTTTTCAATGAGCGTGTATGCGCCTATACTGAGCTTGCTTTGGGAAGTCTTGTTGTAGGTGGTAGAAGCTCTGATGCGACAAAAACATTGAGGGGGTAGGGTCTAGTGTTGCCAGGCATTTGTATATGTGACTCTGGAGGGTGTATGCAGGAATGGATTGCATTCAATATTCATGATAACCCGAGGGCTTAGGCGATTTCGCAAAGTTGGTTGAAGCCATGGGTGATGATATGGGGGGGAGGGGCACTAAAGACAATCGCGCCCCCCCCCCCACCCCGATTTAAAAAAAATAATTGGCATTGGCAGAGCCACTTATACTTTTGCGGGGGGGGGGGGCTTATGTGGCTTTAGCCCTTAGGGTCCATTTTCTATGGGGTGTTGTATTTAAATCAACTTCAAATTTTTAAATACTTTTAAATTTGAACAAAATTCAGGTTTTTGTTAATTTACTTGTATTCCCCCTTTCATTAAGACCCTCTATTTTGTCAACCCAAACCCCCCAGGTGGTCGCTACTCAGTTTGGGAACAACTGATGTAAGAAAACAGTACAGCATGGCTCATTTTGTCGAATGCAGGGCTCCCACTCGTCCTACTTTTATCAACCATCATAACTAAGTATTCACTTATCCTCAGTTTCTCGCTTCTCATTTGTAACATAAATGACAGCATCTCTTGATTTGTATGAAACAGATGTACTAAAGAGCATTTAAAGGTTTTAGTGATTTTAAAATCAGCTCACTCTTTGTCAAACGTTGTCTAGTAATGCATGTAATTTTTTCAAGGATAATGGCCACATAAACTAAATTTTAATGCACAATACTTTTACTTCATAAACTGTAACACTGACTTGTCATTTGTAATGGTGCAGTGGGCACCATGTTGTGTAGAATTACAAGTTCAATATCATTCCCCATGAGATAGGAGAGCCCCAACTACTTCCTGTTCATATCTGGGAACTGAAGCCATTGGCAATCTTCAGCAGGCCTTTTGTAGTTCTATATCTCAGTTCAGTTAGGTTTTAATGTAAAAAAATGTCTTTGGGGGGGGGGGTCCCCTGTCTGTACAGAGCTATCACATTCTTACAGGTTGGGGGTCGTGCTCTGTGAATAGCTTGAAACAGACATTAAATTATCACTAAACTTATCTTTGTATTTCAATAGAAAATATTGTGCTTCAAGAAAAATTACCCCTTAAGTGGAGTGTAGAGGAAACATGTTATTGAAGTTCATAGAATGCGATAGAGTACTACAGGAATTGTAAAAACATGATCCGGTAACCAGAGTGGCATATTATCCAGGTGTTGGGTTAATGAGGATTGAGTATATTCTTAAAAATTAAGAACTTGTATTTATTTCGCTATAGGACAATAACTAATTTCACTGCAGTAGGAGAAACAAATTGTTTATGTGGTATTATATTTTTAATTGTTTATATTTTTAGAGTTGGGGTGGAAAGGAAAATGGATTTGGACTAGCAGAGTGTTGCCAAGATTTGCCAATACATGTAAGTTTGTTCTACTTGCATCATGATATATACATACTTTGCTTTTATAATGATGCGTTTATAGAACAAAAAATACAGGATTTTTTTGGATACACAACTGCAAGGTTGCCAACTGCTATGTATATAATTTACGTATTGCTTGTATATAGTTTCTATGGATGAGCACACTTAACTACAGAGCTACAAGAGATATTCCAGGGGAGCGAACTCTGCACCAATGGCGCCGCACTGCGCCAAAATTAAAATCTTGCGCCATCCTGCTCCAATAGTGTAATTTCGTATTTTTATGCGTCAAATAGTAAATTTCACTTCATTATGCCCGGAAAGGATGGCAAAAATTTTTTGTTCCTGCTTGCCGTGAAACAATTCTTTCCGAAAAGAAATGTTTTATTCCACTTTACTTCAGCTATCACCTTATTTAAACTATCTGCCCATCATTGGGCTTGAAAAACTGAAAATTTTTAGCCCATTTGAAGGATGGCAGTTCCAGACAGCAAATAGTGCCCTCAGTAAGCAAAAATCATCTTAAATAGACTGATGCAAAAAATTTTATGACACCGCTCTTTCAAACAAGGTGTCAAACACCAAAATAAAAAAACAAGCTGATGAAAAGATGTTTGATAACAAAAGACAGTGCAGTTGTTTTATTTTGAAAAGGGGTGAGGGTTAACGAAAATATTGTTAATTTCGCCGCTATAATTTATAAATATCTGCTCCGAATCCTGAATTTTGCTGCTCCAAAGCTGCTCCGAAATGGACTTCGTCACTTCCCACCCCTGGATATTCTCAATACCATGGAAATTGTTTTTCATGAGATTCCCTCCCTAAAAATTGAGATCTTCAAGTTCATGTTTCCATAGGCGCTAATGCTTCTGATTTTCCTGAAATTCTTCTGATTTTTAGTCTTATTGTAATCTTCTCTCTAGTTGGAAACCAGACTATTCTGATTTTTTGTATTTTTATTTAAAAACACCCAATACATAGTGTAAATGAATAACCCCTCAGTTCTTCCCATAAAGTCATGACGTCACTGGATAACTCACTTCTACCCCAAGCTTGGAACCATGGTCCCAGCCATCTGCTTGGCTGTTTCCTTTTTCGTCTGCCTTTGTGACCCATGTAAAGTCTAGTGCAGAAGTCTTGTGTAATTGAGTTTAGTGTGATTGGACCATTGTCATGGACTTCAATACCATACTTTCACATGCTCTATAACACATGTTTGAAGATGTCTATCTGTGTACATGTTTGTATTTTATTGTTCATGCTGCATCATGATGTCTAAGCAGAAAAGCGATATTACCAAAGTTTTAAATTTTGATATTCTAAAACATTTTTTGTATCCTTTCAAAATCCCGGAAAGAAAAATATGCTTTCTGCATTTGCTGCCAAATAGATTTAAGTATTTGTCACAGAGGAAAAAATGACTATCTTGCATGCACAGATAAGAAAACAATCTTTTGAAACTATGAAATCTGGGCAGAACATCAAAAAATTATTTGCCAAGAACAATAACCAGTTATGAATACAGAGTCCTTTTCACTGTTTTCTTGCTGGAACATAATTTGCCATTGAATTGCAGCAACCACGTGTGAAGGTTTTTTAAAACATAGCGAAAGATTATGGAAGTGCCAGAAGAAAAATTTCTACCATCCATGACATGGCTTCCAAAGAATCAACTTCAATTTTGGAAGTTCTGAAATGTCAAAATTTTTCAGTAGCAACTGATGGAACAAATCATGTTGATTTAAAGTTATACCCAATTGTGGTGGTGCTTTTTTCGATAAGTCAAGCAAGGAAGTGGCAAATTGCTTAATAGCTGTGCCTTCCTTAGAAGTAGACTCAACTGGATTAGCAATCTCTTAATAAGAAACCTGGAATCTAAAAATATTGAAAATGACTTATTTTTGAATACAAATACAACGCCACAACAGGCAAATTGCCCAACGAGGTGGATGACTTAAGAACATCATGGATCCCCGAGCCATTTTTTGTAGGCCCTACCTACTACTACTACACCACACATGCACCCCGCCCACACCCCCCTTCCGCGGAACCCCCCAAAGAATCAGTACATGCGGGAATGTGCGTGTACGTGTAGTGAAACCTGACGTGAAGTTTTTTGTTTCTCTGTAATGCTTGTTATGTGTAGTGTTGCCATCTGCCACCAGATTTTCTAACTATGAGTGAAGTGTTATGATTGAATGATTTATCGTTGTAGGACTGTTGCTCTCTGTGGCGAGACTTTTTAACGGGGAGATCGGCTCGCATTTGCGCCTTGAAGTTGGGAACCACAGAAAACCAACTTCAGCCTTGGTTGTGATAACGCACCTATTATAGTAGGACAAAGATCTGGGGTAATATCTATTTTATAAGAAGTCGCCACAAAAATATCAAAATGAGTGGATGTACTTGCCATCTGCTCAATTTAGCTGCTGAAAGGAGCAGCTATTTTACCCTTTAAAATTGATGAGGTTTTGGTGCACCAGGGTTGGCAGGTTTTTGACACATGGACAATTTTTGACAGTTTAAACCAGTGGTTCTCAACCGGGGGCCCCTAGGATATTCCAGGTGGGCCACGGTTGAAAATCTTGCAAAAGGGGAGCCACGGCTACTGATACGGGGGCCACGAAGAAATTTGTGACATTAAATTTTTTTTAGTCACTCTGACTAAAAAAATTTAATTTCAAACAAAATGCATAGAATATCTTTAACTTTTTCAATATCAATAACTTTTCCCCATCCAAGTAACATTAACATGAGGAAGGAAATAAAAAAAAGTGGTTCATGTAATCTCGGTCATTCCTGTGGCCCCCCTTGCGAACATGAATAATTTTCTATTCCCCATTTCTTCCCCCCCCCCACATTTTCATATTAGAAGATAGTTATTCAAAAATTGTCTGAAGTATAAATATTTTTGAATTTAATTTGATTAATTTGTAATTTATGAAAATAACGAAAAAGCAAAATAAACATAATATAATACAGTAAAAATAGAATAAATCCCTTGGGGTCACAAAGTGTCTATCATAATGTTACTTTTTGTGAAGTTTATTGTTTGGTGTTTTTCTCAGTTTGATTTGTATGTTTTATGTGTTGTGTCAGTCCAATTTAAAAAAATATATATTTTCAATCAATGTAAACTCTGCGCTTGAAGATGGCACAATGTCATCGAGTTACTGTACTGGATGAAATTTTTATTATTTCCAAATTAGTTTTTTCGTGTAAAAGATTATGGTTTCATTGAGAAATGTCAGGCAACTCTAATTTTAACAAATACCATTATAAGGGGAAAAATATCGTTTCAACGAAAACTTTTCTAATCCCTGGGATAGGTTTACATAGGAACAATATAAAAATCTGGAATTCCTTTGTAACGAAATTTCGTTATTACAAAGTGATTTCTCGGGTCTCTTGGAGTTCCGGTCTAATGGGGTTTGACCAAAGCGTATTAATAAAGTGTCTTTAATACGCTTTGGGTTTGGCTGTACTTCCCGCCAAAAAAAATCGGAAATTTTTGCAGTAAAGTAATTGAACTTCGGCAATTTGATCTGAAAACAGTCCTTTTTATAATGATTATGTCCTTTTTACTTTTATAAATTTAGGAAGGAAACAAAAGGAAGAAAGGGTGGGGAAAAAAAGGAAAATGGCCAAGAGATGGGCTCGGTTGTGCGTAAATGCCTCGAAATTCCACTTGTGAGCAAGGGGATTCGTGCCTCACTCTCAGAGTTTTATGACAAAATTTCACATTTATGAGACGTATGACTACGGACACGATTAATCTATATATATATATATATATATAGCTGTCAATATTAAAATATTTCATTTATGCGAAGCACAATTTCAATTATTTGACATTTTCATTTTGATTCGAACTCCAAATCTTCGGCATTTAGACATTATTTCCAACTATTAAATCCAAGTAGTTTTTCCAGATTGTGAAAACGTGTCGCTGAATTGGTTTTGCATGCGTATTATCAACACTAAAAACCATAAATTTTAGGTTGACAGATACAAAGAGACGCATTAAGCGGGTTATGGACATTTCAAAGTGAAGATACGTGAGAATTTATTGCACTTTTTTTAGAAATCAGCAGACGCAGTGAGTCTCTAATAAACGGATTTAAATTGCTTTAAATGTAGTCATACGCCTTTTTAGATTTTTTTTTCTAATGTCCACACAACATTGTTTGTGTAGGATAGGAAAATTGCATTGAAATTATTTAGGATGCTGCAGGCCAGTAGTAGGGCAGTTAAAAGGAAGCATTACAGTATCGATTAAAAAAACTTTAAAGATGTGGTGTCAATCTTGGAGGAAGTCCCAATACAGGGGCGGCTCGAGCTTACATGCCGCCCGGGTGCGAAGCTTCATGTCCCGCCCCTACTGGCGACCCTGCCAGGAGGCTGATAGGGCTTAGGTGAAGGGCACCTGGAGATAAACCTGATTTTTTTTCTTCACAAGAAAATCGCACATCATTGTTTACAGTGCAAAATCTGCGTGACCATACGTCCTGCTTTTGAGGTAGAAAGTTTTTGTCTTTGGTAAAATAATTCTAGAACACAAAAAACATTCTTAATAAATACCAGATAACTTAATCCTTGGAAGAGCACTTATTTTTGTGAGCCATCATCATGATGATATCAAGATGATATTTAACGGGGTAATTTTTATTAAGAAAATTTTTTCAAAGGTGTTTCTGGTATTCCAGGGGCCGGACAAGTGAAAAACCAAATTTTTCCCTGGCCTTCTTTGACTATTATGGATCAAATTCTAAGTGAGGGTATGGTCCCCTAGGCTGGGATCTTTTGCAGGCCCTCTCATAGTCAGATTTCTCACGGCCCCTTCTATAGTTAATTTATAGCCTGAAAAAGCCAAAAAATTATGAGAATTATCCCGGGCTCTTGTGGGGGCCATGGGGGAGGGAACCAAAATACACACATGGTCCTTGTAATAGAGTACAGGGGTGGCGCTTGGCCATGCGACCCATTGCAGCCACACGGGGCACCGCTTAAGAGGATGTTAAATCCGGGGTGAATGGGTAAAAAAAAATTCCATTGGCCAAAAAAACCAAACTGTCAGCTCTGGAGGGGCGTAAAATCTGAAATGAAGGGCTGAAAAAAAATGTTTTGTTAGGAATTGTTTGGATAAATTGTGTGGGTGGGGCATGACCTTCTAAGAGTAGGGCTGACAGGGCTCCAGCTTGAGGCCCAGGACAAAATCCTTATAACTTTTCTTTTTTCACTCTATAAATTAACTGTAGACGGGGCTTCGTGGAAAATCGGGCATGGGCCCCACGAAAGATTCCCTGACGCAGGGGGTAGGGGCTATGGAGGGAGCAATAAGTAGGAGGCGCAAAAAAATAAGTCCCTCACGGGTACAGATTTTGTCTCGAGCCGCCCAGATAGCTTACATTCTTGTTTCTGGTATTACGACCAGAGGCCTTGTCTATTTTCTCAACGTTTCCGTTGTCGAGACTCAAAAGCGTGATGTGAATTTTTACTGTGTTAAATTTTGTTGTCTTAAGTAAAGTCTACGCTGCCGCCCCTTACAACCTGTTGCCCGGGTGCGCCGCACCCCTCGCACAAACTGCCCCATCCCAATACATTATCACAGCAATGTAGTTTTAAAAAATTAAATTTCGCGGGTATTTTTCCCCATGTATGATTTGATCTCTCGGAGTTCGTTATAACTGAATTCGACTTTATTTCTTTTCAGCAGAGGCAATGAATTGGCACCCCCTTTCAAAATTCATAAAAAATACCCCAGAGCAATCATTCGCTCTATTCAATTTTTATAAATATATTCCCCATCAGACCACTCAGTGCTGGCTGAAGGTAGCTTTGTTCTAAACTAGATGGCTATCCGTCTGTAATTGCATGAAAACTATGGGTTTTTTTACAATTTAGCTTTCATTTTTCACCCATCTACTTCTTGGATTGCATTTACTACCAGCACTCAAAAGAATGTCAATGAATGATCAACAAATCTTTGTCTGTTTTCTTTGTGGCAACCCTCTTTGAATGAAAAGTCTGAACACACAATTTTCTGTCTTTACAGTTACTCCATTTCGCTTAAACCTCTTCTATAGTTTGTGTCAGGGCCTACTATCACTCCCAAGTCGTAAAACCACCGAGATTACATGAACCACTTTTTTTTATTTCCTTCCTCATGTTAATGTTACTTGGATGGGGAAAAGTTACGAAAAAGATATTCTATGCATTTTGTTTGAAATTAAATTTTTTTAGTCAGAGTGACTAAAAAAAATTTAATGTCACAAATTTCTTCGTGGCCCCCGTATCAGTAGCCGTGGCTCCCCTTTTGCAAGATTTTCATCCGTGGCCCACCTGGAATATCCTAGGGCCCCCGGTTGAGAACCACTGGTCTAGGGCATTCACCTAGAAAGTAAAAATGTGTGTTTGGTTTCCCCACAAGGGCAGAATTTTTTCTTTCCCAAATATATCTTAGCATCAGCCAGAGCTGTTAAAAACCTTTGTAATTAGATGTATATATACTTAGTAATTAAGATTCTAATATGTGCCAATTGAATTTTAATATCAAATTTGTATTAGTGTGATTGAGCTTTTAAAATGTTAAATCTTAATTTCTTTAAAACATCCCTGAGCTTTTGTGTACTTTGCATGTTATAACATTCTCTTATCCCATGCAAAAAAAAATTCTTGTATTCAGCCAGTAATTTATTCATTAATTTCTTTAAGAAAATTGGAAATGTTAAAAAATGTCAAAATGTTGTCAAACTGGAAATGTTAATGAGAATTTGTTGGAGTCATGGGACCATGAAAATAAGTTGTATTAAGTGCAAAAATGTTTCAAGTAGGAACATTATAAGTAGGATCGACTGTATATGTTAGAATAACATTCTCTTCTCTCAGGCAAAGAAATTGTATTCAGGGGGTAGAAAATGCAGTTAACTCCTGTATAATGTTAGTAAAGGGGCCGGTGAAACTTACTGTGTGTGTTATAGATGGAATATATTAACACTATGGAAAGTGCTCTAGAACGAGAGAGTAATGTTGTTGTAGAGGTCATTATCATTATACATGGTATCGTTATATCACTTGTTGTCAGACGACTTATGTAACATGGTATGTTCCTTTCTAAGCTGAAGGCTTTAGGGAATACAAACTGTATCAAAGGTAACACATGGAAACTTCCTCAGATGCTCATTTCAATAATTTGCGGGGGGAATCTGTTGAAATGTAGAAATGAAATAAGCAGATTTATTTTCACAATGGATATTTCAAAAGCTTTTTTAAATTCAAGGGTAGGATTGATCTGTTTTTTTACTCAAAAAATGCTTCAATTAAAAATGCAAATTTTCTTCAAATTTGTAATCTATGGGTTAGTTATGGATTTTTTTAGATCTTAAACTATATGAATCAATAGTTAAATATTAAAAAGTAATAAAAACAATTTTTTTTTGTTAAAGTTGAGATCACAATGTTGATGCATGGCTATCTAACTTAAAGTAGGTCCAGCATATAATTTTATAAATGATTTTCTCAGCTTCTTATCTCACAAGTATATTGAAGAATTTGAAAACAAAATTCAGTTTTTAAATTACTGATGTACCTAGCTAAAAACTCAATTTCTATATTTCCACAGTGAATTATGCACTTTGAACATTGAGGGATAAGCACAGTACGATTGCCTTAGAAATCAGTCGTGCTGATGATCATTATGCGAATAGGCTCATATAGGATTTTTACTATATTAATTTCTATGCAGGTTTCTGGGGTTTTCTGGGCTGGGCCCAGTTGCCAACCCTTCCTTATACACATTTAAATACTGTAAGTTGTTTTGGAATCTGTATTTTCTATATGACTCGTCAATTTAGCTAAGGTTCTTTCTCATTTGGCCACAACTTCTATCTGATTAGCCAAATTGCTACAATTGATAAGAAGTCAGGCGAACCCTGATGTTCGTTACTGTTACACTTTGTGAATTCACTTTTTCCCAAGTAATTCTTGATATTTATGCTGGTTTTATATGAAACGTATAAAGAGCAATATTTATCAACTTGATGCTCAACCATTTTTTTTTTTTTTGCTGTTGACCCCCATTTTCCATACTTGCTGCACTTAAATAACCAAGAAAAGCAAAATGCTATGTGTATATACAATCCTGGTTTTTCTTTTGAATATATTCAGTTTATGAGCATAACTTGCTTTTTTCTATTTCAGACATTTCCTTCTAGTGCTTCAACATTACATTTTGAATATTACTCCGAAAACCCAGATGAGAAGTCAAAGAAAAATGGCAACACTATGTGTTGTATTCATATTGAGAATGTAGATCAGGTAATTGTGCTTTTATGTCAGCATGCCAAAATTTTGGAATGACTGAGGAAAATTGAAAAATCTAAAATTCTAAATGCTTGTTCATTAAAATAAAATCTTGAAAAATTACTGACATTGATTTGGAAAAAGTTTAAAATATTTATAGAGGAAATTGCCTGTTACTTTTTTGTCTGTACATGTCTATTTTTTTAATTTATAAATTTGATTTGAACGATGGTGTAATATAGTTTCAGCAAAATTGAAATTTTACAAATAAGATAAAATTTAGACCCCTAGCAACTCAGATGTGCAATCAATTTATTTAAAAAAAATTAATACATGAAAGTTAATCAGCTATACAGGAAATACATGCATTCTGTACCCATTCACATTCTTATAAATTCATATAAACAGGGCATATGGGATTTTACTGGCGAACCATTGGGTTTTGAGGCATACTTCCAACTAGAAAAAGTATCCAATCAAAAACCCAATTGGAAAATTATTGCCCGGTCTTTTCTGATGCCAACAAAAATAAATTCCATGTTTCTAAGTGTAATATTCTCGGCAATATTTTTTTTAAATTTAAAAAAAGAACAGCTTTAATAAGGTCCTGTCCTAGACTGGGACCATTGTTGTGCTATGGCTTTTGATTGCAATTCTACAACACAACTTGATTAGTATAATAAACTTGTTTAATGAAATGGTTCACAGTTACAAATAGTCACCGAGTCTAACAGTTATAATAAATACAAAGGAGATTTTAGGAAATTAAAATTTTAACGACATTTCATTTATGTTATGAGTGTGTATGAAACATTACTGAAAACCGTATTTAGAACAACAAACAGTAGAGAGATAGTGGTCATTTTGAAAATTGAGAGCTTGGGGGACATCATATTATGTTTCCCCCAAAAATCATCTCGTATAGCTGGCAAAATTGGTCATGCCTATAATGACGAGAGCCTGATGTCTGTCACTGCTAACAGGGGCTTGCGACAACTGCCTATTTTATAAATACATCCGTGAATGAAACTTCATCCGAAAAAATGACTAAGTTCTGCACAAATTGTGCAGGCTGAAATTTTGAAGTAATCTAAATTTGTCTTCTAAAAAGGTAAATTTATCAACATTTCAGTGCAGTAAAAATCAATTGCAGTCACAAGGAAGTGCGAAATCTTCATTGCAACATGTAGAATTTTGTATGAAAAATATCACTATGAATAATCAATAGAGGAAATCTGAAACGACTAATTATTTTGAATATGTTAATTCATAAAATAATTGCAGACAAACCCCAATTTAATAAATCAGAAGAAAGACACATTCGTTTATCTGATAAATTGAGTAAATCATTAAATCAGTCAAATTGAGTAAATCATTAAATCAGTCAAATTGAGTAAATCATTAAATCAGTCAAATTGAGTAAATCATTAAATCAGTCAAATTGAGTAAATCATTAAATCAGTCAAATTGAGTAAATCATTAAATCAGTCAAATTGAGTAAATCATTAAACAGTCAAATTGAGTAAATCATTAAATCAGTCAAATTGAGTAAATCATTAAATCAGTCAAATTGAGTAAATCATCAAATCAGTCAAATTGAGTAAATCATTAAATCAGTCAAATTGAGTAAATCATTAAATCAGTCAAATTGATCAGGAGCATTAAACACTCAAAACAGCTAATTTTAAAAGCTACTTACTTTGGAGGTTGCTGTTACAACTTCTAATAACAATTGGGAAAAAAGTCAGGATGCGCATGAAAAAATTACTTGGAATTAAATTGGAATTACTTGAAAAATTACATGAAAAAACAAACTTATGTCAACATTTTTATCAAATTTTTTCTCTGATCGAAAAACGTTTACTCTTCATATGATCCCACATTCTTTACTTGTCAAGACAGAGCACAAACTTGGAGTAACTTAATTTTTTATTGAAATCTAAACATGGCATCTGGAGAACACAATGTTTTATGGCATTATTGTATACAAATTGGCCTCTAAAACATTCCAAAGTACTCTGAATGGCTTTGTTTGTTTCACTCAAATTGGAACTAATTCCTATTCCCTCTTTGTTTGTCTGTAAGGCTGGAATTACACTATAAAAGTTTGATAACTTGAAAATACAACCATTAAGCATACGAGTTACATTTGAGCAAATGTAACCAAGGGGCTTATTGGTTTTCTCTCTTTTTTTTAAGTTTTGTAAAAGATTTTTTATCAAACTTATATAGTTTAATCCCGGCCTTAAGGACTGAAGGTCAATTCCTGGGATGTCAAATCTTTGGATTGTGGATTTGGGGTGGATGACAAGAAATGAGAATTTTTTTGGATAGTTCACAATATATTCATTACTTTGATATTTTTTATTCATTGTGAAGAAGGTTTGACTTCTTTTTTCGCCAGAATTTCAGAAAAAAAGTTGTTAAATCAAGGAATCCATTGAATCGTGGTCCGACTATATTTTGTTTTTTTTGCCAAAGGAAATCAAGATAGGTATAGATCAGCGGTTCTCAACCAGTGCTCCATGGAGCCCTTGGGGCTTCTTTTGCACTCTCCAAGAACTCCCCGGCCGCTCGAGAAAAATAAAAAAAAACCAGTAAAATTAAAAAATTAAATTTTTTAAAATAGTAAAAATATAAATCAGTAAATTTGAATAGTTAAAAAATTGACCTACTAGGGCTCTGCCATAGAATTTTTTTACTTAAAAGGGCTCTGAGAGTCAAAAAAGGTTGAGAACCGCTGGTATAGATGGTACTGGTATGTAACAACCAATTTCATTATTGATGAATGGTGGTAATGACTGAGTTGGACCATTCAAATTTATAAACTGTGTAACGTATTGAAAGCTGTGATGTAAATATGTTGACAGATTTTTTTTCCCTTCAACTTTAAAGTTTTGAACATTTATGTTTAAAAACACTGTTAATATATTTAAAATAATTTTTTATTCAGATACCTGATAGAAGTGCATCACAGATAATGGAAGACTTGTTGGAACGGTATGTGGTTAGAGAGGATAAACAGGTAAAAATTAAGTTATTAGTGTACTATACGCTACCTGAATTTCAGTGCTATGGCACTGAAACATGTTTAATGGTACCTTACAACAAAGATAATTTTTTTTTTCGTTTTCAGAGGCAGGAATGCACCTTCGCAAATGAATTTTTAAAAAAAATTCGGGCGTTATAAAAACAAATTTTTATTAATTTTTCAATTTAAAATTATTTTCTGAATGTTAATGACTTAATTTCTCTGATAGACGTTCCCTTTCCCCCCCCCCCCCCTCTGCAACGTAGCCGGTCAATTTGTCGCAATCAACTTGTCACGCATCAATTTGTCGCAGTGCCAATTCGTCGCGGTACAAATTCGTCGCGGTACAAATTCGTCGCAGAGCCAATTTGCCGCGATACAAATTCGTCGCGGTACAAATTCGTCGCAGTGACAATTTGTCATGTAACCAATTCGTCGGGACGTCAATTTATCGCAGAGTCAACTCGTCACGCGATCTGTATGTAGGTTTTTTCTCATACGTGAAAAAATAAACATGAAGAAAAGTTTTTTCCATCAAGAAATGCACACAGTTTACTAAATTTTTTTTTTGTGATTTCAAAAAAAATCATCGAAATTACATCGAAATTAAAATTACAATTGATATTAACGTTTTATTATTTAATTATTGTAAATGTTAAAAAAATCATTTTCTCTATGATAAAATTTTAAAATTCTGTAAAAAAATGTCGGTGTTTATGATATTCCCCAAATTACAGTACAGCGGAGGCTGTCTTTAAGTGTAAACTTGTATCTGTCCCATGTGGAATCGAGACTCCCACCAACATTAACCACTACAGTATCTCCACAAGAACCTGAAATAATTAATAATTTAATTTAATTAATATTTCATTTTCACCGGATAAGCCACACTTGTCGCTTTCTCTCGAGATTTCCATTACTCGTAGCGAGGGGAGTTGGGGCGCACACCGAGATGATAAATTGCGATCACATACATTTTCAAAATTTAATTTGCACCGGATAAGTTGCTCAAGTTAAAAACTCAAAAAATCCAACCAATAAAGTTCATAGGTTACATTCGAGCAAATGCAACCGATAATCTTATTGGTTGAATTTTTCAAGTTTTATAAAAGGACTTTTAGAACACTTTCATAGTGTAATGCTAGCCTTAGATATATTGTCGGTAAAAAATTCCTCAAAGATGTATTCCCTACATGGCAGATACATATTCAATAGTGAATTAGGGCCATTCAAGTATTACGTAAGCAGATTTTCAGCCATTTTTGACCCCCTCCCCCTTGTCAGCAAAAATCAGCAAAACACTGACCCCCATCCCCTCCCCCGTCAGCAAAATTTCACCAGAAGCTTAGAATATTTCATATCTTCAAAAAGGGGTGGTTGATGACGTAAGCGACCTTCAACCCCCCCCCCCCCCCCCCCCCGCCATCAAAAGTCAACAAATCCGAAACTCCCTCCCCGATCCTGACGTAATACTTGAATGACCCCTTAGGCAAATTGTGCTTTGGGATGGGCATTGATCCTAATTTATCATTTTGGTGTGTTCCCGCAACACCCCTCGCTGCGAGAAACGGAGATCCCGCCAGAAAGCGGGAGTGCGGCTTATACGGTGAAAATTTAATTTTGAAAATTTATTTTATCATAACTTATCTATCATCTTCGTGTGTTCGCCCAACGCCCCTCGCTGCGAGAAATGGAGATCCCGCCAGAAAGCGGGAAATGTGGCATGAATACCATGAAAACTGAATTTTGAAAATTTATTTGATCGGCGTACTGACTCTGCGACAAATTTGTACCGCGACGAACTGATTCTGCGACAAATTCGTACTGCGGCGAAATGAGTCTGCGACAAATTTGTACCGCGACGAGTTTGTAGCACGACAAATTGATTGCGACGAATTGTCGTGCGACAAGTTGATCGCGACGAATTGACCTAGACCCCTTCTGCAATAGACTATAAATGAAGTTTTATCATTCATTTCTGTTGAATAAAATTGTTTGATTAAAAAAAACAGTATGTATTTCACCGCTAAATATTAGAGCGCGATCTCGCTGCAACTTTCTCTCGGCGAAATTTCTTAGTTTCCACGATGGCTGCTGTGAACTACTGGGGCTCGGCAGTCCTTAGCTACTACTAACAAAAAGTCCTTAGCTTAGAGATAGTATCAAAAAGTCCAACTACACCGGCCAGTTAAGGACTAATTGGCGCTTAACTACTTTTCAGCTAAGGACGGCAGAGATAGTTCACCCCCAGGGCTGTTGGATCTTTGTCGGGTCCGCAAGTTAGTTTTCACAGGGAGAGGTCTCTGTAGTAAATTTATAGCATAAGAAACAATGCTCGTGATTGTCCTGGGCCTTAGGGCTCCCTATCCTTTGTGGAGAACCGGTGAAAGGGCACCACAATATTTCCCTGTAAAAGATTTTTAAAAAATTATCCTTTTTTTGTTTTGTTCGCATTTATCTTTACCGACTAGCTATAGTGAATCACAAAAGCGTACAGTATACGTGCGACATCCCTGCATAACGACCCAGGATTCTGATCTGGCGGAATCGGTGCAATCGATACACAGTAAGAGAAACAAATGATTTCAAGAGAATTTCCAGGTTCTAACATTAGTAAATTTATTAACACTTTTAACAATTACGTAGGTTACGATTAACAAAATTATTTCTCAAATTCATACCAATCCCTATGCAAGTCCGTTGACTCATTAATATACACTCATGTCCATAAATTAAAGATAATTCAGAATCACACGGAAATCGAAATCTAAAGTATAAATTTCACCTGTAGAACTCACACACATCTGCAAGAATGATATGCAAATTTCAGGAAGCCACCAGATGATGCCGATAGTATGTCACAATGACAAGAGTGCAAGTGGGGGGTATATAAGGAATGGTGGCAAAGAAGTAAAATTGTTCACAAGGGTTCTGTAAGGCGCTCAGTGCCATAAGCGAATAGTTATGACACAGAGGACGCATGTGGATGATTTTTTACGTGGTAGAATTATCGGCCGCCTGGAATGTGGGCGTACTCAGATGGAAGTATCCGAGGAACTTGGAATTGGCCAAAGTGTCATCTCTAGGCTTTGGCAACGATTCCAAGATAACAGAAATGTCAGTAGACGTTACAGTACAGGTTCCCCCCCCCCCCGAGTTACAACGCTGAATGAAGACCGGTATTTGGCAGTAACTGCGAAAAGAAGCAAACGGAGCACAGCATCCGACCTGTCTCATCAGCTATCTGCAGCCACGGGTACCACAGTTTCAAGGCAAACCATGTACTGACGTTTGGGAGATATTGATCTATA
The DNA here is from genome assembly GCF_987345545.1 of Pholcus phalangioides. Lineage (NCBI taxonomy): Eukaryota > Metazoa > Arthropoda > Arachnida > Araneae > Pholcidae > Pholcus > Pholcus phalangioides. The sequence continues at coordinate 43,106,780 of NW_028301600.1, read as the reverse complement.
TGCTCGCAGGCCTGTCAGATGTGTTCCGCTCACGGCAACTCACTGTCGGCAGTGATTAGCCTGGAGTAGAGAACATGCAATGTGGACATCGTCACAGTGGGCTTGTGTGATGTTTTCCGACGAGTCCAGGTTTAGCTTGCAGTCTGATTTCACTTCGGACTTTCATATGGAGAACGCCAGGTACCCGTTACCACCAAGACAACATCATTGAACGACACCGTTACGGTGGTGCAGCATTGAGGGGTGGAATTATACTGGGTTCCAGAACAGACTGCATGTTCAAACCGGAACCATGAAAGCCCAAATTTATTGGGACATCATTTTGCAACAACATGTACTTTGTTTAGGGGTTCCATAGGCGCAGAATTTGTGTTTATGGATGACAACGCCCGTCCTCCCCGAGCAAACATCGTAAACGAATGCCTTGAATCTGAGGATATAACCCGTATGGAATGGACAGCATTCTCACCTGACTTGAATCTGGTAGAGCATGTGTGGGACATGCTTGGCTGACGAGTTGTAGCCCGTCAACCACCTCCTACATGTGTACCGGAACTTCGTAGAGCATTGCTTGCTGAGTGGAGTGATCGTCCCTAAGATCAGATCGATAATTTGATACTCAGCATGCTTAGGCGTTGTACGGACTGTATTTCATCGCATGGGAGACATACAATGTACTAACCATCATACCAACCATGTAATAGTAAGTTTTTGTAAAGGAGATATTTTTTACAATTGCTCCAGGGAGCAAAAATCGTAGTTTTTATGAATGGTATCATACATGCACCATCGTTTTTGTTCTTTATCTTTTGTGTAATAAATGGGCTTTATGAATAAGTAACGTTTGTTTTGTTTCTGAACCTTTATTTGCCAGAGCTGGCATTATTCTTAATTTATGGACATGAGTGTAATTCACCAACAGAAGTTTGACAATCTGGAATTACACGACCGGTGACCGCTAAGAAAAAAAATTGAAATTTTTCAAAAAAAAAATTATCCAAGGAATTTTATTACGCCATGATTATATGTTGTCTAAGGGGGGTACCTTCCCCCATTTTACTTTTTTTAATTTTTTGAGTGGGAGCCCTGCGAATGAGAAAAGATCTGAGAAGTCATTGAATTTTGCTTTTGGTATTTAGTAGACACTGTGTGAGCAAGCTTTTTTTTCATAGCAAATGAAAGTCTTTGTCATCATGCTACGCTGTCGATGAAGGTTGGCAACACTCCTATAAGCAGCTATGCATGCTTTGAGAACTACCGGTTCAACATGTTCTGAGTTAAAATATTTTGAATGTGCATGACATTCTATGGAGCCCATGCGGAAGTCTGTCTGTGAAAATAGATGAATATAGTATAACACAGTATGCAGAATAGGGAAATAATTTTACTTGGAACAGGATTGAAGTAATCATCAATAAGCTGGTTGGATGTGCATGCCATGAAGTTTTTTTATAACTCTGTGGCTCGGTATAAGCTGCATAGTCTTGAAATCAAATCACCGAAAATAATCAAGATGACAAGTTGATTTTTTTTACTACATTTTACTACACATTGATGAAATTGTCATTTTAATTATTGCACTCATTCATTGCATAACTTAACTAGTAGTTATTAGTTAAGCAATTACACTATGCATATGCAAATACAATTTCATACATTTGAATACAGTTGAATTCAAATTTTATTTCCATACCTTATTTAAAAAATACTCATATGTACATAATATCATATAAGTTTAGATTGATGTAAATTTTTTGCTCTTTGAGCCTTCACAATGCCATCTATATTAGCAAGAGCTACAAATATTTCAGGACGTATCTTTTCAGTTTACTCCAGAAAATGACTCAACATTTTTACAGGGTATTTGGTATTTTTCACTGTTACTTTTTCTATTTCCTCTGAATCATCTTCTGCAGCATTTTCATCACCCTGGTCGGCCATTGAGCAGTAATTTTTATATCTACCGTAACTTTATAGTGAGTTGTCCATTTCCACAAAACTGGAAAATGAAATTTCTAGTTTAGAGTATTTTTGGGTAATGCCTAATGTTCTGAAATTTCATCTTCAGCATTATTTTGAGAATCATTGAAATTTAAGTGATTAACTGGGTGTGATCCTTCATCACAGATGACTGGTTACATACCCAGCTTTCTTGGTGTAATTTTGAATTTTCTGTTGCCTGACTTTTTGCTATGCTGAACAAGCCATCCACATAACATCCACCGCCAGTCAATCGTGGTATCCGTATATAATTGACATGATCCACATCAACACAATGGGTTGTAATAATCCTTTCTTATCAGTTTCTTTCAAATTTGAAAAAAGTCCGATTTCTGCTCAAGAAAAAACATTTTTTCTTTTTGCTACGATCGTGGCTTGGCCTTCGAGGTAGTTTTTGCTAAACTTTCGTTGGGACAGAGGTGAAAATGTGTGTGTATTGATTTCATATAGTAAATGCTGGAATTTTTTTTTCAAGGAGTAGGGTTTTTTGAGACAAAGGTTTGATTTTATTAAAATGGATTTTTTAAAAATTTCTCATGGTTGGCAAAGAAATAATGGGAATAGATGGCAAAAAGCATTATTCCACATGAATTTTTTCCCTCTGAAAAATATCACATTGGTTCATTATTAGTCAAAATGTTTCATTTTATATTTTTGCGGGTACATTCTGATGGTATGTCTTTAAATGGTGCAAGATATGGTTTTTTTTTCTCAAAAATCTCAAAAGTTGCCTTGATATAATTTTTCTTTCATATTAAGTATCTTAGTAGTTGAAAATTATATACTGTATCAAAATTCCTCATTCTTACTGCACTTTCTGACTTTGTGCTATATTCTGGTGCTCTTTTATCTCAAGCAAATTCATGAATGAGGATTGCATCTCACATATGTGGTGGTGTATTATTTCTCAGGCTTTTTCCCTCCACAAAGAAGCAACACTAGTGGCTTCACTGTCATGCCAAAGGCAGGTAGTCTTATAATCCAAAAAGACACCAGCTGCTCCTAAAGGACAAAGACCAGTGTACTAGTAGTTACACAATCTGACATTTTCATTTCCTTTCCATAGGAAGCAACAAATCTTGTATTGTCACTAAGCTAATATAGAATTATTTTTTATATATTTTCAACATTACCCCCAGTTAATAAAGGTTCTACTGTACAGTAGTAAAAGCCAGGAATTGGCCACTTTATGAAGTGGCTGGTGATTCCTGCCCAAAAACATTTTCAGTTATAAATTCCTTGGAATATGGATTGGGTTGCTGTGTGGCTAGAATGTATAGTAGTAAGGGATTTATGAAAAATAATCGGCTATATACAGGGTGGTTATAAAGTTCTGATTGCAAACCACGAATTAAAATTGCTGGTCAGAATGGCTTGAAAATTTGCATTGATCAATTGCATGAAGCAATGGAAATTTCTTTGGTGAAAGAGAAAAATACTTTAAAATATACAAGTAGATGATGCTGTTCTTGGCCAGCGGTATAATCTATTTTGCACAACCACATCATTTTATCACTCAACTGTGTGAATAGCAGGGTTGGACTAATCCGAGGTGACAAATCTTTTTTGGCACCTCAAATTTTATATGCATCATTGCTAAAATTAAGTACGAGACAATTTTTTTGATTTCGTAGTAATGTCTTCCAAAATTACTTCCAATATTTTTATGGGCATCTTTTTATCAGCCACCTCGTTGGGAATTTTGTCTGTTGTGGCGTTGTATTTGTATAACATGAGAACTGGTCATAAAATCCAAGAAAAAAACCCAAGGCGGTTTTTCTTAAGGGAAAACATGCTCTGCTCATTGAATTTGGCTTTCCTCTAAATTTTCTCATTGTTCAGCCCTGGTTAAAAGCATAACTTTAACCAAGATACGTATTGCAACACCAGTGAAGCAGCTGCTGAAGAACCATTTTGACAATAACAAGATGACATGGTACCTGACTACAGGTGAACGCTACTATAACCCGTACAGGGGCCTTAATTGCTAGAAAGAACTAATTGGGAAAAAAGACGCGGGGGAGTGAATGAGCTCGAGAAAAGAGACTCCGGAGGAAGAGAAAGAAGATATGTAGGGAATGTGTGCTGCTCTCTCTGGTGACGAGTGCCTAAGGGTTTTTCTTATTATGAGAAGTGTGTGCCGGAGAGGGAGAATGTTTTTTTGTACTCAGCTTGTAAAATGAATAATTAAATATTGTTGATGTTTACAATTATGAGGAGTTACTTTAGATCAGGGAGATGTTTATACATGGTTCGTACGGACCTTGAAAAGTCCTTGGAAAAAAAGTTCATTTTCAAGGCCTTGAAAATCGATAAGAGTCCTTGAAAAAGAAATTTTTTTTAAGAATTCTGTGAGAGTCCGTGTGTGTGTGAAAAATTTGTTTTTTCCGAAATAGTTTTCGCCACTTTTTTTTTTACTCCGTAAGTGAAGTCCTATAAGGCAGGCCTTAGCAGCCAATAACCCTGGATAATTGGATTTAAAGCAAGTTTATTACCATTATTCTTAAGCCGGGTTTTCTTAGGAGCAGGTTCTCTGTGCCGCGTGCAAAGTGAATCGCCCAGTGTGACACGCCGTCCACTCACCAATAATACAAGTTCGACTGTTTTCCTAGAGAGTGCAACAAGCCTCATGGCAGTGTTTTACGTCAGGTGTGATTGGCCAACTGCTTCTGGAAGAGTCAAATGCGTTGTGCGCCACTCGTTTTACCGATCTTCTCTTCATTTTTGTTTTCTTTCACTTCCCTTCATCGAGCTCGATGCTTCCCTTCAAGCCTTAGTATGCAAATGACAGAGTAGCTGATGCGCCACGGTAGAAATACACAAACGCGTAGTGTGATTATGTAACACGTTTCTGTCGACGCGAAATGATCTAGTTCGGTTCATGCGGTGCCAAAGACCTATGTTGGAATGTTTTTTCCCTTTTTATTCTCTGTGCACGTGGAACCGCTGGGCCCGACACAATATGCAAATCGCACGCGGCTTGCTCTCACCCTCACGGGAGCTCGGCTTTATACTGTAGGCTGGTTTTTTTCCGCATGTATGTCGGGATTGTTTTTTTTTCTCCCTGAGATATATTTCCCCGGTAGTTATTTGTCGGCCATTTAATTAATTTTTTTTATGATCGTAAATGATCTTGTTTTTTTCCTTGCAACTTTTATGGAATAAAAGCTAGTGTTCAAAATTAACTTCCGATCGTTGTTTTTTTTCTTCAGCTCAGTCGGCACGCTCTGGGCCCCCAACAACCCACTTGTAGGAAAACCCGGCTTTATGGTAGCATGTATCCTGCGATCGTATGTAGACGTATTTGGAGTCGTTGGAAGTCATTAAACTTTTGTACTAGGTATTTTTTCTGGAGGACTTGAGAAATCAATATCTTAAAAAAAAGTTTCATAATTTTTGTCGAAATAATTTCAGCCTTTCGGTCCGTAAGTGATCGAAGCTACCTCTTATTAGTGTCAACAAAATATCAATTTTTTTTTTTTTAAATTAAGGAGTGATGTGAAACGCTTTTACAAGGCTCTTAAAGAAAACAAAAAATGAGTGGCAAGTGTATGCACTTTTAATTACTTGTGGCTGAAAAATCCCTTCTATCAAGATTGGTTGCTGAGTGTGCCAGACAAAAATGCCGCCAAATGCGAGCTGTTCTTCAATGGGTGAATCTGCGCTGAAATCCATTGAGCTTATATTACTGGAGGGAGTATGACGCAGGGCCATAACTAGGATTTATGTATTGTCTTGCCGCTCCCACCAATTCGGAATTCGATAATTTTATAACGGTGTTCACCTAAAAATTGCCACCCAGGGCAGTTGCCCCCCGCGCCCTGTAGTAGAACTCCTTAATACTCTTTGATGTTGTCTTACCCTGTAGTACCGGTGCTGGTATGACGTCAGTGGCCTACATTATTCCTTGGAAGATCATGTGATGCGTTGAATGTTGCCGCATCTCCGTTATTTTCTAATGGCATCCATAGTTGTTTAAAACAATAAATGAAAGAAATAATTTCAGTATCGATGATATGATTCCAAAATTAATGAAAGAGATAGTTCCAAAATTAATGAAAGATAATTCCAAAATTAATGAAAGATAATTCCAAAATTAATGAGAGAATTCCAAAATTAATGATAGACAACTTCAGCATTGATAAGAGATAATTCCAGAATTAATGAAATAATTTTAGAATCGATAAAAGAAAGAATTTCAGCATTAGCAAAAGAAACAAATCCAGAATTGATGAAAGAAATAATTCCAGAATTGATTAAATAAATTCAGAATTAATGAAAAATAATTTTTCTTTTTCTATCTTTGGAAGAGTTCTTTTTTTTTTAGTCTTTCAAAGAAAATTAATTGTAAATTGTAATATTTAGAGACTAAACTATGTTTCAATGGGGAAATTGACAGGCACGAACTGTGTTATTCAATGTGTCATATGTTTTGTCTGATATATCTGTGTATGTGGCCTTCTTTATTCATTATGGATAATGTGAAATAAAGTAGGTAGAAATGTAATCTCAAAGTTTTAATCAAAATTAAATATGCGCCTATTCATGTGAAAAATATGCGTTTGTAAAAAAGTCCTTGAATTTTTAAGTTTTACCTTGAAAAGTGCTTGAATAGTCCTTGAATTTTTTTTCGTTGGAAGAGTACGAACCATGTTATAGTTTATCCAGGATGGAGTTCATAGTGGACTGATTGGGAAATTTCAAACAGTGTTTGAAGGGGAAATAAAACATGCCAAAGTAGGGTCTCATTTAATCCAGCTGAAACTGGGAATAAGAAGGAAACAGCCCCAAATCTACAGAGCACCAGAAGCATCCCATACATCTTTCTTTTCCTCCTGGGCCCCCCCCCCCAAATTAGAACTCGCCCCCTTCCCCAGTCTCTTTTTTTCCCCCGATCAGTTCTTTCTCGTATAAGTTAGTTTTTTAAATGACTTCTCTCATTTATGTGACTTTTCCATGAACTATGAAATTGTGGCATGCTAATTGCATTTTCATTTTGCCTTGACTATCATATCTATTCTACGAGCAAATTTCCAATGTGCTGGATGAGTACATCGTCGTCTATTTTACATTTTTAAATATTGTTTTCCTTTCACCATATGAAATTCCATTGTCTCAGGAACATTCATGTAAATTTTCATGTCATTCTGACCAATGGTTTTTTTTTTACATTGTTTTGAAATCAACTTTAGTTATAACCACCCTGTATATCGTTACAAATTAATCTGCATTAATTATGCTTCATTAAACACATTATATTTGCCTAGTTTTTGCAAAATAGAATTCTAATTAAGTTTATTGAAATTAACTGGAGAAAAAACTATTATAGGGCTAATAATAACAATTTTCAAACAAAATATTTCCTTGAGTCAAGCTAAATTGCAAAACTTGTTTTTTATTAAAATGTAAGAAATATTTATATATTAATTAATATGGAAATTGTGTTATTTATTACATTATTAAAAATTAAAACATTTTATTTTAATTATTAGAAGTTGGAATGATTTTTCAGAAAATTTATTTTTAATGCAAATGCTATAAAACAAACCCCCCTCCCCCCCGGTTTTTTTACCACCCCTGGTGTGAGGTTTCGATTATAGTGCATGCTGGTTTCCAATTCTGCGAGTTCGCGCAAATGCAAATTGCTTAAAAATATGAATTGAATGTTTTTCAACCAATTTGTGATTTCACAGACAAAATCTAAAACCATCATGCATTATTTTCCTACCCTAAGTTAGCTGGATATGTTTGATGCACCCTTGCATCATCCTGTCCGATTTTTCTGGTTAACAAATGCAGCATTGGCCCTTGTTATAATGTGAATAAATTTTGAAGTTGCATGGCAATATTTTCTGCAAACTCTGCTTTTTTTTACCTTGGCATTTTTTGTTCTTCAATTACAGTTGGAGCAAAAAATATATAAAGGGAGATTGGGGGAAACTTTTTTTTCAAATCAAGTCAAATTTATTCCAATTCAAATACAATTCAAATATTCAATTCATACAATGTAATAAATTACAGTGTATAATATATTGTTATTCAACAAGAGTTTGGTGCCTGTACAGTCGACTGTAGACAATTTTTATGATCAAATTAGTAGAAGGGAAAGGGTAGATAGTAAATGAGTTGAATAGAATGCACCTACACATCCCAAACAGCATAAATAATAGTTTATAAATATACACACATTTTCTTATTTATTTACTATTACAAATAAAAACACTATATCCAAATACAATTTTCGTATAATACAGTTAAATAAATTTCATATCTGTTGCTGACTTAGAATTATGGCACACGCAGACATAAAAGTAACAAGAATTTTCGTTATTGGATATATCGTCTATAAGATTAATTTGAAAATGCCATTTTAGAATTTTGTGTAGGTAAATTTTGAATATCTAAAGGTAGCGATCAACTGACATCCACCTTTAGTCTCCTCTGGACTCAGAGCTTGCATGCTTTTTTTGAGATTTTTACCCTCTCAACATTGTTTGCAACACCATGTTCCATCGTGATTTTTGTTCTTCTTGATGCCTCTTTGAGATTGTCGGTCCATTAACAGAACACCCTGTATAAATCATTCGAGAACTTGGTTATAACTTTGTGTTTAAGATAAAAAGTGCAATGAAACAGTTTTTTTGTTTTTGAAATTTCATCAGCATGTGTTTTCTATTTTGAATTCTTATTTTGATGTGGAGACCCAGGTATTTAATTACTTCGACTTGAGTATTTTACTACAAGAGCAATCAGAGTTTATAGAAGGATGGACTGTGGAATTTTAAGTTTAGATTCATTTCAGTGTTAATTAAATTTAATGAGATGATATATTTTGTTTTAGTAAGATTTAGGATTATATCATTTGCTACAAACCATTTCTAATTAAACAAAGGTCTTCGTTGATGCTAGCTGTTAATGTATTAATGTCGTTTGAAGAATATAATAGTACCGAATCATCTGCATATGTTATCATGGTTCTAAAAATGTTTAGTTTGCAGAAATCATTTATAAAAATTATGAAAAGTAATAGGGCCAAATTTGATCCCTGAGGGATTCCTGTTTATTGTAGTATAATTACTTGATTTTGTACTTCAAATTTATGTTGACGATTGTAAAAGTAGATGAACCAATTCAGAGTATTTCCTGTAATTCCACAGGAATCAAGTTTATTAATTAATATGGAATGTGGTTGACATTATCAAATGCTTTGGAGATATCTAAAAAAATAGCAACAGTGTATCTATTCTTATCAATACCACTGTATATAAATTTTGAGAAGTTTAACAAAGCTTTTTCGGTTCCTCGTTTTTTTACGAAGCCATATTGGTTTTCTGCAAAAAATTTTGTAATATTGTAGAAATTTATAGATTCGAGATAAGATTTTTTCAATGTTTCTGGAGAAAATCTGTAATATTGAAATTGGACGGTAATTTGAGAGAGTTTTTCATGCTACATTTATAAATTGGCGTGATAGTTGCTCGTTTTAGAGATTCTGCAAAATTTGCTGTCTGATATGAATTTATAAATTTAATCAGAATTCTATTTTTTATATTTCTGTCGAATTCTTTGAATAAAAAAATAGAATTTCCATCGTGATCAGATTCAAATTTCTTAAAAAATGACATCAAGATATTTGACTTCATTATCATCCACATCATACAAAGCAAAAGAATTAATGATTGAGAATAAATAACTTATATTCTTCATCGTTAGTGTGATCAGAATTACTACAATTAATGTTTTTGCAATGTAGACTGAATTGATTCACCAGAATTTGAGCGTCGGAGAAAGTTGGCAATACTTGAATTTGATTTTTTTGATTAATGATTTCATTCACAAACGACCATTTTTGCCGGTTTGTATTATATTCCAAAAATCAATTTTTGTAGTATTCATTTTTTGTATTTATGATTTTCCATTTCAAAGTATTAGCTAAACAGTGGTAGGCTGTTTTATATACTCTGTCATGTAGATATATCTTTTCAGTCTCGTATAGTTTTTCTTTTCTCTTGATCAATATGAAAATTTCATTCTTCATCCAGTTATTAAAAAAAAAAAATTTCTGGTGTGTAACATACTTGAAACTGTTTTGAATTGAGTTTACAGTCAATGTAAGATATTTATATTATACATCTAAATCAGCATTATTCAACCATTTATATTTGTAATTGGATAATAGGATGACAGTTTATTTCTATCTAGTAGTATTTTAGGCGGGACTTTAAGGGGTTAGAGACAAGCCCTCAATTTGATAATAAATTTCGCTATTATATATCCAGATTTTTGATGAAACTAATATTTATTTGATTTATGCGTTGAGACAACAAAGCTATTAAATTGTCAAAATTTGCACTCGTACTCTGAATATTAACATGAAAATTAATATAATTGCACTTAGTTTGTTTGCTGGGACATTAAAAATTTGTTCAAATCATCCAGGGTATTTATGGTAGTACAAGTGAATTGAGTCGAGTCAGTTATATCAGTCAGTTCGTCAAAGAATGCAGATCCTTTTTAGATGATTTTCGAAAAATCCTGGATGAGTGATCAGCTCTCAAAAAGATCTGTCCGTCTCGAGTCCAGCAGTATTTGAAATCATGTTCAAACTTGAATTTTCGCGCTGCAAAAAAAGGTTTTTCAGCTCAGGTGTAAGATGTTCCTTTTAAGTACACCAAGGTGTCTAGAAATCTAGGATTTATTTCAGAACCTTTGATTTTGTGATCTTTATCTTTCAATTTCTTTGTCTGTGGTGATTTTGGATGAAAGCTGAACAATTATAGGTTTATGTCTGTCTTTGTTTAAAGTGGGTACTCGATGAGCGGCTATTGTATTATTGATGATATTTGTGTTTGTTAAATCATTAATTTTTGCCAGGATTTGATGTATATTTTCATTTTCGGATTCAGGTATATTTGAAATTTCAATGTTCATGCGTCATGAATATTGCTTCAGCTCTGTCATATCCTGGCTTAAACATTTCTGTTCTTTTTTTATTTTGACAAAAGAGAGTGACTCTGTGAGAATATTGTTTTTAGCAACTAAGTCCATGTTGGTGTTTTGGAGAGATTTGGTTATTTTTTTTCAGCTCACATAGTATCATTATTGAAATCAATAGATTTTTGGAATTCTTCCACCTGGCTCGAAACAAACTCCTTGAGTTCTTTGTTCTGTTGCATAATCTTGAGAATTTCTGGCGATGATGCCACTACGTCGTCTTTAGGTTTTGTCATTACACTTGTCTCCTGGAGGCAGCTCCCACATTTCCATCTTTTGTTTTTGTCCGTTGAAAATTTGCAAAAAGCCTTCTCATTGATACCACAGCATAAGAAATGATACTCTAATTTACACTTTGAGCACTGCACTTGATCGGCAGGTATCACGTTGACTTCTGAACATGCCCTATAAAGCATATCTTATAGACGATAATTATTTGATCGAAGCAAGTAACTTATGAATTATTTGCCCAAAACTATGACTTCGAGAGAAGCGATAAAGTACTAGACAACAATCCGTGAGAAAAAAAAAAAAATTTTAACATTTACGCAGAGCGAAAGGTAAACACGTCCTCACTAGAACACGCCTGTTGCCATTAAGAACCCACCTGCTCCACTAATCATTCTCCCCCCTTACTTCATAAATGCAAACATGTTCTAGTTCCTGAAATATATTGCTAGCACTTTAACTATGCATTGCTAGATTTGTCAACATAAGTAAAGTAGTTAAATATATAGAATTCAAGCTCTCAATCTCGTAAAATTTGTATTTCAAACTTCGGTTGAATAGTCATTTAATAAATGTTTACATTGTCAATAGAAAATAACATTGACTTGAGAATCACTATCATTCATGAAACAAATATTTATATAGAAAGAAGTTTTTAAGTTTTAATTAGGGATAGGATGCATAGTGATTTACCGAATTTTGAATAGGTCTATTCTGCTATATAATGTTTTGGCCAAATACTGAATACTCGGCAGATTGCCGACGGCGTAACGGCATGTCTACCTCAGCATTTCCTTTGCAAACGATTAAATACACTCCAGCAAGCTCTGCTTACCTGTTTGATACTCCAAGGAGAACGAAGTTCAACGCCCTCTAGTGGCATTACGCAATGCACAATCATGCTGCATTTCTAATCATTTGCATATCTGCCCGACATGTACCTTCAGGCCAACTTTCGTTTCGATCCCACAATTATTTCTTGGTGCGCAAATTTTTATGGCAATGAGTGTATTTATGTCAGTGTGTGCATTCATATCATCAAAAATTTTCGTTAGCTGCATCTGTTCGTTAGCCGAAACCGAAAAATCTTTGTTACCTATAAAATTCATAAGCTGAGGTATAACTGTACTTACGGAATCAATTTTTTTTTTCAACACTTGTTACAATTTTACATCTATTTAAGAAAATGTCAACCATATTTACACAAGTATTAATGCATCATAAAATGTACGACTTATTTTCCCATTTTAGATTTTCTTTACCCCTTTCAGTAGCTCCATACATTTGTCTACGTACATCCTTCAGTTGGTGAATTAAAGTAATTCATGCTCACTTCCATATTTATTACAGTAGGATTCTATTTTCAATTTAATGTTTTACTTTTCCTAGAAATTCACCCTGACAACTTCTTGCACAGAAAGGGATAGGTATGCACCACACAATATAATACAATATGTAAATTGTTAATTTATGCAAAAAATTCCAATTAATATAATTAAAATTTATTGTGTTTAGATTTAGATATTCGGCGAAAGGGCTGAATATTTGTTCCATCTCTAGTTTTAATAAGCATGTTAGACTTGTATTTTAAAGTTTTTAATTATATATTCATTACAGATGCAATTGTTCACTCATCTGAGGCTGGCTCACAGTTTTTCAGACTATCCAAAACGATTACAATGTGTTCAAGCGAGGTTACAAGCTTTGTCAGTGCTGGGTAATTATATTTCACATAGTCTCTAAATATTCTTGAGTGGAATGCTAACATTTCAGTTAATATATTTTTATTCAAAAATAAAAAATGTCCATTGTTTTAATTCACAGAAAGTAATTAACACATTTTTAAGGCAAATGCATTTTTTCTTTTTACTGGTTTACACATTTCGGCTCAATAATGGAGAGCCATCAGAACCTCATGGTCAGAAATCACACAGAGTAAACTGTTCGGGGGGGGGGGGGTAGAACTTGTTGTTTACTTGGTCATCTGGAGAGTTCGCCTTTGTATTTGCTGAGCTTGAGTCGTCTTTGAAGCAAATCAGGGTGCCATCTGTTGTAAAGTGTTGAAAACCCTTTTTCGGCCAAGGTCTCTGCCACTTATATCATCAGCTTAGGCAAGCTTTAAAGACCTCGGACGAGTTTTCAACACTTTGCAACAAATGGCATCTTAATTCACATACAAAGACCACTCAGGCTCAGCGAATACAAAGGTGAACTCTCCAGATGCCAAAAAGCAAACATCATACCCCCTTTTAACAGTTTTTTACTACTTGTTTTAAGTTTGTCATGAGGTTCTGATAATGGCTCTCCATTGCAGAGCCATTATCAGACCAAACCAGTGAAAAGAAGCATTTGCCATGAAGATGTGATAATTATTTTCTGTGAATTAATCTACTTTTGATGGAAAATTGTTTCCTAATGATAAATTGTCTCCCAATGATAAATTGTCTAGACAGTGATACCTCAGTTTTTCGATAATCTGTTGAAAAACCTTGCCATCTATTTGGTTTTGCCATGTTTTTGATTCAAATAAGTTCAACATCTTCAATTACTTGTGATCTCTATTTTGTTATCACATTCAAACCTTTGATCACAGCCTTCTTTATTGCTTCTTTTTTTGCCATAATGGAACCTATAGTTGATGACATCCCATACATGCTTTTGATTACAGCAATCTTAATGCCACTCTCGTATTTTTCAATGATTTTTTTCTGGAACTCGATCGTGTTCTTGGCCCCTTCCTTTGAAGGGCTGCTGGCTCTTGAAATTTTTTTTGGTTCCATGTAATTGTTTGGCTAGAGGCGCTGGATGATGCTCACACAATGCGAAACAATGCCACATTGAGCAGGATAATGAAAATTAGCGAGGTCAAGTGGGCACATCAATGAAATCTGAGAGAATCGACAAAAACAAGACAAATTTTTCACAGAAGAAATCTACGAAAATTGCAACTGATGAAAATATGAGGTATTACTGTATAATGTGTTGATAGAACAAAGTAATTTCATGAACTAATTAAATACAAATTGACTACATTTGCATACAAAACTTTCAAAATATTTTTTGCCCTATAAGTTGAACAAAAAAATCTTAACTGGAATCAACTGGTTTTCTTTTTAGGATAACATATATATTTTTGAAGTAAAACTTGTTTTTTCAAGGAAAATCTTTCGAGCCATTAGTGAATGGGAAATATTTTGGGAAGACTAGCACCATCTATTCTCTGTAGCTGGTATGTTTTTGCAGTCACCGTACATGCATTTATTAGATTTTCGACCTGCTGCGGAGGTTTGAGTTTTCACTCAAACTTTTCTCATCCTACTGCTAAGCGTCTTAAAAAAAAATAGCTGTTGAAAATATGATTTTAAGCCTCTTTATGAATGCGTTGAAAGAGAATTATCTAGACATCTTGAGCTTATGTTTCTGTTACTGCAAGATAATTTTTTTTTTCTGATTGTTTAAATAAAAAAATCTAGACTTCATCAATATTCCACTATGCTGTATTTGGGCAAGCGAGCACAGTGGGTCAACGGTTGCATTTTCTAGAATGTAACCAATAACCTTATTGGTTAGATTTTTCAAGTTTGATAAAAGTTCATTTATAGACCTTGAAAAAGGCAACCAATAATTGTACCCATTACATTCACGTAGATACAACTGATAGTCTTATTGGCTGTATTTTTTAAGTTTTATAAAATAACTTTTATCAAACTTTGATAGTGTAATGCCGGCCTAAGAAATACATCTTCCCATAACCAGTCATAATCTTTTATAAGTATAACAATATAAGCTGATTTATTTATTGTTGGCCATCATGAGCATTGAGTGACTATGTGCTGGAGGAATTCATGAAATTGAAAATATATTAAGTGTTCTGCTATAAAGCAGCGGTCCCAAACTTTACCTTCCTAGGGGTGCATATGTAATGGGCAAATGCAGGGAAAGGTCAATCAATTTTCCTTTCAGTAGATGGTATACATTCTGATATGAAACTAGTTAAATGTTATACGTTTAATATTAATGATTCATGTGTATGTTATATCCATATTGAAATTGTATCATTATAATCATAATTACTTACTCCCTAAACAGTTTACTGCAATGCTGTGCCAGATAATGTTAACTCTCTTCTGTACAATGGATTGATTGAAGAACTAGTTGATGTTCTCCAGCTCAAGCTTTCTAATCTGAATGTGAGTTTTTCTATGCTGAAAGTTTTTACTATGCTTTTATCTTTCTAAATAAAGGTAATTAACCTCTTCGCTCCAGATCATTTTTAATTGTTTTAAAGGGTTTTTAATGATTCTTTTTTCAAGTTAGGACCTGAGGTACATATGTATATCTCACTTAAATGGTTCTAATAAAAATATCGACCCTAGTTAATTAATCAAATTTTAACGATGTTTTGACATACAATAAACACAAATCAACATTTTTTTTTAAATAATAGTCAGTTTTGGCACAGGTGTGAAGAGGTTAAATATGAAATTCTGTTTATTACTTTGTTGATTTTCTGAACTGTTCAAGAAGTTATTTATTTTAGTAACCTCTCTCATTTTTTTTCCCTTCAAATATACTCATGATCCAGGCTTTATTGACTATTAATTTAAGCCACTGCTCCTGTTAACAAAAGAACTATTGGAATTTCCATGTTTTCCTCATCTATTTTAAAAACACTTTCTTATTGTATGGTTCTCATGTGAAATGTTATTACAGTATTTTAACGTGTATAAGGAACTCCTTTTGGCCAAAAATTGCTCCCATAATTAAAGAGTTTTTTTTAACATGAATAGTGGGGGTTTAGCATTTCCTGAATTTTTTCAATCCCGGGAAAGCAGAAATTAGAGTGGTATATCCCAGGAATTTCCTAGGATTCGGTTGTTGTGAACATGATCAATTCAAGTAAATTTAAAGGCATTTTATAACAGATTAATATTAATACTATAATAATAATATAATGTCATTAACAATTGTTATTAATTTGTTATTTAAAAAATTTTAATTCAAGATATTTTGAATTGACGTGTAGAAATTACTTGTTCTCTTTTCACCAAAAGTTTGACTCCAAAACAGTTCGAAGAGTATGGGTCAGGGTTGTAAAATACTCTGGTTTTTTTCACGCGAAATAAAGAAAATTTTTTTCCCTTCACAAGTTGAAAATATCAAACTTAAATATGTATGTACATTCTTTATTATGTCTGAATTTACACTTTCGGTGCATGTTTAATTATATATGTATTAATAAAATGTTGGCATTCTCTCCTATTGGGCAGAGATGCCACTGTATCCTAATTTATTTTGGTCATGGGACCCAGGTTATTGGTGAAATCTGGGCAAAATCTGTCTGAAATCTGCCAGAACTTGCATCGAATTGGGTGTCACAAGAAAATTCTCAGAGTAAATTTTGGGAGAAAAAACTTTGGAAGAGATACACATCTTTTTCACTTTAAATATGTTTCAAGGAATTTTAAAGAAACATGGAATTGATCATTATTGGAGGCATTCAACTTATACTTTTTTCACTAAAATAATGTCTCGTTGTCAATTTCTTCTTTTGCAACGACACTCAAAGTTTTCTGATAATGCAGTATTTGACCCGCAAAATCATGAATATCTTAAATTAGTAAAATTTTGGCCCATTCCGAAACATCTAAGAAATTTAGCGAAACGGTGATGTCAGAGTGAGCTGTAACAATAGATAAGAGCCTAATGCTATTTAAAAGATGACATGGATGAAACAATTTATTCCTCTCAAAAGAGCAAGATTTTGAATAAAATGTTTTATATTGTGCAAATCAATTTTTGGTTATGTGTGGTAAATAATAATATACACAGGTAAAGACACAATTCCGAAACCTGAGTATTCTCATCTCAACTTTTCATTTCATCACAACATGTCTTGACAGTGCTGGAGCCCTTGCTTCATAAAGGATACCAGGGATGGGATTATTGGGCCAAGCTGTGCCATTAGCAATTTCCTGCTACATACTGCGCCATAACGTTGATTTTTCTGAGAAAATTTGGTGCTTCTGCGCCAATCGAGGTTCTCTGAAATTTCCCTCTTCAACTTTTGCTTTTGATGACATCATTTGAGTCATGCTATGACGTCAACCTCAGCGTTGCTACTGTAACTTACAGAAAACCTTTGTGTATATTCCGGTTTTTTTTTTTTTTGTAGAATTCATCTAGGTGCTGGTTCTGCCAAGGTATCATGCGTTTGGGTGTGAACATAGCACTTCTGTATTTCAGATTCTGAAAACCAGTGTCGTCTCAGATTGATTAAAAAAAATCAAATTTCGAGCTAAAAAAAGTTCGCGTTTTTTAACCAATCGGAGACAACGCAGGTTTTCGGAATCTAAAATACGGACGCACTATGTTTGTACCATCGAGCTGGAGAGTGTATGACGTCAGCAGTCTTCACCTTGGCAGTGCTGAGAACATCGTCCACAACATCATTTGTCGGAAGATAACGTGACTAGGTGAAAACACAACCCCCCGTTATTTTCTTATGGCATAAATAGAAGTTTAAAACAATAAATGAAAGAAATAATTTCAGCATCGATGAGATAATTCCAAAATGAATTTTAGCATTAACGAAAGAATTCAAGAATTAATGAAAAAAAATTCTAGAATTAATGAGCGATTAATTCCAGAATTAATAAAAGACAGACTTCGGCACCAAAAAACTTTTGATAAGAACGTTCCACAACCAGATGAGAATGAAAGACTAAAAGCAGAAGAAAGGGAGTTGGAAATTCAGTTGTCATCAAAAACTATGCTGAACACTGCAGAGAAATTGATAGAAGTGGGGATAAAGAGAAAAAGCTTTGTAGACATGGAAAGTAGGCAAGTTTGTGTGAAAACACCGAAAGAAAAAAATGTGTATTCTTGAGAAATTAGAGGAAAACAGTGGCGCGAGTCAACAGAAACAGTGAAAAAAATGTCAGTGTTTTTGTAATATATGCTTATTTGTTTGATTTGTAAACTTTTACTTTTTCTTTTTACGCCCAGCTTGGATTATGACTGATTTTTACGTCCCTACAAGTGGATGTAAGTTTTATCAAAGATATAAAACTGATTTTTGACGCCGCAACCCTATAACTGGTTAAAATTTTCAAAAATTTAATAATCTGATTATCTTGGTTCGAAAAATTTTCATTTTTGACAAAGATAATGATTCGGCACACTGCTCTGAATACACAGGTCGCAGTATCTCGTCTGTATACCATTGGGCCGTCAAAGTGCCATTCCGAATGATATGCAGGTCCGTACGTCCCCCTATGCTGATTCCACCCCATACCATCCAACCAGCTCGTCTGTATTGTGACCTTTCACGAACGAATGCGGGGTTATTTCGAGTGCCCCATTCCCTCCATACCAGAAAATGTCGGGTGTCACACTCCAGACTGAATCGGTACTCGTCTGTAAACAGCACTTGGCTCCAATCATGTTGCTCTCGTGTTGCCCTGGTCGACGTCTAACATTTCCTGTTTCTTGGAATCGATTCCACAGCCTTGCAACAACACTTCTGGCGACTCCAACAGCATCCGCGACACTACGTTGTGTTTGCCCGGATTCCAGTCTGCCTATAACACGCCATGCCATGGATTCCGGTAATTCATGTTGTTGAGACATCCTCAAGTCACCTTGTCTCAAAAACAAATACTGCGCAATCGAATTTCACAGTTATGGCAGTAAAACAGACGTTTCTGCAACATCCCGATTTCTGCCCTTATCTCCTTTTTCTGGTTTTTGAAGTCATGAACTTTGATTTGCATATGAAGTTTTCTTCTTCTGTTTCCTGCTAGGCTTTAAATTATGGATGATTCATTTTATGTTACTTATCGGTATACATCTTTGCGTAATTTTGTTAAAACCATGTGCTCCCCTAATTGTTTTGAGCAGTGTATATTTTGTCTGTGATTGTGACGACAGACTTTGCCTTTCACCATGCTTTAATATGTACCACACACAAAAAAAACTTCTGAACAGTTTGGAAAAGTGTTAACTTCATTAATTTAAAGAATTTATAGTAAGCCAGAGAAATTTTGTAATATATGTAAAATATTCATCGTACCATAAAGAATGTACTTTCAGAAAGCAAACATTTAGGGGTCTTTGCGCTCCAAAATCATTTAAGTCAGTTAAAACAGAAGAGAAAAAAAATTCTCCCATTTTCTTATTGTATTAAGTTTAATGTTTAATTATATGCAGTAACAATGACTTTTTGTGAACATTTCTGGTAAAAAAAATTAACCAACTAAGGGGTTAATCAGTGTTGTATTTGAATATATAACTATTTCCTTTTTGATATTTTATAAAGTATAAATTTCAATATTGTAATTTGTGCTTAGATGTCATTGGTATGCTAAATGAGATTTTTGGATTTTTTTGAAAGCTTAATCTTTTTGAAAGCGATATCTTTAAAGCTTAATATTGTTTAAGTTTGAAACTAAGTTAAAGTTTAAAAACTAAAAACTGTTATGAAAACTATTTAATACCCCAAATGCAAAGAATAAGAGGCCAAATAACTTAATGTATTGATTTTTTTAAATATTTCTATAGGATATCAAAGCAGCCGCACTGAGAACATTAACATCCATCATTCATTTAGATAGGAATCCAAAGTAAGTGTTTTGTATTTTTAGCCTGGAATGTCATGTTTATGGGGGCAATAAAAGCCTATGTTCAAGTTTATATTAATCATTTTATGTTGTTACAGGTAGTTTAAAATGAGCTTTTCTTAAAAAGAATATTGTGGCGTCACACGCACACTATGTCCACCTCAATATTTTTCTGGATCACCTTTTGTGTTTGATACAGTGTTGATTATTCTTTGCATGGACTCTACAAGATGTGGATAGGTTGTTTTTTTAAATTTGAGGTCACGCTTGATGAATAGTATTTCCCAATAGTGTGAGATAGGATGGTTGTGGATCTGAATGTCTGGCTCTTTCAATCTCATCCCACAAACGCTCAATGGGATTGATATCTGAGTATTGTGGGGGGACTTGAGCAAACTTTACTTGCCTATATGTTCCTAAAACCAATCTCGTACAATACCAGCACTTGCAGGATCAATTTCTTGTTGAAAGTAGCTAATGACATTGAAATAAACCATCAACATGACAGGCTCAGGGCTCTCACTCGTCCTGCTTTTCCTACTTTGTGGTAAAATGTCCTACTTTTGTCCTACTTGCTTGGTTTTGTCCTACTTTCTAGTTTTTGTCCTACTTTTTTCCTAAATCCTATCAGCAAAATTTGTGTAGTTGATTTTAATTGAGCGGAATTATTTATATATTGCCAAATATTACAAATGTTGGAGATTACAATTAATGATTTTATCTCCAACTTCGTAATTAAATTGTATAGTTTTAAGGTTATTTGGGGTCGGGCTGTATGTGGACCATTTGGTTTATTAGTTTCATTTGCTTAGTTTGAGGGTTCAAGTATAGTAGTCATTAAAAACTTGATGAAAAAATTTTTGTATTTATTACTTCATGGTCTTGGACAGTAACATTCATCATTCAAAATTTTGGTGCAAATAGGTGAAACAACAGTTTGCATTACAAAGCAGTTGGATACATAGGCCTATTTTAGGTTTTCTGATGCTACCCAATAGCATTCAGTTGTCTTCTGTATTTTTAAGGCATGTGTGAAGAGGCATAAACAATATTTACAATGCTCAGCAAAGAGCTATAAATGAAAGTGCGTCATTTGTCAAAAACCATTGCACTGCCATTGAACAGTAAAATGTAAACAAATCCCTTTAAAAAGGGATGGACAACGCAGTAAAACTATCTGGTTCACCTTGCCTTATTTACATCAGATCTTGTAATTTACACATTTTGCACTGTGCTTTTGAAATTGGTGTCGAAGGAGCGTCATTCTTAAAGTCTCAAAATTTGCTGTGTATATCGAAGAGAGTTGACAAACTCTGCACTTTGGAAGACTCCAGAAAAAGGATGTAATATATATTGGGAGAGACAGAAAAAAGAATTATCTGTGGTTGCTAGTGCACTGTTTTGGCCAAAAATTGGTTTTTGTAACCAAGTCATTTGTCATTTTGCTTTGGCTTGAGTCAATCTTAAAGGATACTGAAATAGTGCTATGAAAAAAAAATTTAATTCAAAATTTAAACATTTTTTTTAGGGATTTTTTTTTTATTCTATGATTATGTTGTCTAAGGGGGTTACTTTCCTGCCCTCCTTTTTAGTCCTGCGTTTTCCTACTTCGTGTTTTTTCAGTGGGTGCTCTGCAGGTTGTACTTGGTGAACCACAAACTTTAGATATGTCTTATTCAGATATTTATGAACAGAAATTAAAGGACCCAAAACATCCCATTGCCTCCACCAGCTTGAAGGTTTGTAGCAATGTACTTGGTATCCATGCTTCTGGTCTTTTTATGCCGAATTCTCACCCGCCCATCTACATGATATAACTCAAAATGTAATTCATTGAACCATGTAACTTTCCAATCGCCCACTGTCCAATCCTTACGCTTCTGAGTGAATTTGGGTTTTTCCTTGTTAGCTGCAGACAACAATAGCGTTAGAACTGGCCTTTGGCTTCCACATTCCATACGATCAATTTTACAGTAAACAATGCATTGAGATCATTTGAGCTATTCCTTGATTGAGATCTGCTGTACTGTTCTGTTGTGTTTTACAAATCTGGAGGCTGTTCTGCCCAAGCATTCACCATTCTGTGACAGCCATAAGTAGCATGTTGAGATCCAGTTTTTGTTTAACAGTCCAGTCTTTAAACACTTTAACTACAGCTGCTCTTGAACATTTCACAAACACTGGTTTCCCTGATATTTTATCCATGGCTCTGAGCTCTTAAAATCATCCCCTATTCAGTCAGTTAAATCATGTTTTTTTCCCATATCTGAACAATTCATATATACCACTTTCTCCAGAACTAAGCTCAAATTTTTTATCCTAACCTATTGCTCTATCGCAGTGGTTCTCAACCGGGGGCCATGGAGGAAAATATCGCAAAAGGGGAGCCATGACTGCTGATAAGGGGGCCATGAGGAAATTTATTAAAAGAGTGGCCAAAAAAATTTAATTTCAAACAAAATGCATAGAATATATTTTTTCACAATTTTTCCCCTATTTAAGTAACATTAACATAACGATTTGATTGATTTTTCAACACCGCAGAATATTTCAACACCGAGCATGAGGATCTGAGTAGTTGAAAGATGAAATTTATTACTTGAAGTATCAAATATTTTAAGAGTTTCACGAAAACAAGCACAATGACATTTTTGTGTGTGTTCATCCAATTTTTCATAAGTAGGGCTCTGATTTTTATGACCTAAAGATGAAACGTCGTTGCTGATAAGTTATTAGCTACTACGTTTCTTCTTGTGGTTGTGTTATCAATAATTATAAGGTTTTGAGATTAATGTATTTATATATACAGTGTCACTTTAATGACAGTGATTTTGACAGTAACATTTGTTTGAATACAACCAACGAAAAAACTGCGTTAAATGCGGATAAAACTGTTTCGTTATGTTGGCATCAGGAGAGACCGGGCTACACTTTTGAGCACACAGTGTCCTTATAAAAAGTTAACATTTTTATTTTAATAACTATACAACCCTTTGTGACATGAACGACATATCTGACTACTATACACGTTATTTGGATAATTTTTCTTATTGAAAGTATTCCTGTGTAGGGTGAACAGTTTGCCAGTAAAATACCATACATCTTGTTACCTATTCACCCTGTACATTATATATAGTAGTGTCTGTTATGTGAAATATTGTATTGCGTTTAAGCCAACTCACACGTTGTTTGTTCGCCTGCGAGAGAGAGGCCACATTATAAACCAAAAAAGCCACTTGGAGATAGCTTGTCATTTAACAAGACATCCGATTTTCATGATGAATGTAAATCTCACCGTATCAAAATGATAATCGATAAACCAATAGTGTTTTTATTTGAAATCTGATTATTTATAATTTCTGATTAGTTTGAAATTCTGATTTATCTAAATTCACATTTACCCAAGAAAAACTTATTTGCAAATAATTCAAACTTCATCCTGTACAGTAACTTAATGACATTATGGCGTCTTCAAGCGCAAAGGGGTCGTTCAAGTATAACGTCAGCAAATTTTTAGTCATTTTTGACCCCTTCGTCAGCAAAAGTCAGCATAACACTGACCCCCTTGTCAGCAAAATTTCGTCAGCAGCTTAGAATATTTCATATCTTCAAAAAAAGGTGGTTGATGACGTAAGGAACCTTCAACCCGCCCCCGCCCCCCCCGTCATCAAAACTCAGCAAAACAGAACCCCCTCCCCAATGCTGATGTAATACTTGAATGACCCTAAAATTTAGATTGATTGAAAATAATTTATTTCATTTTTTGTACTGTGTTGTATTATGGTTTTGTTTTTTCGTTATTTTCATAAATTAAAAATTAATTACATTCAAACACATACTTATACTTCAAACAATATTTGGATGAGGCTTTTAACTTGAAAACGGGGGGGGGGGGGTAGGAAACTAATCATGGTCGCAAGGGGGCCAGAGGAATGGGAAATGGTTGAAAGGGGGCCATGGGCAAAAAAAGGTTGAGAACCACTGCTCTAGCGCATATTCGCCAGCTAGTATGGAATGTTCAGTTTCTACTATTTCTATTACAAAATACAAAATTATGATGAATTGCAAAAAAACTACACAAGTCTGTTTTTTATTCAAAAATATTTGTTTTGTGATTGGAGATTTCTCTTAATGCCATTATCCTATTGCGTGTGAAATGTCACACAAAGACTGAATCTAAAAAATGAATATAGAGCTGAATTTTTAATGAAGTGAAACAACCACTATCCTGTGCCACCATCGTTTGTTTTGTTTGTCTGTCCTCACATCCGCAAGTTGAATCCTCGGGTGAGCCCTTATACCAGAAATTTCTGAATTGAAAAAAACACAAATTGAGTGAGCAGAAGTTTGATAATTTATCAAGTTTCTCCATATTTTTCATGGGTAAGTTTCTGCAAAGAAAACACAAGAGGGATATCAATGACGACAAAGCAGTGATAGCATCTTTTTTTTTATTTCTTTTTTTGGTTTTTATTCATTTTTAAAGTTTCTACTGACGTTTTGCCCACCCCTTATTTCAATAGTACGTCGAACCCTTCATATGTTGCAGTGTTTTTTCCTATACACGAGACCTTTTTTTTTCAATTCACTTAAAATTATATGAAGTTCCCCTTGTTTATGTAATTGAACCACCTGGTTTAACCTAATCCTTGTCACTATATATGATTGCATCTCCTGCCCCTGTAAGTCATTCTCTCCACCTCAATGATTTATTTGTTTTTGTATTTATAAGTTCGTTTTTCTGTTCATGATTTCTGTCATGTTTGTATGTTGCCATCCTTGATTGACACATGTGCACATCAATAAAATACTTAAATTTCTAGACAACTTCAAATGTATGAAAATTTTATTTAAAGGTTGAGTACTATAATAGATGCCACTGGAGCTGCATCATACCATGGATTTTTGCCATCTCTTGTTAGGAGTTGTATTCAGTCTCTTACTGGTAAGAAAAGTATCAGTTTATCTAATGTTCTTATTAATAGATATGCCAAAAAATTAATATCTGAGTTCAACAGAAATGACCGCTGTAGGAATCGCTTTCATCTTGTACACATGCAGAGGTGGCTTGAGCTTACCTGCTTTCCAGTTGTGAAGACTCATATGCTGCCCTTAATGGCGATCCTGGTGGCCAAGGCCGTCTTAAGAGCATTATGGTCCCCCCATGTCAACGAATTTTTCTGAGGCCATCCCTGACAAATTCTCAAATTACAGCTGGTTTTCATTTTTGGGAGGTGCCCAGGTGGGGGTGCCCTGTGTGATGAGACGACGCTGCCATGGAAGGCTTCAGTGAAGGGGACCTCAGGATAAACCTGATTTTTTTTTTTTTTTTTTTTTTCAGAAGAAAGCAGTACATCATTGTTTACTGTGAAAAATGTGTCCATACGTCCCGCTTTTGAAATAGAATTTTTTTTTTTTTTTTTTTGTTCCAGAATTATTTTATTATTCTTAATAATGCCAGATAACTTAATCCTTGAAATATCACTTATTTTTGTACGGCATCACTCGTCCTGTAAAGCTAGGCAATTTTTGTAAAGAAACTTTTTTCAGAGATGTTTCTGGTACTCCAGGGACAAGAAGTGAGAAGCCAAATTTTTCCTTTGCTTTCATTTGATTATTCTCAAACAAATTCTGGGTGAGGGAACCAAAATGCCCCTTGTGATAATATACAGGGCGGCACTTGGCCATGCGAGACATTGTATCCACACAGGGCGGTGCTCTAGAGGGGTGTTAAATCTGAGGTGAATAGGTAAAAGAAAGTTCCATTGGCTGAAAAATATAAAAAAATTTTCTCTCTGTTCTGGAGGGCAGGAAGTTCAAGAAGAAAGGATGAATTTTTTTTTTTGTTAGAATTGTTGGGGTTTGTCGTGAGGGAGGGGCATGACCCCCAAGGGGAGGGCAGACAAGGTTCCAGCTTGGATTCCCGGGACTAAATCCTTAAAGGGTTCTCTGCAACCCGGAAAGTCAGGGAATCAGAAAATGGTTAGGGGAAGTCAGGGAAAATGCTAAATATTTGTCAAAAGTCAGAGAAAATCTGAAGGGGGAAAAATTAAAAGGGGATGAATTCCCATTCCAGTGATTGGCCGTAACTTTTTCCCCATAGAGGATTCTCTTTCAGATCCTCTGGGAGAGAATATATAAAGAAGTCTTATCAACAATCTTTATCTTTTTTTTCCTCTGGATCCCCTATTGAGAGAGATTGGTGTACATGAGCAAAATATCTCATCAGTTGAAGGGTGAGATTTTATATACTGCAAACCGCTGCTGGTCAAGTTACTGAACCTGCTTTTTCGTAAATGAAGGGGGTCTAAGGAGAAGACCCTCTTTTGCATTGTGCACTGTTGAAAACAAAGCCAATACCAGCTCTATTATTTTTTTTTACATCTTTTCTGAGAAAATGGTTTGTCGTCCTTGTTTTTTTTTTTGCTGCCTCTGTATAGGGGGAATTCAAATATGTCAAGATGGGGATTCTACCTGTGGGTTGTATAGAAGGCAGTTGGATGGAATGAAACAACTCTTCAGTGGTATATATTTTTGTTTATAGAATTCTCCTTGCTACACACAGTTCAGACATTACAAGACATCACAAAAGGGTAAAATTTAAAAAGAATTGTTTTCTCTGAATTTTTTTTAGTAAGAGATGGGTTGAAAATGAATGTTTGAAAAGAGCTATTGAAATTTTTGACAATGTGAAATTTATATAGAACAAGTGTCTTTGAGGTAAGCCTGCTACCTCTGTTGGCCTGGCAGTAAAAGATACCCCATTAAGTGTAAGATGAGTTTTTTAAGACTGTCCCTCCAGAAAGCAAGTCATTTTAAAAAGATTTCAAAGCTCCAAACATTTTGCTCTTTTTTTTGTTTGAAGCTCTTCAAGATTTCATGTGAAAACTCATTGCCTAACTCAGCAGCAGCTCATTACGAGCTGCTGCTGAGTTCCAATTACCTTTGCTTAGTATCCAGTGTATGTGAGTCATCTGTACTTTGTGTAATTAGTGGAGAGGTTCATTGTTTCTATGTCTCCATCTGAAAGCTAATTTTGTTACAAGCTGCTGCTGAGTTAGGAGGCTGTCTATTGCACAGTCCCGTTCAGCCCAAATTAACAGTGTTTTTAGGAAAGAAAATGTCTGTCCTCTGTAGTTTAATAGTAGAACACACACCTGAAAAATACAAGGTTGGTGGTTCGATTCTCCGCAGAAGAATGTGACTTTTCTTTCTGAATATCTTCGCCTGGTATCCAGTCATCTGTACTTCTTATGCGGGTAGTTTGATCGTAACAGAAACCTCATTGTTATTTTTAGATGGTAGGCAGAATTTAGAATTTTACTAGCGATCTCTTGAAGGCCAACCACCACTATTTGGAGAAATCTGAAAAACATCCAGGTTGGACTTTTTACTGGAATGCATTTACTCATACCCAAAAGTCAACAAAGGAAAGCATTTCAAGCTAATAACATCTAGGTTCTTGAGTGGCCAGCTCTTAGTTGGACGACTACTACTAACCCACAATGCACCTCATCCACATTCCTTTGATGAATTTCTAATTCGTTTGTATGTGTTAAATTTGCATGTATGTGTGGTGCTGCCATCAATTTTTTGAACTATGAAGTGTAATGATTAACCTTTTACTGGCTGAATTCAGATTCCAACTGATTTTCATTATTTTTTTGTTAATTTCTCCTACTTTTTTTAGTTGAGATATCAATCGAGAAATTGAAGAAAAAATTTTCTTGAATGTTCCCAATTGGGAACATTGGCCGGATGTGACTAACCATAATTTTCGCAGTGAAGCCATCTGTACAGGATGATACAAAATTCGTCATTTGATGAATTTATTTTAAAAATTGATACATATACAGACCTGTCAACTCTCCCGATTCAGGCGGGAGACTCCAGATTTTTCATCCTTCCTCCCGCTCTCCGGATTTGTTAAAATTTCTCCGGATTTTGGCAGAAAATTAGATTTTGCGTGAGCTTTCACATTGCCATGGCGTCAATGATTACCGTCGTCGTTAGGTAAAACACCCGTAGAGGACAGCCGTGGTCATTTCCATCGAGCAGCCTTAAAAAAAGTCTGTTGTGACCATATTTAAGCAACTGGCAAAGACGCAACTTCGTTTTCGTAGCGTTTATCAGCAATCATTTATCAAGGGTATGACCTTGGTTGCCGAAATTCCTGTCTAATCGTTATTGTATTCCATTAACAGCCGTGCGGTAAACACAGTTTTGTAATTTGAGTTTTTTTTAATTGTTTCTTCCGATTAAACGTGTTCAGAAAGAAAATATAAAACTTTAAGCTATAATAAAGCTAAAATATAAAGCTTTTAAGAGTTCATATACCCAAGATAGAATCACTGATATCATTCACAAAAGGAAACACATTTTGTAAACAGTATGTAGATGTGATTTCTCTATTCGGCACGGAAAGACTGACATGGAATTATATTATTATATTCTGCGAGAATCTCCGGATTTCTGGATTTCAAAAGTTGGCACGTCTGCATGAAGAATTTTAAAAATGATGAAAATAAATTTCTCTCGAATATACTCAAAAGGCATGTATATCTGGATTATAATAAAGAACTTATGATGAGCTGAAAAATATTTATCATCGACATAAATATTTGTCATCTGAGCCAAGTAACTGAGGTACTCTTGCGATAAAAATTTGAAATAATATCAATCAAGTCGGCTTTCATTTAGCTCAGGAAACTTATGACCAATTGCTCTCTCTCTCTCTCTCTTCAGTAGGTTCACTTCCTATATTTTGGTCAAATACAGTACTTTTTTTTCCCTACGTTTGCATGAATTTTTGTCTTTTGACACTGTATGAATCTGATCTTTGGAAGACAATTTTTGATGTAGAAGGCATGTTGATAGGATCTGCAAATTCACCCACAAAAGAACTACGTGGTGATCTTAAAACACTTAAATATCCTCAAACATCTGCAGGAACGACTGGGCCAATTATGTTGTCATCGATGTCTTCCTCATCTGTAACCCACTCATTTTCATCAGGCAGTAGCTGGCAGATTTCGAATTCTTCATCAAAGAGATGTGATATATCAATCTTTCAAACTCAGTCAAATAAGCTACTAGTACAACAAAAAAGATGGTAAAAAGAGGTGTAGATGGTAGTCTAGTCACAAGACCAGATATCAACTGAGAACTGAAAGACCAACATACCAACAAAATCACTCAAAACATAGAGGGCAGGCGGGGAGAGGGGCAAGGTCAGTCACAGAAAAAAAAGGGTGCTGCATGTAAACATTCGAATGTGAAATTTGATACTTTTCCTTTTTTTGAGACACACCAGAGAGGGAAAAAACAATAAATTGTTTTTTGGAATGCCACTCCTCTACATTGCACTTAGAATAGTCGGTAGTGGCCAATGTGCCCAATTGGGGACAATAATCGGAAAAGTTCCCTGGAATTCGGACAAAGTTTTTTTTTGTCTCATTGAGCATTTTGTATCATTCTTAGCAATATTCCAGAAATTCTTGAAAAGAAATTGAGATGCATGTGTTTACAAAAACTATTTTAATAATTAAAACAAACTTGGAGATATTTTGCCTTGAAAATGGGTGATTTTAGAATAATAAATTGGCATGATAAAAGCTGAACCAAATAACTTTTGTCTTTTCTAAATTAAGTTCAGAACCTTATATGTTCAGGGAAAAAAATCGGCTATTTTCGTGAAAGAAAAAATTGGGTTTTTTTTGGATTAATCAAAAGTATGTTCCCAATTGGGAACATTGGCCGTTAAAAGGTTACATGATTGTACCATTGTGGGTCTTTCTCTCTGGGGCAAGGTTTTTTTAAAGGGAAGAACGGCTGGCATTCTTGCTTCGAAGTCTGGAATCACAAAAAATCAACTTCAACTGCTTGCCACCGTAGCAAGAGTGGGGGATTTGAACACAAAATCGTCCTCGCGATCAGTCTGTTACTATGACCACTCTACTACCACAGCGGCCACTCTAAGTTGGATTTCAACTATGCATAAACCTATGTGATATATCCTTATCATAACTGTAAATGATTTAAAACAATATTATTCTGTACATGTTAGTAGAAAAATGTTGAACAATATTCTTTTGTCACTGAGCTTCAGGAAAGAATGGTGTATGAAAGTTGTGCTATAAAACGAAGAGTTAAAAACTGAAATCAGATAGGGAGCAACATTAGATGGTAAAAATTGGTTTCGATATCGTACATGTATTACTTTTTATGCTTAGTTGAAAATATATATATATTTTTTTTTGTAATGTGTGAAAATTATTGAACAGTATAATTTTATTGTCTACATCAGTTTTTTTTAAAAACAATGTTTTCTTTTTTCTAGATTCTGGATCGTGTAAAGAAATGTTTCCATTACCTTTTGCTACTGCCTTATTTTCCTTTTTGTATCATCTTGCAAGTTATGAAAGTGGTAGTTCTATTTTATTTATTTTTTAATTTTCAATAATTTTCTTCTGTGGAAAGTTTTTTTGATGGAAATAATTTGTTTGATAAATATGAAATTGAAAGTGTTTCTATCAGAGCATTGTAGCCATCTGACATTTTTTTTGGGCAGGTTCAATATTATATTTTCTCTTATCAAATGGAGTAATTTTAAATGTGTATTTATGAAGTATAATTTATTGTGTCACTGTTCATATCATTTTTATGTGACAAACTATTTTGAGAAATGTTAAGTGCTATGAAACAAAAAAAGAGAGTATTTCATCATTGATTTGTAAATTTTAAGGTGCTGCAAATTGCCGCTGAAAACAGCTCTAGTATGTTAATTCACCTTTACTCTATAAACAGTGCATTGTAGCTGGATAGAAATTTTGGTCATTTTTTTCAGTAGCGAGTATGGATACCTTTGTTTTTTTTTTTCATGAGACAACTATGATCACACACACACATCAGTAACTCAGAGAACAGAACACCATGAAAGTCTTATTTTTCTTTCCATGATATTTTCAGATGAGTAGGGCAGAGAGTTTCTGTAATGTTTGAGATGATGAATGCTGAGAACACAAATTATTTCCATATCCAGCATTAGAAATCATTGGTGGTCAAAGCGGAGGTCACAGTTGGTCTGGAGGCGGTGGTCAAAGACCACTGATTAAACAATCTGACCGCCGAGAAAATTATGTTGGTCTGATGCAAGACCATAATTAGAGGGGGGCAACTGCCCTGGGCGGCTGGTTAGGTGAGAACAAAGAACACTATTACAAAATTATAGAATTTTTAAGTTGTAGGGACGGCAAAATGTTTGCGCTGGGCTACTGAATCATGTTTGCCCCAGGCAGCAAAAATCCTAGTTAAGGCCTTGGTCTGCTGGACAAGTTGCAGAAAACTCCAATCGTAACATGTTTCAATTCCTTTTGGTAGCTCATTTTCAACTTGGACAACTGATACTTTGCAGCAGGGTTGGCACGTTTTTGATACATGACAGTTTTTGATGGTTTAAATTGTCATGTGAAGAACCCTCCATCAAAAACATCAAATATTGCTTTTCAATATAAAAATTACCTTTGGAAATAGACACGTTAATTGCATATAATATTTAAAGTGACTAAATATTTAATAAGATTGTAAAGTTTTCTACTCTCTACAGCAGTGGTTCTCAACCTTTTGACCCTCAGAGCCCTTTCCGGTATATAATTTCTATTGCGGAGCCCTGTAGTCCTATTTTTTATTTATTCATCAAAGTTACTGATTTATTTTTGACTCAAAAATATAAATTTGTTTTCAAATTTACTGTTTTTTTCTTCGTGTGGTCGCGGAGCCCCTGGGAGTTCACACGGAGCACCAATTGAGAACCACTGCTCTAAAGAATTATTTTGGATAATTTATATATTTTTTTTCTTATAAAATATACAATTTGAATAAAGCATAGCATAAACACTGAAGGGCAAACAGGAATGATTTGAAATTTTGTTATTCAAGATGACTCTTGACCTTCAAAATTTCTTCAACTGCTTATTGACTGCTTACTGCTTATTCAACTGCTCCATTGATATAAACCATCTGCTGTACTCTTTTTACAACACAAGTGTTGAAAAAAGTATATTACATCATATATGTAATGTTAATTTCTGTTATTAAATTATCTAGATAATCAGTGAGATACTTAAAACAATACTCTTGTTGTGCATAACATTGAAATATATCTAGCGATCAAGATACTAAATTGTAGGACTAGAATGTCATTTAATTTAGGATTGCTAGCTTGTACATGATGCTTAAGAAACTCCTGTTACTTATCCTTATTCAAACTTATTGTTACTTTAATACTATATGTTTACTATCATTAATATAATGCAATGGTTTTCCAATTGAAACTGTATTTGAACATGCAAAATGAATGCTTTGGGTATAATATCCTGTCAGCTCTGCTTTGGTTGAAAATACTTTTTGAAACTCTGAATTTATACACCCTGAGCTGAGAAATTTTTAGGTGAAAATAAATGAGTTTAATTAGTGTATTAACAGATGCTGCATGAAAATTTTATATGGAATAAAATTTTTGACACATCCGAAAATTTAAAATATCAAAATAGATTTTTTTTCCTCACACAGTAATTATAATTACTAATATAAAATCCCTTTAATCTAGATAAAAGTGTTTTGTTATGGTGTGTGTTAAAAAAGTGTAGTGTTAGATATGGAACCAATCAGAGTACGGCGCTGCGGTCTGCAACGCCTATATAACACAACAAGTGTCTGGCATAGATGTTAGATCGGTTACTGCTGCTACAATGGCAGGTTATCGAGATTTAAGTGAGTTTAAACAAGGTGTTATAGTCGGCGCACAAGAGATGGGACATAGCATCTCCGAGGTAGCGATGAAATTTGGATTTTCACGTACGACCATTTCACGAGTGTACTGTGAATATCGGGAATCCGGTAGAAAAAATTAAATCTACGACATCGCTGCGGCCGGAAAAAGATCATGCAAGAACGGGACCAATGATGACTGACGAGAATCATTAAACGTGACAGATGTGCAACCCTTCCGTAAATTGCTGCAGATTTCAATGCTTGGCCATCAACAAGTGTCAGCGTGCGAACCATTCAACGAAACATCGATATGGGCTTTGGAGCCGAAGGCCCACTCGTGTACCCTTGATGACTGCACGACACACAGCTTTACGCCGTGCCTGGGCTCGACAACACCGACATTGGACTGGAAACGCGTTGCCTGGTGTGACGAGTCTCGGTTCCAATTGCTTCGAGCTGATGGACGTGTACAAGTATGGAGACAACCTCATGAATCCATGGACCCTACATGTCAACAGACGACTGTTCAAGCTGGTGGAGGCTCTGTGATGGTATGGGGCGTGTGCAGTTGGCGTGATATGGGACCCCTGATACGTCTAGATATGGCTCTGACAGGTGACAGGTACGTAAGTATCCTGTCTGATCACCTGCACCCATTCATGTCCATTGTGCATTCCGATGGACAATTTCAGCAGGACAATGCGACACCCCACACGTCCAGAATGGCTGCAAAGTGGCTCCAGGAACACTCTTCTGACTTTAGACACTTCCGCTGGCCACCTAAATCCCCAGACATGAACATTATTGAACATATCTGGGATTTCTTGCAACGTGCTGTTCAGAAGAGATCTCCACCCCCTCTTACTCCTACGGATTTAAGGACAGCCCTGCAGGATTCATGGTGTCAATTACCTCCAGCACTACTTCAGACATTAGTCGAGTCCATGTCACGTCGTGTTGCGGCACTTCTGCGTACTCGTGGGGGCCCTACACGATATTAGGCAGGTGGCACCAGTTTTTTTGGCTCTTCAGTGTACATATTTTGAATAAGCAGCTCTAGTCCGCTTAGCAAATTGAACACAGGTAATGAGTGGCTTAGATAAATAGAACATGAAATTATATTTAATATGTTCTAAACTCTTACTTTGAAAAATTTGAAATTGCAAATTGTAATTAATATTTTGTTTTAATGATTGTAATAAATTAATGTTTAAAAATAAAACAATGTAATATGTAAAAAAAGTTTTTCATGTTATATACCTATTATGCTCAAAACATTATCCAAAAGCATTCATTTAAGTTTTTGATGGTTCTGTCAGTTTAAACCAGTTTTTTACGCTTGTTAGGTCGATACCAGTTTAAATCCAACCCTGCTCTGCAGTATTTTTTGTCTATTTCATTTTGATTGTTTTTTTTCCTCTTTTTGTCGCTTTCATGGGGACAACTGATTTATATATTTTTTCTTGTTACAGCAAAAGAGGCACACGCTCAAAGCGAAGTCTTCAGATGAAATATTACTGCAATTTGATGTTGCAGTCAAGAAATCAATTTTTTTCATTTTGCCCGTCCCCGAACTTGTGACCAAACTTTCCTTCTGGTTATCTAATGTCAGGAAAAAGACGTGTTTTGCAGAACTGGTCAAAAACTAAGAATGTTGTAAACATGTTTTTCAGAAATAATAGAATTCTTTGAATTTAAAATGTGATAAAGTGAAAATAATTTTCAATCATTTGTTTTTCAGAGAAATATTATCCAGGAGAAAGACATTTAATAAAAACATTTTTTTTTCACGACTAAATCTAATTTATACTGTAATTTCCAATTTATTTAAAAAAAAGCTGAGGTAATGGATTATTCTTTACCTTTTTGACATAAAATTTTGGTTCAAGTCCTTTTACACCAGTTGCTTTCAATGTCTTTCATATGTCACAAACCAGTAAAAAAAGAATATTTCCCCCTAACTGTTTTTTAACACTACTGATAAAAGCATTCATAAAATTTAAAAAAAAGATAAAATATACAGGTTGAATCCCGTTTTAACGAATACTGATTTAGCGAAAATCTCTTTAACAAACACTTTTCTAATCCACCAGATACGTTCACATAGCAACAATGCGAAAACCTGTAATTCCTTTATAACAAAATTTTGTTTTAACAAAGTGATTTCTCCAGTCTTTTCGAGTTCGTTATAATGGGATTTGCCTAATATTCATACAAATTAGATGCACGTATAATTTTTTTTTTTTTTTTACTTTAAGGAGGAGAAGCTATGGTCTCTTGTGGTATCATGGAAGCTTTACTCAAAGTCATCAACTGGTATGGTAGTGAGCAAGAACATATTACTGTAAGTTCACACTTGATACAGAATTCATGTGTTATTCCGAGAAAGGAAAAAGTTCTTGTAAAAATTTGAATTAAAATTGAATTGCATATGTTTGAATGCATCGCTGTTCAATTTTATGAACCTCTAATTTACAAACACAGCACCATGTTTTTATAAACTACAGTGAGACCTAGATATAACAATACTCTGTGGACCAAGAAAGACATTTCTAAACAACACTTGAAAATATATAGTTGTAGAAGGATTTATTGTTATATCGACTATCATTGTAGCAAGGTTTCACTATATCCCTAACAATAAATGTAATTAACTAATCTTAATTAAAAAGTAAAATTTAATTCTAGTACAAATTGAGAATTAAAAAAATTTTTAAAAACAAAAACTCAAATACGTAACACACCAATATTAGCACCTAAGGCAGCTTGAATATATAGTGTGCTAAAAAAGCAACAAAGATGAAATTTGAAAGCAAATAGCTTGGTGCAAAAATGAAAAAGTAATTTTAAAACATTCAGTCGAAACAAAGTGGAACAATGATTTGAAGAAACAGCCACCTCTGGGTTCTTCATCTAGGGAAACGCCACAGAGCATGGCCGAAATAGTAAAAACGTTTTTGAAAGCACTAGGCCTGTGCCTTAAACAAAAGTGCTTGTTCCCTTACGTTTTTGCCGATGCATCACATAAGTCTATCAAACAAAATCAACAGCAAAAATCCAATCGCTCCCTATAAACACACTTGTCAACAATAAACAAGAGATGCAGGAAATGACTGAAAATACATGTTAAACTATGCATATATATATATATATAGTCCTAAAAGAAAATTATCTTTATTCAGAATTGATGAAAATTTTACTCAACATATTAGAAACTGACATAAATATTGGTACATAGGAGTTGACAAGGGATAACGTGGTTACCTGTACTGACAACATACAATTTAGCCAAAATTAGAATTCATTAGTATGATTAGTATTGCTATGTTAAATGCATGAAAATATTTATAAAAAAGAGACAAATGTATAAAGCAAAATATAATATGAACAGCAAATCAAAGAAAATGCATGAACTTACTATAAAAAATATAGGTGGCAGACAGATATTTATTTTTAGAAGACACCAATTTGGTGTCTTCTAAATATTCTTGGGCAAAGTGGATCAACTCTTCTAGATACTTATTTATAAGCAAATTGCTGCAGTGAAAACTAAAATATATAAATTTATGTCTGAGTATCAAAATAAGCTTCAATATTTGGTATATTAGCAATGTGTTAGTGAAGTTGTCATTTAAAAACAGGAAGCTTATTATATTTTGCAATATTTTGTTATATTTTGCAATTCAATAGGTAAAGTGTTATAAATTTTAGGAGCAATGTACAAAAAAAAAAATGTTTGAAAAAATTATTTTTTCTATGTGAGGGAATCAAAGACCACATGAGGTCGTCTCAAAGAAACATTCATTTTGGGTGTGCAAATATTTTTGTTTTTGTGCAGAAAAATTATTGCTTTATAGAAAAGTTGTCGTAGGTTTAGGATATATTTATTATATAGAGAAATATCATTTTTGAAGTTGAGTACCTTAAAAACTTCAGAAATTTATATTGAATAGTTATAATTGGTAATAAGTTAGTCTTATATAATCAAAACAGCCCTATGTAAGTAGACCCTATTGTAATGATGAATGAACCCAGGCATGATAAACAGTGCGAGAAAGTTTGATGAACAATTTTTCACAAATGATAAAACCTATATTAGAAAAATCCGTTTTTTGGTGAGGAAATCAACATGAGATTTCTATTTCAAATTAGAATCAACATAGAGATATTTCCACGAGAAGTCCTCTTTAGACAATTAAAAGCATGTCGTGAACAACCTGTTGCATGAAATTTAAGAACAAGATTACAGCCTGGACTTCCCCGAGGCAAAAGTGAATAAATTTCATTTTGTCAGAGTTTAACCTTGTATCATTCTAAGAAAACCAATAATTAATAGAAGATCTTGCTCAGTCTAAGTTATCAATGTATATTGATCGTCTCATGAATAAAGAATTAAAGAATCATTGACGTATTGTAATTAATTTTACCAAAAAGTTGATACAAGATGTTATGAAATGTTTTGCAGAATTTTTTTCATATATTACCTTCTAAACTTTGAATACTTTAAGGACATCATTTTATTAGGATCAGTTGCGTCAGTTTAGGAATCTAGTTATTTAATATTTTTATTTCTTTAATGTTTTGAGATGAAGAGTTTGATCAATATTATCCATGTGTCATTTTGAACTTGATATTTGTCCTATTTAAAAAAGTACCTATAGCATTGTATGCTAATAAATAGTCAAATCTCAAAAGGTCTAAAATTTATGGCAAATTTAGACTCATAGTAAATCAATGAGTTTAAATAATAACAGATTAGAGGTTGTAAAGTCGCCTGATTAATTAAATTTCAACAGGTATTCATTTCTTGGTTGGTAAAAGAACCAGATAACTGGGTTTCTTTGATTTAAATAGCAATTATATTGAATGATTTTTCAAAAATTGTTTTTAAACTTCTAATAATTGATTTTTTTAAAATTAAATCTTTATTGATGTAATAAACACAATTTCCCATATTGATTAAACTATAAATATTTCTCATTTTAATAAAAACCACAACTTTTGCTATTTAATTATTTTATAGCTTAACTCAAGGAATTACTGAGTTGGAAAAGTCTTAATGCTATTAATCCTATTATAAAGATGTTTTCACTTGTTACTTTCAATGTGTTTAATTAGAAAGGCTATTTTCTAAAACCTGTGATATTAAAAACAAGGTGAATACAGGGTATCTTTTAATAAAGCATAATTAATGCAGATTAATTAGTGATTTATGATCAAAACATTAAAATAATCACCGACATGGCCCCCACATCCTGAAGCAGGGCCTCTAGGCTGGGATCTTTTACGAGCCTCCCAACCAGACTTTCACGGGGCCCCTTTATGATGAATTTATAGCGTGAAAAAACAAAAAAGTGATTAAAATCACACCGGGCCCCCCAGGGCTGGAGCCTTGTCAGCCCACCCCTTGTGGGGGCCATGATCACCGATTAGAATAACTTGCATGAATATCCCTGAAGCCATGGAATTTTTTATGGCGAAGGAGGGAAGAGTACTTTTAAATGTAAATTGGAACATGCTGTACTCATTCAGCACATGGTAAATTCGCTCAGAGTAAAAACAATAGTCAGTCAGGGCAAAATTTTATCAAGAAAAGGTGTTAAATATGTGACATTGTTATCTCTGGCTATAAGGTAGGTGAAAGTGTGCAAAAATGCTTATTCAACAACAGATCTGAGTATATGATGGTAATGATGTGGATGTGCTTTCAATTCAACAAAGTTTGCAATAAGACCACTGCACATAACATTTGTGAGTATCCCCAAAGCCAAAAGTTAAAAGGTTAGAGTAGTACTTCAGCAGCTGGTTTGCTAGTGTTGCAATGTGCATCTTGATATGTTTTGTTAATAGAAAAAAAATTTGGTAGCCAAATTTGCTTAGAACGAAGCATGTTTTTCCCTTAAAAAAAACTAGATTGTTTTTTTTACTTTTCCGGGACTTCATGATCCATTTCCATATTAGATGACATATTACAAAATCGAAATTTTTCATCACTTACTTTCTAACAGTGGTGCATATAAAGTTCTAAGTGCCAAACTGATTTCTAGTCCCCCCCTTTTTTTTTTTTTCAAACTGAGCGCAACTCAGGTCTATCGCCATAGGCAATTTACTACCTAGGGAGTTGTGCCGGAAGTGTAAGTGTGTGTACCTAACAGTCTGAGTGAGTATCTAGTGTTGTGTATGATTTTTCAGTGCTGCCATCTATATCTCAGAAGTGAAGTGAGTGATGTGTAGTGACTGAATATTTGTATTGTTTGTAGGCCTGTTGCTCTGTGGTGAGACTTTTTAACGGGGAGATCAGCTCGTATTTGAGCCTCGAAGTTGGGGTGCCAATACTATTGTCACCTGTTCTAGTCACCTGGAATTCTTCCAGCACTGCTATTCACACACTGTTGCTGTTAAGTGCCAAAATGTTGTGGTTGCACAAAATAGATTACACCACTGGCCAAGTGCAGCATCATCTACTTGTATATTTTAAATAAATTTTTTCTTTCAGCAAAGATTTTGTGAAGGAAAAAAATTAACATTTTCCATTGCTTTAAGGAGTATCCATGCAAATTTCCAAATCACTGACCAGTGGTTCTTAGTGTAGTGTTTGGAATCAGAATTTTAATTACAATCAAATACAAATACAAGGCCACAAGAGGCAAAATGCCCGACAAGATGACTGAGAATGGCTCTGTATATAGCTGATTATTTTTCATAAATCACTTACTACTGTACAGTAGAACCTTGATTAACTGGGGGTAATGGTGAAAGTAAAAAAACAAAATTATGAAATATTAAATCTGGTGATATACAGTACGAGATCTGCTTCTAATGGAAAGAAAATATAAATGTGTTTGATGCAATGTAACTACTAGTACACTGGTCTTTGTCCTTTAGGGGCAGCTGGTGTCTTTGGATTATAAGACCATCTGCCCTTAGCATGATAGTGAAGTCAGTAGTGTAACTGCTTCTTCGTGAAGGAAAAGAAACAAAAGCCTGAGATATACACCACCACCCAGGGCCAGAACTAGAGGGAAGCAGGTGGGAACAAAGAACACTTACAAAAAATTATGATTTTAAAGGTGTGATAGGGCAAAATGTTTCCCTGAACTGCAAAAATCCTAGTTGCAGCCCCACCACCACATATTTAGATGCGTGATGCAGTTCTGATTCATGAGTTTTCTTAAAATAGAGCATTAGAATGTAGTCTAAAGTTAGAAAATTCATTAAGAATGAAAAATTTGCGTTCAGTATATAACTTTAAGTAATTAAGCTACTTTTTATAAGGAGATATATATATATATATATATATATATATATATATATATATATATATATATATATATATATATATATATATTCAGGCCACACTTTTATGAGATTTAAAAAAAAAAAAAACTTACACCATCTTACATCATTTAAAGATATACCATCAGAATGTATCCCAAGAATAAAAAATGTGTTAAGAATGAAAAATTTTGGCTTATAATGAACAAATATATTTTACAAGGGGAAAAAAAAATTACATTTTTTCCACTTTCATGTGAGTTAGAAAAAAAAAACACTTGGTTTAAACCAAACAACTAATTAATTTCGTAGATAATTGGCTTTATATGGATTTTCCAACTGTAGTGAATGGCTGCACTCCACTATGGCACTACAGGAGATATTTTTAATATCTATGGTAATCATGTTTTTCCTTTGAACAAATATATATCACAGGTTCCCATTTTATAACGGTGCATGCGAAATATATGCAGTACAGCCAGTCTTCTGTATTCGATTAAAATTCGATCAGTTGCTACTGTAGATGGACCTGTTACAATATAGCCTTGGTTTCACATGTCCCTCATGTAGAAAGTGTAATTTTCCTGTGGGTGCAATAAAAAGGTATGCAAGTTACACACAAATTAATTACATACTACAACCATCATTATTAAATCTCCTAATCTGCAAACATTGAAGAGGGAATAAATCATGTGTGTCCCAATATTTTGTAAGAACAACAGAAAAGCTTGGACTAAAAAACACCTTTTCTGGATTGGTTTGAACAGCGTTTCATTCTAGAAATCAGAAGAAGCCTGGACACTGAAGTGATGCTGTTAAAGTTATTCTAATACTGGGTGATGTCCCTGAACAACATGGAGTTCAAGTCATTTATATGCCTTTTAACTCAACTTCTAGTGTTCAGCTGCTTGATAGGATGTCATACTAACATTTATGACTCGCTATACACATTGCTCGTTGATTGCGGTCGGTCAAAGAAGATGCAAATGCAGGAAACGTCTTAGTCATGGAAGAATTTCACTGATGCCATTAGTGTCATAGCTAGAGCAGTGAAAGCTATAAAGATGGGAACAGTAACTAGAGTTTCACACAAATTCCCACATTCTACACATCTTTCTAATCTCATTTTATGTGAGGGACATCTTTTTGCTTCTCTCTTTTTCAGATGAGATACCGTCCATGAACTCTAGCTGGTGCGTGAAAAAGAGATCCATCACTTCATCTATCGTCAGCTCCTAGAAATTTTTCACCACTAGTTCAAGAATGCCATTCTTGTGTACCCCCTAGTCCATGGTCTTTCCCAATCACACAATCTCTTCGAAAAGTAGTGGCTCCTGTTCATGAGCTAGCCTTTCAAGGTCACTGTTCAATAATTTAAATCGGCCCAGTTTTCTCCAAGCAGAATTTGGAAAAAAAAACTTAAAGCGCACTTCCTCATGGCTACAATGCTACATTTAGTTTTGTATCGTAAATATACACACTCAACTATGATAATTTTCAGAGTGAGGCACGCTTACCGGAGAATTTAGGGGAGACTGTTATCCGCAATTCGGTAACACGTGTGTGGGCAAAAGCAAAAAATCATCAGTTCAATTGTGATAACGTGAAAATAAACGAATAAAGCACAAAATTTTTTGCTTTTAATGCAAATCATCACTCGTTAACCAAGTCAAAATTTGTTCAAATTTTTGCTTGTTACACAAATTGCTCATTAACCGAAGTTCCACTGTATATGGGACCACTTCCATTGTGCTGTTTGCTGTCAAGACCCTCAACCAGTTGTCAACTGCACTACTGTCAGTATCCTTGTGAACACTTTCTAGCATCTTGTGTCCTTACAGCTTTTATAGACATTGTCAGGGCTGCACATGGTAGTAGTTATTCTGGGTATTAACAGTTAATTATTAATATGAATTGGCTGTGCATCTTTTTTTCTCATATTTGGTCAATTTGTTGGTCTTAAACTGGTATTGTGCAAGTATGTTAGTGATATGTGCTGCTATATATTGTGCATTAACTAGTCATCTGACCAATTGATTTCTCTGTGTGCTACCTGCAGTGTCCCTTTATATAAAGATACGCACGCTTTTTTTATTTGTAAGCTTGAAGCTATTAAAATATTTTTTGATTGGATTTTTTATAAAAACATTAAAACTGATGTTTTCTGCTCTATTTTAAATCTTAAAAATAAGAATAAAAATTAGTAAAACTAATTAGTTCTCTATATAGAAATGTTGAATTCTTGATTAAATGCAATGACATGGGTTCAAAATAAATGCTGGAAAATATTTCTCAGGAATTGATGTTAAAAATACTGTATTGAAATTTATAAAGTGACATGTAAATTTTATATTTTTTCATTGTATGTAATTAATTATAGGATAGAGAATATATTAAAAAAAGAAAGAAAAAAAGTGCAGCTTTGCAAAGCATGGTGAAGATAATAGTAACCATAGACCTCTTGAAATATAATTGTTCAACTCCATTTCGTGACGAAATAATAAAGTAGAAGGATGCTCATGCTGTTGGTAGCAGTTGTATGATGAATTATTGGCATATCCATGTGATAGACTGAAAATCTGCATGATGGCATATGCTGTTGTAGGTACTATCACTATGTATGGCTGTGACAGGAAATGCCATGATAGCCAGATGACTGATCAAAAAATATTGGGACTTGAATATTTTCACAGGATCGGCTGAAATTCCATGAAATCCCTAGAAAGTTACGAGAATTAAAAAATGAGATTGAAATGTGGCATGCTGAATAAAACTTGTCCTCGCAGGGGAATTTTTTTTTTCATAGAAGTTATTTGGGAAAAATTCAGATAGGTGTCATAACTGACAAATTAAATCAATAATTATTGTTGAATACATTTTTCATACTTGTTTAGGGCGTCAAATCCCAGGCAGTGGGGTGCCTAGAAAATTTATTTTGGCACCTAAAATTTTCAATGTTAGATTACTAAATTGGACTTCTAACACAAAATATCTTGAAATTATGTCAACTTGTCTACCAACATGGAAAAGAATTGCGGAGTCCTAGGCGAGCTGAAAAAAACAAATTTTTTGCCAATTTTAAAGAAAAACTTCTTGTCTTGTAAAAAGTTGAATTGCACCTAAAGTATATATTATATCTCTTTTAATGAAATTATATTTTGATGAAATATTTGTGTTTTCAATTTTTGTAAACAAGTCTATCAACTATAATTCAACATTTTATTTGCTCCATTGTTTAGTTTGTAACTAGAGCTGTGCGAGTGATAGATTTGATTACAAACCTGGACATGCAGTCATTTCTAGCTCATGGAGGAGTGGCAAGTTTTGTTAGCCGCTTAAAGGTATGTATTTTGGATTTTGTCAAAATATATGGTGTTTGTTCCATTATTTAAGTTTTTTTACTATTGAAAATTGTTCTTGAACATATCCTTGAAAGTATGTTTCACAGAGTCAAATAAGCATATTTTAATTTTATTTTTGATCTTGCTATTTTTTTACAAAACAGGAAGCTTCAGTGAGGTAAAGATGAGTGTTCCAACACGCACAGTTCCTAATGTGTTTCTTGTGGATGCATGTACTGGGTTCATACAACCTGAAAAGTCAAGGGAAGTGTGGGAAAATCTGGGAAGAAATTTTTGGTCAGGGATCAGGCATAAAAGTTATTGTAAATCA
Organism: Pholcus phalangioides; assembly: GCF_987345545.1. Classification (NCBI taxonomy): domain Eukaryota; kingdom Metazoa; phylum Arthropoda; class Arachnida; order Araneae; family Pholcidae; genus Pholcus; species Pholcus phalangioides. The sequence goes on along the minus strand of NW_028301600.1, from coordinate 43,063,218 downwards.
GTGAAATTTACATTGTAATTTTTTTTTCAGAGATTGTAAGACATTTTATTGTTGCATATTTGCCATGTCTTTTCTGCTAAGTGGCATCCTGTAGTTTCCTTTGTTCCCTCTATTTTTTTAAACTGCTATATTTTCATCCTTTTTTTTTTCACGTGACAGACCTGTCTCATTTTTGTTTTTTAATTCATTCTTTCCTTATGAATACTCGTTGGCATGGTAAGAAACAACCATCAACCATGCCAACGAGTATTCATAAGGAAAAGATGATGAGGTAAAATTATTAAGTTGAGTAAGAATGAATTTAAAAAAACGAAAATGACACAGGCCTTTGTCAACTGTGAAAAATACAGGTTGAAAATATAGCAGTTTAAAAAATAGAGAGAACAAAGGAAACTGCAGGATGTCACTTAGCAGAAAAGTCATGGCAAATATGTAACAATCAAATGTTTTACAATCTCTGAAAAAGAAATTACAATGTAAATTTCACTTTTTTTTTTTTTTTGTTTTTTTACAATAACTTCTATGTCTGATCCCCCTGACCACAAATTTCTTCCCAGACTTTCCCACACTTCCCTTGACTTTTCAGGTTGTATAAACCCTGTACATGCACCCACAACCTTGGCATGGTTGATGGTTGTTTCTTACCTTGTTCCAGTCTCTGCCATGAGGCTGGGCTGGAAGAGATATCTCGGATTGTTTAGAGGGGGGGAGTTGGTGGTTGAGATAGAGGGTGATAGTGATAGGGGATATACAGAGATGCCGCTGTACTTTGATTTTCCTGGGACATAGCATATTCAAATAATTTCGGCCCCTTTTGAGTGAAAGTGGGTCCCTCTCAAAAAAATATCTTGAAAAACAAGTATGCTCCCCATAATTCACTGCTATCTATCTCTATGAATTTTCTTTCCCGCATACCCCAGGTCTTTGATCACCTGCTTATATATCTTCATTGAGACAGCAGCGGGCCATGTTCTTGGTAAGAGAGTGAGGTATCTCTGTGAATCAAATAATTCATTTCTAAAAATGTTCTATCCAAAGATTCATTTACTTTCATTGTCTACTAGTAGGAAAAGCTTGGAAAGAACCCCATTAATGAGAATTTAACATATGAAGTGTAACACGTATAACAAATCTAAACCAAATATACAGTTGATTTCACTTATAACGTTCCCATTCAGAACATTTTTCCATTTAGTACAACTGATTTTCATGGTCCCAACTGTAAATAATTCTTATCAAGATTTCCCCTGTTTGAAGTGTTTTCCTGCTTACGTTTTTATGAGTTTTTTGAAAAACGTTATAAGCAGGATCCACTGTAATTAAAAGTTAAAAGCACATTTACTAATGGATTGATTTATTAATTCCCTTCTCTGATTTGATTTTTTATTTCTTTAAAAAAATCTTAGCTCTTTCAATAATATTTTCTGATTTAAATTTCAAAAAGCATATGGGATTCTCAGACACTTATCTTCCGATTCTCTATTCATACAAGCAAGGATTTCATACAAATCCTTTCGCAGCTATTTCTTGTAGAATGATTTAATTTTCCCTCCCTGATGGTACACTGCTTTAATTTTCCCTCCCTGATGGTACACCGCTCTCATCTGTTGCCATTTAACTGCCACATATTTTCGCACCTGAATATTTGAGCTAAGTCAGATTTGTGTTGTGAAACTTAAGTGTGTTTGTGTGTTGCACATTTTGTGTGGTGTTCAGTATGTAGTGCCATCTATTTAGAGATGCAATTAGATACTTTCTCAAATGTCACGGGATGACAAAACACATTTTGTCATCCCGTGTAATATAAAAGGAGTTAAAAAGGATGGGATTTGGCATCCTCTCTAGCCCAGAGCTGGGAGGGGGGGGAGACACTAGACTAGCCTGTTCTCTCCCCCCCCCCTAGTTGTGGCCCTGCATCTATCCTCCAAATTGGTAATGCATGGATTTGAAATTTAATATATACATATGTGTTGTAGGTTTGTGTGATCGTTGTGCGAACCAGTATTTTTTTCAAAAGAATAGCCAAATTCGAAATTGGGAAACCTTAGAAAATCATATTGTTAGCCAATTACCACTGCAGTCATAAGTTCCAAACCCAGATTTTCACCAAAGGCAAAATCTGGGGGTATGGGTGCCCCCCCCCCCAAGAAAATGAAGAATTGAAAGTATTTTTGTAGAAAATTAAAATATCAAAGAAAAAAAAATAGTACAAGACTATGTTAATTTTGAATTCTTTTTGAGCATTAGTGACCCATAATTTTTATGGAAGAAATCCTCCTGCCCCTCCAAAAGCTGATGCTTCTTACACACCAGATTTTTGTGACTACAACATAGCAGCTGGATAAAACTGTAGGTATTAAAGGTAGAGTTTTTACATAATTTTTTTTTTTTTTAAGGATCTCCAAAAAATTTTTACACTGAACAGACGTTCCAAATCTATGATTTTTCAAAAAATGCGCATTTGCAATCTTTTAACAAGTCAAATTTATGCTGTATAGACATCTGTCTTTAAATACCAGCAGATAGCCGCGAAAATACAGTAATTTCCGATATGTAACCGGAGGGAAGGAAATCCGCAGGGGAGTAAAAACTCTGAAATTCTCTTTGAAAATTCTGCACACGGCCCCTCATTAAGGGAAACTAAATATCTTCACCAACCCGCATGTATATCAATACAGTATACAAAGTAGTAAAACCACTCTTTAAAGGTCGCACGATTGTGATAGACTGTGAAAAGGAAAAAAAAAGGGAAACGTTGGAGGTTTTTCTCTACTTTTTTCATCTTGGAACTAGGAAAGGACGTGTGAACCAAATTTTTGTGTTTTTTCCCTAAATTTTGGGTATTTAATGCGTTATAGCGCATCAATGGCATCTCTCTGGGTGTAATTATCAGGGCTTCTATGGTTTGCGAACTGGGGAACAGGGCACGTAGAGGTTTGCAAGGTTTTGAGCGCTATTGTATTCCTGGAAGGAGGAGATTAGCAATGTTTGAGACTTTTTTCATCGTTGAAAGCTCCCGGGTAAGTAATCGTGTGAATGGGAACGAATCAGGTAGTAGAGAATATTAGCGAGTCTGTCAGAGTATCGGGATTTACTATTATCCGCTCTGGAGGGGGGATGTTCAGATGTGCCAGCGATTCCAGTACCGCCAACGAATAGTAGGGCATTTAGAAGTGCAGGATTGAACATTTTGATGCATGAAGGGCATTTGCTCCTTTCTTGGGATCAGGTTTTTGGAGCTTCCTGGTTTCACTGATAAATGGATTCATTGGGATGGGATTCACCTGAATAGGAAGGGGTCTGGGAGGTTTAAAATAGGGTTAAGGTTTTTCACTTCCAGACCAGGTGAGAAGGAATGTGGGTTGGTTAATGATATGAGTATTGACAGTGAACTACCCACCTCTGACTTGAATGTTCTGACAGTCACAAACTATGATAGCTGTAGAAGGCGTAAACCTAGTAGCCATTACAGAACTCCCTTGCACATCTGAAGATATACTTTTTTCAGAAAAATAGATCTGAGGAAAGGGCGTGGTTTCTTGATATACGTCAAATCATGTTTGAAGGCTAGAGTTCACGCACAGAGAAGTGATATTGAACTATATGGGTTGAGCTTGAAAACAAAAAGGATCATAAGCTTATGTGGGGTTTTTTTATAATCCACGGAATCGGAATCCACAAACTAGATCTCAGAGCTTCATGAAATTTCATACATTTATAGAGATGTCACTATACTCTAATTTACAAAATCTAGGTCGTTTTTGAGTGAAAGTGGGTCCCTCTCAAAAAAAAGTAAGGCTCCCCGCCCTCCCTATCATTCACTGGTATATCTGAATATTTTATGGTCCTCCCCTACATTTACTGGTGTTCCTGTGAATCAAATAATTTCTAAACATGTTCAATCCAAAGGTTCATTAAAAAAAACTCAATTTACCAGCTTATAACTAGGTTCTTTTGCTTTCATTGTCTCCTAGTAGAGAAAGCTTGTAAAGAAACCCATCAACATTGAGAATTTAACATAGTATAGAATTTTATAAATGTAATAAATTAAAAATAATATAATTATTTATATATATATTAAAAAAAATCCATCAATTTTTTCCGATTGATTTTCCCTTTCGTAAAAACTTATCTCTTTCAGTAATATTTTAAAAGCAAATGATTTAAAGCATTTGAATATAAATAGCATATAAATTTAAAGCAAATGATTATAAATATTTGCTTATTCGTATAAATCCTTACGATTTCCTGGTAGGATAATTTTCTCTTCCCTCCTCGATGGTCCACAACTTTGATCTACCATTATTTAATTGCCACATTTTTTCATAGCTTCCCCTCCCCTATTCAGGTATGTCAAATTTGTGTTGGTGATACTTAACGGTGTACTTTAGCGTGCGTCTAGCATTTAGCACATTAAGTGTTAAGTAGGTGGTGCTATCTATCCTCCAAATTACTAATGTGTAGGTTTAAAATTTAATGTATAAGCGTTTGTGTGATCGTGGCAACAGAGCTTTTTTCAATGAGATAGCCAACTCAAAGTTTGATAACCTTAGAAAAATGTATGTAGCGATTACCATTGCACAGTTGTGAGTTCTAAACCCATTATTTTCACTGAAGGCGAAATCCGGGGAGGAAATAGGGGCCTCATGCCCCCTCTCCCAAGATTTAAAATATCTTTGTACAAAATTTAAATATTAAAAAAATTCTTACAGCAAATTAACATTCCTATATATATGAAATTAACATTCTATCTGTTGATTTTAAATTATTTTTGTGAGTGACAGAAAAACTGTGGAAGAAATCCTTGTGCTCTCCCAAAGGCTGATTCCACATACACACTCCTGATTTTTGCGATGCGGAACGTTGACGACTGCGTTGCGCGACTACATGACAAAACTGTAGCTATCCAATGTAAAGTTTCTACAATTTCGGTTTTTTCCTTCCCCCAACGATCTTGGAAATTTTTCTAAAATTTTAACTTTACAATTTTTTAAAAAATGTGCATTTGCAATCTTGTAGGAACAAACAGAATTTATGATGCATGTAGAGAGAGACACTCCCTTAAATGCCGGTAGATATCTGCCAAAGTATCATAATTTCTGGTATGTAACCTATGGGGGAAGGGGACTCTCTAAAGTAGAAGAATTCAATATATGGCCCCTCATTCCGGCATGCAACCAGATATCTCGTCACCTTATTCTTTAACTCTGGTAGGTTATATTATACTCTGACTCGTTAATTGGTTATTTAGCTTTTATAAAAACATCTTCACCAGACCCGACGGGAACAAGAATGGTAGTTATTTAGATCATAACATTATTTTGAAATTTCACGATCAAAGCCGAGAACAAGCTACTCAAGTAGCCAAAGTAAGAGGTGAATACATGAATGAACGAATGAATGCGATTAGTGAGATCGAGAGACGCGCTTTTATACATCGTAAACCGGCTTTAACTTTAGGACCATTCGTCCACCGGCAACACTCCGTCTCTTGATAAAAATTCATTTCACAAAAATAATTTGCATACAAAACAAAGTAAAAAAATATTTCAAAATTTCTCAGTGGCAATGCTAAACGTAATCGGGCGAGCTGGCCAGGCTCTCCAATCATGCCTCTTACATCAAACACTGAAAACACACAAACAAAATAATTATTCCATCGGAAGTCTGCAGCCAACCGCCGAAACAGGTAAGTAAAAATATAATAACAGTATAACGAGACGATGTGATATCTCCTCCGGGAGAATTCCCAAACTAAATAATAATTAAATGTATGTTACATGAGAAATAAATTTTGGTGGGACATCAGCTGCCCGACTTTGGTTCCATCCTCGTCAAAGGACTGCAAGACCCCACCCTACGGCTGTAGGACTAAGCAGACTTTCTGGCTCATGACGGTATGCCAGTGGAACTTCTGGACGTTTTCCAGTAGCTGAGCGGTCCCTGGGGCCTAAACATGACTATTTACCACATAACAAAGTAACAGTAACGGAGAAGGATGTTATCCTGATCCATTACAGTATGTCATTGGTATGCTATCCGATGAAGTGAAGATGTCGTGTTTGTGTTTGTCTGAGAGATGTCTTGTGAGTCTTTTGACGAAACGCAAATGTCTAGGGCTTATGGTCGGTGTAGAGGATGAAATATTTTCCTTCGATCATGTGTTGAAACTGCTTCACTGCCGCATATGCTGCTACTAGCTCTGTCGTAAGCGCTATCTTAGCTTTGATAAGTTCCTGGAGTAGAAAGTGAGTGGTTGCCAGTGCGAGTTGACAAGCTGTTGTAGGTAGGCACCGATTGCTGTGTTGGATGAGTCTACCATGATAGAGTTCAGCTGATGGATGTGGAAAAGCAAAAAGGGTTGCAGAAATTAGTTTTTGCTTCCAATCTACGAAAGCTTTATTTGATGTTTCCGTCCACTCGATCTTTGCATTGCTTTTGACTTTTTTTTTTTTTGATATGAACATAGTGGAGCTTATATTTCTGCTAACCCAGGAAGGAATCTTCGATAAAAATTCAGAAAACGTTGAAGTTTTTGGATGGTTGCCGGATTGGGGAAATCTTTTATCGCCTTCACTTTATCATGAAGAGAAGAAATCCCTTTTGGTAATATCCTTTGTCCAAGAAATGTGACTTCATCTTGGAAGAATTTGCACTTCAGAAAGTTGATCTTTAGACCATTCTCGGCCAGTCATTTGAAAACTATGCCCAGGTGCTGTTTATGCTGTTCAGAGTTTGCTAATGCGATGAGGATGTCATCTATGTATCTCTCTGAAAAATTGAGACCAGCCAACAATTGGTCAATGTACCTCTGCAATGCGGTGGCATTGCAAAGTCTGTAGGGCATGAAAGGAAACTCATAAAGCCTGAAAGGCGTGATGATGGCAGTCTTGGGCACGTCAGCTTCTGCCACTGGAATTTAGTGATACTTGGAGACGAGGTGAATGGTCGAGTAGATTACAGTCCCATGAAGCATGTGGGTTAGGTCATGGATATGAGGAATGGGATATCTGTCTCGTGTGGTGATCTTATTTGGCTGATGGTAGTCACCGCAGATACATCACGCATCGTTAGGTTTCTTGACCATATGAATTTGACTGGCCCATGCACTGTTTGATGGCAGACATAATCCTTGTTTTTGCATGTCCAGAAATTGCTTTTCGGTGCAAGTTAACTTTTCTGGAGAGAGACAGCGAGCTTTAGGATAAATTGGCCTACCTGTTGCTGAGCAGGCTTTGATAAGTTGCGTCACCATCGAAAAGTTTGAGTGCACTTCTGACTTCTTTAGTTGACAGTATGCAGTGAGTTTCCTCCTCATGTCGAGGAGACATCGTCGTCGTAAGTCTGGAATGAAGTTGAAGTTGTACAAGAAATTGGCTCAAAAAATCGGTTTTGGTACTACGGCCAAGAGGAAAGTCCACCGGAAGACTCTGCTAGGTTCAAAATCTAAAGTGACCGTTTGCTCACCATAGACGTTTATTGGAAACAAATTTGCAGCGGAAAGTAGAGAAATGGTTGACATTTGTCAGTGCTGCAGTCTGGGAGTATTGAAACGTCAGATCCATTGTCCACAAGGAATGAAATGTTGGTGCTTCAGACCGACTAAAAATAAGTGACGAGATATCATTGGCAGGGAGCATGTCACTACTACTCTCCGCCTTCGTCATTTTTTGTAAACCTGCATGGTGAAGTGCACCTTCTGGCTTGATTGCCAAATGCATACCTGCCAGCTCTCCGGAGTTAAAATTTCGCTGGACTTTGGCAGAAAATTAGTTTTTAAGCGAGCTTTCACATTGTGACATCAATGACTGCCGTCGTCGTTAGGGAAAACACCCATAGAGGACAGCCGTGGTCATTTCCATCGAGCAGCCATAAAAAGTGTCTTGGTGACCGCATTTAAGCACCTGGCAAAGACGTGACTTTGCTTACATAGCATTTATCTGCAATCATTTATCAGGGGCATGACCTTGGTTGCCAAAATTCCCGTATAATCATTATTGTATTACATTAACAGTCTTGCTGTAAACACCAGTTTTTTTCGTCAGCAGCTTTGTATTTTGAAGTTTTTAAATTGTTTCCTCCGATTAAATACGTCTTCAGAAAGAAAAAAAACTTTAAGCTAAATATAAAGCTTTTAAGAGTTCATGTACTCAAGATTATCAATCACTAATAGCATCCACGAAAGGAAACACGTTTTATGAACAGTATATAGATGTGATTTCTCTATTCTGCATTTAAAGACTGACGTGGGATTATATTCTACTTGGGGGGGGGGGGCGGCAATGAAACTTTTTCTTAATTGATTAAAAAATTTGTTTTGAATTTTTTTTTCAAATTTTTTTTGATAGTCTGGTTTTCTTGAGGGGAGGGGGCCCTTACCCCCCTCGGCAGAATCTCCAGATTTCTGGATTTCAAAAGATGGCGCGTCTGCAAATGTCTTATGGTACCAACAAAATTGTCTATCCTGCAATGTGGGTGGTGGTGTTGATCTCTTTGAACGGGAGAAACACAACACGAAACACTGTGGGAACACACTTGCAAAACTGCTTTTAGTTCGTGGCGTAGGTAGGCAACCTGTTCTTGGAGTTGTGCGATCATATCAGATTGTTGACCATGGCATTTACATCAGGTGGTCTTGCTTCTTGGATCTTGTCGGCCAGCTCTGCCGTTTTAATGTTAGTGGGCTGATGGCAGCGAGTATAGATCGAGTAGATTTGGGCAGTTGTTGCAGGAAGAGTTCTGTCAATAGTTCATCCGAAACACTGAGATTCCGCTCTTCATTTTAATTCATGGAGAATGTTAGACTGTTTCTGATCTCCTAATGTGTGGCTTGTCAACGTGTGAGTAGGTCATGCTATGGTTTTTCATATGGCTCCGAAGTTGGAGGGTTCATGAGAATGTCTCGTACTAGAGATGTATTATCTGGAGGTAGATTTGCAAGGATGTAGTTGTATTTTGTTTTTGACTGTTATCGGTTTTGGAGCGGCCAACTTGAAAGTGCTTTCACACACCACGAACCATAACCAAACATCCCGCACGTTGAATGGCGGTATAACCATGACTAAGGCACTCACCTCTGCCATGGTGGTTTCTTTCGTTTCACGTCCAATTCCCTAATCTTTAGTTGATCCATGAAATGATTTCGTTTATATATTTACACTTTATTTACAACAGATAATATTTACATAATACAAACGGGAATGCTGGTAGAGAAAAATGTGGCCCGTGCATGGCGAGACAGACACGTGCGTCAGTGAGTAGGACAACATCAACAAACAAGCAGAGCTAGAAGCCTTTGACTCCCGATTTCTGTTGTGTTGCCACCAGCAGAAAATAGAATAATTGTACAAGCTGCAAAGATATGCCAGCGCCATCGTGCGCAGAGCACTATATCTGAGGAAAACTGTCTAAAAATTAGTTTTTCTTTATTTTTAGGATGCTAATTACTGAAAAAATAATTTAAAAATCCATCGCATATCTAGTTTTTGAAATAAAGTGAAAATTAAAATGTGATTGTAATATATAAGCAGCATACAAATCACATTGAAACTGTGCTTTATAAATAAATAGTATATCATTGTCAAAGATAATTCAGTGATTTTAGGGCAAAATTGAAGTTTTAATTCCGTATCAAACATTGGTTTTGTCATATTGGCTCTACTTTTCGAGAAATATAGCTATTGTTGGATGCTTGAACAGGAAACCGAAGACGCAAAGCAACGAAAATGTAGTAAAAGAAGGATTAAACAGAATAAAAAATTCAACAGCCAACAGAAATTCATAGGTGGAAAATCTGCATCGAACTGTTACAATTCTGCTACATTCTATTACGAAACCATAAAAATTCTGCACCATCTGGCGCATAAAACAAATGGTGCATAGAGTTCTGAAGTTATGAGGTTGGATGTCATGTGTAAAGTCAATTTATTTTAACCCTTTTCTGCTGCTGTCTCTTCAGCAGAATACTATGCCGTTCATCAATTCCAACATACAATAGATTCCCGTTTATCCGACTTTATGTATTATACAACGTCCCACCGCAAAAAAAGGATCAAGCACGAACTGGTGAGCTTTCAGAATTTCACATAAGGACAGAGTTAAGGCTCTAGAAACTGCAATTAAATACATTGAGCAACAAGAAGCAACTACAGGAATTGACATAATGATGCTGCAAAGATGGCGAGATTTGGCAGCGAAGAAACGGCACTCGTCAGGAAAGCAGACTACGATTAAAAATTAAGTCGTCACAGGACTGAAAATTTTTAAGTACTGTATTTAACTTCAAAATATTCTGTAATCAAGTTCATTTTCTCACTTAATTTTTTGTTTCGCTGTAAACATTATTAGGTTCGTAATGTGCAAAATTATAACAGTTTGATGTTTAATAGACTTTTTTTTAACACCTCTGTATTATCCGATGTTCTGCCATCTCGTTTATGTCGGATAAGCGAGACTCTACTGTACTTATTTGTCAATTTCCCCCCCCCCCCCCATAAAAATGCCCTTGAAATTTGAGCCCAGAAGATTTCAAATAAACTTAATCCACAAAGCATGTGCAAATAGAAAGTTTGATCCTTTCAAATTAGCGATTAGCATGATTTTCCAACAGAACTCTGAAACGAAAGTCAACTGAACCCATATTGTAGGAGCTAAAGTTTCATTAAATTAAAATTTTTTTAAAATTTTTTTTAAATAATAACGTGATCCTCACGTATTCCCAAGGGATCAGCACGATCCGTCCAGGGAATTTGTTAGTATTAGTAAACATCCATGCCCGAACCGGGATTCGAACCCAGACCTGCACAGTGAGAAGCTAGTTCCCTAACCACTCGACTGCCAGGCGGCATGAACTTATTGTTGAAACTTATTTTTAAGAAACTTTACTGTGGCGTAATAGTTTACATATTTATTGAGAAAAGCGGCAGTATATGATATTCACTCAGATGAACGACACGTTTGAACCATGAATTCTGCCTGGTTACTGCAGACGTCGGGAAGAATTTTGCTGTCAGTAATAGCCTACTTATAGTGATACTTTTTTCCTTTTTGGTAGCTTAAATACACACTTCATTTTTCTTCATTGCAAAAAAAGTAATATTAGTCTTGGCCACAACAGAATTAAATTCTTTGAATTCTTTAATGAATGCGTCACTCACAAGATTTACTTTATGTGCCCAGCACTGGTAGTGCATGTCTGGTTCAGCAGCATTGGTAGTGCAAGATGTTGTCATTAAGAAGTGTTTTTAATAATTTGAAGCACAGTCATTTAACGCTCTGAGTCTGATACTAGATCCTTTATTTTCGCATTTAGTTTCATATTCTTTTAAGGTGTCAATTATAGCTTGTTGGTTAAAATCCTCAATTTTGACATAGATTTCCAGAATCAGAACAGGCATGCACTTTGTTCATACTCTAAGATACACAGTCTAAAAGATAGAAACCATTCTTTTTTGAAAGGGATGTCAAGATAATCTTGTTGATGTTTTGTCATACCTTTTTGAAACAAAAAAACCTTTCTAAGGCCTGGATTACACTATAAAAGTGCTTGTATGAAACTTGAAAATACAACAAATAAGCTGATCAGTTATATTCAAGCAAATGTAACCCATCAGTTTATTGGTTGTATTTTAAATTTTATAAAAGCACTTTTACAAAAATTTTATAGTGTAATTCCAACCTAAAACTGTCACTGTAAAAGCTTTATAAAAACTCTTCTATAAAACTTGATTGTGTGAGACAATCAATGAGCTTATTGGTGATATGTGTCAAGTTTTTTATAAAATTTTTATAGTGTAATGTTGGCTTAAGACAATTATTTCTCCCTTGACATTTAGTTCTGGAAAGGTTTAATTAGTTTGCCTTAAACTTCAGAATTTTAAAAATTCCCGAAATTGTTAAATTTTTATAGTTTAAAAAAAATGTTTGAGCAAAGAAAAGTCTTTGTTCACACTCATAAACAAGTTTTTTGTATGAATATATTTTTTTGATATAAAATATTGAACTCTTATATATTATATTTGAAACATTTATCTCTTACAGAGAGAAGTTAATATATGTAGGAAGCATATCACTGCTAATTCAGCATGTTTGGAAGTCCCTAGTGATGAGAGTGACTCGGCTCGAGAGTGTTCTGTTCCTGATTCAGCTATGGTACTGTATTCAAGCTATCCACAAGATGAAGAAAATGACTTGGCATTATCGAAAAGTGTGCCTGATTATAGTTCTGATGAAGAAATTTCAAACTTACCCACTTCATCAAGCCAAAATGATCCTGAACCAATGGATATAGATATTATTTCTGAACAATGGTAAAATCATAACTATTTCAAATTTTCAGAAACTATTATGTAGTATATGAACTAATATATATATGTTTTTAATTTTGCTAATAATGAAACACATTGGAAGATAATGAGTTGAAAAGTGATTTTAACCAGGGTTGTTCACAAACACGATGCAATGTCTAAGAAGGTTCTATTGTGTATATGGCATTAATTATTAGTTTCTGATGTATGTTAGCTACTGATGTATGTTATTTATATACTTGCAGGGTACCTCAATTTAAATCAGCTTGATTAAAATCATCATTTGAATCACTTGATTTTTTTAAAATCAGATTTAAGTCAAAATTAAAATTTTGGTTTTTTTACATAACTCCAATGATATTGAAGTAAAAGTAACCTGGTATGGTGTGCATATGGTTACTCATATGTGGTAGCATTCATGATTAAAAGAAGTAGATCTCCTTGGGGTAAATACAGAATTGAACTAAATCCTTAGATGTAATGCGGCAAGAGAAAACTGCTTCATTTTTAGATTTTGTGCATGGAAAAAATTAAAGAAAAAATATAGAGAATATTGAAAACTTGAACTGCATCTAGTATTTCCAGTGCATTACAACGTAGGGTTCCTCTGATTAAAAAAAAAAAAAAAAAAAATTTGTTTTTGTATAAAACAATGAATTCTATGTCCTGATTGCTGATTTAAAATAATAGATGTTTTACAACATAAATATCAATTGATACTTTCGACTTAACTTTTTGTATTAAAATTTTGAGTTTGCTCTTTTCGTGCAAAAGAATAAAAATGTGTAAACTATTAAGCAACATCATGCAAGTAAGAAACGCAACCGCAAATTATGTAAAAAAACTGTTGTCAATAGAATGTTTTATTTAGTTGATGCTGAATGGCCCTTTGGTTGTATATGGAGTAAATTGAGATACCTTCACCATATGTGTGATACTGAGTTGTCACCACGTATTCACTTTAACGGAAGGAGCCCTCATGAATGAAAGCATTTTTTACAAGAAAAACGTTAACCCATGAAGTTAATTCAGACTACACAACCATTCATGTTACATACAGAATTTTGGTGTTCATATTTTTTGCTTTAGTTTCTTCATTGTTCATTCATTAATGCTTAATAGAATTTGAGCGATTAGGAGAAAAAAAGCAGGTATGAAAATATGCATTCTTAATGGTTAGCATTTGTTTTAATTAATGAGCAGTCAGTTAATTTTAATCAAAAATATATATTTTTTTTAAATTTAAAAAAATCATGATCCCTTCATACCCTGTTATCTTGACATATCAGTAAGTATTTCGTTTTATTTTAATCATTGAGCATTATGATTTGTGGAAATATTATTCAAAATTTTCATGTACTGATTAAACATATTCATAGGCAAACAGATGTGCCAAGTCTCTGGATTTAAGCCGGAGACTCCAGATTTTTTGCCCTTCTTCCAACTCTAGCCGGATTTTTGCAGAAAATTAGATTTATATGAATTTTTCTCAGTTTTATTTAGATTAAAATTCTTTAGATTTTCACCGAGTTTTCACAATATTGTGACATCAGTGTTAGCTGTCACTGTTGGGAGAAAACACCTATAGAGGGCAGCCGTAGTTCGTGGAATTTACCTACTAGGTTGAAGACGTCACTTCCATCGATTAGCCATCAAAAAATGTCTTGGTGACAGCCTTTAATGAAGCTGGCAGCAACGTGACTTTGTTTATTTAGCATTTATCTGCTACCATTTACCAGTGGACGATCTTGATTGCTGACATCCATATATAACCATTATTCTATTACATTTACAACTACATCGCAAGCACAATAACAGATTGATTGTAAATCACATGATATGTGACACTACCGTTTTTTCCTCAACAGCCTTATATTTTGAAGTGTTTTTTTTTTTTTTCTTCTCTGATCAAATGTCTTCAAAAAGAAAATATACAACTGCTTTTGTGGGTTCGTATACCCAATATTATTCATCACTGATAGCATCCATGATTATATTCCGCTCAGGGCAGGAACTTACGCACAACGGGGAGAATACCAAAGTGTATTAAAGACGCATATTAATACGCTTTGGAGAATACTCTTGTAGCTGGCCAAGGTTAGAGAAGCTCGCAGGTATTTTGAATTTACTAACAATTAAAAAAAAATCATCCGATTTAAAATTGCGATCTATCTAGAAATAAAATTCTAGAAATAAAAGATAATATAGAAAAAGAACACTTAATGTTTTCTGTATTGTAGAAATTTTTACTGCAGAACATTTTCAGTCAGTTGAACATCATGCTTTGGGGCACAGAAGTAAAATGGATCTGTATATATTTCACAAATACCCTGATATTCATCTAACATAAAATGCAGCAAGAGAAAGCGGACAAGTATGGCATTGTTTATAGAATGCTAATCCTAGCCGCTGAATACTGCAGCATCAAATATTTGCTTGTGTGCATCAAGAACTGTGAAACTGGATCATCTACCAGTAAGATGCACGAGAAATTACTAGTTTCAATTGTATCTCTTCCTTCACCTTCTGGACATATTTTGCCCTCATAAGTGACATTTTTGACCATTCTTTTTTTATGTCAAATTGTGTTCTTTTGCTATTCCCTATCTCCCCACCAAATTTGAAAGATCTATTTTGAATTGCATGTATGGATACTTTTTATTTTTTGTTGTATAAATGGTTTATTGCCATATTTTAATACTCTATCTGAAATATTTTGCAACAATAGGGGAAGTGATATCCCAATGAACTTACATATATCAAGTGTATCTGAGGAAATTAGTCCATTCTCCCCATATGCAGAAGGTGACAAAGGAGACATCCAAATTTTAGAATTTAATCAGCCAAAACCCTTTCCAGGTATGTATTTTTTCTGAAATAATTTGTGTATATAACATTGCATGAGTCACATATGCCACTGTACTCCAATTTACCCGATTCCCAAGACCCAGGTTATTGGCAAAATCTTAATCCCTTTTGGAGTTAGAGTGAAAGTGGGTCCCTCTTGAAAATAATTTAAGTGCGCCTTTTCTTCATCATTCCCTGGTATCTCTGAATCTTTTCCATCATGGCCCAGGTATTTTATCACCTGTTTATATCGCTTTGTTGAGAGGAGCGGCGGGTGTTCTGGCTAGGAAGAGGGAGGTATCTCTGTGAATGAAATAATTAATTTCTAAAAACACATTCTATTTGAAAATTCATTGAAAACAGATTAATTTACCAGCTTATAACTAGGTTCTTTTACTTTGATTGTCTACTAGTAGAAAAAGCTTGCAAAGAAGCCCATCAACACTGAGAATTTAACATAGTAAATGTAATAAATCTAAAACAAATATTCAGTCGATCTTGCTTAAACATTCCCATTTAGAACGTTCTAGTACGATTTATTATCATGGTCCCAACTCTAAATAATTCTTATTGAAATTTCTCCTTTAACCCTTTACCGATTCTTGGAGGATACTGGGAGGCTCGTGAAAATAACCTATTTTTGCTTTCTGAAATGGACTCGTCCAAACTTTCACCTCTCACCTAATCCCCATCCTTCCTTCCATTCAGTTCCTATTCATGCCGGCCACAGCGTTGCTGTTCATTTTTTCGTTTCAAGATACCCTGTGGAGACAAATTGTAAACTGAAATCACCCTTTACATACCCATACAGCATTTTTCTTTTATGTAAAGGAGTAGGCACCCGACTCTTTTTTCTTCATGAAAGACATGTATATATGCATACGAGTTCATTTTATCCCTGTACGCGTATACGGGTCCAGCTGAAGGAGCGGTTAGTTATTTATTCGTGAGCGGCGGTATATCGCCCTTTCTCTTCAAGATATTCTCGCCAACTTTGCCAATTATTTTTTCCTTTTCTCGATTTTTTTTTTTATATTTTGTAGAAGGGAACTATTAATATATGAATTTTTAATTCAAAAGACAACTTCAAAAATTAGAAAAGACAAGTGCTTCCAGATATAAACTTACGTGTATCTCGATATGAAAACAAATAAGCTTTACCAAAAAAAATTCAGGCCCCATTCCAATTTTACGTTAGCATCAGGAGGGGGAGTATTCGTTGATTTTTGATTACAAGAAGGGCGACAGTACGAAGCTTGTAAAAACATGAAATTGGGTCCAGCCTGGTGTCATTTTTTTTGAGTGGAGTGTCTGGGCTATGCTGACTTTTGACAAAGACAGAGGAGTAAAAATATTGGCAAAATTCTGCCGACAAAAGAGGAATCTAATTTATTTTTGGTTCTGTCAGAGAAATTACGAATAACTGACGTTCTCCCCAGGGCCGCAACCAGATGCTTGGTCACCTGGGGCAAGTGCACATTTTGGCACCCCTTTGTAATGTTGAAGGTAAGGTTTGAGAATGAAATTTGCGCCCCCTCTGGTCCAGCGCGCGGGGCACGAAATCCGTCTGCTCCCCCCTAGTTACGGCTCTGGTTCGCCTCCTCCATTAGAAAACAAAAAGTGAAGATGTAACAAAATATTTTCGCACACTTGTTGCTAGTGATACGTTGAAACTTACAGGCATACAACTAGGAACATGATCGCAACGTATTGGAGGTGAGGGGATAAACTTAATTTTTCCGCTTTCAAAGTTGCAAAAAGTGCTTATGCGCAGTATATCTCCTTGAAAAACTTCACCCTGCTACTGTGCCTCTAGTTCCAGCCATATTGAACTTCCTCCAACTCTTCTTGTGATTGTGGGGGGGGGGGTGTGATATGGAAGGGCATTATGTTTACCCATGCATACAAAAGCAACATGATATTCACAAATATACGGATTACCCTTCAATCGTAATTCAACCTCCCAACTCTGGCCCTCTTGCATTTTCAGTGTATCTCCGTCATAAGCGTCTGCAGAATTTTCTCGAGGGGGTAGGGGTTCAAAATTTTTTCCTTTTGAGGGGGAGGTTGAAGAAAAATATGTATTAGTAAAACCAACATTGACCTTTGGATAAGATCGTATCTGTGGGGAAGAAAAGGGGCTGCCCATTTTCTGAATGCACTACCTAGAAGCGATAGAAAACTCGATTTGGGAGCCATATGAAAACTTTACAATCAATTTTGTTGTATGTATTCACGTACTAATCTGGTGCCAGTGTACTTTATTTGGAACACTCCCATAAAAACAGCCCACGTATAAGGTATTATCTGCTTCGTAAGAAAAAGAGAGGTAAAATCACTATGTGGAAGTGTCCCTTTTGCGAAAATGAGTTTTTCAAACTTGACAATGAAAGGACATAAATCCCCTGAACAAATTACAGCCATGCCTTTTTTGCTCACGTTGACTGTCTTCTTATCAATAATCCTAACCCCAGTTGGTAGTAAACGCAGATGTTTATCAAAACGCTAGATCCGTAGAAAATGAGGAAGTCTCATGCTCAGATACTATTACAATCGGGCAACAATAAGAGGCGTATTTACTGTTTTGCCTCCCTTCTCCCATTCTATTCTAATATTCTTGACCACTTATTCCTAGAATTCACCACCCTGGGAAATATTCGTCTTGGACTCCCTCTCATGTGAAAACGCCTGTGCCTGTAAATCAGTAAATCACGCTTTGGGCCACTGGCATGCTGGCATACTGTTTCGGTCATTCACGTGCTCACACAATCTCTACGTTCCCCCCTTTTGGTCACTCACATGATAGCATACGCCCTATGCCACGATTTTGATCGCTCACTGACATGGCATAGTCGCTCTTTAGGTTACGTTTTGGTCATCCACATGCTTGCACCCAATCAAGGTCACGATTTTGATCGCTCATTAACCAGGTCTCTCGCTCTGTAGTTCTTTGCTTGGTCATTAACACGCTTGCAACAATTCTAGGTCACGCTTTTGATCGCTCACCGACCTGGGGTCACTCGCTTTCTCTTTTGGTCATCCACGGACTTGCACACGCTCTAAGTCAGGGTTTCACCTGGTCACTATGACGAATATAGAAATTTGGCATTGGTGCCTAAAATGTTATATGTTTGATTGCTAAATTGAAGTGTTAGGATAACACAGTTTTTGGTAATTATGTCAGTTTGTCTACCAACATGGAGAAGGGTTGCTGAGTCCTAGATAAGCTGAAAAAAAGGCATTATTTTCAAAATAAAGCCATTATTTTTAAAAAAATGCTTGGCTCCTATGAAATTTGGTTGGTGCTTAAATTATTTTTTGATTTGTCAAGCCCTGCTCTAGGTCACTCACTCTCTAGGCAGAAACTGATTTATGATTTTGCCACTCTTTTCACATTCTACTAATTTTCTCAGCCACTCATTCCTCAAACCTGCCGCCCTTTGCTATAGCTCGCTAGGCTCCCCCTGTAACAATGTGTTCCCCCCCCCCCACATTCTTTATTTAGGTGGTTTTTTTTTTTATCATTGCATGGCCATTTTATGCACAAAAATGGGCATAATTGAGCCTGTGCAGTCTGGTGCCAAATCCTAAAGGCAGCCGTCCCAGAAGGAAGTCAAATCGTATTGCTAGAGGTTTGTGTACTAACCTCTCTACTAACAATCAAAAACCTTAGTAATACGCTAAAGAAATAAAACAACACTTCCAAAATTGTGCACAAAATGAAATATACTACTTAGTATTATACTACTACCATGGGCTCAGTTCATGTACATGTTAATGTCCCTTTGCAACATGCCCATATGTTTTTTTACACAAAAAAAAATACCGTAATTTTTTTGCTTTTTACAAATTTTTCTTTATTGCTTTTATAGTTCTAGTAAATAATATTGGTCGGCGATTAGTCATGTTTATCCAAACATAGAAGGCTTTCTTTGTGTGAACTGAAAATATGCGTATTGATGACCAGGGCCGCAACTGGGGGGGAAGGAAGACATGGTGCCCCAGAGGAGTGGGCGCTAATTTTTGCGGTTTGATTTTCCAACTCCCAGAATCACAACAAAGTGCTTTTATACATTTTTGTCACTAAAATTGCCACCCCCTCAAATTTTCCGTACGGGGCAGCTGTCTCTCCTTAACACATGATCCAAATATATAACCATTAGAGAAAGTAACAGAACTTGCGAAGCATATGGCCGTTAGGAAAGGAGTCTCAAGGTTGTGAACATTTTCAAGCAGGACCATTCCCAGTTTCCTAGTAAAAATTCATTTCAGCTTATGTAGAGAATCTTTTCATGTTTTTCATTCGATACGAGGGGCATCATCCCCATAACAATAATTGTTACAGTAGTACATTAAAATTCATATTCACTTCTAAAAATCTTATTAGGAGTAAAATACTTCTCCGAATTTTGGGTAAAGGAAAGTTCTTTTCATGAGAGTATCGACATAATTGTAATAAAAAAGAATAAAACATTTTCTGAAAATTTCAGAAGATGGAGGCTTTCAGAAGTTCAGTACGGATAACATTACACAAATGACACCGAACTTTCGGAAATCTAGCAATGTTCCAATTAATAAATTGCCAGGATTTTGTTCAGATAGAGCACCTGTTATGACAGGATCAATAAATTGTGTTGGTATGCAACTAATAAAACAAAATTATTTGATGCTGCGTGTCTTTTTTTTTTTGCACATAAGCTGGCTCTAATTGTAAGTCATGTTCCAGGAAAGCGCAACAATCGCAAAAGTACAAGGTACAAGATACCATAAATTCTAAATATCTAAACAATATAATCTATTATAAGCAATAAAATTTAACACATCTTGATAATTTTAAAATTCTTTTCTCAAAATTATTTCGCCAACGTCGTGGGTAACAACATGATAGTGTAACCTCTCGTTTTGTTGTATTGTTGCAAACAACAGTCAGCTTTATCGAAGTGGAGCTTCCGGAATCCAACTGATGGGGCGTATACGCTTGTCTTTCTCGTTCCCGCCTCTGACGACAGCTGTCAATCATCCCTCCCTGCCCTTTCACAAAAATGTCTTATATACCCATACTCCCCATCTCGGCCGGCTACAAGCGGTTTGGCTGTTTGCATGTAGAGCCGTCTACGGCCGGAATGGTTTTTATAGAGTTAAAGCGTTTTTTCGCTTACAATACTTTTATGCTGGTTTTTTGAAAACGTTATAAGCGGAACTCGCTGTAATTAAAAGTTCAGCATACACATTTATATATTTACTAATAAATCAATATATAAAATTCTCTTCTAGATTGGTTTTTCTATTTTGTTATAAAACCTTGTCTCTTTCAATAATATCTTGCATATAAATTTAAAGCAAAGGAGATTCTGGCACTTGTCTTCTGATTCCCCTATTCATATAAATCCTTGCAAAATGATTTCTTGGTGGAATGATTTTCTTTTCCCTCCCTGATTCACTCTTATCTGTCACCATTTAACTGCCACATAGAAAATTCAATGTTCTTTCTGTAATTGGTTACATTAGTTATCCATTAATTAATTTCTATGAATTCTCTTAATTATATTTAATGTCTTTTTCGGCTATGTGGCTAGTATTTAATTTTGGCTTTATTTTATTTTTATTTTTAAAAAATTATTAAAAATTATACAAATACAAATGCCACAACAGGCAAAATGCCCAACGAGGTGGCTGATAAAAAGATACCCATAAAAATATGGATATCATATATTTCAAAAATACAGCAAGCCAATTAAAAATGCAATTAACACAAATTATAAATGATATATACACATGATAAAATATTATACAACGCCCATAAAGAATACTTATGGTTGTCTTATTCTAAGAATGGATAGCTTCTCGATTTACCCCAACATGTAACTTAACCAAATTAAACTAAAAAAAGTTTTTTTTTTAAATCTTAAAATATATTAAAAAAATAAATTCTTTAAAAGTTGATTCACTTATTGATTCCGAACCCAACAACTATAAATTAATGTTTCTTTGACATTTGACTAAATTTTTTGACGTTTTCCCTAAGTCATGTCCATGACAGCATTAAAATATCTAAGCACCACATGCTAATAGTACGAGGTACCTATGTAAACAAATTGTGAAATAGTTTAGGTAAAAGTTTTCCATTTCGATTCAGAAAAAATACAAAGTATGACCTCTGATTGCAAAAGAAACTTTACAATGCAAATTTTTAGCCACATATTTCTGCAAGCGAATGTTAAGACAAAGTGTGGAAATATTGCTAGGATTCACATATTTTTTTAAAAATTGAAAAATTCAATTTTTAAATCATTTCTATTTTCTTGAATTATCAGTCAACATGTAATTTTTCTTCCATCTCTTACTTGCCCGTTAAGAACCACTGTTCTTACAGAATAAAATGCAAGATTTATACACACACATGCACACTGGTATATGCAATGGGAGTTTTGTTGTTCTAACCCCCCCCCCCCCCACCTCAAGCAGAGATTATAGTGTTATTTTGCAGGAAGAAATGTAAAAACCCCTCCTTGAGAAAAAAAAATTGAAAACCCAATTTGAGAAAGTTCTGCATACACACACACAGTGCAATCTCTAACACGACACATGGGGGTAACTCGACTATCCGGATAACTCGACATCTATTATTCCCTTAGTTGCCCCAATACTAATTTCAATGGAGGGAAAACTCGCTAAGTCATATCTAACTCGCTGATACATTGTTTGGCTTAGCGCCGCATAAGTTTACTACGATTTTTCTCCCTTCACCACGACCGGTTTTTAGAATTCCTCGTGTGTTACCATTCTATAATTTTTTGCCGTTGTCTGTGGGTACTTCGATAATCCTTTGTTTCTTCTATATGATGGGTCCCTTTTATGTGCTGTAGGTGAGGGGGACGGGGTGGCATGCATGTGAAGAATGAGTGTTTGAATCCTCTTGACCGGCCCATCATTTTAGTGGCGTTTCCAGGACAGATCTTTCATTCTTTTCATGGTGAAAAGAAGTGTGGATGATCCGTAAAGGGGATCATTCAAGTATTATGTCAGCATCGAGGGGGAGGGGCTTTCGGATTTGCTGACTTTTGATGATAGGGGGGGGGGATGGGGCTTTGAAGGTTGCTCACGTCATCAACCACCCCTTTTTGAAGATATGAAATATTCTAAGCTGCTGACAAAATTTTGCTGACTGGGGAGGGGGGTCAAAAATGGCTGAAAATCTGCTTACGTAAAACTTGAATGGCTATAAAGTGGGGTGTGATCCCTATTGAATGTTGACAATTTCAACATCCAATGAAGATTAAAATCTTATCTATTGTGAGTTTTGATATTGTCTGGTGCGGCGAATGTTTTTGGCGGAACTAGGTTTTACGATTCCTTGGAAAAGGAGTAAAAGAAAAAGAACTGAGTCCTAGTTAGATGCTGAATATGTCATTTGGTTATCGACAGCCATGAATGCAATGGAATTCAATGGCTGCTCGCGAACTTCATACTTTAACTTCAAAATCAAAAGTTGAAATTTGCAAAAAACTAGAATCGGGAAAAACTTGGAGTGAACTTGCCAAAGAATATGGAGATGCACGGAACACCATTTGACATTTGTAACAAAAGAGGGAAATTTTTTCTCAGTATTTGAATCTTATAAACCAAGCAGAAGACAAATATGAGAAATAAGAATTCAGTGATGTAGAAGAAGCAACTCTTTTGTGGTTCAAATACCTTGATCTCACTCAATCCCATTATCAGGATCAATAATTCCAGAGGAAGCAAAAGATTTCACAAAAAGTCTCAATCAAGGAAATTAGGAATTATCCTAAGCATGAAAATGTGTGACAGAAAATTTCAGACAAAAAAATTTGTGTATCTTGGAATGGACGCAAGAATTTGTTTTATATGTAGTTGAAATGATTGATTCTGCATGGAACACTGGCATGAGTGCCACGATTCGGATCTGCTTCCGTCATGTTGGTTTTTGTTCTGAGTCTTTGGAAAACTATTATTTCTCCGAAGATTCCTCCCAGATTAATTGTGGAGAAAGCATAAATAGCATTATTGGTGACTGCATCAGGGATGAATTTGTGAGTATTGACTCTGATCTTGTAACTTCAAGAGTTTGAGAAGACGGCAATATTCTAGAATCAATCAACCAAAGCAAGTGCTTCTGGTTTTGAAGAAATAGATTCACAGAAAATTCAGATGAAGTATCTGCACCGTCTGTCCATGATGCATTAAAAACTCTAAATGTGACAGAAGTTGCTTCGTACGCTGTCAAGATAAAGCTGAACAATCGCAGAATCAACTGGATAATGTAAAAGAATTTTTTCTCTTTTTTCGGAAAAACAAGCAAATATACTTGATTATTTTTCATGAGGTTTAGACTTATATAAGAAGTCTTTACCTTTATATAATGTTTTGATTCTATTTTGAAACAACCCTAAATTAAAACAAATGTGAATTAGCATTTTATTTAATACAATTGTTAGAATGTATATAATTACGTACAGAAAAACGATCGGATAAAAATTTTGAGTGAAACCCCGCTAACTCGACATCCGTTTAATTCGACATGTTTGTCGATACTTTTGGGGTGTCGAGTTAGAGAGTCTACTGTATATATATACATACACACACACAGGTTGTTGCCTTGAAGTGGCGACAAACTCAGAGGAGTGATATTAAGCATCAAGAGGAACAAAAATTGTGATGGAACATTTTAGCACCAACCACGTTTAGTTGGTGAAAATCGCAGAAATACTTATAAAGGGTATGACGTAGGGTAGGACAAAAAGGCCAATTGTAAGTAGAAAAAACATTTATTTCATAGCATGATTATAACTCAGCCTGTGGTTTTCAAAATAAGTACAAAAAATTAAAAGTACAAAAATTATTTACTTGACATCATAATTACAATACAGGCTATGCATCACAGTTCAATGTCTAAGTAGACGAAGAGAAATGATTACACGAGTTGTTCAAAGCTAATTATTGTACAGGGTTCATACAGTCCTTGAAAAATCATTACAGTCCTTGAGAAATCATTACTGTCCTTGAAAAAAATGGTTTTCAAGTGCTTACAAGTGGGTGAAAAAAAATTATTTTGTGTGAATTTCTTCCATAAATTTTTGTCCGCCTTCAACTCTTATCTCCTCTAAACCATATTCCACTAGGGTGAAAATGTGTAGAGCAACAAGGGTACAATGATTTTGTGACAATGTTCAAAGCAGGACATATGGTCACGCTTACCTGAGGTAATTCTATGTTTAAAAAGATATCTGAAATATGGCAGCAAAAAATTTCATCGCTTCAAAATATTTTAAACTATTGAATGTCAGTTGAATATATGTGGGCTGACCATATTTCCTTGAAAATCGTCAATTGTCACCAAAAATGTTAACAAAGGTAAGCAAAGTTGCCAATTATTGCTCAAATTGCCAAAAAAAAAGCAGAAAATGAAGCACCATTGCATTGAAGCAGAAGATTTAAATGGATTCTATATGTGGGGAAGGGAAAAACGTTAACATGACAATATTTAAAGTCATAATTAATCATATGATTCATAGGATTAGGAAAATAATTTGAATATTTAATTTCAGTAAAGAATAAAAACTTCAATAGGCATTGTAGAAAATAATGGGACATTTTTTCATGAAAAAATTGGGATGGCCAAAATTACATGAAAATACAGGAATGTCCCAGGAAATACAGGTCATATAGTCACCCTAGATATATGATTACATGCTTTTTAACTTTTTTTCGTCAAAGGCAAATTTCAATACTGTTTCAAACATAAAATGATTTCTGCTTGAATGTTATTTGCATACACAACTACAGTGGCTTTTTTTTTCAAAAGCAAGACCTTTAGAACTTGACATTGTCTACAAGTTGAAATGCGAATTATAATTGTTTTAAAAAATTATATAGCTTTAAATAATTGGCGTTTCAAAATTAAAAATGAGTAAATGTTAGATATAAATTGAAAAATCCAAGTAATTAAATTTTTTTTAAAAATCATTGATTTTATTTTTGTATCAACTGTTTATATGAATGTCCTTCAATTTTAAAATTTTGTCCGGAAAAGTGCTTGAATAGTCCTTGAATTTTTTTACTTTCAAAGAGTATGAATCATGTTGTACTTCATTATGTACACCACAATCTGTGTTGTAATTATGCTGTGAAATAAGTTTTTTCTACTTATCTATTGGTCATTTTTTCTCACTCTATGTCCTTCATAAGAACTTTTACAATTTTCACTGATTAAACATGGTTTGCCATATTATGTTCTAAGGCAATTTTTGTTCCTCTTGATGCCTAATATCACTCCTCAGAGTTTGTCATCACTTGAAGGCAACAACCTGTATATATATATCAATATATTGAGAATGCGTGAAAATCTGAAGGATTTCTAGGACTTCTAATCAGTTATGTCATCAATTGATTTTTACTTTCCTGGGGTGTCTACCATCATGGAAAAGTCACGGAGTAAGAAAAAGGTCACGGAAGTCCCGAAAATGTCACAAAATTTTATTGAACGTCAGATTTTTTTGGTTCTCTAGAGACATTTTTATTGATTTTTCACTTAAAATCTAGGTTTTGGAGAAGCTGTGTCATTCAATATTTATTTCTTCTCTCTTGGGTTTCTTTTTTTTTTTGCTCTGGAGGGATAGATGGGAGAGTAGCAGCAGAAAAGAACATTGTCAATTTGCAGGTGTGGCAATAAAGCTTTAGCCTGGATGAACAAAAAAGAAAACTCCCTTTTCTTTCTTTGCGTGCCCGGACCTTTCAATATCTGTAATATTTCGCTAAAGTAGTGTTCTCAGGATCGCATGTTAATTCCTGGGGCTGGTGACTGGCACAACAGTTGGGAGTCCTCTTGGGAGTAATATTGGTTTTCCATAGAAAGGACATGACCTTCCCCCCACGTCGTGGAGCAGGGGATCTATTACCCTCACGTTGTTATACAACGAGGTGGTTAGTGACGTCACGCCCTTAACGCAAATTCTCAACGAGCCTCATAACGCAAATCTCAGCGGCCATCGTCAAAAACTTGATTTTTCTCAGCAACGCGTGGTATGTCATTATCTATTTTACGAAAAACTCCCTGGTCTGAGAGTTGTGTTAGCTCCGAAAGGGATGGACCAATCGGATAATTTTCTCCGCTGCTGATAATCATCATCACTATCAACGAGTGCTGCAGCGCGTGCGTTATTATTTTATTTATTTGTGCGCGTTAGTGTGTGTTGGTTGTCCGTAATTTTTTAAGCTGCATTTTTTTTTAAAATTCATCCGGATTATTTTTATTTTCATCAAAAATTTGAGAAAAAGGTAGGCTATGCACGCATATGATGCTGGCACGGGGAAATTTTCTAAATTATTACGTTTAAAAAATGATTTTCTATTGAAGTTCAATGATATGAATTTCCAAAACGACTAGCAAAAATATCATCATACACTGCTGGCCACCGTAAATGCAACACCCTGAAGGAAGCATGCAAATAATATGAAATTTACAACATGCATTAGCGGAGGTGAGATATGCAAATGATTAGAATTTCAGCGCAGACGCACATCACGCGCGCCTGTGGCGCCACTTTAAAGCGCTATTTAAGGCTTGGAGATTTCGACGATTTGAAGTACGGCAATTGTGTTTTTCTTGTGGTTTTTTCAAAAAAACAATCAATTATGCCTCATAGAAAACAGTGATCATCTTTTGATCAAGTATCCGAGTTCGACAGAGGAAGGATAGTGGCCTACCGAGATTGTGGATTATCTTTCAGGGAAATCGGTAGTCGTGTTGGACGAAACCAAACAACTGTAATGCGGATATGTGGTCGTTGGATGCAGGAGGGTACGGTGGACCGACGTGTTCGATCGCATCCACCTCAGTGCACCACTTCACGAGATGACAGGCGTATTGTGCGTATGGCAGTGACGGATCGCTCAGCCACATCACGAACCATAGCACAGCACATTCAGTCTGTACCGCATCATCCAGTGTCTGCACGTACCATTCGACGCCGTTTACAGTAGAGTGGTCTGTCCGCAAGACGTCCATTGCTTCGTCTACCCTTGACGCAGAACCACAGACGTCTCCGCCGCCAATGGTGCGATGAAAGAAGGATGTGGACGGCACAATGGAATGAAATTGTCTTTACTGACGAGTCATGCTTCTGTCTGCAACACCACGATGGTCGGATTCGAGTCTGGAGACACCGTGGAGAGAGGATGCTGAACAGCTGCGTTATGCACCGCCACACTGGTCCTGTCCGGGTATTATGGTATGGGGCGGTATTGGATATCACTCTCGCACTCCTCTAGTATGCATTGCCGGTACTTTAAAAAGCCTGCGCTACATCTCCGAGGTGTTAAAGCCAGTTGTCCTTCCTTACCTTCAGGGCTTGCCCACAGCCATATTTCAACAGGATAATGCGCGACCACACGTGGCACGCATTGTCCAAAGGTTCTTCGTCAATCGCCAGATTGAATTGCTTCCCTGGCCAGCTCGCTCTCCGGATCTTTCGCCGATAGAAAACATGTGGTCCATGGTTGCTCAACGATTGACCCAGATTACATCCCCAGCTGCCACACCAGATCGACTTTGGCAATGCGTGGAAGCTGCTTGGTCTGCTGTACCCCAAGAACACATCCAAAGTCTCTTTGAATCAATGCCGAGGCGTGTGGCAGCGGTGATCTCCAACAATGGCGGCTACTCTGGCTACTGATTTTGGCAGGAACCACACTTCACAGAAGTCTATAAATTTAATCATTTGATGCTTGGTCAACATGTGATCTACAAAATAAATATTGTTGCGATATCTCTTGTCTTTCTTGGTGTTGCAATTTGGGTGGCCAGCAGTGTATATTACCATGTTTTTAGCATATTTATCTACCGTCTTGATATGAAGTCAAAATCAAGGACAAGTAACCTTTTATTTACATCATTAATTAGACAATTGGTATCCTTGTTTCACACATGAAAATGAAGTGCCACCAAATTAACACTGTTGTTGACATTTTTTTTATACTACGATCAGAAAATGCACTCAAGGATTAGAAAAAATGTATTTGTTGATTAATAAAATTTACTTTGATTTTTTATAGTGTACAGAGTATAGTGTGTGTGTGTAATGGTGTTTACTGCATTACACTTCTGTGTGCTGCACAGAAAGTAGCAATACTTAATTGATATTACAAAATATCAATGTTATTAAACTAATTAAGAAGGGGAAAATCTGGAGACGTTTCAATATATATTGACGTCAATTTTGTAAAAAAAATATTGAGTGAATTTCAAAATGTCTTGAAAACATCGCGATAGAGAGATTTACCAGTTAAATAATATTCTTCTATTGAGATGAGTTTAAGATTAGAATAAAGGCATTTCCATGCAAGATTAAAAAAAATAATAACGTTGTGTAGAGTGATTTATCTTTGTACCGAGTATAATAATTTATAACAATTTATCACTATGAATAATTTTTTCCAATCAGTATGTGTACAGATAACGTTTTAAACGATAATGCTGTCTCTGAATCATGTTACTAAATTAAGGAACGTAATTCAGAGAATTATTATTCATTATAATGAACAACTTGATAAATTAATAATGAATGAATAATTTCCAATTCTGATTTGTCTCCGTTGCTCTGACCATCGAAAAATGTACGCGCGAGCGGCCATGTTTATTTCCGTAACGCAAACATAACGAGTGGTCTCCGGTTCTCGTTAGTTAACGTTTCACGTACCGATGCCGATAACGAAAATCGCTTGTAACGATGTGAGAAAAATCAACCTTTAGCGATGGTGACGTAAATCTATCCCACAATGCACCGCAAACACGTTTGAAACGCGGGCATAACGACATGAGCGTAATAGACCCCCAGGGCTGTTGGATTTTTGGCGGGTCCACAAGTCAGAGTTTTCATGGGGGGGGGGGGGACTCTCTGTAGTGCATTTATAGCATGAAAAAACGAACAATGATATTTTATACGATCATGCATTAAATTTTTTCATTTAAACAGTTGTTTACCTTCTTATCCTAAAGAGGACTTCACATACTTGGGATATAATGGAGCTAGTATAATTGATTTCATCCTTATTTCTAAGACCCTATATAATCAGTGACAGATTTTCGGGTTGGTATATAATAATCCTTCATTTAATCGCACCCCAGTCTGGGTGTCATTATTTTGCCCTCATGACTTTTCCGATCCAGGGCATACTGAATGCTAAACAGGAAAAGCTCGATGGATCGAGAGTTCAAAGTTGAAATATTGCCATTATCTAAATACAAATTTGATTAAGTTAACTGAATCAGAAATTCTAAACAATCCATAACTTATATCACCACTGCGGTTGTTAAATCAGCCAAATGTTCGGGTATGACCAAACATCCTAATTCTAATGCATGTATTTGTAAACCTAATTGGTCTGATGTCGAATGCTGTGCATCTAAAATTGAAATGCTTAAGATGCTCCATAAAACAGCATAGAGCTAGCTCTATGTAATAAGCATAAAAAATTTTATGCCCAAAAGAAACTGGATTATTTTGTGAATCTGAATGAGAAGTTCATAGGTAGTCGAGATTCTAAAACTTTTTAGTCACTGTTGGGTAGTCAAAGCAAGAATCCCCTTCTTCCAAATAATAAACCAAAACAAGACTGGTTCAGTTACTATTCTAACCTGTTTTTGCTCTGAACCGGTACCACGCTTCGTTTATGTAACCATAACATAGGATTAGACCCTATATTAGATAGCAGAATTTCTTTACGAATTGAATATAGCACTGACAAATCTTAAAACCAACAAAGCATATGGAGTGGATCTCATATTAAATGAATTCTTGATTTATTTAACACTTATTGGCAAAAATATTTTACTCAACATTTTTAATTCATTTGAGGGCCTGCATTCCAAAAGATTGGCTTGAAGTCATGGTGTTGCTGATCTACAAAAAAGGCGATCGTTCGCTACCTTCTAATTTCCATCCTATTTCATTGGTATCTTGCCAATTTAAATTGTTCATTACTATTTTTAATGGGAGATTAACGAAATGGTTGCAAATTAACAAACTTACACCAGAAGAACAAGCTGGTTTTAGACGAAAATAGAGTTGCTTCGATCAGATCTTTGCTCTCAATTGCTTAATACAACAGAAACTTTCTAGACCACGCCATAGACTTTATGTTCTGTATGTTGATTTTATGAACGCTTTTGACAGTATTGACCATGGAATCCTTTTTTATGTTATAAGTAGACTTGAATTAAGTTCTTCTTTAGTAAATGTGATTAACGGTATCTATCGTAAAGCTTCTCTTGCAATAAGAATTGATTTCGGCTTTACTGATAACATTTGTATTCAAAAAAGGTCTGTTGCAGGGAGAAATATCAAGTCTAACATTGTTTTCCGTATATATTATGGAATATTATTGGTATATTATTAACTTAACTCGGATATTGCTCCTATTCAACTTAGTTCAGCTATTTCAATTCACTGTAATTTTTGCTGATGATTTATTAATTCTGGGGGACTCTCCTATAAATTTACAAAAGAAAATAAATATACTTGATGGATTTTGTGAGGATTTTCATTTAAAAATTAAAGGCAGAACAAAGATCATGGTTTTCAGATGGGGGGGGGGGTAAATTAAAAATGCTGAAAGGTGGATATTCTGGAATATTTCATTGGAAATTGTTCATAATTATATTTATTTGGGTGTCTCATTCTCTTCTGGTTCATTCAGCCTAGCAAAAATGCTTCATTAATGTAATTAACACTTCACAAATTAATTAATCTAGAAAAAAATTCTTAAATTTTAGTAAAAACCATTTTTAATAATTTAATTTTTTTTGCTTAATGAATTTGTTTGGAAATTCTTGATGTTATTAACCATATAATTGAAAATGTTTTTTTCTCCAGTTATTAAAGTATACTTAATTAGGAAGCTATTTTACAAAAAATGATAAAAATTAGGTGAATATAATGTATTTAATGAATCATAAATAATGCAGATTAATTAGCAATGATTTACGATATACCGGGTGATTGTAATTAAATTTTTGATTTAAAACTGTAGAAGAGCCATTGTCAGAATGACTTGAAAATTTACATGAATATTCCTGAAGCAATGAAAGTTTATATAGCAACGAGGAAAAAAATACTTAAATAAAAAATTAACGACACTGTAATCATCCAACTCAAATTTGCTTGCAGAATGGGAGCGATGGCCATTCAAGGCAAAATGATAATTAGCATTGCATGATATTATAATTTATGGAAACATCACAAAAATGAAGTAATTAAACAAATAATATAACTTAAGAAATGTTAAATATATTGTCCACTTATGGCAATGAGGTGAAAGCACAAAATGCTTGTTCAACAACAGATGAGACTGTCTTGGTCGTGATGTGGATATGCTTGCAATTCCCCAAAGTTTGCAATCCGACTACTATTTGTAATATTTTGAGGTACCCCAGCCAGGAGTTTCAAGGGTTAAGGTCAAGTGAACTGACGGCTGGCCAGGTGTCGTGCCATCCTGTTATTGTCAAAAATGGTTTCTCAGCAGCTGCTTTGCTGGTATTTTGATGTGCATCTTGATAAAAGTTGTGCTATCCACACACTGATGCTGTTTAACTGTCGAAATGATGTGGTTGCACAAAATAGATTATACTGCTGGCCAAGTACAGCATCATCTATTTGCACATTTTTAAACTACTTGCACTTTTTTTTCTTTTGCCAAAGAAATTCCATTGCTTCGGGAGTATCCATGTAAATTTTCAAGTCATTCTGACCAGTAGCTCTTATTGTATAGTTTTGGTTCAAAACTTTGTATGTATATATATATATATACAAATTAATCTTCCTGCGTGTAGCTGATTATTTTTCATAAAGCTGTTACTACTATAAAGTAGAACCGTGATTAACTGGGCTTAATGGTGAAAAGTATTATAAAAAATTATTGAATATTAAGACTGGGTGATATACAGTATGAGATATGCTAGTTATGGGAAAGAAAATGAAAATGTCTGAGTTAATGTAACTACTAGTACACTAGTCTTTGTCCTTGAAGGACAGCTGGTGGTCTTTATTGGATTATAGGACCATCTGCTCCTAGCATGATGGTGTCACTACTGTTGCTGTTTCTTTGTGAAGGGAAAAAGAAACCCTGTGAGATATAATACACCACTACATTTAGATGTGTGATGCAATCCTTATTCATGAATTTGCTAAAGATATATAAAGCATCATAATGTTGCCAATAGTTAAAAAATGTGGCAAGAATGAGAAATTTTGGCATCTATTTATAACTTTGAGCAACGAAGATGCTTAATATAAAAAAAAAATTATATTCAGGACACTGAGATTTTTTTTGTACAAAAAAACCACTTATATCATCTTATATTATTTAAAGATATATTATCAGAATATACCTTCAGAATATAAAATGTAAGAATAAAACATTGGCTAATAATGAAGAGAAAAAAAACCACTTGGTTAAAACCAAACAACCCTGCCATGGGCAATGCAAGATTTCCTCAGTTATGTCTCTTTATACTCCTTAACAACTTTTCAAGTGTACTTGAAAACCACAAAAATAGTTAACTTCCCTGGGGAAAATTTTCGATAAAACTGGCTTTAGCTACCTTAAACTGATTAATCCCATTGTTCACAAGCAGCATCTCCCATTTACGATGGACATGTTAATTTCACAGAGTATCAAATTAGATATGCAATTTCTTCAAACATGTAATGGCTCCACTTTTTACCACACCATTAAAAATTTTGGAGTTTAGGACTACCTATTGAGCACATCTAAAATTTTATACAAAAGAATACTAATACAACTGCGTTTTGGAAGTAACTTTGTTCTGATAAATGACTATTTTTAACTATAAATTCTGCTACTAACATATTGTAAGTACATGTTTTTCCACTGCCCTACATTTGGGATTAGAGAAGAAAATATCTTGGAGATGCAGTGTCCTCTTCCCTTAATCAGTTGCTCACTCTGAGAAGTATCCATATCAAAAATACTTTTTTTTAATTTCCTTATTGCTGTGGTCAGACTTCAGTCACTATATGGTGAATAAGTCTTGTTTCCGACTAATTTAATATTTAAGTATTGTACTTGGGTATAGATTGTGTGTGAATTTTTTTTTTCTATTTATTTTTTACCTTTCGTTCCATGATACTTGTTTTTTTTCCATGTTCAGAGTACTTGCCAATTGTTTCTTGTTGATATTATCTTATTTCGTAATTGTTCTTTGTTTTAAATCTATATAATTGTCAAAATATGAAAAGTACGTATGCATATTGATAACATCAGTTGGGGGCCATACCACTTGGAAATATGATTTTTCTAAACGAATTTTATTCAGGATCTATAGTTAACAGGAAATACAAGGGGTTGGGGAACTTCTGTTAATCTCTGATGTAGTGATAATTGTTTCTATACAGATTGAGAATAGCTTATCCTCTCATCGTGTCTTGTATTTTTATTTTGTAGTTTTTTAGTTATGCATTTTTTTCCCTTTTAGCAGTCCATTGCTTTCCTCAGCGGGCTGCACTATTAAAGTCTATGCTCAACTTCCTTAAAAAGTCGATACAAGATTCAAGTTTTGCTGAAAACATAAGACACTGTGAGTATGAAATATGAAAAGCTATATCATAAATTTGGTTCTTATATCCACTTCTCAAACATATATAATGATGTAAACTAGTAATTAAATAAATTCCAAATGATACGTATTTGATATTTAAATTGTGCTATCAAATGATTTTGTTTTCTGTCAGTGGAGGTGTCATGAAAAATTTTTCAAGTATCAAGGCTTTAACATTAAAGCAGAGAATTGAAGATGTTCATCTTTTGTATACAAATTCAAAGGCCACAACAGGCAAATTGTCTAAGAAGGTTGCTGAAAAAAAGATGTCTATAAAAATATGGATTTCAAATATAACCAAAATGCAGCAACCCAATATAAATCATATAATGACAGAAAAAACTAATAATTATTACTACCATTAGCCTGGATGAACAGAAAATAACTTTTCTTACTTTGGTTGTAGGGACCTTTAAACATTTGCAATATTCCCTAAAGCAGTGTTCTCAGGATTGCCTGGTAATTCCTAGAGGGGGGGACAGGGTTAACTGGCAAGACAGTTAAGAGTCCTTGAGAACAATATTGGTTTTCCGTAGAAAGGACATAACCTTCCTCCAACATCGTGGAGCAGGGCTGTTGGATCTTTGGCGAGTCTGCAAGCCGGAGTTTTCATGGGGTGGGGCTCTGTAGAGAATTTATTGCATGAAAAACACAATGAGATGGTGATTGTCCCGGAGCTGACATGGCTGTAGCCTGTTATGAAGCTGATGGGGCTGTAGCCTGTTATGAAGCTGACAGTAGGGGGACTGATAGGGTTCCGGCTTGGGGATCCGAGATGATTCTCAATTTTTTACAAAAATTTTATTATTGCCAGGCTTATGCCATAAATTTAATTGTTTTAATTCGCTTATTTTCAAGGAAGAGTAAAATTTAACTTGTCCATCTCCGTAGCAAATTAAAAACAAGTCCAGAAAACATACAGGAATTTTTTTTTCATGAATTTTATGGTTGATATCTCCTAAATATCATCTAAAGGATCAGAAGGAAAATAATGAAAGAAAAAAATAAAGAAAATCAGTTCAAATCTTAAGGTGATCAAGAACTGTTCAAAACAAGAACAAAAAAAATTCCAGCTGAGCCAATCCCAAATAAGAAATAGCCTAATGTTGAAAGAATCTGTCAAAAAGCCTGAAGTGTAAGATCGGTAGGGGGATTATCGGGGGGGGGGGAAGAGGATAGAGGGTTGTCACACACACACACAGTGGCTTCTACTTGAAATGCTAGGTAGATATCTTTGATATAAAATCTTTTACTTGATAAGAGTGACCGTTGGATTTGTGTGTACTATGGAAAGAGTTCCCGATGTGAATGACAATTTTCTGAGGAGTAGAGTGACACATCAGCAGCTCACTAACAGTAGAACCCCTATAAAGAATAATTGGGATATCCAAAAAGTGACCCGGTAAGCAAAGTGACACATTAACAAGGTTTGATTGTAGTGCCCGTATACAGTAATATGATTTGATGGATATGATTTGAATTGTACTTGTGTTTTATTTTGAAGTTTTCTATAAACTTGATTGTTTTTTGTTTTTTTTTCAGTAATGGATGGGAGTTTACCAGGAGCCCTTGGACATATAATCTCAAGATCTGAATATTATGGACCATCTTTGTTTTTATTAGGTGAGATCTGTGTATGGGTTGCTTTTCTTTTTGCTAATCAAAATAGTGAAAGTTAAGGGAAAGACAGTTATGAGTTTTTCTGTAACAATTTATTTCTGATACAAAAATAATATACATATCGTGGCTTTCACTTTATACTTAAGGTCGAAAAATTAGGAGAAATATGAAATATAATAAAATGCTTTTGAAAAATAGCATATTGAAGAGCGTAGAATAAGTAGCATACCCACTTATCCTACATCTGTCCTAGTTTTCCTACTATTTTAGCAAAACAAATCCTGTGAACAAAATTCACTTAACTTACTCTAATAAAGATGGAATTATCCAAATTCAGCTTAATAATAGAAATATAGTAGTTTGCAATCTGAAAGATTCTGTGAACCCATAAATTTTACTGTGTTTTTTCAGGTTATTTGAGCTCTGTGAGCAATTTTTCTTTTATTGAATTTGAGGGCTTGAAAATCATTATTTAACCATGTTTTACGTAATCATTAAAACATCTGTTCTGGATCGAAAAAGCATTCTGAATTTACTTTATATACTTTTGTATAAAATTAAGATAATTAGTACATTATGTTGAATTCCTGGGAAACTAGTGGGCAGATTTTAATTAAATTTGGTACAAATACACAGTTATAACAGAGAAAGAGATGTACCATATAAAAGTCATAGTATGCACTCGTGATTGTCAGTAAAACTTATCATTGCAGGAATGTCAAATTCATGTTTTGAGAGATGGAACCAAAAATGAGTCTAATATAGGGGTATGGGCTCCTCTCACATTCAGACAGGTCATACAGCGTGACTGCATACTGGACACGGGGCAGTTGAAGAGTCCCGCTCCTGCAGCAATGCAGTTTGCAGTTTCAGAATGGTTCTTGGAGGAGGATGGCGAGATGCTGTTGTTCTCCCAAGAGCGTCCTAGACATGTTCTATAGGGTTTAGGTCA
Source organism: Pholcus phalangioides (assembly GCF_987345545.1). Classification (NCBI taxonomy): domain Eukaryota; kingdom Metazoa; phylum Arthropoda; class Arachnida; order Araneae; family Pholcidae; genus Pholcus; species Pholcus phalangioides. The sequence goes on along the minus strand of NW_028301600.1, from coordinate 43,026,857 downwards.
GAAGATCTGGCTGGCCAATCCATACACTGAATATCCTCACTATCCAGATAATTGTTGACCAGGTAAGCCCAAAGTGGACGAGCATTGCCATCCATGAACAGGAACAGAGGGACAATTGCGCCCCTGAAAAGTCAAACACAGGGCTTTAAGATCTCCTTTCTGTACCACCTAGCAGTCACGGACCCTCTGCCAAACACATTGATGGGTTTGCGGCCATCTAAAATGATGCCTGCCCAAACCATGGTTCCTCCACCACCACCATAGTGGACCATTTCTGTGATCGTGGGAGGGATAGTATCAATTACCAGGCTCTCTCCAAATGAGTGTACATCGAGAATCAGTGTCCAGGCTGAATCTAGACTCATCTGTGAAGAGCACGCTGCTCCACTGAAGTCTGGTCCAAGGCATGATGTCTGCACCATGTTAAATGTGCTCTCTTGTGTGCTGCAGTTAGGTTAGCAAGACGCAAACAGTGGGTCTTCTGTCATAAAGCCCTCTCTCATGAAGCCTTCAGGCAACAGTAAATCATGAAACTCATGTTACAGTGGCAGCATGTGGCTCATGTGACAGCTGTGATGCTCTAGCAGTCCTGTGGTGGCATGCTGAAAGTGCCAAATAACAATCCTCATTGGTCATCATGGCTCTTTGATGACCTTGTCCAGATCTCGATATGGATCCAGTGTCCTGAAACTGTTTCCACAAATTGCAGACAACACTGGGTGTAACATCAAGTTCTGTAGCTATCTGCACTTGTGATTGCCTTGCTTATGATTCTCCACCTTATTCTGTCATTCATACGTTTGTGGCTACATATTTTAACTGACAGCTTATAAAATTTACCAAACTTGCGAGAAACAGTGAATGTTGCCGAGGAGTATGAGCACACGAATCGTGGAAAATGCCTCGTGCCCTTAACCCCTCCGTGGTCACAGCTCCTCCCATGCACGTGTATGCTTAGGTATTCGACACTTAATATTTGCATACTTCTGTGGCATTATTTGTGCCTTTGGTTCAGTACTTTATGTGAAAATAGACATAATGCGCAAATTCTCTTAATTTTGCACGAGTAATTACCACTACTATATGATACCCAGATAGTGTTGTGAAGACATAGAAGAGATTTGGTGCAATCGCTAACTGGTGATTTAGAAAGTCTATATGTATCGAAATTGATTTCATCAATTGAGACCATTTTCTTTATACTATAAAGTATAGACCTGCCAGCTTTACAGATTTAGCCTGACAATGCTGGATTTTGCAATGCTTCCATATTAAGAATTCATATTGTAGGGTTCCAATTATTGTAATCAAAATTAAAACTTGAAAATGAAGAAAAGAAACATTGAGTTAACAGTTTTCTGCTGTCATTGTTTCTTTTCTTTAAAAAATTGACCCTTATTCCCACTTACAAAAAAAACTGACATAGCATCACCTGAGTAGTACGGTGATGAAAGCCATCCAAATCAGTGAATGTAAACGAACATGGTGGCCCATTCATGCTGACAGTTTTCATATATTTTTTGTCTTTGATCCTAAGACAGCTGGTAGATAATTCAATAGTTGTTGCTATGCTGGCCATATTTCATAGCAAAAATTGCAGGAAATCAGGATCTATATACTAATACAAAACCACACATGCACCTTGGGATCTATATACTGGAAAATACAGGACATAACATGTGATCATTCTTAATCACAGATCAGAGGGAAACCAAGGGCTTCCATAAATATGTTTATTAAAATGATTTAAAAATAATGAATGACCAGAACAGGACAAAAATTTTCAATCCAAAAATATTGAATTTTGATTCATCCTTTGCAACTTTATCCCAAAACAACCTTTGAAAAGTGCTATGAACATCTCAAACCGTTAATTGATCCTGTCTCACCCTGAAAGAGTCGTCAGAAGTTGAGAAAACGTCACAAGATTATAGGGGTCACAAGGTCACAGATTTCTTCAAATTGATTTTCAGATTTTTTGACAAGTTTTTGCGCTGAATTTTATTCAAAAAATATGTCAACTTTAAAGCACAAGTGTGATATAGTTTTCTTTATTAAAAAAACTCCCACTGCAAGCAGAAAAATAACTATGGTCAATCATCTTTGCAGTAAATCTGAATGAAATGTTTCACTCTGCAAATAAAAAAAAGCTAATTTGTAAACTTCACTGAATAACAATTGCTAAATTTTCAAACAGTGTCAATTCTCCAGAAATTTTCTCTTTATTTTATGGAAAAAAAACTTTCTGCACAGCCAAATTAAATAAACTAAGAGCTAATTTACTGAAGAACATTTAAGATGTTTCAAAACCATACTCATTCACTTCTGGTCAACAGGGGTGGCTCTAAGGTTGTTCTCTGTGCAACACGCCAACTCTATGAGGAGACCCAAAAATTTTTTTTTAAATCATTTTTGTTATCAATCCTAAATATTCTTTATTTCATTGGTTTTTTCTCAACATTAATTTTCTTGCTCAAATCCTGACTATAAAACAATATTTTATATTTTTTGCTATCTCAATATTTCCTTTATTTTATGCAATAAGACATTGAATTGATAAACCTTCGGCACTGATCTGGATGTAACGGCATCGAACCCTATTAACGCTATAACAATTGATGAGCTTTTTTTTAAGTATAACTCCAGAATCTCTTCATAAAATCAACACCATGTACAGTCATCAGATATAACAAAACCATCAGTGTTTGATGGACATCACCAAAATCTTAAGCCTTCAGCTGCTGGAACCAAAAAATAGAGACAAGTGAATCAGAAGAATTTTCTGGACAGCAGGTGTACATTGGGCTCTTTACCTTTTTGATTCCGGACATGTTTTGTATGTGAATTTTTTTGTCATCAAGATTTTGACCATGTGGAAGAAGCTAGCTGCATGGATACTGTAGCAATTCATATTGGTGAAACATCAATGTGTGTAGATGACAATTTCATTTGTCATTAAAGTTTTAACCATCTGGAATCAAAAGGTAGACAGCCTAATGTTCACCTCTATCCAAAGGAGTCTTCTGATTCATTGGTCTCCATCTTTTGGTTTCAGCAGCTGAAGAAGGCTGTTAGAAGACAGAAAACACAGATTGAATTGCAAACTTCAGCCATGTCCTACAAAAATCATTGATACTTTGATTTTGTGATATCCGATAATTGTACCTGATACTGAACCTACCAATAGTTTGTGGAGTTGTAATAAATGAAAAAGCTTAATAACCATTTAAAGGTGGAACAATGATCAAAGCCGCTCATCATTTTGGAATTTTTATTTTGAGGTCTTTTTTCATGCCTATACATAGATCAACTTCAAAATTTGAAGAAAAATTTCATAATGTTCCCATAAATGGAAAAAAAAAAAATAAAGTAAAAAAGCTAATGTTCAAATTTTTTTCACTCCCCAAGTGCCAATGTTCTATAATGGATCATTGGCACTTGGAGAGGGGGGAAAGCGGAAAGTGGTATAATCTATATCATGATGATTAGTTATTTCTGGAATAAAGTTATCACACAAAATGTTTGGATTTTACTGCAAATTCAAATTCACAACACATACCGGTTTTTTAACTCAAAAATGTGTGTAGAAATTCAAATTTTCTGTTAATTCCAGTGAGTAAAAAAAAGAAAACATCTTTGTTGGAGCTGTTTTGTCACATTGGTAGCATTTATACATGCTGTTTTCGGCAACCTCACACAATTGTTGCATCACAGATTCCCAGTTCTGTAGCATGATTGGCATATATCTACATTCTCTAATTCGGAATGGAAGAATTTCTGAATATCCTACAGCTTCTAATGTGAGATATCTTTTTGACATGATTACACACACAGCTGAACATAACAAGGCTATCTACAATTGCGATCTCTGTTTGATTAGTCTGCGGCTCGCAAAAACGTGCATTTCTAAGAATGCAAGAATAAAAAAAGTACTTGCCCAATATAAACAATCCACCCCAGAAAGCACATTCTTCTGTGGCATATTTCCCAGAATCCTCCCCTATGGACATATGGTATAATGACAACACCCTGGGTTTCGAATGGTGCACTGCGCACTAGATATCCCTAGAGAATCCTGCTCTCTTGAAAGGCTAATGTTTCTTAAATGGAATATGCATTTTTGAATGCATGTAGCTTGTTCCACGTGCAACAGTACAAAGAAACTAATTGATTTAGTTTGATATATTAAGTGTTAAAAACACAATAATTTTCAATTTACTTCAAAATTGAAATTTTGACAAATTGTAATTGAAATAAGGGAAAAATGCCCATAAATGTCAATTCTGTCAAAAAAGTTTATATCAGGCTGAAGTTTCTGAATATTTTTTTTTTAAATACTTTGTTGGAATTTTTATCTGTTATTTTTGCAAAAAAAAAAACAAAACTGTTCTATTTATGTTACATTGACCTTTAAACAGTTAATTGCTAACTAGTTCCTATAGACTCTGCAATAGCGATGGGATTCATGGGTGAGGTGCAATCCACATATTTGCCAGACATCAATTCATTGTACTAATGCATAAAATCCATGGTCAAGCAGAATATGCTGCAGTGTAATGTATTCATACGATAACACATTTTCTCATGCTGTCCAAGTAAATATGTATTTTGTTTTGTGTTTACAGAAATATGTCCTGTTTTTTCTACCCATTATGCTAAAATTGAACTATTCTAGATTTAAATACACAAACCGAGAAATACATGCAACATATTTATTCAATCAAAAAGATGTAAATTTTCTTGAAAATGTTTGTGCAATAGTGTTTTTTTAGGTCAGATCTAATTTTCGAAACAACTTTCAGGATATTCTAATTTTTGAATCAAAGGTGAAAAAATAATTGTACATTTTACCACTAGAAGGACAATATTTTGTTCTACCTAAAAGAACTGATACCGTTCAAAATGAATGGAGGATATGTTTAAATATATAGATACGAGAGTATATAGTTGAGCAATTGAATATAGAAAATTTTTCAAATTTTATAATTAGATTTCATTTTTACTCTTCACTTCAGAGGCACATATGTTTTATGAATTTTTTAATGATTGTTTTCAAGTTAATAATTGAGGTATAGGTAAGGTGTACCTACCTATAATTAAGTTAATTTTTTCCATTTTTTTAATGGCTATTTTGACACAACTAACACACACCCATCTGAAAATTTTTTTATGGTTTTGACTCAGGTTTAAAGACGATAATACCAACCTGTAAGTTCCTCATTGCATAACTGATTAAAAAAAAAACAAACATTATAATTAGAATTGTATTACTGCACATCACACTTTCTATACTTTTCAATACGTTCGTTACATTAAGAACACATTTTCAGGATTGAAAATGTATCGCTTGTTTTGTTATTACATAGCGGACCTGAAGTCACTGTCTTTTGTTAGTTTTTAGTTAATTTTTTTAGTCTTTTGTTGCTGTTTCCTGAACAAATGCGGGTCTCTCAGCTTTTTAGCTAATTTCAACAAGAAGGAAATTAACTTCGCTAATTTTTCTTTTTTCCATACAAGTCAACCAAGTATTTGTTGAGACTAAATTGAATGTGTTGGGGAAAACACGCACTGGCAAATGAATGATATGCTCAAGGAATGCCGTCAAGCCATCTGATCAACGCTATACCTCGTTTTGTAAAACTTGAGGGTTTCCGAAATATTTTTTGAGAATATTATATTTTCACTTTGAGAATATTATATTTTCACTTTGAGAATATTATATTTTCACTTTGAGAATATTATATTTTCATTTTGAGAATATTATATTTTCACTTTGAGAATATTATATTTTCACTTTGAGAATATTATATTTCAATGCATTGAATGTAGTATAAGAATGTTTTTCTTACCCAGATAACATAAAAACGTAACGTCTTTAACACTAGAATGGCTGGACAGTCATTTTGACAGTTTTTAATTTTGATAACATTATATTCTCAGCAGTATTTAATGTACACATTCCATTTATGGTGGCTTTTCCTTATTTCTGTACTTTTCTCTGTGTACAAAAATTTCAAAACATTGAAGGTTTTGTTCGGGTTTATACCTAAAACGGCCAAGAGCAGTCATTTTGACTGCTATATGTAAATTGTATGTTTTCTCCTTGTGGTGGGCATTGATGTGAACTTCAGCGGTTAGGTTTATTCCCTGATGGCACACACAACACAACATATATTTAAGAGTATCGTATCAATAAGAAAAAAATAAATCAAATATATATACTAGTTGTTTTTCATCATGTTACTAGGCAATCTAAAATGTTTATTGGCAGGGACAGTATGCATCCACAATCAAAACACTTATGTTATTGAGCGTATAGCCTTTGTCATAAAAGTTGAAACTTTTTTTCTGATTGTTCACCTGGCAAGCTCGGTTTTTGGTTTTGTTCTGACATTTCATGTCACCATCTGCTTTGAAAGCTTCCTAGGAAACAGGTTCATTCACAGTGTGTAGAAATGGCTCTTCAAAAAATGATGTATTAGAGCAGAATAGTCTTATTTTATCAGTGCTGAATGATATTTCGGACAATAGATCTGAGGACTTACGATGCAAACTCTGAACGAAAATCATGATTTTCTGCTATATCTACCCAAAAGAGAAAGTAGTGATTCTGGAAGTGACTGGTCTGAAATCGGATTATATTGATTAAAAAGAAAGACAAAGATGTATTTTTTTTCAATTGTATATTTTTCACAAGTTAATTTGTAATACAAAATTTTAATGGTGCCCTAGTTTTTCCTTGATAGTGTAAATTTATATTGCATAATAGTATGTTATCCATAGTGTGCGCACACAACTAAATAAAGTGAATTAAAAAGACTGTCATGTACATATGTAAAGGTGTACACCATCAAAATGGTGCAATGTACGATATGATGTAAATGCAATACCTTTTTTTCATTCTAAATCTTGTCCAGTTTCCCTCATAAGTTTTATATTTATTGTTGCAAAGTAATTTTATGGGCATCCTGTATGCATAACAAAAAGTAAATTTCTTCAAAATTAACAAATTGACCATGTGTGATATTGCTTTTTTTATTGTAAAAAAATTTGTGTGATTAAACATATTGACTAAAAAGATGAAGCAGTCAAAATGACTGCGATCGGTCCTTTTAGGTATAGTGTAGTCCGGCCCGTCTAGTGTTAAGTATAAACGTCAAACAAATTTCATATAAAAGAGTTCCTGATTAATTTCACATGGAATTTCTTATTCATCTATTAAATCTACCAATGTAATATTAGTCTGCTTCAGGGTGTCCACCATCACGGAAAAGTCATGAAGTCCTGAAAAAGGCATAAAATTTCAGTGGTCAGATTTTTTTTGATTCTCCAGGGATCTTTCTTTTTTTCAATTTTTCCCCTTAAAATCTAGGCTCTAAAGAAGCTGTGGCATTCAATATTTTTCTTTTTTCTCGGGTTTTATTTATTTTTTGCTCAGGTGGGATGTATGGGTGAGTAGCAATAGAAAAGAAAAATGCCAATGTGTAGCCACCCTACATTAGGTCAGACACTATTTGGGTGGGGCAAAAAAGCTACTAAGACTGGATGAACAAATATGACTTTTTTTTTTTGCTTGTCCAGACTTTTCAACATCTAATATTCCCCCTCAAGCAGTGTTCTCAGGATCACATGACAATTCCTAGGGGTGCGACTGAATAGATAGATCACAGCAGTAGGTAGTCCTCTTGGGAACAATATTGGTTTTCTGTAGAAAGAACATGACCCCCCCCCCCACCCCACATTGTGGAGCAGGGCTGTTATATCTTTCGCGGGTCTGTTAGCATGAGTTTTCACGGGGGGGGGGGGGCACTGTAGTGAATTTATAGCATAAAGAAACAATGATGGCGATTGTCTCCAGGCCTTGGGGCTGCAGCCTTGCTAGCCCCATCCTTGTGGGGGCCAGGTGTATGAGCACGAACTCCCCCCTTGCGCAAAGAAAGTTGTCTGTCTTAATTATCATCCACTTTTTTAAATCTCGGATCTTTACAGATTAGCTACAGCGAACAACGAAATCATACAGTATACGCTTGTGATAGAACGAGAGAGTTCAAGAGAAGACAAACATTGGACTCATTCGCCATTAATTGTGTTATGACGAAACTTTTAGGCTGAATTTAAAGGAATACCATAGTGTTTCTAACAGTGTGCTGCTTCACGGCTTGAGGAGCGTGGTGGTCAGCTGAAAATATTATTAGAAAGGAAATTTTAGCTGAAGGGTGTATGCATGAATGGATTGCATTGAATATTCTTGATCTACTGGGGGATTTGGAATATTCATGATCTCGTAAAGGTGGTTGAAGTCATGGGTGGGGATACTGGGGACAATAAAGACTATGTCCCGCCCCCGATTAAAAAAGTTACAGGTATAGGCAGAACAGCTGAAGGTGGACATTAGGCAAACAACCTGTATCCACTTATTATTTTGTGGGGGGGGGGGGGGGCTGGCTTATGTTGGTTGAGGCCTTAGGGTCCAGTTTCTATGGTGCATTGTATTTAAATCAACTTTAAATTAACAGTTTTTAAGAATTAAATTTTTTTTTTTTGTAAATTCACTTGCATTCCCCCTTTTATTAAAACCCTCTATTTTATTAACCCAAACCTGCCTAGGTGGTTGCTACTCAGTTTGGGAACCACTGATATAAGAAATGTCCTGCTTGTCAAATGCAAGGCGTCCACTCATCCTACTTTTTTGTGAAATGTCTCATTTTTTCCTTTTTTAACGAAATCTTATCAACTAAATTAGTACTATTGATTGTAATTGAGGAGGGAATCATCAATATATTGCCAAATAATACAAATCTAGTATATTGCAATTATTCTGCCAAAGTAGAAATTGTATTTTTCAGGGTATTTGGGGGGTAGGGTGTATGTGGACAAGTTGGTGGTGTAGTAATTTTCCATTTGCTGAGTTTGAGGGTTCTACAAGTAGAGTAGTCATTAAAAACTTCTGCCTGGTTGAAAAAAAATGATTTTGTATTTACTACTGTTCATGCACAGTAACATTCATCGTCAAAATTATGGTGCACATTTTATGTATAGGTGAAACAACAGTTTGCATAACAAAGCAGTTGGGTACAGACCTATGTTAGGTTTTGTGGCTTGGATGATTCCCAGTGGTATGCAGAGGCATAAACAGTATTTACAATGCTCAAGTAGAGAGCTTTAAATGAAAGTGCTTCATTTGTCAAAAACGATTACACTGGCATTGACCACTAAAATTTAAACAAATAATTTTTAAAAGTGATGGACAATGCAGTAAAACCATCTGGTCCACCTTGACTTATTTATATCGGACCTTGTAATTTACACATTTTCCAGTCTTTTTGAAAGTGGTATCAAAAGAGCGTCATTCTTAAAAACTTACATATCTTTATAATTTGCTGTTTGTATTGTCAAAGAGTTGACAGACTATAGTGTGAAAGACTCCTAAAAAAGAAAGTAATATATATATATATATATATATATATATATATATATATATATATATATATTGTGAGGACAGCAGAAAATAATTATCTGTGGTTGCTAAGACCCTATTTTGGCCAGAAATTGTTATTGTAACAAAATCATTTTGCTTTGGCTCGTGTCAATCTTACAGGATACTGAAATAGTGCTATGAAAAAAAAGTGTTTTTTAAAGAAAGAAAATTCTAGGATTTTTTTTTCATTATGCTGTTTTGTCCAAGGGTGGTACCCTCCCCCATCTTATTTTTTCTAATTTTTTTGACTGGAAGCTGTAAATGAGAAAAGGTCACCAAAAAGTCCCTGAATTTTGCTTTTGATAGACACCCTGTGCTTCATAATTTCATCTAGCATTGATGAAGAAAAATTACCACCAAATGCTCTAATTTCTATGAGTTTTCATTGAAGATTCAGTGGTTTGCCTCACTACATTTTTAGCAATATCAGTGTTTTTATTTTATTATTTGTCTGTCATTAAGGATGCTTTCAATTAGCCAAAGTGAGTATATCTTTATTGATAGAAATTCAATGTCATAATTTAACCAAATATTTGGTGCAAATAGCTATGATAGTGCCCACAGCATTACCAGTCAAATTGACTGCTGATGGTCTTTTTAGGTGTAACATAAAATACAGTAAAACCTTAATAAGTGGTCACCTCAAGTTCTTGAAAAATTATGACGGCTTAAGCGGAGTTCCGTCAGTTTTAATGTGCGATGTTACGGAAATCGCATAAATTTAAAGTAATATGACATTTATTAAAGTATGAATCAAAATAACAATATATTAATAAAATTTATAGATTGCGAAACAAAAAATAACAGCAATTTTTTCTCTTATTACTTAAATTATTGTGGTGAAATGTACTGTACACTTTGATTTATACTAGTAATTTTTAATTTAGACTAACAGAGCAACTCTTTGAATTAGTAGCTTTTCTTCATAACAGAACTCTATTGCACATTAATTTTACATGTACATCAAATTTAATTTTAGTGTTTGAATACACTAAACCAGTGTTTCTTAACCTTTTTCAGCTCATGGCCCCCCATGGATCACATTTTTTTCTCGTGGCCCCCCTGTCCTATCCAGGGCCCCCCCCCCTACCCTCATTCAAGAGTGAGATACTTTCTATTTTTTCTTATGAATAGAATTTTAATAAATCAGATCAATCTCTGTAATCCTGGCTAGGCATGGATTCAAAAATGGTAGATTATCATCCCTCCCAGGAGTCAAATTATATGGTAAAAAATGGTCTGTGTAAAATACGGGACGATCCAACGAACCTGCACGATAAATCGAGCCTCCCAGCACATCAAATGTTGTTCTGGCGGCCCTCCATACTTAGCTGGAAATAACAGCTTGCATATGAAAATCATAGTACCAAATCCCATATAGTGCAGTCACCTCCCATTATAGACATGAAGGCACGGATCATGCCCACATAGACCCAAGGGTTAAGAAAGAACCCCTGGTTCTATGGACGGATCTCATGAATTCTGAAAGTAGCAATATTTTTCAACCATGTTTCACTTTTAAACCTTTTCTCATCACAGTTCTCTATAACTCTCTTCACCACCTGTCATGGATCACCTTTCTTCTGATTTTCTCCCGTGGCCCCCCTAGAATATCCCAGGACCGCAAGGGGGCCATATGGCCCCAGGTTGAGAACCACTGCACTAAACAATTTGATATTTCATCAGTAGTTCATGATGCAACTACAGAGTAATCTCGAACACTTTTGACTTGGTGGAGGGGCCCTGGGCAGGGAAAAGTAAACAGAAGACCTCAACCTGGGAAAGAATGTCTAATTTTTTCAACAAAGATATTTTTTTTAAATTTCAAGCCCTAAATTAGTAGAGCCCATGCTTTTTATGATTATTTATTATCCGTGCCCTTTGCACTTTGACCTTAACTTTGATTCTTCGATTTCCATAATTTTTTTGATTTCCTTGCACTATATGTAATTGTTGACAGATCAATAAATTTTGGTTTTGCCGGAGATGCCTGCTTACGTTGCTTCTTGCGACAGAGCTTGGGTGTCTCGCGGTTTGTCCAGTTTCTCCAATGTATCCCAGGCAGAAATGAGATCTAGCATGAACAGTCCCCAACGTTCCAAAAACCTTGGTCGGCAAATGAACTTCCCCAGCATAACTTTTGTTACTTAAACTGTTCCATTTGGTTACATAGGATTTTATGGTGACTTTAAGCATATGGCAATGCTGTTAACAAGCTCTTTTTTTAATGGGATCCATAAAAATAGTCTGTTCCTCTTTCTCATACTTTTTCATAGTGACGACTTAACCGAAATTAGCAACAAGTAAACGAGGGTTTAATAACATTGTGGTCTATGAGAGCTGGAAGGGTCTGAAAAAAATGATTTAACCGGAGTGACGACTTAACGAGGTTTTACTGTATTTCAATTCCAACAGTCGAAACATGATGAAAATCAAGGGAAAAGATATCAAAATGATAAGCATGGTCCTTCTAGTGTTAAACTCATTCAATCTACTTAATGGAAATTTTTTTGCCACAGATATGTGCTAGAAGAACCTTTTAGATGAATGGGAATGCATATTACAGCTATTCTGTAAATTTAGACAGTTCGACACTTAAACATTTCATGAACTACAAAATTTCTTTTATGAACTCTTAAATTTCTGGGTAGTTATTTTTTGAAATATGTGTATACACACACATACACAGTGACTCTACTGTATATTGATACAAATCATTAGGTTGAAAAATTAACTTGAAGTTTATTCTTGTTATACAAGTGAAATTAAATGCATTTTCTGTATTAACAAAGATGGGTGCATACTGTAAGTGATGCATTGTTTGAATGAATGTTTTTCTTGATTTCATAGAAATTGTTTAATTTCTATGAATTAAACAATTTCTTTAATAGAATTGTTTAATTGAATAATATTGTTTTTTTCAATTGAACTGATCGTACTCCTAGTTATAGAATTTTCAGTTTTTATTCATGTCAGTTCTTTTAAATCTCATTCAATTTTTCTTTCTTTATTGGTGGCAATATTTAATCTACAGCAACTGATGTAGTTACAGTCTATGTGTTTCAAGAGCCAACTCTTTTGTCATCATTGCAAGATAGTGGTCTCACTGCCATCATTCTACATGCTCTATTACATAAAGAAGTATGCATCCAAGTCTATATCTAGTTGAAGTTTATAAGCTTTTGAAAAAATTTGTAGCATTAATTAACATGTAATCTTATCCTATACTTGATAGAGCTGCATAGTGGTACTGAAAAGTACCATTCTGAGCTTGTCAAATGACTATTAAATTACAGTGGAACCCCCATGAATCATATCAGCCATGGTACAGAAGCTTTGAAACTTTATATATGAGAAAGAGCTGCGCATGAATTTATTGCTCAGTCAATGTAACCTTAAGTAATGGGAAAATATTGATAATACAGTAGACTCTAACTCGACACCCCAGGGTTTCACTCTAAATTTTTGTCCGATCATTTTTGTGTACATAATTATACACATTCCAACAATTGTATTAAATAAAATGCTAATTCTCAGTACTTTTTATTCGGGTTGTTTCAAAGTAGAATCAAAACGTATAAAAATTTACCTCATGAAAAATAATCAAGTACATTTGCTTGTTTTTCTTTCCGAAGAGAAAATTTTATTTCTACACTATTCAGTTTATACTGTGATTATTCGGCTTTTTCCTGACTGTGTAACGATTAGCTTGCATTTCCAGGTTCTTTAAGATTTTACCCCAGTAATCATTGAATGGATGACAACAATGAAAGAAACAAGATTTTGATTAAACTATAAGCATTTATTCAATTATATATTAACTATTAATATTACGCTTTATCAACAATTATCACAATTAAACCTTTATCTCAATATTATAACAATAAAACAGAACGGTCTCACCGCCATGTCCAGATTTTCACGTATTAGTTCACATCGTCCGATAGACACTCCCAGGTGTCTACCTCACTGCAGAATAATCCCTGGTACCAGTTTCAGATGGGTTTGGTGCCCCAAATACGTTGAGGTCACAGCTCAGCCACTGCGTAAGGAACTGGAGGTAAACGTCCACGGGTAGCCGGTCTGGCCACTAACCAATCCACAGGATCACGACGACGTTGGGTTTTCGCATGGAGACCAGAGATGAGACAGGTGAGGTGCCAAGGGCACACCTTTACAGTTTCAACACATTTCAGAGAGACAATCTAGCTCACACCTCAACAGGGCGTGACGCCTTAGTGATTAAGACAAGACGTTAGTCGGAGGAAGGTAGAAGTATTAGAGCATAAGTCGTAGTGAAGCACATCTCTATCTGGTTTTTATATAGCAGCATTCCCATAATGCTCTACGACAGAACCAATCACAAGATTGAAGGTGCAGTATTGAGCTTGCATCTAATTTACATAATTTCATGAGAGAAAAGGAAATATTGTAAAAGTTATAATACTGAATCTGGCAACCAAACATAAAATGGCGTCCGATCGGCGGACATACGATCGATCCCCCAATTTTCTGTAAAAAGTTTTCATACTTAGGATAATTCCTAATTTCCTTGATTGAGACTTTTTGTGAAATCTTTCGCTTTCTCTTGAATTATTGATCCTGATAATGGGATTGAGTGAAATTAAGGGATTTGAACCACAAAAGAGTTGCATCCTCTACATCGCCGAATCACTTTCTTATGCATTTTCTGCTTTGTTCACAAAAAGATTCAAATGCTGAAAAAAGATTTCCCTCATTTTCAGCAAAAGATGAAATGGGTTCCATGCATTTCCATATTCTTCGGTGAGTTCACTGAGTTTTCCAGATTCTAGTTTTTTGAAAATTTAACTTTGGGTTTTACATATTACATATTTAGCGTCTAACCAGGTTTTAGCTCTTTTTCTTGTACTCCTTTTCCAAGAAATCGTAAAACCGAGTTCCATCAAAAACATTCTCCGCAACAGACAATATCAAAACTCACAATAGATAAGTTTTTTTCCCTATTGGATGTTGACAATTTCAACATCAAAAGGGATCACACCACACTTTAGGGATCATCTACACTTCTTTTGGTCATGAAAAGAATTAAAGACCTGTCCTGGAAACGCCACTAAAATGATAGGTCTGCCAAGCAACTTCAAACATTCATTCTTCACATCCACTCCCCCCACCCACCCACAGCGCAAAAAAGACACCCATCTTATAGAACAAAGAAACAAATGATTATCGACGTACCCACGGGCAACATCAAAAATTCTTAGAATGGTAACACACGGGCAATTGTAAAAACCAGTCGTAGAAAAGGGACAAAAATCGTTGTCGACTTGAGCGGAGTTAAGCCAAAAATGTGTAGAGTTAGAGTTTCTCTTACATTGAAATCAGTATTGTGTCAACCAAGGGAATAATAGATGTCGAGTTATCCACGTGCCGAGTTACAGAGAGTCTACTGTATAAGTATTTTTTGATTATTAATACTTTTTTTGCATAAACAGCATTCTGATAACAAACAAAAAAAAGAATGAAAAGCAAAAAAAATAAATAAATGAAAGAATAGTCTACTGGAATTGATTACATGTATGAAGCATAAATTTTAGTCTAAGTTAAGACTTTTGACTTTGGAAAAAAGTGGGCATTTAGGACTTATGAATGGGGTCAAAGATGTTTGGTTTATTAGCAAATACATTTAGGAAGTTATAAGGTAATATGGAATACTATTTTAATTTTTTTCAATTATTCCAATTTAAAACAAGAACCTGAAACACTGTAAAATTTGTATTCTTCACTTTGCATTGACACGTGTATTGTGTTTAAAAGAGAAGGAATTATTAAAAAGGTGTGGTTTAAAAATAAATGTTATGTCTTAGAGAAAGGCTTTTAAAAATTTCTCATCTGGTAATATGGAATACAGGGTTCAAAATGAAAACTAATTGGAATTGATCAAAAACCATTAAATGAATCTATGACAAGTAAAAACGAAAATTTGAGTTGATGCAGGGTTTCATAGTTTATTCACATGTTAAGTGCAGTCTTCCTTCTGTTGCCCAAAATGATCAAGGTGGGCCACAGAGGACAGGACACTTATTATTTATAGACCTTTCCCCTTTTATCTTATTAAACTTTCCATCTTTGAAGAGATATTCTAGCCCAACTCAGAAAATACTCATAGTATTCCATATTATGCAGCAAGTCTTTTAAAAAATGTCTAGGGCCTTGTAAAAAAGCCAACCTCATTTTCAATAGGAAAACCCAGGTTTTTTTAATATGATGAGGAAAAGAAAATGTATTTATTCTCCTGTTTAAAATTATGCAACATAAGTGTATATACAGGATAAATCTGGCCCATTCTGCCAAACGAAAGGGGGTGATAGACGAGCCCAAGTGGATCATGAAACACTCCACCAACCTTATCCTATATCAAACCATTTTCAAGTTAAATTGGATAATAGATTATAAGAAAAAATGTGTCAAGTCTAAAAAAAGCCTGCATTTGTGAAGTTTCCAAGAGACTTGCATGTAAACTAAGCACATATTAAGAAAAAACTGTATAAAAAAAATCCTATAAGATGGCATCTCATTTTCATCAAAATATCTGGATTTATTGCCGAGCTACAAGCGCTGAAATATTTGGAAAGTTCAAAATCGAATTGTTGCCAAAATTTTTCATTTCTAATTACGCTAATAACTTTCTTGTTACAGTCAGTCTAATTTTCCAAAACCTTGTCTATTGCATCAGGTTTCGAAAGAACCTACAATAAATTATATCAGTGTTCTAGTTCAGGAGAAATTTCGGCTTTTGTGATACATCACAGAAATCTGTGTTTGTCAAAGTAATTTTGGTAAGTACTGGCGAGACAATTAGGTTTTTCACTTCACCAATCTCTCAGCAATTAAAGCTCACCATTAATAACAGATATCCTGTAGATGTTAATGATCCTGTAATGTCACCTTGTGTGATTCTGTTTGCAAAATTAAATGGTCGTTAAAATCTGTAACCACCAGTTCTGAATTTTCGTCTAATATATACTTTGACAAACATTTATTTCAGTGATGTATTACAAACAAAGGGCTAAATTTCACCCAAACACTGATATGGTTTATTCCATGCTTTTTCGAAAGTTGGTACAATGCACAAGTTTTTGGTAAATTAGACAAATTGTAGCTAGAAGTCCTTCCGGGTGATTCTGTGGGTGGGAACGAATCAGGTAGGAGCGAATATTAGTGAGTCTCTGTCAGAGTACCAGGATTTACTATTATCCGCTAGGGAGGGGGGGGGGGGTCAGATGTGGCAGTGATTCCAGTGCTGCCAAGGGGTAGTAGAAGGTATAGGAGTAGGATCCAACAATTCAATATAGGCTTGAAGGACATTTGCTCCTCACATGGCGTCACATCTTTGGAGCTTCCCGCATTTACTGATAGGTGGCTTCGTTCAGATGGTATCCATCTAAATAAGAGGGGGGTCTGGGAGGTTTACGATAGTCTTAGGTTAGGTTTTTACTTCCAGACCACGTAGTCGGGAATGCGGGTTAGTTAATGATAATCATAACAGTACTGACGGGGAATTACCCACCACTGACTTGAATGGCTTCTCGATCGACAATAAATCACCGGGTAAATAAAAATGTGTGCTAATTAATGCCAGGAGCTTGGGTAATAAGAAAGATTTTTTAGGAACTATGATGGTTGTGGAGGGCCTGGATCTTATAGCCATTACTGAATCTTGGGCAAAGGATGGGGATGAATCTTTTTTTACACATCTCAGGATACGATACTTTTTTGAGAAATAGATCTGATAGGAAAGGGGGTGGAGTGTTGATATTCGTGAAATCATGTTTGAAGGCTAGAGAGTGTAACGTGAAGAGAAATGATATTGAAACTGTATGGGTTGAGCTTGAGAACAGAAGACATTATAAACTTATTGTTGCGGTTTGTTACAATCCACCGAATAGGGATCCAAACTACATCGCCAAATTGCATGATGAAATTTCCTACATGTGTAAGCGTAAGAGGGTTCTCATACTAGGGGATTTCAATTACCCAGGTATTCAATTGGACAATAATTGCATAATTGAATCAAGGAAGGTCCAGCAGTTTGCCTTCTGTTCCATTTGTAGATGTGATTTTTCTGTAGCACACCAAGGCAAAGCAGATGTATAAAACACATTCGTGCACAGAAGCACATGGACAGTTGTAAGATTACAGAAAGTAATATATTATTAAATTTTGCTCAAAGCAGTTCCGCTTGTGATGCTCTTATCCATGCAGTGTTTATTTACATCATTTATTGTGGAACATGACTTATTATCTTGTGCGGAGTATGCCAGTGTGCTTTTTAAGAAAATGTTTCCAGTCAGTGAAATTGTCAAAAATATGCATGTTCAATGAATGAATGCCAGGGGCTATGCCTGACTTATCCTGTTGCCAAGATGTCTTCCAGCCCAGCTTCGTGGCAGAGTCTGGAACAAAGTGAGTGCACCTAACAGTCTGAGTGTGTAACTAGTGTTGTACTTGATATTTCAGTGCTGCCATCTATACTTCAAATTGTGAGCGAAGTGTAGTTATTGAATATTTGTTACGTTGCAAGCCTGTTGCTCTCTGTGGCAGGACTTTTTAACGGGGAGATCGGCTCGCATTCTCGCCTTGAAGTTGGAAACCACAGAAAACCAACTTTAGCCGACCACCACTGTGGCGCTGGTGGGGTTCGAACCCGGATCTTTGCGATGAGAGTCCGTTACTATGACCACTCAACCACCACAGCGGCAAAATATGCATGTTCAAGAATGAAAGCATATACTTGCAATAAGTTGCACATTGGCATTTTGCTACTTTAAAGCATTGAAAAATGAGAATAAAAATGTCCTGTAATCTGCGTTAGTAAATTTTATTCCCCCTTTAGTGAAATCTTGAGAAATTTGGGGGGAAGGTGTTTGTGATTTTAAGAGAAAATGTTGCTTCTTCTAAGTGTTATTTCTTCTACAGTTATTTTATAGAAAAATATACACATATTTTGTTAAATTTACATTTAATTCTTCATTTCCACTTGTACTCCACGGATTATGCTCAGGAGATTATGGTAGGCTTGCAGGATTTTTGGAAAAAATTTTTGGGATTTTTTGCAGGAAATTGCAGAACTTTTGTAAGCAAATTACAGGACTTTTGCATTTTCAAGGTTCGCAGGTCTGTGTTTATGTCATCAACCACCCTTTATGAAATATTTTTCATGTCATCTTATTTGGGGTACCAAAAACTGAAAACTTTTTGATTGTTAGTCCAGGTTCCCAATAACTTTCTCCCTATTGATAAGTCCCCTACACAGCCACTTTAGTGATCTCTAAATGTTTCACTGATCCTTCAAGTGCTCTGGAAATGTGCCAGGTATCATCTCAAATGATCCGTAATTATGTCAATTATGTCAGTCTTGAAATATCCGTTGAGACTATAGGTCAGCCATTGCATAGGAAACAACTGGAGGCGGACGTCAGGAGAGGTGCAAGGGTAGTCGGTCTGGCCACTAATCAATCCGCAGGCGACGAGATCACGACGTTTGATTATCACATGAGACAAGCGATGAGATAGGTGAGGTGCCAGAGGTACACCTTCCTAAATTTAACACATTGTTACAACTGAGAGACAATCTGGCTCACAACTCAACGCCTTAGTAACGAAGACAGGAAATTAGTCTGAAGAAGTGATAGTCGTGCACATCTTTATCTGGTTTTTATACAGGAGCGTTCCCACAATGCTTTATGACAGAACCAATCACAAGATCTCAGATGCAGTGTTGAGTTTGTGTCTAATTTACATAACTTTATAAGAGAAAAGGAAATATTGTAAAAAATATAACACAATCTCTGGCAATCACAAAATAAAGACGGCGGCTGATCGGCGGACACATGATCCTGCTGATCGATCCAGGAAACAAAATAAGGCAAAACAAATTAAAAATGATGAATGAGGACCATTTCTACGTGGGCCTAAATGGTAATGTTACATTTTCCCCCGGCCAACAAAATTCTTAATTTTTCTGGAAACCCATGTTTTCTTAACAATCTATCCCACAGAAGGAGAAACACCTGCCCAAAAACATGAAATACATTATAATAAATAATCCCGCATGAAATACACGCTATAAATACACTAAAAAATATAAAAAAATCCAGCATGAATCAAATCAAAATTTGCATGAAATACACTATAACACACAAAAAAATATACACTTAGGGGCCCTGCACTACCAAGAAATCTCACTATCTCAAAATATCACATTAAAAAAATCTCAAATCTCACACCCCCCAAAAAACATGAAATACACTAACCCTCCAAAATACATGAAATACAATTGCGACAGGCATTCTCCCCTCTTACGTAAAAGATCGTGGATCCGGGAAACAGTCCTGATGACTAACATTTTAATTCTACATTTTTTCTTAAAATGACTAGAAGTAACCTAAAAGATTTCATTTTTACAATTATAAATTAATTTACCAAAATATTTGCAAACCCCACCCCCCCCCCAAAAAAAAATTGGAGCCAATCACAGCATTTTTCCAAAAGTTCAAATTTGAATTTATTAGATTATTGTAATTTTAGACTAGATATAATGCTTCTGACGAGACGCTAGATCGACTACAAGAACAACATAAGCTATGTTTGTGATCGCTCATTTTAAAAAGACCAAAAAATATATTGAAACACGAACTTGTAATGTGATCACAAAAATTCAAATTCAAGTTTAAAGATACGATCTAGATATTGCGACTTCAAAATTGTCATCCAAATCGATGAACTGGTATCGGTCGAGCCCCCATATTTAAATGCAAAGTTTATTTTTTGTAACCATCCCGGTAGAGAGCCAATTATGCAATGCAAGGAAGTTGCATTCCCAGTTCATTTAATGATTTCATTACCCATTATTGCCCCACAGATGACAAGAATGAATTAACACATCTTTCCTTTTGAAACATTTATTTGAACATTCCGAGATCAGATCGCGCACAAATAGTATTTCATTCAAAACTTGTGGTTATAAATATTAGGTTTTTCATTAAAGTTCTTCAGCAACAGAGTTTCTAGAAATACGAAAGGATTTGAATGAAAAATGTTGTTAGTTATTTTGTTGTTTATATGAGAGCATATTTTCTTAAACAGTCTACAGTGATTTAACTCTTATTTGGTTAACATCTGTTATATCTCTCTCAGAAGTGGATAAAAACAAAATTTATTGCAAACTCAAAACATCACTTCTGATTTCTTTAAATCATTTTAATACTACTATCACAACTCTTTTTTTTACTACACTTCTCAATACCCAATCCTGGTCATCATGCTCTGTTACTGTTCGAATTTGTGTTCTCAAACATTTGCTTGTTACTTAAGCATACAGTCACAGCATTTAAAAAAAACATAATTCAAAATATTTTTCAATAAAAATTAATCAGTAACTTTAATGAATAAATAAAAAATAGACAATTGTGGGGCTCCGTCATAGAACTTGAGTACTATAAAGGGTTCAGCGAGTCAGAAAAGGTTGAGAACCATTGCATTAGCATATTCTCCAAGGACCCTAGCATAAATATGATCTGGTCCTGGTACTTCATTAACATTTCATCAACAAGTTTCATGACTTCATCTTCCATTTAAATGTTATTGCTGACTTTATTACCTCATGACACGCATAAACTTTCGAAATCACCTACTCTATTAAAAACTGATGAAAGTTATTGAAATCACTATACATAATTACATCGTTCTCTATCTTTGATAGGGAGGCCAGCGCTTTCATTGTTGATATACTTGTAAAATTTATTTGTGTCAAAATGTTATAAGATAGATTTAACTTTCTTTGCTATCCCTTATGATTTTTTCAACACCCTTCTTTTTTTAGTAAAAGATGACAGGTACCTTTCCATTTTTATACTCCCTGAATACTTTTTTCTTTAATCATTGAGATTAAAATTTCTCACGCTGGAAATTGAACTCTGGCCTCTTGGGTGAGTGCCAGGTACCCTAACCACTAGACCACATCAAAGTATAGGTATATATATATATTTCTTAAGATGCTTCTTAAGATTGTTGATTGCAGCTTCTACACAAAATTCAGAACATTTTATAAATTTTGTGATTGATTTACTAGGGATTCTGGAAACATAACATCAATACTTGTTGCTGTCTTGGAGATAAGAACATGTCAATTATAGACAGTTGTACTTGAAAGTTTTGTATCAACTGTGTGTTGGCTGCAATTTTTTTTTCTCAAACCTATAATTCAACACATCCGAATTGGAATTCTCAGCTATTATATACATGGTTTTTGTAACCTGCTATAAACCATTATCTCCTAGTCTTAGCATGTGTACATTACAGTAAATGTGATGAATAGAAAAAATACTTAATTGCCAGTTATTATGCATAATCACCAGTAGTCTTGTTAAGGTTGATAAATTTCACTATTACTTAAACACAACAAAAAATAAAAAGTTTAATCTATAAAATATATACAGGGAGATTTAGAATTCAATTGTTTTTTATTGGCTGGGAGGTAGGGAATAGCAAAAGAACAAAGTTAACGTTAGAAGGGATGGTTGCAAACATGTAGAAGGGCAAAATGTACCCAGAAAGTTAAGGAAAGGCTACAGTACAAGAAAGTCAAAATAACTTTTTTAATCATTGTTACAGATGGTGCTCAAAGTTGTAACAGTTTACTAGAACCCCTACCTTCCACTAAAAAAATCTCAGAATAGATTTGAAATTAGAAATCTCTAAATAGATTAAATTTGAAATGGTTTTTTTTACTTAAAGATTTTTATGCCAACTAGGTGTAGTCTTTCTGAAATATTGCCTGCAGACAATTTTTCTGTTCATTTTAGAAGCTTTTATCCTCCATTGCAAATTTCACGAAACCCTTGATATCTGTTGATATAGATGAGTTTTTTTTAAATTTTTTTAAAGATAATTTTTTTTTTTCGTCTCAGGTTCCTGCCACCAGAGAAGTTTTAGCTGCATTGCCAAATGTTTTCAGTGCTCTTTGTTTGAATAGTAGAGGACTCAGGAGTTTTATTGCTTTGAATCCATTTGATAAGCTATTTAGAATGCTTGTATCTTCAGAGTATCTTCCAGCAATGCGAAGACGCCGTAGTTCAGATCCTATGGGCGACACTGCTAGTAACCTTGGAAATGCAATGGATGAACTGATGAGACATCAACCTACACTTCGGAGTGATGCAACTGCTGCTATAATCAAGGTGAAACATCTATATTAGTTTCAAATTCACTCAATTTATATATGTAAAATTTCTTGTCCTTACTGATTCATCATTGCCAAGCCAAACCACTGAAGCTAAAAATATATTTTGTCAGTAGTTTAGTTTCATGATGGAAAGACTAACTAAGAAACGGTTTTAGAAACTCGACCCCTCAGTGGTCATAAAGGGGGGTGGGGGTTCAAAAGTTGAGTAGACAATTCATGCCGAGCTGAAACTATGAAATTTGGTTGGTAGTTTTATTTGAAGACTAACTAAAAAGGTTTTTTTGTAATTTAATCTCTAAGGGGTTCAAAGGTTACATATATAGTCAATTGACCTTCAGCTGAAGCTATTATGAAATTTGTTCAGTTTTATTTTGTGACGTAAAGATGAAGAATTTTTTCCAAAATTGGACCTCTAGGAGGGTGTTCAATATAGGGGGGTTTTCATATGGAGGAATAGCGCCAAGCTGAAACTGCCGATGTTAAAAATATGAAATTTGGTCAATGTTTTTTTTTATTGTAGAGACTCACTGAGAAGGAATTTTTTCAAAATTCAACCCCTCTACCTCTAAGTGGGGAGAAGAGTGTTAATGGGTTATATTAACACTCTTAAAGTTATCACTGAGTGGAAATTGCTGCCATAAATATGAAGTTTAGTCAGTATTATATTCTGTTGAAAATTTGTATCCCAAGGGGTCGTGATGAGTTCAAATGTTATGTGGGGAATCATCGCCAAAAAAAACAGGCCACAAACCTAGAGAAGCAACACCTGGTCATCACTTCATGCCATGATATAATGCTCGTGTGCATTTTCGTGACATTTTTTTATTTTTTTCATTGCTTTATTTTTGTTCCCATCAATTGTTTCTTTTTGGTTTATTTATTGTTATTTGTTTAATTTTTTTTGTATGGTTATTTCTTTTATTATTTGGTTTATTTTTTATACTAAAATTGAATATATAAAAAAGACTTATGATGTAACAGCCGAAGCTCCGAATCATCCTCAGTAATACAAGATTCATCGAAAGACTGGTTATTTGTGGAGAAGATTACAAGGAAAAAAATTCATCACTGCCCCCACTGGGACTCGAACCCTGGTCTCTCGCTTGCCGGATGAGGGCTCTACCATCTAAGCTATGGAAGCAGATAGAATATTTCAACCCTGGAGCGTATATATATGTTGACAGGCATCGTACATGGACGGTGCCAACAATCGACTAATAGCTCGTGAATGACATAGGCAAGTGAGAGACCGGGGTTCAAGTCCCAGTGGAAGCAGTGATTAATTTTCTTTCTTGTAATCTTCATCTCCACAAATAACCAGTCTTTCGATGAATCTTGTATTGACAAGTGGAGAGGACATTTCTATATGCATCTTCAGTAATGTTCAGGTCTTCGGCTATTATGTCACAAGATAGGCTCAGAGTTAAATTTCCCTTGCTAACGTCGTGTAATTTCCAGATTACTAAACCCACAGAAATGAAGCCGCGGGCAACAGCTAGTATTGCATAATGATATTATTAGTGCAGACAATTTGCTTCATTCATTTTTCATTCAACTTTGCTTCATTCATTCATTGAGTTGTGTGGTTGAGGACAAACTTGATTTTCTTACAGCTGTTGGAGCAGTTATGTGAAATGGGACGAAACCCTAAGTTCGTCTGCTCAAGACCAGCTACTGCTAAACCGGAGACTACATCTCAATCTTCAGGGAATAGAGCCACTAATGTTAATGATGCTTCATCTGATGAAGAAGAAGAAGATGATGATGAAACTGTCAATCCTGTTCAGTCATCAGTTTCAAAGCCTGGCAGTGATAGAGGACCTGAAATTTCTGGATCTGAGAACAAAACGCCTGTACCTCTAGTTGACTACATCCTGAATGTGGTATGCATAACATTGTACTTGAGTGTGACAAAAGAAACAATCCTTTGTTAAAGAAATGTAATTTTTTCGAATATTCTGATAAATGTATTAAATGTAGATGTGATTTTTGTTCTTTTGTCTATTGAAAGGGAAAAATATTGATTTCTTAAAGACATATTGGAAACTGAGTGTGTTATGTACAGATGATTTAAAAAATATATACATATATTGTGTAGAAACAACTAGTGATTATTTTAACATACAGGCATTTAAAGCACTAACCAGTTAAATGAAGTGAAATTTGAATCCTTTTTAGAGCAACTTGTTAATAGGATTAAGCTTAATTTAGGAACCTTCTCTAACAACATATCAGAAACTTTTTTGTCCATGTTTGCAAATTTCTCTCAACTTGTAGATTGACAATGTTTGATCATTAAGGCTTTTATTTTGGCTTTCAAGATCAAAAAAAAAAAAACTTAAAAAGTTGGATATATCCAGCTTGGCCATAGCAATCACAGAGTGAATTGTCTTCAAGGCCAGCAGAAGTAATGTCCATATTAACAAAGACCACAATGGCATGTTTTGAAAATAGGGTGATGGGCACACACATGTACATTCTGGAACTATCCAATACCAAGATAAAACAAGTTTCAATTCTCATTGTCAGGCTGATTTATTTTTCTTTCAGATGCATTTTGTTGATGCCATTTTAAGCAACAACTCTACGGATGACCATTGTAGAGAATTTGTTCGTCAAAGAGGACTAATTCCACTAATGGGAATATTAGGACTTCCAAATCTTCCTGTAGACTTCCCTATTACACCAACTTGCCAAGCAGTTGCTAGTGTGTGTAAATCTATTTTGGTATGTTATTCAAAGTTTTATTTCTGAGTGAGGAAACACTGTTTCCCTTTTTGAATTAGATTTGGTGGAAAGGTTTGTAACAAACGTTAACAAGAGGTTACTGTAGCTTCTTGTGATGACAATGAATTTAATACATCCTGTGCAGTATTTTAAATAGCTTATTTTTCGATGTTTTTTATAAATTAGGTCTAATATTAGAATTTGGTTAGCTTTTTTTTATATATATTTGATTTTAAAAAGGAAAATTTCTAATTTTAATTTATTTTTCCATTTTTCAGTTACATAAACAAGATTCAATAACATTTATCATGTCATGAAATTTTATCTCGTTACTAACAGTATAGTGTAAAATGAATCAAATCTTAGAAAAACCTTGCTTCACTTGCTAGTTGGAAATTAGACATTTCAATTCACATTAAAAAAGACATTTCAACTACTTTTGCCTGAAGAAGTTTCACAAATATGGAAATATCACCTTTAAGGGTGTCCAGAAAACCAGCACAGCTTTAAAATTATAGATGAATTTGAGTCACTTTTATCACATGTACAAATTTATATTCATAAAATCCTCAGAAGAATTTTTATGTTATGTATGTCCACCTATGAGCACAATATAGGCTTTCGAAAAAAATAAAAAAATATCTCTCTCTATTTCCCAAGGTGAAAGCTTTCTTTTATTCCAGTAATTCCATTTTTGGGTAATTACTGAACTCTGACTTGAATAGCTTCTCGATTAACACCAAATCAAGGGACAAATTAAAATGTTCTCTAATAAACACTCAAAGCCTGGGTAATAAAGACTGTTTGGGAACTATGATTTCTGTGGAGAGCCTATAGAACTGCCATTACAGAATCTTGGGCATATAATAAGGATGAATCGTTCTTAATCACCCCCAAGCAGAATATGCCGAAATCTACACGTACATTGTAGAACAATCAATCCAGGGGTGAAAGAGCTGTGCCGAACTGTACTGAAACGGTTCTCTTGCTACAAGGTGTGCCGAATCCCTGCTCATTTGCGCCAATTTCAGTTTGTGGTAAGAGTTGTTATGCAAGTGCAGGAAGGTTTTTTCTGATTCTCACAGAAGGTACAAATCCAGAGGTGTGATTGCTCTTCTCAAGAGCTGAAATATGGGAAAAATTGGTCTCTCCGTAAAATACAGGGCTATCTAGCGAACCTACACAAAATAGATCCCCTCCCCTTCCGACGCATTGCCCTGAATCCGAGCTTGTCAGACAGTCTGTGCCAATCGGAATATAAAAATAAGTGCTTCTGAAAATCTCCTTCCAGTGTACACACTATCTACCGAGTTTACCTTCCTGCGTGTGGAAACATATTTTTTCGCACTATGTTTGTACTCTCACAATAGGGTTTCGGCTCGCGTAAGCAACGTTACCTCTAATTTTTTATTTCATTCTACCACCAGTATGAAAAAAATAGTGCAGTCGGTAAAAAAATTGGCACATTCGTGGGCATTCTATTTGAACGGTGTTTTATTCTGACGTGGGTCGTTGTTTGGCCCGATGATTGATGGTGGACCAAAGTGCTCGATCAGTAACACCTCCCTACATTTAATGTTGGTTTAGGCACTTCTGCTCTGATTTGAGCCCACTATTGCTACTCGTCGTAGTGCAACAGGGCCGGTGTGGACCTGGGTAAATACAGATCAATAGTGTATTCAGGAGTTTTTTATGTACTGGATGCATTTTCAGCAGGTGTGCCCGTGGAGCTTGTTTCAGAAAGATTTGTCGTAGGTGCCAAAGGAGCTCTGATATGAAAAAATATTAGTAGTGGGTCTAGGCAGTCCTGTAACTAGCTGGGGCAACTGGGTTCTCCCCCCACCCAAGCTGAATGGGAGCCCCACTGAAAGTGTACTTTTATTTCACTTAATAATCTTTCATAACCCTTTCAAGGAGAGCTCCAAGGGAAAGTCTGCCCTGGGGCTCTGATAAGGGATGCTACGGCCCTGGGTCTAGGGTTGCCAGACGATCAAAAATGCATTGCATTGAATGTTCCTGAATTATTTGAGCCTCAGTCTTCTCTCAAAGTTGCTTAGAGGTTAGTTTTCGTTGCTGAACAATACAAAGCATTCTGCTTTGGCGCTTGTATATCTCGGGATATAATACTTATTCTAGAAATACATTTGACAGGAAAGGGGTGGAGTTTTGATTTATGTGAAATCATGTTTGCAAGCTAGAGAATGCAACATTCAGAGTAGTGATATTCAAAACTACATGGATCAAGTAAGAAGGCTTGAAAACAAAAATCATCATTAGCTTATGGTAAAAGATAAATAATCCAGAGAAAAAGGATTCAAACTTCATTAGAATATTTCCTACATGTGTGAGCATAAAAGGGTTATCATATTAGGGGATTTCACTTAAAGTATTGTTCTCAGATTACGAGAAGAGCTATCGGAT
The DNA here is from genome assembly GCF_987345545.1 of Pholcus phalangioides. NCBI lineage: Eukaryota > Metazoa > Arthropoda > Arachnida > Araneae > Pholcidae > Pholcus > Pholcus phalangioides. The sequence goes on along the minus strand of NW_028301600.1, from coordinate 42,999,006 downwards.
TGCCCCTTTCTAGAGAGGGTTCATATCATTTCCAAGAAAAGATAAAAATTATCCTGGGTTGCGTTAGTAAATTATTTTGGTTTAAATCGGTTTTTACTCGATGCGCTATATGTCTGCAGGTATTCTTCACGCTTGAGTGGGCTGCACTTCGTGTTGGCATTTGTTAAAAGATGTACTTAAAAATGGTTCAATTATATATTCTGGAAGTAAGTTAAATATTTCAATTTAATTAGCAGGGGTTTTTTTTTTCACCACGTTGGTTTTTAACCAAGTGGTTGTTTTTTCAAAAAATAGCATAGAAGTGCCCTAAATATAATTTTTTCCCTAAAAAATATATTTGTTCATTATTAGCAAAAATGTTTAATTCTTACATTTTCTGTTGGGGTATATTCTGATAGTATATCTTTAAATATTTTAAGATAATATGAACTATTTTTTTTTAAAAAATCTTATAAAAGTGGGCTGAATATAAATTTGCTTTCGTATTATTTTAGTTGCTGAAAATTATATACAGTATCAAAATTTCTCTTTCTTACTACATTTTCTAACTTGGCACTACATTCTGATCCTTTATCTTAAGCAAATTCATGAATAAGGAATTCACATGTGGTGGTAATGTATTACCTTGCAGGCTTTTTTCCCCTTTACGAAGAAGCAGAAACAGCAGTGACTTCACCGTCATGCTAAGGCCGGGATTACACTGTAAAGTTTTGAAAAGTACTTTTATAAAAGTTGAAAAATGCAACCAATTCGACCATTAACAATGCAAATGCAGTCAATCACCTTACTGGTTGTATTTTTTTAGTTTTATAAATGAACTTTTATATTGTAATCCGAGCCTAAGGGCTGGTGGTCCTTTAATCCATAAACAGACCAGTTGCTCCTTAAGGACAAAGACCAATGTACTAGTAGCCATATTTACTTCATACATTTTCATTTTTTTTCCACAGGAAGCAGCAGATCCCATACTGTATATTGCCAAAAGGCTTAATTTCCAATTGTTATTTTTACATATTTTCAACATTACACCCAGTTAATCAAGGTTTTACTTTACAGTAGTAAAAGCCTGAAATTGGCCAGTTCGTGAAGTGGCTGGTGATCCCAGTCCAAATACTTTTCAGTTAGAAATTTCTTCAAATATAGACTATGTCACATCGTTTGCTTAGGATGTTTCCAAAACACAAATGAGAACTGCTGGTCAGAATGGCTTGAAAATTTTCATGGGTCCTTTGCATGAAGCAATGGAATTTTCTTTGGCAAAAGGGGAAAAAAAATTTGAAATGTACAAGTTGATGATGCGCTCTACTTGATCAGCAATATAATTTATTTTTCGTAACTGCAACGTCCCTTGTGGCAGTTGCTTGCCTGGTTCGAAATATCCAGCATTTTGATGAAGCAAACGACAAGTGGAAAATTAACACAACTCAACTTTTGCATGGAAATGTTACTTATTAAGTTCGGACTAATGTTTACACAAATCAAATATTAGATATTTCAACACATAAAAACCCTCGATTTAAAATTGACAGAATTGTATAATCTCACTGGTTTGTGATCAGTCAATTTATACGTCCATAAACTGCCGGCCGGACACTCAATGTAGGTGGTTGTATGGCGGACCACCACCCAACTAGAGGGTTTTAGTTGAAAGAGTACTATAAAAGAAGAAAGTTGGTTAGCTGAAGAAGGAGAAATTTATACACATTTTATAAAAATTTAGGACCACATTTCCTCGTAAGGCCTTTCGGCCTCAATAAAAACATCACATTTGTATATTCATGCGTTCACAAAAATAAACAGACAGAGAATATATTATATTGGAAACCTGGCAACATGATACAATCCGGAGAGCTAATCAGACTCCCGACTACGTCAACATTGAATAAACAATACCAAAAAATAAAGTGTTCCAACAGACACTGCAGCTCCCCACTAAAGACAAGTGAGTAAAACTCAGTTTTCCACACAAAGAGACATTGTAATACCTCCCCTGGGAGGTCCCTTAATAAAAAATAAAATATTTTAAGATGAACAATATATTAATGCTCATCCGGCTATACAAGAATTGGAACCAGATCTCTCCACGAAAATAGCGACATTGCCACCATGAGAGAAATTAATTTATATGGGACGTCAGCAGCCCATTGTCTTTTGACAGCCGTAAGACCCTAGAACTAAGTGAACATTCGGGCCCTTACCTTTGTGCCAGTGGGTCCTTAGGTGGTTTCTGGTAGCTCAGAGGTCCATGGCGTCTAAAATAAATAGGAATTTCCCACATAAACGACAAGATCACCAGTAGCGTAGAGGGGTCAGATCCCGATACGGTACACAACCTTATCATTTAGGCACTTCAACAGCATCAGTGTGTGAATAGCAGAGCTACTTTACCACACACCAACTCTGGTCACATATCGCCATATGGAAATTTTTCAACCCTGGAGTTGGTTGAAAATGAAGGCGCCATCTATCGGTGATTGCGCCAGGCCCACGATGGCAAAGAACTTGCTTCTGATGTTCTTTTTGGCTGGATTCGAACCCGTGGACTTTGACATCAACCTTCATAGTGGAAGACGAGCATCTTACCACTGCGCCACTCGGATGCTGAATAGCAGGGCTGGAGAAATCCCAGATGCCGGGGTGACTAGAAAATCGGTTTTGGCACCTAGAATTTTATATGCATCATTGCTAAAATGAAGTGTAGGTACTAGACAGTTTTTCTTTGATTTCATACTGGTCTCCCAACATGAGAATAGGTCATTAAGTCCTGGAAAAGGTAAAAAAATATATAATTAGAACTGTTTTTCTTGGGAGGGGGGGAAAAAAACATGTTTCACTCTTAACAAATTTGGCTGCCACCTAATTTTTTCAATTTGTTTAGCCCTGGGGAAGCAAAACTTTTATCAAGATGCGCATTGCAACAGAGAAGCAGCTGCTGAAGAACCATTTGGACAATAACGTGACACAACACGTGGCCGCCATGTTCACGTGATAGGTGAACGCTACTATAAGCCTCGCAACTTTTGGCTTTGGGAATACCCCAAAACATTATGTGCAGGGGTTGGATTGCAAACTTAGTGGAATTGAAAGCACATTCACATTGTTACCATGACGTAAGCCTACTCTGATCTGTTGTTGATCAAGCACTTCTGTTTTTCCACCTCACAGCCAGAACACAGTGGTCACATATTTAAAATTTCTTGTGTAAGTTGCAGTTGTTTAAATGACTTAATTGTTGAGGTTTCCATGAATTATGAAATCATGCCATGCTAATTGCATTATCATTTTGCCTTGACTGGAGATTATATCCATTCTGTGAGCAAATTTCCCATGTGCTAGATGAGTACAGTCATCTATTTTACATTTTAAAGTATTTTTTTCCCCTTCGCCATACAAAATTCCATGGCCTCAGGAGCATTCATGCAAATTTTAAAGTCATTCTGACCAATGGTATTTTACAGTGTTTTGAAATTAGAACTTTATTACAGTCTCACTGTATATTATATCGTAAATCATTGCTAATTAATGTGCATTAATTATTTAAACACTTATTTATCTATTTTTTATTATAGTTTTTGCAAAATAGCGTCCTAATTAAGCATAGTTGAGAAAGTAACTGGAGAAAACATCCTTGTTATAGGGTAAATAAAATAACGTTAAGAATTCTCAGAGACAATAATTCCTTGAGTTAAGTTATAACTGAATTGCAAAAGTTGGTGTTTATTAAAATGTAAGATATTTATAGATTAATTAATATGGGAATTGTGGTAATTATATTAATAAGCATTTTGTTTTAATTAATTATTAGAAGTTTGAATGATTTTTCATAAATTTTATAGTTTTTAATGTAAATGCTATTAAAATCAAAAAACCTGGTTTAAACAAAAAAAAAACTCAGTTTTTTTGGTTTTTTCAAAACCCCTGATAATTTAATAATAAAGGGAGTAAAATTACTTTAGTTATTTAATTATTAATACTTCGACAATCCCGCTTATGCTCCCACTTATAACGGTTTCCCCCTTGGTGCGACTAATTTTTGTCTCAATTCTAAGTAACTCTCAACAAAAACTTCCGTTTAAAGCATTTTCCTGCTTACAACGTTTTCTCATAATCGTTTTTTGAAAACGTAAGTGGGATTCCAAACTGGAGAACCAAAATTGAAATTATAACGGACCACAATTCCCTGACGTATCTGACGATTTGTTAAAATTTCTACGGATTTTTGCAGAAAATTAGATTTTACGCGATCTTTCACATTGTCGTGATGTCAATGACTGCCATCGTCATTAGGGAAGACACCCATAGGGGACAGCTGTGGTCATTCCCATCAAGCAGCCGTAAAAAAGTCTTGATGACTGCATTTAAGCAACTGACAAAGATGTAACTTTGTTTACGTAGCATTTATCAGCAATATGACCTTGGTTGCCAAAATTCCTGTATAATCGTTATTTTATTCCATTAACAGCGGTTCTGTAAATACAATTTTTCTCATCAGCAGCTTTGTATTTTATAGTTTTTAAATTGTTTCCTTCGATTAAATATGTTTTCAGAAAGAAAATATAAAACTTTAAGCTATATAAAGCTTTTAAAAGTTCATATACCCGAGATTATCAATCACTGATAGCATCCATAAAAGGAAACACTTATGTTTTATAAACAGTATGTAGATGTGATTTCTCTATTTAGCATGGAAAGACTGACATGGAATTATATTCTGCTCAGGGGCAATGCAGAAACTACTTTTGGGGAATAATGGATCTTTGTCTTAATGGATTTGAAAAAATTTTGCTTTGAAATTTTTCTTTTTGATCAAGTCTATGAGTGCTGGGGGAGGGTACGCCCCTCGGGAGAATCTCCGGATTTCTGGATTCCAGAAGTTGGCACATCTGAAAACAGTTATTGGATTGTGGATATAATAAAGCAAATAAAAATGTAAAACTTCTCCCTAAAAAGTCATTTTGGAAAATAAAGGACTCGTGGAGTAGATTAAAAAACTTGAAATAGCTGATAGTATGAAAAACTTTCAATGGTTGTTCACAGCAGCTATAGTACAAATTCAAGGCCCTCTTCACTAGTACCATTCTATAATCCCCAACAAAACATTCAGGCATTCACCAATGTGGCGCGGGTGATGCCATGTTGGTGTCAACCGCCAGCTGGAACAAGATAGTGATACCAATGGTGTTACCCAAAGTAAAAGTGTTAGTCACACAGATGCTCCACACCTTAATTTTGAAGGTGTAAACACAGTTAACAGCAATTTATTTATTTATACTTATATCGTTTGCCCTGTAGACCTATACAAGAGCATGAGGTTAAATGCAACATAGATAATCAATGCACTTGGACATATACAAGATTTGATATTTTTTGCGAATAAAGAATCTCAAGCTATATTTTTTTAAATGAAACTTTTTTTGGTGGGATTAACTGTTAAATGTTAACAACATCCATCCCATTTCCTTTAACTTTTTTTCATACTGTAGAGAGCTCTGAGCATGATTCCCTACAATTTTTTTTTTTTTCACTATTTAATCTGTTTTAAGGTCAAAAAATGAGTTTCCAAGAGTTTTTTTTTCTTTTTTTTCTGTTAGCACTGGGCTGTTGCTTCAATATCAGTTGTTGGTTGTTGTGTTTAGTGTATATACAATTTCAATGAATATTGATTCCAGCACTTGATAAACACACAAGTGTGCAGTCATATTAAAGAGGGGAGCAGTACAGACAAGATTCAGGAATAGAATTGATTACTTTTGCTACAGCGTGTGTCTACCTTCAAATTGTGAGGTTTCAAGGAAGCTGCGAAATAAGAAAAAAGTGGTTTATTCCTACATTTTAATATTGCACTAGAAACCAATTCTTCAGGAATCAAACAAAAATTTTTCCGCAAAAGCACAAAAACTAAAATGCATTCAAGCCACATAAAACACTTTGGAACCTTTTCGAAATATAAGGGACTGTTTCTTGACATCTCAAACTTGTATCTGTGTTGAGCTATGTTAAAATTGCTATTTTATTTTTATTAACTTTTAGATAGTTTTCACAATAAAGAAAAGAAGAAAAAATTTATAGAAGCTCTTAACCCCTTTACAGTGTCACCCTAGTCCAGTTCAGATAACGGAAAAGTGCACTATTATTGTTTTGATGATCATATTTGTGACAAGAACTTTTTTTTATTTTTTAGGATGCCAAACTGGAGTTTGTTCTTAGTTATGTGTTATATCAATAAATACAAAGCTTTCCATTTTTTTGCATTTTCTGAAACGTCACTGCCCTGTGGTTAAAGCTGCTAGTGCATGCCACACAAAAACCTTCTTTATAATGGGCTGTTTAAAGGCCTCTATGATAATACGATCTGATGCGACCAATCTTTTAACAGGAGTTATGAAAGTTGAAAATTTGTAAAAAAAAAAAAAATAAAATTAACGTTGAAATTTATCTGAAGCCTGATATATAACCCCACCCCTCCTACTTGTTTTCTGGTGATGCTTATAAAAGTTGAAATAAGATGACTAATATAATTTCATTTCAAAATGAATTATCAAGTTCAGAAAACCTATATATTTTCAGAATTTGGCTCATGAGCCTCAAGTTTTGAGACAAGGCCTACTGCATCTCAATGAAGTATTGCAAAACTTAGAACCTCTGCATAGATGTCTTGATCCTCCTGGTGGTAGTGTACTCCTGGAAGAATTGATAAATGCTCCTAATTTGAATGATGCTACATCTAGTGCTCAGTCTACTCCTTTACTTCACAATATGGCTGCAGCATATGCTTATATCATCATGTTTATCCATGTATGTAGGACTGGGCAGGTGAGTTATGAAATTATCTTTAAGCTTGTGCTTAATAATTTATAAATGTGATAGTCATGATCACTGGAACTTTATTTTACAAGCATAGTTTTTCCGTTAACTGAATCTTGCCTTGCACTTCCAGATTTTTTTTTTTTGTGTGTGTGTGTATTTGAAGCGGGTAGACAGAAAAAGGAATAGTCATATAGTCAATTTTTCACAATAATACATTTATTCTCAAACATGAGCATTATACACAACAATTTTGAACATATTTATCACATTTAAGATCTTTGCTTTTTTCTTAAATATCCGGTTGCAACTGGAGCAGTTGTTTACAACTTGCAACAAAATATTCAAGTCTCTTACCGAGTGAGTAGTAGCTTGTACTGTATTTAGAAGCGTCTCAGATTTTTTCCTACCATTCAATTGTCAGAATTTCGGTTCACCTTTTGAGATCGTTATGTAGCAACACAAACTGATGAATTTGGCAGATGACATTAATTCCTTTCCTGATGCATTAGTAGACTCGGAAAAAGTCCATCTGATCAGACCAGAACTCATCAAAGGTCTAGAACCATTGGCTGTTGAGGAATCCGTTAAACATCTCGGCATCACATCAACAGATGGCCAGATCGTCACAGAGGCAGGTGAAACATCAAAACAGCACTGTAATAACCAAATGCATATAGTGATAGACAGTATTAGAATTGAAAAATGAGTCACTTGTGCCACAGATCAGTGAATACAAGAACCTACTGGTCCGCTAACATCATAAATGGAAGTAAGTTCGTGGTCCCAGCTGACTCAAAACAGTTTTCTAATACTGTTGTTCTTCTATTCGATTCTTCAAGTTTCATGATCTCTTCTATCTTAAAGAAATTTGACTTCCATACAATATTCCAGCCAACAAATATACTCACCTTTTCCCATCTGAAAGATCCTATCTCACCGTCCAAAGAATCTGGTATCTACTTCATCCCATGCAAGAATTGCGAAAATGGATATATTGGCCAAAGTAGGAGAAATCAAAATATTCGAGTTCTGGAACGCCGAAAGCATGTTGAGAAGGGACAGACAGATAGTTCGGCTATTGCTCAACACTGTTGGCAACGTTCACATTATTTTGATTTTGATAAAGCGTTTGTTTTAAAAAAGCAACACACAATTCCAAATTAAATTTTCTCGAGGGATACTTCATCAGAACATGCCAGAATTTCCTCGTTAATGATGGAAGAAACATGCCACCTCTTTCCTCAGCTTGGACAGGCTTTATTAACCTTGGTCGTGACAAAACTTTCAACACTTTGCAACAGATGGCTCCCCAATTCGCATCCAAAGATCACTCGGACGCAGCAAATACAAAGGTGAACTCTTCGGATGACCAGACGTAAACATCACCCCTCCACGACTCATTCGTGTGAATTCTGACCATGAGGTCCTGATGACGGCTCTCCATTGAAGAGCTGAAACGCGTCGACCAATTGAATTTATTTGTCTTGAAAACGTGGCAATTTTTGCATAAAACAATATTGGTTTTTATACGAAAGACATGGCTCCCTCATCATGGAGTGGGGCCCTGTGCTGGAATCTCTTGCAGGTCCATAAGCCAGAGTTTTCCCATGGGACTGGGGAGAGGGACTCTACAGTGAATTTATAGCATCAAAAAACAAACAATGAGGGTAATCGTCCTGGGCCTTGGGACTATAACCCCGTTCTTGTAAGGAGCCATGATTAAAGACAATTTTGTTTTTTTTTTGTGAAGAAAAAGTAGTTTTTTTTTTTAAATTATTTATTTTTTAAATCTTGTGAAACTTGCTAGATGTCTGTATATACTATCTGCAAGTGCATATGCAGTGATGGATTGCATTGAATATTCATAAATTACTAAGGGCTAAGGCAAACTTGAAATTAGTTTCAGGGCATGAGGGATGCACTTCTTACCATATTAAATCATATTGCCATAGACAGAAAAGCAGAAGTGGACACTTGTTACACAACCCCCCCCCCCCCCGTTCAAGAAACAACCTGCATCCACTTATGCTTGGGAGTGTAGATTATGTAGCTTGAGCCCTCCCCCCGAGTGAACTGCCCCACTCCTTGGTCAAACTCAACATTCAGCACTACTAATAAGCTTCATGAAAATGTTGCTATGGGTGTATATAATCAGAGCTCATCACATTGAAGCAATGTTTGTCTGCTCTATTGATGCTCAATGTACATACAGTTTACAATGGTGAACTGCTTGTAGATTAGGAGCGCCAGTTCATATAACCATCTCATTTGCATGTTTCCACCGAAGTCACTCTTACCAGCGCCAACCATTGGCTGTTTTTTGAGCGGGGGTTTTCCTGTCTTAAATAAGTTCCAGTGACCTAGCTATGCTAACCCTGCAAACCGTTTATTTCAGTAATTTTTCCGGTTTTTATGAATTTTTAAAGTTTCTGCAGACTTTTTGCCCACTCTGTAGTTTGTTTGTTTCCAGTGTAAAAATATGGGGTAAATTTTCCTGTTGCTAAATTTTAATTAGCTTATAGCCAAATCAATAAATTATGTATGTGATTTGTTGAGATTTTTGAAATGTATATTTTTTCATTAGGTTGATATCAGAACCATTTCTGTTAGCCACTGGGGGTCAGAACTTGGACTGCATGTGCTTAAAGGACTTAGTAAATTGTATACATCATTAGTTTGGGAAAGTACTATTCTCCTCGCATTGTGTAGCCCTGATAACATATTGAGCCCTGACTGTCAATTTGGAAGATATCAGTTGGAGAAACTTCTTCCGAAGGATGCTGGAAAGGTAGGGTTTGTTTATATTGTATGTGTTGGAAACAGTGCTATGGTTGAAAAAAAAACCCTAAGAAATAAATTTGCTTAACATAATGAACATATCTTCTTAAACTATCTTTTTTTACCATGGGTGAAGATGCAGGGGTTGGGCATGCCAGTGTCAGTGACGGAGCCGACTGATATAATGTATATGCATACATATAAATTGGCATCATAATCATGACCCTCCTTCAGCCTTTAAAGTTTATCGCCACCTATGTTTTTTACTTTAATATTTTAAGGCCCAAGTCATTTTGATCATCTTTTAAGCCCCAAAGCAGAATGTGTCAAAATCTGTGACTTACGTCGCAGAACAATTACCGCTACTGCAGAACAATTTGGAATTTTAAGAAAAAGTGCAAAAAACACTATTACATGTATAGGGATTTTTACCGCAGAACATTTCCAGTCAGCCGAGGGCTCGTCGCAGAACAGTAATAAACATTCTGCTTTGGGGCTTTTAAGGATATACTTAAAAGGTGTTCAAATAAAAAATTTTGAAGTTTCGTCTCATTTTCATGTGAACTGTCCCCAATAAATAGGACATAAGGTGGATGTGTAGTCCAAAAGTTAAAAACAGTAAAATTTCTAGTTTTTCCCTTTCTCAGCTTAAAAAGACTTGCTTATTTGTATTTCTGGTCAATTTGGACCATAAACTGCTGAAAACTAGACTATGAGCGTAATTTGACGTTTTTTTAAGAACCAATTTAATTCAAGTTCATTGGTAATCTTCATACAGATGAATATATGGAAAAATAACATTTGCCGTCCTTCTAAGAGACATCATACAGTGTACATTCCTCTTGAATAGAGAACTTTCCTTGGCATAAAATCAGCACCACTTTTGTTTGTATGGGATATTTTAGTTTATATTAGTCTTTTTATTTTTATCCTTTTTTTTAATGTAATATATCAATTTTTTTAGATTATATGCAACACAGCAGGGCCGGTGTAGAACTGGATACATACAGATCAATAGTGTTTAGCAGTTTTCATTCACATTTTTTCATCGGGTTCTCCCTTGAAGCTTGTTTAGGAAAGTTGTTATAGGTGCTAGAGGAGCTCTGATACAACAAAAACATTAATAGGGGTCTAGACAGACTCGTAACTATTCTAGGGCCACCAGGGCACCACAATGAATGAATGAATGCCAGAACTTCGCAACTGGACTTATCCCGTTATCGAGATCTCTTCCAGCTTGGCTTCATGGTGGCAGAGTCTGAAACACTATTTTGTGTCAAAAAAAGAAGTTAATTTTTTTTTTTTTTAAAGCATATTTTCCCCTGACAATTGGGTACTATTGCGATTAACAAATTTTGTGATTACAGACGAGATGGAGTTGGTGAAAAGTCTCTTAGTTTCGTTAAGATGGATGAATGTACGCATAATAGGATGGAGGTATAGTTTAAACGCAATTGGAGGGGGGGGGGCATGTCATCTCTGTTATCAACCGGGGCACCACAGTAAATGTGCACTCATTTTACATTATAATTTTTCATAGCGGGGCCCCAACGAAAAGTCTGCCTCAGGGGGGCCCCCCTATGAAGGCATACTATGGCCCTGGGCCTAGGGTTGCCAAACGACGTGAAAGGATATATGTGCAGGGTTGAATTACATTGAATGTTCATGAATTATTTGAGAGCTTCGGCTTTCTCTCAAAGTTCCCTGGGGCGGGCTTCGGTGGTGTGAGCGCTTAGGTTCTAGTACGTATGGGGAGGGGTGCTGTATTTAAATGAAGTTTAAAATTTTTTATAAATTTACAATTTATAATTTTTTGATCTTTTTAGAAAAATTTGAGTTTTTTTTTCAATTTTGCTATGGATGTTTTCGGGGAAAGGGAAGGGGCAAAAGTTCTTGCTTTGGCTTCTAGCGTGTATGTGCATGTTTTGGAAAAGTCAAATAAATGGTTTTGTCATTTCAGTATTGCATGGTTTAGCAGTGACGGATACTTCAGAAAAACTTTAAATGGACTCTAATTTGTGAAGGAAAATTGTTTTGAATTATTTGTTCTAACTATTTTTGGCAAAACTTTCAGCATTTAGGAAAAAATTACCCCTTATATTATATATTCCATTTTTACTTCTCTTCCATTTTCAAAATTTCTGCTCTAAAATAGATGTGTGATACTTGTATAATATTTCATTATGTGATATTATTTGTAATTGCATTTTTAATTATGTTGCTGTATTTTATAAATAGGACATCCATATTAGACATCTTTTTCTTAGTCTCCTCATTGGGCATTTTGTCTGTTGTGGCCTTGTATTTGTGTAACATGATTCAAGAAATTAAATAACCTTGTGGAATCAATTGGCTTTCACCCGGGGAAAACTATTGTTATGAAACTATTGGATATAGCTGCGAAATAATTTTGTTATGATGTCAGTGGCCAAACCTCTGGTCTCATCCACATCCCACGACCTCACCCTACAACAGGGTGTCTACCATCACAGAAGTCCAGAAATAGTTAAAATTTGAATAAAGGTCACAAATTTATGATTTTCTAGAGATTTTTCCCCTGAAACCTGGGCTTTGGAGAAGATGTGGCATTCAATATTTTATCTTCTCTCACTCTCAGGTTTCTTTTCTATTTTTTTTGCCCTGGAGAGATGGATGGGCGAGTAGCAACAGGAAAGAGCAATGCCAATGTGTAGTCAACCCCTACATCAGTGCAGACTCTACCCGACCCTCAGCTGCAGCCCTGTCAGCCTTATGCGAGCCGATCTCCCCATTAAAAAGTCTTGTCACAGAAAGCAACGGATTTACATATAATACAAGTACATTACAATTCACTTGTGAAATATAGATGGCTGCACTGAATAATCAAACACTATATATGTACCCAGACTGTTAGTTATGCACACACTTCCAGCACAACTCACTAGGTAGTAAATTCCCCATAGTGATAGACCTGAGTTGTGCTCAGTTTGGGGGGGGGAAACCCTGTAAGCCCCATCCTTGTGGGGCCAGGTGAAAAAGCACCTTCCCTCGCCTACGTTTTTTTAATTTTCTCTATCTTTACCTAGCTATAATGAACAACGATATCCTACAGTATATGCATGTGACCAAAAACGAGACCGTTCAAGAGAAGACAAACATCTGACTCATTCGAGACTAATTGTGTTGCGGTGCTTGTATTCAGTTGATTATTTTCAATTACATTTTTAAAACCATAAGCACTGTGGCTGATATTTCAATAAATTTCATCTTAGTTTTTATGTAATAACAATTTTTACCGATACAATTAAATTACACAGGATATAAAATCAAATTCTTAATTTCATACTTACGGTTGTTAGTGTTCTTCACTCAAAATAATCCAACCATATTATCCTGTGATGCCTGTCAATTTTTATTGATTGCTAACACTACTGCTAATTGTGATGTGCTTCATTTCTATAACCTTAAGTTCAAGGTTTGTTGAAATACGGTTTTTCACGATTTGTAACCAGGGCTGTCGTGGTCCCCGGGCCAAATGATTTTTCTGAGGCCCTACCTGGAAAATTCTCAAATTCAACTACTGTCTAATCCTGTTTTAAGGAATACAGTTATAATGAAAATCTTGTTTTAATCAACACTTTTCTAATCCCTCTGATAGGTTTGCACATAAACAATGCAAAAACCTCAAATTCCTTTATAACAAAATTTTGTTTTAATGAAGTGATTTCTCCAGTCTCTTGAAGTAAGTTATAACTGGATTCGACTGCACTTTTCATTTTTCCAAGACCCTTCTTTTCTTGAATCCCCCTGGCCGTGCCCAGGTGAGCCCATGCATTAAGACCACTGTTTGTAGCTTCATCAACCAACATGATAAACGATACTAGTAGTATTAATTTTTCCTTTTTTTTTTTCAAAGCTGCTTACAGTTCTTGTGTTTTAATGATATTTTTGATTTGTGCTTATTTAGGCTGAAAAACTTGATGATACCAAAGTGGACAGTGAAATTGGTGCTCAAAGTGAATTTGAGCATGAATCTTCAAATGCTCATGATACTGTCTGCAGCACAGATCCTGATGAACAATGCATATGCTTTCCTGAAAAATTGGAAGATACTAGTAGTTCTTCCAGTGATAAAATGAAGACTAAACTAATGCAGATGCAATTGAAACAAGTGAAACCATTGTTGTCTGGAACATCAAGACTTGGGAGAGCTCTTGCAGAATTGTTTGGCCTTCTTGTGAAAGTGAGTTTATACATAGTTTCTACACACAGAATACCACAATAGAAATTTGTGTTTGTAAGTCAAGTATAGATTTTTTTTTGAAGTCACTGGAGATGTATGTTGCAATTATCAATTTTTATTGAACTATCATTAAACGGCAGGAAAGCAGTTATGCCATTGCCTTACTGCAGTTTTATTTCGAAATACAGCAAGAAGGTTGTGTTGAGGTTATGGCCGCACATCTTTCAGCGCATGGAATATGTACTGTGATATTTATTGTCGCTACAGAAGTAGCTACAGTAGTTGAGCCCGTTTATAATGGAATTGTATATCACAAAGTATTGGTTGTAAAAAGCTTTTTCTATCCCAGTGAACCTGCAGTACTAAAATAATGCATATAACAAATTTCCATATCTATGAATATTGGATACAACACATTAAATCAGAAAATCATGTCTAAATGTGAAGTATTACTGTACTGTTGTGAGAAAGGCTATGGGTGTGTTCTGTCTGCGTCATGTATAGCTATACTCTGTTCGTTTTAACTTGGGTCCTGATGTAAATAAAAGCACGTGTGTGATGCCCAAAATGATTGGTTGAAGAACATTTCACCTTTTCTTACTGTGCAACACTGCCAAAAATATAGTCCTTTGTCGTTTGCCTCTCGTACCATAAAATACCTCAGTTTATATTGTTTTTAAAATATTTATTCCATATTATTTCAAAGTCTGGAAGACCGGAAAAAATATTTTTTAAAGATCGGTCACAAAGCGTTTTTGCTGCTATGTCTTCAGGATGGGTGTTGACAGGATACGCCTTTCTCACTCAAACATTACCGTCCCCTTTTTAAATGGAAGTTTCATTTTATTATTATTATTCCTATTCGCAAACAGATTTGATATACACTTGCATACGCTTCAAGAGGTCTTGCAATAAAAAGAGCTTTCTTCTTTATTGTTTGATGACATATAAATGAAATACACGTGTCTATCTTGTTTGGCAGAGCCATTTGAAAATTAATTTCTTTGCAGCTGCTCTGGACTCCTATAAACAAAGTTTCTGTCAACAAGATATTTTTTTCCCACCCACATGCTTTGACATACACTGAAGGGGGGGGGGGGGGTTAACTTAACGTTCGTGGTGAATATACGCATTTCAAAAGAATTCTCACTTCTGCTTGAGCAGCTTGTTGGGCGGAAGTAATATTGGTTTCGTCGAAGGCGGCGAGCCGAAGAAGTCTGAGGATTACCACGTAGACGTGAAGGTAACGCTTTGAAACTCTGGTTCAAAAGAGTAATGCTCATTTTTGATTCAGTTAGCCTCATTATGACAGACACTATAGATCCGGTGAGAAAGCATGGCCTGGCGGCCCATTAAAGATCCCAGTCCAGGGGCTCCTGCTGCTGGATGTTCGGGTCATGGTTTGCAACCAACGCACAGATAAAAAACCAAAATTGTCTTCACAAAAAAGAGGATATCAAGAACAGGTTGAAGTAAACGTGGATGACTCTCTCATCAAATTGGAACTTCTACAGCCCGTGGATTATTATGAAATATTTAATTATACAGACCCGCAAGAAAAATAAAAAGCGTCAACACAACAGTAAGTTGCTCATAATTTGTTTCACGTTATAATTGGTAGCATATCCGGCCCAGGAAAATCATACCGTGTAAATTAGCTCAGAAATGAAATTGTAAAATTCTGAAGAAAAAAAAGTAATAAGAAAAAAAGATTTTTTCCTCACTATCTGCCGTAAAATAATAAACAACTCGCACAAACTTTTGTAACGACCATGGCCCCACATCCTGCCGCAAGACCCCCCCCCCCCAGGCTGTGATCTTTGGCGGGCCCTCAGACCAACCTTTCAACAGCCCTTCTATATAGTAAACTTTTAGCGTAAAAAAATGACAAGAATTGTCGCAGGCAATGTCGGGGCTGGAGCCCTGTCATCCCAACTCTTGAGGAGTGTGCCATGATAACGACAGAATAACTCATCAAATTTTTTTTTTTTTTGGGTGATATATACCTCTTTCTATTTTAATTAGTGTTATCAACAGTTTTTATTTCAACAAAATTTGGAGAACAGTGGAAAAAAAAAATTCCAGGAAAATTCATCATAATGAATTTACAATCTAACGTTTGAGGAAAAAACTCACGTGTTCGGAACACGTAATGAAGGGGCGGGTAAAATTACAACCAATAGAGATAAAGGATGCGGAGTGATATCAAAAATTGGTACAGCGGTTTGTTTACATCAGGACCCAAGTTAGAGCGAACAGAGTATAGATGACCATCTCCAGCTACCAATAGTGTTGGCTCTGTCGATTCCCAGAATCGCTCGAGTAAAGAGAGATCGACATAACTACAGTTTCTTTTATGTCAGTGTTTTCCCATTTTGGTAAACCTCTGCATCACACTAAATGTTTAGAAATGAAATGTGGAAGTGCTAAACTGTTAAAAGAAAAAATGAATCAAGTCTCAGCTTCAATAGTTCACCCACTAGATTGTGAAATCACAATTTTTACATAAGACTCTATGCAACAATTCTAGTAAAACCTTTTTCTTAACCCTTAACTGGCTTTGTGAAAATTGTGTGCATAACGTTTTGGTGTCATTTTCACCCCAGCAAGTAGCAATGCATTTCACTTCATTCATCTATCAATTACATTATCAAATAACTTTTCACATTTCTTCTATTTTCAAAATGATCTTCTACTAACACACATTTGAAATAAATTAAAGGATACTTTACTTTTGAAATTTTTTTTAAAAATTTATATGCAGTCAAACCTTTCTATCTCATAACTGACGCGGCCGAAAAAATTTCAAGATAGTTTTTGAAAAAAAGGTTTTATAGTGTCAGGAAGGAAAAACAGTCAAATTTGTGGACTCTCCTTCTCTTCTCCCCAGTTGCAGCATTGCTGGCGAGAGCTGCAAACACTTCGGCCCTATCTTCTTGATTTGCTCCAGAAAGTGGTGTAACATTTTTACAGCATGTGTTCAGCGTTTTTTAACTGTTACTTTTTTCTAATTTTTTTGAAGCATATTCTGCTGTTTTTTCGTGATAAAGTCTGTGCCACATATTCAAAAATAATTTCTATCATTCAAGGTCCTGCAAGTTTGTAGTGAACTATTTCCATAAAATCTGAAAATAAAATTTCCTTTTAAGTGTTTTTAATAATGCCAAAATATCAAATTTCATTTCCAACATTATTCTGAGATACGTTGAAATTCGATTCAGCCACCAGATCTGATCCTTTATCACTGGGATAACTACTATTTTACCATACACACTCCGGCCATATCGCTATATGCAATTTACTGTCATTATTGGTGATCACCTCAAGCTCATTAGGAGGAATATCTTATCTATATTCTTTCCCTGGATCGAACTAGGGACTCGATGGCAACCTTCACTGTTGTAGACAAGCATCTTATTGCCACGTCACTAAGATAACTGGTTTCAAACTCAATTTTCTTGGAGCATTTTTAAATTCTGTTGGCTGGCTTTTTTGCCATGCTGAACAAGCCATCCACATGACATCCACCCCCTCCCATATCTGCCAACCATTACAATTTTATTGCATTTGGTATTATTTTAGCAGGTTAATACGATGATATGCTTTTGTTTTAAAAAATGATTTATCTAATCACCAATATTGACTTTCTCCAGTTTATGTCGCAAACTGGTCAGCATTATAAATCGATGGTCTGTTGATTGACATCTCTCCTTTTCAACCCTTTAGCACATCCATCTAATGAACTTTTATCTTTTTAACATTTTCACGTGATTAGAAGATTCATGCATCCCAGTGAGTGAAATAATTTATTTCATATCAGATAAAACATTACGGTAGCAGAAAAATGTTAAAAGATAGCGGCACAAGCAATTTTTTCGTTACTGATCTGTTCTCTTTCTGAGAATCTTTCCTTTTGAATGAAACCACACCACTTTTTCTCATGCTGCAATTTCTTTCCTTGATTGTAATTATATAACTTCCTAATTAATTTATAGTATGGAATTCCCCAAACCTATGTACCTCTCTCTCTTTTTTCCATGAATTGGAAAACGGGCAGTGTTATGCTTTTTATGGATATATATAAGATTTTTTTTCTTCATAGTTTGTTAGGTCTCGCCCCTGGCAGTCACTGAATTTACCTATGGCTGCCAAGATCCATCAACACAATAAGTTATAATATTTTAGCAGTTTCTTTCACCTAAGGGATAAATCCAGCTTTATGCAGAAGAAAAGGAATTTCCAAGTTCTCTTTTTACTATCATCATGGTATGGCCTTTGAGATAGTTTTTTGAAAATTACTTCGAGACAGAGATGAAAATGCATTCATTTAGTACTGTAAATGCAAGAAATTTTTTATTTTCTGATAGACAAATTTTTTCGAGAAAGAGGTTTGACTGTATTAAACTTTAACATAATTTTCATGATTAAGAAATAAATATTATTAAAATATACTCAAAAAATAAAATTCACAAATTAAATAATGTTCGATATATTTTCACAAGCACTAATATTAATCGTATTCAAAGTCAGAAACACAGTTTTTGCAACCAACAACACGACATGTTAATCAGTCTTGCGTAAGATCCACAAAAAACACCGCTGTTCTCATGCTCAACCTCAGATATCTCGGATGTTCCATGATTAATTTGAAATCCTTATCAAGAAAACTGATACTCTTCTGAATTGACTGTCAGACAAAAGAAACCTTATTCAAGTGGTGTGGTGGGGTCATTCTGACCCTTTGTGTGTGTGTGGAAACTTAGGTCGGTGATAGAGGGAGGAAAAAGAACATCACAAATTTTCCAAACATTTGTAAACAACCGACTTGAAAGGTAATGAAAATATGATTGTCCAGGTGCATTTCTTCCTCCATGGTTGGCAAGATGAGCAATGCATGGGATCCAGATAACCCACCATGCCAAGTGAGAGTAAAAAATTAGAATTGATCAACTTTAAGCCCCTAATGCAGTCTCTGCACCTTTTTACAAACCCGTACAGACATGAAAAATGGTATGTGACATTGTAAGTTCATAAATGGGTAACATGTTTAAAGGTACTGTATATTGTTTGGGACAAGAAAATTTGTTAAAACATGGAGTTTATAAATTGAAGGTTTTTGTATTTATGAACTGCTAGTTTTTTTTCACAGTATATTTGTCTATACATGTAGCTGTCTTGAAACACTGAAAATATTAAATATCTCTATTTCAATAGTAATTTAAAATGGAAATCACGGGTAAACTTTCTGCATAATAAATTGAGATACATGATTTTCAAGTTTTTTCATTTCAAAGGTCATGTTAACAAAGTATTCACCAAAAATTTGTATTTTTCACAGTTTCAATCACATATATTACGGTCTTTGTATATATGATTACCATAGTAATTCAACCAATATATAATCATTATAACATCCGGTCTCAAATTCTGTTATAATGCTGATGTTTTAACAGTTCACCAGCTATACTTACTTAAAGCAGTAATTCGTACAAAACACCATTTGCTCATGTGCTCTACAGTAAACCAGCGTAGACCAAATTGTATGTACTGTATACAGGTATTTTACGAAAACATTTTACCTTCATAGCTTCAGGTTTTTCAATTCAATACCATATAATATGCAAAATAATTACTAATCTACGTGATTTTAAAAGAAAGCTTAAAGTATATCTTCACATAATAAATGATATTGAAATTTGTTTCTGCATAGTACCGTAACTGCAAAACTTATTAATCTACCTTTTAATGTCTAATTGAAGTAGCACTCCGAAAGCCAGCCACAATATGTACATGTATATCCATATACATTTTCCCCCTTTTTTTATTTCAACACAATATACATTGTACATATTTTACTAGTTTATTTCATAATACTTTGTATTACTAATTAACTCAATTTTGTATTATAATTACTTGCAATTTTAATTTATATTTTTTCCATCAAAAATTTATCAGTTTTTAATTTTCTTATGATTATAACCCCAGTTTGGGCAGCCATTTGCCATCTTGGGTGATATTTTTGAGTATGCAATTGTCATTTAATAAAAGCAATTGAAATTTATGTAGTGTATTGTACTACTCAAATTCATTGTATTTTATTGAATTGCTTATGTTTAATGGTTCACTGGCAAAATTTTCAAAAACTAGATTTACTTTATTTTTTCATGTAAATTTGTTCCTTTTAATATAAGGTGGTGAATGAAGTTTTTGCCAGAAATTATAAGGGGCATCAAATCAGCTGTAGTAGTTTAGTGTACAGTCTAATTTGCATCATCTCTTGTGATTGTTTTGGGAACATGGTGTGTGTTAAAGTGTCTAGTAGTACAACAGAATTTCACTTGGATATAGGAAACATCTTGATAAATAGGTTTTAAATCATTTAACTGACTCAATGATGGACAAGTTCATTCATATTTGCTAATCAGTATTGGAAAGGGAGGAAAACTATAAATTTCTCGATTGCTTAATTACCTGTAATGAAGATTGGGTCTACTATGGACATTCTCCTCAACAATCTGGCTGGAGTTCGTTCAGTGCGAGGGCAAAAAAGGTCATCAGATGCACACTGACCTACAAGAAGGTCCTGTGGTCTGTCTGGTGAGATCACTGTGGAATAATCTGTGACTTTATTCCTGGTGGAAGGGCAATGAATCATGAAGTGTATTGTGACTGTTTGGATCATGTTAATGAAATTTTGAAGCAGAAAAGGGCACTGCTCATGAACCGCATGGACATTCCTTATCTCCAAGATAACGCTAGGCTGCACACTACGAAAGCCACAAGTCAAACATTCAGGAATTGGGTTGGGAACCTCTGGACCGCCATCCATTCTCTCCTGATTTTGCTCCCACTGACTTCCAACTATTTCGGTTTCTACAGAATCATTTGAACAAAAGCAAACCAAACATTTCTAGAGGCCAAAAAGTTAGGTCATCTGAGTTCTTAACTCGAAAACTCCAGAGTTTGAACGAGCTTCCTAAGGATTAAAACATGTTATAGATAACGATAGGGATTATTTCCTAGAAATTTTTTGCTCTTTATCCTTTTTTCCAAACAATAAATTTCTGGCAAGAACTTTGTTTCCCATATTATAATTCATAAGATGTGTTAACTTAAGGTTTATCATTTATGTTCTAAAAGTTGAGATGTGAATTTTGTTTTTATATTTTTTGAACATTTCTTTTCATTCTTAATAAATCTTCATATTGAATTTCTATATACAGTCAAATCCCGTTATAATAAACTCAGAGACCGGAGAAATTACTTCGTTTTAATGAAATTTTGTTATAAAGGAATTCCAGGTCTTTGCATGATTCCTATGCAAACTTGAATAGGGGATTAAAAAAGTGTTCATCAAAATGAGATTCTTTCCGCTATAATGGTATTCGTTAAAACCGGATTTGACTGTATATGTATATAAATATTTGACTTAAAAGAGAACGGGTAATTCACATTCTGGGACTTGCTTTCCAATTAACACATAGAATCATGTTCCTTAATTAAGCCAGTTGTTATGGTCACTGTTGATTACCAGTGTAGGAATACTGATATAGTTCATTCTTGAAACTAGCTGTGTGTTGGATCACCGGTACGTCAGCGCCGGGGACAGCAGATACCACCTTCTCCTACTGCACCTTCACCTGCTGCAAGGGCTGTGGCTAATGCATTAACAAGATTGCTTGCTACAGGTTTGTCATGGGAACCACCTCCATCACCACCAGTTCCAAAATTTAGGTAAGATTAAAGTGTGTGTACACACACAAATATATATATATATATATATATATATATATATATATATATATATATATATATATATATATATATATATATATATATATATATATATAATTTGAATTGCAAAATAACAAACAAATACAAAAAATTTACAAAATAAGACAATAGACCAAAACAAAAGAAAACATACTCTGCAGCTTTTTGCGTCCCAATTGGTCTGTCCTAGAGCTTAATAAATTTTTTCCATAATCAGAAAGCAACAGTAATTATAATACATGTAACACGAAATACATTTCAGATTTTTTTCCTTTTCATTTTTTAGTTTCATTCAAAGCTTGTCTTGAGCACTTATTTTATACCGTCAATGAATGTTTCGAAATTTGAGATAGAATTTGCAAATGTAAAAATTGCTTCCTTGAGATGTTTATTAAGTACAGGATAGGCAAATAGTCTCTAGAAACTAAAAAGATGAATAAAAACCATAAAAATAACTGAAATAAAAGGTTTGCAAGGTTAGCATCGCTAGGTCACAGGAATTTTTTTAAGACAGGAAAAACCCGATAGGTGGCATTGGTACAAGCAACTTCAGTGGAAATACGCAAATGAGACACATATAAGAACTTAGGCTTGTAATCCACAACCAGTTCACCATTGTAAACCACGTATGTCGACCTGCTGCACTCTGCCGTTGCTGGATTTGTGACTCCCCTGTAATGTGTTATCCACTGTGGTGGTGGTCATTGTGGAACACATACTGCTGTAATATTCGTTACCATGAAAATGATTAATTTATACACATAGACTTGCCTCAGTTCAAGTATTAAAACATCTGAATTAAGTAGGTTTGAACTATTAAATGTTAATATTTACAATCGCATAAAATGCAATATTTTATTTAAATTTTTGATATTGTGGTGAGCATCTCCCCATACTGTTGTTGCGTAATTTACTTTTGACTGGATCCATGCATGGAAGACTGAGTTTCGGACTTATGATGTTTCCTCAATCTATAATACTGCTATTTGTTTCCTAATTTTAATACAAATATTATGACTATTCCATTTCAAATTGTCTTGTATAATAACACCTAAATATGTATATTCTTACTCTTTTGCTATATAATTGCAAGAACAGCTTTGGGAAGGATATTTGCAACTGTAACTTTATTGATATTGTGGTTTCAGGTTTTATATCTCTAGTTTTTACACACATGAATTTTGTCTTTTCAATGTTTGGGAGCAATTTGGGCCTACGATTTCTCAGCCATCTCGTTGGGCATTTTCTCTGTTTTGGCGTTGTTTTTGTATTTGTAATTTGTTTTTTCTTAGCCACATGTTAATCTGTTCAAAGTCATCGTCAGCTTTAGTAATCAAATGGGAAATATTTTTATCTTTGACATACAAAACAATATCTGTAAAACACACAATCTTACCATGCAATTTTAAACAGCATAAATCAATTTAGATTAGAAAAAGTCTGTTTCATTTCTGTTCCCTCAGGTATTTTTTTTCTTATTTCAAGATGATTGCTATTTTCGTTCATTGTACTAATCGTCTGTGTTCGTCCATTGCAATACATCTCGAACCATAGCAAAAACTCCCCACGAATTCCAATTTTCTCTAATTTATTCAATAGTAGAGTTAAATCTACATTATCAAGAGCTCTTTTCAAATCAATAAAAACTGATATAAAGAAATTTGTTGAAACTGATTTAGATATTGATTAACTTTTGCAATTGCCATTTCGGTGCTTTCTCCTATTTGAAATCCATATTGATTCTCAGCGAAATAGTCTGTTTTAAATAATTAATTTTATTTTCATAGTTTTTTCAACTAGTTTTAAAAAGTTGGGAGTACTGAGATTAGTCTATAGTTAGATGAAAGGTTTGTTCTTATTTTAAAATCTGGTACAGTAGCTACTTCAAGTTCTGGATAAAAAAAAGTTTTCAATTAGCGATGTATTAATAAATTAAATAACAGATTATTATGGTATTTGGTTACAATTTTGATCATTTTTGCTGTAATGCCATAATATCCTGTCGCTTTATGTTCATTCAGTTTGGAGATTATTTAGTGTAAATCATTATTTCCAATGTCGGTTATCATTGAAGATATCGATGCATTATTTTCAAGTTTAAAGAACCTCCTACATTGGACTGCTTTTTATCTAAATTTTGATTTATAAAATCCGCATTAAAATTTTCAGTCATTTGTTTACAATTTGTGGTATCTAGCAAGATAAATTTTTTTATTTCTTATTTTGTTTATGTGAACTCCCATTGTTTATGAATATCATTATTACAATTTAAATTTTTTTTTCCTGTAGTACTCATTTTTAGTTATTTTATTCTCTTGTTTCAGAACTTTGTCATAATCTTTAACATGGGGATATTTTTTCTTTGCTGTATAATTTCTCTTTGGTATTAATTTTGTGTATTAAGTGTTTATTTATCCAATTTTTTCATTTTTGCACTTTGAATAGAAACCTATAGGAATCGGAAAAACAAAGTAATATAATAAAACTTTTTTATAATCATTTACATAAAAACTTTTATATTTATTATAATCATTTTCCTCATATATATTATTAAAGTCTATATTTACGATAAATTTCTCAGAAATTCTTTAATTTATTTTGATTGTTATTAATTTTTCAGGGTATATTTATTTCAATTTTTTTTATTGGTGTACCCTAGTATTGGGAAATGATCAGTTATTTTAGTATTGTACACAATAAATTTTTGATATGCATTTTTGTTCTATACTATACATGATCTGTACAACCAACTACAGATTCTCTGGTGATTTGATTAATTAACGGATTTATAATTCATTTATGCACATTGTATCTTTGTAGTAATTAATATAAGTGCTATTGGCTAGTATATTTATATTAGTGCTATTGGCTTATATTATTATATATTATTCTTATTATAATATATTATATTTATTAGTCTCCAATTATATAGTAACATGCTTTTTTTATTTTTTATGAGGAAGATATTTAACTCTGTGATGAAATCATTTATAGTATACAGATGTGATCTATAGATCAACAGGATATCTAGTTTTATATTATCAATATAATTTATGGATTCTGCTGTATTGAATTTCAATGATTTTTTGATAGCCCAGAGTTTGTTGCTAATAAACGTAAAAACACCTCCAGATCTTTTGATCCCTAAATTCGACAAAACACTCATACTCGGCAAAACAATCATAATCATTTGTTATATGCTGATATTTCATCTTGAAACCAAATTTCTGAGGCAAATTGCATTAATTTCTTCAAGCGATATTAAAAATACCAGGAATTCATTAATTTTTTTGGATACTTCTAATATTTAAATTTAAAAATGTAATAACATCTCACTACCATTACCTTCATATTTCTATATTTGGAAAAATTTGTCTGTTTGGAAATCTATTTGTTGGATCAACATCATCAAATTAATCAATATTCAACGTTTGATCAGTTGACAACAATAAAAAAAAATATATTTTTCCAAAAAATTTTTAGTATGTTCAAAATATAGTATAGAAAAAAGGCATCATGCATAAACATAGACAAATTCAATGTATTATTAAACGCATAGTTTTTAAGTTCTACAGGGAAAATATATCAATAGAAAACATGTATCTGAATTATCATTCATTACCTTGCAATAGTGTAGATTGTTCCGATTGTCCAGAAGCATCGCTTTCATTGTCCTAAATTTGTAAATGACTCAAAAAATCCTAGTTCCAAACTTGTATCACTCAGGCAAAAGTATAGTTGATTTTCACTTTGAATTGTCTTGCACAGTAAAACAATTTCTTGAGAGCCACAAGTAAAAAGTTCATTTATATATATCTGTTATGAGCTGAAGTTTGGGTCTGTTTTCAGCATGCAGATTTTCTACCTCTGCTTATCCATTGAATTCTGGATTGCTCCGATGAGAATCGTACTATAATTGGCTTAGATTTATTCATAGCTGCCAAGTCTCCCAAATTTTAGCTTCATCACTCTATCTCCAGAAAAGTTCTTAAATCTTTTTGAATTTTTACGATAATCACAAAAAATCCCTAATTGCTCCTAAAAATTTCTTGCTTCATTTAAAAAGAATTCCCGCATCTGAAAAAAATTCTTGAATTTCTTGTGGGGCAAAAAAGTTTTTTGCCTCTTTCTTTTTCCCCTTTCGAAATGGCATCACACATCGTAAATGGAAGAATAGTGGGAAATTCCTTTTTTAAGGACCACCTGATGGTAACAAGAAAGTTGTTTGTCTTATCGTGCAGGGAAATAGCTTAGCAGCCAATAGTCCTGGATAATAATTGAAGATTATAGTGACGCTCATGTGGTTTAAATTCCTCTTTTGTTGAAGTTATATACGTGTGATAACAAAACATTAATACTGATAAGCAAACAAATATTTAACTAATTTTAAAGATACTTATTCTCTCTGATGAATTTCCTTTCATTAAACGTTCCAGAAAAAGGCGGAATTTTTCTTTTTGTACACGTTGTGTTAAGGACATAAACATCAGTCGTGGTGGATAGAGGCTATAATGGTGGAAAGACTGACATCATCACCCATGTGGAATCAGAAAAACATCAAGCAAGTGTCACAAAAAGCCAGTGTTCAAAACTTGACGCTTTTTTCCTTTATTTTCGGATGATTTAAGGGTCACCCGCGCAGAAAGTTTGTTCTCATAATTTAATATACATGAGATATTATACAATGCCCATAAGAATACTTATGGTTGTCTTATATAGAATAAGACAACCATAAGTATTCTAATTATGTAAGTATGGATAACTTCTCAATTTATCCCAACATGTTATCGTATTTCTTTTTAAATGTGTTAATTGTTTTACAATTTACTACTTCCGGGGGTATGCTATTCTTATTAACAACCCTATTAGAGAAAAATTCCCTGACACACCATAACCTCGCATTGTCTTTTACCAATCTATACTGGTGTCACCTTGTCAAAGCAGTGGATTGACGGTGTACTAAAAATTCATGGTCCATCCTATCCATCCCCCTGTTCAAAATTTTGAACAATTTGATCATATCTCCCCGACACCTGTGTTCATCCATTAAAAACATAATCAAAAAATGAAGTCTCGCTTCATAACTCAAGTCCCGTGTGCCAATAAGGGCACGAGTAACTCATCTCTGCACCCCTTCAACCAAGTCTATGACCCTCTGTAGGTATGGTCTCCCAAACCTCACAGCGTACTCCAGTCCAAGACAAACTAAGCCTCGAAAAAGCGGAAGAATGACTTTAGAAGAACGCGAAGAGACGCCTTTGAAAATGGAACCAAGAATTCCATTCACTTTTACCACTGCTGAACAATGTTCAGAAAACGTAAGCTGCTCGTCAATGAGAATTCCCAAATTGACAATCTTAGTTGCTCCCGGGATAGTAACACCATTCAACTTGTAAAAGGACCGTGGGTTGTTCGAACCGAAATGAGCAACCATGCTCTTGTCAATGCTAAAAGACGCTCCATTCATTTGCTCATGCTGCAATCCCGTTTAAGTTGGTCTGGAGCAACTCCCTATCGCTTTGATTACCGATTACCCCCATTAACTTCACGTCATCTGCGAATTTGCTAGCAATACCATTAATACCTTGATCGAGTTTATCGATAAAAAAAAAAAAAAAGTATGGTGTCAAAGACACTTCCTTGAGGTCACCAACCACCAAGTTGTTAAACATTGTTCAGAAAAATTTGACATAAATTAGCTTATGTATTCCACTTCTGTAGTTGGTGGCATCTGAATGAAGTGCCATAGATCCCAGAGAGGGAAACCAAAAGAAGTCAAACAAGACCTCCTATATTACTGGTACTGTTTATTCCTCTTAGGGTCATCTCGTGGTGTATGACTTATATTATACACATGGCGAGACCGAGAGGCAAGTTAAAAGTCACCTTTTTCGAACTGCTAAACGCTGGTGCTTGATTCAGGGTTTGCTGGAGTCTTCCCTACCAGTAAGTACTGGCAGGATTTGCAGCATCCAGTTTACTCTCATTTTCCTGTATATTTTTAGAAGTGGGTTAGGGTGCAACTCATTCATTAGTAGTACTGTAAAATGTTGCTCGTATATGAAGTCAAATGTTGATTTTTTTTGCTCATCTTGCAAAACACTCCAAACAAATTTATTCATAATACAGAATTTTTGCTGAATAAGTCTTTTTCTTTTAATTTTCTTGTTTGTGTAAAGTAAAATAAAAGGTAATCCAGATTTTACTAATCTTTTTTTCTGATACAGAAAGATTGAATGTAGCCTGATATATTTTTTTTTTCATTTGCTAAATGTCATTTCATGAATAAAATGGGAGGCAAAAGCATAGACTTTTCCCAAAAAAATGCTGAAAATCATGTGAAATATAATTTTATTCTCTGTCGATGCTTGAAATTTAATTAAACTTACTTTTTAGGCTTACATTTTATGTTTGTTCGATCGGTTTTACATCACCAATGCTGTTTGATGAGCGAAAACATCCTTACCATCTGATGCTCCAAATGTTTCTAGCATGTGGAGGGCAAGATGCTTTTTTTGAGTGAGTAAAATGTAGCGATAGAAAAAAAATTATTTTTAAACTAAATAGGATATTTTAATTGTTAAATATTTTAAATGTTGTATTAAAGTGCTAGATGATTAGTAGTAGTAAAAAAACCAATGGAACAATGGTTTATCATTAGTCAAAACAATTATCATATCCTGTTTTCAACTAATATATTTTAATATATGACACTCAAAGATGCTCAATAGAGAAAAAGATGTCAAGGAAAAACATGTTTTTGTACATTCACACAAAACTCCTAGGTTACTTTGTTATATTAAATTGGGAAATATATTTAACATAACAAAAGCAGCAAAGGAATGGTGTTTTTTATGTAATATTTTGGTGTTTCATACAACTTTCAACAAAATATTATGTAAAAAACATTGTCTAATACCTCCTTTTTATTTAAATAATCGTTGTTCTGTTTATTGTATCATTTATCAATCTTCATTATTCTAAGACATTCATGTATCAATTTTTGCTTGGATGTAAGCAGATTATGATTGTTTTTTGACATAGTTGTTCAGACTGTGCAATACATAAAATTAGTGCAAAATGACTATTATCCAAAGCTTTTGTTTTTGAAAATGTGTTAAGAAAGAATGCAGTGGTAGTCAAGAGAGCAAATTTATGTCAATTTTGAATTTTTTTAACCATAGGGCATTTTATTGGGCTTTGAGTTGTGGCAGGAAAGTTCGCCTTCAGGATGGTTTAGAGCATCCAGAGTTACCAGGTATTTATTTACTCATGCGACAAATGCAGTTTTTCTTTTACTAAACATGACTGAATTATAAAAATACATAACATCAGCTTATGTTTCAATTTTTTCATATACTTTCAATCAATCATGACAGAATATCTTCTGTTCCTTCAAATTAATGTTCACATAAAAATATTGTCCATTTCATTATTTTTGCAATCATATTAGTGAAATATCTCTGTAGCAGTCAAAATGACAGCTACTGTCGTTTTAGGTAGAATTTCATTTTACCACTAAACTAAGAAACTGGAACATTTATATTTTGGGAGTTTAAGAGCCTCACCAAGATAAGAAAAAATTCATGAAATTTCAACAATTTGAGATGAATCATTTGGGTGTAAATTGCATGTTGAAATATCTTTGCAGTCAATTTGATTGCCTTCGTCATTCTAGTGTTAAAGTCAAAGTGGTGTAAAGTTAGATTTGTTGAAAATGTGACTAAAGTCTAGAAATGCAATCTTGTAGTATTAAGCTTTCGAAAGAAAAAAAATGTACCAGGTCTCAGCTTCAATAGTTTGTCTCTAAATTGTGAAATCACAAAATTTTTATTATTGGGACCGATGACAATTCTAGTAAAACCTTTTTCTCAAAATGAGGATTAATCCACTTCCACCACTCTGACTTTACCCTCTCATTTCAAAAAATAGTTAGTATACCTGAGATCTATGTATCCACTTTACAATCATTATCTGAGACATGCTTCTTTTTAATAATTTGTGTATGGAATGTTACTTTTTTTTTATCAATAAACATTTATAAATATCATCAAGGCTTTAAGTCTTTTTTAGGCAAGTCTGACTGTATACTTGTAAATATATTTATCCATCTCACTGTTTAGTTAATATCTGATGTAAAGGTGAGGGATGTCATATATTTATTTCAACTTCTGAATTGTTTTCTTGACATCAATTGAATGTTTTGCATTTACTCATTTTTCTTCCCAAATTGCAGAAGGTACAGCCGAGTTTCTGGATGCTTGGCTGATGCTGTTAGAAAAGATGGCCAATCCTAAAACTGTATTAGAATCGCCTCATACTTTGCCTTCTAAAACCCAACCACCTATACCACCATCTGTCGCTTTTGATCCTGTTCAGTATCTTATTTTAACACACAAAGTAAGTGAAGTATGTTAGTATATCCACTTACAGTAGCTGCTTTTATAAAAATTTAAGTGCTATAACAACTAGCTTGACAGGCTCAAGCTTGAATGGATAGTTGGCTTTATAGATTAGGCTTACTCGGCTGTTTAAAATCAGCTAAACATTATTATTGTCAGTGTAGTATTAAATTTAAATGTGTATTGTTACAGATGAAGATTGAACATTGCATTATTCTATGACAGAAAATAAATCAACTTGCATTATATTTTTCAAATGTGCATTGATGTATTTTCAATGCAATGTGCGATAGTCATAAAGCAAGACACCTGTAGATTTTGCACCATAGCTTTTTAGTTTTTGTTAGTATTATTTGATCAAATTGACAATGCCTCTGTTAGTTTTTTTTTTTTTTTGAAACAGTTTTCATAAGGGTAATGCCTATATGGGGAAAGTTAATCTATTTCTTTGAACTTAGAAAATAATTTTATGAGATTCAGTGATTTCTGTCAAATCATCTGTCAAAGAATTGATCACTTCTTTAAGTTATAATTTCATGATTATTTTTCCCCTTTGGAAATAAGGAATAGAATTTATGTTAATATTTACGCCAGTTAATGCAGTAATTAGCAATACAATTTTGGTTTGTTTGCAATGATAATTTGTTCATCTATAATTTTACAAATGTTACTTTTTATCTATGATAGTTCAGTAAAGCAGTAGAAAAAAATTATTCTTATGTGTATTTAAAATTATTTCAATTTAATTGCTCTACAGCTGCTCTTTAAAATAAAAATTTATATATTTACCATGTCTTACAGAGAGCTTTTCACAGTATATTGTACTTATGGGAAAAGCAACCTTTACCTACATATGGAGAAAGAATGGCAGAATCCATGCTAACAATTTTGTCTCACATACTGAAGGGCGAGGGCATGATCAAGGTTAGTCGTTTGATTTTTCATCTCTGTGGCATAAATTTGTTTTCTTCAGTTTTACTTCATGTCAGGAGAATAGTACCATTTACCCTTCTTGTCGCATAAAAGGTTTTCATTGTGTATAACATTTGTTATTAAATTTTCAACTTCCATATTCATATGGAGCAGAAAAGTATTCTGACCAGACAAACACAAAAAATTAAGGTGCACACTAGGGTGAGTTGAAAAAAGTTATTTTCAAATCACTATAGTGCGGAAAAGTTGCCACCTTTTTAATAAGAAGAAAAATGACGTAAAAAATGTGAAAATGGGTTATCTTCCTGTTGCACATCGTTCTTGAGGTTTATGGAAATTGAAATCAAACATTGTTCTTAAATTTTTAATATCAGTTAAAATTCTACAATCAACCCTCTAGTTTTTTATGGTTCATTAGAGTAAATTGAATTAAAACATCATTAATATTTCATTGTTTATTGTCAAGCAACGTGTTCAAAAAACGTGAATTATCCAAACTTTTGCAAGTTTTATTGTTCAGCTTTTTGCCTGTGTCGTCAGAAAACAACTCAGACTTTATCACAGGCAAGTAGTTGCACGTTGAATTCCACCCCCACCCTACCCAAAGTATGCATGTGTATGTGTGTGTAATTTACATAATGTAAATTTCAAAACTAGTCACGAAAAGTTACATGAGAGAAATCTGACATAACTGATCTTGATAATAGCATAGATCTGATGTACATCTCTAGCTTCATGTCTACGTGCTTTAGTTGAGGCCTCTAAACAAGTTTGATACATCTCTCGGCAGAGTCAGTGAGAGAAACTTTTCTAATCCTCTAATATGGTTAGTGTCATAATTGACAAATGATATAATATCACATATCTTTGCATTGGCGAAAGGATTCAACAGGCAAAAATTCCTGTTAATTCCATTGTTAATCGGTTGCGCCCAAGTGGCGTGGTGGTAAGATGCTCGTCTACCACCGTGAAGGTTGTTGTCGAATGCGAGGGAGGAATATAGGTAAAATATTTTCCCTAATGAACTTGGAGACCACCAATAGACAACGCCTTCATTTCCAACCCATTTCATTAATGGCAGTAAATTGTGATATAGCAATATGGCCAGAGTTGGTGTTTGGTAAAGTAGTGTAATAGGTTGCTTCAAGGTTTATCTTACATAGCACAAAGTGTCTAATGGTTTTCCCTTTCGAGGCGAATTATCTAGCTTTTAACCTTTTATATCCGCCCTTGTGAAAAGTAGAGTAAGATTAATAAGATGAAAATTATAATTTATTAAAATAAAAGTATAAATGTGACGTCAATATTAAATACACATGTCCATACATTAAGGATAATTCAGAATCACACGGAAATCAAAATCTGAAGTAAAAATTTCACCTGTAGAATTATCGCACACATCTGCAAGAATGATATGCAAATTTCTGGAAGCCACACGATGATGCTGATAGTACATCACAATGACGAGAGTGTAAGAGGGGGGGTATATAAGAAATGGTGGCAAAGAAGTAAAATTGTTCACAAGAGGTCTGTAAGGCGCTCAGTGTCATAAGCGGATAGTTATGACACAGAGGATGCATGTGGATGATTTTTTACATGGTAGAATTATCGGCTGCCTGGAATGTGGGCGTACTCAGATGAAAGTATCCGAGGAACTTGGAATTGCCAAAATGTGGCATGGGCCGCTTAAATGTTCTGGAATTGTACCACGGGACACTTGAGCGATCTGAAAATGTGCCGTTCAATTCAGTTTTAAAAAATTAGGTTTGAGGAGGGCAGGCTGCATCAGATAACCCCCAGGGCCGTATTTGGTCCAAGGGCCTTTATGCGATTTATCATTATATGGCTTAGAGGGTGGGTCACAATGAAATAAAGATAGATTTTGAGTTCATAGCCTTCAAATAACATGGAAATTAACAGAAATTGATTATAATAACATATAAAGGTATTCTCTTCTGAAATTTCAAATAAAAAAAAAAAAATTTTCGCATTAAAAATATAAATTTTTGAGGGGGTGGGGCATGAGAGAGCCTTACTATGCCACCATGTATGTCTCTGATCCCACCAATATGTGTTAGGATTCAGAGGGGCAGAGCTGATGACAAAATTTTGCTGACAAGGGGGTAGAGGGGGTCAAAAATGGTTAAAAGTTTGCTTACGTAATACTTGAACGGCCCCTTAGACATAAAATAAAAATTTATTTTTTTTGTTAATGAAGGTTGATTTGGTGTTTTTAGTTAGACAACTTTTTTTTTCTCAACAAATTAGTAATTTTCTGTATTGTTAGGTTTACTAGAGGATCTGGGTTTAATTCCCATTGGAGACTAGATGTCTTTTCTGCCCAAGTTCACCTCAGCATAATATCCAGAAAATATCCCATTGCTTTCAATTATCAGCTTGTAATAAGAAAATAACATTAATTGAATTTGTGGTCTAGTTTTGTAATGATTTATAGGGAATATATTCGCTGGATTTTTTCAATTAATTTCAATAGGTAATGATGATTCTGTGTCAAAATGATGTTTTTATGTTATGAAATATGTGAATAAAAAGCTAATTATTAATTGATTTAGGAAAAACTAAAGAAAGCTGAAGATTCGAAAAGCTCAACAACAGCAACAGTTTCTATGACTACTGCTGCTTCTGGAAATCGAGCTACACCAAGAAGTAGGAGACTGGATGGGGAAGAAGCAGTAAATCAAGAGCATTTGACACAATTAGTTGATATGGGGTTTTCCCGTTCCTTAGCAGTGGAAGCCCTACTTCATACCACCAGCTTGGAACAAGCTACCGATTATTTACTAAATTCATCAAGTACATCAGCTGCATCTGGGCAATCAACTGCTCTTGTAAGGCTATCAGTTTTATAAACTAGTTAATTTATTATGTTCATAAAACTGAAACGTGTGTCCCCTACAGTTGTCAAATCAGGAATAAGGATAAAAATAATTTTGTAAAAATGTGTGTAGAAAAAATGTTTTCTCTATAAAATTCAAACTATGGATGTAATCGGATGGGCTAATTTGCTAAAGAAACAGTAATTTTTAGTGTATTGAATGTACTAGCTGGGAACCAGAAAAACAATGGGTATGTATCAGTTTATTAAGAGGTCGCATCCAGGATGAAATTTTAATGACTGAATTACCCGTTTTTTACCATGTTATCTATGGTGGCCCAGATCAGAGTTTTCTAGGTTATTGTATTTTTGCTGTTTATACACCAGTGTTGTCCCTGATGTGGCCCGTGACACTACAGCTGCGCTTTTTTTTTACTTTTGAACAGTGAGAAGATAGCCGACCCTGAACTATGTCATTAATTTCTGTTTAGAAATCTTTTTTTCTTTTCTCACTCGAGATAGGATTATGTTGAGTTAGCCAGGCTGGCTATGGTTCAAATAACAAGCATCTAGAGATCTGGCTGTGGATCTGAAGTATACAAAGAATTTTTGAAGGTCTATGATCATTTTTGGGCTCTGATTTCCCCCCTCCCCTATTCCTTGAATGAAATTTCTGGATCCATAATATAAACCTAACTCTTTTTTGGAACTGATCTACTGAGAGAAGGGCAAATTTTGTGTTTGGTAATAAGTTATAATTTTGCTGTACTTAGCTGCCCTATTACCTATATAGTGTCAGTTTAGGACAAGAAGCTATTGCTTTTTCAAAACGAAATCGCAAAAAAAAGAAAATTTTCTGTCCAAGGAAAGACTAGTTTAGTTTTCCTGCCCTCAAGAATTAACTCAAAATGGTATGTAAAACTTTTGCTGGAGCAACTTATTATATATAATAAAGTTGCCTACAAAGTAGGCAATATCGCCCTTTGAGGGGGATGATGAAATGGGACATGGAAAAAACAGAAGCCTCAGATATAATATGGGATCTTCTGGAATGTCTGAAATGATGGGGAGGGGGATGAGAACAAAACCCGAGAATGGGGCGGTGCGATAAATATGTTTGAGAAACTTCGACTTGAAAGAGCTCTAGAAATAATATTTTGTTGATATAAATCACAATAAGAATTTTTGTTTGAATTTTGTTCTTTTCAAGTTTTTTTGGTTTGAGAATTTTTTTTTCATCTATGTTTGCCGGAGTACAGTAGAACTTCAGTTATCTGGGAAGTGAATTTACTGAGTAAAAATGTAACAGATGAGGTGCATTGGGGGGAGGGACCTTCAATTGTTTTTAAAACATACCTTTATCCTAATATGTGTACATTCATCCCTCTTAACTAAACCCTGAATATTTTCTCCAACTCCCAATTCCATCTCATCTGTAATCACCACAAAATTTATTAATCGCAACAGTACCCAATTGTCCGGGGAAAATATATTGTAAAAATGTTTTTATTTTGTGTCAAAAAAGAAAAAAAAAACAGTGTTCCAGACTCTGCCACGAAGCTGGGCTGGAAGAGATCTCGGCAACGGGATAAGTCCAGTGGCAAAGTTCTGCCGTTCATTTATCATTGAGTTTAAAAAATGTAATAACTTCACGAAAATATAACAGCCAGAAAAAAATCTTGGATAACAAAGTTGAGGGTAGTAATAACACCACCAATGAGAAGGGTTATATCATTTGGTAATTAAAAAAAGAAGGGACTCTGAAAAAGCAGGAACCCTCCTTCCTCCTGTGATGAATTTTTTTAAATTTATTAGTGTAGATATTGTTTCAATTTACGGGAGAAAATTGTGAGGGCTGTGGGGCAAATGCCACAATTGTGGCTGTGGAAACGAACTTAGTCTGGCTAATGAAGTGAATTTATATAAATAGGGTTTTATTTTTATTTCCTATTTTCTTTACTTGCATTGTGATTGTTGGACATGAATACTATGAGCATATACATTGAAATCATTTTAAGCATAAAAATATGCATGAATATGTATATCATTCCAATTATTTTGTGATTATTTCAATGTTGCACATGTGTATATATACATATTTCTGGCAGATTATTTGTGGTTATAGGTCATCCATGACCCTCTTACATTAGCTCTGATAATTGAGGTTCTACTGTACCCACTGCCTTTATAAGGGTGGGGCTGATAGGGTTTTAGCCCTTTGGCCCGAGACAATTGCCATAACTTCCTTTATATACATGCTATAAATTCACTATCAAAGAGCTTGTGAAATGTCTGGCTTGGAAACCTGCCAAAGATCCCAGCCTATGAACATGCCACTGTGTTGGTCGAATGGTCATAGTGAGACTAATGTCGTGAGGTCCTGGGTTCGAACCCTACTGTGGTGGTCAGCTGAAGTTGGTTTTCTGTGGTTCCCAACCTCAAGGCGCGAATGTGAGCCAATCTCCCCTTTAAAAAGTCTCGCCACAGAGCAATAGACCTACAAGCACTACAAATGTAATTCAATCATAACACATCACTCACTTCACTTCGGAAATATAGCTGGTAGCACTAAAAAATCATACAACACTACACACGCACTCACACTGTCAGGTACCACACAGTTACACTTCCGGCACAACTCACTAGGTAATAAATCCCCCGTAGATGATGATAGACCTGAGTTGTACTCGGTTTGAAAGAAAGAAAGCCTATGGACATGCACCCCACAAGAGTGGGCTCACTTGGCCTAGGACAATTCGCATCATTTTTTTTCCATGCTATAAATTCATTATAAAGGGACCCGTTAAAGGTACCTGCTCCAGGATATGGGGAGGAGCATGACTGCACTTCTGGCTTGAAGGTTTTGGATGCCAACATCTTCCAAAGAAATAAATCCACTAACAAAATTTCACTTACTAAGATTAAATTATGCCAAGGATCATCTTCCTTCGTAAAAGTCAAAGGCATGAGACAATTGAGTCTTGTCCTGCTGTTTAAAA
This sequence comes from Pholcus phalangioides, assembly GCF_987345545.1. Taxonomy (NCBI): domain Eukaryota; kingdom Metazoa; phylum Arthropoda; class Arachnida; order Araneae; family Pholcidae; genus Pholcus; species Pholcus phalangioides. The sequence continues at coordinate 42,962,256 of NW_028301600.1, read as the reverse complement.
ATTTTAGAGTGTCGTGCTCAAGAAAAAAACCAATTTGTCTTTGAATGTCTTTCCTTAACTATATTCCTATTTCTTTCAGTATTTTTGAAAACCCACGGTAGCATTTCTCTTATATATTCACACAGATGTTTCTGTCCCACTCTTTTGTCAATAGTGTATTTAGAGTAAGTTTTTAGTCTATCTACCCATCTTTCTAATTTTTTCAGTCATGCATTGTTTTTCCCTATTATTTCCTGAAAAAACCCTTTCTAAGTGCCATAGAAATGGATCACCACCTGAAGTAACAATACATCCAAAGGATACATAATTATTAACTGGTAACCTGCCTATATTCATGAATGTATGTTTCTCTCAGAGGTGATAGCAGTATCAATAGCCTGAAAATGTACCTGGTATGCCTTGAAATATTTTGAAGATGACGAAAAATTATTTTTGGTTAAAGTAGCTGTTCAGTTAACAATAATTGGCTTGTTTGCTACAGGATCCCGGGAAAGGTGACAAGATTCCCAGAAAATACCAGGGTGCATTTTGGGTATGGGATCCTGGGAGAAAAACCCTACCAAGCAGGGAGCGATCGTGGTGGTTGCACTAGCACCAGTCGATTAGTTGAGTTCAGTGTTCTATCGTTCTCAGCTCAGTACATCACATTTTGCACCAATGTTATATCACGATCGCCATTCCACGAAGATCTGACCTTATTGTTGTATTGTATAGCAGTATTTTTAGAGAAAATATTGCTATACAATACAATCCTTGAAACGAAACCAAAAAATCACCTCACCCTTTCATTCGGCTCCCTCTGCGACCACATATTTCGCATGATTCAAGATCTGGTACCCTGAGTATACACAAGTAGGAAGCAACTTTCTTCCATTGCGCATCTAAAAGTTGCCATATCACAAGCTTGGAATGTCTCTTGTAACACTCTCATTGATTTGGTTGAATTCATGCCAAATCGTACTTTGCTTTGATTAACAACAGAAGAGATTGTGCAAAATATTTATTTTGATTTTAGTAAATTTATATATAATTTGTTTACATTTTTTTTTTTTTTTTTTTACTTTCCCTCAAAAACCAAGGTGTCATAATTTTGTCTATTCTATATTTTGTTTTTACATAAAATAATGTGAATATTTTTTTAAATTTTTGATATTTGGCAAAGTTTTTTTTTTCACTGTCATAAAACAGCTTGAAATTTTTGTTATTTTTTGCTTTGCTCCTTGTGATTTCACTCAAATTTAGAATTGTAGCTTACAATTGTCTTGTACTGCAGGTCTATTTGTTAATGTTTAGCTCATCTTGGGAATCTGTCCAGAAAAAATATCTCCACTGCACTTTTAAAAATTGTTTTTTGTATTATGTATTTGGTGTTTGGGTGAGGTGGTTTAAAATTTTAATTGATTCTTATTTAATTTATTGGATTATTGACAAATTCTGAATCAAATCCTTAAATTAATATTTTCTCACTCTTTCTTGCAGAATTTGGGTCTGGATTGGGAAATGACAGAAGAGGATCAAATGTTACAAGCAATAGCAATGTCATTGGGAGATAATGTCCTTACTCCAGCCAATCAGGTTATAATATACATGTTTGTTGAAAAAAACTTGAGTACCATAGTATAAACGAATTTTGTTTCATAAAATTATTTCAGAAAGCCAAAATATTTACTGTTGAGTGGATGCAACTAAAAATTTTAAAATAGTTTTAGCTTCATAAAACTTAAACATGCTAAGATTTTTCAAAAATAGTTCTTGTTTAAGAGTATTGGCATAAAAACTCATTAACAAATTTTTATTCAAAGATTTCAATTATTATTATATACTATATACCATAATTATTATATATACCAGGGTTGTTTGGTTTAAGCTGGTTTTTTTTTTAAATCATAAAAGTGTCTTAAATATACTTTTTTTTCTTTGAAAAATATTACACTGGTTCATTATCAGTTTAAATTTCATTCATATGACATTTTCTATTCTTGGGGAAACATCTGTATGGTATATCTTTAAATAGTATAAGATGGTATTAGTGGTTGTTTAAAAAAAAAAGCTCGCAAAAGTGGCCAGCTATATTTTTTGATGGCCTATATACACTGCTGGCCACCGTAAATGCAACACCCTGAAGGAAGCATGCAAATAATATGAAATTTACAACATGCATTAGCGGAGGTGAGATATGCAAATGATTAGAATTTCAGCGCAGACGCACATCACACGCGCCTGTGGCGCCACTTCAAAGCGCTATTTAAGGCTTGGAGATTTCGACGGTTTGAAGTACGGCAATTGTGTTTTTCTTGTGGTTTTTTCAAAAAAACGATCAATTATGCCTCGTAGAAAACAGCGATCATCTTTTGATCAAGTATCCGAGTTTGAAAGAGGAAGGATAGTGGCCTACCGAGATTGTGGATTATCTTTCAGGGAAATCGGTAGTCGTGTTGGACGAAACCAAACAACTGTAATGCGGATATGTGGTCGTTAGATGCAGGAGGGTACGGCGGACCGACGTGTTCGATCGCATCCACCTCAGTGCACCACTTCACGTGATGACAGGCGTATTGTGCGTATGGCAGTGAGGGATCGCTCACCCACATCACGAACCATAGCACAGCACATTCAGTCTGTACCGCATCATCCAGTGTCTGCGCGTACCATTCGACGCCGTTTACAGCAGAGTGGTCTGTCCGCAAGACGTCCATTGCTTCGTCTACCCTTGACGCAGAACCACAGACGGTCTCCGCCGCCAATGGTGCGATGAAAGAAGGATGTGGACGGCACAATGGAATGAAATTGTCTTTACTGACGAGTCACGCTTCTGTCTGCAACACCATGATCGTCGGATTCGAGTCTGGAGACACCGTGGAGAGAGGATGCTGAACAGCTGCGTTATGCACCACCACACTGGTCCTGCACTGGGTATTATGGTATGGGGCGGTATTGGATATCACTCTCGCACTCATCTAGTATGCATTGCCGGTACTTTGAAAAGCCAGCGTTACATCTCCGAGGTGATGGAGCCAGTTGTCCTTCCTTACCTTCAGAGCTTGCCCACAGCCATATTTCAACAGGATAATGCGCGACCACACGTGGCACGCATTGTCCAAATGTTCTTCGTCAATCGCCAGATTGAATTGCTTCCCTGGCCAGCTCGCTCTCCGGATCTTTTGCAGATAGAAAACATGTGGTCCATGGTTGCTCAACGATTGACTCAGATTACATCCCCAGCTGCCACACCAGATCAACTTTGGCAATGCGTGGAAGCTGCTTGGTCTGCTGTACCCCAAGAACACATCCAAAGTCTCTTTGAATCAATGCCGAGGCGTGTGGCAGCGGTGATCTCCAACAATGGCGGCTACTCTGGCTACTGATTTTGGCAGGAACCACACTTCACAGAAGTCTATAAATTTAATCATTTGATGCTTGATCAACATGTTATCTACAAAATGAATATTGTTGCGATATCTCTTGTCTTTCTTGGTGTTGCAATTTGGGTGGCCAGCAGTGTATTATTTTTCTTCATGTAAAGTACCTCAATTAAAGTTATATACATTACCAAAATTTCTCAGTCTTATCACATTTTCTAACCTTGACCTACATTCTTATGCTCTATCTGTATCAAATTCATGAATGAGGATTGCATCACGCATCTAAATGATGTGGTGTTACATCTCACAGGCTCTCCCCCCCCCCCCCCCCCACAAAGAAGCAGCAACAGTGACTTCATCATGCTAGGGACAGGTGGTCTTATAATCCAATGCAGACACTAGCTGACCCTAAAGGACAAAGACCAGCGTACTAGTTGTTACATTACCGCAAAGACATATGGTTTTTTTTTTCCATAAGAAGTAGCACATCTCGTACTGTATATCACCACTAAGCTTAATATTCAATAGTTTTTTTTTTTAATACTTTCACCATTACCTCCAGTTAATCAAGGTTCTACTGTACAGTAGTAAGTGATTTATGAAAAATAATCAGCTATATGTGGGGGGATTATAATTAATATTCTGATACCAAAACACTAATAAGAACTATTAGAATGACTTGAAAATATGCATGGATTCTCATGAAGCAATTGAGTTTTCTTTGGTGAAAGAAAAAAAAAATATTTATTCAATATACAAGTAGACAATGCTTTATTTAGTCAGTGGTATAATCTATTTTATGCAATCATATTATTTCTGCACTTTAACAGCATCAGTGTGTGGACTTTTATCAAGATGCATATTGCAACATTGCATCTACGTATATTGGTCAGATTGCAAACTTACGTGAATTGGAAGCACATCCTTACCATTACCACGGCTATATCCTTGGAGAATACATATTTTCAACTTTTTTTTGTGACAAGTTATTGTAGCTTCCATATATTCTCAAATATTCACTTGAATAAAAATGTTCTGTAAAAGATTATAATGAAGAATTTTGCATAATTAGTTTTTTATCAGGATTATTTTTTCTTCTGACAGAATTCAGCAGAATCGAAGAAATCTGAACCTGCTCCTGAAAGCTGGTTCGGAATTGGGATCAATAATACAGATCCTATGCCATCTGAATTCATCACTATCTTTATTCTTCATGATCTATTGGAGGGTTGCTTCAAACTCCTAGATGTTGTTCCTGAAACTGTGTATAGAATTTGTGATCTCTTCACTGCTGTAGTTGCTAGAGGTTCCAAAACTGTGCAAAGTAGATTATTAAAGAGGCTGTATTGTGAAGTAAGTAGTTGTATTTATAATAAAAATTGAAACATACTATATGAATTTTGAATTTAAATTCAAAAGTTAATGAAAATCCATTAATTTCCTGTGAACGGGAAAAACTTGCTGTTATTATACAGTGTATAAAATTCATCTATTACTCTGAATGATGAAAGCAAGGTTGTCATGCATTGGTGACTTTTGAAAAGGAGTTGGACGTGTATCTTTTGCATAAGTGGGTTGCCACCTTGTACTCTACTGTAGCATTCCCACGTATCCTACTTTTCCCTGTTTTTGGTGAAATGTCCTACTTTCCCTATCAACAAAATTCATGTAATTGATTATAATTGAGGAGGGAGTCATTAGTATATTGACAAATGTAAAAAATGTAGTAGATTGCAATTAATAATTTTGTCAAAGGAGAAATATGATTTTTGAGGTTATTTAGGGGACCATTTGGTATATTTTTCTTCAGCTAATAGAGTAGTCATTAAAAATTTCTGTCTGGATGGAAAAAAATAATTTTGTATTTACTACTCTTCATAGGCTTCGACAGTAACTAACATTCATCATTCAGAATAATGCTGCACATTTTGTGCATATGTGAAACAACCGTTTGCATAACAAAGCAGTTGGATATATAGGCCTATTCTAGGTTTGGTGACGAAGAGAGTTAGCAGACTGGACTGTGGAAGACTCTAAAAATGCATGTAATACATATTGTGAGGAGAGAGAAAGAATTATTTGTGGTTGCTAGAACACTTTTGTCCAAAAGTTCTTTTTGTTACTGTCATTTGTCATTTTGCTTTGGCTCTAGTCAATCTTACAGGATACAAAAATAGTGCTATGCTTTTTTCAAAATTATTTTAAAATAGAAAAATTCATTATTTCGGGGATTTTTTTTATTATGCCCCCATTTTATATATATATATATGGGGTGATTGTAAAAAAACTATCCCGACATATGGGCCCCTAACTATCATACCATTCACCGAAACTGAATGAAATTTTGGCATAAGGTATTTTGAGGTATGCGCTCAAGAATGATATGGGAAACAACAGTGTCACTCTAACAGTTACGGTTACAGTGAGAAAATTTTGAAAATATCAAATGGCAACATCAAGTTTTTTGTACTGGAATGCGATCTCCATACTGAAAAACACTACTCCACAACCCCTTGCAACATGAATAACACATCTGAGTTTTACGTGTTATTTGGATACTTTTCTAATTAGAAGTATACCTCTAGGATCACTCACTTGTCATTAAAATGGAGCAAGAGGAGTTATGTAATACACCTGTATATAGGATGAATGTGACATATTCTGCCAAACAAAATTGGGAGGTAGACAAGCCCAAATGGAACATTAACAGACTCACAGTTCTAGGCTGTTGAGAAAATCGACTTGAAAAGGGTTCAGGTAATTGTCACAAAACTATTTTGAAAAGCTCTAACCATTTTCCTTCCCCCTGTACAAATAGCGGGATATCAGATTTTTTGTGTGGTTTAAAATTTTTGTCCTGCCCACTGTTGAATGCTTCTTTGTTAAAAGAGGAAACGAAAAGGTGTGTATACTCTCGTAAAAGGATTCAAACTAAGTACAATACTTGGCTTTTTGTGGACATTTCCCATTCTGGCTTTTTTCCCATTCCTCTACCAACGTATTTTTCACTTTTCAAGTAAAGATCTGGGCTAAATGGAACTGATTGCACAAGCACTGATTTGAACAACTATCAAATTACTTTACTTAAAAATTTTTATAAACTTAACGTATTCCCACGCATTGGCCGGCATGGCGTAAAACTCGAGGGGCGCCAGTTTTTTGAATATTGTGGCTTTGGCCACTTTTGGCATGCCGGAAAAAGTGAGGACTACATAAGATCACAGAATGCATTCAGCTGAATCAATGGATTTTCCGATTAAAGGTGATATATTATATTTTTTCTGAATCGCTCTTCCTCATTTTAAAAAAATTAGTTTTTAAATATTAATTTGTCTTGTTCTTTCTCAGGAATGAATTGAATCTATGCATTATCTTGTGTTCAGAAAACTTTGATAAGAAAGTATTTTACTTACATAGTACCTGAATTTTACTCTTTGCCATCTTACATGAATTCAACTGTTAACCTTCATTCATACACAGAGCTGCAACTAGGAAAGAGCAGGTAGGTCTCATGCCCCCAGGGGCTGTACCCAAGGGGGCACAAATTTCATTCTGAAATCTCTCCTTCAACATTACAAGAGGGGCGTAAAAATGTGCCCTTGCCCCGGGTGACCATGCATCTAGTTGCGGCCCTGTTCATACACACTTATTCATACACAAGTCAAGCACCCACGGTTTCATAACTCTTCCGACGTATCTAATGGCTGGGCCACCGGATAACTATCTTAGATGGGGAAAAAAGAAGTCAGTCAACCATTTGGATGTTTCTTTTGTACAATGAGTACACATTTTATAAGAAGTGTGATAAATGGCCAGAAGATAGAATAAAAAATTTGTATAAAATTTTTTAATTTATTTGTATTTTTTTTCCGTTCAATGTTAGGGCATTGTGCTTGATGAACATGTGCAAGCTTATTCATGTTCTGTCACATAAGTTTGAGGAATTGACAGATGCACATTTTTTTTTTTCACGGAATGCTTAATCGTAAGCCGTGGCTCAGCTTTTACAGTATAATACTTTTTTACAGGATTTTCACCCTTGGCATATTCTAGTGCTACTGTGTGGTCATCATTCTGGGATCTCATCACGAGCATCCAGGTTTTTACCCCACTTGTTGGCACAGTGGTGGTCTACTGAAGTTCGTTTTCTGAGGTTTCTCAACTTATAAAAGCACTGTTGAACGGTTACAGGTTTATCCTGCTTGAAAGTACGAGTTTACTCATGACCGGTCAACAATGTAATAATATGCTTATATTTATTTCCACCTCTACGCTTTTTGTTATTCTCATTATAACCTATTAAATTTTTAAAAAAAGCCACACATGAGTGTCCTTACCTTATTTTTTTAGAGCATTGTTCAGAGAAGCGACGAACAATGATATAAAAATGTATATATCAAGTACTGGTACTAGCTGAAAATTATCAACTAAGCAATGAAATGTTGCAGCAATTGGATACATTCAAGGATTTAGGTATTGCAAATGAGCCGCATTCTCGATTTCACTGAGCATTATCATGGTATAGTTTGCAAAGCTAATAGAATTTGATACATGTTATGTATGGTTTATCACAAATGTGATGCGCATGCCATATGCTTTCTCTGTGTACGTTTGCCCGACTCTGGTTCACAAGTATGGGCTGATCTAGGCGTAGTCCGGGGGGGGGGGTCTAACATTTTCATAGGGCTTACATGATATAATTCTGGCACACTATAATTTTCGAAAGTGTGTAAATATGTAAGCTTGTAAGCTGTTACTTCCATCCAAATACTGCCCCCCTCCCAAATGTGACTTTGCATGCCAGGGGGGGGGGGGTTGGTACGACCTTAGAATCACCGCCCAGCGTATAACCTTCACAAGGGTGAAGCTCGCTGGACTCTGGAGACATGAGTCTTCACAGGCACTATGACAGTCTTTGTTTATAAAATTTTCGCTTGCACTAAATTTTTTCAAAAACAAATTAGTTTGTATACTTAGAAATGATTTCCACTGCTGGGTGAGGTTGTAGACCCAGGCAAAGACGGGGGGCCAAGAAAGTGGTGAGAAGAAAACATGGTCCAAAGAGGATTACAGGGGGTAAAGGAGTTAAGAAACACTATCAATTATGCTCTGCGTAAATAAACATGATACTGTATTTGATTTTCTGATGCAGGGCTTTCCAATCACATTGGATAATTGAGGTTCTGCCGTATTCTACTTGAGTAGTAATAAAGAGGTAAAGATAAACAAATGAAAAATAAATTAAAAAATTTCGCCTATACTGTGAAAAATTATCTCAAAAGCCAGGATGTCATAATTCGGGGGTTTATCTCTATCTTGCATTCAGTATTTCACAGTCAATGAGATGTAATACAATGTAATTTTCATGCCAAAATAAAAGTGAATGTCATTGCATATCCTAAAATTGAGCGATAAGAATTTCTATTATAAGCTAAAAGCGAGTTTTAGGTAGGGTATTTGTTGCTGAAGAGCAGCCTTTATACTTTCTGAAAATTCCTCTTTATTTACAAAAAGATTAGGTCTTCTTTGAATCAACCATTCAAAAGGGGCTTGTCAAACGTCTGTATCTGCTAAGTTAATTGCAAACTGTCCCCTCCTGCGGAAGACGTAGAAGCCATTTTGTCATTTTCAACTCCCAAAGCTTTTGCAAGTACAGTGGTCATTTTGTGGAGAAAGGAGAGTGATGCTAAGCCAGCTTGGTGATTCTTTATGGGGGGGAAAGCAAGGCAGTATATTTATGGCCGGGACTGTTAGGAAGTCATGAACTTCACATGTACCTTCACGTGCAGGATCGCCAGTTGGTTAAACAGCCTTCACACCTTTTCCTAAGTAGTCATTTTCAAGTTACGGGGGATAATCGATTATGGGGGGAAAATGTCTGGTCTGAAAAACCCTAATTTGGGAAGTTTCTGAGAGAATCTTAAGAACAGAAAAAATTGTATAAAATGACATCAATTTCATTTAAATAACTAGATTTAATGGTGCACTGAAAGATTCTAGTCCAAAATCGAATTGTTAAAATTTTCAATTGTCAATTATGCGATACCCTTTTAGTCACAATCAATCAAATTTACCAAACACTTGTCCATTGCACTAGCTTTGAAAGAGCCTATAATAAATCATAGCAGTGATCTCATTCAGGAGAAATTTAGTCTTTTATTTGCAATATATCACTGAAATCTGTTCATCTAAGTAATTTTAGTAGGAAGGAGTAGGTAAACTTTGCTTAATGGTGCTTAGAAAAATCACCAACGAAGAAGGCAGGAAAAAATCAAAACTCCTTTTTTTGATTCGACAATCTATGTGTGTTGTCTTCAGAAGATACAAAATATCACTCTGACCGAGGATCTCACTTATTTTGATCTCAGAATCTCCATAAATTGATGTTTTTTCAGACTTGATGCATTTTTTCCCCATAATCCACCATAATAATTCAAGTTAGGGTAGGGTTGGTAGGGTGTTTTTGTTTGACTTGGGCTCATCTATCACCCCTTTTTGTTTGTCAGAACATGTCTCGTTCACCCTGTATAGGTTACACATATGAAATTTATAATTAAAAATTCTCAATGTTGAACCAAATTTCGATTGTAACATTTTTTTTCTAATATACTATACATAAGTGTGAAGGTGAAAAAAATCTTGAAGATATAAAAATGTGCATATTCTAGTAGTAGTGAAGATATTTCTGGAACATGATTATAAGCATTTTCTTTTAAAGTCATAGGGGCCATTCAAGTATTACGCAAGCAGATTTTTAGTCATTTTTGACCCCCCCCCCCCCCTGTCAGCAGCTTAGAATATTTCATATCTTCAAAAAGGGTGGTTGATGACGTAAGCAACCTTCAAACCCCCCTCCCCCTTGTCATCAAAAGTCAGCAAATCCGAAACCCTCTCCTCCCTCTCTATGCTGACGTAATACTTGAATGACCCCATAGAAAAATGCCCAGCAAATATAATTTCAGGTTTATGTTCTGCTATTTCTATTTCAGATTCAAGATGATTTAGACATTCTGCAGGAACGCTTGGATTATTGTGATATTAAAAAACCCAGGCTTTCTGTTGTGGACATTCCAGTGTCATCTAACCTTAATTGGGTTCCTCATGCTTCTCACTTAACAGTTCGTTTACATCTCCTTACACTTTTATTTGAAGTAAGTTTGTAAAGTGTGATGCTGTGTGTCTATGGTTAACCTTTTATTTTAATTTGTTATAAACTTCTGTACATTTTTTTTTTCTTTTGGTGAATTGTGCATGCACAGGTATCTCTTGCTTTATGCAATTAATCACTTTACATGATTTATTTGTGCATATCACACAATTTGCACGATACACTAGATCATGATTTATAAAAGGTCATTTAAAAAACCACAACATGTGACGTATAGTCTGGAGTTCCATTTTGAAAATAAGTTCTTACAAATCAAAGATACTACATAGCAATAAGTAAATCTGAAATCAAACTCGTGAGAGCTAACTAATGAACTTGTTTTGCTAACACACAATGCCATCCAAATTTTGATCAAACAAAAAAAAAGCTCTGATAAGACTAAACAAATAACTTTAGTCTGATTAAATTAATATTGTAGTTTTAACTCATAAATATGACAGTTGTCATATTCGTGAGATATACTCAGAATTCTCTAGATTTGCTATCAAAGTTTTCATACAGGGTGAGCTAGAAATTGTGAGCCAACTTTTTCAGGAGTAATTGAACACACCTAAAGAAGTAATTTTCTCTCACATACTGCATGACCATAATCCAAAGTAGTGAACTACTAGACAGGGCTGTCATTGAACACATAAAGCATTTTTTGCCATTTATCTTCATTTTTATCATGACTTAAAAAATTGATTGCTTTTTTTATGAATCAGATTTCTGATGCTGCAGACTAGAATGGTCTGGAAGCCCAATGACTGTCAAGTCTACTGGCTAGATGCATATGAGATTAAAAAAAAAAAAAACCTTTTTTGAGTTCTTGCTCTGGTGTCTGCAAAACAGGCTCCTTTCTAAAAAGCAGGCAGAATTAAGGGTGTGCCAGGAATTGGAGAATGCCACAAGAATTATAATTCCCTATAATTTACAATTAAAAAATGTGAGACTTTCTAAGTATTTCTTAAGATTAAAAAAAAACCAAAAACAAAACTAAGGCTTATGATTTGACTTGGTTAATCTAATCCTGTTCCAGTTTATAGCATTGTTTCAAATTTTAGATATTAATAGATTTCATCCTTTTCTTTGCCAAATGTTACTAGGGTTGATATGATACTGGTACATAAAATTCAGTTTTATTATTGATCAATGTTGATATGAATGACTAAGTTGACAACATTAGATATATGAATTGAGTGGTGGATTTGTAGAAGTGAATGCACATGGGTCCGAAAATTCATGCAAAATCACTGATGCTCTATTTTTGTTCACCTGCACATGTTTCGTGTGGAACTTAGCTAATAAAGAATGACTGCTTATAAAGCTGTAAACCACCTGGTATTTATGATTATCCCTAGAATACTAATTCTATGTCTCGGAGACATAGAGATATAGGCAGTAATATGCCGTTTTTCATTCTTTTTTTAGTAGGTATTTTAGGGTTAAGAATTGAACTTCTCACCAGAAAAAGAAACCATCAAACTTTGTTCTACGGTTTCGTTGATTCACAAAACTTTTAGAATGACTTATGTTAAGAGCTGCATTAGCACATATAGAATAATAGGTGATTGGCACATATTCAAATTGACCTTGATGTTTAATTTATAATAAGAGTAGACATTAAGACAATGTGAGAAATGTTGAAATGCAAAAATGAACAGTTTATAAAAAATTCTTGCTGTGAAATGGCGTACCAAAAAAAATACTGGTTTAAGGATTTACATTTGCTCTTTCAGAAGAGAAATATTCATATTCGGTGAATAAAAACACAGGAGAAGCAGCATTGTTTTCAAGTTCAGAGTCATGAAACAAAATCATGGTTTTGCAGTTTGGTGCTTGGGAATCTCAAATAACGAAAAATTAGTAACAACAGTCGGAAAAGAAATGTATTGCATATAATATTTATCAGAATTACATTCTGATTTCTATTTTAAAGAAGGTAGTCTAAAACACAGTTGTTGAGCTTTTCTCAATCCTACTCCCTTTGCATAATGTTTTCGCTATTTGTTATGAAAATTTAGTTTGTTTTTGTAGTTCCATCAATCATTCATTTATGTTTATAAATTATTTTTTACGTATTTTCATATTTTTTTCCCTTCTTGATAAGGTTAATAAGGTTAATTAATAATCATAAGCAGAAATGAACATGGGGGGGGGGGAGTAAGATAACACAATGATGATAAGGTCTCCAGTACCAGAAATCTTGTCTAGAGTTTCTCGTATTGTATTCCGCTCAACTCTGGGTTCCGCTAGTAATTTTAAGTTTTTCCTCAGGGTTTTTTTTTTCAATGTTCCTTTGTGCAATATACAGTAGGATTTCGGCAACCCAAAAAATAGATCAACCGGGTACAGAAAGGCACGAAACTATAGTTCAGTATGGATAGAATAAGCTGCAAAAAAAAAATTTGTGCTCTGTTCAAATTTTTTTTGCTAACTTTTGATTTTTGATGACAACAAGCATCGGCGTCAGAGCCAGGGGTGTGGTGGGTGTACGATTACCCACATTATTTTGTATCGCCAGTATTAGCACCCCCAAATTAATTCAGAAATCAAAATCTTTTTCATGATCAAGTCAAGCACCCATGTCTCCAGCGTGCAAGAATGTTAAATTAGCTTTGAATAGGATATCACAGTTTTCATGGAGCCCTTTTCCATCATGCTGCCCTGGGGCGCATAAAAATATAAGAAGCCGCTCGACTATCACGTCATCATCATTGTCGAGGCGAAACCACGAAGCTTCAGCGACAGAAATTTCTTCCTGTGTGAATGCGGCACTATTATTACCCAGATAAATGCAAAACACGAAGAAAAAGAAAATTACAGAACAAAATGTGAAAAATGAATTTCCCTGAACAATTGGATACTTTCACGTTTAACAATATGAAGCAAACCTAGACAACGAGTGTGTTTTGCCCCATCAAGCAAGTTTTTTACAAATGTCTTGGAATGTTTGGTTCAAATATAAATGTCTTCAAATTAGCCCAATCTGTTGATTCTGCTGAATGAAATTGAAAAAAAACCGATTTAAAAAAAAAAAAATACAAACTTAGGAAATTGTCGCTGAATAACTGGCTCAAAAATGTTAAACACCCAGTCGATTGCACGTGGCATGCGTGAGTGAAATGTATGCTTTAATTGCGTATACACATACATACAATATTGGCTAACAAACCAGAACATGCCTCTCAATTTGTCCCAAAGGAGGACACGAGCAGGGGGGGGGGGTAAATCGCATGTGCTCAATGTATGTATATATATATATTTGTGTATGTATATATACCAATTTTAGTGTATTTTCAAAAGCCGGGGGGGAGGACAACAGCCCCCCCAAATGACAGGCCAGCACAAGAGGTTAACGAAGCCATGCTGGAGATTTTTTGTCCATGAGCTGCTTTAATAAATTGGTGACAATTTCAGTAGAACATTAAATTACGCAAGAATCGCAGTACGTAAAACTTACATAACGTAAAAAAATATACACAAAGGTACCCTTATCCAGCGGTTCTTAAATTTTTTTTTTTGACTCACGGAGCCACGTGGGCCTCACATTTTAATTGATTTATCATTTCGTTTATTCATTTCATTTTCCTCGACCGGTCGCAGAGCCCTGGAAAATGCACACGAAGCACCGGTTGAGAACTGCTGCCCTAACCAAGCTACTAACAAGTGAATTAGCAGAAATATAATTAGTAATAACTGGGGGAAGAACTAATAACTATATATATATATATATAATTCTCTTAGCACAAGGTATAGTTTTCTGCGTGGATGATGAATGGATTATTGGATTCGGAATAAACCTCAGAACAGTGGTTAAATTTCATAGGTTTGAATATATATTCACAGATACGAATAATAAATATTTTTTGTCAAATAAATTAATCTCTTATTTACTGGTAAACTCTCTCTCTATTTTTTATTTTCTTTCTTTTTTTTTCAACTACAACGTGGGTATTTGTGCTTTTTTCAAACCAAGTAATCCTTTTCTCAATAAGCTATTCTTTTCAAGCATTGATAAGTTTGGGGAGGAGAGGACTGCATTCTTACAGGAAGGGGCAGTTTGACGACACTGTACCTGTCACTAACCGTACAATGAGGGTGGGGAAGGAACTGGTTCCTGGCGAACACATTTATGAGTTCGAGCCGAAATGACAGTAGTTGTCTTCGAACTCATATGAGTCTTCACCGTTTAGAAGGTCAAGATATTGCCGATATAGGACTTGGCTATCAGAACTCATGGTTTTTCGCTGGTGAGATGGAATTCATAATAGTCGTTCACTGCAAAATAACATTCTTGCTCTTAAGAAACAGCTTTTCTGTAACTCCGAATGGAGAGAAATTTCTTTTTAAAGAAGGCTGGCAAACATGGAAGAGGAAGATTCTGCATGCAATCGAAAAGTAATTATATATCTGAGGGAAAAGGTCACATGAGTCAAAATCAGGAATATGGGTTGGTTGTGAAAGTATCAGATTGTAATGTTTTGTCAGGTAAGTCTGACACCAGGAGGAATCTGATTCCTTAAACCAGCGGTTCTCAACTGCTGCTCCGCGGAGCTCCTGCCCCTGGAGAACAGTGTAAATAATTAAATTTGATATAATTAAAATAAATTTGTAATTGAAATGAATTTCATTAGACAACAATAAATATTTTTATGGGCATTTTATTATATTTTATGTATATATAATCTTTAGTTTTTATGATTCCATTATTAATTGGATTGCTGTATCTTTGAAATATGACATGTATATTTGTTAAGGGCATCTTTTTCTGATCCACCTCATTGGGCATTTTGCCTGTTGTGGCCTTGTATTTGTATAATGCTGCTATTTTTCCGCTTTCTTTGTATTTTGATCATACTGAGTTAACTTTGTTGCTAGCTCTGATTCTAGTTTTTATGAAAACATAATGATCTGTTCAGCAACCCTGGCTCATTTCGCATTGTCATTAAGATGGTTTTTTATTTTGGTTCCAAGTTCTTAACATTTTGAACAGGCATCTACTTATGGACAATGACCAACAGACAAATTGAAATTTTCATGAAAATACTAGAACAAAATTTTCATTTCATGTTCTGGATTCAATTCAATTTTTATTAATATATTAGATGAATGATAACAATACATTAGGTTAGTGAAAACCATCAAGGAGATACCAAGGTCCCATACTGGTTGTTACAATGAAGTTAATTCAATAACATTTCAATTATCATACAGTGTAAAATAGTCACTATTTACTGATTTTTGAGATTGAAAACAAAAAATCATGAAAAAAACATCAAAATAGGAAGGGGGGTTGGGGGGGGATGTGATTACACAAACACATATAATACATAAAGTACAAATATATATAAATAATGCAATAATGCAACAGTCACAGGGGGGTGCTTTAGTGATCATAAAAAAAAAACTATAAATCAACATATGATTATGTATGAATTGGACTGGCAGAGCAGAGTTGACAGCATGGGTATTTTAATGAATAATTCGACAGCTGGAGGTGAAAAGACAGTAATACACACACAACAGGGAGTGATTGAGATTCCGTGGATGAAATCAGAAATAATTTTCAATATTGAAAATTTGTAGCATGTGTTTTTTGAGGTTTTTTCTGAAAATTGAAAATGAAGGGGACTGTATGAGATCATTTGGGAGGCTATTAAAAAATTTAGGAATGAGAAAGCTAAAATGTTTTTTGAGGATAGTTTTATGAACTAAAGGCATTGAGTAAATAAAATTGTGTCTATTAGATGTTCTTGACGAGTTCAGAGGTAAAGAGAATTGGTTTTTTTAATTATAAGTATGGATCAGTGATGTAATTGCTTGCCAAAATTCTAATAACTTTTTTTTTGTAAAGAAATAATGGGTGCAATATTGGTGACATAATCACTTCCCCAGAGTGGCAGACCATAAAGTAAGTGTGAATGAAACATTGAATAATAATAGGTTAACAAGAAAGATCGGTTTACATATGGTTTCAGGTTGAAGAATTTGTATAAAATGAAACGAAGTTTTGATTTTAAATGATTACTATGAGATATCCATTTTAGATTTTGATCAATATAAATACCTAGATATTTTATAGAGGATATTTGTTGTATACGTTGACAGTCACATGAATTATTACTAATACAATTTGGTTCATGGAAAATTATGTCAGTCAATATGTGGAATATTGTGTAAGGAAAAGTTGATAAATTTACTTTTGGAAATATTGATATGAAGATCATTAGCAATAAACCAATTACGAACTGTTAACAGATCGGTATTTATATTGTTGATAAGTGTTGGGTAGGCATCTCCTGAATAAAGAATTACAGTATCATCTGCAAACGTGATGATTTTACCATTGATATTTAAATTACATAGATCATTGATAAAAATTATAAATAATAATGGTCCTAAATTAGATCCTTGTGGGACTCCTTTGATTATCTTCATGGCCTTACTTAAACAATTATTGCATTTAACTTTTTGAGTTCTATTAGTGAGATAAGAATGGATAAAATTCAAAGTATTTCCTCTAATTCCATAGGAGTACAATTTTGAGAGCAAGATTTCATGATTCACGCTATCAAATGCTTTTCTTATGTCTAGAAAGATACCTATTGTTTTTCTAGATTGGTCAATATTCTTGTAGACATATTCAGAAAAGTTTAAAAGAGCAGATTCAGTATTTCTATTTGGTAGGAAACCATGTTGATTATTGGAGAAGAAATTATTGTTATTTAAAAAAGAATAAATCCTTGTTTTAATAAGTGTTTCAATTATTTTCGAGGTAGGTGACAATATTGAGATGGGCCTATAGTTGCTGAGGTTATTCTGATTACCATTTTTAAAAATAGGAATAACTATGGCTGATTTGAGTGATTCAGGAAATTCACCCCTTTCAATGCAATTATTAATTAGGTCAGCCAGTAGTTGATACATGCATTCAGGAAAGCTCTTTAGAATTTTAGTAGTCAAGGTATCATAACAAGATGCAGTGCCTTTGAGAGATTTTGCTATTTTGTAGACTTCAGTTCGATCTGTGGGGGCCAGAAAAATTGATTTGTCACTGCGAGGAATATACTGCTCAAAATTTCCGTATTCATGGGTTTGTTGTGTAATATTTATGAAATGGTTATTAAAATCATTAGTCAGTTTACTCTAAAAACATTTTGTACATGATCTGAGTCCAACAGATATTTTTTGATGGTATTTGCATAATAAACTATAATAAACTTGTTTTGCAAGAATACTATCAATAAACTGGTGATTTTATGGCTATCTTCACCAGCAATTTTTCTTGAACAAGTGCCAGCTGATTTTCTTATGTGATGAAGACTTAGATTGTTACTCTTCAAAGAGCAAAGTCGCTCAACTTTTATCTTATGTATCCTTAAAAGGATTTTAATGTGACACAACATACGGTTTGTCTGTTAAACTTGATGTGGTGCACAAAAGCTGTTGAATTTGAATCTGAGTTTTACTTTTAGTTTCAAGGACAGAATTAGGCATGTTTTGTTACAGGTTCTAGGCTGGTGAACATCGATTAATCCTTTTAAAATGACATCGGCATCAGGTGGGAAAGTTGAGAGTTTAATATGTAACAGTGAGACTATGAGAAGTAGTCAGTGCATGCATGGCAGAGGAGATGACCCGGTTTGAAAATGAATGCTGGAATGAAATCAATCGAGAAATGCTTCAATATTTCGAAACAACAAAGACTTGATTTTCTGAATGTTTGCATTGGAAGAATGCATGTGTCAAGGGGATATGATTGATGCGTTAAAAATTTTCAATGGGATGTACCATGAGTTAAGTAATTCAACAAGGGGACACCGGTATTGATTAATAAGGGACAACTTCAGGTTGTGATGTCACAAAAATGTTTTTAACAGGGTTGTGAATAAATGAAATGAGTTATATTTGGGTGTCAGAATTCTATTACAATGGCACGTATAAAAAAGAAATGTTTTCCCACATTGAGATAAATCAAGAAGCTATCCATACCTAGATAGAATATTTTTTTATGGGTCGAGTATATTATATATTTTCATAGTCATCAGTTTTTTTTCTGTGGTAATTGGTATTTTTGGTTGCTGTATTTTCATATGATTTTGACATATTCTCATATGATTGACATCTATATTTTTGGGTATCTTTTGCAGATATCTCATTGGACATTTTGCTAGTTGATGCCTTTGTATTTGTATCTCTGTAAAAAAATTAAACCAAAATTTATGTACTGAAATAAATATTTCTGTAAACCAACACTGTACAATGAATATTTTTTAATACAATTTATTTAATTTTCATTCAATGGTTCTAGGAGATGAAGTTGGAGTGTGCTGAGCTTGTTGAATGTCTTTTGATTCCAAAAGTTATAGATATTCTTGAAAGTGCAACAGCTTGCTTAAATGAAGTTGGAGAACCTGCTCCTAAGTATGAGGTTTTTTAATTTCATTAACCTTATGAACTTTTGCTGTAAAACTCTTGTTAATGGTCAGAGCTCTAAAGTTTAGACAAAAAAAATTCCCTAATACTAAGATTAGCAGGCACAAAAGGCATAAAAAATACTTAAAACAGTCACAGTGAAAAAAGTTTGTATATTTGATGAGAAAAAAAATGACTAAACTAAGATTTCAAGTGTCCAAAAAATGGCTGTAAGATTAGCTGTACTTTCTCTCTACTGCACTTAATTTATAATAACTGTATTAATACCAAAGTTGATATCTGCATACAAAAAAAAGTGTTCATTGACTACAAAGTTTGTCAGGTAATTCTACCAAATAACATAAACATAATTACCATGCGAAATAATGTTGAAGTTAAACCTGGCTGTAATCATTCTCAATGTAACAATAAATCTCTCTACATCAACATTTGTTCAAATTTTGTTTATCATTGCCTATAACCAAACATAGAACTCCTTTTAATACAACATTATTCTTTACTAAAACTCGTCAGATCCTTATTTTGTACCACCTGATCTCTTAATAAATGTTGAAGTTACAGTTGATATTTTTTTTCCCCCGTTAAAGTGTGATGCAATAGACACATTTATAGGGGCAAACATCTTTTCATGCATAATCTATCAATTAAAAAATATTAATTTTTTTTGGAGGATAAATATTTATAGTGCATTTTCTGCTTACATTAACAATGCAGTTTTGTTAATATGCCAACAACAGCTTGAATTTGGAAGCATGTGATAAAAAATGTTGCCTTTCAATAATAGTGGTTCTACAACAATATTTTTTGTTGGTCTATAGAATATCATTTTATCAGAATTTCACTGCAGTCGAATTAAAGAATAAAAATAGTATCAAACTACAAAGTTTTCATATGGATTTGGTTCACAAACATCTTGCATAATAACTCCATATTTATCAGATCTTTTATTGTTGAAATTGATATTTTTAGTTTGGTCTGTGTGTGTGTCATTTTGAGAGAGAATCCAGTTTGAAGTCAGTTATTTTGTAAAAACTTCATACGTAGTCTAATTTCATCTGTTACAGTGAAAGCATTAGCTAATATTTTGGCAGAACATCAGTAGAACGCTGTATTTTAACCCTATGAAAGACAAGATACCCTCAGCTCGTGGTACAACCTAATCTTATTTTTCTTATCTTAAAAAAAAATCACTAACCTTGTTAATTATCTTAATGCAGTCCCAAGAGATGATAGATGAAATTTCTATCTCCTAACTGCAGGTAGGATATTCCAGCACATTCAAACAAATACGCAATGTTCTCAATTGTATTGCCAACTATGTACGGGCATGCATTTCCATGCAACAATAAATACTCCAGTAATAAGTCTCTGCGTTTAGAGCAGATTATTTACTTTAGATTGTTGTCAAATAAATCGGTATTTACAGTGTTTTCCTGTGTATAATCTGTAGTATTGTGTAATCTGCACATGCAAATTTCATTCACCAATGGTGGTATTTCGAAAAATGAAAGGGGATGTTTGTCATGTGTTTCAACAGAGAAAAATCTTAAGTTTCCTATTCATATTTATACTCCATCTATAAATATTTTGAATAAAGCATGCAGTTAAAAAATGTTTTTGTCAATTATAATGTCAATAATTGGCAATCGTGACTGATCCTGATACAGAATATTAATGAATCTTGCTTATAATATAAATGAGAACCAAATGACCAAGTATAATGATACATTGTTCGCCACTTTTGATTCAGTTTCTATGGCTTTTTCTAAAGAAATTCTTGGAGTATATTAGTGTTTAAAGCAGCGTTTCCTAAAACCTTTTGAAGCTCGCTGCACCCTTGGGAATAACATTAAAAACTTCAGGTACCCTTCCTTGAATACAGAATACAGTTTACTACAACAAAAATCACTGTAAAAATACATCAGTAGAGTTTTGTTTGATTAGTCATTAAAGTGAAACTTGTGATTGATGCTTGTATAACAGATACTTGGAATCAGGCCTTACAGTTGGCAATGAAACATGTAAATTATCCTTAAGATCTTGCAGTCTATTTCTTGCCAGATGGCAGCGCTACACATAACAAGCATTACACTTACACAGAAACAAATGTCACGCTAGGTTCACAACATATATATGCACATTCCGGCATGTACCAATTCATTAGAAATTCCATAGAGGAATGTGTACAAGGTGCATGTGCGGTTGAGTAGTAGTTTATTTCTTGCTTTGCATTTTGTCATAGCAGAGAAAGCTTGCTCACATACATACATATAATGTTGAAAAGGGGGAAAGTTCACTCATGGTGAACTTACCTTTGATACTGGAATCAGCACGAACATCAATAAATTCACCTCGTTCACAAGCAGTGAAATCTATTTCTTCCTGACTGTCTGCAAAATCAAATGGTGAGACAACCCAGTCTGAATTATCAGTAGAATGAGATGGAAAGTACATATTTATTGCATCTTGCAATATTGAAAAATGAGGTTTAATCAGTTTATCTGAAGGTGTGTGTGGTGTCACTCTCCATTATTACTTCGTGTTTTGGCAGCTCACTGATGCAAAAATAAATCGAAGAAAAAAAATGTACCTTGCAGGGAATTGAACTCACAACTGGTCACATGCTACGTGAGCACCTTAGACCATTAAACCAGAAAGCCAACAAATCCTCTTTCCTTAGAGATCTAGAGATCGTATGCACTGTGAACAGAGCCATACATGGGCAGACAGATCTAACTCAGGCCAAAGCTCGTATTGCTAACACTGCCACCAGATGGCGACTTATCTGATAAGTCTGTGGCTCATGAGAGTAATTAATTTCACTTGATTTATTTTAAAACCTTGAGTGGATCGTAATATTTTTTTACTTATCTCCATAATATCTCGCGGCACCCCTTAGCCAATATCACAGCATAAAAGTTTCACAACTTTTGTGCTCTGGTTTAGAGTATAGTTATTATTATTGTATATTACTGTACCAACGTGTTTTTCTATTGGTACCTACTGATGAAAAAAAAAGTTATTACTTGTTTGACACTCTGACTTTATATGACCCCTAAACGGGACATTCCCTTTTTGTCAGATATGTCATTTTTTCCCTTACACCCAGATATGTCATTCATGTTGCAAAGGGTTGTCTAGTTATTAAAATAAAATTGTTGACATTTATTTTGACACCCTGTGCTCAAGAATCAAGTTACAAAGTTGTTGCCATGTCTCTCCTGATGCTAAAAAAATAAAATTCCTTTTTTCTGAATGCAATATTCACTGAGAAATTTCAATTTAAAAAAAAAAAAAAGAAGGGAAATTGTGTGTGGGGGTAGAAAACAGTGTTAAATATGGGTCAACTATTTTACCCGTATTTAATGCTGTTTTTCCCCAACTCTGCCCTCCGTTTCTCAAATTTGAATATGTCCTCAAATATTGTACTTGGAAACATAAAAATTTTTTTGTTGACATCAGAAGAGATAGGGTAACAACTTCATAATTCGGTTCTTGAGCACAGGGTGTCGATATACATGTCAACAATTTTATTTTAATAACTAGACAACCCTTTGCAACATGAATAACATATCTTTGTGCTACACATCAATAGGAAATTTTTGTGTGTGGAAATGAATGTGTGCCTCTAGGATCAACTGTTCATCAGTAAAATATTGTATGCATGAAAATGAGTTCTAAAATGGGAGCATTCTAAGCGGGATAAAGTTTTGTTTTTTTATATACACGATATAACAACACTTGCACATAATGTATAATAAGGTTTTTTAACTATTTATTTTATGATTTCAGGTGCATCTAATAAAAAATAAATTGTAGTTTAGATAGATTAAATCATTTCCTTCCATTGAGCAGTTAAAAACACTATGAAACTAATTCAAAATTTATTATAGCAGAAAAAGAATAATGTAACATTCATAAACATTTTTTTCTAATTTCTTAGTAATTTTTTTCAGGTATCAAGTACTAATAGCATGGAGACTATTTTGAATCAAGGATATCTTCTATTACAGTGTTTATCTCTTATGATGCATATAAATCCTTGCAAAGTGATTTCCTGGTGGAATGATTTTCTTTTTTCCTCCCTGATGGTCCATAACTCTGATCTACCACCATTTAACCGCTTCGTATTTTCAAACCTGAATACGGCAGATTCACCAGATTTGTGTTGGAGACGCACAGTGTGTTTCTGTGTGTGTGTCCAGTGCTTGTTTTGTTTTCAGGGGGTAGTGCCATCTATCCTCCAAATTGCTAATGTGTTGATTTGAAATTTTATTTGTACATATTTGTGTTGTAGGTCTGTGTGATCATTGTGGTGGTAATCATTTTTTTTTTTTCAAATTGATAACTCAAAAGTGGAAAACCTTCGAAATCATATTTAGCCGACTACCACTGGTCAATCATGAGTTTGAAACCCAGATTTGTGCCAAAGACAAAATCAAACGAGGGCTGGTTCTCCCCCTTCCAGAAGATCAGAAATTAAAAATATTTTTATACAAAACTAAGTATTGAAATTATACATTTCTATTCTATCTGTTAGTTTCAAATTGATTTTGAGTGTTAATGACCCAAACTGTCTGAGGGGAAAATGTGTGCTCCCATCCAAAGGTAGATTCTGCATAAAATGGGGACAATCACATTATGGCTAGATGGAAAAACTATGGATATTAAAGGCAGATCTTTTACATATTCGGTTTTTTCTTCCAACGATTTGGGAAAATATTTTACAATTTAAATGAACATAACAATCCTTTGTAATTTTTCAAAAATAGAGCATTCACAGTCTTGTAGGATCAAAGCAAATTTATACCGTATAGGTGCGGTCTTTCAAAGCCAGTAAATAGCTGGGAAAGTACTGTAATTTTCCCTAGTATTTTACTTGCAGGGGGAAAAAACTCAAATTCATTATGGCCCCTCATTCAAAGATGTAACTAGATATCTTGTGACCTTATTCTTCAACAGCCTGTTTGTTTTTCAATACAGTACAGTAAAATGCTTCATTTGTACTTGAAACTACATTTCAAAGTCACGCGATCAAGATAGACTGTAGAAAGAGGGGGAAAAAGTTGGTGGTTTTCCCTGTACTTCTTGGAACTATTAACCAAGTTTTTATGTGTGTGTGTGCGCATCTTTTTTTCCGAAATTCCAGGTATTAGATTCGTCATAGCACATCAGCGGCACCTCTGAATTACAATATTGAAATGAAGTTGAATAACATGATCATAGTAAAATTATATTTGATCATTCATGTGCAGATGGAAGTTTGAGAAGATGTTGCATGACAAGAATGTGAATAATTTAATTCATTTTCTTTTCATTCTCAGATGGCTGCCACTTCTGTTGCTACTGGTTGATTTGTACGAAAAAGCTGCTGTAATGACGAAAAGGAAAGCTCCTCTTCTTGGGGTAAGTTAAAAGTCATCATTTCTATACATGATTGTATCAAATTAAATTTCAGTTTTACATTTTACCCGTATTGCACAGAATGTGTTTTTCAACTTTTCCTTCAGTGGAATGAATGCATTTTAACTTTTCCCAATAAAACTTCAAGCAGTCTTCATGGAAAGTACAGGAAGCATTAAAATATTTTTATAAAAAAAGTTTAAGGTGGCCAAAATGTTTTTCTGGAAAAAAATTGAAAGAAAATTTCAGCAGTATTGAGAGTATCCACCCTCCGTTTCTCAGCTCTGTAGTGTAGTGTGGACAACCGTAGAAACTATTGCCAATTCGTAGCAGTTGGCAGCTCTGGAATATTAAAAAACTCTGAAATATGTTTGAGCCTGGCCATTTAGCAAGACAGTCTTGCCCACAGTGAGAGGAAGCAAACTATGAGCTTTGTTTTGATCGTGTGATGCTCACATTCAGAGGTGAATATGGAGGGAGAGTGAAATGATCCCCCGGTAAAGTTTTATTGACACAGGTGGATATTAGCCTACTTTCCTTCTTCGTTCACCATAGAAACCTTCAGTGATAGCCCCTCCCATCTGAAAAGCCTGTATCCGCTTATGTGCTCAACAGACAAAGTGAATATGCAAGCCCTTGAATGAACTGGTGCTCATCTGTCTTTGATATATGTACTGCTCTCATGGACAAAAAAAATGTTATTTATAAAAACCTGTTTAAACTTTTAAAAGGCGAAACGCTTAATTTTTTCAAGTATAAGTAAGGGCATTTCTGGATCAATCCAATCAACAGTGGTTTTCCAGATTGATTTTAGAGATTTTATTTCCGTAGAATTTGAATGAGTAAAAGAAAAAAATTTTCTTTGGTAACAAGTTTCGTGTTTTTGCAGTGTTTATCTGCCTTGTACTGCAACTGAAGCACAAAAAGCTATTACTCCAATGAAGGGGAATGACTGGTAACCAACCAAGCAGAGAAACCTTACCAACCAACACCTCATTGGGCATTTTGCCTGTTGTGGCATTGTATTTGTTTTGGCTTTCTCCTATAAGCAACATTCTTGTTAATTTTCTAATTCGGGCAGATTTTGAATTTCGCTGTACAAAGTATCAAGTTATTTTTATCCTCTATGTAAGTAAGATGTGATAAGACCCATATTCGTGTTGCCCTTGGCTAGACAGTCAAAGCAATTTGTCATATCTACTAATAAGGTATTTAGTTTTCTTTCACAGACGCATTTTTATTTTGTCCAACAGCTTGAAGGGAACCTTGTATCATAGATGCTACAGAACTTATGATAGAAAAAAATACTATTTGAGGGTTATGGGGTTGAGGTTAAAGAAACTGAGTAACACCAAGGCTTTTTAAGCATCTTATCGGGTGTGACAGGAACTTTAATAAGTGCTTAAAAATAATTCCTACCTTGGCTGCAGAAAAAAATGTCTAGATATAGGGTTGGCAGACGTCCATAAGTATAGTGCATTAGTGTGTATGAAAGGGGGTGTTGCATTTAATTTTTATGTATTAGGGATTTCAGTCGTGTGCAAAGTTTCTTTTGGTGGAGGGCTGGAGTGGCCGGAACCTGTACTTTTCAGTGGTTATGGCATTCTGCGATTGGAAGGAAATTTTTCTTTAAATCTACTAGTTCCTAATAAGTTTTTTCTCATTACACCCCCCCCCCCCCCCACCTCCCTCCTGGTAAAAGTAAACATTCATCACTACTGTGAGGCTTCATGTGAATGTTGGCACGTCTGCATCCAGCAGCCTTCAACGTAAAAAAAAACTTTCTGTAGTGAGTAGTGTAGGTTGACACTTACCTATTACAGTCGACTCTGGTTTTAATGACCTTATGCAATAGCGACCATTCCATTACAATGACCGATAGGATAAGTCCCAAATGTTTCCATAGAAGGACTATGTTATGTTTTACGCTCGATAGAAAGACCCTCCTAATATAACGTCTATTTATGACGTAACTAAAGGGGTCATTATATTAAGATAAAAATGTGACTGTGATATATTTATAAGTAATAAAATATCAGGAAAGAAAGCCCATTAAAAAATGGTATGTAACCTAAATACAGCACCCCAAAGTTTGAAATAATTAGGTCAAATAGTCTATATAAAATAACTTGAAGAGGGATTACAACACACAACAAAAAAATTATGATTTTCATTCATTTTTTTTAGTATGGGTAGTTTCTCAATTATTTTCACCAAGCTTATCATATTTCCTTTTCTATGTATCTATTCTGGGGAAGTAACAACTCTTGTTATTTTGGATCTGTTGATATATCCTTATTACTAATGATGTGTGTGAGTGTAAGTAATTATAACCAGAATATTCAATTGAAGACAGACACATATTTAATTGAGATTTAAACACTTAAAGTGAGAGAGAACATCTGTTGCTGTTCAAACTTGAGCAGCCATGATTTTTTTTTTTTTTTTTTTTTTTTTTTTGTGCTGTTGCCAAAACTCTGAAACCAAATACTTGACTAATAATGAGTTGCCAGATACCAAAAACAGAAATAAATAAATTGTTTGTCTATTAATAATATTCTAACACTTTCCCTTGTTAATAAAACAACTATGTTACAATACAAGTCCTATTTCAGTGGACAGTGTCACTAATCTTAGCTTGTGCAATGGCTTTGTCATCATATCAGCCAACTGATACACTGTAGAGATCTTTTGTACTGCAATTTCTCCTTCCATCACTTTTTCACAAATCAAGAAATGTTTAATGCTAATGTGCTTTGTGCGGCGATGGAATTCTTGATTGTGTGCTAGTCTTATAGCTGCGTTATTATCAATTTGGATCACTGGAACTTCTTTAAATTGTACAACTGCTATGCACATCCTTTGCAACCAAATTGCGTCTTTACAGCATTCATTTGCTGCAACAATTTCTGCTTTAGTGGTCGATGTTGCTACCACAGATTGTTGTTGACTGAGCCATGAGATAGCTCCACCAGCGTACAAGATCACCACTCCTGTAGTTGAGCAACCAGTTTTCACATCCTCTAAAGTCAGCATCACTATAACATTCCAACACTCTAGGATTGCTGTTATATCTGTAGATGATGCCTTTACTTGCAGAACTTGCAATGTATCTGAGAACACATTTGGTTTTCACCCAATCTTCTTTTGAAGGATTCTCTAGCTTGCGTGATAAAACTCCTACACTGTATGCTAGGTCGGGTCTGGTGCCTACCATAAGATACATGATAGCTCCGACTACTTCTCTGTAAGGAAATAATTCAAGTTTCTTGTGATTCAAGACCATTTTCCTCTGACGGCACTTTCAAAATAGGTGTATGAACTGGTCTACAATTTTCCATACCAAATTTCTTCAGCACTTTCTTTACATATGCTTGGTGGCTAATTTTGATGTTTCCATTGGAAAACTTTTCAATTTCCAATTCTAAGAAGTATGTTACTGGTTTACTGGCAAATTTAAATTTCCTTTTCAACTGTTTAATGAAATCTTCAGCTTCTTGCTGATCAGTTGCTGCAACTAGGCCATCATCAACATATAAAGCTACAAGTGATTTTCTGTTATGATCTCTGATGTACAAACAAGGATCAGCTTCACTTGCCTAGTGAAGCTGATCCTAGTTTCAACAAAAAATCTCCAAAATACTTGTTCCAGTAGCGAGGAGCTTGCTTAAGACCATAAAGACTGTGCTTGAGTCTACACACATTACTTGTCCCATCATTATAACCTTCAGGTTGTTGCATATAGATGGTTTCTTCTAGATCACCATATAAAAATGCTGTAGAGACATCAAATTGGGTCAAATACAATTTCTCACTTGCTGCAATACTGATTATCGAACGCAGACCTGCCAACTCTCCTGATTTAGGCGGGAGACTCCGGATTTTTCATCCTTCCTCCCGCTCTCTGGATTTTGGTAGAAAATTAGACTTCACGTTGTCGTGGCGTCAGTAATTACCGTCATCGTTAGGGAAAACACCCGTAGAGGACAGCGTAATCATCTTCATCGAGCAGCCATTAAAAAAAGTCTTTGTGACTGCATTTAAACAACTGGCAAAGACGCGACTTTATCGGCAAAGACGAAGCATTTATCGGCAATCATTTATCAGGACCTTCGTTGCCGAAATGCATGTATAATCGTTATCGTATTCCATTAAAAGCCACGCGGTAAACAAGTTTTTTCGTCTGCAGCGTTGTAATTTGAATTTTTTAAAATTGTTTCTTCCGATTAAACATCTTCAGAAAGCAAATATAAAACTTTAAGCTATATACAGCTAAATATAAAGCTTTTAAGAATTCATATACCCAAGATTATCAATCACTGATAGCATCCACGAAAGGAAACACATACTTTATGAACAGTTTGTAGATGTGATTTCTCTATTCTGCATGGAAAGACTGGCATAGAATTATATTCTTCTCAGGGGCAATGCAGAACGTGCCTTGGGGGGGGGAGAATGTAACTTTTTCTTAATTAATTAAAAAAAAATTATTTTTTTTTTGATCGAGTCTATGCGTGTCGGGCCCCCCCCCCCCCCCCCCCCTGGAGAATCTCCGGATTTCTGGATTTCAAAAGTTGGCACGTCTGCGAACGTATTGTTCCTAACTTGGTTACCGGACTGAAGGTTTGATTGTAATCAATACCATGACGTAAGGATGAATCCTTTGATTACAAGTCTCGCTTTATAGTTGTCAATACTACCATCTGGATTCTTCTTGATACGATACACCCACTTACAAGGTATAGCTTTCGATCCTTTAGGTAATGGCTGTAGAATCCATGTACAATTTTCTCTTAAGGAATTCATTTCAGAGTCCATGGCTTTCTTCCAAAATGTACTGTCTGTACAATTGACGGGGCATCTTGATAAGTTTCTGGTTCATTTGCATTAGCCATGAAGACATCTGCCAACATAATGTAGTCTTCAAACCTTTTAGGCTTTTTCAACTCATTTCTGTTCCTGAGCTGTCTGATGTTTGTTTCAGCCTCTTCATTTTCATCATCTGAGCTACAGCTATCTTTGATTCTTCATCATGGGTATACTTTCCTTCATTTTAAAGTTCTTTATTTTGGTCATTTCTTTCAATTGGAAGTGTCACTGTATTTTCAATCTGTAAGGGCTTCTCTTGAAATACCACATTACGACAGCAAATTACTGTCTGCCTTTCTTCGATATATATGCGATACCTTTCATCTCCATCATATCCAGTGAGATAACCCTTTGCTGCTTTCTTTTCCATCTTCTTCCTTTGATTTGGGATATGAGCATAACAGATTGACCCCATGATACGCATATGCCTTATTCGAGGCTTCTTTTTCATCCATAGCTCAAACAGACTTACATTGTGAACCGAAGATTTTCCAGTCCTGTTAAGAATATAAGCTGAAGTATTGATAAAATCGGCCCTCTTAGGAAAGCCGGGAAGCTCATTTCTTTGTTGGAGTACTTGAGAGTTCTTGACATCTCAACAAGTTCTGTTCTCTCGTTCGCTACTTCCATTTCGTTCAGGAGTATACGGTGCAGTCAATCTGTGAATAATTCCATTCTTCTTGAGAATTCTTTGGACTGCTTGGTTGTCAAACTCTCCACCATTGTCACTCAATACTTGTTTAACTTTATGCCCCAAGTTTTTAGCATGAGCTAAAAAGTCTTCTAGTGCACTTGCAGCTTCTGATTTCTGCTTTAAGAAGGAAACATGGCGGAACTTGGTATACTGGTCCTTGAAAACAGCAAAGTATCGATATTTTCTACACGATACATCAAATGGTCCACATACATCTGTAGAGATAAGTTCTCCTGGTTTTGTGGCTTTCTCTCTAGTGCCGAACTTCAAATGTTGAGCCTTGCCATAGATACAGGCTTCACATAACTGTTTATCAATGTTGACTTTGATATTGAGTTCTTTTTCCACTAACGACTTCACATGCGGTTTATCTTGATGTCCCGATCTTTCATGGTAAAGCTGAAGAAGAGAATCATACTTGCTCACCATATTTACTTCGACTGGGGTTTCTGGTAGCAGCACTTTAATTTCAGCTCTGAAAAGACCACCACTAATATCTCGTGATCCATTAAGGACTGCTTCATTATTAGTTTTCAGATAACATTTTCTAGATGTTGATTCAAACACACTGTTCTGGTTTCTGTCTTGTGTTGCTAATACTGGAAACAGATTCTTGCTAATATCGGGAACATACCAGACATCTTGTAAATTTTTAAATTGTTTTCTACCATTTACTATGGCCATTATTTTTATTGTACCTTTCCCTACGGCTGGTAGTACTTTTCCATTTGCCACAGTTATACCATGCGAATATTCGAATTTTTCAAAGTCTACAAAGAAATTACTACTCTTAGCAACATGTTTAGATGCACCGTTATCTATATACCAATCATCACAATTCACTTCTCCAGCGAAAACATCTTCATCTACAGCCAAGAGAGTCGTATTAACAGCAGCAGCAGTACCACCACCCTTACTTTGATATCTTGTGGAACGCCTTGAACTAGGTTTTGGTGGTTTACCATCAGCAATCCATTTACGGCAAATCTTGACCCAATGTCCTTTCAGATGACAGTAATTTCACTTACTATATTTCTTACTTGAAGATGTGCTTTCTTCTCTTTTCTGATGATTCTGGGTATTTTGTTTGAAACTTGCAATTAGTGCTTCGTGACCTGATTCATTTTCATTTATGTCTGTTCTTAATTCCCGCTCATGAGAACATAGCTGTGTTGTTAAATCATCAACAGTTCTTTTTTATACAAATACAACGCCACAACAGACAAAATGCCCATTGAGGTGGCTGATAAGAAGATGCCCATAAAAATATGGTCATCATATATTTCAAAAATACACTTCAAAAATATACTCACACTTTCAAATAATCTTCACTTGGTAGCAACCAACTTAATTTAAAGGCACGATAGCTTTGAGGAAGAGCATCGAATATCTTGCATATCAGCAGCATATGTGGAAGCTTGGTTTCTTGTTTACTTTCTAAACCTTTGTTAAGCTCATTCCACAGATTTTTCAATTTGGATAAGTTTGCTGCCATATCCTCAGTTGATGACCACTTAAACTGGAAGAACTCTAAACAAATGTTGTACAGTTGATTTTCAGATGTGGCTTCAAATAGCTTGTGTAGCTCTAGCCATACATCCCTAGCACAGTCAAATCTCATTACTTTCTGTAATGTGTCCTCTGTCATTAAATTTGTTAGAGCCATCATAGCACAGTTATTTGCTTTATTATACTCCTTCAAGTCAAATCTTGTATTGACTTAGAATAGTTTTTGATGATCCATCCAATGGCTTCTCTGGCAGTTGCATTTTCCTATTCACTATATCTAAGGCCTCACCATAGAAACTTAATGCAAATTTTATCCTATATTTCCACAGTGTCCAGTCTCCTTTGCCACTCAATGGCTTGACTTGAATCTTGCCAGCTTCCATCCTTAGGAATTTCACTTGTAGGCTTCTTGACTGGAGTTAGGCTTAGGAACTCTTTGTTTACTCACACACAGCTGAGTCAGCATGAAGAGACCCCATAACCTCTTGTTATTTTGGATCTGTTGATA
The DNA here is from genome assembly GCF_987345545.1 of Pholcus phalangioides. Taxonomy (NCBI): domain Eukaryota; kingdom Metazoa; phylum Arthropoda; class Arachnida; order Araneae; family Pholcidae; genus Pholcus; species Pholcus phalangioides. The sequence continues at coordinate 42,930,325 of NW_028301600.1, read as the reverse complement.
TATCCTTATTACTAATGATATGTGTGAGTGTAAGTAATTATAACCAGAATATTCAGCTGAAAACACACACACATATTTAATTGAGATTTAAACACTTAAAGTGAGAGACAACATCTGTTGCTGTTCAAACTTGAGCAGCCATGTTTTTTTTTTGTGCTGTTGCCGAACATGGAGGAAAGAATAACAGGAGGTGACATCAGGCACGAAAATTGAAGCCGTTGTGGCAACCCTATGGGCTAACAAGTATGTCCAAACAAACAGCTCTTTTCCCTATACTTAACATGTGTTTTGCCAGATTGAATTCTCTTAAAATATTAATAACTAAATAAATTTAAGCACCATGGCTGTTTAATGCGTCTTCAGGTAATCTACATGATCCAATAAAGGGGAAAGATAAAAGTTTATCCTTGTATAAGGGGTTTTTATATTTTTAATTTATTTTTGAAAGGGGAAGACAATTTTTCACTCGCAACTCGTCATACGTTTTTAGTTCAGTGCCTTCAATTAATTTTAAAAATTGGATGTATTACATTAATGTCTATGGAAATATGATTAATTAAAATATTATGAAGCTCCAATTAAATGCATTTTTCATAATTTTTTTTTTAACTTTATTTTGCCTTTTTGTTTTGTTCATCATTATCATAGATCCGGGACATTTCGAAAGTGTTTGAAGCCCAAGGGTGCTCGTCTTAAGCTTTACATGAGGAATTTGGATTTCTGAATCAATTCTGAGGTGCTCGAGCACCTTCCGACAGGGCCGTAGCTAGGATTTTTGCCACCTGGGGCAAACAGCATTTTGCCGCCCCAGTGCCTCAAAGTACTGGAAGTACTCGAGTGTCCTCCGCCACTGAGTATTTATGGTTTTGCTGCCTGTAGGCTAAACAAATTTCGCCACCCTGTTCTTCCGTTCAACTCTCATATTCTTGAATACGTATTACTGAAATATATGCCGCCCATCCGAACCTTCCGCTATGTAGATGTAGTATTGAGAAAAAAAATAATTAAAAATTAAACTTTTTTTACGAGCCGCGATAAGTCATCTTTGTGGCCTATAGTATTTAGGAAAATAATCACTTGGGCTGTTCTTTTCCTCTCTTCATTTTGTACCTATTACTTTGCTTTTAAAGTGGTATGTGCACGAAAATTTAACAAAAAAACAGTTTCGAATTGAATTTGAAATCTAAAATTGTCTGTGCTCGAGTTTTTGTTGTTCTACCTGGACTGAAAGTATTTCTACAATATTTTAATATAAACAGCTGAAAGGCATTATCTATTCTAATGTTTTGCATATATAACGTTTTTCTCAAAAAACTAAGATTTTTTTCAAACACTGCTTGTTCAAGTGTCTTTAAACATTGTGTCTCTCTCAGCACTTAGGTGTTACATGCTTTGGCATAATTTTTTTAAAATTAAAATGCAGAGAAGGAATTTCGGGGCACAAGATATGGGTAAATTTTGGTTATTTTTCCAAAAGGTTCCATGTTGTTGAAGTTAATATTCGAAAACAAATAACTAAAATTGTAAAAGCTCTCGTTCAATTGTATAAATATATCCAAAGAATTTGAGGGGGAAAAATAGAGTTCCTAAAGTGAACTGTAAATTTTTAAATTATTTTTAAAAATGGGGATGTTTCTCATAGGAAAGCATGTGAAGCCACGGTTTGTTTGGGCTTGCTTGGTCCCTTTAATAGAGCGATCACTCTCTTCTTCTGACAACCCAGTTTCCCCATGCTTTCTCAATGGACGCGTTGGTAGCGTCACCTCCTGTTATTCTTTCCTCCATGGTTGCCTAAACTCTGAAACTAAATACTTGACTAATAATGAGTTGCCAGATACCAAAAACAAATAAATTGTTTGTCCATTAATAATATTCTGACAACAACAACACAATGGAAGCTATTCCATGCATTTCCACAATCTTGTTAGAGAAACAAGATTGAGACAAGACTCCCAGTGACACAAAACATCTGGAATTTCCTGTGTTCTAAGATGTAGAAGTGTAAATATGCTAGTTGTACAGCAGAGATGAAGTGTCGTGGTAATGCTATGTGGATTTGCTTTCAGTTCAGCGAAGATCATAATCTGACTGTGTGGTGTACACAACATTCTTGACCCCCCAAAGCCATAAGTTGCAAAGATCAGGTGTCATGTCATACTACTTATTCATAAAATTGTTCTTCAGCACGAGTTTCACTGATATTGGAATGTGCATCTTAATTAAAGTTGTGCTGTCCACACAGTAATGCTGTTGAAGTGCCAAAATGAAGTAGTTGCAAAATACAGATTATACTGCTGGCCAAGAACAGCACTGGTTACGGAAACTTTGACTCTGTCAGTCAGTCACTTACACAGTCAGTCATTCATATGGCCACTCATACATTCAGAGTATGTGATATTTCCAGGGCAAAATATACCTTAGTGAAATGTAATGGACAAAATGTTCCGGAGACAAAATTCCTGGATACACTGTAGAGTATAGTCTACCGATACATTTTCGAAAAAAAGATTTTTTCACCAAACAAAATTTTATTCTGTCAAAAGTGTTCACGCATATTTTCAAGTGATTCTGACATCTCATTTTACAGCATTTAAAATCGTATCTTTAATTATCACCCTGTATGTAGCTAATTATCTATATATATAAAATTAACATGTCCTGACTGTTCATCACCACTGAGGTGAAGTTGCTGAAGCTATAAGTGTGAAATTTGGTCAGTTTTATTTCCTAATGCAGAGATTCACTGGGAAGGGATTTCTCAAAATGCAACCCATGAGGGTCTCAAAAGTTATATGGAGAAATCATTGCTTAGGAAAAGTTGCGGCAGCTATAAATATGAAATTTGATTACTAGTTCTGTTTTATTTTGTAAAGACTCGCCAATAGAAGAGATTTTTTAAAATTCAGTCCCTCAAGTGGTTTTTAAGGAAAATTTTCAGATGACTGAATCCATACAAGGAAAGCTGCAGAAACGGCCAGCTTTTCATAAGTCCCGTGTAAAGTTCGTCATATTAATGTGATTTAAAAAAAAAAATTGGAATCGTTTAAAAGACCAGTTGAAATCCAATGTGGTTTAAACGAAACAACCCTTGTTTATATGCACAACTATTTTAAAGCTTTTATATATATATATTTTTTATTTCTAAAGAATTATTTGTATATTATGTAAATGAAAATCATTGACCATTTCTTTAACTTCAAAATTTAATTTATTACAAAATAAAGTTTTTTTTACTCAGCTCAAGTCAAACATTTCCCCAGCTGAACAATATTTTATCACCAAATGAATGAAAGGTTTGAATAAAAGGGTTTATCAACCCCACTATGCATGATTCAGAGTTCAGAGTCAAACTGAACAGTGAAACTGTTCCACAGGCAAAAAAAAACATTTATGTCCGTGCTTTGAACTTTTACACTATAAACAGAACAAATAGGTCATTAAACTCTTTAGACGTTCATTATTTATTATGCACTTGATAGAGAGAAAATAGTTTTTAATATTGATATTTAAGTATATTATGCATAATGTTAAATATTAATGATGAGGTAATTCATATTCTAGGCTCGAAAAAGAATTTGGAAATGGTTTGATGATCGCAGTGGAAAGTGGAACAGTTACACTGCAGTGAATAATAAAACTATCGATGATGCATATCGAGCAAGAGAGCCAAGCGTACGCTTTACTGCTGGTCGTAGGCACTATACGGTGCACTTGACAACTATGGTCCAGGTATGCATTTACACACACCTGAAAATGTGAAAATGAATATATACACTGGGGAACTCTCACATTTCTTTGAATATCGGAAAACCCAATGAACATATTTTGATGAAATTTGGTGTAAATACCTAGTTATATATATAAGAGTAGAAATTAAAATAGTATCATACACACAACAGTCATCTCTCAACCATATTTGTTAGTAAGGCTCATTAGCTCGGAAATATCTATAACCTACCGTGCAAGATTTAACATAAAATGGCTTTCATAAGATATGGTGCCCTCTCACGGTCATGTAGGTCTCAGTGATGTCATAATGAAAACAAGGCAATTTATGGACATTGTTGTCTACCCCTGCAGCAACAGTTTTCAACTTCTAAACAATTTTGTAGAGGAATAAAAAAGCTGCAGCTGCTTTAACAAGAGTGTTCCATACATATATTTAATAGGGTTTATGATTGGAGATCTGGTTGGCCACTTTATCCAGTAACTATCCTTACTTTCAAGACATTGATTCACCAGTTAAGCCCTACGAGGACTAATGCTTTCATTTGTCATTCATAAACATTACGAGTCTGAAAATGAGTCTGCACTCTTTTGAAAGTCAAACATAAGATTGTAAGATAGCAAGCATCCTCATATTTCTTGACAGTCAAGGAGCCTCTAAGAAACATACATAGAAGACAAGCACACATCTGACTTGAACCTGACTTTATTGAGAATTTTATCTGTTCACAGCCAAGTTCAGGTCAGTCTAGATATAGATTTTCGACGTACTTCTATCTAAACAGAATGTAAAGTCTGATATCTTCACACCTGAGAAAGAATCGCTTTTGCAGAAGAGATGTCTGCCTTAGATGGAATTGTGCTTTATGGTCTCACACCTTGTGTGTTTGAATGGGGCTCCCTGACCTTCACGAAGTGCTTACATGATTTACCAGTTGAATGTTAGACTTAAAAGGGACATAGGTTCAATTTCATAAACTTCGTTTAAATAAAAACTCTTGTCAACTTATGACTGAAGTAATTGATACTCTTGGAAGGGAGGATATTCACTGGGTGCTTTGATCAGCTAGATCTCCAGACCTACATCATATTGAGCATTCAATTTTTCACTCTTTTTCATTAGACTCGGGGGCAGTTATTCCTATTGAACATGTCTGGAATGAAAGAATATTATCTCACCATGGTCGTCCGAGAATTATTTTGGAACTGAAAAATGAGTTGCTTCTAAGGTGATGGCAACTGCCATTGGGATTTGTCAAGTGCCTTGTTTCCAGTATGATTTAATGGTACACTATCTGTATGGTTATTGGATGGCACCATACTTCATATTAAAATGATGTTTGATCTTTCAACATATGTTTTAAACATTTCTGCTCTGATGAACCTTATAGACAATCATGAATGTATACTATGACAGTGTTGTATGGAAAATATTTCCCTCTTATATAACTGTATCTGTTCCCACATTTCATTAGAATTTGTCTGTTCGTTTTTTAAATGTTCAACAAATTCTGAACATTTTGATTTAAACCGTGTTTTCATATTCAATGTACAAGATTTAATAGAATAGAATTCATTCCTATTGACATTTTCTGCTGATAGGTGAATGAAGAAACGAGCAACTGGCGTCCAATAATGCTAGTAGTGGATCCTAAAGAAGAAGAAAAAGTTGATAAAGACAAGGAGAATAGGACTAAAGTTTATGATATTGAAGACTCTTCATCATCATCATCTTTTCATGAATTTGAAACTAGATCAGAAACAATAACCGTTATTCATCCATTGTCCAATGCCCAGTGCAAAATACTTGTCAAGTATGTATAACTAATTATATTAAATTTAAGGAAAGTAACAGGGATTTTCATTATGTATTCAATTTTATGTTTCAACTTGACTTTCTCAGATCTCACTGACATTTTGAAATTCAATTTTCTTACATTTACTCATAACTGTGAAACTGCCTAAAATTAATTTCTGTCAACAGATGAGCATGAATAAGTTACTAACAAATGCTTGCAACGTCTAAAACTAATTTTGAGGTCTGTGTAAACATCTTAGTTTAGATAGTAAGGCAGACTTTAAGAAAAGTGTCGTTTGATGTCTTTTACAGGCAACACAGGAACTGAGTAGATTGAATCAGTTTATTGATTATAGTAGTTGTATTAAATATTACATGCAGTAGTGCAATGTATATTTTTTGTTTCTTTGTTCATTTTTACATTTAAGTGTTTTCAATTGCAAAAGACTTTTAACCAAGTTTTATAGTTTGGAGCGTAATTTTCCAACGTTTTTTTGTCCCATTGCCCCTTCATAAATTTTTTTCTCATATCGCCCCTAACGCAATCTAACCCATAGGATTATATGCTATACCCGTAGCTTCTACCGTTCCCTATAACATTTCATCGCCTCTCTGGGCTCTAGGTTAGGAATCACTGGTTTAGAGTATACATGTTCGGCACTTTATCTTTTCCCCTTTTAAAATAAAGCTGATGTTGCTTCTTCACATTGTTATATGAATTTGAACTGAACATTTTGAAAAAAAATTGCTTTATTTTCATCAAAAGTCTATCATTCATTAACCTTCTTAATTTTTTTTAAATTCTTTATTATATAGAGATAGCTTTTTATAATAAAGGCATTTTTAACAACATATTCATCAGAGTAATATTTCACCCAATAGATAATCAATAATCTGACTAGCATTACGACCACATTGGATTACTGAAAACTCTTATTAAAAAAAAAATTAGAATATATATAGAAAATACTTGATATATTTGTTTTGCCTCAAAATGAAATATGTAGGGCTATTACTACTTGAATGCTTGAAGGACTATTTTCCTTGAGTTTTCAATATGAAAAGAGCTTAGTTTCTTCTGGTCTAAGATAAATCTTTGAAGCTGTTTTCTTTGTTAATTGACTGAGCTAATGCTTTTCTTCAATATAGTTTTTTCCCCAATTCATTTTTTCTTTCTTTCATATGAAAGCTTCTTTCTCTTGTTTTTTCTATTGTTAAAGTTTACAGTAATAAGGTTGGCAATAATATGAATATCGGTGTGAACCTTAGAGAAGATATAATATACAGAAGAGAGGCAAGTGAATTCATTTCTTTCATGCAGCATACGCCAACACATGACTATTATTTGTGGGGTGGCAGTGATTTGCTACTATATCCTAACTTGGCAATGCATGTTATTTTCCCTCCTCTACTCTTTGGAGTTCAATGGTTTTTAAAGTGTTCTCTGAAGAGCTTTGTGACGAACCTCCAAGAAATTGGTAATTTTTTAAAATCACAAATTGAATTCAAAAAGTTTGAAGTTGGGGCCTTCAAGAAATTCAATGAATGTTAAATAAGATACAACCTTTATTTCCCTTTTCTATTTTAGAAATTTGAATTTTCTTGTGTTTTCATTACATGTCTAGTTTTTGTTCATCAGGCGATCAACTTTAAAAAAAAAAAAAATTTCTTGCAAAAATATATATTTAATTTTTTTCAACCTAAAAATTTAAAAAATTGTTATAAAATTCTGTGGATTTCAGTGAAATTTATGTGATGGTGAGGTACAGTGGGTCCAAAAGTCAGGCTTTAATCACATGCTTTTCAAACATGAAAATATGCTACGTAATTGGCATCATCATGAAAAAAATAGCTGAGGATCAAAATACATAAAAAAATTTTGGAGTGATTTAGTGTCTTGTCTACTGCACTACATGCCCATTATCCTCCCCCAATTTATTTTATTTATGTTATGTAATTCACATGAATATACTATTTCACTTCATTAGATATTAACATTATGAAAACGATTTTATGTATTGTATATCATATATCATAATTAAATGATATCAAGAAATGTGATTTTTTTTTTTTTTTGTGCTGACCAAATAGAATGACTGGAAAAATTGAATCGTCACTTAAAAAATCCTAGAAACTCAAATTTCACTATTCTCATTTATCTTCAGTGTTTTTTGGGTTAAATGAAAAATTTTACCCCATTTCAACTGCTGCTCCAATTTGTGACCAAATTATGCAATTTTTATGTATGAAAACTGGTAGTATATTTGAGAAGTTTAATTATTACAATAATTACAAAGTCGATAATTACGATTTTGGGAAATCTCATGTTTCACGTGATAGAAAAAATTAGTGAAAAAACCATTTTTTTTCTGTTTAAAAAAAATATTTCTGTTCATGGTCTTCAAAAAAAAAAATTCCGGATAGAAAATCAGGATGAATTTTCAAAAATTTAATTTCTGAAAAGTCATGAAAGATCGGATTTCTTTGTAAACAATTTTTTTGAAACTACTGTGGCACTTATGAGACCTTTTTTAATCTCCAAAAATGTTATAATGTTATAAACACGAATCTCATTAGGTGAAAATTCAGTTGCCAAGAGAAACATCAGAAACCATTGAAACAAAAGGACCAAATTGAAGTAATTTCAGATATAACTTTAAAAATGCGTAGTTATTCGACTAATCATTAGTAGCCTTATAAATTAAGACATGTTATTCAAAAATATCCAGGATCTTGTGACTTATCACACTAGAAAACACTTGTTTTTATGATATTTCTTGACATTCACTATCTTTAATACCTTAAATTTATTAAAAATGAAAGAAATATTTACTGATAATGGACAAATGTCAAACGTTGAGAGTCCTCCTTTGACTTGGGTTTCAGAACAGCCGTAAGCGCAACACACAGATACCATTTTTTACGAAAATTTCAATATACTTTGACACTGTTCATCCTGCTCACCATAAGAAATAGCAGTAGAAGGAAATTTACCAGCACAGGAGAGAGGGAAATAGGGTTCCCCTCCTCTACTCTTATTCCTCTTCTAAGGTGTGGACAGAGCTCCCTTATTAACTAGGTTATGCTCATCTAATGAAGTGGTGAATATTGTGTATGATGCACCAGTGTGAAATTTGCAATGTTTGATTTTTTTTTTTTGACCAAGATTTAACCAGGACCTCTTATTTGGTGTCCAAGAGGTCATAGGTTTAATTTTCGGTAGAAAGATAACTTTTTTTTTGAAGATCACTTCATCATAATATCCAGAAGGGCTGTCGATTTGATTTCTTTATAATGTTTATTCTATCAAATGTGAACTGTTAAATAAAGTTTTGTGAGAAAAAAGTTATTTTCAGGATTCTAGTACACTCCTTGAAAAATCGTTGCTGTTTTCTTGAGGAAAATTAATCATTTTCAATTGCTTGTAATTGCTTGATTTTTTTTTTTTTTTTTTTTTTTAAATGCAAATGCCTTCCGTCAGTTTCTTTTCCTTCCCCCCCCCTTCTCTCTTGAACTATTTTCTGCTGAGATCAAAATAGTAATTGCAATAATGAATTTTGGAACAATGTTCAAAACAAGGACATACGGTCACATGTGACAGTTATTTCTGTGCTACTAAAGGTGTTGCTTAAAAACTGGCAGCAAAATGGTGTATTTATGATAGTCAAAGGTGTTTTGAATATCTTAACCCCCTGAACTGTAATTTATTTTCAGGCAGCATTGCTCAGACAATATGATTTTCTTCATTTCAAAAGGAGGGATTGATATAGAAACTTAGTTTTCTTGCTAAAACTTGTAATTAGTAAAAAAATATTTGCTTCATACATTTATATGAATGTTTGCTATATATACATAATAGAACATGGTGTCAAAATATTCTTCAATAATGTTTAACTCTCATGCCTTGGCCTTAACGTACAATTACTTAATTGGGTGAAGGCTTTCCTAAAACATTGTAAACAGTTTGTCCATTTTAATGATCATAACTCCCCATCCTCCCCCGTGAAGTCTGGGACCCCTCAAGGATCGGTCCTCTCCCCATAACTTTTCTTAATTTACATCAATGATTTTCCAGAATTTCTCAACTGCACCATCAGATTATTTGCTGATGACTGTGTAATTTACGGTATCATTCACCATCAATCTGATCAAGAACTTCGACATAACCTGGCTTCCATCACGGACTGGTGTTCTTTATGGCAAATATCAATCAATATCTCAAAAATGGTTCACATGAAAAGTTACCCGTAAATTACTTTCTCTTGAATACTCTTACTCCATCAATAATTTAATGTTATCCCAAGTTTCTCAAATCAAATACCTCAGTGTAATAATCTCAGCCAACCTACGTTGGAACAAACGAGTTGACTACGGTTACCAGAAGTGTCTTAACAAACTTTTCTTCCTCCACCGTAACCTTAAACACTCCACTCAGAATATCACACTTCTCTGTTACCAAACTTATATTTTCCCCGATCTTTCCTACGGCGCTGAAATCTGGGACCCCCTATACCAGTAATGTAGACAAACTCGAATCGATCCAAAATAGATCCACCTGATTTGCTGATGAATGCTCGTCAACTTTTGTTTCCGAACTGAAAAACAAACTTCATTTCCTCCCTCTCTCTACTCATCATCTCATTTCTCGATTAACATCGCAGGGGTGGGAACTCTGCGCCAAAACTAATATCTTGCCCATCCTGCTCCAATAGCGTATTTTCACATTTTTCTGTGCCAAATAGCGAATTTTGCTTCAGTATGCCCGGAATTTCGGAAAGGGCGCCAAAACATTTTTGTTCCTGCTAGCCACGAAACGTTTTTTACAAGAAGAGCGTGTTTTATTCCACTATACTTAAACTATTGGCCCCTGATCGGGCTTTCCATCGCGAAATCCGGCTATTGTCCGTGATCGTGGAACTGAAGATGGTTTGCAATGTCTTTCAGCTTTAAAGTGCAAATTCGAGTGTTTCCGTTAGAAAAAAAAAAAGTCGTCACTGGAAGCAGCAGAAATTACTGTAGTCGATTGTCATTGTGTTAAATCCCGATGTTTTGTGAAAAAAAATTCATTCTGGGAGTAAAAAGCGCATGTCCGCTGAATTACGAATGTTAGTTTAGAAACTTTGCCGAATAACGAGCGTTAAATCGCCAATGTTGCAGAATAACAAGCGTTAAATCGTCAATATCGCCAAATAACGAGCATTAAATCGCCAATCTCGCCAGATAATGAGTGCTGCATTGCCAAACATCGAGTTGATTCTTCCGAAATTCTCTCCCATTTTGCAACAATTTCTTTCCAAGTATAAAAAAATTAAAAACTTATAAAATTTTTTAAGCTCATTTGAAGTGCTGCTGTTCAAGGCAGCAAATAGTGTTGTCAGTAAGCAAAAATCATCTTAAATAGACAGGTGCAAAAAATTTTATGACAGCCGCTCTTTCAAACAAGGTGTCAAAAGCCTAAAACACTAAAAACAAAAATGAAGCTGACTAAAAGATGTTTGATAACAAAAGACATGCTGCAGTTTTATTTTGAAAAGGGTTGAGGGTCAACGAAAATATTCTTGTTAATTTCACTGCTCCAATTTATAAATATCTGCTCCGAATCCCATATTTTGCTGCTCCAAAACTGCTCCGAATCCTGAATTTTGCTGCTCCAAAGCTGCTCCGAAATGGACTTACTCACTTCCCACCCCTGACATCGTTATATAAAATTTTCCATGGTCAATTCAACATAGATACTTCTGATATCTTAGCCAAACCAAAATCTCTCAAAGACTCAATTATTCTCTTAAAATAAAACCTATTTTTGCTTCTACTGACTGCTTTAAATACAGCTTCTTTCCTCATACCATTGATGAATGGAACAAACTCCCAAGCTCGATTGTCGAATCTCCCACTATCACTAGTTTTTTGTCTAATATCAAACAGTATCTTTGTCATTTTCTATCGCATCCTCTTGTATAGGCCTCATGGCCACTAATATTGTATAAATAAATAAATAAAACACAAAAGTATATTACAGTTCTAATCTTTTAAAGAAAATAGTATGTGTTTCAACATAATGCTAATGTATTTGCATTAAATTCAAACACTGTAAATGTATATATTTATCCTCACCTATATTCAAGTTTATTTTAAAATACTAATTAACTTCAAGTGTATGATACTTCTGAAAACGCTCTGGAAGATGCAGTGCTACTTGGTATCTTTTATGCAAATTACTTTCAAACTGTTACTAGAAGCATGCAAACAAATGTACCAAAGAAATAGCCTCACTAAGACTTTAGGCCCGTTTACACGAGACAAGTGCTTTAGTTGAAAGTGTATTCTTCTTGAAAGTGTCCACACGATAAGTGGTAAGTAGACGCTCATTGAATAATTTTTACGGAGGTGAGCCCAGTTAACGCATGCGTGCTTCAGTCTACTCAAATCCAGGGAGAGAGAGAGGCGCACAACGCACGGGAGAATAATAGTCATAATTTTTTATTCATCTGGCATTTTTAGAGAAGTGCTTTTTTTAAAGCTCATAGCTTTCGTAACAATGAATGAAGATGATCAGGTAGAACTTACGAATACAGAGCCACGTTATATATTTTTTTTAAAGAATATAAATTTATTCACTTTCACCTACCCAAGAGCAGAAAAAAGAATACACAACATATAAACTTATGTAAGTCATCGAGAAGAAATATAAGATTTCTCTATTTCTCCTCTAAGTTGTAAATATCGATTATATGATATTTTAATCGAAGTTAAAGAGGAGATAAATTATGAATTATGTAAGCCGAAAATATGGGAGAGGATTCTTGGCATTCGTAGGAAATTCTAAGGATTAAAAATTCATTAAACATAAAATCATTTCCACTGATGGTGAAGGCCCACTCGCGTACCCTTGATGACTGCACGACACAAGGCTTTACGCCTCGCCTGGGCCAGACAACACCGACATTGGACTGTTGAGGACTGGAAACACGTTGCCTGGTCTGACGAGTTTCGGTTCCAATTGCTTCGAGCTGATGGACGTGTACGGGTATGGAGACAACCTCATAAATCCATGGACCCTACATATCAACAGGGGACTGTTCAAGCTCGTGGAGGCTCTGTGATGGTATGGGGTGTGTGCAGTTGGCGTGATATGGGACCCCTGATACGTCTAGATACGAGTCTGACCGGTACGTAAGCATCCGGTCTGATCACCTGCACCCATTCATGTCCATTGTGCATTCCGATGGACAATTTCAGCAGGACAATGCGACACCCCACACGTCCAGAATTGCTACAAAGTGGCTCCAGGAACACTCTTCTGACTTTAGACACTTCCGCTGGCCACCTAAATCCCCAGACATGAGCATTATTGAACATATCTGGGATTTCTTGCAACGTGCTGTTCAGAAGAGATCTCCACCCCCTCTTACTCCTATGGATTTATGGACAGCCCTGCAGGATTCATGGTGTCAATTACCTCCAGCACTACTTCAGACATTAGTCGAGTCCATGCCACGTCGTGTTGCGGCACTTCTGCGTGCTCGCGGGGGGCCTACACGATATTAGGCATGTGTACCAGTTTTTTTGGCTCTTCAGTGTATGAGTGTGGATGAGTAGATCCACAACTAGAACCCGGATTATATGCAAATGCATAAGATCATATGCAAATGCATATTTTATCGCTTTTTATAGTTAGTGCATATAAATGCATAAAGTCACCAGAATTTTGGAATATGTGCATATTTTTAGCTTTTTTTTTTAATTAACGGCATAGTACTAATGTTCACAAAATTTTCATTTTTCCAGTCTTCAAATTTCTCAATTTTTTTCAGGAAAATATTTTGTCTTAATTTTTTTTGTATTTTTTTTAGTTTCACTGCATATTTTCCTTTTTTCTCAAGGGTTAGGTCATACTTCATTGCTATTAATATAAATTTTTATGCTTATTTATCTTTATATGCATATTTTTTCTTTTTATGCATATTTTTTCTTTTTATGCATTTTATCATTTTTAGGGAAGCTTTTTTTTGGCATTTTTAAATACATATTTTTTTCATTTCACATCTATTGGAAAATATACATATAATAGGCATAATGCTTTTGGGGCATATTGATGAACTCTAAAGGCCTATTTTTATTTCATGTCTATTTTGTTATTTTTAAATGCATTTCCATAATTTTCTTTTTTTCCGTAATTACCGGTGTATTTTTAATTTTTGCATTCATTTTCTATTTTCTTGTGCTAAACTTTAGCATTATTAGATAGATTTATTATAATTTTTCATATATATTGTTTTGTTGCATATCTTGACATATTTAAGCAAAATTTATCTGTTTTTAGTGCCTACTTTGCTTTTTTTAAAAGCATACAATTCAGGCTCTACTTACAACATAATATGTGATGAAATATTCTGTCCCTCCTAATTCTCGCTTGATTTTATAAATCAAACACGAGTTTCACCGAGTGATTTTATAAATTAAATATAGTTTTAGTTTCAGTAAAGGAAAAGTTCACTTAGAATATGGGGAAGATTCTTATTACACTGCTCGAAACAATTAGGGGAGCAAGCAAAAAAGTGAAGAAAACCGTGCGAGACAGCCACGTATTGGCATACAATGGATAGTACACGCGTATCAATGCGCAATACAGAAAAAAGACGTTAAAAAATTTGGAATTAAGCTTTAATTCTTTGAAAATATGGAAAAAACATAAAAAGATGATTTAGGGCAACAATTTGGTTACATGTAAACGATAAAAAAAAGTACTGTTTAGACATGATGCATGAGTTTTAATAGGGCGTGTGGTCTCCTCGAACAGCTAAGACTGCTGCACACCTGTTTGCCATGGATGCGATGAAATTATCGATCAGACTTTGGGGAATACTGTTCCACTCCTCAAGAAGTGCAATCTGCAAGTCTTGGACAGTAACAGGCGGCCTTGGTCGCCCAGCAATACGTCGTCCGAGCATGTCACAAACATGCTCGATTGAATTCAGGTCAGGAGAGCACGCTGGCCATTCCATACGCTGTATTGTTTCAGCTTCAAGCATGTTCTGCACCAGACGAGCTCTATGCGGTTGGGCATTATCATCCTGGAAAACAAAGGAATCTCCAATGGCTCCAGCGTAAGGGATGACATGAGGTCGCAGTATCTCGTTTGCATACCTTCGGGCCATCAAAGTGCCATTCCGAATGATATGCAGGTCCGTACGTCCGCCTATGCTGATTCCACCCCATACCATCCAACCAGCTCGTCTGTATTGTGACCTTTCACGAACGAATGCTGGGTTATTTCGAGTGCCCCTGTCCCTCCATACCAGAACACGTCGGGTGTCACACTCCAGACTGAATCGGGACTCGTCTGTAAATAGCACTTGGCTCCAATCATGTTGCTCCCAATCTCGATGTTCAGCAGCCCATCTTCTTCGGGCCGCACGGTGGCGTGGGGTCAACGGAATGCAGACCATTGGCCTACGTGCATAGAGCCCTCCCTCATGAAGCCGATTACGTACTGTTTGGCTGGACACCCTTCGTCCTGTTGCCAAGAGCAACCGTCTTTGCAGCTGCGTAGCATTCTATGTTCTGTTTCGACGGGCTGTTAAGCGTATATACCGGTCATCAGTTGCTGTAGTGGTGCGTGGCCGACCTTGCCCTGGTCGACGTCTAACATTTCCTGTTTCTTGGAATCGATTCCACAGCCTTGCAACAACACTTCTGGCGACTCCAACAGCGTCCGCGACACTACGTTGTGTTTGCCCGGATTCCAGTCTGCCTATAACACGCCATGCCATGGATTCCGGTAAATCACGTTGTTGAGACATCCTCAAGTCACCTTGTCTCAAAAAAAAATACTGCGCAATCGAATTTCACAGTTACGGCAGTAAAACAGACGTTTCTGCAACATCCCGATTTCTGCCCTTATCTCCTTTTTCTGGTTTTTGACGTCATGAACTTTGATTTGCATATGAAGTTTTCTTCTTCCGTTTCCTGCTAGGCTTTAAATTATGGATGATTCATTTTATGTTACTTATCGGTATACATCTTTGCGTAATTTTGTTAAAACCATGTGCTCTCCTAATTGTTTTGAGCAGTGTATTTTTAAAGAACAAAAGTATAATAAAGGCTTGTAGAATTTAATATGTTAATGGCTAAGATTCAGTGAGCAGGGTTGCTCCAAATTTACAACATTCCTGCTTTGGCTGTTCCAAAATTTTTCATTTGTGACTATGATTTTACAAGTTATCCTTATCTATTTTGTCTTTTTCATTTTTTTTTGTCACCAGCACATTATCACCATTGTTAGGTCTCGTTATGGTGTTCATCATCTGGGCCACAACTATGGGGGGGGGGAATAGGTGGATCTGGTGTGCCGAACCAGAGAATGCAAATTTCATCCTCTAACCCATAGTTCCCCAAACATTTTCTTTCACCGCTCCCTATTTCAGGAATTCTTTTCTCTCATCACCACTAACTCAACCAAGCCCATACGATTCTATGTTAAGTCTGTAGCTTCTATCGCCTCCCACCAGAGGACGATTTTGCACACTTTAGGAAACACTGCTCTATTCTTCAACATTACATGGGGTTGCCAAAATGATAGGTTATCACGGCTGACGAAGTATGTTGTTGCATCATCATTGTTCATCATTGAAATTTATTCAGAATATATGCTCAAACCTTGCATGTCATCATGCACCCTGTCCTTTTTCAATATTTTTATGAATGAGCATCATTCAGTCAGATGAAAAAAAACATTTTGACAGAAGTCGGCACGATACCTGTAAAATAAATTAGTTTCTTGCCCAAAATGTGCTGCCAGCATGGTTTTAAAAAGCGATCACATTGTCAGCCCACTAGGTCAGAGAGAATGCAAATTCCAACCTTCAACATTACAAGGGGGCACCCAAATGTGGGTTTGCACTGGCTGACCAAGCATTTAGTTATGGCCCTGGGAATTGGGTGTGCCAGAATAGGAACCCAAAATCCAAATGTAATTGGGTCAGTGAATTCCTTTGCCAATACATTCATCATCAGTTCCAGAATTCTTCTTCCCAATGTTGAAGATGTTTGGCGAACAAAAAACTGATGATAAAAATGTGGTCAGACGTACACCTAGTTCTATGGAATACCTCTTAAGATTTAGATTAGATAGTAGTATAGTAGATTTATAGGTAACTAAAGAGTGTCAAAATATTTTTGACAATATTTTATAGCTTTCTCCAAAATTGAAGCTTAAATCTGTATATTACTTCATGATCTGAGTATTTTAATGGGGAAATCTATTGATACAAATACACTGTTGCCAAGTGAGTACATATTGGAGTAACTTCAATAAATGTGTAGACTTATTTCTTTTTTACTCAAACACGTACTAAAATTGATGAATAAAATAATCCATGATTGTTTGCGATTTCCGGATGAATTATGTTTCTTGAACATTATCCATGTTCCTAGGTCAGAATACAACCAATGATGGTGATTACAAGTTGTCACGAGTGTTACCAAGAATAGCTTTAGTCAGAGTGTGAAATATTCAATTTACCACTGACTGATGATTGTTAGCCCTTGTTTCTTTTCTTTAAGGTCCGCATCGAATGCCAGCTTGTCACGTGGCCAGACATAGATTTAATGGATGACGATTCATTCTCGGGAATAGTAATCTAAATGCAAACCATAATTTATTAATCGCTCATCGTGTTCACGAAAATAAGTGGGGGTATTATAATGCAAATTATGCATTTATAGGCATGGCTCATCAAACGATATTACTCTCAGGTACAGGGGAAATCTACACTCAAACATGGAGGATATGGCATGTACACTTATACACGAGATTCATCTCATGATACCGAGAATTGGAAATTGCCAAATTTGGCATAACCTTGCTTATGGAATGCTAGCCATGTTTGTATTACCCTTTCTAATTTTTTAAAAGAGGGATGTGTTATATTTTAGTCATTTGGTAAAATGTAATTGTTGTCTATTAATCTTTTCTTTCGAAGTGGTGATTATCTTTTGTATTATGGACTGAGAATTAATTTTTTATAGGAAGTTCACAAGAAGTGATTTAATAATTTTTTTTCCTGTTATGCTTCAATCTTAAAAAAAAAAAACATGCATGAGAAATGGAGTGAATTAAATATTTGTGAATTTAAATTTCAGGATTTGCACATCTCTTTTGGGTCTTCCTGTTGATCCAGATACACTTCATGCCATTCTGAGGTTGTGTCTGCGCCTGACTAGAAAACATTCACATGCAGTAACATTCATGAGTATGAATGGACCAAAAATGTTGTTGAAATTGAGTCAACAGTATTCTTTTGTTGGCTTTACATCATTAGTAACATTGCTATTTAGACACATATTAGAAGATTCTTTGACTTTAGCTCAAGCCATGGAAAAGGTATGAAAAATTCTTGTCGAAATGAAACTTCCTCATGCGTTTTTTTTTAGAACAAATAATTTTTGAAATGTTCAAGTGTTTTCCCCATAATATTGTCTTTTGGAAAGGGTGTTAAAAGCTACAGATACAGCACAAGGTCCTAATAGAAATTCTCAGACGGGGGGGGGGGGGGGGAATAGTTCTTGTGAGCAATGACTGAAGATATAACCATTATGTATCATGCATGTTGGTGCATAGTATGATTCAAGTTGATCCTGTTGAACTTTTGTGAATATATGACGTATCATACCCCAGAAGTTCAACTTGTTCTGTTAAGTTAGTAAATTGAGAGATTATTTGTGAAAGTGTCGTAAGTCATATGGATTTATGAGACGTTAACACATCAATTTCTGATGAGACATCAATTTGCTTTTCAGGCTTGAAGGCCATTGAACGAAAAGGTGAACCTCTTTGTTAGTTGTATGAAATACTGATAACTGGATACCAAGCAAAGATAATTGGAAAGAAGTCACATTTATCTGTGGGGGAATCAAATCACCAACCTCTCATTTTCTGGGCGCGTGTTGTACCATTAAACTACAGGGGACCAACATTTTCTTTCCTAAGAACACTGTTTTCCTTTTGGGCTGAACGGGACTATGCACTAGATAGCCTCCTAACTCAGCAACAGCTTGTAATGAAATTAGCCTCTAGATGGCAACATAGAACGAAACGATGAACCTCTTTTCTAATTGTACAAAATACGTAGGGTTATACATTAGAGTTCTTAGGGAAGAAAATTATAGGCCATTGTTCGTTTGAGTTTGATCTCAATGTTTCTCCTATGCTAGTGGTTGCCATCTTCAGGAGAAATATTATTGGAACAAATTAAAAATTTTTCTGAACTTTCTGGTTGTATTTACACACCCCCCCCCCCCCCCCAGTAGCTTGGCCTACGCTATTGTTTTGTGACTGGTCAGTTGATGTTACGGCTGGTGGTGAATTAAAGGTGCAGGGATGGGATTGCTGTGCCAATTGCACCATTAGCAATTTCCTGCTACATACTGTGCCATAACCTTGATTTTCTGAGAAAATTTGGCGCTTCTGCGCCAATCGAGGTTCTCCAAAATTTCCCTCTTTAACTTTTGCTTTCGATGACGTCATTTGAATCATGCTGTGACGCCAACCTCGGCGTTGCTACTGTAACTTGTAGAAAACCTTTGTGTATGTTTTGGTTTTTTTTTGTTGAATTCATCAAGATAACCGGTTCTGCCAAGGTTTCCTGCAATTGGGTGTGAAAATAGTGTCTACGCATTTCAGATTCCGAAAACTCGCGTCGCCTTTGATTGATTAAAAAAATTGAATTTCGAGCTAAAAAAAGTTAGGGGTTTTTAACCTATCGGAGACAACGCGGGTTTTCGGAATCTGAAATGCGGACGCACTATGTTTGCACCATCGAGCTGGAGGGAGTGTGACGTCAGCTGTCTTCGCCTTGGCAGTGCTGAGAACGGTGTCCGCAACAACATTTGTCGGAAGATCACGCGACTCGGGGAAAACACGCACAATCCCAGTTATTTTCTTATGGCACAAATAGGAGTTTAAAACAATAAATATGAAAAATAATTTCAGCATTGATGAGATAATTCTAGAATTAATGAAAGATAATTCCAGAATTAATAAAAGAAAAATTCAATTTTTAATGAATGATAATTACAGCATTAACAAAAGAATTTTGGAATTGATGAAAAATAAAAATTCTCTCTAGTTTTAATGAAAGGGAATTTCAGTTCCTAAATAAATGATAGTTATAATTCCAGCATTAATTAAAGATAATTCTGTAATTAATGAAACATAATTCCAGCATTAATGAAAGAAGAAATAATTTCAGCATTAGTGAAAGAAATTATAAAGGAAATAATTCCAGAATTATTGAAAGAGATAATTCAGTATTGATTCAGAAGTAAGGAGTCCAGATCAGACTCATCTCGACTGCATCAAATCCAGGAAGTCCTTTCAGATAAAGGTGTTTTAAAGAAAGCTTTGTTTCTGAAAGAAGCATCAGAACTTTTAAATGGCTTTCTGACATTATTTGAAAAAGAGGAGCCCCTCATACACATTTTCTATGATGAGCTAGGAGCTCTTGTTAAAAAAATTATGGCACATTTCCTGAAATCTGAACATATTCAGAATGTTAGAATTGCTGAGCTTTAGAATTTAGCAATAGAAAGCAGTGAGAACTGGAGGAAAAATGTGGTTGTTGGTGCTGAAATAGAATCCAATCTTGCTGAGCTGGTGGAATGTTCTCAACAAAAAATTTCTATTAGGTGCTAGATCACGTGTTTGCATCCCGTTATCTGACTGGAAAACTCTCCATTATGTATTAAGTAAATTTTTTTAAAGCTGCCGCAAGTTGTTTGTTCTTCAGATGTCCCTGTTCTCTTGGTTGAATGTATTTCTCTGCAGTGTGAAGATATACATGTGAGTTATCGAAAGTTAGATAAGTATTGGGGATCTATATTTGATCCGAAAAACTTGGAAGTGCAAAGTTCAAAATTTTGCTTGTGCTCGTCAAAGCCTTATTCAGTCTTTCCCACATGGAAATGCAGACTGCGAGAGGCGCTTTAGTGTAAACAAACATTTCCTGCAACATAGATCAAATCTTTTGATTGATAGTATCAATGACATTAAGCAAATAAAATCTTATATACAACATTCTCAAAATGCTAAAGATATTGATGTCAATGCCAATCTTCTGAAAGCTGTTCACAGCTCGCATCAGAAGTACCAAGACAGACTTCGGCACCAAAAAACTTATAAGTGGCTAAACTTATGATATGATACATTCCACGACCACATGAGAATGAAAGACTAAAAGCAGAAGAAAGGGAGTTGGAAATTCAGTTATCATCAAAAACTATGCTGAACACTGCAGAGAAATTGATAGAAGTGGGGATAAAGAGAAAAAGCTTTGTAGACATGGAAAGTGGGCAAGTTCGTGTGAAAACAGCGAAGGAAAAAAAAAAATGTGTACTATTCTTGAGAAATTAGAGGAAAACAGTGGCATTAGTCAACAGAAACAGTCAACAAAATGTCATGAGGTTTTTTTTTTTTTTCTTTTTAATGTATGCTTATTTGTTTGATTTGTAAACTTTTTCTTCTTACGCCCAGTTTGGATTTTTTTATATTAAGGTAGCCCCTGAAAATTTTTCTGCGAGTCTGAAAGAAATTAGGGGAATAAGAATTACTAGGGACCTCTCTGAACCCAGATAAATTTCAAAGTGATCATCACAAGCTTTAGAATTCCACTTATTTCCAAATCTTTTCAATCAAATGACATGCTCATAAATGACATAATAGAAAGATTAGTTTATGAATGTCTGAATACATTTTCTTTGATATCGCTGTATGTCTTCAAGCAAAATTTATATTTTTGCCAGCCATTGCCTACGTACCAATCTCTCACTGCTACAAGTTTTTTCATATGCGGTTGATATTTTTCCTGGGTGCAAAATTTGATTGTTTGCCACGATGTCAAATATCTTCCCTTTTTGTGATTTAGTGAATGGAGATTTCTGAAAGTTCTTCAGTGATATTCATTTCAGCCTGAAGAAACTGTCATTTGTACCATGTCTATGAACTGCCAAAATTTCAGAGCACTATTGAATATTGAAAAGCAATGTACATTTAAAGATATTACTTCCAACTGGTAACGTAAATTATCAGCTATATTGCTGTAATTTTTTTAACCCAGATATGCCTTAATGCTAAAATATCATGAAATGCTTGCACATGTTTAATCCGGTGATTGGGAAGCATCAAAATATCCGGAGGAGAAAATTTTTGAGGGGGTTGCGTGCTCGTTAAGCAAATGAGGTAGCCTGAATGCTACCAAATGCCTGAATACAAGACAAAAAAATAATTTATTGTCAATATCTGAAAAAATATGGAATTTAACACTTCGGGGAATCTGTTACAGATTAGAATAATAGAAAAATATTTTTATATATATTGCTTGTGTGCAAACTTTTCTATCATTGTTTAAGAATTTAGAGCAATATGTCTCCTCCACACATGGTATTTCACTCCGTAATGCAAAGGTCAAAAATCATTCTTTGTTGGCTTGTCAAGAAATAAGAAATGTGTACCTTTGAGCCATTCTGCTGGTAATGATAGAAACTTCATGAACAACTCGCAAGTAAAAATCAAAAGATTAGGAGTTGTTTAGAAGCAATACCAAAACGAGCTCAAAATAAAAATACCTTCACTTGAAAAATACAAGAAAAGAAACTTGTGTTGCTTGAGAGCAACATTGCCAAATAAAGGGGTAAACTACAGTGATCGCTCACTTATACGTCTGTGCAAGGAACAAGGAAAAATGACAAAAGTGAATATCATTATCCTATGCTATTGACAGGGAGTGCAGAAAATCATCTTGTAACACAAAAACAAATGAGAAATCAGTGTGTCTAAAACTTGATGGGACATTCTGTATGTTTTGAAAAATAGATAAGAGTTATGTTTGCCCATGGTAATTTTTCGAAATGAATTTTTAAAATCATTTTTTTTTTCCAGGTGATAAGGTCTGCTACTGTTGGTGGATCATCGTTGTTCGTTTCAAAAGAGTTACACTATGTGTTCCGTGTGCTTGGACCAGCAGCTTGTAGAGATCCGGATCTATTTTGTGCTGTTGCAAAAAGTAGCCTACGTATTGCTTTGCTTCCAATGTCCAAAAAAGGTTATTTGATACTTCATATAAACTATTTTTAGAGATACTTATTTTGTTATAATTCTTCACTGTGGAGAATTGAATTGATATAATTCAACTTTGATTTTATATATGAATGTATATACAAATATTAACACACAGGCCATAAAAGTCAAATATCCCTACGAGGTAGGTTGAATTTGACTTTTATAGCCATTAAAGTTACCCGTAAAAAAAATTAATATGTCAAATATAAGCAAATAGCTGTACTCAATATAAAAGCATATATCTCCAGAAAAAGAAAAAAAAACACTGCCCATATAAAAATTATGGATGTGTTATCTGAGTATGGATAGCTTCTCAATTTATTCTGTTTATCATACTTCTTTCTGAACATGTTAAATTTTAATTCATAATGATGTAAAAAGTAAAGAGGGTATAGAAAAGTTCCTTTATTTTGCTGTAAAACTGGTACAAACAACTTGAAAGTTGTTATAACTGTTAACTTCACAGGGCTGGCGTCCGTGTTTTTTATTCAATGCGACGCAGATTTGTATACGGTTTCTTCTTCAGGTTACATTTGCATGCATGTGGTATTCTTTTTTTCCTGATAAATTTCAATAGGAATGGCGCTTCAACGTTTGCGGAGCGCCTGCTTCAAAACATGCTACCACCTTTAAAACATGCTACCAACTTCTTGTTTCATGTTAGACCATGCATTCTTTGACAATTGCAGACCTGCCAACTCTCCAGATTTAGGCGGGAGGCTTCAGATTTTTCATCCATCCTTCCGCTCTCCTTATTTGTTGAAATTTCTCCGGATTTCGGCAGAAAATTAGATTTTATGCTAGCTGTCACGTTGTCGTGACGTCAATGACTGCCGTCGTTGTTAGGGGAAAACACCCACAGAGGACAGCTATGGTCATTTCTATCAAGCAGCCGTAAAAAACTGTCTTGGTGATTGCATTTAAACAACTGGCAAACACGTGACTTTGTTGATGTAGCGTTTATCTGCAATAATTTATCAGGGGCATGACCTTGGTTGCCGAAATTCCTGTGTAATCGTTATTGCACTCCATTAACAGTCGTGCAGTAAACACAAGTTTTCTCCTGACCAGCTTTGTATTTTAAAGTTTTTAAATTGTTTCCTCTAGTTAAATATGTCTTAAAGAAAATATAAAACTTTAAGCTATATAAAGCTTTTAAGAGTTCAATATACCCAAGACTATCAATCACTGATAGCATCCACGAAAGGAAACACATACTTTATGAGCAGTATATGTAGATGTGATTTCTCTCTCTATTCTGCATAGAAAGACTGACATGGAATTATATTCTGCTTGGGGGCAATGCAGAATCTTCCTTGGGGGGAGGAATGGAACTTTTTCTTTTTTTGGTTAAAAAAAAATACAATTTTTTTTTGTGAATGTTTTTTGATCGAGTCTATATCAGTGCCCCTGATATAGACTAGATATGGAGGGGGGGGGGGTACCCCCTCGGGAGAATTTCTGGATTCCCAAAGTTGGCACATCTGCAATTGTTTGTATTGGTGTGTATTATCACCTCCAAAGTTTTTCCTGTCATTTCTGAATCGTCCTGTATGGATTTCACTGTATATGAACCACAAAGGCGTATGAGATTAAAGTTGAGCTTTCTATATTTGTGAATCATGGTGGAACTCTGCTGTCTCGCAAAGTTGTTTATGGAAAGGGAGGCTAAAGTGGCCTTACTTTTTATATACACTGGTGAAATAAATTAAGAGAATTTGCATATTTTATCGAATTTCATGAAAAGAACTGAACTGAATGTAAAACCACTGCTTCTAGACAAAAATGCAAATCTTGTACGTCAAATACATAATCGTACACGTGTGTGTAGGCGGAGCCAGTAGAGAAACAGGCTTTATAAGTGAGCGTAAGTTAAGACTCATTTTGTTCGCTAGCACACCTCTGCGAATTTCTTAGTGTTATTTTGCAGCAATCGGTTAATTTCAAATTGTAACAGTAAAAATGAGTAACCAATAACATTTAGATGATGGAATGAGGTGGCGAATTGTGGGGAGGCTAGAAGCAGGCCAATCTCAAGTCCAGATTTGTAGAGTTCAATTTAACGCCCAGCAACGTGTGTAACTTATGGAAACAGTTCCAGGATACCGGATCCATCGAAATAAAGCCTGGACAAGGTCGTCCAAGAGCCCCGACGGCCAGAGAAGATCGCCATTTGTTGATTATGGCGAGGCATAACAGGAGTGCTACAGCTTCTCAGCTCTCTCGTGACTTGTATGCAGCCACAGGAACCCGTGTATCAAGGGTGACTGTTTCCAAAAGACTTTATGAGAGAGGGTTGTTTGCAAGAAGACCTGCTGTTTGCGTCCGCTCACTTCTACAGACAGGAGAATCCGTTTATCATGGTGCAGAGAGCATAGAGATTGGAGTATGGATCAATGGGCGACCGTTCTCTTCACTGATGAGTCCCAGTTCAGCCTAAGCACCTATTCTCGCCGTACGTTCATATGGAGAGAACCAGGGACCCGCTACCTACCCTCCAATATCCGCGAAATCGACCATTATGGCGGAAGAGGTTGAATGGTCTGGGCAGGCATCATGTTGGATGGCAGCACACCTTTCCATGTCTTTGAAAGAGGCACTGTGACTGGTGTGAGGTATAGGGACGAGGTCTTGGAGCCCTATGTTCGCCTTTTCAAGGGTGCAGTTTGCCCTGAGTTCATTTTAATGGGCGATAACTTGAGGCCACATAGAGCTCTTCTGCTCGACGATTTTCTAGAGAGTGAGGATATTCGCCGGATGGATTGGCCAGCCAGATCTCCAGACCTTAACCCTATAGAGCATGTCTGGGACGCTCTGGTGAGGGCAATTGCAACTCGCAACCCCCCACCGGGAACCATCCAGGGAATGAAAACAGCGTTGCTGAACGAGTGGGACCAATTGCCACAGGAAATGATAAACTGTCTTATTTCAAGTATGAAATCACGCTGCGAGACCTGTATATCTGTAAGAGGGGACCATACCCCCTATTAACCCATTTTTTTGTTTATTCTGCAACCGCTGTTTCATACCTTCCGACTCCAACGAGTGTTACGCACGATCATGCGTGTGTATTACATTTATTGAATGGTTATTTGTTTTGTATTGTATCAGTGTATTTACATATCAAATTTCATTAAAATCGGTACAGTAGTTCTAGAGATAACAGACCAAGTCTGCAAATTCTCTTAATTTCTTACACCAGTGTATTAGGATATTCAAATAATCTTCCAGTTGAAAAGTTTTTTAAAAAATTGAATTCAAAAACTTTGTTCTTTTTACTGAATTATGTTTTGATGTCCAGGAGATGGGGCGGGGTTTCATAGCTCGCTGGTAGAAGTCGACATCTGTTACTGCTTAGAGGCTTCTTCAGCATTGGCATATGCACTCAGTGGCCAAAAAAATTAAGAGCACCCCTCTCAAACTTTGACTCATCTGTGCAGCACATGTGCTGACGTAATAAACAGGATTTGCTAATGAAAAATTGTTCTTGTCAGAAGCACCAGTTAACGTTGCAATTTGCCTGTTCATTGGGAAAACAGATTTTAGTGACTTTGAGTGTGGGATGATGGTAAGTGCCAGAAAGGGCGGTTCCAGTATCTTTGAAGCTGCTGATCATCTTGACTTTTTTCATGCAAAAGTATTTTGAGTCTTCAAAGAATGGCAGCTAAGCCAAAAAAACTTACGGTGGAATAGTGGGTGGAAATTGCTTGTGAATGAAAGAGGTGCCAGGTGATAGACATGTATTGTGTGTAGAAATAGAAGAGATATTGTAGCATTACCATTTAGGCCCCAGTGGAAATAGTCCTTTTCTAGTCATTTTTATATTTTTTACCTTTACATTGATTCCGGGATCGATTAGCAAGATCATGTGCCGCCAATCGACCACCATGTTTACTATCTTTTGTGCTGCCAGATGCCGAATATCATAGTTCTACAATATTATTCTAAGTTCATGTGAATATGCAAATTTATTTGTCAAAGTGTTATGTTGATTCTATCGCCACCGAATCTCGATACGGATTGATTCCGGTAATAATGTGAGATGGGAGTTTTCCCTTGTATGCCGGTAGTGTGCATGGAACTGGCGCATTAGTCCTTGGACATTCATTGTTACATTTCATTTCACCTGTGTTGTTTTCATCTCGTCTCGTTCCGGAAGCCATGAGTTGATGATCTAGCAGGGTGCTTCAGCGCTGTTCGATCCGTTGATCATGCTCTTCATCTTCAAGTCAAAAATCAATCTGCCTGTGTTTAAGTCTCTGAGATGTTGGCTCTCGTCTATGATGGGATATTTGTCATGTTCGTTGTCTCTTCGGATGCTTAATCCTGTTCCTACGGAGTTTTCCTTTCACCTGGATATCGATTGGACAGATCAATAAAGAAGTGAACTGTTCGTTGTTGTGATAGTGACATCCCGAAATGTGTAATCGACGGACCGATTGGGTGAGAACGTTTTGAATCTGTTATATATTAATGTTAAAACTCTAAAGAAAATTTACAGATGCATGTTGTGCAGGCTTAAAATGTTTTGTTGTAAAATCGTAAGATTAACGCTGTAATAAAAGTCTTAAGTAAATGAAATAGTTGTCACCTGTCTGGCGAAATTATATTTGGGAAAGATAAAAATAGAATCCGGGATGTAATGACAGCACAAACCATTCGTTACACTACAACATAAATTGCAGCGCATACAACTCTGGATCGTAGCAAAGGATACCCGTATGTTCTACAAGACGGATCTTAAAGCAAATTGGTTTTAATGGATGGCAACCAACATGGGTTCCATTGATTTCACTGCAAAACTGAAGAAAATGACTTGGTAGCTAGAAAATGCCAGAATCAGACACTTGATGAATGGAAGAAGATTATCTAGTCTGATGAGTCAAGATTTCTTCTCCATGACATTGATAGCAGGATCCATATGTAGTGCAAGCAGCACGAAGCCATGGATCTGGCATGCCACGTGACAGCTGTTCAAGTGGGTGGCAGCAGAATTACACTTCAGGGAGCATTTTCCTGGTATACTTTAGGTCCCTCATTTCCATTGCAAACTCATCAATGTCTGCGCCTACCTCCAAATCGTTGCTGACTATGTGTGCTCATTTATGCCCACAATGTACCCTCTCATGGGGCTGGAATCATCTCTGCTTGATTTGAAGAACATGATTCAGTTTAAATTGCTTTAATGGCCCTCTCAGTCACTCGATCTGAACTTAATCAAGCATTTGTGGGATGAGGCTGAAAGGTCTGTTAAAAGCTCTGAAACTTCACTTTCTAATATGAAGGAATTAAGAGCTGCCATTTTGTTAGCTTGGGCTAATATTTCCCCAGAATAGTTTCTCTAACTTGTAGAGTCTATACCTAGTGCGTAGAAGAATATATCTGCAGTCATCAAAGCCAGAGGAGGTCCCACACAATATTAGTGTTGAGTAGCAGGGTGTTCCTAATTTTTTGGCTACACAAAAGGGTGTACAGTCTCACAATCAACTGACAGTTTTCAAAATAAGATAGTAATTTAAATGACATATCATTCTTGCATAATATAAATGTGCAAAGTCAGGAATTTCCGCTACATCATTCATGTCAACAGCAAAATGCCTAACGAGATGGCTTGAAAAAGATGTCCATTGCAAAGCATATTGCAGGGGGTTGTATAGTTATTAAAATAGAAAAAATTAACTTTTTGAATTAACACCCTGTGCACATGTAAAAATCCACTGAATCAGAAAGTTGTTGCTCTGTCTCTTTCCTGACGCTAGCAAAATAATTTCCATGTTTATCAGTGCATTATTCTCAGAGATATCTGGAATTCCAAAAGCAGGAAAGTTAGAAAAGAAGCATTTGTCCATTATGTTTTATTGTTCTTTCCTAACTTTCTTCTGACTTTTTAATTCAATTATCTCAGTAATCATTGTAGTTAGAAATGTGAAAATGTTTTTTTGGTATCAGGAGAGACATGGCAACAATTTCTTTTTGGGCACAGGGTGTATGTATAAATAGTTAATTTTATTTTAATAACTATACAACCCCTTGCAACATAAATGACATAGCTAAAATAAATTCCGTATTTCGACATTTATATTCTGCAAGAATGATGTAAATATGTCACTGTTTTCTTGCTACCCCAATATGAAAACCATCAGTCGATTGTGGAACGTTATGCATCTGCAATAGTCAGGGTTCGCACATCCTTACGAACTCCTTAAAAACTCCTAACTTTTCATTTCCCTCTGGAAGGGCCCTTATAACTCCTTACTTTTTGCAGCCACGCCTGAAAAAGTCTTTTTTTTTTTTTTTTTTCTCTGAAGGGATGTTTTTTTTTAGAATAGGCGTTGTTCCCCACCGTGATGAATAGCATTGCCTAAAAAAATAAGAGGAAGCTTCCCCCAATATAAAGAGGAAGAAAAGATTTTAAAAAAACGTGCTCTCCCTTTATAATAGGAAATGTGAAAGCAGGGGATGGGATTGGAACATCCAATGGTTGTGCATACCTGCCAACTGTTACGATTTTGTCGTATTTAGTAAATTAATACGATTATACGCTTTTGCTTCTAAACATGAGATTTTTTACCGAATCGCTAGTTTTGACGTGTTTTCCTGCCTATGTCGCAAACTGGTCAGCGTTGGAAATCGATGGTCCGTAGAACGACATCACTCCGTTGAACCAGTAGCCGAAAATTCCCCCATGCCTGGTGGTGAGAAAGTTTTTACTTATGTGGCGAAACGATGTCTCGAACCTCCTATATTACGCAGTATACTGAGTGCAGACCTCGCAGCTTTCCTATTTATCCTACTATTTTCCTAATTTTGCCGCAATCGTCTTCTTTTTTACCACAATTCTCTCCTACTGTTCCTATTTTATCCCTCCTTCCTATTTGCTTACAGCCAATATCTCACTACGAAAATTCCGAGAAACCGCAAAATGTCACTGCTTTCCGCAGTTTTTTTTACTTGTTTTATTCACATTACAACTCGCTACTGAAAAAGAAAGGAAAAAAAATTTCGAGTAAGGGACGACGACAAGCGTATCTTTTCGCCGCCACGCCTTAAAATGCTAAAAACTGAAGTCCAGTGGGGAAAGCGAATCTGTTTTGCAGATTGGTTGCCGTAAATAAAAAGGCAAAAAAAAAAAGAGGTACAGGCAAGGGCGTAGCGAGGGGGGGGACTTGGGGGTCTGGTCCCCCCCCCCCCCGAAATGTGAGAAAATGACCGAAAAAAGGGGAAAAGATGGCCAAATCCATTGTTCTGTCACTTTGGTCCCTGTCCCCAAAATGAAAGTGGTCCCCCCCCCCCGAACGAAATTTCTGGCTACGCCCCTGAGTACAGGCTCTATCCACACACAAGATTCCATGAGAGAGAATGGGTTTATCTCTCCTGGGATCCCGTAACGAGCGTTCATCCCTGAAGCCAGGTTTTCCTAGGAGTAGGCTTTTTGCGCCGCGTGAACCTAACTGGATCATTTCGTGTCGGCAGAAATGAGTTACATAATGGCGTTACGCATTTGCGTTTTCCAAGCGTGGCGCATCGGCTCAGGATGGCTATATAGTATATGACCCTGGCGTCATCTACTCTATCGGCTGCATGCTCCGGTTTAAAGGGAAGAGACACAACACGAAAATGAAGGGAAGATCGCTGAAACGCGCGGCACACGACGCTTAACTCACTAGAAGCAGTCTGCCAATCACGCCCGATGTAAAGCGCTGTCGTGAGCCGTATTGCGCTCTATAGGAAAACAGTCGTACTGCTTTTCATATTGATGAATAGACGGCGTGTAGCGCTGGGTGATTCACGTTGCGCGCTGCATAGAAAACCTGCTAGTAAAACCCGGCTTTTAAAAGTGACAGCCCGAGCCACGTCTGGTTTTACAGGAGGGGAGGACGAGCCGATCAGCCGCTATAGCTAAACCCACTTTTTTTTAACCTTTTAACCTTCTGAAAATAACTTTCGAGTATCTTTATGTGAGGGGTCATTCAAGTATTACGTCAGCATGGATGGGGGATTTTCGATTTGCTGACTTGATGACGTGGAGGGGGGGGGGATTGGATGATTCTTACGTCATCAACCACCCTTTATAAAAAATATGAAATATTCTTAATGGCACCTTACTCGGTGCGCGAAAAACGAGTAAAACTTTTCACTAGTTTGTGGGCACCTGAACTAACATTCTCCGTATTGAGTCCCCTACAGAGCCACTCTAGTGATCTTCAAATACTTAGCGGATCCAAATGCTCTGGAGCTGTGCCGCGCGTCATATAAGTGATCCGTGATTATGCCGCAGATCATTGCATTTTTAATTGGGTTGCTGTATTTTTGAAATATGACATCGATATTTTTATGGGCATCTTTTTCTTAGCCACCTCGTTGGACATTTTGCCTGTTGTGGCATTGTATTTGTATCTCTCTCTTTCAGAAGTGGCCACAGCTGAAGCAAGATAAAAACAAAATTTATTGCAAACTCAATACATCACTTCCGATTTCTTTAAATCATTTTAATACTATATACTACCGCAACTCTCTCTTCTTTCTTACTACACTTCTCAATACCTAATCTTGATCATCATGCTCTGTTACTGTTCAAATTTGTGTTCTCTTGTCGCTTGTTACTCGTGCGTACAGTCACGGCATATCTTTCTTTTCAGCTGAAATTGCTACCCATCATACCCTTTATTCTGAAAGTTGAAGTCTTGGAAACATTGAAAAAGAAATTAAATGAAAATCAATTCACATGTGGGCTTCTTTTATTGTCTAGTAGTGCAAATTTTTTTTCGGAGGGGGCGTGGCCCCATGACACCTTAAAAACTCCTTACTTTTCATTTTGAAAATTTTATATGAGCCCTGAAGAGTTGCTGCAAATATAAATAATTTTGTAAGAAAAATCTTTGTTGGCTGTGGTTTTTATTTCGAATAATTGGAGGGGGAATGAATATCACTTTTAGAATTTTTATAATTTATGTGATGCTGTTGTGAGTTATATTTTTGACTAATACTTGAAGGTTTTAGAACACTTTGGTGATGACAGAAAGCATGTACGTGGATTGATTATTTTCTGAATTCTTATGATGTCGGGTAACAAATCAAAACTTGTAATTTTTGAACCACTTCTACATCTATATTTTTCAGAAGAGGGAAAATATGTTTGCAAATTCAAAATAAATTTGCATATGTGCCCTGCCCCTTTTTTTTTTGCTGTAAAACTTGTAAGTTATGAAGTTTGCCATGACTCCTTAAAAACTGCTTGAAACTCCTTAAAAAGTCCTTAAAATCTCCTTACTTTTCATTTTGAAAATTTTGTATGAACCCTGATAGTCTCAAAAGTTTGATGTTCTAAAAATAATCAGTGGTGATGAGAATTAAACAAATGCCTTCCTGAAATCTTAGTTTTTTTTACCGAAATGGGTTTTTTTTTTTTTTGGTCTATTTTTCCTGCGTATACACAAGTTAATTCATTTTCAATGGATAGGTATCCATATGTAGGAGTCTTTGGCAGAAAATCAGGCCTGAATTTTTCATAGGTCCCTCTATAGTTAATTTATAATGTTGGATAAACGAAAAAAAATTAGTTGTTAGGGCCCCTGTAAAGTATATATGAATACATAGGTCCAAAGAAAAGTTGAAACCATTTTAAATTATCAAATTTGAATATAAAAGTTCTTTTTTCAGCGTTAGCATGTTCTAGTAATGTAAGTAAAGGCCATTATAATTTTATAGTCACCGATCTAGGAATTCTGATTGATGAGCGGCTTAGTTTTTTTGACATTATACATTATTTATCAGTGGCCAAGAAAGCGAGTAGAATGCTTGGTTTCATTTTTAAAAAGGTCTTTTCGCATTCTTCTGCTTTTCCAAGGCTTAGTTTATTTTGGACTGGAGTATGTTGTATGGTTTTTGAGACCGTACCTACAGTAGTTGACGGGGTGCAGAGAAATGTTATGTGTGCTCTTGTTGGCACACAAAGCTTGAGCTATGAAAACTTTATTTCTTGAGTGTTTGCATTGGAATAATGCAGGTGTCAGGGAGATATGATCGAATTGTTAATTTTCATCAGGAAGAATATGATAGACCATGAGTTACTAATACAGCATCAATGAGTACATCAATAAGGGAACACCAATATCATTAATAAGTGGCAAGTTCTGGGTTGCGTTGTCGCAGGGGGTTTTTCTCTAATAAGGTTGTTAATAAATGGAATAGCTTGCCTCTGGGGTTTTGAGTTCTAACACAATTGATTCTTTTAAAAAGAAGTATGATAGGCATAGTGGGATAACTCGAGAAGCTATCCATACTTAGTTAAGACTGGTATAATCTTTTTATGGGCGGTGTATTATATGTTAATTATTTGTTTTTTTGGTGATATGCTTTCATATTGGGTATATTATATTTGACATCTATATTTTATGGGCAACGTTTGGCAATTCACCTGTTGTGGCTATTCTATTTGTACGAAAGTAGAGGTGTGTAGGGTTCCAAACTAGTCCCTCAGATATGGACGTTATGTTTCTTAATTTTTGCACAATACATATTTCTTTTCTATAAAATCAATATAAGGAGTTTTTTGACTCTTGGTTGCTCACCAAAAAACATGCTCTAGGTCCTATTTGAAGTGTTTTTTTTCTGGCGATAGGCCTATAATTTTTGTTTTGTGTCAAACATATATGCATTTTTTATCGTTTTTTTTTATAATTAAATTTTTCAGTTATCTGAAGTGATTAATGTTCCTTTATTGAAAATCTATAGTAAATTTTCTGCATCATTTTCACTCGGACATAAAAATGAATTGCAAAAAAAATTATAGAATTCTTTTTGCTAGTTCTAATATTTCAGCTATTTAGTCTTGGAAATTAAAATTATAAAGTTATTTTTTCTAGTATATGTTGGAATGTTGTATGAAAATTTCACGCTAATTTGTAAAATATTAAAGGATTTTTATTTTTTTTGTTATAAAATATGAGTTTCTATATTTTTTCAAATTTTATTATGCTCTGGCTGTTAAAATTTTGGTAGTCAAATGTGTGAATGTTTTTTATTTCTGGATACTTTTATGCAGTTTTGTTTTTTTCTAGAAGAAGAAGATAACCGTTACTCTAATAGTCATGCGATGCAAATGCTGAAATCGTGTCCCACAAAAACAGCAGTGGTTCCACCAAATGACTACAATAATATTACTGATATTGCCAATAGTGTTATTTATGATTTGTTGAATGCACTGGCTGCAAAACAAGAATGTGCTGAAGAAGGTAAAATTTTCATATAATATAGTCAAACTTGATTAATTTTTAAAGCTCAAGGGGCCAGCTAAAATGTTTGAATTATCTAAAATTTGAACCATCTAATTCATCAATATAGGATATCTATACTTAAAATCAAACTATATAATTACAAAAACCTTTTAAATGCTATTATTTACGTAACCTGTATAAAATATGAATGATCAGAAAACTATTTCATTTGTAATTTTCATTTTTTCTTTTGAACGTTCTTAATTATTGCACGAAATTGTTAAGTGTAGTTAGAGAATGAAAGATGTGATTTTTCAGCTTCAACAGCATTATTGTTTTAACATGCCGTAGCTTTTGCAAATGGTTGAGACTGTTGCTTTCTTAAATTTGTTTTGATTCTTTTCGTGACAAGATTCAATTTGGCTTTATTCTCTACTTCTCCAATGTCTGCATCCATAAGAAAACCACAATTTTTTTCCTCTAGAGTTGAACAGGTGTATGAGCCTTGGTTGGACAAAGCGAAAAATCCTGCTCATGGTAGGTGTTAATAGAAAATCTGGGAATCGGTAAAACTCAAGCTACCTACATATGGATATTCCAAAATGATTGATTTCTTGATTGTAATTGCTGCAAAAGAACATACTGAAGAAAGTAAAATCGAAAGTTTTACCTTTTAAGCCTATAGCGACGAATCTCTTCTTATTTTACCAGATAAGTGACTGGGATTTCAGAACTCCAGTTTTGAATTATTCCATCTGTGTAAAGATTGTCACACTCACACACCCAACTATTTGTATTTCTGGAATAGTGGTATTTGCATCTGCTCCTGGACGGTGTTAATGGAAAATATGAGTATCAGTTAAACTCCAGCTGCCTATGGAAAGACAAAGGCTAGTGTGTGGAAAAATGGTAAAGAAAACATTGCTCCTCACTTATTGCTTTGAGCTAAAACAAGGTTTAGACTTTGTTAATTGTAATTTTTTCAATGTTGGCTACATGTTAAATTCTGGAGTGAAGTGGATTTTAGTCGGTTGAGGCTTGGAGCTCAAGAGATAACATTGGGTTCCTTAAATTAGAAAAAGTGTCATGTTCGGATTTTTTTGGGGGGGGCCCCCGGCACACACCCAGTGCTCTGGCCGTTATATTTGCCTCTGGTTCTGGAAAGCATCAATGAACTACGGAATAAAGAAAGGGATGATTAAAATTTACCCCACACACCCAGTGCTCTGGCCGTTATATTTGCCTCTGGTTCTGGAAAGCATCAATGAACTACGGAATAAAGAAAGGGATGATTAAAATTTACCCCCACACACAGCAATTAAGAGAAAAATGTAAATTTTGCAAATATAAATAAATACAAATACAAAGCCAAAACAGGCAAAATGCCCAACAAGGTGGCTGAGAAAAAGATGCCCATAACAAATACGGATGTCATATTTTAAAAATACAGCAACCCAATTAAAAACAATAACAAAAATTACAACAATATATACACATGATACAATGCTCATAAAGAATATTATGGTTGTCTTGTTCTAAGTATGGATATCATCTCGATTTACCCCTGCATGTTTATTGTATTTCTTTTTAAACGTGTCAATTGTATTACAATTTACTACCTCTGGGGGTAAGCTGTTCCATTTATTAACAACCTTATTAGAGAAAAATTCCCTGCGACACCATAACCTCGCATTGTCTTTAACCAATCGATACTGGTGTCCCCTTGTAAAAGCAGTCGATTGGCGGTGTACTAAAAGTTTATGGTCCATCTTATCCATCCCGTTGAAAATTTTGAACACTTCGATCATATCTCCCCAACATCTGCGCTCATCCAATGTAAACATATTTTAAAAATGAAGTCTCTTCATAACTCATTCCCGTGTTCTCTGCACCCCTTCAACCGAGTTTATGTCCCTCTGTAAGTACGGTCTCCAAAACCTTAAAGCATACTCCAGTCCAGGACGAACTAAGCTTCGAAAAAGCAGAAGAATGACTTTAGGAGAACGCAAAGAGACCTTTTTGAAT
Organism: Pholcus phalangioides; assembly: GCF_987345545.1. Classification (NCBI taxonomy): domain Eukaryota; kingdom Metazoa; phylum Arthropoda; class Arachnida; order Araneae; family Pholcidae; genus Pholcus; species Pholcus phalangioides. The sequence continues at coordinate 42,894,444 of NW_028301600.1, read as the reverse complement.
ATCAAACCAAGCATACTATTCGCTTTTTTGACCACCGCTGAACAATGTTCAGAAAACCTAAGCTGCTTGTCAATGAGAATTCTTAAATTTTCTGCTAACCTTCCTCTCAAAACATTAATGTTAGTTCTCCGAAAACAAGGAACCAGTTTTTTGTTATCAACCTTACCCAAGGAAAAGCTAGCAAAATCTGACAATGCGATGATCACCGGAAGACAACTCTTCCCCCACCAAGACATGTTCAACAAGATCCTCGCAACTAGTAAGAACTAAATCCAAAATAGCAGTACCCCTAGTGGCTTCTGATACATGCTGATACAAAAAATTTTCGAGCACCAACTTGAGAAACTCTCTTTCATACTCATCTCTAGATGAAAGGTTCTCCCAATGAATACCTGAGTAATTGAAATCCCCTAGTATGAGAACCCTCTTACACATGTAGGAAATTTCATGAAATTTGGTGATGTAGTTTGGATCCCTATTTGGTGGATTGTGAGAAACCCCAACAATAAGTTTGACGTCTTTTGTTTTCAAGCTCAACCCATATAGTTTCAATATCACTTCTCTTCACATTACACTCTTTAGCCTTCAAACATAATTTCACGTATATCAACACTCCACCCTTTTTCCTATCAGATTATTTCTCAAAAAAGTATCGTATCCTGAGATGTGTAAGAAAAATTCATTCCCCATCGTTTGCCCAAATTTCTGTAATGGCTATAAGATCCAGGCCCTCCACAACCATCATAGTTTCGAAAAAGTCTTTCTTATTATCCAAGCTCCTGGCATTAATTAGGACACATTTTAATTTGCCTGGTGATTTAGTGTCATTCGAGAAGCCATCCAAGTCAGGTGGGTAATTCCCCGTTAGTACTGTTGTGATTATCATTAATCAACTTGCATTCCCGACTACAAGGTCTGGGAGTAAAAAACTTGAACTGAGACTATCGTAAATCTCCCAGACCCTCCTCCTATTTAGATGGATCCTATCCGAATGAAGCCACCTATCAGTAAATGCGGGAAGCTCCAAGAACGTGACCCCAAGTGAGGAGCAAATGTCCTTCAAGTCTAAATTGAATTGGTGGATCCTACTCCTATACCCCCTTACTACCATTTGGCAGCACTGGAATCACTGCCACATCGTAACCCCCCCCCCCTCCCTAGCGGATAATAGTAAATCCTGATACTCTGACAGGCTCACTAATATTCGCTCTTACCGGATTCGTTCCCACCCACAGAATCGTCCGCAAGGGCAACTTTCGCAGATGAAAAACATCTCGAACGTTGCCAACCTTCCCCCCAGGAAGACAAGAGCACTCGAAACCCCAAAAATCCCTACACTCTGTTCCCAAGTTCCCTAACCATAGAATCGCCGATGATTAAATCCTTATCACTATATCCCTCTACCTCATCCATGACCACTCATTCGCCGTCTAAACTGTCGTTGTTCGTGGAGATTGCTTCATCAACAGGTGGCTCCGTTATAACCGGGTCCTCTAGAACCCTAACTTTTACCCATAACGCTTTGACCTCGAGTTCCAAACTTGCCCTATCCAAGCACATGACATATCTTAAACTTAGAATTATCAGATCTGCCAAGTCTCCCGAATTTCTACTCTATCTCCCAGATACCCGAAAAATTCTTTCATCTTCCAAATTTTGTGCATGATTGTAAAAAAAAATTCTTACATTTTGAGAAAAATTATTCCTCAAGAACTGAGACCCAAAAAAAAACTTCTTTGTAAGCGTTGTGTAAATTGTCAATATTTCGTTAAATCACAAAAAGAATTTAGTTTTTGGGGATAAAATGCAAAAGTCATCAATCTGCAAGCTCCAATTCGGCCTTTAGAAATCCAAAATTGGCTCAATTGCGTATATTTGCATTATCCATGTCCTGTTTCCGATGGAGATTTCTTTGGTTTGCAATATTTGATTTTTTAGAGGTAATTCAACCCTATTACTTTAACTTACTGGTTGGTCATGATTGGCGATGGCTTTCATGGTGTCAGTTTTTGCAATGGGAAAATATCCGTAAAATTTCCCTTTTACTAATGAAAAATCTATAAAATGTTTCAAAAGATCCCTTTTGCATTTACTTTTGTACGGAATTTGGATCCGTTTGAAAACCTCCGGAATTCTCATTGTCGTAAGTTGGTAGCTATACTTTATCCAAACAATAAGAAAAAAGATCAAATTAAGCAGGTAATTTTAACATTGAATTAACAATTCCCCTTGAGTTCTCTATTTAAAATCATTAAAAAGTTTGAATTAGCCAAGCTCCCCTATCAACATTTTTAATTGTGTGTCAGGCATGATATTGTGCTTAATCCGAAGAGTCTGTTTGATATATATTTTTTCTTTTTTCAAATTCTTATAAAAATATTAAAATTAGATGCCATAAATTTTAAAACTTGGTTTCAAGTTATTGTATTTAGTATTATGTATATATGATTTAAATAAGTGCATAAAAACTAAAACTATTTTACTCATTTAAATAAGTATGAGAACTGGAAAAAAATACACTAGCATTGATTTTTACATTTTACAAGATCAATCATTCCCACAAACATTCATAAACTTCATTCAGTTTATATGTAAAGTGAAACCTCTCTATTGCACTACTGCTACTTCCACAAAACTTGTGGAATTGTTTGGAACTTGATACATCCTGTACACTTTTAGGTCCACCTTACTAGACTTTGTCAAAAACCAATACTTTTAGGCATTGTAACAGAAAAGATGCATTTCACTAGAAAAATTATTATTTGATATTTACAAGTAAGGGGGAGAGGATAAGAGTTAAGCCAAATTTTTTATATAATGTTTGAAGATTTTTGTTTAATAAAATAAAAGAAAGGTCTAATTTACCACTACAGTATCTCTTGCTTTTACAAGGTTTACTAAGAGACTTTTTTGGAGTCTTTCTTTTAATTCTTTTCATTTGTATGCGAGCCTATTTGTAGGTAGAACATTCTCTTAATGAGTATATTTGATGAAGTGATGACTGAGCCAATATTAAAGAGAAGAACTAAAATCTTTTTTTTTTTAATATCACTTTTTACATGTTTGACACTTAGTTTCTGAAAAACAAAGCTTGACCCAGATGTATTGCAAATTTCTGTAATGCTAATGTTATTTCTGTCTAAGAAGTTGAGTTTCTATGTTTAGTTGCTTTTAATAAATTATCTTTGCTGCTCGTGTTCTGTTTGTGTTATTAAAATAACTTTTTTTAACTTCTTCTTTCTCGCGTAGAGGTAATCACTGATTTAGAGAGACTGATCTAGATAAGACCAAACATTTACTGGAGAGAGAACTGCTTGACTAATTAAACTTATATATAAGAAACTTTTGGAAGAAAGCCATATATATATTTATTTTGTATAATTAAAAGGGTTTTACATTAGCTGTTCACTTTCATCGTTTACACGTATTTTGCTATTATGCATTATCTTATTTTTTACCTTGTTTGAAAATTTTCCTAATGTAGCTTTATATTGCATGTTAGGTGTACAATACCTACATAGCACATTCTCATGCATACCAGTTCCTTGTGTTAAAATGTTTGAAGTTCATGTACAGTCAAATAGTAATACTTAATGTATAGAAAGAATTATTATGCACTGTAAAAGTTGCATGTTTTTGGACATTAATCAGACCATGACTGAATAGGTGGAATATGCTTGAGAAATAACCTCTTGTAGACAATTTTGAAAAATTAGACTAAATTTTTATTTTCTTGTTAAACAGGAAGTTCAGGTGGTGAAAGTGGTGAAGCTGGATCAAGTTCTTCAGAGCAGGGCATAGTTAGTGATGCCAGCAGTAACGATCTATTACAACCAGATGATGATTCTGGTGGGGTGCGTTCAAACTTTTTGATATTTAAATTTACTTGACTATGCTAGCTACAAATGTTTTAGCTGATGCAAAAATACTGAATACTTCATTGGTGTATGTGACATGCGGTACACAGAAAAAAAAATGTCTTTGAATAAATACATTTTTATAATTGAAATAATTATAGAAAAAATTGATTATTGAAATATATAAGCGACTATATAAGTATCTCCTAAGCGAACCAAACATGAAGTTTTGTCTCATTGTTAATAAGATGAGTGTAAATGTTAATTTCAGTTTTGTTTTTTATGCTATTTTTGTATCAGTGATTGATAACATGAATGGAAGCATTGGTAAAAAGTTGGAACTTTCACTTATATCAGCTGATGGAAGAAAAAAACTTATATTGAGAACTTTTGCTGAAGCAAATTTCACTGTTAAAACAAGATTTTCATTCAATGATTGCAAGTCATTTATCGAACACAAAATTGTTGACGAAGCAACTAGAAAATAAATACTGTAATGCCATTTATGTGTTGAAATATGAAAAAGCTTGTGGAAATTTCTTATGTACGGGGCTAATTTTTTTCCAAAGGGAGCAAAGTAGTCCTCGTTTTAATAATATTATAGTTTGTAGTTATGTAATTGTTGTAACCATTTGGAATGATAAATCTGACTTAACAAAAATTTATTTAGCTATTAAGTTATTTGCCTGTCTCTGCAGGCTAATTCAAATTGTTTGTGTATAGAACTACCTCTGCAATCATTGATTTTTGGAAAGTTACTTCAAACTATAAAAAGTTTTAAAATGACATGGTTTCTTAAAATGTTGTAAATTTTTTAGGGTTCATATACATAAAAGAATTTTTTAAACAATCCCAGTGTGCCAGAACTTCCAGTTGATGAAATGTAGAACCTGCTTTGAAAAGTCATTTCCAAAAAGTTTTATATATTTCAATGTAATATTCATGGAATATCAAAAATGAAAAATTACAATGTTACTGTGACTTCTTGCTGTATTGCTTGTATATGCTAGCGCAAGAATCTGAATTTTTAGGAACTGTACACATATATTAAATTACCTCAACCATTATATTTTTTTTTTGCATTTTATTGTGCATTTAAAATGTACATGCCTTCTATTGCTTACTGCTTTAGAGATAATTTTCATCCCTCTTGGACAAAATTTATAATAAAATAATTATTCAACCTTTTGAGGACAATAAAATAAAATAAAGAATCAGCAGATTATGAAATTACATGGAACATTGCTGGTTTTAAGTTAGTGCTAAGCTGTGAATCCAGAGGAGAGTGACAGGATTAATTGCCCCTACCAAGGGCCAGAAATCATTGACTTTGTTGTATAAAATGTCTCGGGCAATAATATCCTATGAACCTATAGAATAAATTTTTTCCCTTAGCACATTGCCCTGAATTCACTCCTGACCACGTCACATAAGAAATGATGGTTTTGTTGTGAAAAAACTTGACGGAAAAGGCTTTATTATTAAATTTATTGAAGACTATTTTACATTGAGTGTCAGAATTAAATTTTTTATAGTAGTTTTACACTTAGAATTTAATTTACATTTTCACAATCTGTAAATCATGCCCTCAGTCATTGGCAATAAATGATGTAAAATTCAATATCTAAATAAATATTGCATTTAAAAACATGGAGAATGAATTGATTTGAAGAATGAATGCAGAAAATTTTTTTGAATTTCACTAATTGAAAGTTGACCCATGGGGACGTTAGAAATAGTTAATATTTTATACAGTTTTTATGTGTGTGTGTTTGACCTCTTGGAAAATCAGGACATTTCAAGAAACTGCATGTCTTTTGAAAAATTTGCTCACTATATCTGACGTGAGCAGTGTCGTGAAATGCATAGGCTGGGTAGGATCATGCGCTGCAGATGACATAAATTAGTGCTATTGCAGTAGTAAGCACGTGTAGCAGTTAGTTGTCTGTTTCAATGAGTATCGTGATGGCTGACAACACAAACAAAAAATATGCCGATATGCATCTGATTTACGGTTAAGCATATGTCAATATGCGATGAGGCGTTTGTCCGCACCATACTACTTTCGATTGACTACTACTGGAGACGGGGACCTTCCACCCAGCACGGTGTGATGCATGAAGATGTGCAACCTATGCTTTCTTCAAATAGAAGAATTCCAGAGGATCTCGTAGCGCAGATTGTCATCGCTGCTGCAGACATCAAAACCACACATGGTATCTTCAAGCACGTCCGGGAATCATTTTTATGTTGTTGTAGACTGTGCAATAATGTCAGCGGCTGCCATTTCCAACAACTCTTGTAATAATTAATCAATCAAATCTTTTAGTAGTTATTATTGTACTTTTTGTTTTTCCACCATGCTGTCAAAACCTGCATGCATTTTTCGCAATTTTCACCTTCAACCCTTTGCAACACCATGTTCCATTGCAGTTTTTTCCTCTTGATGTCTACTAACAACCCTCTGAGTTTGTTAGTCCATTAATAGAACATTCAGTGTATATATATTATATATTGTTGCCTTTTCAACAAATCTATTTAATTTTAAAGTTTATTAAATTTTCTTCAAAAATAGATAATTCCACTCTCTCTGCCAACTGCTGTGGATAGCTTCAGTGATAGCACAGAGTCAATCAACAGCGTAAGAGAGGGCAACAAAGCCAAGGAATCAACTAAAGAGAAAGAAGCACCAGAAGTGAAGGGTCCAATATTGAATAAATCTGCTATTTGTAGAATACTTGCTGAACTAGTTCGTTCCTATCCTCAATGTGCTAAACTTATAACTGAATATCATTTTCATGCTGGCGATACAGAACTAGTTACTGAGGTACATTCAATATTTCTGAATCGAATATTTAAAAAATATTTTCTGTAACTTGAAAAACCTAAAACTCAAGTTTAGCTAAGTTCTGAGGAAGAATTAAACTGAAATTTTTAAATGTAAGATCAAAATGTGAAAATTCAAGTTATTCACTTCCTTATTTTTTCAAATTACAAAACTATCAAAATAATTCAGGTGTAACCCACTGATTTTAAAATTTTAAACTTGTTCTGAACGGTAATATTGTTCTCATACCACTGACTTGTAGTCCAGCTTATATAGGTTGGTTATGAATTTGGTGGACTATTCCATTAAACTTACTTGAAAAGCTCATGATCTTCCTATATCTGATAAGGTTTATGGAAATTTTTTTTTTGGGAAGTTTTCTGGACTATTAGGCCGCCATAGATAAGAGTTTATACTCACTGTTTCCCCCTAATGAAGTAAAAAGAGGCCCACTAAAAGAGCATACGAAGTCTGTGAAGAATATGAACTGCACTCAGAGATCAATTGTATAAAAGCTATTTTCTAAAATAATGTATATTTCGTAACCAAAACAGAAAAGACTCTGAAAATAAACCAATAACAAATAGGAAATATTCTGTTGTTCATGCTATGTGATACTTGAAAAATGTTTTATCAGTAGGATTTTTAAGCCTACACAGCTAATTGCAATAATCACCCAGAGGATCAAAAAACCTTTTAGTAGATGTATATGTAAAATACCATGTACTAGCAGAGAAGTCTACATCAGCAGGCCGCTAGCCAGAATTTTTATCAGGGGGGCAAAGTGATAGAACAATAGATTTGGCTATTTTTTCCTTTTTTCGTGTCATTTTCTCACATTTCGGGGGGACCAGACCCGTAAGTCATCCCCCTGCTACAGCCTTGTACATCAGTACTACTAAAAGATGAGTAGTGGTAACACCAAAAAAATCAGTAGTAGTGGCAAAATGATGTAAGCAGAGAAATCTACGAAGACTAAGCATGCAGTCATCAATGATCATATAATAAAATTTATAAAGAGAAGCAGATGCTGGCGAGCAAAGACACTATCACCTTACTAAACAGACAAGCGAAGAAAGTTATTCAAATTGCTCCAACATGGTGTCTGTCAAGTCTGGTTTGGATAGGCACAGTAAGGAGCATGAAACCTGCAACCTTATTCGTTTAAAAGCCAAGAGCTAAATAATGAAATCCCTCTATCTGAATAAACATTCTATGATTTTTGTCCACATCCTGTTCAAAGTGCCTGTATTCATTCGCTGATGCCAACAGCTGGGATTGAGTTTACCGTATGTGTTTTGACTTTAATGTATGATGGCCTAGTAGCTCAAAAACTTTAGTTTGTCTTCAGCTTTTTTAATCATGTAAAATTCATTCTAAATTGTTTCAGATATAGACCAAAAACTTAAGACTATGAGCCAGTCAATTTTGAACTCAATTTTTCTTAGAAATTGATTAACATAGTATAATGTTGGCAATACTTTTATTTTCTTGGTTTTATCAAAAAATGTCTCAAAAAATTTTCCAGAGTTGTACTGCCCTAGCTTTCATCTTGGATAATTTGATGCATCAAGGTCAAAGTGCTGGAGACAAAGACACTCCAGCTCTAGCCAAAGTATTAATTGCAGCCTTGGCATCTTGTAACCACAGTCCTGATGCTCAAACAATTCTTGTGAATGAGGTTAGTTCTATCTATTTTATATTATTTATATTTTCCTATGATGAAAAGCAAAGGTTCTCAAAATATGATCTTAGAGATTTTTTGATGCTCCATGAAGAGATTGGGAAATTGATTTATTTTCCGAGGTATTTCAAAAAATTTACCTTTATACTAGGTTAAAGGTGGGAGCTCGTTTTGAATCAATGGAAGCAAATATTTTGAATATAATGAAATATATATATGTTGGATCAGAGCTTTTGTTTTTAAACTAAACTGCATTTATTCAGGGTGAAACTTTTCCAGAGTTATTTCTTCCGGTTGAGGTCATGCATTAAGATGGCTCTGCATCATCCCATCATAGAATCACAATGTGTTTTAATATATAAATATTTACTTTGTTTTTTGATGTAATTAATGTCCCTTATGTAAGATGGAAATGTAGCAAGAGATATGTGGCTGTTGATTTTTGCATATAGGGTGATTAAGAAAGAATCGTCTGATTTCAAATTGATTTTATACTTGAAATCGACCATTAACAAAAATTGTTCATAAAATGGAGACACATTCCTCCTCTATATTTACATACCACTTATCATTCTATTGTGTTTTTAATTTTTTTTTAATATATAATTTTGAAATCGGGAGATTCTCTCTAAGTTACCCAGTGAAAGTGCTAACTTTATATCGTCCACCGCATGCCAGAATGTATAAATTACTTTTTTTTTATCAGCTGTTTGGATATCTTGTTTTCCTATCTAAGTGGTCCCTGAAACGCAAATGTAACTCATGTTTCAATAATGCCCTACTGAAAAACATGTTGGAAAAATAACTTGCACAGAGTAACCAGTGTAGAGTAAACATTCAAACGTCATTTCCCAGGTTTTTTTTTTGCATGGTCATTGCATATTTGTGATCTGGCATGATAGAGCCGATAATGTTGATTATTATACAAGTAGAATTTGTTAAAATTACACTGTCTGATATATGGTAATTAGCTGAGCTGAATGAAGGCATTCTTTAGTTCTAACATATTTTAAAATAAATATGAATCTTATTTGGAAATTTTTATTTTGGACAATCTCTCACGACCCCCAGTTTGTGCACCACTGCTATTGCTATAGATCAAAATATAAATACAATAGAAAAATCCACTGTATGTAAAACTCAGATAACAGTTCACTATCCAGTATTAGGATATATAAACTTTATACAAAAGAAAATAGAAAAAAATGATCAAAACAAACATTTAAAAAATAAATTATAAATTAAAAAAATCATTGAAAATATAAACTTTGTTAATGTCATAGAAGAAAGATCTGTACAAAATAAATACAGACAATTTGTGGATATCATACAATCAAACTGTAATCTATGGATGAAACAAGATGAATCCCAAAAAAGTAAAAAAAAAAAAAAGAAACTTCATCACAAAAAAAATTACAAATACGATAAAGCATAAGGAAAAATTGTATTTAAAATACCCAAATATATTATTTCATTCAAGCAAGAGTACAAGGAATACAATTAAGAACTGAAAAAGCATCTTAAAAAAATAAAACATGAATATATTGGAGATACAGTCAGCCCCCCCGTATTCGTGGGGGTTACGTTCCGGGAGTGTCCGCGAATATGGAAATCCGCGAATAACAGAAACCATAGATTTTTTTATTGTATATCTCGTTTATTGAACATCATGAGAAAGAGCAGGGTGACGCAGAGGTAAAAGGGAAAGTAAAAGAGGGTGCAGCGGTTGTTGGCGATGTTTTCTGAAAGAATGTTGTGATTTTTGTTTGCCGTGTCGTCTTCTTCATATCATCAAGTATGTTGCAGTATGTTGACAAGGCTTCCTCTACTAATTTTTCTACATGTGAAGAACGTAAAATAGAGGGATCTATGTTATGAAAATAGTCTATTGCTTATTTGAGCTTGCAATTCTCTTCCGCTGTGTTACTTGTGATGAACTTCTATATCTTGATCTTCTTCATCTGGTGCTGCTTCAGTTTCAGGACCAGTCAACTGCATTTACTCCTCCTCGGTCAACCCAATATCAAAAGAACTTTGAGAATAGCATGTATTCACTATCAAGGTACTGTACCTCCTGACTTCCGGAACGAAAAACCGTTTAAACCAATCCAGGAAATGTGTTTTCATAGTCCGTTGTTTGTCTAAAATACTGGGAGCTTTGGCTTATCCTTCCCTTTAGTGCTCACGGATTCAAAGATTTGAAAATGATGGTGGGCTTTATCATGTACTTATTCGCATTTGCGCAAAACAACATAGTAAGTCTCTCTCTACTTGTCTTAAAACCAGGAGCTCGCTTTTTGTGTCTTGCTTAACTTCTCTGCAGCATTTTCTTTTAAAATAGTGTAGTTTTGTCAGTGTTAAACATCTGCTGATGTGCATAATAACCCTTCTCTTCAATAATTTTCTACAAAGTCTTTTGAAATTTTCTAGCTGCCTCCTGATCGGCAGAGGCTTGATCGCCAGTACTTTTTACATTGCGCAATCCTTATGTAGACTGAGACATAATAGACAATAACTAATACTAGACAATATCTACAAGATTTATTTTATGCTCGGATATACTCCATAGTAACATATGGAATCACAGGTTGGGGAGGTCTATATCAAACAAATATACAAAAACTAGATAATATATACACATAACAAAAATAAGACCACAAATAACATACACCAGAATAAACATCAACAAAACAATGTCATGAGCTAACTATAAGATAAAACTACATTTTATAGGGGCTAATAAAATATTTATTTTCAAACAAATGTTTAGAAAAGAAACAGGTTCTAGATTAAATAATTTATATCAAGTACCAAAAATAAATGTTATTTTTAAAGAGTTAAATATAAAATATATATTGCTCAAAAATACAATGAATTTATAGTATATCAATCATAAAAATAATAACATAAGATCAAATAACAATATCTTCACGTTTTCTATAAATACAAGTCTAGAATGTATATTACAACAATACAATATAACAATTCATCCGTGTGCAAAATTTCTTTGTTTCAGCTATACAAAAATCAAATTTATATGTATTTGATATTAGACAATTATCTACATGCACAAACCACAAACAGGCTATTGCTGAAATAATATCAATAGAAAAATCTTTATAGACCTACTTGAAGGACATTGCTGTCCCTTGAGGTCAGAAGTCCCTGCTACGCCAAACCTGCAGTTGTTCCTAATTAAACAGTACTGGTGTCCCCTTGTCGAAGTTGATTAATAACTTGTGGTCGATCCTGTTGAAAATATTGAATTATCAATTTATATCTTAGACACTGCGTTCTTCCAGTGTAAACATATTCAAGAAATCAAGTCTCTTCATAGCTGAATCCTTGTGTATGAACAAGAGCATGAGTATCTCTTCGCTGCACTCCCCAACCAATTCTATGCCCTCTGCTGAAAACCTTAGAGTATTGTACCTGTATATTCCAGGCCAGGATAAGCTAAGCCCCGGAAAAGTGGAATGTCTTCATAAGACTCCAAATAGACCTATTTAAGAATGAGAGAGAGCATTTTTTTTTTTACCTCTTAACAATTCACCAGGAAACCTGAGTCGCTCGTCAGTGGGAATTCTCAAATCAGTGATCTAGTTGCATTCAGAATAATATCTTAAACATTGTTTGTTCGAACTAAAATGTGTGACCATGCACTTGTGAATGCTAAGAGCCATGCTCCATTCATTTGCGTCTGCTGCAATCCTATTTAAGTTGGTATTAAACAACTGCCTATGGCTTTGATCCCATTAGTTTCTTGTCAACTGCAGATTTGACAACAATCGTATATACTTGCTGATTAAGTTCATCAATAAAATGTTAAAATAGTATAGGGACTCGAAATATGAATCTTAGGCATTGAAATTCGGCTATTTTGGTGGTAATGCCTAGAAATATTTCAGGGCTTTGTCATAGAGTAGAACGAAACCTGCCACTGAAGTGGTTAAACCAGTTTTTGATGCTTGTCATCATAAGTGCAAATCTGATAATAACTTTTGTGTCTTTTTTTTAGGTTAAATCAGCTCTTCAAAGAACTCTACACATGCCAGAATGTGCAGAGAAGCACTCAAGAATTCAAGCATTAACAAATCTTGTAAATACAATGATTGAGTCTTGTCCTTCGTCTGCTCAAGCTCAAGTTTCAATTCGTCAACAACAACCTTCGTGAGTTTCTGTAGAAATTTTTTATTTTTATACCTTGTATATTTTGTTCTGGTTTGTGTACCATATCATAAACAGCGCAAGAATTCAATAGTTAAAAAAAAAGATGGGCACATAAATTTCATTAAGAAAATATGTAAAACTGAAGGCTTCTGTATCAGTTGTGTTGAACTCGTGAAAATACAATGTTAGCATATATTTAGACAAAGATGTGTGCAGGACCTACTTAAGAGTAGAGAACAGATTTTTGAGTTTTAAGGGGCACAGGAAATGTCTTTTAGAGAAATTTTTATTAAAAATTTTAAATTAAAACAGCCAGAAAACTGAAATTAGTGTGCCACTCTCTAGTTTTTGTCCTACTTTTCCTATTTTTTTACCAAATCCTATCAACAAAATTCATGTAATTGATTTCAATTGAGGAGAGAATCATCAATATATTGCCAAATACTAGAAATGTTGTAGATTGCAATTAATGATTCTGCTAAAGCAGAAATTGTATAGTTTTTAAGGTGATTTTAGAGGTGTATGTGGACCACACATTGGGTTTATTAATTTTTAATTTGCTTACTTTTAGGGTTCACCGAGTAGAATAATTATTAAAAATTTGTGTGTGGATGTGAAAAATTATTTTATTTACTACTACATGGTTTTGGACAGTGATTAACATTCATCATTCAAATTTATAGTGCACATTTTGTTTATAGGTGAAACAACTGTTTGCATTTCAAAGCAGTTGGATAAATAGGTTTATTATAAGTTTTGTGACTCTGCTACACAATAGCATGCAATTGTCCTCTGTATCTTTAGGACATGCAGAGACATAAACAATATTTACAATGCTCAGCAAAGAGCTGGAAACGAAAATGCTTCATTTGTCACTGGCATTAAACAGTAAAATTTGAACAAATCCCTTTAAAAAAATTGATAACACAGTAAAGCCATCTGGTTCACCTTGACTTCATTACATCGGATGGTGTAATTTACACGTTTTGCACTGTGATTTCAGAAGTGGTCTTGAAAGAGCATCATTCTTTTTAAAAAAACTTACATGTCTTCATAATTTGTTGTGTATTGTGGAAGAGTTGACTGGGCTCTCATAGGGGGGGGGGGGGAACACACAGACACTTGCTAGAGGTTAAACATTTCTGAGAGTACTTTAAGCATATGTTTAATTAAGTAGACATTTAATTAGGGGTACTGTTAAAGTCAGTAGTTATCAAAATTCAAATGGATAAAGAATATTTAAAGCCAAAAAATATTGTCCGAAAATTATTAGCAATCATGCAGTCATATATAAAAAAATTTCAAATAAAATAGACGCAGAAATGACGTACTGTGTGAATGCGTACCATACGAGCAGTCCTGGTAATGTAGCGATCATTCTGAAGATAATAAGTTATTGGTGCGAGGAAGAAATAAGTTGTGAGAGAAATTTTTCTCTATCCAGATTCTTTAAGATTCATTAATGTATTTTGAAAGTCATTTTTATTATTACAAATATCTTTTGATAGAAGAGTTGATCAACTTTGCCCAAGAATATTACGAAGACACCAACAAATAAGGCAAATACACGAAAATAAGAAGTCCTAATGCATTTCAACACCAATGGGTGCCATTTTCAGAGGAAAATTTAACCACTAGTCACGCTGACCGAGTTTCCCACTTGGGTTGAATACAAAATCTTAATGCTCGGTTGCTCAGCGGAAGAAGTATGTCTGTTCACTTCAAACTTCGTGGTCAGAATGAAGCTGTGAGCCTGCGTGAGATAGTAATGCAGCATCCTGATTGGACACTTGCGAAATAGTGCTATCCGATTGGTCTATTCGAATTTTCTTATAATTCCCGCTCTAAATGAATTTAAGCCATGGTGTTGCGATCAGGGGTGTAGATTTATTATCGTTAACTAGCGTATTTTTGAAGGCACGAATATATGTGCATTCATAGAAATCTCTGGTTGATTGTTGTAGAAATCAGTTGATTTAGATTTCCTCTAGAATTCTACTAAGCAAATTGAAAAAGTTTTTTCCCAATTTTATGATTGTAGCCTTATTATATGTGACAAATTGGTCATCAGGTACGTAATTAGGCATATGCTTAAAGTACTTTCAGAAACGTTTTGCCTCCAGCTGGTGTCTGGAACACCCAGCACTCTCTTCGGTAATTTTCAGATTTCATATTCTACAAAAAATTCATTGTTTCAATAATTTGCATTCAAATTCTGTTGCTTGTCATCAATTTTGCTATCAGTGTTTTGCTTTTTATTTTTTGCCATTTTTCATTTAAAATAATATTGTATATATATAAAAATGTTAATTCAATACACCACATGTTTCAGCTGCCTGTGGTGATTGGTATTGGTGTGTTTTGGCAACATTACTTAATTTTGCAACCTTTTGGTGCACTTGCACATGTACATCAAGTTTATTAGCTATAGAAAAGAAGTACATAAACATAGTTTTTAATACATTTGTTTGTAAGTCATTACTGATAAACCAATTACGAATTATCAATAAATCAGTTTTATCAAACTTGATAGTGAATGTCATCAGTAGAATAGAGTAGTGCTAGGATCAACAGCTCACTAGCAAAATGCCATACTCTGTATGCTATGCAACCTTCATAATTATATATTAATTTACACTCATGTCCATAAATTAAGGATAATTCAGAATCGCACGGAAATTGAAATCTAAAGTAAAAATTTCACCTGTAGAATTATCACACACATCTGCAAGAATGATATGCAAATTTCAGGAAGCCACCAGATGATGCCGATAATACGTCACAATGACGAGAGTGTAAGAGAGGGGGTATATAAGGAATGGTGGCAAAGAAGTAAAATTGTTCACAAGAGTTCTGTAAGGCGCTCAGTGCCATAAGCGAATAGTTATGACACAGAGGACGCATGTGGCTGATTTTTTACGTGGTAGAATTATCGGCCGCCTGGAATGTGGGCATACTCAGATGGAAGTACCCGAGGAACTTGGAATTGGCCAAAGTGTCATCTCTAGGCTTTGGCAACGATTCCAAGATAACAGAAATGTCAGTAGATGATACAGTACAGGTCACCCCCGAGTTACTACGCCGAATGAAGACCGGTATTTGGCAGTAACTGCCAAAAGAAGCAGACGGAGCACAGCATCCGACCTGTCTCGTCAGCTATCTGCAGCCACGGGTACCACAGTTTCAAGGCAAACAGTGTACAGACGTTTGGGAGATATTGGTCTATATGCTCGCAGACCTGTCAGATGTGTTCCGCTCACGGCAACTCACTGTCGGCAGCGATTAGCCTGGAGTAGAGAACATGCAATGTGGACATCGTCACAGTGGGCTTGTGTGATCTTTTCCGACGAGTCCAGGTTTAGCTTGCAGTCTGATTCACGTCAGACTTTCATGTGGAAAACACCAGGTACCCGTTACCACCAAGACAACATCATTGAACGATACCGTTACGGTGGTGCAGCATTGCTCGTTTGGGGTGGAATTATACTGGGTTCCAGAACAGATCTGCATGTTCAAACCGGAACCATGAAATCCCAAATTTATCGGGACATCATTCTGGAACATGTACGATTGTTTAGGGGTGCCATGGGCGCAGAATTTGTGTTTATGGATGACAACGCCCGTCCTCACCGAGCAAACATCGTAAACGAATGCCTTGAATCTGAGGATATAACCCGTATGGAATGTCTAGCATTCTCACCTGACTTGAATCCGATAAGGCATGTGTGGGACATGCTTTGCCGACAAGTTGCAGCCTGTCAACCACCTCCTGCATGTGTACCGGAACTTCGGAGAGCATTGCTTGCTGAGTGGAGTGATCGTCCCTAAGATCAGATCGATAATTTGATACTCAGCATGCCTAGGCGTTGTCCGGACTGTATTTCATCGCATGGGAGACATACAATGTACTAACCATCATACCAACCATGTAATAGTAAGTTTTTGTAAAGGAGATATTTTTTACAATTGCTCCAGGGAGCAAAAATCGTAGTTTTTATGAATGGTACCATACATACACCATCGTTTTTGTTCTTTATCTTTTGTTTAATAAATGGGCTTTATGAATAAGTAACATGTTTTTTTTTAATTTTTTATTATTTTTTTTATTGGACAAAACAGAACGCATTACAGAATACATAAGAAAGACAGATGACAAAACAAAATAGATAATAAACAAAAATGGACAAATGGACATACATATACACCCACTCTGTGACCCTCAAGGGACATCTTGTCCTTCCAGAAGGTCAAATAATTTGTAATACTATATTTCTATTTTTCAAGCAACATTCATTATTATTCTATTATCATGAACAAAAAAAAACCCAATAATTTATGATTGTGTGCAAGCACAATAATTGGATTTTTATAACATCACAAAAATATGTTGAAAATATTTAAAATTAAAACAAAAAATACATCTTGTTCATAGTATTATCTCTTCAAATTTTGATTAGTGTTCATGAAAATTGTTGAAAATATAGATATTTATGATAGATATCTCTATGCACAGAAATTAAACACATGTATTGTAAAAGTTAAGGAAAAAAAAAATTTTTTTTTTTGTGTTAGTAAATATTTCTATTGTATTAGCATTTCAAACACAATGAATTATAATATTTTTGATTTTGCAAAGAGCAATCTTTTATTAGTATAATTAGCAGTTTGGTATTTATTTAATACCTTTGGAGCAGTGTAACTAAAACTTTTTTTGAATAGAGTTTTATTTGTTTTTGGCACTTAATATTCCATACTTAATCTACTTGAAGATCTGTTTCGATTCTTTATTAACCATTCTTCATTTGCTATAACAAATTTTATTATTCTGTATATATAGTTTTGTCTTATGGATAATGCATGGCACTAAGTTTTGTTTTGGTTAGTGGGATTAGTTTTTATTGTGAATCTGATTTTATTATATATATTATCTAATTTATTTATGTTAGTATAATATGCACCTCCCCAGGCACAGATTCCATACGTTACAATTGAATATATCCATGCGTAAAATCTGTTTTTAAAATTTTTTTCATCTATTGCATTTTTAAGTCTATATAATACCGCTGCAAAAGTTCGAATTCTTTTAGTTATTTTTCTGCAAGCAAATTCCATTTTAGATCGTCCTGTATTATTATGCCCAGATAATTGTAGTCGAAAACTCTGTTTATTTCTTGGCAGTTACAGTATGATATACTATGACTAGGGGAATGGTTATGAATTTTTATATGTATATTATTAAAATAATTTGTTTTTTTTGTTATTATGTTTTGTTTCTGAACCTTTATTTGCCGGAGCTGGCATTATCCTTAATTTATGGACATGAGTGTATAATCGTAATTGTCATAATATAATTTAACTAGGTTGAGCGATTCTAATTCTTGATTTCAACAAAGATTAAAACTTCAAGTAGACTTCAATAAAAAAAACAGGGCATACAAAAAAGGAGCCAGTCAAAATTACATTAAAATTCGAGAATATCCTGGGAAATGAAGGTAGTAGAATGTTACCATGATTTTTAGAATGTATTATGAGGTTGCAGTTCAGTTTGTTTGTGGTCGCTATTGGCATTGTATCACCAATTCTTATTTAACTAGATGTAAAATACCCGAGTATTTTTCCTTTGTTTTTTTGCAGAATGAACAATATTGTGAGAATTCTCCTTCGTAAAGGGGTGGTAATGGACCTTGCCCGAATTCCTCACAATTTAGACCTTTCAAGTCCCCATATGGCATCTTCTGTGAACAGTGCTTTGAAGCCATTAGAAACTCTTTCTCGTATAGTCAATATGCCATCTGGACAACAAAGTAAAAGCTCAAAAGGAAAAACATCAACTGCTAGTTCTGAAAGTCGTGATTCAGGAGTGCCGCCAATTGAAGAAGATGGTAGGAATAATGAAATATGTTTTATTATTGCCGTATATAAAAAGTTATTAATAAATTTGAATCAGCAATTTGAGTGATAGGTATTTGTTTTCTGTTGTTTTTTTCAGTCTAATAGAAAATAGATTTTAGATAGATAATAAAGTATTTTGTACAGACTTAAATAAATGAAGAAAAAAGTGATTAGTGAAAAGAGGTGATTACTCATTTAAAAATTGATCCTTAAGAGTTTCAATGAATATTAAAGACCAACAATTTTATTTGCAAAAGACTGAATAGCATCTTCACCCAAACTCAACTAATCTATTATTCAGCTAGTTAGAAATTTGATATCGGCTATTGTGCAAGAAATCTTCATGAAAATGTGCAATTGAAATAGTTGTTTCTGTAGAACTGTTGTGTTCACGTAAAAAGGATCCTTTTACATGATCTTTTGCTGTTAGAATATGTACATGACAAAGTTTTTGCCTTGATAGATGTGTTGAACTCCCAAAGTTTTAATTCATTCCGATTAAAATTTTTAATGTTTTGAAAAATTGACCTTTTTGTGCAAAACAGGAGATATCTTGGCCTGGAGTAAACTGAGCTCTCTGTTATCTAAATGGCTCATTAGTAACACTATGATCAAAATTAATTTGTTTTTTCTTTACCTCAATGGTTTTTTGTCTATGATTTGAGTTCAAAAAGAAAAGCATCACATTCATAGAAAAAGAATGGCTGGAGGGCAGAACAAGAAACGTACTCCATTAATCTCTTTCTCATCTGTTTTTTTTTTTAATGTTAATGAAGATGCTTGTTTCTAGATATATCACTGTTACTTCAAGTAAACATCATTCAAATATTTTGCTTAAAGTCTGTATGTGAATGTGTTGATGTATTATAATTATTCAGAAGAAAATATTGATGTTGATATGTGGTATTTTTTCTGGTCTTCATAAGATTGTATTCGATAGCATCACTGAATAACCATGATTTATACTGTGATACAGCTGCGGCTTATGTTGCTTTAAAAGTTGAATTTCATCTCTGATAATTAGTTAAATTGTTTTTGCAATTGTATTTTCTTCATGTTGCGCACTACTTAATATGCAGTATAAAAAGCTTGTACTGATTAAGTTTCAGATCTAATTTTTCAATGATGGCCTCTCAGTTTCTTTATCTAACAACATTGTTGGAATAGTTTTTTGTACTCTTTCCTATTTTGTGGTTATCATTTTTCTTTTTTTGCTCTGTAAATATTTAAATGGTTTTTCTTTTAGATGATCATACTACTGGTGGCACAGAAAATCAGGGTCAAGAAATTTCGGTTTGTTTTTCTTAAGTTTTTTTGTTCAATGTTTTTTATATGAAATAATTCTTTGAAAAGTTCTTAATGTATTTATTAAAGTATTTGCATTATTTTATCTGATTTTTTTAAATAAAGAATTCAGATACGCTACCAGATATTAAAAATGCACTGTCTTGAAGGAGTAATGCTATTCATCTGAAATTTCAAAGGCAGGCAAGGTGGAGAGAAAAAAAGCTATTGATGTGGCTTTTGATATTTGACCCCATCCAATCACTTGCAAAGGGTTTTCAAAGTTAAAGATATGGCTGTGGACAGAAGCACTTGCAGGCTTTCATATTCAACCTTTTGCTTGCATTTATTTTTGTTATCAATCACAATCTCTTGCTGAAGAAGTGAACATCTGTTTCAAGGATGTACAAATAACAACAGAAGCTGAATTATTGGTATATCTTACAGTGGCCTCATTATGTTTAATCGGGCACAAGTTCCCATCAAGAAGGCTGTGGCTGACCACAGGCAATGAACAAACAAGCTGATTGTCTACTCAGATGAATGGAATTCAGCTGACTGCATCACACTATCGCCATGACAACCTGGACTGTACGTAGCAGCATTAGATTTTTGCACTTGTACCAATATTGTCATCCAGCAAAGCATTTGCCATTAATATTGATTCACAGAAAATATTGTCTGTATTGGCATAGAGCTGAAGCACACAATAAAAAGATATTGCCTTGAGTGATGTATCTTGCTTTTAGCTTTGGTCAAAATGATGTTAGACCATAGGCGTAGGTATACTACGTAGGTAAGGGAGATACTCTCAATACTAAGGAAACCGGTAAAAGAAGGGGACATCTGAGTTTCTTGTGGTGTTTTACTTACTTCTTATTTTTAAAATTGCATTTATCTTTACCATGACGATGAATTCGTATATACATGTGAGAGAGTTCAAGAGAAGACAAACTTAAAGCTGATCTGTATTATCTCTGTATGGAAGGCAATTCGTAACGCTGGGTCTGAACCCTCCGCTCTACCAATGTATAGGTGTTGGCTCTACTCGATGCCCAAGCATGCAAAAACCTTCTTTCTGTAAAAACTGCTCGAAGGTGTGGGCTAAAAACTGGTGGTTCAGAGCAACTGGTTTGGGTTGTATGCAGGTTGGGATTACATTGAATATTCATGAATTATTAAGGAACTTGACAACCTTAGAAAGTTGCTTTGTGGGAGGAGGGGTGCTCATGCTGCCTTAGCCCTCAAGGTTCCTGTGGCAATGAGGTGCTGTGTAATGTACTTTCAATTGAAAAATTGAATTAAATTTTCAACTTCTTTTAAATTATACTATGATTATATTGTTCCCCCACGGCAAAGCTGAACATTCATCACTACTGTCAAGCTTGAAGCCAATGTTCGCATGTCTGCACATTGTTCTCAGCTTATTCACCAGACTCGTCTGTTGAAGCCATAGTGGGCCCAAGAGCTAGAATGCTTTCAGTATCAATGACCAATTTTGATATGTTCGGACTATACCATACTGAAATGTGGCATGATCAACTCTTAGGCCCTCCTCACATGGGTAAACTAAAGTTCGGCAACTGATAAACAGTTTCCTGAAGACCAGCACGTATATCATTCTAGACGCCCTCACACGAGGTAATTGAAGTATTGGCGATGAAATATCGGTAGCTTACTCTACTGATCTACAAAGACAGTAAAACAACCTAGTCATAAGCTGGTAAATTAATCTTTTTTTCAATGTACCTTTGGATTGTGAACATGTTTTTAGAAATGAATTATTTGATTCAGACAGGCGCCTCTGTGAATAATGAGCGGGGAGAAACCATACTTGAATTTTTTTTTTTCAGAGGAAACCCACTTTCACTGAAAGACCCAAATTTTGCAATTAACTTGGGTCCCAGGACCCTGGTAAATTAGAGCACGGTGACATCTCTGTATACTATTCTCCTGTTGATAGTTAATATTCATTTTCAACGTACAGCGGTTGCATTAATATGAGCAGTGTTCAGAATGTTAAAATACGATGGCTATTATTTGTTGTAAGCATTTTTTTAAACAAAACAGCCACTAGTTGTTTTTCGCCAAAGTCTGGGTAGTAGTTTTCACCACTATCATAGAAATTTGCTGCCGTAACCGTGTACAGTCAAATCCCCTTATAACAAACTCCAATACAACAAAGAAATCATTGTGTATAAAGGAATTTAAGATTTTATTAAATTTAACAATTGTTAAAAAAATTTCGTAGCAGAATTTGGTGGTAAGGAAAAAATTCCTTATTTACATTCCAGATAATAAAAGGAATAAAGTTAAACACCAAAAATTAGGCATTGAACTTTTTTTTTTGGATAAGTTTCATCTAAACATTTCAGGCAAAAATCCATATTTTTCTGTAGAAGTATTGTGCAAGCCAAAAAACAAATTTCTCTAAATTGTACAATGCATTCAAACATTTAGTTTATTTTAGTTCAAGCATGTGCAATGCTTGAAAACAAATGCTTTGAAGATTTTACATCCAAATTCATCTAAATTCCAGTTTTTTCTCATAATGGAGAATAAATGTCTTGAAACCCTTTGTTTCTGGAAAAGGTCTTGTAAGCATGCCCTGTAGAGACAGCTACATCCACATCTTGAAATCAAAAATTGTTTCCTTTTTATGCCACTCATTTTGAAACAGAAGAAATATGAAACATTCTCAACACTTTGGCACTGGCTTACCACGGATTTGAATTTTTTCCACATGCTGTATTGTTGAAAATTTCAGCACAAGCCATAGAAGAACAATCCTTCCCCAACAGTTCATAGAGTTAATTTTATGATGAAACAAATTTTATGGGATCTATTTTGAACGTTGCATACTCTTTTGTCGATTTATAGAAATATCTTTTTGCTTTCATTATAATGGATTTTTCATTTTATATGGTATCGGAATTCACATTACATTGTTCCTATGAAAACTTATTTTGGGATTAGAAAGGTTTTTGTTACAAGATTTTCGCTATAATGGCATTCGTTAAAACAGGGCTCGGTATATATGTTTTCAGATTTTTTTTTCCTTCATTTTTAATATTTTTTCTTTACTTAAACAAGATGAAAGGTGATTCTGTATACAGAATGACATCTATGACATTCTCTGTGAGCCCAAATGTTGTAGTGAAGCAGTTGAACACCCCTTCCTTTGTTTTGAAAAGCCATCAAAGGCGTTGAAAGACTTGGCAATATATAGGGTTCAGAACTAATTATGATACTGTCGATACACAATGCTTAAAAGAATGCCTTCTTTCCTAAAAAATTGACTATGTATTAGAGGTAAAGTTTTATATCTTTTTACTGAAATTAAGGATTTGAATTTCTTAGCAATTAGGGAATGCATATAGTGCCATTTATGATGCTTGGATTCATAAACATAAATGGAAACAATTTCTTTATGAATATTGGGCACGCATATTTGAGAATAAATACGACAGAGTGTACTTCATAATTGGCAGGATTTTGTATCACTGCTACCATTTTCCATTCAAACCAGACTCGGCATAGCAATGACAGAAGCCCACAAGAGAAAAAGTAATAGATCATGTGGTGAAAGTCAGCTTTTTTTTTTGCCAACTTCTAGAACGAAAAGCAATTTTTAATTGCCTGACCCTCCCTGTTGGTGGACAAAAATGTTGGTCCCATGGTGTTTTATCTATTCCAATGTAGTATGACAGAAATAATTGTGAAATTTTTTGCTCTTTAATGTTTGGTATCAAATGAACAGTAGTTGTACATTTTCTTATATTTTGATGGAAATAAAACTCAATCTAAAAAAATATTTTTGAAGTTTTTTCTTTTATTTCTTTCGCTCTTCCAGATTGATTCTGAGCTTGAAGGAATAATGAATGAGCTTTTAGATAGGCATGGAAGAAATGTTGAAGAACCCATTTCATTTTGTGCTGGCAAGTTTATATACTTGATACATATATATATATTTATTTATTCTACAATATGCTATTCAAAATTTGTGAAAAATCGAATCTTGTTATAATGAGCTCCAAGAGACCAAAGAAATCACTTCATTCTAACAAAATTTCATTATAAAGGAATTCCAAGTTTTATCAATGTTCCTGTATAAAATTATCTGGAGGATTAGAAGTGTTCATTAAAACGAGATTTTCGCTATAACGGTATCCGACTGTATCTTCTTTTGAAAATGACTTTCCATGCTTGATCATTGAATATAGAGTTTATTTTAGCAAAAGTTGATGTTAAAATATTAAGTCATTATAAATAACATCGCTTTTCTTAATTGAAAAAAGGCACAAGAAACATGCTATTGTCAAGGTTTGTTATAATGACCACCTTCACTTCACAGAAAATGGATGTTTCATTGTGTGCTGGAAAAAAAAATTGAAGAAATTCCAAACTTGGTCCATGGACAGATACAGAGGCACAATCATCTCCATTTTTTTTTTAATGAAAAAGTGTTGGAGGCATAGATGGGAAAGCTGAGAGGGGCTATCACTGATTTCTTCCCTCCTCTTGTTTAAAGAGCCTGTATCTACTTATGAGTAGGCCAGAACAAAATATGATGTGCTTTTGATAATATGAAGCAGTTATATTAAAAATGAAAGTTTTTAATATAACTGTTTCAAACTGATTTTTACTGAGTTAGAAAATAATTACATGCAATTTAATGTTCAAGTATCGTGTTCTGTTTGAGACAGCCATGTTTAATGAATGTAAACTGGAAAGCGCTGATTTTTAGCATGAGAACATAAGTTTACTCCTCTGTGTAATCTTACATCCAGAATCTGATATTCGCATAACATGAAAATTCGGGCACTTGATATTACATATTATAGAAGACAGGTGGCAGAGCGCATCTGTAGAACACGAAACATTTACCATTCTGACAAAATAAATATGTTGAGGTCACGTATACCCTTGGCAAACTCAATCCAACGTGTATAAAATCATTAGTCCATGTTGCTCTATAGAATTTCTAACTTCTTGTACTGTCAAGTAGTAGTCACACACAAGTGTTTATCAGACATCCCAATGTGTACCAGCCATTACAAGCCAGTTATACCTAATTTTTAAATACTCAAACTTAAGATAGAGGACATAAGGTTGTGAATTTTGTTGATCACTTTTCAAAAAAATTTCATTTTTTCCAAGAGCAGAGCAAGTTGAGTTAAGACATAGCATTGGATTGAATTACCTTTGCAGATTGTTGCATTAGATGCAAAATGATATGGGATGAATAAAAAAAACACTTGAGACACCTACCAGTTACTATAATTAGAGGAGCGTGCGAGTGGCGGCTTATCTATGAAGGCTAGTATCAGGTTTGCGGGTTTGATCCAAAAGATTTGTCAAGTTACTTACTTTACTCATCAAACCTGAGGTGATCATCGATAGAGCTTCCTCAATATACCCTTGCTATAATTCCCCTCCATGCTAAAAACAAGGGTGGAAGTATGTCTTTCTCTGAAGAGATAGATTTTAGACTCAACTAGATCGTAGTAAATTTCAGTGGCAATAGGTTCGTTATTGCAGTGCTGTGGAAAGTAAATCAGTCACATGTTACATTGATGACAGCTAAGTTGCAAGTTTTTTTTAATCTATTTCAAAAATTGAATATAATTGAAATTTCTGTTCTGAAATAGGTGAACAGCCTGAAAGTAGTGATTCTGAAAGCAATCCTGAGTCTTGTCACAGTCGCTGTGAAGATGATGTTGGTAGAGAAGAAAGAGTTGATGATGATGAAGAGGAAGAGGATGATGATGATGATGAAGTATATATTGTTTGTTCAATATTTCAATTAAGGCAGATTGTTCTTCGTTAAAACCATTGTTTTTTGTTCATTCATACTGCTTCACTATTTTCAACTGGCATGTATGTAGTTTTTAGCCATTGACTTGAAAATAAGTTTGGCTACTTTCAGGTGCAGCTGAATACAAAATTCCAAGATCATAAATAAGGGTTAGTTGTAGAAAAAATATTGAGATGGAAGCCTATATCTGACAGTTGTATAAAAGTAGCAGGCATTCCATGCTTTGTGAAAAAGTGCTGGCATTGTATTATGCATAAAAATTTAAAAGCCTGATTACCTAACAAGGTGGTAAAAAGAAAGTATATATTTTTTATGGGAAGTTTATCTCCTACAATGAATGGGCTTTATTTTGTTGAATTGGAAATGAATGGCATCTAGTTATTCACATTTGATTTGAATGGAAATGTGATTACAGCAAAAAAAAATTTTAAAGTGATAGTTGGAAGAAAAAGTGTAACAAATAAGGATTTTGGTTATTTCCATATAAAAAGAACCCAAAATTGAAAATAAATAAACCAAAAAACCTCAAAAAAAGTGTTGAAGTGTTAATCTAAAAATGGCTGCCTGATGGATTCATTGTAGAAGAATTATTCATATTTGCTGTAATAAATTTTTATTACAGAAAGTGAACTATTCCATATATTTACCAAATTGCAAAAGAAAAAAGAATCACAACCTGGAATTATTCTTAGCCAGCTGATACTGGCGTCCTTAGACCATATTAACAACAGAAATAGTTGAATAAAAGTTCTTAATCCTAATGTTTTAACATACGGGGGACAGGGGCTGCATGATCAACCTTTTGGGTAAAGCACAAGGAATTTCTTCCGATGATATTTTGAGTTACCAACTTTCAATATTTAAATAAAAAAATTGGTTAAATATGAAAATGAGTGGCAAGTTTAGAGAAAGCTAACAATCACTTGTGTCTCTAAGCTAGGGTCAGGAGATCCCTAGATTGGTCTGATCTCAAATAATGGTATCGTTCAACTTTTAAATATAATCTGAGGTGATGTAACTAAATTGAGTCTTTTGCAGCAGCTGAGGACCTTGTGCTGGGCTCATTTGCAGAGCTCAGCATCCTTTGTCTGGGTTCAAACGGTCCTTGAAAAGTCACTAAAAAAATAAAAAGTTCATTTTTAACCCTCCTTGAAAAATGTATGTGCCACATCCTTGACACTGAAAAGAAATTATAATT
Organism: Pholcus phalangioides; assembly: GCF_987345545.1. Taxonomy (NCBI): domain Eukaryota; kingdom Metazoa; phylum Arthropoda; class Arachnida; order Araneae; family Pholcidae; genus Pholcus; species Pholcus phalangioides. The sequence continues at coordinate 42,867,714 of NW_028301600.1, read as the reverse complement.
TTTTTCCCAAAATAATTCATAGTTTTTTTTTTTTTGGAAATTAAGGTGATTACTTGAAAATATTGTATTTCACTGTATAGTGGTACCTGTGATTTTTGTAAAAAAACCATGTTTTTTTCCAGGGTTTTCAGGCCTTTGAAATTACAAAAATACCTTGTTAAAATTTCATTTTTTGGAACTGGGAAATTCAGTGAACTCCCCAACCCTGTAAGCAATATGTGAAATTTCACTGATCTTCATTATCACCGCCACCATGGACATAATTTAACCATCTGAAAAATGTCATATTTTTTCAAGAATATATTTTTGCTCAGATTTTGTGCAGGTGATAAGTGCTCCATTCATCAAGAATAAGTCATTTTTCTTTTGTTTCTTTTAATTATCTTTGTTTTACTCTGTGTGCATCACCCTATAATACAACAAAGGGAAGGTGAAAGACTGTCTCTTTCTGTTATTAACTTTCAACAGAATCTAACTCTGCCCATTGGCAGTTGATCTGGCAAATAAGGGTGATAATAAAAAACAACTTGCTCAGAAATGAAGTTTAATTTACAAATGTGTTTGGGCTCATTATTGCTGAAATTAGAGGGTGTTTAGGATCTAATCTCGTATAATTTCAGAAATACAAGGCATCAAGCTAGGCAAGATATCTCTTGAATGTTGCTGTGTAAGGGTTAAAGAAAATAGCCAAAAATTATTTGGGGAATGTGGTCTTTCCCCTCATGAATGAAACAAATAATTTTAATCTCTCTGAATCATAGATCCCATGTTTAAATTTTGTCAATTTTAATCAAAATAACATTTTTAGCGAAATCTGTTCATCAGATAATATAATTACTGTTTTATTGTGTATATTGAAATATAATTTTTTCTCTCTTTATTTTCTTTTAAATATTGTAAATTTTGTAATTCAAATGTAAACTTTAACTTGTTTACTTTTATCTTCATGACTGGAGACAAATAAATTATGTATGATATGACAAGATTGGTTGTGAAGTGTACAGAACAAATATTACACCAAGAGCAAACTTTGCTATAAAATCAGCATTTAGGGTGTCTGAAATTTGTATCTTAATGCTGAAGTAGACCTTGATGCAATCCAATGGGGAAAAATAGCACTCTATTATGTCAGAGTGTCAAGTTTAAAACTTGAATAGTTTCCTTTTGAACATTTTTTAATAGTTATAAATTTGTCTATATTTTCTTTATTTATTTATTTTTTTTGTCTATTCAATATTTTTCAGAGTTCCCACTTTGATGTGGGTGGAGATTTTCAGGAATTAGAGAATGCTTTTTTCCGAATACAAGATAGAGGCGATGATAGTTTGGTATTTCAGTTTGAAGAAGTTTTTCCATCCTCAGGTATTTTTTAATTTTCCCATTCTTATATTTTAGTTTTATTTTAATCATAACTTTTGGTGCTGCTAAAGCATATTTTGTAAATTTTACTCAGCAGCCTTTGGCAAGAAATTCAAGTCAAAGTGTAATCTCAAAGTAGATAGATGCGAACTTGACCTTGAGGAAAAAATTATCAAGTGTCTTTTTTTTTCATGTGCACAAGGACTTCCTTGGCTTCAACTATTCATGTTTGCATTGATAAACAGTTGAACATAAGCTTTGTGAAACTTGCAGGTACAGAAAAATGTGTGTCACAAAGATTTTTTAAGATGAAAATCGAAAGAAGTCAAAACTTTGTTCGCTATTTGTAACCAGTGGTGTCTTAATTGGGGAGTCCTGAATTGAACAGGGGCTTAAACAAGATACTTGTTGATACTTTATGTTGCAAGTGGATTTTTTCTTTCATATGAATATCCTGATGCAGTGTTTTTTCCGAGTAATAGACAAGGATCTTGATTAATACATTTTGGCAGTATTTTGTGTTAATTAACCTAGGATTATGAATTTCTGTAACTTTTCAACTTTAGTAGTGAATACATATGCAATGCAAAATTGCTTTTCCTTTATTCAAACGAATCGTTGCAGTTGCTTTTTCTTTTATTTTTGATGTTGATGTAAGTCTTCTCTACCCCAATTACATCTAGAGCTTTAACAACAGCAAATGTGAAGACTGAGTAAAACGCTTTCTCAAAGTCATGTGTCGCTCTATAAGTTCCCTGATTGTTTGGATGTGATCCATTGTACTGAATCCACTTCGAAATCCTGCTTGTTCTTTTGGTTGAGCTTCGTCCAATTTGGATTCAAGCCTATATGTCAGCACTTTAGTGAAGATTTTATAAATTACTGATAAGAGACTGATTGGTCGATAGTTCTTGATATCATCTTTTTCGCCCTTTTTGTAAAGAACCATCATTGCGTTATTCCAATCTTCCGACACATCCGATTTTGTGAGACAATTTGTAAACAAGGCAGCTAGCATACTGGCAAATTCTTCTCCTGCTTCTTTAATAATGTCTATTGAAATATCCCATCTTCACCTGGGCATTTCCTTTTTTTCATACATCCTATGGACTTGTAGATTTCATCTTTCAGCACAGGTGCTACTTGTACAAATTCTGCTTCATTTTCTTTTCTTTCTGCTCCCTTTCCTCTGTCCCGATCCTGTTCTTCATGTTTGTATAGAGTGTTATAAAATTTCTCAACAATACTAATGATTTCATTTCCATCTTTCCTTTTCAGTGCAAAAATTTCCTTTCACCCAACAGTTTTCGTTTTGCTGATTTTAAGCTCCTATTATCTTCTAATGCTTTCTTTACAATATCGCAATTAAACTTTCTGACATCTTCTATAATTCACTTTCGTACTGTCTTGCAAAGTTCCGCATATTCCACTTTTGATTTAGGGTCATTCTTCTTAATCTGAAATTTTCTCCAGTCTTTCATCAGTTTCGTTGTTTCTTCCTTCACCAGTTTGATTTTTTTTTTCTCCCGGGACTTCTTTTGTTACTACTTTTAGGGTAATGGCAGGGTTGTTTGGTTTTAACCATGTGGTTCTTTTTAAAAAAAAACCAGTTTGGTTTTTCACAAAATTGAAGAAAAAAATATCATTTTTTTCCTTGAAAAATATCATATTGGTTCATTATTAGCCAAAATGTTTCATTTTTACCACATTTTATATCCTCGGGCTACATTCTGGTGGTATATCTTTAAATGACATACGATTTTATAAGTGGTTTTTTTTCAAAAAGTGTCATAAAAGTGGCCAAAAAAAAAAATATATATATATATAATTTTTTTTTTTTTTTTTTTTTTTTTTTTTCCCCCGTAAGAAGTAGCACATCATCTACTGTATATCTCCCAGTCTTAATATTCAATAGTTGTTTTTTTTCATACTTTCACTTTTAAGCCCAGTTAATCAAGGTTCTGCTGTATAGTAGTAACAGATTTATGAAAAATAATCAGCTATATACAGGGTGATTATAATTTGAGTTTTGATTCCAAAACTATACAATAAGTACTGGTCGGAATGACTTGAAAATTTGCATGGATATTCCTTGAAGCAATGGAAGTTTCTTTCGCAAAAGGGGAAAAAAGTGCAAAATGTGCAAGTAGATGATGCTGTACTTGGCCAGCAGTATAATCTATTTTGTGCAACCACATCATTTCGGCACTTCCACAGCATCAGTGTGTGGATAGAACTTCTATCAAGATGCACATTGCAATACCAGCAAAGCAGCTGCTGAAGATCTATTTTGACAGGATGCACCTTAACCCTTGCAACTTCTGGCTGTGGGGGGTACTTCAAAATGTTATAAACAATGGTCAGATTTCCAACTTTGGTGAATTGCAATCTCCAGCACATTCCCTATATGTTAGAAGTTCCTCAGGAATATTAACGTGGGGGGGGGCACGTTTGGTTTAATAAAGCTGAATTGCAAGCACATCCACATTATGACCATGGCGTACTCCGATTCTATTGTTGAACAAGAATTTTTGTGCTTTCAACCTCATAGCCAGAACACACGGTGGACAACATATTTAACATTTCTTAAGTAAGTTGTAGTTATTTGTTCAATTACTTCGTTTTTTATGATGTTCCAGTGAATTATGAAATCGTACAATGCTATAATTAAGTTTTTATTTTGCCATGGCTGGCTATCGTTTCCATTCTGCAAGCAAATTTCCAACATGTTGGATGATGTCATTAATTTTATATTTTTAAGTATTTTTTCCCCTTTACCAATTAAAATTGAATTTTTCAGGAATGTTCATGTCAATTTTCAAGTCATTCTGATAATCGTTCTTTTTTTACAGTGTTTTGAAATCAGAACCTTAGTTATAATCACCCTGTATATCGTAAATCATTGCTAATTAATCTGCATTTTTTATGCTTCATTAAATACATTAAAATCACCTAATTTTTATTAGTTTTTGCAAAATAGCTTCTTAATTAAGTATACTGAAGGTAACTGGAAAAAAAAACATCTATATATATATAAAATTGATTTTCTGTGTGTGTATGTTCTCTATACAAATCTACAATTTTAGATCGATCGTCGCCAAATTTTTCATATATACTAAATGGGACCCGACTTGAACAATAGGCTGCTTTAAAATTTTGTCAGAGCAGGGTAACAATGGTTTTTGGGCCTCAGCGATCACTTTCGGAATGTTTATTTTGGTTTCCGTGGTTCCCTAGCAATGCGTTTCAGATTTGGTTTATGCCTTTACAATGGTTTGTCACTTCTCTAATCCTGTTAGTATATGTTTAATAGTTCATGCCTTTATAATGGTTGGCCACATTTTTAATACTCCCAGTAATGAAGCGTTTTGAATAGACGTCATAATCAGCATTGCTTTGAGGGTCAGGAAAAGGGTGATCCTCATAGAAATCAGTGCTAAAATTGTCTATTTTACTGTAGAAATGCAAAAATTTGGTGTTTTCTGTCACATCAATAATTTTTACAATTTTATTGAATTCTCAGTTTTTGAAATATTGAATTCACTTAGAGATATGAAGCCGAGGAGATTTAATATGAAGTAATTATTCGGACCTATACTTTTTTCAGTTGGATATCCAATATACAAAACAAATACAAATACAACGCCACAACAGGCAAATTGCCCAACGAGGTGGCTGCCTTAAGAACATCATGGATCCCCAAGCTATTTTTTGGAGGCCCTACCTACTACTGCTACACCACACATGCACCCCGCCCACATCCTCCCGCGGAACCCCCAACGAATCGGTACATGCGGGAATGTGCGTGTACATATAGTGAAACCTGACGTGAAGTTTTTTGTTTCTCTGTAATGCTTGTTATGTGTAGTGCTGCCATCTGCCACCAGTTTTTCTAACTATGAGTGAAGTGTTATGATTGAATGATATATCGTTGTGGGACTGTTGCTCTCTGTGGCGAGACTTTTTAACGGGGAGATCGGCTCGCATTTTCGCCTTGAAGTTGGGAACCACAGAAAACCAACTTCAGCCGACCACCACTGTGGGGTTCGAACCCGGATCCTCGCATCGCGAGTCCGTCACTATAACCACTCGACCACCACAGCGGCACTCGACCACCACAGCGGCACTCGACCACCACGACATCCAGGCAATAACATTAATTTCAACTTTTTATATCTTCTCAAGCATGAAAATTAAGTTCTCCGTATTGTCTTTTGATATTCAACTGCATAAATTGAAATAGTTTAGGTTGTTTTAAAATCAATTATGGGTCTGTAAAGCATATCGAAAAAATTCCACAGCTTTAATCAAGCATTTTTGGAAGCAGAAACAGGCAACTTGAATTTGGGAAGGGGATCGAAATACCTAGTGTCCCTTAAAAAGGGGAAAAAATATTCGTTTCTATGTTTCTTTAAATCTAGATTTTATTTTATGAAGTCGCGCAGGAAGTCGCGATATTGGTTTGCATGTCCCTCAAAGAAAGAGGGAGATATCACGTAATTCAAACAGTCTCATTGTAGAAAACCCGGGCAACTCCGGGTATTATAACTATTATATTATATTATTAATAACATTTAAAGAATTTTCAAACACAGTAATTATTGAATTAAGCAAAAAATAATTAAATTGCAAAAGTTGGTTTTTGTTAAAATGTAAGAAATATTTATTGATTGATTAATATGGGAACAGTGTTAATTAAATTAGTAAACATTTTATTTTAATTAATTAATTAGAAGTTTGAATGATTTTTCAGAAATTTTATTGTTTTTAATGTTAATACTATTTAAAACAAACTGGTTTAAACCAAAAAAACAATTTTTTTACCAACCCTGGGTAGTGGTTCAAGTTTTATTCATTGTAGTGACATCTTGTCCGTCCTCAGTGGTGTTATATAGCAAATCAAATCATTTCTTTAGCTGTAACTGGAATGTATATTGATGTTCTTGAATCATTACCATATCAATGAGTTTTTGTATTTTTGATAAGTTTCGCTCTTTCCATTCTAGTGTTAAGCCTTATTCTACATCTCATCAGTCAATCATTTCCTGTATTAAATTTGAGAATACTGTAGTCTTGGATCATATGCTTATTAGATAAAATGTAGTCGATCTCACTTGTTGTTCCAGGTCCACTTTCATTAGGGTTTCTTCTTAAAAAATGAATTCACGATGCATAACGGTTTGCTCTCTACAAATTCGATGAGTCTGTTTCCTCTGTCGTTTTGTGCACTGTAACCATGGCTGCCAATTGAGCTTTCACCATTTCTTATCTCTCCAATTCTGGCATTGAAGTCACCCATTACTATTTTGATATGGTTTCCTTAACTATGCAGCTCGACTAATTCTTCATCAGTCTTCTACTTCTTCCTCAGAATAGCTTGTTGTTGGTGCATAGACTTGTATAATCTGTATCCGGTATCTGCTTGATTTTTATGTAACCAACTTTGCAACTCTATCGGGTGTACTGTCTAACTCAACTATGTGGTTTTTCTTCTTTTTATGAATGAGAAATCCTACTCCATTGGTTCTTCTATTATCTGTTCCTCTGTAGTAAAATACATGTCCACTGGCAAGTTTGAATTTCTCCTCTCCTTTAGTTTTTCATTTTTATTCTTTCCAGTTCTTCCTACTCCTGCAAATGATTTTTTGAAGAAAGAGATCGTCCGTTATATTCTACAGATTATAGGCATGTATATTCATTCAGTGTCTATATCTTGATTGAAGTATAATTATTTCAATCTTTATACATAGTATGCAATAATATTCGAAACCGGTTTGATACAAGAAGTCATTAAAACATATATCAGGACTTGTATGGTTTTGAGGATTAACACGTTTATTGGAAGCCTCCAATATTTCCAAATTGATTCATTTGGCATGAACAGGCTGGTAGAGTTACTAGTTGGCGGGATGTCATGTTTCCCACTCAAAGGCTTCCTTCAAAACCCCTGAGGTCGATCATTTTTGCTCTTTTCCACCTCGTCAGTATGTGAGGGCACCTCTGTCTGATGCATTTCCTCTTTTGTAGTCGCACTCTCTGCTGACCTCCCGAGTATGTGTGCAGCCTTACACTCCTGTAGTGAATGATATAAACTGTGGTAACAAGTTTATAAAAAAAATTTTTTGTATTTTTATTGGAAGTGTAAACCAAACATGTATGAGTATGAAGGCCAATTTCCATGCTGTTCATTTGAATTGAGCATTAGCAGCCAAAAGATTTATATTGTCATTTATGAAACATCCTGTTCAACCTCGTAAAAAAAAAAACCATTCAGTTTGTGTGCACTAGCTAAATAATCATGAAAGTATTTTTAAATTAACTTCACGTGTGTCTTCTGTGAAGTTTCTAAAAATTCTATTCAAATTTTTTCAGCTGATTTTTTTATCAATATCAGAAGGCGGTTTCAATCTAGAATTAGTTTTTTCAAATCTAAACTGCGCAGAATGTTTTTTCCTTTTGTATTTATATTTTCAAAATGAATTGCAATGATATAGTCACATGATGGCGTTAAATCGGTCTTTCAAACCAAGGGCATAGCGAGGAGGTACTAGGGATTCTGGTCCCCCTATAATGTGAGAAAATGGCCGAAAAAAAGGAAAAAGATGGCCAAATCTGTTCTATCAATTTGGTTCCCTCGAAATGAAATTGGTCCTTCCTGAACACACATAATTTCTGGCTAAGCCCGTGTTCCAAACCTATTTGTCTCATTATATTCCTGTTTTTTGAAGGAAAAAAGAAATTTTCATCACTTCTTTTGTTCAGGCAATCCAAAGAATCCCACATTGTATCTCTAGCTTATATCTCTTCTTCTCTCTCTCCCCCCCCCAACACTCCTTCCTTGCTCATTTCATCATTTTTTCTAGAAATATTGATTTAATTTATCCATAAAATTAGTGAAATCTCAATATGAAAATGTTTTCTTAGTGAAGATATTGTTGAGAGATTTTATCATTTTGAAGTAGTCTCGTATGCTACATTACTTTTGTTGTTAGTGAAATGCTTTCTAGTTTGGAATTTCGGTTCTATCACATCAGAAAATCACTTTCAAGAGTTATTTTATTTGATATTTTATAAAATTTCATTTTTCAAGGTAAAAATTTATGCCCTCTACACATTGAGTACTGTAGCAATAAAAATAAAGTGTTTTTTCAATATTTACCCTCTTAATGACATGAAATTTTACAGGAGTTTAATAAATTTTCATAGTTCTAGCTGGTGCAAAGTGGGGGGGGGGGAATAAGGAAATTTGTGCCATTGAGAAATAAGCTTTATAAAATAACCTACACTTGTCATTGCTAACATAAGACTTAAGGCGGAGACATATTTTGTCATTGCTACTTTTTATTATATATACTACTACAATTATATTGTATTGGGAATAGAAAGGCATTCATTGTGGAAGACTTTAGAAGGGATGAAACGAGAGATAAATATATAAATTATGTTTCAGGGCTTGACAAATAGAAAAATATTTAGTTTAATTCTTTTTTTTTTTAAATGTTATTGAATTCCTTAGGAACCAAGCATGATATTTTGCTCAAAAAAAACTGTCCTAAACAATGTTTTCTTCTCTTTTTCCCATGTTAAAAGATGTAGCCTAAGGCTACATTAGGCTACATCTTTTAACATAGAAATAATAGCAGAATTTGGCATTTTGCCTTTTTTTATACTTGCTGAGAAGTTGGTGAATTAACCTCTTGGTGTAGGACTCCTTGTATCAGCAGTCCTTTCCTGTTATGTTTTCGTCATTTCTGCTGTACCCCAGTGCCAGGAAATTTTCTGACAAGGACGGATCGCGGGTATGAAAGTTGACTTCTCTAAACACACTGTTGGTTCTTTAGGCACATATCTTATCTACCTTGACTACTGTGCCCTGTTCTAATTAGAAGGTTTTGTTATAGTTTGAATACTGCTGCTCTCTTCATTGTTGAACGTCACCTTTGTAGGGAGCAGTTATTACAGAAATTTGATAAAGCATTAAATAGGCTGTGAAAAACTTTATTGTCTGAAAGTGGATAGAAGTTAATGCAGAAGAACCTAAGAAAATGTCATGAAAAATATTTTGCTCTTTTTGAAAAATATCATTACAGAGAGAGTTAGGGTGATGAGAATATAGTTAATTTATTTTCAGAGAAGTTTGGTATTAGAATAAAGGCTATTCTAACAAATTAAAAATTCAGTTGAGAGATTTTTTGTATCAGGTATCGTTCTGGCAAGATTTCATTTTATTAAGTTAATATCCACCTCTGTGATACTTTCTGCACTTAAAATGTTTTTGAAATCGATTGGGGAATGATGCCAGGCTATCATTTATGCAGAATTGTATTCTTAGGTGGATCTTCGGTTGTATTTGGAGGAGCTGATAATGTTAGGACTTACCAAGTGCCTATGGTTTCTGATGAAACTAACAATGGAAATGACAGTTCAGGTATGGCATACATTTGTTTCCATCAAAAAAAACCAAACCCACAGATACTTCTCATTTGCATGCTAATACTTAATGAATCAAGTATTATATGCAATAAACTATTCCAGGTTGTGACTATTATCAAAATTAGTGCAGATTTGAATTGTCTAAATTATGTTACAAATCATAAATTGACTGGGTTTAGTTTTTTACACGTTATTTATTGTTTCTAGCATCATCTATTCCTCCGGCACCTCGTGCTGTGTTACCATCTCATCCACTGCTAGTTCGCCATGGGGATGCTCAGTATAACTTTCCAAATCGCATGCATCGGAGGCAAAGGTCAGCTTATCGTCCTGGTCTCAGCAATCATGGCTGGCATGTCTATACTTCTAGTAATAATGCAAACTCAACAGGTACTACTAGACAACCTAATCCTCCAGCTATACTTCAAAGGTGAGAGCATAGAAACATATCAAATCAAATTTTACAGATTTGTTATTTTACTTTTGAATAATTCAAAATAAAATAATGATTTTATCAATATTCTGCACTTATTCTTCATTGAAGTTTTATATGGAAAAAATAAAAGGCTGTTAAATGCATGTTCAGCTATTGTTAAATTAATGTGTTTATGTATTTATTTAACAAACTAAGTGCATTGAAATATTTCAGTGAAATTCATCCAAAGTGAACTAAAATTAGTTCTTCAAAAATATCAAGCATATTTTCAGTATTTTCCGAGGAGAAAAGAAAAAATCTATAATGCTCACATTATTAGAATTTTTATCTTTACCCAAGAATCACCAGAACAGTCAAAGTAACTGCTATTACAAAAATACTACAGAACTAGAGATGCTTATCTTAAACATTTGTTGTATAGACATTGTGGCTTCAACCCTGTCAAAAAAAAATCTTGTTTGTTTATGCATATATTTTACTTCATTTCACATTCATTTTGAAAAAATTTTAATTTAAATTTTTAAAAACACACAACCCCATGAGAAATGATTATATTCTTCCACTGTTCTGGGGCTCATATAATTGCAGCAGGGCGGCAGAAGATAATTGTAAACATTTTTCCAGGCAATTTTTATATCAAATCTGATTAATATCAATTGAAAATTTGTAACATAATTATATACATTTGTCAACAACCACATTCATTTGAATTCAAAGTAGCTGCCTTTGGTTGTGATACAAAGTATCAAACGGCTCATAAAATTTTAAGCTTTGTGCCACACCTCTTGGTTAGAAATTATATCCTTTTTCCGAGCTTTTTTGAGCAATGCCAAACTTTTGTAACTCTTAGGCAAGCCCTATTTTTCAAAGTTGACCACATGCTGCGATTCATTGGGTTAATACCAGGAATATGGTGGCCATTCAGCAGGTGCGATGAAGTCAAGAAAATGAGCTTTGCACCACTGCTGGATATCTTTTGCTTTGTGTGCTGGCACTGAATCTTATTGGAATGCCCAAATGCCTTCTCGAAAATGCTTTTGATACCCTGGAAGCACAAAAACTTGCAAAATGTCTTTCTGGTAAACATGTTTATTGATTTTGACCCATTTTCCTGTAAAAACGTGAAGTGCCTCTCCATTGGAACAAATTCTCTCCCAAACCGTAATGATTCATGATTTTTATGTCATTGAACCCTGGACTAATGATCCTGGAATTCCTGAAGACCAGTGTTTGTCATTTTGACAAGTGCTCTTGTTTTATTGTGAAGATATTTTCATCTGTGAAAAACATGCTCCCCCATCAGTTACCAGCTGCCCAACATAGCAGCTTGTAAACAGATGTGTCAAGCATGACATCTTTTTAGCTGTACTTGTTTATTTTCATCAGTAAGTTGTTGACTTTTTCAGAATTAGTAAGCTGTCAGTCCCAGTTCTTGCTATACTATCAAATGCGCAAATTCTCGGTTATTGCCAGTTTCACTGATGATGTTTCTCATTGACACTTTTTTATGAGCTGGCAGGTCTTAGTTTTGTTGATGGTTCTTTTTCTTTACCAACCTGGATGGTTGTCAAATTTTCTCCCCCTGGTAGATAGCTATTTTCCCCCATAGGCTAGGTTTTTTAGCCTTTAAAAACCCAGGTTTTTTTGGGAAAAATTGTTTTTGAAACAAATGTGTTACTTTCATGTAAACATTTTATTTTGTGGTTGGTTTATGTATATTTAAATTTATTTCAAAAATTTCTGCGTAGTGCAGTGTTTGAAATGTTTATATTTTGAAGTGCTTTTTTAAATTATTTTTTTAGGAGGAAAAATATGATAAATTAATTTTTTGGAATCACACACACACACACGTTTTTATAATTCTTCTGACTATCTTTTTTTTATGTATGCATAGATTCACGTATTAAAATACAGTAAAACCTTGTTAAGTCGTCATTTTTCTTCAGATCCTTCCATCTCTCATAGACCACAATGTTATTAAACCCTTGTTTACTCGTTGCTAATTTCGGTTAAGTCGTCACTATGAAAAAGTATGAGAAAGAGGAACAGACTATTTTTATGGCTCCCATTTAAAAAAAAACCTGCTTAACAGCATTGCCATATGCCTAAAAGTCACCATAAAATCCTATATAACCTTTATATAGGATTTTTATAAATTTATGTTTATATATTACAATAAATCTATATAATCGCATCACTGTCATTTTCTGCACATGAGGGCTAATTAGACTGGTACTTGTGATATTGATATACAACAATGTTATTGTCATTTTTACTTACTGATAATTAAAGTTATTCAGTATTTTTACGTTTTAAATGTCCAAAAATGCCTAATTTGGACAAGTGAAAAACATCTCCAGAGTAATGAATCCTCAAAATGACTATGTCCTCCTCTTAACTAGATCATGGCTCACTGCTTTGTTTCAAGGAACTGCTATCTCCTGATATTGTTATACACAACATGCTCAAAGACCGTTTGTGTATAGAAACGAATGATTTCAATAAAAATAGGATGGTGAGAAATAAACTTGGAAAATTTATCAAGTTCACCCCGCAAGACTGCACACTTAATTGAAGAATTCAAAGGATAAACCAAGTGACAACTCGGTGATTGAGCCTCAGCAAGGGATTACAAGCAGGATGCATAAACAAGAAGTGCTCATTTTGACAGTAGAGCTCACTTATTGGTTGTGGTTAAATAGCTAAGGGTAATATTTTCGACAGATCAAGACACTTTTGGACACATTTTCTACTGGGTTTGAAAAATTTGGAGAAAAAACTTCGGGCGCCATCCTGATTTCTCAGAATTTTCTTTATCCAAATTCCTTTATTTTAAAACCAATGTACTTGCAACAGTTCTGAATGCAACTCAATGTTTGAATTCAATTACGCAGAAGTGGGTGTGTGTGTGAACAATTATTCCCTTATTGTATGGTCAATTTTATTAATCAAATACATCGTTTAACATGCTCCAAAAATGTATGTTTAGACATAATATACCATGTACGCACAAAGTATATACATATATGTTTAAGTTAGATATTTTGAGGTTGTGGAAAAAGGAAATTCAATTTTTCCCGTTTTGGCCAAAAAACCCGGGTTCTTTTACATAAAAAACCTGGATGGTAACCTCTATCACTTGGCTCCTTAAACTGTTTAATTGCTCTTGAGACAAGCCAACGGGCAATGCCAAGAGATTTGTAGTGCTACAATTTCGTTTTCCCTTCTGATACAATGCAATTATTTCAACATTGTTATTTGGTATTTTTTTATTGATAAAGTAAAACACTCAAAAAATTTTATTGAAATCACAAGTTATATTTAAGAATATATTTTTAACATTATGGCAACAAATAAGAAAATTAACCAAATTTCCACCAGTCAGAAAATTTTTGTACTTAACTTTGTGTTCTTTCTTGTCGTTGTCTGTTTTTTCTTCCACTCTCTGCCCGCCCACAGGTTATGGGTCCAGAGACATTCGCGTTTCAACATGTTTTTTTTTTGTGTGTGCTGGGATGGCAGTAGTGGTATCTTGATGGAAGTTTAGTTTCCATTCGTTTCGTCGTGTACATCAGGAATCTTTGCAACAATAATAACCAACATCAAGGGTATTAGTCAAGCTGAATAATCTCAATTATTAGAACTGGAAATATGAAGTGAAAATTCTACTGATGAAAGCGACAATGAAGGTTCAATGAAAGCGACAGGCCAAATCCAGGTGAAGCAAATCAAAGAGCCCTTGATCTATGGGATGAAGCCAACAGCCAAGCACAATCATATATCAGACTAAGTATAGAAGATGATCAGCTCATCTACATCAGTGATAGAAAATCTGCGAAAGACATGTAGCTTGCCCTTAAGGAATATCACAAGAAGAGCACCCTCGCCTACAAGGTTCACCTGATGTCTACCACCATAGAAAAGTCATGGAATGAGAAAAGGTCACGGTCAAAGTCATAAAATTTAGGCGAAGGTCACAGATTTTTTGTCTAGTTTTTTTTTTCTGAATCACTATTTTTCTGGGGCATTCAGTATTTTTTATTCTTTCTCCGTTTCTTTTTTCCAAGCTTTTTTTGTGAGAGTGGGGATGGATAAACGAAAAAAAGACATTATCCATGAATGTTTATATTGGCAAAGAGAATGGGTATTATTATGGGTAGGGGAAAAAGCTATTTTTAGCTGGATGAACAAACAGAACAACTTTTTCTTTGTTTGTTGGGACCTTTTAAGATCAGAAATATTTTCCTCAAGCAGTGGACTAAAGACCTGTTGGAAACATTATTGGTTTCCATATGAGAAAGGAGAAGGGTATGATCCCTCGCATCATGGAGCAGGGCTCCTAGGCTGGGATTTTTGGCAGGTCCGCAAATCTAGAGTTTTCGCGGGGGGGGGGGGGCTCTGAATTTATAGCAGGAAAAAAACAATGATGGTAATTGTGTCCCAAGCCTCAAGGCTATAGCCCTATCTCTTGTGCTAGCTATGAGAAAGGGCACTAATTTATTTTTTTAGTGAAGGAAGAAAGTTGTGTTTTTGCAATTATGTCATTTATCCTTTTTTTGTTCCAATCTTTACCAACTAGCTATAGCAAACGACAAATTGTGCAGTAAGCATATGTGATTGTACAAGAGTTCGAGAAGATTAATCCCTAATAGGGTCCATGATCGTCGTCAAATATCAGACTTCGAAATACTTGAATAGGAATATGTGAAATCCATCCTCCGAATGGACCCTCGGTTGGTCCAATGCCCCCTCCCACATCCTGCAGCAGGGGCCCCTTAGTTGAGATTCTCTGCGCACACAGGCCAGTTTTTTCACGAGCCCCTGTATAGTGGGCCCCACTATCGTGTAAAAAATAATAATCAAGAATTGTCTTGGGGAGGCCCGAGCTGGAGCCCTGTCAGCCCCTACTGTGCTTCCCTGCACGAGTGTATGGGTCATTGACTGTCGGAATTGGAAAATAGGCCTTGCAGTATGTGTGCGCCCTCGCGATGGTTTTCTTTCCTGTGAGCAAAGTTTTCTCTAATTTTTATTTTACCTTTGCTCATATGTTTTGTCTGTGCTCTGTAATGCAATCGGTAAAGTAATTGCCTTATTCGTGCACACACACACATTCTATTTAGACACCGTTTTGGCTTGATGCACATTACTATCTGGCTATGTGCATCGTTTCTAACTGCAAACCGCCCATGGTTGAACTGATGAAACAAACTGCTTGTCACTCACACATCTCAACGATGTTCTAGGCTGTTTTGAACCCACTATTGCTATGCGTCACAGTGCTTTGATACGCAACACGCCCATCTCTTGTGCACATGGCTTAAAATGGTCATTAGTAGTTTTGCATCCACAGGGTGTGTTTTCACCATCTGCGAACGCCCTGCAGAGCTTCTTTCTGAAAGTTTTGTCATAGGTTCCAAAGGATCTCTAATACAACAAAAACATTATGGTGTCGGGGGAAGAGTCTAGGTTTGCCAGACATCTTTATATACGATCCCCAAAAGGGGTATGCAGGGATGGATTAAACATTGCATATTCATGAATTACCAAGGATCGTGGGTGGAGATGTGGGGGGCACCCCCAGTGTCAACGGTGGAGTCGACTGATCTAATGTATATATGAATTTACATCATGCCCCCTCCCAGACTTGCAAGTCAATCTCCGCCTATGCCAAGGGTTTAGGCGGTCTTGCAAAGTTCCTTGGGGGCGTGGGGGGATGTGGGGGGTGGGTGATCTCCCTATTGTCCCCCCCCCCATTCATTGAAAAAGAAATTATTTGTTAAAAAGAAGCAAAAGAACGGGTACATTCATCCCCCTCCAGTAGAAAAATAACCTATATCTATTTATGTGGGGGGGGGGGCTTGTGTGACACCCGTTGGTGATCGCGACTTGCAGTTTGGGAACCACTGATATGAAAAAACTGTCCACCATGGTTCATTATGTTGAACAAAAAAATTTCACCTTAAATTCCCCAAAAAGTCAAGAAATTTTGCTTTTGACACGTGGTGGACACCCTGGATGAGAGTAATTTGTTCCTTGAAGGTAGAAGGCAAATGTTCCCCAGCACAGCATAAAGGATACCGTGCTTTCACTAGGCATACAATCAGGAAAACTGGATTCTGTTGCCACGTAAGTAACTAGATCCTTTTTTTTTACATTTAGATGATTTGTATAAAGATTGTCGTTGAACGGCAAAACAGTTCATGCGCTAGGCATAGGTTCTGGGAATACGCTATTGAAAAATTTACAGTACTGTCACAAACGTGTCACTTTCGAATGTACATGAAAAATAAGAAATGCATGCAAGAACGTTTACTTAAGATATGGGACCTTGGCGATGAATCCTTATCGGTTAAATGGAGTACTGCCATTGTACTCGGTAGCCTGCCAAGGAGCTTCGATCTGAAGATCACCGCATTGAAAACATGTGCCGTTTATGTTCACTGTTGTCCAGTAAAAGGTCATAGCTGAATACCAAAGAAAGCAGCAACACATGGATCAGTGCAGTATACTCACCGGAAGAATGATGAAGCTTGAATCAAGCAACGTCGGGAAAAAACTCCATAAAGTGTTACTTTTGAAAGAAGACCAGCCTCGTGAAGAACAGATGCAGACAATATATCGAATAGAACAAGAATCATTTAGAGAAAACGTTCAGGAGCTCAAGTGAAAATAAAGTGAGCGCTGCGCAGCAAAATTATACCTTGCTTTCACTAGGCATACAATCAGGAAAACTGGATTCTGATGCCACATTAGTAACTACATATTTTTTTCACATCATTTAGATGATCCGTATAAAGGTAGTCATGAACGGCGAACCAGTTCATGTGTTAGGCATAGGTTCTGGGAATATGCTATTGAATAATTTACACAGTACTGTCACAAACGTGTCACTTTCGAATGTACATGAAAAATAAGGAAACTTACTATGCATTTTCACACCGATGGTTGTCGTCGTCAGCAGAAAAGATATTTAACCACTAGAGCTGCGCGACATATTGATTTATAATGAACCACTGATGTGTGTAAGGTCCCACATCGATATCCCAATTTAATGATTTTGATCGTGACTATATTGTTAATTCCCATGTCTAACATAACGATATCTTTCAGTGAACAAGAAGGGAAGAAGGCTGTCAGTGTTAGATGACCAATTTTCCAGCTACTGTATTGAAAAAGAAAGTGACGTCACCTGATTCTTACCATGTTACGTGAAATCACTGTTGTTCGATTAATTTTTTTGCGCCCAACTTTTATCTGTGGCATCTGCTCAAAAAAAAGATATGACTTATTTTCAAGATTTTTATTTTTCTAAAATTAATTTGATTTTTGAATTTTTTCTGTGATTCATGCATGCAATGTATGGTGGCCCTCTTAGCAGTGAAGAATCTCAAGAGAAACTTCATATTTATCGAACAAAATTAACTATGAGAACCTGTTATCTCAAAAGGGAAAGCAGTGAGTTACAATATTTGTTAGGTATTTATGCATTAAGAAACGTGATATCGGTATTACGTCAGCACTACCGATTTGCATGAGTTCATGCCTGTTGCCACATCACTCCCCCTCGGGAGTTTCAGGGTTGGCAAATCCTGAAATGGGATTCTAAGGGGAGCACGAGTGAAAATCAGATAAAAAAGGGGTCATGACAAGTGGTGAAGGGGGCCCACAGATGTGAAGAAATCAAGTTTTCAAGTGAA
Source organism: Pholcus phalangioides (assembly GCF_987345545.1). Taxonomy (NCBI): domain Eukaryota; kingdom Metazoa; phylum Arthropoda; class Arachnida; order Araneae; family Pholcidae; genus Pholcus; species Pholcus phalangioides. The sequence goes on along the minus strand of NW_028301600.1, from coordinate 42,849,789 downwards.
ATATGTTGGGGGGAAAAAAGTGACTAAACTTTCAGAGTCCAGCCGAGCTGTCCATGAAGCAGGAGCCATCTAAACCTATGTGGGCATGGCTTGGGGTGCTCATGAGTCACATGCCTTTCATGGTCACATATATGGTACTATGATTTTTGAGTGTAAATATGTAAGCTGTTTCGATTACGTAAAAGGGGCCCCCAGAATTTCATTTTGTCCGGGGACCCATGATAGTGAGACGGCCACGCATAGAACCCCCGAAAGAAGGAAGTTCACAGAACTCCAGCCCACAATAAGGACGTGAAGTTTTGTTTGTGTGTAACAAGCATTACACAAAAACAAAACTTCACAATTCATACACGAACATTCTAACATATACCAATTAGAAGTTCCGCAGAGGAATATGGACGAGGTGCATGTGTGTAAGGTAGCCCACGGTGAGGCTCAGTAAAAAGGGTAAGCTAAAAAAAGTTGAGAACCACTAAATTAATGTCAGACAATATCAAAAATTTAAAATGGTCTGTAGAGAACCTATTAAATCTAAATGAATGTGTCGAAACAAACGAAATCTACCATTCCGCACTGGTATGTGCTCTAATGGTGGAACAGTATGCCTGTGGACTTGAGCCTTTTGACAAGTCCATACAAGTCCTTCACCATTCAGCCACGTTTTTCCTAATACAAGGCAAACATATTTACTCATTATTTGCTTTAATGTGGATCTTGTATCAGCATGCGCTAAATTATAAACAGAAAGAAAAACATCTGTTCGTAATACTTTAGGCACAAATAAATGTCTTACTCATCTATAGGTATTTGATTGAAAGCTCATACCACATCCACTTTGCTGAAAATTTTACAACCTGATAAATTTTGAGTAAAATCTTGTAAATTTGGTAAAGGATATTTATCAGGGCGTGTCCTAGTGTTCAAAGCTCTGTAGCCGCCAGTTGGCCTCCAGTCACAGGGTTCGCACATCCTTACAAACTCCTTAAAAACTCCTAACTTTTCATTTCCCTCTGGAAGGGCCCTTATAACTCCTTACTTTTTGCTTTAGAATAGGCATTCCCCACGGTGATGAATAGCATTGCCTAGAAAAATAAGAGGAAGCTTCCCCCGAATATAAAGAGGAAGAAAAGAGAAAAAAAACGCTCTCTCCCTTTATAATAGGAAATGTGAAAGCAGGGGATGGGATTGGAACATCCAATGGTTGTGCATACCTGCCAACCGTTACGATTTTGTCGTATTTAGTAAATTAATACGATTATACGCTTTTGCCTCTAAAAATACGATTTTTTACCGAATCGCTAGTTTTGACGTGTTTTCCTGCTTATGTCGCAAACTGGTCAGCGTTGGAAATCGATGGTCCGTAGAGCGACATCACTCCACTGAACCAGTAGCCGAAAATTCCCCCATGCCCAGTGGTGAGAAAGTTTTTTTTCAGTTTTTACTTATGCGGCGAAACGATGTCTCGAACCTCCTATATTACGCAGTATACTGAGTGCAGACCTCGCAGCTTTCCTATTTTTCCTACTATTTTCCTACTTTTGCCGCAATCGTCTTTTTTTTTTACCGCAATTCTCTCCTACTGTCCCTATTTTATCCCTCCTTCCCATTTGCTTACAGCCAATATCTCACTATGAAAATTCCGAGAAACCGCAAAATGTCACTGCTTTCCGCAGTTTTTTTGACGTGTTTTATTCACATTACAACTCGCTACTAAAAAAGAAGAAAGGAAAAAAAATTTCTAGTAAGGGACGATGACAAGCTTTTTTTTTCGCCGCTGCGCCTTAAAATGCTAAAAACTGAAGTCAAGTGGGGAAAGCGAATCTGTTTCGCAGATTGGTTGCCGTAAATAAAAAGGCAAAAAAAAAAAAAAAAAAATAGGAACAGGCTCTATCCACACACAAGAGATTCCATGAGAGAGAAAATGGGTTTATCTCTCCTGGGATCCCGGAACGAGCGTTCATCCCTCAAGCCAGGTTTTCCTAGGAGTAGGCTTTTTGTGCCGCATGAACCTAACTGGATCATTTCGTGTCGGCAGAAATGAGTTACATAATGGCGTTACGCATTTGCGTCTTCCAAGCGTGGCGCATCGGCTCAGGATGGCTATATAGTATATGACCCTGGCGTCATCTACTCTATCGGCTGCATGCTCCGGTTTAAAGGGAAGAGACACAACACGAAAATGAAGGGAAGATCGCTGAAACGCGCGGCACACGACGCTTAACTCACTAGAAGCAGTCTGCCAATCACGCCCGATGTAAAGCGCTGTCGTGAGCCGTATTGCGCTCTATAGGAAAACAGTCGTACTGCTTTTCATATTGATGAATAGACGGCGTGTCACGCTGGGTGATTCACGTTGCACGCGGCATAGAAAACCTGCTAGTAAAACCCGGCTTTTAAAAGTGACAGCCCGAGCCACACCTGGTTTTACAGGAGGGGGGGGGGAGGACGAGCCAATCAGCCGCTATAGCTGAACCCACTTTTTTTAACCTTCAGAAAATAACTTTCGGGTATCTTTATGTTGGGGGTCATTCAAGTATTACGTCAGCATGGATGGGGGATTTTCGATTTGCTGACTTGATGACATGGAGGGGGGGAAGGGTTGGATGATTCTTACGTCATCAACCACCCTTTATAAAAAAATATGAAATATTCTTAATGCCGTCTTACTCAGTGCGCGAAAAACGAGTAAAACTTTTCACTTTTTTGTGGGCACCTGAACTAACATTCTCCCTATTGAGTCCCCTACAGAGCCACTCTAGTGATCTTCAAATACTTAGCGGATCCAAATGCTCTGGAGCTGTGCCGCTCATCATTTGAAAATTTTGTATGAACCCTGAAGAGTTGCTGCAAATATAAATAATTTTGTAAGAAAAATCTTTGTCGGCTGTGGTTTTTATTTTGAATAATTGGATTGGGAATGAATATCACTTTTAGAATTTTTATAATTTATGTGATGCTGTTATGAGTTATACTTTTGACTAATACTTGAATGTTTTAGAACAATTTGGTGACGACAGAAAGCATGTATGTGGATTGATTATTTTATGAATTCTTATGATGCTGGGTAACAAATCAAAACTTCTACATCTATATTTTTGAGAAGAGGGAAAGTTTGTTTGCAAATTAAAAATAAATTTGCATATGTGCCCCGTCCTTTTTTTTTTTTTTTGCTGTAAAACTTGTAAGTTATGAAGTTTGCCACGACTCCTTAAAAACTCCTTACTTTTCATTTTGAAAATTTTTTATGAACCCTGAGTCAGTTACTTTTGGGAACCATATGAAGTGCACTTACCCATGAGCTGTTCGATTGTTTGCAGATGCCGTGCTCTAGCATAAAAGCAAACTCGTCTTTGGCAGGGCTGAAACGCCTAACTTTACAATAAACACTAGGTCCAACTGTGACAATATGGTGGACTGTATAGTGCTTAACTTTTACTGGATACGGCTTTACTTTGGTTACTTCGGAAAACTCATTTAACAATTCATGAGATATTTACTGTTACCTAAAACACTTTGTACTGAAGATAACGAGTGCTGACCTTGGCATTTTACAAGAAGTTAATGGATCAATTATTTGATTTTAATATCTACCAAAAGTCCATATTTTTTCAAAAAAAATATTCACATATTATGGCTTTAGAAACAGTAATAATGAACGTAAAATTGAATTTTCTTCTCAAACTAAATATCAATATAAAATAATTTAGAAGTTTTTATGCCGGTACCATTTGCTGCCATCAAAGCATAGTTTGAAAGGGGCCGACAGCCTCGATAACTTCTCAGCAAGAGGCTTACATCAGAACCACTATCTAACAATAATTTCAACTTTGTAACTTCATTGGTTACAAACAAGTGGTGGTTAATGAACCCATTTTGGTTCAGATCCACCATATCCAAATCAGGGCATATCAGTTTAAATCATAACAAATGGTTTGATACATTGTCAGCCTTTTACATTTGCCAGAGTTTTCTGCAAAAATTTTATGGTACCATCATATTTTGGGTTGTTCTGACTCTGAGAGAACACAAATCAACGGATTTCAGAGGGTGATTGTCCATGGGAAGTTGAACAAAATTGATTTGCATAATTGATCGATTTTCGACTTTAATGACTCTTATTTTTCGATTCACGAACCTGAAATTTACAATACAGCAACCATTTCATGAAAATCAGGAGGAACTGAGCTACTTGCATGCAAGTTCGCATGTTTAACAGAATTACAATATTGGGTATCAAAATTTTCAACTTCAAATTTTTTTCAGTGACGTCAACCAGATCTGACAACTATTTGTCGATAGTACTTAGGATCGAATGCACTGATGTCGGTAAATGGGATTGCCAAATAGATTTCAAGCCTATATCCGAAAATTCGGCTACCGCCAATTCCCTCCTCCTTCAGAGAAAAACAGTACTTTGTATCCCCCATAAAGATATCTTTCAATAATGACTGAATTCACCTGCACTCTGAAACACTGAACTCTTTTATTTCTTTTATTTACCTCTCTTTAACAACCGAATAAGGTTTCGCTTGATGAGGATTTCGAATTAAATGAAAGGTGATCAACATTGTTTGCTAATCTGAGGGAGCTACCAATGCACAATATTTAGTTGCTTTGGCTGTAATACCAGATAAGCAAAAGCTTCCCTCAACTTGCGGAATATAAGGGGTTGGATTTTCGGGCCACAAATTTGACAATCTGATCAAAATTTTATCGACATTGAGAAGTTGTTTTAAGTGCAGCGCTCGATGCCTGAATTTCAGTTAGAGGCATAATGATCGAGAGGGAGAAAAAAAATGCACATATTGCAATAATATTTAGTAAATAAATGTGTATAAGAGTAAAACGTAAAATATAGTATAAAATATCACATTGCACAGCAGAAGGCCAGTACAAAAATTGAATCTCGCCCTAGGATTTGGAGCTCCTTCACATTTTCAACATTCAAGGAATTTCTGCAACGTCACAGGGAACCTTAATAAACACATAAAAGCTGCCGGATAGTCAATTAAAATTCAGCGCCCTAGGATTTGGAGCTCCTTCACATTTTCAACATTCAAGGAATTTCTGCAACGTCACAGGGAACCTTAATAAACACATAAAAGCTGCCGGATAGTCAATTAAAATTCAGCGCCCTAGGATTTGGAGCTCCTTCACATTTTCAACATTCAAGGAATTTCTGCAACGTCACAGGGAACCTTAATAAACACATAAAAGCTGCCGGATAGTCAATTAAAATTCAGCGGGACCTCACAGCAAAGCAGGTTTCTTGATGATTGAGTCAATCATCAGGGAAATTCTGTTGTCCGGGTCACCAATTAAGGTGGCCCTCTGAGCAATGTAGACTAAGAATATTTTTTTCAGTTTGTTTATTTTATCCAAAGCTGTTGGACATATGTCACTCCACTGGTTGGTGTGGTGTCCCTGCTGTCCGAAAAGAAATAAACGTAGGAATTGGGCACCTTCAGTTTTTTTGCCTCTTCCGGGAGCGAGAATAGGTGTTTGATGTGTCCGTGAACACCTCCGTCGCTGAGCAAGCCCAGGAAATGCAGCCTCCCGTTGCCTTGCGCAACAGTGTTGCAGGCCTTGACCAACAGTTTGTTGGAGACAGACGGCCAATCCAGATGCTTTGATAGTCAGGTACTTTCCTTTCTCTTGGGTCAACTTATCCATGACTGGAGTCGTGGCATTCAAAATTGTGTTGCCTTAATGTTGTAAATATTACTAACTGAAAAAGTGACTGACAGATGGCAGCACAGGCTTCATCTCCAAGAAGAATGTGTGTGTATTATAAGATTGTCAGTCAATGTCCGGATAGCAATGTTGCTCATTTGTGTTGTATAACCGTCCATGTTTTTGTGTTAATTAAATGTTATTAGCAGCTTAAAGTGATTATTCTACATTGGCGACGAGTCGGGATGTTTTTCTCAGTGTTGTAAATTTTTTTTTGCTCTCTCGTCCAGTGACTTGCTGAACTGTTTAGGTGTCTCTTCTGATGATTAGTTTTGGCAATGTGACTAGTTTCAATCCAGCGCTGGCGTCATGGACTCAATATACAGAATGTTTACAGCAATTTTTCATTGCGAACAATATCAGTAGTAACACGTGATATTCCTGACAGTCATCGGTGCATCGACGTACAGACTGTTGCAGAACTTAATTTCTCTGGATTCACCGACATTGAATGAACTGATTCAAGCATTGAATCAGCAGCACTTCGATCCAGTACCGTCTGAGATCGTCGAAAGATTCAAGTTCAACCATTGCATGCAACGAGCTGGTGTGAGTTGGTTTCCATTTACATTGCCGAATTACAACGTACAGTAGAATTTTGCACTTTTTTCACAACATTGGACATCATGCTGCGTGAGTGTATCATTTGCAGCATACAAGATGAGTCTATACAGCAGAGGTTGCTGTCCGAGGTTAATTTAATGCTCTCTCGCGCAACGGAAATAGCACTTTCGATGGAGGCTGTGGAGAGAGATGCGGTGGACTTGCATAAACCAACAATGGAAAATGTTCACAAAGTTCAGATGCGAAGGCCTCCCAGGAAGAAACCGGGTAATGGATCCAAAGTTTCAACATCGAAATCACGATGAACGTCTACTCGTGTAAAGAAACCGACGAGGGAAGCAACCAGAGTTTCAAAATTGAAACGTGTTTCACCGGAGAGCAAAATCTTATTTTTGTGGGGACCGGCAACATTTGTCTAACGCCTGTAAAGTTCAAAAGTTCAACTTGCTTCTGTTGCAAGAAAATCAGGAATCTCATACAGGTATGTCGATCGAAATTGAATTTTAATACCGCAGGAGTTAACAAGTTGCAAGCAGTCATTGAGAGAGGGACTGTGTTCTCCTACTGAGGTCATTGGAAATTAGTTTGCTCCATCTCGATCCTGTGGGACAGGCTCCATCACCGTAACTGGTGTGTTGCTATATCAAAGGGAAAGAAATCACCATGGACGTTGAGTCTGGAGCACCGTTTTCATTAATTCCTGTGGCAGTGTACCGTAAGTACAAGAAAGTTTTTCCGAAGCTAGAAAACACTGAAATATGACTCCAGTCATTTACAATTTATCCCAATCAAGTGAAGGTCTCCGTGGACCAATCGAACATTGTGAAGCTACCTGTACTAGTGGTACAGGACGGTTCAGTAACCCTTGAAAGTCAAAATTGGATCAGGCCTTTAGGTCTATCGTCTTTTCTTGCACAGTCAGTTGGAAGTGTAAACCAAGTTAAGTCGGTACATAGCACATTGGAAATGTTGCAGCGGAAACACATTGACATATTTTCTCCTGGACTGGATCATATCAAGGGAGTGAAAGTTCACCTGAAGGTACGTTCTGATGTTTCTCCTAAGTTTTTCAAAGCGAGACCAGTGCCGTATGCATTGAAAGAACCGAATCATTTTGTTCAAATCATTATCATAGAACCAGTGAAGTCGGCAGAGTGGGCTGCTCCAGTTGTTCCAATGTTGAAAAAAGGTTCAATCCAATTGTGTGGTGATTTCAAAATCACAGTAAATACAGTCACAGACTTGGAACAGTATCCCTTGCCAAATATTGAAGATTTATTTGCTGAATTGTCGGGAGGTGAAAGTTCAGTGTGAACAGGAGAGGTTCATAACTTGGTCATGTAGATACATTCAGCCGTCTACCTATGAATATCAAGGGTAATGAAGAACCTGTTCCAACGGATGTGGTATTACTATTGACAGTTTGATGACAGTCCGATAACTTCTCGCCAAATTGCTGCTACAATAGATGAAAATCCTATTCTGGTGAAAGTCAAGAAATACATCCAGCATGGCTGGCCAAAGGCTGTCAGAGAAGAGTTACGTCCATTTTGGCTCAGCTGACATGAACTCTCCGTTGACTGAGGTGTGATATTATGTGGAACCAGAGTTTTTATACCTCTGCGATTCAGACAATTTATCTTGGATGAACTTCGAGGTAGCCACCAAGGAATGTCAGCGGTCAAAGCTGTCACGTTCAAGTGTGTGGTGGCCAAGAATTGATAATGACAATCTCTTGTTCGCTTGTGTGTCATGTCAAGAAAATGCATCCATGCCTCCTGCCAAGCACGTTCCTTCGCCAGTGACCACTGTTCCATAGGACAGAATACATATTGATCATGCTATTCCAGTGGAAGGCCATACTCTTCTCATTGTCATAGATGCAGCTTCGCATTGGATAGAAGTTATTACTGTGCCCTTAACTTCAGCTGCTACTGTTTCTGTATTGCATAACTTGTTTTCTCATATTGGGCTTCCAAAAAGCATAGTGTCTTACAATGGACCGTTATTCACTAGTGAAGAATTTTCTTCATTCTTACATAGTCGTGGTATTGTATATATTCGAACATCCCCCCCTACCATCCAAACTCAAATGTATTGGCTGAACGAGCAGTGAGAACTGTCAAGGCTGGGTTAGCAAAGAATAACTTTGGTTCTTTCAAAGAGAGGTTGGAAAGAGTACACTTCGACTTACGCAAAACACACCTTGCTGCTTCAGGTGTTGCTCCAGCAATGACCATGTATGGAAAGCAGTTGAGATCTCGTTTCGATTTGGTTCGACCAGAGTAAAACCATATTCCTGTTCCAGATGATCCTAGTCCTGTAACAAGTTTTCATATTGGAGATGAGGTGTGGGCCAGGAACTTTGGCAGAGGATCGCGTTGGATTAAAGAACTGTTGTGGATGTTACGGGTAGATTCATGGTGCATCTTGAAAAATCTTCGGGTTCTCTCTTCAGGCACGCGGATCAGCTACACCGTGATGAAGCCATGCCATCACCAGATGTTATGAAACAAGGAAGCAGTAAAGAAGACAGTGTCGACACGACTTCTGTCGGTGTTCCTTCAGCTACAAAGCATGCAGATGCAGAGAGGGGATTGAAGAAAAACGAAGACAACCGATGTGCAAAGGTGAAACTGTCGGCACCAGTTCGAAAATCTTCAAGGGTCAGACATCCTCCAAAGAGGTTGGTTAACTGACTTGTTTTCTTTAGGGAGGAAGGAATGTTGTAAATATTACTAACTGAAAAATAGAGAGTGACTGACAGATGGCAGCATGGGCTTCATCTCCAAGAAGAATATGTGTGTATTATAAAAGTGTCAGTCGATGTCTGGATAGCAATTGTCCTCATTTGTGTTGCATAACCATCCATGTTTTTGTGTTCATTAAATATTATTAGTAGCTTATAGTGATTATTCTACACAGAAGACTCTGAGAAGAAACTCAACTTCATATTTATAACAACAGCAGTAAAAGAACAAAATTGACTATTAGCTGAAAAGGAAAAGGGCAGTTACAATATTTGTTACGTATTTATACACAAAGAAATGTGATATCTGTATTACGCCAACACTACTGATTTGCATGAGTTCATGCCTGTTACCTCAAATGTTATGAGAAGTAGTTACACTCAAAACTACAAAAACATAATTATTAGAAATTTTCTATTTTGGGGGGGGGGGGGGGAGAGATTAGAGAATAAACCTTAAGATTTTCCATGTTCATCAAGTATGAATTAATTTTCAAAATTAAGTTTAATCATTTTCACAACTTGGCCCCACATTCTTGATCAGGTCCCTAAGTAGGTTGTGGCAACCCGAGCACTGCGAATTTGGGATCCTACAAAAAGTGCACATCTTTTGCAAGTGAGACCCCAAGAAAACGAGTCTGCCCCGGGGAGGCCTGCTATGGCCCTAGCATATATGGATTAAAGGGGGTGACCATGGCTCCCACAAGAGAGGGGCTGACGGTGCTCCAGCCCTGGCGCCCCAGGATAAATACCATTATTTATTGTTTTTCTGTGTCTTAAATTCGCTATAGCAGGGCCTGTGAAAAGTCTGGCTTGGGGCCCACCAAAGATCTGAGCCAATTTGCCTTGCCCCAGGATGTGGGGGAGCCATGGGGGTGACTTCCCTGCAGAGACAAAATAATAATAAAATTTGCTTACAGTTTGTTGAGTCTTTCAACCAACCCCACCCACAGAATCACATTAATCCATCACTGGATTAGGAACTCCAGGCAGGCCCTCACACCAGGTTTCACACATGCTCTTATACAGTAAATTTATTGCATGGGAATACAACATTATGGTAATTGCTATGATTGTTTATGAGGCCCCAACATATAAAACAATATATTCACTGACTGTTTTGCAATTCCCTTCCCCTCATATCAGTCATCCCCTGACCATAGGAGGGTATAGGGAGCGACTATCCCATTACCCTCCCCATTCACTAAAAAGCCCCCTCCTTACAAGGAGTCTTTATCTGCGTATGGTCAGGATTGTATATCGCAGGACTCCCACTTGTCCTAATTTTTGGTAAAATATCTTACTTTACAGATCTATACTACTATCCTATTTTTTCTAGGTTTTATTTTGCTTTTCCTACTTTTTATTAAATTTTTGTCAACAAAATTTGCAACTTTTTTTGGAATAAAAAGGGAATCACACATTGAAATATATTTCTTTTCAAAAAGACATTTATTCACTTTCACTTATACAAAGGAAGGGGGAAAAATATATATATGCACAACACACGCGTTGCGGACTGAAGTAATTTTTGATACATTGAGTAACATATGAATTGACAAGGGGTAACTTGGTTACCCGTACTGACAACATACAATGAAGCTAAAACTAAGTCATTAGTGAAATTAGTATGCTATGTTAAAAGTGCTAAAAGAAAAAAAAAAATGCATGCATGAAAAATTATACATATCAGCAAATCAAGAAAATACATGCACTGAGTATAAAAAACAGAGGTGGCGAACAGGACTTTATTTGTAAAAAAAATAAGCAAATGGCTTTGGTGAACCACAATCAAAATGATTAAGCTTATGTCTGAGTATTAAAATAAGTTTCAATATTTGGCATGTTAGCAACGTATTGATATATTGCCAAATAACAAATGATGTAGATTGCAATCAATGATTTTTCCAAAGCAAATGTTGTATTGTATTTTTCAGGTTGGGGATGGGGCTGATGTGGGTGATTTGGTTTATTAATTTTTCTTTTCCTTAAGGCCTGTTTACACGAGGCAAGTGTTTAGTTGGTAACTTAATTTTTAGTTGCCAAGTACGATACAATGTATGCAGACGATAAGGGCCGTTTACACGGCTTTAGTTGGCAAGTGCGCAAGTGATTTAGTTCGTAAGTTAATACGAACGGTTCTATTTTTGAATGTTCTATTGCTAAGTAGACCTATGCGCATGCGCCAGTTGACGTGACCTGTCGCACTGGAGGGGTCTTTTTGCTCTCTCACGAAGGGGTTCATTTTGATCTCAAGCATTCATGCTCTGTCGTCTCCTGAAGTTTCGTTAGAATTCCGTGGAAATATTGGATGGTGAGGTGGCCAGAGGACACAACCTTCAAGTTTGTTGAAAAATATCTTTGCCATGAATGTTTGTTGAACTATTGAAATGAAAATTACGTTAACAAACAAGCTAAAAATTATTCGATGTTGGAAAAAGCTATGGAATATTCTGTCGACGTGATGTCAGGAGTTGAAAAAAATTGATTCAAAAATATATATCAGGTGGGGAGGATTTATATATTAAAAACTGGAGGGGTGGGGGGTTTCGAATATTTCTCTCGTCCAGAACGAATTTGCTGCCATCTGTTGTAAAAATACGTGATCAAATATTTAACATAAATATATCAGCTCTATAGATTAAATTTAAAAAAATAATTTCAAAAATTTGGAAATAATTTTTTTTAAATTAATTTTTATTATTTAATTTTTAATCCTTAGAATTTCCTACGAATGCCAAAAATCTTCTCCCGCATTTTCGGCTTACGTAATTCATAATTTATCTCCTCTTTAACTTCGATTAAAATATCATATAATCGATGTTTTAAACTTTTAGGAGAAATTGAGAAATCTTATATTTCTTCTCGATGACTTACATAAGTTTATAATATGTTGTATATTCTTTTTTCCCCTGTGGCGTCATCTCGTCCCCTTACGTGCACCTCCTGATGCGTGGATGGCAGAGGCGAAAAAAGGGGACAAGCGAACTGTTTCCCTTGCGTGACCTACTTCTTGCTCAGTGTGTTGCTCTCGCGCAAGTGAGAAAAAAATTTCTCCTTTTTTATTATGTGGAATTAATATTGTTAACCTATGTAAATAGTTTTTTAAAATTAAATGAACTTAAATATCAACTGTTTCTTCAGTTGGAGTCAGAATATACATCGTCCTGAATGTGTATCACATAACTATACCCCTCTTGGGTAAGTGAAAGTGAATAAATTTATATTCTTTAAAAAATATATATATAATGTGGCTGTGATCACAGTGTTCGTAAGTTCTACCTGATCATCTTCATCCATCGTTACGAAAGCTATGAGCTTTAAAAAAAACACTTCTCTGAATGCCAGATAAATAAATAAAAATTATTACTATTATTCTCCCGCGCGTTGTGCGTCTGTCTCTCTCCGTGGATTTGAGTAGACTGAAGCGCGCATGCGCTAATTGCGCTCACCTCCGTAAAAAATATCCAATGAGTGTCTACTTACCACTTATCGTGTGGACACTTTCAAGAAGAATCGGTAAGTTAAAATTAAGTTGCCAACTAAAGCACTTGCCTCGTGTAAACAGGCCTTTAGTTTAAGGGTTCAAAAACTCATATTTTTGTCAATGTCATTGTTAAAAAACCTTACAAGTCTTCGTAATTTGCTGTGCGTTGTCGAAGGGAGTTGATAGACTGGACTGTGGAAAATTTCAAAAATCACAATTTTAAGTGTCTATGTTGCTTATATTACAAAAATTATTTCAAATCGGGCGATTCTTTTTGAAACACCCTGTATTGTGATGTAAGGTTGACGATGTGAAATTTTTAACATTGCACAGTCCTCATAACCACTTATCACACTGAATGAAGATCCGGCTTGGATCGAATATCAAATCGTAACTCTGGAATGTTCAGCTGGAAAAGTATGTCTGATCATTTCAAATGTCATGGTGAGAATGAAGCTGAAAGCCTGCGTGTAAGTCTAATGCAGTGTCCTGATTGGATGCTTTCCAAATGGAGCTACCCGATTGGTGCATTAGAATTTTCGTAGAATTCCCGCAAGTAATGAATCTGAGCCATGGCGTTGCAATTGGTGGTGTTCATTTATTGTCGTTTACTAATATATTTTTGAAGGCTCAAATATATGTGCTTTCGTTGAAATCTAAATCAGCTGTGGACTTTGTGGAAAAACTATTGCTTGCTAAAACTCAGATCTATAGCCCTCCTGTCAACAATGAGCAGCAATTGTAAATTTTTCATATTCTGGATTCTTAACACAGCAAGCATGCTCATTTAATCTTGCTTTTATGGGTCGCCTTGGATGCCCTACGTAACAAAGCGGGCAATCACCACATGGAATGTAATAAATGCCCCCAATGTTTATTTTGTGGTATAGCGCTTTTAAGGGGACTTGAAACCCAAGTTTTTTTTTTAGTAGACACATCTACAGTTGTTAGGTAAAACTTATTAAGAATCGGTTTGATCATGAGTGAGACTATTAGATTGTAAGGTACAACTAAATTTTCTTTGAGCAGTCTGTCTGTGATATTTGCTAAAGTGGTTTCTCTTGTTGGTTTCATTAATTTTCTACTCATTTCATTAGTAATCTTAGTGTTGAACTCCCTATCTTTCACAATTGCTCTGATTGTTGCAAGTTCATGGTCTATACTGCCATTCAATGTATGCAATGTTTTGTTGTGGTTCGTAATGTATGAAAGCCCTTTCTAGTTGGCCATTCCAAAATCACTATCAGTATCAAAAACAAAATACAGTGTATCATTGCAAATCTACTTCCAGATAACACATCTTTAGTATGAGATATTCTCATGATTCACAGCCTACTTCGAAGCTATAAGAAAAACTAAAGCAAGAACTAGTCACACATTGCAGTGAATCCTCATCTACACAGCTTAGGAAACTTCGTGCGTGTGAGCTATTGGGAGACTAGAAACCATCTAACATTCTCTGTGACTTAAAATGAAGAGCAGAATCTGTGTTTCCAACGATTTATTTATAAAACTCTTCCTGCAACAACTATCCAAATCTATTTAATCGATATTTGCTGCCGTCAGCCTGCTAACCCTTGACAAAATGGAAGAGTTGGCCAACGAGATCCAAGAAGCAAGTCCTTCACATGTAGACGGCATGGAAAAGCTTCAATAATCAGACATGATTACACAACTACGGTGCGAACTGAAAACAGTTTCGCATGCGCGTTCTCTCAGTGTTTCATTCGTGTTTTTCCAATTGCAGATGATCAACAACAGCACCTACATTGCAGAGCCGTCTTAAGAACATCATAGGCCCCTGGGGCAAGTGGTTCTTCTGAGGCCCTACTTGGTAAATTCTAGAAAATTCCAATCGGATCTCTCATTTTTGTGAGGTCCTTCTTTTGATAACCCTGGGTCGGCCCATGCATTAAGACGGCACTGCTACATCCTCGGATAGACACTTTAGCTGGTATCATAACACTGCAGTGGTTTTGGCATGATTGCACTCTCGTGTCTCCCCAGCACAAATAATTTCATTTCTCCTGGTGGCAACACCTTGGGAATTTCGATTCAAAGCCATCTGGCTGTATATATTTTTTGTTTATATTGTCCCACTCAGTGATACGCTTATTTCCATTGTCTCCTCGCATGTACTGTGTTTTTCTCTTCCAGCATTTCAGTTTCTCTGATGTTAATATTGTGTGTTCTAATTAAATGATTAACTTTTATATATAACGAAACAGTCTTGTGGAACAACCAAAGATATTCATGTGACAACCATTATTAATGCATACACAATATTAACTGAACTAGTGTAAGGTTCTATTGTAATTTTTTTGTTCTATCAAGGTTATTAGGGCCGAACACAGCACAAGATCTTCTACAATGGACAACAAATATTAATTCCCATCCTTCTTCTGCACAGACTAGAGTAGTTCTGGCTAATAGTGATTTTCGTATTTATGCTGAAGATGAAGTTTTTGAAGTACAGGTATTTTATTTTTCACTTTTATTCTATACTTCATTTGTAAATTGGTGTGTTTTACAGCATTTTGTGAATGAAGAAGCAGTACTTCAGACAGAAAGTAGGAAACATATATAGAAATCATTCCCAAAAAAAAATTTACATTTCATATTTTTGAATTTTGGAATGAAAAATACAAAGTTGAATTTTGAAAATGAAATGTTTTCAAATTTAATATTGCATATATATTTTTTGCTTTTATTTTGCAATAATATTTTATTTTCTGGGTTTTATAACTAAAAGGATTTTATGGAACATGGATTTTATCCACTTCATTATTAAAACAAATATCAGTGTAAAAAAATTAATATTGTAATTTCCATAATTTTTACCCCTTAAAATAATAAAATCAACATTTTTCTTTCTTACACAAGTACTGTAGAATAGGGCGATTAGAAACACTTTTTAAAGTTTGGATTACAAATTTCCGTATTCAACTTAAATACAAAATTACAAATTATTACCTAAAACCTAGGTCTGTAATGTGCCCCTATCAATTTATATTTTTACGTTATGTTTTTATTTCAATTAAATAATTTTCTACTCGCCCGCAAGAACAGGCATTTCAATACATTGTTATTTCGTTTCAAACCAGTGGGAATGAAGTAGAAAGATGAAAATATATATGGTTCTATTAGGAGAAATGTAATAGTAAACAGTGATTTTTTTTCTCTCTCTCTCTCTCTCAAGGAAATAGTTTATTAATATAAAAAGTAAATTGTTTTTTCAGGTTCGAAGACAGTTGTCCGTTTGAGTTCTCAATGTTTCCCCAACACTAGTGGTTGGCATCATCAGGAGAATTGATAAAACTGGATCAATAGTCCTGTTGATCCACTTTTGATCCAGTTTTATCAATTCTCCTGATGATGCCAACGACTAGTGTTGGGGAAACGTTGAGAACTAACTAAGAAACTAAGAGGAGTTTTAGAAATTTTCATTAAAATAGCCGCTGGGCAGCAATGAATATTTTTTGATATTGGTGCATAGTTACCCCTCCAAGTTCAAACTAGTTCCATATTACAGTATCTAATTATTTAAATAAATTTCTTTTTTAGTATCTGATTTCTAGTTTTGTTATATTTTAGTTACAAAATACAATATAATTGTCATTAAATAACAATGTCTGTTCCAATTACATTGAAATTTTTCCCATGAATTAAAAATTTACTGATTATATTTTTTTGCATTGTGTATATCGCTTACTGTGAAAGAGGTTATGTGAGGATGAATTTTTAGGATAAGGAAAACAAAACTGAAAATAGTCTTATTGCAATAAGGTGTAATTCAGCATGAATTGTATACACAAGTTCACCAACTTGAAGATGTACTCAGACAAAATACGTATTGAGCTACTACAAGAAGCAAAAGGGACAAAGAACATCTAAAGAAGAAAAATCATAAAATCAACGACTCATTCTCTTATGTATTACTAGTTGAAAGTAAATAATGGTTGACATGTAAAATTGGTAGCAAGTGTTTAAAAAAAAGTAGATTCTGTAAGTACATTGAAATACGACTCTTTAAATATGATTATCAGTACCATGGCAATAAAAAATTTTCATTTACCAGTTTAATATTTATTTAAATAAATTGTGTAGTTAAAATTCAATACCCATCATTTAAAATTATCAATTTTATTTTCAATTAAAAACTCTTAATTTTATTTATAATTGTGATGAATTTTAACAAAATTGACGTTCAGCAGCTGAATATTCGGTATTCGGCCAAATCACTATTCGTCTCATCCCTACTAGAGAGTGCATGTCAAGGGATCTATCAAGTGAACAACCCATACGATTTCATCTGAGAGATTTTTGATTGGCTTCAAGTCTATAGTCAATTTGAGGCCAGGGAAGTACAGTAGCTATATATTTCCTACTGCTCTCGCACCACCTACTCACAATTATTTTCAGCTATCTGGCATGCCGCATTGTCGTGCTGGAAGATGCCACCATTTCCGGGAAGCAAAATCTGCTTAAATGAAGGTACTTTATATGCAAGGTTCTATGCATACCTACTTCTATCTATAGTGTTATTATATCCACATTGATTATACATACAGAATGCCATAAAACTCTTCCTCATATTATTAAGCTTTCTCATCATCCATGAATGAAGATTGTTACTTCTTAGGTTTTACGTTATATGAGTCAACATTTATCTGTCCGATGCAGCATAAAACATGAATTATAGGAGAAAACCTTTTGTCAATTATTGCATGTATATAGTTGGTAGTGTCATGTTACCAGCCTCTGCTGTGCTGATAAACCTCTGTTAGCATTGGTGCTATCTAGTAACATATTTATAGAGAAAAGGGGTTATAGCCAAGAGCTGCCAGTTCAAAATGGTAGCAAATTTTAGTAATTGGTAGTCAAGAATATTGAATTTATGTAGGGAAATGTCTGAATATTAAGAAGCCTTTGCCTTCTTAATATTCTTGGACAAAGTTGTGAAAAGTATACTCTGGAAAAACTTAAGTTTGTAC
Source organism: Pholcus phalangioides (assembly GCF_987345545.1). Taxonomy (NCBI): domain Eukaryota; kingdom Metazoa; phylum Arthropoda; class Arachnida; order Araneae; family Pholcidae; genus Pholcus; species Pholcus phalangioides. Next base: position 42,832,262 of record NW_028301600.1, on the reverse strand, counting down.
TAATAAGTTTGTATAATTGTAAGTAACCCATACTTGAATGCCAAATGAATTTTCACGGAATATAAATTAATAGACTTTATGCATGTGTGTATATATTATTTGTTGTGAGATATATTCTTTTCTGAAAGTGATTTTTATCAATTCAAGGAACAAAATGCCCTTCTCGCTCCAGAAAATTCTGGACCTTTGTCGTCCATACCATCTATTCTAAGCAGATGGACAGAAGAAGCAAGAGTTTTAGATGGGGATAGTGTTCATGATTGTGTGACTGGTATGGCTTTTTATACATTATCCTAATAAAAGTACACCAGGGCATGACACAGTTAAGTTACCATGGCAACTAAATTAAAATTTGTGCTTTTTTTTTTCTTTTTTTTTTAAATTAATTGGAATCTGAGGACTGCACAAGTTTCAGAAATTATGCCAGCATGTCTGCTAGCATGGAAAGGATTTTTCAAGTCTTTGAAATGCCAAAAAATACACTATTTTGGTGTCCTTTTCTCTAATTCAGGCAGGTACCTGAATTTTTTCAATCTGTCAAGCCCTGGTATACATAGGGCTGTTTGTAATTAAACAGATGCTTCTCTGAGTCGGCTGTAGCTGTTGCTATAACAACCAGAATGATAAAATTTTTTAAGGGGATTTGACAAAATGGGAGAAGGGTGTTGTGATCTGGCAGCACTCCAGACTGATTTTCATATCAACAACGAGCATACGTGGCTACTGCCATGCCTACTTTGAGGAATATATATTGTCGCTAGTTGAACGTGATCACCACTACTGCTAATATTACTGCTGCTTGACTATGCAGCCTAACTATACAGGTGTTATCGTTTTAATCTAATGTTAATCTTGTAATAAATTCTAGTCAGTTATCAGCATGGTCTTGTTTCGATCATTTCCCCCTTTACAAAGGATTTATTGGCAAAAGTTGGTTCCAAATTATTACAAACATAGTTCCAAAATAATGAACTATTTTTTTAGTCTACAATATAGCTGAGAATTTTCACAAAGCGCAAGTAATAATTCAAAATGTAAATTTGGGCTGGTGTAGACCTGCAACATCACTGGCTGTAAAGACATGGGTGACGGTCTGAATGAAATTATGTTAACCACCTCAGCTCAACATGCACCTTATGTTACCTTTAACACATTGCATTATATGTGAAATTTTTTTTTATCACCAGTGCAACACAGCTGCTGTTATTGGTGACCTTGGAAGCTATCGCAACCCAAGTAAAGGCTTTCTGTTAATAACTGCTTTTAATATAATTCAGAAGTTGGAAGAAAAGGCTTGCTTATAGTTTATCCTGACAAACATATGAAATATTGCAACATTGTCTACGCACAAGGGATACATCCTTCTGCTGGTACTAGCAGAAGGTTGCAGAATATGGTCTTTGAAAACAGTGATTACATTGACGGTAGTGTATGTCCTCACTGGGGAAATGAATGTGATGAATAAAGTGTGATGTTGCACTGGACATTATCAGTGATAATTTGGGATATTATAATTTTTTCATGAAATCCTACTTCCGATGTTCTTAGTTATCCCTATAACAAGTTTGATAGCATTCCAGAGAATAGATTTAGTTTCCAAAATATTGCATGCTTGCTTAAATAATAAGGAGTGAAAGAAAAATTCTATACATTGTGTGAGAAATAAAATATTTCTTCAAGTCGCTGGCAATAACGGAGGAGAAAAGTTGTCCCTTTTTCCTTAACAGTATTGTCTGTATAGGGAAGGTGGTATTCTCTTTTTTTTCACTCCTAGAGTTACTGTGAGATTTTTCCTCTATTTTTGGCATTAATTGGGTGTTGGCATGCACAAATTAGTCTTTTGCTACCCTCTGTCCAATTGTGAAAATTGTTTGTCAAAACATATACTACCACTTCTCTTATTTTGATGGTGTTCTAGGATATCTGGTATGTTAAAAAGAAATTAGTTTTCAAAACCATAAAAATTCTCAAGTTCTAAATATGCAGCTGTAGTATATAGACAGCTGAATAATTTCGTTTTAATTGTAATGAGCTTAGTAATAATTGCAACCATTATTATTTGACTGCATGTGTACTTCATATAAATATTTTTTATTGTAATTTTGTCTACTTCCATGTCATTCAAATTCCCTTTTAAAGACTCATTCTTAAGTTGAGTGTTCATAATAATTACACCATGAGATACTGACTACAAGGACATTTTATTATTGATATTTCAATGTTGTGAAATAAAAGATTGAATGATTTATTCTTCAGATTTTGTGTAAAATTTTATGTTACAAGTAAATTGTTTTCTTTGCAATAATACATTCGTTTTTCAGAAATTAATTTTTATTATATAAATCACATCATTAGTGAGTGAACCAGATTTCTTTCTTGATATGTGTATATATCTGTATTTTCTGATATTTTTTTAATTTGTGTTACACTCATTTTCTGCATGATTTCTTTTACCAAGGGTTGAAGCCTTTGATCATCAAACAGCTTGAAGCTTTTCGTGATGAGGAAATATCTGAAAGGAGAGAGAAGCGTCGAAAGCTCCAAGAGGATGAAGATAGAAAAAGTGGAAAGATGCGAAATAGGTCTCATGGAGAGTCATCTGTTTCTGAGCACACACCTAATGCAAGTGAAAATGTTGCTTCTTCACTTGATAGTCTTGAGCCAATTCCCATGGAGGTTTGTTTTATTAACTACATATTTTTTTCAATAGAATTCACCTTGATAATTAAAAATAATTTTAAAATATTGAGGATCTGTTTGAAGAACTGTTAAGTAATATAAAAAAAATTATCACCTGATGCAAATTTTTTTGTAAATACAGTAATACCCAGACCTACACTGTACTTAGCATGCACTTTCTAAGTTAAGCAAAATATCAGTCTTTGAATTCTAGTGAAACCAATTAGAAAGGCAGAATTTTTGCTAGGATGGGAAATGATTGTGGTATGTTGAACAATCAAGAATGGTTTATTGCAGTGTTTCTTATTCTTTTTCAGCTCATGGCACCCCCCCCCCCATATGGATCACATTTTTTTCTCGTGGTCCCTGTCCTATCCCGGGGCCCCCTCTACCCTCATCCAAGAGCGAGATGCTTTCTAGTTTTTTATTATGAATGAAATTTTAATAAATCAGGTAAATCTCTAGAATCCTGGCTAGACACGGATTCAAATGGTGGATTATCTCTCTTAGGAGTCAAATTATATTGTAAAAAACGGTCTGTGTAAAATACAGGATTATCTCCAATGAACACGCACGATAAATCAACCCTCCCAACACATCAACCGTTGGCGGCCCTCCATACTTACCTGGAAGTAACAGCTTACATATGAAAATCATAGTACCGGATCCCATATAGTGCAGTCCCCTTCCTCCATTATAGACAAGAATACCCGCGTCATGCCCACATAGACATAAGCGTTAAGATGCCCCTGGTGAATCTTCAAGTCCCCAATTTACATCCCTGGACTATTAAGCCCCACCTCAAAGGTGTTTAATTGTTTTTCCCATGTAATCACAAGTCATGATTAAAAATTTTGACTGTTGATTTGTGACCATTAAAGACCAGTGACTAACCTTGGAAAGTGTAGCGCTCTTCAAAATATCCCCGCAAAGACAGACAGCACCCTCCCCTGCTCTCTTTGCAAACATTCAAGAGTTATTGTACAACCTTAAACAAATTATTTTCCCATTTGTATAATAGTGCTTCCAGCATTTAAAAAGTGGACAAGGGTCACCCCACTTAAAAAAAAAGTAAATGAAAAATACCTAAATCACTTTTCTAAAGTGGTTAGTGGTGTTATTTCGGACACTTGTCCAGCTGTGCATTTTCATTCCATACTGATTTTTATCTGTCTTGACGATTGCTTAAAAAACAGGTTGTTATATCAGGGCTATATAATGAATAGCCCTTGAGAATCTTGCTTTCTTTATTTTTGGCCTCTCTACTTATAATTGTGAAATAATCTGTCATTGTGATGGGGACAATAAAGTAAAATTCATCTAAGAAATCGCAAAAGGTAGTGTGCTTTCTAGAAGAGTCTACCGAATACTTTCTACTTGAAATGCAATGCTTTTCTTCAGATCTTATCTGTAGTATTCCCCGAAATGTGGTCATAGATTGGAAGAGGAAATATGGACTTTTTTTTTTGCTTCAGGTTCTTTTTATATAGTTCTCTCTGAATTATAAATTTTATAGGAGGCACAAGGTTACTTGTACAGTTTTTAGAATTGGAGTCCCCCACCCCTTTCATGTACCTTTCTTTCTCATATTTCTTTTCCAAGCAATGATAGAGAAAATTAATTTTTTAATGAACATTCCTTCTTTTTTTTTTTTTTTTAATTTTTATATATTTGCAAGTATTACTCCCATAGTCTGTAGATTTAGGGAACGGGAAATATAAGAAATTCCGGAGAACGGCAGGTGGAATTCTCGCACGCAAACCCTAAATGGTTGTATTAGAATCTGGTGGCACAGAGTTGATAGCCTGCACAACTCTTGCATTATGCACCACCATACTTATCTTTTAACTGGCATTATAAAGGTGCCATTGTATTTTAATGTTTTACATGAATAGTATGCATTGAGGCCACACGTAATAGCCATCAATCGAAGATACCACTATATCCTAACTTACTTGTGTCCCTGGAGCCAGGTTTCGTAAACAACCAGTAAATAAACCAATTTGTAAATAACCAATATATGGTATTTCCCACTTTCTCAGAGTGCTTTCTCTTTCAGGTATATACTAGAAATTGCAGTATTTTTGCAGCTACCTCTCCGTATTCAAAGTCATTGTAATCACTTTGTTCTCACTATCTTGCACATTTGTCTTTGTTAAAAGTTATATATATAGGATTGATTTTTTTCACTCATTCAAATTATAATTTTCAGAGAATGTGGGAAAAAAATGTTTGTAAAAACTCTAGCTAAAAAAAAAAATATATATATAACAATTTCATCATCTAGCTGCTATATAACAATGTGGTTAAGATCAACAGTTTTCAATCGTAATTGTTTCACATCGAGAAAATTCATATATGTCGCCCATAACTTTACACTGTTGGTTGGTTAAAACTTCCTGGATTTTTTCAACTTTGAGTTGGCTACCATTGAAAAGAAAGTGTTGCCATGATCAGTGCATTTACTACGTAAATATACATTAAATTGCATATTCACAATATTTTGGTTTGGAGGGCAGATGGTACCACCTGCTGAAAGCAAAACGCACAATGCTGGTCACAGACACACCCTGTTAGGATTCACCAACAAAAATCTGAAATAAATCCCATATTCAGGTGTGAAATATGTAACAGTAAAGTCCATTAATGGTGATGATTTAGAGCTGTGGACCATCAGGAAAAGATTAAAAAAGAACTTAATCTGATACTAAGAGGCAAGGGCTAGCAAGGGGGGACCCCCCCCCCCCAAAAAAAAAGAAAAAATCACAGAGAAAAGGGAAAAAGATGGCCAAATCTATTCTATCAGTTTGGTTCTCCCCCCCATCCCCCGAACGAAATTTCTGGCTACGCCCCCGCTAAGAGAGGTTTTTGTTGCACGATAAAAGTTGAAACATTTTGTGGCTGGAAATCGCTCGGCACAGATTTATATGAATTGGAAGATATAGTAGGATCACAGGTTTTCAAAAGGGTTTCCAGACAAACCCTGGGTTGTCCAAACCTATTGTGAATATTTTTGCTAGTTTTTACAAATACATTTTTGTTAATGTATTTGTGTAAATGTGTATTTGTGTGAATGTGTATTTGTGTGAATGTGTATTTTTGTAAATGTGTATTTGTGTAAAATTTTTGTAAATGTGTATTTGTGTAAAATTTTTGTAAATGTGTATTTGTGTAAAATTTTTGTAAATGTGTATTTGTGTAAAATTTTTGTAAATGTGTATTTGTGTAAAATTTTTGTAAATGTGTATTTGTGTAAAATTTTTGTAAATGTGTATTTGTGTAAAATTTTTGTAAATGTGTATTTGTGTAAAATTTTTGTAAATGTGTATTTGTGTAAAATTTTTGTAAATGTGTATTTGTGTAAAATTTTTGTAAATGTGTATTTGTGTAAAATTTTTGTAAATGTGTATTTGTGTAAAATTTTTGTAAATGTTGTATGTGTTTTACAGATAAATTTTTTTCTTGAAAACGTAGCAATTTTTGTATAAATTAAAACCAGGCAAAGTTTCTCATTTTTGTGATAAAATATATTTTTTTCCCCCACATTCTCTGAAAATTGATTCGTGCATTCAAATAGTTAATCTTATATAATTTTTCATAAAGACGAATTTTCAATATAGTGAGAACAAAGTGATTATGCTGACTTCAAATGCAGAGGGGTAGCTGCAAAAGAGTACTGCAATTTCTAGTATATACCTGCAAGAGAGAAAAACGCTCCTAGAAAGTGGGAAATACCGTATATTGCCCTCACTCAATTTTATTCAAAACATTATTTTTGTAGTTAGTATATCCTGTGTTAAAAGTAATTTTCTTTTTTTTTTCCTGACATATGCAGGTTGCTGCACCTGCTAGTCAATTTGAAAGCAACATATCTGCGTCATGTAATCTGTCTGGGAATAATCAACCAAATAGAAGAAACAGAGGTATGAAGTGGTTTTGATATATCTAAAAGTATCTGCGGAGATCTCGTGATGTATAAATTAACTTTTAAAATAGTTTATAGAAATCCTTAGATAACTTTGATATGCTATAAATAAGTTACGTGCTTATTATTATATCCTTTCCAAGTTTCAGTTGCTGTATTGTCATTTGATAATGCATTACCCACTCAGTTATCTGAACCATCATCAACAGACTTGGTAGAAGATCTTTTGAATGTGTGAGTGGTTTTTCTTTAATATATTAAACTGCAGATTTTCTTTTTTTTTGTATTGAGGTTGATGCTAATTTAGAACTCGTGGGGACTTAAAAAAACTCCTTTTGTAAATGTTGAAAATGTTTAAAGAACAGTATATTGTTTGGGATCAGAAAATTGGTTTGTAAAAAATGTGTGGTTCGTAAATTTGAGGTTCATAAAATTTAGCATCTACTGTATATATTTCTTCGTAATTAAAAACAGATTAATAAGAAATCTTCATCACTAATGCATCTTGCCTGATTGTATCATAGGTCTTTTTACGATCTTCGTAAACCACAGATACTTTGAACAGTTTTGTTGGTCAGCCTTTTTCATAAAACATAAAGAGATAAGGAGCTGCTGATATTTTATGTTATGCTACGCTTATTGAATTTTAGCAGGATTTAGTACACAGCAAGCTAAAATAATTTTGTTAACAGTGGTAAAACCTCTATTCTGGTCTCCTTAGTTCCTTTTTTATACCATTCAATCAACAAAGTGAGTGAAATTTAAGTTGAAGAAAAAATTTTTAATTTAAATTCAGAATTTTTTTCAAATTTCTTACATGAAAATAGCGACAAGTAGCAAGTCTTGTGAAAAGTTTCTCTGAATTGATCACACATGAAAGGTGGTAAAATCAAGAATTTCAATCATTTCTATGTTTTTTTTTAAATGTTTCAGGGAGGATTTCTTTCGTGTGAGAAGGGCACACTTTTTAGCCTTGTTTGAATTTTTTGATTGTGAAACAAAACAGTTTGTTTACTGTTCACAATCATATAAAATCTTTGTATTCACCGCGTGAAGTCCTTGATTTTATGTTTCTCTTTACGATTGCACAAATTTTCTTCATTTTTTATTTCACAGATAAAACTATCAAATTTATGCAGATAATTTTCCATTTATAATTATAACTCCAAAGTTTACAGAATTTTATTTCTTTTGGACACTCCTAACATGTGTGCAGATGTAGTAAAGTAGGACAAGAGGGCTTGAAAATAGTTATCCATCAATAATTATGAGGCACTTGAAAAAAAAGTGGTGACAAGTAGAAAAATCCTGGTCAAATTTCTTGAAAATTGCTCTGTTACAAGAAAAGTTTAGGAGCTACTATTATATGAAATTTATATAATTGTTAAAGTTTGTTTTTGTTACAATGTAAGAAACATCTATAGATTAAAAGGATAATAGTATTTGTTTATTAATAAACATTAATTTGTAATTATTTGAATTTTGAATGATTGTTTGGAAGTTTTTTGTTTTCAAAGAAGAAAAATGTTTTCCCTACGGTATTATATGGTCAGATTTTCTTACCTGATTACTCTCACATGATTACTATACTTCGCTTTTAATATTATTTTTTTTACTGTGGCAAATTTATTTTTAGGGAGACCCAACCAAATTCTCCAGAACCTAATTCATCTCCATCACTTTCAAATTTGTCTATGCATGTAGATCCACCTCATAATTCTAATGGAGAAAGAACATCTAATATTTTAACCTCACAACCAACAGTTATCTTGAATGACATCCTTCAAGGTTTACATTCAGCAAACCGTAGAGGGAATAGTCTTTTAGGTTTGTATATGTTTTCTGATACCAGTTGATATTTGTTCATTTGTGATGAAATATTTGAGAGAATGATAATGATTTTCATCAGATGGTTTTTGTCAACTATAATAAACTTGTTCTCATGTACAAGGTTTGTTCGGGAAGTTAAGATCCATTGGCAAGTATTTGGTTTAATACTTGCCAATGGATAGTCCAATTCTAAACCCAAAATGTGTTCTACAAATTAATTTGTGAACTATAATAAATCATTTTTCAAGACAAATAAAATTTAATTGGTCGAATGGTCGATGCGTTTCGACTCTCAGTTGAAGAGCCGTCATCAGGACCTTGTGGTCAGAATTCACACGAATTAGTCGTGGAGGGGTGATGTTTACATCTGGTCGTCCGGAGAGTTTATCTTTGTATTTGCTGCGTCCGAGTGGTCTTTGGATGCGAACTGGGGAGCCATCTGTTGCAAAGTATTGAAAATTCTGTCTCGGCCGAGGTTAATAAAGTCTGTCCAAGCTGACGAAATAGGTGGCGTGTTTCTTCCATCATTAACGAGGAAATTCTGACATGTTCCGATGAAGTATATCTCGAGAAAATTCAGTTTGGAATTATGTGTTTTTTTTAAAAACAGACGCTTTATCAAAATCATGTGAAAGTTACCAACAGTGTTGGGCAATAGCCAAACTATCTGTCTGTTTTAATAGCTGAACTATTTGTCTTGAAAACGTGGCAATTTTTGTATAAATTAAAGCCAGGCAAAGTTTCTAATTTTTGTGATAAAATAATTTTTCACTGGCTTGCATGTTATTTTTCTATTTAATTATTACCATTGTCCCAACATTATTAAATCTTACCAGACAATGAAAATATGCAGCGACTTTTAATAGAATTCCCTTATCTAGGGAATTATTTACATTTTAATAATATTGCAACATATTGCTTGTTCTTAAAGTCAAAATCAGTTGAAAATTTCTGGTGATAAAACATTCATAACCCAGGTTACTCATAATTTATAAAGTTTTTCTCCCAAATAATTTCATTTGTGATTCCAAAAGTAGCATGATCAGAAAAATTGGTTTTATATATTTTCATTTTATCATTAATTCTCTTCTCATGATGTTAAATATCAAATATTCATGAATAATATGTATTAATTAAAAATTGTTAATATATATTTACATAAACTGAATCCCTAGCAATTCGTGAGATCATGGGAATGGATCTATTCAAATAGGTAAAGAGAGTAATCCAAGAAACATTAATTGCTGATTACATGACAGTTTTGCGTGATAGTGAGTGGTAAGAGAATTTAAATGAAAACCTTATGGGATCTTTAACATGCAATGCTCGATTTTTGCTGTCAATGGGGATTACAATCTCCAAAATTTCATACATTTTGCTGTAGCGCCTCTGCTTTTAAACTGTGAGCCAGGAAATTTTGCATCCTTGTACAGGTCCTAATTTACTATCATTTCCAGAAATAAATTTGTATGAGAGAGTAGAAATTGTCAGTGGCACTTTTTTGTAGCTTCCATGTTTAGGATGAGAATCATCTTGGCATTGAAAACCATTGGAAGAAATGAAAAGTTTTATATAATTTCTAATTAATTCTTTTGAATATTTCCCGTTGAAGGATGGATGACAAAACTGTATGTATGGAGTGAGATGGAAAATGTCATCTGTCCTCTTCTCTCTTGTTGGGAGGAAGTTATAACAGTGTCTTATTGGCTGCAGCAATCTCTGTATTTTCAGGAAAGATGAATTTCACCATGTTTCTTCATAAATCTAACAATAGATACACTATTTCACATAAATTTAATTTTCAATTTTCCAGCACTTGTGCAATTAATTGTCAGCAAAACTTCGCCTTCTGCTGTTGAACAACAAACATAAGTTCCTGGCAAAGTTTGATTGATGTTATCCTCTCTCTTCAATTGCAAGAACTCCTGCAACAATACTCGCATTGAAATAAGAGCAGAATTCTATTAATTTATAAATTTATTATCATCTGAAACATTTATTATCATCTGAAACATTTATCTTCCATTTCATCAATTTATCTCATTTACAGCAACAGTAGTTTGAGCGTCATACAGTGTCAACATTCGACTTCATAATAGATGAAATAGTTTTTTTTCTAGAAGTAATATACCAAAAATTTAGCAGATTAACTTATATTTACTAGAAAGAAATTCATAAAATTTACTAAATAAAATTACAAATGTCATATAAATGTGTTGGTATACATTTGAACAAAGGTAAAAGACCAAAAGAGCTGAAAAATCTCTTGGAATATTTTTGTGCAAAATTTGTGTTTTCCTCATGTGACATTTCTCTTCATTTCATGGTATACTTAATATAATTTCAGGGTGGAATAAAGATAGCTGACAATGAAAAATTCCTTTAGAATTAGATTTTATTTCCTATTCATTTTGCATTTATGAAGTTCATTTTTTTTTTTTCAAATTCACATTCAAAAAGAAGAAAGGTAATTAAGTTGGAGAAAAAATTTATTCAACACATAAGTTTTTACACTTATTGACTAATTTGTTATGATAAGGTGGCTAATATCCATTTACTTGAAAACTGCATAACTTCAAAAAGATAAACTTCTTGGTCTATTGTGTCTTATGCATCATTAATGTATTTTCTCTATTATAATTGTTTTCATTGAAAGAAATTCAAATTTAAATGCATTTTTAACCTTTTATTTTGATAATTCATAGTTTTAACATGTCACGACTTAACTTGCCAGTGTTTTTTTTTTTATTAGAGAAGTGGTTCTTAAAATTTTTTCCACCAGTGGCTTCCTTGCCCATTCATGATTCACTTAAGGCTCCCCAGAATAGTTTGGGGAGATATGCTTTGAAGTGGTTCTTTTACATGAGAAGATAAATTGGTACACACACAAATCTTCAAGTTCATCACAATGCCCCTGACAAAGGTTGGCGACACAGGAGCTAGGGCATTCATTCTCAGAAACACTGCATTAGAGACGTGAATAAGACTCCTAGCATGAGACATCTTGGTTCCACTTTTTTAAATTTCAAATTTGCATTTTTGTTTTTCTCCAGGCATAGGTATATCTGGTCTGAATAGAAATGGTGATGGAAGAGATTCTCCACCTGTTATTCCAGAAGATTTATCATCATTTACCACACCAACAAATTCTGGTCTAGTTTCTGTTACTTTTAATGAAGGTAATTTATTCACACAATCAAGATCACAGTTGAGACAATGATTATAGTCCAGATTACATATTAAGCTTTTGTGACTATCTTTTGTATCGTGTTGGAAGGAGTTCAAACTTTTTAGTTGTTCTATATGAGTGAAAAACTAATGTTTCACTTGCACAAGTGATGAGCATCATCAGAAACCAGTAATCAAATGATAGAACGGTGTTACAAAGTCCAAGTCGAAATTCAGCAGGAGCCTCATCTAGAAGAGTAATCAAATGATATTGTCCAAAGAAACCAATAAAAAAGGAATTTTTTTGTTGGTTCCTTATGGGAGTATATTGGGCAAAGGTTTATTTACTCTTTCGTATTAAGTGATATGAGGTCCAGTATGAGGCCTGCCTAAGACTAAAAGTGTTTATTCAGAGATTCCCAGATTTTTTCCTTAAAAACTACCCTAGAATATTCAGAGTTTGAGATTCATAGAAAGGAAAACCAGCTTTAGTACATTGGGCTCGACGTAAATTTAAATATGTTGATTATATTTACATTTGGTGTGTTATTTTCATGTAGGATAAACATTGAGAAATGTGGTTTAAAAATTTTTCTAATTTTTTCCGTTTTTAATGATATTGTTTGCAGCGTTATCTGACAAAACTAAGAAATCTGCTATAAAATTTTTTTTTTGTAGCAATGCCATTCAAAGTGCAACTTCGATTATTTGAAATGATGTACTTACATTTATTTGTTTATAACTTCAGAGCAAAGGTCGGGCATTGAAAGTACTTTCAATGAAGATACAATATTTCCCAGTATACCAGAAGATCTCTCTTCCATTTCTCATACTAGTGCTAGAAGAATGCTGTCATTCCCATTGCCATCATGTAAGGATGTTGGTTATTTCTCTCTCCATTTTTAATGTTGAATGCAGTATACCCCTTTCAGATCCTGGTACCACAAATATGTGGGTTATTTTTCTCACGAATTTTTTTTTTTTTATCTCGGAGTTAAGCCCAGACTTGAAAGAATGTGTAAGTTATGAGTTAAAAATATGGTGTGTGAACTTTAAAGGCTTTCATCGGAGGGTGGCACTTGAAGTTGAACTTTCAGTGGGGGAAGTGCATCGAGGAAGAGTGACTTATTACATAAAATTTAGTAATAAAATTCTGGAGAAAATTGTATGTGAATATGCCCTGCATCATTTTGCTGAAAAAATTTGAAGTGAATCATTCCTTCTCAAAAAAAAATTTTTTTAATTTGAAAAAAAAAATTTGCTTACACTTACGTCCTTAATTTTTTTTTTTAAATTAAAAATACAAATACAGCACTTCAAAATATAGAAAAAAAGAAATGAATGCTGGGTCTGAAAGAGCTATACATGTCTCCCTAATTGGTTAACCAATGTCTGGGTGTGTGTAGTATGTGTTTAGAGTGTTGCGATCTGTTCCAAATCTGAAGGGAAAGCTGCTGATGACGGCATTTGAAAATTATAAGTTCAGTGTTGTCTTTCTGTCTCCAGAGATATTCTTCCTTCTCTTGCTCCACCAAGATAAAAGCAAGATGAGATCATATTTGTATTCTAAGTAGTTTAACTATACTACAACCAGTTGAATTGAACAAGAACTTATTACTATAGGAAGTTTGTTTAAATAAAGAAATGTTTTGTTTTTATTTTTTCTCTTATTCCAAGAGATTTAATTTTCTATATGACAAATGCTTGTGTTTATAATTCTTTTGAGCCATAAGAATATAGTAAATCACATGATAATAAATAAATAATGAATATGCAAACTTCTATTTAAAATAAAAATCTTGACATATCTAATTTCCAGGTGCAAATGACATTGGCAAGAGTAGGCAGTAGATAAGAGTGACTGATCTGAAATCTAGATTTTGAGTCATTTAACTTGTAAATTTTAAGCTAGAAATTGATAAATGTACTTGATCAATTTTGGAATTCCAATTTCTGCACTCATTGTAAAAAAAAGTTCTGTGTGTTTAATCAGGATTTGTACTGGTCAGGGAAAGAATGTTTTATTAAAAAAAGGCAGGGCAAATAGCCCATTTTTTATTTTAAAACTTGGAAATTTCTTACATTTGACCTGTTTGTGTGTGTGTGTGGAAAATCAGATAGTTGTCTGATCAGAAAATAAAATAATAAAGAAGAAAAAAAATTTTTCCTTGTAAAAGGAAATCGAGAACGTAAATTCTGATCTGATAAGATTGTAAATTGATAATTGTAAATCTTTCAATGGAACCCCCAAAAAACCATAAACACTGCTGAGGAGAAATGAAGTCAGTGTGAAAGAGCATATTGCTTTAATCTTGTCATTACTGCATACAAAGTGTTTACAAAAACTAACCATAACTGTGCATCGTAGGAAGATAAGCTGAAAAGTATCAGAAAAGTTCAGTTACTGTAATTTTTAAGATGACTTCAGAGAGCAATGCCAGATAAAGTACATGTATATCATGATTTCCACGTGGGTATTTTTTATTGGAAAAGGATGATTGATGAAAAAACTGTTCAATTTAGAAAGTGTGATGAAAATCAATCTCTTCAGTAGGCTGATTTGGTTGAAACAGCAAAAATGACCTGTATAAAGTTTGGTGCCGGCTTTTCATCAAAACGTTCAATTTGAGCAACATTGGCAGATAAGCTGTACAGAGCCATGCCAGGCATGTGAAATGGGAGTTCCATAAGCGAACCAGATTTAAAAAAAAAATTCCCCTATATCTCAAGTTTTTGGTTCTAGCGCTAATGCAAATGCAGAGTGTAAAAGCAAAATACAAAGAATTGTGATGCAGCGAAATCAACTACATTTTCAACTGATGGCGCAAAGGAAACAACAGCGAATGCTTGAATCTTGTGGGAATTGTAGTTAGTGATATCCTATAATATTTTAAGGATGTTGGAGAAAGTTTTCAGACAGTGATAATGCAGAAAAGGGAAATCGCATGTTATTTGGTTATGTTCCATTTTTCCATCACGTGTATATGAAAAGCATAAATGCGTTTATAAAATAAATGTAATAATTTACAATTTGTTATTGTGATAACTAATTATTATAATTAATACAAATAATTTTTTATTGATTATAATTAATATGTATAAAATTTTTGATAAAAATTACCTAGAATTTTTAAGGAAAATTAGACTACAAAAACTTGGAAAATCTTAAGTTTTTGGCAAAAATAAATATGGACCTTTAGTTACACTAGGCCCTGCAATTATTAAACAAAGTGTAAAAAAAATGTGTACAAAACATTGTAAACTACTTTTGATGCAGAAAACAAAAATCTTTTACCAAGATGCAGCCAGAGGAAAAACATGATTGAGTACTGGAGCAGTTTATATGCCATCAGACAATAACCATGTGTGGTATTCTAAACTTTTAAAAAGCTCATGTTTTCTGGAAAATATCTTGAAAATATAATATTAAAACAAGGATTGGCAGCCATACTTGACTAATGGAGCTGTTTACTTTCAAGGCTTATCAAAGATAAACTCTGCATAGTGTCATTCCCTGATGTTTCATCTTTGCATAGCCAAGTCTCCCAAATTTTTATCTATCTCCCAGACTTTTGAAACATTCTTATATCTCCCAAATTTTGCCCATAATTATAAAAATCCCTAAATTTAGGGGAAAAAATTGCTTGCAAAGAATTTACCCAAAAAAAAAACCTGTTTCATAATGTGCAAATTGTTGTCATTCTGTTGAAACACAAAAATATTTAATTTTTGGAGAAAACACAAAATTTGCCAATCAGCAAGCGTCAATCCGTCCTTTTGAAATCCAAAATTGGCACGATCGTGTGTATCTGCTTCATCTGTACGTCTTGTTTTGGGCCAGACAGACATTTTTTTGGTTTGTGAGATTTGATTTTTGAGAGTAAGGTAATTTAACCCAAGGACTATAACCTACTGGTTGGCCATGATTGGCAATGGCTTGTACGGTGTCAGTTATTGCAACGGGAAAATATCCATAAAATTTCCCTTCTACTAATGAGAAAAATCCCTAAAATGTTTTAAGATCTTTTTTACATTTATTTTTGTACGGAATTTGGATCAGCGGGAAAACCTACCGAATTCTCATTCTCCAAAGTTGGCAGCTATGTCTTTGTATATGTTACTGCCAGAGCTTGAAGTGCAAATTTCAGATATAATTTGGATTTCAGCTGGCCATTTCACGAAGTGGCCAGAAGTACCTGGCCGAAGCTTGATGTGCTGATGTTAGACGGCCCAGTTAAAGCCAGGTACATTTTTTTAAATCGCCAACATGTGATACATGTCTATACATAGCATCTGTATTTTGAATTAGCTCCATGTGACGAGTGAGAAAAAAAGTGAAATTTGAGAAAAAAACTTTATAAATAATTATATGAAGTTTTTTTCATGTCAAATTTTGGAGAAAAAAATGATTACTGCATCGTGAGTGTGTGGTTTAATGGGTTGCCATAACTAACATGGACATAATTATCATGAAAAAAATACGCCAGCTTGATGATGATCCTGATTCATGACTTTGGTTATCAGATTTCGGCCAAGGATAGGGTTACCGGATTCAGAAACTTGGAAAGAACAACTGCACTCGCACTCTTAGTGATGTCACTATTGAAATTTACACAATAGATGATCCAATTATTCCGGCCACAACACAATTATTCCCAACTCTATAAAACAGAATTGGGAAGAAATCCTAGGAATTTTAGCGACTATTGGTGAATGTGTTTGGGAAAAGAAAACACAAACACTAGTATCAATGAAGAAATATGTGTTTCAATATAGGAAAAAAATTCTGTTAATATGAAAAAGGACAAAAAGGCAAATTTTCCGAAATATAGAAGGTTGCTTGAAATGACATGAAAAAGGAGGATGGTTAACCCTAGCCAGGGATCACCAGCCACTTAGTGAACTGGCTGGCTTAAGTTGGAATTTCAGATAATGGCCGGGTCTATTCAACGAAATTGGAATTTGCCCATTTCAGGCTTTGGCAGTAACATACACATAACAATCAAATTCACTCAAAATTGATTGGCGTTTTGTGTTAATGGAATTATAACTCCTTCCCCCCCCCATCCTTTAAGTAAAACAGCTAGTACTTTGGAAATTTACAAATGCAGTCACACCCAAACTTTCATTATAAGGATTTGTCAAGGAAAATAATGAGGGAAAAACTGTCCTACACACCAACTCTGGTCATATTGCCATATGGCAATTGCCAACCAGTGAAGTTGGGTAGGAAATGAAGGCTGCATCTATCGATGGCTCTGTAAAAAACTTGTTCCTGATGTTGTCCCAGATTCGAACCTGTGGACCTTGACAAGAACCTTCATAGTGGAAGCATCTTACCACAGCACCACTCAGGCATGTTCCCAGTCTACTAGTCTGCCGTGATTGAAGCTGCTGCTTTAAGACGACATTTGCATTGCCTGTGTTTATTCAAGTTTCTGAAATTTTTAACTTTTCATACACAAAATGATCCTCTTCTAAGCTTATTCTATTATATTTTCACTATTCCAGTCAGTGATAATGTTGCTGAG
Source organism: Pholcus phalangioides (assembly GCF_987345545.1). Lineage (NCBI taxonomy): Eukaryota > Metazoa > Arthropoda > Arachnida > Araneae > Pholcidae > Pholcus > Pholcus phalangioides. The sequence goes on along the minus strand of NW_028301600.1, from coordinate 42,815,129 downwards.
GAAGAAAGTAATGATGCCTTGTCTGAAAATATTCAAGCACCGGCTGAAATACGTTGTTATTCTCCACCTTTACCTCCATCTATTCAAAGGTATATTTTAAACTTTATTTTTTATTTTGAAGTAAATATTTTGACAATCTTTTCCTAAATGCTCAGTTTTACCCTCAGGAAAAACAGCTCAAAATAATCTTGCATACACCAATGTGTGCAAGCAAATATGATGTATCATTATGGGTTTGATATGTTCAATCATCCATTTGCGTTCATGCCATGAATTTAGGGACATCATTTAACAAGTAAAATATTTTAATTGTAAATTTTCTGGAATTTTTCAGATGAAGAATATTAAGTTTCTATGTTTAATATTTATATGAATATTGAAAATCAATTTTTTTTTCTTACGTGCTCATTAGATAGGACAATGTTATTTTCTTATGGATCAAATTCTGTGGTAGCAACTCAAATTAATGTTTTTCGGCCTCTTACATTTATCTTTGGTTATATAGATACTCTTTTTTGATAAAAATTAATTACCTTTTGGGTGAGACAATACTAGGGAAAGACCAACATGTGTAGACCCAAAATTGCAAAAAGAAACCACGGCTAAACGAGTTACGGAACTATATGAAGTTTCTTTATCAGTAGCAAAGAAAGAATAGTGAAAATACTCCTTATAGCTGGAGTTACTCGCTGTTGTAGACTAGTTGAATTCAAAATGAACCATCAACAAGAGCAAAGGAGGAGGAAAGAAAATAATGGTGAAGCTAATCACAAATGAGAATGTGATAGTGATGCTGATGGAGAAAAAATAATTATTGTAGGAACTATTTTATTGTAGCCAGATAACTAATATTGTAGCCAGATTTTTGAGAAGGGTGGTGTGTTAGTTATGTCGTTGATCAACTGGTTTGAGCTTTTGTTGGTGTGGAATGATTCGGATAAATCAGAGTCAGATGGTGAGGGGCGGTTTGGAATAATTTTGGCAGAAGAAACGTCAAATTCATGGTCAAAGGACCAGCAATGTTGGGCTATGGATGAGCCGGTGAAGTCTTGGTTGGTTACTTATCTCCTGTGCTCGTTCAATCATCAAGATATCTGACATAAATAGGATATCAAATTGCACGAAAGAGTTTTATTTCTAAATAGTGGAATTGTTTGTTGAAAGACAAACAATCTATCACATAACCAAAGGTCTTGCCATGAGAAATCCTCTCAGCCCTGTGCTTAATGACATCTACATGCACTATTTTGAAATAAAACTCTTCCGTGCAATTTGATATCCTATTTACATCAGATATCTTGATGATTGCTTCATCCTTCTCGACCGTAACATTAACATTGACCATATTCTAAATACTTACAATTCCATCAACCTCTGCATCCAATTCACTATACAGGAAGAAAACAATAACCAACTTGTATTCCTGGACGTATTGGTCACTCGCCACGAAAAAACTTTCTCTACCACTGTCTTTCACAAAACCATTTGCAGTTTCCAGACACAACCTATCTGCGCATCTTCCAGCACAAAAATTAGCCTCGCTCTATACATATGTGAAACGAGTCATTAATATCTGCTGCTCACCGATGCTACTTGTACCTGAACTCAATATCCTAAAAGCAATAGCAGTGGATGGTGTGTGTGGCTACCACAGCTGTTATTGATAATCTACACAGCAAATTTTTTTTTAATGCTTCCGCAACCAAGCCTAAACCTGGACACAAAAAATTGATCATTTTGCCTTACTATATAAAAACAGCCAATGCATTGTTAAAATCCTTCGAAAATATTTTTCAGTGATTTTCACCCCGTCAATAAACCCAGCTGCTTCTGAACTAAAAGATCCCATTGACCCACTCAACAACTAGGGGCATCTACATCATTTCATGCAGATAATCATATGTAGGTCAAACTAAATGTATAGCCCAACATTGCTGGTCCTTTGACCATGAATTTGACCTTTCTTCTGCCAAAATTATTCAAAAATGCTCCTCACCATCTGACTCGGACTTCTTCGAATCATTCCACACCAACAAAAACTCAAACCAGTTGGTCAACAACCTAACTAGCACACCACCCTTCTCAAAAATCTGGCAACAGTTCCTACAATAATTATTTTTTCTATCGTTATAACAAATTAAATTTAGATTTGTTTAGTTTCTCATATTTTAATTCTATTATCTAACAAGGTCCAGGCAAGGAAGCAATGACACTCCAACATCAATTGAGGAACGTTGTTATTCTCCTCTTTTTGCTCCTAGTGATGATAATTCAAGGTAACTCCTTCGATTATTCACTTTTTCTTTACATACTAAAGTGTGAATCCTCCTTAAAATGATACTTAATAGTGTGATAAATCTGTATACAAAGATATTTTTATTCCATTAGCATTTGTCTCTAATGTTAAACTCTTTTAAATACAACAATATCCTTTGCTAATCCCTCTGCAATGGTGTTTTTAATAGCCTCTGAAACTGTATTACTTCAAAAGTTCAAAGGTTCTTCATAAACAAGGAACCATTCTTTTATTATTGTCTGTCCACAAAGAAGTTAATAACCCGATGATGCTGGAAGTGCATGTGAATAGGTTCCTAACAGTCTGAGTGTGTATCTAAGGTTGCATTTGAAATTTCAGTGCTGCCATCTGTGAGTGAATTGTAATGATTGGATATTTATACCATTTTAGGAATTTTGCTTTGTGTGGTATAAGCTGCACCAGTAAAATGACCCAGGAAACTCGCAAATTTGTCTCTGCCAAATGTAATATGGTGAAATATGGGTAATTTAGTTATATTTTACCCTGGATTCCACTTCATAAACTGATACATATTCATTTTTTACCTGGTTGTTTTTCCAGCTAAATGCAATGTATTAAAAATTACTGTTTCTTCTGTAAATGATTTAATTACGTCCATAATTTGAATTTTACAGACAATTTTTCTGCAATTGTTTTGTCCTTGCCCCTGATTTGGCGAGTTGTGTGGGAGGCATGTGTGGAACAGATACTTGAGAAATTGATACATGCGCCAGTAGACTTGGAGAGAAGTTTTATTATCATGATGTAAAGCTTGCAAAAAGCTAGTTGGGTGAATAGTATTGACCATCATGTGGACCAGGGAGACTACCTGTAGATGTGAAAGTGTGTGCACATGCACCATTACTTGGTACTCCTGTATGTCCATATATTATTGCTTAAAACCAAATTTGCAATATATATTTTTATTACTTGAGAGCTATCTGCTTTAAACAGGATATCAGTATTTTCGTTCGTATAAGTGTCAGTCTGCTTCAACATGGAATGCTACCAGCCTGTCATATCTAAATTTGGAGGTAAATGCTTCTGTTTTCGACACAAATAATCATCATGTCTGGTTTCAGAACTTCCTCAGTTGAATTTTAGGCTACAGTGTGAACCTGACCATCATATATCTCTGCTCTTAGTAGGATTTTCATTGCCTATATACGGGGTGATTATAAAAAAAAAAACTATCCCGACATATGGGCCCCTAACTATCATACCATTCACAGAAACTGAATGAAATTTTGGCATAAGGTATTTTGAGGTATGCGCTCAAGAATGATATGGAAAACAACAGTGTCACTCTAACAGTTACGGTTACAGTGAGAAAATTTCGAAAATATCAAATGGCAACACCAAGTTTTTTGTATTGGAATGTGATCTCCATACTGAAAAACACTAAATAGCGTTGGAATGGCACCTGTAGCACGAAAATCCCCGGAGCTAGGCAAGGAAAAAGTAAAAAGGACTTTGCCGTGCACCAGAGCATTAATGTTCATTTCATTCGTCACACCGTTTCTTCGGCTGAGATCCCAGCCTGATTAGTCCTCCACAAGGTCATGTGGAAAATTTGTGAAACACAATAAAATGCTTTATTTTATGCTGCTTCTCTGTCCTTATTGGTTGTCCTCACTTTTAGCCTATCTACCGCCGGTGATTTTCATGCTACAGTTGCCGTTCGAACGCTATTTAGGGTTTTTCACAATGGAGATCACATTCCAATACAAAAAACTTGGTGTTGCCATTTGAAATTTTCGAAATTTTCTCTCTGTAACCGTAACTGTTAGAGTGACACTGTTGTTTTCCATATCATTCTTGAGCGCATACATCAAAATACCTTATGCCAAAATTTCATTCAGTTTCTGTGAATGGTATGATAGTTAGGGGCCCATATGTCAGGATAGTTTTTTTATAATCACCCTGTATATATATACACACATAAAGTTAAAGTTGCTGAGGTGCCATTGAGTTAACATACACTTTGAAAAAGTTTTGTTTCTGTGAGCGTTATATCAAATGTATTCAGCTACAAATACAGAGGCCACCGACAGTAGTCACCTTTCCCAATGAGGTGGCGTTGAACGTAATGCTAAAAAAATTTCTTGAGAAGTTTTTGCTCTCGAAAAGGCAGTATGATGAGGACATAGCAAATTACTATCGTTACTAGAAATAACGAATATAAATAGTCTGTTAATCAGGAAGTTAGCTGTTGAAATCAATAGTTGACATAATGATCAGTAAAACAATCTAATTCACAGTATTTTCAGCTGGTTGGGGGCCGCATAAAATGACCTCTCTGGTTAGCTCTTGGCCATCCCTTCTATAAAGAATGTGTGTATGATTGGTGTTATTTTTGTTGGTCAAAAGAATGGTGGTATTTTTTCACAATAGTAATATAAATATAATTTTTTTTCTTGGTATTTATTTTTTTATATAGGTTCCAGCAAAGTAATATTACCCAAGCACCAGCTGAATTACATAGTTATTCTCCTCTCTTCCCCTCAGAAGAAGGAAGTCCTAGGTAACATATTATTTCAAATGTTTGAATTTGATATTTTTCTGTATATTAAATTTAAATAAGCATCAGGATGTTTAAAGCTATGAATATTTTGAGAAATGATAAAGAACATGAAAATTAATGGTATTCATACAGAAAAGTATGGCTGAAATAGTTGAATGAAAATGTTAAAAAGGGGCTTTTTTTTCCCTGTACCCTACAGTCACAATCCATTGAGAATAATAAAAGTTATTTTTGTATGAAATGCTCATGGCCTCTGCAATTTGACCCACATTACCAGGCCTATATGCAGCATACATCAAAATTGATATAAGTATTTCATTACTTTCAATATTCATGCTGATTTATTCATTTCTAATTTATTCTGAGCATTTAATGAGTATATTCTAATAAAAATGTTTGTGCAGTGAAAGTTCAAATTAGTGAAAGTTGAATATCTTAGAGAGGTCCAGTGCATATGTCATGCAGAGTTAATATCAAAATCAAAGAAAAAAACGAGTGATACATGTGGCTGCTACAGCAAGATGTGGGGTGCATAATATGATATTTTGAAAATACAGTATAAACTGTCATTCCTATTCATCTAGTCAATTTCTAATCATTTACATAGTTACTTTTGACATAACCACGCGTATGTTAAACACCAAAGTAACAACTTTAGGTTTTCTCCGCTTTTGTACTCTTTTACGCCGTGATTTGAGCCTGGATGTAATAGGCAAATGCATAAATGCATTTCTATCTTTTGGGAATGATGTAAGCAAATGCATAAAATTGGAGAATTTTCAGAATAAAAGCATTATATTATTAAGTTCTACCAAAGCTGAATCACATTTTTACAATTTTTCGAATAAGGAATTTTCCATTTTTCATTTCACCAGTTTTTTTACTGTTGTGCACTGCACTTATAATTCAGTTCTCTTTAGAGAAAATTGCTTTTCTTAAGAGCAGCTACTAGTAAATAAAAATTTTTTGAAGAAAACATACCGAAATTATTTTCATGAGAATATTGGTGTTAATATGCACAAAGAAGTAGAAAATATGAATTTTAAAAACCATGTTTGCTTTTTGATGAAGTATTTGATTTTTAAATCTTATTTTCCTCTTTTTAGTGAATATTTTGCCATTTTTGACAATTTTTTCAAGATTTTTTCAGTGTATATTTCAGGATTTCCAGTATATGCAGTGAAATCTGTATGATGTAAACCGTTGTTAAATGGAATCAAAATATAGTCTGTTCAATGATTATTGCTTTCATTTGCACCTAAATAAAATGGAAATTTGTCCAAAATGAAATATCATTTCAGTCTCTTGACATTCTGTTTCATACAGGTTTCACTGTATTTTGGTCTTTTTGATGCATATTTATTATGTAGAGCATATTTAATTTATTTTTTAATGTATATAATCTGTGCTGTAGTCCAGGATTATTGTGGATGTTAGAGCTTATCTGAGTGTTATTGCATTTTGATTTGTTTTCAACTTGTAATGAGATTTGTGTTGAAATTTTGTGGTTTTTTAAAAAAAATGTGTCACTGTATGTTGCATAACATTTTTTTAATATTTATTTAAAGGTTCCGTCATAGTAATGAATCTCAAGAGCTAGGGGATTTTTCTAGTTATTCTCCCACAGGACCCACACCCAGTCCTCCAGATGATGATCATTCAAGGTAAATTGTATATCAAATCTAATAGCTAAAAATTTGTTTTGTATCATAGTAATACTTTGTTACACAATAGGGGGGAACAGATGACAACCATGTGAGTTTATGTATAGATTTCTCATAGAAATGCATATAAATATTTGTGTTAATATGGATCAAATTTTTGTAAGAACACCTATTTCTCTTGCTATAGCCCCATTTACATTTGCTAATATTACGGTAGCATTGAGTTCTTTTGATGACTTTTTTTTCTTTGTAACGAAAGAAATAAGAGCAGTCATTGGTGAAAATTCTTTAAGCAGGTTTTAAACCCGCTTTTTCTATCTCCCATGTAAACATGCTTATGATACTGTTCTTAAAATGGTCAGAGGATGAAGCACTTTTTTTCAGGATGTCACAGATTTATTCACCGAAAACAGCTGTTTACAATTATTCACAATCTTGCATTGAGGTTAGTCTCAACAACACTGACTACTGCTCTGGCTTGCATGATCTTTATAAACATGACGAAGATTCTAGAATTCTTGCTTAGTTCCAGTTTTGTGGCCCCTCCACCTTGAGGTCATAAGAGACATTCCAGATCAATCTAGAAGATTAGAGTTTATTTTTGCACTACCGGATTGATTGACAACAGGAGATTACTGTCCTAAGGGGTTCTCCACAAATTGTTACCGATATTTTTCGTAACACTGCCCCCTGCTTTAAAATTGTTCATCCTAACAATTCCTCAATCCCACATCCTCATGTCGTTGAGTCGTACTTAATAACTCACTGTGGTAGGGAGCCAGTCTGTTCAGATGGACCACCTTGCATTTTGACGATGGAGTCTTTTTTATCCAAATTACAGCATCGTTCAATTTCTTCACAACTCTATGGGGTCCTTTCCATGACGTCTGGAGTTTCAGCAAACTCCTTCCCAGTGCTTCAGGTTCCAGAGCCAGATAGTGTCTCCTTCCTCGAATTCATGAGACGTGGCCCTCACATCGTAGAGGTTTTTTATCTTCCCAGAGTGTTGATCCTGTCTTTGGCGATTCGCTCGAACGGTGCTTCATTGTTGTGGTGTTGAAGATGACCACGGGTGTGCTTCAGATTATCTTTGTGAGCAGCACAGGCATCACAATTCTTGCACCACTCTCTTATTCAGTCATTAAATTTAAAATTGAAAATTAGAAGGTCAGTCAGGCCAGGTTAAAAATAAACTATCGACATCAAAACCAGTTTTATTCAGGGCAAGTAAGAAAGGTAAATACACTTGTCAGTCTATATATATACGATCAGTAATCCGCCCACCTGGTGCTACGAACAAAACAACCAATGAAATGGTGCCGTATTCAAAAATAAAGATAACGACATCAGCATGAGAGAAAAGGAAAAAAATCTTTATTGCTCGACGCGAGCAGATCAACATAAGATGCATGATCACAGGAAAAGAAAATCTGCATTTCTACCCAACAATTGCCCTCCCTCACATTGATCACAAAAATAAAGCTCATAGTCATAAAGTACAAGATCACCTTTTTTTCATAAATATTTAATGCAAAATCATATCAGAAAAAAAATTGTTAGGTATAAAAAACTTTACGAAAATTTCAATTATCGTTCTCTTAAACATAATATTCAAATCTTCATGAAAATTTTATTAATAAATTTTTCTAATCCATATTTACACAAAGGTTTTGTAAAAATGTCTCCATTATTTTTACCATTCATCATCAACAACCATTTTCAATCCACTGCTGGATGGAGGTCTCCTCTGAATTTTTCTATTCTGCTCTGTCTTTAGCCATCCAGTTGACTCCTGCCACTTTCCTGATCTCTTCAATCCATCTTGCATGGGGGCGCCTTCTCAGACGTCTAACACCATGGGGGTACCACTCTAGAATACTTGTGGTCCATCTGTTGTCCTGTCTTCTTGCAATATGTCCAGCCCATTTCCATTTCAAACGTTTGATTCTTTCCATGATATTATACCTTTGTGTGGTTTCTTATCCAAGTGATTCGTTTTCTGTCTCTTCTTGTGATGCCTAACATGCATCTTTCCATGCTCTTTTGCGTTGTCTGTAGCCTTTGTATCGTCTTGCTTGTAAGTTTCCATGTTTCAGCTCCATAAGTCAGTGCTGGTAGCACACACTGGTTAAAATCTTTTTTCAGACACAATGGCATGTGACTCTTCAGAATTATGCAGTTTTTGCCAAAAGTGCTCCATCCAATCCTGATCCTTCTGTTTATTTCATTTATGATTCCGTTGTCCATGGCGATTTCTTTTCCCAGGTATACATAGCTTTCTACTTCTTCTATCTCTCTGTTGAGCAAGATTGTCCTCTTCAATGCAAAGGGGTTGAACATAACTTTAGTCTTTTGCAGATTCATTTTCAAGCCCACCTGAATACTTGCCTTCACCAATTCTTGTATCATTTCTTCTACACTCATGTCCATAAATTAAGGATAATTCAGAATCACACGGAAATCGAAATCTAAAGTAAAAATTTCACCCGTAGAATTCACACACATCTGCAAGAATGATATGCAGGACTCCCACTCATCCTACTTTTCCTACTTTTTGGTAAAATCTCCTACTGTTGTCCTACTTTCTAGTTTTTGTCCTACTTTTCCTACTTTTTTACCAAATCCTATCGACAAAATGTGTGTAATTGATTTTAATTGAGCAGGAAATTATTGATATATTGCCAAATATTACAAATGTTGGAGAATGCAATTAATGATTCTGCCAAAGCAGAAATTGAATCATTTTTAAGGTAGTTTGGAGGGGGGGGGGTGTATGTGGACCATTTGATTGATTAATTTTTCATTTGCTTAGTTTGAGGGTTCAACAAGTATAGTAGTCATTAAAAACTTCTGTCTGGATGAAAAAATAATTTTGTATTTATTACAGCAGTTCGATACATAGGCCTATTCTAGGTTTGGTGATTCTGATGTTACCCAATAGCATTCAGTTTCAGTTGTCTTCTGTATTTTTAAGCCATGAAGAGGCATAAACAATATTTACAATGCTTAGCAAGGAGCTAGAAATTTAAGTGCTCCATTTGTCAAAAATGATTACACTGGCATTGAACAGTAAAATATGAACAAAACAGTAAAATTAAAAAAATGATGAACCACACAGTAAAACTATCTGGTTCACCTTGCCTTATTTACGTCGGATCTTCTAATTTACACATTTTGGATTGTGCTTTTGAACGTGGTCTCGAAGGTGCGTCATTCTTAAAAAACTTACATCTTCGAAATTTGCTGTGCCTTGTCGAAGAGAGTTGACAAGCTCTTCACTTTGGAAGACTCCAAAAAAAAATGTGATATGTGTGAGGAGAGACAGCAAAGAATTATTTGGGGTTGCTAGTGCACTGTTTTGGCCAAAAATTGGTTTTGTAACCAAGCCATTTGTCATTTTGTTTTGGCTTGACTGAACTAGTGCTAGGGAAAAAAAAGTTTATTCGAAATTAAAATTATTTTTTTTAGGAATTTTTTTCTATTATGCTATGATTATGTTGTCTAAGGGGATTACCCTCCCCCATCCTACTTTTTAGTCCTGCGTTTTCCTACTGTTTCTCATTTTTTGAGTGGGAGCCCTGGATATGCAAATTTCAGGAAGCCCCCAGATGATGCCGATAATACGTCACAATGACGAGAGTGTAAGAGAGGGGGTATATAAGGAATGGTGGCAAAGAAGTAAAATTGTTCACAAGAGTTCTGTAAGGCGCTCAGTGCCATAAGCGAATAGTTATGACACAGAGGACGCATGTGGATGATTTTTTACGTGGTAGAATTATCGGCCGCCTGGAATGTGGGCATACTCAGATGGAAGTACCCGAGGAACTTGGAATTGCCCAAAGTGTCATCTCTAGGCTTTGGCAACGATTCCAAGATAACGGAAATGTCAGTAGATGATACAGTACAGGTCGCCACCGAGTTACTACGCCGAATGAAGACCGGTATTTGGCAGTAACTGCCAAAAGAAGCAGACGGAGCACAGCATCCGACCTGTCTCGTCAGCTATCTGCAGCCACGGGTACCACAGTTTCAAGGCAAACCGTGTACAGACGTTTGGGAGATATTGGTCTATATGCTCGCAGGCCTGTCAGATGTGTTCCGCTCACGGCAACTCACTGTCGGCAGCGATTAGCCTGGAGTAGAGAACATGCAATGTGGATGTTTTCCGACGAGTCCAGGTTTAGCTTGCAGTCTGATTCACGTCAGACTTTCATATGGAGAACGCCAGGTACCCGTTATCACCAAGACAACATCATTGAATGACACCGTTACAGTGGTGCAGCATTGCTCGTTTGGGGTGGAATTATACTGGGTTCCAGAACAGATCTGCATGTTCAAACCGGAACCATGAAATCCCAAATTTATCGGGACATCATTCTGGAACATGTACGATTGTTTAGGGGTGCCATGGGCGCAGAATTTGTGTTTATGGATGACAACGCCCGTCCTCACCGAGCAAACATCGTAAACGAATGCCTTGAATCTGAGGATATAACCCATATGGAATGTCTAGCATTCTCACCTGACTTGAATCCGATAAGGCATGTGTGGGACATGCTTTGCCGACAAGTTGCAGCCTGTCAACCACCTCCTGCATGTGTACCGGAACTTCGGAGAGCATTGCTTGCTGAGTGGAGTGATCGTCCCTAAGATCAGATCGATAATTTGATACTCAGCATGCTTAGGCGTTGTACGGACTGTATTTCATCGCATGGGAGACATACAATGTATTAACCATCATACCAACCATGTAATAGTAAGTTTTTGTAAAGGAGATATATTTTACAATTGCTCCAGGGAGCAAAAATCGTAGTTTTTATGAATGGTATCAAACATAGACCATCGTTTTTGTTCTTTATCTTTTGTTTAATAAATTGGCTTTATGAATAAGTAACGTTTGTTTTGTTTCTGAACCTTTATTTGCCTTAGCTGGCATTATACTCAATTTATGGACATGAGTGTAGTTTGTCTGCATTACTGCTGATAACAATAATGTTGTCTGCAAAATGCAAATGGTTGAGAAACTCTTTATTTATTTTAATTCCTTTTTTATCCCATTCCAGTTTTCTGAATACTTCTTTTAAAACAGCAGTAAAGAGAGTTGGTGAGATAGTATCACCCTGTCTGACTCCTTTTCCAAGTTTAATCTTTGCTTTTCCTCTATCCAAAAGAATCATTGCAGTTGCTTTGTCATATATTTTCTTCTTCATGTTGATGTAAGTCTTCTCTACCCCAATTATATCTAGAGCTTTAACAACAGCAGATGTGAAGACAAACGCTTTCTCAAAATCAATGAAGGCCATACACAATGGTAATTCGTACTCCTTGTGCCGCTCTATAAGTTCCCTGATTGTTTGGATGTGATCCATTGTACTGAATCCCCTTCGGAATCCTGCTTGTTCTTTTGGTTGAGCTTCGTTCAATTTGGATTCAAGCCTATATGTCAGCACTTTAGTGAAGATTTTATAAATTACTGATAAGAGACTGATTGGTCGATAGTTCTTGATATGCTCTTTTTCGCCCTTTTTGTAAAGAAGAACCATCATTGCATTATTCCTATCTTCAGGCACATCCGATTTTATGAGACAATTTGTGAACAAGGCAGCTAGCATACTGGCAAATTCTTCTCCTGCTTCTTTAATAATGTCTATTGAAATATCCCATCTTCACCTGGGCATTTCCTTTTTTTCATACATCCTATAGACTTGTAGATTTCATCTTTCAGCACAGGTGCTACTTGTACAAATTCTGCTTCATTTTCTTTTCTTTCTGCTCCCTTTCCTCTGTCCCGATCCTGTTCTTCATGTTTGTATAGAGTGTTATAAAATTTCTCAACAATACTAATGATTTCATTTCCATCCTTAGTGATGGTTCCATCTTTTTCATGAAAAAATTTCCTTTGTACCAACACACAGTTTCCGTTTCGCTTATTTTAGGCTCCTATTATCTTCCAATGCTTTCTTTACAATATCGCAATTAAACTTCCTGACATCTTCTGTAATCTGCTTTCTTACTGTCTTGCAAAGTTCTGCATATTCCACTTTTGATTTAGGGTCATTCTTTTTAATCTGAAATTCTCTCCCGTCTTTCATAAGTTTCTTTGTTTCTTCTGTTATTTTCTTCACCTGTTTGATTTCTTTTTCTCCAGCGACTTCTTTTGCTACTTCTTTTAGGGTAGTGGTTAAAGTTTTATTCGTCATGGTGACATCTTGTTCATCCTCTTGTGGTGTTATACAGCAAATCAATTCGGTTCTTCAGCTCTAACTGGAATTTATATTGATGTTCTTGAAGCTTTACCATATCGATGAGTTTTTCTACTTTTGATAAGTTTTGCTCTTTCCATTCTAGTATTAAGCCTTATTCTGTATCTAACCAGTCGATCACTTCCTGTATTGAATTTGTTGAGAACACTGCAGTCTTGGATCATATGCTTCTTATTAGATAGGGTGTAGTTGATCTCACTAGTTGTTCCAGTTGGGCTTCTCCAGGTCGACTTTCTTTGGGGTTTCTTCTTAAAAAATGAATTCTTGATACATAACTGTTTGCTGTCTGCAAATTTGACGAGTCAGTTTCCTTTAATGTGATATAAATCGAATTTTCGTTCATACACAATCGTTCATACACAAGATTTCTTGAAAAATGATATTTTACGTCTGTGCCTGGTTCTATTATTTTCCGTGGAAGAATTCGAAAAATAATCGCTTTTGATTGTCACACAAGGGTTCATTTTTGTAATTCGAAAGGAAGTTTAAATAAATTCAGATCTTTCTCTCATTACATTCATTTATTATTCGAACAATCCACATCAGTTCTTTTGCAGCTTCAGTCAATGTGACGTATTCAGCTTCTATGGTTGAAAGACTCACACTCTTCTGTTCAAGAAAGGGTTAATCATTGGCTAGCAAAGACCAGACACATCTGCAATAATTCTATGAATTACACCTGCTCAATGTCACCCTCACACCTGTTCAAGTCCGGTCCTGTAATGTTAATCGGCTATGATTCAATAAGTAGCATGAGCTGCAACTTAGACTTTTTTTCAGACACCAACAATATGGAAAATTATAATTGGCTGATCTTAGATTTTTAGTGTGTGTGAGAGTGACCTCATTAATTTTATAAGGATCACCATCGATATTCCAAAAAATTGATAAATTTGATTCTGCGTCTAGTGGAATATCTTGTTATGGGAGATATAGGGGAATAATTTTGACAATGGGCACAAACAAGATTGGGAAAAACTCTGTTCTAGTTTTCATATCAACAGTCATAGAAGTGATAAGGGGAATTCAGATAATTTGCATTAAAAAATTGTATATTCATTGTCTTTTTTTTTTAAAGAGGATTATGTGAATAATTGTTACTTGAAGCTATTTTAAGTGTGATTAACAATTAGAAATATTTTAAAATGAAATAAGTATCTAGTATATATATTTGGTTATATTTTTTGGGCATACAAAATATTGATTCTGGCATGTAAATTTTTTGAGATTTGTCCAGCGCTGATCTAATACCAGAGGGGGAAGAACATTTGATATTTCATTTGACCGTGTGATTGATGCAGACCTGAGAAAAATTTTAAAACCATTCGAAAGCATTGAATTTTATTAATATGTGCTATATACGAATAACCATATAACAGCTGAGGTGGCTAATATATATATATACAAACATCTTCAACTTAATAGGACTGGTGGAGTCGTTTCAAATCAGTGAGTACTCTCATCTTGAGTTTTATTTATATATAGGAAATTTCAATTTCTGAATAAATTCTGTGGTGCTGAGACATGTCACAAATTACCACGAATGCTCCAGCATTCACAGCACCTCTGGTTTTGACACAACTGAGGAATGTGTTCTCAATTCTGTTCTAATTGGCTTTACTAGGTTTCATTGGAATAAACCATTGTGGGCACAAAATGACTGTGCTGCGAAAATAAACAAATTGCAAATTTTCTCAATATTTAGATAAATTTGTTTTCTGTTTGTGCTGTAAGACAATGCTTATTATAGGCAGAGATACATCAGAACATGAAGGGGTTGCGCCTCCCCCACAACATCAAAGATTTGTACTGTTGATCAAAATACATTTATGTATATACATATTATCATTCCGTGCAAAAAGTTGCAAAAGATTAAAATTCACTTCTCATCATGTTTCTATTATTCAACTTCACTCACATTCCCCTATTTCATTACCCCCTAAACCATGGTTTTAACCAAGTGGTTTTTAAAAAACAACTAGTTTCATTATTTTCAAAAAATCAAATAAAAGTAGCCTAAATATTTTTTCCTTGAAAAATATCATAATGGTTCATTATTAGCCAAAATGTTTCATTTTTACCACATTTTATGTTCTTGGGGTACATTTTGATGGTATATCTTTAACACTAGAAAGATGGACGGAGGTCTTTATGACCCTGCACGCTGTTTAAGCTTGCATATCTCAGCTAAAAATAAACCGGACCACCTGAAATTTTTCCTGAATTAGCATGTTCTTATTGTATACCGAAGCTTTTTTCATTATTTTTTTTTTAACAATGAAGATACGAGCAGATATACCTAGAAAGACGGAAGGGGGTCATTATGACTCTTCCTTATATCCTAGCACATTATGCGGTAAATACTACTGTTATCGTCACAACTAATTTCTAAATAGGTTATAATTTTTCTGAAAGTCTTTTTTTGTATTTGACCTTCCTTGTGACCTTTCTTTTTTTCCCATTCTTATCTGCAAGTGTCCGTCAGCAGGTGTGTAATTTTTGGTTTTTGTCAAGCATTCTTTCCATATTATCCGATTAATTGTTTGTCCTTTGACGTAGAAAATTTGAATGCACGTGATCATTTCAAACAATTTAGAAATGGCGAGAAAACATATATTTACTGAGGAAGAAATACTCCAGGAGTTGCAAAGATTAGATGAGAGAAACTCTAGAAGCAGTGATGATGAAAGTACATAAAAGCATGAGATCTACCCTAGGCCGAACTGTGGAGAAACAAGTAGCGGTTCTGTAACAAAGATTTTAATCGAAATAAAATTATTTTTCCAATGGTGCATCAGTTGGTACAAAATAGAACGCCATTGAGAAATAAGAAATTTAAAATCGTGAGAAATGATACCTTGTTGAAAAAAAGACCCCAGAAACATTTGCCTATAATAACGAAACTAAATATGGAGTCGACATCGTGAATCAAATGGTGCGATTATACAAGACTGGAAGTCGTCGCTGGCCGATGCATGTATTTTCTAACATTTTGGATATGTCAGCCATAAATGCTTGGATTTTGTACAAACGAGTGACAGGGAAAAAGATCAATTGGAGAACTTAGCACGGAGTTCTTCACGTAACTGCAATATGTGAGTATTTCTACTTGAAAACTACAATTCAAAATGCGATAATATGCAAAACACCTGTTGATGGAGACAAAAAAACGACAAATGCCAAGTAAGAAGGGACTGCAAAGACAATAAAACACTTCAATCTATTGTACGCAATGCAAAAAAACCAGTGTGCGGCAAATTTGCATAGAGAGAGGTGATTTGTACAGAATACTTTGAGTGCTAGATAAAAACAAAATGTATTAACAAATCAGTGGTTTCACCCTTTGTTTTTTGTGTTATAACTCTATGTATTAAAAATGATATACAGTGATTTGAAACATTAAGGTACCCAAAAATTGCAAAAAAACTATGAGGTCATTTTGACCCCATCCCGTCTTTCTAGGTATACTCTTGCGATCCGTCTTTCTAGTGTTAAATGGCATAAGATAGTATAAGTGGTTTTTTTCAAAAAGTCTCATAAAAGTGGCCTGAATATATATTTTTTTTATGAAAATATATATATTTTTTGAAATATCTTAGTTATTTAAAGTTACATACAGAAGCCACAAAATTTCTCATTCTTACATTTTCTAACCTTTGGCTACATTCTGATGCTCTATTTTTCGCTAATTCATGAATAAGGATTGCATCACACATCTAAATGTAGTGGTGTATTATCTCAAGGTTTCTTTTTCCTTCACAAAAAAGCAGCAACAGTAGTGACACCATCATGCTAGGGGCAGGTGGTCTTATAATCCAATAAAGACACCAGCTGTTCTTCAAGGACAAAGACTCCTGTACTAGTAGTTACATTACCTCAGACATCTTTATTTTTTTCCCATAAGAAGTAGCACATCTCGCACTGTATATCACCCAGCCTTAATATTCAACAATTTTTTTTTTATACTTTCATGGTTAAGTTTTGATTCCAAAACTATACAACAAGTACTGGTCAGAATGACTTGAAAATTTGCATGGATACTCCTGAAGCAATGGAAATTTCTTTCGCAAAAGGAAAAAAGTACAAGTAGTGCAAAATGTGCAAGTAGATGATGCTGTACTTAGCCAGCAGTATAATCTATTTTTTACAACCACATCATTTCGGCACGTCCATAGCATCAGTGTGTGGATAGAACAACTTCTATCAAGATGCACATTGCATTACCAGCAAAGTAGCTGCTGAAGACCAATTTTGACAATAACAGGATGGTACGACACCTGGCTGGTCATCAGTTCACTTGACCTTAACTTTTGCAACTTCTGGCTGTGGGGGTACCTCAAAATATTATGAACAGTGGTCGGATTGAAAACTTTGGTGAATTGAAAGCTTCAGCGCATCCCCTATGTGTTAAAAGTTCCTCAGGAATATTAACCTGGGGACGCATTTGGTTTAATTATTGCAAGCGCATCCCTATTATAACCATGGCATACTCTGATCTGTTGAACAAGAATTTTTGTGCTTTCACCTCATAGCCAGAAAACGGTGGACAACATATTTAACATTTCTTGAGTAAGTTAGTTATTTGTTCAATTATTTCACTTTTTTGTGATGTTTCTGTGAATTATGAAATCGTGTAATACTATAATTAAGTTATCATTTTGCCATGACTGGCTATTGTTTCCATTCTGCGAGCAAATTTCCCATGTGTTGGATGATGTCATTAATTTTACATTTTTAAGTATTTTTTTCCCCTTTACGTAATAAAATTCCATTCTTCAGGAATATTCATGTCAATTTTCAAGTCATTCTTACAATCATTCTTTTTTTACAATGTTTTTTTTCATTCCTTGAGTATTTTGAAATCAGAACCTTAGTTATATTCACCCTGTGTATCATAAATCATCGTTAATTAATGTGCATTATTTATGCTTCATTAAACACATTATATTCACCTAATTTTTATTATAGTTTCTGCTAAATAGCTTCCTAATTAAGCATACTGAAAGTAACGAAAAAACATCTTTATATTATATAATTAACATTTAAAAGAATTTTCAAACACACACAAAGTAATCCATTGAGGTAAGCAAAAAATAATTAAATTGCAAAAGTTGGTTTTTGTTAAAATGAAAGAAATATTTATTGATTAATAATATGGGAATAGTGTTAATTACATTAATAAACATTTTATTTTAATTGTAGAAGTTTGAATGATTTTTCAGAAATTTCATTGTTTTTAATGTTAATATTCTTTAAAACAAAAAACCAGTTTAAACCAAAAAAACCAGTTTTTTACCAACCCTGGGTAGACACCCTGGTATTTCTTACATTGTAAAAAATTATTTTATAGCTTAACATGCACAAACCATGTTTGACATTATTACTGTAACTGTATATGGTAGTTTTCTTCAGTTATTTTCATTATGCATAATCATGAAGCTGTTTTGCAAAAATTATGATAGAAACAAAATAAAAATGTAAAATGCATTTGGTGCAGTTTGGATGCGTAATTAATGCAGATTAGTTAGGAATGGTTTAAAATATATATAGCTTATTGAATTTCATAAATCATTTACTACAGTACACAGTGAAACCTGGGGATTAACTGGAGAGTAATGAGTCCGTTATTGAAAGAGATCTTCAGTTAATAATGCTTAGTTAAATGCCACTATTAAAATTAGTTTTTTTTTTTTTTTTTAAATGATCAAATAAATGAAGTCATATACAGCTGTAACAATCATAATATATGTACATTATCCTATTGAAAGTTAAGGATATTTTTGAAAATGATATTTACGAATGCTGCATCTGTAGACTTGTTCTAAAATTTGGAAACATACAAATTATTTCAGTATGATGCATGTTACATTATATATTAACCAATCTTTCCTTAATTTTCATTCCTATGAATTTTTCTCTTCTGTGACTAGGAGAAGGCAAGGTACTGAGATAGATGCCATTGATGATATTACTGGATATTCTCCTACCGGTCCTACTTCGAGCCCTCCAGAAGATCATTCAAGGTAATTTACAAATTTCTCATACGATAATGTAGGGGAGACTGAGAAATTCAATTTTCTGGATGTTATGCCAAAACTGATATTTGGAAAGAAAAGTGATTTGCCTCCTCTGGGAATGGAACCTGACCCCTTGCATACCGGGCAAGTGCGCTAACCAATACAACAGACACACACTTTCAATTCCTTATAACATGCATTAGTAGTGTGAAACGCCTAGTGGAGTCATAGCAGCCTCCCTTAACTACAGCAATCATTGCCCCAGTTGGCATTTTTGTATAAAGAGATGGTGTTTTTTTTTATATATATAGTTGTCAGTTCTACTCCATTTTCAAAATTTATACTCCAAAAATAAAAGTTTGGTGCTCCAAAACGGATGGGGGGTGGGGGGGGCCTTACATCCCTGAATATAAGATGTCTGCGATATAAATCGTTATAGTTTCATTTTGGGATCCTAATATCGTTATTTGTAAACCAGTGGGAAAATAAATAAAATATGGTTTCCCCCTCTCCCACCACCATCATTTGTCTACAAAACTTGGAAAATCAATGAAGAGAAAAAAAAACTATATTATTTACTTTTTTCTGGTGAGGCATTTTCGGTGGGAGTGGGGCAAAACAATCAAATTAAAATGCTGAAAAAAAGTTTGAAAATTGATTTCTTTTAACGTCAAATATTTTTTCAGGAACAACAACAAAATTTCTCTGCAAGAAATTCTGTATGCTTTCTCTCAAACTTCAAATAAACCAATGTTGTAGGTCCTGTTTACCCTGTGGGATGTGTGTAAACTATGGAAGCATCAGAGTAAACCTTTTGTTCTCGCAACATAGATTGAAGCAATTTTTCATATGCCTTGCAAGATTGTAAAGTGTTAAAATTTGAATTATTTTAATTTAATTTATTGTTCTAAGTTTTTCTTCTTTCAATAATTTATTTTCCAAGAAAAACTATTTCGCATAACTTAAAATTTTATAATTATTTTCCAAACATCTGTTCCATTGCTGAAAAAACAACTTAAGAATTACCTATTTACTGTAAGCAACATTAACAACCATTTCTGAAAGACTACGATAATATATATATTATCTGTATTTTATACTTTTATTGGTGTTTTATACATATAGGCTTATACTGTGCTTTCTTTTTTTGATTTAATAATTGACAATAATTGTATCGCAATAAAATTTAAGTGTCTATCAGTATGGATTATGCCCTTCATGGATTTTGTTTTTTTTTAATATTAATAACAGTAATATAGAAGTGGAAAAGCTTTCCTTCAAAGCAAAGACTACTAAATTATTGTGAGATAAAATAGATATTTATATTAAAAATATGAATACCTAATCAATAAATAGCATTAATAATTTTCAATCACTTAGAATGATGTCATCCGATATTCTGGTAACAATATGCAATAGTCCTCAGACGTTCTGATGTATGTTATTGTCTGGATACTGTTCTTTGGGTTCTTGAGTACTAGGCCAAGAAAAAGAATTGAATGAAATTCATTGCAAACAGTATATTGAAAGAAAACCCTTATCAACACTTCACTTAAAGCTTATAACTTGATAATTTATTGAAAAAGTGTTGATAAAACTAGAAGGATGAACTATTTATACTGAAGATTTAACGCATGTTTTTTTTCTTTCATAATAGGTTTCAGCAAAGTAATGAATCCAACACACTTGGTGATTGCTCAGGTTATTCTCCTACTGGTCCTTCCCCAAGTCCTCCAGAAGAAGATCGCTCAAAGTAACATTTTACATTCCAAAATTCCTATCAACAGTTTATCAGATTTTGAATTGACTTTTATTTGTTTTATTCTTTCAAGATTTTATTGAGTTTTCAAAGTATAAAATCTATTCCTTAATAAATAAACTACTAGGTAATTTTTAATATTTGACAAAAAGTTCTTATTCAGTATAAATTGATTAGACCATTCTTTGTTTGAATTCTTTTAAAGAAAAAGACAAATATTTCCTAAATGTGAATGTTTCATACAGAGCATTGCTTGTTAGCTGAGTTGCTCTGAGTTTAATTGTTCTACATGGAGGTTGAAGCATAGTATTTTTTAAAAAGATGCCACACTCTCCCTGCTATTCTTGTGAAATATAGAACTGAATATAGACTTCAATTTTGGAAGAAAAATTCTACAGCCTCTGTGTTAAATCAAATTGCAATTCAGATGAGTGCTGTAGTTCACTAAGCTTCAGAAGCACATCTTTTTTTTCCTTTGAGCTATGTATAGTGAAATCTGTATAAAATGTAAAGTCAAGAGAGATTTTCTGTTCCAGACAGGTTTCACTTTTATAAAGGTGCGCCTTGAAATATATGGAGTGGTTTATTTTTGCAAAATAGTCTGGGGAGTCTGGCTTGAGAGGAAGAGGATTACTATTGTTATGATCTGTAGATGATACATGGCACGATTTGTTTGACTCTCAAAAATATTGATCTGTTGGCGACAGCAGTTAATACCGGTTTAGCTCAAAGACATGCGATTGGCGGAGAACATTCCAGAGTGTTCCGCCCCTCCAGACAGTGGTGCCACAAACCTGGCACTATGAAATAGAAATTTGTGGAATATTCTTTTTCTCAAAGTTTTGACCAGAGCTATAAATAGGGAGGCAATCACAAGAGGAGAGACTGGATGAAAAGTCATCTGTGATTGAACTTTGCGAGAAAGTTGTTAGCTCTCTGATTAGGTTGGAAATATGTGTATATTGCTGTTCTGTGAATAAATCTGTTTGTCCGTCGAACCACTTCTTGTTTTGCAATCTCGAAGTCGTGTGGAAATTGTCCGGAACACTATTTGAAATTTAGTAAAAGCTTGTTTAGCATTTCATTTATGATGGAAATGGTGATTGACTTAGTGTTAGAAAACCCTCCTATTTCTTGAAAAAAGTTTGATAATTTCGGGAGAGTATTACGCGAGGGAAACTGTAAATTATTGTTCACAATTTAGCGATACAGTGTTTTGGCTACTGCAGAGATTTTCATTCAGTCTAGAGATGGCCACCAGCAACAAACAAGAAACGCGTATTGAATATGAATGCAAAAATGAAGTTCGTAGAGGTGTAAAAAGGCAAAATTTAAATGTTGCAGATATGTAGAATCTTTCTTTCACAAACGTTGTTGGTTTGAATTGACTTTGATCTCATTGTCACTGTTTTTTAAAAAAGTATGCAATTTCCTCATTTTCACTTTAAATACAGTGAAACTTACTACACAATGATACTCGATGTAACGATATCATTTACCACAAGAGATCTTTCTATAACAATATTTTTTTGAGGAGTTTTGAAACTGCTATTAAAAAAATATTTTATACTTTGCTCAAAATCATTTTGAATATGATTTCAAACTTCATCACTTGTTTTCCTTCAAAAAGGCATCTTATAACATCAATATTTAGCACTAAAAAAATCATTGAAAGCTTAAGTAAGTTATTGGTACTGCTACTTTCTGTGTAAGACATGAAAGTGCAATGCGGTAAACTTCTGTGCAGGGACAATGCATCTTAGTCATAAATTTGATCACATGCAAGGTCAATTTTGCTTCTCGATATAACGATAATCCCTCTGCAACAATATTTTTTCTCGGTCCGCAGAATATTGTTGTCGAGGTTTCATTGTATTAAAAAAAAAAATTCATTTTTGACAAAAGTAAATGGTAATTCTATTGCTATCCAGGAGGTTGTTTTATTTTGAAGTTTAACTATTAGCGCATTAACTATGAAATTTCAAATGTATGGTAATTTGAACAGCAAACATGAAAAAATTCAAAATAATAATATGCATGTCTGTTTAACAATTGTTGGTTTATAGAAGTTAGGATGATGTTCTCAAAACTTAAGTTTTGTAAACAACAGAAATAAATCACTGCGTATATTTTTATGTGCATCTGTATAAAACTGAAACCTTTCTGGAACGGAAAATAATTTCAGTCTCGACCTATCGTTTCATACAGGTTTCACTGTATTTTGAATTTTTCATATTTTTTGTTTCAAATTACAGTCGATTCGTGATAAGTCGAACTCCGATAACTTCAATATCTTCCTAAGCCGAAGTTTTCACTCAGCTTCCAGAACTTTTTCTGTATTTTAGTGTTAAAATTTTTCCCTCAACTGAAAAGTTTCCTTTTTTTTTAAGTGGAAGTTTTCAGGAATGAAATTTGAAAAATAGCATTTAATAATAAGATGTATCATTAACAATAGAATATTTAGGAATAGAATTTAGCAGATCCATTAGTCTGCTTGCAAAAATTTAAATTACTTTAGGTCAAATAAGAAAGAAAAATCAAGAACAGTATTTTTTGACAGAAAATTAATTTTGTATACATACTTTATTTAAAACTTGTTTCATTTATATGACTATCATGTATACGGCAGTTTCTATAATACAGTTGTATGTCTAGTGTTTTTCTAAATATTCTCATTCAGAAATCAAATATGATTAAATTAGAATAACTTTTCAAATTTCTGTATCTCCAGTAGTTTCACATGTTTTATTTAACCTATATTTGTAAAGAGCTGTTATTTTAATGAATAACTTTTTCCCACTCTGAAAATCAATTTACCCCAACATGTTTATCGTATTTCTTTTTAAACGTGTCAATTGTGTTAGAATTTACTACCTCCGTGGGCAAGATATTCTATTTATTAACAACCCTATTAAAGAGAAATTCCCTGTGATACCATAACCTAGAATTGTTTTTTACCAATCAATGCTGGTGTCTTCTTGTGAAAGCAGTCGATTGATGGTGTACTAATAATTAGTGATCCATCCTGTTGAAAATTTTGATCATATCTCCCAGACACCTGCGTTCATCAAATGTAAAAATATTCAAGAAATGAAGTCTCTCTTCATAATTCAAGCCCCGCATGCCAATAAGGACACGCAGCTCTTCTCTGCACCCCTTCAACCAAATCTATGTCCCTCTGTAGGTATGGTCTCCCAAACCTTACAGCATACTCCAGTCCAGGACAAATCAAGCCTCGGAAAAGTGGAAGAATGACTTCAGGAGAACGCGAAGAGACCTTTTTGAAAATGAAACCGTACATTCTATTTGATTTTTTTGACCACCACTGAACAATGTTCAAAAAACGTAAGCGACTCATCAATGGGAATTCTGTATTCGGTGACCTTAGTTGCATCCAGGATAGTGATGCCATTCAACTCCTAAGAGAACAGTGGGTTGTTTGAACCAAAATGAGCGACCACTCATTTGTTAACGCTGAAATTCATGCTCCATTCATTTGCCCATGTTCCAATCCTGTTCAAGTGGAACTGGAGCAACTCCCTATTGCTTTGATTCCCAACTACCCTCATTAGCTTCACGTCATGATAAAAAGTGAAAAAAGTATGGGGCCCAGGACACTTCGTTGAGGAAATCCACTAGTAACACCTTTGTAATCATAGAATTCCCCATTCACCATAACCCATTGTGATCTATCTCTGAATCATGATTTTATCCAATTCAGCAAGTTGCCCCCCAATCTTGTGTGAACGCTTCAAGAGTTTACCATGTTGGATCCGATCAAATGCCTTCTGGAAATCAAGGTGAACAACATGTACATTTTTGTCCTTACTCAAAGCCTTAGTCAAAAGAAGCAAAGGAAGTTAGTTACACATGACTTCCCCTTCTTGAACCCAAGCTGATTATCCGACAATACACTATTTTCATGTAGCCCCTTCACCAATTGCTCTTTGATCATTTTTGAGAGGAAGCTTGTCAAACTTACTGGATGATAATTGGACACAGCCTCTCTACTACCCTTTTTAAATATCGGAACAACATTAGCAAGTTTCCAATCCCTTGGGACGATATTCTCAGTAACACTACTCCCGTAAATCTGTGCAACTGCCCCCAACAATTCATTAGTACATTCCATTAGGACAGATATCATCTGGTCCTGGTGCTTTGCTCGCACATACCTTTTTTAAAAGATTTAGGACCTTCACATCTTGTACTTGAAAATCTTTGAGGATTTTATTACTCCGTGCAACACCCGTACATTGAGTATCGTATTCTCTATAAAAAGCGATGCAAAAAAGTCATTGAAAGCACTACACATATTGCTTTCTACCGTAGAACCTCCTATCGAGAGGGGCCAACTGTCCCCTTACATTTATTATTGCCGTATCTAAAAAATGATTTTGGGTCGGAGCCAGTGTTGTCTGCCAACTTACACTCAACTTTTTTTTTTACTATCCCTTATTGCTTTCTTCAACGCCTTTCTTTTATCAGTAAACAATGACAGGTCACCTCGTCCACTTTTATACTCTCTGAATGCTTTTCTTTTCAATATAAAAGTTATGCACGCTATCCGTGAACCAGAGGAATCGCAATGTACAAACTTGTTTTTTTTTAACAAAGGGAATAATTCTGTTCAAAACAGAAGATCGGTTTGTACTAAATACAAATACACAACGAAAATTAAAGTTGAAAGCAATAAGAACAAACGCTTGTCTTACAAATCCACAATGGTTTCGGATATAACTACCGCTATTGGTTGTCTAGCAGAGCACGATAAGAACATGTCCACTCCCTACCACGGCCAAGACAAAAATAGCTTTTAAATTGAATTACATGTAAGGCTAACGCTTTAAGCCAGACGCTTAATTATGCTTTTCGAATTTGCATACACAAATTCAATGAATACAATTACAATGAATGCAAACCAGTGAATACAGATATTGTATTCACTTGTTTACATAAACTTAAGGGAAACACATGATTTCAACAAATTAAAGATTAGATAAAATTTTTATAATGTCATAAAAAATGTTTATTAGAAAAATGTTTTTATATAATTTTCTGTGAAAAAAATCTGTACTTCATTATACGATTGTACTATCAAAGTTATACTGAGAAAACAAGTCTATAAATTTTTGGGACAAGATGTATATCCGTGATGTATGCTATATATATTTAGACTATGTTATAAGATTGTTATATACAGTAAAACCGACAAGTCGTCACCATGTTATCGAAAAATTATGACGGCTTAAGCGGGGTGACGACTTAAGGCCTGTTTACACGAGGCAAGCGCTTTAGTTGGTAACTTAATTTTTAGTTGCCAAGTACGATACAATGTATGCATACGATAAGGGCCGTTTACACGGCTTTAGTTGGCAAGTGCACAAGTGATTTAGTGGTAAGTGAATACGAACGGTTCTATTTTTTCCGGTTAAGTAGACGTATGCGCATGCGCCAGTGGGCGTGACCTGCCGTGCTGGAGGGGTCATTTTGCTCTCTCACGGAGGAGTTTATTTTGATCTCAAGCATTCATGCTCTGTCGTCTCCTGAAGTTTCGTTAGAATTCCGTGGAAATATTGGATGGTGAGGTGGCCAGAGGACACAACCTTCAAGTTTGTTGAAAAATATCTTTGCCATGAATGTTTGTTGAACTATTGAAATGAAAATTACGTTAACAAACAAGCTAAAAATTATTCGATGTTGGAAAAAGCTATGGAATATTCTGTCGACGTGATGTCAGGAGTTGAAAAAAATTGATTCAAAAATATATATCAGGTGGGGAGGATTTATAAATTAAAAACTGGAAGGGGGCTTTCGAATATTTCTCTCGTCCAGAACGAATTTGCTGCCATCTGTTGTAAAAATACATGATCAAATATTTAACATAAAGATGTCATCTCTGTAGATTAAATTAAAAAATAATGATTTCGAAAATTTGGAAATTTTTGTTTAATGAATTTTTATTATTTAATTTTTAACCCTTACAATTCCCTACAAATGCCAAGAACCTTCTCCCGTATTTTCGGCTTCCATAATTCATAATTTATCTCCTCTTCAACTTCGATTAAAATATCATATAATCGATATTTACAACTTAGAGGAGAAATAGAGAAATCTTATATTTCTTCTCAATGACTTACATAAGTTTATAATATGCTGTGTATTCTTTTTTTGCCTGTGACGTCATCTCTTCCCCCCCCCCCCTTACGTGGGTGGCAGAGGCGAAAAAAGGGGACAAGCAAACTGTTTCCCTTGCGTGACCTACTTCTTGCTCAGTGTGTTGCTCTCGCGCAAGTGATAAAAAAGTTTCCCCTTTTTTATTGAATAAATTTATTTAAGTGCATAAATTTATATTCTTTAAAAAAAATATCATATAATGTGGCTCTGTACACAGTATTCTTAAGTTCTACCTGATCATCTTCATCCATCGTTACGAAAGCTATGAGCTTTAAAAAAAGCACCTCTCTGAATGCCAGATAAATAAAAAAATTATTACTATTATACTCCCGCGCGTTGCCTTTGTTTCTCTCCGTGGATTTGAGTAGACTGAAGCGCGCATGCATTAACTGCGCTCACCTCCGTAAAAATTATCCAATGAGCGCGTACTTACTACTGATTGTGTGGACAGTTTCAAGAAGAATCTGTAAGTTAAAATTAAGTTGCCCACTGAAGCACTTGTCTCGTGTAAACGGGCCTGTAGGCAAAGTACAGTCAGTTTCAATGTGCAATATTATGAAAATCGTATCAATTTAATTTAATATAGCATTTATCAAAATTACAATATTGATAAAATTTATAGATAGCAAAAGAAAAAGTGATAGTTTTTACTTTTCTTGATCTTCTATTTAACTTAAACGTATTATGGTAAATTTTTAACGTATTAAATTTTTATTTTAGACTAATCTGAGCAAATGTTAGTTAGCTTTTCTTTCCAACAGAACTCTGTTGTACATTTATATTACACATACATGAAATTTAATTTTAGTGTTTTAATTCTTTATCAGCAGTTCATGACTTAACTACAAGGTTGCCTCGAACACAGGATCCAATTTTTACTTGATCGGATTATCCATTAAGCAAAATAAGCACATGCTTAGGGCGTCAGGAGAAAGGGGGCACTACAAAAAGTTATCAAATTATATATTTTTTATTAATGTACAATTTTTTCTCAGAATTTAATCATTCGGTAGAAAATCCTCAAAGATAATATTGGAAATAAAGGTATTTTGAAATTCCTCTTTGACGCAAGATGAAAGGCATATGCTATTTCTATAGCAACTATATATTGAAATCTCAACTTTACAGAAGCTAATAATATTGCAAATTAGAGTTCACGTTAATGCTAAGTTTTTGGTATCAGATGTCACAAAATTTCTATGAAGTTAGACTAGGGCATTCTTAACGGTATTATAGGCTCCAGAGACTTATGCAGGTAGTGGTCCCATACCCTCCAAATGACAATTAAAAAATTAAAAATACTTTTGTAGAAAGAAACGAAGGTTCCTTATAATCTGAGGTATGTTTAATTTTTCGAGATTCCTGCTCAAAAAACTCTTTTGGTTTTTGCCAAGAACATGTTTTGTTTCAATTTTCTTAGGAGTGTTAGTGGTTTCAATTTGAATTGAAGAGGATTCTCTCCATATCTCCATCCATGACTAAAAGGGTCTTGATCCCTATGCCAAAGTCTTCGCTAGGACCTCAGGCCAGAATTTTTAAGAGATTCCTCTATAGTAAATTTATAATTTAAAAAAATAAATTTTCATATCAGGTCCCCAGCACAAGTGCCCCTGTTACAAAGAGGACATGGATCTTGGCAGCCCTAATTTAATGAATTAAGCCTGTGAATCAAGAATTGTAAAGCTGAGAGTAAGAATGAATACATAGGTCTGAAGAAACAAATTAAAACGATTTCATCAGATAAGGAGTATAAATTCCGGCCGTGGTGGATCGTGTGTTTTTTAAATTTTTTAGTGCACAATATGTATGGTATATTTGCCATAAAATAAATATATGAAGATTCCCTTTCCCCGAAAGTTGTTTTCTATTGTTTCTTGGAGACTCAGTTTTCGGTAATCTGAGGTAGTCTCGGTTCCGTTCACCTTGGATTACCGAGACACTAGCCTACTGTACTGTACTTGTGGATAATATTGTGGCAATGCTAAGGTTCGGTGGTGTCTCCGGAAGGTTTGGGAAATTCTAAAAAGGGGTTAATAGGAGAAAATATCTTTGAATGTTTTTAAAAGACTAAACAAAAAGTAAATCTCAAAAGTCAGTTTTTTTGTAAAATGTGAGAGAAATTCCAAAATGTACATTTTGGCAAATTCACATACAGTGATTGTAAAACAATGGTTTTTTTCTTTTGGTTTTTTGTTTTCCCAATTGATAGATTTATTAAATAGATAAGAAATATGGTCAG
This sequence comes from Pholcus phalangioides, assembly GCF_987345545.1. NCBI lineage: Eukaryota > Metazoa > Arthropoda > Arachnida > Araneae > Pholcidae > Pholcus > Pholcus phalangioides. The sequence continues at coordinate 42,786,190 of NW_028301600.1, read as the reverse complement.
CCTGGGGAGAATCGGCAATATCCGATATTGTCAATTCTCACCAAAAAAAAAAAAGCTTAATGGGTGAAGATAGCCTGAAAGTAAAAATTATTAGCTTTTAAACATAAAAAAAATCACTGAACTATATCCAATAGTATGAAAATGTGGGTGGCCACCAAAATTACTCAATTGCTCAGGACCTTCAAGCGTCTTAGCCTTGGGGGGGGGGGCAAGGAAAAATAACATTAAAAGACCAACTTTGGAAAGAATGTTTGGTTTTTCAACAAAGGTGTTTTGTTTAAATTTGAAGCCCTAAATTAGTGAGGGTCCATACAGAAATGAGGTCTAACTCGAACAGTCCCCTAACATTGCAAAAACCTTAGTCAACAAATGAATTTCCCCATCGTAACTTTCGTTGCTCACACTGTTCTGTATTGGTACATAGGCTTTTATGGTGACTTCCAACCATATGGCAATGCTGTTAACAAGCCTTTTTTTTAAAATGGGTGCTATAAAAATAATCTGTTCCTTCTCTATCATCTTTTTCGTGGTGACGAGCTTACCGAAATTAGCGACGAGTAAATGAGGGTTTAATAACATTGTCTAAGAAAGCTGGACAGGCCTGAAGAAAAACGATGACTTAACCAGAGTAACGACTTATTAGGGTGATGACTTAAGGAGGTTTTATATACTGTATATCTAGAGTGTAAGTTATATGTATCCAGAGTAATTATATACCATAAGGAGTTCACAACTTTTCGTTATTTTGGCTTTTTCCTGCCTTAATATTAACTCATAACTAAACTTGACCTCAAATAACTGTTCATCCACTCTTGCTGAAGATAGTTGAATATGTTTCAAAACCGAAGGTACAACCATTGCTGAAAAAAGAAAGTTCTTGTCACAAACTGGTTCCACAATGTAGGGTGACTTTGTGATATGTATTTTTAATACAAAAATCATAGAAAATAAAAATATTAGTAAAAAGTAATACCAAAAATTTTTATTTAGAACTTTTGTGACTGTTAAACATTATTTATTGTATTATTTATTTCATTTTCAAGTACTTGTTATTTACATTTTCATATAACTTAACTGCATTCTCTTGTATAGGCCTGAGGCCAACAATATTGTATAAATAAATAAAATATCAGGCACATGGAAAATACACTTCCCAAGAGGCGTAGGTGGTTGAATTGCAAACCGAATTCAATTTTTTTACATAATCTTGTCTGGCTGTGTGCGCCCCTTTTAGTTCTTTTTCCCCCATTACTGAAACCCTCTGCTGTTCCTTCAGTAATGATTCCCGCATACAGTGCGCCCTCAAAGTTAACAACAAACTGGTCTCTGTCTGCTCGTTCCAGCCAGTAGTGAATTACCAGTGTTGCCATTGATCTTCTGGGCATTGATACTCATCTCTAGAAGGAAAGAGATGCCAGTAACCTATTCTTCAGAAAATTTGTTATCCTGAACAAGATCAGTTCCTTTAAGAATGAGCTTGAGCTTTCTTACATATTTTCTCAGTATTTTAAGTTTTTTGTGGTTGAAAATAACTCTTTTACTGCCTGCAGAGCAATAGTTTTTAATGTTAAGCAAACATAACTCGTACATCAAGCATTTTAATTACTATCTAGTTACATAGCTTCAGTGCCAAGAAGTTCAGTTATTGAAATAGTGATCTGTATTAATCATTCATAAGATGTTTTAAGCTTCACAGTAGAAAGTTTGAAGTTTTCGTTAATTTAAAACTGTTAATTTCTCTAGAATGAGCTGTGGCAGTAACATTGAGCAATGCAGAGCTTCATTGAGTGATATCTAAGTTGCAGCATGTTCTGCACTATCATATTGTGGTGTTTCAAGTCCCTGTTACTCCCGAGCTTAGCACTAGATTTTAAAAAACAGAGAGCCACAAAGTCACCCCCCCCCCCTTCTTGCTGTAGCTGATTAAGCTATAATTGACTTATTAGCTGACAAAATGTTATGATAAAAACTATAGGAAAAAACACTAGTTTAGCTGAATAATAAGTCAATTATATAACCACACAAAATTATTCACTGTAGATATGATGGTGAAACTGTGGAATTATATTTTCCTTGCATAATTTTCAAATAAATTATAAAATTTTAATTTCCATTAGGAGATTTTGCCAAAGTAACGATTCCGAATTGATGATTGATTCAGCAATTGATGATTTCTCCGGTTATTCTCCTACGGGTCCCTCTCCTAGTCCACCCGAGAATCATTCAAGGTATGTTACATGCAGCCTAATGCATATTGTGGCACCTTTTGTCATTTTAATTTATTAGTATGTGTGTTTTTTATGGCTGAATATTTTTGTATGGATGATTTGTAAAAGATTGGCGAAATTTTACAAGGTAGTAAAGTAAAGTATTATTGGGTGTCTACAGTCCCGGGAAAGTCACGGAATGAGAGAAAGGTCACGGAAGTCACAAAATTTTAGTCAAGGTCACAGATTTTTCTATTCTCCAGAAATCTGTCCCCCCCCCCCCCAAAAAAAAAAAATCTAGGCTTCGGATAAAAAAGCATTGCCATTCAATATTTCTTTTCTTCTCTCTCAGGTTTTATTCTTTCTCTTTTGCCCCGGAGGGATGGATGAGTGAGTACCAATAGAAAAGAACAATGCCAATATGTAGCCACCCAACATTGGGGCAGACAATGTATGGGTGGGGCAAAAAAGCTATGGACTGATGAATAAAAAATAACATTTCTTTTTCTTTTTTTGCTTGTCCAGACCTTTCAAAATCTGTAATATTCCCCTAAAGCAGTGTTCTCAAGATCACGTTATAATTCCTAGACTGGGAGGAGACTAATAGACCATATGGCAGTAGGGAGTCCTCTTGGGAACAATATTGGTTTTTCGTAGAAAGGACATGATCTCCCTCCATATCATGGAGTAGGACTGTTGGATCTCTAGCAGGTCTGCAAGCCAGTTTTCACTGGAGGGCTTTGTAGTAAATTTATAGCATGAAAAAAAGATGGTGATTGTTCCGGGCCTTAGAGCTGCAGTCTTGTCAGGCCCATCCTTGCGGAGACAGGTGCAAGGGCACCAATTTTTTCCTCTGCGAAAGAATTTTTTTAATTTATTTTGATCTCGTCGATCTTTACCGACTATCTATAGCGAAGGACAAAATCGTACAGTATACGCATGTGACAGAACGAGAGAGTTGAAGAGAAGACCGACATTGGATTTGTTTGCCTTTAATTGTGTTTTGACATAACTTTTAGGCTGAATTGAAAGGAGTACCACAGTGCTTTCAAAGTGTGGGTCTGGGCTCCATTTTGGCAGTGCTCGAGTTTTTCCAGTTGCGAGCACTGCCTATACCCGTCATCAAAAGAAGAGCACTCTTACGTCATATTTGACATATCATTTGAATGCATGAAATCTGGATGATTTTAATAATTTAATGCAATTTGCACAAGGTATTTAAATTCGCTAACATCAAATCGGACATCGCATTGAGCACCATGGTGCTCGCGCAATGGATTAAAATGCTTTATCTAGACGGACACCTAAAGCTGAACACATAGTGGGACAGAGAGCAAAGCAACGATGAGAGAAGAGATCAGAGCAGCAAAATCAAACACGCTGATTCCAATATGCCTGCGTATAGCAGCGTGCACTGCAGCAGAGCAGGAATTCCGGCACAAGCAATAATAGCAGTGCATTCAAGATATTTTGTTTTCGCCGCTCTGCTCGCTTGTGTATAGTTTCAAGATGTCTGTTGAAGTTCTTGTTTTCGCTCTTAAAAAGCGGTAGTGAAGTCAAAAATGTCACCAGAATCGTTGATTTTAAGTCCTCGACGTACTTCAAAAGGTGTGGACGATCAAATGAAACAGCAAGTATCGAATAATTTTCATATATTTCCAGTCAAACGTTTTTCGGGTGCACATGCTTAACCAAACCGAAAATGATTTATATTTTGAGTTTATAATATTTACATTTGGAGTTTTAAGCTAATTTATCATGCACCATGTGTGGGTACATGTATTCGAGTAGTCAATTAAAAATAGTGTATGTTTCTGTGAAAAATTGGCAAGTTTTATTTATTTTCTGTGTACCGTCACTATTTCCATACTGGAAGCGTACCAAATGTTTTTTATGCTGGATTTTTGGGTGTCAATAATTACGTTTCTTGTGTAAAAAAAAAAAAAATTAAATTAACAAATATTTATACAAATAAAGCTATTCGGGGGGGGGGGATTTCCACTTCTACCCTCCCGTTTATGCTAATAATACAAATTTAAACGGTGGGGAGCTTCGATAAACTTGATATTTTTCTCAATTTTTTACTTCTAAATTTCGTAGAAAATATTATTGATCTTTCGAGAAGTGATCGCACGCAAGTGCCATGGGAAAAGATGTATAGGGAGAAAAGCGACCAAAATATGAGGAATATTCCCGTAGTTCATATTCGAAAATAGTGATATTCAGACAACATTATTTCTAAATTGTCTGAGCAATGATTTTGATAATTATGAAATTTTTAAGCATTCTTTAATTTAAAAAACCAAGCTGAGAGAGAGATATTGAGAGTTTCTATTTGATACTCTCTGCTACATTAAACGCCCCTACCATGTGTACTATGTTCCTGGCTCGCAGCTATATTCTATTGTCGCTTCTCTTCATTCTCATTCATCGCTTTGCTCGCCGCTTCCACTAAGCATGACGATAGAGCAAATAACAAGTGTCTCATATTAGACTTGGAAAAATGTGAATAGGAAAAGGAATATGTGAAATCCTTGTGTGTCCTTTGAAAGAGCCCTTGGTTGGTCTAGTGCTGTTCCTCAATCGCTGGACCCTGGCATCCACCAAACTGGGCCGTGAGTGGTATATTACTCCATTTTTACCCATTTATTTCCCATTGTGTATGCCCAGGCCTAATAATAAACCGTGCAGTGGGATTCCAGAGGCTAAGAAACACTGGTCTAGTGGCCCCACATCCTGCAGTAAGACCCTAAGCTGAGATCTTTGGCGGGCTCAGGCCAAATTTTCCACGTTCCCTGTATAGTGAATTTATTGTGTGAAAAAAGAAAAATGAGAATTATCTCATTTAGAGTCCCCGGGCTGGATCGGCCCCCTACTATGGTTCCCTCTGAATTGGAAAATCAGCTGGACTATGTTTGTACTCTTGAAAGATTGTTTCAGCTCTCGTATATAAGGAATGTCTTCTAATTTTTTATTTTATCTTCGCCAATACATTTTGCCTGCACTCGTTAATACAATCAGTAAAGAAATATGCTCATTTGTGCATATTCTATTTAGACTGTGTTTTCGTCTGTTGCACATCCCTGTCTGGCAATGCGCATCACTTTTGATCCAATATGTTGTGTGTAACATTACCATGTAGGCCCCCGCGGAAATGGTCCTTATTCTAGTCATTTATATAGATTTTTTAATTTTTACTTTTTTGTTTCCGGGATTGATCAGCGAGATCATGTGTCACCGATCGGCTGCCATCTTTATTTTATGTTGCCAGATTTTGATATATTTTTTGCAGTATTACTTTTCTCTCTTGTGAGGATATGTAAATTGGATGCAAGTTCAGTGCTGTACCTTCGGCTTTATGATTGGTTCCGTCAAGAGGCATTATGGGAAATGCTCTTATATAAATACCAGATTCTCGCTACTTCCAACTGATTCCTGCATCTTCTATGACAGTTGCTAATTCTAAGGTGTCTTGCCCTGTAGAAGCGTACACCAGTTCAAAATAATGCAATAGTTGCAGAAGGTGTGCTTCGTCACTTCTTGTCAGCAATGTTCCTGTGATGTTCAAAGGTCGTCACGATCTCGTCAGCAATGTTCCTGTGATGTTCAAAGGTCGTCACGATCTCGTCAGCAATGTTCCTGTGATGTTCAAAGGTCGTCACGATCTCGTCAGCAATGTTCCTGTGATGTTCAAAGGTCGTCACGATCTCGTCAGCAATGTTCCTGTGATGTTCAAAGGTCGTCACGATCTCGTCAGCAATGTTCCTGTGATGTTCAAAGGTAGTCACGATCTCGTCAGGCATGTGGAATGATCGGTAGCGAGACCGACTGCCTCTGAGCCTCTCTCGACGTTCACCATCTGCTGTCTCCTATGCAGGTTGGCCTGTGGTTTTAATGGACACTTCAGGACGCAATACCATGAGAACTCAGCTCCGGGGTTTTTCTCAGATTGTGGTGCATAGAAGACCAATGCTTAAAAGTGATATTGTGGTCTGGATTGTGGACTATCTGGACTAGCACGTGAATTTCAAGACAAAGCTGTGACAGCGTTAGTTTAAATCAACTTTAAATTTAAGTTTTTAAATTTTAGAAAAGAAAATTCACGTCTTTTTTTTGTTAATTTAATTCCTTTCCCCCCTTTCAATAAGACCCTCTTTTTTATTAACACCCCCCTCCCAGTTGGACGCTACTCAGTTTGAGAACAACTGATGTAAGAAAAGTCCAGCATGGCTCATTTTGGCAAATGCAGGGCTCTCACTTGTCCTACTTTTCGTACGTTATGGTAAAATGTCCCACTTTGTCCTACTTTTTTAACAAAATCCTATTAACAAAATTTGTATAATTTATTTTAATTGAGAAGGAAATCATGGTCATAATGCAGGGGTGGGAACTTTACACCAAAATTAGCATCTTGCGCCAACCTGCTCCAATAGTGTATTTTCATATTTTTCTGCACCAAATAGCCAAAATAGCGAATTTTGTTTCAGTATGCCCATAATTTCAGAAAGGACGGCAAAAAAAATTTTTCTGCTTGCCGTGAAATGATTCTTTCCAAGAAAAGTTTTATTACTCTGTACTTGAATCATCTACCCCTCATCTGGCTTTCCATCAGAAAACCACAATAATATCCATGATAGTGAAACAGAAGATGGTTTGCAATGGTTTTTCAGCTTTAAAGTGCAAGTGAGTCAGTTCCTGTTTTGAAAAAAAAGATAGTCACCGCTGGAAGCAGCAGAAATTACTGTAGTCGATCGTCATTGCGTCAGATTTCGATGTTTTGTGAAAAACATTTTCATTCCGGGAGTAAAAGAGCAAGTCAGCCAAATAACGAATGCTAATTTAGAAACTAATAAAAAAACCAAATAACCAACATTAAATTGCCAATATTGCCAAATAACGAGTGCCAAGTTGCCAAACATTCTTATTTTTCCAAAATTCTCTCCCATTTTGCAACAATTTCTTACTGAGTATAATTTTTTTTTTATCCCATTTGAACTGCTGCTGTTCCAGACAGCAAATAGTGCCCTGAGTAAGCAAAAATCATGTTAAATAGACTGGTGTGAAATTTTTTTTTTTATGACAGCCACTCTTTCAAACAAGGTGTAAAGTAACACCAAAAACAAGCTGATAAAAAAAATGTTTAGAACAACTGCACTGTCTTTTGTTATTTTGAAAAGGGGTGAGGGTTAACAAAAATATTCTTGGAAGTTAATTTCGCTGTTTCAATTTATAAATATCTGCTCTGAATCCTATATTTTGCTGCTCCAAAACTGCTCTGAAATGGACTTTGTCACTTTCATGCCTGCATAATGCTAAATAATACAAATGTAGTAGATTGCAATTAATGATTCTGCCGAAGCAGAAATTGTATTGGTTATTAATTGTAAAGGTTATTTGGGGGCAGGGTGTATGTGGACCATTTGGTGGTTTAGTAATTTTTCATTTGCTTGGTTTGAGGGTTCTACAAGTAGAGTAGTCATTAAAAACTTCTGCTTGATCTCTTTTCCTTCCCCCCAAATGACGGGCCTGGATATAAGCGGTTAATGAAGCCACACTGGAGAGATTTTACTGTCTGCTAATAGGGGAAACAATAGTTTGCATAATAAAGCAGTTGGGTACGTAGACCTATTCTAGGTTTTGTGACTTTGATGATACCTAATAGCATTCAATTTTCTTCTGTATTTTTAGGGCATGCATAGGCACGAACATTATTTATAATGCGCAAGTAAAGAGCTTTAAATAAAAGTGCTTCATTCGTCAAAAATGATTACACTGGCATTGACCACTAAAATTTAAACAAATCCTTTTTAAAAGGGGTGGACAATGCAGTAAAACCATCTGGTCCACCTTGACTTATTTATATTGGACCTTGTAATTTACACATTTTGCTTTTGGAAGTGGTATTGAAAGAGAGTCATTCTTAAACTAAACTTACTTGTGGCGTTGTATCTGTATAATTTGCTGTGTGTATTGTTAAAGAGAGTTGACAGACTGGACTGTGGAAGTCTACCAAAAAAGAATGTAATATATATATTGTGAGAGCAGAAAAGAATTATGTGGTTGCAAGACCCTATTTTGGCCAAAAAAAATTTTTTTAATCAAATCATTTGTCATTTTGCTTTTTGTGTCAATCTTACAGGTTACTGAAATAGTGTGCTATGAAAAAAAAATTAATTTTAAAATTAAAAAAAATTACAGGGATTTTGTTTTATTATATGACATGATTATGTTGTCTAGGGGGGTACCCTCCCCATCATGCTTTTTCTAATTTTTTGAGTGGGAGCCCTGAGAAGGAGAAAAGGTTACTGAAAACTCAGAATTTTGGTATTTGGTAGACACCCTGATTTTTCAAAAATGATGACTGGCATTGAACAGTAAAATGTAAACAAACCTCTTTAAAAATGAAGATACAGTGCAGTGAAACCATATAGTTTACCTTGACTTATTTAAATTGGACCTTGTAATTTATCAATTTAGCACTTTTTTTAAAGTGGTCTCAAAAGAGTCTCATTCTTAAAAAACTTACATGTCGTAATTGGCTGTGGATCTAGGAAAAGAGTTGACTGACTGGATTTTGGAAGACTGTCCTCGAAAAAAGAAATGCCTAAAAGAATGCCTGATTTTAATGTTCGTTAACAGGGAGTGAAATACATCAAAGCCTTATTCCATAGGAGCGGTTTTCATTAATGGGGAGTGCTTGTAAGGGAGGTTCTACTGCAGTGAGAATTTAAGTTTTGCTTACAGTCATTACAATGATTGTATTACATTCTTAAAATGAACATCTTCCTTTAGATATCAAAAGATGAAGGAAATTCAGCAGTTTTTCAGATATGGTAAATTTTCATAGTAAACCATTTTAATGAATGATTTTGCCTGCCATTGTTTTTTTATCTTGATGGAAATTAAATATGTTGAAGCTTTTTTTCAAAAGTGGAGATTTTGATCAATATTCAAATTTTCATTACATAATTTTCACATAAAAATGTTCTATTTCTTTTCATTGAAGGAGTCAGCAGAGCAATGATATTCGAGCACTTGAAGATTTCAGCAATTTCTCTCCTGCAGGTTCAACGCATATTCCCACAGAAGATTGTTCCAGGTATTATTTTTCCAGTTTCATTAGTGAAGTGACTGATAATTGATTTGGCAGTGAATAAGCTGTAACTTTAAAATATGCATTGACTTTTATTCCAGCTATTCAGAATTGGTTCTGAGAATTTATTTCTTAAAAATATTTGTTTATACATGGTTTATTTCACCTTATAATTAAAATGCTAAAAGAAATTGAAACTTTGAAAAAAAAATCAAGGCCTTATGGCATAATATAAATATAAGTTTTTTAATTACTTCAATAAGAAAAGTTGTGGTGCATTTGTGACATCAATGTTAAAACTTTTACAAAGTTTCCTATGGTTACGTACATTATAATACTACAGCTATCCCTAACCTTACGCTATTTTTAAAAGTTGATTTTAGGAATCCCAGCCTGCAAAACTTTACTTATATTTAAACTTTAATTCTGGAAATGGGCTTGCAAATTTAAGATATAACATAGTTAGATCCTTTGGCGACAACATACACGTTGGATTTGATGATATAGCTGAGATGAATAATGAGAAAAATTATCAGATACAATTCGCCAGATCCCACTTATGAACAACATTTGGTAACACATTGACAATGCCATGAGAAATTTAACCGTAAAAGTGGTTCCGGTGGAACTAGAGTTTTTATATTTGCAAGAAATATGTAGAATTCTCTGGCGTTGCTACTAAAGTTTTTGTAAGGAGACTAAAAATGTTGCTTGTCAGCAGAATCTCCACGGTTTCATTAAAAAGATTTATCAGCCTATCATACTAGGCTCTTCATAAAAGAAAATATCCACACTCACATTAAAATCAATTAGAAGTAGTGAAGACTGAAAAAAGTGAATTTAATTCATGCCATTTTATAAGAAATTTTCACGGGTGGGGCACTTGGGAAAAATGGGCACTCAAAGAGAAATCATCCCCAGTCAGAGGCATACACTGAGGGGACAGCATAGGGTACCATTCCACTTCTCCCGAGACAATCAAAAATTAAAATATTCTTGAATATTTTCGTAAAAATAAATATCGAATGAAAATGTCTTTCATTCGGTAAATGAAAAAAAATGTCAATATCGCACCAAAATGTCAAATTTTACGAATTCAATTTTAATTTTCTCAGCACTTTACGTATTTAAATAAATATCGTTGTGCAATACTGATGTCCAAAAAAAAAAATGCATTCTTTGTCAAGTGTCTGTACCCTCAAGGATAGATACCCATCAGCATGGGTGAAAAAAGTTTGAAGCAGTCACACTTTCAAATACAAATACAACGCCAAAACAGGCAAAATGCCCAATGAGTTGGCTGAGAAACCACCTGACATACCTTTTAAGACATACCTTTTTTTTACCTATAAATTGTTAGAATCATGAATTTTGTGCATAGTTGGGCAGTTTAAGGAAACATTAAATGATTTAATTCAATAGATTAATTGAAATTGTTGCGATGCATTTAAAAAAAATTAAGGACAAATAATAACACAAGACCTCTTTTAGATTTGAGACATTCTCCTTTGAGCTCCTTGAAATACCAGGCTGACTCATCTTCCTTTTTTTTTAATGTGACGTCAGTATTATCGCTATGCTTGTCCTATCCTGGTTTTTCTTCAACAATTTTAGAGACATCACTTATGGCAGCAAACCTGTTTTTTGCTCAATGATGGATGATTAGTTCACTCTTCTTTATAGGGAACCTTAAGATGCCCTGATGTACTGCCTTGGTATGTCGGGGGATTCTATATGACATTCGGATGTGGTGACATAAAAATGAAATACAATTAGTGTACATTGTGGCAGCTCGCATGTTGAAAATATGGTTATAAAGGTCGTCAGTACCCGTGTTTCCCATATTGGGCAGTATCAGAGGTGCTGACATGAAGAAAACATTGATGGGAGGGGTTGAAAGTTGTTCGGTGTATATGGGGACTTTAAGAGGGGGGGGGTCTGTTCTTTTCCCGAAATGTGAGAAAATGACCAAAAAAAGGGAAAAAGATGGCCAAATCTATTCTGTCACTTCGGTTGCCCCCCCCCCCCCGAAATGAAAGTGGTTCCCTCCCCCAAACCAAATTTCTGGCTGCACCCCTGAGTAAAAACCAAGTAGAAGGAAAGCCATGGCAAGTGGTTGGGGGGAGCCTCAGAGACATGTGAAAAAGCACAGATGTGAAGTATATAAGTGGAAATATAAAGAGGAAAATTATGACTACTTTTACAATCCAGTCAAACAACCTGTAGAAATCCTACACTAGGGACACTGGCGAACCCGTGGGGGTTCAGGGATTAACCCATACCTATAAAATTTTCATACACCAAATATTTATTCAAAAATCAAGTCAAAATGAGTAGCAAAGTTTCTTGCTCCTGGATATTGGTGGGGCGCAAGTGACTGTGTTAAGCATGCTTCCCTGGAATGCCTGAAATTTCTTGTGAAAAATAATTGATGTTTGAAAAAACTCTGATTAGCATTTATTTAGAATTACTGTGCCTTTTTATAAATAGATTTATCATATAAAATAGATATAATTAATAGATTTATTGAGAACTTCGCACAGAAAATACAGAGGGGCGAGAAACTTTTAGAAACTCGTGGGAGCCATAGTTGGAAAACCACCAATTCAGATCATTTCAGGTTATCACTGTCTAATTGGTGCTTTACGGAAATGTGGTGTTCTGATTTTTCTTTTGGGTGAGGGGATATACAAATACAAAGGTCCCAACAGGCAAATTGCCCAATGAATTTAAAGCTGCACATTTTTTCATTTGTGAAGCAGCAATCTAAATATTTGCATAAGAAATATTAATGTTTGGTTTGGCTCTGGGGGGCAGTCTGAGCATCAATGGATCTATGTGACTTAATATGTTGGAAACAGGCCAATTAATCAAAGCTGACACAATAATGAAATTTATATCTATATAGTTTGAAAATATAGTTATCAATTTTGAATAAATTTTGATAAGTTATATTTTCTTCTTCATTACGATAAAACTGTACAAAATAAATATATGCATTCTAAAGTAATAGTGGAACATCAATATATACCGTGGAAGTTGAAGATTTACTGATTTTTTGGAAAATTTTAAAAAATTCAGTTGAAAAAAATTCATGTGAGAATCTTGTGCGATATACCGTAAGTGAAACTTCTAGGTTTGACATGACTAAATTCACCTCAATTGAATTTAATTTTAATTATTTAAAATTGAATTTAGATATTTTAAATTTAATTGAATGCTTTAATAATCCCATAGTATATCCTGTGTGTGGCAGATTTGTTCACTATACATTTCTGGCAATAATCGTAGTTGGCCCTAAATCAGATGGGGGAGCTTTTTTGTGATCAGGACTGAAGTCTAGTACAAGAGAGAAGAGTAAGAAAAACTTAAAGATGAAAGGGGAAAAAAAATACAAGAGATGTGACAAGCCAGAATTGAACCCCTAACCTCTGGATTGTGAGTCCTACGCTTTAAGAGACCATACAATATTATGTCAGCAGATTTTTAGTCATTTTTTACCACCTTCCCCACTTGTTAGTAAAACTCTGACCCTCCCAGTCATTAAAATTTCGTCAGCTTTCCCCCACCTCTTAATGCATATTCGGATCAGAGTCGTACACAGAAGGGGGAGAACGAGCCTTACCCATGCCCCTTTCAGACGATAAAAAATTTATTTTTTTTGATGCAAAAATTATTTGAAAGAAAAATTAAATTAAGAAATGAAAAACTATTTTTTTAAATATCGGAATAAAATACATTGTATGTCAATCTAATAAATTTCTATTAATTTCAATGCTATTTGAAGGCTAAGAACTAAAAAGTTTACAAGAAATTCATTGCGATCCACCCTTTAAGCCATTGAATTCAACCCGTGGCTCAAGATTATCTGATGTGGCCAGACAGTTTTATAACACTTAAGCTCCCCAAAGTGTAGTTCTTCATCACTCAAGTTTTCTGCAGCACATTCTCAGATTACATGAGTGATCTGCCACATATTTAAGGATAATTTGAGTGACGATCATTTGGCTTGGCTGCTCCTAAAAGGCAATGACAAATGGCATAGGTTCTTAATTATGGCTCTGCTCATGAGTGCCCATTGGCTAATTTCATCACAAAGAGGGACTGTCACCAACATATCCTTAAAGACAGACGCCGCACCATTCTCCATTTCCCCCCCCTTCTAACTTTTACGAACATTTGAGATTCAATAGTGACGGAATAACTCATCAAGTATTGTATACCTACATTTCTCATGTAGTGGGGTTCAGTATACGGGTCATTCCTAAAAAAATTGTACATTCCTTATTTTTGAGATGAAAAAGTCAAAGTTGAATTTTAGAAATAAAATTGATCTCAAATTATAGCCAATGACTTGAAGTTTAATATTTTATAAATATTTTTCACTTCTGTTTTGTAATATTTTATTTTTTTGGTTTTATGACTGAAAATTATGGATTTTGTCCACTCTATTACGAAAACAAATATTGCTGTAAAAAAATAATTATTATTTCTGCTTTTTTTACCCTGTAAAATAATAAAATCAGCTTATTTCTCACACATGGGCTGAAAAAAAGTTGTTTAAAAAAAATTTCGACTTTTTTTTCTGTCATTTTGATCGTTTTACATTATTTTTTTCAAAATAGCACAAAAAAGTTTATTTTTTACGTTTTTTCAACTACTTAAATTTTTTTTTTTATTATTTCTGGCAGACAGTGTGTTGATAACTTATAATTTAACATCTTAGTTTGAAGTGCTTTTTAATTTTTTTGCCTGTGAACTGCAAAAATGCTTCTCGTAACAGTGGACAGAAATGTTTAACTTGGAGTAAGCAATCACAATTATTCTAAATACACTTTTATTTTTTCAACAATTATATAGACAATATGAAAGGTATCCCAGAGACTCCTCTATGACTATTACTTGTGTAACTACAAGTACACTGGTCTTTGTCTTTTAGGAGCAGCTGGTGTGTTTTTGGATTATAAGACCACCTGCCCTTAACATGGCAGTGAAGTCATTACTGTTGCTGCTTCTTTGTGAAAGGTAAAAAGCCTGTGGGATAATACACCACCACCATATATGTGTGATGCAATCCTTATTCATGAATTCGCTTAAGATATAGAGCATCAATATGTAGCGCAAATTTAGAAAATGCAGTAAGAAAGTGAAATTTTTATGCTGTATATAATTTTCAGCAACTGAGATAATTAAAAGAAATAAAGAAAATTTATATTCAGGCTGCTATATATTAAGAGATTTTTTTTTTGAAAAAGAAACCGCTTATACCATCTTGCACCATTTAAAGGTATAACATTAGAAAGTACCCCAAGAATAGAAAATGTGGTGGTAAGAATGAAACATTTTGGCTAATAGTGAGCCAACATAATATTTTTCTGGGGGGAAAATTATATTTCCCCCATTTTTGTGATTTTTTTTGAAAACCACTTGATTAAAACGATGGTTAAAGCCAACGCGGTTTAAACCAAACAACCCTGACATAAATCCATAATTAATGCAAAATAATGCAAGAATTTATGATTAGAAAACTAATACAAATCCAAAATATTGAAAGAAATAATTTCTTAATAACTGAAGGCCTTTCAATAATTTGAGGCTTTTTTATTTTTTTATTTGGGGCCCTGGTTTCAACCTCGTTTGTTCATCCATTAAGACTTCATTCATTGGTTACAGTTACTTTGAAATCCAAACATTTCTACAACCTTTGACAATAAAGTTCAGCCGTTCTGACTTCATTCACCGATCTGGCAAGACTGGCAAAGCAAAACGCTGCACATACGTAGCTGCAGGTATTGACCATCTGCTACCACCGTTGTTCAGTTGAGCATCGTTTGTGTTCCGTGAAAGACTTGTTTTACAAAGTGCTTGTTTAGTGCGTTGGTTCTTAACTGAGAATAGGATGAGTCACCAAATTTCTTGAACTGTATTGTCACTGAGGATGAGTCTTGGTGTCTCAGGTACGACCCTGAAACGAAACGGCACAGTATGGAATGGCGTTGTCCTGCACCACCTCGTCGGAAAAAGGTCAGAGCAGAAAAATCATGCATCAAAACGATGCTAATCACCTTTTTTTGATAGTCAAAGCATTATCCACAAGGAATTTCTACCTGAGGGAACGACGATGAATGTTGCAAGGTACATTGAAATTTTGACCCGTTTCATGAAATGTCTACGTAGTGTACGACCTCAGTACGCACAACAAGGTTCATGGTTTCTTGTTCATGACAATGCTCGCCCTCACACAGCCAATATCGTCAAACAGTTCCTGGCAAAAAAGGGGGTGGTGCAAATTGAACATTCACCATACTCCCCAGATCTCAATCCTCCAGACTACTTCCTATTCCCACGACTCAAACTCGCTTTGAAAGGAAAGAGATTTGACGATATTCCTGACATCCAACGAAACGTGATGAGGCTTTTGAACTCTATCCCAAAAGAAGACTTCTTGTAAAGTTTCCAGGACATGTATAGGAGATCTCAGCGGTGCATAGTAATGGGAGGTGACTATTTCGTAGGACAGTAAGGTAACTTTCATTAACATTTCATCTACGTTAATGTTACAGGACTATTCACCGAACTTTATTGTCAGAGGTTGTATATCTAGAAATATTTGATCATTTTCACAAATTTTATAAATAGATTCAAATTCAAAAAGTTAAGAATATCCCATTTAATTTTAACTGGAACATACTAGGAAAAAAATGCTTTAAAGGGGATTCAGGGTTGTGTAAAGGAATTCTATTATCTGAATGCCTGTGAAGGCTAACAATAATGCTGTTTAAAAAAGCACCCTACTGATTAAAAAAAAAATCCATTCAATTATGTATTCATAACATCACGAAATACTCAATTTACAGCAGGTGTTCAGCAGACGATGTTCTGTGTCTTTCCATCATAAGATCACAAAAGTTGTCCAAGGTCACACACAAGTGATGTTAAAAATACAAATTATATAATACAGTATTATGTTGAATAATACAAATATATACTACAAATTATAACTCTGTTATATATTCTTATTAAATGTCTTCATAATAAGATTATTGCTTCAGATTCATTTAAAACCATCCAATATCATGTGATGTCTAACTAGATAGGCATTATTATTCGTGCTTTTAACTTTATTGCTGAAATAATACAGAACAGCTTGTTACAT
This sequence comes from Pholcus phalangioides, assembly GCF_987345545.1. Classification (NCBI taxonomy): domain Eukaryota; kingdom Metazoa; phylum Arthropoda; class Arachnida; order Araneae; family Pholcidae; genus Pholcus; species Pholcus phalangioides. Next base: position 42,769,734 of record NW_028301600.1, on the reverse strand, counting down.
GTGTATGAATACGTGTATAGTTTGAAAAATTAAAAAAAATCATGTCTGAATTTATTTATTTGTATTGTTATGAATTGCTCATGCTCAAACATTAGTTTAATACACAGGCTAGTGGGATACACATTCCTGTAGTTCCCTTCTTTCAGACTCAAAAGAATTGTGCACCATTGGTATCAATACAAAAGATCAGATTTGTGTTGCCCTATCCATTCAGTTATCTGCAGTGGATTTTCTGTTGCCACATCCTGCCTTCTATCTTCAACTCTGCAGTTATCTAGATGTGACACTGAATGTTGAAATACTTTTCTAATTACTCATTGCACCACTGCAGACGTTTTTACACAACATGCCCAGCAATTATCAAAGTTTTTTTGACTGCCTTTCTCTGCAAAACATTTCTATAGTAGAGTCCTATACACCTGTATTTTTATTTGTCAAATTTACTGATTTATTTTTATTAAAAAATCGTTATAATTTTTCAAATTTGGTGGTTTTTTTTCAAGCAGCCACAGAGCACCTGGAAAGTGCACATGGAGGGCTCAGCAGAGCACTGATTGAGAACCACTGATTTAGCCAAAGGATCAACAAAAAATTCTGACTATAACCATAATCAGTCAATTAATTGAAGGGAAAAAAAATGTTTAATGCCTGGAGGCAAATTTCTGATTTTTCTGCCTGTTGTGCCATCTTTCCATTCTACCAATTTCCTTCACAATGGCTTCCCTAGATTAAGCAGCCCTGACTACAGCCCTCTAAGTTCCTTTTATGCATTAGACTCTGGTTATTCCTTTGCCTAGTCATTATTACTTTTTTTTACTACTTTACTAAAAGAATTTGTATTTTCTACTTTCTAGCCATCAAATCAGCTCTGAATTTATTCACTTCATGTAACAGTGATTGTTATGTCATACATACATTGGCTCTTAATTTTTATCACCACAGAAATGCTTGGCTATGCTTTCTAATTTTATCCTTTTTTTCCAGATAAATGTTTTATTTCAATTTGAAGGGCTTTTTTAGAAATTTCTCCTGGGTGTTCTTTTTCTAATTCTCGTGTTTTATTTTATACATCACCAAATAAAATTCAGCTGCTTAAGGATTTTATACTTTTAACAAGATTATTAATGCTTGCATATAATTTTTTAACTAGGTTCCCGCAAAGTGATGAAAATCGAGCACTTGGCGATTTTTCTGATTATTCTCCTTCCAGAGCTCCTGAGGAAGATAGTGAAAGGTATCTGTTTCAGTACAGTAAAAATCTTGGTTATCTGATGTAATTGAAATAAGCCTACATTATCAATTCTTTAATTTCTGGATAACTAAATGTGTATTAATCTGATATTCAGTAACTGGATATAATTGAATATACATTCGAAAGACAGAAAATATGATCATTCACTGACTGTCATGGCCCTACATCCTGGAGCTGGGATCTTTAGTGTCCCCCTTATGATGAATTTACAGTGTGACAAAAAAAGAGAATCGTCCTAGTTCCTAAGGCTTGATGCCTGTCAACCCCACCCTTACTGGAGCCATGTCGTTGCTTCGCAGCCACATCGCAACATTTTAGCAACATTGTGATTACTTGCAGCTTTTTTGCTGCTCCAACCAACGAATGCTTTTTTAAAATTTGCTTAATAGCATTGGTGTTGCTCATTCACACTTGCAAAGTCTCTTGACTTTGATCATTATTTTTTTGGTAAACAATTTCTAATTTAAACAATTTTATCATCACGCAGGAAAAAATTACTGATAACATAAGAGTTCTGTTAATAATGTTCCAGGTAATTTTTTTTAAATCAATATTAAAGAGATTCTATCGTACTCTGAAATTTTTTTTCTTTATACCTAAATAGCATTCATATTAAATTGCTGCTTTATATTTTGTGTGTAGCATGCAGCATATGCAGAGCTATTAATTTTTAATATATGGATATTAATCAAACGTTTCGAAGCACTGCTCAATACATTGTAAGCAGGCATTTTGTTCCAAGAACATGATATGGGAATAAGCAATTTATGTTCGAAATTAATTTTGTAAAATTTCTATAACAAGTTTTGAATTTTTTTCACAAAAATTTCATATCCCCTCAAAATGCATTCCTCATAATTGTTTTGAAAACTTTCTCTGAATATATACACAAAATAATGATAAAAATGAAATTATCAAAATTGGAATGAAAAGAATAGCTAAAAAGAAATCTGTCCATACAATTTATTTTTTAAAACTATTACTTTGAAACTAAAATTGATAAATGTTACTAATGTTTAATAAAGTGTGTAATGTTACATGTGTAAATGTTGCTAATTCAGCTATACTAATAAACATTGCTGTGCAAAAAGAGCAAGACAGCTTTTTGTCAGCCCAATACATTGAGGAAATAGACCTTTTTTGATATTATGCTGAGGTGAACTCTGAGAGAAAAGTCATCTGGTCTCCAACAGGAATTAAACGCAGGTCCTCTTACAAACCGAACAAATGCTCTTCCATATACGCTACTGGGCACATAGCCCTTTCTTCTTTACTTCATGCACTGTGGCATGTTGCGATGCAAAGTTGGCTAAGTTGACCCAAATTTTAAAATTTTCTGCATCTTGCCACCAGTTTCATATAATATTTATATTCACTTGATCAACCAACATCGAGAGCTTCTTTTTTTAAAAAATATGGTGGTCATGCCAAGAAATTGGATAATTTCAAAATAGTGTGTAAAAAAAGTGTTACACATGCATATATATTAGCTGTGTTTGCGTGTAATATGTATTTTCAAATGTTAAAAAGAAAATTTAGAACTTTCTATGGCAAACTCTTAATCATACAGAAGATATTAATACAATAATGCAGTGTTAAGTAAACACACTAGTGCATACCCTTGTCAACATATGCAGAGCCGCCCTTAGGGGTGTGACAAGTTTGGTCGCACCAAGCCCCACACTCATGGCAGTAGAAGTTAAAAAATATATACATACGTATATCTAATACATTTTTTTTTTGTAGAAAACGAAGTGCCAGAGCTTCAACTAATTTCATTCTGGAATTTTCATCTATCATAAATTTTGAATTTCCATTCGTTATGAAATTCTCTTTAAATATTTTTGTCGATTCAGAATTTTTTCTCTTTAATTCTGAATTATGATCAAGTCTGAATTTTCATTAATTTTGAAATTTTTTCCAAGATTTTTATCAAGCAAGATGATTTTTTCTCTCATCAATTCTGAGATTTTTTTTTTCATTAATACTGAGATTTTTTTTCATTAATACTGAGATTTTTTTTCATTAATACTGAGATTTTTTTTTTCATTAATACTGAATTTTGATTCATTCTGAAATTGTTTTCTCTTTTATTCTGTATTTTCATTAATTATGGGATTTTTCTCATTAATTCTGAGGATTTTCTTTGTTTCATTAATTCTGAATTTTTATCAATTCTGGACTTCTTTGATTAATCCTGAATTTTCATTGGCGATAGAATTATATCAATTATTTTTCATTTTAATTTATCAATTTCAAATTACTATTATGTTCTAATTTTCTTCCATTTTGAATTTTCAGATTCAAAATTTTTAATTTTTGGTGTTGATTTACATTTAATTGTTTCTATATTTTTTCAGATTATTTTTCAGCATTCATGAATATTCTGTGATAATGCATGAATCTATGGATCTCAATTTTCCTCTTCCACAAAATATATGAAATCGGAGCTAAGGGGGCCCTCAATTATTTTTGCCTTGAGTCTGATAAATGCAACCCTGAACATATGCCACATTACAGATGCATTGTCTTTAATTCATCAAAAGATGTGTCTTCTCTTTCTTTCCCGTTACCCACAGAATTCAGTTAGTTTAAAAAATAGAGATTCATGTGGCTTCCAATAGCATGTACATCATCAAATGATTTAAAATTCATTTTTCTGAGCATCTTTAGGAATTGAAATAGAAGTGAGATATTGGAAAGTGTTCAGTAAGGTAAATGTGGTATAACATTCCATGTGTTTTTTTAAAAATTTGTTTATGAATATAATAAATTTTTTTTATGAAGTATGTTAAATTTCATAAATTATAGATTTTATCAGGTATATTCAGGTTTTCACTTCATTATTAGGTCCCAACAAGAAAGCAATGATAATGTATGTACTGAAACAGCAGACTATGCAACTCCGTTTCCCCCAGCTATTCCAAGGTGAGATCTGGGAGATTTTATCTATTATAATCATCTAAGACAGCAGTTTTCAACTGTTTTTTACTCCCGGAGCGTTTTTAGTCTATAATTTCTATGGCGGAATCCCATGGGTCTTTTTATTCAAATTTACTGATTTATTTTATCCCCCACAGAGGTTCTAGGAAATGCACATGGATCGCAGGTTGAGAACCCCTGATCTAAGAGAAAATAAACACGTTTTTCTCTGCCAAAGTTCAAATTACAGACAATTCGCGAGAATTTTGGCCAAAGTCCTATTTGAAGAAATGATTCAGGCTTTGCTAAGTGGCTGGAGGTTGCCATCCAATTTGCTAAGTGGCTGGAGATCACTGGCCAATGTTCGACATGCTGATGCAAGACTGTCCGGTAGGTCCTGAATTGGTCTTCTGTGGTTCCCAACTTCAAGGCGCAAATGCGAGCTGATCTCGCCGTTAAAAAGTTTCGCCACAGAGAGCAACAGTCCTATAAACAGTACAAATATTCAGTTATTACACTTCCCTTCTGAGATATAGATGGCAGCACTAAAAAATAATACACAACACTAGATACACACTCGGACTATTAGGTACACATACACTTCCAGCACAACTCACTAGGTAGTAAATTGCCCATGGTGATAGACCTGAGTTGTGCTCAGCTTGGGGAAAAAAAAGTCTTGAATCCATTTTTTTCATTTCTGACGTGAGACATGGCTATATATAGTAGCTTTATTGGATTAGCTCCATGTAATGAGCAAAAAAAATAATTAGAGAGGTAAAACTATAGTTGTATAGTTTTTTCTGTACAGTATTGAAAAAAGATTGCTGCATCATGACTGTAATACGATAGGTTGCCATAGATAATGTGAACATAATTATCATGAAAAAATGCACCAAATGGCGATTACCTCGAACCTTTTTTTTCCCAGATTTTAACCAGGTATCTTCAGCTACTTTGTTAACTGGCTGTCCAAAGCCCAAAATTCGGACATTAGCCGGTTTGGTTTACAAATGCTTTGATATCTCACTGAGGTTTGAAGCTGGGTGTGTCCAGTTCAGTTTATAGCAAAATTGGCTAACTGGCTTATTTCGGGCTGTGGCTGTAACATATACAACTGGAAGAAACAACACATTAATATTAACACTATGTATTAATAAAATTCCTACTAAAGTCTGAAACTGGTCAGACGAAGTTTTTGGCGCAGGTTATGTTTCAATTTCCCTTCAAGTCAATTTATTCTAAATCAATTACAAATGAGTTGTTACAAATCAGTCAATTTCTCTTTGCATATGTGTCTAGACCCATGACAATTCAAGAATATTCTGCACATAAGATATGGAATACAAATTTAGTGTGTGTAGAAACAAATATAAATTAGTCAATACAAATATATAAACAGACGCACAGAAAAAAAAAATATATAATAAAAATTTAAAAAATCTTCAATGAGTAACATCAGGAAGAATATGCAAGTGATATATTAGTTAAACATGAAAAGTGAAAACTACAGATGGCACAAAAGTCGAAGTTTTCATGTGACTTTAGAACTTTCATTATTATTTTGATGATAAAAGTTATCGGTGGTTTTAATTTTTTTTTTTAATGTTTCTGGGTGAGATGAATTATACAAAAATATAGCATATATTTAGCTCTTTCCCCCTATTGTTATCATGCTCTGCTATCCAGACAAAGCTTTTTAACAGCTGGCTGAGGCAAAGATGAATTTTAGGAAAGAGAAAATTCAACTGCCCTTGCAAAGGGAATCAAACCCACATCCTCTCACTTGCTGGGTGAGTGTCTTAAACCACTAGACTGCAAAGGCAACTAATATCTCAATCTTTCCTTTGAGCTCATGTGCACTGAGCGGGACCATGCATGGACGGTCTCCCCTAATTCTGGCCAAAGTTCACAATTGCTAACACTGCCATCAGATGGCAACTTATCCGAGAGTGATGTCTTTCTCTGCTATCCATACCAAGGTTTTTTTAAAAGCTGGCTGATGTGAAGATGAATTTTAGAAAATAGAGGAAGTTCAAAAACTTACGAATCTTTTGCTGTATGTCTGTTTAATATTCTGCAAATTTCAAATGAACAAGAAAATAAAAAATCAATCTTCCCTTTCTTTTGAACACCCTATAAACAATTTAAAAAGCCAAATAGAATACTATTTATAAGACTCTCTTCAAATGTGAATCCTAAATGCACACACATACATACACACAAAAGATTGAAAGTGGAGACATCACCATAAATCAAAAGGGCTTCACCAAAATGGTTGTAAACATATTGGATGTGGCACAATACCATTCCTAAGACAATTTAAATTTTCCAGGTTGTAAAGCTTGAAAATCTTTGTTTTGTATCAAATTTCACATTGGGAAAGCCCTATAGATTCCAGCGATAATGCAGTGGTAGTGGGCTAAGATTAATTTTCTAGTGTTGCCAAAAAAGTTTTTAATCTGTAATGCTGCCAAATCACAAATGTTAAATCACTGATGTTGATAAACGATGAGTGTCATTGCCAGTGTTAAATAACGAGTGTGAAAATGCTAATGTCTCTAATTAATCAACTACAGCAACAAACATTTTGCCAATTTTACTTTTTTTCTCCCATTATGTAACAATTTTTTGTTAGTAGCCAAATTGCTAGAATCCACAAGGAATCACAATTATGAAATTGGGACGAAAAAACATTAATCGCAAATATTCACTTATCTCTTAATTAGTTTATCTCTCGAACATTGACAGGTTTTTATGGTTTCAAAACTTGCTGACTTTTTATAAAATTATTTTTTAATCAGAGCTACTTTTACTTGTGAAAGTAAGGTGGTGCTGTGGTGAGCACATGGCTACCTCAAATGAGTGCTCACATCAAGTAGTTTGTGAACCAAGCTGTTGTTTATAGAAGATATATTTCAATTTTATTTCCATATATCAAACAATTACAGAGCATTATAAAACTTATGTTGTGTGTGTTCTTGATATAAATGAGAGCATTAAACAATACAACATAAATTGTACATGTACAGTTGAACCGCAAGGAAAAAGGCATATAAATGCCCTGAATCAGCTATAAACAGTAAACTTGGGTTTAGTTGGCCACATTGTGGGCATAAAGTGACTATGGTGCTGGAGAAACAAAAATTTTCTTATTGTTCATAATATATGGTAGTAGGTCCTAATTTAATGTGCCTAGAGATAAATGTGTATTTTTTTCAATGATAGTTTCAGCAAATTTCCAAATTGCATTGCTGAAAACTTCTAATTTATTTATAACTAACATAGTTATTATCATTGATAAAAGTGACTTTTTTGTTGTTTCTGGGCGCAATGATGAAGTAGTCGCCATGTTCGGTATCCTAGCTATGATGAAAGAGTCCAGCAAAGCTTGTTAGGTCAGACAAGCAAAGATCTATATATAGTCAAATAAAAAGTCAATTTTCTTTTAGGGCTATGTGGTAGACTCTGAGATTAAGTATGATGGGAAAACTGCTCCTCTACTCTGTCCAGAGCTCAATAGTAATGACATCAGCCTATCAAACACCTCATCCTCAACTGGCAATCCTGTCAAAACTAAGCAAGTCAAACGGGAAATGCTTTAGTACAAGTTTTCATTCCAGCTAGACATTATGTCCTAGTTTGTAAATTACTGATATTACATAGCAGTTGTCAGTTGCAGTATCAGCTTGTCTTTATATTATATTAAAAATATGAATAAAATTTATATATAGTTAATATATTATATTTTTAGTAGTGCAATAAGAACCTGTCTTTATATATACCTTTCTGTGAAAAGGGCCAGTCTGTCGAGAAAGAATCTTGTTGAGCAACGAGATTAAACCCCACACAAAAGTGCACAATCAATTATGTATGTCAAATCTGTTAAAAGTATAGAGAAATATTGTGTTAAATGAAATACAGTGGAACTTCGGTTAATGAGCAATTTGCATATCTAGAAAAATTTTGAACAAATTTTGATGCGATTAACGAGTTGATTCACATTGCAAGCAAAAATTCTGAGTTTCATTTATTTATTTTCACATTATCACAACTGTGCTGATGGGTTTTTCCCCATTTCTTTTGCCCAACACTTCGTTTGAAATTGTGAATAATATTCTCCCCTACAGTCTTTGGTCAGCGTGCCTATCTTGAAAAATAAACACCTTTATGAATGTGACTGTTTATGATAGAAAACTAGATGTAGCATTGTAACAACGCGTATATGCGCTTAAATTTTTTTAAATTCTGCTTGGAGAAAAGTGTGGACTGATTGCATTATTGAATGTGACTTCAGGGGCTTGGTCATGAACAAGGGCCACCATTTCGGAAGAGATTGTATCATTGATGAAGGACCATGGAACTGGAGATGTGTAAGCCCGACATGCAACAACTAGTGGAGGAACAGGGTCATATACACAGGAGAACTGATGGATCTCCATTGCGCGCATCAGCAAGAGCTTATGCATGGGATCACATCTGAGGAAGGCGAACGAACAAATGAGGAATTCTTCACTTCAAATGAGATCGAGAAATGAGTAGAGAGTGGGAATCTGTGCAAAACTTTGTAGAAGAGAATCACCCCAAATAGGTAGCAGTGTGAGCAATAAATCTGTCCAACAAAAGTGTGATTTCTCATTTCGTGGAAAACCAAAAAATTAAAAAAAACTGTTAAAGCAAGTGTCTTAGATATGGTTCCTTTTTAAAGTCGCATTAAAAAAATAGGTTTATAGACATGGCAGTGCGTAAGCCGTCCTAAATGATAGTTTTCCTCTCTCTGGTCATTTAGACTTTAGAGTAAGTTAATTTGTAAACATTATCTTATTGTATGTTTATTTATGGCATTATTTTTAAATTATTTTATGTCTTATTTACTATATTATTATTGTGTTGCATTATTGAGTGAATGACGTTTTTGTCAGTCATTTTCATGTGAATGAATAACTAGAACGAGTTATCCAAGATGACTTTATTTCCTATGGGGAAGCTCACTTCATATAACGAGCCCATTGGCAGAATGAATTGAGCTCATTAACCGAAGTTCTGCTGTATATCATTTACATACGAGGCACAAAAGTAGGACTAAAAATGAGAATTTGTGTAGCTTTTGTCCACAGATACTTAAACACTATGAATTACTGTACATTTATATAGTAGTAACCAAGTAACATAAGATCATTTGCTACATCAAGTGAGAAATAGAATTTTTTTTTAAACCAGAGCACTTAATGTGCCGAAACCGGCACATCTTGCATTTCAAAAATTAACGTACATGTTTTTACTTTGATAAGTCTAGCAAATTTATAACTTTTCATCAATATCATCATGCCTTGTTCAAAAAATTGTAGATATTTCATAGTGCTAAAAAGTTTCAAAAAGGCTTTCTAGGAGGAAGAAATACTTCAGGGGTTATAGTGTGAGGTCTAGTGTAAATGAGTTTCCTCTAAGGTAGGTGCCATTGCACAAAGTTTATATTTAAATTATTATTCAAATTTTAATAATCTGCTACAGCCCTGGTTTTATGTGCTGGATTAGCGAGAGTCTACTATATTGTCATACTGCTCAAAGTAACTTCTGGTATACACAGGTAAAAATAAAATGAAAGGAAACTTTCCTGTAAGGAAATATGCAGTTAATATATATATTTAGAGTTGAAATATGCTCTGTAACCAAAACTTGCTGATTCTGGAATTTCCTTTGCATCGAGATAATAGGAAGAACAAAGCAATTGATAGCTTCATATTCATTGCAATACATTTATGTATCTCATCTCATGTATAAAATAAAATTGTCTGGTATTCCACACAATGAAAAGGTGCTTGTAAGTATTTCGTGGGATTATTATTGTTGTAATATCTATGCTTTTTCCGCATTTCTAGTGTATCTTAATGCTATTTCATTTTTATATTTTAGTTCTTCTCATGAATATTTTTCTGCTCCTTCAACCACTTCTCCTGCTCCTCAAACTTCTCAAGGACTCACTAGTTCATTGGGAGGTATGTATTTCTTTTTGACATCCAGTTTTTGAAAACTTTCCTATGTGTCCATAGTCTTTGTCGTATTTTGTGGGAAAACGTATTGAGAGGAAACGTTCTAAGCAGGATCCACTGTATATATCACGATAAATCTATAGAACGTATGAAGATAATTAAATTTATGTACAGGGTGCTTAGGTAACAGTACGTACAGCATTTCACCGGCAAATTGTGATCCTAGAGGTATACTTCTGATATCAAAAGTATACAAATTACATGTAGAACTCTGATACGTCATGCATGTTGCAAGGAGTTTCTTTTTAATTTTAATAAATATTAGCTTTTTATATCGATACCCTGGGACCAAAAACTCAATCAGAAAGTTGTTGCCCTGTCTCTCCTGATGCCAACAATACAATTCTACGTTTCTAAGTGTAATATTTTCTTAGATCAGCGTATCAATGTTTCCCAAAGGTGGCAATGGCATTGTGCTGGGGGTGATGGAAGCTATGGGTTTAGGCTACATGTCAGAATAACATGGTGTCCTATTGGGTACTCTCAAGTTGGGTTGGGCGATGAGATATAAAATTCCCAAAATAGGGAGGTGGGTGATGGGACAAAAAGTTTGAGAAACTGTCTTAGATATTTGAATTTGAAAAACAGAGTAAAGTTGGAGAAAAAACATAAAATGTGGGTAAGCCTCGAATAGGTAAAAGTTCTAAACGTTATTCAGATACTTTTCTAATTCGAAGTATGCCTTTAGGATCAACTGTTCACCAGTAAAATGCTGTGCATGTGTTGCCTATGCAGTAAGCTATTGAATGTCATAACATTCCCATTTTATCAAAGATATGTGGATGATACATTTATACCTTGAGATGGTTCCAAAGATGAGTTAGAACAATTATTACTAATTATGATATAGACCCTCACGTTCAGTTGACAGCTGAGTTTGAAACAAACTTTCTTTCTTGGATGTATTAGTGACTAAACAGAAATCATATTTCCAAACTTATGTATATCGCAAGCCTTTCTAGGTCTCACTACCAACTAATTCTAGATCGTGTCATACCATGTACAGACCTGTCAACTCTCCCGATTTAGGCGGGAGACTCCGGATTTCTCATCCTTTCTCCCGCTCTCCAGATTTTGGCAGAAAATTAGATTTTATGCGAGCTCTCACATCGCGGCATCAATGATTACTGTCGTCGTTAGGGAAAACACCCATAGAGGACAGCCTTAGTCATTTCCATTGAGCAGCCTTAAAAAAGTCTTTGTGACCGCATTTAAGCAACTGGCAAAGACGCGACTTTATTTTCATAGCATTTATCGGCAATCATTTATCAGGGGCATTACCTTGGTTGCCGAAATTCCTGTATAATAGTTATTGTATTCCATTAACAGCCATGCGGTAAACAAGTTTTTTTCGTCAGCAGCTTTGTAATTTGAATTTTTTTTAATTGTTTCTTCCGATTAAACATCTTCAGAAAGAAAATATAAAACTTTAAGCTATATAAAGCTAAATATAAAGCTTTTAAGAGTTCATATACCCAAGATTATTTATTCATATTTTCTTATATGTCATATATCATACCATATATTCATAACCTCAACAATATATAGCAATATATGTTTAATATCACATTAAAATTTTGTAAGGATGCAATGCACCAATTTTTACAAATCATGTCACAAACTCAAGTAAAATGTCAAAAATAGTATTCTTCGTAAAACATGTTTAAAGTCTTTATTTGCGTATTACTTGTATGTAAGAACGCAACACTAAAGTGAACATAACTTTGATTCTAAGCATCATATAAACAAAACAAGGCCCGTTTTGGAATCGCAACGAATAGGGCTTTTATAAAAAATGAAAATCCATATTTTCTTCCAAAATTACGTTTTCAACATTGTCGGATACCTTAACATCTGCTCAGATCGGAACACACTACACCGTGAACTAGAAACCATAAAAGCCATTGCTAAAGACAGGGTTCAACACCAAGATCGTTGATGAAATGAGTAGAAAATTCATGAAACCTACAAGAGGAACTACTTTGGAAAATATCACAGACACCACTTAAAGTAGAGAGTTTTACCATACGATCCAATAGTCTCACTCAAGATCAAACCGATTCTCAAAAATTCTAACCTGTTTACCATAGAAATGCCTATTAAAACTTCAGTTTCAAATCCCCCAAAGATGCTATACCACAGAATAAACAATGGGGCATTTATTACATTCCATGCGGTGATTGTCCTTTGGGTTATATAAGACAGACAAGGAGACACATAAAAACTAGATTAAATGAGCACGCTCATTGTGTTAAAAATCATAAATGTGAAAAATTAACCATTGCCACACTGCTGGCAAGAGAGCCATAGATTCAAATTTCAGGAACCAAACTATTGGTAAACGACAATAAATCAACACCCCAATCGCAGCGCCATGGCTGAAGTTCATTATGAGTAGGAATTGTAAGAAAATTCAAATACATCAATCAGATAGCTCCATTTCACAAGCAGCCAATCAGGAAGGTAGAGAAGGCCTACACACAGTTGCTCAGCTTCATTTTGATCATTACGTTTGATGTGAGCAGACATATCTTTTTCTTTCAGCTGAGCAACCGAGAGTTAAGGTTTGGTATCCAATCCAAGCGAAATCCTCGGTCGGCAAGAGAGTTTATCCTCTGAAGATGGCACCCATAGCGTGTTGAAATGCATAAAGAGTTTTCATGATTTTCTTTATTTGTCTTTTTTGTTGGTGAATTTTTCTGAGACTTTTGTTCTTGTTTGTTGATGTTGATGACACTAAGTTTCAATAATTCAGATAAAAAGAGAATTTTGTAAATCCTCCTATCATCTGTTGAGATTGTTAAACTTTACTGCTCCTAGTTTTTTCAAAGATTTCAATGTTTGGTTCTTCATTTATTCATGTCAGTTGAAGTTGCTACCAACATTAACATTTTTCAAGTGTATTTTCATGTTTTTCTAAGTTTTTATTTTCCATCTCATTTGTTCCTTTTTTTGAATGTGTGCTGTGGTATGTTATTTCTTATCAGAGAACTTACTCTTTAATTTTGTCATAGAAGTTATGACATTTTTGTTTTATGAACAAAATTATTTATGAATTGTTTTCAGTCTGGCAGTGTCTTGGGACCGGTTATCTTTTTTTAAAAAAGTCGTAAGTTTAAACTAAGGCATTCTAACTTCAGACAGCAGAAAATAGCCATAATGTCCCAAGTTGGAGTAGCTGTGCCTAAAACTTGAAACAAATACCATTTTAATTATTTTTACGTATTAAATATACACCTAAAATTTTCAGATAAGCAATACAAAGAGCCTAGACACCCTTCAGTGTTTTTTTTTAATTTCAACGTTCCATTTTAGGTGGTTTTTTTTTTTTTTTCACGATGAATGTTTGGATGAAACTGTGCAATGTAAAGTAAATTAATGAAAATGTTAGTATTTCAGTAGAAATTTACTTTACAGAGGTTACTGTATTTATCTCAATTTAGGACTTTCAATTTCTTTGGTAGAAATACCTGAAGGTGTGGATCCATCCTTCTTAGATGCTCTTCCAGATAACATTCGTCAAGAAGTGATTGCTGAACAGCTACGACTACAGCGTTTGCGACAGAGAGCTCAAGCAAATAGTGGTGGCCAAGGGGAGGATGGGGAAAATTCTTTGACAGAAGTCAATCCTGAATTTTTGGCAGCTTTACCTCCAAGTATCCAAGAAGAGGTAGCTCTTTTCCTTTGTCAATTCTCTTTTCTTTGTCAGTTCTTAAGTGTGTTTCACACTTGTTAAAACATAGATTTATAAAATATATATGTATAACAAGTGTACAACCTTTACAGTCTGCAGACTCGATATACAATATTGCTACTGTTCATGGGCCAGAAACTGGTGTATATGAGGCAGGGTTATACATATAATTTCACCTTTTTTTGAAACAAATTTCGACTAGGCCACCAGATAAAATTGGTAAACTGGCTAAAAGTGTCAAAACTATAGAAGTACATTGAAATGGAGTTAAGGGGGTCACATACCTCTTAACATGGGGAAAAGTTAAAATATCATTAAAAATACTATTTATATAACCATTGATTTATTAGAATTTTTTTCACATATTCTTGATTAAATATGCTGGTATAAAATTGTAAATGTGTTTAATACCAATTTAATAATATATGTTGTATCTACCAACACGGGCAGTCACGAAGTCCCAGAAAAGGCACGGAATGAGAAAAAGGTCACGGAAGTCTCAAAAAAGTCAAAAAATTTGAGTCAAGGTCAGATTTTTTTGATTCTTTAGGAATGGGTTTTTTTTTCTCAGATTCCCCCTTCCCTAAAATCTAGACTTTGAAGAAAAGCTGTGGCATTCAGTATTTCTTTTCTTCTCTCTCAGGTTTTATTCATTCTTTTTTTTCCCCCCCGGAGGAATGGATGGGTGAGTAGAAAAGAACAATGCCAATATGTAGCCACCCAACATTGGGGCAGACATTGTATGGGTGTTGCAAAAAAGCTATGGACTGGATGAACAAAAAAGAACATTTCTTTTTCTTTTTTTGCTTGTCCAGACCTTTCAAAATCTGTAATATTCCCCTTAAAGCACTATTCTCAAAGGTCATTTGGGGGGCAGGGTGTATGTGGACCATTTGGTGGTTTAGTAATTTTTCATTTGCTTAGTTTGAGGGTTCTATTAGTAGAGTAGTCATTAAAAACTTCTGCCTGGTTGAAAAAAAATGATTTTGTATTTACTACTCTTCATGGTCTTGGACAGAAACTAACTTTCATCCTTCAAAATTATGGTGCACATTTTGTATATACCAGGTGTACAAGTATGAAATACGGATTTTTTTTTTTTTTTAAAAACACGTTAAATTCGGAAGAATGATAAAAAGTGCTTTATTCAAAGTATGCCCCATTGCTTGTTATATATTTCCCCCATCTTTCCTGAAATTTGTGAATATCACGCCAGTAAAAATCTTCCCTTTTTGCTGCAAACTATTCATCGAGCTATTTTTTCACATCTTCGTACGAACCAAAGCGCTGCTCAGAAAGTGCGTGACCCATCAATGCAAACAAAGTGGTAATCAGAAGGAGCCAAGTCTGGTGAGTAAGCCCCATAGGGTAGAACTTCCAGCTGAGTGCTTCCAACATGCCGTGAACCGCTTTTGCCATATGTGATGGAGCATCGCACATTGACCATTGAACATTGTCAAGAAGCATTTCACATTGTCATGGGGCATTGCGATTGGAAACAGCTTGTTGACTAACGCCCAATTGCTCTGCGAGTTGTTTTTGTGTCTGTGTAGTATCATCTTCGTCCAACAATGCTTCCAATTCCACATCTTTTTTTTTGGCGGTTTTCCATATTCCTTGTCTGCAACATCGAAGTCGCCACTTTTGAAACACCGAAACCATCATTCACACGTATCTTGCGATGGAGCATGTTCACCATAAGCTTCTCGAAGTAATCGGTATGATTCAGCAGCAGTTTTCTTCAAATGAAAACAAAAGAATTAATGCTGTCTGCGAATGCTCTTTGTTCGGTATAAATTTCGACATACTGAACACAACACTATGCACACACTTTTCCAATTTATCACTCGTGCACGTCTGACACTTGTTCATGACACAACAAAATGGAGCAGTGTCAAATCTTTATAACACAAACTGCATTGGTGCACCATCTGTTGTCTGAAATCCGCATTTCATACATGTACACCTGGTATACAACCCCTTGCAATATGAATGACATATCGAAGGTCTACACGTTATTTAAGACTTTTTCTAATTCGACGTATGCCTCCAAGATCAATGGTTCACCAGCAAAATGCGGCAAGGGGAATTTAGTAATAGCCTTGAACATAAGCAGTGATAGAGCTTAGAACATTTCTCTGCTTAGTATGACAAAAAACTCATATGATATTCTACAAAGGAAAAAATCCTGCTTAGGCCACTTATTTTTTTTAACGAAGTGAAAAAGAAAAACGCCTGCAAGTACACTATTGATGACTTCAATTTTCACAACATACGGTGCTACTCTTTTTCCATAAAAGAAACCCAGCACTACAACTTTTCTTAACTTAAACAGAATCGCTATATATTTAATAACAATTTGATAAATCCAATTATTATGCACCATCACCAGCTATTATGAATATACCAACCATTTTTGTAAGTTTAATTTTATTTCGCATATTTATAAGCGATTGTGCGCAATCCCCAGCTAGTATTAATAAATATGTTAAATCATCAATGAATTATTTAAATTAACTAGAAATTTTCTAAACTAGATGTTCAGTATAACTTTCGAAATATTGAACACAACAATACAGCACTATGCACCCACTTTTCCAATTTATCACTCGTGCGCATCTGACACTTGTTGATGACACAGGATGGCGCAGTGTCAAATCTTTATAGCACAAACTGCATTGGTGCACCATCTGTTTTCTGAAATCCGCATTTCATACTTGTACACCTGGTAGGTGAAACAAGTTTGCATAACAAAGCAGTTGGGTACATACATAGTCTAGGTTTTGTGACTTGCATGCCTAATAGCATTCAATTTTCTCCTGTATTATTAAGGCATGCTAAGGCACAAACAATATTTATAATGAAGAGATGGTATTTTTTTTGTCCTGAAATACACTAAGAAATTGTATATTTGGATGTTATGCCGAAACTGATATTTGGATGTTATGCCGAAACTGATATTTGGATAGATATTGATTAGTGCACTTACCCGGTATGCAAGGGGTTTGGGTTCGATTCCCGAAGGAGACAAATCACTTTTCTTTCCAAATATCAGTTTTGGCATAACATCCAGAAAATTCAATTTTTCAGAATATTTATTATGCTCAAGTAAAGAGCTTTAAATGAAAGTGCTTCATTTGTCAAAAACTATTACACTGGCATTGACCACTAAAATTTAAACAAATCCTTTTTAAAAGGGATAGACAATGCAGTAAAACCATCTGGTCCACCTTGACTTATTTATATTGGACCTTGTAATTTACACATTTTGCTTTTGGAAGTGGTATTGAAAGAGCGTCATTCTTAAAAAACTTACTTGTGGCGTTGCATCTGTATAATTTGCTGTGTGTATTGTTGAAGAGAGTTGACAGACTGGACAATATATTACAAAAAAATGTAATATATTGTGAGATCAGAAAAGACCCTGTTTTGTCCAAAAAAATTTTTTTAATCAAATCATTTGTGTCATTTTGCTTTGTCTTGAGTCAATCTTACAGGATACTGAAATAGTGTGCTATGAAAGAAAATTAATTTTAAAATTTTAAAAAAATTATAAGGATTTTGGTTTAATATGCCATGATTATATTGTCTGGGGGGTACCCCATCCTACTTTTTCTAATTTTTAGAGTGGGAGTCCTGCAAATGAGAAAAATCCCAGAATTTTGCTTTTGGTATTTGGTAGACACCCTGAATACTTAATTTTATAAAAAAAAAATTTAAAAAATGCATTAAAAACAGCTTGCGCGCATGACTAAATAACATGACATCAATGTAACCAAGAAGAGTTATGTGACTATATAGTAATAGTTAGTATAGTAATGTTAGTATAAAGTAATAGTTTCAACCACCTTTCATATTAAATTTAAAATTAAGATCAGTTTTTACTTTTAACAAGCACTAGAATGTTTTTAAAAAAATGGTTACATTCACATGCACAAATTGTGGTTCTAACCATGCAGAAAACCGCTGGGTCAACCGTCCTGATTGATATTGGTTTTGACCATTTTGAGTAGTTTTTTTACTATAGATGACATCAAATGGACTAAAGAAACAGCAACCAATTTTTCCATTATTAATTTTTTAAAGAGTAGTTTCTCAGAGCTGCCATAGTTTCATGCCATTCTCTTCTCGCAGCACAAGCAAAGCCTCAACTAGTAGAGGTTGTGTCCTAGTCAGTGCCTAGTTAAGGCACTGAGTTTGTTTTTCCTTTCAAAATTATGGGAAGGGGCACTGAAATACTCTGGTGACAGTAAATTTTTGTTTCTAGTTGCAGCTCTGACAGCAGATTTTACAACTACTAGCCCAGAGGTGGCCAACCTTTTTCCAAGCCATGCCACAATCAAGAATATATTCAATGCACATGCCACAATCAAGAATATATTCAATGCACATGCTACAATCAAGAATATATTCAATGCACATGCTACAATCAAGAATATATTCAATGCACATGCCACTCTAAAATTTTACTCTAAAAATTCTGTCCCTGCAAAATATTGTTCAGCTGTCCTGTTATTTTCATTCAAAAAAAAGTTTGTCACACTTTTTGAGTTCTAAATTGTTTTTATTTTTGAGTTGTAAATTTGATTATCGCAATGCACATTTTGTTTGTACATAAGTTTATTGGTCTGTGTTTATCTTACCTATACCATGTTGGGTGTAGACACTGGAACTTGAACTCATGTTGTCTGGGTTTCCCCCCTCTCCCAATAAACTTCGCAAGAGGGCTTACAATGTTTTAACCTCCTCCTAGAATTTATGGATATACAGTTGCATTAAATAAAATCTTACTATAGGTTTTTTCCTTCCACAAATCCTTCCATCAGAACAAATTTCCTTCCATCAGAATTATGTATGACATCTATCTACATAACTGCTATGACTGAGTTAACTTTGTAGGAAAAGAAAGGTTATATAATATGCTGCTTCTCGATAGGAAGTCATTCAAACTTCAAAAAAGTCAGTCATGTTTTTGGAGCTGTTTTTCATTTTTTTTTAAATCAGTTTTTCTGTAACTTTGGAGGTGAGGGAAATGCCTCATAAAAGAAAAATTTCTCTGGAAACAAAAGAACAGATAGAATGTAGCTGTGTCCATCTTGTTTAACTATTTCTAAATGTTCCAAAATCGGCAATATGTGATATTTGAAAGCAGTTTCAAGTGCATGGTGAGGTAAACAAAGTCTGGTTCTGATCGCCCAAGAAAAACTTGTTATAGAACTGATTGCTTGATAAAACAACATTCACAGTAAAGAATTCGACAAAGAGTACATGGAGATAAAGCAAGCATTCCAAGCGAGTTTATGGAGTTTCTATCAGTGCCTCTTTTTGCTCAAAGACCCACAAAGAATCCTTTGATTTCCATTAAGAATAGAAAGGCCAGACTTGATTTTTCTTGGAAGCACTAAAGTTGGACTTCTAAACAATGGGCAAAGGTAGTGTGGTGTGATTAATCCAAGTTCCAAATGTTTGAATCGAGTGAACAATGATAGTATTAGGCAGCCAGTAAACAAGAGATTCAACAAGAGATATCAGTTTCCTCCAGTTGAACAGTGATGGTAACGTCATGGTGTGGGGCTTCTTCGGATCATCCGGTGCTGGTCGTTTGGTGTGAAAAACAGTCATTATGGACCCAAAACAATATTTGGACATTCTAAACACCCACATGTTACCCTACGGCAGAACTCAAATGCTTTGAGGATGGATCAACAAGACAATGATTTGAAGCACAGTGAAGTCTGTGAAACTGATTTACTGCCAAAAAAATGAAAATTATGAAATGGCTATCGATATTACGTGATCTAAATCCAATAGAGAACCTATGGGAGGTGCTTAAACATCACTGCAAATCTATGAAATTTTCTCTAATCTGGATGAAAATTTTCAATTTTTGCAGCAAGAATGGGAAAAAAAATACCTATCAAAAACTTTTGGCAGATTTGGTGGACTCAATGCCCCATAGATGCAGTGCAGTATTTAAAGCCATGAGGTACCCTACCAAATACTGAAAAATATGTTTATTTTTGATAATTCTTGTGAATTGTCTGATTTGATTCCATTATGGGTCCATTTTCGCATGTATTTTATTAGTAGGTAAGAATTAAATCTGTGTTTTATATACCGATTATACCCATGCATATTAAAATATTTTAGCAAAAATAAGGTCGTCCGACTTTTTATGAATGCAACTATACAATGTAATTGTCTTATACAGTGCATGTTCCCCATGTGGACTATCCTGCATCTTATATACATGGGACATTCAGCAGCTATGCCCAATAATGAAAAGCCAAACAGAAATGCATTGAATAGAAAGTCATTACATAAGATGCCTACCATGCTAAATATAGTGTTGGCAGCTTGCAATTCCATCATTCATAAGAAACTGATTGTTTAAAAGTTAGAGTGAATTTTTGCTTTATTGAAAAATTGAATAGAATTTCTTTAATTTTTGAAAAGTGTTCTCGTGTTAATACAAATACCATGGAATGCCACAAGTGGCACGTGTGCTGCATGTTGGGTACCCCTGTACTAGTCTGTTTAAATTTAAATTTGATTATCATATTATTTTAAGAAATTATTTTAATAAAATAAAAATAGAAACATTTAAAATTATTACTAAATCAGTTTCGACTATATTTGACCACATTTAGAGATGGCTAAAACCACTTTCAGCTAGTGTCCTTGTCAAAATGTTCATTTCTTCAGTCATTAATTTCAGTTATTAAGGCAGTAACTACTTAAGGCAGGCAACTACGTTTTAAGAATTAATGGGAAAAGTTTTTGAAGTTTCAGGTTTTTTTATTAGTTTAAGTGGTCAAAATCAATATTGACCAGGCCGGTTAAAACAGATACAATTCTGATAACAAGTTTCATATAATTTGTGAGAGTAAGTCAGCCTTAATTGAGGTTTCACCAGGCTTTCCGAACATGTGACCGTGTAAGATTCATTATCGCAGGTTGTCTGTGATGATACCTTATCTTTAGTTGTTGGAGATTTAAGACCACTTCTTTCTGGCTTGTGCTCGGGCTCTTTCATCTTAGGTACGGATGTCTTGGTGGTGATAGATTGGCTGTGAAGCTGTTTGTTTGGTTTCTAATATTTCTTGTTGGATACATGGTTTAATGAATTACCTGCTTTGTTTGAACATGGAGTCCTCATTTTTAGAGATCTTGTATATGCACCGGCTGATCTGTTTTGTTAGTCGTCTTCCCAAATGTCTTTTGTGCAATGGGTTCTGGTGCCACACTGAAGCTGCAGGATGCAATGGCGCAAGGTCTTGTAATGCTCTGTTATGTCGCTGATCCATCTCATTCTGCTTTTCTAGTAACTGTGTATGGACTTCAGGAAGCTGCGGTAGAGCAAATTGTAGGCGCTGGCTACTGGTCAGCAGGCTTGTGCAAGAAAGTCTGCCAAGAAAAATGATGCTTGAATTTGTGGATTACTGTGCTAGCTATAGTATTTTGCAAGAAGTCCACTTCTATGAATTTGCAGAAGTAATCTACCAGGATCAAGTAATTTTGCTCCTTCAGCTGAAAAATATCAACACCCAGTTTAAGCCACGGGACAGGAAGAATGTCATGGGTTATCATCGCTGGGCTGGTGCGAAGACAGTACATGTGCTACAATGTCTTAACATACTAAGAATATCTCCTGACATGTTCGACCAGAAAACAACTTCTCTCACTTATCTGAGACATGCATTTATGCCCTGATGCTGCCCAGCATGTTTTTTTATTTCAGCTCAAAGTGTTAATGGTACTACAATGCAGTCTCCTCTAACAATTATTCCATAGGAAATAGCCTATTCATCTGGGTATGGATAATATGCTGTCACCACTGCACTGATATTTGTGTTAGT
This sequence comes from Pholcus phalangioides, assembly GCF_987345545.1. Classification (NCBI taxonomy): domain Eukaryota; kingdom Metazoa; phylum Arthropoda; class Arachnida; order Araneae; family Pholcidae; genus Pholcus; species Pholcus phalangioides. Next base: position 42,747,957 of record NW_028301600.1, on the reverse strand, counting down.
TTCTGGCCAACCTTCGAATATAAGGCATTGAACTTCCCGCAATGTAGAATTATTCTGCATGTGCTGTTGCATTATAGGTAGGTGATGGCCAGACACTGTGAAGAAGCTGATGTTCTTAATCGAATCTCCACCACATCTGCTATAGGATGAAGTTGAGAGAGTTTCCCTTGAAGAAGCTCTTGAAAGAGTGTTTGTCGCAGGAATTTGTTTTTCGGGAACGAACCTGAAGTTGAAGTCATAGTGTCTTGCTCTTAGCAAAAGACATTGTAAATGCCTTTTCAAAACCAAGTTATTTGTATTTTCCCATGGTACTGATGCATTACAGTGTTGCTCGAAGAACTCTTTCTACGTTATAGGTTAGTGATACGAGCCATAAGTGATGTGAGACAGTTCATCAGTGCAGTAATGCAGCAATTATGTTATATTTTAGACATAGCCCAAGTGTTTGCTCCGCTGTATCATCCCCAAGCTAATCCAGTCAAAAGAAAAAATTGAGATCTAAAGCCTCGTCTTGCCATACTGGTTGAAGCTGATCATTCATCCTGGTCTGAAAAACTGTCCATGATAAGATTTACCATGAATACTGCAACATGCAAAACTACCGAGCATACTGCTAGTTCTTGCAATGCAGAAGAGAACTGTGAACTAAAGGTAACACTAGACATGACGTACGAGTGGTCATTGCTAATGATAACTTTGTACCTAAAATCATCCCTTACCTCAAAAACTTCACTTCTATCATAGACAAATTGAAAGATTTAATCAGTGAGAAATTACATTGGAGAAAGGGATACACAAATCGAAATTGAAAAAAAGGACCTGTTTACAATCCCGGTAATCGAGTATGGGTCAACCTACACCTATTAACCCTTTCCGGCACACACTACCCTTTGAAGTTAAAATTTCACAAAGAAAATTTGTAAGCAGGCCTAGAGGAGTATGCAGGTATAATTATTTTGTAAAGATAACACTTACCGTTTTAATTTTGTGGGTGTGCCCAACCTTGAATTCGGGATTCGATTTTAGTCAAACTCTGAATGTAAAAAGTTAAAACTTATACAGAATGAAGAGGTTAGTGTACAGCCAACAAAATAAAAAGAAATTTCCAGAAATCTTTTTTATATTTAAAAAAAATCTTTAAAATTTGAATCCATTTCTTTGAAAAATAAGGGCTTTCAAAAAATAAACACGGGCCAAAAGTATAGATCGGCTTTTGTATGGTGCTGTTATCTAGTGTTGATTTAAAAAAAGATTCAATGTAATCCCTAAGATAATTTTCATTTTATTTATTGTTTATTTTCAGTGTTTGAAAAGAAATTTTTAGGTACCCAGACTGGGCACCACATTGACCATTGCTTATGCTTTTACTTGTTCACATCATTTTACGACCGTTTTTGGTCGAAATCATCTTTCACTTCTAGACATTTTAAATGACATTAAAGCTATTGGTTTTTATAACAAATTATAGTTTTTTACAATGCATGTCATTGTTTTACGTTTCAAATTGCTTTTTATCATGCACAGTTTTATTTATTTATTTATTTAACATGACAAAAGGACAATTTTTCTTATTTTTATACAATTATTTGTTTTGGCACAGTCTGACCAAATTGGTCCTTGTGTCAATAAATCCAAAATCCAATCCCAGATTAGCACACTGAGTTGGAAAGGGTTAAGCAGCGTTGAAAAGTGGAAAATGAAGATTATTTCGAAGAGACGGGTCGTGCATTATCATATCCCAGAGATTAACCAGCCTATAAATTGTCGTTCTCGTGAAAAACGAACAAAAATTTTTTTTCATTTTGTATGAATATGTGTGAATCTTTCATTTTATTGCCTTAATTTTTTTAATTTATTTAATAATTGTATAATTTATATTTAATAATTGATATTTAATAATTGTTTATGTAACACATTTTCATGATTATAATATGTACTGAATTGTTCCTGGTTTCATACCAAGACGGTATCATGAAACCAGATTGAGAGCCAGTAATAGTCAAGGCTGACAGCCCTGTAAATGTATGTGGTGCCCGAGAGTTGTTCAAATTAAGTTGTTGTGATGTCATCCATTCGGTGTGTGTTGCTTTGTGGGTATGGTTTTCCTCAGTGATATAAATTTCTATTCCTTTCCTGTAAATAAATTTAGTATACCCAACTGTACGAGCCTACATCTGTAAATATTGCATCTAAAATTATGAAACTTTATTGTAAACAAATTTTCAGAGCACATTCTTTGTTTCTGTAATTGAAAGTTTTAGTACACTGTGAGGCTCTATAACAATTTATGTACATTACTCCTAAAAGAATTATGGCATTTTGAGAAAATGTGCATCAGTTTTAAACTTATTTCAAGTGGAAGTATATACTTGTAAAGTCAATGGTTACAAAAATGGTTCAGTACACACACTATCAGCCTGTATAATTAGATTGCCTCATGAATTTACAATAAGAAAAATATTAAAATTTTTTTCAAGGTTCTAGCACAACAGAGAGCTGAGCAGCAACGACTTGCTGCACAAAACTCTAATCCAGATGCACCTGTTGATCCAACAGTGTTCATACAGACACTTCCACAGGGTTTACGCCAACAGGTATACATACCGCAGTATCGTTGCTAATTTTATCATAAAAAATAAACTTTAATATTAATCTATTTAAAACCGCTTGAGAATTAACTATTCATTTAATTATCATTAGGTTTTGGCTGATATGGATGACAGTCTACTAGCATTATTACCACCTGAAGTGGCATCAGAAGCGCATGCTCTTCGTAGAGAGCTGGAGGCACGGCATCGCCAAATTCAAGAAAGATTTTTCTCATCACATGCGGGTACTGCTCTCTCTCGTATTCTCCGTTCTGCAGGTAAGAAACATGAGATGTACAGGGTGGCCGTAAAATAACCTCCCATGTTTGGAGGCATCTGCAGCTAAAACTAATGCACAAAATGAAGTTAAATTTCATGTACAGACTGTGGAAGGCATGGGGAGAGAATTCCACAAAGAAAAAAAAATTATCCCAAAAAGTCACCAATAGGGGCGATTTTGGTACTGTCAGAATTGAAACGGAGTGAATAATTAGAATTAACAGATGCAAAATGAAAAATACAGAAATTTGATAATGTTTCAGTAATAAAAAATTAACATACTATTCAGTTAGGAATTTATGAAACTCGTAGAAAATAGTTTTTTATTCATCAACATTAGGTTCCCCTGAAAAAACATGCAACATATTCAATGTGCTGACCTTTCCTTTGTACAACATATTGCATCTAGTTTGATGTTCTTTACTGCTGTGTGTAAACTTTCAAGATGGGCTGTTACAACCATATGCAGGTTTTGAATGTCACCAGCATACACAAGAGATTTAAGGTACCCCCCTTCGGCCAAATGCCACATGGGGTGATGTCTGGGGAATGGGGGTGACCATTTTATTGGAAAATATTCACTGCTAATGCTCACTACCGAAATTCTAGCTCAGAAGGCACTGAACCATGAGAATGTGGTCATGTCCCATTTTACATATAAATTGAGTCTAAGCATTGTCTTTGCTGCAATTCAGGAGTAATACAATTTTGCAGCATTTGCCTTTAATTATTGCTATTAACAGTAAAGGTAATAAAACCTGTTCCAGTTATGTTCTGCAGTAAAGTATGGCCCTATTTCAAAATTGGCTGTTAATCTGCACCACGTGGTTATTTTTAAAGAATGTAGTAGCACTTCCTGGATCACAGTGGGATGTTCAGATGCCTAAATGTTTTGCAGTTAGGAGTATTAACTCATCCATTCAAATGAATATTAGAGCCTCATCCTCCACACACAATTTTCCAAGGCGAATCAATGTTTATTTTCATTTGGGGAAGCAGCATTAGCAAATAGATTAGGCGTTCATCATAATCTGGGATTTTTAATGCTTGCACATGACTGATCGTAGATGGATAGAAATGCAGCACCACTACTGGTCTCTTTCTTGAACACTGCAGTAGCAACTTCTGTTGGTGGTACTGGTTTTTGTTTTTGTTTTTTTATCTGCTTGCTCTATCTCCTAGTGATGCAGTTTCTTAGAATTTTTAATCATAGCTCTCAACGCTACTGCAAACATTAGACCTTTATGCAGGTTAGGAAGCCTTCTGAATTCTCTAAGAGCTGTCATGGCATTACACTTTCTAGTGTAGAATAGCTCTACAAGTAAAGCACATTGAAGTAAAGTAGGGCACATGTTAAACACCAATCCACTCAATCAAATACTGCTGACAATGTTCACTCATCCCTTTTAAAAAGAATGATTGGCACTGATGTTACGTACGCACTAGGCAATTTGCACAATCAATCTAGATATGCAAATGTCCTAGTTTGTATATGACAGCAGTGTAAAAAATCTCCCTTATCTGGTACTTTGCTGGTGCCAATTTTTTTTTTTTTTTTTTTTTTTTTTTGAATTCCGTAATCTGTATATGAAATGTGGTTTCATTTGGTTCATCAGGTTTAGCTGCCGCTGCCTCCAATTAGGGAAAATTATTTTATGGCCGCCCTGTATATTTTGCTTCAAATTACAGTCAAACCTTGGTTTATAAACTCAATTCGTTCTTGAAGCCTGTTAGTAAATCAAAACAATTTCTCTTATAGTAAATCAATATGAAACAAAAAAATATTGAATCATTACTGGAACCCCAAAGATTTTTGGTGTGAATTTTTCTAACAGCTCTTTTGTGCATTATTTAAAACCATTGGAAATCATGAAACTAATACTGCAAAAATAACCATAATATGAAAGTAATGTAAATGATGACAGTCCCAAGTTTATAATCTGTGTCAAAGCCTTGAAAATATCTGCAAGCAAACCAATCTGGCCACAATATCTGCCATGCTAAATTTATGGCTTCTGTAAGACAGTTGCTTTAAGCTTTGTCAATAAAAATTATGCTATGTAAAGTATCAAAATAATGTTTTGAAAAGTTGAGTGTTAGCTCCGTGTCTAAAACCATTGTTTAATGTCTAAAATCTTTTGAAGAACTTCTGTGGTGTAGAGCTTCTTAAAATTTTATGACCTGCTGATCCAAGGGCTTAATAAGAGGAGTCTTATTTTGAAGCGGGAATTTTACGTGGATCAAATTTAATTCTTCAACCAGTATATAAAGAAAAATAGCCACGTAGATCAGGCTTTTGAAGTATGCTTTTCTTTGGATTTGGTTCTTTTTGCATGTCTTTTAGGCTTGCTTTTTGCTAATTTGCATATTCGTAAATCAAATTTTTCATCGTTGGTAAACTGAATTGTTTGCAAATTGTTTGTGAACTGAGGGTTGACTGTATTCACGAGCTAATTGTTTTTTTTTGGGGTGTTTTTTTATCTTGAGTTTTGTAAGATTTCAAATTTATCTAATATTTATGAAAACATGGTCATCGTGTGGGTTTGAAGTTTTAGTCACCTATGGTTTTTTCTTACTGTTATTTAGTTTATTTCTTATTAGTAATAAAGCTTTAGATTGTATAATTGCTTTTAAAATAGAATGATGATTTTATTACTTATAGGGTTAAGCTTGATATATTTTTTGAAGGTTCTATATGAGGGCTTGACAAATTCCAGGTTGCTCTATGGCAATTATAAAATTGGCATTAGCATTAAAATTTTCTATATGTGATTTTTACACCAGAGTCTGAGGATAACACAAAATTTTCTGATTTCATAATAATGTCCCTTCTGACGTGAGAAAGGGTCATTATTTTAGAAAAGTCGGAAAAAAACTTAAACCAATTTTTTTTCCTTTTATAAAAACCATGCTTGGCTCCTAAGAAATTTGGCTGATGACCAAATTATGACTCAGTCTGTTGTATCACCATGGTTTGTACGGTCCTTGAAAAGTCCTTGAAAAAAAAGAGTTCATTTTCAAGTCCTCTTAAAAGTCCTTGAAAATCCACAAAAGTCCTTGAAAAAGAATTTATTTTTAAAATTCTGCTAGAACCCTTGAAAAAAAAGTGTTTTCCGAAATAGTTTTCGCTACTTTTTTTTTACTCCGTAAGTGACGTGCTTAAAAAAAGTGTAAAGCACAGGGAAAAAGCCTTAGCAGCCAATAACCCTGGATAATTGGATTTAAAGCACTTTTTTCCCCATTATTCTTAAGCCGGGTTTTCCTAGGAACAGGTTTTCTGTACTGCGTGCAAAGTGAATCGCCCAGTGTGACACGTCGTCCACTCACCAATAATAAGAAAACAGATTAGACTGTTTTCCTAGAGAGCGCAACAAGCCTCATGGCAGTGTTTTACGTCGGGCGTGATTGGTCGACTGCTTCTGGAGGAGTCAAATGCGTTGTGTGCCACTCGTTTTACCAATCTTCTCTTCATTTTTGTTTTCTTTCACTTCCCTTCATCAAGCTCGATGCTTTCCTTCAAACCGGAGCATGCAGATAACAGAGTAGCTGATGCCAGGGCCGTGAGTTGATGTGCCACTGTAGGAATACACAAACGTGTAGTGTGATTATGTAACACGTTTCTGTCAACGCGAAATGATCCCATTCGGTTCATGCGGCGCCAAAAACTTATGTTAGAATGTTTTTTCCCTTTTTATTCTCTGTGCAAGTGGAACCTCTCGGCCCGACACAATATGTAAATCGCTGGCCGCGTGCTCTCACTCTCATGGGAGCTCGGCTTTATATTGTGCGCTGGTTTTTTTTCTGAGTGTATGTCAGATTTTTTTTTTTTCCTCCCTGAGATTGCCGGTTGTTGTTCGTTTTATTTTATTTTTTTTTTTTTATGATCATTTTTTTTCCTTGCAACTTTTATGGAATAAAAGCTAGAGTTCAAAATGTACTTCTGATCGTTGTTTTTTTTCTTCAACTCAGGCGGCACGCTCTGGCCCCCAAACAACCCACTTCTAGGAAAACCTAGCTTTATGGTAGCATGTATCCTGTGATTGTATGTAGATGTATTTGGAGTTGTTGGAAGTCATTAAACTTTTGTACTAGGTATTTTTTCTGGAGGACTTGAGAAATCAATATCTTAAAAAAAAGTTTCATAATTTTTGTCGAAATAATTTCAGCCTTTCGGTCCGTAAGTGATCGAAGCTACCTCTTATTAGTGTCAACAAAATATTGATTTTTTTTTTTAAATTAAGGAGTGATGTGAAGCGCTTTTACAAGGCTCTTAAAGAAAACAAAAAATGAGTGGCAAGTGTATGCACTTTTAATAACTTATGACTGAAAAATCCCTTATATCAAGATTGGTTGCTGAGTGTGCCAGACAAAAATGCTGCCAAAGGCAAGCTGTGCTTCAATATCACTTCAATGGGTGAATCGGCACTGAAATCCATTGAGCTTATATTACTGGAGGGAGTATGACGCAGGGCCATAACTAGGATTTTTGTATTGTCTTGCTGCCCCCACCGATTCGGAATTAGATAATTTTATAACGGTGTTCACCTAAAAATTGCCACCTGGGCGGTAGTTCTCTAGTTCCGGCATTGGTATGACATCAGCTGTCTACATCATTCCTTGGAAGATCACATGACGCATTGAATGTCGGCGCGATCTCCGTTATTTTATTATTGCATCCATAGTCGTTTAAATGAGTTTAAACAATAAAAGAAATAATTTCAGTATAGATGATATGATTCCAAAATTAATGAGAGGGAATTCCGGAATTAATGAAAGTAATGATTCCAGAATTCATAAAAGACAATTTCACCATTGATGAAAGATATAATTCCAAAATTAATGAAAAAGATTATTCCAGAATAAATGAAAGATAATTCCAGAATCAGTGAAAAAATTCAGCATTAATAAAAAAAAAAATTCAGCATTAATAAAACAATTTCAGCATTAGCAAAAGAAACAAATCCAGAATTGATGAAAGCAATTATTCCAGAATTAATGAAAGGAATGATTCTAGAATTAGTAAAGCAGATAATTCTGGAATTGATGAAAGACATTATTCCAGCATTAAGGAAATAAATTTTTTCAGCTTTAATGAAATTTAATCTTTTTCTATCTTTAGAAAATTTTTTTTTTAGTCTTTAAAATAAAATTAATTGCAATATTTAGTGACTAAACTACATTTCAATGAGGAAATTGACAGGTATGAACTGTGTTATTCAATGAGTCATGTTTTCCTTGCATTCGTTGTGGCTGTTGTCACTGCAGCTCCATGCTCCTTCCAGTAATAAAAGCTTGATGCTGAAATCCTGTATGAAAAGTGAAAAGCATTGCGATTTGGTGAAAATCTGGCTTCATCTTCGAATTTATTGCTCAAGAAACTTCCTCCGTGAATGATTCCATCAAGTCTGAAAGTGACCCTGTTCAATTCAAAATAAACGTTTCATTGGAGGTCATTTATTGAAAAATTAAGTTGTGAATACAGAAATTATACGGACATTACAATGTATAAAAAAAAACCATTCGTACAAATCAATATAAACAACCTGTAGATAATATGCAGTGGCCTATAAATCATTCTGAGAAATGTATTATAGCATTAATTATTATAAGTACTGTGTTTTTAGTTTATAATTCTTGAATTATCAGCAAGAAATTAAAATAATTTGTGCTTTTAATTGGTTTGTAGTGGAAACATTTTCCATGGGAGAAATTTTTCATAAAGCTCAGTGATTTCTTAATGATTCACACAGTGGGTTGTTTTTTCTATGATAAAAACATACACCTTGTTTGTCTGAAATTTTTTTAAAAATATTTCAATGTTGATGATGCATAAGTATGCAATGAATTCACTGTATGATACACACAGGGGTGCAAGAGCTGCACCGAAGCGGTTCTCTTGCTACATGGTGCGACAAAGTGCCAAATCCCCACGCATTTACGCCAATTCTTGTTTGTGGTTCGCGGAGGTACTACTAATGCACTTAGTGCGTCAAATACCCGGAATTTAGGAAAAAGAAGCATGAAAATTTTTTTCACAAGGTGCGCTTTTTTCCGAGACAAGGGAAAAGATATGGAAGGGTAAACTTAAATTTTTTCACTTCCCACCATCTACTACAATTGCGTCATCTCGTGACCCTGGAAGTAGTTGAATAACGGTCCCGTACCATTATTGGTATAACCCTTGGGCTATCAAAGTCCCTGAATGAATATGCCGAATTTTCTGATTTTGGAGAGTTTTTTTTCTCCTTCGGGTTATATACTGAAAATAACGGTAATTTTTCCGCTACCAACATGCGTTCAAAGACAGCGTATCTACGCCGTAAATTTGCTTTATTTCCCACAAGATTGCACACGCGCCTTTGCGAAGAATCGAAAAGGGGCATTGGTTTACTCATTTAAATTAACAAAATTTTTCAGAGATTGTTGGGGAAAAACGGGATCTGTAAAAACTCCAGCTAAAATATCCATAGGTTTGTCAGGTAGCCACTATGCGGTCGTATGGTTATCGTCGGCGTTTGTTGATCATGACAATTTCACATCGCGAAAATCCGGATTTGGCGAACAGGGGCGGTTCGAGGGAAAAAATTTCTACCCATGCAGAACCTATTTTTTTTGGTCGACAAAGCTTTTTTCACCCTTTCAACTCCATTTGGTACCTCTTCTAGAGTGGCGCCCAATATGGCCCCACACTGTCCGCCCCAGCGTTGGTGGGGGAGGGGCATGTTCTTAACAATAATCAAAGGAAGGAGTTCATACTAGGAACATGTTCATTTTACATAACTTCTGTGAGATATCAATTATAAATAAATGTCCTACCTTTCCAAAACATGTTGGAGAGAATGAAATGTTTGCACTTTCTCTTATTTTTCGCACTCCCTCTTGCATTGCTGGGAGAGTACATTACTCCTTCACATACTGCTAGGATGTTGCTTAACATTGTATCACCAGCAGAACTATCAATTATGAGTGATGAATGGGTTGTGCATTACAATGCAAAGAATTACAAGAAGTGAAATCAGTTCAGAGAATAGATGGATATTGGGCAGACATTCAAATTTTGTAACCTTGAAAGCAGCCCAAAGTACAAAATTTTTACAGTTTTGGTGAAGGTTTTTTTATCTTTAGCACATGGTAATGCAGACAGTGAAAGACAGTTCAGTGTTAACAAAAGTCTGAACAGTGAAAAAATCTGTCCATCCAATGCTTTAAAAGAATAAGACACATAAAATCTTATGTTAAAGGGCATGAAAAATTCGAAAAAAATTGCTATTAACCGTTTAAAGGCCAAACTATGAGCAAAGTCACTTATTGTTTTGAAATTTGGAATTCAGGGTCCTTTTGCATGCCTACAGACCTCGCAGCGCTCTTATTTTTTGGAAATGTCCTCCTATTTTCCTATTTTCACCGTAATCGTCCTTTTTTTCCGCAATTCTCTCCTACTATTCCTATTTTATCTCTCCCTCCTTTTTGTTTACAGCCAAAATCTCACTACGAAAATTCCGAGAAACCGCAAAATGTCACTGCTTTCCCTCCCTTTTTGGCGTGTTTTATTCGACAATTCGGTTCTAAAAAAAATTCAGTTCCATTGGAGAAGGGACGACGACAAGCGTATCTTTTCGACGCCGCGCTGTAGTCAAAGTGTTAAAAACTCGGGGGGGGGGGGGGGGAAGCGAATCTGTTTCGTAGATCGGTTGCTGTAAATAAGAAGGTAAAAAAAAGAGGGAAGAACAGTCTCTATCCATCCATGAGAGACTATAGGTTTCTTTCTTCTGGGATCCCGTAAAGAACGTTCATCCCTGAAGCCGGGTTTTCCTAGGAGTAGGCTTTTTGCATCGCGTGAACCGAACTGCTTCATTTCGCGTCGGCAGAAATGGGTTACATTATCACGTGTTTCCAAGCGTGGCGCATCAGCTCAGGACGGCTTAAGACGACTTCATATACAGTGTATTAAGGAGTTCTAGGACGGCTATATAGTATGACCCTGACGTCAGCTATTCTATCTTTGAAGGGAAGGGAAATAGAGAAACACTAAAATAAAAAGATCGCTGAAACGCACGACGCTTAACTCCTCCAGAAGCAGTCCGCCAATCACGCCCGACGTAAAGCACTGTCGTGAGCTGTATTGCGCTCTGTAGGAAAACAGTCGTACTGCTTTTCTTATTGGTGAATGGATGGCGTGTCGCACTGGGTGATTCACGTTGCGCAGCACAGAAAACCTGCTTCTAGGAATAGGTTTGTTGCGCAGCTGAAAGGAATTGGACTATTTCGCTCCGACAGAGACGTGTTACATAATCACGCTACGCGTTTGTGTTTTCGTAGTGAGGCGCATCAGATCATTGCGGCTATATACAAATACAAATACAACGCCAAAACAGGCAAATTGCCCAACCAGGTGGCTGACTTAAGAACATCATGGATCCCCGAGCCATTTTTGGAGGCCCTACCTACTACTACACCACCCCCCCCCCCCGCAGAACCCCCCAACGAATCGGTACATGCAGGAATGTGCGTGTACGTATAGTGAAACCTGACGTGAAGTTTTGTTTCTCTGTAATGCTTGTTCTGTGTAGTGCTGCCATCTGCCACTAGTTTTTCTAACTATGAGTGAAGTGTTACGATTGAATGATTTATCGTTGTAGGACTGTTGCTCTCTGTGGCGAGACTTTTTAACGTGGAGATTGGCTCGCATTTGCGCCTTGAAGTTGGGAACCACAGAAAACCAACTTCAGCCGACCACCACTGTGGGGTTTGAACCCGGATCCTCGCATCACGAGTCCGTCACTATAACCACTCGACCACCACAGTGGGCATATATAAAGTATATGGCTTTGGCATCAGCTACTCTGTCGTCTGCATGCTCCAGTTTGAAGGGAAGGAAAAGAAAACACGCAAGAGTGAAGAGAATGAATATCGGCGAAACCGCGGTGCATGACGCATTTGACTCCTCCAGAAGCAGTGGGCCAATCACGCCTGACATAAAGTGCTGTCGTCAGGCGTATTGCGCTCTGTAGGAAAACAGTCATGCTGCTTTTCTTACTGGTGAGTGGACGGCATGTCGCGCTGGGCGAATCACATTGTGCGCGCACCTGCTCCTAGGAAAACCCGGCTTTAGGTGACACAGCCCAAGCCACGTCTGGTTTTACAGGAGCGGGGGGGGGGGGGGGGGAGATGGAACCCACTTTTTCTAACCTTCAGAAAATAACTTTCGGGTATCTTTATGTTAGGGGTTATTCAAGTATTACGTCAGCATCGATGGGGGATTTCCGATTTGCTGAGTTTTGATGATTGAGGGGGGAGGGTTTGGATGATGCCATCATCAACCACCCTTTATAAAAATATCAAATATTCTTAATGGCGTCTTACGCGGTGCGCGAGAAACGAAACTTTTCACAAGTTTGTGGGTACCTGAACTAACCATCTCCCTATTGAGTCCCCTACAGAAGCCACTTTAGTGGTCTCTAAATACTTAGCGGATCCAAGTGATCTGGAAATGTGCCACGGGCCGCTTAAGTGCTTTGGACCTATGCCGCACGTCATACAAGTGATTATGCCACAGATCACTTAAGTAATCTGGGAATGTGGCGCGGATAACTTGAGTGATGTAGAACCACACTGGTGGCCGCATCAATGCTTTAAAACTGTGTCACATGTCACTCAAGGAATCTCTAAATGTGCCACAGATTGCTTGAATGGTCTGGAATTGTGTGACGGGTCACTTAAGCGATCTGTAAATGTGCCACTTGGTTCAGTTTTACAAAATTAGGTTTGAGAAGGACAGACCACATCATAACCCCAGGGCCACATTTCGTCCGCACAGGCCAAATGTTTACTGCTATCAAGGATTACCAAGGGCTCAGAGGTATGGTTGCAATGAATTTCTTGAGCAATTTTGAGTTCTTAACCCCTTCAAATAGCATTGAAATTGACAGAAATTGATTATAATAACATATAAAGATATTTTCTTTCGAAATTTTAATTCTTTCATAAAATATTTTTTGCATTAAAAAATAAATTTTTGATCGCCTCCCAACCCAGATTCCTTCCCCCCCCCCCCCGGACATCTCTGATCCCACCAATATGCGTTAGGAGGAAGGGGACAGAGCGCTGACAAAATTTTGCTTACGGGGGGTCAGTTTTGCTGACTTTTTCTGACAAGGAGGGGGGGTCAAAAGTGGCTAAAAATTTGCTGACACTTGAACGGCTGCATATTTTAAATCGTACATGTGCTCAACCCATGGCCTAAATGGGGCCCCGGTACACTTACAAATAAATTAAGTGGCTCCCTGCAGATTCATACCTCATTTAAATGACCCTTGGCATATTTCCAGATCACTCAAGTGGCTCGCGGTGAATTCAATTGAGCGGCCTGAGGCAAATTTCTCAATCACATAAGTGGCCCGCTGCACATTCCCAGATTGCTTGAATGATCCGTGGCACATTTACAGATCACACAAATAACATACGGTGCTGTTCTACATCACTTAATCAAGCGGCCCGCGACACGTTTTCAAATCAATGAAGTGGCCCCACACTCTTCAAAAGATTGAGTTAAGTTGAAATATGCCGTAAGTCATTCAGATGGTCTGAAAGTGTGCCTTGGGCCGCTTGAGTCATCAGGAAATGTGCTACAAGTCACTTGAATGATCTGAAAGTGCGTAGCCGGCCACTTTAGTGGTCTGGAAATGTGTCAAGAGCGTCACTAAAATCTTCTATATATAAAAACGAATGTATGTCTGTCTGTCTGTCCTTTATGCATTACTACACCATTCATCCGATGGCCATGAAACGTTGGGAAGTTGTTGAGTACACTCCCGCGAAAGTTTCTGGCATAGTTTTTTTTAAAATTTTTTTTCCTTTCCTTCCATTTCCTTGAATTTCCTTTCTTCTGAGATCGCAGCAACGCACGATGGGTAAGCTAGTAATCTATAAAAAATGCATTTTGCCACTTGAAGCGTTAATATATTGCAGCCCATTAGGTGATCCTGTGCTGCAAGCTACTCAAGTAATTTCGAAGCATGCAGAGAGCCACTCAAATGATCAAATGTGCCCCTCCAGCCACTTAAAGTAATCTGCAACTGAACTACGTGCCACTTAAGTGAACTGGGGGTTTGCCGCTGGTCGCTCAAGTGATCTGGAAATGTGCATGAGGTCATTTAGGTGATCTGGATATATGCTGTTGGCATCTTACGGGCTGTTCAAGTATAACGTCATCATCGATGGAGGGGAGGGGGTTTCTGATTTGCTGACTTTTGATGACGGGGGGGGGGGGTTGCTTACGTCACCAACCACCCTTTATGAAAATATGAGTTAGGATTCAGAGGTGCAGAGCTGATGACGAAATTTTGCTAACAAGGGGGGGGGGGTCACAAATGGCTAAAAATTTGCTTACGTAATACTTGAACGGCCCCTTATATTTGGAAATGTGCCACAAGCCACTGAAGTAATCTGGAAATGTGTCCCACTTAAGTGACCCACGAAGGATCATCAAATCATTTGAGTGGGTTTGTTATTTGTGCTGGACCACATGAAATAACTCTGAGGGTCACAGGTCAGCATGTATGTTTTAAGAGAATGTGTGTCTTTGGAAAAAAACCAGACATTCATGAACGTATGCAGGCCATTCTAATCATTGTATCCTTCGGATATAGTGTAACTCCAGGAAGTGTTACATCAAGGGTGTTCAACATTCAGTAGTATGGGCTATTTCATTGATTTTGAAATGTGTCGTGGGTCACTGAAGCTGACCTGTAAATATTTCTGGGTCAATTGAGTACTCTGGAACTGTGCAGCAGTGATCTGTAAATTTTCCCCGGGTCACCTAAATGATCTAGGAATGTGCCACAGGTTACTTGAGTGATCTTTAAAAGTTTCATGGGTCAATTAAGTGCTCTGGAACTGTGCCGCAGTGATCTGTAAATATGCGGTGACATTTACTCATCAGAGAATGTGCCGCGAGCCTCTTGAATGACGTGTAAATGTACACGGGTCATTTGAAGTGTAAATGTACACGGGTCACGTGGAGTGGTCTAGAACTCTGCAGTGAGTCACTTAAGTGTAGATGAACAATATCGTAGGTTACTCTAGTGATCTAGAAATGTGCCACCGGTCACTTGAGTGAAGTGGAACAGCAGCTTGGGTAACTTGAGTAATCTGGAACTGTGATATGAGCCACTTGAATGACCTGAAACTGTGCTGCAGGTTCTCTTGAATGATCTGGAAATGTGTCGCTTAGTTAATTTTTTACAAAATGAGGGTTGAAGCTGTGGGCCTCAACAGATGGCTACAGGGCCACATTCGGCTCATGGGCAATGCGGTATGCATGCATGTGATACAGTTCTCTGGCACCTAGACAGGTTTTTTTCCTTTCTCTGAAAAGCACGGCAGAAAATGGATCACGATCATTAATTGGACTTTTAAAGCAACAGTAGAAATTTTATTAATTTCTTTTTAGTTTTGCTGTTTACATTGTGTTTCCACATTCTGTGGAAATGAAAGATTTTTAAATTTATTAGAACTTGAGTTTCTTGAAATATCAATAGATAATACTATAATTAAAATATATAAGTTGTGAATCTCATTGGCACATTTTTAAATGCCATGATAATTTGGGAATTCAGTTTTTTTTTCCCCCTTCTATTTTTTTTCCTATTTTTTGTCAATTGTTTTCCTATTTTTCCTACTCTTTTTTTCAAATTTTCACTTCTAGGCCTGTGCCTATACAGAGATCAACTTTGGAATTTGAAGAAAAAAAAATTTTTTCTTTGTTTTTCTCAATGTTCCATAAATGGAACGTTAGAACTTGGGGAGGGCGGAAAGTGGTATCGCCTATATTCTCACAATTATTTATTTCTGTAGTTCAGTTATCACATGAAATTTTTTATTTTCTACTACAAATTCAAATTCGTAACACATACTGGCTTTTTAACATAAAAATAGTGCAGAAAATTCAAAATTTTTTCTAATGTCAGTAATGAAAGAAAGAAAACATATATATTTGATGGACCCGTTTATCACATTGGTAGAATTTATACACATTTTTGGCAAACCTCATACCGTCCTCCACAATATAATGGCCATCAAATGACCCGACATCTTTTTTTTCAGTTGACAACGTGGATCTGGATAAATAATTAACCCCTCCTTCGTTCGTAGAATGTTCATTGTCACTTCTCTTGGGAATTTCAAATGCGAAATACGATCCGCTTCTCGCAACTCTGAATAAACTATCTAACGTACTGTAATGGCAAATCTTTTCCAATGGAATCCAGAGCAGAGATTTCGATCGGATTCTAAAAAGAACTTTTTTATCCCATGCAATACTTTTTTTTCGGATTCAGGGCTCCCATTCGTCCTACTTTTTTTACTTTTTGGTAAAATGTCCTACTTTTGTCCTACTTTCTAGGTTTTGTCCTACTTTCTAGTTTTTGTCCTACTTTTTTACCAAATCCTATCAACAAAATTTGTAATTGATTTTAATTGAGCAGAAAATCATTGATATATTGCCAAATATTACAAATGTTAAAGAATGCAATTAATGATTCTGCCAAAGCAGAAATTTTATCATTTTTAAGGTTATTTGGGGGGGGGGGTGTATGTGGGCCATTTGGTTGATTAATTTTTCATTTGCTTAGTTTGAGTGTTCAACACGTAGAGTAGTCATTAAAAACTGTCTGGATGGAAAAAATTATTTTGTATTTGTTACTTCATGGTCTTGGACAGTTACTAATATTCATCATTCAAAATTATTGTGCAAATAGATGAAACAACAGTTTGCATTACAAAGCAGTTCGATATATAGGCCTATTATAGGTTTGGTGATTCTGATGTTACCCAATAGCAATAGGCCCTAGTGGAAGGAAAAACAATGTTATTGAGAGTACCTGGGAAAAAGTATACACTGTGTGCTAGCACTAACGTCCAGAAAACTTAAAAATTTATATCAAAGAAGCGAGAAAACACAAACCTGGCGAAAATAAATTAAAATGAAATGCAAACGAGAAAAATAAAGTTAAGTCGATCGAAAATACAGAACGAAAATTAAAAAAATTCAGAGCAATATAATAAAAAACCACTTATCTCGCAATCCTAGAAATAAAAAGAAAACATAGAATATGACCCAAAAATAAACAACACGCTAAGTAAAACTCACGAGAACGAAGAAAAACACAGAGACAGACACAAAATGGCACACTGACGTGACGGATAATCCTTTGGTAATCCCCCGGTAACGGTTTTGGATAAAACTGCTGCTATTGGTCGGTGAGCGGAGCGCGATAAAAAAAATGTTCATTCCCAATCACGGCGAAGACGAGAATGAATGTTGAATTGTAAATTAAATTGGGGAATTTCTTTAAAATATATAGTAGTTCCATGCAGTATTTTTTACATATACATACACATGTGTATGTTATTAAAAAAAAATTATTTCACTTTCTAGAATTATTCTCAAGGTTTTTAATTCTTTCACGGTCACTCATTTTTTATGGACAAATTTCTTTTTGTCCCGCCGGCAACAGTAAAAACAGTTTTTCGTAAAATTTCCATTCTTAGCACTCTTAAAAATTTTAAATATCTTGCGCCATCTCAGTCGAACTTGAACCCGAGTTAAATGGGTGCCCCCCCCCCCCAACAAAAAAAGGTACTTATATTTTTCAACAGTTTCTTATTCTGAAAAATGAGAGGAGCTTCGGGAGATGAGCATAACCCTTTCAAGGAAGCCCCCCATGCAAAAGTATGCACTGGGCCTCAAGAAGGCATGGTGTGGGGGGGGGGGTGCAGAGGTAGGAAAATTTTGGGAGAAAGAAGAGGAAAAAGAAAAAAGAAAAAAATCAATTTCCGAAATTTTTCGAAACATTTGAAATTTTTTTTATTTCATGTGTTTGAGTTTTTTTTTCTTTTTATGATAAAGGCAGCCGCACCTTTCGCAGCAAATGATGAATGTTTCATCATTCAAAACATTCAATGAATGTTTTCTGAATACACACACATTCTTTAATTAGAAGGATGGGGAGTGTGGTGTGTTGCCCATGTGGGAAGTGTGTCACACTTCTTTAATTAGAAGGACAGGGAGTGTGTCATATACAGTGTATATGGTGTGTTGCCCATGTGGGGAGTGTCATATACGGTGTATATGGTGTATTGCCCATGTGGGAAGTGTGTCATATACGGTGTGTTGCCCATGTGGGGAGTGTCATATACGGTGTATATGGTGTGTTGCCCATGTGGGGAGTGTGTCATATATGGTGTATATGGCGTGTCGCCCATGTGGGGAATGTGTCACCTGGAGGCATCCATCCATATTATGGGGGTCCCTACTGTCTCCCGAAAATGAAAACTACATTCTTTCATTGCCGCTGCCAGTAGGGACTTTGGTAAAAGCTTTTGTGCTTAACGGATGTCCATCAGAAACACCGACCGAAGCAGTTCCCTAACATTTCCTTAATTAGGGATCACTTGGAATATAAAGAAATCACGATATAGAAGAAATGTGCTATAGGCGAGGTCTTGTGATTCTGCTTAGTGTAAAATAATAGAATTGCTCTGTACGGAGCCCCTTGGAGTACTCCTTGTTTTTCCTTGAAAAAAAATGATGCATTCTAATGGTGAGATTGGCAGTTCCACAGTATTTTATGGTGTGTGTAATGAATTTGGTTGTGCACATGTACAATATAACCTTAAGTTATGTTGGATTACAAGAGAAAAACGAAAAAGTTATTGATTCCACAAACTTTCCTGACAGAGAAAAGTAAGCAATATTAAATATAGTTACGCATTTTTGATAAATTGATGCATTTTGTATTGTGAGCATTTTCTTCAATGATAATTTATTCAGAATCTTCAAAAACAATCTAGATATTTTGCTGCCTGCCCTCAATGATACTTATAGTATATAAATGTAAAAGAATTTTTTTTTTTCTGTTAGATGGAAAAAAACCACATGTTTATACATATATATATATTTATATTTTTCAATGACATTTAAAACTTATACAAGAACAATTTAAACTCTATTTTGCATTAGTATGCCTCCACCTCAACTAGTGTTGTGTAGAGCTTGCAATGGGAGGTTCCCCTGATCTAGGGGTATCGTAGCTGAAAGTTTCAATTTTAAAGGGTACTTGGATAGAGCAAGGCTGGACAAGCATTACTTGAAAAAGTTGGGGTGCTAGAGGACCCGGTTATAACAGAGCCACTGGTCGTTGAGCAACCTGTTGATGAAGAAGAAATCTTCACGAACAACGACAGTTTAGAGGGCGAATGGGTGGTTGTGAATGAGGTAGAGGGGGATAGTGATAGGGGTTTAATCATCGGCGATTCCATGGTTAGGGTTTCGAGCGCTGTTACAGAATGAAATTGTTTCGGCTCTGCAAGCATGTCACTGCCTTGCAGACACTATCTTTATGCAAGACGGAGCTCCTCCACACATTGCAGTGTGTGTGTTAATGTTCTTAAAACACATTTTACAGTAGAACGTGTCATCAGCCGACACTTCCCTAATCTATGGCCTCCCCGGACCTTAATCCATGCGATTTTTGGCTTTGGGAGCATTTGAAACGTCTAGTAAGTCGTGATAATCCAAGAACTTTACCTGACCTTAAAGGCAGCATTTTACGCCACGTGCTGAACATTTCCCCACACACACTTCGGTCAGTTGTGGAACATGCCATCTTACGATTTGGTACATGGTATCTGAAAATGATGGCCATCATGTGGAACATGTTTTGTTGCAGTAACAATTGTAAAAGTGCTTAACAATTGTTAAAATTGTAAACGTTTGCCTAAATGTGTCATTTTTTAATAAAATGCCCTGTGGTGGCGGCACACACATGTGCAACTATTTTTTTCCCCCTGAAACAAATTCCCATCACTTCATGAAGTCCTCCACAAGGTTATGGTGTCGCAGGGAATTTTTCTCTAATAGGGTTGTTAATAAATGGAATAGCTTACCCCCCAGAGGTAGTAAATTTTAACACAATTGACACGTTTAAAAAGAAATATGATAAACATGTTGGGGTAAATCGAGAAGCTATCCATTCTTAGAATAAGACAACCATAAGTATTCTTTATGGACATTGTATAATATTTTATGACATGTATATATTGTTTATAATTTTTATTAATTGCATATTTTTGAAATATATGACATCCATATTTTTATGGGCATCTTTTTCTTTTTCTCAGCCACCTCGTTGGGCATTTTGCCTGTTGTGGCATTGTATTTGTATAGAAAAAACTACAGTAATTTTCGATAAATAAGTCACATTCTGAAGAATGGCCAGGGAAAAGTTTTTGTGGGAAAATCTCAGCTTCGTACACGTCACAGCTTCGTATAAAGGCTGAAACACACTACACTGACGTGATGTGAATATCTTGTCACGTCAGCATCACACATCGTGTCCACTAGCATTTTTTGTGAGCATTGATAATTTTTTTAATAATTTTTGTCGCACCATTGTGATTTTCTGCACACGAGGGCTAATTAGACCGTGACCTACAATTTATTGGCGATTCGGAATGGCAGGCTTGTTTTTATACTCGTCGAGAGGTTGGTGAGCTAACCCCTCGATGGGGACTCCCTGCGGTATCAATTTTTTCTGTGGTCATGTCGCTGTTTCTGTTGTACCCCTGTGTCAGGAACATTTTCTGACAAGGACGAACCGTGTATCGAACCCAAGACACCTTTTAAACATCCTTTGGTACTTCAGGTGATTATCTTATCAACCTGGGCTACTGCACCCGTTTTTTGCGAGCAATTCTTTATCATAAAAAATTATTTTTCTGAGTCTAGGTGGGGAAAACATATCCATGAGAATTTTTTTTCGGGGGGAGGGTTGGGCTTTTTTCAAGAAGGCACGCTACAGCCCTGGCTCTCACTTTTGGGGGGGCATGCTGAGGGAGGAACATTTTGGGAGAAAGAAGACGAGAAAAGAAAAAATCAATTTTTGAAATTGTAAATTGAAAGAATTTGAAATTTTTATTTCATGTGTTTGAGTCTTTTTTTTCTTTTCTGGGGCTCCAAAATTATTGGTGTGGGAGGGGGGGAGTTTGAGCCCATGGACCCTATGACAGGTTCGAAGCACACTTCAGACTCCCTGTGAAAAATCAGGGATCTCACGATCTGTCCACAAGCTTGGTTCAATGATGTGTAACTAGGAGTCAGGATCATTTTCATTGTGAAGGGGGAAAGAATGTGATTTTGCCATCCTCTCTATTGAAAAAGTTGATCGAAACAATATTTTTTGTTTCCCCTTAGAATTTGCAGAACCTCAATATTTCTGCCTGTGGAAACTGCCTCCTTCCCCAGTTCCAGCCCTGACTACTGAAGTGCTTCGATATCAGCTGGGGTGCTGGAAACAGGGTTGCAACTGGAGGAGGGGACCGAAATGCAAATTTCTCTCTTTAACGTCTCCTTTAACATTACAAGGACATAGCTGCCAAGTCTCCCGAATTTTTCGGGAATCTCCCGAATTTTAGCTTCATCGCTCGACCTCCCGAAAAGTTCTTAAATCTCCCGAATTTTTACGAAAATCACAAAAATCCCTAATTGTCCCTTAAAATTCCCTACTTCATTAAAAAAAATCCCCGCTTATAAAAACAATCCCTAAGGAATTTCTTGTGGGGCATGAAGCCTCTTTTTTTTCCCCTTTCGAAATGACGTCACACGTCGTAAATGGGGAAATTCCCTTTTTAAGGAAGTTTTACAAACCCTCTGATGGTAACAAGAAAGTTGTTTGTCTTATCGTGCAGGGAAATGGCTTAGCAGCCAATAGTCCTGGATAATAATTGAAGATTATAGTCACGCGCATGTGGTCAAAATTTCTTTTGTTATAACGTGCGATATAACAAAACACGAATACTGATAAGCAAAAACATACTTAATCAATTTTAAAGATACTTATTTCGATGAATTTCCTTTCATCAAACGTTCCAGAAGAGGGCCGACTTTTCCTTTTTGTACAAGTTGTGTTACGGACATAAACATCGGGCATGGAAAGACTGCCATCATCACTCGTGAAATGAAAAAAAAAACCATCAAGCAAGTGTCACAAAAAGTCAGTGTTATTCAAAAATTGACGGTGTTTTCCATCATCTTCGGATGATTTTGGAGTCATTCGCGCAGAATGTTTGTTCACAGCGTTTCTGATTGAACACAATATTTATTTTTACATCACTGAAGTTTTGGCCTCCAATTTCACTTGTTTTTTGCGTAGGAATTTTATTTCCAAGGGTTTAACTTCCATGTGTGTAAAATCCCTATTTTAATTTGACTTCAGTAGGGATTTTATTCCCTACGCTTTAACTTTTATGTTTGGAAAATCCCTATTTTATTTGGAAAAATCCCTATTGTATTTATTAGGGAATGGTTTTAGCATAAAATACGGGTTTGCGCGAAAATCTCCCGAATTTTCATTTTCAAAAGTTGGCAGCTATGCAAGGATGGGGTGCCAAAATGTTTGCTCGCCCCAGCTGATCCAGCATCTTGTTGCGGCCCTGGCTAGAAATATTTCAAATTTCTAAGAGATTGTTGAGAACTTAAATTGTTTTTGAATCACTGATTTACAAGGAGGAAATTTTATATTCCTAGTATTAGAATGCAATTGTACCCATCTTAACGCTGCTGAATCTTTGAAATTTTCTATTTTCATCTTTTTAGGGGCCCCTCAAACTTGATAATCAGATTATCAGTTGTTTACTTTACCTCCTCCTCCTTTTTCTTTTTTCCATAGCTGCCAAGTCTCCCGAATTTCAGCTTCATCTCTTGACTACCCGAAAAGTTCTTAAATCTCCCGAATTTTTATGAAAATCACAAAAGATCTCTAATTGTCCCTAAAAATTCCCTACTTCATTTAAAAGAATCTTTGCTTCTGAAAACAATCATTAAGGAATTTCTTGTGGGGGCAAAGTCTTTTGCTCCTGTTTTTCCCCTTTTCAAATTTACGTCACACTTCGTAAATGGGCGGAATAGTGGGAAATTCCTTTTTTAGTAAGTTTTACAAACCCTCCGATGGTAACAAGAGAAGTTATTTGTCTTATCGTGCAGGGAAATAACTTAGTAGCCAATAGTCCTCGATAATAATTTAAGATTATAGTGGCGCGTATGTGGTCAAAACTTCCTCTTTTGTTAAAGTTACGTACGTGCAATAACAAAACATGAATACTGATAAGGAAAAAATTATTCAATTAATTTTAAAGATACTTATTCCGGTTAATTTTCTTTCATCAAATGTTCCAGAAAAAGGCCAACGTTTTCTTTTTGTACAAGTTGTGTTAAGGACATAAACATCGGTCATGGTGGAAAGACTGACATCACCCATGTGAAATCAAAAAAACATCAAGTGTCACTAAAAGTCAGTGTTCTTCAAAAATTGACAGTGTTTTCCTTTATCTTCCGATGATTTTGGGGTCATTCGCGCGGAATGTTTGTTCACATAGTTTCTGATTGAACACAATATTTTTTTTAGATTATTATTGAAGTTTTGGCTTCCAATTTCACTTGTTTTTTTGCATAGGGATTTTATTCCCTATGTTTTAACTTTTATGGGTAGAAAAATCCCTATTTTATTTGGAAAATTTTCTTTTGTATTAGGGAATGGGCTTTAGTATAAAATATGGGTCCGCGTGAAAATCTCCCTAATTTTCATTTTCAAAAGTTGGCAGCTATGCTTTTCTGTTGTCTCGTGTCCCTTTCCCCAAGGGTCACACTCAACAAAAGAGATGCTCTTGTGTTTACAGACAGTACAAGCAAGTGAAAGGATCCTCTCCCCCACCCAAAGGTATCTCCAGAAATGCCTTCAGGCAACAACAATTGGCAGCACTCTGGGAGGATGCAATTTGGGATGGAGTGGTAGCGGTGACCGTGAAACATGACTACTGTTGTCAAAGGAAAAGTCGATTGATATTCTAAAGAAAAGTAATTTCAAGCAGATGATTTCTACTATTTAGAGAGATTTTTTTGAGCCAAGTGCGAGAAACATATACACCCAAATTTTTGAGGGGGCCGAGCCGGCTCTTCAAAAATATTGGGGGGGGGGGCTTGGGCCCATGGGCCAGATAGGAGTTTAGGCCTAAGATGAAATTGCATATCTGTGAATTTTATTTTACACAATTATTCCCACCAACGCATGTTGGACTTAAGTGTTCAGTTTTGACATGGAGGAGACTAAGGTGTTGATGAGTTGAATTCCGATGAATTTATTATTAGGTAATGTCCAATTAGAATTAGTGTTGCTGTAACACACTAGATACACAATCGTGATCACTCTCTCTAAAGCATGGATTGGCAACCAAATTTACCTGGCAATCTGCTTTATGTGGCACTTGTCCCAGTTAGTTTGTTTTTTTTCCTAATCACTAGAATACTGCCAAAAAATTATTTCATTTTTGTCTTTGGACTGTCGATTCAATTTTCGATTTGATTTTTACCAATCTTGTACATTTGCAATTAAATAAGCTTACAATTTAGAATAGTAGTAATCCTTTTTCCTTGGTAAATCAAAGAAGGAACCAATGATAAAGGGAAATAAGGAGGAAAAAGTCTTGAATTTCTAAAGGGACACTTTGTAGGTGCCATCTTCAAAGGATGAATACAACCATTATATATATATCAAAGCTGACCGGGGATCCCACTTGTGTTGATTAATTTTATGCACATCAGAAAAAATGCATCACTTTAGATCAGACGCAGTGGTCAGAACCAAGGGTGTCTTTCATGTGGGCATTCTGACCACACAAAAAAATAAATTTTTTACCAAACCAATGCCATTACAAGTAGAAAAGCATCCAATGCTGAGAAGTGTTTATCCCTTATTCATATATTCCTCTGAATATTCGGTTCAGAAACAATGTTTGTTTTCGGAGATAGTAAAAATTTCACTTTTATCCTTATACTAGCAAAAATATCCAGTGCTTCCCAGGGTTTTCTTCAATTACTGGGAGAATTGAAAAAGTGACTAACCATTATAAAGGAATGAAATACTTGCAGCATTAAATAAGTGAAAAGCCATTATAAAGGCATGTGCATGTCTGGAGAACGTTGTTAGGGAACCACGGTAACGAAAGTTGACATTCCTTAAGTGAGTGTTTGGGCCCAGGAACCATTGTTGCCCAGTGGCTTCTTGCCAATTTTGGGCATTTGGCCAGCTCTGATGAACTTTTAAAGTAGCCTATGGTTCAATCCTGGTCCCGTAGCCGGTCAATTTGTCGTACTCAACTTGTCGCGGTACAAATTTGTCGCAGTGCCAATTCATCACGGTACAAGTTTGTTGCAGTGCCAATTCGTTGTGGCACAAGTTTGTCTCCAATTCGTCGAACATTTGAATCTTCACTGTACATGTTCCACGCAAGCTTATATGTAGGTTTTTGTCTTACACATTAAATAAGAAACATGAACAAAAGTGTACACGCAGTTTACTGAAAATAATTAATTTTTGTCATTGTGGATAGGTTAGCGAAGTTAAAATTACAAAATCAATTACATTTAAAAATTTAACTGCGTATAAAAATTTAATTATATTTGAAAATTCTGTTATAACAATTTGAAATGTTAAATAATTGATTTTTGCTGTGATAAAATTTCAATAGTATGTGGAAAAATTTTGGTTTGTATGATATTCCCCAAATTACAGCGAGCCTATCTTTAAGGGTAAACTTCTATCTGCCCCATGGGCTCGACAATTTATCTTCCCCCCCCCTCCGAGAGTCACCAACATTTACCACTACAGTATCTCCATAAGAACCTGAAATATTTAATTAATAATCCAATTAAATTAATATTTAATTTTCACAGTATAAGCCGCACTTCCCGCTTTTGTTGGGATTTCTATTTCTCACAGTGAAGGGAGTTGGACACAGATCAAGGGTAGAAATGTACAGTGCTTATGAATGACGATTCGATGAAGTTTTCATATTGTCCACAGGATGAGCACAGACAAAGGCCATGTAATCACCAATAAGAAAGACGACTATGGGTCAGTCGCATAGATATAATATACCCATTAATTGCATTTATGTTTATAATCAGTCACATATCTTTGGCTGGCTTGTTTGAATATTTTTAGTTTTCATTAGCGTCTAAGCTTTTGGTACAAGGTTGATGTGTTGGTCTACATATTTCTGATGACAAAAACATGGAATATTGCAAAACCGAACGTAGAAATGATATGTAGGTTCACGTGTGTGTTTAAAAGTTTTCCTCCCATAATTCATGTTACAAAATTAGAAAAAACTTTTTATGCAATTGAATGAATTTGCCTATAATTTTCTTTGAGTTTTTGTTGTATCATAAAATAGAGATGCAGATTATATGGATGACACAAAATAATGCAGTACTTTTTAAATTAAATTGCTTGAATTCAATTTAAATTATGATAAATTGAAATCTTGTCCCACGTATCGTTAAAAATATATATATATATATATATATTTTAAAATAGTCACTTGTTATATTCTATTAATCATCATCTGACTTTCTATTGTGATATTCACGTTAGATAAGTTTTTAAATAAAATGTTACTCAAAAGCACTGAAAATAAAGGTTTAGATATTATGGAGTGTTTATATGTATGATACGAATTGTTTTTAAAATTAAAATCATCTTAATAAATGTAGGCTATAATCAGAGGCGGATTTATAGTTTTCACACCTGTGGGCTATTCAAACCTTGCCTCCCTTCTTCCTTTCTAATTCATGTTCTTGATCACCAATTACTCGATTTTGGTTAAGGCCTTTCACTTGAACTTGTCCATTTTGGGATAAAGCCCGCATACCCCCCCCCCCCCCAGGAAATATGCCTCTGAATATAATCTTATATTGTCGTTAATGTTAATTCACTTGTGTTATAAGAAGAAATTTTTACTAATCTTTGACTGGAGCCATATGAGTGTCATGTACATGAAGTTACATACAATGGGATATTTAAAAGTCTGATTTCATTCTTTTTACTTGAGAATTGTTACTTTAGAGTTGAAAAAAAAATCAAAAATCTATTGACATTTACAGTGGTGTCAGAGACGGATGCTGTGGGTGCCCAGGGTACTTTATGGAATGGGTATGAGTGCCCAGAGAAATGTGATTCAGAAATCAAAATTTCCTACTTCAAGCCAAGAACCCACAAGTTCCAAACACTAGCGGCATCCTTGGCCAGTCAAAGGTGCCAACATGAAGGAAACATTTGAGGAAGGAGGGGGAAGGGCTGAAAATCGCCATTCATTTCGTATATGAGGGACTCAAACCCGTACTCAGGAGGCAAAATGGGGCATTGCGTTGTATATTCATGATTCATGAGTGATTGGAATGGGGGGGGGTGTTTAAATGGCATCAGCCCCCCAGTTTCTGGTGCTTATGGTCGTGGTGTTTGAATATTATTTCAGTGTGATAATGCAAAGTGTGATTTGAAATGTACATTGCATTGCAAAAAAATAATTTGAAAATAAGACTTTGCAGCTGTTACACATAAAACTTGAATGCATTGTCAATAAAAAATTCCGTAAAGATATATTCTCTGCATAATACATTTAATAGTGAATTACGGAAATCGTGCTGGGAGGGGGGGGGGCTACATTGATCGCAATTTATTATCTCTATGTGCACCCCTACACCCCTCGATGCAAGAAATGGAAATCCCTCGGCCTATACGATGGAAACTAAATTTTCAAAATTTATTTGATCCTAATTTATTATCCTGGTGTGCTCCCCAATGCCCCTCACTGCGAGAAATGGAAATCCCGACAAAAAGTGGGAAATGCGGCTTATACGGTGGAAATTAAATTTTAAAAATTTATTTGATCCCAATTTATTATTTGGGTGAGCTCCCCAACGCCCCTCACTGCGAGAAATGGAAATCCCGACAGAAATGCGGCTTATATGGGGAAAATAAAATTTTAAAAATTTATTGCATTTCAAT
Source organism: Pholcus phalangioides (assembly GCF_987345545.1). NCBI lineage: Eukaryota > Metazoa > Arthropoda > Arachnida > Araneae > Pholcidae > Pholcus > Pholcus phalangioides. The sequence continues at coordinate 42,720,188 of NW_028301600.1, read as the reverse complement.
TTATTTTCTCTTGGTGTACGTTCCAATGTCCCTCGATGATTCCAATGAGTACTTTCCTTTATTTGTTAAAAATTAAAACAGATGGGAAGGGGGAACATTTCCAATAAATGAGAGAAAAAAAATTATTTCCATTTTTACGCCTAAAGCAACTACCTTATTTATAAGATCACAACAAACATAGGAATTTTAAAGCAATTTGTTGTGATGGACTGACATCGCAATGAAATGACTTCGCTACAACTTTGTACCGCGACATGTTGGGGGCAGAGCGTGCCGACTGAGCTGAAGGAAGAAAAACAATGATCGGAAGTTCATTTTGAACTCTAACTTTTATTCCATAAAAGTTGCAAAAAAAAACAAGATCATTTTCGTTCATCAAAAATACGACCGGTAATCAAAAGGGAGAAACAAATCGAATCCAGACATACATACATGCAGAAAAAACAGAAATCACACCCAGTGGCGGATCATGATTTTGGGAGGCCCCAGGCGCAACCTGATCTGGAGGCCCCCCCTATCAGGGGCGGATTAAAGGTAGGGGCTGTCACCCCCCCCCCCCCCCCCAGAGAGCAGAAAAATTAAATGGAAAAAAAAAATATTTTCTACGTTTTTGACTGAATAACAAACCAAGAAAATAAATTTGCTTAAAAAAGGGGGAAAATTCAGAATTTTTTCCAAAAAAAATCAGAACCGTCCTGAAAAATTGAACACATTGTCACAACCACCGCCCCCACCCACAAATTTGCGTTTATCCACCACTGCACCCTTTTGGCCCTAATAAGAACGAGATGGTTCACTAAAATGAACAGTATTATGAAAATCATAACTTTTTTTTTATTTTTGCATCACCAAAACCATAAACACAAAAATAAGATAAGGAAATATAATGATATTCTCTGGTACTAGATCAAAAATAATCACACTCCCATTAAAAAAAAAAAAAAAATCACAGTAAAATTCTGCATCATATTTTTAGTAATCTAAGATGTCCGTCCTGGTGCCTTCAGCCAGCCACACGGCAAAAATGGAGATCCGTCATAGTTTTAGTAATTTAATATTACTGATTAATAAAGATTTGATAATATCTCAAATATAATATATTTGATTTGATATAAAGATACTGATAATATTTAATAGAAAAACATTTCTTCAATAGAGGGAAGAAATTATATCAGAGTAAATATAAGAATTATATTTTTAATGGAAGAAATTAGGTCAGAATGAATAAAATTTAATGAAAGAAATTATTTCATAATGAATTAAAATTATTGTCAATGAAAGAAATTATTTAAAAAAAATTTTTTAGAAATTATTATTTTTTATTTGTTTATTCTATTTTATTTTTACTATTATTATATTAATTATTATTATTTTCTCTTTCAGCCACCTCGTTGGGCACTCTGCCTGTTGTGGCCTTTGCCTTTGTATTATTTGTATTCAGAGTGAATAAAAATCTTCTATATTATGCCCCCCCCCCCCGTTTCGTTTAATAACGAAAAATGCCACAGTATAACATTGTGGCCCGCGTACTTTATAAAATGTTTCAATATGGCCTGCTATGCCTCAAAGATTGAAGACCCCTGCAGTAGACTCTCGCTAATCCGGTACGTATTAGACCACGGTGTGCCAGATTTTACCGAAATTGCTGGATTAACTTTGAAGAAACCCATTGAAATAATATATGAAATTTCGTGCAAAGACATAGTCAGGACTTGATCAGCAATTAAGAAATATTGGAACGTGTTAAGGGGTTAGGGCATCAGGAGAAAAGTGACACCACACCACCTAAATATCCTGGACTACTGGACGTGCTGGATTAGAGCACGATCGAATTCTCGAGAGACTACTGTAGTTGAAATGCTCAAATAAAAATTTATCAGATAATTTATATATTTTTAGTTTTGCTTACCGTTATTTTTGAAGACTCTGCAATCTATATCCTAAAGGAAATCTTGAGGATCGGCATGAAATTTTTTTTCATTACAATAACACACATTACAATTACATTAACAATAAACACTTTTCGGTCTGACACAAAGATTTTACCGAAATTGCTGGATTAACTTTGAAGAAACCCATTGAAATAATATATGAAATTTCGTGCAAAGACATAGTCAGGACTTGATCAGCAATTAAGAAATATTGGAACGTGTTAAGGGGTTAGGGCATCAGGAGAAAAGTGACACCACACCACCTAAATATCCTGGACTACTGGACGTGCTGGATTAGAGCACGATCGAATTCTCGAGAGACTACTGTAGTTGAAATGCTCAAATAAAAATTTATCAGATAATTTATATATTTTTAGTTTTGCTTACCGTTATTTTTGAAGACTCTGCAATCTATATCCTAAAGGAAATCTTGAGGATCGGCATGAAATTTTTTTTCATTACAATAACACACATTACAATTACATTAACAATAAACACTTTTCGGTCTGACACAAAGATGTTGTCTACCCAAGCCTCCTTGATCAATCCAAAAATGTAGCTCTTTTTTTTTAGAAAGAAGGAAAAGAAACCCCCTTGATTTTTTTCAGCCGGGGAGGGAGTGTTAAAAGAGAAACAGAAAAATCACGTGATTCAGAATGCATGTCATTCAGCATTCATTTCAAACCCCACTTTTTTTTTGTCATATGGTCGTATGGTTCCAGTCATAGATTGCAAATGTATATGTTGTTTGAACCAGCTTATAGTATTTCATTCAAACAAGTGGGAGACAAAATCACAATAAGAGCTCTACTACATTCATTTTAATTAGTACGAGTGTCTCTTCCTGTCGATGTCGCCGCTTGCCGATAGCCATCTTGTCATCCATTATACTGTATACAAAAGCTTACACCAAAGCTGTCGTATTATTGGCGCCTATAAAAGCATTTAATATTGTGGAATGAGACATCTGTTTATGCCTTCACTCCAATTTTCATTTCGGACAGACATTAGGACCTGCTGTTCTCATCCCTCCTCCTGCTTGTGCGCTTAGGGAAATACTGTTTGAAAATGACCCTCCCTGAATGATCGCTTTACAATGTCTCTTCTTTCTTTGTCGGGGAAGAACTGGCCCTTGAGAGCTGCGTCTTGTAAATTGTTCTTTTCTTTCAGTTCCCGTTTTTCTTCCATAACTCTTATAGGTACAGTATACATTAAAAAAAAAAAAATTGCGGTTAAAAAAAAAAAAAGGTAGAGCAGATACTGTACTTAGTTCAAGAGATTTGTTGATGCGCATGTAAATTCATATGTAGGATGAAGCACACAACTATTTGGAGGCCCCCCGCTCTGCCGAGGCCCCAGGCGCGCGCCTCATGCGCCTGTGCGGTAATCCGCCACTGAGAGCAGATACTGTACTTAGTTCAAGAGATTTGTTGATGCGCATGTAAATTCATATGTAGGATGAAGCACACAACTATTTGGAGGCCCCCCGCTCTGCCGAGGCCCCAGGCGCGCGCCTCATGCGCCTGTGCGGTAATCCGCCACTGATCACACCTATAGAGAAAAACCAGTCTATATATCCGTGCTCCTGTGATGGTGAGAACACGCCACCGCCGATTTGCATACAGCATCGCAACAACCGGTTCCCTCACGTGCGTGGAGAGAAAAAAACAACGAAATGAGCCTGTGTAAAATTTTTTACTGTGACGAAATGAGTCCGCATCAAATTTGTATCGCGACAAGTTTGTAGCACAACGAATTGTCCCGCGACAAGTTGAGCACGATGAATTCACCTAGACCCATCCTGGTCCTGTTTGGTATATGTGCAAAATTTAGCGATGATTAGTTTAAAATTGTCAATTTGTGTAAAGAACATGTATACTTTCACATTTATGTATACGATTGTTATAATCAGTGGGGATACGGATAGCGTTCTTGATAAGTATGAATAGATAGTACAGCCCAAGTGTCTTTCTCAAGTCATGAAAATTGGTCAATAAAGAAGGATTTAGTCAACAAAATTTTGAAAAAAGGAGAAACCTTTTTGTGCTTACTGCGTGGATTCAATAAACATTTTCTTCCACTTATTGATAGTTTCATTTCTTTTCAGACACCATCAAAATTACAAACACACAAGCCACAACAGGCAAATTGCCAAACGAGGTGGCTGAAATTGATCTCTGTTTGAACCATCCATTATGTCAGAAGCACTTTTGATATGACTTTTTAACACAAAAATTCAATATTCTCATCTGTAACTTATATTTTGGTACTTCCACACACGTTATCTTTGGGTTTGAGTAATTCACGACAGTGCACAAATTCATTAGAAAATATTTCCATTATGACTGTCTCAAAGTGAGCGTCATGTCCTTTACATGCGTCGCGACAAGCTGTTAACCATTGATATTTGTTAACCATTGATATTATTTTTTCCTCTAGTCCTCCTGTCGCCCCCTTATGTCCACTCATAGCCCCCCCCCCCAATCATATCTGAAGCTGGTATCACATCCCTGGAGAGTCCCATCGCCCTCTGGAAAATACTGACATAGACCTATAACACAAATATATGTATAAATTAAATTTCAAATCCACAACATTAGCAATTTGAAGGATGGATGGCACCACCTACTGTGTATACAGAGTGTATACTTTGAGTTGATTTGGTTTATTTTTCTGAATTACTGTATTTTAACGTGTATAAGGAGGCACCCTTATTTTTTGGGTTTAAAATTTGGAAAAAAGTAGAAAAAGATATTTCCATAATACTATCTGTGTATGAGAACACCCATCCCTCCGTTTTTTGGGACCAAATATTCTTCAAAAGGGAGTTCCTTATGTACGTTAAAATATGGTATTCTTAATTTTGGGTTGTAGTGTTTAGGCTATGACAACCATATTTTTTATGAGCTTTTCTCTTATTTTTTTATATACTGGGTGAATGTGACCTAACCTGCCAAATGAAAAATGATGATAGGCAAACTCAAATGGAATGTGAAACACCATAGCAACCCTGTCCTATCGTCAACTATTTTAGGGTTATGGTGGATTATGGAAGAATGTGTCAAGTCTGAAAAAGCACAAATTAGTAGTTTCTGAAAGACCTACATTCTCAAACTAAGCCTATATTTGGAAAGCATAGAAAAATTCCTATTTAATAACGTCATTTCTATCAATATCTCTTTAATTGCAAGCTACTGGTCCTGAAAGAGTAGCAAAGGGCAAAATGGGTGATTGCCTTTTTGACCAACCCCCTTCTAGCTTGAATTGGTCAAATTTACCAAAAACTTGTGCATCGCACCAGCTTTCGAATCGCATTGGTAATCTAGTTCAGGAGAAATTTATCGCATTGGTAATCTAGTTCAGGAGAAATTTAGCCTTTTGTTTGCAATATGTCACTGAAATCAGCATTTGTTGAAGTAGATGTTTTAGTAGATTTTTGGTGACATTTTGATTTTGTCAATTTCTCTGCGTTCGTAGTGCACCATTTAATCCAGATATATCTTGATAGAGACAGTCTCACCTTATAGGGTTTTTCTGCAAAATTGAATTGCCACCAAATTTTGTAACTGACAAATTCTGAAATTTTTTTTTATATCTACTTTGACGAATGCCAATTTCAGTGTTATATTACAAACAAGAGGCTGAATGTCTCCTGAACTACAACATTGATATGGTTTATTCAAGACTCTTTCAAAGAAGCTGGTGCAATGGACATTTCATTTGGTAAATTTGCCCGATTGTAGCTAGAAGGATGTTTACAGAATAAGCGATTATAGATGTTAGCAACAATCTTTCATTGCTTGTAGCTCGCCATTAAATACAGATATTCTAACAGAAATGGTGTCACTTTACATGATTTTTTTTCTTCTTTTTTCAAATATGTGCTTAGTGTGCGTGTTAGTTTTTTAGAAACTACGAATTTGTGTTTTTTCTGATTTGACACATTTTCCTTCCTTTATTATCTTCAAAAACTCAATAAGTTAGAGGTAGAATGGTTGGTATGGTGTTTTATATTCCACTTGAGTTTGTCTATTACCCCTTTTTGTTTGGCAGATAAGGTTACATTTACCCTGTATATCATGTTTGTTTTCATATCTGAATTTTTTACTCTTTTTTTTTTTTTTCCAGTCACCCTGTTGGGTGATTTGTCTGTTGTGGCTTCACATTTTGTAATTAAGAAAATAAAGTTCATATCTAGGGTTACTCATACTTTTTTGAAATTATGCCCTTCTGTCATTATTTTCAGGTTTCTGTATGTGTAATAATTTAAAAAATAATCACTATTAAGCATTCATAGTGTGACCACAGAAAATGGCCTTGGATCTTGGATGACCTTCATGATGAAAATAGAGGGTTCTTAAAGAAAATAGAAGAAAATTCACTTCCTTCCAGAACTTGGTGCATCTTCAACATCAAAATTGCTGGATCGAAATTTTGCTAACCAGTTTTGGCACCAGTGTTCTGTCAATACATCTTCTCCATACACATCAGATAATTTTTTTTCTTGCTTGAATAGTATTTTTTACCTTTTCTATAGTAAAATATGCCGAAAATGCTGCTTTTCACTTTCCATATTTGAAAGGGCATCAACCAAAATCTACTGCGTAGAATCAATCAAACTTTTTTACAAGTAAGCCTTGCTATATCAGCTGTGAAAATATATAATGATTATGTGGCTTAAGTGTGAAGTTGGCTGTGAAAAAATACAATTAAATCTTCTGTTGGAAAAAAAGAAATTACTTTCCGAACAACCCAATATATTGAGACCAGAGGTTAGTTCCTAAAAATGTACACTCCATAAGATGGATGTTTGTGAAATCAGGCATTGACTATAGTGTGAAAAAGGCAATCCAAAAACGGCTCACTAACAATTTGAATGCTTAGTTTTTTTTTTTTTAATGACTTGCTACCTAACTGTACATGCACTTCTTGTACCTTCCTCTGCAGAATTTTTGACAAATTCGTACATACTAGAATGCGTTCTGAATCTATGAGTGGTCCTAACTTATTCATGTTGTCAGTTATACATGTTTCGTGTTCTGATGATGCTGCCATCTGTTATATATTTTCAAGAAAAATGGTGGGTGCCTGAATTTTTCATGTGTATGTAAGTATGTTGAAGGTCTGCTTACTTTCTGTGCACACAGTTTCGAATAGGAGACTGGCAATTTTTGTTATACCTTATATTTTTAATTATTGCCTTACTTTTTTTAATTTTGTGCCCCAATATATTCATGAGTGAGTATTGTAAAAAAAAGAGGGCACAAGTGTGCTTCTTCATTTCTAAGTTCCTGAATCTTGTAACCTTACATATATATTTTTGGTTCGATTCTTATGTTTCACTTTCTGTTTGTCAGATAAAAAACATCTCATTTTATTTCAGGTCGTGTTGGCACTAGATATACTATTCACACTGTTCCGCATCGGGGTCAATGGACGTGGAACACATTGTCATCGCGAAATGCTACTGGCTCACCAGCTTCTAATGCCAGTTTGAGTGGAGTTTCTTCAACTTGTCCAAGGTCAAAGGGCAGGCTGCTATTAGACCAAGAAGCATTAGCTTGTCTTCTTGTGCTTTTATTTGTTGATGAACCTCAACTAAACACTACACGCCTTCACCGTGTCCTTCGGAATTTGTGTCATCATGGCCCAACAAGACAGTGGGTTATAAAGGTTAAAATTCTTATTTTTATGTCTTATGTGTTTGTTTATAGCTGCCTTGTATCATGATATTTGTTTCAGAATTTCTTTTGGAGTTTTACTCAGTCTTGGCTATTTAATTTAGCACTGTAAACTATTAATTTGGGCACACTCTAGTCAGATGAGAAAAAACAAGACAGCTTTAGACAAGCTTAGTCATTTTTGTTCATGTTGATTTGAATGGTACAATGGTTCAATTTTTATGATTTATGTCTGTATGCATTGTGTGCCATACAAATCAATGTGAATAACAATGAGCAGGCCTTGGCCTTGCAGCATTCCTATTTTTCTTACTTTCCCTTTTTTTTAGAAATGTCCTATTTTGCTACTTCGCCACAATCATCATTTTTTACCCAAATTCCCTCCTACTATTCCTATTTTATCTTTCCCATTTGTTTACAGCCAACATCTCATTACCAAAATTCCGAGAAACCACAAAATATCGCTGCCTTCCGACTTCCTACTTTTTTGATGTGTCTTAGTTCACTACTGAAAGTGAAGAAAGACATTTTTTCAGTTCTTCTAAAGTTTTATTTTTTATTTTACTATCATTGAGCTTGACCTCTGAAATAGATGTTTTTGAAAATTACTCTGAGACTGGTGAAAATGCATTAATTTAGCATAGCAAATGCAAGAATGTTTTTCATTTTTCGAGGTAGTTTTTAAAGAAAGAGGTTTGACTGTAGATGGTTTCTTCTAGCTCACCATATAAAAATACTGTAGATACATCAAATTGAGTCAAATGCAATTTCTTACTTCCTGCAGTACTGATTATTGAGCATATTGTTTCTAACTTGGTTACTGGATTCAAGGTTTGATTGTAATCAGTACCATGACGTTGACTGAATCCTTTGATTACAAGTCTCTCTTAATACTTGCCAATACTACCACATCTGGATTCTTCTTGATATGATACACCCACTTACAAGGTATAGCTTTCGATCCTTTAGGTAATGGCTGTAGAATCCATGTATGGTTTTCTCTTAAGGAATTCATTTCAGAGTCGATGGCTTTCTTCCAAAATGTACTGTCTGTACAATTGATAGTACCTTAGTAAGTTTCTCATTCATTTGCATCAGCCATGAAGACATCTGCCAACATAATATAGTCTTTAAACCTTTCAGGCTTTTTCAACACATTTCTGTTCCTGAGCTGTCTGATGGTTGTTTTAGCCTCCTCATCTTCATCTTAGCTTACATGCCCTTTACAATAATATCTGGGATCCCCACAAGTTAAGCAACAAATGTTCACCACTCAATAAAATATGATGAATGAAAGTAATATAATATTTATAATTGTACACATTATATTCCTTTTTCGAATGATACCAAACATGCAGAGATCATGAAATAATGTAATGGAATCAAAATTAAGATATGCGGTTGGGCACCATGACATAGTAACTATGTCACTCAATGTTTAAGGGTTGACCAGTGTTGGCCCAGCTTTATTTTGGCACTAGAAACTATTGGTGATCATAAACAATTTCAGAAACTGGTGAGACTTTCTTCTAGTCTTACAAACTTGAAGAGTGGGTTAAATGGGAAATACTGCAACAAAAAACTTAAATTTTAACTTTCCGTATAAAGTTAGATGTAAGAAGCTAATCTAATGAAATGGCCTATAGTATATTGGTATGATTTTGATGAATATATATTACCTTTAAGTTTTTAGAATAAAGTTTACGTATTCTTTTACTGAGATATTGCTCATCGGTAAAATCAGTCTTTTTTGAGTGAAAGTGGGGCCCTTTTGAAAAAAATTGTATTTCCTCTCCCCCCCCCCCCCCGTTATCATTTACCAGTACCTCCTGAATGAAAAAAAAATTGATTTCTGAAAGAAGTTTGATCCAAAGAGTTATAAAAAAAAAAGAAGCTTAATTTACTATTATATATTACAACTAGATTTAGTTGAGGCCTTGACAAATCCACTAAATAACTGGGTTGCCACGGTGACTATAAAATTGGTATCGGCCGCCTAAAATTTTTTGTATACAATTATCAAATTTTAGTGAGTGAGCAATACAAAATTTTCTAATTCTACACCAGCACGTCTCAACATAGGAAGTGGGATATTTTATTCTCGAAACGTCAAGAAAACGTTATTATATAATTATTCTGGAGCAAAAACCATGCTCAGTTCTCAAGAAATTTATCTCGTGCTTAAATTTTCAATTTGTCAAGCCCGGGTTTAGTTACTTTCATTGCTATTTATTCTAATGGTGGAGAAAAGTTGCGAGGAAACCTATGAACACACAGTGAGAAATCAACATGTATATTAAATCTAAAAATATCTATATATTTGAGAGTTAAGCACATTATATATTTATTAATAAGTTAATACTTTTAATTGATTTTACTTTTTGGAAAACCTTTGCTCTTGCTGTAAGATCTTCTGATTAAATTTAAAGCAAATGATTTGATAATTATCTTCTGATTCAAATAAATCCTCACAGATCAATTTCAAGCTGGGATGATCTTTAATTGTCACATATTTCATACCATAATATGGGAGCTATGTCAAATTTGTGGTGGTGAAACCTAACAGTTTGTGCTTGTGTGTCCACCGTTGTGAGAGTTTTGTGTTCAGTGGGTGGCGTTACCAATCCTCCAAATTGCTAATGTGTGGATTTGCAATAAAATGTATATGTTCTAGGTCTGCTAATCGACATGGCACTAGCAGCCTGCGACAAAATCTCTACTTGTGCAGGGCCATTTTTCAGCATATTATCCTTGCACCTATTTTTCCCAAAAAAATTTTCAATTTTTTTGATCCTTTATCTTGGATTTAGCACCCCTGCTAGAGCAGATTAGAAATAATTTCCACTATAATTTTTTTTCCCCCTTTGAAGAGGCACCCCTCCTAGAGCAGCGCCCCATGTGGCTACATGACCCAAGAGCCCCTTTATATAATGCAAAAGTTTTTTTTCATGGATAGCTAACTCAAAGTTAAACTTCTGATAATCGTATTTAGCCCACAACCACTGTACATTAGCAGGTTCCAAACCCAGATTTTTCGCGTTGTGAAACCATCATGACTGCATGGTGACTAGATGACAAAACTGTGAATCCAGTTTTTACAGATTGTTTTTTCTTTCTTCAAAAATTTTGGAAAATTTGTACAATTGGAATGAACATTCCAATCCTATATAATTTTTTGAAGAGGAACTTGTGCAAGCTTGTAGGAGTGATGCAAACATTATGCCGTAAATATGCTGTCTTTAAATACAAGTAGGTAGCTGTGAAAGTACCATAATTTCCGGTATATAATGCACAAGAGAGAAAAAAAAAATCACAGAAATTGGGAAAACTGTGTATATAGCCCCTTATTTCAGGGGTGCAACTAGATATTGCATTGGTCTATTCTTTGATAGCCTGTGTGTTTTCCCTATAAATACAGTATTTCCTTTGTACTTCAAAGTATTAAAACTATTTATCAAGATCACTAGATGATGCAATCACGATAGACAGCGTTTAAGGAGGAAATAAAGTTGGTATGGAGGTTTTCCCATCTGTACTTTTTTTCTTTTCCAAATTAGAAAAGAAAGTATGCCGTGGAGCATGTGAACGAAACTTTATGCAGAATTTTTCCATAAATTATGGGTATTTGACCCGCCATAAGGCATCAGTGACGTTTCTTCTTTCATATATGTGCATCTATCAATTTTCATGTTACTATATTCCCCTGCATTAGCTTGCATACTGGGAAACAGCGAGAGAACCAGCATGCTGGAATACACATACATCATGCCAAGGAAATAAGAGTCACAGATGTGGGAAATTGTTTACATATCTAGACTCAAATCAAAAAATGGAATTGGCTGATTTGAACCTCATCTATTCTCTACAAGTTATTTCAGGTTATTTTGTGTTTTATGAAAAATATTTAAGATTGTTCAAATTTCATGTTTGCTTTGCTACCATAAATAATGGTTTTTATCATACAAAGGAAAATATTTTATTTTGATTTGTTTCAGTTCATTATTTAATATATATTGATATCTTTAACTTCTGAATGTATCAGGGTGATTCTTATTGAATTTTGCTTTTCCTCGCATGGTGGTAATGGATCAGACTTCAACATAAAAAAAAGTCAGTGCCCCCCCCCCCCAATTAATATTGCATTATGGATATATCTTTTTAGAGTTTATTTTTCTTTACTTTCATTTATTTGACTATCTCACTTATGTGTCTTCTCTTTTTGTTCTCTTGCACCAACTCATCAGTTGGAAATCACCATATTTAGGTGTAAAATCTGAATTATCTGTAATTATATATATATATGCATTTATGTTTTCAGTCTTTGCTTTCAATATTGGAGAGAACGAAAGATTATAAACATTTAGAAGATTCTCCCGTTACGAGGCATAGGCATAAAAGGACAACAAAAAATTCATTGTATGGTTCAGCAGTTGTTCAAACACGGTATGTAATTTTAACATGGGTCTTTATTAATATGCATTAATCTAGAGAGAGAGTACATTGACTGAGAGTACTATGACTACTAGATTATGGAACAGTAAATATAATCCTTTGCTTAACGTAATCACAAAACAAGAACAATGAGAAAAAGGCAAATACACCTAAAAGTTATTTTTCAGTGTGTTTGTATATACAGTCAAACCTCGTTAGTGCGTCACCTGGTTAACACGTCACTCCGCTTACCGGATCACTTTTTGGAAGTCCCAATTATCTTCATGCAGGAATTGGCACAGCTATGGCTTACTCCGTTTAACGAGTCACTCCGCTTATCAAGTCATATTTTTGCTCTCCCAAGAGTGACTCATTAACGAGGTTTGACTGTATATATTTTATTTATTTTGTGAATACCAGATTAATTATGAGATGAGATTCTTAGAATTTTGGATTATTAGGGTATGAAACATGTCTTTTGTTTCACTATTTAGTTATATATGTTCCATTCTACTCTATTACCTTCTATTTTTCTGGAAGTCAAACAGTAATATTTTTGTGGTTTGCTATTTAAATAACATTGTACTATTGGTCTTGTCAGTGATGTTGCGCTATTCTAAATTACCTGGGTACTAAAGCCTTGGTCCTTCTTTAGTAAACGTGAGTGTCTCTGAAAGAACTTTTTTTTTTTTTTTTTAAATCTTTCACTGTCACCGCTGTAAATTCGACGAATATTTGATTTCTAAGAGCACATGCGATCCAAATAAAAAAAAAAAAAACTTGAAATAATTTCAATTCACTATTTTTAACTAGGTTTAGTTACTTCCATTGCTAAATATATGTATTGTACTCTTACTTGCCCTAGGCATTCTGCTGAAACATAATATTAAAAATGAATCAAAGAAACCATCATCATGGAAAAGTTAAGTACCGAAAAGTCACAAAATGAGAAAAATCTCATAGAAGTGAAAAAAAGTTCCAAAATAACTGAGATCACAGATTTTTTTTTAATAATCTATTTTTGGATTTTTCCGCCAAAAGTATAAAGCTTTATTTTATTTCCAAGAGTTGCTGACTTTTATTGGTTCATTGCGAAAGCCTGATAGATTCCTGCAGCAACATAACATATGGGCTCCTGCTGGAAATGTGTAATTCTGTCTCTATTTTTTGCAGTATTAGTTACAGTAAAATTTTCTCTAACAGTTGCCTCCGAACATTGGTAATCTCTGAACGATGGCCACATTTTGTTTGAACCAAATGCATCCCATAGACTTAACATTACAAGTAGCCTACGAACAACGATTTTCAAAAAATGGCCACTTGACATGGAGTCTGGAAAAAAATATGCATATCGCAATCATAAAAAATTTTCAAGCTTAGTTTTAAGGGAGTTTTCCCATGTCCTAGAACTTTATGGGAGGAAAAGATTATGTATGCTTTCTTTTTCTGGGTACAAATGTTAGATGGGTATATTGAAGGCAGAGGAGTGGAAAAAACGTGAAGAGATCATATATAAAGGACAACAGAAAACCTTTTGTCAGCACTCGAATCCCTAGAGCAGCGGTTCTCAACCTTTTTTGACTCGCGGAGCCCTTTTCAGTACACAATTTTTATATCGGAGCCCTGTTTGACTCGAGGAGCCCTTTTTGTATATACGTTTTATGGCGGAACCCCGTAAGCCTGTTTTTTTCACTTATCTGTCAAATTTACTTATTTACTTTCTTTTCCTTGAGTCGCCGCGGAGCCCCTGGGAAGTGCCCAAGGGCTCGGCGGAGCACCGGTTGAGAACCGCTGCCCTAGAGGGATATGAAAGTTATCCGATTGCTAGAAACCCTTTGTTTTTTTCGGCACTTTTTACTCCAACAATGGTCCAAAAAAATGGTGCTCTCAAATAAAAAGAAATAACTCGATTATTTTGTGTTAGTGCATTCATATGAATTGAAAATGTTTATTGGCTGAATTTGTATTCGATAGTCGAGGCAGAAAAATCACTAAAAAAGCTTTGCTAGCCGAAGAGTTCACAAGCTGAGGCTGTCGATAGCTATACTATAACATACTATAATAGACAACAGGCTATTGAAATTGATGAAAAAGTAAGCATATTTCAGGAAGTTCAAAAAAGGAGTATCAAAGGAATCAGTTCTAGGACCATTTTTGTTCTTAATTTATATCAGTGATTTTTGTAAATTCAAGCTAAATGGCAAATTGATATTTTTTTCTGATGATACTGTGCCTTACATTAAGGACACTTAAATATATAGTCTCGTAAAAAAAAAAAAAAGAAGAGGACTTGATTAAAATTAATTTATGGCTAGTCAAACATAAACTAAAATTAAACATACAAAAAAAGAAATACATGTGTTTAAAAACCAGAAACATAAATGCTAACACAGACATCTACATTAAAATACACAACCACTACCAAGAGGGTACAAGAAGAAGTGAATGTTCACAACTGATATATAAAGGAAAATTCCTGGTCATATGTCATCACAGGATCCAATCAGCTTCCGTCTCGATGGCACTGAAATTAGCATAACAATTCTGACAGATAAAATATAATTTAAATAATATTACAATATTGAAAAATTGTCAATCTGAATCTGGCAAGAATACAAATGTGAACATTGAGTACCTGGCCAGGGTCAACAACATTAGGCCTATTACAGATTGAGTTATTAACCATACTGCAGATTTCAGATATTTATAATGGCATTTTCTTTTAACTACCGTTAAAAGTAGTGGACAACGACTCGCCACAGGACTTCCACCAGCGATCTGATAGGATACTCATGTTACTTGTACAATATGAATTGTTAATGTTTTCTACCAATTCCAAGCTCTTTCTGGTTTTTTTAATCACTCATTGGCATTACAATAAGTCTTACTTCATTTTTATTCCAATAGTTAATGCATATTAATAAAATTTTATATAAATATTGATTGTTAATTTCTGCCATATTTTATAAAAGTAACTTATTTAAAGTGGTTCAGGTTTTACTTTCAATTGATATTTGCAGATCTGATTATCAAGGTAGAGGCCAGCCATCATGGCTTTCAATCAGTTTAGATGCTGCATTAGGATGCAGAACTAATGTTTTTCAAGTAAGACGATTGACCACTGCTCAACGTCGTGCTCATGACAGACATCAGTATCTACCTAATCCTATGTCACCAAATACAATGATTACTATACATCCATTAGCATCACCAGTAGTTTGCAGGTAAACTTTATATTGATGTAATAGAAATAGATTTCACATGGTCTTTTTTTTTT
Source organism: Pholcus phalangioides (assembly GCF_987345545.1). NCBI lineage: Eukaryota > Metazoa > Arthropoda > Arachnida > Araneae > Pholcidae > Pholcus > Pholcus phalangioides. The sequence continues at coordinate 42,704,868 of NW_028301600.1, read as the reverse complement.
TTTTCATACCAACACATTTTTCAAATGAGGTGAGGTAATATCTAATGAACTTGAATTAAAAATGGTTCTTTTTCTGCATTCAAACCACAAAAAAAGCTTTTACAAAGAACAACTCTTTATCATTGTAAAAGTTGAATATCCAGCAAAGTTTAATTTTTATGGTGCGATATTAAACTTGTATGATCTATATGCTATGTGCCATTCTCTTATTTGTACCCGTTCTTCTTCTGTAACTATTGCACTGTACATTCATCTTGTAAACATTTCTCTGAGGAATGTGTGATGAATTGGTACATGCCTGAGAATGCAGTGTTGTGTCTAACATGTTTATTATGTTAGTTACACTCTTCTGGGTATATGCACAGTACAGTGTTTGCAGGACATAAACTGTGTGTGCGTATATATATGTATATAGCCAAGAAACCGGAATCTGCTGATGTGCTCCCGAGTTGCATGGGGGAGCGGGCGGGCTAAGTTGTCCGTCTACCAAGTTTGCCATCAAAGTCCCATGTTTAAACCTGGGGGAGAATATAGATATTTTCCCTTAACGAGCTTGAGGTGACCTCTGATAGATGACACCTTCATTTCCAACCTAACTCATTAATATAGCAGTATTGCCACAGTTTTGGTGATGTATCATACCTGCCAATGTGAGGAAAAAGAAGCTGGATCTAAAGAGAGAAGGGGGTGAGGGTATATGTTGAGAAGAATTTCGTTCTTCACATGGTTACAATATGGCCCTGATACGCCTGCTACTGAAAAAAGCTTGCTTATTTGATACTAGGTAGCATGCTCGTCATGTGTATACATTTGCTAGGACCTAGCAAAGCCAGAGGCTTGCTTGTTATAGGCATACTTTTTATGTATGCTGTGTTTTGTGAATGTAGCACAGAGTTCTTGATGAGTAAAGATAAATTTTCATATTCAAGAAATATATGAATTGCTTTTCAGTTTATATTCTTAAGGTGGTATAATAGTATATTGAAAACCTTGGTAAAGATGTGTATTTCTTGGGCTTTGCCATATTTCAAACCAAGTACAATTTTTATAAATAAACATTAGACTTCACTATATATATAATTCTCCGATATGAAATCTGTAGTCTGATTTGTAATTATAGGCAGATGGTGCAGAGATGAAGTAATATTTATTTTTTCCGGGGCACATATTAAAACATTCAAGTTAAACTCGTAATCACCTCCCCAAACACACATAGCATATTGAATAAGTAAGTAGAACCAAGCAAAATGAAGTGTGTGAATAAATTGGGGAGATGTAGTGTTTATCAAACATTATAAACAAACATTTATACATCAAACTAAGTGCAATTGTATGAGAGTTCCATTTAAAATTTTTGTTTTTATAATGACTTCTAAATATTTAATCTCATCAGTTTTGAAAACAATAGGTCAGAAACATTGTTCACCAGAACATCCCAATTCATGGCACCAAATTATATGTGTTGCCTCCACCAAGTGTTAAAAATTTTGTTGATTCTTTTTCAATATCAGATTTCATCATGGTGTATGTTTGTTCTGGTAAAACAATAGCTGAAAAAAGATATAGAAAAGAAAAGAAATAGACCAGAAAAATGCAAGCAAAAAATCTTAACTCAAATTCTTGGCAACAGTGTTTTTTGACTGGCAAGGAGTTATGCTAATTCAGTTCTTGGTACAAGGTACTAGCATAAATGCAGATGTATACTGAGAGACACTGAAAAAACTAGCAACCCACATTCAGAATGGAAGGCATGGAATGCTGTCTTGCAGCATTGCACTTTGGACGCTGTGGTGGTCAAGTGGTCATAGTGACGGACTTGCATTGCGAGGATCCGGGTTCAAACTCCACTGTTGCCACAGTGGTGGTTGGCCGAAGTTGGTTTCCTGTGGTTCCCAACAACTTCGAGACGCAGATGCAAGCCACATTAAAAAGTCTCACCACAGAGAGCAACAGGCCTTCAATGATAAATTATTCCATCATTACACTTTACTCATAGTTAGAAAAACTGGTGGCAGATGGCAGCACTACATATAACAAGCATTACACAGAAACAAAGTTAACGTCAGGTTTCACTACATGTACACGCACGTTCCAACATTTACCAATTCGGTAGAGGTTCTGCAGAGGAATATGGGCAAGGTGCATGTGTGGTTTAGTAGTAGCATTGCACTTCGGCAGGACAATGCATGCCTTCACATTGCTGAGAAAACAAAACAAGTCTTTGGAAAGTTTTAAAGGGAAATTATCTATCATCCCCCCATATAGTCCCGACTTAGCCCCTAGTGACTTTCATCTCTTCATCAAACCTGAAGAGTTTCCAAGAGGGAAACATTTACAAAACGAAGAGCTCAAAGAAAAGAGAGGTCACAGCTTTTCTTGGAATGGTGGCAGAAGAGCTTGATGTTGGGGAGTATTTTCAAAAGCTCACTATAAAATATGGCAAATGTTTGAATTTAAATGGGAACCATGCCAAAAAATAGCAAAGAAGATATGAAAATGTAAAGCTAAAAGTTTTGTAAAAAAAATTTATTTGTAAATAGATATTACTTTCTGGATGACCATCCCCCGTATATTTATTTTTCATGTTAAAGATCAAAGTTATATGGTTCTTCTCATTATTAACTTGATGTACTCCCAAATTTCAACCACCAAAAGTTACTTTTTTTAATCTGAAAACAAATAACATAACTTCACAGTTCAGAAGCAAACAACTCAAAATTCTATGTTTTGAGATACCTGCATTTTAAAGATTCACTTTGTATGGAACTGAATGGGAATCAACTCAGATTTAATTACAGTAGGGAGCCTATAAGCTGAGTTAAGAGTTGTTGCTTTAACGTAATATTAAGAGACATTTTCCACTGTTGTCATGGTGTGCCCAACTCAAAAATGTAATTTCTTGAGTTGTGATTTTTTCAATATTGGGCCATCTATATATATCTGAGCAGAGTGAATTATGTAACAGTTTCTAAGTTTTAGTACACATAATCATGTACCCACATTATAATTATTAAAAATTTTAAAAGTAAAAAAATATCACAAATTCCAGAATTGCCCCAAAACTCACAAAATGCCTTAACAGTGAAAAAACAGAAAAATGCAAAAAAAATGCAAGTGGCAACATCGAGACCCTGCTTACTACTAATTTCATGAAAATTTTGAAAATTGAAAATGTTTGTCATGTATATATCTGTAATTTTTAGATGCACAATTTTGAGATTTATGTATAGAAGTCATTCTCGCGAGATTGGACAAAAACTGAAAACTATTTAAAAATATTGTTATGAACACTTCTTTACCTGCTAATAAATGAAATTTAGTTGCCAATGAAGTTTGTTAAAAATTCATGGTGAAAAAATTAATTAAATTTAACCATGTTGAAAGATGCAAATCGGATAAGGCATTTTGCTGCTACAGCGCTTAATTTGATATTAGTGCTTGACAATCGCAACATGTTCCATCTATTTTGGTAGATCATTTTCAACTTAGACAAGCACACACTCTGAACAATTTTTTTGTTAATTACATTTTTATTTTGTTATTTTTGTTTCTTGCCTCTTTTTTCATTGATTTTATAGGGACAATGGATTTTTAAATTGTCCTTGTTTTGTTAGAGCACAAGATGCACTCTCTGAAAGCAAAGTCTTCAGGTGAAACAGTACTGCAGCTTGATGTTGTAACCAAGAGATGGATTTTACTTTCCTCTCCTTGACCGTTTGAAGGCCAATGTTCCATAAATGGAACATGTTTGATATTTGCAAAATTATAAGACAAAATCTAATTTCAAAAATTTCCAGTTTTTTATCACGTAGAGGAGTTCTCAAAGCATTTTTTGAAATAAATTTAACTTTCAGTCGAGACAAACTTTTTTTGGCAGAATTTTGAAATTTGACAATTTTTGGTTATTTTTTCCTCACATTTTGATTGAAATTTACTAAAATTTCAACTTTGGAGTTGATTGAAAATTATTTTCTTTCTATAACCTAATATACCAATCAAAGTAAATCAATTAGTTTCTTTGTACTTTACACGTGAACAAGCTACTTACGTTCCATTTATGGAACATTGTCTTTTCAAAAGAACAGAATTCTAGTGTTATCTAATGTGCAGTGCACTGCTTCGGTTTTCCCATTCAAAACACGGTATTGTGTATAATATACACATCTAATTATGACATGTTTAATGATAATAGAGGCGCGGTAGCCCAGGTTGATAAGATATTAGTCTGAAGTATTTTTTTCTCAGTCACTTTGTTGAGCATTTTGCCTGTTGTGCCGTTGTATTTGTATAAGTACCAAAGGATGTTTAGAGGTGTCGCGAGTTTGATGCCTGGTTTGTCCTTGTCAGAAACTTTCTTGACATGGATACAACAGAAACGGCAACTTGACCACAGAAATAGATTGCTACCGCACGGATTCCCCACATTGATAGGGTATCAACCTCTCTGAGTATAAAAACAGAAAGGTTGCAGTTCGGAATCTGCAATAAATTGTAGGTCCTGGTTTAATTAGCCCTTGTGTGCAGGAAATGACCACGGTGCGACAAAAACGATCTAATTATAATACACTGTATAGGGATGAATTCTAGGTATTATGACACAGAGGAGTGTGCTTTGTGGGATGGATTGTTTATATTGGTGATTACTTTTTTATTCTTGCATTAGAAATGTTTTTGCGAACTGCAGACTATATATACAGGGTGATTATAAAAAAAACTATCCCGACATATGGGCCCCTAACTATCATACCATTCACAGAAACTGAATGAAATTTTGGCATAAGGTATTTTGATGTATGCGCTCAAGAATGATATGGAAAACAACAGTGTCACTCTAACAGTTACGGTTACAGTGAGAAAATTTCGAAAATATCAAATGGCAACACCAAGTTTTTTGTATTGGAATGTGATCTCCATTGTGAAAAACCCTAAATAGCGTTCGAACGGCAACTGTAGCATGAAAATCACCGGCGGTATATAGGCTAAAAGTGAGGACAACCAATAAGGACAGAGAAGCAGCATAAAATAAAGCATTTTATTGTGTTTCACAAATTTTCCACATGACCTTGTGGAGGACTAATCAGGCTGGGATCTCGGCCGAAGAAACAGTGTGACGAATGAAACGAACATTAATGCTCTGGTGCACAGCAAAGTCCTTTTTACTTGCCTAGCTCCGGGGATTTTCGTGCTACAGGTGCCATTCCAACGCTATTTAGCGTTTTTCAGTATGGAGATCGCATTCCAATACAAAAAAACTTAGTGTTGCCATTTGATATTTTCGAAATTTTCTCACTGTAACCGTAACTGTTTGAGTGACACTGTTGTTTTCCATATCATTCTTGAGCGCATACCTCAAAATACCTTATGCCAAAATTTCATTCAGTTTCTGTGAATGGTATGATAGTTAGGAGCCCATATGTCGTAATAGTTTTTTTATAATCACCCCGTATATATATAATTAAACCGAGATTGGCAATCATAGATAATCTTCATTTTTTCATAATTTTCATCTGTGCGTAGCAATGTTAAAAAGATGTCTCACATTAGAAGCTGTAGGATATTTAGAAACTCTTCCACATTCCAAATTAGAGGACATAGATGTCAATTACCTGCTAATGAACATGGGAACACGGATGAAGAGGATATTGTTGAAAATGATGTAGTGACAACCATTGGCGGACACAAAGGGGGTTTGGATTCTAACCCCCCTCCCCCGCGAGCTAAGATTATAGTGTTTTGCAAGAAAAATACCCCCCCCCCCCTCTCAGAAGGAAAAAATCTTAAATCCCTCTCTCGAAAAAAATTCTGCTTATGCCTATGATGACAACAGTTCTAGCTGATGTATGTGGAGTGATAGATATATTTTACAACAACAAGGATGAGGTGTTATAAGCTCAAAGATGTGGGTCAGTAAACAGGAGCAAAATGTAAGTGCAACATTCATGTGAAATTTTAAGAAAAGGCAAGGTGGTTCTGAGCAATCTGAAAAAAAAAAAAACGATTGCATGGGATTAAAAATTCAAGAATATGATCAAAACCACAGTTGTAGATTCCATTGGAAAAAGATGATGACCATTATGCAACCAATGCATGACCAACGCCATATGACCATTATAGCATATTCATTCAGAGTTGCAAGAAGTGGATCATATTTTGCTTTTGGAATTCCATAGTAAAGTTGACAATGAACCTTCTACATACGAGGAAACCGTTCATCCAGGTCTATGTTCTCAACTGAAAAAGATGCCAGGTCATATGATGGCCATTGTTATGTCTGCAATGCAAGGATGGTGTGCGGTTTGCGGTGTGTGGTTTTCTGTAGAGTGTAGAACCACCAATTAATTGGATGTACATTGATTCATATGGAAATAATTACCTCTGCTTTCATCGGTTTCAGATTTTGCCGATTGTTTTCAAACGGATTATCGATGAAAACCGAGGTATCACTGTATTTAAAGTTATAAAAACGATGAAATATGAAAATATCCTGGTTCTAAAAATATATATTATTGAAAGTATATACATATATTTTTGGTTTTAGGATGGAAAGTTAATGTAAAATTTGAAAAATTGGCTGAAGACAGCCAGGAGAAGGACATTTCCTTCACAAATGGAAATTTATTCAAGCAAATTTTAAAAATCTACTGATGAAAAATTTGAAAACATAGTGACTACTTTTCAGAAACTGGAATATAAATAGAAAGTGACTTTGAAAAAATGTTCTTTTTCAAATATATTTGAGGTAAACTTCGCCAAACTAGACTTCGAGGGGATGCAATTTAAGCCAATTTCGTGAGAATCATTCTACATACGGTCAAATCCTGTTTTAACGAATACTGTTATTGCAAAAATCTCATTTTAATTTACTTTTCTATTCCCCCAGATAAGTTTAGATAGGAACAATGCAAAAACCTGGAATTTCCTTATAACGAAGTGTTCTCCGGTATCTTGAAGTTTGTTATAATGGGATTTGGCTGTATATACACAGACACTACAGTAAAATGAGGGACACACTATATTTGATGTGCATAGAAATTTTTATAATTTGCATGCGTTTGTGATTAGCCGATGAATATTTCAAGTCTTTTATGTAGTTTATATAATTACACAAAAAAAAATTTTAAACTGTTTAAGGGCCAATGCTCTTTAAATGGAACATAGTTTTTATTTGCTTAAACATTTCCAGTTTTTTATCACATATAGAGGAGAGTTCAAACTATTTTTTGAAATACATTTGGACACTTCAGGTTGATATAAAAATATTTGACAGCAAAAAGGAGCAAAACGTAAGTGCAACACACTCAAGTTTCATGAAAAGGCGGCACAGTTTTCAGCACTCCGAAAAAAAAACTATTGCATAGGATAAAAGGAATTCTTTCTAGAATCTGATCAAAACCTTTTCTCTGGATTCCATTTGATAAGATTTGACATATGACCATTATAGTGCATTGGATAATTCATTCAGAGCTGTGAGAAGTGGATCATATTTTGCATTTGTAATTTGTTTGGTGAAGTGACAATGAACCTTCTATGAATGAAAGGGGTTAATTATTCATCCAGCTCCACGTTGTCAACTGAAAAAATATTTCAGGCCATCTGATGGCCATTATATTGTGTCTGCGACCCAAGGATGGTGTGAGGTTTGCCAAAAAGTCACTGTGTAAAAATGCTACCAATGTAACAAAAAGGTTTATCAAATATATGTTTTCCTCCTTTCATCACGGACATTAGAAAAAAATTGAATTTTCTGAACTCATTTTCATGTTAAAAAAACCAGTATGTGTTGCGAATTTGAACTTGTAGAAGAAAATAGAAACTTTTGTGTGATAATTGTACTCCAGAACTTAATAATCTTGAGAATATAGGTGATACCAGTTTCTGCTTTCATCTCGTCTCAAGTATCAATGTTCCATTTACGGAACATTGTGAGAACCAAAGAAAACAATTTTTTTCTTGATATTTCAAAGTTGATCTATGTATGGGCATGAAAAAGGACCTGAAATTTCAAAACGATTGACTTTGTTGATAGTTCGGCCTTCAAACGGTTAAGTAGGAACAATTCATTTTCATTCCTTCATACATGTTTCTATTTTAAACGTTAATACTGTATAATGTTTTTGAACAAAAATAAAATTTTAATCGGCTGGCAATTGTTTTTGAAAATGATATAAACTTTTTGTAGCATTGGAAAAAAAATAGCATTATGTAAATTTAGTGACATGCCCAAAACAATGTTTTGCATTTTTCTGCAATGAGCCCTCTGGTGATTGGAAATGTTCTGCAGTAAAAATTCCCATAATAGTATTTTTTACGCTTTTCTTAAAATTTTTCCAGATTGTTCTGCAGTAGCACTGTTTGTTATGCAACAGACTTTGCAGATTTTGGCATATTCTGCTTTGGGGTGACTAGTAAAACATGTAATTGCATTAACATGATATGGTAACATTTTTTTTATATATTTATAATTTAATACTTCTTTTCGCTTTAAATATACAGGCATGTTTTGGATACCTTGATATCATTAGCAAAGACATTCCCATCTCATTTTTTGCCAGAAATGGGTAAAAATGAAGATAAACTTAAAGAGCCCATTTCCAGACCTGACCAAAGAAATTCAAAGTCATCATCTACAACATGCAAAACAGATACAAGACAATCTGCTGCTGGAAGAAATGACACATCTATGCGTGGTGAAAGTGATTTTTGGAATGTGTTGGTAAAATTAGATTCATGGAGCTCACGTAAAGGTAAAAGTGTTTTACGCCCTCACAGTACAGTTTCTGGGAATTTGTCATCTTCACCAGGTCTTTCAGCTGAGGATGAAAACAAAGCTCAAGGATTTGAAGCATCTCCTCTTGCTCAGTTAATGAACTTGTTGGCTCACCCAGTAGTGAAACGAAGTTCCCTTCTTACTGATCGCTTGCTTAGGTTGCTGTCATTGATCTCACTTGCTTTACCTGAACAAAAATCTCCAACTGGCCAAAAGCGAAAACGTGATCGGGATCCTGTACCAAGGCAATCTGAAACATCAGGCAGAGAAGAATTATTACCTTCTAAAGGTGATTATAAATTAATCCAAACATATTGTTTCCTTACCAATTCTGAAAATTATGCATTGTCTATATTATAAAATTTTTTTCAAAACTAATGTGTGACTGCAGAAGTTCTCTTGTTACCTTACAATCTATGTAGGAATGCTTTTCAAACATGTATTCTTTCTAATACTAATTAAAGATTTTTATTATATTAGGAGGAAAGCAATGTCTTAAAATTAGAAACTAAAGAAAATAAAACTTATCTTACATAAGGGACCCTAATCAGTTTTTAATTTTTGTGTGACAAAGACCTGTTACCATTTTATAAAGAGTTCTTCTATATCTTTTCTTGCATGGAAGTAGTTGCTTGGGTGACAGAAATAAGTGTGTGTGCATTCTTGTTCCAATTCATTTCCTATTAAATGCTTTCTATCTAGAAAATGTCTGAACAAGAAAAGGGGGGTTGTTTCGTAGGATTCTATATGACATAATTTTTGCTTGTCCCAGAGCCTTACATGTCAATGAACTTCTGAGGATGTCTGCCATAGGTATGGGTGAAATGTCAGGAAGTAAATTTCTTTGACCATGGTTTAAAAACCTAAAAAATGTATTTCATTGAAGATTAGCCATGAAGCCGAAAACATCATTTCAGGTGAAAGTGCAGTGTATTTTTATTTGCATTTCACTCACAGTTTGAAAAGTAGATGTTGGCACTGAAAAATTCATGCACAACACTAGATATGCAGTCAAATGGTTAGTATTTATGGTTATTATCAAATGGTTAATTTATACCGAATGAAATGTGCCAGAAGTGTTTCTGGCACATTTCATTCGGTATAAATTGCCCATGGCGATAGCACAAGTGTTCAGTTTGAAAGAATGTAGATTTCCAGTTTAGTTTGTTGTATTGCTTTTTCTCTGCAATACATTTTTACCTGTGAATGTTTCAACAGGCTCTTGGTTACAAACTAAGCTTATTTCATGTGAAGTGGAAAAATTGGACATCAGAATGAAAAAATTTCTTACCGGTGTTAAAATTTCTTACCAGTCTTAGATTATGAAAAGATGCAAATGGCGATAATTCAGGTGTGCGAAAATATATTTTGGATTTGAATCCTAAAATGTTTTTAGCCTTTTTAGTGTCATCTGCCAATTTTGGTTTACATGAATGATCTTTAAAAGACTGTTTGTAAAACTGTATATCTTTTTCATCTTGATATAAAAATATTTAGCGAAAATTGAATATTTACATTAAAAAAAATTAAAGGGAAAATATAAAGGTGCACATAATCAGGCACATTCAACAGACGTTGCTGAATTAAACAATATATATTTTAATGAACTGAAGGGTTCAGTCAAATAACTGATGTTCAATGATCAAATGTTTAATTTTTTTAAATTGGGTTTTTGACTAAAGGGGCTGTTCAAGTATTATGTAAGCAAATTTTTATCCATTTTTGACCCCCTCCTCCCCCCCTTCTCAGCAAAATTTCGTCATCAGCTTTGGCCCTCTGAAGCCTAACGCATATTAGTGGGATCAGAGATGTACACTGGAGTGGGGCATAGGAGGCTTGTGCCCACCCCCCACGATCAAAAATTTATTTTTTTTAATGTAAAAAAACATTTTAAATTGAAATTTCAGAAGAAAATACCTTTATATGTTATAATCAATTTCTGTTAATTCAATGTTATTTGAAGGCTTTGAACTCAAAATTTATCTTTAATAAATTCTTTGTGACCCACCCTCTAAGCCATATAATGATAAATTGCATAAAGGCCCTTGGCCCACAGACCAATATGGCCCTGGGGGTTATCTGATGCGATCTGCCCTCCTCAAAGCTAATTTTGTAAAAATGAACGAAGCTGCATATTTACAGATCGCTCAAGTGTCCCCGTGGTACAATTCCGGAACATTTAAGTGGTCTGGACACATTTCCTGATCACTTGGATCTGCAAAACATTTAGAGATCACTAAAGTGGCTCTGTAGGGCACTTCGATGGGGGGGGGGAATACTTCAATAGGGGGTTACTTCAAGTGCCCACAAACTATTGAAAGGTTTTTCTCGTTTTTGGCGCGCCGAGTAAGATGCCATTTAAAAATATTTCATATTTTCATAAGGAATGGTTGATGACGTAAGCATTATCCAAACTCCCCTCCCCTTGTCATCAAAAGTCAGCAAATCGGAAACCCCCTATCGCGGACGTAATACTTGAACTGCCCCAAAATAATATTCTATGTAGATTCCGTTACATGTTCTTTAAGCAAGTTCCTGCTGAAACCAATAAATGTAGTTGCTATGCCACTTTACACAGCTGCAATCTTAGGCAAAAAAGGTGTTTCCCTAGTTCAGCTATGACTTTCACTTTGTCTTCCTTTTAATTTTGAAAAAACTTCGTCGATTGTTATTTGGCCAAACCCTTTAATTATTGATTCTACCAATCACAGTGAAATAGACAAACCATGGTTTAAGTCATACAAAAAAGCCATCCTCAGTTAATTGAACTTGCTGCCCTAGTCTGTAGAGCCCTCTACTGTAAATATGCCTCTGCATGTGCTGAAGACACTTTTCCTAGAACACATATGGTTTATTTTCAATAAATTTCAAGTTTTCTTGAAGAAAAAAATATATACACAGTGGTATCTATAGGCTCAAATTTTTTTAGATGTTTTCAGCCTCTGCTCTTAGTTGATGTATATGTGAATATATCATAGCTGCTACAGAGCAGGATTGGCAAAAACCCAATCGCCCAGGTTTTTATGGGTTTTTGTTAATATACTGTTTGCAATGTTAGATATTATATAGTCAGTCGCAGAAGTATATAGATACTCTTTTTTCTTGAATAAACAAATCAAATCACATTTCTATCTCAAATTTGTTATTAATGTAACCCATGCCAGTAAAATTATTTCACAAAAGTTGAACAGAATTTTTCTAATGAAATGAATTAACAAAAATTAGAAAATTGAAGACTGCCTGTCTCAAAAGTATATAGATATCAGCATAATTTTAATATTTACAGTTTCACAATTGCGCCATTGCCATGAATCGTTTGAAATACTAGATCAGGCATGCTGAAAAATTGTTTAAGACAGAGTTTTTGATGGAAATTGGATATTTATCATTCCCTGGATGCATAAGAACAGAATAAATGGAAAATGAACTTTGCATAATTTGTTACTTAAATGTTGTAATACTCGAAAACTGATAACATTGATAATAAATATGAAATGATAATAGACCAAACATTCAACTTTTTCTATTAGATTTTGGCTCATTGCTGACCATTCTAATTCACACCTCTTATTACCAGCAAATCTTTCACTGGTGGATGCAGATGTGTGAATAGGGAGCATTGACCTGCTAAAACAACTAACAATGACCCTGTATTGTGCTCCTGATTGGAAGTAGAGTGGTTCTAATAGTCTTAAATCTTCTGCCAACCTCACAAAAAACTAATACCAATCATTCCACTGAATCCGAATGCTCCATATTCCGTGAAAAATTTTCCTCCTTGCTGATGGTTGTAGAAAGTATGAGATTTGTGTTTGAAGTTATGCGAATGGTAAGTACAGCCATGAGCTCTATCTAGAATTGAACTATTTTTTCTCCCTGAAGATAATAGTGAAACATTCAACCCCCTAATTTCTATGGTCCAACTTAATTGATCATCTTTGTAATTTTGCTTTAGAAGACATCTATTGCACATGTTTTAAAATACATTCCTATTGCTGGACTACAAACGCAATGAACAGTGGCCTTTGATACAGGAATTGATAGGCTTCGTGAAATTTGACGTGTAGACAATTTCTGGCTAAACGCTAAATCTCTATCCATGCAAGCCATTGTAACTTTGTCTCCCAGCTCAGTTTTACTCCTGCACTGCAACTTGTAAATGATATTTTGTATATAACTGGTCTGCGTCCTGTTATCTTTGCAGTATCTTTGACACCTACACCTTTAGATGCTTAACACTAGATTTCAGCCACACACCATCCCTATTACTTTAATGAACATTACAATGTGCAGTGAAAACTAATTGCAACACAAGTTTTCAAATGAGTCTTTTTATATTCTTCCAATGATTACGTCATAGCAACCTTTCTAAAATATGCAAATATTGCGATTTCTTGCTTTGAAAGTTTTTTCAAGTAAAGTCTATATGCTTTTGAGACGGGCTGTTTTTCATAAGTTTTTGTCATTTCATTTCTTGAGAAAAATTCTGTTTAACTATTGTGAAATAAAATTACTGGCATGGGGTTCATTTATAAAAAAAATTGAAATCAAAATGTGGAATGGTTGATTTGTTATATGAAAAAAGCGATTGTCTATATACTTCTGCGACAGACTGTACTAAGTAATGAGTACAAAAATAATCTAGATGTATCTGTATAAAATTTAATTAGATCTAATTCTATTTAGATGTAATACATCTAATAATATAATTAGATCTAATTCTATTTATATGTAATACATCTAATAATTTAATTAGATCTAATTCTATTTTAATATTGTTTTTAGATGATACTAATTACTAATATTAATTTGATATTAAATTTTGAGACACACCTATTTTTTAGTTTTAAATATACATGGTGAACTACAAATTATCTGCCAATTCAAAATGGGTGATAGACAAACCCAAGTGGAACATCAAACACCATGGCAACCCTGTCCCATCTCTGTTTTCGAGTCATGGTGGAAGATAGGTAATAGAAGAAAAATGTGTGTCGAGTCTGAAAAAACAAATTTGTAGTTTCTGAAAGACCAAGCAAATTAAGCACATGTTTGGACAAAGCAGAAAAAAATCATATAAGGTGTCACTATTTCCATCAAAATATCTGGATTCAATGGGATTCAATGAAAAGTCTTAAGTAAATGAAATAGTTATCATATCATTATTGTCATCTGTCTGACGAAATTATTTTGGGAAAGAAAATTGGAATCCGGGAAGTAACAATCTTACGTTACATTTTGTATGTGGTTCCAAAATGGCTATCAAAGGGCTGGTTTTGCTTTTAAAACCTGTAGTGAGGTCAAAAATATCCCGATAATCGTTAATGTTTTATTTATCAACGTTTTTCAAAGACCAGTTTCCCAAACTGCTTGTTCTATCGCCTCCTTCAGAAATTTTTCTCTCTCACTGCCCCGACTCAAGTGAACCGATAGGATCCTGTTATATTTGTAGCTTTTTTTTTTCTACCGTCCCCCTGGACTATTCCATAGCCCGCTTTGGGAAACACTGCAGTGCAGACAATCAAATGGAAATAGGAACTAATAAATAATTTTCATAAATTTGCCAATTAACTTTTTTCATGCCCACATGGTTAACCAAATTTAAAATGATTAAATTTTGAGTTTTATGGTTAATCTATTGTACATCATATGTGGGAAAATGTATTTGAGTTGTGTGAATTTAAAAAAAAAACCCACGTATTTGTTTCTGTGGAAAAATTATCAAGCTTTATTTGTTTATTAATTTTCTGTGTACCATCAATGTTTCCATATTGGAAATGTACCAAATCTTTGTTATTCTGGATTTTTTGTGTCAATGATTACATTTCTTGTGTAAAAAAATTGAAACCAACAAATATTCATCCAAAAAAGAAACTTTTCGAATGGGGGGTTCAGATTTTCCACCTCCACCCTCCTGCCTATGCTAATAATACAAATTTAGATGGGGGACTTATTGATAAAAAAAAATTTCAATTTTTTACACTTATAAATTTAGTTGAAAATATAATTGATTTTTTGGGAAATGCTCAAGCTCAAGTGCTGCTGGAAAAAATGTAGGGAGGAATGCAACCAAAATATGAGTGGAATATTTCCTTATAGTTATCTTTAAAAATAGTGATATTCACCACACTATATTTTCTAAATTGATGTTTTAGCATTGGTTGTTATAATTATTAAATTGTTTGCACCTTTTAAGTTGTATAGCATTCTTTTAATTTAAACACCCCCCCCCCCTCCCCCATCCCGCACAATTCTAGTTTCTGCTTGATACTCTCGTAGTATCAAGTAAATAACTAGTTTCTTGCTTGTGGCTATATTCTCGTCTCACTTCTCTTCTTTTCCATTCGTTGCTGTGCTTGCTGCCGCACCATGTTCTTAGCCTTAGTCTTTTATAAAACATCTTTCAATTCTAGGTAGTATATTAAACAAATTTAAAGTTTTTTCATAGAAACCTCTGAGAAATCTTGTTTCCACTAACAAATAACATTCTTGAATGAATCATCTTTGTTAACCAATTTACCATTGTATTTGTTTTATCTTCTCAACAGTATAATGAACTTATTAAATTTTAATGAATGATTAATTTTATCAATATGAATTAGACAAATGAGTTCTTTGAATGTGTATTTTATACATAAATATGACTTTCATTAAAATGCAGGTCAAAAAGATTCACCCAGTATTTTCAAGAAACCTGTTCCTGTCATGCCAAGAGACAATGCTAATGCAATGAAACAACATTTGAAGTTGGCTGTGGAAGTAATTAAATGTTCATATTTATATATTTTATAACTTTAGTTAATTTACTTTTAGAGACTCGTAAGTTAGAATTATCGGGTATTTAGAGAAAGAATTCATCTTTGACAAAAATATTATGACTATTTCTTGCACTATTTCATTGAGTTTATAATTGGTATGCTATATCTGCACTGTGGGTAAATTCTCTTGCAATGAGGGTAAATTCTCTTGCAATGAACTTCATTTTATGGCAGTTAAGAAATTTGCCATTTAAGAAACCTGTGCAAAAATGCAAAATGTGATGTGAATGAACGGATGCAAAAATGTGAAGTGAATTTTACCAAGAGCATAAATTGAAGTTTACTGTCAATGTTATTTTGCAAAAAAAAAAATTATAACATAATTTATTTGTCCCCAGTCAATTATGATAAAACTTTATTAATTTCAGTTTAAAATTAAATTACATATTTTATAATATTTTTAAGAAAATACAGAAAGAATTGTATTTGGATGGTCACAGTAGAACAATTAATTTATATTATATTATGAACCGTAGTTGTAAAGTATACTCTCAGAAATTTTATTTCATCACCCCCTTCAAACTATATTTGTTCTTGTAGCCGCCCAACTCAAGCCCACCCATAGGATTCTATAATAAAAGAATAGCTTCTATCGGTCCCCTGGAACATTCCATGGCCCTCTGGGGGGGGGGGGGGCGAAATTGCCCACTTTGGGAAACACTTATGCAAAGTAAAAAAATAATAAATTTAAAAAGTGACATGCCAAATGTACTCCAAGTCCTTGAAACATGAATGACATATCTGTGTACTATATGTGATTTGGAAACTTTTCGTAATTAAAAGTATGTCTAGTGAGGCAGTAGTGAGGGGGGAACTCGGGGTCTGGTTCTTCCCGAAATGTTAGAAAATGCTTAAAAAGAGGGGAACATATGGCCAAATCTATTGTTATTTCACCTTGGTTCTCCCCCCGCCCCCAAAATGCAAGTAGTCCCCCTCCGAAGGAAATTTCTGGCTACAGGCCTGGTCTCTATAGGATCAATGGTTCATCAGTAAAATGCACCAATGGAAGTTGAGCATAATCATTATATATACACACAGTGTGAATGTGATATGTTTTGCCGAAATCAAAGGGAGGTGATAGATCAGCCCAAGTAGAACGTGAAACACCCTAACAACCGCGACCTATCTCGAGCTATTTTTGAGTTATGGTGGATAATCGATTACAGGAAACAAATTAATCTAGTTTAAAAAACCCCATCAAGTTTTAAAAACCACAAAATTTGGGAAGTTTCTCAGACTTACATGGAAACTATGCATATGTTTGAAAAGAACAGAAAAATCCTATAAGATGACGTAAATTGCATTGAAATATCTGGATTTAATGGCAAGCTACAAACACTGAAAAATTGGCAAAGTTCAAAATCAAATTGTCATCAACATTTTTTATTGCCAATTCTGTAAACACACTTGCAGCTATTATCTGTCAAATTTACCAAAAACTTGTCTATTGTAACAATTTTTGAAAGAATCTAGAATAAATCATATTGGTGTTCTGGTTCACGACAGATTCAGCCTTTTGTTTGCAACACATCACTGAAATCGACATTTGTCAAAGTAGATATTTGATGAAAATTCAAAATTGGGGGATACAGATTTTGCAAAAAAAATCCTACAAAGTGAAATTACCTCTATAGTCCGGCAGCCGTGAGCAAAACCTGGTTTTGTTCTTTTAAGTTTTTTTTATTAGTGAAATTGGTTGCTTGCAGATATCTTGGCTGGACATGCTCTGAGTGGATGCGATACCACAGCTTGCTTTCGGTATAGGGAAAGATAAAATAAAAGTATTACAAATAGGTAATATTTTCTTTCGGTCCCTTTCATTGATAGGCGATGAAAAAGCAAGCATCACTTTTTATTATTATCTGCTACAGTCATTCGAAATGCTTGTCACTTCCAAAAACACAAGTTATAGCTTGGTCCACTAAAATGGGAAGAAATAGCTCTTCGCAACCTCTAAGACTCTGTTAACTGCCACCTACTAATGAAACTTTTCTTCAGAATTTGAAAAGAGAAAACACCCCTTCAAACAATCATCCAGAAGAATGCTTTGGGTGTACTTAATGCCATAGATTCTGAACAATTTTGCTATTACAAAAACACTTTCTGAAGTACTGCCCATTGGTGTGTGCCAAATAATGTTGCAATAGCTCCAAAAAAGATCTTGAGGTTAATTAAGTGCTCCTGTGATAGTGAAACACAGTTTAGTACAAAAAGATGTGGTTTCGTGAAACACAGGCTTATCCAGTAGTGTTTTGCGTTTGTGCACTAATAGCTGTTTAGACAAAAATAACCAATTACAAGAAGATGAGGACAGTGAGCGAATGGAGTTGATTTCAATTAACAAAAATTCATCTTCATTTAGTGAGATAGCATTGAAAATGTGACAGGAACTACTGTACCTTAACTGTTACTAATGTAACTGTACTTTACTTGTGAATGTACCTTTTATGTGAAACTACTAATTTTATATCTTACTAAATGGAATACTTGTGTGAATGTATGTTTTAAAAGAGAGAGTAATTAAATAAAATATCTGTTACGAGATATAAAATAAAGAAACTAACAATAATATTTTACTTTTTTTAGCAAATTTGTAAATTTAGTAAAACTAGATCCAAAATGGCTGCCTTCACAAAGTTAAATTTTTTTCATGTACAAATATTTACTTTCAGGTCTGTTCGGGTAATTTCAACTAAAATTAGAAATAAATATACGAGGAAACATGTCTATGACAAAATGAGCGCAAATTTTTATTGAGCCTAAATATATAATTTAGGGATGGCCGAAATCTTGATTTCTGAGAGTTACCCAAGGGTACTGCATGGGGGTACCCGCTATTTCATGAATCTACATGCCCTAAACATCAAATACCAACAATAAAAAAAAACTTATTTCAATATAGTGTTTGACAAAAAAATCCCTATTTGGCTGCCGGATTACTATCTACAGAATAGCTGTATTTAACAGCGAGCTTCAGGCCCTGCGAAATTGGTGAAGTGAAAAATCCAATTGTCACCAAAACCTACTTAAATCACTGCAATAGGTGTCACCTGATAAAATTTTTTCCGTTCTTTTGAAACATGCTTAGTTTGAATGTAGGTCTTTTGGAAACTCCACACACTTGAGTATTTTCAGACTTGACACATTTTTTTAAATAATCAACTATCAACCATAACTTAAACGGCTCAAGGTAGGATAGGGTTGGTATGATGTTTTGTGTTCCTCTTGAGCATGTCTATCACCCCCTTTTGTTTGGGAGCACATGTCACGCTCATAGGTAACAAGGCAAACAGTATTTTATTAGCAAACCCTTGATCCTAGACGTATATTTTCTATTAGAAAAAGTATCCAAATAACTTGTAGTACTAATTTCATTCATGTTGCAAGGGGTTGCGTAGTTATTAAAATAAAAATATTAAATTCTCTTATAGTTATTATGGAATAGAAGGTTCAAAATGCACACATGTTCACATACACACTGTTAAGTGTGTATGTGAACATGTGTGCATTTTGAACCTAATATTATAAAAAAACAACTATTGAATATTAAGACTGGGAGATATACAGTAGGAGATGTGCTACTTCTTATGGGAAAGAAAATATAAATGTATGTGAGGTAGTGTAACTACTAGTACACTAGTCTTTGTCCTTCAAGGACAGCTGGTGTCTTTATTGAATTATAGGACCACCTGCCCCTAGCATGATGGTGTCACTACTGTAGCTGCTGTTTTGTGAAGGGAAAAAGAAACCCTTGTGAGATAATACACCACTACATTAAGATGTGTGATGCAATCCTTATTCATGAATTTGCTAAAGATAGATCATCAGAATGTAGCTAAAGGTTAGAAAATGTTGTAAGAATGAGAAATTTTGGCTCTTATATATAACTTTAAATAACTAAGATAGTTCATATGAAAAATATATATATTCTGGCCACTTTTATGAGACTTTTTGAAAAAATACCCTTATAAAATCTTGTCATTTAAAGATATACCATCAGAAATGTACCCCAAGCATATAAAATGTGGTAAAAATGAAACATTTTGGCTAATAATGAACCAATATGATATTTTTCAAGGAAAAAAATGATATTTAGGCAACTTTTATTTGATTTTTGAAAAAAAAAAACCACTTGGTTAAAACCAAGGTTTAAACCAAACAACCCTGGTTCTATCTTAACCAGAGAGAATCGCTAGCTAAAAATATGCACATCACAGTGAAATACAACACTTGTGATATACATTGTGCTTAGTTTCAAATTATTGTTCACATTTCCAATAACTAATAAACACTTTCAAAAACTTGCCTCAGTAAATTTCTAGAAGTGGAAAAACAAATGTCCTCTAGCAAGCATTATAACGAAGACAATCAAGCAACACTGACTATACATCATGGGAGCATTTTGAAGTTTTTAATCACTGTTCCACTTGGTGGATATACCTGAAGGCAGAGAGAACCCGGTATTCGATATTACCGTATGTATTATGTATATACAGGGTGCATAGTAGAAAAGGGGTATGGCATTTTACTGCCAAATTGTTGATCCTAGAGGTATACTTCCAATTAGAAAAAGTTTCAAATAATATGTAATATACTCAGATATGTCATTCATGTTACAAAGGGTTGTGTAGTTATTAAAATATGAATGTTAACTTTTTAGATGGACAGCTTGTACTCAAGAACTCAATTACTAAGTTTTTGCCTGGTCTCTCCTTATACCTTCCACAGGGAGTTGCAACCCACACTTTGGGAAACATTATATTAGGGTAATAGACGTGAAGAAAGAAAACCCTTATCAGATTGTTGTATTGTTTATTTACAGTGCCATCTCCAAAAACTTGGTTGATGTTCCTGACTGCCTCTGTTGTGTTGTGTTAAAGTTGGAACTCCTAAAGAAGTATATTTGGGCTATTTTCCTGTCAAAAAATGCATAGTCGATATAAGTTAGAACTCAAATGATAAATTGTTCACATGCAGAGGTTCCTAACCTTTCTAATTCAAAACATTGGGACTATCTGGCAACATTTATAAATAAATTATTTCATTTGGTAATCATATTTCTTAAGCTACCTCATGAATAGCCATAGATAAATTTATCAGTGGCTACTTGAAAGCATTTATGCACATTGTTCATCTTAATTTCTTTGTATTGGGTAACTCACTTTGAAGTACGAGTTTTTGTAGCTTTGTGATTCTTGTTGAAAGCTTGTTCTTGTTCCCAAGTTATCAATTCAGTGTCTTATAATTTTGGGTTGAATTATAAAAATCATATTTATAAAAAAAATTTAGTCAGATTTTCTAAATGAAATACTTCCATCATTTATTGTAATTTATTTCTTTCAGGTTCTCATTTCTAAAACTTGCTCTGAGGAAGGATTAGAAGATGCAACAGCACTGCTTTTGAGATTGTCTCGTCAGTGTCCACGTACTCGCCAGCTTATACTGCTGTTGCTTCTTGATGCAGCACGAGAATTAGGACATCTTGTTCGTGATAACATAAACTATCTGACATATGAATTAGAATTGATGCAGATAGCTCATAGATTTCGGTCAGGAAGTGGAGATGAGTCCGAATCCTCCAAACAGATGAAAGGCATCATTAAAGATAGGTTTGTATGTTTGTGGAAGTCGCATGTTTTGGAAATTATATTTTAATTTTGAATAAAAGGAACACAAAAGATTAGTTTATTTTAAACTAATAATTTTAAAATTAAAATTCACTGTAGGTGTTATTCATTGTGATCATAGATAATGCTAGCAATCAGGTGTTTTATCTCTTTTGCAAAATATGTATGGGACATATATAGGAAGTGCAAGGATTTATGAAACATTTTTTTGTCCGATGCGATCTTTCTTCTCTGTCCCAAAATAATCAAAATGGGCCCACCAGGAACACTATTTTAAAGCATTAATTAAATGTAATTGTAGGGAGAAGCTATTGTTATGGAGCGTGAAATAGTTATACAAATACAATAATGATCCATATTCATATCTCATGCGTGCGCCAATTGTGTATTAGTGCATATTCCTACATTCTATATTCTCTGAAACACTCTAACTCAATTTTTTTTCTGTCTCATCCATTTTGAAGTAGAGGCTGTAATTGATATACCAGTGATAAATCTCCAGAACTGTTATTTTACTTTGTGTATATAAGAAGTAAAGAAAGAGAAGATGAGTGGAGGTTTTTGTTAACCACATATACCTCCCTTCTCATCTTCTATTTATGGGGTTACCAATAAAACATTGTGATGAGAGGGAAAGAAGAGAGCTCTAAAACATATTTCCTCCATCTTCTCTAGGACAAGATATCTGTTGTTTGTAAGGGAAAGTAATTAAATTTGTAAATAGTTCTATATTTGTTTTATGAGAATAAAACTATTATTCCATCAAACAAGTTTATTCAAAATATAAAACCCATCCTAGGCGACCATACATTTTTATATATGTCTTCTATTTATTTATCATAGTAGAATACTTTTTCTACCTAGCTTCTCAAGTTGTTTTATTTAGTCCTTTAACTGTGCATGCCTTTATATTCATCTGAAAACTTTAGCATATCCAATTATTTTAGGTTCACAAAAGCCTCAGTAGTCGTGACAGCTCCTGCTAAAATAAAAGGTAATGGGCGAGAAATTCAACTACCTACTATGTCCGTTCTTGGAAGCAAAACTTCAAGTCAAGCATTTTTTTTGAGGGTCTTGAAAGTGATTATTCAACTGCGAGAAACTGCATCATCTTCAAAGAAACAAGAATCTGGTGGGTTTCCAAATTTTAAAAAAAAAATTTCGTCTGCTGTGTCAACAATGACATTTTACGTAATTTGTAAGGAGAGTGTTTTGTATGTTGTCACTGATATATTATCAACATCTGGTTCTGGGTAGAAAGCGACAGGATGCAGCTTTAAACATAACTTTATTCTCCATGCCGAGTGCTACATCTGCAAGGCCTTAGCTCCAGTTTCACGAGTGTTGTTACACACGAATACCAACATATCATAGAATAATTGAATACCATAAATGAATACATAGCATGCCCTCCCTCCATAAGTAAAAAAAAATGACATACTCAGCAATTTCAGATATGAATATCATGAGGTATACTATATATACAACCTGATCAGGCAAAAGATTAGTATATTTATATACACACAATTAAAAAAAAAACAAAAAAACTTCACATTGTAAGAATAAATATACAATTTGTATTTCAAGAAAGAATTTCATGTTGCAAAGAGAAAATACACCAAATTCACACTCCCTACTGTAGGCCTATGTATCTGAATATAACTGCATTACATACATTAAAAAAAACTGTAAATCCCCAACTTCACAGGCGCACCACAAGAACGTTGTGAGCATCTTAAGACTGAAATAGTCAGAGTAGTCTGACCCACCTCTTGAGAAGACTACTGGCTGTTTAACCTCATCACTGGCTGCAGATCTGGCTCACATGGCTCTACAGGCGGTGGTGGTAAATGTTTTTTATTTACAGCTGGTCTCTTTGACAGACTGTATAGCCTGATGCTATGTTTACTCCAGACATAACTCTTCCAAGAGGAATAGAAATCTCTCTCTCCCGGAACCCACTTTATACCACTACCATAGTTTCTACACCAAACCTCATCCTTGGATTTGACTTGCATTCTCATTCACTAGTAGATGACTGACTCTGAGGTTTCAATTAGTTCAAATGACTTTGGATGGCTCGATTGAACATTGCTCTCTCAGGGGACACCTCTGTTGATGTGTTTGACATCTGCCTGTAGTGAAACAGGAACTTATCCAACCGTACCAGGAAAGAATTACCTTTTTTCCATAGCATCCTTCATTGAATGCACTACCCTTTCTGCCAGCCCATTTGACTGAGGCAGTACAAATGTGGGTAATACCCCCTTTGGTGAAGGAAATCTGAACTCTTCACCAGTGAATGATTTTCTATTATCACTTTTAACAGTTCTTGGAAAGCAGAATCTAGCAAAGATAGAACATGAAGCTGTAATTGCAGCTGTGGATCATGTCGACAGAACTACAAGAGCCCCCAGTCACTTGGTAGCAGCATTTACCACTAGAAGAATAATGCAGCTTTTAAAAGGCCCTGCATGATCAATATGAATATTATACTCCATGGGGTTCACTTGTTAACGAACAAGGTAGAGGAAGGCTCAGGAGCTTCCTTTTGGCAAGTATCACAAGAATGTACCAATTCAATGTTACTGTCTGTATTTGGCCACCAGACTGACTGTCTAGCCAGTGCTTTGAGCGCATTCATGCCCTGGTGGCTTCCGTGCTACTCTGAAAGAACGTAATTCCTGTATTTCTGAGGCACAAATACTCAACATCATTGCAATATTGCACCATTCTCCACAGGTAACTTAGCAAAGCTAGAAAAAGATGAATCTCAACTGTGACTGACTTTGGTCAACCTTGGGAAACATACTTTTTTACTGTCAACAACCCATGATCTGAATCTAATTATCCTTATAAATGATACATTGTCGTCAACAGCTTCCAACAACAGAACTACATCAGCTGGCTTCGGATGATCTGCACTGGTACCTGGTTCAGGAAGTCTGCTAAAAGTATCAGCATTGGCATGTGACAACTCCTTTGATATGCAATGTAGGAATATGCCGATAAGACTAGGACCTATCTTTCAATGTGAGAAGCTAATATAGATGATACAGGCTTATTCATTGAAAAAGATTTGATAGTGGTTAGTGACCAGTGTAAAGGTTTTTCCCAGTAAATATTTGCAGAAACGAGAGACACTGAATATCAGAGCTAAAGACTCCCTTTCAATCTGGCTCTAGTTATGTTCTTCTTTGGTACGCTATCAGGACGCAAAGGCAATTGGGTGATCTCTACTAGCTGATGGATTGCGATAAGATTACTCCAAAATCTTGCAGACTAGCATCACCTTGCACACTACTTTGGTCTCGTCAAAATGCACCAGCAAGGAAGAAACTATCCTTTTCTTAGCTTCAGAGAAAGCATTTTTCTCCAACTTAGTTCTTTTCTAGGACTTTTTTTATTCAGCAATTTGTACTGTGGGGCTAACACAGATGATGTATTCGGCAGAAATTTAGCATAGTAAGTCAGTAGCCCTATGAGGATACGAGTTCCTCCACGGTGGTTGGCTCAGGTGTTTTCTCAATAGCATCAAACTTTGTTTGGACGTGATGCAGACCCTCCGAATCTATCTTGTGTCCCAAATATCCTACACATGACTGCATGAAGGCACACTTAGATGGATGCAGCTTGATGCCAACCTCTTGCAAGGTTGTCAGGACCCTTTTCAGGTTCCTTAAATGATCTTCTGCTGATCAACCTGTGATAAATAAATCATCTAAATAGCAAAAAGCACTATCACGTCCTTGCAGAAACTTATCTATTTCCCTCTGGAAGATAGCAGGAGCTGAAGCTATTCCGAATGGTAGCCTTGTATAATGAAATAAACCCCTATGCATTTTATCACAAGGATGTTCTCGTTCTTGGATGCCTCGTCCAGCTCTAGCTGACAATATGTATTTGATAAGTCAATCTTGGAGAACGTTACACCCCCAGAAAGAAGTGCAAACAAGTCTTCAAAGTTTAGTAGAGGGTATTGCTCCAGGTCAGTACCAGTGTTGGCAGTCAGCTTGAAATTACCACACTTTATTTTCCTGTTCGACTTCAGTACTGGCACTACTGATGTAGCCCATGCAGATGATGCCACTCTCTCCAGGACACCTAACTCCGAAAGTCTGTTAACTTCAATTCAACTTTCTTTTGGTATACATAAGGTACAGGGCAAGCTTTGAAGAACCTTGGTGCCACAGACTTTTTCTTGTTGAAAGATGTCAAGTGCACCTTGATATCTTTCAGCTTTCTCAGCCCCTGGGAAAAGAACTCCTGATGGTCCTTCAAGACTATCTGTAAGATTATTTGCTGTGATAATGGAAAGTAAGTCTGGATCGCATTTATAGGCAACATAACCTTGATATTCTTCCAGACTTCTAGCTCCTTGATCCAGCTCCTTCCCATCCGGGTCACAGAGCACTTTCCCGTTACTAGAATAGGAAGCACCACATTTTTTTTTCTTTGCACTTGACAGAACATCCATAGTACTTGCAATCTTTAGGCTATTCTTGGTAGAAGATTTCAATTCGACGTGGGTGTCTTGCAGTGCAGGAAACTTGTTATACTTTAGAAAAAGGCACAAGGCATTATTGTAAACAGAGCATCTGTATCTACCTCCATTTCCATCGGCAGCCCTTTAACTTCAACACATACTTTACAAGGAGGAGAAACTTTCTGTAAAGAACCTCAATGATAGCACATAGCAAATTTGTCATCACACACTGGCACATTCATTACTCTATTGACTATTGGAATTGTTCCCTTTGTTCTTGAAACCTGATTTGCCTTTGCCCGAATGACAAGCCTTTGAAATATTCCAAATTTTCCCATATGCATGGCATTTGCTTTTATCAAATTATATCAAAGTAATATCAGTGGATAGCATGTTTATTTCTTGGGTAAAGTGCACAAGATAAGCCAGATAATAGATAATAAATGCTAATAAAAATAGCCAGACTATATTCTACTAAACCTCCTACCTCTCCAATGCACAATCAACTAATCTATGGATCTACTATATAAAAGGGAAATTTTCCCAGAATCCCCTGGAATCCCCTGGGCTTACTCTGATTGGAGGATAATGAGTGATGTCGCATAATTGCTAATTTACATATACTGATAATAAACTTGCATTAATTTACATATACTGATAATAAACTTACATTAATTTACATATACTGATAATAAACTTACATTAATTTACATATACTTGCTAATATACATACCGTATATACTCGTGTATAAGCCGACCCCCCAACTTCAGGACCACCAAAACCACAATAAATTGAAAACCCGTGTATAAGCCGATCCCCAAAAAAGCCTTCCATTTTAGAGAAAAAATTCTTACATTTTCATTCAAAATGAATGGCTTATGGATATTTACAATAGAAAATGATTCAAACTTTTTAATCCATTTCTTCTGAGTCTGCAAGCTCATCGTAATCCATCAGATTATCGTAGGGGGTCCAGCATCTTCGTTTTTATCCTCATCTGCGCTGTCATTGCCATTGTCACTTTCAAAAAGGATATCATCTTCAGTTCCGTCCATCGCATTGTTAATGCAACACTTTTTGAAGGATTGGCGGAAACGGAATTCCACGCCCCATTGGCACACTAGGCCTATGTCAGGTTTCTTCAAGGCACCACTTTTTGTACTCTATCATCAGAACTCATCTATTCAATCCACAAATTCCTCAAATAGTCTTTGAAAGGCTTGTTGATGCTTACATCTAAAGACTACAATCGCGCGTTAGCCCACCTGGTATCAAAGCCAATGATGTTTTCAATTTCTTTGCTTCGGCTTTGACATTATCGGTTCTGTGAGTTTTGAATATATCCCATACCAATAATGCTGGTTTCTCGAACACAGCTACAAAAATGACTACTGATTGCGGGAGATCGATATTTTCTCATCAGAAACTGACCAGAGTATAAGCCGACACCCCCACTTGAGGAACGAATTTTTCCACAAAAAAACTCGGCTTATACACGAGTATATACGGTACTTTCTAAAAATCTATTGTACCAATTATCACTTCAAACTCACTCAAATTAAACAAATATCTCTAACTAGATAATTACACAAATTATAAACATAAACATGATATATACTTCATTTGAGCATAAATACATAAATATATAATTCTTTCAATCTAACAGAACTGATGAGACGAACTGATTGTCACTCACACTTCTGAACGATGTTCTAGGCGCTCTTGCTGTTTTGAGCCCACTATTGCTAAGCATTGCAGAGCTTTGATACGCAGCACGTCCATCTCTTGTGCACGCGGGAAAAATAAACAGTGGTGAATAGTAGTTGCATCCGCAGGACGCATTTTCAACATGTGCAAATGCTCCAGCGGAGCTTGTTTCAGAAAAATTTGTCGTAGGTGTCAAAGGAACTACACGATACGATGAAAACATTATGGGGTGGGTTGCCAGACATCTGTATATATGACCCGCAAGGGTGAATGCAGGGATGAATTACATTGAATAATCATGAATTACAGCAGGTTCAGGTGATCTGTCAAAGTTTCTTGGGGGTATGGGGTGCGTGATCGCCCTATTGCCCCTCCCCCATTTATTGGAAAAAAAATTATTGGTTTAAAATAGGAAATTTCTCTCTCTCAATTTCTGAATAAATTCTGGGATACTGAGACCTATGTCACCTTTTACCGTGGGTGCTGAATCACCCACAATAGCATTCCTGGTTTTAACACCACTGAGGACTGTGTTATAATTCTCAGTTTTAATTGGCTTTACTAGGTTTTGTTTGAATAAACCATTGTGGGCACAAAATGACTGTGGTGCTGCAAAAATTAACAAATTGAAATTTTCTCATTAATAAGACTGATAGAGAAATTGGATTTATGTTTGTTGTAAGACACTGCAATGGACATACATGGGAACATGAAGGGGTTGCAGCCCCCCTGCATGAAAGATTTATACAGTCGATCAAAATACATTGTGTATATATGTATTGACATCATCATGCCCCATGAGAAGTTTGAAAAAGATTAAAATTGATTTCTTATGTTTCTATAATGTACATTCACTCTTGTCCCCTCATTTTATTAACACAAACTCCCAGGGGGTCGCGACTCGCAGTTTGGGAACCACTGATATGAAAAAACCGTCCACCTGGTTCATTATTTCGAATGAGAAAAGGTCACAGAAAAGTCACTAAAAAGTCACCAAATTTTGATCTTGGTAGACACCCTGTCTACAAAGGCACATACATCCGGGCCTTCGAAAATAAATTAGTAAACGACAATAAATCAACACCGGTCGCAGCACCATGGCTTAAATTCATTATGAGCGGGAATATAAAAAAATCCGAATAGACCAATCGGATAGCTCCATTTCACACAAGCAGCTAATCAGGTTGTTGCAAAAGACTTACACACAAGCGCTTCGCTTCGTTCTTGTCACAACGTATGTTTTTTTCATTCTGCTGAGCAACCGAGATTGAAGATTTGGTACTCAATCCAAGTGGGAAGCTAGGTCAGCGTGATATTTTTATCCTCTGAAGACAACACCTTTTAACGTGTTTAAATGCATAAGGAATTTTTTAGTATTTCTTGGTATTTGGCTTATTCGTTGATGATTTTTTGAGTAAAATATCAATGTTATTTTGAATTGTGAATCAAATCATTTCCAATGGTATTTTTACATTATAAATGTATACAGATTTTTCTAAAAAAAATTTCTAAGTGTTCTTTTTTTGTTGTATTCTAACATTTTAAATAGGTTCTGATGTGCCAAATGAAGGGGAATCTGAGACACCTGTTCCTGGGAGTAGCTCACCTACTGATGAATCAGCGGGTGAGTAATCTTGTCATTTTTTTTCTGTTGCAAGGATTTCACTTTTTTCAGATGCTACTCATTATTATTTAATAGCTAAGTTCTTAGACCCTTAGTCTTCTAGGCAGCTTACATTTACAAACAAATGTTCAAAATGCTATTAGACATCATCTTGAAACCTGTGTAAATCATTTCCATATAAGTTAATTTAATTATATTTAAATTTTTATATTTCTTTTATTCAAAAAGTTGTATTTGGAAAAAAAATCTCCATATACTTAGATGCAAAACTAAAATCTATTCTTTGATATCCAAAACTTATCAAGTTGTGGAACATTGATTTTATTTAAGTGAAGCTTCTATAGCGGCAGTAATGTGAAATCGACATAAGAGTGAATTTCTGTGAGTGAAAGGAAATTGATCACATAAAAACTGAAACGCTTTCTTTTTCCTCAAAACTCAACTTTCTTTTTCGCTCTGATTGTATGATTAAGGTCCAAGAATCAAATGGGTTGTGGTGGGGGTGTCAATAGAGCTTTGACGTAGTAAGAAAATAAAGTTTGGTAGGGAGAGGGGTTGGTTTGGATATCTTGCGTCAGGTGAAGACAGTTTATTACCTTTCCCTACTCTGTGATACCCCCCCTCCCCACCATGCAAGAGAATATTTCACTTGTGAACAGTTCACAGTTTTGTGACATCACAGTGCCAGCTCCCCTAATTCATTGTGCTGTCATAACACAATTTTTTTTATTTTGAATAAAATTTTATTCAATAGAATTGATGTCTGGTTACTTTATCATGTGTGCAAGCTATTTTTGATGCATTTTTAAACTTTATTTGACATAATTTATAATATATTGGCATATATATAATAATTACAAATTATCAAAAATTCGTGAATCTAGTCATGTCAAACCTAGAAGTTTGACTTCTATCACACGAGATTCTCACACAGATTTTTTTAATTTTTCTCATCATGGAACAAATTGTTTTGGCGAAACTTAGAGTTGATCATATAAAAATTTATAACAATATAATTCTTTCCTGATTTCATTTATGCCAAAGCAGTACGAGTTAGTATAGTGCTCCTGATAAATAAAGCATAATTATTTGTTGCTGAAATAATTTTGTATTTGACCCCATTTGTCACAGTAAAACGTGCTTGAATC
This sequence comes from Pholcus phalangioides, assembly GCF_987345545.1. NCBI lineage: Eukaryota > Metazoa > Arthropoda > Arachnida > Araneae > Pholcidae > Pholcus > Pholcus phalangioides. The sequence goes on along the minus strand of NW_028301600.1, from coordinate 42,674,690 downwards.
CATAATATATGTCAGTTTTGATTGGAAAATAATGTTTTTTTTTTTTTTTTCACATGTGCATATATGAAGATCAAGTGTGTTAGCTCATTTTCAATTCCATATAGTAACTTATTATTCTGTCACTTGTCTATTAGGCATACCTTTCATATCACAGAAAACAGCCGCAGATACAATACCTGTTCTTAGTGAAGTGCTCATGTTGGATAAGTTATGGAACACCTTGAGTGAGTGCTTGTTGGAGCTGGCCGATACCTCAGATAGTCATGCAGTCTTGGTGTTGCAGCCTGCAGTAGAAGCTTTTTTCCTTGTACATGCTTCTGGCTCAGAAAAAGATGCTTCCAAAAAGTATATATTTTTGTAAATGTTCTTTGATTTTTTTTTTTTTTAAATTCATTCAGTTTTGCACACTATTGAAGGTCTTGTTGGCTCATGACTTCATTATTTGATAAAGGTGTTCATTGTTTTCCCTTCAATATCATAACTAAGCTTTAGAGAAAGAGAATTGAATATATATTTTTTCTTTTTTTTTGTTTCCTCGTGAAATCTTTGTTCTAATTAGACTTCATGCCAAGATAAAGAATAACTTTTATTTAAATAGTCTGTGTGTCTGAACAAAACATTCATAAAGTTAGGTTTAAATATCTACAAAAAATGTATAGTTGCATGCCTTTGTTGAGAGTAATCTATGTAGGTGCTGTACCGCATTATATTGAAATGTTTTTCTCTATTTACCAATTTTTATGTATTAATTTTTTATATATTCTAAATTCTGCATCTGATTTGAATGCTTCAATGCATTCCTATTACCAGTACTGCATGGTGTCTCACCTCATCTAACGAAACTTATTTTGTATTTTTGTTCTTTTTTTACTTGTCAAACTTTGTTTTTTTTCTCCAGTAGTTATATACTATAGTTAGTATATACTAACTCTCTGAAAACAGTTATTTTATCATTTTTTCTCCTGACTTTCTAACTTTTATCAGCACTTTTTGTGTGTACTTCCTTCATTTATATGTATATAAAATATCATAATCAACCACACAAAACATGTCTGGAATATATAAATATTGTTTCAATTCTTGCCTCCAGAATTTATAACATTTCTCCAAAGTATTCCTCTTTCATTAGTGAGGCTTCAGTAGTAATCTCTTGGTGCATTCCCCCACCAATCATGCAACATCATGATTGAATAAAGTTTTCATATAGACAATTCAACAGTCAAAAATTACTCTTTTCTGAGAGTTCTCATAACCTTTGTTATTGATTCCCCAATATGAATAGTGTGACACTTCTGCCAATGTAAATTATTTCTTTTTAATACTTCCAACTCTTAAATTTGTCAATTAACAGTCTTAAATTTGCAATGCTTCTATCAAGAGAAATCAGTGTAGGGATTTCTGTGGTGAGTTATTTATATTTTCTCTTTATGATATGCTGTACAGGAACATATATTTCCAGTTTTAGTGCCAATATTCACTGAAATTGTCATTAATTTTCTAGAGAGAGCCTATATACTATCTTTGTCCCTCCTTAAATCTTTCATTACAGTGGTCAGCAATGCATACATCCATTTGGTTGCTTGATAAACTATTTTTCTCTTTTAGTCTTGCCCTGGCCTCCTTTTCTCCTAGTCTAGTAGCTTTATGTAACAAAATGTTAATTTATGAGTTTTTGTCAAAGGTAAGATGAACTTTTAATATCTTGACCCTCTGTGGTCCTGTATATATTTAAATACACATGGCAAATGTTCAAAAAACCCTTATTACATTCTATTAATTTTTTTGCTCAATTTTTTTTAAATTTTAGAAAGCACGTATTTTAGTGCCATATCGGTACAAAATAAGTTATGAGTTCAATACTTCTTATGTAGAAAGAAGTGATTCTCTCTTTGTCTGTGTCAGTTTTTGAGAGCTGCCAAAATTTTGTGTTCAGAGTTTTATAAAATCACACCCAATTGAGGGAAGTGGAAATAAAATTCAATGTGACAATTATAACGCTAAGCAAGATTTTATCTGTTTTATAGGTAATATTAAAATCAAGCTATACTTTATATTTTGCCCTTAATTAACCATTTTAGCTAATTAAAAAATCCACTCTGTAGTGCACTGCAAAAGTTTAGATAATTGTTGTGATCATGCAGTATCTGAGAAATATTAATTTTACATCATTACAAATTACTACTTATTGGGGAGGTGTACTTTATTTTCAAAGTAATAAAATTAGACTACAATATTTATAGACAACAATGACAAAATAAAGAAAAAATATCATTTAAACAAACAATGAAAAAGTTAAGACTAATTTTTAGCAGAATGAAAATAATCTAAAATGTGGTCAAATGTCCTTTTTTCCCGATAAGGTTAGTTAGTGTTGTTCAATTTACAGCAGAGGCATTCATTTTTCTTTCCTGAATTCATCTTTGCATCAGCCAGTTGAAACCATCGTATAAATAGCGGAGAGTGACATCTTCGGGTAGGTCACCATCTGGTGGCATTGTCAGCAATTGAGCTCTGACCTGAGTTAGGTCTGTCTCATTCAGCACACACAAGCTCTAAGGAAAAAGATTTGTTGCTTTTTTTAGCATAGTGGTCTAGCATGCTCACTTGTCAAGTGATAGGACAATGAACTATGGGGGTTTGATTCCCCATAGACACAGTTGAATTTTCTTCCATGAATTCATCTTCGTATCAGCCAGTTGTTGAAACCTTGAGTAAGTTAACCTAGTTCCACACCAGTGAAGTTAAGTCTTGCATTATCTGCAGCTTGAAATTATGTCCACAACTTGCAATGGAAACTGAGATCTTTTATAGATGAACACTATTGATTATTTTCATAAACCTTGTGACAAAATGTCACAAAGATTCTCAATAGGTTTGAGATCAGGGCCGCATGCTGTCCAGTCGAGAACTTCAATATTTTTAGTATTAAACTAGGCTTTTTTGCATGATCTGACTACGACCTGCTAGCATTATTTTGCTGAAACTCCCACTGGAGAACAGCTCGAGGTGCACCAGATAGCAATAGATCATGTTAAAAACTTAAAATGAACTATTACTAATATAGTAATAGATCATGTCACCGTTAGGGATGTAAGATATACAGTAGAACCTCTTTATACGACTTTCACATTTACACGACGTTTGGCTTTGGTTGCAATTGGATCTTATATGTTACTGTAGTATGTGCTGGTGTCCATATTGCACGTAAAAATGATACACCGGTGGTTATGCATAATCATGAATCGTCTCGATAAAGAAAGTTTCATTGAAAAGTCTGATAAATATAGAAAAATTTACAACCTTTCTCTTCATTAAAGCAATTGATTATTTTTCCTGTACATGACGTGCACTGCATACATATTTTGCAATAAAAACTTAATTAAAATAAGTGTGAAGAAATAAACATTTATAACAACATTATCAGTTATGTTGACGTTCGTCACACGTATTAACATGTGCAAACAAAACCAACATTACCATTTGGAATCAGCATCCTGGACCAGTTATGTTCAGTTAATCAAGTAATTAACTAAGGTATCATATATTTACCAATACTAGCTTGGGATTATACATAATCTCATTGAATATGATAAATTCCTGATTTATGAACAAGAATTCACTAATTAGAGTTACCTGATTTTACTGTCCACTAATGGGAGAGTGAAATACATTAAAACCCTATTCCACGGGAATCAGAAAAGTGTGCGTTAACGGGAGGTGTCCTTTAACAGGAAGTCTGTTAAGGGAGGTTCCACTGTATTTATGAAACACAAATGCCACAACAGGCAAATGCCCAACGAGGTGCATGAAAAAGATGCCCATAAAAAATATGGATGCCAAATATAACATACAGCAACCGAATATAAGAGCATATATCATGGGAAAAAAACTAATAAATAATATACTGCCCACAAAAAAGATTGTCATATACAGAAGCTATCCATACTTAGAATAAATCTCAATATGGTCTTTTTTTTAAACATGTCAACTGAATACCATTTTCTCCATTTTACAGACATTTGTGAGCCCACTATAATCTGTGTTATGTGCTCACATTGAAACATGGGCGTAAAAGCTGGTTTTTTCATAATTTTTCAAAATAATACAGTACCTGTTTCTCGTATATGTGCATGTGCAATATTTATTTGCATACCCAGTATGTTTTTGTACTCCAAATAAATTTTTGGCAGATGACAATAAGGAATGACACTTCATTTTTCTTATATGAATATTTATTACTTTTTTAATTACAGCAACTATCGACCAAAAATTTCTGGATATGATAATCACAATGCAAAAATTTCAAATGTTCACGTTAATAAGTTTTAAATCAAATTGAAATTTGTCTGACTAATACAAAGATAGAAAAATATCCACATAACTAGAAAGTTAAGTGGATATGCACATCCACATCAAAGCACATGATGTCACCATTCTCAACACCAACTAACCAGAGGTGCAGACATGAAAACATTGAGGAGGCTGAAAGTTACTGGTTGTCCTGTATATACAGGACTCGAGCACTTACGTGGGAGAAGGATGGTGCATTGCATTGTTTTCTAAGAAATTATTGGGGGGCTCGGCAGTGCCTCACAGAAATGAGATGCGGTTGAAATTTTCTAGGAATTACCAGATAGGGCCTTCAAAAAACCACTTGGCCCGGGGGCTCTGCCCCCTTACAGTATTTATTAAGGGGGTTCAAATGACCTCATTCCCTAGGTTCAGGTGCCTGTTTTCACACTGAGAGTTCAAACGTTTAAATTGCAGCACAGTCATCCTTTGCATAGATTCCCATCTTTGGATTCTTCTGTCATCTTAACACGTGGCCTTCCTGGTCTGTTTGGCTCTATAGATACCACCTGCAAATAATGCTAGATATATCAGGGTTCATGCAGTCCTTGGAAAAAAAAAAGTTAATTTTCCAGTCTTCAAAAGTCCTTAAAAAATCAGTGCAGTACTTGAAAAAAAAAAAGGGTTTTCAACTGCTTATGAGTGCTTGAAAAAAGTTTTGTGTGAATTTCTTCCATCAATTTTTGTTCCCCTTTCAACTCAAAATCCCCCTCCTAAATCATATTCCACTAGGGCGAAAGTGTGTAGAGCAATAATGGTACACAATGATTATGTGACAATGTTCAAAGTGGGACATATGGTCACTCATACCTGAGGTATTCCTATGTTTAAAAAAAGATGCTGCCTAAAATATGGCAGCAAAAAACTGCACTTAAGGGGCCATTCAAGTATTTGGTCATCATCAATGGGGGGGGGGGGGAAAGGGGGTTTCCGATTTGCTGACTGTTGATGACAAGGGGAGGGGGGTGGGGGTTTGTATAATGTTTATGTCATCAACCACCCTTTATGAACATATGAAATATTCTTAATGGCATCTTACTCGGTGAGCCAAAAACAAGAAAAACCTTTCAATAGTTTGTGGGCACTTGAAGTACCATTCCCCCCCCCCCCTATATTGATAAGTGCCCTACAGTGCCACTTTAGTGATCTCTAATTTTTTGGCGGATCTAAGTGCTCTGGAACTGTGCCACTCATCACTCAAGTGATCCATAATTATATGCCGCAGATCACACTTAAATTATCTGAGAATGTGCCGCGGGTAACTTGAGTGATGTAGAACCGCACTGGGGGCAACTTAAGTGCTCTAAAACTACATCACATGTCACTCAAAAGATCTCTAAATGTGTCACGGATCGCTTAAGTGTTCTAGAACTGTGGCCTGGGTCATTTAAGTGATCTGAAATGTGCCACTGGCCACTTAAATGTTACGAAATTGTACCACGGGACACTTGAGCGATCTGTAAATGTGCCGCTTAGTTCATTTTTACAAAATTAGCTTTGAGGAGGGCAGGTCACATCAGATAACCCCCAGGACCATATTGGTCTGTGGGCCAAGGGCCTTTATGCGATTTATCATTATATGGCTTAGAGGGTGGGTTACAAAGAATTTATTAAAGATAAATTTTGAGTTCATAGCCTTCAAATTGGTAGAATCAATAATTAAAGGGTTTGGCCAAATAACAATCGATGAAGTTTTTTCAAAATTTAAAGGAAGACAAAGTGAAAGTCATAGCTGAACTAGGGAAATGCCATTTTTGCCTAAGATTGCAGTTGTGTAAAGTAGCGTAGCAACTACATTTGTTGGTTTCAGCAGGAACTTGCTTAAAGAACATGTAACGGAAGCTACATAGAATGTTATTTTGGGGCAGTTCAAGTATTATGTCCTCGATAGGGGGATTCCGATTTGCTGACTTTTGATGACAAGGGAAGGGAGGTTTGGATAATGCTTATGTCATCAACCACTCTTTATAAAAATTTTGAAATATTTTTAATGGCATCTTACTCGGCGCTCCAAAAATGAGAAAAACATTTCGATAGTTTGTGGGCACTTGAAGTAACCCCCTATTGTAGTATTCCCCCCATTGATAAGTGCCCTACAGAGCCACTTTAGTGATCTCTAAATGTTTCGCAGATCCAAGTGATCTGGAAATGTGCCACTCATCACTCAAGTGATCTGTAATAATATGTCGTGGATCACTTAAATCTGAGAATGTGCCGCGGGTAACTTGAATGATGTGGAACTGCACTGTGGGCCACTTCAGTGCTCTAAAACTACATCACATGTCACTCAAGGGATCTCTAAATGTGTCGTGGATCGCTTAAGTGTTCTGGAACTGTGTCCCAGGTCATTTAAGTGATCTGAAAATGTGCCACGGCTGCTTAAATGTTCTGGAATTGTCCCAGGGGACACAAGCGATCTGTAAATCTTGGTTCATTAAGTTGAGTGTTCCTTAATTCACAAAATTAAATTTGAGGAGCGCAGGCCGCATCAGATAACCACCAGGGCCATATAAGGTTCGCACGCCAAGTGCCTTTATGCGATTTATCATTATATGGCTTAGATGGTGTGTCGCAATGAATTTATTAAAGATAAATTTTGAGTTCATAACCTTCAAATAAAAATTAAATTAACACAAATTGATTATAATAACATACAAAGGTATTTTCTTCCGAAATTTCAATTAAAAAAAATAAATTTTTGCTCGTTAGGGGGGGGGGGAGCACGAGCTCCCTATGCCGCGTCCGCCCCCCATACATCTCTGATCCCACCAATATGCGTTAGGATCCAGAGGGGCAGAGCTGATGACGAAATTTTTCTGACAAGGGGGGGGGGGTCAGAGTTTTGCTTACTTTTGCTGACAAGGGGGAGGGAATGGCTAAAAATTTGCTTACGTAATACTTGAACGGCCCCTAAGATAGCCCTTCGAAGCATTTTAAACTATTGAATGTATGTTAGCTAACCATATTTCCTTGATAAAAATATGAGAAAATCGCCAATTGTCACCAAAAATGTTGACAAAGGTAAGCAAAGTTGCCAATTATTGCTAAAATTGCCAAAGAAACACCAAAAGCAGAAAATGAAGCAGTAGATTTTAATGGATTCTATGGGGGAAAAAACATTAACATGACAATATTTAAAGTCATAATTATACAATCGTAATATAATTTATAGGATTGGGAAAATAATTTTAATACTTAATTTCAGTAAAGAATAAAACCTTCAATAGAGGCTTTTTTATATATATATATATATATATATATATATGTAAAATAATGGGACATTTTCATGAAAAATTGGGATGGCCACAAAAATACATGAAAATATGGTAACGTACCAGGAAATACAGGGTATATAGTAACCGTAGATTACATACTTTCTAATTTTTTGTATTTAAGGCAAAGTTCAATGTTGTTTCAAACATAAAATGATTTCTGCTTAAATGCCATTTGCATACTAAACTACAATGGCTTTTTTTAAAAGCAAGACCTTTAGAACTTGACATTGTCTACAAATTGAAATGAGAATTATGATTGTTTTAAAAAATTATATATCTTTTAAAAAATTGGCATTTCTCAAAATTAAAAATGGGTAAATGTTGAATATAAATTTAAAAAAATCCAAGTAATTTTTTAAGTTTTGTAAAAAATCACTGTTTTTATCAACCGCGATAATGAATGTTCTTGAATTTTAAAATTTTGCCTGGAAAAGTACTTGAATAGTCCTTGAATTTTTTTACTTTCAAAAAGTATGAACCATGTATATAGACATTTTAGCACATTGTGAGAGAACTTAAATGGATGAGAGAAACAGAGTCTATCCTCCTTATTTCAATTTTCATTTTACAGGGGTGCAAGAGCTGCACCGAAACGGTTCTCTTGCTACATGATGCGCCAAGGTGCCGAATCCCTGCGCATTTATGCCAATTCTTGTTTGTGGTTCGCAGAGGTACCGCTAATGCACTGTAGTGTGTCAAATACCAGGAATTTAGGAAAAAGAAGCATGAAAATTTTCTTCATGGGACGCGTTCCTTCCGAGACACGGAAAAAGATACGGAGGGATAAACTTCAATTTTTTTTCACTTTCCACCATTTACCACAATCGTGTTATCTCGTGACCTTGGAAAGTAGTTCTACTACCTTGAAGTATAAAGTCCTATACTGTTATTGGTTAACCGTCGAGCTATCAAAGTCCCTGACTGAATATGCCAAATTTTCCGATTTCGGAGACAGTTTTTTCTCCTGCGGGTGATATACTGAAAATAACGGTAATTTCGCGGCTGCCAACCTGCGTTCAAAGACGGCATACATCAAAAAGGGGATTGGTTTACTTGTTTAAATAACAGACATTTTTCGAAGATCACTGGAAAAAAATTGGATTAGTGAAAACTCCAGCTAAAATATTCATAGTTTTGTCATCTAGCCACTATGCGGTCATGTGGTTATCATCGGCCGATCGTGACAATTTCACATTGCGAAAATCCGGATTTGGTGAACAACCACTGGGGCGGCTCGAAGAAAAAAAATTTCTACCCATGCAGAATCTATTTTTGGCGCTACTGACAGCATTTTTTTTTTGTCAGCAAAGCTTTTTTCACCCTTTCAACTCCATTTGGCCCCCCTCCTAGAGCTGCGCCCAATATGGCCGCACGGTCCGCCACTGCATTGGTGGAAGGAAGGACATGCTCTTAAGAATAGTCAAAGGAATGAGTTTGTACTAGGAGCATGTGTTTATTTTACATAACTTCTATGAGATACCTTTTTTATATTAATGTCCTATCTTTCCAAAAAATGTTGGAGAGAATGAAACGTTTGCACCCTTTCTTGTTTTTTGCACTCCCTCTCGTGCATTGCTGTGATGGTACATTACTCCCTCACGTATTGCTGGGATGTTACTTAACATTGTATCACCAACAGAACTATTAATTATGTGTGATGAATGGGTTGCACTACAATGCAAAGAATTACAAGAAGTGAAATCAGTTCAGAGAATAGATAGATAGATATTGGGCAGACATATTCAAACTTTGTAACCTTGAAAGCAGCCCAAAGTTCAAAATTTTACCAGTTTTGGTGAAGGCTTTTTTATCTTTAGCACATGGTAACGCAGACAGTGAAAAAGTTCATTTCGAACAGACTTTTATTTATTTGTTAACACATTGAAAAATTTGTCCATCCAATGCTTTAATGGAATAAGACATACAAAATCTTATGTTCAAGGGAAATTTGAAAAAAATTGTCATTGAGATGCTGAACTTCTGAAAGCGACTCGTGATTCGTAATCTATTAACATGCTATTGGGTTGAGAAATTGTTTAAGTAAATAAGGTATTTTTTTTAAATATTTTTCTCGTTTTTTGCATTTTGCTTTTAAATTTAATAATTCCTTTAAATTCTGTGAAAAGCTTTTTTTTTTTTTTTTTTTTCACAGAAACCCTTATTATATTCTGCACGCACTTTTTTTTTGCTATATCAGGATGAATATGATTTTGGTGTTCAAGCAGCAGAAATTCTTGCTGCGTAGGTTTTTAGTATGCATGTTGCTTAATTTGAAAAGAGTCTAATAATTTTTATTCGTCAGTAATTTTTATTTCAGTAATGCATGTTTTAATAGTATCAGATAAGATAATTCAGAAAAAATTTAAATGGATTTTAATTTGTGAAGGAAATTTATTTAGAATTATTTGTTTCAACCATTTTGGGAAAAACTTTTGACATTTCACAGAAAAATTACTCCTTATATTTCAGATATAGTTCGTTTTTAGTTCTGCTCCATTTTCAAAATTTCTGCTCCAAATATGAAATTTGCTGCTCTGAAATAGATGAGGGGCGCTTGCACCCCTGATTTTATTTTAGCTTACTTTTCCAGAGCTGTTCTCTGTAGCTTGCGGCATCGCAAATGACTGGTGCCATCAGATGGAGAAAATAAATATTTAACAGCGGTGATGTCATTAGTGGTGAATTTGTATGCTTCGACAACTAATTGAAAAAAAATTCAATTTTTCTAAACTTCTACTAACACACACACATTTCACTCTTTTTGCAAAAAAATGTTTTTCATATTGAATTTTTTTTTTAGAATAATATTTTTAGTGAGAATTATTGGATAATATTTATTAGTCTTTAATTGTTTTTTTTTTTAAATTTAAAAGTGAATTTCATTCGTTTCTGAACTTCTGCGGTGCTTTTTGATTGGTTAAATTGTTGTTTTGATGTATTTTTTCAATTAAAAATATGTTAATTGCATCAATTCACATTCGCTATTGTAAAATAAAAACAAACTATGTAAACTTATATATATACATTGTCTTTTTAAATCCACTTGAATGGGTTTTGTTTGATATACACTCTCAGGATTCATTTCCACACACAATTACAGTGAAACCTGTCTAAGACACTGTATGAGACAGCAAAACAGAAAAATAGTCTAGTGGGTAATTGATGTTTTTTCAATTATGGAAAACCTCTTTTAGATTGAAACCAATGTGGTAACGGAAGGCATATTTAGTCAATTTCTGGATTTAAAACCTGCCGAGACAAAGTATTTTTTGGCCTAGTACAAGTTTTTGTCTTTTGATAGGGGAGGGAGGAGTTAAGTCATATTAATCTCCTTTTTTAAAGAAACTTTTACTACTTAAAAAAATGATGAATGCTTATTATCTATCTGAACTGGTTCTGCAAGTAAGGGATTGGGATTGAGTGGAAGTGGATTTACTGTTCATAATTTAGTAGAAGCCTGTTTATCATTTCATCTATGATGGATGGGAATGGTGACTTTTGTTTAAAAAACACTTATTTTTCGTGAAAAAATGTTGGTAATTTCTATTTAAACTATTTCGGGAGAGTAGTAGGCAAGGGAGACTGAATACAGGGAGGGAGGGTTCACAATCTAGCTACTGCAGAGGTTTTCATCCAGTGCAGAGGTGGCCACCAGCTGCAAGAAACGTGCATTGAATTTAAACAGAAAAATCAAGTTCTTAGAGGCAAAAAAAAAATCAAACAAAATTTAAGTGTTGCAAAGTTGTAGAATGTTGGTTTCACAAATGTTATTGGTGGTTGATCTCATCTTTTAAGTAGGTATGAAAGTTCCTCAGTTTTAGTTTTTAAGTTTTTCATTGACAAAAGTAAGTGTTCATTCTATTGCTATTCAGGAGAATGTTTTATATTTAAGTTTAACTATTAGCACGTTAAATATGAAATTTCAGAATTAGTTATTTCAAACAGCAAACATGAAAAAATTCAGAATAATATGGATGTTTTTGTGTAATACTCGTTGGTTTATAGTAGTTAGAGTGATATTCTGAAAATTTAAGCATCATCAATCGATAGAAATAAATCTCTGCATATATTTTTATGTGCACTTTTATAAAGGGAAAACCTTTTTGGAATGGAAACTAATTTTTGTCTCTTAATGTTCCACTTTATAATGGTTTCACTTAATTCTAGCAACATAGTTTGCTCCATTTCAAATTCTACTTTTCAATGAGAAAAGTAGTGAGAATAAAAGAATGAAACCTTTCTGCTGCTTTTTATGAAGCAGTTTTTCAATTAAAATATATGCTATCAAGTTTTACTATTCAGTTTTTTTTAAACTTTAGGAAAGAAAATCGCAAAGATACCCGTGAAAACCAAGTCTCTCATCTGAATCAAGATATGGCTCCTCTTTCACCACTGTCAGCTATTGCAGAAAATTCAACACAAACCACAGTTCCTAGATCTGGTTTAGAGCAAACATCTAGTCTTTCATCAGTGATGTCTTCAGATACTGTTAAATTTCTGAAGTTTGCTGGTATGCTTTCTTTATTCATCATTCATGCTGTTCAATTTGTCACCATGCTTTATTTGCCAAATTGGTATTATAAAACAATATATTCTAGTGATTAATAAATAAAATTAGAAATTTTGCGCCAGTCACATATTCTCAAAGTAAGAAATGGCCTTGTGCCCAAACTTTTGTATTCCTTTCATTACTGCCAGACTTTGTGAATGCTACTATTAAACCACACATGCACTTCCAAGACATTCCTCTGAGGCAGCGGTTCTCAACCGGTGCTCTGTGGAGCCCCTGGGGCTCTGTGTACACTTCCCAGAGGCTCCGCTGCCACTCAAGGAAATAAAAAAAATAAAAGTAAATTTTTCCAGCAAGGGCTCCGCGAGTCAAAAAGGTTGGAAACCGCTGCTCTGAGGAATTTTTAACAAATTGCTACGTGCCAGATAGTGATTTATATTATGTGTTAGAAGTTAATACATAAGTGCTCTCTTTACATTTACTGTACCTACAAATGGTTGGTGTATGAAATACAGTGATACTTAGGCTTGTGAATTTATTTTTTGTACAGTATGAAATACAAATAACCAAGGAGATCAAAGATCCCATACTGGTGGTTATAAAAAAGTTCCTGTAACTTATTGTAACACATTTTAAGTTTACAAAGTAACATAAGGCTTCTTGTGAATCGAAATTAAATGAAATAGAAATTACATATATAACACTTGTTAGAAGTAAATCAAATGTTGATGTGAAAAAATAAATTGATAAGCACACACACAAAGAAAAATAAGACAATTTTTTTTCTAACAAAGTTTTTTTTCGTGAGTCTCAGCCTCAGTTAACAAATGTTTTAGTTGATATAGATGCACACATTACATTGTAATATAATATCTGAATTATCACTGTAGCTTGATTAATTTATGTTCGTCTCGAAATCACTTTGCAGATTCACCTCTATTTTTCTTTCAAAAAGCTTTTGACCCATTCCCTGTAAAATGAATGGGTCTACCAACCTTTGTTAGAGGCGCTGCAGAAGAGTGATGACCAAGGTTCTTTGACGCAATTCTTTGTTACACTGCTGAACCACAGATAAGTGTTGATTAGGGAAATAGGTGTCGCTGGTGAAAAAAGATTGAGAACCCCTACACTCTGTAATAAAATTCATCAAGGGCCTGGGTTTGGATTGTTTCAGTGTGTACAGTAAGACTTAGCACCAAACTGAACAGTCTGAACTTATCTTTTTTTATCTAAGCTCTGGGTAGGAGTGATTGAGAAACTATCCACATTTAAATGAATAATTATATTTTTTATGAGCAGTGTATTTTAGTTTTTATTTTATTAATTTTCATTTATTGCTATCGGATTACAGAATTTACAGCCATATTTTATAGGCTTTTTTCCAATATATATTATTTTTTAATTATTGATTTTAATTTTTTTTCTCCATTCACTTTGGTGGGCCATTTGCCTACTACTAAACCACACATGCACCTCGTCCGTACTCCTTTGCGGAATTCCTAACGAATTGGTATGTGTTGGAATTTGTGTCTGCATGTATAGTGAACCTAACATGAAGTTTGTTTCTGTGTAATGCTTGTTACATGTAGTGCTGACATCAATTTTTCTAAATATGAGTAAAGTGGGCAATTTATTTGCCTGGTGTAGCTTCTGATTTTTTATTTGTATTTGCATGTTTGAGACAGAAATGAGCTGAACACATATAAGAGGAAATGTATGAATCCAATCCTAACAATTCTGTGCATAGTGTAAAATAAAAAATATCCTCAGTATTTCATCTTCCTTTAATTGCCCCTTCATCTAGTTGTGGAGTTCCTCTCATTCTTCTGTTAGTTTTTATATTTTTATAATACCTATATACAGGGCCGCAACTAGATATTTTGTCACCCAGGGCAAGCCAGAATTTTGGTGCCCCTTCCATGTAGAAGAAGCAGTTAAAGGGTTCATTCAGTGTTCATTCTCGTCCAGCACCCAGGGCACCAGACGCAGAAACTCCCCCTTAGTGGTTACCCTGCCTGTACAGGATTTCTTTAAAATTTTGGCAGTACCTAGAATGAATCAAACTATTTTTCATAGAAACCTTTGGGAAGTCACATTTTGCCATATTTTAGAACGAATTATCTTTGTAGTTGAAAGGATCACTGTGTGTGTAGTGTTTGTAATAATTTTAATGTTTGTGAGTCTGCCTGCTATCTGTGGAGATACTTTCTTTAAGGTGGAGAGGCATTTGAACCAATATGAAGTGGTAATTATACAGCTTTAAAAGTATATTTTTATCTGTTGTGAATAATTTTCAAATTTGCAGTCTATCAAATAACTTTTTTCCTAAAGACTTTTACAATTTTTTTTTTTTTGTGCTGAGTATCAATGACCTCTTTAAACTGCATTTAAATATCCTACTTCAATATTCAAACAGTAATCCTTTAATATGATTTTTTTTAAATTTCTTAAATTTCTAAAGTCTAATATTGAGTCCAAATTTTTTGTTCTGAATTATAGGCAGCTGGTTATTATATGCAGCCTTATACTGATAAAAAGTTTGAGTAAAAGTAAATATTTTTAAAAATAATCCACAAAAAATAAGTTTTCAAAGTATTGAATGGCATATAAATGTAATTAGAAGAATCTCTCTAAATGTTTTTCCTAGAAAAGTGTAACTAATGACTCTTTTCCTTGTGATTTCATCAGTGGTGATATAGATAATTACCAAATATTTGCATGTGCAGATCATGGGATCACTTTCTTCTCAAAGTTGTGAAATTTTCATGTGTAAATTATGCATGGGGAATTATTGTTGCTTGAAAATATTTTTAAAAATAAAAATCAACTTTTTCTAATGAACTTTTTGTAGTAAAATTTAAAAAAAATTTTGTATGTTTTGAAGTTTAAACTAACAGTAGAAGCTGCTGCTTGGAATCAGATGTTATCATTTGTTTATTTTTATCACTATTGCAAAGTGTGGATTGTAACAATATCATAATATAGAAAAAATTTGTTTTAGTTATATTGGAACTTTGGTTAATGTTATTGACCACCTGCTTATCTCTTCTTCGTTGAGGTAGAGCGGTGAGGCATGTTCTGGTTAGGAAGTAGGAGGTTTATGTTGTGGTTTTTTTTTGTGTAAATCACACATTTTTTGTGTATTTGGAAGCTAAGGTTAATTTTAAGGACTTTTTAACCTTACAGCCACCTTGTTGGACATTTTAATTGTTGTGGCCTTATATTTGTATAACCAGCACAGCAGAAATCACTTGATCCCTCGTAAAATGACACATCTTTTTTAATGAAACAGGCTTCCTTCATATTTTCAGTAGTTGCAAAGTAAAGGGGTGAAAATATTTGCTCCATTGAAGAGTCAGATCTACAAAATGTCTGGCCTTTTCACCTTGACAATATGAATTTTTTTCTTGACCAGATATATGCAGTTTTGTCCATTGAGAAGTTGAAGATTTTTCTCTATCAGTTATCATTATCAACCTGTCGGAGTATGTAGGAGATCAGAAAGTGTACCCCTCTCTTGTTTATATTTCCTACTCAGTTCACAATGTCCTAATCAGGCTGTAGTTGCCGGCATGATCCATGCACACGTGGCACCGCTTTTGCAGTGAAGGCAAATATAGGAATTTTTTTTTTTTAATTTCAGTTTTTGGTCATTTCCTTTCGGTTGCCCAGATTCAGTTTTTACCTGAATGACTTTAAGGGGATCCATGGAATATACCATAATTTAAAAAAGTACTAAAAGGATTAAGTTGTTCTAGGAAGCCAAAAAGGATTTGTATTGCATTGTTTTGCTGCCATTGTGATTCAAGTACATAGTGTAATTATAAAAATAGAACGCATATAAAAAAATTCAAGACTTATAACATATAATTAATTTGAAAAAAATAACTACAATCCTCTGGGAAAACCATGGCTTTTTGTTTTGCCAAAACATATCCGGATGGATATACTAAAGAGCTTTCATGATGCACCTTCAGCTGGTCATTTAGATTTGGCAAAGATGTATGACAAAGTACGCAGAAAGTCCTACTGGCCGGGACTATATAGATTTGTATGCTGTTATGTGTCTCGTTGCAAGGAATGCCAAAGAAAAGCCTCTTTGTAATGACCCCCAGGATATCTTCAACCAATTAAACCTGCTTGCATCCCCCATTTCATAAAATAGGGATAGATCTGCTCGGGCGATTTACAGAACCAAAGAAGGAAAGTCTCTTTGTAACGACCCCCAGGATATCTTCAATCGATTAAACCTGCTGACACCCCTATTTCATAAAATAGGGATAGATCTGCTCAGGCGATTCCCGCTGACAACTCAAGGGAACAATGGATAATTATATGTACTGATTATCTTACACGATTTATCATCATGAAAGCTCCGCTAACCGGTGATGCAATGGAAATCGCAAAATTTCTAGTTGAAGATGTGGTCTTAAAGCATGGATCACCAAGAGAAATTATTAATGACAGAGGTTGATAGTTTTTGTCGAATCTAGTAAAGGAAATAAACGAGCTGTGCAAGACTTCTCATCTGCTAACTACGGCATATCATCCTCAAACGAACGGCCTAACGGAAAAGTTCAACAAACTATGTGACATCGTTGGTGGACACACCAGGTAAAGAAACCTATGCCAGCGTGACGTGTGTGTGGTGGTAAGTTGCTCGTCTACCACCGTGAAGGTTGCTGTCATGGTCCTGGGTTCGAACCCAAGGGAGGATATAGGTATTTTCCCTAACGAACTTGAGTCAGCGCCTTCATTTCCAACCCATCTCAGTAATGACAGTAAATTGCAATATATATAGCAATATGGCCAGAGTTGGTGAAGTAGGTAAAGAAACCTAGAATTACGGAAAGCTCAATAAGAAGTCGCATGCTACAAGGGTTGAATCTGGAGTTAGGATTACTGCCGGCCCAGTCTAGAAGAGTTCGTCAGCATTTTTTATTTTGAAAAGAAGTTGAAGATTGCAAATAGTGTGAAGCACAAGATAAACACTGGTGATGCTCTTCCTGTAAAGCAGAAGCCTTATAGATTGTCACTTGCAGAAAGGCATATAATACAAGATGCAGTCGATAAAATGCTGAAACTGGACATAATTGAACCATCCGAGAGTCCTTGGTCTTCACCAGTTGTATTAGTGAAGCAAAAAGATGGAACATGGTGCTTTTGTGTTGATTACCATCGCCTAAATAAGATTATGTGGCAGTGGATACACATCCTCCGTGGTAATAAAGAAAAGATAGATAATAAATTAAGGTAAAGAAAAGATAGCATTCATTATACTTGATTGTCTTCACCAGTTTAAGGTGATGCTTTTTGGGCTCTGTAATGCACTTGTTACATTCGAGAGAATGATGGATAGTTTACTCAAAGGATTTGTGAAATGACATATTTGCTTATGCTACTTGACAAATTGCTCCACCAACTAATGTCACGTAGTTTGTTGAATTAATCAAGGCTTAACAATGAAATACTTATGAAATTGAATTTATTCGTCAAACATTCATAAATTTAATTGTTAAAGGAGAGAACAATTGAGTGCACTATAGTAATTGTTCAGTGCCAGGTTATATGCGGCTCTTGGAACATTCCAGAAACTAGTATGTTTAATATTGATTAACATACTGGTTTGTGGAATATTCCAAGAGCTGTATATAACCCGGCACCGAACTAATGCACTCAATTGTTCTCTCCTGTAACAATTATCTGCCCATATATAAGCAATCAAATACAAAAAACTTTATTTCAATCAGATTAATTTGTTTTTTTCAAAATGAAATAATTATAGTGTAAACCTGAAAAAAGAGAACTTTGAATGTAATTTTCTTAAATTGCAGTTTTGAGCTCAACCAAAATTTCGAATTTTCGTAGGAATATTTATACGACTTGTTACTATAATGAACCTCAAACTTTGATCATTGGTTAGAATTTTATGAATTTTTAAAGTTTGAAAAAAAAATGTATGAAATTCAAAAATCTGAATTCAACATTTTTTAAAAAAACACACGGGTTAATTTCTAAATCTGAGGTTCATTTTACTAACACATGACAAAAATTTCTACAAAATTTGAGAATTTTTTGGTAGTAGTTTTTTTTTAAATCTCAGATAAACTCAAAAAACTGCAATCTGAGAAAATCGTAATAACTGCAGAAAAATTGGGAAAGTGCATGCATACATACACACGCAAGAGAAGAGAAAAAACTGGTTTTGTTTCCTCTAGATTTCTTACAGGGTTATACTATCGTTAATCAGTTTCAATAACACAAAGTTATGCATTTGGTGTGTGTTCGGGTAATTAGGCAGTATTATGAAGTGGTGTAATTGATTTTTAATGTGTTATAACTCCTTAATTATTGGTCATATCAAAAAACTGAAAACACTTTTCCATATTAGTTTTATCATAAGGAATCGTGTATTATTATTATTGATTGGTTGATAGTTACCACCCTTTATTGTATTCAAACCACTCTTTGATTGGTGTTGTTACTTATTTTTTCCCCTGTCGTGTAATCATTATTTAATAGTTAAGTTACCCGTGTCCCTCTTTTCTACCATTACCCTGAATAATCAAGAGGTTCTCTTTATGTACAACATTGTTGCGATACAACTGCCTCTCATTTAGACTAAGTATTTTTAATGATCCTTTAACATTTTGTCCATGACTGTCTTTTATGCTGTTTTAATTATAGTTATTTTATTGCAGAACGGAATACCATCAGGTGGGATGAAAATTGTCGAAATTTCACTTACTTTATTGTGGTACCTTTTTCTTTTAAATTAGAGCAGCACAATTTTGTGCCATTGTTGTACAGGGAATAGAAATTCTTTATGACAGTACACTCAAACCTGTTTTTGTGCGGTGGATAGGGACAGCATAAAAGAAAACGCATAAAAAAAAATTGCACAAAACTTCATGAGTAGCTCTAAAAAATATTTTTCGCAACACATTTAGAAAGAATTTTTTTTATGTGGTGGATAGGGACCGCATAAAATTAGTCTCATGTAGAAAATAACTCAAAACCTTACGAAATAACTAGGAATTGCTTTTTTAAACAAAATCAAGACACTAGGCTTGGCAGCTACTTGGAATCTTGCCAAACCTTTTGGAATCTGATTTAGAAAATACACATGCGAACATTTTTAAATATTTTATTGACGTATATACTTATTTTACACATACAAAACGTTTTTGTATGCCTCTTAGTGTATTCACCTAATTCAAATTCTTTACCAAGAGCTGTCTCTCCTTCACCTTCTGCTATTTCTTTTGAAATCGTAGTCTTAGTTTCTAAGGAAATTGCCTTTCTCTTCGCTTTGTTTTTGCCCTTATTCATTTTCAGGGATTATGTCTAGAAATAAAATAAAAATCCATATCTAAATAGAAAAAATACCTTCAATTTACACTTTGAAATGAATATTATCTTAATAGTCCAGGAATATGAAAGCACTTTGAAGGACGCCAATTAAATAATTTGATTATATAATTCAATACATATATAATGTAATTGGCTGACGCAATACTTATGTAATGTGATGAAATATCAAAAATTGAAAAAACTAAATGGCTGATCAAACCTACTAATTTTTTTTTGTATTGATAACTTCGTCAATTATGTTCTAATTTGATTGAAATTTTCATATATCGCACAAAAAAAATCTCACAAAAACAGGTTTGAGTGTACTGGCCCAGTGTTTGGGGATGAGATTTGTTTCATAATATCCACTCACACAATAAACCTATCACATTTTTCATACAAGGTGAAAATTATGAGAAAGTGTCATCCATATTTTATCTTGTCTTGGGCAAAATGACCCCTCCAAGACTTTTTCTTTTCTACAGCAGCAATTCCTGAATTCTTAGAAATAATAAATTTTTTCATAAAAATCTGACAAACCTTTTCTTTATTTTCTATCATTTATAAAATGCTGGCAGTACTTTTTCTCCCTGTATTTGAACAAAAGCTCTTAGCACAGTTAGGCCCATGCAATTTTTTTTCTAGTGCAGAAACTCACGAGTCGATACTTGCCTAAAAATCAAGCAAATTTTTACCAAGTTTTGAAAAATTGAGGTAGTCTAAATTTGAACAATGAAATAGAAGTAAACCACTCATCCTCACAGCAATAGTTATCTTGAGTACAGCACACATTGTGAACAACATCTGATAATGGAGGGAACAGCTGTTCTAGAAGTTAATATCAAACTAATGAAAACAGCAGAATGTCTGAATTTGTAAAAAAGAAATTCTGCACAAAATGTACCAAATAAAATTACAAATACAAATGTGCTTGTACACATTTAAGCAAACATAAAAGACCAAGATTTTCTCAGAATATTTTGTGGTGTGGAATATGAATTTTTTCACATTTGGACAATTCTCTTTTTTTTTTTTAAATTCTTAAAATATTATTTTTATTTATCTAGAAACCCACAAGACGGTTCTGAATCAAATTTTGCGACAGTCAAATACTCCACTGGCAGATGGCCCATTCTCTGTTCTTGTGGATCATACTAGGGTGTTGGATTTTGATGTAAAACGCAGGTATTTTAGACAGGAGCTTGAACGAATGGATGAAGGAGCAAGAAGAGAAGATTTGGCAGTTCATGTTAGAAGAGAGCACGTTTTTGAAGATTCATTCCGTGAACTACATCGTAGGTCACCAGAAGAATGGAAAAATCGTTTTTATATAGTTTTTGAAGGTTAGATTCTTTTTATTCTGTGTGAGCTTGAATGTACTGGTCATTTCTTACTGGTGCTAAGTTAATGATATGGATATAGTGACTTTTTTTCTTTTTTTTTTTCCTCAAGAAAAACGGGTTAAAAATAATGTTTTGACTTTTCCAGGACATGGTGATCTCATGTTTGTAGATATGCTGATATAAATTCTAAAACTTTTGTACTATGCTTAGATTTCAATTTAATAACTACAAATATAATATTTTAGATACCAAAACCAATTTGTTAGTTGCCATGTTGATCTGGTGCTATTCAAACCCTGTATGAGAGCACCCCAGTAGCACAACAATATAGATAGGCATAGTGTTTTTGATATTGTTCGATGTTGCAATTGGATATAAAACAATATATAAATGGTATAGGTTCATCAATATAGGTCAACGTAGAGAATTTGATGTTATTGGATGTGGTATTTGAGATGATAAATGAGGCCTTCAGAGCTAAAGTGGATCAAGTCCAGTAAATTCGGATTTAAAATTGAAGTGTCATCTTATTGTTTTTGAATTTTCAAATTATGACTCGTGTTTCAGTTCGTCTTCATACTACAACAATAAAAAGAAAATTATCCTCTAAATCAGTGTTTCTCAACCTGGAGCTATATGGCCCCTTGCGGTCCTGGGATATTCTAAGGGGCCACGAGTTAAAATCAGATAAAAGGGGAGTCATGACAAGTGGTAAGGGAGCCTACAGAGAGATGTGAAGAAATCAAGTTTTCAAGTGAAATGTTGATAAAAAAGTGTGGCAACTTTCAGAATCCAGTAGAGCTGCCCATGAAGCAGAAGCCATCTAAACCTATGTGGACATGGCTTGGGGTGCTCATGAGTTACATGCCCTTTATGGTCACATATGGTACTATGATTTTTGAGTGTAAATATGTAAGCTGTTTCGATTACATATAAGGGCCCCCCCCCCAGAATATCATTTTGTCCGGGAACCCATGATAGTGAGACGACCATGCATAGAACCCCCAAAAGAAGTTCACTGAACTCTAGCCCATGGTAAGGACGTAAGTTTTGTTTCTGTGTAACAAGTATTACACAGAAACAAAACTTCATGGCAGGTTCACAACACATACACAAACATTCCAGCATGTACCAATTAGAAGTTTCGCAGAGGAATATGGAAGAGGTGCATGTGTGGTTAAGTATCCCACGGTAAGGCTCAGACCCATAATGTGTCAGAGACGATTTATTGTGTAGGTTCGTTGGATCATCCAGCATTTTGCACTGGCCTATTCCCATATAATTTGTCCCTTAAGAAAGGTGGAAATCTCCCCTTCTTCCCTCCCACTTTGATCGATCTTGTTTATAAAATTTTTGTTCATTACAAATTTAGTTTGGACTAGATTAAATTCAGTAAGTAGAAAGTGTTTTGCTCCTTCATGAGGGTGGGGGGCCCCTAGGTAAGTCGAGGGGGGGGGGCCACAAGATGAAAATGTGGTTCAAAGTGGGCCATATATAAGCTAAAAAAGGTTGAGAACCACTGCTCTAAATCACTTTAGGATTCAACTAGTGTTAATAAACTTTAACCTTGATTATCTCAAAACTATAATTTATGGACTTGATCCACTTTAGCTTTGAACGCCTCAAATATAGAAATTATGTGATAGAAATAACTGCTTCTATAACTGTACCAGAACTAACCTATGTTTATAAAATACAGGTAACACAAAAAATTTCGCTGAATTTTTCTCTCCAAAGCAAATTCAATTTCACAAAATAAGTGGTGCAAAATCCAAAAAAATAATAAACTATGTACAGTCAAATAATGTATACAAGCATACATTAGATTAAACTTAAAATTGCTTGCACTCATATACATTCTCCATGTACAATAGTCTTTTACACAAGCTTAAGATTTAAAACAGTAATTTGCTTGTTTGATCTTGCACTAATTTTCAGTTTAAAAGAATTTTTTATACTGAATTATGATTACAACATTATGATAGTCAGTTTTCATATTGAATTAAAAAAAATTTGGAAACAAAAAATAAAGTAGACACTGCACTACTGCAGTGTGAGACAGAATTATAAGACAACCTGAGTATTCAGGGGAAAAAAAATAATAATATTTACGCAATAATGAAACTTAAGTGCATGTATCAGTCGTGTTGTTTACAATTGTGAGTAAAACTACAAGGACATCCGAGAAATAGTTTTTGATGTTTTAATATTTTTGTGACTTCGTGTAAAAAAGTATGGCAGAAATATAAAACATTTTAATTTACACTACTCTACAGTATAGTCTAGGAGCATAATGTATTCCGTGGGGTTTTTTTTGGGAAGGGAAGGTCCGACTATGTGGAATCTATTGTATGCTATGTGTTGATGTAGTACCAGGTATTTACCTCCCAATTGTGCGGTTTTCGGTTTTTATGTCATCTTAAATCCAAGATGGCCACCATAGGAGGGAGTATAATGTATTCTGTGGGATTTTTTGTGAAAGGAAGGTGTGACTATGTGTAATATCTTTATTGTATGCTACATAATGACTTAATACCGATTGTTTACCTTAAAATTGTGTGGTGTGGTTTTTATGAGGTCAACTTCAAAACAACGAATTGAGTCTGATCAAACGTATTTCTGGAAGATGAAACAAGTTAAATTAAAATTGTGTAAAACAGCTTTCAAGAAAGTACCAATAAAAGTGGGAGAAACAATTATACAACTAAAGGTACCCTATACAGTTCATTTTTCATTCTAATATAGAACTTTCAAGGTTGTGATGTGTGAATTTGTATTATTTTAAATGGGATTAAATGTCATACAAGTTGTTCTTCAAAGTGAAAAGCTGTAGAAATGAGAGTAACAGTTTTAGAAAAAATAGATATTTTAGCATTTATCGTCTGAATGCATTTTTACTATACCATTATATATTGAACATACAAAAATTTCTGACAGAGTTCCAATGTTCAAACAACGTACTTCAAAATGATCATTTTACAAGAATGACACTACCAAAGTGCGATTAAAAGTGATGCCAACAGCACGCAATGTTTCCAGGTGGTCACACCCTCCCAAGTATTAACCGTGTGCTTGATGCTGCTTAACTTTGGTGATCTTACGAGAACTAGTGTTTTCAGCATAGTATGGCCATTGGCAAAACGTTGTACTGGTCTGATATACTAATGATATCATTGTGCTACTGTGGTAATTGCTTAATTAAAGTCATTGGAAAGGCAGTTGCAAGCTATCAAAGGTCTCAATGTCATTCACCATCAATCCCATCCCCAACTCTCCTCAGTCACTCTTATATTCGTGTCCTTTTCACATTCTTCATTTTTCGAAACACATCCTTTCGCATATATATCTTATTGAAGAATAAAAAATACAGTATGTATGCTAGTACTGTTTTTGATTTTTTTAAATGTAAAGCCAACGTTAAAAGCATTTTTTGTTTTTTTGGATAATAAGTTTTTGGATAATTCAAGGTGGCCTCTGTCCTATCTAACTATGATTATCAAGGATCTACTGTATTAAGAATTAGAAAAAAGTACCCTAATTTGGACCACTTTTTCTTAAAAATAAGAATTGATTGGTACATTTACTTGATGCCAGAGGGCAGGGCTTCTGAAAAAGTGTGTATAGCACATGTTTGATATTTCCAGTTGCATTTTGTCTTGGTATGATTACACATTTTCTTTGTTACAGCTACTTGCTATTATTTTTCATCCCCCTTTTTCCCAAGAGTTAAAGAACTTGATTCATAGGAAAGTGCTGTTTTGTTTACTATATATTTTTCGTAACCCTTTATTTCTTTTTTTTTCTAACACTTTTAGATCGCTGAATTGGACTGGTTCAAATAGGGCAACAATGATTGTTCCAATTTAGGAAACATTGCTATTTTTCAAATGATAGTCTCATTACAATGACCATAAATCATTTAATTACAAATTTTTAGTAATAAGTAATGAAATGGTTTATGGTCATTGTAATGAGACTATCATATGAAAAATGGTGATGTTTCCTAAATTGGACCAGTCATTGTTGCCCTATTTGAACCAGCCCAATTTAGCGATCTAAAAGCGGTCATCTGATTTTAATATAGATTATTATAATTATATTCTAATGTGAATGAGGGGTTTCAATGAAGAAAGGATGGCGCAATTATTTTATTTTTTTAGAAGAATTAGTGAACAAACATGCAAAATGGTTCACTAGTCTTTAACAGTCTTTAACGTTGATGTGGGTACACCACAGTCCAACAGAAACCTTAGAGGAAAGTGATGAACTAATTAATTTTCCCTGCTGTGCCTAACACTTTGGCAGTAGAAAATGATGACATAATGATGAAATAGACAAACCACCATAAGCATGGGTAGACAAAACAACAGTTTTGTATTTCTTTTGGGGTTGATTTTAATTTTGAAAATCATTGAAATAATCAAACTAGAAATTTTTATCTCGTAATTTTCTTATTTTTGAAAGTTTTGTTTTTTAATGTTCTTTTTTTTAAATATTTCTCGTCTTTAATTTCCCAATGTTTCTCTTTCTCAATATTTTTCTCAAATTTTTCATAATTTTAATTGTAGTTTTTCTGACAATAAATTAGAAAAATTAATTATTTCATATTTTCATAATATATTTTTTTAACTTTACAGTTATTTTTTCCCCTAAATATTTTTGATTATTCATGAACTTCATGAAAATAATGAATTTTTGTCAAAGCAATGTTTAAAGACATTGATTTTAAACATTTTTAACAACTGGCCAACTTGAGAAACTTGGGGGTCCAAATTAGGAAACTAGTTTCTCAAGTTGTACCAAGTTCACTTTTTTGGTTTTCATGATACCATTCAAATATGAAATGAGATATAGTTTTAAAATATAACCATATTTTTAATCATAAATTCAGTACCTATCATTCTACTCAGTTTTGTGATTTTTTGACGAATAATATGACAGTAATTTAACAAAATGTACAAAGTTTTCCAATATAAGCTACTTTCCCTATAGAAATTGTTTAAAAAAATGAAATGCCACTTGCGTACATCATGTAATTCAGGGGTTACTAACCTTTTTTTTAACTGCAACTCAAAACCAACCGTATGTCCAACTTCGCTATCCATGGGTCTATTTAAATCAAAAATGCTCATTAGATATTCCTTATATTGTTATTAGCAAAATGATTGCTTTTTGAAATTAGCGAAACCTGTCACATAATGAGTGGATTTGAATTCGTCTTCTGTGATGATGTCCCATAGGTTGAGAATGTCCGATGTAACTCCCAGACAGTTAAATTTCAAACAAATGGTATAATAGAAGGCTTGACAAACCCCGGCTATATTACCGGTTATTGAAGCCTAAATTTTTTTTTTCTATTGGTCATTGTTAAATTAAAATTCAATGAGAACACAAAATTTTTGGATTTCATGACAGTGTGCCTTCCAACATGGAAAGAAATAATCAAATCTGGAAAATGTGACATTGTGGTCATTTATATTCTCAAATAATACCCAAAGAAACACCATTTAAAAAAACCAATAATACATGCATATTGATAGCATACAGAAGAAAATAGTTTTGATTTGAACAAAGGCACCTAAATTACTTAAAGTTTTCATTTATTCTGGATTTTTTTTTCCTTAAACATTATAATATTTTTTATAAAATTTTTAATTCTAAAACATTCCATTACTTTTCGGATTTTTCTTTTATTAATGCTGGATTAATTTTCCAAATTTTCTTTAATTCTGAAGTTATTTCTTGTCAATTATTTCATTCATTAATTTTCGATTTTTATCAATTTTCATTCAGAGGCTGTATAATAGATTATCCTATGTGTTCAGAAATATTTTTGTATTAGGCATTCTAGCATCTAGTACATTCTGAAAAGGCCTATGCATTTTTGTATCGCCATCACACAGGACTGACTAGAATTTTTATAGGGGGGGGGGGGGGAGGAGACATGATTTTGCCGCCTTCACCTCTAAAATTCAATCATTTTATAATGGTATTTTTTCCCTCCTAATATTCAGGCACGCCCCCAAGTTTGCCGCTCCTGGCAGTTGTCCTCCTTCTTTGTTCCTTCCCTACCAAAATATATATGAAATCTACATTTTTAATGGGATCCTGAAATCGTTAAGATGTCTCTGCAAAAACAAATGTCAAACAAAATGAAAAATCTACCCTAAAAAAAGGAATCTCATTTTACCGATCTATAAGAATAAAATTGCTTTTTGTCTTTTTCCACAGCTCTTCCTCTGTACTCGCCCGCTGAAGATGCTTTTCTTCATTTTTTTTGTGATGGATATTTTGTTTATTTTGAACAAAAGTTATTGAATTAACAACATGAACTCTTAACACTGAAGTATTACATTTATATTTAAAGATGCGCTTTCTTTAGTCCATCAGAGCTATTGGCTACTCCAAGGGCCTTCATGCACTTTCTTCTTGAATAAGAAGGCATATTTGTTCCTCTTGGAGTGTCTGAAAAGGTCCGTTTTTTTAGCAGATATGACAAATTGAATTCCCTCCTCGTGAAGAGCGAAAATTTGGATTATTTCAAATGCGATTATATGCAAAAAAGTATCATTCTCCTTTAAAGCAAAAGAATGTTTAAATGGGAGTAAAACAATTCCAGAAAAAAAAAGTTATTTCTGCATTATTAGAGAGTGAATGCATTTTTAACAATATCAAATCATTAACAATATCAATGTCGAAAGGTACGTTCCAACATTCAATATTCATTTCACATTGCAACATTGTACTGTTGTCAGTCTGATAGACTAACAGTATCATTGTTCTACTGGGGTATTGTGTTAGCAGAATTTCTACAATATTTATAATCTCCACTGTCAGCAAAAGTTAAATTTCTGACCTCTCCTCGTCAGCAAAATATAGCGAGGTGGGCCAAAGCTCATGGTGCTGGTCTTTATCTCTAAGAGGCTTCAACTGCCTCTTTCCAAAGGAGTACCCAGTGTATAGGATTTGGCCAGAAAGGCAGCGTGATGGCAGAATCCCATGAAATCCTTAAAACCTGGGCTATCTTTGGCAAGAATATGACTGACCTTCCTGCAGCTATGGATTCATTACTCTTTTATTTTTTTTACCTTACTTCTAGAGAGAGAAGAAAGCTCAAGAGTCCTGGATTGCATAAATTTTAGCAAAAGAATGAAATTTGAGAAGTAGTAATAAATGAATAAAAAAATTTAAGGATTAATAAAGAAAAAAAATTAGGTAACTGAGTTATATTTGCTTGAAGGCTCCTGGGAGGTGCGATCATCCTGATCATCACCCACTTCCCCCGTATCCACACCTACAATGTAAACAGTATTCACAGCATGATTTTCAATCATCATTTGTTTCAGCCTATTGTAGGGAAAAAATGTAGTACCTTAAAACATTATTTTTCAAACTTTTTCTCCTTAGTCTTTACTGTAAAATTCATCAAGTTTACTAAGTTCTTTTATACTGTAACTAAGAAATGTATACTTTTAGAGAAGGGTGTGTGTGTGTGTGTGTGAAATATTTCATGGTACAACATGGGTCTCCTACCTTGAGGAAAAAAAGAAAATGCTAGAAAGGAATGTGTAAGTGTTTTTCATATACGGGGAACACGGCTGATTTGAACATGGTTAATTCAAATTATTTTCGGTAATTCCAGTTTAACCCTTCCAGACCCACATGAAATTCATTGGAAGAAAAACCTTTTTTTTACAGCAAAAAAGATATTTATATAAAGCCTATATTAACCCTATGTAAAAAAAATTTTGAAAATGATCATTTTTAAAGAAATCACAGCTATGTCCATTGAGGTGGACACTGGGTCTCAATGGTTGCAAAACTTCTTAAATCTTGTTTTTGATGTCAAAGTCTAAAATAATGTATTCTGAAATGTAGATTTAAAAATACAGTCTGAATGCATCTTACTCATGGGCTCCACATGTAAGAGCCCTGTCAGCACATGGGCTCAATAGGTCATGCCCTACATCATGGCCTCTTGGTACCTGAGGAGCTTCTGCTGATGTTTCATAGCAATTAGCATCAATTGTAAAGGAACTGGATGGGGTTCATGGGATTGCTCAGCCGGGGGGGGGGGGGGCATGATCTCTCAATATGGCTCTGCCCATATGGTGGGGACTGGCCTGGGAGCCCATTACAAATCTTACTGGTTTGCTTTCTCTCACTAATTTATAAGCTTATAATTGAAGGGGGCCATGGAAAATCCTGGACTAGGGTCACCACCAAAGAGTCCAGTTTACGGATTCAGAATGTATGGGCCACGAGTTTATTGATTTGAAATTTCTGTTAGGTGTTATCACTTTCTAACATGTCAATCTGATGCATCTAATTGTTATATAGGGTGGACCAAAAGTCATGTCATATTTCATAATTTATATAAAATCAATGAGCTTATGAGAGGACAGTAATAGAAATATTGCTACATAATTTTTTTCTGGAAAATAAAAAGTACAAAATTTCATCCATGGATACTGTTTAAAAGTGGTTAAAATTGAACACTGAGATGAATCGCGCCCAGAATCAATATTTTATTGCGTACATTCGATACCGCAGATAGTGTTAGCAAATACATGAATTGAAATAAAGTACATTCAAGATATCACTTACTTGGTCTACAAATAATATGTAATGGTGCTTGGTGAAAATCTGGTCAAAACTCAAACGTGTACTCTTATCGTTTGTCAAAATTTTGCTTTTGTTGTTTACATGTTTTAAAGTACAATACAAGCAGTTCATGCAATTTTTTACAATTTCTTTTTAATACCCCAGAAATAATGCTCGGCCATGACATTACAAATATCACTGAGAACAAAATGCTGTAAGGAAGTTTTGCTACCTTTAAGACCCAGTGTCCATCTCAATAGACATCACATTATCTTCATGCAAATGATTAAATGTGAGTGCAAATGAAAAAATCTTCTATGGTATAAGAAGTATAAGGTATAGGAGACACTAAAAAATAATGAAAATTCCATCGTAAAAAATTTTTTTGAGAAATAAATAAAAACAAACTTTATTGTATAAGCCAAGAAGCACGGATGACTGACATAAATTTTGGCAACATTACCAGTACAGAAATGACAAACTACATCCAAAACTAATGTTAACTCCTTTGTCAGCCATATTTAGCTAACCACTTCTGTTCACCTTATATGACCAGTGGCAACTTATGGAAAGAAGAGTGGGAGTACTGGTATAACCTGAATGCCATGTAAAGGGGTTGTAGCAAAAATCGTTTTTACCTGTAACTTCCTGTGATATTTTATTTTCCATTTAAACAGGACTTAAGTGATAGCATTCAATAAATTTTTATAATTATCAATTTTTGAGAATTTTGTGAAAGTATAGTTATCCTATATGTATGAATTTGACAATTCAAACTTTTTGCTTACTTTTTTCTTCTAAATGAAATTTTGATTAAAAAAATATTTGTTTTATAAAGTTTTTTTTTTGTTGATGTTACCCATCACTCTAGGAGAAGAAGGGCAGGATGCTGGAGGTCTGCTAAGAGAATGGTACACCATTATTTCAAGAGAAATATTTAACCCTATGTACGCTCTGTTCTCTACATCACCTGGTGATAGAGTTACGTATATGATTAATGCTTCATCTCATTGTAATTCAAATCATCTGAGTTACTTCAAATTTGTTGGTCATGTCATAGCTAAGGCAGTTTATGATAACAAGCTTCTGGAGTCGTATTTCACCAGGTCATTTTATAAACACATCTTGGGAAAGCCTGTTCGGTAAGTAAACTTTTTTTAAAATCTTTTTATAAGTGTAATATAACCACTACCTCCCTACCGCAGTCAGGGAGCTAGCCTCTGAGGGTCTGGGTTTGAATCCCAGTTCAGGCATGGATGTCTACTAACACTGGGGTCTTAGGGCATTGCGACCCCAAACGAGAAGGGGCGCTGAAATGCATTAAATATACATTACTAGAAAAATAGCTTTTAGATACGTATTTATAAAAAAAATATCTGTAAAATATACATGAAAAATGACAGATGAGATTTTTTTTAAAAAAACAAAAAACAAAGGTTTGAGTGTATATAATAGTACGGTTATTTTTCGAAAAGCTCGATCACTGGCCAGTCTAATGACTCGTTAGACTTTCCTATTACTTCAACCAGGGGCAGCTCAGTGGCACTGGGTATGCTCCAGAAGGGCGTCAAATCCGAAGTGAAAGGGCAAAGAAAAATTTGGAAAAATTATTAGTGCTCGCTGTAGGAGGGGCGGCAATTCTGAGATAGACGGGGCAAAAAAAAGTTAGGGGTCCCAAAGCAGAATGTTTTGCGACGTTCTGCAACGAGCCCTCAGCTGACTGGAAATATTCTGTGGTAAAAATTCGCATATACATAATAGTGTAATCACTTTTCTTGAAATTCTTCCAGATTGTTCTGCAATAGCACTAGCTGTTCTGCGACGTACGTCGCACATTTCAGCATATTCTGCTTTGGGGGTTAGGGGAAATGATTTCTGCCCCCTCTAGTAGTAGCACCAAATCCGACGTAAAAGGGTGAAAAAAATTACAGAAAATTATTTCTGCTTGTTTTAGGAGGGTCGTTATATCCGAAGTGGGAATGCAAAAAAAAAAAATATTTAGGAAAACTTATTTGTGCCCTTTCTATATATAAGAGGGCCGTTAAGTTTGAGGTAAAAGGGCGAAAAATAGGAAAATTTCTGCTCGCTCTAGGAGCGCCAAATCCAAGGTAAAAGACCAAAAGTAATTCAACATACGTTATGACATAAAATATCGCTGTTTCTTAGAACGCATCAAAACGAAGCGAAAGAAACAAACAGTTTTTTTAATAATTGGGGAGGTCAGGGAGCCCAAAAATTGGTCCCCCTCGGGTGGAGATTTTGTCTCAAGCTGCCCCTGAGTGCAACATATGTGTGTATGAAAAATTTTAAACCGTACATACACACAACTGAACATCTTTTCAGAGTTTCACGGATCTTGTTCCAGATACCCGGTGAGTAACGGTAAAGCCTCCTATGAGGCACCTAGACAGTATCTATGTATGTTACGGTAAGCATATCGGTAATGCATAATCGTCTCGGTAAGTTTGATAAATTTCGCAACATTTATCACTTTTACTGGCGATTATGCATAATCCTTTTATAGCACCCTGTATGCAGAAACGTGCGGTTGCTTCTTTTCGCTTGAGATATTCTTTTTTTAACCTCAGGGATGTTCAGCCCAAACTTCAAGAATTGTGGGTTATTGTTGAAATTTAAGCCGAAGTCCCAGAGATTACAAAAAAAAATCTACAGAGAAAAAACATACCCTTCCCAGTGCCGTCTTAATGCATGAGCCCACCCAGGCACGGCCTGGAAGCCTCAAGATAAGAGGGCCACACAAAAATGAGATCTAGTTAAAATTTCCTAGATTTTACTAGGTAGGGCCTCACAGAAAAACCATTTTGCCCGGGGGCCCATGATGCTCTTGAGACAGCTCTGCCCTTTTCTCCAGGGCCGTAGCATGCTTTCTCTGGAGCACTCTTTTCTTGGAGTCTCCTTGAAATAGTTATGCTCAGAAAAAGGATTTACAAGTGTCCCCCCCCCCCCCATTCGGCTCGGGGTATTGCCCAAGTTGCCTCAGAATAGTTAGGGGGGCCTGCCCAAGTTGCAGGTCCCGGTGCTTTAGCTGGTGTTTACCTGCCCCTTCCGTTTTTTAGTACTGGGTCTGAAAGGGATAATTTCAAATGAAGTTCATGAGTTCTATAAATATGAAAGAAATCACACATACGGAAAAATATCATTAATTTAACCAGTTTTATTAGCAGCTTAGCCCATACGTGATGTGTGCACTCTGCGTATTTTACCATAAAATTCAATTAAAATGAGTATGAAGAAGATAGATTCTTCGTGATGCATTCCCTGCATAAATATGTGCCGTTTTTTCTTTTTTAATGTTTTTAAATCTGTTAGTTAAATCAAACAAGTTGTGTTTTATGCTTGTTTACAAGTTGTATAGCAGTAATCCCATTCTAGGAAGAAAGTGTTTCCGACTTCTTCGTCCCTTAATATTCAACTAGGGGGGGGGGGAGTGATGGGGACAATCACCACACCGAGTCTTATAATATGGTAGAATAAATCTGTCCTGTATTTTACGGGACAAGTAATGACTAGCAAAAATATCTAACAATAATCTAGGTCTAATCTATCCCAGAAGTCAGTTACTTCTGATGGCTTGACTCGTTTTTTGACCCATAGGAACAGGGCGAAACGCACTTAATTGTCTTTTCTTCCAAATTGCAAATGGTACCAACAAAGGCAATTTTCTTTTTTACTGCATTACGATTTCTAGAATTACAACAATATTAGAAATCGTAATGCAGTAAAAAAGAAAATTGCCTTTTTGTTGGTACCATTTGCAATTTGGAAGAAAAGACAATTAAGTGCGTTTCGCCCTGTTCCTATGGGTCAAAAAACGAGTCAAGCCATCAGAAGTAACTGTGACTTCTGGGAATTTGGTTTTAAGTTGCAGGCTTTATGTGAAAGATCGCTTAAATAAGATTGAATATTTTGTAGATACAGGCAGCAATGTTTCATGTTATTCCAGATCACATTTATGAGTAAAGAAACTACTGCCAGTACATTTACTCTTTACTGTGCAAATGGAACATGTATAAAAACATGGCGTCAAATTGCTCATTTTAGATTTTGGACTATGCCTTACATTACAGTAGCCATTTATCGTTGCCTGTGTCAGCAAGCCTTATTATGGGTCTGATTTTTTTTT
This sequence comes from Pholcus phalangioides, assembly GCF_987345545.1. NCBI lineage: Eukaryota > Metazoa > Arthropoda > Arachnida > Araneae > Pholcidae > Pholcus > Pholcus phalangioides. The sequence goes on along the minus strand of NW_028301600.1, from coordinate 42,641,111 downwards.
TTTTTGCAGCATTTTTTTTCAGTTTGCTTATTGACATTAAAAATGCAACTTAATTGATCCTTTGATGAATCTTGTGTCTAATGGTCGTGCTGGTTTATGTGACATTCAGGCAGTAAAAACAATCCTGGACAAATGTGTGTATGCCGATCTTTTGCTCAAATATAAAGATGTTATGCAGTTAAATACTGCACCTCAAAATACTGTAAAGCATAACACATTACATTTTATACCTACCCTAGGCCCTCCTGTTTCAGCCAAACGAGAATTTTATTATATGCTAGATAAGGGTATTTGCCGGCCTTCAAAAAGTAATTGGGCCAGCCCTTTACACATGGTTCATTTGACTGGCGACCCACGGGTGACTACAGAGCTCTGAACCACATTACTGTACCAGATAAAAACCCTGTACCACATATTCACGATTTCTCTCATATGCTCAGTGGAAAGTGCATATTTTCTAAAATTGGTTTAGTTCGTGCCTACCACCAAATTAATCCAGTTAATCTAACTGGTGTACATAAGATCACCATAATAACACCATTTGGGTTATTTGAATTTCCATATCTAAATGTTGGTCTCTGTTCAGCAGCACTCCTTCCAAAGATTTATTGATGAATTATGCATGGCTTAGACTATGATATTTAGGTTGCTAGTGAGAATCCGGAGCAGCATAGGCAGTATTTGTAAGAAATTTTTAAATGTTTTTGGAAGTATGGTATTGTAATTAACGAATCTAAATGTGAATTTGGCGAAGAACAAATTGAATTTTTAGGTCACAGAATCAATCAAAATGTTGGTTGCCTACTGAAGAAAAAAATTGATGTTATTTCTTAAATTTTCCCAAACCTAGTGATATTTGCGAACTTGGACGATTTTTGGGGGATGATAAATTTCTATCACTGCTCATTCCAGAAAGTGCGATCATTATTGCACCCTTAAATAAGTTGCTGATTTGAGCGAAAAAGAATGAAAAGCAGAAAATCAAATTGAATTCGCACTTAAAAGCATTTTTTAAAAAGCAAAAAATGCCATGGCTGAGAAACCTTTATTGTATCACCCTTCAGCAAATGCTAAAATGGCTTTCGTCACTGATTGTAGTGGATTGTGATGGCTGCTGTATTACATGAAGTGACATCTGGTGGCCCAAAACCTCTTGGTTATTTTCCAAAAAAGTTGTCATCCATACAATGCAAGTATTCTGCTTATGATAGAGAATTGCTTGCTGCATATCCAGCAATTCAATATTTTAGGTATTTGTTAGAAGCAAGGCCCTTTACTTTATTTGTGGACCATACCCCTGATATACTGAAAAATTGAATTTTCTGGATCTTATGCCGAAATTGATATTTGGAAAGAAAAGGGATTTGTCTCTTCTGGGACACTTTTCACTTTTCTTTCCTAATATCAGTTTCGGTATAACATCCAGAAAATTCAATTTCTCAGTATATTTCAGGCCAAAAAAATATCGTCTCGCCATAGACCCCTGATATTTGCATTTCAACAAAAACAGGATAAATATTCACCTCGTAGGCTTAGGCAGCTTGCCTTTATTTCACAGTTCACCACAGATATTCAGTATTTACCAGATAAAAGTAAAATTGTAAAGAATAGTTCATCTTGCATTTGTAAAATACAATTCTCCTCATTGGTGGACATGCAGTTATGGAACAAAATGCAGTCTGAGGATGAGGAAATAAAAAATATCCTGGGGGGGGGGGGAAGGTAATATTGAATGTAGTCTAGAATTAATGAAACTGTGAATGCCTGCTTCCAATATTCACCTCTGTTGCAATAATTCTACTGGGTAAAATATACTTAATGTCCCTTGAACCTTGAGAAAAAAAGTTTTCGAACATGTACATGGCTTATCTCATGCTGAGGCCACTAAACAATCAATAGCCGTTATTTTTGGCCTAATCAAAATAAAGACATAACTGTTTGGTGTAGAGCATGTGTGCTTTGTCAGAAAACCAAGGTGCATAAGCATATAAAGTTGCCTTTAACAAAGTTTTTAGTCCCTGATGAATGTTTTTCATACGTTCATATAGACTTGATAGGGCCACTTCCTCCATGTCATGGTTTCCGTTACTGTCTAACGATGGTGAATAGATTCACGAGATGGCACAATGTAATGTCGCTATCCGATACGATGGCTGAAAGTGCCCCCAGAGCATTACTACATGGGTGGATTGCATGATTTGGCACGCCTTTATCTCTCAGAGTATAACATGCGATGGGGTGAACAGTTTGAATCTGGTTTTTTTTTCAGGCTCTTTCCCAAATGCTTGGCATCCAAATTACTGGCGGCATATACTCCAGTGCAATGCAATGGTAGAAAGGTTCCATAGGCCATTCAAGCAAACTTTGATGTGCCACATGCTAAAACGAGTTCTGGGGGGCCTCGACCCAGACTGATATGAAGCTTTCCTGTTGGTTCTTTGTGGTTTAAGGTCAGCATACAGGAGTGGTCTTGATGCCCAGCTGTCTTATGGTCCCTCACTTTGTCTTCCTGGTCAGCTATACAATGATCAGCCATTGTCCAACCCTCCCGACTACATCGCCCAGTTGCAGATGATCATCAGCTCTCTGAAACCAACAATTCCTGTGCTGCATGGCCTTCCAAAGATCTACATTCTGAAGGAGCTCACAACCTGCACTCATGTCTTCATCTGCTGTGGTCCCTCCAGTGCTTGTACAAAGGCCCATTATGTTTCATGCGTAGATTGACAAGGACTTGGTAGTGGAAGTAAATTACGAAGAAAAGGTGGTCAAAATCGACAGATTAAAGACAACAATAAATTACATTTTTGCTGTTGGATGAAGCCGTTCCAGTGATAAGAACAAAATTTACATCTTCCGATACAGTTGCAAGGTCTAGTTTCATCTCGCAAATGAAGTGTGAGACTGACGGGGGAGTTGTGTGGCAGAGTTTCACCAATGTTTGCCGTTAAAAGTGACCATGCAGATTACGCGTGGCAAGTGATCAGAAGAAGAATGAAAAAAATATATATGGTGGTTGCGAGTCAGTGGATACATGTTGACGTTTCATGTGATGTGAATTTTGTAAATAAATTTTTTGTGCGATAGTTGACAAGTCGTATATTATGAGTGTGGAATCAGATATGCATTATCAACTAACCCGTTCACGTTAAACCAGTTAAACGTTCTGCATAAGATAATTTTTACTATTCGAAATTGTAGTTAATAAACTTTGAAAAATCCCAAATTTCTCTCGTACCTTATCTTCTTAATTTTTGGCATTCAAACAGCTGTATAGCTTCAAAGAGAACTGTATGTTTATGCTTGAAATTCATAAAAATGGACTTGCACCTCATAAAACCACCACAATTAACTCCTGAATCTGGCTAAAAATTGGCAAATGTGCACTATAGGTGTTTTGGCAGTTTTATTCTTTGTGATATAATTTCAGTCTTTTCTTCCTAATAAGATTTTCTGAAACGAAATAGAATTTAGCAAAGAAAAGAAAGTGAAGCAAAGCAGATTTTACATTACCTTAAAACATCTTACTAGAATGGCGTTCAGGGAGAGAAAGGGGGCATTATTTAGTTGCACCTATATATACACATTGCAGCTAGATTACAAAGAAATTTGTTGAAATTGGTGTTTGAAAACTGATTTAAAATTTGTTATAGGCATACTTTGCTTAAATCTGTGTTCAGTATAAGCAATCAAAATAGAGTAGATAAGCTATACCAAATTCATGGGACATGAAAAAACTGTTATAGGTAAAATCTCATAATATCAGTGTTTGTTATAGGTGAGCCCGGCTGCGTGTACCACCATTTTTTAGCATTTAGGGGGGGGGGGCTTAGCTCTTTCCCTGATCAGGGCCATCTTAAAAGCATCATGGGCTCCGGGCCAAGTGATTTTTTTCTGAGGCTCTTATCTGTAGGCTCTTATAATGTAGACTCGCTGAAAAGTGATTTTATAAAATTCAACCCTGTAATGGGTGTTTCTAAGCAGGGTTCGCACATCCTTACAAACTCCTAACTTTTCATTTCCCTCTGGAAGGGCCCTTATAACTCCTTACTTTTTGCAGCCACTCCTGAAAAAGTCCTTTTTTTTTTTCTCTGAAGGGATGATCTTTCTTAGAATAGGCATTCCCCATGGTGATGAATAGCATTGCCTAGAAAAATAAGAGGAAGCTTCCTCTGAATATAAAGAGGAAGATAAGAGAAAAACAAACGCTCTCTCCCTTTGTAATAGGAAATGTGAAAGCAGGGTATGGGATTGCAACATCCAATGGTTGTGCATACCTGCCAACCGTTATGATTTTGTCGTATTTAGTAAATTAATACGATTATACGCTTTTGCTTCTAAAAATACGATTTTTTACCAAATCGCTAGTTTTGGCGTGTTTTCCTGCCTATGTCGCAAACTGGTCAGCTTTGGAAATCGATGGTCCGTAGAACGACATCGCTCCGCTGAACCAGTAGCCGAAAATTCCCCCATGCCCAGTGGTGAGAAAGTTTTTTTTCAGTTTTTACTTATGCGGCGAAACGATGTCTCGAACCTCCTATATTACGCAGTATACTGAGTGCAGATCTCGCAGCTTTCCTATTTTTACTATTTTCCTACTTTTGCTGCAATCGTCTTTTTTTTTTACTGCAATTCTCTCCTACTATTCCTATTTTATCCCTCCTTCCCATTTGCTTACAGCCAATATCTCACTACAAATATTCAGAGAAACCGCAAAATGTCACTGCTTTCCGCAGTTTTTTTGACGTGTTTTATTCACATTACAACTCGCTACTGAAAAAGAAGAAAGGGAAAAAATATTCAGTTCCACTGGAGTAAGGGACGACGACAAGCGTATCTTTTCGCCGCCGCGCCTTAAAGTGCTAAAAACTGAAGTCCTGTGGGGAAAGCCAATCTGTTTCGCAGATTGGTTGTCGTAAGTAAAAAGGGGGAAAAAAAGAGGAACAGGCTCTATCCACACACAAGAGATTCTATGAGAGACAATGGGTTTATCTCTCCTGGGATCCCGTAACGAGCGTTCATCCCTGAAGCCAGGTTTTCCTAGGAGTAGGCTTTTTGCGCCGCGTGAATCTAACTGGATCATTTCGTGTCGGCAGAAATGAGTTACATAATGACGTTACGCATTTGCGTTTTTCAAGCATTCCGCATCAGCTCAGGGCTATATAGTATATGACCCTGGCGTCATATACTCTATCGGCTGCATGCTCCGGTTTAAAGGGAAGAGAGACAACACGAAAATGAAGGGAAGATCGCTGAAACGCGCGGCACACGACGCTTAACTCCTCCAGAAGCAGTCTGCCAATCACGCCCGATGTAAAGCGCTGTCGTGAGCCGTATTGCGCTCTGTAGGAAAACAGTCGTACTGCTTTTCATATTGATGAATAGACGGCGTGTTGCGCTGGGTGATTCACGTTGCGTGCGGCATAGAAAACCTGCTAGTAAAACCTGGCTTTTAAAAGTGACAGCCCGAGCGACGTCTGGTTTTACAGGAGGGAGGGGGGGACGAGTTGATCAGCCGCTATAGCTGAACCCACTTTTTTTAACCTTCAGAAAATAACTTTATGGTATCTTTATGTTAGGGGTCATTCAAGTATTACGTCAGCATGGATGGGGGATTTTCGATTTGCTGACTTGATGATGTGGGGGGGGGGGGTGGATGATTCTTACGTCATCAACCACCCTTTATAAAAAATATGAAATATTCTTAATGCTGTCTTACTCGGTGCGCGAAAAACAAGTAAAACTTTTCACTAGTTTGTGGGCACCTGAACTAACATTCTCCCTATTGAGTCCCCTACAGAGCCACTCTAGTGATTTTCAAATTCTTAGCGGATCCAAATGCTCTGGAGCTGTGCCGCGCGTCATATAAGTGATCCATGATTATGCCGCAGATCACTTAAGTAATCTGGGAATGTGCCGCGATGAGTGATGTAGAACCGCACTGGTGGCAGGACCAATGCTCTAAAACTTTGTCACATGTCACTCAAGGGATCGCTTAATGTGCCACAGATCGCTTAAATGGTCTGGAGTTGTGCTAGAGTCACTTAAGCGATCTGTAAATGTGTCACTTGGTTCATTGTTACAAAAATAGATTTAGGGACAGGCCACATCATAATGCCAGGGCCACATTTGATCCGCACAGGCCAAATGTTTACCGCGGGTCAAGGGTTACCAAGGGTTTAGAGAGGTAGGATCGCAATGAATTTCTTGAGCAATTTTGGGTTCTTAGCCTTCAAATAGCATTGAAATTAACAAAAATTATTATAATAACATATAAAGATATTTTGTTTCGAAATTGTAAAAAATATTTTTACAATTCTTTTAAAAAAATATTTTGTGGATTAAAAAAATAAATTTTTGATCATCTAGGGGGAAGCCCCCAATTCAGATTCCACCAATAAGCGTTAGGAGGAAGGGGGGCAGAGCGCTGACAGGGGGAGGGTGAGAGTTTTGCTGACTTTTTCTGACAAGAGGGGTGAGTCAAAAATTGCTGAAAATTTGCTGACGTAATACTTGAACAGCCCCTTATTTTAAAGCATACATGTGCTCAACACATGGCCTAAATGTGGCCTGCCTCAAGTGGCTCGTGGCAAATTTTTACTTCAATTGAGCAGCCCGCGGCACATTCCCAGATTGTTTGAGTGGGTGATTTCCGGGGGGGGGGGGTGGCTTTCTTTCTTTCAAGCCAAGCACAACTCAGGTCTATTACCATCTATGGGCAATTTACTATCTAGGAAGTTGTGCTGGAAGTGTGTGTGTGTGCCTAGAGTTGCTGCAAATATAAATAATTTTGTAAGAAAAATCTTTGTCGGCTGTGGTTTTTATTTTGAGTAATTGGAGGGGGAATGAATATCACTTTTAGAATTTTTATAATTTATGTGATGCTGTTACGAGTTATATTTTTGACTAATACTTGAAGGTTTTAGAACACTTTGGTGACGACAGAAAGCATGTATGTGGATTGATTATTTTATGAATTCTTATGATGCTGGGTAACAAATCAAAACTTCTACATCTATATTTTTGAGAAGAGGGAAAGTTCGTTTGCAAATCAAAAATAAATTTGCATATGTGCCCAGCCCCTTTTTTTGCTGCAAAACTTGTAAGTTATGAAGTTTGCCATGACTCTTTAAAAACTGCTTGAAACTCCTTAAAAAGTTCTTAAAAACTCTTTACTTTTCATTTTGAAAATTTTGTATGAACCCTGCTAAGGTTATATGGAACATGGAACAATTATTGCTGAAGCCGTAAGTATGAAATTAGGCAGTATTATATTTTATGATGTAGATACCCAGTAAGACGGGATTTCTGAAAATTCATCCCTGAGAAGGTCATGACATGAGGGGGTTTAAATGTTATATGGGGGAATCATCGCAGAGAAGTTTTCAGGTTATCAAATTCATGCGAGCGAAGCCATAGTAACAACTAGTGGGAAATAAATTTAAATTACAATTGAATCTATTTCTGGAGAAAATTGTAATATTATATCGTACATGGATGCAGTAGTTTCGAAATGTTTTTAGACAGAAACAGTTGCCGACTGCTATGGATTGTCTGTAGTTTCTATGGGCGTAATGAATTACGGAGCTACGAGAGATGCTCAATACTACAAAAATCATTTTTAAAAGGTCTGAGTTTCTTGTTTTTTACTTTTACAAAATTGCATCAATTTGTACTGTAACGATGAATTTGTATACGCATGTGAGAGTTCGAGAGAAGACAAACTCAAATCCAATCTGTTTTGTCTGTGTGGAAGGCAATCTGTAAAGTCGCTTCTGAACCTGCCACTCTACCAAGACCACATATAGCAGAAAGCCTCAGCGCGAAGCTCGTGACGTCACGGAAGTCATCCATTTCACTTATAGTCATTGCTTATACTGTAAAGAAAAGGTAAAAATTTCGCATACATCGTCCTGCTTTAGTCAATGCCTGCAGGTGAAATGGACGACTTTAGTGACGTAAAAGCTTCACTCGAAGGTGTTGACTCTGCTCGATGCCCAAACGTGCAAAAACCTGTTTCTGTCAAAACCTCCCCACTCTGAGAGATAAAAACAGGTTTTTGAATGGTTCAGCACTGCTGGTCCAGACCCGGCTTCATTTGCATAGTGCATGGTCGATCTCGCAGAACTTGTGTCGGAAAAAATGTTTCGTTGTAGGAGCTCTGATACGAAGAAAATGGGGATGGGGGGTCTAGGGTTGCTAGACGTCTGTACATACGGCCAACAAAGGACGTATGCAGGTTGGGATTGCATTGAGTATTCATGAATTATTAAGGGACTCGGCGACCTTGGAACGTTGTTTTGGAAGGTGGGGGTGTGGCTCATGTGGCCTGAGCCCTCTAGGCTGCAGTGCCACTGAGATGCTGTATTTAATGAAGTTTGAATTAAAATTTATGAAAAATTAAATTTTTGAGTGATTATTTTTTATTGTACTATGATTATGTTGTCCTGGGGGCCAATGTTGGCATGTCTGTAGAAATGAATGTGCTCATAAAATGTGTTCTTGTACTGGAACATCATATTATTGAATCGTTCAATTTTCTACTACCCACTAATATGCACAAGGGAATGACAGTTTGTATTTAAACTTTAAGAATAAAAAAATTTTCATTAATATAATACCTAGTTTTTTTTCTAATTTCTCAAATAGTGTAATTGGGTCGAAAATTGAATGTGATCATGAGTTAACTGAAGCAAGTAGAATATCTAAGAGAAATAAAAATTCTCCCTTCTCACCCAATCGCGCTTTACATTAATAATCTTAAGTTCTTTGTTGTAACATACACATTTTCAGTTCCAATCTTTGATTGTGATATTTATTTATAAAAGTTAAAACACATAATTTATATTATTTTACTAGATACATTGATATGGAAAGTGAAGATTATTCCTTCTATCAAGGTTTAGTATTTCTTTTGGAACATGATGTGAAAGAACTGGGATATGAATTGACTTTCAGTGTTGAGGTTGGTGATTGTTAAATTCCATTTTGTTTGTTTGAAATAACCATAAAATACTGTATTGTAATGAAAAAACTTTTTGTTCTAATTAAAAGAATACCTGTATGCTAAGCCATGTCTGTCTTCATCAGAAAACACTCGTAGTGCAATGCTGACGTGCTGAAACTCAAATTAGCATTATGTTAATCCTTGGATATAACTTATGGGGCATTTAATTGAGGTACCAAAGATTCAGACACACAAGTATGAAATCAGACACAAATATTGAGTAATGCATTATTTTCAAGCAACACTTCAGGATGCTGCATAAGCTAATCTAAAATGATAATTTTATTTTAAAAAGCAACCACTTATTATTAAATTCAGATTTCTGCATAATTGAAGGGATTTCTAATGTTTTGAATATTTAACACATCCGTAATTATTGTAATTCACCCTAGAGAGGAAATCACAAAGTCAAATAGCATGGTATGCTATTTGCTTGGATCATTTGATCATTTTTGTTACACCAGTTATTTTCTGCGCATGAGTGTCTTGTTGTTTACTTTTATTGTTGGCTCATCTTCATTGTGTTAGTATCTCCATTACATCAAAAGAATACTCGTATAGCAATGCTGACATGCTCATATTCAAATTATCGGTATGCTAATCCTTGGATAAGATTTTTTTTTTTAGATCAAAATTCATTCTTTTTCGTTAAGACAAAGTAGTAAGAAGTGTTTATTGCATACTTACCCAAAAGTCTGTTCACAAATCCCTTCATCTTATTTCCAAAAAAATCTTGACAACCACTTAAGTGGCGGCGGAAGGAAGAGCGTTAGTGCTACCTGTCGGCAACTGCGTGAAACTCGAGATTTCCCTCTTTCTATCTATACATTATTCGATCAAAATGGATTAAAAGCTGAATAGTTGATTTTTTTTAAATCGGATGATTCTTTTTAAAACACCCTGTATATTGGTTGATCCCCCCCCCCTCTTTTTTATAATTTAGCTACAAGAATTCGGAGTTACAGAAGTAAGAGATCTGAAGCCAAATGGCAGAAACATTCCGGTCACAGAAGAGACAAAACATGAATATGTTAGACTTGTTTGTCAAGAGAAGATGACTGGAGCTATTAGGAAGCAATTAAACGCATTTCTTGATGGATTTTATGAAATAATCCCAAAACGACTTATTTCCATCTTCAATGAACAAGAACTAGAGCTTTTAATATCTGGTTTACCAAATATTGATATTGATGATTTGAAAACTAACACAGAGTATCACAAATATCATCGTAACTCCTTACAGGTAAACTCTTTGAAAGTAATATACTTATTATTTTGTCGAATTCTATTTGAAAGTAATATACTTATAATTTTGTCAATTTCTCTTTGAAAGTAATACAGGGAGTTTCAAAATTTGTGTATAATAGTTTATGAATGTTTTTTCAAATGAATATGAACTATTTAACAGGAAATATCGAGAAGCTATCAATATTTAGATAAGACAACCATGATCTTTTTTATGGGCAATGTATTATATATTATTAGTTTATTTCTTTTGTGATACATGCTTATATATTGGGTTTCTGTATTTTAGTTATATTTGACAATGTTTTTTATGGATGTCTTTTTTTCAGCCACCTTGTTGGGCAATCTGCCTGTTGTGGCCTTTGTGTTTTTATATTGAGAGGCAGCAGTTTAAAATTATGTATAGACATTTCCAAACAAGACTTGAAAAAAATATCATTGTAGATATACAATTTATCATTATATTGAGTATCATTGTGCAGAGGTTTCACTGTATTTAAATCTACATTATCAAGTGCTTTTTTCATGTATAAATAAACAAAAATGCAATATTTAAATAGTGACAGATTTTAATTATGGCCGTTAAGTATTTTTTTTGTAGAAAACTATTGATTCGGAGCCCAATAATTGTTTTTTTTTTAACTTATTAGTTGATTTACAAATTGTTATTAGTTGATTTAGATTATGAATGAATATTGTTCTGTAATTTATCAGTTCATCATGAAAATAATTTCCATTGGTAAATGGAAATTATTTTCATGATTTCCTTGAAAGTAAGTTTCCACAAAGTGTTTAAGCACATTAATATTTCAGGGCACAATAATTTTTACCATTTTTTAAGTGAGTCCATCATATCCAGTTGCTTTAACTTTAATTTTTTTTGTTTTTTCCTTAAAAGTACTGATGACAATATCATGCTTACCATTGAGTTTATAGCATTATTCTCTTGTTTTTGCAGTAATGTTTGTATTTAAGTTTCTTTTAATAAATGGTTTTTTTAAAAAATTCATTTGCTGAAACTTGTACACGAGTTGGAAGAATTTGTTTTCTATTACTTTCATATTAAATTTCAAATTGTTTACGTATTTTAATTGTTTTCGTCTATCATTATACAGTTGAATTTGGTCAATTTAAAGTCACTGAAAAAAGTTTGAATCATCCAAAATTTTAAATATCCAATTAATCTATCCCAAATTTGTTAAATAACCACAAATAATAACCCAAGCCTCAATATTCACAAACAATAATAATTATCAATTATTAAATTTCGAGTAACAGTTCTGGAACTGTTTCTGAAATTTTAATAGTTGATTACTGTGATTTTGTATTTTCCAATACATCTTCTTCTTGATACACTTTAATCCATAGGTTGAATGTGATTCGTACCAAGTGATAAACTTCCTTGATGCACTCCAGCTGAAAAATGTTAAAATGGGCATTAAATTATCAAAGAAAAACCACTAAAAATTTACAAATTAGCAGTTTGGTATTTTGCTATACTGCCTGTTCATACACTGCTGGCCACCCAAATTGCAACACCAAGAAAGACAAGAGATATCGCAACAATATTTATTTTGTAGATAACATGTTGACCAAGCATCAAATGATTAAATTTATAGACTTCTGTGAAGCGATTCCTGCCAAAATCAGTAGCCAGAGTAGCCGCCATTGTTGGAGATCACCGCTGCCACACGCCTCGGCATTGATTCAAAGAGACTTTGGATGTGTTCTTGGGGTACAGCAGACCAAGCAGCTTCCACGCATTGCCAAAGTCGATCTGGTGTGGCAGCTGGGGATGTAATCTGGGTCAATCGTTGAGCAACCATGGACCACATGTTTTCTATCGGCGAAAGATCCGGAGAGCGAGCTGGCCAGGGAAGCAATTCAATCTGGCGATTGACGAAGAACCTTTGGACAATGCGTGCCATGTGTGGTCGCGCATTATCCTGTTGAAATATGGCTGTGGGCAAGCCCTGAAGGTAAGGAAGGACAACTGGCTCCAACACCTCGGAGATGTAGCGCTGGCTTTTTAAAGTACTGGCAATGCGTACTAGAGGAGTGCGAGAGTGATATCCAATACCGCCCCATACCATAATACCCGGTGCAGGACCAGTGTGGCGGTGCATAACGCAGCTGTTCAGCATCCTCTCTCCACGGTGTCTCCAGACTCGAATCCGACCATCGTGGTGTTGCAGACAGAAGCGTGACTCGTCAGTAAAGACAATTTCATTCCATTGTGCCGTCCACATCCTTCTTTCATCGCACCATTGGCGGCGGAGACGTCTGTGGTTCTGCGTCAAGGGTAGACGAAGCAATGGACGTCTTGCGGACAGACAACTCTGCTGTAAACGGCGTCGAATGGTACGCGCAGACACTGGATGATGCGGTACAGACTGAATGTGCTGTGCTATGGTTCGTGATGTGGCTGAGCGATCCGTCACTGCCATATGCACAATACGCCTATCATCACGTGAAGTGGTGCACTGAGGTGGATGCGATTGAACACGTTGGTCCGTCGTACCCTCCTGCATCCAACGATCACATATCCGCATTACAGTTGTTTGGTTTCGTCCAACATGACAACTGATTTCCCTGAAAGATAATCCACAATCTCTGTAGGCCACTATCCTTCCTCTGTCGAACTCGGATACTTGATCAAAAGATGATTGCTGTTTTCTACGAGGCATAATTGATCGTTTTTTTGAAAAAACCACAAGAAAAACACAATTGTCGTACTTCAAATCGTCAATCTCCAAGCCTTAAATAGCGCTTTGAAGTGGCGCCACAGGCGCGCGTGATGTGCGTCTGCGCTGAAATTCTAATCATTTGCATATCTCACCTCTGCTAATGCATGTTGTAAATTTCATATTATTTGCATGCTTCCTTCAGGATATTGCATTTACGGTGGCCAGCAGTGTATTTGTAGTAGCTCAGTCACCATTCCATCACTTTTGTTGGATTCATTCAGCATGGACAGGCTTTTTACGGAATTAGATCATGGAGTTTTGTCAGTTTCTGATAGACAATAGTAATTAATGTATACAAAGGTTTTCGAAGAAGTCCTTTTTTTTTTTTTTTAAATGTCAAAAACCTGGGTTTATCTTCAGGACTGGCTCCACATATCTTTATACGTTGCACAGTCGATATAATGTTGTTAGCATGGCAGTTCGAACTAGAAGTAAAGGTCGAAGAAACAGCATTGTATGCCAAAAATTTGTCAGAATTTTCAAACTGTTACAGTATTAGAGAGACATAGATGGCTTTTTTCTCAGCCAGAGATATCAAGGAAACAGTTATTTTCCGGATATTATGCTGAGGTGAGCTCGGAAAGAAAAGTCATCATGTCTCCGCCGGGACTCGAACCCAGGCCCTCTTGCATACCGGGCAAGCATGCTACCATCTACACCACTGGAGACACATGAATCTGCCTTCCTAATTTCACGCACTGTGTCGTGAGGCGCTGAAGTAGAGGCATTAGTAGCCTCTCTTAACTTCAGGAAATGGCCCCCGGGTGGGATGGTATATCTGTTTCCTTGATATCTCTGGCTGAGAAAAAAGCCATCGATGTCTCTCTAAAACCGTCCCACCCGGGGGCCATTTCCTGAAGTTAAGAGAGGCTACTAATGCCTCTACTTCAGCGCCTCACGACACAGTGCGTGAAATTAGGAAGGCAGATTCATGTGTCTCCAGTGGTGTAGATGGTAGCATGCTTGCCCGGTATGCAAGAGGGCCTAGGTTTCGAGTCCCGGCGGAGACATGATGACTTTTCTTTCCGAGCTCACCTCAGCATAATATCCGGAAAATAACTGTTTCCTTGTTACAGTATTGGTCTCTAAAGATTTGTTGTATAAACAACCTTGTCAAAAAAAGTAAAGCCTGACTGATTTTAGAATTTTTCCAAACTAAAATTGCTCATACAAAAACCATGATTTTTTCAACTTTGAAATATCAGAAACATTCGAAAAAAAAAATTGAATTGAACAAGAAATTTTAACATAAAATTAGATAGAAAACTAAAGGGGAGCTTGTAAAAGTTCAAATTATTCAAAATTTGAATTAACCAAGTTCCACTGTATTAAGTGATATTAATTTCCAAAAGCACTCCAGGATATCAAATTTTGTATATTGTAGTAGTAATTAAAGCTTTCATAAGCTTCAAGTTAAATTTTTCTCCTTTTTGAGTATAAATTATTTAATACTGATGAACCAAAATTTCTAAAACTGTTCAAGAGCTGAATTGTCTTTTTTTTTTTTTAATCAAATTTTTGAGTTTCTTTTTTTAAATAAAAATTATTGCTGAACATCAAATGAAGACTTCTTTGAATTGGATTATAGGTTGAATCTAATAGCTTATATATTTTCTTTACATTGTTTTTCAGATCCAGTGGTTTTGGCGAGCGTTGCGTTCATTTGATCAAGCTGATAGAGCTAATTTCCTGCAGTTTGTTACCGGTACATCAAAAGTGCCATTACAAGGTTTCTCTGCCCTAGAAGGGATGAATGGCACTCAAAAATTTCAGATACACCGGGATGATCGTTCGACTGATCGTTTACCTTCTGCCCACACTTGGTATGATTTGATTTCAATACTTTTTCATGATTTGATTTCAATACTTTTTCATGATTTGATTTCAATACTTTTTCATGATTTGATTTCAATACTTTTTCATGATTTGATTTCAATACTTTTTCATGATTTGATTTCAATACTTTTTCATGATTTGATTTCAATACTTTTTCATGATTTGATTTCAATACTTTTTCATGATTTGATTTCAATACTTTTTCATGATTTGATTTCAATACTTTTTCATGATTTGATTTCAATACTTTTTCATGATTTGATTTCAATACAATTGTTTGATTGCTAATAAGTGTTTTATGAATTTCTTTTATGACTTTGTATCTGTGGTACCCATAAATAATGTTTTTGGTGGGATATAAGTTTTTTTGCTATGTTTCTCAGGGTTGCTATACCATTACAATTTCTAAAGAGACCTTTTTATAAATGAAATCAAGCATTATATTTACTTTTTTTGACCACCACTGAATAACGTACAGAAAACCTAAGCCACTTATCAATGAAAATTCCCAAATCAGTGACCCTAGTTGCTTCTAAGATAGTAATACCCATACTTGCCAACTATTGCTGAATTTCTGTAGTTTCTACGGATTTCTACCATAAAATACAGAACTACAATGTATTGGGGAAAACTACTGAAGTCTTTTTTTTTTTTTTTTTAGAAACCTATTTTCCTCAAGGATTTCTTTGAATAATTATCCTATCGAGTACAAAATGACATCATGCTAAGACCACATTTCCAAAGAAGGTGTGGTTTCCACTAAGATAACCTATCGTAGCCTTGAGTTCTTTTTGATAAATAAAAGCTGCCAGGTACAGTCAATTCACTCTTGGGAGACCAGAAATATGACTTCGTAAGTGGAGTGACTCGTTAAACAGAGTAGGACATAGCCACATTGATTCCTGTCTTCCTATTCATGCATCCGTGCAGAAAAAAAAAACAAATTTTAGCTATTCAAATGAGTTCTAGTCAAAAATTGATTACTGAAGTTTTTCTTAATTAGTGCTACATATAATTACGTGTTTGAACCGAAAATATTAACTTCGATTTTTAAAATTTCTCAAATTTTTCCACGTGTTTATGAAACCAAAATATTGTGGTCTTGTATGGCAGTTTAATTCTATTGGAACATCATAAATTGAAATATTTTTTATAGATTTGAAAAAAATTTGTCTTTTTCACTAAAGCAACACTAGCAAGTTTTGTTTGTGTGGAATTTTGGAAGTTGAAGCGATCCTTTTTTCCAATGAAAATAGTAATTGGAAGTCTGTCTGTGCTTTCCAGTACCGGTACATATTTTCTTGATTGATTTTTTCATATTCCTCTGCTATAATGCTGCTTTGTCTTAAAAGGTGATTAACAGGGCCCGTATGTTAATGACATTTGCATTTTTTAGCACTTTTACAGGGATGCAAGAGCTGCGTCAATTGCGGTGAATCCCTGTGCATTTGCACCAATTCCAGTTTGTGATGCGGGTCGTTTTGAAAGTGTTTTTTGATTTTCACAGCAGGTGCTGATGAGGAGGGTTGCGATCATCCCTTCCAAGGGCCGAATAATATTGAAAAATTGGTCTGGCCCGTAAAGTATGGGACAATCAAACTTTCAACCTACACAAAATAAATTGCCCCTCCTGACACATTGCCCTGAATCCGTGCCTGTCCGACAGTTGGTTCTGTCGGAGTGTGAAAATAAGTGCTTCCGAAAATCTTCTTGCAGTGTGCTAGAGAAGAATAATCTATATTGTCAGATAATCGGCATGGGTTCAGGCAGGGGAAGTCATGTAACTAACCTCCTTTGCTT
Organism: Pholcus phalangioides; assembly: GCF_987345545.1. Taxonomy (NCBI): domain Eukaryota; kingdom Metazoa; phylum Arthropoda; class Arachnida; order Araneae; family Pholcidae; genus Pholcus; species Pholcus phalangioides. Next base: position 42,624,476 of record NW_028301600.1, on the reverse strand, counting down.
CTATGATCACGTGACTAAGGCTTTGGGTAAAATCAAAAATGTAGATGTTATTTACCTTGATTTCCAGAAGGTATTCGACTTGTCCAACATGGTAAATTCAACTCAAACTTTAAATTGTTCACATTGATTCTTAGAAAGTAGTTACATGATATACTACCTTATAAACTCAATTAAATTAAATTGAAGTATGAATATTTAAACATATATTGGTTACTTGGATTGAAACTATATAAAAAAAATCTTAAAATCTCAAAGAATCATGAATACAAATTAGGGTTCGTAAGGTATTGGTCACCATAGTAAAAACCAAAGTATGTACACATGTTTTTCCCATGTCATTCAAACCCTTATATCTTAAACAAGTGGTTCTCAACCTTTGGGAGCCTGCAGCCTGTCTTTTTTGTCAGTGGTAGGCTTGGCCTTAAACATGAATAATAAGGAATACATGGAGGAAAATGAAACAAAGAATTACTCGCAGCCCAGTTTGACTGATGTCGGCCTGGTAGTTGAGGAAACACTGTCCTCAACTGTCCAAAACCTTCACCTCATTACCATGCATGAAAACATGACAAGAAGTTAAAGTATTTATAAGCAGATGAAAAAACATTGAACTTTAGAAAAGAAAAAATTTAATATAAAGTTATATGATTGATATATCAATTTATTATAGATTTTGTTTTAAACACCAGCTTAACAAAATTGCCAATAAAACATTAAGCACAAAAATCAAATGGCCCTTTTATATAAGCAGATTTGAGATTTTGACAGTTGACTGCTTGTGGTTTTCTAATAGTATGTTAGTATAAAGTGAGAAGAAAAAATCTAATTGGTTTCCACTTTGAGGTTGTGGGCAGTGAAGAGTACCTAGTTAACTTTTCCTTTTTAGAATAAAATTCAAGACTATTATTTATAACAGAGGGAGGCTTAACATTCTGACCTGTACACTGGCGAAAACTGGTTTAAGCCATCTAGATGTGGTCAAAACTGCTCAAATGTGGTCTTGAAACTGATTTAACAATGATTTTTCTCCTATTATTTTTATTTTATTAAAATCAATAAATTATATTGTGATAATTAAGTGAATTTAAATAGACTAGTACTTGTAGACCCAGCTGTAGAGCTGCAACTAGAAACAAAAATTTTCTGTCACCTGAGGCCAGAGTCTATTTTGCCTCTTCCCCCCCCCCCCAATTTTGAACAGAAAAACTCAGCACTCCTGATTCAGTGCCTTTGCACTAGACTTCCCCCATGGACAGGCTTAAGTATTTTGTGGCCTGGTGCAAAAACAGTTTTGCCGCCCTCAAAAACTGTTTCCCCATCGTCAATGGGGCATTGGGAGGCCAGGTTCACATTGGCATCCAGGAATGAATATTAAAGTACTATTTTCATGATCATAAAAAAAATAAATCATTCAACAATAAATTTGGACGATAGTGCCTGCTGTCCTGCGAAAAAATTGCAAGTGTGGCTTCACTTAAAGGTTGGAGGGCTGTTGGGGCTAGAGAACAGATTGTCTACCCAGGGTCACAACTAGACACTCTTTCAGCCGGAAAAGCATGCATTATGCCTCTCGTGTAATTTCGAACAATTCTAAAAGTAGAATTTAATGCCATCTCTTATCCATCGCGTTGGGCACTAGATCCACCTACATCATTCCCCTGGCTTTGGGGGGTTCTGTGGAAACGCTAGGCCAGAGGGTTCAATGTAGGAATTTCAGAGGTCTTGGACAAAATTTTAAGTTTTGCTTTGTTAAGAACGTCAATGTCAAAAAATGAAATCTAAGTGTCTTTATCTCATTTTGCGGCTTCTAAAATTTAGCAGCCGGTGCAACTGCACCCTTTGCACTTGCTTAAATCCAGCCCTAACCCCCCCCCCCCCAATCTGCCCCTCTACTAGTTGCGGTATTGCCTGATGTGAAAAGAGGGTGGCAGCTGTATAAGAAACAACTTGTTAAAAAATTAATAATGGAACAATTTGTTGCTTTTTCTTTTGACCATTTGAAATCGTTTATAGTAGTAAACTACTCAAAAAAATGTCAAAACTCATATCAACTAGGACGGTCGAAACAGGGTTTCTGTATGATTAGAACCACACTTGGTCAAAGTGAATGCAACATTTTTTAAAAAATACATTCTGATGCTTGTTAGAAGTAAAAACCAATCTTAATTTTAAATCTAATATTAATGATAACTGTTAAAACTATAACTACATCAGTTTAAGACTTTCAATACCTCCAACCACTTTTGGCCATTGGCCTAGTCAAAACCAATTTTTATTTGCTAAAATTAAAACCCTGCTTGGATACAGTTCAGAAGCGATTGGAGAACACAGGTTTGCCTGCTCAAATGACCATCAGTCTCTAACCTTTATCCTATTTTATATTTATGAGAGCAACTTGCTCATAAATGTAAGGGTAAAAAAACATGAAATGTTCAAAGCTTTTTTTATTTTTCTGTTTATTTCCTGAATAATATTCTGTATTTGTTGTTGAAGTGGTGCTTTATTATTAAAACTCTATGATATGTGAATTTCTTATTAAAGTTTGTTTGTAAGAAGAATTTATACTTTTTCTCTAATCTAACCTGTGAAATGTCCAAAATCTTAACCTATTTGTCTGAATTTATTCATGTCAGACAATTGTTATCAATATTAAGAAAAAATATGATTTTTTCTCAATGAAGAAATATAAAGGGTATGCTACATTTAACTATAAATACAGTATCTTAAACTGGAGTGACCAACTCGCAGCACGCGTGCCATGGCACACCTGGTATCGGGAGCGGAATGTGAACGCTTTTCAAAAATTAGATATTCTATTCCATTTTTCAATCAAAAATTCTCTCCAACCTTTAAATCACTCAAGATATTCGTAATTATGCAGTTGATCACTTAAGTAATCTGGGAACGTACCGCAGGTAACATTTGAGTAATGTGGAACTGCACTGGAGGCTGTTAGGGTGCTTTAAAACTGTGCCACATGGCACTAAGGGGATCTTTAAATATGCCGTGGACCACTTAACCCGAGTAGTACACTATCATATGTTGGACTGGTCTGTGTCGTGGGTCATTCGTGTGATCTGTGAATGTGCTACGGGGGGGGGGGGTTGCTTAAGTGATCTGTAAATGTGTCACTTAGTTCATGTTTACAAAATTAGGTTTGAGGTGGCAGGCCATCAGATAACCCAGAGATTTTAGATAACCCTACCACATTTTGTCTGTGGGCCATGGGTTTAGCATATAAATGGCTTAGAGGGTGGGCCACAATGAATTTCCTAAACAAAATTTTGAGTTCTTAGCCTTGAAATTAACTATGCGTACATATAAAGGTATTTTCTTCCGAAATTATAATTTTTGAAAAAATATTTTTTCATCAAAATTTTTTTTATCATGCTTGCCCCCCCCCCCCATGTACCTCCTCGCACATCTCTGATCCCAATATGTATTAATATAGGCAGAACTGCCGAAATTTTGCTGACGGGGGAGAGGGATCAAAAATGGCTGAAAATCTGCTGACGTAGTACTTGAACAGCCCCTTATCAGGCTAGTTCAAATAACCTTTTTCATAACTAGAGCACAGATTATACACTAATGCATTGGTGCATTTGCATAAACTTTTACATTTTTTGGTGTTAATGCACGCAAATGCATACAATTGTATATTTTCTTCACGTTTATCAGCATTTTCAAACATAAGCGACATCACTGATCAAAGCCATCATCCTTGGCTGACATTCGAGCAAAGTTTCTGGTAAATTTAAATAATTTATTCATTATTTATCATATTTACCAATATGAGCTGCCGGTAAATGTGATCAAATTTATTGAACTTACAAAAATGGTTGGTAACTATGCATAATAGCTGGTGATTATACATAACCAGATTTATCAAAACTATAATATGTATATATATGCACAGGGTCTTTAAAGTTCCTCTCTGAAATGGCCATAAAAGGAAAACTGGACAAAATGCTATTATTCTTGGTAATAGTTTACAGGAGGTCTCATGGGATTTAATTTTCCACAAAAACAAAAAAGTTCAAAAACTCACCACCAGCGGGGAATGGTGGTGTATGCAATATTGTTAAATGAAATAAGATATGAGAAAACAGGTTTAAAATTTTTTAATCATTTCTAAAATATGTTACAAAGCATGTTCAATGTAGCATCCACCATGTTCTGAAAGCAAGTTAAATCACATTACTGCGTTCTTAACAGTAGCTCTTAGCATATAAGGAGGAATGTTACAGACGTCGGTGTATCACATTTTTCAATTCCGCCAAATTGTTTATGTTGCCACTGTTTATGGTGATAACATATAAACAATTTGGCAGAAGTGAAAAATGTGATACACTGATATGTGATAACATTCCTCCTGATTTGCTAAGAATTACCGTTGAGTAATACGATTTAACTTGCTTTCAGAAAATGGTGGATGCCGTATTGTACATACTTTGTAATACGTTTTAGAAATGATTGAAAATATTTTAAACCAATGTCTTCATGTCTTATTTTGTTTAACAATATTGCACACAGCGCCATTCCCTGCTGGGGGTGAGTTTAACTTTTTTTGTGGAAAATTGAATCCCATGACCTCCTGTAAACTATTAAAGTTTGATAACATTTTGTCCAGTAGTTTTTCTTTTATAGCCATTTCAAAGTGGAACTTCAATTATAAAGTCCCTGTAATATAGCAGAAATATATATATACCAATTTTAGTTAGGAAAAATTGTGTTGGTGGTTTTCTTTTTTCGGAAAAAAAGTGGGGCCATCTGTTGCGAAAATCAGGGAAAATGTAATCAAGGGTGCGCACGCATTCATCCTCCTTTTTCAGTTTTCGAATCTGGTAACCCTAGGTTTACATGCTGAAATTTGTAGTGTGTCTTGCGTGTAGAAAATAATCTTGATTGTAGCGCAACTTGGAAAAGGGTTGGCCACCCCGATCTAAAACCCCATAATCACTATATTCACTTAATTTGTGTTTTTTTTTGTTTGTTTTTCATTTAGTTTCAACCAACTTGACCTTCCAGCATATGAGACATATGATAAACTCCGATCCATGTTATTAAAAGCCATCCATGAGTGCTCTGAAGGTTTTGGTTTTGCATAAAAGTCTGAAATGCAAGCAAAGCCAGACAAGCTTCGTTTGTCTTAATGGTGCCTATTCAATATGAGAGTACTTACTGTTTCACAATGACTGTTGTACTCTTTCACTAAGTCATGGAACTATCATAAGTTCTTTTGTACAGAAATGTTTTCATTGAAAAGAAGCTTGTATATTTCATTTGTGGTGAATCCATATTTGTTTGGCATTCAACAGCTAAGCTTGTTAGTTATGCCGGAGTTGTAAATTCACTTGTCCCCTTTCTATTTGTAAATGTTCAAACCTGAAACAGTTTATATGAGATGTGAAGTTGAATTATATATTGTTTTTTTTTGGGATATGTGGGGGAAAAATTGAACAAGAGCATTTGAGTGATGTGTGATAGTTGAGTAGCATAAAGAGCTCATTTCAAGTAAGATGATGAGAGATGGAATTAATATGTGATTTAAAATCCTCTTATTTGAGGATTCTTTTATACGGTATGATTTATGTTGTTTTTTCTCAAAATGCTAATTTTTGTGCTCTTTTAGTTATGAATTAAAAGGAATTTATAAATTTTTATCGTATGAAATATAGACAGTGAGAAAAATATTGCAGTTTAATGAATTTATGATTTTGAGAAAATTTGTGTCGCAGAAAATGCATTGAGAATTTTTTTTTCCTGCAGACATTTTTGTTCTTTTAGTTGCAATTGAAATGAATTTATACAAAGGAAAACGCTATGATTTAATGAATTATGTCTTTTAACAAATTTTCATTCTTGAAAATTCATTGTTGTTGAAGACTCTTTTTTTTCTACACTAAGTTTTTGCGCTCTTTTATTCATGAGTTAAGATGAATTCATCAAGTTCTATTATTCAACTTCTAAATAGTGAGAAAACAGTATAGTTCAATGAATTTACGAGGTTTTCAAGAAATTTGTTTTGCAGGAAATGCATCATTATGGAAAAGTGTGTATTTTTTTAAATATAAGTTTATTTTAGTTGTGAATCAAGATTAACTTAGTTTTATTATGCAACTTCTAAATACCAAGTAAAACAATACAACTCAATGAATTTGGGATTTTCTAGAAATTTTGTTGGAAAAAATTGTTATAGAAAAGTATTTTCTTTTTTTAACTACTATAAGTTTTTGTTCTTTTGGTTGCAAAGTTTTATTATGCAAATTCCTAAGGCCAGAATTACACTATAAAATTTTTGTAAAAGTTCTTTAATAAAACTTGAAAAATACAACCAATATGCTAATTGAATGTTTTTTTCACGTTTTGTAACAGATCTTTTATAGTGTAATCCCGACCTAGTAGTAATGAAAAGCTAAGTTCAATGAAATTGTGTGATTTTTAAGAATGAGTGTAGGAAGAAATGCATTGATATTAAAAGTATGGTTTTGTTTTGTCTACATAATAAGTTTTTGTCGTCTGGGTTTATATTGAAATGAATTTATGGCATTTAAATCATATGAAGTCTAAATGAACAGTTATGAAAATGTTGCAGTTGAGTAAATTGATTTTTAAGATACTGATGTTCAAGGAAATGTGCATTGGTATTGATAAGAATTTTTGTCATCATAGGGTCAATCATGACAAGTGTGGCAACAAAAGTTGAAGCTTAATTTTGAAGCAATGCTGTAGGTAAACTTAATTCGGCATGTGATATTAAATTCTTCATTTATAAACTAATTAAAAAATTTCAAACCAGCTTTGGATAAATGTGTTACAGTTCGAATGGTATTAATTTTCAAGCCAGTGTAGCAGCCTGTGAAATTGGTGCAATTTTGGGATCAATTTTTTTTTTTTACAAATAACAAAGGGGCTAAAAATTAATTGGGTTTTATAAATCCTTTGTTTTCTAATCCCAAGAATTTTTTTTGGTCATCTCAGATGATAGTCTTCCAAATATTGTGACTATAATTGCATGATTAGTTCAGAGTAAAATGTAAAAATGTGTAAAAAATTTACTTTAATAAGTAAAGGTTTTCTGAAAGTTAAAGTTCTGAAAGTTAGTTTTGAAAAATAAACGTGAATATAAAAAAAATATTTTTTAACCAAAGAGTGAGTTGAGATGCCACATTCGCAATTGATTTAAGTTTGTATCTCGCATATAAGCTCTTGCTGAGTTTTTGTTGATTTTGGTATAAGAAGACAGTATGTCTTCAGAGAACTTGCAACGCAATTATATATATGAACTTATATTTCAATACATTTTTTTTCCTTGCAGCAATTTTAATAAATTACAAACTATTACACATGATAATGTTTTATATTTTCACATTTTAATTTGCCAAGTCTAAAATATTGATCTTAATATTTTATAAAATGAAGTATATTTCATATTGCACTAGACGATCATTTTAAGAAATAATTAAATATAACTCTCCTTACTTGACATATCTATTTTCTATGCCACACTGTTAAGGTTGACCCTGTAACATGTTTTTTATCTCTCAGTTTAGAAATAAAATTGATTTATAAAAATTTATCACATGAATTCTAAACAGTACCAAAATTCTCTTCATATAAATAATATAATACTCTATATATTCATATAAATTTCTAAGAGAATTACAGTATCAAAAAGTGGTTTTTTTTTTGTACACACCAACATGCTACATTTTGTGCTACAATTTTTTCTCTTGATTTTGAACTAAAATGAATAAAAGTTTTATTACATGAATTCTATAAACAGTAAAGAAAAACATTACAGTTCAATGAATTTATACGATTTTTAAGAAATTCTTGTTTGAGGAAATGTGTTGGTATTGAAAGAACTTTTTTTTTTTGCTTGTTTCAAAAATGTTTGTCGAGGCTTTCCAATTTATGTTCATTTGTATGTTCCTTCTGCAGTAATTGGAAATGAAATGATTATTCAAAAGAAAGTATTGTATTTTTCATTGTTGATGCAGATTATTATGAATAAAGAATATCTTGACATATTTGATTGTTTTTACTCAGGAATTTATAAAATATATTTTTGGTTATCCTCTTGAGGCTCCAGAAGTAAATCCTTGAGATCTGACTCCATTTTTATCTACTTCAGAAGATGTTATCAAAAGTTGAAACTTTAGAGTAATTGTTGTATTTTTATGTTTATTGGGCTGTATCTCCAAATGGGTACAATGTGTCTACACACGCCCCTATTGTTGCAAAGTAAAATCATTGTTTTCATAGACATACATTGTCTACACAAACCTTTTTTTTAATTATTTATTTCCTGCCTTGGTTTTCCTTTCACTTGAATCTTAGTTCATGGAAGCTCCAAAAAGATAGATTATCTAGTTCGTAAATATGGGGTCTGTAAATTGACTTCAAATCAAAACTTGAATCATGGATATTCACATATGGTTCTTAAAATTGCAGCTACATTATTTCTCTGTTCTGGAGTGAGTATTACATTACAATTTCTTGGCTATGTTTAATGCCGTTTTATGAAAACTTAATGTTCAAAAATAAGATGTTTCCCTATTTTAACTTTTTAACCTATGAGTTTTTGCAAAAAATTTGTATGACTAGGCTGACCATATTTTTTTTGAAAAATATTGGAAATTGGGTTTGCAAGAGACCATTTTGGGATAGTTTGTATTATTTTGGTCACCAAATTACAACAAAACTGTCAATTTTCTAAAATTCTAGAAGTAGCTGTTTTAAATTCCCAAGTTTGAAAAAATTTTCAAAATAAGCTAATTTATGAGGATTCGAGAATTCTGAATACAGTATTTTGTTTCTCATTAATTGGTTCAATTTTTGTCCATTCTTAATTAATGAACTAATTAGTGATTAAAATTTGTAAAAATTAGTAAAATTGCAAATTTCCTAATTTTCATAAATTTGAAAGCTTGTAATTTATCAATCACTATGATCCTGGTGCACACACATCACAAGGATCGTTGTGATTACTAAATTACAAGTTTTCAAATTTATAAAAATCAAAAAATTTGCAATTTTACTAATTTTGACGAATTTGAACAACTAATTATTTAACTAATTAAGATTTTAATTAGCATCAGGATCTTTGTGATTACTAAATTACAAGCTTTCAAATTTATAAAAATTAAAAAATTCGCAATTTTAGTAATTTTTACGAATTTTAATCACTAATTAGCATCGGGATCGTTGTGATTAATAAATGACAAGCTTTCAAATTTATAAAAATGAGAAAATTCACAATTTTACTAAGTTTTACGAATTTGAATAATTAGTTAATTACGATCCTTGTTAGCACCAGGATCGTTGTGATTGATAAATGACAAGTGATGTGAATGACAAATTTATGAAAATTAGAAAATTCTCACCACTCTTCGGGCTTTTACCATAACATATGTTACAGGGACCAAGAGGAAATGGAAACCAATAAAATAAAATAATAGTTCAGATTTCGACCACCATGTTGAAAAGTGGCAAAGAAACAAATATGAATTGGAAGCATGCAACTTCATTTAATTGCAATATTTTTTTAATGTGCATTATTTCATTTGCATCAATTTTCATTGTGCATATGTTGAAAGCATGTTAAGGCATGTTCAACAATAGCGACCAGAAGTCACAAGGATTCAAGTCAGGAGAAAGTAGGCCCGACATTTTTAGGAAACTTCTTGAAATTAACGAAACATATCTAAAGTGGGCAGGAAGTAGTTCATTTACTTGTTGGCCAAATATATAGGGTATCGCACCATCTTGCATGAAGCCACACAGACAGAGAGAGAGAGAGATCAGTCTCTAAATATTCTCTTTTTCTTGTAAAGCAGGAATGACTTGTTGCTGCAGAGAGAAGTTTGCAGTAATGGCATTTGTGGCAGAAACACCTTTTAGGGTTTTGAGGAGAGCACTCTCTCACACACACACATTTGATTGATGCATACGGAATGAACATTGAACAAATGCTGTGGTTAAATTTTTGTTTTGTTCTTCCTTTTTTACCTGGCGGTCAAAATTTTAATCAATTTTTTGGGAGGGGACTCGGGAATAAATGTACTCTGAGAAAAATGTTAATCTGTGAGAGAAGTTAATTCAGGGTCAACAACCCCTTTCATGTTACATAAACAGATTTTTGGTGTTTATACTTCTTGCTTGTAGTTTGTTTATTGTTCATTTGTTTATTCATTAATGCCAAATGAAATTTGAAAGATTAGGCAAACAATGTGTTCTTTATGATTAACGAGATTGGTTTTAATTAATAAGCAGTCAGTTAATTATAATAAAAAAATCAGATTTATATAAATAAAAAACTGATTTAAGTATAAAAAATCGTTTTTTCATACCCTGGGTGAAGCCACCTGAAATCAAGGGGTGGCATAAAAATTTTCAATTTTAATACTTCAGACTTTACTAGATTTAATTTTGATCAAAAAAGGTAACATTTCCATTATTTTTCATTAAAAATGGAAGATTTCCAGAATTTAAATGTAGATAATTCGCTTGATGTGTCAGAACCTCATGAAGCCCATAAATGAGTAGCTTATTTTCAAAGGGAACATTTCCACTATTACTAAATGCAGTTAGAAGTAAAAAAAAAACCTTTTTTTCTCCTTGATGGACTGCTTTACAAAAGTCGGAAATAGCTCAACATGTTGCATAAGAAAAGTGGTATAAAAATATTTAAATATCTCACACACGTTTCTTGATAAAAATTCAAGGGCAGGGCCGGTTTTAGACCTAGTGACCCCCCAGGTGCAAATCCAGATTGAGTGCTAGTCACTAGTGTCCTTTGGTGGAGTGATCGTCCCCTTCCTCGTTAGGTATAAATGGAAAAGCTTTCTTCCTAGAATGGGATTACTGCTATTTAACTTGTTAGCAAGCATAAAAAATCAATTTTTTTGGATTTAATTAAGAGATTTAAAAACATTAAGAAAACAAAACATTACACATTTTTACACAGGATATATCTTCTTTCTTATTTTAATCGAATTTTTCTGGTAATATTCGTACACTGCTCGCATCACGTACGGGCTGATAATAAAGAAGGTTAAATTAGTGATATTTCCGTATGATTTCTTTCATATTTATAAAACTTATGAACTTCATTTTAAATTATCCCTTTCAGACCCGTAACTAGGCTGAGGTAATTTGGGTGGTGCCCCCCGAGCCGAATGGAAGGACCCTTATAATTCTTCCTTTTTCTGAGCATAACCATTTCAAGGAGACTTCAAGAAAAGTCTGCCCCGAGAAAGCACGCTACGACCTTGGGAAAGGGGTAGTTTTTCTGTCTAGATTTTTTTTTTAAAAATCAGGTACTTCGGCTTTAATTTCAACGGTGACGCACAATTCCTGAAGTTTGGGCTGAACATCCCTGAGGTTGAAAAAAGAATATGTAAAGTGAATAGAAGGAAATCGCTTGTTTGTGCATACAGGGTCTAAAAGGATCATGCATAATCACCGGTAAAAGTGATAAATGTTGTTAAATTTATCAAACTTACCGAGACGATTGTTGATTATACATTACCGCAGGCACGTAGCCATAAATTTCGTTCAGAGGGGGACCAAAGTGATAGAACAATAGATTTGGCCATCTTTATCCCTTTTTTTGGTCCTTTTCTCATATTTCCCCCCCCCCCCCCCCCCGCCGCTATGGCCTTGCATTACCGATTCAACATATTTACCGTCACATACTATATTTCATCAGCTTCAAAAAACCATTTCAAATATACGAAGATACATATCCGAAATATTTTTCTTATTCGAAATGGATTTGCCACCACCTCCCCTCTTTGTTTTGGATATGTGAGGTACAACTTTATTTTCTTATTTCCATGGAAATCCCAATTAACTTGCCCTATTCTGCGTATAATCCGCGGATTATACGTTTAAAAAAATTACGTTGAAATAAACAACGTTGCAAAGGAGTTAGTGTGGAACTCATGAGAAAAGAGTTTTTTTTTTCTTATTTACTTATTCTTTTATTGAAGCGGCTTTAGAGTGTGGATAAACCACCGCGTCTTGACAGCTTTTTTTCTGTGAGGTTTGATTAATAGTTATAATTTACGCTAAAAATGTATTCACAAAAAAACATACATTTTTTAAATATCAATAGATGGGGTAGATGCCAGTACAAAAATTGACATCTCCACAAAACCGTGTTAAACACCGCCTCCTTGAGAGAGATTTTATATTGATAAGTGAAATTTTTTCTCTCATGCAGGTTATATATCGCTGCGGACTATACGATGCCTTTTTTTTCTCAAACTAGTGAAGGATAATCATCTGTGGATAAGAAGCAGGAAAATTCGATAGGTTTTGTTTAATTCTTATTCAAGATTCACATCGAGGACAGAGAAAAACAAAGAAATGACTTGCATTCAAAATTACTTTCTTTAAGATGATTAAAATTCTTACACCTCTTATAGACAACTAATATAACAAAAATTAAAATAGAAAATTTCACTAATCGCCAGATTTTCATTTCGATCGAATTTATATGGACGATTTTGGCCCTTTTTGAAAGTCTGTTGGCATAGGCACCGGAACCTAGGGGCCAAGGTCCGCCCCTGGTCTAGTGTCTAGTTGTTCTTCAATGGCATATAATTCATTGTCGGAATCTTCCATGTTCACATCTGCTAGAACATACATAGTTTCCCAAACTTTTTGTTCCATCGCCCCCTTCTTCAGAATTTTTTCTCTCTCATCGTTTCCGTAACTCAAGTTTAATCTTGTAAAAGCTAAAATACATACCTATTCCAAGGTTCCCAGGATGGAAACTAGGTGATTGCAGAAGGGTTTTGATGCTCCATTCCCTGGACAAGTGAGAGATTCCAAATTCCTTCTTTATTTGACCGCTCTTGCAAATTACTGGGGGGGGGGGGGCAGTGGCATATATTCGCGTGGGGGTCTTAGCGGCCCATAGCCCACGGCGGCAAATTTGGGGAATGAGTGGTCAAGAAAATTAGTAGAATGGGAGAAGGGTGACAGTTTTTATTGCTCAAAGATTTTAAAATTACAAATCCGCCTCTGCAGAGAATCTGGGGACTAGGTCGGTGAGTGACAAAAAGAAAGACCCGGAGCGCCTGTGATTGATTAACGCAGTACGCAAACACGTGAGTGACCAAAAGAGTAACTCGGTGATACAGGCGTATTTTCAGGGGGGCAATCGGGTTATATAGCACAGGGCAGCTAATTAGAAGAATGAGTGAGCAAAAAAATTAGACAAATTTTTTTAGACTAGAAGGGCGGCAAAATTAGTGTATCCCGCTGGCAGGAAAACTGTAAATTCACCTCCGGATGCGGGAAACGAAAATGCACACTTGAGGTGATAGTCCATTCCCCCCTTTTTTTCCTTACGACTCCAGGTTGCCTGTAGTTTTCTCAACATTTTCGTTGTCAAGGTATGGCACGAAAGAGCGACAGCACGTGGTGTCTCACTTTTTATTGTTCTAAAATTAGAATAATTAGGCTGGGATCTTATGCGCCCCTCCCCCCGTCAGACTTTTCATGGACCCTCCCATAGTTAATTTATAGCCTGAAAAAGAAAAAAATAATGACTCAACCCTGCTCTTGTGGAGGCCATGGCTGCACACTCCGCACCCTCGCTTAAGGCGCCTCTGTGTTCATAGCCATACTAGAATCATGAGCATTGAAACTTTTCTATGAACTTTTCGACTACCGTCACTTTTGCTTTAAGTCAGTGTTTCCCAAAGTGGGCAATATCGCCCCCTGGTGGGCGATGGTATGGTCCAAGGGGGCGATAGAACATACTGATTTAACATAGGATCCTATGGGTTTACTTGAGTTGGGGGGCGATAAGAGGAAAAAATTTCTGATGAAGAGGGCGATGGAACAAAAAGTTTGGGAGACTATGCTTTAAGTGAACCTCTCTGCCGATTTAACTTGGTATCCATTTTGACACTGGTTCTTTGCCGGATCGCTAGGACCAACAATGTTCTGTCACAATAAAGAGTGAACTGTATTTGAAGCAAGGCCGGATTAACCATTAAGCAGAATAAGCACGTGCTTAGGGCATCAGGAGAAAAGGGGCACCTCGAAAAATGATCAGTGTATATTTTTTTTAAATTCTCATTTTTCCCCCAGCTTCAACCACCCGGTAGAAAAACCCAAAATTTTAAGAGCACTTGATTGTACAGTTGAAAATCTATCAAAAAGTTGACCAGGTTCCCACAATCAAGGGAGGGTGGGAATGTGGTGCCCCGGGTACTGGACCAGGAAGGGCGTTGAGTTTACTCGATTTATGTTAAAAATTACGAAAATGTTTTTTAAATTAAAGATACAGACACCCCTCCCCGCCAAGTGACCAAATAAATTTTCGTTCCTAGTTGTATCACTAAAAGGGTGACACAAAAGCAGAGAAACTAAGTTAATTGCAAACAAGAACTCACGTTAAAAAATGCTGTTTTTGGATTGAGATTTCGGTCAATTTCCGTAAATTAAAGCCCAGAGCCGTCTGAGCAGCATTATAGGCCCCCGGACAAAACAAATTTTACTGAGGCCCCACCCCCTACCTAGCTATAGATATCTGCGCTTACCAATTTGCATACTTACTCTCTCCAAAATTTTAACCAGATTAAATTTTCATAAGGCTTCTACGGCACTTACCGACCCGTAGCATCATAGGCACCGGGAAAAATGATTTTTCCAGAAACCCCCCTCCCCCCCCCCCAAAAAAAAACCCCTGCTTATCACTTTACACGTCTACTATCGAAAATTTTGAACAGATCTAATTGTCATGAGCCCCAGGTAAATGCGGTTAAGGGGATGGAGCACCAAAATCATCAAAGTGCTCAGGGCCTTCATATGGGTAAATCCGGCCCTGATTTAAAGGAATTAAATTCACGCTATCAGCAGAACAGGCGCGAGCATTTAGAATTTCAACATTAGTTTAATTATAAAATTAGAGTTAATGTAAAATGGTTCCACGCAGGAACGCTCACAGAGACACGTGCACGACTGGACTGGCAACTACTGAAAATACAGAGAGAAAAAAAAGAAAAAAAGAAGCACGCAACCACATAGCTTCCAATGCTTCCAAGGGGAGAGAGAGAGAGGTGCTGTCATCTCTCTAGTGCAAAAACACAATGACAAACTAGGTTTTAACATTCTGTCCGGCTTGAAATATAAATTTCAAACAAATATCATGAGGCATAATCAAATGAAAACAATCGTTACAAAATTAAAATAAACACAAAGCCCGTATGCAAATAATAGGGCAAGTCATCATTCGATGCATCATAGGCGGTGATAGACTTGGAAGTCTAGGGGGGGGGGGGAAGGCACGATGATGTCAATTCATGTACAGTCTATACATATATGCATTAGATCAGTCGACTTTACCTCTCGTGATGGGGGGGGGGAGCCGTATCTCCTCCCATGAGATGCATTCAATTTTACACTTTACAAATGCCACATAATTGCATCACTTATAAATTCAGTATACATTTTTACACGAATTTTCATTTTCAACATTCTTATTCATATAATCATTACTCACAACATGCACATCATAAATAGCGTGCAAGCAAGAAACACACTATATTTTTTTACTTCGGGGGATATTGCTCTTGGGATGGAAGGGGACAAATTTTAGAGATGCTTTTCTTTATGACATCATTTCTTGTCTTGACTAAAACCACTCTCACCTTTCGATCAGACCCCTTGATCATATCTTGAATTCTTGAATGCGACCCAGTCACCAACTACAAGGAGAGCTGTGATCTTCCTTAACAAGGACAGCGTCCCCTAATTTCACATTGCCTTTGTCGAAGCCATTGGCGGAGATACGGAGGGCGTGGGGGCAATGTCCCCCCCCCCCCAGCGTCAAAGGTAGAGTCGACTGATCTAATGTATATATGAATTGACATCATCATCATCGTGCCCCCCCCCCAGACTTCCAAGTCTATCTCCGCCTATGGTCGAAGCACCTGTTGCAGTGTGTTCAAGTGGTCCCTGTGCCATCTCTTCCAGATGTTCTGCATTAACTTGTACACTGCAGAAGATTCATACGTTTGTCATTTACATCAATTAATTCTGGCTCTTGAATAGTTCTGATGGGACGACTGACCAGAAAATGACCGGGTGTCGGGGGCTCAGATCTGCTGGATCAGATTACAACGGTAAAATAGGTCTAAAGTTGAGCATTCCCTCAATCTGGACTGACACTGTCAACTGACCTCTTGAAGTGATATTTGAATGCCTTCACTCCTGCCTCTCACAAACCTCCAAAGTTTGGAGAGCTAGAAGGAATGAACTTCTAGTTTAACAATTCCGATGACAAAATGTCAGCCACAGATTCATCAGGTCTTGCAACCAACTGGCTGAGCTTCTTCAATTCCCTTTGAGCACCTACGAAATTGGGTTTGCATTCAGAAAAAATTACTGAACTTCCTCTTCTTGCGAAGAACCGCTTCAATATTTAGTATTCGATTAAATTGGCAATAATCACCCTCAGGGGTGTGTGACAGATGCAGCCACACAGGGCCCCGCACTCGAAGGAGTCCCGCATGCGTGGTAATATGAAAAAAAAATTTGTTTCTTTTTACAAAAATAAAACAAGATAGCCATGTTTCAACTATACAAATGATAATGATTATTCGAAATAATACGAAAAATAAACGAGAAAAATTCGCAACTCGAGGGAGCCCTACAGATGGTTTTCTCTACCGACTCCAAGTCTGGTAATGGTGGCCCTGGAATTGGCCTAATCCTGAGGTTCTAATAACATTTTATTTTGGACTTGAAATCAATTTAACTTGGATAATAATGCAATTATTATGAACTATAACTAAAGCACACAATAGACGGATTAAGTGCAACCGATTTTTAGCTCTGTGGTTTTTGGACCCTTAATACCTTTGTTTTTTTTTTTTAGTTTTTTTTTCTTCCTTCCAAAAATTATAAATGTCTATTTTTAGTGCCTTTTGCCTGCCTATTTTGAACATTTTTAGTGCTTAAACTTCCGGGCTTCAATCGTCAAGATGTTTCTTATAGGCCTATGTTGCTTAGAGACGTTTTTTGTACATTTTCATTAAATCCACCAGAGCGAGTAAACTCAACCCAATAAAACTGACGCTGGCTTCTAGTCCGCAGTTTATCAAACCCATTTGCTCACCAATAAGGTGTTAAGCGAGATGACTCACTCCGATGGATATTTTATATTTCACAATAAAATTCTTATTTCGTTTTTTTTCTTTGTATCCTGTGCATATAGTATGGCAAATATAAGATAACAGATGAGATGGCATGGGGGCCCCCCTACAATTCTTTTAAAATATACCTCCATCCTAATATGTGTACATTCATCCGTCTGATGAAACTCAGAAATTTCTCCAACTCCTAACCCCATCTCGTCTGAAATCACCACAAAATAATTTGTTTATCGCGACAGCACCCAATTTTCCGGGGGAAAAAAAATATATATATTGTTTTTTGACACAAAATAAAGTGTTCCGGACTCTGCTACGAAGCTGGCCTGGAAAAGATCTCGGTAGCGGGATATGCCTAGAGACGTTTTAGGAAAGAAGCCGGGAACAAATGGTTTACTAAACTAAGAAAAGAATGATATCTAACACCCCCTTGTAGTGAAAAAACTCGGGGACGCCTATGAAAGTTCCAGTTATACCA
Organism: Pholcus phalangioides; assembly: GCF_987345545.1. Classification (NCBI taxonomy): domain Eukaryota; kingdom Metazoa; phylum Arthropoda; class Arachnida; order Araneae; family Pholcidae; genus Pholcus; species Pholcus phalangioides. The sequence continues at coordinate 42,606,818 of NW_028301600.1, read as the reverse complement.
ACCTGTTCTGCTATGATATGTACAAAAAAGCATCGAGAGAAAATAGTAAACACGTTAGTTCTCATGGACCCCTTTTGTTATTGAACTTTTTCTACTTCCCAACGTATGAAAATTCACAACCCGACCTTTACTCTCGAACAAGAAAGGTGCATTTCTTGAAAGGACAACAAATGGCCTTTCTTTGGTGTGAATATCTTCCCTTTCCCAAACCGTTCCCGTGGTAATAAGAACGACTCTCGACAAACAGATGGACACCTGGGACCGCTACTTTCGGACAAAGAGGTTCTGCAGAAGTCTTCTTGTTGAGAAAGCTCCGGCCTCATTGAAAAAAAGAAAGAAAAGAAAACATTTTTACGAACCCGGCAACAAGGTTCATATCCAGTTGGAGCTTCTTTCACTCTTCGATTCAAGTTTAACAAGGAAAATGCCCCGACCTTTTCTCCTTTTTACGCAACGTTGCATTTTGTTGTAGAATACGTATATTGTATGTTATATGCGCATTCGCTTATTCACAGTTATGCCTGATTCCTGTTGATTTTGCACTGCCCGTTAGGGCTGGGGGAGCAGATGCCTAGGGATTACCCTGAAAATCTAGAATTACATTTACAGTGATATGTGTAAGCATGCTACCCCCTCCCCCGCATATCCTGGAGCAGGGCTCTGTCAAGCCCCAATCCCACGATTACTTGGTACCCGACGCAGGGTAAGATAATTAAAGTAAAAGATATCCCGACAAGTACCGGGATTTCCTTCACGCCGGCTGTGATTTTTGCGGTTTATGTCCAACAAAGACTTTTTATTATCTTTTACTTTAATTACCTTACCCTGCGTCGGGTACCAAGTAATCGTGGGATTGGGGCTTTAGACTTGGATCTACGGCAGGGACCCTCTATAGTGAATTCGTAGCGTGAGGAAAACAAAAAAAATGATGAGAATTGTCCCTGGCACCAGGGCCGGAGCGCAGTCGAACTTACTCTTGCTATGTGTGCTAGCCTAGTAGGACCTAGTGCATGGCTGCAACCAGACCTGAGGTGGATTTTATTATTATGCCTCTTGAGGGCTATTCAAATTAAGTCACCCTACTCCCGCGTTCGTTACAATTTAAACTGTAATTTTAATTATCGTGACCATCAATAACTAAAATTTGCCACCGCCATGAACTTTCCACACTGGGCTATAGTCCGCATAGCCCCACTCTCCCCTGTAAATACGCCTCTCAACCAGATCAGTCAGCTTATATGTGGTAAGCCCGGGTCTAGCACTTATTTTCATATTCTTCTCTAATATTGACGAATGTCAATATTAGAGGGTGAATATTGAAGGGTGAATTGCACGCCCCTCTGGTACAGCGTTCGCGTAATCCCTAGTTCTCTCATCTTGTTGTGGCTGTTCTCAATAGCAGAGAACACAGTATGGGAGAACAATGGTTCTGCCCATGCTCCCCCCCCCCATCTTATCCTGGAGCAGGGCCCTAGGCTGGGACCTTTGGTGGGTCCCCAGATCAGACTTTTCACGGGTCCCTTTATAGTGAATTTATAGCGTGAAAAAACAAAAAATTATGAGAATCGTCTCGGGCTCCAGGACTGGGGGTGAGCCCATGGTCATGGCTCCCACAAGGGCGGGACTGACAGAGTTCTAGCCCTGGGGCCCCGGGACTATTCCTATCACTTTTTCACGCTATAAATTAACTATAAAAGGGCCCGTGATAACAGGGTCGCAACTGGGGGGGGGGGGGTGCAGCTGGGTCACTTGCTCCAGGCGCTAGACCCAAGGGGGCGCAAATTTAATTCTGAAACCTCTCCTTCAACATTACGAGGGGGCGTCAAAATACGCGCTTGCCCTGGGTGATCAAGCATCTAGTTGCGGCCCTGCGTGATAATACCGCGGGCCCGCGTAAGATCTCAGCCTAAGGGTCTTGTTTCAGGTTGTGGGGGCCATGCCCATGGTTCTGCTCCACTAAATACAGGACGTACGGTCACCATACGACCTGCATTCCCTCCAAGTCACACCCCCCCCCCTCATGGGTCCATTCATGATGCTATTAGATGCCTCCGGTTGGTACAAAGTGATGGAAACAGGGTGAACTCAGTGCCTTTCCTGCTCCAGCATCCGCGATACCAGATCTCCCTGCCTTCCTCTGGTGTCAGCCCTGTATAAATTATCGAAAGATTCGGTTATAATAAATAATCTAAAAATAATTAGAAACGTATTCATTCTCTAAATTCTACAACAGACTATCCGAAACAATATGAAAGCTTTGACTATTATTTATGGATATGTATCTATTAAAGCAGAAGCAGAAAAGAGAAAAAAGTCTATAATCTTTTGTATCGAATCAATTATCCTCCATGAAGCTGAACAATATCCATTCGATTATTTCCCACCTCATCCATGAGCGGGGTCCCTGGCCCACGATTTTTCATGAGACTTTTAGCGGGCTCAGTGAATTTTTAATAAATGTATGGTGTAAAAAAATTTGAAAAAATGAAAGGATAATATTTGTCCCCTCCCCTCTAGATTAGTCTCCGCGTTGTAGGGGAAGGGGGTGATAGCGATAAACACTTAAGCATTATTGGGAAATTTTAGTTTACAATCTACGAACACTATCTAAAAGAACTCCAAAAGAATCATCCGTACAGTATCAAAGGATTAGTGGCCATTGTGTCACAGGGAAAGTGACGAACGGCTGGTTTTAGAACAGGATTTTTCAACGTGGGTGATACCGCTCTCTGGATGGGGGTACCGGAACGGACAATTTGGGGGGTTTGATGGTGGGAACCCCCTTTTATACGACTTTCAAGAGGCCATATCAAAACGTCTTGTAAATGCGAAAGAAACTGCGACTGGAACTTATTTTCAGATTCGAGACTTTTACAAACTTTTTAGAAAAAGTTTTGAAATGATATGGAATTAAATTCCTCAAAAACCATAATTGAGATAACATTAGATTTACAAGAATCTTGAGTCAAGATTTTTGACGATGCTGATATCTTTTTTAAGATAAAAAAACGAGCTTTAAATACAGTATTTCTGATGATTATCCATGAACAGTAGATTTTATATATTTATTTATTTACTGATTCTTTTTTAATTAATGCTTTTGACCTTTGTGTAACCGTCTATCAACGTGTCCACGGGATATTATTTAATTCTTTTTTTTGAGAGAGAGAGTTTTTTTTGGCTTTGGTTTGGAATTTTTCCGAGATACATACTCGATTTCAAGTTACGTGCAAAGTTTTTTTAGTTTTCATGGCATTACGAACAAAGGATTTGACACAGCCATCTAGAAGAGCATGTTTTTCTTGTTAACAGACCCGTACCGACCTGTCTAAATGAGTTCTGAAGGTCACGGTTTCACTATCATAGTTGTGTCTGTTAATAAATCGACAGAACTTCAAGTTCTGGCTTTTTAAAGCAGTTATAGTTGAGTATAGCAAACAAGGACACTACTCTGACAAAATAAATACGTTAGGCCATACATACACTCAGAATACACATTCCGGCATGTATTGATTCATTAGAAATTCCACAGAGGAATGTGTACGAGGTGCATATACGCAGGGCCGTCTTAAGAGCATCATGGGCCCCCGGGCCAATTGGTTTCTCTGAGGCCCTACTTGGAAAATTCTCGAAAATTCAATTAGTCCTTATTTTTGTGAGGCCCCTCTTCTCTTGATGTCCTCGGGCCGTGCCCGGGTGGGGGCCCATGCGTTAAGATGGCACTGCATATACGGTAAAGTAGTAGTAGTTATAGTTGAATGTAATATGTAATTCACAATATAATAAAATTTAGTTTTACGGTGCGATCGCACCCTTCTCACTTGCCTAAGTGCGGCCCTGACAGGGGCTGACCTAAGTATTTTTCTGCCCGGTGCAAAAGCAGCTTTGCGACCTTCTGAAACTGGTTTTCCCATTCCCCCTGTGTCCGTGGGCACATTGGAGTACGCCAAGTTTTCATTGGCACTCGAGAATGACTATCAAACTACTATTTCATGGTAATACGAAAGTCATTCGGCAATAAATTTGGACTATAGTGCCTGCCGCGCAGCGAAAAAATTACAAGTGTGCCCCCCAGGACCACTGCTCTACAATATCTGTATGGAAGGAACCGTAGTGGAATTGTTGTCGAGGCTAGAGAACCGATCATTTACTCAAGGCCGCAACAGGATACTCTTTCAGCCGGAGTCAGCGCACATTTTACCCTTCCTTCCCCCCCCCCCCGGGTAATTTTTAACGATTGATAAAAAAAGAAGTCAGCGTCTCTTTCCGTTGGTCCAGCGCTCAGGACATAAGGTCGACCTGCACTCCCCCTTCCGTCTTAGCATAATACTGTTGGGGGGGTGGTGTCGAAACCCTGGTCCCGAATGTTCAATGTCTGAATATCAAGGGTTCCCTGTCTTAGACAGAGATTTAAGTGATTACGTAGTTTGTTAAGCAGTTGATATCAAATACGGTTTATCAAGCGATGCAACTAGGGCCCGACTTAGGCAAGTGCGAAGGAGGCGGTTGCACTGGGCACTGTGCAATACTTTGCTTACATTTTGACGTAACGTTTTTAACGTTTGAATTAACCTTAACAAAGCAAATAGCTTAGAATTCTGTTCTAGACACACGTCACCCACAAAGGTGGGGATCACCGGGCGCCAGCCCGAGACGATTTTTATCACTTTTTTTTTTTCATGATATGAATTCACTACGGTGGGGGCACACCAAAGATCCTAGCCTTAGGGCTCTGCTGAAAAATGTGGGGGCCATGCCAAGACCTCTAAAATTCAGGCATTGAACCCTCTGTTGTTCTGGCCCAGGGTTATCGCAGACCTCACCCCCCCCCCCACCCCAAGCCAGGAGAATAATGCAGGTGGATCTAGTCAACACCTTCTAGAGCAAGAGGTGCTGCTCTAGAAGGTATTGATCTAGTGCGCCGGGCACGCACTGGACAAGAGGGAGGGGGAGCTAATATATCCCTTTAAAATTATTCAAAATTACACGAGGGAGGCATAACGCATGCTTGCCCGGCTGAAAGAGTGTCTAGTTGCAGCCCTGGGTAGATAATCGGTTGTGTAACCCCGACAGCCCACCCCTAATCTTTAACTGTCTAGGGGCACACTTGCAATTTTTAGCTGAGCAGTGGGCACTATCGTGTAAATCTATTGTCGAATGGTTTTTTATGACCATGAAATAGTGGTTTGATATTCATTCTCGGGTGCCAATGTAAACCTGGCGTGCACCAGGGTGTTCATGGACATAAGGGGATTAGGAAACCCCGTTTTAGAGGGCCGCAAAGCTGTTTTTCACCGGGACGCTTAATACTTAAGCTTGTTCCTGCAACTATTCCCAATTCAATATTATCTGCGATTTATTATTTAGAAACGTATTAATATCATAAGTTGTGTTATATACAGTGAGTATTATCATCGAGCGTTTCGGAACCAGTACAGTTCTTTGTTATTAGTACAGTACAGAGCCACCCTTAAGGGGTGTGCGACAGGTGCGGCCACACCGGGCTTCACGTTTTGGGGCCCCTTATTTACGGTAACAATAATTTTTTTCACAAATTCAGAATTTTCATGAATTCTGGAAAATTCTGCACTTATATCTGGAAAGAAATAATTCTGGAATTATTTCTTTCTTAAATTCTGAATTTCCACCATGTCTGAAATTGTTTTTTTAATGAATTCTAGAATTCTGAATTCACATCAAAAAATTCTGAAATTTTGAGTTTTAATCAAAAAATTCTAAAATTCTGAATTTTAATCAAGCAATTCTAAAATTCTGAATTTTAATCAAACAATTCTAAAATTCTGAATTTTAATCAATTCTAAAATTCTGAATTTTAATCAATTCTGAAATTCTGAATTTTAATCCGGGCCCGCATATGGTAAGCGCTGTCCTGGTACAATGGGCTATGTTCGGAGACAAGTACCGTTATCGTTATCAGCGAGAGAAGCGGTGGTCCGGAATCGACCATTACTTCTTTTCTCGGGGGGGGGGGGGAAGGGAGGGAATTTTTTTTTCTTATGAGGGGGTGTTTTTTTACGTTTTTTCCTGCAAAATAACACTATAATCTCGGCTTGAGGAGAGGATTAGAACCCCAAAACTCCCTCCTTCTTTGCGTACGCATGTGGCTACGGCCAAAGTCGGAAAAATCGCTAACTGGCTGGCCAGATGACCCAGTCAATGTCCGAATTTCAGGCTTTGGTCGGCCCTAGAAATGTTTGGGGAAAACCATAAATGCTAGTAAAATGCGTTTACCCATATTTACCCTGCTCCTCCCAACTTTTCTCCATTTTTTGAAGTTAAAGATCTCAGCGAATATTGCGCTTAGAAACGCGGAATTCTTTTTGTTGGCCTTAAGAGAAACAGGGCAACAAATTTCTAATTGGGTTAATACCCCCGGGGTTGGTAAATTCTAACGCAATTGACACGTTTGAAAAGAAATACGATAAACATGTTGGGGTAAATCGAGAAGCTATCCATACTTAGAGTAAGACAAACTGTAAATACATTTTATGGGCATTGTATAATACTTTATCATTAGGTCTGGGATTAAACTGATTAAACAAAAAATTTTAATCGACAGTTTTTTCCTGCAAAATAACACTATAACCTTGGCTCGCGCGAGATGTTAGAACCCCCCCCCCCCTTTGCTTACGCCAATGCACTTATTGGTTAGTTTTTCAAGTTTTATAACAGTTTGATAAAATCGTTTGCAAAACTTGAAGAAAAACAATCAATAAATGATTACACTATAAAAGTTTGATCAAAGTTCTTTTATAAAACTTGAAAAATGCAACCAATAATCTTACCGGTTATATTCGCGCAAATGCAACCGATAGTCTTATTGGGTGCATTGTTAAAGTGTTATAACAGAACGTTTATGAAAATTTTATAGTGTAAGGCCGGTATTACACTACAAAAGTCCCTTTGGTAAAATCCCTTTTATAAAACTCAAAAAATCCAACCAATAAAACTCATAGTTTACATTAGAGCAAATGCAACCGATAATCTTATTGGTTGAATTTTTCAAGTTCTATAAAATGACTTTGAGAAAACTTTTATAGTGTAATACCGGCCTTATAACAGAAAAATGTAATATTCGATAAGACAATCAGTTTCAAAACACAGGGAAGCCCAACGAAGAGAGATCTTTGCAGTTCCCGCGCTCGATGATCATTGGCTGAGAAGGGTTAAAGGCGTGGCTTGATCAAGCATGATTCTTCGGAACAGCGCCACCTGCAGGTCCATCCTTTCCCCGTTTTAACAGGTTGATTCGTCATTTGCGCATCCGTCCAACCTTCAAGCCTTTCTTCAACCTGTTACTCGTTTCTGTGTGTGCGTGTACGTTTTTTTTCTTTGCACTTGTGCGCTCTTCAATAAACTAGATAAAAAAAAAAGTGGTGAACCGCGAAAGATAAACACAAATTAATTGGATATAATGCCGCGATCGTTTCTTGTTCGCAAATCGAAATATTGGAGACCCGTTACACCACCATCAAGTCCAATTGATGAAAATGTTCACGAAAATTTTTATATGAATGGTAAGTGAATTTTATTTTCTCTCGTAAATTAGTATCAAAATGTGGGAATTTTAGATTTGAGTGAACAGGGGTTTGTCCAGACTTTTTTACAGGGTCCGGTTTTTGTGAAAAGGGTCATTAACTTCCTGACAAATAAGTTATTTTGTGGGAAAATAACTTAAAGTGGGCGAAATAATCTAGTTAATTTATCACAAAAGAAATGAAGTGCCAAATTTATGGTTTTATTAATTTGTATTTTGTGAAAGGTTCGTTTTTGGCCGGACAGACCCTTGGTGAAATATGAATTCAGAAAGTATGGAAATTGATTTTAAGTTTGCGTAAATGCTTCTGAATTGGGTTTTAATTTGCATATCTTTATCGCGACGATCATATTTCAACTACCACTCTGGAAATTTTATGTACTTCCTTGTATATCTCATGATTATTGTTTTGCATTCAAAATTTCTCGATTTTCTATGAGGGGATCATGTAGCCCACCACACTTTCGGGACCCACTGGGGAAGCTTGACAGGGCTCCGGTCCTGGGGCCCGGGACAATACTATGGTTTTTTTTTTCATGCTATAAATTCTCTACAGAAGGGCACGTTAAGAGTTTGGTTGGGGGGGGGGGGGTGCTCAAGGATGTGGGGGCCATTTCGGGACCACTGATAGTGTATTTAGTCCAGGGGTCGGTTCAGCCAAAATTTGGGTCCGTTTTCCGGATCCTTCACAAAATTCTGGATCTGAAAACGAACCCTTCACAACATACAAATTAGTGAAACCGTAAATTTGACATTTCTTTTGTGATAAATTAACTAGATTATTTCGCTTCCCATGAAATTACTTATTTTTCACAAAATGAATCGCCCTTTTCATAAATATAAGGAAACTTTCCACAAAAACAGGACCCTATAAAAAAAATTCTGGACAGACCCCAGTTTACGTGAGTAAGATTATTGAATTCAAAAATTGTCCCCTTTGACAAACTCGGTGGTGTATATTCTGATCAACCATCAAGTAGGTGTAATCGGATCAAATTTCGTTAGTATTCGGATTGATTCTGGTGTGGGCAGCCGTGACACGGCATATTCGGGGACCCCCAATCAGAAATCTTTCGCAACTTCAGGAGGGCCGCAACTGGAAACAAAAATTATTCCGTCGTCCTGCGCAACTGGGGGGCAAGCGGGTCAACAAAATCAGAGTCCAGTCATTTTTGTGGTCCTGTTTTGTGAAAAACTTCCGTTATTTTTGTGAAGTTTAAAGTTTGTGAAAAATAAGAAATTTTGTGGGAAGCGAAATCTAGGTAATCTATCACCAAAAAAAAGAAGGAAAATGAACTGCCAAATTTATGGTTTCATTAATTTTTATTTTTGAAGGGTCCGTTTTTCAGATCCAAAATATTTTGTGGAGGGAAAACTGCTATTTTTCTCCCGGGAGCTATGACGGCCGTGTTGGGGAGACCTCTATGTATATTGCTTGGTCGTATGGTAGAAATCATATTTTTTAATGTGACACAAAAAAAGGGGGGGGAGCTGAAAGTTGCCCCGTATATACGGGACTTGAGTCCTGCAGGAGGGGAGTGATGCGTTGCATTGCACGTTCATTCATTATTCTCCTCAAACAGCCTCGACCCCCCATGTTCCGGCGCCTATGGCTGCAACTAGATACTTAGTCGGCTGACGCGAATTCAAATTTTGGCTCGATAGACCTCTGAAAATGCATGTTTGTCCCGGGTGACAAAGTATCTTGTTGCGATCTTGTGAGGGGGGCAAGTATATATATTTTAGCGCCCCATCCTCATTAATTTTGAAGAAACAAATAGTAAACTCGGCGCCCTTCGTAGTCCAGCAGCCGGGGCAGCAGACCCCCCGCACCACCTTAGCTCTGGCCCTGCCCCTAGGTTACGATTTTTCATAGAAAAATCTTCCCATGAAATTCATAGCTTTGATAAAAATCTTAAATGAAATTTGATATCGGGTCCCGCTGAATTGAGCCCTGTGATAGTGCAGTGTGTCTCAACCTGTGGTCTGTAGAGGTAGTTCGAGAGCAGACTTGAAAATTTAATTTTGATTAAATGAAAATTATTGAATTGTATGCAACGATATCAATGGCATTCACATAGGTTCTATAATAAATTAAAACCATTGTCTGTAAATTAGTGGTTCGTCGAATTGTTTCAGGAATTTTAGTGGTCCTTCCTAAGGTTTAGAGAGTTTGAGAAACGCTATGATAGGGGACACGGACAATATACAATGGATCCCGCTTATAACGTTTTTCGGAGAACCCTCATAAAAAATGTTGCAAGCGGGAAAACACTTTGAACAGGAAATCCTTATGAGAATTAGTTCTGAACACGAGAATAAGTCGCACTAAACGGGAAAACGTTTTCAGTGAGAACGTTATAAGCAGTGTAGACTGTATATTATCAGTTTACCTCTAAAAATTGCTCTATTGGCTTCAACTCAAATGTCCGTCTCAGTGTTACAGCAAATTGCTTCATTAAAGTCATACTAAAGATGCCACTCTAGTTCGAATTCCATAACCAGGACCTAGTTCAGGCATTTTGCGGCACCCTAATACAATATCCATACACATTCTCTCAAAGAACGGGATGGCTCTGAGGCGGATTTAACCTGCCAGCCACGGCGGTTTTTGAATCTTTCTGTACAAAATCGCGGGGTAATTTTATCCGCTTTTTATATAGAACCCGATAATAGCATACCCCGCGAAGTTTTATAGAATATGTGAAACGCGTTGCTCGCGGCTAGAGGGTTAAGATTTTGCGGCTTATGCATTTTGATTATGGGCTAAATTTTGCCAGCCCCTATCCTCACGATTTTAGGTAAATGATCGACATGACTGTCCATTTCCCTAGAATAGTTTTGTTTTTAACCTGAGTCACGACTCAAACCTGATTCGTCAGGTCTTCCGAGAATGGTCGTACAAATCCATTTACAGCCAGGGATTTTTGAGCTATGGGTCACGACCCTAACTTGATTCACAGGAGCTTTGAGATGGGTCGTACAAATCCACTATAGTCCTGTTACAAATGCACTTATGCGTCGCTGGTTTCACTTAATTTTGAAAAAAAGCAGTCCTACCTCCCATGGGTCACGAAGCTGATCTTTTTGTTGGGTCGTGGCTGAAAAAGGTTAAGAACCCCTACCCTAGACTTAGTCTTGGAATATAGCCCAGAGTCCTGGGTATCAACTTCGTATGCTTTGCTTTCGTAATTTTTTTTACTATAAATTTACGAGAAAATAAGGTGGAGGGGACTCTTACTGAAAGTTATATCTATGGGTCGGTCTGGGGACAGAGCCGTCTTTATGCACAAACCTCATCTGGCCCTTGGAACCTCAAATGCATCAGGGGCCTCCTAATTATTCGATTTGGTACTGTCCTGCCTTGGGGGGTAATGACGGCCATGTTGGGGAGACCTTGTCTATGTATATGCTTGGTCATATGGCACAAATTATATTTTTTTCATGTGACATAATTAGGACCGTAACCAGAGGCGCCAACATGAAAACATTGGAAGGGGGGGGGGCTGAAACTTGCTCCGTATATACGGGATTTGAGTCCTTATGCAGGGGGGGGGGGTGATGCGTTGCATTGCACGTGCATTATTAATTCGTGAAATTTATTAAGGTTCTCAAAAAGCCGTAACCCCGAGGTTCCGGTGCCTATGGCCGCAACTAAGTACTTAGTTATCTAAAGCCAATTCACAATTTGGGGGAGGGGGCGTGCAATTTTGAAGGAGTGATTAAAGGGTGAATTCGGTGTTTTCTGGGTCTGCTTCCCTGTAGTTGTGGCCTTGGACGTATCACGTATGTATAAGTTGCTAGAATGTTTAGCAGTTGAAGTCAAACACACACAAATACACTTAATAGTCAATGTACAGTCAGACCTCGGTATGCATATACATGCTATAATTTTTAACGTTCTATAATTTTAGAAATAAAAGTAAGTTTTAACGTCACCCCGCTTATAACGCCAGTTTCCAAAGGTTCCTGCAGTAAAATTAGCTCTTTGTTGTCACCCACTTTTGAAGTTAATTATATTCGGTCTCTGGGGACAGGGATGTAACCAGGATTTTTGTGGGAGGTGTAAACATGATTTGTGATTTTTCCTCCCCTCCACTGTAAAATTAGATGATTTCACAACAGTATTTTTGTCCCCTAAAATTTGCCAACCCCTTAAGTTTACCGCTGGAGCAGTTCTCCCTTTGCCCCCCCCCCCCCTCTATTTCCAACACTGCTCAGGGGTGCCATTTATAACAAGGTCTATTTTAATCCCATTTCACGGTTTTTCATATTTAACGGGCTGTGCGATTACAGACTATGCACAGGTTAATTTATATACAGTTGTCAAGTCCAATCAATGTTCAAGCAATCAAAGACATACTCCTAAACTGAAATTTATTAACAATTAATTTCTTATAACAGCTTAATTTCCGACATTATTCTGATGGCAAAGTACATTTTACGACGTTTTCATGGATTCGATGGGAAATAACGCTGTTGCAGAATTCGGTGAGTTTCATGACGAGCAATGTACATTATTTCAACAGTCCTGATCAGTGCCAGTCATGCGAGATTTGAATTTGTATCCTCAGTTTTTCAGGAAGAGAGATAATCTGGAATCTCGTTGAATATAATTGTAATAGAAGGGGAAAGTGTGTCCTTGGAAGAGAGAACGGTTTTTTTTTTCTCATTCGCTAGGACGCAGATCAGCAACGTGACTTGAATCATTTGACCATATAACAAAATGGTGAAGACCCGTTAGAGTTAACCGTTGTGTTGACGTCATGTTTCCTTTGAGCACCATCGTATACGTACTAAAATACCAAAGGTAAAAGAAATGTGAGGGGAAGCGGTTTCACTTTCTCCCGCGGCACTTGCCGTAATTTGTGTAGAATTAATAATCGTAGAAAGCGTTAACTACAGGCTGCACCTCATGGCCAAGGCCATTACCAAACAGGCATTTTTTACGAAACGCCCTTATTCTTGCTACACGTGTTTCAAACGGTTATAACATAGAAAATGACCACATACTCTTCATGTTATGCCTGTGTAAAAATATGAATATTTTAGATCTCAGGGTATTGAAAAATCATAATTTTAAAAAAATCGGATTTTTTTAATTAACTGCTCCAATAAATAATTAACTGCTCTAAAATAAATAATCTTAACAAATCTCGTTCATCATTAAGAATGCACATTTTTTCACAGAATCTCTTGAATTCAGTTCAGCATTAATGATTAAATTAACAAATGAACAATAAACAAAATACAAGCAAGAAATATGAACACCAAAACTACGTTTATACAGTATAACATGAAAAGTCGATGAGACCGAACTAACTTCATGGATTCACATTTTTCTTGCAGAGAAAAAAAGCGTTTTTATTCATGAGGGCTCCATCCACTTTAAAGTGAATGCCTGGTGGCGGGAGTGGCGTACACAGGTTTTCGTGTACGCCACTGAAAGGCGGAAAGGCGCCTTCTTTCTGTTCCTGTGATTTAGGTGTAAATTTAAAAAGTGGTTATTTAAATTTAAAATATCGAATTAAATTTATTTTCTATTGTCAGTTGACCTTCAAAAATTAAATTGATTAGTTATTGATTTAATTTCAACTTTTTGATTGGTTTCCAAAATTTAAATAATATTTTATTACATACTGTATTTACTTATGCAAAGGTAAACTTTAAGACGAAAAATGGTTGATTGCCCAAGAAATTGGCTGGAAAAAAATTATTAAATTGAAAAAGTGTAAAAAGAAAATATATGCAGGGTGCACAGAAAAGTTCCTTTATCCTGGAATAACTCGTGAACCGTTGATCGTAGAAGCAGGGCCGCAACTGGGATTTTCGTCGCCCGGGCAATTATGATTCAGCCGCCCCCACAACTTTAAAATTCGGTAATTTTGTAGCGATGTTCTTTGTTCCCACCTAAAAATTCCGCCTCTTAACTTATGCCGCCCGGTGCAGTTGCCCCCCTGCCCCCTCTAGTTACGGCCCTGAGAAGAAGTGCTATCCAAATAACGTGTAGACCTCAGATACGTCAGTTATTCCCCCAAAGAATTGTATAGTTATTGAAATAAAAAAAATTATTTATTCACCCTGTTTTAAAACCCAATTAGAAAGTTGTTGCTCTGTCTCTCTGAAAGCCACCACAAATTTTCCACGTTTCTAAGTGCAATATTCGCCGAGATATTCGAATTCGACAATCGCTGAAACTGAATAACAGCATACACTAACGAACAAGCTCATTCTACGCTCATCTACGGACAGGGAAGGGGGGGGGGGTCATGATAACGTGATGCGGTACTATGATTATCGTGAGTAAGCGTGAAATTGGTACGTTGATACTTCGAGCCTGGTAAAGAGACCCAGAACCTAGCTTGGCCCGGAGGGGGGGGGTGTTGCTATTACGACGGCCCTGGGTTTGGGGAAGGTGTCTGATCAACTTTATGTCAGCCAAAACATTTCATTAGTGCTTCGTATTTTTTGTCGTGAAACGGCAGAACTCCGGTAGGCATCATGCCAAAGGCACCCATAAATAAGGCGGTATCTCCAGGACCTCAAACTCTAGCTAAGGTGGCTCTACATAGCTCATGCTTCTCTTCTAGATAAGAGTGAAAGCCATTTTGAAAAACTGATGCATAAAAAAATCCTTCAAATTTTCGCTTTTTTTCTCAAATGAATATCGTAAATCTAATCATAGTTACTTGGCAAGTGAGAACATATAAATGGACTTTTTTTACTTACTGACGTAAACATTATTTTAGTTAATGAAGTCGAAAAATTAAAAGTTATTAATATGTATTTAATATCAATATCCAATATCATATCATAATTTAATATCAATATCCAATATCTTTCTGGTTATTTTTTTCAACTCGAAAGGCGTCAATGTAGAAAAAAAACTTATTGGAGAAGCCATCGCGCCCCCCCCCCCCCCCCCCACCACCAACGGTTATGTCACTGGGTTGCGACCCAGCATTACATATGGTGCAGGGTTTCTCGATTAACAACCAAATAGTCCTTCAGCATCAACTAAATGAAATATACGTGATATTCTCTATTGACAAGATTATTTCTTCTGCAATTGGTGGAGGCATTTACTATGATACCTTTCGGACTTCTATGATGTTGCTAAATAATTTACACATTTTTTAACTACACATTTTTGTTCTCACATTTAATGAGTTTCAGTAAAAAAGAAGCAAAAACTGGAGACTTTTCACTTTTCGTATTAAAATTTCAAGTCCAACGGTATTTATTTTGGTACAACATCTATTTTAAATCAACAATTAAGGCATAGAATTCAATGCTTTATATCAGCGGTTATCAACCTTTTCTGACTCGGGAGCCCTTTCTAGTATATAATTTCTATGGCGGAGCTCCGTAAGCCTATTTTTTATTTATACATCGAAGTTGCTGATGTATTATCATTTAAAAATTTAGTTTTTTTCCTCGAGCCTAACAAATGTTTGTTTTTTATCAGGGTAACCGTAACCCAAGTGTCCTATCGTAATGCATTGCAAATGCTTAGTGTAGTTATATCTAAGTTCAGCTCCTCATATTTCTTTTGCAATTTTTTCCATGTAAAAATATAAAAATTTGACAGCTATCTTTCTGCACTGTATCTAGTGATTAGGTTCAAGAATCTATATACACCAGATCTACACTTCTTTCAATCAGCAACTTTACCACATTTCAATAACATGCATACCACACGAGGTAACTTTTACTACAATATCATTGAAGTTAAAAGAAAAAGGAAATTTAAATTTTGCGATTTAAATCACTTTTTAAAAAAAAAATCAATCTGATTTAAATCGGCGTACCCTGTATTAGAATAGCACCTTTCGATTTAATTGGTCCCGAGCTGCCCTATTGTGCATGTAATGTACAAAATGCCAACAGTACAAAAATTGAGCAACTAGATTTTTCAGAATTTTATTGAAAAGAACTAGAAAATTTTCTTATTGGTATTATAGAATTACGGGATTTTTCCCGTTTATTTGCACAAATAGCTGCATTTTTTTTTTCTAACCGAATGTCCGGAAATAAAAAATATTAACCAAATCTAAAGCTGGCACCACTGTGTGCGTGGGAAAATTCTGCTGGAGAATGTAAAATATTCATGGTGTATTTACAATTATTTTCAAATGATACTGTGTGTGTTGAAATTGTTACGTCCTATTATTATCGGAGTTTCGAGACACCGTAGAAAACAAGCTTATTTTTTATTGGTATTTATGTTTTTTCGCCAAGTCTCTGTGCAGAAATTGATGTTTGTTTCCCAGACGCGTCTTAAGGGTTCAAATTATTGCCCAAATCATCATCAAAGTCTCCGACAGCAGCCTTTTGCAAACACTAACAGATTCGAGAGATTGTACGAAGGGAGAATGGTTCGGTTCGTATCGTAGATCTCAGAGAATAGTAACGAATTGACTAATCAATTGCTATCAAGTAAGATAAATCCTTTAATCTCAATGAAAGGAATAGAGAGATATGAAGATACCTACAATATTTAATCTAATTAAATGTAAACACATATATAGGAGGTTGCTGGGCTATTTTACGGCCCTCTCGATATCTATGAACAGTTTCCCCTCTTTCATAAAGGGATAGTTGACGGATCTAGTCTCGCTGAACTGGGATCGAATTTCTATATTTTAAAGAATTATTTATAAGAACCGATTTAATGGACCCCTAAAAATTTTTACTGGAGATGGGCCTCAAAAACAGTCCTAGGACAGTGGTTATCATACTTTTCCTCACCCGTGACTTCCTTGCCGTAATTAATGCTCATCCACGGCTCCCCAGAATAGTCTAACTAAGAACTACTTCAAATCACGGAACAGGCCCATATGAATATCGCCTACTACCCGCGACACCCCTGACAAAGTTTGGCGACGCACACTTTTAGTACCACTAACCCAGGGAATGTCTTATCTATATGTGAGTGTTAATAAGGAGAAACACGTGTAGTCGTAAGCGGATAAAGGCTCTTCGAATTAGGGAGGGGGGGGGGGTCTGGATCAACAGTGAACGTGGGGGATTTTCCAATTTCACCTATGCTAATACAAATTTTTGGAGGAACGGGTGGGGTCGCTTCTACTGGCCCCACCCACCCGTTATATGAAAATATTAACAGTCAAATATGGAGTGGTTGGGTAAGAAAAACCATGTTGAAACGCATCGGGTACGTGTATTTATTTCAACTTCTACAGCTAACGAAAACAATAGCTTATCAATACATTTGTACCATAACAATTGGCAGATACAGGGGGGTCGCTTCAACCGCATGTTTTTCCAGCTATAAATTCACTGTAGAGAGACAAAGGTCCCAGTCTAGGGGCCCTGCTGCAGGTTGTGGGGGGGGGGGGTAACTTGGTAATGATGGCTCATCAATAAAAGTTGTAATGTTGGACCAAGTCCGATATAATTAAGAACGGTAAAATAATTCTGGAACAAAATACGGGACGGCTTCTTTAAAAGTGGGACTTTTACGGACATTTTGTACGGTAAACGGTGTGATACCCTGTACTTAAAAAAAATCAGGTTTGTCCCAGGGTGCTCTGGAACAAAACCATGTCCCTCACGAGGATGGAGCTGACAGGGCTCCAGGCCTGGGATCCGAGACAAATGCCATCATTCTTTGTTTTTTCATGATATAAATTCACTATAGAAGCCCGTGAAAAGTCTGGCCTGGGCCCTACCCCAGGATGTAGGGCGTTGGCTAAAACCCAGTCATCTTCCTCATAGGGTCATCTTTTAGGACGGCACATGAGGCTTTGCACCCGGGCGGCGGTGAGCTTGAGCCGTGAGGATGAATCGCCTCTGTAAATCAAAGCTGCTTTTACCTTTCATGCAATTTTGATGTAAATAATGGGGGGGGGGGAGGCACTCATAAAGGCAAATTTGAAATGCGTTCTAAAATAATGCTATTCTTTAATGGGGTGTTCACGATCAAGGTGTCATCGCGTAGGAAATCGGACACAAGCATCGAGCAATTTTGAACAGCATTGCCGTATTCGCGAGCATCAGTTTTTTTTAATTGAATGTTGTATAATATAGTGAATTTATTTTCCTCTCTATTGGTGGGCCGAAAAAACCCCACCGGTTAACATGCTAAAAATAGAGCCTGCGAGTATTACACTATTAAACTTCACGTGGATACTTCACAAAAAGAGAAAGACAAGATTACAGGATGTGCAATCAGAATGATTCAATCCAAAAGAATCTACGGCTGTTATCTATATCTGCAAGTTTTTATTATTGGAGAACTTCACAGTTGGTTTGCAACTGGAACCGCAGGCTATTTATCAGCAGTGACGGACCCTACAAATGGTGTTTATTGAGTTTCCGAAAACCCATGCTTATATAGAGTTTGTTAAAGAGGGTTTTTGGGGGGAAAGATGCACCAAGTTCTCAGACATTCTTTGGCGGCTTCCCAAAGTTTTCCGTTAGTTTAGAATTGCTTGAGGTAAAGAAGGTGGTGGAAACCGTGCTTGAGTTAAGAGGGTGAGGAAAAGAAAGGGTTTTTGGGCATTCTTGTTGCTGTTTGAACCCCCGATGACCTTGGAAAATCCGCTACAAAGAGAGAGGGGTCTTCCTGTATTGCCCAGTGATAAAGAAGAACCTGTCCTGTCCACAACAGACGGATCTTCAATAGGTCACCTTCACCACCTGGCTTGAGGGTGAGGTAGAAAATGAGAAGGGGCTCCCTATTGTCCAGTTGTTTCTCACAATCGCCTTTTTTTTTGGAATTAACTTGTTTTCTGTTATCAACATGTTAAATTCGTTTATCGCTGCCTTCTGGACAAATAGCTTTCATTGTTGGGGAAGGAATATACAAAGAGCGATTTATATTACTGTGACTTTTACGAACCTAGACAATGCCAGAGGAAGATGCAAATATTGCAACTTTCCCAGACGGATCCCTGTTTTAGATAAACTTGCCAGAGGGAAAAATACAGCATGGGAGTGTCGTTTTTCACGGAATGCCGGTAGCTATTGAAGACTATTCTACAAGGGTTCTGTGGTCGTTTGGGTTTTTTTTTCCCTCGAAGTCCTCCTACAATTCCTATTTGTGGGGAAAATGGCGTCTTCAGAGATTAGAAAGCAAGGCCCTAGCGAGGGGTGCCCGAAATGTTAGAAAATGGCTGATTTTTATGGAATAACATAGTTAAATCTATTCTACGATTTTGGTCCCCTCCGAAATAAATTTGTCAACGGCCCTGATATAAATGGCACTTCGGAGGAAGAATTCCTATTTTTTTATTTCATTTCTTATGATAAGCAAACAAGAAACCGTGATATAAACATGAATTGGACGCTAAATGTCTGATTCGACTTTCAACCCCCCCCCCCCTGCATTTTTATAGGTAGATGCACATTGGCGTACGCAAAGGGGATTTTGGGGTTCTAACCCCTCACTCAAACCATGATTATAGTGCTATTTTGCAGGAAAAAACGTAACCCCCCCTGAGAAGAAAAAACAATTGAAACCCCCCGAAAATTCTGCGTACGCCTATGTAGGTGCATAACTCTAGCTTGGCCTCCAGAGCCAGGGCTTCTAGGCTGGGATTTTTTTGTTCTCCCAAGCCAGTCTTTTCGCAGGCCCCTCTGTAGTGAATTTAATGTGAAAAATGATGGGAATTGTTGTGGGTTCATGGCTGGAGCTCTCTCTGCCAGGGCTATAACTACGATTTTTGCCACCTGGGGCAAATATGATTCAGTCGCCCCCACACTTTAAAATTCGATAATTTTGTAATGGTGTTCTTTGTTCCCATCTGAAACTGCCACCTAAATTATAACTTGCCTATAAACGCAAACCTAAATTTTTCCGCCCGGGACAGTTGTCCCCCCTGCCCCCCTCTAGTTACAGCCCTGCTCTCAGCCCCACCATTAGGGGTGGGCAAGAAAATTATAGCTGATAAGGTTTATGAAAAAGAAATCGTTTTTGACAAAAAGAACTCTTAAATTAAGCGATCATACTGGTTTTATAATGCATTCCGAATTTACATTTAAATAATTTTTTTTAAATAAATTTACTGCTTATTTTATTTATTGTATGTTGGTATGAAATGTTTAGATAGGCAACGCATAATAAAAACACAGTTAAAGTCCGTTGTAATGAGTGCTGACAACAACCGGGAAAATTGTCGTTATTAGTAAATTTCAATTTTTTGTTCTGCCAAGTAATTAACTTATTGTAGATCATGCCTGCGTTATATGCAGAACACCCTGAATTTTCTTTTCAACTTGAAAACAAGAAACGCACCAATTTTCTTTCCGTTTTAGTGAATTTTGAGAAAAGCTGATACCCGGCCACTAAATCAACCAAATATTCAGTCAACCCTTTATTTACTTTAGGGTACAAATTAGATAATTTGTTATGTACTAACTGTGTGAAGAAACAGTATTTTTTTGTTTGTTTGTTCATTTGTTTTGTCCTTAGTAAGAACTAAAATGACCAAATAATTTGCATGATAATTATTTAATGTCGTTGTTTATATTGGTATTATTTATTACCATTTTCTTATACTTTTTACAATCTGGCAGAAGGAGGGTTAAATCACTATTCATCCCATCTCTAATCGCAATGTTTGAAATATACTAAAGGGTGGCTCTTGGGCCGCACGTGACGCTGCTCTGGAGAGGTGCTAAATCGTAAATCCTAAGTTAAAGGGCGAAAAACCAACCAGAACGGTTGAAGGTTGAAACAGGTTTTTCTGTATGGTTCGAACCAGACTTGGTCGAAGTGAATGCAAACCCCGTTTTTTAAAAGAACATATTCTGATGCTTGTTAATGGAAAACCGATCTTAATTTTAAATTTAATATGAAAGAAAACAATTAGAACTATTACTAAATCAGTTTAAGACCATTGCAATAGTTTCAACCAGTTAAAACAACTTTTGGCCGGTCAAAAATTACGACCAGCTAAAATTACACCCCTGCATCAGGGGTTTAAAATTTTTTTTTTTCGAAATTAGTGTAACCAGTGACGCAATAGGTGCATTTATAACAAGACTAGGAGCTCCTGGAAACCCCAGGCTGGCTCATCCAACATATTTGTGTGAAGTGTGACGTCAATATTATTGCTACAGTGGATAACTATTCTCTATGCCGTTTTTTTTAACGATTAGACGTCACTGAACAGAAAACTGGTTTTGTCACTTGAGATGGAGGCGATGAGTTCACTTGGTATGTCAAGGTGGCTTAACAAGACTGTAAAGCCCTGTTTACGTGTGCAATATTGCGGTAGCATTGGGAGTTCTAGCACACGCTTGACGACTTTTTTCCTTCGTAAAGAAAGAAATGGATAGCAGTCTTGACTCTCACGTCCTTTTGTAAGGAGAGCAGTCATTGGTGAAAATTCTTGAAGCAGATTTTAAACCCGCTTTTTCTATCTGCCATGTAAACACGGCTTAAGTGTATTTGTACGACTCATCAAGCCACTGTGAATCAAATTTTGGTCCTCACCCATAATTTAACAATTCCTGGCTGCACACGCTCAAATTTTTACGACCCATCTTGGAAGCCCCAGTGACCCAAACTTGGGTCAAGAACCCCTGTTATACAAGAGTACTCATGAAAGATGAAAGTTCGTTTCCTCTTTGTGCGCGTTGAAAAAAAAGTCCGAGCATGCTGAAGGCTAAGTAAATAAAATAAAAAAATTCCTGTCGTAATTATTTTTAGTCGTTTACGTTGTGGGAAGATGGCAGCATCATTTGAAAACCCTTTTTAAGATTGGTGTATGGACATGCAACTCTGTCGGCCTACTTTAAATGAATATCAACAGTTCTAGCTAGGGGCTTGCGTAAATGCCCCCCACAAGGACAGGACTGTCAAGACTAGCACTGGGGATCGGGACGATTCTCATCTTTTTTGTTTTTCACACTAAATTCACTATAGGAGTTCGTCAAAGATCCCAGCCAAGGGGCCTTGGCTTGCGTATGCATAAAAAATTAGTTTTCTGAAAATTACTTCCCCCCCCCCCCCCCATCGTCAAAGGTGCAGTCGACTGGTCTAATGTATATGTGTATACGTATATGAATTGACATCGTGCCTCCCCCAGACTTTCCAGCATCCAGCACATAATATCCAATTAAGTGGAGGCTGACCCATGGGCCGCGGCCCCCACAAGGGTGGAGCTGACGGATTCAGCCCCGAAGACCGGAACAATAATCATATTTTGTTTTTTCATGATATAAATTTCTATAAAAGGGCCCGTGAAAAGACCACCAAAGGTCCCAGCCTACTGGCCCTGTTTCAGGATGTGGGGGCCACAGGCTGACCATATTTCCGTGAAAAATAGGGGAAATTGTCAGTTGTCAAAGCGAAGCCAAGTTGGCAATTGCTGCTAAAATAACTGAAAAATCGCCAGTAGCGAGAAATAAAGCGCAGTCGCAAATTACAATGGATTGAAATTCCATCAAAAACAAAAAATCGTTTAACATAAGAAGTATGCGAGAGGAATATTTATAGTCAGGGTTTGCAGGTTTTTGACACATGGTAGTTTTCAAACTGTCACGTCAAAAACCTCAAATATAGCTTTTCAATTTAAAAATTCCCGTTGAAAATACACACATTGATTGCATATAATGTTTAAAGTGATTACGTTATAGAAATGATAAATACTTAATATGATTATAAAATAATATTCTGCTGTCTACAGAATGGACGAGACGTGTGTATTTTTTTCTTGTAAAATATACAATTTGAATAGAGCATAGCATATAAATGCTGAAGGGAAAAACTGGAATGATTCGATATTCTTCGATTGAAGAATATCGAATTCTTCAATCATTCTTTGACATTCCCTGATTCAAGATGATTCTTGACCTTCCAGAATTTCTTCAACTGCTTATATATATGTGTATTGATATAAACCATCTGCTGCACTGTTTTCATAACATATAGGTGTTTAAAAGTCCTTTTAGGCCAAAAATTAACTGATTTTTGTTATTATTAAATTATCCAGATAATCACTGATACTTGAAACAATACGTTTATTGTGCGTAACATGAGAATGTGTCTAGCAATCAAAATACTAAATTGTTGCACCATATGATGTTTAAGAAACTCCTATAACTTATTCTAAGCACAATAGTAAGAATGACAAAGTTTGACTATTATATGGTATAATTACTATCATTTATAACGCAAAGGTTTTCCCAATTGATATGTATCTAAATGTGCAAAACAATGCTTTGGATGTCAAGTACAGCCAGCTCTACTTTAATTGAAAATATTCTTTAAAACTATTTATATAACCTAAGCCAAATTTTTAGGTGGTAATAAATGAGTTTAATTAGTGCATTAACAGAGGCTGCCCGAGAACTTTCAATATGGAATAAAAGTTTGAGCAGATCAGAAAATTTAAAATATCAAAATAGATATTTTATTTTTCAGTAACTATATATACGGTAATTAAAAATATAAAACACTTTAATCTGCATAAAAGTTATTTTTTGTTATTTAACATATCTATCGGGTTAAAAAATGAACCATACCATTTGACAACACTAACAATAAATTTTGGACTGTTTTAATACATAAGTGAATAAGTTTTTGTTGGTTTCTGAAGCCAAAAACCTAGTACTGATGTCCTATCACACATATTTTGAATAAATAGCTCTATTTCGCTTAGTAAATTGAACGCAGGTAATCAATAGTTTAGATAAAATGGACCACAAAAGACTAAGACACACACTAGACCACATCTAGACTCTTTTGTACGTCGAAAAATTTAAAATTTGAAATTATAATCAATATTGTGTTTCAAATATTATGATAAATTAATGTTTAAAAATAAAATATAATATATAAAAAGTTTCTCATGTTATCAACCTATTGTTCAAAATATTACTCACATTCATTTAGGTTTTTGATGGTTTTCGACAGTTTAAACCAGTTTTTGACGCTTGTCATTGGTTTTGTCAAAAATCCAACCCTGGTCATGGTATGTAAATATAATTTACAATGTGGGAAAATAATTTTAATATTTGGTTTCGGCAAAAAATAAAAACGCCAATACAGGCCACGGCATATGATCACGTACAGCCAACACCTTCTATAGCAGAAAGCCTCCGCGCGAAGCTTCGACGTCAACGAAGTCACCCATTTCACCTGCAGCCATTGGATAAAGCAGGCCGAGGTATGCGAAATCTTTACCTTTTTTTGCAGTATATCAATGACTATAGGTGACAAGGGCGTAGCGAGGGGGGGGGGAACTTGGGGGTCTGGTCCCCCCGGAATGTGATAAAATAAGGGAAAAAGATGGCCAAATCTATATGGTTCTATCACTTTGGTTCCCCGTAACGAAATTTCTGGCTACGCTCCTGATAAGTGAAATGTGCGTGGACGACTTCAGTGACGTCACTAGCTTCGCGCGGAGGCTTTCTGCTATGGTGTTGGTACAGCACATACAAAGAAAAAGGGGAAAAGTTCTTGAAGTGAGAAGATAGAGGATTAAAAGAAAAACAGGCGAGCTAGAGTGTGAAAAGAATTTTTTTTATAGATCTCGCCAAGGATCACGAGAGGCGATGACAGCCTACTTTTGTCATTTTTATTAATTTTTCGAAGCTTTATTAATTGCACTCCGCTTATAATTTTTTGGCTTTTATGTGTTTCTGGGTGAGATGAATGTACTTCAATTTTTTCATGACACCTTGTGGCCCTTTATTTGTTAGTGCGCTGTTAACCTGCAGCTCTCTTTCATACGTGTTCTTTAAAGTGATTGAAATAGCATTTTAATGTAGCGGTGTACATGTTTGCGAATCACCCAGGAATATGGGAAAGTTTATGTGTTGACGTAAATTTTTTTTCCTTCTAGAATCATTAGGTGATGAAGAAAAACTTCAAAATTCTCCTCGTGAAATCACAAACGCAGAGTATCGTTCAGATTCACCAACAAAAGATCCATGTTTAGAGAACGATGGTATTGATGTCAATACTGTAGTTCGATGTGTTTCGCCATCTAATACGGGCATAAATACCGATGATCCACCGAAAACCCATCTTCCAAATGAAAGTACGTTCCAAGAACAGAATGAATCCTCATCTAGTCTTCTATCTCCCGTTCAACAAAACTACATTATCCCACGCATTGTACATGTCTGTCATTTAAGCAATAGCAGTAATGAAGAAACACATTCACCCGAAAAAGAGATGCCCATAAGTCCCTTGTCTCCCGTTGAGCCAAACAGTGCATTACCATCGTCTTCTGATATGGACATTCAAATTCCGAATAGTCTTCAACAATTCACATCTTATTCCTTGCCTATAATATACATCCAGAAAAACCACCAAGTTATCATTCCATCGTCATTGTCTACAGCATGTCAGTCGGTGTCGGATGTCAACTTTAATTTGCAGCGATTAAAGTCAAAGGTAAGTTTTTATTTTCATTAAAATAAGGAATCTTTATCTGAATATGTATTTTCACATGGCTTTTATCAGATGTAATATTTGTATAAGATTTTGCAGTGTAATATTTTGACCCAGCTTATCCTATCGATGTTGGCTTATAAACTGGCCCTATTTCCTCATATAAAAGATCTTGATATTGCGTCATGACTAATGCCAAACACTGTAATTCTTCTGGCACACATTTATCTAACGTTTCACTACATATCACGGCTAAACTCGACTGTGATATTCCATTCATTATCCGCCTTTGTTTCATGTGATGTAAAATGCTCATGACATTGAAATAACCTAAAATTTTCTAAACCAAAAGTGAAAGTAGATCCATTGGTGGCTTAAGTAGCAAAAATTACATTTCGCGAAATGCTTTCGCTTTGCATTGGTTTTGTATAGGGCTGAACAAATCGCAAAAAAATTTTAACCCTAAAAAAAAGGATAAAAAAAATTACTACTTTTGACTAATTCAGGGCATAGTGACTAGCTTTTATGTTGCCAGATATGTTCCAAACATTTTGTGCTGCACTTCGCCTGCCAACTACACAAAAAACATTGTAGACGCCAATACCAAATTTTCAGTCGCCATGGCGACCTGGGGCGTAGGATTTGTCCATCCCTGGAAAAGATAATGTTGCACTGTGTCGGGCACACAGACTAAGCTTAAGAATTAATAAATCTGGTTCAATGCAAACGATGAACAGTGATGATTGTTAGATTGAGAGTTACCTGTTTGGAGCTCTTCCGAAATTAAACCAGGAAAATAAAAATGAAAAATCTATGGTGGATACGTGTGTGTTAACATATTCAAAGTCTAAAGGCCAACTTTTTAGAAATATACTTTGTCTTGGGTGATCTAACAATGAAGTAAATTAATGTTCAAGAACGTGGTAGTTTAGCTTCACTGATTTTATTGTTTGTTCGTGCTTCTATATTCTGCAGTTGGGTCTTAAAAAGGATGCAAAACTTGAACTAGTCAATCATGGTCATGGAGTGAAAAATCCTTTATACAACGAGTCCGTATTGGAACCACTTATAGCCAAAGCAGTGACGGAGTTGGAGGCTAAAGGAATGTAAGTTGCTTTTTTCAAACTATCTCGTGCATATAGCATCACCAGACAATTTTAGTTTATTTATCCCCAAGGCACTCCTTCACACGGGGAACTAAAGTCCGGCAACTCATAAGAGAAACCGTTTCCAGAAGACGAACACGTATATTGCCATGGAAGTCTTCACACGAGAAAATTGGTGTATTGGCGACGAAATATCGAACGCGACTGGCATGCTAGTTGCCGCCAAATTTTGTTGCGGAAATCGCCTCTAGCATTCCTTCATATTTTCGTCATTGAATTTCGTTGAATTTAAAATTCGTTTCGCAAACTCAAAAGCAATCCAGATAATAATTAATTATCAGTTGAAAGGATATTAAAAAAAAGAGATCACAGAAAAAAAAACATTTAATGAAATTTCGACAGAATTTCAGCTCACAGGTGAATACACAATTTTTTTTATTTAAATTGGTATTATTTTGAAATCGTAGGCGTCGGAAGTGTTTCGAAACTGTGGTCTTTAGTTTAATGTCGGAAATTTTAATTTTTGAATCAATTCTGGGGGTACTGGGATCCATGCTACAAATTATCGTGGGTGCTTGAGCACCCCCGGCTCCGACGCTCAACTTTTTCCGGGGGGCAATAGCCCCCGATCCCCCAAGTGACGGGTCTGTGGTAAACGCATGGGCCCACCCAGAGGGGGATTGGGAGTGCTTTAAGTAAGTTCATTTAAGTTCTTATAACCGTCTCATTTGCATATTTCTATCGAAGTCGCTCGTACCAGTGCCACCTATCGGCTGTTTTTTCCCTGTCTTAAAAAAATTCCGGTGACCTAGCGATGTTAACCCTGTAAGCCGTTTTTTATTTCTGTTATTTTTCCGGTTTTTATTCATTTTCCTACGGACTTTTTATATCATTACTGATTCTGTATATCATTAAACGTGGCCAGGAAATATGTTGGCGACAACCAACAGTTTTCAGAAAATGCGCGCCAATCATGCACATGCGCGTTCTGGCAATGCTCAACACTCCAGCGAGACGCTTTAATCAATGTGTCTAATGAAAATGTCTTAATCACCACATTTAAGAAAACTAGCAACGACGTTACTTTTACTTAGCATTTATCAGGGGATGGTCTTGGTTGCCGAGATCGCTGTATAATTATTATTGTATTCTATTAACTACTACTCGGCAAATACAGTAACAGAGATATCATTATGGGATATGTGATACCACCTGAGCTTTTTTCGTCAGCAGCCTTATATTTTGAAGTTTTTTCCCAATTGTTTTCTTTAATGAAATGTCTTAAATTTTTCTCAATTGATTAAAAGAATCACAATTTTTTTGATCGGCTCCGCGGAAGTGGGGGGGGCATTCTCGAAAGAATCTCCGGATTTCTAGATTCCAAAAGTTGGCACGTCTGCTAGCCTTTTGATTGTTCATCTGCGGCTCCCCAGATTACTTTAGTAGATAATATGCATTCATAAAAGAATCACTTCAAAGCATAAATAGGCACACATCAATATTTTCAGCTTGTCGCGACGCACACTTTGAGAAACACTGGGTTAAATGGTTTTAAAATATTTTAAATACATGAATAAATCTAATTTTATATAACCCTAGAGTGCACGGGTGAGAAAATGTTCCGTGAGTGCATGGGTCGGGTCCCACAGACGCATCTTTGAAATATAAACGCTACACACTGGTAAATTATACTAATATGTGAGTATTTTTGTGCTAAACGGAAATTTTTTTTACATAAAATTTATACTTTACATAAAATTTATAATATTTTGATTGTTTGATCATATCATTCTAGCTGCATTAAGAACATAAAATGAATGTAAATAACCGTAGGTAGCGAGAACCTAAAGAAAATAGTTGTTTATAAACACATGTCGATAAATGAGAGAATTACATGAGCATGGGTCTCACAGACTTAACCCATGCACTCGAGGGTTAAAGTTTTATCGATGTGTTTTTTTGTTGTGGTTAATTTTTTCAGCAGTTTTTGTAAGAGTATCCGTGATGCTGCAAATAACCTTCCTTCTGATTATTATTTTTTTATATACGTTGTTTGAAATTTTAGTGATGTCACTATAAACATCAACGTTGTATTTTTATGCGATTTATTTTTGATTCTTAGTGCAAGAGATAATACGCGCTGTTTGTAGCAGTAGGAGTAAACATATTTCTTGCAACTGTGGTAAAATTATGAGAAAGGGTGACACTTTTTTTTTTTCCAGAACTTCTTGTCCAAATTGTGAGAAAGCATTCAATATTCAGCGTTTGTTAGTGCGACATATACATAGTCATAGCAAAGAGAAAAAGTATCTCTGTATTTTCTGTGTGAAAGGGTTCAATGATGCATTTGATCTTAAGCGGCATACAAGAATACACACTGGTAAGTTATACTAAATACTAATATGTGAGTATTTTTGTGCTAAACGGAAATTTTTTTCCTGCATCACAAATTGTCAAAAAGTGATTGCAGGTTACCACGCTCATTTATTCGCAATCGGAGCAGGTTAAGGGTCGAAAATAATACTTGATAGGTAATATGCTGTGAAAATGATCCGATGTATTTGTTTAGATATAATTGGCCCAAATAATATGGAAAATGGGAGGAAATTTTTCTATATATAAGATGACTACAACTTTTACTCCCATATTGTTCCCAACAACTTACATAGTCAACGTCATTACATACAACTCCCACATAGTCAACGGTTTGACACGTCGACCTAGGCTTGTGGCTGCAAAATGCATGATCGCAAATAAAATGTGATTCACCTCCTTGGCTTTACTCTTAACGGCACTCTGACACCTTTGGCCCTATTTTCCATCAAGTATTTGTAAGACAAAAAAATATTTTAGTGCCTTCTAGCACCTTTTAGAAATTCCAGCATCTTTTTTGAAACACCCTGTATGTTTGCTTACGACTGAAATGTAACGAAACAAAGGTTTCTCTTTATACCCTAATTTTAGAAGATAAAATGAATAATTTTTTTTCCCCCAAAAAATATATTTAGTATATTTAAAATCTGGTATATAAAACAACAAAATTTTCAACTGTGGCCAAAATTATCACTCGATAGCTCTAGGTAGTAGTAGTTTTTAAAAACCAACGGAATAACTTAAAATTTTCGTTTTTGATCTAAAGGATTTATTTCGGAAAAGTCACGCCGGGAAATTTTCAAATTTTGAAAAATCTAGCAATTTTGCAAATCTAGGCTATTCTAGTTTTAAAAAATATATTAATTCTAGACCAACTTTTCGATATTAATTCATACCTAATCAGGAAACAAACTTCTAGAAATTTGCATTTGATGAGGCAAAAAATAAAGCATTTAAGATTTTCGCTTTTTCATATCTTTTCCCGTATTTAATTTCTAATTTGTTAGATCAACTCTAGGGGTATAGTGGAGTGTGTTATTGGAAGAAAGTGTTATTGGAAGTGGAGTGTGAAAATGAGTATTCTCAGAAGAATAAATTATAAAAAATGTTCCAATTTATTATTGAACAATCATTAGGTAATCAAGTTCAACATATTTTGTTGACGAGCGAATTTTCTATCGACCCAATTTTAATTAATAGGTTTGTGTTTTCTTTCTGATAAGCTTTGATAATGTTAGTGGCAGCAATCATCATATTGAATGCTTTTATAATATATAAAATATGCAGCGGAATGTTTATTCAATTTATCTGATTTTTATATGTAGGGATACGACCTTATAAGTGCAACAGTTGTGAGCGTTCTTTTACTCAGAGGTGTTCATTAGAATCTCACACAATCAAAATCCACGGCATGCAATTAGATTACGGCTACAAAGAACGAAGAGCAAAAGTCTTCGTCTGTGAAGTGTGCGGTATTACAAGCAATGATTCAAAAGATTACGAATTACACCAAAAAACTAAACACAACTCAAATACGGATGCCAAATAAGCCATGGTGGAATTTTGGTTGATTTATATGTTGTGATTTGAGACTTTTGAGAAGATGAAATATTTAGTCATGTATTCTAATCATGTGCGCTTGGTGGCAATTAAGTATTTTGTAAGTTCAGAGAATGAGCAGAATACTGTATTTTTGTATTATGTAAATATTACTTTTTGATGGAATCACAATGCGCCTATATTGTTTTTTTTTTTTGTCCACGTGCCTTTGTTAATTGTTGTCTGAAGAGTTATCAATTTTCTAATAAAAATTATTGAAACCATTTTGCAAAAATCATTGAAATATTTAGTGAGAAACGAAACATTAATATTCTATGTTTAGTTTGCACATTTTGTAGGCCGTTAGTACAGCAGCAACGTTGCAAAAAAAATCAGGCTCGGTGCACGATCACAGGAAGGCCCCTGTGATATATAGAAGGCAATAGCTAAACATCCAGACGCCTTCCTCATTGCGGGGTGGGGTTATAAAACCCCAAAGCAAAATCTGTGACGTATGTCGTAGAATAATTAGCGCTAATAATTCTGCACAATTTAAGAAATAGTGCAGAAAACACTATTACAGGTATGGAGATTTTTTTACTGCAGAACACTTCGAGTCAGCTGAGGGCTCGTCGCAAAACAATGCAAAACATTGTTTTGGTGCTATAAAGTATGAACTGTATTAACGAAGTACCAAAAAAAAAAAAAAAACCGCTAAAAAAAAAAATTTAACTTCGAAAGGTCAATCCCGCTTACGCACCTGATCTATAGCAATATTTCAGTTCTTCGGAGCAAGAATTTTTAAGATTTTCTACTTTCATTTTTTCAAGAAGGTTGATTCCAAATTTAGGGCCATCCTATACAGGGTTCGTACAATCCTTGAGAAGAAAGTTCATTTTCAAGCTTTAAAAGTCCTTGAAAAATCATTGGTCCCTGAAAAAAATAATCGTTTATAAATGCTTGAATTTTTTTTTAAATTGTTACCTAATATCCGGCAGCAAAACACTGTGTTGAAGATATTGTTCCTAAATATATTTGATTATTAAATTAATGAATGTTAGTTGCAAAAAATAGAAAAGCTGACTATATTTCCTCGATAAAAATTCGGAAAAAATCGTCAATTGTTACCAAAAACGATTCTAAAGGTAAGCAAAGTTGCTAACATCACCAAAGGCAGAAAATAAAAACATTGCATTGAAGCAGTGGTTTTAACTGAGCTCTATGGGGGAAAAAACATTTACATGACAAATATATGAGAGATGAATATTCGTATTTAAAGTCAATATTTATAGGGTTGGGAAAATAATTTAAATTCTTAAATATTGAGTAAAGAATAAAAGTTCAAATTTGCTTTGTTGAAAATACAGAAAATAACGAAACAATTTTTTGACAAAGTCGGGATGGCCAAAATTACATGAAAATATGGGAATATTGTGGGAAATACACGGATCATATGGGTTACCTTACATATGATTATCCATGCTTTAATTTTTCAAAACATTTTCAAACACAATGATTTAATTAAATTTAATTTAGTATACAAATTACTTTAATGTAATTTGTATACTAAACTACAATGGTTATTTTTTTTAAAGCAAGACCTTTAAAACTTATTATTGTCTACAAGTTGAAATGAGAACTATATTACCGTTTTAAGAATTATTTATATATCCATATAATAATTAAAAGGCATCCATAATTAAAAGACCCTATTTTAAAGTATCAGAAAATTGCGAAATTTTGTGGAGGACTTCATGAAGTGATGGTAATTTGTTTCGGGGGGGGGGAAATTAGTTGCATATGTCGCCACCAGCGCGCGCTTTATTAAGAAATGATACATTTAGGCAAACGTTTACAATTTTAACAATTGCTAAGCACTTTTACAATTGTTACTGCAACAAAACATGTTCCACATGATCGCCATCATTTTCAGATGCCACGTGAAATCGCAAGATGGGGTGTTCCACAACTGACCGACGTTTGTACGGGAAAATGTTCAGCACGTGGCATAAAATGCTGCCTTTATGGGCAGGTAAAGTTCTTGAGTTGTCGCGACTTACCAGATGTTTCAAATGCCCCCGAAGCTAAAAATCGCATGGATTAAGGATCGGGGAGGCCATAGATTAGGGAATTGTCGGCTGATGACACGTTCTACTCTAAAATGTGTTTTAAGAACATTTTTTTTCTTAACACGCACTGTAATGTGTGGAGGAGCTTCGTCTTGCATAAAGATTGTGTCTGCAAGGCAGTGACTTGGTTGCAGAACCGGAACAGTTTCGTTCTGTAACAGCAATGCATATCGCTTCCCGGTGATCGAACATGTCACTGGACCTGTAGAATGTAACTCATCGTAGAAGTAGGGACCGAGAATAAATGATGCAGTAAATCCACACCATACCGTCACTTTTGGCGAATGCGACGGAACCTCTAAGATAGCGTGCAGATTTTCTGGTTCCCAAATTCGGCAGAGTATTGATTGCACCATCCAAGTGAAAATGCGCTTTGTCTGTCCAAAGGATATTCCAAGGCCATTCTGAATCGACCTAGAAACTGCAGTGAGAACCGGAGTCGAGCGTCATAATCACGTTGAAGCAACCGCTGCACAAGTGAAAGTTTGTACGGATAATATCGGAGGGTATTCCGCATGATCTTATGGACAATTGAACGTGACCTATCCAACGCCTATGCTACACGCCTGACACCACGAGAATTTGAAGCTCTGTCCTCTTCCACCTGAAGCGAAACCACCTTTACTGCGTGTATAGAAACGGGTTTTCTTCCTCGTCCAGGACGAACAGCCAACGATCCTGTGGTTTCAAACTTCGTTACCATACTCCGGAGGTTTTAACATTCATTGGACCCTCTTCCAAGTCCGATATTTCCGTTGAGCAGTTACTGCCGAATTGCTTTTTTGGCAAAACAATTAGACCAAGAAAGCGCGATCTCGTAAATTTATCGTCATTGTGAGCAGCAAAACACACTTAGAAACAAGATGAATGTTTCTAGGTTTTATAACAGCTGCTGCGTGACATCATAAATTTTCTTGTGTACTACAGGTATTCAAAGTGAAACGGCCTTGGTGGCGACATATGCAACTATTTTTCCCCCAAAACAAATTCCCATCTCTTCATGAACTCCTCCACAAAATTTCATAATTTTCTGATGACTGGTTTCGCCTGTAGGCTACTTTAAAAATATTATCTTTTAATTATGGACGCCCTGTATTTGATAAATTAGTATTTCAAATGGAAAAAAGAAAATGAATGGTGAGAATATATAAATGTGAAAAATCCAATTTCATTTTTGAAAAAATATTTTTATTAAACACGATAATGAATGTAATTGAATTTTTAAATTTTGCCTGGAAAAGTGCTTGAACAGTCCTTGAAATTTTTTACTTTTAGAGCAGTTACTGTTTCAGAGCAGTCTTAACGCATGGGCCTACCCGGGCCTCAGAAAAATTAAAAGTAGTTGAATTTGCGAGATAGGGCCTCAGAAAAATCACTTGGCCCTGGGGGACCCACACCCCCTTCCACTTACGCTAGGGTCTGCGTTATTCGCGATTTTGGTCTATGGGGAGTCGTAGAACACACGATTTGTTCTATGATTGTCTATAGAGACGAGTTTCACGTGTATATGTGTGTGGACTCGCCTTTAGAAACATTGCATTTTGAAAGAGCAACTTCTTAAAACCTTGAACTACGTAAAAGGATTATACTTCTGAAAGAGATATATATACGTACTCGTACACAAATCATATTTTGTTCCATTTAGCTTGAAAACAATTTCGTGTTAAACGATCTCATTTAGAAAAGTTCGTTTTAAGCGCCTTATTTCAAATTGTATCGAGATTAACGAGACGAGAATTCTCCTTTCGCGTTAACCGAAATTCCATGATAATCGGGTTAGTGTGAAGCTTTTCGTGAATCTTCTGTTATTTAATTATCGAATACAAGATTTCATCGTAGCTCTGGCAGCCAGATGAAGATAACTAGCGTACTACAGTATAGCACAGAAAAAGTGGTGTTTAACGTACAAGAGAGACGCTACGTAATAGACTAGTTATTGTTGCTCGATTTCGCACTGAATATAAATAGTATAGGCTGAAGCTGGATTTTTTCCTTATGATGATAAAATTGAAAAAAAGAAAAGCAGATGAGAGGGGGAACAAAACTTTTTGTCCTTTCTAATAAGAACCCTAGTCCTTCTGTCCTTTGGCGAAGCACCTAGAAAGGAGAGTGAACTTGTCGCGCGCGCGAGCTTCGAATGATGTCTCGGAAAAAAAAGCAGGATAGTGAATAGCAAGTGGCTAAAGCACTAAAGACAAGCGGATGGATTCATCAACCTCCATCTTGGAGCGGCAAGACCAGTTTTTTATTCAGTGACGTCCAATCATCAAAAAAGCAGGATGGGGAACAGTGATTGGCTATAGCAGTAATACTGACGTTATACTTACGACAACATTGACGTCACACTTTTGTTCAAAGATGGCCTATAATTCCAAGGGGCTTCAAATGTAGGTTTACAGTAGCGGTAAAACAACTTTGCAACACATTGATCTGAAAAATGCACTGATCTCTATTTCCAATAGTGAGCTAACGCTATCAGAGGCGTCGGAAGTGTTTTAAATCTGTGGGTACTTGATTTCTGAGTCAATTCTAGGGGTGCTCAGAAAGGTGCTGTAAAATACTGTGAGTGCTCCAAAACCACTGAAAATGTTGTAAATTTTCAACACCAAGAGCATCGAGAGGTTTTGGCTGAATGCGTTTTAGCTCCTCTCAGCAAAAAGTCGTTAAAAGTGAAATCTGCAGTTCATTGTTAGAGTTTTTTTAACTCCATCAGAAAATGAGAAGGTGCTGGGGTTATTTGTGCAGAGAAAAACTTGAGATACAGATAAACATTTTGAAGCGGAGGGATGGCTGAAATTTTTGTGTTCGCTTTTTCCCTCCCGAAAATTTCAAATACCGTGCGATATCTCGAGGTATTTCGGTGGCACCCAAAAGGGTTGTGACAAACTAAGAATCACAGCTCTCATACTTTCGATATAAATGCATCGTGCCGTTTGGTTATTGTATCAACCTTTGTTTCGACTAGCTTGAAACCTCTCAGAGGGCTATACGGCTCTAATAAATGACTGCCTTTTAAGAGGTAAACTAATCCACATAAGGCAAAAAATTCAGATCCAGAAAAATTTGGTGCTATACGGAGGTGGCTTTTTAAGAGAGTTACTTTGGCAACAATAGATATCAAAATCACGTCTTTTTTATATTAGTATCAGTATTTTAATTCTGAGGTGTACAAACACATTCAGAGCCATTTTTGAACTGATATATACATTCGACTAGTCATGAACGGCTCCGATATGGCGAAATCAATAAATGATGAAGTTTGGAAATACAAGAAGCTATTGACGGAACATTATGTCCACACAAAAAAATGGGTACATATACGAACACAAATCAACATCGATGACTTCTTTTTTGTCACGTATTTGGAAAGATCTCATCTTTTCATGAGAAGAGATGTTTGTTTATAAGCGAACATACGACAAGGAAATGACTGTACCAGGTCTAACAGGAATCTCATTCTCATCAGGAATACAGATATCATCGTAGACTTCCTATATTTCGATGAAAAAAGAAACAATCGTGTGTAATTATAATAATGTGATAAAATAAATATGAATTACCAATTTATTTAATAAACATAAGATTTCTAAAACTTCAATACTGTGTGGACCAAGAAAAAGTATCGTTGTAGAGGGATTATCGTTATATCGAGAGGCAGCAGTTTGACATTTAGAGCAGTGGTTCTCAAATTTTTGTCACCCGTGGCTCTCCTGTTCAGTTCATGGTTTATACACGGCTCCCCAGAATAGTTTAGTAGATATTTTCATTTATAAAAGAACCACTTCAAAGTATAAATAGGAACACACATCAATATTTCCAGCTCGTCGCGACTCACTCTTTGAGAAACACTGATTTAGAGTATAGACATTACTAAACAAGACTTGAAAAAAATATCGTGGTAGAGGGATTTATCGTTGTAGCGAGGTTTCACTGCATTAAGTTAATGCTGTACTTTTACAGGGTGACTTAGAAAGAATCATCCGATTTCAAAATCAAATTTTTCAAAATTAAAAACGCAGAATGATAATGTTAATATCTGTATGTCGGAGGGAAAGGGTACCATGATACAAATGTTAAATTTTACAGGATAGCAGGATTGAAGTATTTTTTGTGTTTCTTTATTTAGAGCTTGCTTGCTTATGAATATTTTTCCAATAAATTTTTGTACATTTATTTTTTGGATTATTGACTTTTAAATTATAATACTGTAAGTTTTAGGGTTTATTAAATTTAAAAAATGTTCAAAAGAAACTTATAGATATAGTGCCGTTTACCTCTGACAAATTAAAAAAATTAGTACCTGTGATTTAGAAACTTGGGATATGATTGCGTTATTGATGGAGTATGAGAATTCGAGGGGAAGAGTTTTTTTACGAGAAGCGCTCATGAAAACTGTTTTAGATAGGTTGATAGGCATATGCCAAAATGAGCACCAGTCTGAGATGGAAATAAGATTGCGTTGGAGAATTTCTTGATCGGACTTGTGATTAATTACGCGGTACATTACGCAGTCATCAGCAAAAAATCTGGTGCAGTTGAGGATTTCAAGGAGATTCACGGTACACTCGTGAAATGGTCGTACGTGAAAATCCAAATTTCATCGCTACCTCGGAGATGCTATGTCCCATCTCTCGTGCGCCGACTATAACACCACGTTCAAACTCACTTAAATCTTGATAACCTGCCATTGTAGCAGCAGTAACCGATCTAACAATTATGCCAGACACTTGTTGTGTTATATAGGCGTTGCCGACCGCAGCGCCGTACTCTGATTGGTTCCATATCTCTTAATTTGCATACGCATGCCTGTACCAGTTTTTTTGGCTCTTCAGTTTAGTTACATACGGAGGAGGCAACATGATTTTGGGCTATGTGATGGCAGCGCCGTGTGAATGCATAGGCTCACGGCGGGGGAGGAGCTCTTGATGCATGAGGGACTCTGATGGGGCTTTGCGTACCGATTAACATCGATTGCTTCAAACTAGTAGCGGCCCGGGGCATTGCTCAGCCCTGTCATGAAATTTGAACTATTGCCATGATCGTGCATGCCCCCAGGAAGAGGGGAAGGCTGACAGGGCTCAAGCTTCCGGGGAAGAACTGGAGAATGCCTCCAAGACGTGGAGTAATTCATGATGTTGATATGTCATTATAACGCGTAGGGAACCTTATAAATTATCCTGCCAAAGCAAGTTGACACGTTATTATGAGTAATTTCAGAGGAAAATCATTTTTAGAGTCAATTAATTTTTGGTTCTGTTCAGAATGAAAGAATCGTTCACGCATTTATTAAAACTTGGTGAGTGAAATTTGACAAATTAGGACACGTTCGTTACCTGTCCTTCACCATCTGTCACTGTTACCTTCCAAGCGGAGCTATCGTTTCGCCTAACGTCATCTACTTGGCTGATGACAAAGCAGTTGATGTTCGGTGCGTGAGCGAAGCTAATTACATCGCTGTTTGGATCCAGCCCTAAAGCGTCTTGGTATTTGACTTCGGCTTGTTTTAAAGCTTCAACGAGAGTCATCAGAGGCGATACAGCGACAGTCACATCTGGTATGGAGTTGACAAGATGACCGGAATTAACGTGCACCACTGCATCTAGCTGTTGGAATAGACAGGATAAATACATGGTTGGTTTTTATTTCGGGCAGTTTTAAATTGATATCCAAATCAAATTTCTTTGCTAAATTTTATTTTTTTGTGATTTGACATTCTCTACCATATACTGTTTATTTATTACTTGTATGAACAATTGAAAAACTTGGTAATCAACGACATACTGTATTTATTACTTAGTGTTACAACGTATATTTTTCATCGAAAACCCCTTCTTTAAAACGGGAATGAAATTAGTATTTTAAATACTCACTAGGGGACGAAGTGTTCGGTTAGGATTGAAAAATGGAAAGATGGCTGGTGATGCATGTGAGATTTTCGAGGAGAGAGGTCGACTTGATATTGGTAACGATGATTCTTGGATAATCATGTTATCAATCTGATCTACCGTTGGTATATAGTTGGGTGTATCGAGAGAAATTTTTGATGACGGAATGATGAAAAGAGGAGGTTCTTCATCTAGGATCGGCTTCGACTGCATTTCTGGAAGTAACGCATATGGTGATCCATTGCTGGATGGAGGTTGAACGTGGACCGGTTTCGGAATCGGAACTTCAATTGATGGATTCAACAGTTCTTGTAGAGCAGCTCCTTCTAGCGTATTTAGGAATGCCTGTGAAATTAATCATTTTCTGTTAAAAGAATTAAACGTATCTATCTACATTCAAACCTAAAAACGTATTCATTAACTGTATCGACCACACAAACTTAGTTTTCAAATTTGTTAAAATAATAGTTATTTTTGGATGCTCGTACTTTGAACCAATTCATTAAAAATGTCGTAAATATTCATGTAAAATTGCATATTAAGCAGCTCACCTCTTCAATTTCTTGTCGGCTTCTTATCCTGGAGAGAAGTCGACTGAGAACAGCAAAAGGACTTACTCCTTTTCTAGTCGCAAAAGCTTCCAACATGTCTTGGAGCTCTTGTATGCCAATAAGTGATACAACCTGTTCTAAGGAGCAATGCTCTGGATTACTATATAATAATAAATTATGATTTCCAGGTATATTCCCTCGTTGTAAAACATTCTGCTCATTGTTCAAGGGAAAATGAGGAGCAGTCCTTGCTGCGTGAATGAGCACAAAAACTATAACGACAGAGATCATGATTCCGGCAAGAGACGTCGGCAATCTTTATGCCTCCGCTCTAGTCTATCTGGAAAGCCAAACCACCTGTAACAAAAATAAATTACTGAAAATTAGCATTATAAAAAAATGAATACAGTAATGCTAAAATATTTCCCGTGATTACTTTGGTTGGGCTTCTTTCACACGTCACGAGACACTTCTTATACGGCGAAATTCGAAAGAGTAAATTGTAAGAAAGTTAATTAGTTTTTTAGGGATACCGCAAAAAGTATATAACAGCCTATTTAATTAATTTTTAATAGTAAGACTTCTGGTGCAAGGTAATTTAATCAAATTATTATGAATGGATAAATGAGTATGGTGATACCTCGGCTAACGAAGATAATTCATTCCAGAATCACATTCGTTAGCCAAAACACAATTTCTCATAGGTTTCTATGGAGAATCGTTTAATTCGTTCCAGGTACACTACTGCCTAAAACTGTTGTAGCTATGTTTTTTAAAACAGAAAGGGGCGCTATAGAAAAGACAAAATGGATCGAAGGCTAAAATGGCAGCTTCAAAATTGGGAAAAATGATAATTTACAGGATGATGATATGCTGCAGACCCCCTTTTATTTTACACTATGTACACAACCAACACAAGTTTTGGTCTGCTAAAAGCTGGTGTTTATACAACCCAGTAGAGTTCATAGGTGTCCCCATTTATTTGAGATTTATTCAGCTCATTGGTATGTCTGATACATGCAGATGGAAAAAATAAGCTCAGAATGCTCAGTATGATCGAGAAACTATCTATTCTTAGAATAAGACAACCATAAGTATTCTTTATGGGCATTGTATAATATTTTATCATGTGTATATATTGTTTATAATTTGTGTTAATTGCATTTTTAATTGGGTTGCTGTATTTTTGAAATTTATGACATCCATATTTTTATGGGCATCTTTTTATCAGCCACCTCGTTGGGCATTTTGCCTGTTGTGGCGTTGTATTTGTATAAGAGTCTTGCACTAAAAGAACGCGTTCTCTCAAAGCACATAACAAGCATTACAGAGAAACAAAAAACTTCACGTCAGGTTTCACTACACGTATACGCACATTCCCGCATGTACCGATTCGTTGGGGTTTCCGCGGGGGGGGGGGGGTGCATGTGTGGTGTAGCAGTAGTAGGTAGGGCCTCCAAAAAATGGCTCGGGGATCCATGATGTTCTTAAGTCAGCCACCTCGTTGGGCAATTTGCCTGTTGTGGCGTTGTATTTGTATTAACATAGGCACCTTTTTTTCAATGCATTTTCTATAGCCGAACCTTTTATTTTAAATGAAACCATTCATAAACTTTCAGAAAGTTAAGTGGAGGTACATCTGGAAAAAGATTCCAAGGTGAACATGAGTGACTCGGACTTTGGTGACAGTAATTCTCTGAGAGATGATGATTGGCACTAAAATTCAGCTCACGACGCAGCTGTTCAATATGTAGCGCGTGTATCAATATGAACGAAAATCTTCGTTAGCCGAAAAATTCGTAAGCCGAGGATTCGTTAGCTGAGGTACCACTGTAACTTTAAGGTAATCTAGCTCAATACTCTAGTTCAATTTAAAATCGAAAAAAAAAATGAACGATGGACTTCAGCTCAGTTTTTAATAGAGTGGGTGTGAGTAGTTTTCATAAATTAGGAGGAAAAGTGTCCCTTCAGAAAGGTTTCACTTTGTTAAAAGATTGGCGTTATCAATATCGCAATAAAGCGTAGTGCAGAGTCGTCTAAAACTCATTATCACCGGGGCCCCCAGTGGCGTATTTACAGGAGGGTTTAAGGTTTTGGAGACCATACCTACAGAGGGACATAGAATTGGTTGAAGGGGTGTAGAGAAGAGCTACGCGTGTCCTTGTTGGCACACGGGGCTTGAGTTATGAAGAGAGACTTCATTTTTTGAATATGTTTACATTGGATGAACGCAGGGGTCGAGGAGATGTGATTGAAGTGTTCAAAATTTTCAATGGGATGGATAGGATGGACCATGAACTTTTAGTATACCGCCAATCGACTGCTTTTACAAGGGGACACCAGTATCGATTGGTGAGGGACAATGCAAGGTTATGGTGTCGCAGGGAATTTTTCTTTAATAGGGTTGTTAATAAATGGAATAGCTTACCCCCGGAGGTAGTAAATTGTAACGCAATTGACACGTTTAAAAAGAAATACGATAAACATGTTGGGGTAAATCGAGAAGCTATCCATACTTAGAATAAGACAACCATAAGTATTCTTTATGGGCATTATATAATATTTTATCATGTGTATATATTGTTTATAATTTGTGTTAATTGCATTTTTAATTGGGTTGCAGTTTCTTTTTTTAAATATATGACATCCATATTTCTATGGGCATCTTTATCAGCCACCTGGTTGGGCATTGTATTTGTATTTAACGAGTCCGGGACAGCAAGTTCAGAGGGGTGGCAAATTTGAGGAATGATTGGCCAAGAAATGAGAGAAGAGCGGTAAAATTTGTATATCTCTCCCTCAGTAAATCTACCTCTGCCCATACAGCTTGGGGTTATAGGTCAGTGAGTGACCCAGAAGAAAGTGACCCAGAGAGTTTGCAAGCATGTGAGTGAGCAAAAGAGTGACGTAGGGTGTGAGCAAACATGTGAATGACCAAAAGAATGACCTAGAGTGCGTGCAAGCATGTGAATGACCAAAAGAATGACCTAGAGCATGTGTAAAGGTGTAAATGTCAAAAGAGTGGCCCAGCAAGGAACTATGTCAGTGAGCAATCAATAGAGTGACCTAGAGCATGTTCAAGCATGTGAATTACTAAAAGAGTGACTTTAAAGAGTGTGTGAGCATGGGAGTGACCAAAAGAGTAACTCAGAAACACAAATGTACTTGCAGGAGTGGATGGAGTCCAAGTGGATTGAAGCACATATAGGGTGGCGAATTCATGAAAGAGTAGTCAAGAAAATTAGACTAGAATGGGAGAAGGGCGGCAAAACCGTAAATGCGCCTCTGCAAGGGCCCCTTTATACAACCGAAGCCCCGATTATACCAAAACCGACTAGATAGGCCTGGTAATATTTAGGTGGCATTGTTTATAACTATGTGCTAAGACGGATCTGCAATGCCGGACTCAACTAGGTACGATTGAGTGCGATCGCAACCGCCCGCAAAATATTAAGCTCCGTAAAACTGATTGTATTTGTATTTGTGATTGTATTTTGACTAACTGCTCAACAAAGCCACAACTGGAAATTCTATCGATCTGTAGGTGAAAAATGCGTCTCACCTTACGGTGCGAACATGGTGTACGCTGGTTTCCGATTCTGCAGATCCGCGCCGTTACGGTTTGGTTAAAAACTTGAATATCAGGTTTTTGAACCAATCCGTAACGGTGCGAACTTGCAGAATAAGAAACCAGTGTTCGCTATGTCAGCACCCCTTATTAACAGACATACTTATACGAGTAAACCCGTGCCCCCCCCCTTCCCCACGAACGGAACCTGGACTTTTGACACTACCCCAGACTAAGATTTTCAGATGGCTCCTTAAATTGATTCTTAAGAAAGTTTATAGTTTAACGAAACTTGAAAATTTATAAGATCAGTCAGTAGGCTCTTGGCTAGAGCTCCATAAGCTCTCGAAAAAAAAGCAAGATTCTCTGGGGGAGGGCTACCAGGAAATATGATACGTTAGGCATTTCGTTACACGTGGCAATGTTTCACAATGTGTGCGTCGCGGCTCCTTGGGGCGTCACTAACATTTGTCAGGAGTGTCGTGCCGAGCTGGAGATATTGATTTGAGTACCTATTTATGCTTTGAAGTGGTGTGTGTGTGAAAATTATCTGCTAAACTGTTCTAAGACGCCGCAGATGAACTTTGAATTGCGCAAGGGAGCCATGGGTGACAAAAGTTTGAGGCCCATGTGCCATATGATCTCGTTAGCATGAGACTCCCTATATGCCGATGCGTTAAAATGGCCCTGCCTGCTGGAACAACCCCTCCCTATTCTAAAAGGCTTTTTGATAGACCGGAGAGCCAAGAGGTAAAAATGAGTTAATCTTTGGGCCAATAGGTTAAAACCCTTATCATATTTATCGTGGGGGGAAGCGGCATACTTGTTAATATTGAGGGGAGCCGCAAAACTGTTTTCGCACCTCCCCGTTAAATGACTTGTTCCGGCTCTGCGGTTCTGTTGTAGTACGATGACTTTTAATAGACTCTCAATTAAGTTGATCCCGCTTATAATGTTCCTGCTTATAACGTCTTCCCGCTTAGTACGACTTATTTTCGTGGTCTCAACCCTGATTGGATTGGATTTTGGATTTATTGGCGCAAGGACCAATTTGGTCAAACTGCGCCAAAACAAATGATTAAATAAAAATAAGAAAAATTGTCCTTTTGTCATGTCAAAAAAAAAAAAAAAAAAACTGCGCATGTTAAAAAGCAACGTGAAACGTAAAACAATGACATGAATTGTAAAAAACTATAATTTGTTATAAAAACCAATGGCTTTAATGGATTTAAAAATGCGAGATGCATCGCAATGGTCAGATAAAATGTCACGAAGTGCAAGATGCGAAGATGACCAAAAGTGGTCGTAAAATGATGTCGATGTTGTCTCAACCCTAAGTAATTCTCATTAAGATTTCCCGTTTGAAGCGTTTTCCCTCTTACAACGTTTTTCCATGATGGTTTTTTGAAAAACGTTATAAGCGGGATCCACTGTATTTAGATTTATTTTTATAGACATATGAAGAATGTTTAACCCTTTCTGCGGCACGGCAGATATCACTAAACGCCATATCTTTTTAATAAAGTAGATTTTTTTTCCGATTTTCAGCGGGTGCAAACTAAAAGGTATAGGGATAAATAGGTCTTCCATTGAGAAATAAACTTTACAAAATATTTCAGTTTGTCAGTGCTGATATAAGTAACTTTTAAGGAGGCGAGATATCTCGTCAAAGCCGCTTAAAGAGTTTATACGGATTTGCCCTTCATGACATAAAAAAAAAGTCTACATTTATACGTTGGATTCGACTTTATATAAATTCCATATTTTCATATTTTTTCATCGATTTTGGCAGAAAACTTGAGATGGCGTGACATTTCATTCAATCGCCAACACCGAAAGAAACTGAATAAATGGCATCATACCGTGATACAGAAATTCATAAAGAAAAACCATCCAGACCTCTTCAAGTATTTCGTGATGAGTTTTGGCGAAGGCAAAACTTTAATATAACTTTACATTCGAATACTTTATTTGCATTGGTGACATCAAGGAACCGATATGACAGAAAACACTCGGTTGCATTCTGATATCTCTTTTCTGTAGTTTTTCATTTTTAAGCGAAAGAAAATCCATTTTTTTTCTCCAAAATAAAAATTCTCCCATATACTAATATCATTTTAGATAAACATTTTTACAATTTTCAAACAGAATAAAAGTCATTTGCATAAAATCACGCGTATGTTAATTCAAAGTAGACCAAATTTTTAGTTATAAGTGGATTGAGAATGGAAAAAAAGGACTTGAATTTAATTCTTTAAATTCGGTTGTAATTTACAGATTATTCTTTTTATGGGGAACCAGAAGTGAAATTAGTTGAGATATAATACCCATATACAATCGATCCCCTGTTTAAGAGCTTAATTCGTTCTTGACGTCCGTTTGAACTACCGAAATCATTATAATCAAATCATTTAAAAAGTCTTGTATCAGTAACACGATGGACGAAACTGAAGATATGAAAATATGCGAATTTTTCCCTTCTAAAATGCGCCGTTTTTTACAATTAGGTTTATACACGGGTTTTCAATTCATTGTGATTTTGGTGGTCCTGAAGTGAGGGGGTCAGCTTATATACGAGTATATACGGTGTACTACAAGTGGTTATAGCTGTTTTTTTTTTTAAATTTTAAATTTAGGAAAACTTCATTACAAAAACGACATTTTCCAGAGTTTTTTCTTTGTTTAGATAAATAAAATTGGTTTTCAGTTTCATTTTGTAGGCCTACAGACCACGTGTTCTCCCTCTCCACTATGTATGTC
Source organism: Pholcus phalangioides (assembly GCF_987345545.1). Taxonomy (NCBI): domain Eukaryota; kingdom Metazoa; phylum Arthropoda; class Arachnida; order Araneae; family Pholcidae; genus Pholcus; species Pholcus phalangioides. The sequence goes on along the minus strand of NW_028301600.1, from coordinate 42,561,978 downwards.
AATTAACGATAATCTGTTCAACCGAGACCTGAAAATATTACTCGAATGATTATAAATATAGAGAAAATTTATAAAATTTTTATCTCTCAAATTACTTTTACATAAAAAAAATGTAATATTCATTTTAATAGATGAAATATGTTATCCAGAAGTGTGTGTGTGTGTGTTTTGATCCATCAAATTTAATTAGTCTGTACAAATCATTTCTATCTGCATCATACATTACTCACAAATTCCTGTGGATTTTCTCTTTTAAACCATCACATATTATGTACCAAAATTAAGGCTCATTATAATCAATAAGATTCTCTTGGACCAAAGGGACATCCTGAGTTTGAATATCACCTTGACGTTTCTCCAATCATCAAGAGATACTGATACTTCAAACTCACGATAGTCTCTCAACTCAAGAGAATTTTATTAATTACGACAGCCGAAAAGACCTAATTGGCTGCTAATTATTTTTTCTCATTTCGCAATAATGTATTTTAATATAGACTGATCTGTGGATTCGAGATTAGGAATCAACGTTTCTCTTGGTTTTTCCTAAATCCCGTTATTACGTGATTTAAAGCGATCCATACAACAAAAATGTAATTGAAAAAGAATTTGTCCTCTTCCAAAAACCCAATATAAACCAAATGTCTGTGGGAGGGGGGAGGTATTGCCTATAGCATCGGTTTATATTTTCCTGTTCTGTGGAACTCTAGGATTCCATGAGAGCCTTTTTTTAAAGGGTTCCACGCAATTAAAAGCTGTAAAATTTTTCACTGGGATGTTGCAATAAAAATATCATTAGATGACCATCCTTCTTTAACCATCAAGAGTTCCGTGAGACCAAAAACGTTGGGAACATTTGGCCTGTAGCACTTTCAGGCTCAGACAGCATTACGGGACTCCGAATAGAATGATGTTCTGAGGCCTTTTACGCGACTGAAACCGCAAGACTATTAATTCGCAAACTTTTTTAAAAAATCGCACTGCTGCATCTCATCATCTGCCCCCTCCCCCCTTAGTGCACCTGAAACCTCTGGACCGTGTGCGTCATTCATATAAAAGGCATAAAAATTATATTTTATTCCATCAATTTCATCGTTTATCAACAGATTTCGAATGATATTGTAAGCCTGTAATGTTTTTTATTATTCAGAATTGAATACAAAAGCAGATGCTGTATTAGTTCCTAATCTTGAAAAAATGTGGAAATCACTTTTTTTTATATAAGTTTGTTTCTTTATATGTTTGATAAAATCGGATAATTTTTTGAAATTGTAATATTAGTTAATTCACGAAAATTAATTTTTGTATTTCTAAATGTTTGTGAATTTTCTTGTACTATCATTTTATTATATTATATTATTTTATTAGGAGTTTTTACATTAAAACGCTATAGAAACTTGGGGGGTGGGGATTTCAAAAGGCTAGCGGTACGGGGGTTGCTTAGCTTTAGGAATTTCCCTTCAGTTTCTTATTCAGTTTATTGTTGAAATTACCTGTTTAATTTGAATTTTTTCTCAATAATTCCAAGTTTGATTCAGATATGTCACTAGCAAAATGTCTTTTTGCTCCTGAATTCCTGGCTAATTTTTAGTCATCCTTTTCTTTATTCCACGGTTTACTAATCTTTTCCAGAATATAACATGTAGCCTACATTGTAACATTAAAAAATTACAATAATTAAAATCTCTTTTTCTTTTTTTTGTAGCTCTCTAAGGAGCAATGATTTCGTTACGAGTTCCACACACTGGCTTTTTTTCTTTCCGCTGCAGCTAGTGTTTTACCAGATTTTTGGATTACCTCATTATTCCTAAAAATAATACAAACGTTTGTGTGTATATACACGGTAATATACTTCTCCACAGATGAAATTTTTTCAAGCTGGGTGCTGAGTTTTCAGTTTATTGGCTGGTAAAATGTATTCGAAATGTTTGTTCCATGTTTCGCTAGCATTATTGTTCGTTTATTTTGGATTATCAATCCATCATGGGTGGAGGTACGGGGAGGGGGCAATGTCCCCCCAAAGCGTCAATGAAGGAGCCGGTATATGCATACAGTAAATATGAATTGGCATCATCGTGCCCCCCCCCCCCGGCTTTCATGTCTATTTTCGCCTATGATATCAATGTGGCTTATTAAAATTTTTCACCATGTCCAAATGAGGTTCATATACGTGTTCATTTTTGAAAAAAAAACAATTGTGGTTGACTTACGAATGCGGACATCGGTGAAGGAGTCGAGAATAAAGATACACATATATTGGATCTCCTGATCAAGAGGACAAAAACGAATCTACGTAATAAAGCAACAGAGAGGGGTCTCTGTTCCAACGCTTGCAGAGGCTACGGACATGTTTGAAAAAAATTAAGGTCGTTGATGCTCAAAAATTGCATTCTTTAAATCAACTTGGACATTTTTTTGTCCAATGTTTAAGAGTATTGAAAAGAAAACATAAGAAAGTTATATATACACAAATTTATAAATGAAATAGTTTTTGCGGTCATTTACGTTTTATACAAACACTAGTTGCAACAATAAGGAAACTTAATTTTTTTTGTGAAAATGCTAACCTATCTTGGTGAATTGGATAATTCCACCTATTTACTGTCCACCAGTGCTTTGAATTACCCAAGTTCAACTGTATCTTGTTCATCATCACTAGTTCTATCTTGTTTTCTTTCCGGGATTGAAACATTAGGTACAGCAATACTTTCTGTGGTGTAATAATTTGTTTTCTATTTTCAAGGTTCCGGGACATGAATGAAAACTTTGCTTGTTTCTATTGGATTGCTGAACTCTAAAAAGAAACATCGTGTTTTTTTTTTTTTTTAATTTCAGTAATTAAGACTTTAGTGAGAAAACAGATATTTTCTGGATATTATGCCGAGGTGAACTCGGAAAAAAAAGTCATCTAGTCTCGGACCCAGGCTTTCTTGCAAACCGGGCAAGCATGCTACCATTTATACCACTGGAGACACGATCCTAGCTTCCTTGTTTCACGCACTGCGGAGTGAGGCGCTGAAGTAGAGGAAGCAGTAGCTTCTGTTAACTTCAGCAAATGACCCCTAGGTGGGACGGTAGAGACAGATAGACGACTTTTTTCTCAGCCCAATATAACCAGAAAATATCTGTTTCCTTGATATATTCGGCTGAGAAAAAAGCCGTCTATATCTCTAAGGCTTTAGTGATTGAAGTCAAATCCTGAAATTTAATCGAAACCTGAAAAGTGCCATGAAAAAACTATAAATACCATACGTGTATGATCTCTGATTAACGTGGTGCTAAAGTTAATTCGCACTTCAACGAGATTTAAGTATTTTCTCTTTATATTTAATTAATCTGCATAACTAAAGTCATTGAGAAGAGATTAGACGGAATTTTCGCTGCAATTAACGAAGGAAGACCTGTGGAATTTCTCCTCATTTAAAGGAACATTTTTACTTGTATTTCCTTACAGATAGATTACATTAAAATTTCATGCTCAAGTAATTCTGCCGTTATTGCAAATAACTTCACTGACCTTAAAGTAGTTTTAATTAAAAGATACATGTGCATATTTACAAAATACGCAATTCTTGGATATCATATCTTAATTTAGAAATGTTTCAAGTCACCATATACGCGGCTCAAATTACAATTTTATTTGCTTTTATTTAGCTTTTTTAATTCCTAACCTAATAAAGATAATAAATTCTGATGTGTAGGTGACATCTTCTCAAATTTTTAGAATGGTTTTTATGGGAAGCGAACAGAGATGTAGATATTACAGCACGGTATATTTAAAATTTAAAAAAAAATCTTTACACACAAATTGAAACCAAACCGATTATATTTATATATTATTTCAGTATCTGATATTTTTTTGTAGCAGAGTGAGCATTTTATCCACAGTTAAAAGCCGAATCTGAGCGGTCAAGAATCTGATATTACATTACACATGAAATACATCCAAAAGAGTTTTATAGATAGAATCAATTTTCGATAGAAATCAAGGCACTATTTAAAGATAGATATGCGAAATATGAAAGGTTTTATCTTTTAAAAGAAAGAGACAGTGGTGTACTTGCCCGACGATTGAAAGCTCTGATTATCCATAAACACGTTGAAGTGAAATTTTTCCAAATAAACATTTGTTTTTTTGGGGGAAGAAGTTGATTTCGGATGAAACTTTACTTGTAGGAAACGAGAAGAGAAGAGAGACATTGCATTATCTTTACAAAACTACACTATAAAGTAAACTTGATAAAATACTTTTCTCTCATCGTCAAGGACTTTTTTTGTTGTTAAGTTGATAATTTGTGGATAAAATTCTCTCTTCTTTCTTTTACACATTTCGTCGTGCTGTTTTCTTTTCTATCGGATATACATATTTTTTTCTCTCCTCCATCAGGAACTAATTTCTTATAAATCTCTCGTTATCTCAAAACATCATAAAACAGACATCACAAAAATGTCTGTCAATCTATTAATACGAATTGCCGACGGTTAATAGAAAAAATGAAAGTGATATATTTATAGTCATAAACACACAGGGCCCGGATGCCATTTGCATTTTCAATACTTTTCACTTTTCAGGAATTTTTTCAGGTTTTAGGGTATTTTTTGGCATTTTTAGGATATTTTCTCACATTAGAAATTTTTTTACAAAACAAAAAGTAGGTTAAAATTCTTTTCAAACAAAAAAAAAGCATTACTTTCATCACTCAACTTGTATTTTTCTTTGTAGATGACAAACAAGGTTTAGAATCAATTCCAGGTAAATTTAGTATTTAATAAAAATTCCAAGAGCTGGCCACACTTAGCCAAACAATAAATGGAAATGAATTCAAAAAATTCTGATTCTATTGCTGCATGCAGTAAGATTTCGTAGTTTTTTGCCTTGGGGAATATTGAAGAATTGATGACGACATAAGATCAGTCTTCAGCATTGTGGTTTCCACCATTCAGTCCTTGCAGAAAAGTGAGTAGCTTGTTGATGCTATCGATAAAATTTTCGATAAATTAAAATAAAATTAATCGATAAAATATAAGTCAGTGTTCTAAAAGTGGGGAATGCCAATTTTCTGTCATGAAATTTGAAAAAATAATGGGGAAAAAAGCAGACTTATTGCCTGTAGAAAAATGTTTGATGTCTTTACGGGAACGTCTAAAACTTTTGAAATTGAAGGGAAATTTACACTGTGAGTAGATCAGATCCCCTCCCCCAATAACATCTGTTATACAGTATCTATTAATTTTGTCTTTTTCCAAAATTTCTATTTTGTCTTTAAATATCTTATCCCACTCATAAATTATGAATTGTTTATTTAAAAAATTCCACTAACAATTTTTGATAAAATCTAATGTTGAGAATGAATGTGATGTAAGAACTGTTTTCTTTGACCTCCAGTCGATATAATGACTGGTTCAGTTTCTAAAGAAATTTGTTTTGTTACCTTAACTGCATTTTTTGTCATTTGTGGGGAATGTTTCTTTTAGTTTTTAAGGCATTTTTTCGAGTTTTTTTGTCATTTTATATGCTCATGTTTCAGGATTTTTTAGGTCAGCAACATCCGGGCCTCGGTCATAAATGAGACTATATTTTGAAAAAAATTTTCCGTCTCATGGCACACCTAGAAATATATCATTACAATATGGATACTGTACAATCATCACGATCCCCACGAGAGGGGCTGACAGGGCCCGGAACAATTAGCATCATTTTTGTTTTTCCATGCTATAAATTCACAATAGAGGGGCCCGCCAAAGATTCCAGCTTAGGAACTCTACTCCAGGGTGTGGGGGGAGGGGCATGACAGTTATGTATCGTAACTTATAACATGACGGAAATTCTCACTTTTTTGCGTTTACACCTTTGGGATTTATACATAGCACAGAATTTTAATTCCCGTGACGTCTATAGCCGATCTAGGCATTATAAATTATTGTAGTTGAGGAGATCGCTGGTTAATATCGTAAGAACAAATACTGTAGTATTACACAGCGTATTTAGTTCAATCGAGCCCTCTTATAACGAAGTGTCGGATATAACGATTTTTTCCACTCATATGAACTTGCAACATCAAAATTATTAAAAATATCATTAATTACCACTTTTTTTCTCATTAATGTTGGAAATAGCGAAATTTTTAGCAAAAATCGACACATTTGCTTCTTTTAATTACATAAATTACAATTCGAAATTAAGGCTCCAATGAAAATCCGAGTCGAATACCATTCCAAATTCCATTTGAATAAAAAGTATAAACCGATTGAAACCTCAGAATTTTTCTCATTGATTTATTTATACGCATCTTAACAGGCAAGCATTGCCTAATTAGAAATGGATCATCTGTTTATGTAGTGGGATTGCTACACGTATTTACCTTAAAATGCGATTTGAATAAATAGAAAAAGGCGCAAGTCTAAGACATTTTCGATTTGGTCACAGTTTACACCAGTTTCCCAACCTTTTTTCCCCCATCGCCCCCTTCAGATATTTTTGTCTCCCATCTCTCTCTCGCCCCCTTTTTCAGAATTTTTTTTCTCTTCATTTAGATTGCGCCCCCAACGCAATAAATACAAATACAAATACAACGCCACAACAGACAAAATGCCCAACGAGGTGGCTGAATCTAACCCATAGGATCCTATGCAATACCAGTAACTTCTACCGCCCCCCCCGGAACATTCTATCGCCCCCAGAGGGCGTTAACGTCCACGTTGTGAATCACTGGTTTACTCTGTCATTTTAAAACTGAATGAATGAATGAACGTGAGAACTTTGCCACTGGACTTATCCCGTTGCCGAGATCTCTTCCAGCCCAGCTCTGTGGCAGAGTCTGGAACAAGTCATTTTAAAACTGCAGCCAAAATATAATCGAATCGCTGATGGGGATCCCGAATAAACCGACAAGTAGGCTTGTCAGAATCCCCGAAGCTACTGTAAATCGTAATTTGCTTTAGGATTAAAACGTGATTTGAAAACGAGAATTTTTTGGATAATACCATTAAAAAAATTTCATGTTCAGCCAAAAACGATTCTAAACTGTTGAAAATATGAGGGATTTGCACATGGACCCGAAGTGATCTTGAAGGAAAAATTCATTCTGTAAAAAATTATTGCAAAAAAAAAAAAAGGATTTTCGGTTTGACATCTAATCATTATGCTGCCAGCGATTGGCAGCATAATGATAAATAGAAAAAGTGAAAGTATTGCTTTCAAAATGTTAGAAAATACTTCTGATGGTTAGGGGAGAGGCAGATATATTTATCAAAATTGAACGAATTAAGAAATTTTTGTGATATCTAAACCAGCGTGTGATTTTTGAAGCTCAAAAATGGAGAGTGCTGTCAAAGTTTGAATTCGCCTAAATTCGAGAATATCGTCGATTTAAACGCGGCGCATTTATAGATAGGTCATATGGTGATATAAAATAAATAAGAAACCTTTTACTCATTAAGGGGGGTCTGATACCGTTTAACGTGGTCGAAAAGCCTTAAAAACTATGCTCTATAGTAGAATATCATTAAAATTACAATTTAACCATTGATTTCAATTTTTTTACACATATTTTCGATGATATGTTAATACAATATTTCACATATTTCCACTAATTTTTTTTTGCAAATTTCCAATTATCATGACAAAAAAAATGTACTAATTAACACCTTGCGCGCATGATAAAATAGCATGACATCAATATAATTGAATAAAAATTGGTTCTCAAAATAAAGAAAACTGTTCAGTTCATAAAATAAGACATGAGATTGATATTTCATTGACTCAATCAAGATTAAACTTAACATTGAAATTTTTAAAAGTTAAAAAAAAATAATTTTTTTATTAATCAAGAATGAATGATTTATGAATTTTTGAAATATACATTTATGAATAGGTCTCAAATATTTTGCTTCATTTCATGAACTGAACAGTTTCCTCAATTTTGAATCAATTTTTACTCAATGTCATACTATTTTATTATGAGCACGTTTTTGATGAAATATTGAAAAATATATACTTTTTTCTCGATATTTGAAAATTTTCACACACAAAAAAAAGTATCAGGGATATGTGAAACATTTTTTGGCATGACATAGCATATACCAGTGTTTCTCAAAGTGCGTGTCGCGGCTCCTAGGAGCGTCGCCAACCTTTGTTCGGGGCGTCGCGGTGAGCTGGAAATATTGATTTGTGAGACTATTTATGCTTTGAAGTGGTTATTTTATAAGTGAAAATATATTTCTCAAACTATTATGGGGAACCACAGATGAACCATGAATTGGGCAAGGGAACCGAAGGTGAGAAAAGGTTGATAACCACTGGCATATACAATCAAACAATCAAGAAAATACAGTAAAACCTCGTTAATTCGTTACTAGCGTTATCGAGAAATTATGACGGCGTAAGCGGAGTGACGATTTAAACGAAGTGCTATCAGTTCTAATGTGCAATATTATGAAAATCGTATAATTTTAGAGCAATTTAAAATTTATTACAACATACATTAAAATTACAATAATTAACAAAATTTTTAGATTACAAAAGAAAAAAATCGATTCTTTCTTTTTTAAAACTTTTTTTGAGCTTTTAGTATTTTACTTATTATGGTAAAATACACTGGGGGACATTTATCAGTAATTCATGATACAAATACAAACTAAACTCAAACATGGGATCTAATTTTGACTTGAGGGGGGATGCTGAGCAGGGCAAAGCAGACACTAGAAGTCCTCAACTTGGGAAAAAATGTCTGGTTTTTCAACAAAGATATTTTGTTCAAATTTGAAGCCCTAAATTAGTGAGGATACAAGCAGAAATTACGACCTGTTCGAACGGTCCCTAACGTTTTAAGAACTTGTTTTTTTTAGTCGGCAAATAAACTTCCTCTGTGTAACTTTCGTCACTTGAGCTGTTCCGTTTTGGTGCAGAAGGCTTTTATGGTCGCTTTTGAGCATATGATAATGCTGATAAATTCTTTCTTTAAAGGGAGAGAAATAGAAATCACCTATTTCTCTCTCTCAAACTTTTTCATTGTGACGAGTTAACCGAAATTAGCGACGAGTAAACGAGGGTTTAATGACATTGTTATCTATGAAAGCTACAAGTGTCCGAAAAAAAAAAATAACGACTTAACCCAGGGCCGGACTTTAGCAGGCGCGAAGGGTGCGACCGCACCGGGCCGCAAAACAGGATAAAAATGCTTTGCTTGCATTTTGACTTTAACGTTCTTCACGTTTGCCTTAGCGTTAATAAAAAGCAAATAGCTTAGAATTCTGTTCAAGACCCACGGTTCCCATAAGGGTGGTGCTGACAGTAGTACACCAGCCCGGGATGATTCTCATCATTTTTTGTTTTTTGATACTATAAATTCACTACGGTGGGGCCCACCAAAGATAATAGCCAAGGGGCTCTTTGGGCTATGCCAAGACCTTTAAAATTCAGGCACCGAACCCTCTGGCCCTAGGGTTTTGTAGAACTCCTCCAACCAAGAATAATGGACATCAATGGAGGTGCATCCGGAGTGCTGGACCAGATAGGGGGGGGGGGGGTGATGCTAAATTCTCCTTTTAAAATTATTCAAAATTGCACGAGGGAGGCATAATGCATGCTTGATGGCGGAAAGAGTATCTTGTTGCGGCCCTGGGTAGATAATCGGTTGTGTAGCCCCGACAGTCCACCCCCAACCTTTAAGTGTCTAGGGGCACACTTGCAATTTTTTAGGTGAACAGCACTATAACATCCAAATTTATTGTCGAATGGTTTTTTATGACCATGAAATAGGAGTTTGATATTCATTCTCAGGTGCCAAAGTAAACCTGGCGTGCACCAGGGTGTTCATGTGGACACTGGGGAATCAGGAAACTCCGTTTTCGAGGGCCACCAAGCTGTTTTTGCACCGGGCCGCTTCATACTTAAGCCCGTCTCTGACTTAACCGGAGTGATGACCTACCGAAGTTTTATGCTCTATGTGTACCAAATTAGAAGAACGTCAATGATCAAATGATCAAAAGTAGAGCATAATTTTTTAGGGTTTTTTGACCATGTTAAAAGTTATCAGACCTCCCTCAATAAGATATATTGTACATCTACAAATAAATTTAACTGAATGAATGTTGTCTTACCTCAGAAATAGGACCTCGCACTTCTTCTCTTTGAAATTTTCTTTTTTGGTGTTTCTTTATTTCTTTTTTTTTCCAACCGCCGGGAATGATACTTGACTTGTTTTGATTATTTTATCTTTGTGTATTTGTTTACGATGTGGTATATATAATTTCAAGTTGAAGGCGAGGAGAAGAAACACGAAAAGAACAGCGCGGGAATTTTAAAGAGTAAAAGTTGTGCGGATATGAATGAATCGAGAGAGGAAGGACTTCAATGATGATGCTGTTGTTGAGATTGCGAGATGTTTTCTGTGCGAGTGGGATGTTCAGATGATGGCTTTAAGGTCTAGCTCTCTCTCTCTCTCTCCTATATATTTGCTATTCCACTTTAGCGAGGGGGTGCGGCTTAAAAACTGTGGCGCCTGCTCGGTTTGAACCCGGAGGAGTTTCCCGCCGAACATTGGTTTTCCATCAACGTGAAAAAAAGTGGCACTGCAATAGCCACTCTAAATTTTATCAGCGATAATCTAATGCTGGTGTATTTTATAGTACAATATTTTAATTTTTCTTATGAATGAAATGGTTGGCACGTGTTTCTATAATAATTTTTTTTTTCAATCTGTGTAGTAAACATGCTAAATATTTATGAGACTGGGACTAGAAGAATGTGACCGAATTGTCATTTTTTTTTTTAAATTCTATCTAAACGTAGGTAATTGATGGTGGTTTATAACAAAATTAAGATTTTTATACTTGTATTGTAGGCCAAGACTTTCATTGAAATGTTTTCAAAAACATTTGTTTTTCATCATTATTATTTATTTATTTATTTATCATGAACTTAAATTTTTTTTTCATTTTCTTGAAAATAAAATTTTAAATTTTAATATTATTGAATTGGTAATTAAATGTATATACGCGGATCACTCTAAAAACTCTGAAAGTTTTTAGGGGGCCAGCTATTAGATTTTGGCATGAAGACGTAAAATGGTTTTATTCTCTTCACATCTGAGCCAAAACTGAGTAAAAAAAAATTTTTTTTTTGCTTAATTTGCGTTTATGTCAAAATGTCTTTTAAAAAAATTAATTAGTTAATTTTGAGGTACAGATTGTGTTCACCAGGTCTTAACTGAAAAAAAAAAGCATTTAAAACGAGATGTACCTCTGGAGCGAAGAGGGTATGCGTGTAGGAATATGTTTTGTAAGATTCTAGAAACTTTTGTCGTTCTAAATGATTGCATACTTAAGAGAGAAAGAAAGGAATTTCACCTGAGGCAATATAGGTGGAGCCAATTAAGCCGGAAAAAGTTGGTTTCAGTACTGCATGTTTACGAATCAAGATTTTCTATAATTTCAAACGGGACTTGCATGGGCAGCATGCCTAATAAAAATTTAGTGAAATTTTTTTTCGACATTGTACCTGATAGAGGAATGTGTGCAGCTGGTGCCATCTATTTCAACATGAGTGTGGAAGATAAGACACACTCAAGATGACGCATTGTACGAGCAATGCCGGAAAAAATGCAATTTGTGTCTGTTTTTATTAACCCCTTCACGTGAAAGCTTTTGGCAACAAATTTGGATTATCTATTATACGAATCGGCAATAAATCTGGTATAACCTTGGTTTTAATGTAACTGCACGTTAGAAAAATTAAAAAGAAGGGGGAAAAGTAGAAGAAAAAAGGAAGAAATAATAGAAAAGAAAAAACACAGTATAATAGATAAGTAAATAACAGATATAGATATTTCCTTTATTTAAGATTTTTAAACATAGTTATAAAACATTTAGGGGCTAAGCTTGTGAGCCCACAAATGTTATGTAAATAAGAGAGTATACAGTAGATTTCTCTTCTCACCCTCCGCGTTCTCTTTCAATCTTGCATGTACATAGTAGAAAGATACATTACATGGGGGAAAAAAATCACTTACAGAAGTATAGAAAAAACGGGAAAAGAAAAAAACTTTGTTTCATAGTGTTACAATAAAGCTTCGCGATGGTGAGGAGTCAGGAAATAAAACATAGAGAACTGGATTGAATTTATTCCACTGGCATTTGGAAGAAATATTTCGTCCGTGATCGTAAAGTGGTTAATGAAAATCGAAATGAATTCAATCGAAGGAAATGAAAAAATTTCTTCCAAGAGATACGGCATTGGATCATTTGCAGTGCAAACCATTTTGCATCAACATTTCAATGTAAGGAAAGTTGCAAATCATTAATTTCCGTGCATGTCCTGACAGAAGCACAGAAATGACTTGCCAAGACTGGTTCCAGTTTATGTAAGAGAAATTCCACAAAGGAAATGAAAACTTTGTTTCTAACATTGTCACTGGCGATGAAATTCCAATTTTCGCATATGATCAGAAATGTCAGCAAACTAAACAGCAATCGAAAATACATGTCTATAAAGAATGAACAATATCCTGCCAAAGTGACAATCTGAAATTACTGTGAGGAAAATTATTGTTATTTTTTTTCTTTAAAAATTTTAGACCAGTGACTGCAGTCTCACTCGAGAAGCACCGTACTGTTATCTAAAAATGGTAGTGTAAAGTTTGCTAGCCAAACGTATTGAATCAAAATTCATGAGCAACGACCAAAATTAATCTTAAGTTGAGAGTTTTTTTGCATCATGGCTATATATACGGTACCAAAGTTCCAAACTTTTCTAAGAACTTTCGACTTTTCATCCATTTCAAGCATTCAATTGTTGCCTCTCCCACTCTACAGTATAGATCTGGTTCTGTTTGACTTTCTTTGCTCTCTCGATTCAAGAGGAGACCCCTCATGGTGATGTGCAGATCTAAAAGCCGTAGATAATGAGAGGAATGACATTTTTTGAACAGTATGTTAGGTGAGGAATTTCAGATACTGGGTAACTCTATGTAGGGTGATTCAAAACTCAACGTACAAACTTTTAGGGGAGGTAAGAAACGCAAAAACAAAACAGAATCACACAGGAATGTATGACCGGAAACCCCAACCCGTTCAGCTGGAGGATAAACGCAGAAATGACAAGCCAATAATGGATGGAGAAACTCTTTGTTTAACGATACTTTACACGAAGACATAGTACGTGTACACGTCAAGTTTCACAAGTGCTCAAAGTTCTCACTATGTACGTCACAAGAATCTCCGTCGCAGCTGCAAAGGGCCGCGAAACGCCGGGTATTTTTGGAAGGGTTCGAGACAATCAATGCGTCGCTGTTGAGAAGCGTTCACAACTGCGGATGGTAAGAACTTTGAGCACTTGTCGTGAAACTTGACGTGTACACGTACTGTCCTCGTGTAAAGTATCGCTAAATAAAGAGTTTTTTCACCCATTATTGGCTTGTCATTTCATCATCTTCGTTTATGCTCCAGCTGATCAGGTTGGGGGTTTCCGGTCATTCATTCCTGTGTGATTATGTTTTGTTTTTGTGTTTTCTACCTCCTCTAAAAGTTTTTATGTTGAGTTTTGAATCACCCTGTATATGATAAAATCGGTTACTAAGATTTTCAAAGTTGGGTATTTGAAATGGTAAGCAATAAGTAAGTAGTTCCAATCAAGTAAGAGACCCTATAATGTTATAGAGACGGCCCATATAGTGATTCTGGTGTATGCTCAAACTTTTGAAGTACCACATGATGCTATTCCTTGAGTATAACTTGAAAGGGGTGGTTGATTGAGGAGACTCTCAATTCTTCGAGAGATTGAACTATTATATTGAACATAACCATTAAGTACTCTTGGATGCTTCAGTGAGCACCGTGGTGATAGTGAGCAGCAGGTTGATGATATCTCCACAGTCGATTTGTTACTATTCTATTCTTCAAGTTGTGTTGAAATAGTTTAGAAATTGCTGCCTAGAAATACTCGTAAGTAGAGGATGTTTATCAGTAGGTGCTTCTTGTTCTTCTAAACCACCCACAGCTTCAGTTTATTGCTTTTTGTGGCAATGTATTGTCAATGTAAGGCATTGCAAAGGAATTAACTATTTACAGTCAAACCTCGTTAGTGCGTCACCCGGTTAACACGTCACTCCGCTTACCGGGTCACTTTTTGGAAGTCCCAATTGTCCTCAGGCAGGAATTGGCACAGCTATGGCTTACTCCGTTTAACGAGTCACTCCGCTTACCAAGTCATATTTTTGCTCTCCCAAGAGTGACTCATTAACGAGGTTTGACTGTATTCCTTTTACTTTATTTTACACTATATTCATTCAAGTATTTCAAAACATATGTCTTGGTTTTAACGGCGTAATCACGTGATTTTATGAATGTCATTTTAACTGAGTTTGACCATATGCTCATGTATGAAAGCAGAAAAATTTTATTAGTAGAAAAGTTTAATTTTTTCTTCATTTTTTTCTTTATTGTTCAAGAGCGTCAATAAAATAATTATTTTCTGTCGAATGGAACTTCACCGTTCGGTTCCTTGAATTTGCTTCTCATTTTTCTGGCAATCTGGGAAGCAGAGCAATTCCTTTGTCACACTGGCTGGCATCCCAAATCTGATCCTATTTCTGAAACAAGTTGATAAAGAATGGGAGGCAGCAACTGCAAGTCTAGCAGTGCAAGTTCTCAAAGCCTTTGCACAGGCCTGTCATTTGGAGGGTAGGAGCAAAGCCTCCTAGATACTACACTTCTAGGAGGCTTTGGTAGGATTCGGGGGGGGGGGGGTGCATCCCCCAGGATTTAAAAAGTACACTAGAAATGGTATATATGTTGCAAAGCTATAATGGTATATATGTTCGGGCTATCAAAGCCCGAAGTTGGCCACTTCGCGAAGTGGCCAGCCCAGATGACCCGGCCAGTGTCCGAAATTCGGACTCTTTCGCCGGGTTTTAGCTGGCCCCTATATATTGATCCCTATACATCCCTATGATTCGAGATCGTCGCCGCGTTGGCGTATTTTTTGTGTGATAATTATGGCCATTTATAATTAGCCATTGGCAAGCTATGGTTAGCTATGGCAACCCTAACGATCAAAGGAATCTGAATATCGATGTCTCAGTGATCCATATATTGGGATGTATGGGGATCGACACATACAGGGACCGGCGAAAATCTGAATTTCGGACATTGGCCGGGCCAACTTTGGGCTTTGGCAGTAATATATATATATATATATATAATACACACACACATTCAGTTTATGTTCTTTGCCCTCCCCCCCCCCCCCTTTGGAAAAAGTTAAAATGGCGGGCCTGACTTTTCAATAGATTAGGCCTACAAAAGATTTCCGGTCTCAACCATAAAAAATAATGTGGATTTTCGCGGCAGCAATAACCGTATCCGACTGGTGCGTGCGCTTACAGAATAAACCTATAGATTCTGAATTCCCCTTCGACCGCAACCGTGCCGTAGTGCGTTCTAGGCATTCAGTTTGGAAGTGCAGTCATTGGAATCAAGAGGCCATCTCAAATCATGAACACACTTGGGCACACCCTGGAACATAGGCGTACGCAGAATTTTCGGGGGGGGGTACGTTTTTTCTTGCAAAATAACACTATAATCTCAGCTTGGGGGGGGGCCTTAGAACCCCAAAACCCCCCGTTTGGAATATCTACAGCAGACTTGACACGTTTTTATGCTACGAACTATGGCTTAACAGTAAATATTATAAATAAATGCATGAAAAACGTAATTCCTTTTTATATTCTATTACGAAAATTTTTTATGAAATAAACTAAGAAAATTTTGATTAATTGAATGATTATCTTGATTGTGAAAAGTATATTTTTGCTACAAAAGTGTCAATTATAATTTCAATGATTTTTTCTGAGACGTTCCATGGGGGGAGGGGGGGGGGAATTGAACAAAACTATTTCTATGGAGTCACGATGGCCGCACGCGAAGATATTCTTTGATAAGACCGTTTATCTCCCTTTTACATAATTGAAGATCAACAGGCAATTGACGAAAGTTGGCGGAAGACATTTTGTCATCACTTTGCATTCAGACAAACTCGATCGTTGTAATAAATAAAAAGGACAGCAATTCAGTCAGTAATAACAAGGCAAGAATGGGCTCGTTAGTGTCAACGCCGCCATTAACTCTGGTGCACTTGAAAAAAAACCATCTTTTTGCCAACGCATTATAAGTTTACGCGCGATTACGTAATTTTCGAGGAATAGCGAGCCAATTGATATAATCCAGGAAATATCTGCAACTTATTTTTCCGTGAGCGTGTGATTCAGATTTAAAAGAGATTCAACAACTATATATGTATGCATATAATATAAGATAACCAGATCGGATAACGCCTAAATAGAGCCATCGTTTGTGGTATCTGGTACCCAGATGATAGTGAAAAGCAACGAAGACAAGGGCGAATGAATGCTACCAGCCTTTACCCCGTCAAGACCGTTTTCGGTACTAAATGAATGGGTCAGATGAGATGGACGACTCGACAACACGGTGGGCGCCACGAACAGCATCTTTCGAGTCAAAAAATGAATGGAATGTTATTTGGCGCGTGGTTCCAACTTTTTTTCCAGCAGTAGCGGAAGGTCTGTCTGAGGTTAATTTATGTGTTTCGGGAAGTGAGCGAAGAGTTTGTCATCTGGCGTCTTCATCACCCCTCTTTTTATCCTACCATTTTGCAGTGGTTAGCTTGAACTTGGCATTCGTTTCAACACGCCAAATCGATGCCATCAAAATTTTCCGGAACGTATTATGGCGTGATAGTGCTGTGTTTATGACAGTAACTCTCCTAGAAAACTTTTTTTAAATGAAAAAACAAGGTTAGAGCCCCTTGTGCGTCAGAAAACGTGTTGCAGACATCTACGAAGTTGTGGGCAACTACATTTACGAGTCAAATTTTCTTCTGAACCACGCTCACTTACGTTTTATGTTATTAACATAAAACGATTTTCTTTAACAATTCATTGTCAGTGAATACCTGTACGTCAATATAATGCGAGTGTGTAAATTTGAAAAAAAAAATGGAAAAGGCTGAAACTTAGTTTTTTTTACTTCCTCTCGGTCCACTATATTCTCATTTACTTTGGATAAAAAATGAACTATGCAGTTGACCCTCGGTTCACGAACTTAATTCGCTCCTGAAGTCCGTTCCTGAAAACCTAAATAATTTTTCCCATAGAAATCAATGTAAAATGTTCGTTCCTGGGACCCCAAAGATTTTTAATACGAACTTTTACAAAAGTAATTCACGATCAAGTGCTTTACGTAAAACCAATTGAAATCATTAAACCAACACTAAAAACAGTTTTCCCTAGAGAGTGAGAGACAATACTGACCTTATAAGGTAACGGAATTAATATCCCATAATAAGGCAGAGTTTTCCGCTATCGTCCGGGTAGAGCCGAGGCCATTCGTTATTATCATCTATAATCTTAAGGTCAGAGCCTTCGAAATTTCTGCTTGAAAAGCATTCTGGCCCCTATTCCTTCCAAACTGAGTTCACGGTTCTGTAAGTCACTTGCTGCCAAGCTTTTTCAATAAGAACTATGAACAATGTAGTAGGCTATATTAAATGATAGTTCCAGAGTTCAGAGATGTTCAATTTGTTTCTTTTGATCTTCCGTAATGCTTTCTGTTCGCTGATTGGTCGAGAACAACATTGTAAGCATGTAACACTTGGTAACTCTTGGTTATAACTTTAACTCTAGACAACTATGTTTTTCCTTCACAAAATGGTTTTTGCTGAATGCAGCAATTCTGCATTAATCTCTAAAGCAAGCCGACAATCACATCTGAAAGACAGAATTTGTCGGCATGCTCTAGAAATTAATGCAGAATTGCTGCATTCAGCAAAAAACATTTTGTGAAGGGAAAACATATTGTCAACCAAGAGGGGCATATTGAACATCCGTTTAATGATTCATTGAGCGTCAGCACCACTAGTAGGTAAAGTTTCGCACTAGTTTTTATTATTCTATAAATTATCAAACGAATAGTTGATACGTACACGCTGCAAACGAAAGTACCACAGAGGCAGCACGAATGTACGGTGCGCGTTTTATCCACAGGCGATTGCCCAATCCGAAAACATTTACGCGCTTGCATAGGTAGCTGTCCGAAACGGGATCCTTTCTTCCCGGTCTGATGCACTGTAATGCAGATTTGCATACGGTTTCTTCTTCCCCAGGTTACATTTGCATATGCATGGTGTTCTTTTACTCCCGATAAATTTCAACAGCAATGCCGTTTTAACGTTTGCGGAGCGGCCGTTTCTAAACGCGCTAGTGTGTTTGCATTTCATGTTAGACCATCCATTCTTTGATGACAATTGTTTGTATCGGTGTGTACTATCACCTCTTAAAGATTTTCCCATCTTTTCTGAATCACCCTGTATATGTGTGTGTGATCTCGTTTTCATCATAGAAAAATTTATTCTAACCGTTTATCGTTATTTCTTTAATTACGGAAAAAATGCAATTGGTCGTATCATTATGAAACGCGGTGTAGTGATGCTAAAAATTTAGTTGAATTTCCCGATGGATGAATAATAGGGAGACATGTTAAGACTTTGGATATGACGTGGTTTGTTTTAGTCGAAGAGAAATCCTTGAAAGTATGTCGACGGATAATAAGAACGTCGTACGATACCTTCACGGGTATCATATTCTCGATGACGTTTTAACGTCAACGCGCGGCCACAATTACTCGTTGCTGTCAAGATTATCTTCCCTCAAAGAAACGATCCAATTAAAATCTTCTTAAAATTAAACAGTCTTTGGTGCTCTGAAATATTTTCAGCCCTGATAAAACTTATCTATATTGCAACTGCTGCTCTGGTTGCATCAAATCCCAAGTCGTAATCACTACACGGAATCGCATTTGATATATTTCAATTCACGTTCAAGGATCGACTTTGGTAGACTTGATTAGACGAATTATAACGAAGCACTTTATCCAAAACCCACAATATTCGAATAATTTTATCAATCCCAATGTTTCATTTATAAAATGAATGGATTTTACTTCAGACCCGCCCCCAGAAATGTGCGACAAGTGCGATCGCACTCACGCCAATAGAAGTGAAAAAAATATATATAATTTTTTTGTGAAAGTAAAATAAAGTGTCTGAGCTTCAACTAAGATGATAAAAAAATTATGTATATAGTAAACTAACGAAGACTGTCTCGCAAAAGAAACTCTGCCGCCCATTGTAAATACATTTTCGTTTCTCGTTGTGGGCTAAAGGAACACTGAGCCCCGAATCAAACATGAAGTCCCAAATTACTGAATGATTTCTTCAATTTTCAGATTATTTCTTTCATCAGTTATGAATTTTAATTAATTCTGGAATCATTTTTTTCATCAATTCTGGAATCATTTTTTTCATCAATTCTGGAATCATTTTTTTCATCAATTCTGGAATCATTTTTTTCATCAATTCTGGAATCATTTTTTTCATCAATTCTGGAATCATTTTTTTCATCAATTCTGGAATCATTTTTTTCATCAATTCTGGAATCATTTTTTTCATCAATTCTGAATTTTAATAGGTGCTGATATATTTTCTTTCAATATTTTTTTTATAATTCATCAATCCTATATTTTCATTGCTTTTCAGATTATTTCTTTCATTAGGTCCTAATTTTCATAAGTTTTGGAATTATTTATTTCATCAGTTTAAAATTTTCTTCCGTTCTGAATTTTCATAAATTTGAAATTTTCCGTAACTTTGTGTTAATTTACATTCAAATTTAGCGCTTATAATTTTTTTTGTATGGATAATTTTCAGCGTTCCTGAAAATTCTGTAATAATATACGATTTTTTTTTAATTTCGGTTACGTAATTGTAATCGAAACTGTTAAGACGTTCCTAGCCTCGCAATTATTTTTGCACCAGGCCCCTTGACTGGTAGGGTGACTCTGTTTTGGTTTTTACTTTAAAATTTCATGCCTATAATAGTTAACCCTTTATATACGACATTGTGAAAAGTAGAATAAGAATTATAATAAATTAAAATAAAAGTATAAATGTAACAATTATAATAAATAGTTATAATGTAAATTATTTGATAGGTCATTTTAGTTCTAATTAAAGACAAAAAAACAGTGTTTTTGAAACAAGCAGTTCAAAACAAATTATCTAACCTGGTACTTCTAATTACTGTCAGAATATAAAGGGTTAAAGTAATAATAAGGTATATAAAGCAGTAGTTCTCAACGTAGGGCCCACTCCAAAAAGGGAGAAATTTGTGAATGGAAGTTAATAGTAATTTTTTTGCATTTCTTTATGATTCTTACTTTATCATTTCATGTTTATGCGTTTCACTTTTCTATTATATACAGGGTGGACAAAAAGTCCTAGACACATTATAAAAAATTAAAAACATTTCAACCAATTGACATAAAAAGGTGCGGTTTCAAATGAAACACTTATCGTGGAATAGAACAGTGGTTTACTAAAGTGTGGGGTCGTGATCCCAGGGGGGCAGTGCGAATGAAGTAGGGGGTTCTCGAGAGATTATCCAAAATAAAAACAGTCTACACAAATAAGAAATTTCATTTCATTTTTGGCAACGTAAATAAAAATATGTCAAAACAAAAAATGTCTATACTCAACTGAGCTACTTACCATGTGTAATGCAATTTTATCAAATTCTACTTGTAATCAATATATCAAGTTAATAATTATACAGGGTGACTTCGAAATAATTATATGGTTTTAAAATTACGTTGATATATTTTTTTCAAAATTGAAAACATAGAATGAGAAGTACTATGCAAAAAAGGGTGAAATGTGCTTGTATGTTTACGTATTATGAACAATATTATTAATGGTCGATTTTAAGCAAAGAATCATTTGGAAATTAGATGATTCTTTAAAAATCACGATGTATATGTCAAAATCAAGGAACACACACCTCCCCACACTTTCAATTTCATAATAAAACAGCACTGCCAACTAAATATTGAAAAATAATTGAATTTCATTCATAACTAAAAACGCAAATTGGAACCGAGTTAAAAAGGCGTTCCGAAAAATGCTTCCGAGACAGCATATTTATTAACATTTTTCTGGGATATCTCGGAAAACCGAGACATATGGTCATCTCATGTGGGGGAGGGTCGCCGACAAATTTCTTGTCGAAAGGGGTCGCGGTTTAAAAAGTTTATGAACCACTGACCCAGAGTTTTTTTTCTTTTTGATAAATTAAAGCAAAGTTCAAATTTCACTCATAGGTGGCGCTGCAAGACGGAAAACTAGACATAACGAATAAAAGCATCACAAACAGTGCATAATTAATATTTATGACACTTTGCGTTGCATAAAATTATCACTTGTATTTCAATATGAGCGCCCTTTTTAGCTCGGGCTGCATCTAAACGGGTGAAAGGGTGCTCATGTTGAAATATGGTCGCTTTATGTAGCGCAAATTCATCAAACATTAATTATGCACTGCTTGCGTTGCATTTCATGTGTTAGGTAGAGTTTTCATTTCACAGCGCTATCTATGAGTGACATTTGAACTTTTTTTTTTCGATTTATTGAAGAAAAAACTCTTGGTCATGATAAGTATGTTAGTGCAAACCGCACCTTTTTACGTCAATCGGTTGATTTGTGATTAGTTTTTTTTAAGCGTGTCCAGGATTCCTCGTCCATCCTGTGTTTTGAAATTTTACTTGCCGTTTGTCATATCAGTTCAATTATAATTATTTGTGTAACGATTTCTTTCTCAGTACTGTACTTCAACTGTCCGTTCGTTTTTTATTTCATTTCCCCTCTTTCATAAATGTCATGTTTTTTGGAAGCTGTTTAGACCAAGGCCTTTTCGACTTCCTCCACTTGAATGGGAGTTTTTTTTAAGTAATAAGATGTTACGGAAAAGGGGCAGGGGCGTAAGTAGGACCTATCTTTCGGGGCGGGGGGAATGGGTGGTACAGAGAATCTCTCCGAGGTAATTTTGAGCTACGTACTAATCTTCAAAAAACAATTAAAATTAACAGAAATTGGTTAAAACAGCATTTAAATTACCTTTTTTTTCCCTTCAAAATTTTAATTTTTTTGAAGAAAACAAGTCTTTTTAATTTTTGGTCGTTTTGAGGATCAAATCTCCGAAAAGAAGGCATCAGGATTTTACAGATGCTAAGGTGGGGCATGACCGCCTATGGAAATCTCTGGTATTTTCTGTTCGTCGATAGTAAAATACTATATATAAGATTTCTGGTTTACTGCTTGGCCGTATGGATATCATGATGGCTTCACGTGCTAGTGGCCAAAGTTCGATTATTACGAGCAACCATGCAGTTCTGAGCTACTGAAAAAAATCGGTTTTCTATATTTTTCCACCCATTATTCATTGTTTTTCAATGAGCACTAACAGAAAACTCGTTGGTTGATCTGTTACACCTGAGGGGCCTGTTCAAAAACCAATGGTATAGTTCTCCTGTAAAGAAACCCGTGAATTTCTCGGCTTGCAATGAGAGAAAAGCAAAATAAAATCGGTCGACTGAACTCGTGTTTACAGAGATGACAACATTCGCGCGGAATTTCCTAAAAGGCAAGCGCGCGTTTAATAAATGTTTCCGCGTGTCGTCACCCTATTTGGCAGCAACACTTTTGTGACGTGAACGACGTGGTTAACGATCGTAAACGAAACGAACGATCGTTTAACGATTATAAAGTTTTCTTGACATCTATAAAGCTTCGGTTGTACAACAACGGCAAGATGGTGGGGGCGAAAATCTTTTTATTTTTAGAAATATATATATATAATCTACCTTAAAATAGAGACCGTCTCCAAAATGTTCATTCGTCCAAAGAATAAGAAGTAAAAAAAAAATTAGTGTATTTTATGACATTGTTTAAAAAAATAGAAAAATATCAGAAAAAAACTCCAATTTCCAAACAGCTTCTTATAAGAAATATAGGCAGAGGGTTAATGTTTCTAGTTTGAGTCTGGCAAACACGGCATTTAAGCCACACGGGAAATGAGTATTATGAACTTGATGGCGAACGTAGAACGTAAACTGAGTGATTTAACCTGTTTCGTACTTTGTATGCAACTCGTGTTCATGTGACTCGTGTGAAACACTGTCAAAAATAAAAATAACACTTTTTTCTTGTACACACTTTTCAAGCTGTAAAGTTGTATATATGAAACTCTTTCGAACTACTATGTACTACTGAAGGGAAAAATAGCAGTACCTTGAAGAAATGCGAATTGTTGCGAAATCTTACATGTGTAGAGTGTTCAAATATGTAGGATGATCAATAAATAAGAGACCACCACAAAGCTATGCATTAAGGCTACCTTGCGTGGCATTGACTCGATGAGTATTCCTATATGGAGTCGAGGTATTGCTAGCCAAGCGTTAACAAGTTCGTCATCGTTTCACTCGATGCATCACAATACAGAAGTACAGAGGATTTTCGAAAGGAGAGGAAGGGGTTTTGACACTTTTTCCCCAAGTGGGGAGAGGAAAAAACAGCTTTAAATACGGGTAAACCACTTAACCTGCATTTAATGCCTTTACATGATTCATTGAGGGACTGGTTATTTGTGGAGATGAAGATTACAAAGAAGAAAATTCATCACTGCCCCACGAACTATATTTAATGCCTTTTCCCAACTTTCCTCCGATTTTCGAATTCGAATATCTCAGCAAATATTGCACTTAGACACGTGGAATTTCTTTTATGGGCATCAGAAGCTACAGGGCAACAACTTTTTAATTGGGTTCTTGAGCACAAGGTGTCTGTATAAAAAGTTAGCATTCCTATTTTAATAACTACACAAAACCCTTTGTAACATGTGAATGACATATCTGAGTACTGCACATTATTTGGATACGTTTTCTAATTGGAAGTATGCATCTAGGATCAAGTTTCGCCAGTAAAATGTCATATGCCCTGTTACCCAGGGCTACAACTAGGGGGGTGCAGGTGGGTCTGGTGCAACGGGTGCCGGATCAGATTAGGGTAAAGTTTGCCGGCGCAAATTTTACCCTTTAACCTCTCTTTCAACATTACGAGGGGGTGCCAAAATGCGTGCTTTCCCCAGTTGACCAAATATCTAGTTGCGGCCCTGCTGTTACCTATGCACCCTGTATAAACTGACATCATATAGCGCCCCTCCCCCAGCCTTCCAAGTCTATCAGTCTACCTCTGCCGATGAAGCACTCTGAACATCTTCGATGACTTTACGCCTATGCCTCATGAAATCGGTGATCATCATTAAGACAAAATCGTGGCCAAAACGGAGACCAACTGGAAAATCTCAACACCACTTGTCCAGCAATACCTCAATATGAAATACTCATCCAATCAGTATGGTACATGAATGCACATCACCTTTATAGTGGGAAATATTTAGTGATCATCTAATATATTATGACACTGCACATTTAAGATTTCGAAATAAAGATCGCATGCTAAGAACATAATTTGGTATCTGTCTTTCGTTTTCATCGTATTCCTTGAAATTTCTTCAAGATGTTGTTTTTCCTTCGGTATGTAAATGTTTATCTGGCAGCCACATCAACCATTCGTTCGATAATTCTGCGTTTGAATCTCCAAAACCAGCTACCAGCTTAGTTTGGGGGTTTGTCTTTAAAATATAATTTTCGGTCTAGGTACCCCTCGTGTACTATCAAGGCCGCTTGAAAGTAGACTCTTAATGCAGCTTTGTATACTATGGTGTGACACAAAGGAACAAAATGATAGAATGAGATAGAACCAGAAAAAACACTTTTACGCATAATACTGTAATATTAAAATTCCAAAAACTGCATAGTAATCACTATATTGGAAGTTTTATTGTTTGTACTTCTAATTCTAAATACATTAAATAAAATAAATTGGCCAGAAAAGTTAATCACAAACATCTCTAAAGCTGGATCTACACTAGCAGAATTCTGCAACGCAAAAACTGGTTTTAAAGTGTGACTAGCGCAGCGTGGGTGATTTTTAAAATGGTCTATTTGGCGTAGCAACACCCCAAAACGGGTTTTTGCGCTGCGGAGTTCTTCTGGTGTGGAACCATCTTAAGATGTATTACACATCAATGTCAACAAAATAGCACCTCGACGGTAAAAGGAAACATGAAAAGCATGTATTTTTTTAAATGCCTCGAACGCAAGCACCTTCATGTTTGACGTATGTTCTCGTTTGCTTGCGACACGAGTCCAGTCTCATCTGACATTCCGTGTTGTACGTGAAGCCGTCATTTGCACAAATTGGACTGTAAGATCCTTGGCAAGCATGCGTGCATCTGCATAAAGCTCTGTTGTTATCTTCGTAGCAATCACCGTTGAATGGACAGTACTTTTTCTCGCAAGGCTCTATTTATATAAATAAAATATACGGACAGTAGTTTAAATTGCAACTTTAGTAAACTTTGCTTATCTCTATGGTGAAATGGAGAGTAGTCCAAAGTAGAATGCAAAGAATCGCCAAAAAAGTTAGAGAATCTTTCTTTTTTTTAATTCCCTAGATTCCTTACATAGTGAATTTAGCCCACACCAGCTATAGTAGACTCATTGGCGTACGGAAAGGGAGGGTTGGGGTTCTAACCAAAGCCTCCTAGAAGTACGTATACTCCTAAGAAGTAGTATCTAGGAGGCTTTGTTACCCCTTGAGCCAAGATTATAGTGTTTATTTTGCAGGGAAAAAAGTAAACCCCTCTCAGAAGACAAAAAATCTGAACCCCCCCTCGAGAAAATTCTGCGTACGCCTATGAGTAGACTATATAGCTGGCATTGATGCCGTTCGATTAGAACAGGTAAGTGAAAGAAAAGAGGACAGGGTTACACTAGGGGCGACAAATTGGTGCTATTCGGGCTAGTCTCCATGCTCACCGCTATACAGGCGTCCCTCGCTTTACGCGATTAATTGGTTCCATAAATTGGTTCCATGATCGCGTAAAGTGTGTTGAATTTAACATGGGTAAGATAGGGGTTTTCTTCAGAAGCATAAGAAAACAATAAACCACACTTCCAGCAGCAAAATATTTGTTTTATTTTTTGAATTATTCAAACTTAAATAAATCTCATCAATTTAGGCTATATGAATAAATTTAATAAATGCTTTTGCTACTGTCTTTTTTTCCTTACTTCCGATTGATTTTAGTATAAATGTGGATGTTTTCTTTCCTGAAGAGCATGATATGATAATCCGATAACGTTTCTAATGAAAGTAGTCGAGATTCAGCTGATAAGCAGCATTCTTCGCCTCTGTATAAAAAACTTGAGGAGCACAGCTATATAGAGGTTTCTGAATACCCCTCGCAAATATGATAAATCTATATTAATTAGGATCATTTTCTTCGATTAAAATTCTGATGGCATCGTCGATGTGTTATCAAAAGATGCTCATTAGTGAGATCTGGTGAAATGGATTTGAGCATTTATCCATATTTAGCTCATTTACATCAACAAATCCAACGGAATTTGTCATCTTGATTATGTCATACCTCTGATTTGCAAGCCCATTTTCAGGATTAAAATCAGCAACTACAGATCAAATTTTGCTGGTCACAATTTTTAAAATGAAGTTTTCAAAATCGCGTCATAGCGAAACCGCGTAAAGCGAGGGATAACTCGATCGAATTTAAGTTAACAATGCAAAAGGTTTATATTTATAATATAGGATGATCCAAGTCATTTAACATTTCAATAATTCACGGAAAAATGTACGTGGAGGGATAAAAATTGACACATGCTGAAAACGACATGCTGGTTTTTATATATTGAAACTTTAAAAAAATAATTGCAAAAATGGACAGATTTTTAATCTACCTTTCATTGACCATTTTTGTCGCACCACGGTCATTTTCTGTACACGAGGGCTAATTAGACCGGTACCTACAATTTATTGCCGATTCCAAACGGCAGGCTTGTTTTTTATACTCATCGAGAGGATGGTGCGCTAACCCCTCGATGGGGAATTCCCTGCGGTAGAAATTTTTTCTGTGGTCATGTCGCCGTTTCTGTTGTACCCCTGTGTCAGGAAAGTTTTCTGATAAGGACGAACCGGGTATCGAACTCGTGACACCTCTAAACATCCTTTGGTACTTCAAGCGAGTATCTTATCGACCTGGGCTACCGCACCCTAATCTACCTTTAATTAATATATTGATTAATCTTTGCCTAACAGGTGCATTGTAATGCTAATTCTCGCTTTTGTTATCAGATGAAGCGCCATCTGTTGATATATTTGTAAATTAGTTTTTAGGTTTGCGATAATACCCCATGTCGTCTCCAGCATGTGTGTTCATCTCTCTGCGTACATTGTTCCGTGAATTATTGAACTTTCAAATTTTAACTAACTTTTGGATCACCCCGTATAATAACAGGTTTTAGCATCGGTGAGTGAGAGCACGGTGAGATAGGTGTGTATTCACCGTTCATGAAAACTTTGGAAAAGCAGGCTTAAAAGATGAACGTTTGATCATATGCAAATTCTGATAAATATGTGTATATGACGTGTCAGGTAGGTGAGAGTATATAAAAGTTAAAAATTACAGGCTGGGTTAAGAGTCGGAACGCATAACTCGTGCGGGCAAGAAGATGCTCAAGCGCAATATATGTTGATTGGACTAATGTTTCATTGCATATATTCGCGGATCAACTGTATTCAAACGATCCATTGGTCGTGAGAACAGGGCCGCAACTAGAAACGGAAATCCACTCTGTCGCCCGAGGCTAGTATACATTTTGGCACCCCTCATATCATTTTGACCGGGGAAAAAAAAGTAAATTCGGTGCCCTTCGTGCTCCAGCGCCCGGAGCACCAGATACTCTAGTTGTGGTTGTGGCCCCCACGTGAGAATGTCTCGGTCTAAACCCTACCGAAAAAGTATGGGGGAACGAGCATACTCTCTTGCAAAAACAATTGTATGCAAATGGGTAACAATATTCATCAATCGATGACTTGAACTCTGAGAAAACATGGATATCTATAGGAGCTAGCATGTTTGAGGCCCCATTACAACAAAATGGAAAGTCCATACTAGCTGATGAAAGTAGTTTGTGAGTTGAAATTTTTTCATATAAAATATTTTTTTTTGTATTTTCGATAACGTTGTTTTCATTTGTAATATGTATTCATTTTAGAAATGTGACTAAAACTGCTGTGGGAAAAGTAGGTATTTTGTATATCTGCGATTGCCAACTCTATACCATAGAAATACTTTGGCTCACTCAGCCTTAGCGTCTAAGGTATCAGTTTGTGGGACACTGATATGGATTAAAAACTTGCTTCGATAAAAAAAAAATAACCTGGATGTTTCATGAGAAAGTATGCTGATAATTTGATGAAGTCGCATATATTTGTCATTTTATATACCCGAAGAATAGTCGCACATATTTTGTATACACAGTATCAGGGTGTATGATGCTTGCCACGAAATAAATGTTGGAGATTTGCAGGATGTACAAGGTGCCCGAAAAAATGACAACTTTGAAGGTGTATAAAAGCGGTTTGCGATAGAAATGCATATTTTTCCTGTATTTTTTTTATCAGAGCCAGTAAGTTTTGAATCGAACCGAAAACGTACAAACTTCGCTCATAAATGGCACTAGTCTGAAACTAACAGTTATAAACCTCACGATGTATCTCCATTCTCAGTTGCTACATAGTCCCATAACACCATTCACGATTACGTGAGACAATGTCTTGACCTGGCTGGATGCACGCGCATTAATGCGATGTTCCTATTTCGTAACAGTTTGTGTATTTTTCAAGGTAAAACTGATTTTTACAAATCAACCCACAACTCGACAGGAAATCGGGTGCATCTCCACCTACTGGTAAAATTTATAACTAGTTTATATAAATTTCGGAACGAATCGAAATCTACTGGTCGCTCAATTAATTAAATGACTTTCTACGGCAAATTGTTTTTCCACATTCACCTTCAAAATTGTGCAGTCGTTTTCTGAAAACCCTGTATGTACTTTGACCTTTGAAGACCAAGCACACCCCTCTACCCTATATGTACTGCATTGCAATTTTATTTTTTTTATCGCGTTTTGGAAAGAGCGGAGTGATCAATCTCGTTAAAATTCATTTTAAGCTTATATTTTTGTTCCTTAATAAAAATCGACAAAGATAAACTAAATCAAAAAGCAGTCTGCTCCATTGCATTAAATAACGTCGAAAAAGAAAAATCGAACATATATACCTTCTCTTATTGGAGGCCGCCTTCTATGTGGAAGATCTGTAAATAAAAATTTTGTGAGTTAAAATCCACTTGAATCGCAGACTTGATGAATTTCTAGTGCAAAATATCCAACGCAAAATCACAATCATGAAAAAAAGACACTGGTAACCATTTTTTAAGTTTTATTGCCTTATCAGAGACACTCGCACCCAGCTTTAATTCATGTTATGATCTAACCCAGTATAAAAAAACCAAGCTATTCGTTATTACACTTCGAGACAAAAAAGGGACTTATGCAGTCAAACTCAGCAATAACTACAATAGTAGATGGTCTGGCTTTGTTTATATAGAGAATAATGGTTATGAACCTTGTGTATAACGTCGATGAAAACGCAATGACCTCGGATGTAACGAAATATTTTCGTCGCTATTGCCAAGAAGTTCCTAGAATTTGCCTCTCAATGTGATGAGCACTGTCTCTGTTCTTTTATTGATACCACACATTAAAAAAAAAAAATTTAGATTACATGTTTGATGCTCCGGCTTGCTCATTGACATGACCCGTATGTATATTTCAGTTTTTGTCCTTCCCGCCTTTTCGTCCTTTTTTAAAAAAAAAATGCGAAATGCCCCTTTTTTCTCAATGAAGCTTATTGTAATTCATAATCTTTTTACTGATTTCTATCATCCTTGATTCTAGCAACTTGCATAATTTATAAATTATGATATGCAGGTAATGCATACGAGTTGAAATATGGCGAGAAGAATTTTTATATTTTAGTTAATTTTTTTCTTTCGTTAAATACCTTTTTAATCACTGAAGATATGCAACACCACTGCATTTCTCACCAAGGGTTATTTATAATTATTCTTTGGTAATTTCACCGACAATTGGCAACATTTTTGGTGAGAATTGACAAGGTTTTGTACTTACGATTCGAAAATTTCTCTTTTTTTCTGTCAAATATGATCATCCTTATCACAGTGAAATAACTTCATGCATAGTATTTGATTGCATCTGAAAAAATAACTTAAAAATGTAAACTTCTGTTATAACGAAAAAATTTCTCGGAATCTTTGATGTCGTTACCAAGGCCTGTTCCTCGTAACGTCAGGCCCTGGGCAAACATGGCCCCCCTTTATACAGGGCGTCCACAATTAAAAGACCCTATTTTAAACTAGCCTAAAGGCGAAACCAGTCATCAGAAAATTGTGAAATTTTGTGGAGGACTTCATGAAGTGATGGGAATTTGTTTCAGGGGAAAAAAATTAGTTGCACATGGGTGTGCCGCCACCACCACAGGGCGTTTTATTAAGAAATGACACATTTAGGCAAACGTTTACAATTTTAACAATTGTTAAGCACTTTTACAATTGTTACTGCAACAAAACATGTTCCACATGATGGGCATCATTTTCAGATACCACGTGAAATCGTAAGATGGCATGTTCCACAACTGACCGAAGTGTGTGCGGGGAAATGTTCAGCACATGGCGTAAAATGCTGCCTTTAAGGTCAGGTAAAGTTCTTGGATTATCACGACTTACTAGACGTTTCAAATGCTCCCAAAGCCAAAAATCGCATGGATTAAGGTCCAGGAAGGCCATAGATTAGGGAAGTGTCACCTGATGACACGTTCTTCTGTAAAATGTGTTTTAAGAACATTCTTAACACACACTGCAATGTGTGGAGGAGCTCCGTCTTGCATAAAGATTGTGTCTGCAAGGCAGTGACGTGCTTGCAGAGCCGAAACAATTTCGTTCTGTAACAGCAATGCATATCGCTTCCCGGTGATTGACATAGAGTATTGTTATGTAGCAAATTGTGTGTAATTACTATCAAAATAAATTCTAAACTGTCCTAGGCATTCAAAGTATGCTTCTGAAGTATTGCTTACTTTGTATCTTCATCGGGGTATTCAATTTTTACATTCAGAAATTAAATAAGATGAGAAAGTACGGTAAAACCTCCCATAACGGTGACCTCTGAACAACGGACACATTTTCTTGGAACAGAACGCATCCTATTAAGGTTAATCTCCGAACAACGGTTTCCAAATGAATGTAATGATACATTATCACACAAGAAAAACAACAATAAAAAGATTTGCTTTGAAGAAGTTTTTTCTTCCTTGAGCCCTTCGAACATAATAACTACGGTTTCCAAAATGTGGTCCGCGGACCTTGAAGGTTCCTCAAGCAAATACTAACAAGTGCACTAGACGCGTTTAAGAAAGAACAAAGCAGAATGTAGGGTTAAAATTTAGTAATTAGAGCTATGTCATAGACCAGAGTCCTTGTTTTCCATGCTGTTTGACCAACGATGGGCTAATTTTCCATTAGCGTGGTCAGCGCTAACGTGCCGACTGTTTTCGCGCCAAAATTGGCAACCTTGATAGCCGATATAGCCCAATAGCCTGTTTGTTGGTTTTGGCAACCCTTTATCAAACCACATTAATTATACGCATATTTCTTTGTTTTTTGTGTATAATTTCTTTGTAGTTTTCCGTATATCCCGCATATTTCAATTGATTATCGCACATTGCCACATATCAGATTGGTTTCATGTAATAAATTGAATTTTTTGTGCCATTGTGTATTCTTTGTCGGCCATCTTGAATTGACCTGTGATTGCTTGGAGCGAAAAAATTAAATAGAAAAAAATTATTGTTAATTTTTAATATCACATGATCAAAAATTTGAAATCGTGATCCGCCTTCAGCTGTTTGAATATATACAGTCAAACCTCGTTAATAAGTTACTCTTGGGAGACAAAAATATGACTTCGTAACAGTGACTCGTTAAACGGAGTAAGCTATGACCGCGCCGATTCCCGTCTTCCTATTGATGCATTCATGCAAAAAAATTAAATTTTAGTTATTTAAATGAGTTCGGTCATGAAAAATTTATTACTCGAGTTTTCCTTGATAAATTAATATTTATTTGCTACATAATTACGCATTTGAACAACACAAAATATTACCTTTTTCGGTTTTTAAAAATTTCCAAATTTTTCCGCATGTTTGAAACCAAAGTATTGTTGTCTTGTATGGCAGTTTAATCCTTTTCGAACATCATAAATGAAAATAAAACATTCTTTGAGTTCGAAAAAAAAAAAATTTTCCACTGAAAAAAACACTGGCGAATTTTGGTTGTGTGGAAAATTGGTAGTTGAAGAAGCGAGCTTTTCTCAAAGAAAGATAGAAATTGGAAGTCTGTTGTGCTTGGTATAAATTTTCTTAATAGGTCGATTTTTCATGTTCCTCAATTATGACGCTGCTTTGTCTTTGAAGGTGAAAGAGGGTTTTTTTTTTTTTTTTAATTTGGACAATACATTTTGACAGTATTTAGAACACAGAGTTACAGATGTTAAGATCTGTCGTCCAGCTAAGATTTGTTTAAAACGTCAAGAAGTGGACAAAAATGTTGAGCAGCTTAACTAAACTTTTTTTTTCTCTAAAAAAATATCGAATTTCTACCATGGACACTTTTTCAGCCAAAGCTGACAGGGGTGGTAGGCACGATGATGCTTGATGGGGGAGGGGCCCCACGATGATGTCAATTCATATATACGCATATACATTAGATCAGTGGGCTCCACATTTGACGCTAGGGGGATGGGCCGTATCTCCACCCATGTTGGCAAGAAAAAAAAATCCAGGTGAACCGTTTCTGAATAAGAAATAGCTCAATGTTAAAAGAATCTGTCAACGAGCCCGCAGTGAAAGGTGAG
This sequence comes from Pholcus phalangioides, assembly GCF_987345545.1. Taxonomy (NCBI): domain Eukaryota; kingdom Metazoa; phylum Arthropoda; class Arachnida; order Araneae; family Pholcidae; genus Pholcus; species Pholcus phalangioides. Next base: position 42,529,095 of record NW_028301600.1, on the reverse strand, counting down.
GGCTTTCCAATGGCTTCTGATTGAAGCTTGAAATGCTAGGTAGACGTTTGACGTGGTAAGAGTGAACGTTAAACTCATCGTGTATATTGTACGAAGAGTTTCGGATTTGAATGGTAATTTTCGAAAGTGCTTTCACAAAAAGTAACTCCTTTAAACAGAATGGGGTGACGCATTATCAGGAGTTTAATAACATTGGAAACCCCCCCCCCCCTCCACAGAGAATTGGGATTTCCAAAAAGTGACCAGAGGTAAGCGGAGTGACATGTTACTCGAGTGACGCACTAATGAGGTTTGACTGTGCTCTCAGCGTATAAATTTGTTGGTTTAAAAAATAAAACCGTTTGTATTGCATTGAAAATAGAACGATTGAACGATTGTGTGTCTCGGAACGAGTGGTGGAAATATCTACCTTGTTTGCACCGCTGTACAGTGATCAGATACGAAAAAAAAAGATATCGTAGAGTTGCGTGAATTACTGTAGAGGTTGAAGCAACGTGATCGGCTGTATGTAAAAAATTGTGGAATAGCGGTGCACGTGCGAAATATGTGCCTGGGTAAGCACTATTTGAAGATACTGCCCTAGATAAAAACAAAAAATAGCTGATTGCATCCAGGGCCGCAACTAGATGCTTGGTCACCTGGGGCAAGCGTGCAATTGACGCCCCCTTGTAATGTTGGAGAGGTTTCAGAATGAAATTGCGCCCTCTCGGATCTAGAGCCCGAGACACGAGACCCGCCTGCTCCCCCCCCCCCCTAGTTGCGGCCCTGATTGCATCGGAGGATGAATGTGATCTGAAGAATACATGTCCCAGGATACAAGAGTTATGGAGCAGCTGGACACATTTTTTTTCATGAAATTTTGAATGAAGTTAACAATAGAAAATCACAAAGTTCTTCATATGAAAAAAAATCGCGCATCTTTCAATGCAAAATAAATGGCTATAAAACATCTAATTAATTATGAAATGGGTTGTTATAATTGTACAAGCTGATCATTTTCATTGATCATTTTTGTCGCACCACGGTCATTTTCTGCACACGAGGGCTAATTAGACCGGGACCTACAATTTATTGCCGATTCCGAACGGCAGGCTTGTTTTTCATACTCATCGAGAGGTTGGTGCGCTAACCCCTCGATGGAGGACTCCCTACGGTAGCAATCTTTGCTGCGGTCAAGTCGCCGTTTTTTGTTGTACCCCTGTGTCAGGAAAGTTTTCTGACAAGGACGAACTGGGTATCGAACTCGCGACACCTCTAAACATCCTTTGGTACTTTAGGCGAGCATCTTATCGACCGGGCTACCGCGCCCAATTGTACAAGCAATCAAAAAATTTAATAAGCCTATGTTTCGGAAATACTCAACCTCTTAACAAGGGTAACCTCCCAATAAAGATCACATTTCAAGGTCACGTTAGTCGCCGTTGTTGGGAGGTTTCACTGTATATACTTGCCGCGCGAACAAACTCTTAACCCTTTAATGCATGATTTTTTTTTTCTTTCGAGCTGAGGTTTATGACACGTATAGAAAGCGGGGAAAAATCGTTTAAAAAAATCCATTTATAATTTTAGTGCTTATACAGGGCCTTAAAGAGGATGTACAGAGCCTCAAAAATCGCATATGGAATACAGTCAAACCTCTTTCCTGAAAATTATCTCGAAAAACTCATCTCGAAAGATGGAAAAATCCTTGTATTTAGTTTACTAAATCAATGCATTTTCACCTCTTTGTCTCGAAGTAATTTTCGAAAAACTCTATCTCGAAGGCCAAGCCCAATGATAGTAAAAAGAAAACACGCGAAAATTCCTTTTTTTTTCTTTCGCGTAAATCTTTCTTTTCTCCGGAGGTGAAAGAAACTGATAAGAAAGAATAATTCGTATTATATATATAGCCTATGGTGTTGATAGATCTTGTCAATCATAAGCGGATACGATGATTGACGGGGGTTGAATGCTTAATCACACAACATTGCAAAAAAGCAGCCAACAGACAATTCAAAATTTCTTAAAGAAAGCTGCGGATTCGGAACCGTTCATCTCAGTGATGAAGGATCAGATCTGGTGGTTTTCTCGAATTCCAATGAATCTCAGAACAATGCTGAAGATGAAATTTCAGAACATTGAGGCATTACAAAAACACTTGAAGCTAAAATTTTCATTTTCCGGTTTTGTCGAAATAGATAGTTCACTACAAACTTGCAGCACCTTGACTGATACCGAAATTATCGCTGAATGTATGGCAAAAATACAGCAGAAGATACTTCAGAGGAATTAGAAAAAGGTAACCGTGGAAAATGTTGGCGCAGAGTTTTTACAACATGCATTTATTTTCTGGAGCAAACTAAGAAGATGGGGCCCAAAATATTTGCAGCTCTTGCTAGTATAGATGAAATTGTGCAGGCTCAAAGAGCAAAAAATATGCGTCAATCTGAGCTTATTGATTATTTCGAATAAAGTATGTAAATAAAATTGAATTGAACAAAAAGAAATTCGAACGTCGTTTAGTGTATTTGCAATTTAATACGAAGCTATCCTGTTTTTCACGACGTCATACCCTTTGTTCGTAAAAAGTGCGTTTGTACATCGCGCCCCCTCTGGTTCACGGGTAGCGTGTGTAATCTTTATCTTGAGAAGAAAAGAGCATTCAGAGAGTATAGAAGTGGCGAAGTCACCTGTCATCGTTTACTGATAAAGGGCGTTTAAGAAAGGGATAAGGAATAGTGAAAAGGAAGTTGAATCAAGATTGGCAGATAACATTGGCACTGACACAAAATCATTTTTCAGGTAAGTAAATAGTGGATGTAAGGGGACAGTAGGTCCCCTCTCGTTAGAAGGGCCAAGAGTAGAGAGTAATGCAAGCATGTGTAGTGCATTTAATGATTTTTTTCGCGTCAGTTTTTAATAGAGGTGGTGATAGCCAAAGTACGGATGTGTCATGGGGTGATAAAGCCCTCAACGGTATTCAGTTGGAAGATGAAATCCTAAAACTTCTAAAAAATGTATGTGTAAGCAAAGCGCCGGGACCAGATGATATGCTTCCTGGGGTTCTTAGGAAATGTGCTGTGTAGTAGTGTTGCTGAGGGTATCGTCCCAGGGAATCGGAAGTTCGCTAATGTGGTTCCAATATTTAAAAAGGGTAGTAGAGAAACCATGTCCAATTACTGTTCAGTGAGTTTTTGACGAACTCCCTCTCGAATTACCAAAAGGCAATTGGTGAAATGGACAGACAAGAATAACGTATTGTCGGAAAACCAGCATGGGTTCAGAAAGGGGAAGTCACGAGTAGCTAACCTCCTTTTGCTTCTATGATTACGTGATCAAGGCTTTGGGGAATGGTAAAAACGTCTATGTTTATCTTGATTTCCAGAAGGCAGTCGATTGGGTCCAACATGGTTACCTCTTTAAGCGCTCATATGTGATTGGGGGCAGTTTCTTGAATTGGATATAATGATTGAGAGATACGTCAAAACGGGTGGTGAACGGGGAATTTTCTGATTGGACTTCTTTTTTTTTGTTTTTCTCACTTTTTATCGATAAACTCGATCAGGGTATCGATGGGATTGTTAGCAAATTTGCTGATGACATGAAGTTAATGGAGTAGTCGGGAATCAAAGCGATGGGGAGTTTATCCAGATTAACTTAATAAGGACTGCAGCATGGGCAAATGAATGGAACATGACATTTAGCGTTGACAAGTGCAAGTGCATGATCGCTTATTTTGGTTTGAACAACCCACGTTTAATTATGAATTGAGTGGTATTCCGGATGCAACTAGAAACACCGATCTGGGTATTTTTATTGACGAGCGGCTTAGGTTGAACACAGACACGCGACTACGAGGTACGGGAGTGCATAATAGAGGCGAGCGACAAAAACAATTGTACTGTTTTGTTCTACACCTTACACTCGAACAGCGAGGCAAAAAAGAGAGAGAGGCCACTCATCGAGGTGCGCGACTTGAACAATCTGGTTTGTTTTTACCGCAAGGTGAGAAATTTCGCTATCTGCTGATTGGTTCGTTTCCTCCCTCTTCTGCGGAGGTATCATCACACCCTTACATTTCAGAACCCCTCCAGCCATTTTCGTTCTCCTTCACTATGTGCGGACATCTCTTCCTTCACCCCTATGTATTTTCTCCTTCCTAGTCGCAATTCTTTTATCTCGTATCATCCTCGCTCTACCATAATCCAGCTTAGGTTTTCTATACACTGTCCAGCGGTGCAAGGGCGTAGCGGGGGGGGGGGACTCTAGGGTCCCGAAATGTGATAAAATGACCGAAAAAGGGGGAAAGGGTGGCCAAATCTGTTGTTCTATCACTTTGGTTCCCCCCCCCCCCAAACGAAATTTCTGGCTACGCCCCTGCAGCGGTTGTCAAAAAAGCGAACAGAATGTTCGGTTTCATTCTTAATATCTATTCGCGATTCGCGTTTTCTTAAAGTGACTTTTCCACTTTCCTGGGGCTTATTTCGTCCTGGACTGGAGTATGCCGTAAGGGTTTTGAGACCTTACCTACAGAGGAATTAGGCTCGATTGGATGGGGGGTGCAGAGAAGAGCTATACGCATGCTCTGGTTAGTACACAAGGCTTGAGCTATGAAGAGAGACTTGGTTTCTTTTATATGTTTACATTGGAAGAACGCAAGTCGGGGGGGACATGATCGAAGTTTTTTAAATTTTTAACGGGATGGATAGGATGGACCATGAATTATTAATATGCCGTTTTTCGAAATTCAATCGACTGCTTCGACAAGGAGACACCAGTATCGATTGGTAAGGGACAACTCAAGGTTGTGGTGTCACAGGGAACATTGCTCTAATAGGGTTGTTAATAAACGGAATAGCTTACCTCCGGGGGTCGTCAATTCGGATACAATCGGCAAGTTTGAAAAGAAATGCGATGAACATATTTGGGAGTAAATCGAGGAACTATCCATGGAGCCGTTCAAGCAAATTGTTAGCAATTTTTGATCCCCCCCCCCCTTGTCAGCAAAATTTCGTCATCAGCTCTGCCCCTCTGAATCCTAACTCATATTTTCATAAAGTGTGGTTGCTGACGTAAGCATTATCCAAACCCCCCCTCCCCCATGTCATAAAAAGTCAGCAAATTGGAACCCCCCCCCCCCATCGTTGATGACGTAATACTTGAACGACCCCATCTATATATATATAAAATACATGTCCTGACTGACTGATTCATCATCGCTGAGCCGAAACCGCTGAAGCTATGAACATGAAATTTTGTCAGCCTTTCCATTTCATTGGGTAAAGACTCGCTATAAACGCGTTTTTCGAAATTCAATCCATAAGGGGGTTCAAAGGTAACGTAGAGAAATCACGCCAAGCCGCAACCGCTGAAGAGAAAATTTCATGAATTCTATCTTCATGAAATTTGGTAAGTGGTTTTATTTCATGACGTAACGTAACGACTCACTAAGAAAGGTTTTTCGAAATTCGATCCCTGAGGGGGTCATAAGAGGGTCGAAGGTGACATAGAGAAATCGCGCCGAGCCGAAACCGCTGAAGCTATAAATATGAAATTTGGTCAGTATTTTTATTTTAGAATCTAGTCACTAAAAAGTGGTTTTTCTAAATTCAACCTCTCTGGGGGATCATATGGTGGTTCGAACGCTACATGGGCCAAGCCTTAAGCTCTGAAGCTACAAATATTAAGTTTGTTTAGTATTATATTTCATAAGTTACCCCATAAAAAAAGACGGGATTTCTGAAAATTCTCAACCCTCAACTGGGTCACGAAGCCTGCAAATGTTATACGGGGAGAATCATCGCCGAGTAATTTTCATATTACCTACTAAATTTCTACGCGAGCGAGCCGTGGGTAGCAGCTAGCTCTTAGATAAAACAACCATGAATATTTTTTTGGGGGCAGTATTATATTTTATGTATTTTATAGTTTTATAATTGCACTTTTCATTGGGTTCTTTCAAACCGAGCAAACTCAGGTCTATCGCCATGGGCAATTTACTACCTAGTGAGTTGTTCCGGAAGTGTGTGTGTTAACAGTCTGAGTGCGCATCTAGTGTTGTCTGATTTTTCAGTGCCACCATCTAGATTTCAGAAATGAAGTGTAATGATGGAATCCTTGTACCGTTTGTAGGCGTGTTGCTCTCTGTGACGGGGAGATCGGCTCCCATTCGCGCCTCGAAGTTGGGAACAACAGAAAACTGCCTTCAGCCGATCACCACTGTGGCACCAGTGCGGGTTCGAACCTGGGACCTCGCGATGCGAGTCCATCACTATGATCGCTCGATGGCCACAGCGGCTTTTAATTGGGTTGCTGTATTTTAAAAAATGACATCCATATTTTTTTATGGCCATCTTTTTTTCCAGCCACCTCTTTGGGCATTTTACCTGTTGTGGCCTTGTATTTGTATAGTGTGATTGAAGATTGAATTGATTGTGTAACTTAACCAATAATTTCATTAATATGTAGTAAAATATCGTACGGTATTTTTTAATTTTTATTAATCGGATTTTTAACCATTTTTGGTGTGTTTTTCATTTCTTACTAAAAAAAAAAAACTAGATTTCTCGAAAATTCTATTTCGAAATTTTTTTCGGTCCCGTCAGTTTCGAGATAGATGTTCGACTGTAAATGTGTTGAAGTAATAATACTTTCCAAATATATAACTACCTTTGTGATTCAAACTATAGTAAGGAAAAAAATTCAGGTTGCAAACTTCAAAGTAAAAAAAACATAAATGCAAACAAATCGCACATTTTTACAACTTAGCGAAATCACAGCCACACATGCTCTGCAACAAACTAAAAGTTGTCGTTAATTGGAACATCTATACCAGGAAATTCAAAATATGAAATGGATAGGATGGAGAATATGACCACTTTATGTGCAAAGGCAATTATGAATTTTTATCTTCATTACACTGCAGCCAATTTGAACGGTTAAAGGACCATTTGCACATATGCAAAGCTATGTATGCATTCAAGGGTTAAAATTATGGACTTAACAATATCTTTACATTGTAATTACAGATAAGTATTCACGATTCCACTTTTGGCAATATGTTGAAAAGGGGGAGAACAAGACTTAAATATAAAAGACAGGCATAAGTTTTTTTGGAACCCTTTAAATTTCTGAGCCCTTTAAATTAATATCGCATACTGGAATTTTTTTTCAATAGTGAAAAACAGATAAGTATAAATTATCCATATAAATATGTATCGCGTTTTCAACTAATATTAAACAAAAAGAAAAAGATGTCGATTACCTTTTACGGCAGCAGTGATGCGATCCAAATTTAATATGTTGATTTGTAAGAGGCTGGAATTGAGCCTGAATCTCCCCGTTTGCAGCTGTGATAAAAGAAAGATTTTGGAATCTTTGTTACGTACATTACTGCTGCAGATCTCGTTGTTGCCGAATCCTTCCACCAGTAATGATTCTCCGACACCGATGTGGTCACCTTTGACCACTCTCTTGACCAGCACTTCTCCGGAGTACGATGAATCCGGACCACCGTGTAAGCGTTTTACAGTTCCTGTCACGACTACATCCGCCGCGTTCTCTCGGACCTTGAGTCGGTCATCTACGCAATCTCTAAATAAGCGTCTTCTGGCAGCCGATTCGTTGATAAGAACCACGAGAAACGTTAAACACCATAAAGTCTTTCCGAATAGTGACCCACCCATCGAGCTGCCAAACGCATGAGCTATCAACTTTGGCGTTACTAATAACAGGTGTTTTGTTCTCCTAACTTACAAATGAAAGCGCTTTACTCCTGCAAGGTTACCAGTTCTGTGCCTACTCATTGGTTCTAGGTCATTTCGGATCATTTGTGAAAAATATCGTAAGTGGTCAGACAACATCGCAACAAAATACGAGAATATTACTGGTCTCTCCTATCGGTTTCGTTTTCGGAAAACCGACGCGAATTTTGAGTTCTACAATTCATGTTTATACTATAAATATCAGATTTCACCTGGAATTTCTGAGAATTTTGTGAGGCCATGTTTCAGCTGCTGCTTTTGTTTGTTTTTAAATAATGTTTAACACTTAAATGACCGCATATTATTTCCCGTAGGCTTACTCTAAGACCGGCGATTTTCTCGTTTGGAAATGAAAAACAAATACATATAGGAAATTAAAAATCGAGAAACCTCGTTGCCGTTATTTTACGTCTCAGCACTGAAAAACGAGAAATCTCGTGAGCGTTCATTTAAGTGTTAAAATAAGCATTTTATGTCAACTTGGGGAAGACGAGTCTACAGTGTAGCCTTTATCGTGATTAGTGTATTTTGAAAAAAGTTCAGTTTTTGGCACTGCTGTAGATGATTTTTGTTTAACATAAAAGTAATGTTTCTCAATTTTGAATTAATCCCCTTAGCAGCATTGACGAGGTATCTCGTTTTCTTAAAAGTATTTTATTTTAGCAATGCCTAGATATTTGGTAAAGCAGATTCCCCCCCAACGAACGCATTTTCCTAACGTTCTTACTTTGCACTTGCTGAAAATCTGGAAGAAACTAGCTCAATGAAAAAATATATACGCAGTACAGGCATAAGTCGCTTTACGCGATTAATTGGTTCCACGAAATGATCGCATAAGACGAAATCCTGTAAAGCGAGTTGAATTTGAATGGGTAAGATAGGAGTTTGCTTCAGAAGGATAAGAAAAAAATATTCCCTACTCCAGCAGTTAAATAATTTTTTGAACGATTAATTATTCAAACTTATAAATAATTCTAGTCACACACGCACAATTTAGGCTATATAAATAAATTTATACTTTTTTCTTCTGTCTTCACTGAAATTCTGATCGATTCTACTGAATGTGGCTTTTTTCTTTCTTTCCTGAAGAGTTTGCTATGATAGGCTGATAACTTTTTTTAGTGAAAGCAGTCGAGATACAGCTGACAAACAGTATTCTTCTCTTTATAAACACTTTGGGAGCAAAGCTTTAGGGGAATTCTGAATATCCTTCGCAAATATGGCAATTCTAGATTCAGTAGGATCATTTCTTCGATTAAAATTCTGATGACATTGTCGATGTGTTACCAAAAGATGTTTATTAGGCCGGGATTACACAATAAAATTTTAATAAAAGGTTTTTTTTTTTTTTTTACAAAACTTGAAAACTGCAACCAATATGCTTATCGGTTGCATTTGCGCGAATGTAGCCGGTACTATCATTGGTAGCATTTTTCAAGTTTTATAAAAGTGCTTTTATCAAACACTTTTATAGTGTAATACCGGCCTTAGTGAGGGGTTTGAGTGTGTGTGTCTCTCTCTCTCTCTCTGATTAAAATCAAACTACAGATCAAATTTTGCGAGTCGCAATTTTTAAACCTTTTCAAAATCGCGTTGTAGTGAAACCGCATAAAGCAAGGGATACCTATAAGTTTGTTATGTGTGGGGGTAGGGCGTTAAGCGATTTCTGCCATGCCGTTTAAAAGTTAATAAAGTCTATGAAGATGATGCTTCGTGTAAATCGACGGTTTCACAAAAAACGCGAATTTCGGTCTAGAGCAGTAATTTCCAAAGGGTTTTCTGCAAGAGGTTGCTAAGGATTCTTCGGTACATGTTTCAGAAGGGCGCAGTAATTAGAGTGAAATTTGCTATGTCATACTCTACGAGATTTTCGGTTGAAATCTTTCGGTAAACTGTTTATAAACAAATAAACGCAGGTCTAGAATTATTAGGCTAAGAGTGTATAACTTGTTGCAGCGAATGACGATGTCTTGAGTTGCGAAAAGTTCTGAAACGCAAAGAAAACACATTTTCAGGTTAATTTTTCTTTAGGCCGGTATTACACTACAAAAGTTTGATAAAAGATCTTTTACAAAACTGGAAAAAACAACCGATAATCCTATTGGTTGCATTTGTTCAAATGTAACCGATACGCTTATTGGTTGCATTTTTCAAGTTTTATAAAAGAACTTTCATAAAACTTTTATAATGTAATCCCGGCCTAAGACATAGAAAACAAATCGTATGATATAAGCCCGGATTAGAAATTTAGTGTTTATGCAACTTATTATACTGCTAACATTAATATTCCTCGGAGACAGAGCGCAACTGGGAAGGGGGATTAACGGGTCTGGTGGCGCGGGCGTGGACTAGAGGGGGGTGCCAAATTCATCCTTTAACTGCTCCTTCTACATTACACGGGGCGCCAAAATGCGTGCTTGCCCGGGCTGACAAAGTATCTGGTTGCTGCCCTGCTTAGAGATATATCGGAAGAGGACGACGTCTCTCTCAAACAGAAAGGCAAAGAATCAAGTTAATCATTCCCAGATTAATCTTTCCCGTAAATAAGCCGCTGGGATGCATAAGCCACATCCCAGAAAAATGAACGGAAGAAATAAATTTTCGTAGAAAAGCTGTGACTTTTTACACGCCACAGCTTCATATAAGCCGCATACGATCATTTAAAAACTAAAGCACACAAAATTTGTGTTCGTACGTCGTTCAACTTCTTTGTTTTGTTTGAGAATTTTATAATATTATTGATTAAACATTAAACATCATCTTCTCGAGTAAAACTGTTCACAAACATTTGACTCCCTCATAGTTAGAACGCCGGAAAAAAATTACTGGATAGTATATGGCTTTGAATTTAACCACAGAAGCTAAAAACTAACTTATAAAGCTATATTACGATAATTACTACCCACATAAATACCCGATTTTTGTAAGAATCATTTAACGAGCAAGGATATGAAAGAAGCTGCCGTCTAAAAATGTCGTGAAGTTACGATTTTTTTGTGCTCAAAGATGCACACCTTGTATTTATCATTCCCCCCCCCCTTTTGTGGGTAACCTAAAGAAATAGTGTAGTAAATCCTACGCATTTCGACTGGATAAAAACAAGTTTCGATGATAAACGAAACCAGTCTCGCGCTGCCCACTAGAGTTGCTCTTGTTTGGGCATCGAAACGATGCCTACGAGCAAAGTGCGGGGGAAGTTCTTCCCATTTCATATATTTTTCATTCATACTTACATCAGAGGAAAAAAAACCAATATTCAAGTGCATGAAAAACACTCCTTGAGGTTTGTTACGTGTCATAAGCTCGTGCAACAAAATACGTGAAATATCATTTCAAAAATGTATCGCGACATTTTATTTTTTTTTAGCGAGAATGGAATATTTTTGTTCAGTTGAACATATATACACAAATCATTTAAGATAATCACTTTAATTACATTCATTTTAAGGCTATACATATACAAAGGCCACAACAGACAAAATGTCCAAGGAGGTGGCAGAAAAAAAAGATACTCATAAAAACATGGTTGTTGAACAACGGCATTAGTAGGTGAGATTTCTCGAATTTTGTATTAGGTCGTGCAGGAAAATGTTTTTAGTAGGTGCTGTCTTTGTACCTTTCTGTTCCAGCTGCTGTTTTTATCGCGTTGAGGTAATTTAAGTGGAAACCACCTTTTATCTGGATGGTTACGCCGATGTTTATGAACTCGGAAAGAAAAGCCATTCTGGTTTCTTCCGGGACTCGAACCTCGGTTCTTTTGCAATCCGAGCAAATGTGCTATCATATACACTAGGGTGGGTCAAAAAAATTCGCATCTTTCAAGGGGTACGGCGATAAAAAGGTGCTAAATGGTTTTAAAATAACATGAGATTTTTTTTACATTTTGATTAGTGCCTCCGGATTGATATCAATATTTTTGATTTTTTTTCATATTTTTAATTTTTTTTTTTCAAGTTAAGTTTCAGTTACGGTTTCGACCAATTACGTTACTTTCTACAAACATAGACAATTCGTCATGTTGTAGGCTTGAAGTGGATGAGTGGGGGAGAGTCTAGGAAGACCCTACGCGTGCACTTGCGACGCCCATGTTTCCTGGTACAATTCCGGCTGAAATAAGGCGAGGTTGTGTTGCGCTCGTTTGTGCCATTTTCATCATGGATTGTACTCATTCAAAGTGGAAATGTCCGTTATTTTGTGATTCAAGTGACTTTAAATGCAATATGTTACCAGCCTACGAAGATGTTATGAAGTTCTATGAGTGGAACCGTCAATAAGATAAAACGTGATGATGAAACTAATGAAGAGCCCACGTATAAAGAAATAGAGGACATTGTCGTTGCAAAAATTGAAAAAATATGGTCAATAGCTTTCATTCTTTCTGCCCATCATAAACGATTGAAAGCGATGTTGAAGGCGTATCATGTATGAAATACAAAAATCTTTTAAAATCACACCCTAAAATATCGAAGAAGCAATTAGAAGTGTTTCGCCGTAAATTATTGTTTAACATTTCATCCTGCAAGGGTAAGAACATCGATGAGTGCATTTGCCCCAAATATAAAAAAATACCTGTCAGAAAGAAAAGCTTCCTAATCGACCAACGAACGACCGAAGTCCTGTAAATACCTGCTTCATACTTCGACGGACGGAGGGATAAAACTACATTTTTTCGTCTTTTTCTGATATAATTGACAGAGCATTCTTGAAGAGCATATTTCATTGATAATGGAACCAGAGTCGAAGCACCAGCTTCTGCACATCTGAATGCATAGAACAAGCACAATCTTCGATTTCTTCTTGGAATCAAAAATATCTATGGAGTCTTTAGTGGCACTTGGATGTGATGTGGAACTAGTGTGAACGTTGGTAAAAATTCGATTGCGCAGTATTTTTTTTTGAGACAAGGTGACTTGAGGATGTCTCAACAACGTGATTTACCGGAATCCATGGCATGGCGTGTTATAGGCAGACTGGAATCCGGGCAAACACAACGTAGTGTCGCAGGCGCTGTTGGAGTCGCCAGAAGTGTTGTTGCAAGGCTGTGGAATCGATTCCAAGAAACAGGAAATGTTAGACGTCGACCAGGGCAAGGTCGGCCACGCGCCACTACAGCAACTGATGACCGGTATGTACGGTTAACAGCCCGTCGAAACAGAACAAAGAATGCTACGCAGCTGCAAAGACGGTTGCTCTTGGCAACAGGACGAAGGGTGTCCAGCCAAACAGCACGTAATCGGCTTCATTAGGGAGGGCTCTATGCACGTAGGCCAATGGTCTGCATTCCGTTGACCCCACGCCACCGTGCGGCCCGAAGAAGATGGGTTGCTGAACATCGAGATTGGGAGCAACATGATTGGAGCCAAGTGCTGTTTACAGACGAGTCCCGATTCAGTCTGGAGTGTGAAACCCGACGTGTTCTGGTACGGAGGGACAGGGGCACTCGAAATAACCCCGCATTCGTTCGTGAAAGGTCACAATACAGACGAGCTGGTTGGATGGTATGGGGTGGAATCAGCATAGGCGGACGTACGGACCTGCATATCATTCGGAATGGCACTTTGACGGCCCGAAGGTATGCAGACGAGATACTACGACCTCATGTCATCCCTTACGCTGGAGCCATTGGAGATTCCTTTGTTTTCCAGGATGATAATGCCCGACCGCATAGAGCTCGTCTGGTGGAGAACATGCTTGAAGCTGAAACAATACCGCGTATGGAATGGCCAGCGTGCTCTCCTGACCTGAATCCAATCGAGCATGTTTGGGACATGCTCGGACGACGCATTGCTGTGCGACCAAGGCCGCCTGTTACTGTCCGAGACTTGCAGATTGCACTTCTTGAGGAGTGGAACAGTATTCCCCAAAGTCTGATCGATAACCTCATCGCATCCATGGCAAACAGGTGTGCAGTCTTAGCTGTTCGAGGAGACCACACGCCCTATTAAAACTCATGCATCATGTCTAAACAGTACTTTTTTTTATCGTTTACATGTAACCAAATTGTTGCCCTAAATCATATTTTCATGTTTTTTCCATATTTTCAAGGAATTAAAGCTTAATTCCAATTTTTTTTACGTCTTTTTTCTGTATTGCGCATTGATACGCGTGTACTATCCATTGTATGCCAATACCTGGCTGTCTCGCACGTTTTTCTTCACTTTTTTGCTTGCTCCCCTAATTGTTTTGAGCAGTGTACATCTGCTTTAAGAAAGGTTAGATAAGCCGTTGCAATAGATTATCTGTCTACTGCATATGAACCCTTCAGACACTTGTTTTTACATATTGACGGCAGCACATCGGGATCCAAAATATTTTCAGGGAGAATCGGCAAAGATTGTAGACATATGTGAAAAAACGGTGTTTAGTTTCAAGTTATTTCAGAGTTACCCAAGTTTTCTATTCAAGGTGTTAGCACAGACTAAACATGTTTGTACAGAATAGTTTCAACAGGCATATTTCCTAAAAGGATTTAGCAAACAAATCGCCAGGCAAAATGTCTCGTGCCCGATGACTAACTCGTGCTATAATCGAATTTTACGTTTGTACGTTTCGACTGAATCTCCTGAAAATTTAATAATTCTAGCATCGTATGTCGTCAAGTTTTACGCTCCAACTTGGTTTGCTATCACAACTCGCCCTTCCTGCAAAGATGGAACACAGCACCTGTTCAAGCTCATCGCTGCAACTAATTATTTGCCCACAGAATTTGAAAGGCAAAATATATCCCGTAATTCTCTCAAAGAAACACTTCGCGCACCCTGAAAATTCGTTGATCGCAATGCTGACCGACTATGAACCGCACATCCGTGAACTGGCAGCCCGCCGCATTCAGAAAAATAGACTCCGAATGTTTCAACTTCCTATTGTAAAATTCGACATCTTACATCGATCTCATTGACTGGCAGAAGGAAAATATATCTGATCCACCAATATTGAAATCCATAACTGACGAAGACATCCAACTGTTTGTCGTCCAAAAATCAGAACTGCCTTTACTACACCTGCCATGTCACTTCACACATAAACTGTTGAAAAGGCGGTCAAGACTGTTACAAAAACTTCAGCCACATTGTGCAAAAAATCTGAGAGAAGGCTTCATAAAAAACCAAATAGTCTCGAAAAGATATGTCGAAATTCAATAGTAAGAAGGATTTTCGCGCCTAATATAAATATAAATATATAAATAAGTATAAATACCATTTTTGTAAACTTTTTCTTGAAATAAATAAATGTTACTCATGCAATTTGTATTATAGATACACAAAATTTTTTTTGTTAAAACCTATATATATATATATATATACTGTAACAACTCATAAAAAAAAATTGTTTTTTTTCAAAATATGCATCCTTTAAAGTCAATCCGGAGGCAGAAGATAACCCATTCTTAAAAATATTTATATGTGAGCTAAAGGCACATCATTTGGCACCCTTTTCGTGCTGTGCCGGATAGAAATTTGAAATTTTTTTTTTTACATAGAACGGTGCCCACCTTAATGTACACTCCACCTTCCCTAACGGCACGCCACTTAACATTCTACTGTACGCGGATGACGCAGTAATTTTGGCGGATTCACCAGTAAATTTAAGAAAAAAAAAATTATATTCTCGAAAAATTCAGCAATGACTTCAAACTCACAGTCAATGTCAATGTAAAGGCGGTAAACGCTCTAAGCATGATGTCTTCTTTTATCAAAATAAAAAACTCGATACAATTGGTTCTTAGGCCGGGATTACACTATAAAAGTTTGATAAAATCCCTTTTATAAAACTTGAAAAATCCAAACAATAAGATTATTGGTTACATTCTAGAAAATGCAACCAATGATCTTATTGGTTAGATTTTTCAAGTTTTATAAAAGGGATTTTATCAAACTTTTATAGTGTAATACCGGCCTTACACCTATCTTGGAGAGAGAATCCCCTTTTCCTCTTCAGGTTCTTTTTATATAGCAAAAAATCACTTCCTTGCCAAGGGTACATCTGCAATGAACGCACTGTGGCCCTTACTTTCAGGAGCTAAAATTAACTCCCCATTTGGTTGGTTTAAACTGTTTAATAGTATGGTAACCTCAGTTTTTTCTTATGGTTCTCCCATCTGGTCAATCCATTATCTCAACCCTCTAGAGCAATGTTTCTGCATTTTTGTAAAAACATTATTCAATCTCTCAAAATACACACCAGGTTATATGATAAGATTAGAACTCGGTCATACTGCTTTATCTGTGACGTTCATAAAATTGATAATTAAATACTGGATACGCATTCTTAAAATGCCTGAATCTAGATTTTGTAAGATCTCTTATCTTCATTTTTTTAGTAACTCAATTACAGAAAAAAATTTTAACTGGGCCTCAGATCTCAAACTTCTCTTGGAAAACTCTGGATTTGCCTTTGTCTGGTTTTCGCAGGACCCTACCATAGCTGCAAAATATCTACCCCAGATTTTACAGGTTTATATTGACCAAAATATTCAAAAGGATATGAGCGCAATGGAAAATAGCATAAGAAACTCACACTACACAGGTTTATTAAAACTCGTATCTTTGCGGAAGATTACGTACTCTGAAAAATTGATTTGTCGATTAAAAGGGTCCTCTTTCAATTAAGAACGTTGCAAAATTCTATATTTATACAGGGCGAAACTCTTAAAATATCTCCTGACAAAGATTGTAATTTCTGCAATTTGAAGAAATTGGAAACATGGTCTCATGTAATTTTGGAATGTCCGACTTATACAAATACAACGCCACAACAGGCAAAATGCCCAACGAGGTGGCTGATAGCTTATTAGAAAAATATTTTTTCCTCTAGTACTTATATCTGATCGATAATAATATACATTCCTTCCTAACATACAGACATAAAAAATACCACCAAATCGTAAACTTCCTCCTGTCTATCCTAAAACTAAGAAATTTCATTTTAGCAGAGAGCTAAAGCATATAGATGTTCTGAAAGATTCCCGAGAAAAAAAGAGTGAATGATCTATCTGCTATTTTATTCCCCTCCATCCCGCTTTCTATTGTTAATTTTCCCCCTTGAATAAATTTGTTTACTTTTGTTCATTTTTTTCCTAATTAATTTTTTTTTTCATTCTTTTGTATTTTCCTATTCCTATCTTGCATCTCAGTTTTAAACATGTTTAATGTATATCTCTGTATTTGGGGCCGCAACTGGATGATTGGTCACCCGGGCAGGACGCCCCCTGGTAGTGTTGAAGGAGATATCTGAGAATAAATTTTGCGTCCCCTCCGGTCCAGGGCACAAGGCCCGCCTGTTCCCCCTGGTTGCGGCCCTGTGTGTGTTCATTTATGTGCACAACTTTGCAGTTTTTTTTTTTTCGTTTTTACTCCCTCTTTTTGTTTGTGTGTGTGTGTGTGTGTGTGTGTGTGTATATATATATATATATATATATATATATATATATATATATAATTATTTTTTTTCCCCCATGCATGTATTTTATACTGTATAAAACAAAACTTTAACTGTTCATCTTGTTTGCTTGTAAGGGGCAATTGGCTCTAAACAATAAAGATTATTAATATACACTCCACCTTGTTTTCCTCATTCACGCACTATGGCGTGATGCGCTGAAGTAGGCATAACATCCAGAAAAACGTGTTTCCTTGATATATATTGGACTGAAAAAAATCATTTCACTAAATTTGAGTGGTTATACAAGAAATTTAAAATTTTATTGATGTGTTAAGTCTGTTTCTTTTTATCATATTTTGAATACTAATATAATGTATTCAATTATGGTGGGAAATGATCAAAATGCTGCATTTAGGCTGATTTTATTTTTTAAACTGAAGGTAAGGTTGCTAGAACTTTAAAAATATGTATGATGCTTATGAAGATGCTCTAGTGAATCTATACAAATGGAGGGATTTGCGAAGTTTTGTACCCATAATTTAGTCTCGAAGATGATCGGGTTTGATGACTTGTAGAAAGAAAAAGTTGTTTTAAAAGAATTTGTGTGTGTATGTGTGTGAACAATTTGTAATTTTGAGGGGGAAGTCGTTAACTCAGCGCCCTTCCTTATACAGCCCCGGAACAACAGACCCCCTGCTCTTCCCCCTAATTGCGGCTCCGCTACCAACAACTACAAACGCAGTT
Source organism: Pholcus phalangioides (assembly GCF_987345545.1). Classification (NCBI taxonomy): domain Eukaryota; kingdom Metazoa; phylum Arthropoda; class Arachnida; order Araneae; family Pholcidae; genus Pholcus; species Pholcus phalangioides. The sequence continues at coordinate 42,511,228 of NW_028301600.1, read as the reverse complement.
CAAACAAGCAATTTGAAATTATACAGTATAAGTGTTTTAACCCTTCTACTTTTTCACGCTTAAACAGGGGAAGCCGTTATATTGGCACCTTGAGCATGAAACTGATAGATCAGTAGCAAGGGTCTTCTTGCTATCAAGGAGCTGCTCTTAATCTTATAATGGTTATCTAATTCTTAAATCAGCATGGTGAAATTGGGTTTCAAGGTTCTTTGATCAGCTATAATTTGTATTTCGAGTGAGGTCCAAAACAATTTTTCTTCTAAAGTATGGCCAAAAATAGTTTTACCTTTCCTTGCTCCAATAAAATTAAAATCCAATCCGATCCAACCTTCTTTCAATGTATTTCTGTTCAAAAGCACAAGTTTGGACATCCTCTTGGTATACGTCGATATTTTACTTGAATTCACGGCTAACATAAAAAGTAAAGATAAAAACAGTTGAAAAACCGCAAGTTTTTTTTAACTGTTTTTATCTTTAAACCCTAGAATTTGAAGATAAAAACAATAACATCCTTTTTTAGAATTCCTCCACCGGCTTGTGACGAGGGAAAACAATCAACGATTTTATTCCTATCAATGATTATCAAATCTTTCGATACTCGTGGTAATAAACCCCAAATATATTATATACAATTATTAACTCTAATTCCTTCTAACTACTTAGTTGGCAAACATCAATATCCTCGGCTTAAAGCGTCAAATTTGTCAGACGCCTCCGGGAATATGCAACACACCCTTTGAGAACCATTGGCATGGATGCGGAGGTGTGAGGTTTGTTTAATAGTAGACTATGTATTTTGTTGCATTTAATGACATTCTTGAAAGTACCTTTTATAGCCTCGCGGTTCGAACCGATAAAATTATAGTCGGCGTAGTTTTCGAGAGGATGGTGTTTATCCGAAATATCCGGAGGGTGCTTTTTAGGCAATCTGAGTGCAGAGATTGGTTTAATGCGCTTTAGCTACGACTAAATAACCGGGCGGATTCATCCTCCATCTTAAGATTAGTCTACACCGGCCGCACTACACGATTCTAAAAGGCCTGTCCCACGAGAACTTGCTTGGGGACGCAGGGTAAGATAATTAAAGATAATAAAAGTCTTTGCCAGGATCCGCGGTCGCCTCGGGGAAGCAATAATTTTTATGGCTTTCAATACTAAGGCCACGGAACGAGCGTCTTCCTTTGAAATGGCCGAACGGGTACGGGATTACCTTCCGCCGGCTGTGGTTTTTGCGGTTTTTGTTCCAAAACAAAAACTTTTATTGTCTTTTACTTTAATTATCTTACCTTGCGTCCCCAAGCAAGTTCTCGTGGGACAGGCCTTTAAGATGCGCATAACCAGTTTTGAAGGGGTGGCTACGCGAAAAGTCGACCATTAAAATAGCCCATGCTGTGCTAGCCGCACCTCAAAACCGGTTTTTCAGTGGACTGCGTAGCGCTGTGGGTGTGGATCCGGCTTTGGAGCGGCAAAATCCAGGTTTTTTTTTCAAATTGACGTCTAATCGATTAAAAAAAAGAAAAGATTTATTAATTGTAAAGACACACACAGACAAATATTTTAATGTGTCGAGTTCTGGCGCGGATCTAGAGCGATTTGTTGGAAGAGGCGATTAATTATGTAGGTTCGTAGGATCATGCCGTATTTTCTGAGACAGGCTAATTTTTCCCATATTTATCAGACTTGAAGGAACGATAGCCCCACTCCCTTCCCTTCTTGATTTGTGGACCTCCAGTTTTTATAATTTCTTGACAAAAACACTACAAAATTCTCAAAAGTACTGAGAAATGAGCCATCAAGGTCGTTATACGGTACAATGGTGAAAAAATTAAAGTTTATAGGTACTCTCTTTCTATGGCAGGGCGCGGTAGCCCAGGTCGATAAGATACTCGCCTAAACTACCAAAGGATTTTTAGAGGTGTTGCGAGTTCGATACACGGTTCATCCTTGTCGGAAAAACTTTCCTGACACAGGGGTACAATAGAAACGGCGACATGGCCACAGAAAAAATTGCTACCGCAGGGAGTCCTCCATCGAGGGGTTAGCGCACCATCCTCTCGATGAGTATAAAAAACAAGCCTGCCGTTCGGAATCGGCAATAAATTGTAGGTCCTGGTCTGATTAGACAGTGGTGCGGCAAAAATGATCAATGATTTCTCTATGGCAGTGGCTCTCAGAGGCATCGCGCTGAGCAAAGTATATTGATGAGCATGTGGCGACCCTTTTTCAATTATGTTTATTCTCTTTTTTTATTATTATTTACGTCAGTGTGGCATGTCTATTTTTATGTAGTCAAAGCCGGCTATCATTGTTGTTTGTTTGCATTCGGTTTTTCCGCACCCCTGCCACACGCTCCTGTTGTTGAGTTTGTGATGGTTGTAAATATGTAAATAAAACATGTAAATAATTAAAAATTGATGTATTCAACTTGTGAGCTCGCCTACCGAAAGACGTTTCGCCTCCAACACATAACAGTGGTGACCTTTTTTTTTGAACGTGCGAGATGGCAGTTGCTGTTTCCCTTTCTCGACTACGTTTTTTGGACTACGACCGTGAACTTGCGTTTTCGGCTACCGGCGTTTTACGGAAACATATGCCATCATTTCATCTTCTGAATAGGTTTTCAAGAATGCGGTAGGCTCTTTTTGAACCTTTTCTTCATTTGTGTCGCAAGCGCCATGATGTCAACGGAAACCCGAATCGATGAAAATCAACCCTGTCGCGGTAACAATGCCTCCGTTTTGGCGAAATCACCCGGAATTGTGGTTCAAACAGATCGAATCGCAATTTTCGCTCTCTAAAATTAGCCTGACTCGACGAAATTCAGCTATGTAATTACTAGTTTAGATCAGCGGGAGCTCTCGGTCATTTCGGATATCTCAATGAATCCACCGGTTCAAAATAGCTATGATGCCCTGAAAGAGCGGTTGATATCCCAGTATGCCGATTCCGAATCTTCCAGCGCCGTCTTAACGCATGGGCCCACCCGGGCCTCAAGAGAAGAGGGGCCTCACAAAACTGAAATGAGGTTGAATTTTTTTAGAATTTACAAGGTAGGGCCTCAGAAAAACCACTTGGCCCGGGGGCCCATGATGCTCTTAAGACAGCACTGGAATATTCTAGGTTAAAGGCTCTTTTGCAAAGCCTAGTTTTGGGTGACAAGCGCCCGTCACGTTTGCTATTGCAGATGCGCGATTTAGCTGGCAAGCATTTTGATAAAATTTTGAAAACCTTGTGGTTACAACAATTGCCAGTAGCTGTTCAGCAGATATTAGCCGTAAGCACTGACGACTTGCGAACCTTGCGGAGAGGGCAGACGGCATATTGGACGTTACCAAGTCCACGGAAGTCAGTTCAGTCCAATCGATACTAGATTAGATGAGATCTGCACTCGACTATCTAGATTAGAAACTAGATCTCATGGACAGCGTTATCGTTTGCGATCTAGGTCTCGCCAATCCTTCTCAGCGGGACAAACATCTCAAGTATGCTGGTATCACAGGAAATCCAGAGAAAAAGCTCAAGTGCACAGCGCCAGGCGGGGTCTGGTGCCCCGGGCGCTGAACCAGAAGGGGCGCCGAATGCACCCTTTAACTGCTTCTTCTACATGCAAGGGGCGCCAAAATTCCGACTTGCCCCGGGTGACAAAGTATCTAGTTGCGCCCTGGTGCCATGCTCTTACAAGTAATCAAAAAACGAGTAGAGCATTCGTTGGGGGTGCACAGCGAAAATGCTAATATTGCAAGTCGCCTATTTGTGTATGATCGTAAAAACGGATTGCACTTCCTTGTTGACACTGGAGCATCGGTATCTGTGTTATCCGCTCAAAAATCCGAATTGTCAAATAAAACCAATTACTTTCAGTTAACTGCTGCTAATGGCACTCAGATTCCTACATTTGGTACTAAGATACTGGACTTGGGTCTGCATAAGAATTTCGTTTGGAAATTTGTTGTGACCTCAATCAATAAGCCAATTCTAGGTGTTGATTTTTTTAGTCGATACAGCTTTTTGTTTGACATGAACAAATGTCGATTAGTTTTACAAGATTCAAAAATATCCATATCCAGATCCAGGGCAGAAGTACCCTCCACTGGTGTGACATTTGCTATGCATGATACTACTGATTATCATAAGCTGTTATCCAAATTTCCCGAACTAAGATAAATTTCTCGACCAAGTCTGTTAAACATAACGTTACTCATTTTATAGAGACGATAGGCCCAGCTGTATTTGCCAAGGCCAGACGTATGGCACAGGACAAGCTTACTATCGCTAAACGCGAATTCGCTTACATGGAAAGTCAAGGTTGGTGTCGGCCCTCCGAAAGCAATTGGGCCAGCCCTTTGCATATGGTTGTGAAAGCAGATGGAGAATGGCGTTGTTGTGGGAATTATTGCATGTTAAATGCCAGAACGAAACCCGACCGTTACCCAATTCCGCACGTGCATGATTTTGTTCATTTTCTCGCTAGAAAAACAATATTCAGTACCCTTGACTTGGTTAAAGCATACTACCAGATTCCGGTACAGCCAGCACACATTGAGAAGACGGCAGTCATAACTCCATTTGGACTATGCGAGTTTTTTTACATGCCTTTCGGTTTGTGCAGTGCCGGTCAAACACTGCAAAGGTTTATGAACTCTGTACTTCAAGAATTTGACTTTTGTTTTCCTTACTTGGATGATGTACTTATCGCTTCGACGTCTCCAGAGGAACATCTCGTTCACTTAAGATGTATTTTCGGGAAATTCTCCGAATTCGGAATTGTCTTGAATATTGATAAGTGCATTTTCGGAAAATCTGAAGTAGCATTTTTAGGACATACTGTGAGTGATCACGGTATCAAACCATTGGAAAAGAAAGTTGAAGCTATCCTGAACTATCAACAACCGCAGACCATTCAAGAGCTGCACCGATTTCTCGGGATGCTTAATTTTTACAGACGCTCTATCCCAAACACCGCGAAAAAGCAAATTTTGCTTAGCGCGTACCTTAAAGATAGCAAAAGGCACAATAAACGTCTCATCCAATGGACTGAAGAATCCAAAATCGCCTTGAAAATTTCAAGACTGATTTGGCTAATATAACAATTTTGTCATATCCACAGCAAAATTCTGTATTGGCACTGATGGGTGATGGATCCGACTATGCGATTGGAGGTTCCCATTGCCAAATGACTGGCAATCCATCGCATTTTTCTCTCGTAAATTGTCAAAATCTGAGCAGAACTACAGTGCTTTCGACAGAGAACTATTGGTCATATACGCTGCTATAAAGCATTTTCTTTACCTATTAGAAGGACGGCACTTTGTAATTTTTAGTGACCATAAACCTTGACCAAATCCTATGCCTTCAATCACATCAATAAGAACAACTCAGCCAGGCAGATAAGGTACCTGGACTTTATATCGCAGTACTCCACCGATATTCGTCATATATCTGGTGTTGAAAATGTTGTTGCTGATGGTTTTTCCCGTATCAGTTCGATCGAATTTCCTTCTCTAGATTATTAAGAAATTGCCAAAGCGCAAAAGGAAGATGAAGATTTGAAACAATTTCGCACTTCTACTAGTTTAGAGTTCAAACACATGCTGATGAACAGCGAAATTGAAATTTTATGTCACGTTTCAACTGGGAAAGTTAGACCTTACATTCCTAAACCATTCAGACTTCAAGCATTCAGCATTGTACACAACTTGAATCATCCTGGCAAACGAGCTACTGAAAATTTTCTCTGCAGTCGTTTTGTTCGGAAAGATATGAAAAAAGACTGCGCACAGAATGGTGCAAGACTTGTCTTGCATGCCAAAAATCTAAAATCATCAAACACACCAAAGCGCCACTTGGAAAATTCCCGTTGTGTGATAAACGTTTCGGACATGTGCAAATAGACATTGTGGGACCACTCCCACCCTCCCGTGGATTTCGGTACTGCCTAACAATAATAGCTCGTTTCACTCGATGGCTGGAAGTTATTCCCATGGAGGGACATGACAGCAGAAACTGTTGCAAGATGTTTCTTTTCAGGTTGGATAAGCCGTTTTGGTACACCTGAGACCATCACCAGTGATCAAGGTCAACAGTTTGAAAGTTCCTTGTTTCGAGTCTTTGCTATAATTCTTGGTATTAAAAGAATTCGTACCTCACCATATCATCCGGCAGCAAATGACTGTGTTGAACGTTTTCATCGTGACCTGGAGACTGCATTACGCTGCCTCGAAACTGACCACTGGACCAACATGCTTCCTAGTGTTCTTCTAGGTATACGCTCGTGTGTAAAGGAGGACGTCGGAGCTTCATCAGCAGAACTCGTCTACTGAAATCTGCCTTACTACAGCCAAAGGACTCAGGCCAAAAAGAAATGGAACTGCGTTCCGGGAAGAAAGTGCGTTTCAACGTATAGTTCGTCGAGAGCCTGATCCTCTCGACTGGGAGGGGGTCATGTATCGACCCTTTAATAATAAACATAATTGAAATTCTCTTTATTATTATTTATGTCAATGTGGCAACATGTCTATTTTTATGTAGTCAAAGCCGACTATCATTGTTGTTTGTTTACATTCGTTACATTGTTGTTTGTTTACATTCGTTACATTGTTGTTTGTTTACATTCGTTACATTGTTGTTTGTTTACATTCGTTACATTGTTGTTTGTTTACATTCGTTACATTGTTGTTTGTTTATTTATATCTTAATCACGAAAATGACAATTAATGTCTCCGTATTGTCTTATATTATCCAACTGCATCAATCCATATAGTTCAAGATGTTTTGAAATTAATTATGGGCCCATATAAATTACATTAAAGAAATTCCGCAGCTTTAATCAAGCATTTTTTGAAGCAAAAACAAGCAGATTGTTTCTTTCATGAGAGTAATTAAAGATAATTCCAGAATATTGATGAAAGATACTTTCAGTATTGACGAAATTGATAATTTCAAAATAAATGAAAGTGATAATTCCAGCATTAACGAAAGATTATTCCAGAATTAATTAAAGACAATTCTACCATTAATGAAAGATACTTTCAGCATTGACGAAATTGATAATTTCAAAATTAATGAAAGTGAATTCCGGAATTAATGAAAGATAATTCGCGGAATTAATGAAAGATGATTCTAGTTTTAATTAAACATAATTTCAGTTCCAAATAAATGAAAGCGATAATTTCAGCATTAATGAAAGAAATAATTCCAGAATTAATAAAAAGGGATAATTCCAAATTAATGAAAGAAAAAATTATAGAATTAATGGAAGAGAATTCCAAAATCGATGAAAGAAGTAATTTCAGCATTAATGAAGTGATAATTCCAAAATAATTGACAGCGATAATTCTGATCCAGCATTAATGAAACAATTTCAGATTGATGGAAAGTAATAATTCCAAAACTAATGAAAGCGGTAATTCCAGAATTAATGAGATATAATTTCAGAATTAATGAGATATAATTTCAGAATTAATGAAAGAAAATTCTAGAATTGATGAAAGAAAATTCTAGAATTGATGAAAGAAAATTCTAGAACTGATGAAGGAAATTATTCCAGCATTAATGAAATAAATAATTTAATGTTTTTTCATCTTTGGATGAGTTCTCTATCCTTTTTTTAATCTTTAAAACGCAATATTTAGAGACCGAACTGTACATTTCTATGGGCAAACCACTGAGCTATAAGGAAAGTTTACTTAGGGGCCGTTCAAGTATTTCGTCATCATCGATGGGGTTTCCGATTTGCTGACAAGGTGGGGGTTGGATAATGCTTACGTCATCGACCACCCTTTATGAAAATATGAAATATTCTTAATGTGGCATCTTACTCGGTGAGCCAAAAACGAGAAAAACCTTTCGATGGTTTGTGGGCACTTGAAGTAACATCCCTCCCCCGTATTGATAAGTGCCCTAAAGAACCATTTTAGTGATCTCTAAATTTTTCGTGCATCCAAGTGATCTGGAAATGTGTCCAGGCCGCTTAAGTGCTCTGGAACTGTGCCATGGGACACTTAAGCGATCTGTTAATGTGCCGCTTTGTTAATTTTTACAAAATTAGGTTTGAGGAGGGCAGGCCGCATCAGATAACCCCCAGGGCCATATTTGGTCCAAGGACCTTTATGCGATTTATCATTATATGGCTTAGAGGATGGGTCGCAATGAATTAAAGATAAATTTTGAATTCATTGCCTTCAAATAACACTGAAATCAACTGAAATTGATTATAATAACATATAAAGGTATTTTCTTCCGAAATTTCAATTAAAAAAATTTTTCTTTGCATTAAAAAAAAATTTTTTGATCGTGGGGAAGGGGGCACGAGCTCCCCTATGCTCCCCCCCCCCCCGTATACATATCTGATCAGCACCTCCTACAGATAGAAGGCCTCTGCACCGTTTGCCATAAACGTCATTCAGACTACCTAGCAAGTTTGCCACATTTCGGAACACAGCATCCTATTTCGTTTCTTCTCATTTTGGCGTAGAATCTTCGTGATTGGCTCACAAATACCGCATAGTGATTGGATGTCGGGCATAGAAATCGCCAATTCTGAGCCCGATCATTTCTTTTCCTCATAACTATGATACTGGCACGAGCAGGGAATGTTTTCCCCTGAATATTCTGAGGGAAAATGGACTACTCACTGACGTCACAAGCAGATTGCGGAGGCCTTCTATCTCTAGGAGGTGGTCGTGCCCGGCCCGTGGGCCTCAAGAGAAGAGGGGCCTCATAAAAATGAGATCTGGTTGAAATTTTCGATAATTTGTTTTGTAGGGCCTCCGAAAATCAATTGGCCCGGGGGCCCATGATACTCTTAAGACGGCCCTGCCTACGGTTAGTGACGGTGATGGTAACCTCTTCCAGCAAAAATTTCCCTTTTGACTAAATTTTTCCCTCACGCATTCTGAAAAATGTGCTGCCATCTAGCGGGAAAAATACGTAATCAAGTATTTTACAATAGAAAAGTATTGCACTGCATTAATTTCTATTTTTTTCAAAAAATTCTTTTGTTTGATAAACTCGCAAAATTTCCCACAAATGCTACGAAATTTCCCATTTGGGCAAATTTTAGACAATTGTTCCTACGAATATGAGAAATTTCCCATGAGTTACCATCACTGGTTAGTGATTAGGGACCGTTCAAGTATTACGTAAGCAAATTTTTAGCCATTTTTGACCCTCCTTCCCCTGTGAGCAAAACGCTGACCCCCTCCCCAGCAAAATTTCATCAGCTCTACCCCTCTGAATCCTAACTCATTTTCATAAAGGGTGGTTGATGATGTAAGCATTATCCAAACCCCCCGCCCTCCCCCCATCGATGACGTAATACTTGAACGGCCCCTTAGAAGTTGACTATTTATAAAAGTGTCGTGATTATGGTGACCATACGTCCCATATTTGTCCCGGTTTCTTTTATTTTTCTGGCTTTCCCGTCTTTTTTACAAAAATGTCCTGGTTTTTTATGTATTTTCAATGAATCCAATTTGGATTTTATTCTTGAAATAAACGATTAAAATTATCTTCCCAACTCAACAATTAAATTAATTACCAAAGGATGTTTAGAGGTAGGGTGATCATACGTCCCGTCTTTTTGGCAAAAGTGCCCCGGTTTTTCCCGTATTTTACACGAAGCCTAATTGAATTTTTATTCTTTATTGAAGTCAAAGATTGACATTATTTTTCAACTCATAAATTATTTTATGATAATTACAACTATATATGAGAATATTAATCTCCCACATTTGCCTTTGAGAACGTTTTTTTTTTTTTTCGTGGAGTACATTTTGATCCACTGCAATTTGCAGTAATGCATCATTTCCCGCCTTTGTGATTTTCCCGTAATTTCAGCAATATTTGGCAACTTTGTTTGATTTTGGCGATAATTGCCGATGTCCCGTATTTCTTTCGAGGAAATATGGTCAGCCTATTTAGAGGTGTCCCAACTTCGATACCCGGTTCATCCTTGTCAGAAAAACTGGCCTACATTAGAGTAGGGCAAGATTGATGAACTGAAAAAAATATTTTAGTTCCCAAAATACAAATTCCCAAAAAATGTACTATATAATGTAATAAGTATATGGTTATAAACTTAACTGTACCTGCTTAGTTGAAGGTTTATGTACACAGTATATTAATAGATCAGACACTCACCAATAATTTTTATCAAATTGCTTTATTACAATGTCTTTTATAAAACAAATATAAAAAGTAATTGTATAAAATAACAGATACCAAGAATTAGGGAAGAACATATTTCATACAACACAAACTAAAGGCACATATTCATTGAAGAGAATTATTATTAGAATGATTATACTTGCATTAAGCAGTATTCACGATATATCTCGCCTCTTATTTTGTCAAGTCCAGATATTTTATAAAGTTGCTTTGTAAATAAAACACTTTTTGTTAAACCCTTACTTTGAACCTGCTGAAAATTAGATGAGTGGAACCTTTTATCAACTGGAACTTTTTCCAAATCAGTTTCGTGGCTTTCTAAATCTTGTAGCCAGGATCTTTTGAACTAGGTTCTTTGGCAAGCTCTTTCGGATCAATTTTTTTTTTATCCTGGATCCTGCTAGTTCCCCATATGGACTTTTATTTTATCTGATCAGAAGAAGCACAGCAGTTGATATTGATACAATGTATCAGGGCCGCAACTACATACTTTGTCACCCAGGGCAAGTTGCGGATTAGTTAAACTGTGAATTCGACACCCTCTCTAATCCAGTGCCCGGAGCACCAGACCTGCCTCCTCCCCCCAGTTGCGACCCTGCAATGTATGATTCTATGAATTTTGTTAAGACGATGCAGAGCAATGGATAAATTTTTTTTTTTTCTTACCAAAGGATGGGATGGTGGGATTCTTGCCAAACGATGGTTCGTGATATCTGATCCAAACTTAAAAAAATAACCATATGTATAAAAAGAAGTCATTGAAAGCTGGCATGTCATTTATAATGACAGTTTACTATACATGAAAACAGAGTTAGGCTGAAAAACAGCACGAACATGGTTTCTCATAGTACAAAATAATTAAAAGTTTTCAGAAGTACGCACCCTGCATAAGAAATTATAGAACATTTATTCATTTCAACTTCAAGTTTGGGGAAAACAATAACACAAATTTTTAAATTCTCACATTTTGATGGTTCTCGGTTTATACAGGATACATGAGCACAATTGAATACTTAACTGAACAATTTTTCTTACATAACAGGAATAAATTAAAACCTCCC